>NC_135484.1:85859310-90659310 GCF_052094955.1 Ictidomys tridecemlineatus | reverse complement strand
TTGCTGTGACAAAAAGACCTGAAAAAAAAAAATAAAAGAGTAAAAGTTTATTTGGGGCCCATGGTTTCAGAGGTCTCAGGCCATGGACAGGTGGCAACATTCCTTGGGGCTTGAGGTGAGGTGGGATTTCATGGCAGAAAAGTGTAGAGGTGGCAAGTGGCTCATATGCTGACCAGAAAGCAGAGAGAGAGAGAGAGAGAGAGAGAGAGAGAGAGAGAGAGAGAGAGAGAGAGAGAGAGAGAGAAGCTACACTGGCCAGATACAAAATACATAGCTCAAAGGCATGACTCCAGGGATCCACCTCCTCTACCCACACCCTACCCACCTTAGGTTAACACCCAAATTAATCCCATGGGAGAGGGGTTAATTCATTGATTGGATCAAGGCTCTCATAACTCAGAACTTTTCTCTACTAAACCTTCTTGCGTGGTCTTACACATGAGCTTTTGGTAGACTCATCACAACTAAACAATAACACAAGATATTCAACTAGTTTGTAGAAATGAAATCACAGGGAAAATCAAACAAGCAAATCTATGTGCCTTTCAAATAAATTTAACCACATTAAAATCCTGTTTTAACAATATCTTGTTGTCTCATTATGAAATGCTGTTTGATAAAGAAATGCTCATGCCATGACTCCTCTTCATGAAATTAAATGATACTATTAATGTTTATCAAGATATCTAATTTTCTATAAATAAAGACATAACTTAAATGAAAATTTGAAATGGTTGTTTTTTTTTTTTTAGTTAAAGGAAGTTAAACTAGAAGAAAATTCTTGGCATTGCATTTACTTATGACACAGCTAAGATTCTTCACAACTAATGACTTTTTATGGACTTTGTGAAGAAATACTCCCCATTGTGAAAGCACATTTGTTTTTGCAGGATGAAGTTGGTATCCAATATTGGTATGAGATTCTGATTTTTTTTCTCTATTGCTGTGAAATTGCATCTCCACTCGCTAAATCATGAAGTATATTCAAGTGGAATTGTAAAATATTTCAGTGAAAACTATAGTTTCCTAACTACATAATGCTTGCTGATTCATAAAACATGTCATTTAAAAATGTATTGAAAATCCAAGAAAAGTTTTTTTTTTCTTTTAAAGTTAAGAAAAGGTTACTTTCAGAACAGTTTGAAAATGAAGGGTAAATCCAAAGAGTGTCTCATTATATGGATATATGAGTGAATAAAAGCCTTCAAAATTTTAAGTTCTGCAAGTCATCATTACAAATTCTGCTTTGGGCCAAATTGGCACTCTATATTAAAGTTACTTGAAAAAGACAACTATGCAAATTCTTCCATTTAATTTATCTGCAGGCAGATATCTACAGATACTAGGAAACCCTGAAGAAATTTGTTGAAGGTTACTTTTTCTCCCATGACCTTAAAATTGAAACATGGATTTGTAATCCTTCCTTGCTGACATGGACAGCAAATCAATGATGCAGACCTTGCCAAAAATGACCTCATTGACTTCAGGACAAAGGGAATGATGCTTCATGAATTTCACTCAGCAACTCTTACAGAATTCTGTTGTTCCCTGACAGACTTAATCCTCATTTGTCAAAGTGAGCTATGCAAGTTCTGATTCTTTTTCTATGTTTTGCTGCTTGAGGGTTTCCGCACTTATTGCAATAAAAATTGAAACTGAAAAATTGATTGGAGATCAAGTATAGTCTTTGCTTTAGGTAAGGCCTCTTGGGAATTCAAAAGTCCTTTTCAAGACAAACATTTTATTTGAAATACATGAACAGAAATAAATTTGACGTTTTTATTTATGTTCATATTTTTCTTTCTTTTTTTAGAAGTAGAAGATAATTAAAGGGTTGCCTCAATATTTACAAGATGGACCCTGAATGATCCCTATCAATTTTGGACTTAAATGAAAATTAGTATTTCAAAAGACTGTGTTACTTGAATATATCTCAAATGAAAGCTGGTCATTTTATCAAAATCCTATAGTTACATAGTGAAAAAAATCATTTTACTCTTTACTTCTTAAACAGTGTCTTTTTGAGAATATTGTTTTAATTTAAAGCTAAATAAAAGTAAAACTAAGCAAGCAAGTCCTTGTTCTTCAAGCTTTGTCTAATTTTTTCATATATGTCCTATATCTTTACACATTTTCTTATTTAACAACATTCTGTTAATTACTCCTCATTCCTTAGTAAATGCTTCATAGACCAGATTATTGTTTTATTTTTTTTTCATTTGTCTTTTACTAGGCATTGAAACCAGAATCACTTTATCATCAAGCTACATTTCCAACCCTACTTATTTATTTATTTATTTATTTAGAGACTTTGTCCTGCTAAGTTGCTGAGGTTGGCCTTGCAATCCTCTTGCGTCAGCCTTCTTTGTCTATGGGATTTTAAGGAGTATGCCACTGTGTCCAACTCAAAGACCAGATTTTGACCAACTTTTTGTAGTAATCAATCCAAAATCTTGCACTTTCACTTTCTTGATCTGCTTTTTCTGTTTATCATTTATACTGTTTTTCTAACCTTTTTACTTTGGCCATAATATGGGCTTTATAATTAACTAGAACTTTTACTGATTCACATTTTCTAAGCATTTTCCTACCTCAAACTTTCTTATTTCTTAGCACTTGGGATATTTGTAGTATAATTTTGTTGAACTAAATTTAAAAGCAAGTGATTTAAGTATGTTTTACTAAAACATAGAACAAGAAAGTTTAGCTTAAAAATTTTCAGAATAAAATAAAATGAGATCAATTTCATTTCCAAATAATTGTGTGATTTAGGAACATTTAAGAATTATCCATAATGGGCACTGTGGTGCATGCCTGTAAGCAGAACAATATGAGAAGCTAAGGCAAGAGAATCATTAAGTTCAACTTAGCAAGGCTCTGGGGATGTGGCCCAATGGTAAAACGCCTCAGGACCCTTTAGTTTAATCTCTGGAACCATAAAAAAAAGAATTATGATCATGATTTTGTGTGTATATTTGTATATTTGTGTGTATGTCTATACATATATACATATACATGTGCATATATTTGTGTATGTCTATATATATATATATATATATATATACACACACACACACATACATGTGCATATATCCACACATCCACACATAAACACATGTGCCATTATTTATGAATTTGTGGATGTTGCTTTTCATTTAAAGTAAGTAGGATTTTAGATAGTTGCCTGTAATGAAATCTCTGCATGGCGTATACTCAATAATATTACAAATAATTTTGAAGTAATATTTATTTTTTGAGGTCTTACTTAGGTTTTAGAACATGACATAATAAGCAATATCAGAATAAGAAAAGAGTTTAGTGAATACAAAGTTACTCTTAACAAGAGAAGCCTGACCGGAAATAACAGTTGGCAAGAAATAAACAGAAAAAAAGAGAAAGAAATCAAAAGAAAGAAAGAAAGAAGACTAAAAAAGAGAGAAAATAAATACAATAACAGAAAAGTGGAAAATATGAAAATCTCATAGCTAAAATTAAAAGAAACAAGCAAGTCATCAAATTTCATGAAAAGTGTATCTGCATTCCAGAAAACTATACAAATCAATGTCAATTTGAAGTAGTATCTTAATCTCTAGGCAATTGTCATATTCCGATTGTTAATTCTTTTTGGGATCTCTAACCTATCATTTTGAAATAATTAGCTTCTTCCTTGACCTCTACCTATCAGATAACCAACAATAATCCTTTTCTGAAGTTGTGGCAAATAGAGATGTTTCTTACCATTTCCAAATAACTCCTATGGTGCAAAATTACCCTTCCTTGATTCCCCTGCCTTAAGTAAAGACATTATAAAGTATTTTGCATTCTATAGGAGTCTGACATCTATTTTTTTCCTTCTGATCCTGTGAACAAGAAGAGTAAGTTATATCATTTAAGCTTCAAAAGGCTCTTAGGTGTCAGTCTCACTTATGAGGAATAAGACAGGGAGTTTAGTGGAAAGATATGACATTAGCAAAGAGGAAAATAACATAAAAATGCAAAGTGGAAAAAGAAAAGAAACTGTATATATAATTTTCTGGTGCTTGGAGTTGGACTCAGGACTTTTTGCATGATAGATTTTTTTTAATAAAGAAGAATAAGGAATGATTAAAACAAAACAAACAAAAATGAATGAATAAATAAATAAATAAATAAATATCAGCATTATAGTGTGTCCTCCAAACTCTAGAGGTGCATTTGTAGTTATTTTTTTTCATTCCCAAGTTAATGTACACAATTTTAGTAGTTCCTCTTTCAAAAAAAATTCCTACTCTCTTCTACACTTTTTGAAATGTAAAGATTTACGGCATGACTTACACAGCAAGTCCCACAATTTATATTACAATTTGTGATTGAGAATCACTGCCTAACTCCACTCCTGCTGTTTTGTATTGATTGTACATATGTATGTCATTAGACAACCTTCAAAACTTTATTCCAAATGTGTTATAGATTTGCTAATTTTAATGATTGCCCTGAAACTTTGATGATCTCTAGAAGTGATTAAAAATATATACTACAGGAGGGCAAAGCTAGCCAGCAACTTGGCCATAATAATAACTGAAATTTGAAGTCGTATTATGATTTTATTGATTCATATAATTTAGGAGTACTCTCTTAGTTGAAGGATTGAGATGAATTTAGGGTTTGATTGTATGTTGGTTTACATATTTTTTTCTTCTCTTTATGCAAATAAGAATTCCATGAAATTTGGTAAATTTGCTTTTACTTTTCAAATCCATCTATGACAACTGCACCATAGTTAGAAGCCTATGAACACAGGAGGAAAATTCACATTCTTGATGTCATAATAAAGCAGAATGGGGAAGGTTCAGCTCAGACCCTATTCTATTGTGGAAGCTGACTTTTCTTCCTTATTGTTTATCCTCCCCTTTGAAGAGGTCAGTAAACAGAGATCTGAGTGACATCATTGAACAAGCCATAGTTTTCCCCCCACATTTTAAGAAACCTCCATGTCTTCCCTCAATTATCAGGATATTCTCTATTCTGTTTGACTCACTGCACATCCTCTATAATATTTATTGACAGCTAAAATGTGATGTTAAAGGTGTGTATTAATCATGATTTTATCACTTCATGAAGAAATATAAATTCCATAAGATGATATAACTGCTCTGTGGACTGACATTTTTAGTCTAAACCTTATATATTTACTGACTTTCCTTCTTTAATAATTTATTTCACATATTTAAAGCTTCAGATATATCACATTTGTTTATTACTTACTGTCCTTTAAAAGTTGTAAAAGGGAATATTTCATTTCTTCTAACAAGGAAAAGGAAATTTTCTGACTGCTGAGTAATGAATATAGCATATGAATTCAATGCAATAATCCAAAGATAAAGAGGAAATAAAAGAATTTCCTAAATTAATAATAATAAAATGCATTATGTGAATTGTAATAAAATATCAAAATCATCCCACACTAAAATTTCAAAATGTATTTTTATGTATGAGTAGGCTCAAATCTAAAATAGATTTAAGCTTACTTTAAAAATATCTTTTTTGCATGTAGCAATGAACTTTATTTGTGATAACATTAATGGAAACACTTAATGAAATTATGAGTTCTTTTAAATATCAGAGACAAGATATGAATAATAAAATATTAGCTAATAATTTAAACCTTTTGCTCAATTACTTTTCAGATTATTTCCTTACATAACTTAATTAGCATAAAATATATGATTCTAATAATTCTACCACATGAATGGATTTCAATTTTTGTTTTCTGCTGAGCATTGAAGGTTTCCCACTGCTAACCATTATTCCTTTAAACTGCTTATGATCTTATAGAAGTTTAATAGAAAGAAAGAAAGCTAAGGGAGTTACTTTTCTAATAATCTTATTGAGATAAGATGCTTGATAGAAAAAACTTGTGTCTTTCATATTATATAAATGATAGAGGGAGGCAGAACAATCATGTTCTTTCCTGAAATTGGTATTATAAAGAGGTTATAGTTTTACTGAAGCTTATGGTGATATTACTGAAAAGCTAAGGTTAGCTATAAAGAAAGGTAAGAATGTTGTGGGTGATGATGAACTACCCCTGATAGCATCATTGGAGCTTTTCTCTCTGACAATGTTTAGAAAAGCAAGGCAGGAGCAACTCTGAGATTTTACAGAGTTTAGATTTTTTTGTTGAGTATTATAAATCACACATGTATTTTAAAAATGCATGTGTTAAATAATTATGTATCCTTATGTCCTTCCTTAAATGGCTACATGTTAAATATGTCATATTTGAGGAGTTTTGTTTCTCTCCTGCTGTTTGATTACATAAGAGTTCATAATTCTTTGTTTATGATCTCACAGTCTCTTGATTAAAATTTCTACATTGTCAAAAGCAAGACTATATACAGTTTTCAGAATAAGCAAATAATGTAATAGAAAACTATAAGATGCCAGATAATAGGTACAAATATTTTGCACTAAAATAGTATTTATTAAAATAATTAAATTTATATAATTAAATTAATATAATTTATACCCTCCATGATTATGTGTTGTCAATGCTACCTTTTTATTGATATTCTGTTTATGACAACTGAGCTATAATTTTATGAGGCATAAATATTGTGGAAGATTGAATAAAGGATATATGGTAACTGTCTAATACATTTTTACAGCTATTCTACAAATCTAATGCCAGATTAAAATAACAGGAATAAAAACATGTGCATTTATGACATAGAAAACTGTTGTTATAACAATGTAGTAATTATTTTCCTAGACACTCTCTTAATATTTATAATGATTACATAGAGAACTTTATGAGCAATCAATGATTATGTATTGATGGAAATTTACTTGATGATATGAGTTACAGAGTGAAGAATGGAAACATAATGTTATCTGCAATGAAATGAAAATTTTTGTTATGGATATATGTGTACATGCATGCATGTGTGTATATATATATGTGTGTGTATGTGTATATATATACATACATACACACATTTATATAAACATAGACACATCTATGCATGTGATTGCCATAGATAAAACTAAAGACTAGAATAGCTTAAAAACATAAATTTGTTCTGTTAAATTCATGATAAAGTTGAGGGGAAGTTTGATTTCTGATTAAATTCCCCCCTCCTTTTTTTTTTTTGCAAAGAGTTGCCCTCTTATTGTGTCCTCATATGACTTTTTTCCTTGTGTGTGCATGGTGAGAAGAGAGCTATTCTCTCTCTCCTTTTTTTTTAATACAAGTTCCATTAGAATAGGACTCTATTCTTTTGACTGCATTTAACCTTGATTGCCCTTGTAAATGTTCTATCTCCAAATATTCTGGGCTAAGGCTTCAACATACAATTTTTGGGACATCCTATTCGGTCCTACACACAAATAAATACATATATAGTCTACACACCATTGAATTAGGGCACCAAACTTGTAAATAATTCAATCTCTGAGTTTTGGAGCTATTGTTCTGATTGAAAAAATGCCTTGGAACTTACACTGTTCAAGTCATTTATGTGTACTGATTGCCTATCCATGTTCAAAATGCTGAGCTGTCCACATAGCCTTTTCACTCGAAGAAGTTCAGTTCATATGAGGGTTCATTGGGAACACAGAATCCCAGTAGAGTCAAGGTGAGTTTTGCTTATTTTTAACCTGTTTTCAGAGCTCAGTATTTAAGCAAGCAGATGCTAGAAATGAAAATTCTATTATGCATATTCTGATATTTTTCTCAGAAACAGAAAGTTGTATAATACAAGATCTCATAACAGGCTGGAATTCAGCAAGCCTTTTGGACCATCTTTAACAGAGGATAGCAGATTAAAGAAGTAGAAAGTCCTAGAACATCTAATGACTGTGGATCTCTCTCCCATCCAGGACTGCCTATTTTTTATGTATGAGAAAAAAATGAAATTTTCACTTCAAGCCATCACTTTTCTGTCAGATGTAGAATAATTTTAATCATTCATCATAAAAAGGGCAATGATATGGTGTCAAAATGTACAAAACTGTGGTAAGATATTATATTCTTAATAGCTGTTTTATTTCTATTATATAAGGTCCCAACATGTATTTGGAAACCAAGAAAAAACAGATAAATATGAATGTACTTGACAATCTCAAACTTGTCGATAGCTTTTTAGAGTAACTCATTCAGAGTTCATTGAAGAGGAGGTGAGGTCAATAACAGTGTCATGGACTTGTCTCAATAAAGGAGAGTTTGTGAGGGAACATATGCATTTACACAAATTGTTATTAATAATAACAATAGTTTTAAGGTCTTTATTACCTAATGTTTCATTTGGGGAGATGCTATTAATTAAACTTAGGGGCACTCAACACTTAGCCACATCCCAGCCCTATTTTATATTTTATTTAGAAACAGGGTCTCACTGAGTTGCATAGTGCCTCACTAAATTGCTGAGGCTGGCTTTGAACTTGCAATCCTCCTGTCTCCGCTTTCTAAACTGCTGGGATTACAGGCATGTGCCACTGTTCCTGGCACCTAATTTTATATTTTATAAAAGCTAAGAGAGCATTCCACTTAGAGGGACATCATCTTGATAAAGTTACCCAGGGTTCTTTATTAAATCCTGCTGTTATACCATGCTGAAATATCTAGGTTTAGAACAATGGTCTGCATACTGTTTATGCACAATGAATTAAAAATTAAAAATAATAATATCTTTTGAATAACAACAGAATGATACTTGTCATTTACAATGTCTAATCTCACACATCCCCTAAAATATACCCCAAAAATGAGTGAATGTATATGAAAGGGTAAAGTTTCTAAGCTGGAAAGCTTGAATGTAAAAGATTAGGTATTATTAAATTCCTCTGTTACACCCAGATTTCTGAGATAGTTAAGACAACGCCCTACTGGCCATTTAGCCTAGGGCCCTGTGCAGTTCCTCACAGGGCCCGAATCAATCAGTTTGAATGTGTATCCTGCTTAGGAATGACCAATCACCCCCGCCCGACCTGTGCCCACCAATGAATGTGCCAATCACGTCTCAGAGTTGTTGTTCAATTTTCCTGCGCCTCATGATGATTTGTTCTGATGTATGCAAAGCCCACTGCCCTTTCCAGAAAGTGTACTTAAGTTCTGCTTGACCTCTGCTCTGGGCTCTGGGCTGCTCTCCCTTCTTGAGTGAGCATGGGGCTCCAGCACGCTGGAATGGATCCCCAATAAATCCCCTTTTGCCAATTGCATGGAGCCAGTCTCTTGTGTGGTCTCTTTCTCTGACACTCTGTCGGACCCTTACAACTTCTTTGGAGAAAACAAAGGCAAATTAATGAAAAGAAAGAAAAGAAAAACAAATTCATATCACAGGTCCTTTAACTTTAACTCAACTAACACTAAGTTTAGATGAATAGTATGAATGCTATATGGCTTTATTTTCTCAATATTTTATGTTTCATAGACAGATAATGATGTATTAAAATCAAATCCATTTATATACTTTGTCTCTGTGTGTGAATTTCAAACACTTTCTGCTTAGTATACTTTTATGCTCTGTTATTTGGTTCATAAAATTTTATGACTGTGATATTTTCATTGTCCATTGTATTTTGTATAAGTTTAATAAGATGCCTTTATCCCCTTAAATATTTTTTTCTTATTTTGTCTTCAATTAATAATCCAATCTTTAACTTTACTTCATATGACATCTTTTCCCAATCTTGTGCTTTGAAACTTTGGCAATTTATTTTAGATATACTGTAGGAAATAGAAAAGAACAGTATTAATTTATTGTTATTAGCTATTTTATCATACCCTCTCTTTTTTCATTTCAATTGGAAGTATAATATTGACATTATTTGATATAACTGATATGATTGATATTATATGTTTTCTTTAACTTGATTTTTATTCTACATATCTTTTTGTATATTATAGTTCTTCAAACTTATTGATTTTGTGAAGGTTGATTTTTGGTGTTTGCTTTTGGTTCTTATTTATAATAAAATAATCTATACACTAGCTACATATAAATAAATTTCATGTTTTAATTTAACAAACTTTCCTTTTATTAGTATTTATATAATTACATATAAAGAAAGAACCCTTCAAAAGTGTTCTTGTTTCTTTTTTTTTTTTTGTATACAAGTCAAGCACTCTACCAACTGAGCTATCTCTCCATCCCCAAAAGATTTCTTTAACTCTTATTTCAACCTAAAATCATAATCTCTATTTTATAACTAGAAATATAAGTCCATAAGAATTTCTTGTAAGCTTCTGGGTCTGAGTGTGGTGGCTCACACCTATAATCTCAGAGGCTAGGGAGGCTGAGGCAGGAGGATTGCAAATTTAAAATAAGCCTCAGTAAGTTCATTAGCAAGTTCCAAGCAACTTAATAAGATCCTGTCTAAAAATAGAAAATAGAGCTGGAGATGTAGAGCAGTGGCTTAGTGGTAACATGCTCTTGCATTCAATTCCCTGTACATTTGAGGAGATGTCTTTGAATCAAAGTTATGTTTAGCAAAAAGAAGTCAAAATAATTAGTATATTTCATCTATGATTTCACTTATATAAAATTCTGAAGTAGATTTGACTTCTTTATTAGGACTGAAAGCAGATCAATGGTTGCATGTTGCCAGGGACCAAGAGGAACTTCCTGAAAGAATTACTGGGGAATGTTTTTGGGTGATAGAAATGTAACTTCTGTTACAGTGATGGTTACAAGGTTTATGTATATATCTAAACTCCTATAAAATTATCTTGAAATATTTGTATTTCAACATGTTTAATTAGAATTGTCATCTGGATCAAGATTATCTCCATTTTATGAATCTACTGTTTATGAAAACTATATCACATTTCTAGTAAATTTTCTTTTCCAAGGAAATTTTATTAAATTCAAATTTTTGCCTTAGAATTTTTGCACAACAGTTTACTTAGAAAGTATGATTATATCTCAGAAAGTTTAATTATGCTTGTAGAGGACATATTTGATTATTTCACTAATTTAAGTGGGATATGTTTAAAATAACTTTTTTTGATATTCTTATTTCAATAATGCTGATTTATTTTTTCCCAAAACAACTTGTTTTCTCAATTATAAAAAATGGAGAAATCTAATACAAAACCATTATCTCAATAATAAAACAAAAATGTACAGTGGTGTTTTAACATTCTTGGATATAAGGGCTTCAAAATGAGGAAACATTTCAGAGTCAGATTAAGCTAATTATAATTCCCTGATAGTAATCATTGCTGCTATGAAGATACCTATCAGGTAGGCTTTTTTAAAAAGTCATCAGGAGTAATAGATTTGTATATTTGAGTAGTATTCACCAAGTTGTGAGTTTGATTTTTAATTGTACTGGAATCATCGTAACCATATGCTAAATATATGTTTCCCTGAATACAGAAGGATTAGAGGATTTTCCAGAAAGAACTGTCAGGCAAGAACCCTCTCTTATGGGCCTATTCTACTTATGGATATGTTAAGGATTTTAAGTTATATTCCAAATTAGCAATTTGTAATGGATTTTTTAATTTACACTAAAAATATGGCTCAGCAGGTAATTTTTTCCCTTCAGAAATGGAGTAAATATCTGTCAGAAAAAAAAATCATTCTAATTTTTGTAATGTCCAAAAATCTCTCAATTAAATTGAATAAGAATTTTTTTGAATTTTTCATAAAATTATATAAGGTAAATGATTGATTTCTCCTTTGATTTACAAATACATTGATAAAGAATATAAATATTGCTGATTAACTTATACATAATATATTGTGTGATACATTAAATTATCCACATATATGAGGAAATAATAAATCTTAGTATTTAACAGCATTATAAAAATATTACTGTATTAATTTCAAGATGTGTTAATAAAGTGGACAAGGTAATAAAAATAAGTATTGTTTGTCATTGTTTAACAATGAGTTAGATTGGTTATAGATTACATGCTCAACTCTTAGAAAGGATCATTTGTCATTTTTCAATTATGGAAAAAATAATGGTCAAATCATTAGCATTCTTGGCACTGTGTTTGCTACAACATTAAAGAAAATTAATATAAGATGATTTCAATATTCTACAAAGATGAGTTGAAAACAATTTTGGTATGAATATGGTCAAAATTTAACATATAACTGGGTGGGTATGTTCTTCAGGAAACCAAAACCTAAAACAGGTCAACTTTGTATGTAAATATCAAAATTGGGATGTGAAGTAATAAAAATCTAAATGTGAGTGTATGTTTCAGTGTGGGCATCCATGTACATGAGGTTGGCATTTATTTGAGTGTATACACTGAAAGTGGTTTCACATTTCAAAGTCAAAACTACAGAGAATATGATAAATTTTATACTTCTTCAAAAGCATAAAATTTGGTATAATGACAGACTGTGCTATTAACTCAATATAAAAACATGCACTAAAGTAACTTTTGTATGTAATGCAAAGTTTATTCCGCTGGCATATTTTCTAATAAGGATGATTTAGAATGACCACAAGAATTGTAGTATAGACATCAATGATGAATTTAATAACAGATCAAATTCAGCCAGCTGCCCATGATATAATTAGTGTGTAGAGGTTTAATGTGTAGATTTTTGTATTTTGCATGAATTCTCTCCTTGCTTTCTGCATTTACTTTTAATGTTAAAGGAGAAATGACAGTGACATGCTTGCATCACTTTCTACTTGCTAGCAGAAAGATATTTTAATAAAAATAATTTTACATAGGTATAAGAATAAACATGCCCACCATCTGTGCATATCTGATGAAACAATGCCTGTTATTACATGATGATTTATGTGTCCTGAGAAAGTTCTTCACACATTTTAGCATTGTTAATGTTTCTTTGTGTGTCTGATAACAAGATAAAGAGACTATATATTAAACTTTTTAAAATATCTAGACACTAGGAGACAAAAAGATCTGTAGAATATTGCTTACCTTTAAATTTTCTCCCTTTGTCTTGTATCAGTCATATAAATAATTCAAGTGAACAATCAAGACATTTTGTTCTTTCCAAATTACCCAGATATATCATTGATATCTCATTGTTTTTTCAAGAATGCCCAAGGTCAAAATAAGAAATGCAGCAAAAAACATGTCTGTACTTTTGAGTGACTCTCAGTTGATGACAGCATTCTATTTCTCACTGCTCTTGGTCCCTGAAGAAGCAAGAAATGCTGGTGAATGTTTTTTTCTGAAGTACAGAAGAGTGTACAAAGTGCTGACCGCTGTGGATGGAGGAAAGAGAGTAAATCTTCACTTAAAAATAAACCTTCAAATGTGATAAGGGAAAGAAAATCCTGAGTCAAGCACATCAGTGGCTTGGTATTTATGCTATACGGGGATGTAAGAAAACCTGCACTCAAACATAGGGAAATAAGGCAGTTGTGCCTGGACCTGATAGCGAAATGGTATAAATTGTAGTTTAGCTGTCACATTTAGTTGTTCCAAATATTGTATTCCAGTTTCTAATAATGTAGTTAAACTCTATAAACAAACCTTAAAGATATACAATCACAGTTGTGTGTGTGTGTGTGTGTGTGTATGAAAGAATAAACTGATTTTTAATTATTAGCACTTGGTTTATTTAAGAAGGCAAGATTTATTTAGTGAAAAAAAAAACTTAAAAGTCAATTTTACATTGCATCCTACATCAGTTCATTCAAACTTACTAATTACCAGTATGTGATCACATTGAATCTATTGTTGTAAAATGAGGTTTTCATATTTTAAAGGCTGCAAGTCAGCATTCACATTATTATTCTTTCCTTTACCATCTACTATGTTGATTGTTTCACATACTATCCACCATCTTTACAAATTATTACCTACTAATAAATTTTCCTAATGTCTTTATTTGTAGATAACAGTATCTATTAATCTCCTATCAGTATAGCTGTGAGCAATCATCCAGAGGCTAATCAACCTGCAAGGTGCTTCCGTAGAGAGGCATGACCTATTTTCAGTCATTGGTTGGCTGCTTGTGGGGTTCTTTCTAAGCAGCAAGAGTGACAACACATGTTATGTCTTTGGTTAATCCTGCTATAGCCACTGTAATGGAAGCCACATGCCACAGTTCAGAGATTCAGCAGACCTAATTTATACGCATGCAAAATTCTGCATGCCAATGTTTTTATTCATAGTCTATGACTCTTGCCACTCCAAAATCCAATTCCACTCAGAAAGTTTATTTTCATTTTTGCTTAAAATAATTGTTTTGTAACATTTCCTTATTTCTGTTTGTAAGTTATTTTCCCTAAAATTTTCATTTAGCTATATCCCATGTACTACTCCCAGTGGTTGGTACAGAACCACACTGTAATATGTTATGATAACTCCCAAATCTCAATGGCTTATTATAGCAGAAACCCATCTATTCCCTGATCAATGCACATACTCATTCCATGCTGACAAGAGGCTGCTCACTCTATCCGCTTTGGGATGCATGCCAATGGAGTAGCCACCTTGTCCAATACACACACATACCCGTACATGTAGAGTATTTCACTATTGACCATATTAAAAATGTCTATATTTACATTGCTTTTGCATTCTTTGATAATTGTTTTTTGCACTAAGAATTATTTCATGGAATTTTAGTGTCAAATTATTTAAAATTCTGGTTACTACATTAACTTTTCCTTAGCTAATGCTAACTTCATATAAAATAAAATCATTTTTATAAGACAGCTGTAACTATCAAGATATGATTATAGGTTTTCTTTCACTTGAAGATCATTCATTTAATGATTATCAGGTGATTTTTTTAATCATCATTTTATGTCCCAGGATGAATGTTGAGGTTAGATATGTGTACTATTACATTTTCCAAATACCCTATGTATCATTTTGGGTGCTATGCAACAAAAGCTTTGAGTAATATAGATGACTACATAATTAAATTTGAGTTAATTGTTACCTGTCATAACTTTGAATATAGGAACCATAATTTGACCCAATAATTTCACTCCTGAGTGTATACTGAAAGATTTAAAATCAGCATACTATAGTGACACAGCTACATCAACATTTATAGTAGCTCAACTCACAGTAGCTAAGCTATTGAATCAACCTAGGGATCCTTCAACAGATGAATACATAAAGAAAATGTGGTGTATATATGTAATGCAATATTACTCACCCATAGGAAAGAATGACTTAATGACTTTTGCAGGTAAATGAATGGATCTGGAGACTATTAAGCTAAGTGAAATAAGCCAATCCCCCAAAACCCAAGTTTGAATGTTCTCTCTGATGTATGGATAATAACACATCAACAAGCAGGAAGGGAGAATAGATTAAACAAAGGGGAATGAAGGAGTGGGACAGGAAACATGAATAGGAAAGATAGTGGACTTAATTTGACATAACTTTCCTATGTACATATATGAGCACACTGCAGTGAATTTTCACATTATGTACAACCACAAGACTGGGATCCTAATTTAAGAAATACTCCATGTTTGTATAACTATGTCAATCAACCTTACCAACACCCCCATTCTGAGGTCTTTGGTCTTGTATTGAAGCATACTACTGGTTTCCTGGTTTTCCAGTTGTAGATAGCATAATATGGAATTCCTTGGCCTCCATGATTATATGGCTCAATCACGTGATAAATCTCTTATAAATTCTTTATAAACTCAATTTTCTCTATTTCTCTGGAGAACAGTATCTAAAAATCTCTACAAAAAATTTAACTGTTTATATGATTTTTATTTTCATCCTCACCTTCGAGTATAAGAAGTCTTGTTTCCCCCTGACCTCCTAAAGATAATTCTAATATATTTTTTAAAGAATAGCAAAATTTATCAGAAGGGACTAGACGAGGGATAAAGGGAAAACTCTCTTAGAGCTATGACTCTTTTTAAATTTTGTAAAACTGATAAGTAAAAACTAAATTTCATTGCTTAATATACACAGTTTTAAACAGTAAAATGTTAAAGTAAAATTAGATAGGAAAAATAAGCTCTACTCTTTGATAGAACGGTAGCATGACTATAGTTTACAACAACTTTTATATATTTTATAAATATTTAGTAGAGTTTAAGGATTCCCAATACGAAGAAATGATAAATGTTTAAGAGCATGGAAATGCTAATTATCTTGATTTGATCATCACATGTTATATACATGTTTCAAATTATCATTCTGCATTCCATAAATACATGTAATTATTATGTGTCATTTAATTTTTAACTGATGTTACTATAGTATGCCCAAAGAAAAGGTTTTGTAATAAAAGAATTTGATAGATTTAAAAAAAAAAGAAAAAAGAAAGAAAATGTCAAGGTTCTATTATACTGGCTACATTAAATTTAAGGTCCTTGAATAAGACTTGATCACAGTTTTTTGTGGCTATTTCAATATGGATAGCCACATCATGGTAAAAATATTTTGTCTAGAAATTTTTCATAAGCCCAGAATCAGAGAGATTTACTTTCTACTGTAACAGAATTAATTGAACTATCACAAATCCCCAGAAAGGAAACAAAAATGGCAGATATATTTTTAATTTAAAACTAAGAAACTAAGACAAATGGAATGTTTCTAAGCAAAGCCAAAAGACAAAATTACTTTGCATTAATACAAATAATCTTTTGGACCTGGACTTATTTCCATCATGAATAAGTTACCTTATACAGCGGTGAGAAATTGAGAAAAGTCAGAAGAGCATCCTATATTATAGATTTCACAGTTTGGTATCTATTTTTGACTTCACTCAAATCCTCCCTCTCAGTTTATCTTCTATGTATCAGGCAAAAGAGTGTGTAGACCACACAGCACAATTCCACCAGGAAAAAACACATTGCCTTAACTACTTGGCTTGCCACCCACAAACAGCATTCCATCTCCTCAGAGATCCTTCAGTTTCAGAAATGTGCTTCCATTAGGGTCATGCTCCTGAGGCCAGCTCACACTCACAGACAGACATATAGCTGCAAGAATATAATTATAAACATTTAAAGTGCAATAATCATTTTAATTATGTCATCATACAAATGAAAATTATAGATGGTGGACTGTAGGATGGAAAACCCATTAATGGTATCCAAGATATAGCATTAATGAATGAGTTACATCTTGAGAAATGAATGATGAAAAACTACAACTAGAAGCAATCATACTTTACTATCTGAAAAACAATATCAAAGGCTATGCCCATATAAAATTTTGCATTATCACTTCCTTCTATCTTCTATATGTGAGGTCCTCTGGGAACCATATTTCTGAAAATGCAGAAGGAACCAGGTTTGTCATCCTTGAGTAACTCCTCCTTGATCCTACCACTCTATGTTGACAGGTAGGAAAGATTTAATTTTTGTTTCCCTGGGAAGTTCAGTTTTCTACTGACACAGAAATTCCATAGACTCAGTTATGTCTTAGGCAGGCTGCGACCTGAATGTTAAAATTTTGGTAAAGCAAAATAGTCAAACTTCAGCTTCAAACATACCTAGAATAGAAACCTAGCTGTGTCACATTTACAAAACTCCTTTATCATCTATAGACCTCCATTACCTTACCTATAACGGAGAAATTTAATATCTATTTCTAAGGGCTGTTATAATGATTAATGACAAGCTATCAACATTTGGTATGTTGAAGGAAAATATCCTTTACTTTCTTCCTGATGCTTCTCTGTTTCTACTATCATTTTGTTTTTATTCTTGGGATATTGAATAAATTTTACTGTAAGTTCTTTTTATGACCATTGCTTTTGAAAATCTATTTTCTTTTTCCCTTCCCCACCCTCTTCTTTTCTGAGCATGGAGGAAATCTCAGAATACGAGAGAAGATATACAAGTACCTTTCGACAATTTCTTCATAACAAACATGCTGTGGAAGTATTGGCATATAATAAAAAAAATCTGTAATGATTATGGATTCAAGAGTCCAAAATTCAGAGTAGGTATAATAATGTGTTCGTGTTTGGTTCAGTCATTTGATATGGTTTCTTTGTACCTAGGAGAAAAAGGGCAAGTTTTCTGTTCCACACACATTCAACATTCATGGTGGTTCAAAACATGGAATGAAGTAGTGGGCATTCAGGCACCAGTCCTTACCAGGTCTGAAACTCAGCTGGGCATATGGTGTTAGTTACTTCATTAAGGCCATTCCTTTTCAGTGGTTTTCCTTGGCTCTAAATTCTGCCTAATGTTTTTTTTTTTTCCCAATAACTCATATTTCTGTTCCCATAAAAATACCCCTATCATCATTAATTTTACCTGCTTTCTCTTTGTAAAAATTTAGAGATTCAAAGACCTTTCACTTTGATTTCTCTCTGTCCTTTTCAGTGAAAGTTTATATTATCACTTTAAATTTTGGATGCATTTCTTTTGCTTTACATTCTACTCCACTAGACTGAATCTACACTCACAAATACCTTGGAAATCCACCTTCCCTGCATTGGATTGCCATTAGTAAGTGGTGGAACAATGCTTTCAAGAATTTAGAAGTGTTGTTGTCTAGCCAAGAGGGTCACTGGTGCATGCTCTTATATTATTCTTAGGGCCTTTTTTGTTGAACTAAAGAAGGATTTGAGAAACTGTTTTAAATCTTTCTATGGTCTTAACCAAGGGCCTCTCAGCCAGCCATACCCTGGATTCCCAGAGGCAGTGTTTTACTGGCAGTACTCTAGATTTCTTTGATCTTTGTCCTGAGGCTATCAATTACTTTTAAAATATTTCTCTAGCTGGAAAGACTGCCCTAGCCCCATATTTGTCTTTAAAATTCTAACTGAAACTGAAAAGTTTGTTCCTTAAGTCATCCATCACTTCTCAGGTTTTATCATGGGCACTAAGCAGAAATCAGGAAATTTTTAGGTAGTCTATTGACTTTATTGGGTACCTTTTTCCTTTTTCTATATAACAGTGGATGACAGTGTTTACAAATTTTCTGCCACTATATGGCCAAGGTCATTCTAACTGAAGCTATCAATTACACTTTTTTTTTTCTCATTTTGCTTCAAAACTTCCCCTTGTTGAGAATCATCATATTTTTAACCACTGTGTGATCCCCAAGTCAGAATTACCATGTTTAAGGTATTTATTATGATTTCTCTCATAGTACAAACTTCTGCTCCATTTTTATAATAGTTTGAATCAAAAAACAGACAAACAAACCAAGACTCTTTACTTTTTTTGTGTGTAGAATCACAAATCAGTAAAGGAGAAAGTGATCAGCATTCAGTACATTCTAGTGGCTGCACAGATTTTAAAAGAAAATTTGCCAAGAAACAAGGATTACATTTCACTTTAATCTGTGTAGCAGCTTCCCAGGGAAGTGCATTATTACAGAAAGAAGACTAGGGAAAGAGACTGGAAAGGGGACAATTTCTGAAATAATGTGCAGAAAACAGAATGCCTTCAGAAACACCAACATTTCATTCTCCTCTGTCTTAGGTTCAGCTTCAGTATTAATAGTTATGCAAAACTTTCTGTTGTGTATTAAAGTCTACAATTCTTTCTCTTGTTATCACTGATTTATCAAAATATGGAAATACAGAGTATTGTTCTTACTAATTACATAAACTTCCAGGAAAAGAAAATTAAAAATCCTCAAAAATCTTAGATCTCTTTGGTAGATATTTTAGAACCTGTCAGAATTATAAATTGAGAAACAGAATCATATACTGAGTTAGGAAGTATATAAAAGAAAACAATGATAAACTGACAAAAATATGATTAAGATATGAGAGTTTAGAAAAACAGATATGTTCAGCAAAAAAAATGAATAAAATACACATTAACAATTGAGTTTAAAATCAGGAACTATTAAAGATTTAAAACACAAGATTAAGCAATTGATTGAATTGCAGAAATGAGAATTTAGTGGCTTAAAAACTGAATATTTTCAGAGACAGTAGAAGTAGGAAAAAAGTACAGAATGAACAGTAATTGACATTAGTGAACTGAAGAAATGAGAATAAGTGAAACATTTTGCTTTAATTTTATTCAGCTGGAGATAAATTCTGAAAGATTAAATATCAAAAAGGACAAGGTATCAGAGAAGATGGGAAGAATGCAAATATACCCTGATATTTGTCAGGATATCTTCATGTAAAGAAATAATTGATCCTTTATATTCTTTCAAATAAGCAAGTATATTTAATGAGTTTGAAAATTTTTCAGTCCACTTGCAGCATGATCCTATTTTATTCCATTTAAAATTAGAATTTTCCTTCTCAAGAGATCCTTCCTGACTTTTTGAAGTCTGTAAAGGATTTGTAAATACAATCATATACGGCGGATATTAGAGGTCATGAACAAATTCCATAAATCACTATCACTACAGGAGAAAGTGCACAGAGCAATGCTTTACATGTCCTTTTTGGCTAATTCTGATAATGCTCAATGAGCATTAGCTAACCCTTATTTG
The DNA here is from genome assembly GCF_052094955.1 of Ictidomys tridecemlineatus. NCBI lineage: Eukaryota > Metazoa > Chordata > Mammalia > Rodentia > Sciuridae > Ictidomys > Ictidomys tridecemlineatus. The sequence goes on along the minus strand of NC_135484.1, from coordinate 90,638,969 downwards.
ATCCTCATGCAATAAAATACTGCTCTTCAAATTGCCAGTAGGACACTCAGCTGGTAGTGCCCAACAGGAAATTGGAAATGCAGAATTAGTGAGGGAGTGGTTAGACTGGAGATGTGGATTTGAAAGATATTTTCATAAAGCTGAAAGCTGACACACTGGGAGCAGATGTTATTGCCACAGAATATAAAAGAGAAAAACTTGGCAAAAAGAAATGGAGAATGTTTATATTTGAGTCATGAGAGTAGAAACAAGGTTTGTACTGTGTATAATAAGCAGAAATAATTCACTGAAATAAATTCTGAATTCTCAAAGCTTAAATAATTTAGAAATACCAATAGAATATATATTTTTAGATGTCTAACCAACATTAGTGCTAATACTGCCAGGTTTATTGCTATTAATTTATTTTGTACAAATTTTAGATTATTAACATATAGTAATATGGCCCCAAAACAGAAAGGAATATGTTGCACACTTTCAATTTTATCCAAAGGATATTTTGCTCTTTATATTCTTAATATTTATGTATTCATTAATTTCTTTAGGTAGTCATCATTTTGTGGGGTTCATTTAGGTTTATAATTGCAGGTAACTTTTATTTATCTTCAATATTAGTATTCCATTGTCTTATCAGTGGACATTTGCAGTTCTTTCATACATTTTTACTAATTGTCTAGTGTTTCAGGAAACTTTTTTTTCTTTTTTGCAACTGTTACTCAAAGTTTGTGAACAGAAACCTTTATGTTATGTGGTATGTGCATCTTCATTTTCAATGTTACTTCAGTGTTCCTGTCAACCTACAGCATTTCAGAGTTCCTTGTGTTCTTCATCCTCTGGGACAGTGTTGTCAAAAACTGTATTTTTTATCAATGTGAATTTAATTTTTTTCAGATGAATTTATGATGAATCACTTTTAATAATATACATATATTTTGTGTGTGGCTATATGTTAAACATTACATTTTTTTGCCATATGAGTGATTTTTATTTGCATCTGCTCTCCATCTGTTAACCATTCATCTATGATTTTCATAAGATGTCACCACTGATGTGTATCTTCACAGAGTGCATCAGTTAATTCTCTTTTTTTGAGCATTTTTATCCTCTTCTAATCCTATATATTATTATTGTTATAGCTTTCTAATAAGACTAGATATCTGATACAATGAGCAGCTCCATTTTCCTCTTCTTTCAAAGTACTTGGATGACTTAGTCTTTTTATTCTTCTCTATAGAATTTAAAATCAAGATGTGAAATTATATAAAGAACTCTGTTGAGACCTTCAAAACAACTGAGTCAAATATAAACATAATTATAAATGTATCTGACATATTAATGGCATTTATTGATCAACACATTATAAATTTTTATTGAAAATTTCCTCTAAAGTAATTCAATAAAGTTGTAGAATTTTCTTCTTTAGGACTTCCACACATTCTTTGTTTCTTTCCATCTCTCTCTTCTTTCATTTTCGAGTTTGATGAATTTCTAGGTTTTCAGATAATTTCATAGGCAATCAAAACACACATTCATTCAAAAATCACACAGTTTTACCATGAATTAATTATTTGCTATTTATTTATATTTATTCCTGAGTTTTTCCACCTATGAACATATTTGAAAGTTGATAGTAATTTTTAGAATGTTTCCATATTTATTTGAGACTTTTGTAAAATCATGGAAATGAAAGATGCTCACTAATGATAGGGCTTAATGGTTTTGAACATTTTACTACTTCAAAGGATAATTATTTATCTTTAAAATTCTACATCACTGGAGAATAGATTGAATTCATTTTCACAATTGTTGGTCAACATGTAAAGCTGTCTTTACAATGAAATTTTATACTAAAGTAATAATGGCAAACTATAAACCAAAGGCCAAATCTTACTCTTTGCAGGACAAATCCAACTCTGTCCATTTCATGAACACAAAGGAGTGAGCTTCAGCAATATATATTATATCTCTCACAATCAAAAATATTTATAATCTGATCTTTTATAAAAATATTTTTGTAACACTACTTGATATGGTATTCAGTAAAAACAAAGGTATACTTACATATTTTAATTAAACTAATTTTGAAAGACTGTAAACCTGGAGTGATTATGGTTATATTGGCACATATGAAAATATTTGTATCCATTTCTAAAAATGTTTAAATAATCACCATGAATAAATATTCATATTGTAAAGAACATTCATTGTGAACAGGACATATTAAAAACTAATGATCAAGAAAAAATATTCCAAACTATTTCTTGGATTTATATACGCAAATGATAGAATCCTGTCTGCAAACTCCTACTTTCAAGTTCCAACCTCTCACATGCAGGTCTTCAGAGTTTCCAGCTGCCTCTGAAAGGCCCAGGATCTTGGCTTCAGGTTACACAGCATTCTCAGGCTTTTCCCTCTAGATTTGGAAGAGGGGAGAACACAGGTTTCCTTTTCCTGGTGGGGAGGTTTTCCAATCTTCCCCACCTGGCTTCGTAGTTCTTCCAGTGTTTAAATAATTCTTCATAGCACTTTTTTTTTCCCAGTTTGATTCTATTTTTTTTATTGGTTGTTCACAACATTACAAAGCTCTTGACATATCATATTTCATACATTAGATTCAAGTGGGTTATGAACTCCCAATTTTTACCCCAAATGCAGATTGCAGAATCATATCGGTTACACATCCACATTTTTACATAATGCCCTATTAGTAACTGTTGTATTCTGCTACCTTTCCTATCCCCTACTATCCCCCCTCCCCTCCCCTCCCATCTTCTCTCTCTACCCCATCTACTGTAATTCATTTCTCTCCTTGTTTATTTTCCCATTCCCCTCACAACCTCTTATATGTAATTTATTTTTAAAGAGAAATATTTCCATTATTTTATATTTTAAGAAATAGTTTTTGACTTATGAAAAAATATAGAAATTATTGTTATCTAGTACTCATGTAGAAGCAGTATTGACTGACCACAAAGAAAAAAGTGAATTAAAGGTGACAGTGAGCAATTGCCCAGATGGCCACACCCCTCTGGTCTGGAGTTCTTTTATCTCATCTCAGTGAAAATATTATTGCTCTTTCCTGTTGCTAAGAAGTCTAGTGTTGTTAGTCTTGTCAACTTTTTTAAGAATGCATTTTGACCACAACTTGCATTTGGGGTCTTCCTTTTTCTTTAGTACTCTACTAAAGAAAAGCAAATATCTCAATTAGTTTTAATTGCAAATAGTGCTTTCTGAATCTAAACTTTGTCATCTGTTATATTTATTCATTCCTTTACATACATTCTCCTATCCCTGCAAAGAATAGAGAATTGAAATAGATCACAGAATTTAGTTCAAAAATATCTATTGTCCTGAATCTGTGTAAAGTCTTTTCATTCTTTTGTCTTGTTTTATTTGTCCACGTTTTCTATTTATATAAACTTTCTATATAAAAACTTTCTAATTTGTATCATGCTTTGTGGATGTGTTCTCGTCACCATTAAGTTGGTAATTTTTGCTCATGATGTTGTTATTCGTGTGAATGCTATTTTATTACATATTCTTTTGTGAATACATTTCCATTCAGATTTTTTAAAAAATTGTATGTGGTACAGATAGTACATTTCTTTCTGCTTCATTATAATATTCCAGAGACTATATAAACCACACTGTGCTTATGCAGTATGCTTTGAATTGTCTTCAATTAATAATTTCTACAAATGTTACTCCACTAGATACCTATATCCTGTTCTTATCAGGAACATCTGGGAGATTTTTAAAAAATAGTGTACTTAGATTAGAATTATTGTCCGATTGCTCTCCTGAATATCATATGGGTTGCACTGCCAACAACAATGCATGAGCTCGCTATATTTTTCTAGTCCCACAAAAACTTGGCATCATTGGGAGTTTTTCAAAATGTTTTTTAGGAAATACAAAGTATTGAGTTGCTATTTGTTTTTTGTTTTAATTTGCATGTTTAAATTAATAATGTTTAAAAATTTTCCACATTTGTAATTCTTTAAATTTTTCTTTCTGCCAATTTTTAACTCATAATATTATTTGCCTTCTGAGGTGATTGTACTTATAGTGTTGAAATGTTTTTCATGACATCTTCATTAATACAAATACTGGTTCTTTTGTTAATGATTATATAATAGCAGGAAAATGTACACCTTAAGATAAAATGTATCTCTGTGGTTAAGGCACTGACATTTAGATAGACAGGTGCAAATGTTATCTCAAACACATACTCTCATGTCAAAAATAATATAAAAAATCAGGTAACAGTGAATATTTAAAATTCAAAGGACTTTGATACCAAATTACATGAGGAGAAATTGTACAAAAATAAAAACAAAAATTACAGTTACATGTAAGCTGTTACATTACCTGTTACTCTATTAGTCTGTATTTCCAACGACAATAGAAAAAAAATACACTTCTGCAGATGCAAACATTCTGTTATCACTGATATTATGATTTGAATAAAAATAGAAAAATGTTTATTGAGCAGAGTAATTTAATGTGTTTGCTTTCGCTAAGCCATAACCTTTTATTATCCCAACATAGGTTTGTTATTTCATTGTACAGTGCAAGAAGGTAAAATTCCTTAAAAATAGCATGTAAGAAAAACCATTCATGATGTCATGTGATGTTGCAAAAGGTATATTTCCTTCAAAAATCTTCAGGAGAGAGTTTTACAGAATATAAATCTTTAAGCATCATATTTTTATACATAGCTCCAGACACTTTGCAAGCCTCATTTCACTTAAAAAGAGATAATAAAATATTTCAACTATAAATTCTACCTGGAATGCATAATATATAGAAAAAAGTATTTTTGCTTAAAAATATAGACTCATTGTTTCTGAAGAGAACTGTACACTATAATTTCTGAATATAAATTATCTGGGATTGCTTCATCCATCCCTTATTCAGTAGGACCTTCAGTCACAAGATTCTGGTTGTATGTGGAAGGAAATGTTGAAAGGAACAGTTTCTCAAAATATCAGATGCCATACTTGAAAGTCTTTTTATTAACTCATGTAGTAATAAACATTAAATATTTACACCAATCTATTTATTCTACCACTTTTTTGAACTCACATGTTGATTTATCCTCAGATGACTCAGTGAGAATAATTTTAACATTATTTTTTTTCCTATGAATTTGGAGGTTTTCCAAGCCAAACAAATGGACAAGCAACAGGAGGATGTTGTCAACACAGTGTCCCAGCAGAGAGACTAATACCTTTGAGCCAATGCCAACTGTGATGCCATAAAAAGTTGGCTGTATGATGGATGAGAGTGAGAAAAATAGTTAATGATTGATCTCTATTAAAGGTCACTTTGGGTTTTCAGCATGCATTTTTGTCTTAGATAATTGAAGTGATTTTTGAAAGTGAAAATAATGTAATTTAAATCTTCTCTTAACAATATGCTAATATTTCATATTAAAATCAGCTACTTAAGTCCAGTAAACTACATCAGATGTACTTCAATTTGAATAAGTAACTTACAATTTTTTATATCCTTATATGTAAGGATATTATGTAGAGTGTATAATATATAATCCTTATCTATAGTGATATTTATAATGATGGCATGTGTATTAGTCCATTTGGACACATTGGATAGCACACCACAGACTGGATGATTTATAAGCAACAACATCTTAATTTTCACAATTTTAGATTCTGATAAGTCCAACATCAAGATATGAGCAGATCCAGGGGCTGTGAAAGGACATCTCTTCCGGTTCATAGACACCCATTTTCTCACTATAACTTTACTTGATGAAAGGGGCAAATGAGCTTTTTAGGATCTCATTTATACCGGTACTAAACCCATTCATGAGGGTTCTGCCCTTGTGACCTTATCCTATCTGAAAGCTCTCACCTAAACAATTAGCTTGGAGATTAGAATTTTTATATTCATGTAAGAACACAAATGTTCAACATATAACAGCTTGCAAAACCTAGAGGATTGTTGAGAAATGGTGATTTTTTTTCTTTTCAGTCACTAGTCAGTTGACTTTTTATAACTACAATATAAATTTTATTAAATAAAGTTTAATATTTGAATGCCTTTAAAATTCAAGAAAAAAATTAATGACAAAAATTATACATTATGAATTTTTACTTGATATTAATATTATCTAGTCTTGACAGCTAAATATACAGCTAGGTTTCTTTCACTGATCCCTAGGAGTCAAATCTATATAATGTGATAAGTCCACTTATTCAGTAGATGTACTGCTCCAGACACTGTGAGCACTCATTGCATGTGTTGCACTGAGTCAAGGTATTGAAAGTATTTTTTCTTTTTTATTAATTTAATTAACAAAGCTTGCACCAGAATGTTTTGTTCTAAGTTTATTTGTCATAGACAGAGAAAAGTTAATTTTGAATTTAAATAATTATAAAACAAACTCTTATAATTTTCTATTATAAAATGAAAAAAAATTGAAAAACTAATACATACTTTTCAAAACTGCATATATTTTCACATATATTATACTTTTCAATTTCCTTAATAGCTCAATGAAAATGTAATTATGTTTATCCAATGAGAAAAACATTCAGAAAGAGCTTAACTTAATGAAGAGCATATAACTTTTACAGTTTGTTCCTTTGGTCAGAATTTGGAAAATTGGAAAACTTGGCTGTATATGACTGAGACAAAACTTACATGTATAACTTCATAAATATCCTCATCTTCCTTTAAAATCACATCAAGGAAGAGCAACTGTAAAGGCTCAGAGTATATCGCGGGATAGAATGCATGCTTAGCATGCATGAGGCTCTGTGTCCAATTCCAGCATTCTCAAAAACAAAAAAAAATCAAAAGCTAAATAAATAATGTATTTCAGATCAGTTCAAGGATTATGTGGCATAAATACTTGATAATAATGAATATCATTAATTTTGACATACATGAAATTAAAACTTAGATATTCTTATTTATTTTCTGATATATAAAAACTATAATAATCTTTCACTTTTTAAAACATAACATAGTAAATCTAATTCAAAAATTCAAGAAGAAATTCTAAATATTTTACTAATAAAAGAATACTGTATCTTAAACTTTGTGTAAATCAGTGTGAAAATATGGAGAAAACATACTTCCAGACTTGCAAAATCCTGAATTGTAAATCAGTTAAAAAATAAAAAGGCATGTAAAAACATGAAAAAAATAAGTGAAATAGAACAAGAATTCAATGTATCTCTTTGTCTTTCCATTCTCTTTATGGAGCAAGAGCTCCTAGAGTCAAGTTATGTCCATTAAGGACAAGGAAATCTGGGCTTAGCATTAAGCAGACAACATATAAAGTGACAAAAACAGATAAAAAGAGCCAAGTCCTTCATCATAAGATTGAACCTCTATTGAAAAGTGGAAACTTACATCAACTTTAGAATTTCAGTTACAAGAAAAAATAAGCTTTATCATTTTGTGCAAATCAAACCAAAGGAAAGATTACACATAATAAAAGTGTGTAAAATGGGCTCATTACTTTATTTTCCCATTCGGGATATTTGAGTTGATAAAGTTAGGTTCCTTTAACAATGATGGTTGTTGTCTAAAGAACTATCATATTTAACTTATTTTCCAACTTTCAAAAGTAAACTTACATTTCATGAATTTCTCTTATAGAGTACATATCCCTATTTCAGCTTATAATAATTACAAGTTATTTGGTGTAATTTGAAAAATTCTTCATCAAATGAGAAAAAAACACTTCAGAAAGAGCTTAACTTAATAAATACCATATAACTTTTACATGTTTGTTCCTTTGGTAAGAATTTGGAAATTTGGAAAACTCGGCTTATATATAACTTAGACTCATGTTCTTCATCTCCTTTGACGCTTTATTTTCAGTAGTTCTTTTTCATCTTTTTTCTTTGATTAGATTTGATTATGGAGATAATTGACATTCTTTACCACACTGTACTAAAAGTGATTCAAAATAGAAAATTGAGAAGTTAAAGGGAGAAAATGTAAAGAAATAAATAGATGTCAAATAGTCTTCTGAAGTAGTGAGGAGTTTAACTTAATAATCTTTCTTTGCTGTTCACTAAGTCTCCTATATAAGAGAACAAAATACACCTAGTCTACCCCAGTATATATGAGCCAAAGACAGGAATTTGGCTTTGGCTCTCAAAGTGGATAAAGTGTAACGTAGACAGAGTAGCAAACTCAATGTCCTTTTATGGAATTTTAAAACTATTTTTTTGAGAGATTAACAACTGGAATGAGTGGATGAGATGTTTCATTGATACTTTCTTCAAAGAAACTGTTGAAAACTATAAAAAAATACTTTTGGAAAGGTGGTATGGTTTGGATGTGAGGCATCCCCCCAAAACTCACTTGTGAGACAATGCAATAAAGTTCAGAGCACAGATGATTGAGTTATAAACCAGTCAGTGAATTAATCATCTGATGGGATTAATTGAGTGTAATTGGAGGCAGGTGAGGTTTGGCTGGAGGAGGTAAAAATTGGGGTGTGGCTTTGGGGTATGTATTTGTGTCTGGCAAGTGTAGTCTCTCTCTCTCTCTCTCTCTCTCTCTCTCTCTCTCTCTCTCTCTGTGTGTGTGTGTGTGTGTGTGTGTGTGTGTGTGTGTGTGTGTCTGTCTGTCTGTCTGTCTGTCTGTCTCTCTCCTTTCTGATCATTATTTGAGCTGCTTCTTTCTGCCACACTTTTCTTTCCTTCATGATGTTCTGCCTCACCTGGTTCCCAAGGAATGGAGCTGGCTATCTGTGGACTAAGACCTCTGGTCTTAATTGGCTCTTTTAGTTGTAGTAGCAACAAAAGGTCACTAAACATGGTTTTAAGGGTAAACATCCAATTAAATATTTATTCAAGAAAATCTATGAAAACATTATACTAAAGGAAAAAGTGTATGACTTTACATCAGTAAATGCCCCTTGCCTCCTTTACCCAAGCTCATTGAGGTAGACTGTACTCCAAAGTGATGCCAATAAGAACACAGAGCTTCATATTCCCTGTACTCCCAATCAGAGAGCATTATTACTGGAAAGGAGAAGGATATCAGCATCTCCCATTCAGCTCCAGATAGCTATAAAGCTTATGTCCTGGGTATCTGTATTCCAGAAGTATAGGCCCTTTTCTTCCTCAGCCCTATTTATGGAACTGAAACTCTACCTTGCACACAACACATTGAGAAATACTGGTCTCTGAATTACAATACCCAACTCATAGGGCAGTGGGTTTTACTCTAGTAAAGGGAAACTGGAAGGGCCTTGTACTTTCCCTGTACCCTGTTCCACCCAGTTTTAAGGATCTAGAGTCTGAATGTTTATCCCCAGACACCTTCCTCAGATATTTTGCCTAAAGGGAGAATCAGATTCTAAAGCACATAGCTACTCATTCAATCCTAAACAAATTGACTCTGTTTTCAACACTAAACATAGCTATAAAGAAAAAGTATATAAATTGAGCTTTATCAAAATTAAAAACTATAGTCGCAAATGCCTATAATCTCAGACTCTCCAGAAACTGAGGCAGGAGAATTGCAAGTTCAAGTCTAGGACTGGGATTGTAGCTCAGGGGTAGGACTGGGAATGTAGCTTCATGGCAGACTACCCCTGTTCATTCCTCAGGACCACAAAAAAATTAATAAATAAAACAAGTAAAAACTTTCATGCTTCAGAAGACCTCATCAAGAAATTATAAAATGTAATCCACATTATGGATTTTAAAAATGTACAAATCATGTATCTGATAAGGAAAATAACTATAATATAAATATATATTTGGAATATGTATGTAATTAATGCAAATCAATAATAAAATAACAGGTCAGTTTTTAAAATGGGCTAATTATTTGAAGACATTTCTCCAAGGAAGTCACACAGTTCACTAACAAGCACATGAAAAGATTCTTGACATCATTAGTTATCAGGAAAATTCAAATCAAATCGACAAAATGATACTCATTCATATCCACAAGGATGAATAGAATTAATCATTTAAATATTAAGCCTTGATGAGGATGTGGAGTTTGGAACACTCGTGCAGTGTTGGTAAGAATATAAATGGTATGGTCATTTTGTGAAAATGTCCAGCAGTTTTCAAACTATTAAACATGGAGATGACACACAATCCCACAAATTCACCTTTAGGTGTATACTCAAGAAAATTTCAAACATATTTACCCCCAATCTTTGTTCAAATTCTTATAGTAAAACTATTTACAATCACTAACTGGTAGAAACAACCCAAATGTCCATTAACTGACAAGTTAATATAAACTGTGTCATATTAATACACTGAAATAATTTTCATCCATAAAATGAAACGAAGCAATAAAAAGAACATTAGTATATGCTACAATTTGGATGAACCTTGAAATTCTTATGCTTAGTGGAAGAAGAAGTCACATAAAATTACATATTATAAGATTCAGTCAGATGAAATATTTAGAAAAGCTACATCTGTAGTGATTTAAAAATAGATTTTAAACAGCTTAAGGGCTGTAGAGTTAGGTGATGGGATGGGAAGTGACTATTATTGGGTGTAGAATTTTTTATAGTGATGTAAAAGTTCTAAAATTGACTCAAGTGAGTGTTGCATACATCTTGGAATATACAAAAAATAATTAAATTTTATACTTTTGATAGCTCTTTTGCATGATATTTGAATTATATCTCAACAAAGCTATCAAAACAAGCAAATGAATATTTAATTTGGCCACATTTGAGCAATAATGGTTACATATTCCTCACTATCAAGATTCACTAAAACATACCACTAATAGGAAGCAGGTGTCTAGTGACCTTCTGCCTATCAGGACATCAAGGGGAAGTTGCTTGCTTTAAGGAAGAAGAGACAGAAAGTGATGCCAGTGGAAAAGTACCAGAAGTAGGAATTTGAATGGGATTCATTTATTATTATGCATATAGCCTACTCCAGTGTCTTAACCTATACTTTATTGCATGTGCACATATTTAGTTTTGGAATGAGCATTATTTGTGAGATTGGGGGGAACAAAGCATTAAGAGAGGTGTGGAGCTGGGTGCAGTGGCCATGCCTGTAATCCCAGCAGCTCTGGAGGCTGAGACCAGAGGACCTGGAGTTTAAAACGAGCCTCAACAAATGAGAGGCGCTAAACAACTCAGTGAGGCTCTGTCTTTAAATAAAATACAAAATAAGGCAAAAACAAACAAACAAACAAACATGGAGATAATTAGTGATGTGCCCCATTTTCAGTTCAAAATAGACCAGGGTACTTTGTTTAGGATGTTGTGGATTTTACCTGAGTGATGAGATTATGGATGATGTTAGCTCTACCACTGAGCTATATCCCCAGCCTTGTGTTTACTTCTTATTTGAGATAGGTTCTCTCTAAACTGTCCAGAATGTATTTGAACTCACTATTCTCCTCTCTCAGTTTCCCAGGGAGCTGGGATTACAGGAATGTGCTGCCAAACCTGGCTTCAATTTCATATAAGCATATGATCTTCTTTAGACTAGAAAGGTAGAAAATAAACCCCTAAGAGAGAGAATTCATTGGAAATAAGTGAGATAGATTAATATATTTATAATCTGAGACCTAGGACCACAGTATGAATTTGAATCTGGATCCAGAACTAGGTAGTGATAAGACCTGGGGTGACTTAGCCTCTCTCTGCCTAGTTTTCCTCTTCTAAAAATAGCACCTACATTTTAAGGTAGAAATGCTTGGCTTCCTTCAGAAAAGTTCTTTGGAATTATGCCTGACATTTAGTAGATACTCAGCATAAACTATTATTATAAACATCTCTTTTCAAATAGGTGAAACTGTCAAGTGGAAGAGAAAATAAAGGTTCTATTTGGTTCAGGAAAAATTACTATGGTGGAGTACAATATTGGAAGTGTACAATATTGTGAACATCTACCAATGTGGAACAGTTCCAAGCTGAAATTGGTTGCCTAATATATTTTTGTTATTCAGTGATTTAATGTGATGTTATCATGACTTTTCAGAACTTAGGGGAGAAAATTTTGTATAAGACTACATTTAAATTTCATAATTTGTAAGATTTCTTGTGAATATTTGAATGTTTTTCTACATACTGTTCTCTAGTATATTGCCTTAAATTTGATATTTAAGGTGAAAGATGCTAACATTTCTAACAGATTTTATTTTCGGAAACTGCATCTCCCAGGTTAACAATTAAATTAAAAGCCAGAAATATGGCCTATTATACATATTCACTGTATTTCAGTTATTTTTGCTATGTTATAAAATATTTAATAGTAATTTATCTGATACACCTGTAAAAGGTTTTCCTCTGGGATTGAGTGTACAGTTTAAACTAGATTCTAATTAACTTTTAAAAATCCATTAAGTCTTTAGTTCATCTGTTTTAGAATAAGGAGGTCAAAAAAGAGTCAAGATTTTAAATTCAAATTAAATTAACTGTACTCTGTAAAATAATTCTATTCAAAGCCTCCTACAAGATGTGACAAGGCATAACCTTCTTTGAATTATTCTTTCACTGCTTAATACCTGTTGAAGAAAAATTATATTTTTTTCCTGATTACCTTCTGATTACTTCTATACAACCAAGAAAGGAGACATACTTGTATAAGAATTCATACATACTAGCTTGATGGTAATTACTATAGTATTTTGTGTTCAATAGGTCAGGACATAAATGTTTATGAGTTGGAAGAATTGCTATTTAAATAAATGCTGTTTTATTTTCTTAATTTTAAGAAATTGTATATATATACATCTATTATTGATTTGCCTCTACAAGTATACAGGTATATTTAATAATAATCAGTATATTTAATAAATGAGTGATATTGCTAATTATCTTTTAAAAACTAAATGTTATTCTTTATATATTTCAATAAAATTCAGATATATTAAAATACCTGGAACACTTCATATTTTAATATTTACCTGATCTCATTATTTCAAGTCTTTCACAAACTTTTAAATCACAGGAATTGCTCAGGATTAGCATCGGGAGAGCCTAGGGTGAGAAGATGCATGCACTGGTGAATTGCTCTAGAAATGTCACAGAATATTTTTTATAAATAAAATGGACATTATGTCAAAGGAGTTAGAGGAGATACACATCTATAATAGAGCAAAACTAGAAAATTGCAACTCATTGAAGTAAATACAGTAAAGTATTACCTCAGGGAAAAAAATCCAATTAACTTTCTTAGGCCAAATTCTCTAAAAAAAATAGATCCTAAGGTAGTATTTACATACTATGACTTTTCTGGGGAATCAGATTCCAGGGAAGTCAGAATGTGAGGACAACAGAAGTGAAGTGGGAAAGAACAGGAAGAAAATACAAAACAATCAAGGAAGTGTTACTGAGATAGCTTCAGCTCCTGAAAAGTACAGCTATTGGTTTATTTAGTCTTGGAGGACAATTTCAGAAAGACTGTATGAACCACTGAGCCCCAATGTAATCAGTTTTAAGGAAGGAGACATAATGCTTTCTTTTTAGCTCTCCCCCATCCCTTTGCAGCCCATTTATCAATGGTTCATATCATAGGCTAACAATTATTTCCTAAATCAGAGTCAAGACATTTGGTTTCTTTTGGAAAATACCCCAATTAGAAACAAAGACAGCAGTAACAGAAGCTAGGTTCAGACTACATATAGAACAGGGAGTTACCATCCCCTGCCAGAACTACCACGTGCAGGAAGAGGGCTAGTGGGACTATTGTTTAGTACAGCTTTAATATTTGAAAATTCAGAAAAAAAAATGGCCACAGCATGTCATGCCATCTGTAGTCTACAAAGAATATGTGTTAAACTTCAATTTATTTTTTAAAATGTATCTGTATAGTTGCAAATAATAACAAACAGCCATAATTTTTCTCTTAAAATCTCAGTGTACTTTTTAAGAACAAGAACAATGAAGCCAGTGTCTACTGCTCATTCAGTGACTCAACAGTATTCAAGGGTTCCATGATTCTTTTTTTCCGTTTTCCTCATGCCCTGATTCCCTGGCGGAGGTTTCAATTCCAGACACAGTTTTACCTTTAAGTTAGGAACTTAAGTTAACTTAAGAAACTTAACTAAGTTAGGAAAACAAATCTTGAGCAGAAACCTTAGATTATTTCTCACTACATGATGGCAAGTAGCTACCATCTAGCCAAGAGATCAGGAAGGTGAGAGATACCCTTATCAAAACTCAGAGTTATCAAAGAAAATAGCAAGAATAAGTGTAAGATACCTATTAACAGTATATGGCAGAAAATACATATATTTACATCATTTTAAAATATATTTTTGTGAGATAAATATTCATGCTTAATCCTGTATTTTAGAGCAAACAAATATAATTTTAAAATATTTAACATCTTTGGAATTCAGAACACTTATAGAACTGATAAACAAATTTTGTAAAGTAGTAGAGTACAAGAACAACATACATAAATCAATCTCTTGCTTATACTCCAGTAATGAAACTTTTGGAAAAGAAATAAAGAAAGCTATCCTATTCACAATTAAAAAAAAAAAAACACTTGAGAATTAATCTAACAAAGGAGAAAAAGAACCTCTACAATAAAAATCAATAAAACACTGAAGAAATACATTGAAGTAAACCTCAGAAGATGGTAAGATCTCCCATGTTCTTGGATATGAAGACCTATGCCAAAATGGTGATACTACCAAAAGTGTTACACAGATTCAATGCAATTTCCATCAAATAGCAATGACATTCTCAACATAACTAGGGAAAAAATAGTTCTAAAATTCAGTTGGAAAAATAAGAGACCCAGAATAGCCAAAACAATGCTGAACCAAGAGAGCAATCCTGGAGTCACCACAATACCAGATCTCAAATTCTACTAGAGAGTGATAGTAATAAAAACATTATGACATCAACACCAAAACAGATATGAAGACCAATGAAATCAATGAAATAGAATGATTCTGAGACAAGCCCACATAAAGATAGTTTTCCATTACTAGATGAATGTGCCCCAAAAGTACATTGTAGAAAAGATAGCTTTTTAACAATGGTACTGAGAAAACTGGATATCAATGTGTAGAAGAACGAAACTTGGCCCTTATCCTCATCCTGCGTAAAAGTCAATTCAAGGTGGATCAAAGACCTAGGAATTAGATCATAAACTTCAACTTGTATATGAAAATATAGGTCCAGCACTTCAACATATTGGCAGAGGAAACAAATTATTTAAAAAGACCTTAAAAATACACAATAACAACCCCAAAATTAATAATTGGGTTGTCATCAAATTAAAAAGCTTCTGCATAGCAAAGTAAACAGGAGCACAAAGACAGAGCCTAGAGAATCAAAGAAAATTTTGCCATTTGCTTCTGAGGGCATTAACAATTAATTAATAATATCCAAAGTCTCTAAATAATGCAAAAACTTAACATCGGAAAAAAATAGTAACCCAATTTAAAAAAAAAAAAGAAAGAAACACAAATGTCTCACAAATATGTGTGTTTAATGTTTCTAGCAATTAGGGAAATATACATACAAATTGTATTTAGATTTCATCTCACTCCAGTCAGAATGACAATTATCAAGAAAGCAAATAAAAGTATGTATTGATATGGGTACAGGGAGAAAGGTACACTGATACATTGTTGGTGGGACTAAAAAATAGTGCAACCACTCTGGAAAGCAGTATCAAGATTTATGTAAAAATGTGGATGTGTAACCGATGTGATTCTGCAATCTGTATTTGGGGTAAAAATTGGAGTTCATAACCCACTTGAATATAATGTATGAAATATGATATGTCAAGAGCTTTGTAATGTTTTGAACAACCAATAAAAAATAAAATAAAAGATTTATCACAAAGCTAGGAATAGAAGCATCATTTGACCTGGCTATCTCACTCCTTGGTATGTATGTAAATTTAAAATCAGCATACTCCAGTGATGCAGCCACGTTAATATTTAGAGCAGCACAGTTAATAAAATCCAAGCTATGGAACAAACTTAGATGCTTTCAACATGAATGGATAAGGAAAATGTAGTGCATATACACAGTGTAGTAATACTCACTCATAAAGAAGGATGAATTTATGGTATTTGCCTATGAATGGATGAAACTGGAGGCTATCATAATAAGAGAAATAAGACATACTTAGAAAGTCAAACTTTGAATGTTTTCTCTGATATATGGAAGCTAGTCCAAGGAAAGAAGAAAGAAAGAAAGAAAGAAAGAAAGAAAGAAAGAAAGAAAGAAAGAAAGAAAGAAAGAAAGGAAGGAAGGAAGGAAGGAAGGAAGGAAGGAAGGAAGGAAGGAAGGAAGGAAGGAAGGAAGGAAGGAAGGAAGGAAGATGAAAGAAAGAAAATAATAATTCCATCAAAATAGAAGAAAAATCAGAGCACAGGTAGAAGAAGGGGTAGGACAGTGAGGGAAGAGGGATGAAATAGTGGAAGAACAGTTGAATGAATCTGAGGTAACTTTCCTAAGTACATATATGAATACACTAGGGTGAATCACACTATTACATAGAGACACAAGACATTAATTTAAAAACCTATAAAACCTATGAAGGGGAGAGAAAGGGGAAGTAATGGGAACTGAATTAGAGCAAATTATATTCCATGCTTTTATAATTATGTCAAAATGAATCCCAATGTTATATATAACTAACAATAAAAAATATGGAGCAGTCCTGAGAAGCAGTAGAATATGTCTGCTGTATAAGAAATGTTCAGGTTATGTCTGATAAATAGATGGATTGAAGCAAGTCATGAAGAGAATGGGGGAGTTCAATAGTTTCAAGGAAACCATTTCTAAATAAAATCAAGACTTTGAAATTAAAATAAAATGTATAATACTATTATTAGACTTCAGGGAAAACATTCCCTCGAGACTGTCACACTATTTAAAGACTACAGGCATAAATCACTCGGCCATACAATTCTGTTACCAGATTTATTTCATAAGCCTCAGATCAATAAAAGCACATAAATGTTATAACTCCAGTGGAAACAAGAACCAGTTTAAACTCTATATTCTTCAGCTATTTTCCACAAGAGCCTTGAGGGGCGGACCATTTTAACTGTAGTAGCAAGCATCAATTCCCCATTTTAACAGCAAATTACCCTTCCAAAGAAATAATAGCTTTAAGAGAGATTGAATCAAATATTTCAATTGGCTACTATGGATCACTTATTCAGAAATACCTCTCAAATTCACATACTCTACCTCCCTGTTCCTCAGACTGACTATTTCTAATAGGTAGGCAGAGGCCTACAAAATGATTTAAATGTCCTATAAAATTAAGCAATAAAAGCAGCTAAGTAAAATAAAATCATTATGTCTCTGAGACTATTCTTTAGACAGAAACAAACTGGCATTCAATCTTCTTATTTTCTTTAACTATAAGATATTTTAACATGTCAGTATTCAAAGGAATTTGTCCTTGTATAGACAGAAATATATAATGAATAGAGAGTACCCAAGACAATTTTCATTATCAGGTGCCTAAGTTGTTTGTTTTAAATAGTTTGAGACAAATAATAGAAAATAATATTTTCTAAAATATTTTTAGCTGTAGATGGAAATAATATCTTTATTTTATCTTTATGTGATGATGAGAATCGAACCCAGTGCCTCACACATGCTAGGCAAGCTCTCTACTACTGAGCCACAACCCCAGCCACAAGGAAAATTAAGCAGCTCTAGTTAACATTAAAGTATATTATCTTGTGTTTAGATAACAGTTTTGGTTTTTTAAATTGGCATACTTCTGAAAAAAAATCTCCAAGGATCTACAAAGTTAAGGCCGAATATTGGTGGTATATTTTTACAATGTACATATGGTCTGCAAATACCTGTCTGGCTACTTATTACCAAACTTGAGTACTTAGGTCAATTTTTTTCTTAAACAAAATAATATTTAATATATGCTTGTACTGTTTATGGAACATATTTTAAAAATGTGACTTCCTCCTAGTGGGTGTCAATGTAAAATTTGCTTCTTTCTATTAAATAATTCTGATATAAACTACCATATAATTTATTATTAATCTATCAATAAGGGTCTTCTATATTGTCTTATTTGCATGTAATATTATGAATCATATTCAGTGAGTCAACATTTAACAACATCTCAATGAAAGGCAAATTCAGAATATTTCAAAATAACTTCTATAGTAAATTATCTCTAAGGGGCTGTATGTTTTGAAATAAATATTAAATAATTTCTTTTTTGATTTAAATAAAAATCTGTTTCTATCTTACCAAAAATATTCTGAAGTTATATGGATTTTTAAGTCAGTAGGTTAATGTTATTTTTTAAAGATATTTTTAAGCATTTCTTTTTAGATATAGGTGAATACAATACCTTTTTTATTTATGTGGTGCTGAGGATTGAACTCAGTACCTCACATGTGCCAGGTGAGCACTCTACCACTGAGCCACAACCCCAGCCCCATGTCAATGTTATTTTAATATTATGAAGTCCAAAAATAAAAAAGGAAGAACAGAATATGTATCAGATTTTTAAAATAAATACTATTTAATACTGAATATAGGAATGTTTTATATGTACCTAAGAACATATACCTTTGTGTGTATGTTCACACATGAAATAGTTGATATTATGAATATTTCAGGGCTTGAAATTAATATTTATACATTTGACAAGTCTGTCAATAAAATCACAACATAGAAAAATTTGTCTTTTTTTCTACATAGAAAAAAATACAATTAAGTGTATCAGTATCCTATATTGTCTTTAAGTTAAAAGAGAAAGATTTTCTTTGAAATTTAGCTTTCATTATTTTTAACTTTTTCAGTTCCAAAAAAGTAAATAGTCACTAAATTCTTCAATACTGTGTTTTGAATGGGCAAAAAAGATCAATATGAAAAACTGGAAATATCTATATTCTCACATTTGTGCTTGATTTTAATCCATTCTTACACTGAAATAAAATATTTCTATTTATTTTTGAAATTTTGTGAGAAAAATTTTAGTCTTTACTCATGCAATTGACAAAACCTTCATATAAAGTATCTTTTAGTATAAATGATCATGATTATGTTTGCTATAAATACTGGATAAAATCAAACATAGTTGATATTCAGGATCGACAAGGGATTGGTTTTAGGACCCCGTCGGATACCAAAATTCATGGAGGTTCAAATCCCTTTGAAAGTATGGCAAAATATTTGCCTACAACTTATAGATGTTCACCTTCATATTTAAATCATCTCTATATTACTTACAATACCTACTATAATGTAAATACTATGAGAATAATTGTGTCTGTTTGTAGGCAATAATGACAAGACAAAATTTTGTGCATGTTCAGTACAGACTCAAGTTTTTTAAAAAGATTTTTCAGCCCATGCTTGGTTGAATCTACATATATAAAATCCACAGATAGTTTGGGTTGATTGTATATATGTGCATGTACACAATAGTGCTTAGGATTATGGGCTAGGCAAAGCTTTTCCCAGCTTCCAATTCTGGCTTCACTTTTTAGCTCTGTGACCTTAGATAAATTGCCTGACCTTTCAGTGCCTTTGATTCCTTATTTGTTAAAAGCAGATAACAAAGGGTCATTCTCCTGGGATTTTAATAAATAAAATGAGCTAATATATGTGAAAGATTTAGCACTATTCCTGTTAAGAGTTGTGTTAAATCATTCAATAAATATTAGTTATTGTTAGACCCTAATGTCATAGAACATTTTTATATGCTTTCACTAATTTACTGCTTAATATTTGATGTTTTGTATTAGTCCCTTTTCATATGTTATTGTATATTCCCCATCTCAGAACCCTTTCTGTATGAACAAATTGGAAGACATTTTTAGAGCTGTGTCCTTTAATTCCATTCTGCTTTACTTGGCACAGATGTTATCATTTACATATTAAATCTACCTCAAATCAGTTCTTGACAGCTTGTTTGCATCAGCTTTACTGTAAATACAAAAGCAAGTACTGGCACCAAAATCTTGTGACAGTAACATGATTAAAAAGTTTTGCTTTCCTTATAGTGTACCTTTTGACTGCCCCTAAATAAAAAATAATCGAATAAGATCTCAGAGAATCTTCTTTTGAACTTCCAGAAATGTTTCAGAAAGTTCAAAGAAAATATTTAATCTTTTGGATAGTAAGTTTATGATTTTGAATAATTTGATAATACACTAATTCTATATAATTTTTTTTCATAAAGCCAGGTATGGTGTTGGATACCTGCAATTACAGGTACTCAAGAGGCTGAGGCAGATGGACCATGATTTTGAGAGAAATCTGGATAATAACACAGTCTCAAAAAGTTAAAAAAAATTGATTTATCTAATTACTATAATGAGTTGGACATATCACTTGAGACTCATCCATATAAGTATTTAAAAATCCTAGTAATAATAAAAATTCACAAGAAAAAAAATTAAAAATAAAATAATCACTTAAAATATCTCACAGATATATAATATTTATTTAATGTTAAACAACCTAGGCTATATTATTGAGATTTATTTTGCAAGTCATTATATAAATTCTTGTGACTTCCATAAGGAAAGAGGAAAGGGTATATTTTGATATACTAAAACTTTCAGAGTTAAAATAGATAATCATTCCTTTTATTCTTCATAATGGACTAATACTATGTTACACATAATTATCTCCTCCTGATTATCTTGGCAGAAAAGACCAGAGGTTATATGAATACTAAGCTCCTGAGTGTTAAGATAGAATGCTAGGCTTGTATTTTTGCTATCTCATTATCACCCTAAAACCAGTTAATCAAAAGGGATGAAGAAGATATTTCATACTGCTTAAGGGAAACATACAGCAACAAGATAAAACAATTATAAATATATATGCCTTAAACAATGAAGCATCTCTGTTCATCAAACAAACTTTTCTCAGGTTTAAGAGTCAAACAGACCAAAACACAATAATTCTGGATGAATTACCACACTTCTTTCACCCCTAGATAAATCTTCCAAACAAAAGCTGAACAAAGAAACTGTAGAACTCAATAATACGATCAATAAATTAGACTTAACTGAGATATAGATAGATAGATATAGAATATTTCATTCATTAACAAGTGTGAATACAATTTATTCTCAGCATCACATGGATCCTTTTCTAAAATAGACCATATGTTATGCTATAAAGGAACTCTTAGCAAATGCAAAAAAGCAGAGACACTACACTGCATTCTATCAGAACACAATGGAATGAAATTAGAAATCATTAATAAAGTAAATAATAAAAACTACTCCAACACCTGGAGGATGAATAATATGCTATTATTGTTTATGGATTGCAAAAGACATCCAAGGGGAGATTAACAAATTCTTAGAGATTAATAAGAACACTGATACAACATATTGAAATTTCTGGAACACTATGAAGGCAGTTACAAAAGGAAAGTTCATTACATGGAGTTCATTCTTTAAAAGAAGAAAAAGTCCACAAATAAATGAGCTAACATTACATCTCAAAGCCCTAGGGAAAAAAAGAACAATTCAAACCTCAACTTAGAAGAAGACAGGAAATAATTAAAATCAGAACAGAAATCAAAGGAATTGAAACAAAAGAAACAATTGAAAAAAATGACAAAACAAAAAGGTGGTTCTTTAAAAAATGAATAAAATCGATAAACTTTTAGCCATGCTAACAACGAGGAGGAGAAAGAAAATTCAAATTGCTAACATCCATGATAAAAAAGAAACCATCACAATTGGCACCACAGAAATACAAAAGATAATTAGAAATTATTTTGAAAACTTTTCCTCCAATAAAATAGAAAATATTGAAGGCATTGACAAATTTGTAGAGACACATTATTTACTCAAACTGATCTGAATGATATACTCAATTTAAACAGATCAATTTCAAGCAATAAATAGAAGCTGCCATCAGAAACCTACCAACCCAGAAAAACTCAGGACTGGACAGATACACAGCTGAGTTCAGAAGAACTAACACTAATACTTCTCAAACTTTTTCATGAAATAGAAAAAGAAGGAAGACTTCCAAACACATTCTATGAGTTTGATATCAACCTGATTCCAAAACCAGACAAAGACACATCAAAAAAATAAAACTCCAGACCAATATCTCTAATGAATATAGATGCAAAAATTCTCAATAAAATTCTGACAAATTGAATACAAAAACATATCAAAAAGTTCATGCACCACAATCAAGTGGGGCTCAACCCAGGGATGCAAGTTTGGATCAACATATGAAAATCAATAAATGTAATTAATCACATCAATAGACTTACAGATAAAAATCATATGATCATCTCAATAGATGCAGAAAAAAAAGCATTTGACAAAATACAGCACCCCTTCACATTCAAAACACGAGAAAACCTGGAGTTAACAGAAACATATCTCAACATTGCTGAAGATGTCTATGCTAAGCCCCAGGCCAACATTATTGTAAAAGGAGAAAAATTGAAAGAATTCCCTCTAAAAGCTAAAACAAGACAGGGCTATCCTCTTTCATCACTTCTATTTAACATAGGTCTTGAAACTCTAGCCAGAGAAATTGGACAGACAAAAGAAATTAAAGGGGTACAGATTAGGAAGAGAAGAACTCATATTATCACTATTTTCTGATGATATGATTCTATACTAAAAGACCCAAAAGGTAAGGGAGGGGCCATGTGGGTAGGAAAGATGGTGGAATGAGATGGACACCATTACCCTAAGTACATGTTTGAAGACATGAATGGTGTGACTCTATTTTTTGTACAACCAGAGACATGAAAAATTGTGCTATGTATGTGTAATATGAATTGCATTGCATTCTCCTGTCATATATAACAATTAGAATCAAGAACTTTAAAAAAAATAAAGAAATATTTAAAAGTCCTGCTGATGATGTTTGATGATCATTTAAAGATTATGTTTATAATTATTTATTTTCATGACTCTGTTCCCAGACACCTTGTTCTCAGTATTTGTTCTATGTGATGAAAATTTATAAATAGGCCAGCAAGCAGAGCTTAACAAGCATGAATTAGTAGTTTTCCAGGTGGGAGTAATGGCTTTCTCTCTATTTCAAACTGTACCCTTGTTCCACTCATCTGTGACAGCAGAGTCTTCAGATTATGTTTCAGAGGAATGGCAACTTTGAGGAGGACAGGGCTTGGAACTGGATGTGGATATGATTTTATTGCCAGCAGACCTCTGGTCTGGAGTTAGACCCTTACTGCAAAGGCCAGTCCAGTGTGGCCAGGCCCACCTTCCAGACGAGGCCCCAGAAAAACACCTGCCATTTCACAAGGTGGTCCACAAAGGACTGTTGACCCTCACTGGTCAAATACAGGCCTCTCCTTGGACTTGGCTGTCTGATGGTATTATAAAACACTTCTCTGTCAACATAGTCTATTATTAAGTTGCTTCTGAAAATATGTACTAAGAAGGTCTGTAATAATTTTTACCATTTTTAAGTATTTACAATCAACTTAACTATTTTTAGCACATTAAAAATTTGTGTCAACGTAAAAACAAATCGATGATAGTAATGCTCATATAATTTAAAGCACAAAAGAAATATCCAAAATGTAATTTGGGCTATTAAGATGATTACGTAAGAGTATATATCTATTTATAGAAAAATAATGAAACTTGTACTAAAATAAAAACATTATTTTTTTTCTGGGAAAAAAGAAAGAATACTCAGAGGAGAGATGAAGAAGAGGAGCAGAAATTCATATCATGAAGAGGTGTTGACTTATTATTGTTATCAATGAAACTAGAGGAAGGATAACATGAACCATGAAATGCAAATGGCTTCTTGAAACTGAGAATGATATGTATAAATTTTAATAAGTAAAGGGGATTCCAGTCCTAAAGCTATAATGGGAATGTATTGTGTCTACAACATGAATGAACTTGCAAGTGGATTCATGCCCAGATCTTTTAGAAAGAGACAAACATCTGACACCTCCTTGATTTTGGCCTTTTGACAAACAGAAAAAGGACCAAGTGAACCATGATCTGCCTAGACCTTGCACTTAGAGGGCTAAGGATTAATAAACCTGCTTCAAGCTTCTAAATGTGTGCTAATTCAATATGGCAAAAATATAAAACTAATGATCCATCCATTTGCTTATTGACTATAGTCAAGTTTTATATTGAAAAGACTGATATATATGGTTTCCAAATTTTTGTATTTCAATCTCTGGTTTTTCAGTTTGGAGATAAAGCAAAAGTGATATGATTCAGTAAAAAGTATATAAATAAGTTTTCATTTTGATCTTTTATCAAGCTTGCATTATGCTGTATAATCCTCTTACAAATTTGGGCAGTGGCAGTAAACTATAGTACACAATCACTCATACTATGATGATGATAAACAACCCATACTGTACAGTAACCATACTCCTAAGCTATGATGTCTAATTGTTTATTTAGCTAAATCCACTTCAAATTATGATATTTTTAATTTAGAATGCTCTTATTAGGACTTAACTTGTAAACTAAAGAGTATGTGTGTGTGTGTGTGTGTGTGTGTGTGTGATTTTCTACAGTTTTCTCATGAATTATTTTTATTTATAATAAATATGTGAAACAAAAACTAAATATTAGATTATTTTAACAACTTTTTGTTAACTCAACATGTGGTGCAAACATGTTAAGTAGGTGAAATTTCACTTGGTAAAAATAATTTGTAGGAACAGAGTTACTAGGAGAGATGTTATTAAATGACAAATTATAACTAAGAACACAAAACCCAAAGGCAAGATAATTTGAGACAATTTGATAATTACTACACTATAAAAATCAATGTAGAGGATAGATGATAGACATACATCTATTATATTACCAAATGGATCCTAAGAAAAATCTGGGAGGGTGGGCAGGGGAGTGGACTGAGAATTGAACTCAGGGGCACTTGACCACTGAGCTACATTTCCAGCCGTATTTTGTATTTTATTTAGAATCAGGGCCTCACTGTGTTGCTTAGCATTTGCTTTTTCTGAGGCTGATGTTGAACTTGTGATCCTTCTGCCTAAGCCTCCTGAGCTACTGGGATTAAAGGCAGGTACCATCTGGCCTGGCAGAAAGTAAATATTCATTGACTTAATCCACTGTATTTGGAGGCCTAATTTTTATAGCATTCATCCTTCCCATACTCCCAAATTTCTGATTCCAAAATCTATTTTATCTCCTCATCTCGATAATTCACTGCTTCTGCAACATGAAGTATAAAATCACACCTCCCCGCACACAAACAATATAGTTTGAATACATCTTGTCTCTTTTAGGACTTAAGTTGTAAATGAAGAACTCAGGGGCACTTGACCACTGAGCTACATGTATGTGTGTGAGTGTGTGTGTGTGTGTGTTGTACATTTGGTCCATCCTATGTCAGCGTAGAGTTTGTGGGGCATTTAAGAAGTGGACCTAAGCCAGGTGTGGTGACTCATGCCTATGGCCCCAGAAACTCAGGAGGCTGAAGCAGGAGGATTCCAAGTTCAAAGCCAGCCTTAGTAATTCAGTGAGATCCTAGGTAACTTAGTGAGACCCTTTCTCAAAATATAAATAAATAAATAAACAAATAAACAAATAAACAAATAAATAAATAAATAAATAAATAAAATTATCTGGGCACATGGTTCAGGGGTTAAATGCCCCTAGTACTTAAAAAAAAAATGTAGAAGTGGACATAGTGGGTGTTCCTTAGGTCATTGAGGGTCCTGTCCTTGATAGAGATTAAGGTGGTTCTTCTGAGACCCTGAAGTAGCTCTCAGTAGAGTGAGTTGTTATAAAAGAGGGAGGTGGTTCCTGAGTTGTGCTTCGACTTCCTGTTTGTTGATTTGGCACATCTCTCTTGCACATATTCCCACTATTATGATCTCATTTCCCATGAGGCCTTTACTAGGTCCAAGCTGATGGCTGACACCATACACTTGGACATCTAGAAGAGTGGGCTAAATAAACTTCTTTTATTTATAAATGTACCAAGCTTATAGTATTTTGAAATAGTCAGATATGAATCCAGTTTGAATTTCAGAGGTCTTAAATAATTCTTCATGTTTTGTGATATTTCCCCCCAAATTGTGAATATCAGAGAGTATCTCACAGATTTTAACTACTTTATTTATTTCCCCAAGTGAAGCAGAAAAATAAATAAAAGAATCCTGTCACATCTATTGATCAGTGCTTTTAAGTTAAGCTTGAATTCTGTTTTAAATCAGTAAGACTCCAGTCCCTGTACCTTAATCTCAGTTCACAAATTAACAAATATCCATATTTATAGCTTGATATGCAAATAGAGAGCTATGTTTTCACCCACATCTTGTAGTCATATTAATTATACATACTTAATTTGTAAATTAATATATAATCAATAAAAAGTAGCTTCTGTACCTAATGACTAAACAAAAATTTATCAAATAGCAATTTTTTAGTTTTCTTTTCTTTTTTCTTTATTTTTGCTGGGTGGGGAGGGAGCGACTATCAGGGATTGAACTCAGGGTAAAGGACTACTGAACAACATCCACAGCCCCATTTTGTATTTTCTTTAGAGATAGGGTCTCACTGAATTGCTTAGTGCCTCGCCATTGCCAAGGCTGGCTTTGAACTCACTATTCTCCTGTCTCAGCCTCCTAAATTTCTGGGATTACAGGTAATTTTTTAGTTTTAATGAAATGTTTTATAATATGAATTTCTCAAACCATGCTGATTATCCTTGTTAGCATTTTATCTTTCCGTTCCTGATAACACTGATGAGAAATAACTATGTCAGTCATTTCTGACCTTAGCCAGAACTATTATCAAATGTATATATTATATATAACATATATACACACAAACAGGTACTACACATCAGATAGATCTCAAGTGTCAGGAAAGGAAATTACATACAAAACAAAATTTAAAAAAATATCCTTGTAATCCTCAGGCCAGTTATTATATTTCAAACATTGTAAAACCACTGATAAGAAATTTACTGGCCTTCTGGTTTACAGTTTTCGGTGCTTATTCATTTATGGTGATTCCAGCATGATAGTCATAAACTGTGTAATATGATGAGCTAAAACTTCCTTTCAGAAAGGTCTTTTTATCAAATATAACTGGATAAGCTAATCTAGTTGGAAAAATCTATTCAATTGAAAATTTTCTTTCATTATCTATTTGAAAATAGTTTCATGTAACAATTGGCATTCTTTACTATAGAATTATTTGGTCTTTTGTGAATCATGGAAAGACTATACAAGAAGAATAAAGCCACATGTGTAAATCCAATGTAAAGACATTGTTCCTGGGCTTAATGTTATTCTCAGTCCTCCTCTTTCTTTTTTCTTGTATTCACTGGACAAAATTAGGTAGAAAGATAATAAACAAAATGATGGAATGTTGTTTTCTTTTTTCAGTAAGTAAAGTCTAAAATGGAAAATGAACCCTCTGCAAAATCTTTATTTTTCTTATACAGTGCTTGAGTTTTCTCTGGAAAAAACAATTGGCTTCCTCAGTTTGCAATGCATTTACTAATCTAAAATACATAAAGGAATCATTTCTGTTTACTATGGACAGCTTAATGATATGTTTCATGGACCAGATATTGTCTTCTCCATCTTGAAGAGTAAGTATTCATTTTGCAGCTTCTAAAAGTAGTAGTAAGTCTTCTATCTCTCTTTCTCTCTTTTCCTCCCTTTCTCCCTCCCCCCTCTTTTTCTCTCCTTTTTCCCACTTCTCTATCTCCCTCTCTCTTTTTTTCTCTCTCCTTTTCTAAAATATCATCTTTAGCCACCCTTAGTCTAGTCTCAAAATTATTTCCAGAAAAGAGTAATATGTTAGAACTTGCATGTTCATTTGAAAGAAATAGTATTTCAGGAAAGAAAAATATTTACTTAAGGTAGAAAATGACATTGATTTTGTGCTTGTTTTCAACATCCATTCTTCGTTTTCTATAAACTATACAAGGTATAGGAAAGAAAATTAAAAAACTAAATCCTAAGAGTTGATTTGTTATTAAATGTCAGATATTTAGGCAGCAAGCTGTCAATTTAAGCATACTTACAACCTAACCCATAAATTATATAATATTTCTCATGTATACATTGTGTATATTCATGTTTTATACCTCTCTATTTCCCTTTGATTTTTAACAAAGGATACTTGCACTCAATAATTATTTAAAAATTAATTTTAAAAGTCAAGTGAAATAGAAAACAAACCCAAGCCATGGGTTCTTTAGAAAATACAAGTAAAAAAAAATAGGTAAAAATTATTGCCATACAAAAGTTAAATAATTACACATCTGTTTTAAGTACAAGGATGTCAGGAAAAAATAGCTTTAAAGGAATACTAGTTATAATAAGTAAAAAATATTTTGCTTGTGTATTAATTATAATGTTATATATTTATTAAACCAATTATATAACCTGAGTATATATAAGCCCCAAGTTCATGATCTGATAGGCGATAATTGATAGATTCATTTAATCAGAGTATGAGATTTTAGCAAACATTACTCAGTAAGTTATAAGGAACAAAAAAAATCAGAATTTAGGATATAAGATAATTGTACATCTAAAGAACTGAACACAACCCAATAACATTTATGATTATATTAAAGAATTGCAGAATAGCTTTTCACTCACACAGTATAGTTTTAAATAAAATGAATGGCACATCAAATTATAACAAATAAAATTTCTATAAAATAAGAACATCCATAAGATACTATGGTAAATAAATGGCTTAATGATAATGTCTCTAATTTGTCTGCATCTAATTTTCCAATTTAAATAGAAATAATTTTGCATTAAACTATTGTAGAGGTACATTAAAATTAATATAAATTTATGCACACTACATTCCTTATATAAAATCCAATTAGCATACTTAAGCAAAAGTGTTCCTGCCTTATAGCTGTCCCATTTTATTTCTAGTCACACGAGGATTTTAATCAAGATTCTTTTAGTCTGGGCACCAATAATTTATTTTCAAAAACCATAAACAGGCATAAACAAAAATGAAAGAATGAGACAATGGTATGTATTACCAAAAAAAAAAAAAACAAAAAAAAAAACAAGGTATAAACAATCCAAATAACAAAAGGAACAGGACACTTTGAGGGTCTACAAGGCTTACAAAGGAATAAAATTTCTGGGTGCCCCATCTGTCCACACATATCTTGCAACTTAAGTCTTCCTGAAAAATATGGTAGTAAATTAATCAAAAGGCTGCAGTTACTACAAAACTTTTGCTTTTGTATGTGTGTGTATATGTGTGTATCCAGTAAAAGGGCAATTAATATTTTGCTCTTGTTGAAATGTGACATTCTTATAGTTTAGTGTATTCCTTTTATATTTTGGATTTATTTACCCATATAACCTAGATGAAAATAGAGAACAATCAGACAATAACCACCAATGAGATCATTTTCTGACTTTCATTCTTATAAACTGACCTACCTCATAAATTTCATATAAATAGTATCATACAAAATGTACTTTTTTTTAAATTCAGCTCACTCAATTCCATATTAAGTCTATGAGTTCCTTCTTGGTTCATGCATATAACATTAATTTATTAATCTTGCAGCTTTATAGTATTACACTTCATAAACTTACTATAGTTTATTTATTTATAACACTGTTGAACATTTCAGTTTTTTGGAGCTTAGGGATTTTTTCAATAAAGCTGCTATGAACATGCTTTTGTATGCCCTGTCCCAACTACAACTACAAATTTCCCTTGGTTATATACATTGGAATCAAATTTTTATCATTGAATAACTGCATATGATATTATAAAACACAGACATAGTTATGATAACTCAACTATCCATTAACTATGATATTTTCGAATACATGTATTACATAACACTTAGTACTTGGTTTTACTTTGTTTTGACTCTTCTGGCAGTTAAGTAAAACACATTGAGATTTTAATTTGCCTTTCTCTGGTTATAATGACTGAAACCTTGTTCAATGGATAGCCTGTCTTTTGAAATGACTGTTAATGTTATTTACTCAATTTTTTAAAAAAATCAGGATGTATGTCTTTTACATGCCTTGGCTTGGCTTGCCTTTTCAATTTCTTTATGGTATCCCTGAATGAACAGAAATTCAAAACTCTTAATGAAGTCCATTTTATGAAGACAGCTAAATGAGTCTCATTAAAAATAATTTTTGTGTCCTCATTAGAAAAACCATTTAGTCATAAAAAAAATGTTATCTTATCATTTGCAGTGAAGTGGATGGAACTGGACGACATTAAGTCAAACACAAAAAAATACTGCCTTTTCTATCTTAAATGAGGAAGACAATAAAATGGATTTGATTCTAAATTAGTGATTACTAGAGGTTGAGAAAAGGTGCTGGAGTAGGGTGAACAGTCAAGAAGTTGGTTAATGTGTACCAAACACAGATACAAGTGATAAGTTCCAGTGTTCTACAACAATACAGTGGGATGACTATAATTCATAAAAAACTCCTACATATTTTGTGCATAACATGATTAGGAAAAAGCCTTTAAGCATAATGTCAGGATAACCTGTAGAAGTGTTAACTGTCCTGATTTGATCACTGCATATTGTACACATGCATTGAAATATGACACCATAAATAAGTACAAATACTCTATGTCAATAAAAATTTACAAAAAAAAAGTTAAAGGAGCTGGAAATTATAAATATTCTGATTTGATCATTACACATTGCATATTGGTATTAAATAGTTACATTGTACCCCATAATGTGTATTGTTAAAATATCCAATAAAAACTTATATAGCCCCAAATGTTGACAATCTGATGATCATGAAGTTATACTCTTAATTTTCTTATGAAATTTTTTTCATCAGAAAATCTAATTTCTTTAAGGTAGGAAATTTAGATAATTTTTAATGAAACAATTTTTTTTCTAGTGAAATTTATTAGATTTACCATCTGTGTTAGTAAAGTTTTCTTTGCTTTTTAGAAAATACCTGAGAAGAATAAAATATCTGATGACAAACACTTAGAGGAGAAAAGTTTATTTTGACTCACAGTTTCATAAGATCTGTCCATGATCAGCAGACACCATTGCTCTGGGCCCAAAGTGAGGCAGAATATCATGTGGCAAGGGCATGGTGGTGAAATTGCTCACATAATGGTGGCCAGGAAGCCAAAAGAGAGAGGGAGTAGCCAGGTGGACAAGATACAATCACCAAAACACACCCTCAGTGTCACAACTCTTCAGCCGTGCCTCACCTGCTTATTGTTACCACCCTGTTGCTCCTTTCAAATGTTTACTCGATCAAGTGAATCAATTCAATGATTAAATTATAATTTTCAAAATCTAATCATTTTGCTCCTGAAAATTCTTGTATTAATACAAGAGCTTTTAGGGGACACCTCATTTTCAAACCATAATATTCTCTATTTCCACTATATTATTGTGTCAATAGAATGGTTCAAATAAGTGACTGAGTTAATATATTTGTATTACTATAAGAAGATACCAGAGACAGGCTAATTTATAAATAATAGCATTTTATTTTCTCATACTTATGGAGACTGGGAAGTTCAAGATGAAGACACAATTAGGTTCATCCTCTGGCATACTAACATTGAAGAAGAGCCAAAGAGTTCTAACACATTCCTGCAAGCTTCTTTATTAGGGCCCTAATCCCATCCAGAAGGATCTACTCTCATGATCTTATTGCTAAAGTCCTTTGAACACTTTCACATTCCTGATCATATTGTATCACACTACCCCTTTGACAGGGCATATTCAGACAACAGCATTGAATATATAAAGGGATCTCTTTTAGTTTTTTGCTTGCTCATATACCAACACCACTCTATCTTTATTACTGTAATATCACAGTAATCTTTGACAATAATTTGGGCAGCATAGACATCTTAACAATATTGAATATTTTAACTCACTCATGTAGTGTGTTTATCCACTTTCTTAAGATACTTTGTTATAGAAAATAAAACGGATTTTTTAAAAATTAAGTCAGACATATTCATAGTTTTTTTTAAAATATTGGACTTTTTTCTTGATAACAGGAGTAAAATATTCAGTATTTCACCATTAAATATAATGTTTTTCATAGTTAATCCATTTTTTCACATCATTGGTTTAAAAAAGTCTTCTGGTATCATTTTTTCCTGACAGATCTTGTGGGAATAGAAAAGACAGTAGAATGAATTGGAGATAACTTTACTATGTTTATATCTGAATACAAAACCAGTGAAATTCCACATCTTGTACAATCATAAGAATGTGATCCCAATTAGAATAAGTTATACTCTATATATGTATAATGTCCAAATATAATCTACTGACATGTATATCTAAAAGTACCCCCCCCAAAAAAAAAGAAAGGCTATTTAAATTCAACAAACGTTGGGGTAATTATGTGATTTCACTTTTTAATTTATTGGCTTAGTTAATTACATTGACAGATTTTCAAAATTTATGGTTTTATACTGGGTCCTTGAATTCCTGAAATAAATCATAATTTGTCACAATAAATCATTCCTTTTATATATAACTAAATTTGATTTACTAATATGTAGTAGTTTTGTAACTGTTTATGAGATACATTGGTCAAAAATGTTTTTCGTAAGATTCATGTGAGGATTGGTAGTAGAAACATGTTCACTAAAGAAAAAGCTTCTTCTTCCCCCTTTTTATGGAAGACTGCAAAATAAATATTATTTCTTACCTAATTTCTTTTGGAAAAAAATTCACTCATGAATATAACTGTGATAGATTAATTGGGAAGAGGGTGGGTGGTAACAGAATGCTTTTAATTCTGTAGGCAACATTTTTTTCAGCAAGGAAAATCTAATCAAATTATATTTTTCTATTTACTAGACATTTTCTAGAAATTGGTCTATTATATCTGAATCACTGATCTAAGTAAAAATTTGTAACTTTCTGTTTCTATTATTTCACTGTAAGATCTGTAGTGATAACTCTTATCATAAATCAATAGAATTTTACCTTCTTGTTCTATTTCCAATGGATTGACCTTCTTATTGTCTTTTTCTAATGCACAACAGGTTTATCTATCCTTTATTTCTACTCTAAGAATTAATAATCATTCTCTTCTATTTTGTATGTATTTAATTTTCCTTTCTTTATATCTATTATCAGGAGAAAAGTCCAACAATTTTGTACCTTCATTATTTTTATAAAATACATAATTTAATACAATGATTTCCACTACACTATTTTACCAGATTTTCACAAGTTCTAATAAGTCTTCTAAGTTCCACTTTTACTAGCACAAACTACTTTTAAAACCTTATTTAGTTCCTTAGATTTTTGTTTTGTTTGTTTGTTTGTTTTGGTGCCATGGATTGAACGCAGGGATGCTTAACCACTGTTCTGCAACCCCAGCTCATTTTATATTTTATTTAGAGACTAGGTCTCACTGAGTTGCTTAAGGCCTTGCTAAGTTGCTGAGGTTGGCTTTGAAATCAAGATCCTCCTGGTTCAGACTTCCAAGCCACCGGGATTACAAGTGTGCTATTTAGTTCCTTTTTTGAGAGATGGTTATGCAGGAATGTGTTGCTTAGTTTTCAGATATCCAGGATGTTCCAGTTTAATTTTATTGATTTCCTGTTTATTTCACTGTGATTAAAGAATGCAATCCCTCTTATTTGAATCCTTTGTATATATTAATAGTTTTTATTTCAGCCCAACATAAAGTACTTTTTGCTAAACATTCTGTAGGTACTTGAAAAACCTGTGCATTTTATAGTGTTGTTGATTTGGGGTATGTAGATGTTTACTTATTGTTCACCCAAATGTTTTTCTGACATCCACATGTTAATATCTCCAAATGTGTCCGTGTAGCCAACATTTTCATTGCTTTTTTTTTTTAAACTAGATATTGAACTCAGGATGCTTGACTTCTCAGCCTTGTCCCCATCCCTTTTTAAAAATATTTTATTTGGACACAGGGTCTCACTATGTTGCTTAGGGCCTTGTTAAGCTGCTAAGGCTGGTTTTGAACACATGATCCTCCTAACTCAGGCTGCTAAGCTTCTGAGATTTCTAGTTTGTGCCAGTGTGCCTGGCCATCATTTTCATTTCTGTGATAATTTGTTTTATAAATGATCAAAGTTTAGGTGAACATTACAAACACCAATAAATATTCCATGGCATATTTAATTCTATTAAAATTGTAATTGTTGATGATTCCATTGCAGTAATAAAGCATATAAATGGTACTTTAAATAGGCATATAAGATAGAAATGATAAACGAGTAAGTGAATTTAGAGTAATCACAAGTTCTTCTTACCAAGTACTATTTAAAATATTTGATGTATGACCAAAACAAGGAAAATGCATTGAATATATACTCTGAGATAGGCATTAGTCATTTATTTATCAGAATTCTGATAAACATTCATTTATCAGAAATTATATCATTGTTTCTTCCAAGAATTATGCAACTTGATTGGAAATATGGCATAATTCATATGCTTAAGATCACATCACTATGAAGATAAATAAATTTCCCTTAAAATTAGGTTCTGGAGTTTCCACTCAGAATTTCTAAACTCCAAGGTCTAATATATTTTTTAATATTCTATAAATTATTTTCTAAATATTTTATTCCCATTTGTGACATAAAAGACTTAATTGTGTAGGACATTTTTAAATCATTAAAACAAAAATTTCTTTGCATTTTATTTATTTTTATTTTTATTTTTTATCATTCTCTGCATTTTAACATTAGAATTTATCCTCACAAATATTAGCTATTCTTTATAACATATTCTATCCTCTATGTATATGGAACAATTAAAATGTCTTAATTAAATTCTGGTTTTGATGGTATCTGTTTAGAAAGAAAAAAATTCTAAGGATAATTAGCTATAAGTACACTGTGTTGGATGGTGTTCACACAAAATAATAGTCCTTCCCTAAACTTCAAAATATTGTCTTATTTGGAAATGGGAATAATTGCAGATGGACTCAGGCGAAGATGAGGTCATTAGGATGGGCCTTAATCCAATGTGATTTGTGTTCACAGAAGGTAAGAGACATGGAGAAAGAGACACAGGAAGAACACAATATGAAGATGTAGGCAGAGATTTGAGTTACAGATGCAAGCCAAGGAATTCCAATGATTGTCTGAACAGTCCAAAGCAAAGATTAAATTATATAATGGAATCGCCCCAGATCTTCCAGAGAAACCATGATCCTGTTGACACTCTGATAGAACTTGCAGCCTTGAGAACTGTGAAATGATAACTTTAAATAATTGATCTTCTCAGTTTGTGGTACTATATTATTGCATCTTGGGATTAATAAAGATTTTGGTAACAGAAAGTAGGTTGTTACTATGGAAATTACCAAAAAGTTTGGAAATTGTTTGGAAATTTAGAAATGAATGTAAGTTGTAAGAACTTTGAGTCATTTGAGACACAAATTCTAGACAGCCATGCAATATTTCACAAATGTTGTGCTGTTCCTGTCTTGAGGTTATGGCTAAATAGCCCTCAATTCTTTTTTGTGGGAATTTTGCTATACCCACCCTTTAATAATTTTTCTTAACTTGCTCTATCATTTCTGGATTGGAAAATATATGTCTAACTACCAGAAACCCTGATTTCAAACATCTAGAAATAGTCTCCTTTTCTTGTGCCTGTGGAATCATCAAGCTATACAATCCACAAGAAACCCATTCAACCCAAATTATCACAATTTGATTGCCACACAAAAGCCTCCTCTTACAGTTCCAGATTGCTGTTGTCCTTTTCCTGCATGCAACTCCTGTGTGACTTTGTGGCATGGCTTTCCCTCATCTCATTTATAAGTAAGAAAGAACTCTGTCTTTCATCTACCCATAGGTCATTGTGATGTGTTCCACTCCTATCAGAATCTAACAATTGGTAAAAAGATAAAACATACATTTGTGAGCATATCTGAGGATTTATGGTGTTAATAATTCTTGTAGAGGATAAAAAGGAAAAGAGGGGGTACTGGAGTTTTAGCTCAGTGGTAGAGTGCTTGCCTAGCATATGTGAGGCCCTGAGTTCAATCCTCAGCACCACATAAAAAAAAAATAAAGAAAATAAAGAAAAAACAAAAAAAGGGAAAGAGGAGATTAATAAGAAAAAATAATTATCATCTTAAAGAACACATATATTTTTTTCATATTTATATGTAACAAAATGAAGTTTAATCCCATCTCTGCACAAAACTCAAAGTGATTCAAAGACTTATGCACTAGAACAAAGACCCTGTACTAATAGAAGAAAATGCAGGCCCAAATCTTAAGCATGTTGGCTTAGGATTTGTCTTCCTTAACAAGACTTTTAAAGCACAAGAAGTAAAATTTAAAAAAAATTAATAAATGATTCAATCCAAAATGCTTCTTCTCAGCAAAGGAAACCATCAATAACATGAAGAGAGAGTCTACAGAATGGGAGAAAATCTTTACCACATGCACCTTAGATAGAGTAGTAATCTCCAGGATATATAAAGAACTCAAAAAAACTCAGCACCAAAAATACAAATAACCCAACCAATAAATGAGCTAAGAAATAGAACAGACACTTTACAGAAGAAGAAATACAATCAATCAACAAATATATGAAAAAAATTCAACATCTCTAGCAATTTGAGAAATACAAATCAAAACTCTAAGATTTCATCTCACTCCAAAATGAGATGAAGTATCAAAATATCAAGAATACAAGCAATAGTAAATGTTGGGGAGGATGTTGGGGGAAAGGTACACTCATACACTGCTGGTAGGAATGCAAATTTATGCAATCATTACTGGAAGCAGTATGGAAATTAATCATAAAATTTGGAATGGAAATACCATTTGAACCAGTTATCCCACTCCTAATTATATACCCAAAGGACTTAAAGTCAGCACCTTATAGTAATGTAGCCACTTCAATGTTTATAGCAACTCAATTCACAATAGAGAAACTGTGGAACCAAACTAGATGCCCTTCAATAAATGAATGGATGAAGAAATTGTGGTATATATACAAAATGGAATATTACCCAGTAATCATAGCATTTGCCAGTAAATGGATGGAGCCAGAGAATATCATGCTAAGCAAAATAAGTCAATCCCAAAAGCCAAAGGCCAAATGTTTTCTCTGATATATGGATGCTAATTCACAATAAGGTGGGAGTTAGGGGAAAATAGAGATACTTTGGATTAGCCAGAGAAGAAAGATGGGAGGGGAGGTGGTATAGTGGGAGGAAATATAGTCATTAAATTGGAAATTATTACCTTATGTACATATACGATTACACAACCAGTGTGATTCTACATAATGTACATCCATAAGAGCCAGAAGTTATACTCCATTTATGAATAATGTGTCAAAATCCATTCTACTGTCATGTGTACAACTAATTAGAACAAATTAAAAAATACACATATTAAAATTGTGAATAGGCTATTTGGTCAAAAAAGTTTTCAAGCAAACATAGGGAGATGGACCTGAATTTTTTCTTCATGTTTGTTATAGTTTGAATGTCCCCTCAAAAGCTTAGAAGTGTATTGTTAAAGTACAATTTCAACAGTATTGATATGGGAAGTTTGGTAATTAGGTAAGGAGAGCACCACCTAATGAAATTGAGAGCATTATTTCAAGTGTTAGTTATTGATCGAATTCCTCATGAATGGATGAGTTCAACAGTTTTTTTCCCCCTCTGTGTCCCAAGTGCTTTCCTCTTCTTCTGCAATGTTATGATGCAACAATAAGGTCATCAGTAGATGTGGCCCCTTGATCTTGGTCTTTCCAACTTCCAGAACTGTAAGATGAATAAACATCTATTGTTTATAATCTACCTAATCTGTTGCATTCTTTTATAGTAGCAGCTGACATTGCTTATAATGTGTGAGAAGAATTATAAATGAAGGCTTGAATTTTTAAGGAAAAAATAAGAGCACTTGATGATTTAGAAAAGCACCAGAGTCCCCAATGTTTTCTGGAAACAAAAAGTGTGTGGATGCAAAGTCATTGATTAAATCAGATGCATGACTCATGTACAGGTTCAACTTTCTCAGCAGAATCCCAACAGCAGAGAAGCAGTCATTTAGGAAGATCACTGTAGGACCTCAAGTCTCATGGAATAGGGCTCCATAAGTTTTATGAAAAACCCAAAATGTTTTTGCAATTTTTATAAGTGTTTTAGTTGTAGAGAGACACAATATTTTACATATTATTATGTGGTGCTAAGCATCAAACCCAGGACCTCACACATGCTAGGCAAGCACTCTACCACTGAGCTATAACCCCAGTCTCTGCTTTTGCAATTTTTTTATATCAACAGAATGGTTGTCCATATTGGACTGAGGAAACCGAAATGACATAAAATGAAGAAAAAATGATCTTTTTGCAGAGATCTGAAAAAAAATGGAAACTCTTTGGACTAAGAGGGTGGGGCCACTACTGAGTAGGCCAGGTGGACAAGCCAACGAGTCACAAAGTATTATTCTCAGAGCTTCACATCTATTAGAATTTGCCCTTCTGGATTTCGAACTTGCCTGGGACCCACTGTCACTTTTTTCTTTCCTTTTTTTCTTTTTTTTTTAAATGCAAATATCCACTTTATGCCAGTTCCATGACTATACTTCAGAAGCAAATTTTTTTTAAATTTTTATTTATATATGACAGTGAAATGCATTACAATTCTTATTACACATATACAGTACAATTTTTCATATCTCTCATTGTATACAAAGTATAATCACACCAATTTGTGTCTTTATACATGTACTTTGGATAATAATGATCATCACATTCCACCATCATTTAAAACCCCATGCCTTCTCACTCCCCCTCCAATTCCTCTGCAATATCTAGAGTTCATCAATTCCTCCCATGTTCCCTCTTCCTATCCCACTATGAATCAGCCTCCTTATAGCAAAGAAAACATTCCACATTTGGTATTTTGGGATTGGCTAATTTCACTTAACATTATCTTCTCTAACTCCATCCATTTACCTGCAAATGCCATGATTTTATTCTCTTTTATTGCTGAATAATATTCCATTGTGTATATATGCCACATATTTTTATCCATTCATCTATTGAAGGGCATCTAGGTTGATATAGTTTAGCTATTGTGAATTGTGCTGCTATAAATATTGATGTGGCTGTGTCCCTGTAGTATGCTGTTTTTAAGTCCTTTGGGTATAAACCAAGGAGTGAGATAACTGGGTCAAATGGTGGTTCCATTCACAAATTTCCAAGAAATCTCCATACTGCTTTCCATATTGGCTGTACCAATTTGCAGTCCCCTCAGCAGTGTATGAGTGTACCTTTATCCCCACAGACTCGCCAACATTTGTTGTTGTTTGTATGCATAATAGATGCCATTCTGACTGAAGTGAGATGAATTCTTAGCATAGTTTTGATTTGCATTCTCTAATTGATAGTGATGATGAACATTTTCTATGTATTTGTTGATTGATTGTATATCATCTTCTGATAAGTGTCTGTTCAGGTTCTTTGCCCATTTATTGATTGGGTTATTTGTTGTTTTGGTGCTTAGCTTTTTGAGTTCTTTATATATCCTATAGATTAGTGCCCTATCTGATGCATGAGGGGTAAAGATTTGCTTAAAAGATGTAGGCTCTCTGTTCTTTTGCCGAGAAAAATTTTTTAGTTAGAATCCATCCCATTTATTAATTTTTTGTTTTAATTCTTGCACGAAAGCAGTCTTATTAAAAAGTTTGGGCCTAATCTCATATGATGGAGATTAGAGCCTACATTTTTCTATTAGATGCAGGGTCTCTGGTTGTATTCAAGTCTTTGATCCATTTCAATTGAGTTTTGTGCATGGTGAGAGATAAGGTTTTAATTTCATGTTGTTGCAAATGGGGTTTCCAGTATTCCCGGCACCATTTGTTGAAGGAGCTATCTTTTCTCTGGTAATGTTTCTGGCACCTTTGTCTATATAAGAGAATTATAATTTTGCAGGTTAGTCTCTGTGTCCTCTATTCTATACCACTGGTCTACCAGTCTGTTTTGGTGCCACTACCATGCTGTTTTTGTTACTATTGCTCTATGTTATAGTTTAAGAACTGGTATAGTGATGCCACCTGCTTCATTCTTCCTGATAAGAATTGCTTTAGCTATTCTGGGTCTCTTATTTTTCCAGATGAATTTTATGATTGCTTTTTCTATTTATTTGAGGAATGTCATTGGTATTTTGATCAGAATTGCATTAAACCTGTATATTGCTTTTGGAAGTATTGTCATTTTGATTATATTAATTCTGCCTATGCAACAGCAAGGTAGGTCTTCTTTTATTTCTTCTAAGGTCTTTTTTTATTTCTTTCTTTAGGGTTCTGTAATTTTCATTATATAGATCTTTCACATCTTTCATTAGGTTGATTTCCAATTTTTTGAGGCTATTGTAAATGGGATAGTTTTCTTTGTTTCCCTTTTTGAGGGTTTCTCACTTATATACAGGAATGCACTCTATTTATGCATGTTGATTTTATATTTTGCTACTTTGCTGAATTCATTTACTAGTTCTAGAAGTTTTCTAGTGGGAGTTTTATGGTCTTCTAGGTATAAAATCATATCATCAGCTAATAGTGCGAATTTGAGTTCTTCTTTTCCTGTGTGTATCCCTTTGATTTCTATCATCTGTCTAATTGCTCTGGCCAGAGTTTCAAAAACTATGTTAAATACAAGTGGTGAAAAGAGGGCATCCCTGTTTTGTTCCAGTTTTTAGAAAGAATGCCTTCAATTTTTTTCCACTTAGAATGATCTTGTCCTGGGGCTTAGCATAGATAATCTTTATGATGCTGAGATATGTTCCTGTTATCTCTAGTTTTTCTAGTGTTTTGAACATAAAGGTGTGCTGTATTTTGTCAAATGCTTTTTCTGCATCTATTGAGATGATAATATGATTCTTATCTTTAAGTCTGTTTATGTGATGAATTACGTTTGTAGATTTTATATGTTGAACCTACTTTGCATCCCTAGGATAAATCCCACTTGATCATGATGCATGATCTTTTTGATATGTTTTTGTATTTAATTTACCAGAATTTTATTGAGAATTTTTGCATGTATATCTACTAGAGATATAGGTCTGAAGTTTTCTTTTGTTGATGTGTCTTTGCCTGGTTTTGGAATCAGGGTGACAAACAAACTACAACACAATAAGTTTGGGTAACTTTGACACACCTCTTTCATCACTAGATAAATCCTCAAAACAAAAGCTGAAAAAATAAACTATAGAACTCAATCCTACAATCAATAACTTAGACTTAACTGTCATATATAGAATACTTCATCCTTCAAAGAACAAATACACTTTTTTCTCAGAAGCACATGGATCCTTCTCTAAAATAGACCATATAAGCAACTCTTAGCAAATATTTTTTTAAAAAAGTAGAGATACTACGCTATATTCTATCAGATAATAATGGAATGAAATAAGAAATCAATGATAAAATAAGAAATGAAGTCCACTCTAACACCTGAAGACTAAATAATATGCTATGAATGAACAATGTGTTCCAGAAGACATCAAAGAGAGAATTGAAAATTCTTAGAAGTGAATTACAGCACAGGTAGAACATATTGAAATCTCTGGGACACTAAGAAAGTAGTTCTAAGGAGAAAGCTCATTGCATGGAATTCATTCCTTAAAAGAAGAAAAAGTCCACAAATATATGACTTAACATTACATCTCAAAGCCCTAGAAAAGAGTAACAAATCAACACCAAAAGCAGCAGAAGACAGGAAAAAATTAAAATAAGAGCTGAAATCAATGAAATTGAAACAAAAGAAACAACTGAAAAAATCGACAGAACAAAGAGTTGGTTCTTTGAAAAAAATAAATAAAATTAACAGACCCTTAGCCATGCTAAAGAAGAAAAGCAAGTAACTTTTGTCATATCATAGGTCTATGGATGAAAAAGAGTTGTTTCCTAGGATGGAACATATACTCCTAGGTGTCACTCATAACAAATATTATATATAAATAATCATATAAAAATATTTTATAGGATGTATGTATAAAAACAACTAAAACATTAATGTATAATATAATAAAGACAGCATATTTATATAAATATAAATAATATAAATTCAAATAATGCTATTTTCAACCTTTATTTTCAAAATACTGCCGATGAAATACGACAATATTGAGACTGTGCTAGTTACAGGATCTAGAAAGCCAGAAACTTCCACTTTTTAACTGTTGGCACACTTGATCTTAGCAACCAGTCATTGAATTGTGAGAAATTAGGCCTCTAGATCAGCAAACTAAAGTGAACTCTCAACTGAAAGCCAGCACCAGATTGCCAGGCAAGTGTGCACAAGTTCTCTAGGAAGGGCAT
This sequence comes from Ictidomys tridecemlineatus, assembly GCF_052094955.1. NCBI lineage: Eukaryota > Metazoa > Chordata > Mammalia > Rodentia > Sciuridae > Ictidomys > Ictidomys tridecemlineatus. Next base: position 90,596,714 of record NC_135484.1, on the reverse strand, counting down.
CTTCCCCCAGCCCCAGACAAATACAACCGCTAACTCCACATGGAGCAAAGACAAAGCCATCTTCAATGAAACTTGCACAAAATGTAGATTTGTGAACCAAATAAATAATCACTTTAATTTTTAGCCACTCTATTTTATAATGGTATGTACTTTATATATAAAGTACCTATATTGTTGATGAACATAATATGTTTATTTATTTTTTTATTTATATGTGATGCTGGGAATTCAACCCCAATGCCTCACTCATGACAGGCAAAATACTCTACCCCTGAGCCACAAACCCAGCTCTCTATATTTTTAAACAGTAAAATATATCCTATGATATTTAGGAAAAAATAGTAGCTGACAGGCAAGGAGTTAAATGGCATCATAACATCCAAAGCGATTAATAAATTTGTACATGGGACTAATTTCTGCATCAGCTTTCTATTCTATATGCCATAGTGTAATACATGACCATACTCTTTAATAGGTTCTCCTAGAATATGGAATGTAATATATTGATATCTAGACACCTATGTCTTAGTTCATGATTTCTCATTATCTTGATAGATGGCATTTCTGTTTCATTTTGCAGACATCTCCTTGGCAGATTTGTGACACAGTAAATTCAAATACTGTTTTTTACTAGCAACTAGCATTGGTCAATGAATACAGTTCAATATCATGTGAACCAGCAAAGCCAGGGAATACAATAACTGATTGCATTTCATTAGAGGTGATTTTGATTATACATCTAAGCACTTATAAGGGCCTCCTCTAACTACTACTTCAGAGACCTAATGTTTAATCCTTTGGTAACATAAAATGAATAAAATTTTATGTGTGTAAAGACGTGACAGAGTACGGGAACTAATGGAAGTGATGCATTCTTCTTGATAGACACACAGTTTCATGCATCTTCTAGGTATTTAAGGTCCATTAGCTAGAATTATAGTTGAATTGAATTGAACCTATAAATTAATGTTTCTTAAGTAGAACTATAGGGTGACATGGCATCTGAAATTAAAGCTTAGCAGTTCTAAATAAATTTTGCTACCAAACTCAGAGAAGACCACAAAGACTGGCAAGTGTGGTTCTCCAGTGGAATCTGAGTTTCCTTGGACAATGTCTGGAGGCAGCCCCAGGGTACCGCTGGAGATAAAAGGTAGCCATTCCCTCATGGGAAGTCTCCTTTTCATTAGGAAAGTAGGACTGCACTATTCCTGAATACAGGGTGGTATTAACAAGGGTATTAACAAGATTTTCAGGTAAGGGAGCTCCTTGGTTTAGTAACGTGAGTTGTTTATTTTCCTGTTATGCTGATGACCTAGACAGAAGAAGAACTAGAAAAGGTGAAGCAAATGATCGGAATGATCTATAATTATACTGCAAATGCTATGTTTGTTTATTTGTTTTTTTTTTTTTTTACTATTTTAAAAAACAAAAACTAAGTTTCCTTCTTAATGGGTTGTATAATTTGAATCTTCTTTTCAGGTTGTACTTTAGAAATGTTGTTTACACATGATGATCAGCCTCTATAAAAAGAAAAAGAGTTTGATTCTTTGCAGACTTCTGTTCTGTTAAACTGGGCACTTGACATTCACTGAAACTAATCTGACCTTTTAAAAATACTTACGTTTGACCAAGACTTCAACATGTAGAAACTTAGTCTGAATAAATAAAAATGATAGATCTTATAGGAAAACATCTGTTTTTAAGTTAGCTCTGGCTGTGACAGATGTTACATTTATAAACTCTCTCTACTTCTTTTTACTGAAATCTAGTTAATTTCAAATAAAAATTTAGTAACATTAATTTTCAAATAGTGATGGAGGTAAAAGCAATAGTTAAATTATGGCACATTGGTATGAGAGAAGTAGTGAAGAGCGAAAATGTGTGAACAGTAAATGCCCTATTACCCATCTTACGTTTCATCAGGCACCACACGGCATGAATATTACACTGCTTCAGTCCATTTCCTTGCTACTGTGACTGAGTTGCCTAACTGGGCTGCTGTCCTCTTCTAAAAGCTACATTCCTTTGGGAGCTGGCTATTATTTTAATCACAAAATAATGAGGATTCCTTGCACTACTTAAGGTTTATATACTAAAGATTTCCTCATGTTGCTTAATGCAAGATGAATGAATGCACTAAATAAATAAATCATTTTATCTGAGTCTACATGTTATCAAAACATGCACATGACACATTTACAGTTAATACCACAAACAACAACAAAAAATTCTCTTTGCAAATTTTGAAGTTTAGACCTTAAAATAATGATTGGCACTTCTAAGAATATAAATATAGATCTTCGATTTATATTTTTCACAGAGGTTCTGCATATTTTCATGTGGAAGTCAGCCATCTTAGAAGAATGATTTATTGAGTGAATCAATGGGCTGCAATTATGGAAACTTATTTCCTAAATAGCTTAAGGACAGGAATACCTTCAATTATACTTCAAGCTGTACAAATAGATTGTTATGGCATAGCAATCAAGTTAATGTTGTATTAAAGTTATTAGAAAATTACTGAATATATGTTTGTTTTGTTTTCTCTGTAGATTTGTATTTTATAAAACGAAGAGTCCATTGTGGGGATTTTTCTGAAGGATTTTATTCATGAAGTGCCAATACTGGTATGAGCACCAGACTAGAAGAAGAGGATGTAGGTCACAGCAAGGAGAAAATTAATAGTGTTTATGGATGATTTTGTCTGAATCACAAGCAATTTTCTCTTCATAATAAGAAGTTAGTTTCAAATTAAGTTGTAAATTTTAGCTAATATATTGTTTTATGAGATACTTTTATAGCATGTTAAAATTTTTTTCACCAAAGCATTAAAAGTTTTATTTCATTAGTGATACAGATAAGGTTACTATCAAATTCCAGAAATTTGTTTATAAAACTAGTAACTGTATGCTTTTATATAAACATTAGCATTTTCATAAGACAAACGGATGATAATTTTTAGATGTCTCATGTACAATCTATAATGAGCATTTTATTTTTAATGAAGAAATTGTTTTCTTAGGAAAAAAACATTCCAGTGATGTTAAAAGGTCCAAGTATTTCCTTGTTGATAAGGGTAGACCTAACAGCTACACAAAAACATGATTTTAATTTACAAAATTCTGATTTTATTCTATTACTCTGTGTTAATTTTTCTTCTTTTGTTTGAGCATATTTTATTTTAAATATATTAAAAATGTATGAATTCATATATTGCTATGCACATGTATAGATATATGTATATATAATGTATAAGTAATTCATTAATCCTTGTCATTTAAGTAATGTATTGATCTAGATATCAACAATATACCAGGCAATGGCAGAGTATTGGTGAATATGAGTAACATGGAAGAGGAATGTGGACTGCCCCTAGACAGGGAAATGAAGTAGGGTCATTGTGCACATCTATTAACTGAAGGGATGAACTCTAAAACACCTTGGCAATACTGTGTACCAGTATCAATCCCACTTCCATGAGTACAGTAAGACAAAATATTCAGTCAATAACTGAAGCAACTATATTACAAACAGGCAGGAACGGGTATAGAATCCTGAGTGAGTCAGTCCTCCACAGTTCAGGGAAACTGCTAAGAGAGGATGCATTTAATTGCATCCCTGCTGATGGATACCAAAAGGCACTTCACTCTGGGTTTTGTACACTAAAGGTCATTTAATATTGGGTTAAAATGTCATAAGACATCTTGTTCTAGGAGGGATGAGAAGGGCTCTGGCTGTTCCAGAAAATTCTCCCTTCTCTTAATATGTTAAATTCGTAGCATGCTATAGATTATGTTTTGGAACTATCAAGGAAAAAGAGGAGAAGGAGTTGGGTTGGCAAAGGCCCTCTGGGCATGTGCCCTACAGGCAAAGTAGTAAAATCAGTCTCTGAAAGTTTTCTACATGGTCTTCAAGAAGGTTACTGATAACAAGCTCTACTTGTTATTGGCATTTAAAAAATCTTTTTGCATTTAAGTATTATTTCATAGGAATATTAATAATAAATGTTGGAATGAATTAGACTCTATATACATGTACACATATAAATGTAAGTCATTTGATTTTAAGACCTTAGTCATCAAAGTTTAAAACCTCAGTCATCATCAGCCTGACCTTTCACATAATACATTTTCACACAGAAACTACGTAAAGATCATGTAGGTCAGAGAACATTCTACCTTCATAGCACTTCCTTCAAAGTTAACAAAATATATTAAAGATTTTAACAAATAAGGAATGCCAGTAATAATTCAAAGTCATTGCATAAGAAATCATTCAATGTGTAATTATATGTGCTGTGGAAACATACTAGATTCAAGAAAATGGGATAGAGTGGTCTGAACAAAAACAGAAGGACAGAACTTGATCAATGCAAAAGAAGGAGTTAGGTGGTAGACACACACTTGATGGTGTTGCATTTGCAAAAAACTATTTATTCCTGTCTCTTAAAGAAACAAATGATGAAATGATTCAGAAATAACATTTCTTTTATTTTTTTTTTCCTTTAGGATTTGACTTACTTCTTGGATTAGAATTCCTCTGGCTCACATTGCTGCTCTGAACAATTTTTACATACTATTGAAAAATATTTATTCAAATAAAGCCTCCAAAATGTACTCTCTCAATATAATATGTAGTATATAATATAAAAATGTGAGTGTAGGTACATAAACACAGATACATTGTATGTTTACATATAATATCATGTGTATATGTAGTGCATATATTTATAGACTAAGCAATTTACCTATATTCATGTATATATACAGTTTCTATATATGATTAAAATTTTAGATTTGCAATAAACATTGAGAATAAAATACAGTCTTCTCATTTATAGTACAAGAAGTTTTTATTATTATCAAATATCATACATGAAAATTGCATTTTTACTTAGTTAAGTGAGTGATGTACTGCATGAATCTATGTAAATATAGATAATGAAAATATTTTATCTATATTTACATAGATTTATGTAGGTTCTGGTTTTCAGAATTATTTTAAATAGGATGCTCAGATATTTTAAACAGTGTTTCTTTATTAGGGTTTGTCTTAAGTTTTTTTTATGGTCACAATGGAGTTATATTTTCAGGAGGAAGAATGCATAGATAGGGTGCCATTCTCACCACCTTGTCAAGGAAAAATTCTGTGAACACGGATGATCACTATGAAAGTGAACTTTGACCACCTGGCACAGGTACAGTTTTGAAAGTTACTTCACTGTGAAATTGCCCTTTTTGCCTCCTTTCCCATATTTTGTCTTTTGGAAGAAAAGCATAATAATACACAACCTATACTAAAGGAGCACAGAGCTATGCTCCTTTTCTTTGGGGCAAGTAACAACGTAAGTGTTTAGGAATTCTTCTACATGGAAAATTAATCTCCTCTTCAGCCTTACATATTTATTTATTCAATACTATTATATCTGTATAAACTCCGACACTATATTCTTTTATTTCCAAGTTGTTCCAGCTTTGGCTACGAGGAATTTTTTTTTTTTTTTTTTTTTTGTGTGTGTGTGTGTGTGTGTGTTTGTGTGTGTGTGTGTGTGTGTGTGTGTGTGTATCCATTTGGGTCCTATAAGTGTCCTTTTGAAATAGCCCCATCATTATGTGCACATGTACGTAGTACTCCTTTGTTTGCTATCAGTGTAACATATTTCAAGCTCACTTTTTATATTTCTTGACTCATCTTACAATCAGCCATTTCTTAAAGGACCTCTCTTTTGTTTTATTGAAAAATAGTACTGAAAGCAGTTTTGGGAATCAGGTATGCTCATAATTTCTGGAATGTTGTTGTTGCTTGTAACTCTTTTCAAATGACAGAGATTGGAAGTATATGCATGCACACTATGCTGTGTATAGACATATAGTATAAATATTTCTATAATATATATGTATGTATAAATGTACATATGTGTGTGTATAAAATATGGCTAATTATACACATTTTTTACCAAGTAAGTGCCTTGCATTCTAGTTTGCTTAGATTTCATAGTAAATAGGTGTTGGGCTCTAACAAATTTTTGTCAAATGTGGAGTCATCAGTCTTTTATACTTGAAAAAAAGTCTGTTTGATTGTGATATATATATTTATAGATATTAAACATTGATATATATAAATAGATATTATACATTGATACATATGAATTGCCATTAGTTTATGATGAATTTCCAATATGTATATCTACTCTCCAAAATTCCACTTAGGCAACATTTCACAGAATTTATATAATTGAAAGTTACATATTCATATTTTATATATTTAAAATATTTTAAAATTTCCTCTATGACTTTTTTTTGAGTTATGGTTTCTCTGAACTGATTTAATTTCTAAATGTTGAGGACCTATTCTCGTGATGGTACTTAATGTGGAATCTCACTGGTGGTGTATTTATATGTGAACATAGGAAATTTATGTCAGATTCTTTCCCCTGTCTTTTCTAGTCGTATTACCCTTCCCTTCCCTTTACTCCCCTTTGTCTAATTCATTCAACTTCTACTCTTCCCCCATCTACATATTAGAGAGAATATTCAGCCTCTGGATTTTTTATATTGGCTTATTTTACTTTGCATAATAGTCTCTAGATCCATCCATTTACTGGCAAAGTCATAAATTAATTCTTTATTATGGCTAAGTAATATTCCATTGTGTATATATACTACATTTTATTTGTTCATTCATCTAATGAGAAATCCCTAGGATGAGACTGAATAATTTTCTCTGTCTCAAAACTGTGTTGAAGCATGTTGAATATCATATGCAATAACTGGGATAGGTGATGTAAAAGGAAGAAAACTAAAAATCTTTGAGTTATGTAAACCATCTTCTACTCCTCAAAGTGGAGCAAGTATTATCAACCTGATATAACACCTGACACTAATAATTTAAAATTAAGAACATATTCTAATTTTACTTTAAATAGTATAGCATTAAGTTTTAAACAACCAAGATGAGTTAAGTAAACACTATCAAATTGTATGACACTGTTGCCAAATATATTAATGCCATATTTTATACCTTAAGTTAAAGAAAATGATGATGTCTGCAAAGCATCTTTATGAATCTATTTTTATAATATTGGCAGAACCTCAATATGATGCAGTAGTGTCAAGTAGTTCTATAAAAACTCTAAAATATAATGTGAAGAAGTCAAATTTAATCTGAAAGTCTATGTCTAGAATCAATAAACTCTTATTTGAAGGTCAAAATCAGGCCATTTTTTTCAGAGAGAGAGAGAGAGAGAGAGAGAGAGAGAATATTTTTAATATTTATTTTTTAGTTTTCGGCGGACACATCTTTGTTGGTATGTGGTGCTGAGGATGGAACTGGCCGCACCCATGCCAGGCGAGCATGCTACCACTTGAGCCACATCCCCAGCCCGAGGCCATGATTTTTAAATATGTGCATGTGTGTGTATATAAACGTAGTTTTTAGCCAGAATGGTGACACAGATTTACAAATTAAATTTTAGGATTAAAAAACAATAGAATGAAATTAAAAATGGAAAAAATTAAATGAAGTGGATAAAAAAGCAATGAATGAAAAAAAGGAAAATATTGGCTTAAATTTTTAAAAATGCATACAAAATTTGGAAGATTTAGCCTTGCTACTGTATGGTAAGATAGGGAATGGGAGGTATTGGTCATAATTATTAGGAAAAAAACCAATATAGTCTAAAGAAATATTGTATATCTTTCATGATGTACTGTGTTATTATAGCCTCAAAACTACAAGATCAAGTGACCATAGACTGAAACCTCTGAAACTGTGATCCAAAATACACATTTCCTCCTTTTAGTTGATTTATCTCAGGTATTTGCCAGAGTGATGAAAAGCTAACCAACAGAAGAGTACACACATGTGTAAATTATCCCACAAGAAAAAGCATGACTCTAAAATAATGCACAAATCTTACCCAAACTACAAAATGACATTATTATTTTTAAATGCACAGTGGCTTTCTCTTTGCAGATTTAAACAGAAAGAGAGGGGGGCAGAGAAAAGAAGAAGGAGAAGGAGGAGGAGGGGAGGAGGAGGAGGAGGAAGAAGGGATGGGAAAGAAAGGAAGAGCAGTTTGAATTTCCCTTTTGCTTATATCATTCTCATCTGTAGTTGGCATATTTAATAAAAATCTGGAAAATAGCGTGCTAATCGGACATACTGCAGCACTCATTATATCATCCAGAATGTGCTTTATTCATTTCATAGCTTCTATTCCAAAATGCAATGAAGTATAAACTAGGTCTGTTTTTAAACTGCATATAAAATATTTAGCCACTGCTTGGAGGAAAGAGGAGTCAGTAAGCATTTACAAAAATAATAAGGAATGAAGAGATGAACAAAGAAAGGAAGGAAACACAAGGTTGCAAAGGAGAGGGGGAGTAAGGAAGGGAGAGGAGGTGGAGGTAGAAGGAAGAAATGATGGGAGAGAAGGAGGGAAACACAGATGGGTGAGGATGGACTCCCATTCAGTGCAGTTATACTCCGAAGACTAAAACCCAACAGGTGTTCTAAAAAGGAATTCTTTTTTTTTTTAAGAGAGAGAAAAGAGAGAATTTTTTTAATATTTATTTTTCAGTTTTCAGTGGACACAACATCTTTATTTTGTTTTTATGGGGTGCTGGGGATCGAACCCAGCGCCCTGAGCATGCCAGGCGAGCACGTTACTGCTTGAGCCACATCCCCAGCCCTAAAAAGGAATTCTTAACAGTCAGGTTATTAGAATAAATATCCTCTCATTCCTTTAGAATTCAAAATTCCATAAACTTATAATAATTAATATTAGCAAATACTTAAAAATATCAATGTGTCACTCGAACTCCTTCAGTTCAATCATAAACAACAAGTTGATATATGACAAACATAACATTTGAAATGAAATAACAGTTGGTTCTAGTCTAATTGTTTCATTAGAAGAATCATCATGCTTTCTTCCTTCTCCCAGGAGCGAACAACAACTTTTGTAATAGATTATGTGCCTCCATTTTTGAATTATGAATCTTTAAAAACAGCTATATTGTAAGAAATGAACAAGTAAACATCCATTTCACTTATTTCATACATAATTAGAACATAATTTTTAGTTATTTTAAGAATTTGAATTTCCTGGTCAATATTAGTTCCAATAATTTTATATTGTTATTACACTCTTCATGTTTGTTAAAAAGGATTTTTAAAATGTTTCAGCTCTGAAGAATAGAGGTAAAGTCTGTATTACACAGCATTCAAATCAAACATATATATAAGTATAAAAATCATATATATATGTATAATAAAATCATATTGAATTTTAAGATACTCTAAATTAACTATTCACTTTTTTATTATGAGAAAATTTACTTTGCTACTTTAGAGCTATATGTCTTTGTATATTATTTACATATTTAACACAGCATTTTCCTAGTTGTTTCTACATCTACATTCAGCCATAGAACCAAATGATTATAACAATGCAATGATAATCATAATGATGATAAAACAACTCTAGGCAGGCAATCAAAAGTTTCCTCTGCAAAGGTCATTTACTCTTATGCTTAGAATTTGTATAGAATTTTATTTGATCATTGAGAAAATCTTTGTACACAAGTTAGAAATTTGTATATGCTCTAGTTAGATTAGTGATGAAGATGTATCTTATTTTCAATAACTTGTATTATCATTTTTTAGAGCTATAATCTTTGAATAAATCTTTTTGTTTAAAATTCTTAATATTTGTGGCCCAAGATTAAATTCCTACAGAGTAGATTTATAGACGTAGTGTTCTGGTGTTTAGATTGGTGACTCCTCTGTGCCCATCTTGAATTATATCCATGGATTTTCATGAATAGAATTTTGGGTATCTGATGCTGAATCGGGCAATTGGAAGATATTTGTTTGATTTGTCTTACCTTTCTTTCAGCAATTCTGTGAGTCATTGATAGTCCTCTTGGATGTGCTGAACTTCCTATAGCTGTTACTGACCTTAAATATTATGGACTATGATTTTTATTTGCTTTTTGTCCTAGGATAGTCAATTCAAAAGGTCTAGGATGCAAAAAGTCTGCAACCAGTCTCTCACTTTGTTCTCTCCAGGAATGTAGGAAATTTGAACATTCTTCTTCACTTAGAAAAGGAAAATGAAACTAAAGCTTTTCTTCTGAGTAATTCCTCTCTCTCTGCCTGGGGGAGAGACACTCTCTCTCTCTCTCTCTCTCTCTCTCTCTCTCTCTCTCTCTCTCTCTCTCTCTCTCACACACACACACACACACACACACACACACACACACACACACTCACACACCAGTAAAAGAAAATAAAACAGAAATATATTAAAGCTGGATGCAGAAGCCCTCATTAAAGTTTCCTATCTGATTTTTAAATGAAAACCCAGGCAAGAGATTACCTATTTTTTTTTTCTGTCCTGTTTTTCTAGATTATCCTGACAGCCTGGCTCCAGAAATGCAGACATGTGTGTCATAACTGAATTATTTCTTTCTAATTTCTATCTCCATTTCACTATCTCCCAGAACCCAGCATAGAGATGTTATCTATATAATATCCTATTTTTTCCTTCCTGTATAATAATGTCTAATTGAACATACCTAGGTTAGATGTGCTAAATGGAAGCACTAGTACTACTTACAAAGTCTTTTCTTCTACAAGGTTTGCTATTAAAAGAGATTGTTCTTTACAAACTAGTACACTCTTTTTTAAGTAATAGCTGAACATTATTTCTTATTTCTCTATTTCAATTATATCAGGACTAATTTACACTTATTTTGGTTACCAATACTCTTGGTTTAGAGAGAATAATCTGATTGACTAATAGATTGATTGATTCCATTTTCTCCCTTCTCCACCTCCTCTCCCTGTAAACAATGGTTCTAATGTTCTAAAGTATGTGTTTCTTCACATATTCTTGAAAAGTAGATATTGTTTAATAAGCATCAATTTATGTAAATATTATTATTTTATTATTGTGCATATTATCTGGTTTTCTGTTCTCTTTTTTTTACTGAAAACTGTGTTTGCTCACTTTCTATTTTGGCCTATAAACATCGTTTCCTAACTGCTGTAAATATTCAACGGCATGCATCTACCTCGTTGTATTTAATTTGATACAAATGTCTAAGTCCTCATTTAGTTAGGTGAAATACAGAAATACTCACATACAGTTTTGTCAACTGTTCCTCAGAATTAATCCTAAAATATGAGGACCACTCAGATTTTAAAAATAAAGAAAGCAAAATAAATTACAAATCCATGTATTGAAAATAATCAACTGTCACATAAAAATACTTAGATGAGGAAAGATGAGTCTCCAAGGACATCAGAAATTTTATAGATCATAGACTTGCTATTATTCAGAAAATAGAGATGAATGAATGTATATAGGTGATTTAGTTCAAGTTGCCCAGAAGCAAACATAAAGAAGATATCATGTGCAGTTGACTTATTAAACGAATTTCCTCAGGGAAAAAAAAAATCATGGTAGGAAGAACAATAAAGGAGGAAGTAGCAGAGCCAGAGATCCATTCCTTCCAGGTGAAATGTCACCTGCCACCTCTGACTGACTCTGTAGAGGAAACCTGGAGCTAAAATTCTATGTTAGGATTTTTCCTTTTCGGCAGTATAGCAGAAAGACTTCCACACAAGTGATGTGATGGGCTGGGCTGGTAATTGACCTAGGGCTGCCTGGACCACTGAAGTAGAATAAATCTTTTCAGGTTCCTGTGCTGGACTTTGAATGGATACAGGGTTATAGACATCATTTTCTGAAGAGAGTTTCAAGCTCAAGTACATGAAAAACAATAGTACATGTATACCTGGGGATGAGTCTAAGGAAAAGATAAAGTCACATATGACCTGAGAAGGGCACTGGTGACATTCAATACATCTAAAAAATTTCAGAGGCTTTGTGTTGTTTAATTTTGTGAAACATGGTAAAAGAAGGATCATGGGATGCCAAATTTTCTGGTTAATCAAAGTTGCTAAATTGTACTTTCTTTCTTTCTAATACAGATGTATTAGTGCTATCTAAAATTGTTCCAAATACTATTTCTGTAAGAATTGGTAGCAATCTCCTTTTTAAAATCAATATCTTCCTTTTTCATTTGAGAAAGTATGAAATGGTGACTTCTTCATTGTCTTGCAAAGTTTCAGTTTAAGATATGGGGCTCAAGATCTCTGAACTTTACCTTTAATTATGAATTTTAAAACATAATAATTTGAAGTAATAGAAATCCTAATCACAAAATATATTGCCTGGTGTAAATTTAAATCCTTAAAAATTTAGATGTTTTGGGAGACAATAAAATTTTCTGAAATATAATGCTCAGGAGAAAGAGCATCCCTGGCATAGAGAAAACTATAAATTATACAATAAACGAGTGGATAGAATGAGCAATAGGTTTAATATAGCTGAGCATACTATTGATGGATGTCTGGATTATTGTATTTAAGTATAAGCATATATTTTGAAGAGTCCTTGTTCAATAAATTTGAAGGACTCTTTAAGTTGTTCTGTGTTTTGTGGTTTGAGATCTGTTAGTGAAATCACTTTAGAAAAGAAAAAAGTTATCATTTATTAAAATTCTATTCCTGACCTATTTTCATATTTCAAATTATTCCCTACAATTTCTCCAATAAAACCTTTTGAACTTTATAGTGCTTTTAAATTCAATGCTTCTCTAGAACTGGATATGTCTCTTTCTACAGCTCTTCCTTCAAATTCTTGCTATAAGTAGGTCAGCATAATGAGATATATATGGAGCAATGGAAATTAATGGTTCTTGTATGGCTACAAATTATGTTTCCAAGTTAAACCATTTTTAGTTTGGAAAATATTACACAATTGTTTGTAATTAAAACCAATATTATGATCAAATAGGGTTTCTTCTCAGATTTCACAAAATACAAAAATAAGTTAAACAATTAGAAATTCCTTTTCACATTAAATTAAAAATCAAGAAAAATATTTTATTTAAAATATTAATAATTTTTACTTAATTATAAAATAAAAATATGTTTTTAAAGAAAAAAATAACAATACCATTTAATTATAAAGGTTGTAAATTTTTAGCATGCTACCTGATTAAAATATGTCACATTTCTTTAAGTTTTACATTGAGTATTTCTCTAAGGACATTTAACAAATAACCAATGTGATAATTTAACATAATTTTCACAAATCAATGTCAAGCCAAAGAATAATAAATAATTTGGATGAATTAAAATAATTAAATATTCTATTTTATTTTCATTCTATCATTGCTTTTTTTTCAGGTGTTATAATGAGTATTTTAGGAAATCTAAAATAGGAAGTGTCAAATTTAATTAACAGTTAACTTGTGTGCAAATTCCACATATCTCTTAACCTATTCTTGTTACCATAGTCTTCTGTCCACCATCCTTATGAAATCAATGTTCCAGTAAAATTAAAAAGTCATAATTATATTATTAAAACCAGGAAGAAAAAATGTAATAGTCAGGTACAAATCTAAGGTTTTTGAAACTAAAGCTTATACATTTAGGGGGAGTAATTTTAGATTAAAATGGTTCAGAATTACAAATAGGAAATTAGTAGAGTTATGAATACTTATTTTGCAGTGTGAAAAGAACTCACACATAAAAAAAAGAATATATGAAATGTGAAAATATCACCAGGGTTTTCTTTATATCCAAGTTATTTTTTTATTTGTTTGTTTGTTTTTTTAATTTATTTTATTTATGTATTAGTACTGGTGATTAAACCCAGGCACCCTTAACCACTGAGCAACATCCCCAGATCTTTTCTCACTAAGTTGCTTAGGGCCTTGCTAAGTTGCTGGGGCTGGCTTTGTATTCATGATCTTGCTGCCTCAGCCTTCAGAGCTTCTAGGATTGTAGGTGTACACCATGGCACCTGGCCACATTCTGGTTAGTTTTACTTATGCTATCATAATTTATTTTGGTCATATTTGAATTCTGAACATTATTCTGGACAAGAGATAAATGTTATTCCTAAATTAATTACATAACAATAGTTGTGTTGATTTTAAAATAAAAACTGAATTTTGTGATGATAATGACAGGAATTGCATTTCATTTATATTGAATTTCTGGTGAATCTATGGAGAAATTTTTTATTTGAGTATTTATTTCTTTGGGTTATTTTAACACTTCCATTGCACTTCACATAGCTATTTATTCTTTAAAGAAGCTATTTAACCAGAGGTACATATGCCAAATATTCTCTAAAGCAATCTTCATACTGTAGATTTCATATAGCATATTGCATTATACATCAATGTAATTGGTATATTAAATTACTAGTGTATGTGTATCCAGAAACAAGAAATCTGTCATTTTAATTTAAATATTACTCTAAAAAAGAAAAGAAAAATATATAGTATGTTTATTTTTTTTAAAGAGAGAGAGAATTTTTTAATATTTATTTTTTAGTTTTCGGCAGACACAACATCTTTGTTTGTATGTGGTGCTGAGGATGGAACCCAGGTGGCACGCATGCCAGGCGAGCGTGCTATGGCTTGAGCAACATCCCCAGCCCTATATAGATGTTTATATAGAATGCAGCATGTTTATTATTGTATATGCTACATTACTAATTATTTTTCTAATAGGAGATAATTTCTAAATTGACTAGATCCTAATGGTAACCTAATTTTTTTATATCATTTTGTTTGTCTGAAAATTGGAGGAAGATTCCACAGGCTAGTTATTGGCTCCATATCTATCAGATCTTTTTTATCTTCCAACTCATAATAACCTTCAATGAGGTTTAGAACCTGTCAATATCACTATGCTACCTCTTATTTTCCACTTTTGCATTATGATGCTGGGCAATTTTACTCAGTGAATAGTGAAGATATTCTGGAAGTCACATAGTTAACTGCTCATTGAAATATCTGTGAAATGCATAAGATTATTGCACTAAAATACAACTTGGTGTACTGAAAAATAAATTTCCTTCATCTCCCCAAAAGGCATGATCTATTTCAGTCCAAAGGAGAAATTAAATAGAAAGTTGGGGCAGGAGGAGATTCTAATTATGGTCAATGAAGATTTTAAAACATATAGTCATGTAAGTCCAATTATGGGATCTGATAGGCCTTGAGAGAGGTCATGAAAATAAGGATGGCTGAAGCTTACTTTTGGTTAGCTTCTGTAAATCCAAAGTGATAAGTAAAACACATTTACACTCTTTACTGACTCTATCCTTTAAAGTTTTACATGAGTACTAGACAATGAAACCATTGCTTTCCCATTTATACATGGGAAGTAGAAATGAAGACACACTAGGCTGTTTCTTTTATGTTCCTGGACTATTAAAATAAACCCTACCCCACTTTCTGAAAACACTTTTCACAGTTTCTTCTTAAGATTTTGTTTGTTTGTTTGTTTTATGGATTTGAAAGTGACTTCTGGAACAAAAATATATCAATTCAAATCACCACTGGGGTGAGTAACAGTATTATGTGGATGACATTCCACCTATTGTGTGTGCTTTAAAAAATAGAAACTGATAAATAAAAAGAAGACTGTGGGAAACTTTTCAAAAAACCTCAGTTTTGAATTCCGTCTGGAGTCTGAATTAGGTACAGTGATCTTTGCTATGTTTCCAACATACAAGCAGGAGAACAGACAAGTGCAAGGCAAATGTTATACACACTTCAGACTGCAAAAGATCAACATGGGAGAATGCTTATTGTACTGATAACATGGGAAAAATTTCTGAAGTAGGTTGTTCCTGATATACAAAGTATAAGAAAAATATTTCCCACAAAGGGAAACACATAGAGTCAGTTGTTTATTTGCCAAACAAGAATTATCATTCAGTACTCAGCTCAAATATTAACTAGTTTTAAAAGATCAGAGGCTTCCTCAACCTTCCATTTTTCTACAGGAAAAATAGTATTATTCTTCCTGAGTTTTCATCCTACAATTGTGTACCTACCTGATGAAAATTATTGCTGTGAGTGTTAGATAATGCATTCAGGAATATTACCCATTTGATCATTACCTTATCTGTGGCAAGATTTATTCATTGCTCATTTTGTATAATCAGTAATATATTCTACTTTCCATTCAACATATTTTTGCCTCTACAAATGAACATTGAAGCAATAGGGGTAACCAATGTAATGAAATATAAAACGTGAGCCATAGCAAGTTGATTTTGACTGGCAAGTATGAAATATACACGTTAAAAGTGTTCATAAATCTAGGTTGTAGCAATATTATAGGAAGCCCTAAGTGCCAAATACAGTAATTTATACTGAGCTTGGTCAACAGCTTATAATCTTTAGAGATATTTTAGCTGGAAGCTGGCATTCTTGAATCCTGACAAATGACAGTATTGTCATAAGAGCAATTCACAGGCGGTGAAAACAAAATTTAAGTATCTTCCCTAATGTAAGTTATCCTTAGGCAACTATAATATTGCATTTTGATATAATTCAGGAGTGATAGAGTATAACTGAAGATCATGTCTTCAAAGATACAGAAAAATGAAACCTATATATAGAAAAACTTAAGAAATTAAATTTCAACTGGAGAACAAGAGTTGTTCCCTGAACAGGTGAGTGTCAGGATATCTTCAGATATTGATAAAGTTGTAGGTACTCAGGTAGAAAACATTGAGTTAATTTCTGATAGATAATGGTCCTAAAGGCATTACTGTCTAAAGATAGTAAGAATAAATGTCATTTCTTTAAAGAACAGTGGGGTTGACAAAAATGTACAATTTGATGATAGCTATATATATCAACATTAAAAAAAAAAAAAACGTAACAATAAAACACTACATCCCTGAACCCCACCTTTCCCCCCTAAGGAAAAAATGAGAATAATTCTGGGCCAGAAAGTCCAGATACATATTATTTTGAAGGACATTGGCTTTCTCGTATGCACACTAGGAACTATAGCATGTTAGTGTAAACTGTAGAAATCTACTTTCTTGAATGTACACAAGGACAGTTGCTCTTTGTCAGTCTTAAATAGAAAACTCCTCGCTGAGTTGAGACAGGTGTGGAACTGAAGATACTGTGAAAAGTACACTATCTTTCATCCAGGCGGCCACCACTGGATCAAAAAAAAAAAAAACATGAGGAACAAGAGGTACTGTCTGGAAAAGCCCTGTGAGGGTTGGAAGCATGATCTATCAACCCTGAAGTGTTAGAGTAGTCACTGAATTCTTGTAAGCTTTCCTCAGAAAAACTGTCTCCCATACTGTCTCCAGGTACTTTTATTGACTTCTCTAGAACCTATGTACACTGGCCTTGAATAATAATGCTATTAAAGAACAGCTGTAGTTGGTTTGTGGAAGGAGAAATGAGACCAGGGGCATAAAGATAGTGAGAACCCAGCTGAGTTCAAACCAATTGTGTGTGTGCTGCTGAGGTGAAACTTGGGGACTCAAGAATCCTAGATAAAGTCTCTACCACTGAGCCTCCCCCAACCCTTGAGACTGAGCATAATATAAATGTCACATAGAACTGACATTTGATATGTCATGGTTTATTGTTTCCTCATCTATAACACAGCTGCCAAACAACCAGGTAGCAAATAAGAAAAGGAGGTATGTCAAAATTTGTACAGTGTTAATTCACTAAATAGAAGCTCATTTTTCTGAAATTTTATTTTTATGAACAATTTCTGTTAATATAAACTATATGAGAGATAGAGATATGCTAAGAAAGCTCTCAGGTAGGGTTTAATACCCCACATTATCACTTGCATGTTGACTCCTCTTGTTAACAAGAGAGAGCATCTGAGCCCATGGCTACCTCAGATCCTACCAAGTTGTTCTTTATGTTTTTCTACACCTATGACAGATATGCCTTCAATTCCATGATGAATATCCTGAGTTTCTTATATAGTTCACTACCTCCATCAAAGCTAGAGGCCTTGAGTCTAAAGGATAACCAGGGAGTTTCCATCTATCTTCTTGAGACTCAGTTCATGTTAGCAGTTCCAATTCTTGTTTCCTGTCTAGTTTTATATTTCCTCTTCTCATTTGATCACTTGCTGCTATAGCTTGGGTGTGAGATGTCCCCCAAAAGCATGTGTGTGAGAAAAAACAAGAAGACTTAGAGGTGAAATGATTGGATTATGAGAGTCTTAACCCAATGGGTGCATTAATCACCTGATAGGGATTAACTAAGTGGTAACAGTAGGCATGTAGGGTGTGGCTGAAGGAGGTGGGTCACTGAGAGCCTGCCCTTGGGGTATATATTTGTTGAGCTGAGCTTAGTCTCTCTCTTTGTTTCCTAATCATGTCCTGAGCTGCTTTCCTCTGCCACACTCTTCCACCATGATATTCTGCCTCACTTTAAGCCCCAAGGAATAGATCTGGCTGTCTTTGGACTGACATCTCTAAAATGCTGAGCCCCCAAATACACTTTTGCTCCTCTAATTATTCTTGTCAAGTCTTTTGGTCACAGTAGCAAAAAAAGCTGACTAAAACATTTGCTTTTCTGATTTTAATTTTCTATAGCATAGATAGAAACAGTACATACCTAGACTCACATTACATTCTCATACATCTAAAATGCCATCAAAATTTTTTATGCAACTGTCACTGAATCCTGAGAATATTCTTATATAGTATTAATAGTTTCCATAGCAAGCCTAGTAGCAAAGAGATATTTATAGTTTAAACAGCACAGTGTTAGAAATTTTGTATCCACTCATTTGGTGTAAGCAAAGAATAAATTCTGTTCCTTGTAAATTTGAATTATGAAAAAAATCACTTCTGGAAATAATTCTTATATTAGCAAAATTGACATATTACTTAATAATAATAATTCCCAAAAAAGGTGCTATGGTTTGGATTTTGGATGTTCCTCAAAGGTTCATGTGTTAAAAGCATGATTCTAAATGGTGATATTGGATTGTGGAAACTTATGGAAGCAAAACCTTCTGGGAAGTCCCTAGGTCATTGGGAACATGACTTCAATGGCAATTGTTGGACCCAATTTCTTCATCTCTCTTTTATTTGCTGGTGAAAAAAATAGTTTTTATTTTATATTGTGCTCCTACCATGATGTGCTGCCTTGCAACAGATCTAAAGAAATAAGCCCAATTCATTATGGAATGCAACTTACAAAGTTGTGAGTCAAAATAATCTTTTCTCTTTATAAGTTAATTATCTGGAATTTTCTGTTGTAGTGACAGAAAGCTGAATAATATCATATGAAATTTAAAATTGTTTTATCTCAAATTTTTCATTTATAGCAGTATAGTCTCACATATCTAAATTTGTTCACATATTTAAATTATCTTTATATTCCCTTTTTTCCCCTCTTCATTGTAATCTTGATTTGCCTGTGTGCAGAGAAAGACCCCTGTTTCTGCATGATTAATTAACAGCCTCATGAATAATGCTTTAAGATTATACTTTAGCAGCTGTTACACACACACACACATTAATACTATGTAGTTCATACAATATAACAATATCGTAAATATATATTGTTTTATTTTTCAGAGTATACCTGTTGTAGAAATACTGGAAAACTTTATGCTAGTTTCTCTGATAGCATTCCAGTTTTGTTTCACAAGAAATGAATAAATACAAGCCAGATGAAAGAGGTGATACAATTATCTGCTACCAGTCTTAATTTTACTTTCTGAGACTGAGGGAATCATGTGTTTATAGGTGCATTTAATGGCTCCAGTAGAAAGTGATATACATAGAGGCAATTTTATTTTTTGAATTTTAGAGAAGCATACATTTTTTTAAAAGATATTTTGTCCCATTAACATTTTAAAGCAATGTTTCAATAAAAGTTGGTTTCAAGGAGTCAGAATATAAACAGTGATTTTAGGGAGGTGTAAAGTCCACGAAAGAATTTAAACTCCAGCTTCATCAATTGTTACATGTGGTATAAATAACAAGTATAAAATATGAGATTACGTACTCTCTTCAAGCTTCAATTTTCTCATTCATAAAATGACATCGTACATATGGTATCCTCCTTGACTGCCAGACTACCCACTTTACATTTGTGGACTCTTCTCTCATCAGGTGCTTCTTTCTACATAATTTGCCCCCAGTTTTCTGTTCAGCAAGACTACCTGGTACTTCAGTTGTACACTGTAGACTATGAAGAACACCCTTCTAAAATGCTATTTGCATTCTTAGTTCTCATGTTTATTTTGAAACTAGAACTCCCAACCTGATCTGAAATGTTGATATAAAACTGATAACCTGATTAGAGGATGTTTGTAAGTGAAGAAAGATGCTAACATGTGGCATAATTTAACATTTTCCTTGACCATTCAAAAGCTGCTACTCATCCATCATAGGTTTTATAGCAACAAAGATTATTCATAATTATTTAAAAAATTAAAATATTATAATCTTTTAAACTATACATCTTTAAGATCTCAAACATTTCTCATATATATCTAATAAAACAATACAAAGCAACTGACAGAATGCAGAAGCAGAGGTAAGGATACAGCTGACTTTGACGAAGGCAAATATCAAATATATTTGAATAGATTTTGAAGTTTTGTTTATTGATTAAAACTTCTCATTTTTTTGCAATATTTAAATTTAATATTAAATCTAATTCCTCAAGTCTATTTGTATCTGAAAAATTTTGATATGTTGTATTTTCATTATTATTTATGTGTTTATGCATATCCTATACATCACTAATGATATTAATATTGCTAAATGTGCTGTAATATTTAATTCATGTTTCTCCAAACCACTTATTATTTAGAGAGTTCACATTTGATTACCAAGGGTTTCTTTCTGTTACTGATAACTATTCTTCCAAGACTGTGGTAAATAGCATGCTTTATAAGAAATAAATTATTGAAAATTTGCTGTGGTTTGTTTTATGGCTTATATTTCTATTTGGTA
Organism: Ictidomys tridecemlineatus; assembly: GCF_052094955.1. Lineage (NCBI taxonomy): Eukaryota > Metazoa > Chordata > Mammalia > Rodentia > Sciuridae > Ictidomys > Ictidomys tridecemlineatus. Next base: position 90,575,854 of record NC_135484.1, on the reverse strand, counting down.
TATAATATACTTCATTCAAGTTGTTATTTGATTATTCATAGAGGGAACTTCATATTTTATTGTCATAGTTATAAGTTTGTCTATCTGTTCTCAGTCATGCCAGTTTTATTTATAATATTTCACAGTTTTGTATTTTAAGGCACATGCAGTACAACTGTGTGGTCTTATTTATAAAACTTTTATCATTTGTTATATTCCCATCTGTCCCTGATAAATGTTGTTCCTCTGAACTCTGCTTTTATTATATTAATATACTTTTTCTTGCACCTGGTTGATATTTCATTGGTACATCCTTTTCTGTCCTTTTATTATTACATTTGAAGATTATAGAGCTTGAGTTGGCTTTTTTTTTATTCTTTATTTGTTTTAATTAGTTATACATAACAGTAGAATGCATGTATGTGCTTTGATATATTATACATAGATGGGACATAATTTCTAATTTTTCTGAGTGTACATGTTGCAAAATCATATTGGTCATGTAGATATATATATATATATATATATATATATATATATATATATATATATACACACACACACATACATACAGTAATATTGTCTGTTTCATTCATCTATCTTTCCTATCCCCACATCCCCTTCCCTGCCCTCCCATCACTTCCCTTTACCTAACCTAAGGTAATGCTATTCTTCCCTAGTGCTCCCCCTTCCACTTATTGTGAATTAGCATACACATATTAGAGAAATTCGGCCTTTGGTTTTGTGGGATTGGCTTATTTTGCTTAGCATGATATACTCCAACTCCGACCATTTACTGAAAAATGTCATAATTGTACTCTTCTTTAAAGCTGAGTAATATTCCATTGAATATACATATATATATATATATATATATATATATATATATATATATATCACATTTTCTTTATCCATTAATCTACTGAAGGGCATCTAAGTTGATTCCACAGTTTGGCTATTGTGAATCAAACTGCTATAAACATTGATGTGGCTGCATCACTACAGTATGCTGATTTAAGTTTGTAGAAGACAATCATATATGATTTGTGTTTTGAATTTATATTGTGTTTTTATGTCTTCATTTTTTCTCTTTGTTCGTATTCTTCCTCTCTCTTGTCTATTTTCTTTCCAACTTTTCTCCAACCATCAGCCAATCTGTCAACTCTTCTTCCACTCTTCCTGTGAATTTTCACTTCTAGCTTCTATCTGCCTCCCTTGCAAATATTGCATACTACACTACCTATGTTCTCTCATCCATCATTTGAAATTGTAAATAATTTTAACGAATATTCTGTTTGTACTATAGATAGTTATTGAACTCATCATTTTGCTTCAATGTGAGAAAGCAGTAGACACCTTAGTGGGAATTATTAGGTTTAAGGCTATATATTGTGTTCATTGGGTACTGTTGATATTGGTCTTACCAATAAAGGGAAAGTGCTGGAAACCTTCAGAGAAGGTATACAGGGATGAATTTATCTTGCCTTAGAGCCATATTTTTATATGGGAAAATACACTAACATGAAAAAAAAAAATACAAGGGAAAAAAATGCCCCAAACAAACCAAGATACTTCAACAAGAGACGTCACTGATAACACAGTAGAAGAAATGACCAAGAAGGAGTTCAGATTGGCTTTTATTTTTAAATACACTGACAATATGCATTTTGAATAATGTGTTTATATCATTTTTAGATAATGTAACTTTTTACATTAAGAAAATTCTGCTATATATTGATTTATCAATTTCTTGTGTTCTGTTTGCTGTTTTGTTTCTTTTTCAAATTTTTCTCTCATCTCTTTTTTTCTTATATTCTATGCATTACCTCACCATTTTAATAACTATATTCTCATTTATTAATTCATTATTTATACGGTTTTCATGTGTATTTCTGTATATAGCTTTTTACTGATTGCACTAAATAGAGTCTTGAGACCAGGGAAAAAGATAATGAGTCATTGTGTCAGGAAGATGGGGGGGCTGGTTCAAAAGGAAATGAAATGCTAATACTTTCCCCTACTCACCTGTTGCCAAGGTAACCTCTCTCAAGAGAATTGTTCCTCCCAGCAAGAAGTTGTTAATGAATACCCCTGGATGGCTCTCTTCCTGCCCTGGTCACTCAACCATTTGGTTACACAGAGAAGATAAAAAGAGAAAGGAACAGGAAAAGAAAGGAAATCTGAAATCTATAAAAGGGAGAAGATAACCCCACCCTCTCAGGCACCAGCTCTGGACCCTCACCTCTAGGAAGGAGTCTCTCTCTCTCTCTCTCTCTCTCTCTCTCTCTCTCTCTCTCTCTCTCTCTCTCTCTCTCTCTCGTTCTCTCTCTCTCTCTCTCTCTCTCTCTCTCTCTCTCTCTCTCTCTCTCTCTCTCCTGTCCTTTAAATAAAACTTTTATGTGCTTGCCTTGGCATTTTTCAGCTGTTCAACACCACGGGTTGCTAGACCCCAATCCTGGTTTTCAAGAACTGGTATCCCTCTCATGGTCATATCTGTATTCAAATCAAATGTGAATTGTTGCCTTATTTTGCATCACTTTGTCCCCCTTAGTTTATAATGTAATTGTCAAATATTTCTTCTGCCTCATTTTAGACCATTTTAAACAGTGTTATAACTTTTGCTTTGGTTTTTTACAAACAATTTGTAAACACACTCACTGAGTCTTTTTAAAAACTCTCCACTCCTTTTCCTCTATTTCTAAAATCTGAGGACAAAGATTCTTACTCTTGTCATGATACCATAAACTTCTGGAGCTATGTTCATTTTGTTCCCAATTCTAACACTCATTTGAAGTAGAGAATGTATACTTCTCTATATTCCAGTTTACTTTTTCTATCGTTTCCTATATTCTTCTCTGGTGTTCATCCAATAGACTTTATTTTATTCATGTTTTGGTTATAAAATTTTCATTTAATTATTGTTTCTGAAACTGGAGCTTTGAGATAAAACTTGATTCTCCACTTCTGGCAGGTGAGGTCTGCACAAATTGCACAACTCTGCAGCTGAGAAACATGCTATGGCTCTTAATGTTGGGTTTCTGACCTGTAGTGTTGCAGCTGACCCCAGAAGCTCACCACAAACTACTTCTTTCTGGGTTCCTGGCTCTTCAATTAGAAGAATGAAATCTAGAGATCAGGATGAGTTAGTGAAAGAGTAGGATTTATTCATTTTTTGAATAGAAACAGAATTACTACAAGATGAGAGGAGAACTGACAAGGGTTACCATCTGAGTGTACTGAACTACATATAGGATTATATAGCACTTGGGTCAATACTATTGTTCCAGACCTATGCTAATTAGGGTTTTAAAAAGTACTAATGCTATTAGTCTCAAATTATGCTAATCAAGGTTTGGGAAAGCATTAAAGCTATTGCTTAGCCCTGAATCCCCTTGAGGTTTGCCTTACTTCCTTTTTCTCCTTTCTTATGCAGTAAATTGAAGTAAGTGAACCCTGCAGGCTCAGTTGCAGGGTGATGGTGGTTTGGTGGTGTCAGGAGCTTCTTAGCTTCTTTGACCCTGGATCTTTTGTCTGCACTGGGCCAGGCCAAGCTTTGATGAGGTGTCAGTGGGGCTTTCCTTGCCTGTGGCATTGGTCTATCCTACCTCAGGCCCACTCTACCTCAGGCCTGCACAGACATGGCAGACTCCACACAGCAGCCTATGCCTGCAGCCTGTGCTCCAGCCCAAAGGGCATCTCTCTGCTCTGCTATTGCTTCTTGGCAGGGACCCATGGTCTGGCTGCAGGATTAATGACCAAGCTATGTCATTTTGAGCTTTCATTTCCTTGTTTAACCTATTTCTTTGCTGAAGCTTCTCTACCCCTGAATAATTATTCATTGAAGCATTATTTTTTTTCATCACAGTCTTTTAAAATATTTTACAGATAATTCTGAATTCTTTTTCATCTTGGTATTACATCTATTATCTTTATAAATTGATTTTGAGAATTCTTTGTTCTTTCTACAAGTAATTTTTGATTGAGGCACACATATTTGTCTGCCATGTTCTGGAAATCTTGATTTTAATTAAAAATCCCCTCCTCCCCCTTTTTTTCTGATTTTCACTGTATCTCCCTACAGCATGGGAAAGGGAAATGCCACACAGTCACTTCCAGATGGAAGTAAGAGTCCATGTTCTTCTCCAGGCCTCCACTGATCCCTAAGTATGGGACTGCTCATTATGGCTAGGAGACATTTCATGTTTACATCCCATGTGTTCTCTAATCACACCAGAGTGGGCTTACCCTCAGTGATAGTGGAAAATGATGAAAGTTATTATCCCCTACTAGACGGCCAACACTACTTATGTGGGGAGAAATGGGATGACATGTCATTGCCTTATATATTGAAATTTCAGATCTCCACAGAGTTTTCAGGGGTACCACAGGAAGAGACCTTGCTTCAGGGTGATAGAATTTAAGCCCTGATTCCCAACTTGATGTGTGCAGATACCTTACTGGAGCCTCATGTGACTTGTCATGTAGGTCTATTTGGCCTTTGCTAACGTTTGGGGATGAAGCCAGAGTTTTGCTACAGTGTTTAGCAAGTATAAAGTGATTATCATCAAAAGTTTTCTGTTATTATGTTCTCTCTCTCTTACATGATACTTTTGTTTGGGAGAAAATTTTTTATTGGCAATTACTGTTTCTTTGATTGTTGTTGTTGTTCTGAAGCTACTTCTTTCTTTAGTTCCAAGTCTAAAATATGTGAATAAATACAAAAAGAAACAACAAAACACACACACACACACACACACACACACACACAGTAAAAGTAATAGAGTAAAATAATAGTCAAAGTAATAGAGAAAGATGTCTGTTCTGAACTGCTGTAACAGACGTCCTGATACAATTTCTAAATATTGGAAAATCCTGTTTGAAAATCCAAACCGCATGTGTGTATCTTCTGACTTTCTTCACCCATTTCCTTTCCCAAAAAATCATTCAGGATCCCTAACACATAATACTATTATGAGTTCACTAAATTCATATTTATTTCATAATACTCAATTAAGTGATTACTTTTGAGGGAAATGAATTTATTTATAAATTATTTATTTATTTATTCATTTATGTAAAGATTCTGGCTGTGAAAATGTACAAGGCAGCATTTATCTGGTGAGAAAACTCCAGGGGCGGGGAGAGGCAGGTAACAGCTTCCCTGTTTTCCACACTTGGAATATTCTGCAGTTTATTTCTGGAATTATTAAGATAACTAATGCATGTGCAATGTCTCACTGCTATGGTAATGTCCTTTATGAAGAGGCTGGGTTCCAGAGTCTTATCAGCCTTGACATTGATATAAGACACTAAACTCCTGGGAATAAAGGAACTGTCTTGTTAGACAACCAAACGGTTTCACTGAGCCTAAACTGGTCCACATAACAGTAACTTTATACAATTAACTTTCTTGAGAGCTACACAAATCTCCAAACATTGCACATTGCAATTTAATAGGTAATTGAAGAATAAGCTGAATAAGGTTGTTAAGTCTGCAACCTGCCTAGATATACAATGAACAATATGTACTAAAGATGCCAATGACTTAAAGTAACCTACTGATATAAATAAATGCAGCGGCTTCAATTAGCAACCATCTTTCCTGCTTCCGCATCTTGACTCTGTGTCTCTTACTATTTTCTTTTCACATTTATTTATTTAGTCTCATTTGTTATACATGATAGTAGAATGCATTTCAATTCATAGTACACATTTAGAGCACAAATTTTCATATCTCTATTTGTACACAAATTAGAGTCACACCATTCATGTCTTCATACATGTACTAAGGGTAATGATATCCATCTCATTCCACCATCTGTCCTATCCCCATACCCTCTGCCTTTCCTTCTCTCCCCTTTGCCATATCTAAAGTTCCTCCATCTCTACCATATCACCCACTCCTGACTCCCATTATGAAGCACCATCCATATATCAGAGAAAACATTTGGCCTTTGGTTTTTTGAGATTGGCTTACTTCACTTAGCATGAAATTCTCCAACTCCATCCATTTACATGAAAATCCCATGAATTTATTCTTTTTTAATGCTAACATTCCATTGTGTATATATACCATATTTTCCCTATCCATTCATCCACTGAAGGGAATCTGGGTTAATTCCATCTTTTAGCTATTGTGAATTGTGCTGCTATAAACATTGATGTGGCTGTGTCACTGCCCTATGTTGTTTTTAAGTCCTTTGCATATAAACAGAGGAATGGAATAGCTGGATCAAATGATAGTTCCATTCTCAGTTTTCCAAGGAACCTCCATATTGTTTTCCAGATTGGTTGCACCAATTTGCAGTCCCACCAGTCATGCATGAGTGTGCCTTTTCCTCCAAATCCTTGCAAATAGTTATTGTTGTTTTGTTTTCATAATAGCTGCCATTCTGACTGGAGTGAGGTGAAATCTTAGAGTAGTTTTGTTTTGCATTTCTGTAATTGATAGAGATATTGAACATTATTTCATATATTTTTTGAGCAATTGTATATCATCTTCTGAGAGGTATCTGTTCAGTTCCTTGAACCATTTATTGATTGAGCTATTATTATCATTATTATTTTTGGTGTTAAGATTTTTGATTCCTTTATATATCATAGGAATTAGACTAGAGACCTTGTTTTTAGTAGAAGAAAAAGCAGATCCAAATCTTCATGTTGAATTAGACCCGACTTCTTCAACAAGACTCCTTTAGTATAATAAATAAAATAAAGAATTAATAAATGGTTTGATTTGACCTAAAAAGCTTCTTCACAGCAAAAGAAATAATCAGTGAGGTGAAGAGACAGCCTACAGAATAGGAGCAGTTTTTTACCGAATGCATGTCAGATAGAGCTCTAATTCCTAGATATAAAAGAACTCAAAATAATTTATTTATGAAGTCTATTATGTACCACTTTTTAATGTTATGAAATTTTGATTGTTAATTGACATAATCAACACCAATTAAATATATTAATATATTAATCATAATGTAAAATTGTTTTAAGGTCAAGAGATCATACATGTTAAATATTACAACTGTAATTTAAAAAAAATAATCTTTTTATTAGATCTTGTTCTTAGCTATCTCTTATTATAGAGCTTTGCGAAGCCTTATTTATATTTTTCTTTGTGTTTTTATTGTGAGTTCATGAGCTGAAAGTGACAGTCAATGTCATAATTTTAATGGAATTGTTTCCTAGCAACTACCACATTTGACAATTTGCCTACAGGAACAAAATTTCTCAAAAGGTATTTCCTTTGGCAAGAATGAGAATTTTTTTTTAAAGAGAGGCCAACAATTGAAGATGATTGTAAGATCATGAGCCTTTTTCCAACCTATTGTCTAGCCCCTCTGTTAAATGATCTTCAGATTATAGAATTTGCAACTAAGTTTATTGTTAAAATCAAGAAAGAAGTTTATTTTACGTTAAAAGATAGAACACTTTGACTTTCATATCCATTCTGAAAAACTTTTATTTCTATATTCAAGTAATTATAAAATTGGATGTTTTATATATCACTTATTTTTTGAAATTCAAGAGAAAATTGAAATGCTATTAAACTAGTTTTAAATATTAAATGAAAAAAATTATTTGGGGGAAGTAGATCACATTTTTAAAATTAGACTAAAACTACAGAAATAAGTTAATTGTGATCTTAATTAAAATGATGTCTTTTATATGTATTAATTTGTATGCAATCTTTAGGGATTTTTTTAGTCTAATATATTTATCATCTTGAATTCTATTTGATGTGATTTTTCAAAGGATGACAGTGTAGAGGGCAAGGGAAAAGGAATTCACTAGCACTGAGATAAGGACAGCAGAGTGTTCAGAACTGTCAGAAGGGATGTTGTTAGAGAAAAGGAAGTGGAGGAGCTTAAGGGAAGGGCAGGGTGGAGAAGGGAGGTAGGCTACAGTGAGGGCAGGAATGATCAAAATTTTATGTGCATGAACAAACATTCCTCAATGAAGCCCACTGTTCTTTGTAATTAATTTGCACTAATAAAAATTTTTGAAAATTTTTGACAAAATATAAAGGTTCAAAAATACCACTTTCACATCTTTTAAGGAATCCATAGGAGTGGTGGTTGGATAAGATTTGGAGAGAGATTCATATTGACTGATCACAATAAACTATAACAACAATAATGAAAAAAAATTTACCAGAATCATGGTTTACTTTATAAAAATTAAAATATTTTATAAAATTTATATACTGTAGCTTTTGTTAAAAGACAAACAAAATTTAGTGGAATCAATAATGTTATGATTATTTTTATCTATAAATTCTAGCATGGTGCTCTTGCCTTTGCATATAACATAATTTAAAAACTAATATTTACTATTTAAAAATTATTCCATCATCTTTATAAAGCATAATGCATGAAAGGTAGGATTTAAAGAGAAAGACTCAGTTCCTACTATTACTGGATTTTGAATTTCACAAGAAGAATAAAACTGATACAAATGTAATCTATTATGTAACTGTTTTTTGGTTTTGATCATTGTGTCTCTAAGTTGACAAAATTAACATCAAATTAATGATATTGAAAGGTAAATCAGGAGAAAAGTTTGCCTCCTTGAAACAAACAAAAACTGAAAAACTATTCTACACTTTCCACCAGATTACACAAGCATTGAGGCAGATATAGTATAAACTGAATTTTTTCCATATTTTGGGAAATATTCATATGAAATTTCTCTTTAAGTGCCTGTTAGGATAGAATTAAACATTATGTTACTTGTCTTAATTTAGAACACTTTTGTGTTTCTGAAAAATGTAAAGTAATTTTAGTCAATTATCATGCTCTCTTTTTCTAATTGTAATCATGCTAAATTATGTAATTACAAAATATTACAAGTATTAGCAATCATACACTGACAGCTTTTAATTATGTAATTACCCTGTGGACTTATAGAATTATGATATCTAAAGATGTCAAAAAGATTTTAATATGATTAACTCTTTCCTTGTATCCTGAATCTAATTGAATTATGCAAAACATATAGGATAAACTAAGAATTTATTCTGATATTTACAATTGTGAATCCTAGGAAAAATTTGAAAAAATTTGAGACAGGTAATGTTTAATTAAAAATGCTATGAAATGCTCAGTCAACATAAGAGTATATATTAAGAAAATTATCTAGTATTTCATGTTATTATTTGTAAATCAAACTTCCTTTTTTGTTCTATTATAGTGTTTTTTGTCAGTAAAATAAATTAAAAATGATTATGTACCCAAACTTTCATAAATATTCATTTCTTGACAAGCCATCCAACCCAAACTATGATTTTAAAACAATTTTTTAATATTTTTTTAAGTTTTAGGTGGACACAATATCTTTATTTTACATTTATGTGGTACTGAGGATCAAACCCAATGCCTCGTGCCTGCTAGGTGAGCACTGTACCACTGAGCCAGCCACAATGCCAGCCTTTTTGCAAACAATTTTTGACTGAGAAGTTATTTCACATACAATAATCTAATTATTGGCTATTTTAACAGACATTTTAAAACAGTTACCTTAAGTGTGAATTTGATAGAGGTTTTGAAAAATGTCTTAAGCACAAAAGGCATTAATAAATAAATGGTGAACTTGACTAAACAAATATTGAAATCTGTGGTCTTGCTTGTAACATGATGAGACAAGCTCATTAAAGTATACCTGCCCTACTGATTACAACTGAAACCACAGAACAAATGTTAAAAAGAAATTTAGCTCGCCACAGTGGTGCATGCCTGTAATCCCAGCAGCTCTGGAGTCTGAGGAAGAAGAATTCAGTGTTCAAAACCAGACTCAAAAAAAGAGAGGTGCTAAGCAACTTAGTAAGAGCCTGTCTCTAAATAAAATACAAAATAGTCTGGGGATTCGGCTCAGAGGTCAAGTGCCCATAAATTCAATCCTGGTACACACCCACATCCCCTCACCCCAAGAAAAGCAACTACTTAAGGCCTCTGAAAAGAACTTCATGGATTTACAATAAGGAATATAAAGTTATTTTTTCCTTCATAAAACTGTAGTGATTTCTTTAATCAATCAGTAGAAGAATGAATAAAAAGGGACCATCAAAATGAATGAATTTTAACAATCTACTAAAATTTTATACAATTAAATTTATTAATTTCATAAAAAGTCTTTCATACTGTATATATAATCTCTCCTTTACATTACAACAAAAACTACTAGATTGAAAGCAGGCACTTAAAATCATTATTGACAACTTTCTTAGGCATCCAGAATATGGTCATTCTAATGTACAAATTTTGAATTTCTGATTTTTTTTTTATTTTCTATACTTTGTTAAATATAACATGCTTATTATTACTTTTAATTTAAATTTTACTTGAGTAAAAATATTTTTTATGGAAGGATGATTTTATTTCACAAGAAACTTTTTGTTTGCCCTATGTTCCCTTTTGTGAATTTTAATTATCCTGGAGTATCTTCTTGAAAGTAGATCCTTCTATTTAAACTCTAGACTTTGAAAGTTGTTGATTTCAAATTTTGCCTTAAAATACTTACTCAAACTTTTATTCTATATCTCCCTCCCTCTCTTTTTTTCCCACTATTTATATCTATGGACAAAGGTAAAAAATTGAAGACCCACACTCAATTTCATCAAGAAATACTTGTATCTAATAAAATTAATGGCACTGTGAAAATTCTTTTTATTAGGGTACTAATTTTATAAAACCAACTGCTTTACATTTAGATTTAAACTCTAAAACTAGGTCAAAATAAAAATGAGATTACGTTGATTTTATGTGTCACTAACAATTTATTTTTAGTGATGATTCATTTTATTTCTGTAAGAAATAAATTTATTTTGCATATAAAACTGAAACTCCACAAAAAGGCTTACAAATCTATAAGGTGTACCCCTTACTAGATTTTGTATTTCAATCAATGGTATAGATGACAGATGAAAACTAAATGCATAGGCATTTCCCTACTTCCTGCACTATACTGATGTTAAAAATTGATGAATTCTTCTAGTAATATTCATATTTTTCTTTCTTTTGAACTCAGGGGCACTGAATTATTTAGCCACATCTACAACCCTGTTCTCTATTTTTATTTAGAGACAAGGTCTCACTGACTTGCTTAGTGCCTTGCTTTTGCTGAGGTTGGCTTTGAACTTATGATCCCCCTGCCTCAGCCTACCAAGCTGCTGGGATTATAAGCATGCAGCACTGCACCCGGCCAATAGCCATGATTTTTTTTTTAATGGCATTTCTTCTTTTTTGATATGGTCTGATTTTAATTGTATTGTTATGATCCCACCCAATTTTAAACATGCAAGTTTTCATTTTGTAACACACACTTTCAGGTATGGTTAAACAAATACTAACTCTCACTGTGGTTGAAATTTCTCAGTGATTTACCCTACATTTAAAAAATGAGTTTGTACTAAATAATTTTTATTTTTGAATGATTGTGTTTCATTATCTAATAATAAAGTTAAATCAATTTTATTGGTTTTCTTTCTTCACCTGGTAAAGAAGCAAATCAGAAATTCCTAATGTTACCACTCAGTATAATAATTTTTCTAAATAACACTTTTCTCAACCACATTCAATATATAAAAATGTCAAATTCAGCTATAATTTGCCATGTTAATATTTTTAAAAAATGTCTCCAAAGAAATGAAATGCCATAAGATAACTTTAAGGATAAATTCCCATGTATGCCAAATGAACAATTTTTTAAAATGGGCACATACAAGCACACACACATATATTAACATAGATTTCTGCCATTCTATTATATGGTGTGACATAAGAAAGTACACAGAGCCACTTCACTCTACAGAGCCACTAGTTGTAAAACTGGTAAGAAATTGCTGCTGTAACTTCTGTCTACTGGACAGAACAAAAGTATAGTTTTATAAAATGCAAAAAACAAAAAAAGTTTAGAAATAGACATATATTTGTTGATATTTTGTGTTGGTGCTACAAATACTGGCACTTTTATAAAGTTCATCTAAAGAAAAGGAGATGCATTTGTCCTCATACCTTGCAATATAAAATACAATATTAAAGAAATATGTAATAATAACAAATGCATTTTATTCTTTGACAACTAGTCACTGACATTGTCAGGGCAGACCTAGTAAAATTTTGAATGTATTTGAAGATTTACTTTAATAACTACCCTATCAAGCATTCATGTGTCTTTTCCAATGCTGTCTATTTTAGGCTCTCTCTTCATTCAAACCAACCATTCCTTAGGAACACTTGCAGATAGCAAGCTTTGTATGAATCAATTTGGGGTTTATTTTTCTTTTGCTGCACTAGTTCAGATTCAAAACAGTATATACTGTGGTGAAGAATATGCTAGAATCTGAATTGGTTGGATTAGTGTGTACTTTAATTCTGGCACTAATAACTGTGATTTGGATCATGTCAGAACATAATTCTGGATGATGGTTTCAGATTTTGTAAACTTTACAGTTTTAAAATGAACGGTTTTACTCCCAAATAGCAGAGAATTATTAAGCAATCCTTCTGTCCTACAGGTTTCTTACTTTTTATTTCGTCAGGACTAATCTATTGTGGGACACTAATATCAAGGTTTAAGCTTCCAACAACCTTTGTTTTAATGTTTGTCTGGTGTCATATACTTCTGAAATCTTCTTTATTTCATCCCAGTGGAATAAATCTGTTTTGTTATCATCACGAATTCTAAAAATACTAAGCTAAATAATATTTGTAGTATTTATGAGTAACAAACATCTATAGTAAGATAAATTTTCATAGATTGAGATAAAGTCATTAATCTCCAGTTTACAGTGATCAAATATATGTTATTCTAGTGGATCCTAGTTATATGAATTGTTTCAATCCACACTGGGTACTCATTTGCTTCAGGCTGAAATTTCTTAACATAGGCACTCATTTGATTCAGACTGAAGTTTCTCTACATAGTATCTTCATGAAAGATATCATGTGTGGTACAACATCTGAGGAAGTCATATTTTTATTTGAGTACAAATTAATATTTAGTCACCTATAATACTTATGTAAAAATAAATGTAGTTACATTGATAAAGTGGTTGAATGAAAATACTACTTGATATAGCTTAGTATTTGATACCAAAAGATAATCTTTCTTGAAATTTCCATGGCAATTGTAAGCAATCAAACTGAGAAGCACAATATGCAGACACATTCATCTAGGTTCCCCAAGCTATTCTGCTGTATTTGCCAAGCTATTAGAAATGAGAGAGGAGCAGACACTGCCAGGAGGATAGTGATTCTGTGTCTAAGGAGTTTGAATACCGGCATTAAAGAAAAGAAAGTTCTAACTGTAATTTGGAATATTTCTTGGAGCAAAATTACTGAACATAACTAGCTTTTGACACCTGAATATGGATTATTTTTTGTATAAGTAGAATCATAGCTGCATTTGTGGACCAATGTCTAATCATCAGAGAAGCATACTCTTGAGGAAGCAGTCATAAGTTAATTAATAAACATCATCTTCTTTGACTGTTGGAACATATTTTAATTTCAGTGTAGTCTGTATTTTAGGCCTTTCATTTTGTTATATAAAATGAAAGGCCTAAAATAATTCAGATATTATTTCATATAGAAATTTGTGTCAAAATGTAGAATGAACTTTGGAAGTAAGATTTTCAATATGACACAATTTATTGAAAGATACATCATTACAATTAATTACTAGAGAACTATCATTAGACATATGCTAGATATGTTTTTGATTTTCAAAAAGGAGTCATAAATTATGATCATTATTAAATGATTTTTTTTCTTAGCATATCTGGCTCTAAAATTTTATAATAGACCTGCAAAGTAGAAAGAAAAAAAAATAAGAATTGTTTTAGGATCCACAATTGAGATTTACTCTGCATATTGTCACTTTGATTATCCATACACATAAAATCACAAAGGTAGACTGGTACATAGAGACTATTTACCACATTGAGTTATGCATTTTATACCCTAATTCTTTTCAGTGCTTATATTTCTGGTATTATGGAGGTCAAAAGAAAATGTACAAAATGTATGAACATGAAGGTCATTATACTGTGGTTCTGCAAGGTGATAAAATAAAAGAAAATTCAAAGATGACAACCATGCAAAACATCTGGCATCCTGTCACCTGAATATTTTTATAACTAAACTGCTTCATGTGCTTTTGTGGGGCTGTGCCAGATGGACACTGCAATTGTACACTGCACTGAATTACAGCTCCCAGAGGAGGCATAGGACATTTGCATGTTTTCACTCACACCACCTATGCATGCATGGTAAGATAGGATTGCAAAAGGAAATCCAAAATGAATTTCAAAAAAATGTGACTGGCTCAGTTTTAATTTCTGTATAATTATTGATTGCTTTATACTTCAGTAGAATTATTGAATTTTCAGCCTATTTAGTTTTGGTTATTATCAAAAATACTGATATTCATCAGTAAAAACCTATAATTTGACTTCCTACAGACTGCCCTTTTCACAAGTTGGATGAGTTTAAGTTCAGGCATGCATGAAAGTTTCAGGTAAAAATAAAATCCATGTATAAAATTCTTAATATAGCAATTATTTGGGATTTATCATTAGCTTATAAATAACTATTTCTATATTACAATGGAAAAACTAGTCACTAGTCATATATACAAAATAGTTGACCTCCCTACTGGCCATGTCATTCTCTTCTGTACATACGTATATCATTTTCTCGGCCGTTATTGAATAAGAACTTTTTCAAAGTTATATTGGAAATTTTAGTACATATTAGCTACATTATCTTTTCTAATGAACTATTGGTATGATATGTCAAAAATAATCTAGAAATAAATGGCAAATTTAATTTTTATGTATAATTAGAATACTATTATCAAAAAGGGACATATTGTTATATTCTGAAAACATGTGTAAGTCTAGCATTTTAAATTAATTGTCTAATCTTTACAAAGTATTTAAGGAAGATAATATTTCCACCTCATATGGGGGAAATTAGGTAGTGAGGAAAAGAAAAGTTGAGTGACGGCAGTCATTTAAAAGTGATTAGCAAGAAGATTCATGAACTTTGTGCAATACCACACTGATAGATATAAAACTAACAGCTCTGAAGATTCATTGAGGTAAATTATTATGTTCAGGTATAATTTTTATGTTTTATTTTTTGATAGGTAGAGAAAAGAACCAGTAAATTATCTGATAGCCCTCTTTTATTTCATACTTTTATATTTCACACTATTCATATGTTTTCAAAATGAATTTAATGTCTTCCCGTACCATATTTCATCTCCAGTACCATTTTACAAAAGTAAAATAAGTATTATTCTTTAAAATAAAGCCAGTATTTACAAAGATTTTGATCCACATAAAGGTAGCATTTCTTATATTGTCATTCTAGTTTGTAAAGTTTATATGTAAGTAAAGCTGGGCAGATTGCCCAATCCCTATCTCTCTGTAAAGACACTCTTTGTTGAGTATTGATCCAGGAGAGACTGTAATCAAAATATAAAATTACACCCCAAATGTGTCAGTACATAAGTGCAACACAATTTCTGCTTCCAGGGTGGGCCATAGTAGGAGAAGTGGGGCTGTATCCTGTTAGGTGACTTCTCTTTTCATGTCATCCATTGTTGGATGGGAAGGATTAGAAACAAGTGTGAAGAAAAAAAACAAAAAAACCTGTTCAAATAGCAGCAAGAATATTCTGTTATATGACATCTAGAAGGATCATGCTAAACTACATGGGGTAGAGTTTTGAGATCTTTAACCATTAAGCCAAATCTCATTTTTTTTTGTTGTATTTTAACATAAACTGTTATTTCCATGGAACATACTAAAAAAATAATGATTGTATTTTTGTTATTTATTTGGAAGTTGCAGTTATTTCAAAATAAACAAAATACATTTTAAATAAATACAGTTATATATTTAAATATGCTTTAAAATTTATAACAAATATGTGTATAAATAAATATAACTTCACATTGAAAACCTAACAAGAAAATGATTTTTCCACAAAGATATGTATTTATATTTGAAATTATATATAATTGTATTTAAAATTTTCCTACTAACTAAAGGAATGTCCTCTCTCCACCCTGGAATTAATTAAGAAATGTATTATGAATATAAATGATTTAAACAGAAGGAAATATTAATAATTTATGCAGTAATGTTACCATAAATCAATTGTTCATTTTGCTCTGTGCAAGGAAAAAATAATATTTCTCCCTTAATTGAAGAAATCATGACTATGTTCATCTTTATTTGCAATGGTTCCACATATCTGTCTATATATACTTTTTTTTTTTCTTTTTTCTGGTTCTAAGTATTGAAACCAGAGGTACCTTACCACTGAACTATGTCCCCTAGCAGGCTTTTTTTTGTTCTTTCTTTTTTCTTTTTTTTTTTTTTTTTGGCTGAGTCTCACTAAATTTCCCAGCTGGCCTTGAACTTGTGATCCTTCTGCCTCCATCTAAATAGTTGCTAGGATCACAGGCATACACCATCATGCCCAACTTCTGTCTATAAATGCTTTTCAATAAATGCCTCATTTCAGAAAAAAAGAAAAGAAAAGAAAACAGTGAAACTCCTCTGGTTCAAAAAGGATTGAAAAAACTGAGAAACATACTGTGATGTTAGATGTGCTAGATAAGTGAAAAGACTAGGAAGCTAAATGCTTAATACGTATCATTAAAACATAAAAGTATCTTTAATTATTTACCTCATTACAAGCTTGATGGATCAGTGATTATGAAAAATAATGTGCCAAGGTTTACATTAAATAATATTATTGAATATAAAATTTGTATTTAATAAAGCATGTGCAAAAAAGGTGAAAGTTAATACAATTTAACAGTGATTAAGTAATGTTTGAAGAATAAAGTTGACTATCATTGCAAAAGTATATGAGCTTGTGTGTGTGTGTGTGTGTGTGTGTGTGTGTGTATGATGGATTCTACCCTACCTGAAATCATTTTTTTTTTTTTTGTACAGTGAGTAGAAACCAACAGAAGCAAGATTAAGAGTACATTGTAAATATCCTACATAGTACATGCTGTTAGATCACAGGAGAGATCAGGGTTCCTATTGCATAAAATCATTAGAGACAATTTTATTGGAGTGAAGATATCTTAAGGTGTGGAACAATCAGCGTAAAGAAATTGTACAAATTTAGTTAAGATTCATGGAGATTCCCTTTTTTTCTAGTACTCAAGAGTTGACGCTTTCCAATTTTAACCAGGTAATAAGAAGTCTAGAGTTTTCAGAGTACAGGATCGAATTTCATGGTACTCTATTTTTCGAGTTCTGAATAAACCTCATCTTGTGAATGTAATGGAGGGGAGATTTGAGATCTTTGAAAAGCCTTGAATAAATCAAATTCAGTGGTTTTGCCCTACAGACATTCTGAATTTTGCTGGTAAAGCTAGAAGTCATAAGATCAATGTTTGAATGAAATAGGGGAGAGAAATGAAGGCTGAGAAAGGTGAAATTAACTTTCCTGGTAAATAGCATCAAAATTCATTATCTTGTCTCCTTGGTTTTGCTTCCTTAAATAGCCACAGCCTTGTCATTATTAAAATCTAGAAATATTATTTTTGATGCTAGGTTAAGAACATCATATTTCCATCAGTTTATATTTTAAAATAGGTTTCTGCTTCTTTGTGACTTCAAATAGTCTGAGAGAGCCATGCAAGCTGCTGCTGCTTTTGTTGTTTTTACTCCTTCTTGGTTCACACAGAAGGTGAGAAATCTTTGTCACTGAGTTCTTTTGCCAATACCTTTCATTGATTTAAATTCCTTACATGAATTTTTAATACAATCAGGATATCTCTAAGTAACTTCTTCTCCTTTCCTTCTTTCTATAATCCAAGGTCACAGCTCAAAGAATTATGTAATCAACTCGGTCTTTACATAAATAGTGCCTGCTTGATAAATGGCTCTTATTATTCTTATTCCTAAATCCAAAAAGTAATTCAAGGAATGCTCAGTGAAGGTTTAAACTGAAAAGAAGTCTGAAGGGAAGCTTAATATTCTAGATTCAATATGTTGTATTGTTTATTGATTTAATGACCATGTTCTCCAGGAGAGGTAAACACTTTAAGAGGGCTAATATTATGTCTTTTTATACTCTATAACATATAACTCTATAACATATAACATATACTCTATAACATATAACATATAACATATAACATATACTCTATAACATATAACTCTATAACAGCCCATCTGTCATTATGCCAACTGTTTTTTGTAAGTATTTAACATTTGTTGAATGACTGAAATTTTCCTGATTTCCAAAGATGAGTACTGTTTAGGAAACATGAGTGGTCATAAAAAGAAAAGAAAACACAAAGTAAACATAGTTGAGTCTACCAGCATTTTTAATATTAGTGTCCATTACAAGGGGACTAACTGAAGATTGTAATTATATTCACTGAAGTGGATTCCTGCACTCTCCATTCTTTTCTTCCCCTCAGTCTTAAGGTCCACAGGACTCTTTGTAAATCCTGACTTAATGTGAAAATATACTCTCCCACTATCTGTACTCTCATGTTCATTTTCTCTTATTGTTTTTCCAACATTCCTTTTCAACCTCAGTCATCTGAAACAAGCTGGTCAGGCAAGTGCACAATTCCATTTTACTGGCAATTTTACTGGGAAGATGTTCTTGATACGATCTATTCACAATGTAAAATGAGTATCCATATATGGATATTTTGACATTATGTCAAAGTGCATTCTACTGTCATGTATATCTAAAAAGAATAATACCAACAAAAAGAAATACAAATTTACTAAGTCCAGTTTTTTACATCTATAGCACAGAATATACTGAAAATTTATTTAACTTTTTGGCAATAAACATTTGTCACTCATATACCACATATGAGAATACACTGTAGAATAGCTATTACATCCTAGACATAATTTTAGCATTTGGGGATAAATATGAAGATAAATGAGACATAGTTTTCAACTATGTCATTTAAAATAGACAAGCTGTAAAAAGCTAACTTCATGATGTGATTGCATTGAATCTAAATAGAAGAACCAACTATTAAGGAAAGAGTATTACTTTTTTTTCAAAATAAGAAATTATTTAATCAGGACTTTGAAAAATGTGTATTATTATGATGAAACAATGAATGCATGCCATAAGTCCAATCTAATAAGAAACAGGACATTTAAGTCATTGAAATTATTATGCTCAATAAAGGGAATGTCAAGTGAAATGGATAGTAAAACAACCTCAAGATAACAGCAACTGTCACTGCCAGTTTAGGTCAATGAACATAAGGAACAGGCTGTGTGATATCAGAGCCCAGGTTTCCAAGGTTACACAACAAAATCTGGGTATTTGATGAGCTTTGCTCACAAGACCCAGAGCCCAGAGGTATTATAGTGGCTTTACAAAAGGCAAAGATGGAAGGATAAAAATGATCTGTGCTTTCCCCTTCTTCTGTTCTACAACTTCCTGTCAGTACCTTTCATTGGCCAAATTCATCAGGAAACCAGTTGAGATACAGTTTTGGAGAGAGCTTTTTCCACTGCCAAGTAGAACAAATCAACAAAGGGGGGTAGGGGACAGAGCATAAAAGAAAAGGAATTTTAGTAAAGAGCAAGAACACGGATAAAATGGCAGATAATTCTTCATGTCTTAAAACATCATTCATAGTATACTGTCGTTGGGTTTTACTTTTTCATCATCATTGCAGGACAATTGCAAAATGTTAGTACAAAGTGTACAATGTGATGATCTGTTTTACATGTACACTGTGAAATAATTATCAAATCAAGCTAATTAACATACTCATTACTGCCTATACTGTGTGTGTGTGTAATGATATCACTTAAACTCTACTTTCTAGCAACATTTTTCTACTATATTTTACCCCTATCTTTGCCCATCAATCCTCCCATTTTTAGTATCACTTTCCTTCATTTCACATCCATTTAGATAACCACTTCTTGCCAAATCTATGCAATTTATTGAAGATTATCAATCACAATAACCTTACCCTTGATGTTTGAAAATAGCAGATCATATGGCCTAGGACAATTATAATTTATCCATGATGTATTCATCTGTAGAACTTCAAAGTACTGAAAATAAGATCAGTGAGCTGCAGAGAGATGGTCTCTTGTCAGGACTATATTGAAACTTTGAAGGAAACCAATGCTGCCTTCCCCACAAAACTCCATAAGCTGAGTTCCCTGACCTACAAAAAAATTCTTTACCATGCAGTACATGATTATATACCAATTTAAAGGAGATCAGTTTCACAAAAGTGAAACAGTGTCAATTTCTCTAATCCCATCATCATTACCTGACACTCTACCACAAGACTGTCCAAAAGAGAAATTCATAAGCTGTCATTGTAAATCCTGTTTGAGATGATTGGAATAACAATACTGTAATTTAAAAAAATGTAGATAAATATGAATTATGTTATTAACATACTAGTTTATCCCATCTAAGCCCTGCATTGCTTTAACAGGAAGACATTAGCTTATACACTCTGTGTCTTTTATCTATTTTTATCATGTGATAAAGAAAATACAAATTTATACACCATCACTTTAATCAAAGAGAGTATAATGTAGCTATGGGGAGGAAGTTAAAGAATGAAGCCAAAGAAAAATAAACAATAAATAATATAAGAGGGACTTGATCAGTGATTTCTGTAATATTCAAAACCTGAAGTCATGATGGAAGCATAACTTTAAAAGCAACTTCCAATATGAATGAAGCATAGGTGGGTATCAGTGGAAGAAAATATTTGAGTTGGGTGAGAAGCATGAATAAACAGGGAAAGTTTTTAGTATTTAAGTTATATTTAAGAAACATCTCAACCCTAATGACTGAGACAGAAATTTGTGCTATTTATCCCTTAGAAACACTCAGTCCCATGGATTGAATAAGGATTGAATAAGGAGGAAAGTTTCAAAATATGGTTGCAGACCCATTTCAAAAATCTTAAAATCAAATCAAATTTCATAAAGATGACCCAGTGAAGACAATGACTTATGTTTCAGGTGCAGAAGCACTCTTCAACAAAGAGATTTAAAGGTAATAATCAGAATGAATTGTGCTGCTATAGACATTGATGTGGCTGTGTCCCTGTAGTATGCTCTTTTTAGGTCCTTTGGGAATAGTCTGAGAAGGGGAATAGCTGGGTCAAATGGTGATTCCATTCCCAGCATTCCAAGGTATCTCCATACTGCTTTCCAAATTGGCTGCACCAATTTGCAGTTCCACCAGCAATGCATGAGTGTACCTTTTTCCCCTGCATTCTCGCCAGCACTTGTTGTTGTTTGACTTCATAATGGCTGCCATTCTTACTGGAGTGAGATGGTTTCTTAGAGTGGTTTTAATTTGCATTTCTCTGATTGCTAGAGATGGTGAGCATTTTTTGGTGTATTTGTTGATTGATTGCATATTCTCTTTTAAGAAATGTAATAGATGATTGGAATAAAATAATGTGGCATTTATACACAATTGAATATTACTCAGCACTAAAATAACAAGATCATGGAATTTGCAGAGAAATGGATGGCATTAGAGTAGATTATACTAAGTGAACTTAGCCAATCCCTAAAAAACAAATGCCAAATGTATTCTCTGATATAAGGGGGTGACTCAAAATGGGATAGGGAGGAAGAGCATGAGAAGAAGATTACCCCTAAATAGGGAAGAGAGGTGGGAGGGAAAGGGAGAGAGAAGGGGAACTGCATGGAAGATGGAAGGAGACCCTCATTGTTATACAGAATACATGTATGATGATGTGAGGGGAAAAAAAAGAAGTGTGTCACATTAGATTGGGTAGAGAGCAGTGATGGGAGGGGAGGGGAAGGGAAGGGGGGATAGGAAGGGCAGCATAATAAAATAGACACTAGTATTGCTGTATGTTGATATGTGACTGTATGACCAATGTGATTCTGCAACCTGTACACTCAGAAAAATGAGAAATTATACCCCATTTGATTAAAAAAAGAATGAAGAGAAAACATTTCTGAAATTGAAGTATACACACACAAAAAAATGGCTAGAATTGCATATTCTTACCAAAATGTCTCATGTCACTGAAGGCTAAAACATTTAATAAGTGCACATTTTAAAACTCTTCAATTGGAGAAGTTTGAACAATCCTGTCACCACATGGAACCCCAACTTAATACAGGAGATGAGTCGTGTCTGTATTTCTTGCGTTAATTCCTACTCTGCTCATCTATCCTTTCTCTGCTTTACAAAGGCAAGGACTTTTCTTTTTCAAAATATACAGGTTAGTTTTCCATGATAGTAGATTCAAAATCCTTTAAATTGCAGTCTGGCTTTTTCATATCTGACTTATTTTGCTTACCATATTAGAATTGAAATTATCTATTATGTATCTGTAGTTCATATCTTTTGATAGTTGAATAATATTCTACATTATGACTAAAATGAAATTTGTCTATCATCAATAATGAAACTGTGTAATATTTAGCCATATTCTACATTATGACTAAAATGAAAATTGTCTATCTCCAATGATTTCTGTTTAATGCTATTATATATAATATTGTCATAGTAATTATTTTTCAAGTTGTTTCAAAGACACATTTTTCATTCCATTGTGTAAATACAAGGAGTCATTTCCTATGCATGTATTTATATAAAACTGACACACAGATACTTGAAACAGTTATAGAATGAAACATACATTTAGCAATTTCTGAATGTTCTATATTCTAGAAAATATTTTATGTTGTCTGTCTTTTGTAATTTCAGCAATGCTAACGAGAGACAAAACGGCATCTCATTGTGGTTTTGATTTATATTTATCAACACACATTCTGGAGACACACTTGAAAGATTATCCATTAAATGAATGTTTTTATCTGGAAAAACTATAGGGACCAACAGTAGGTCCGTGATGGCCAGAGTGTAGGAGTAGTGACAATGGTTAATTATAAATAAGTTGCTGAGGGAGAAATTTTAATGTGATGAAACTGTTTTATATCATGCTTACGGTAATAGACATATAGCTCTGCTTCTGTCAAGCACATAAAACCATATACCACATAGAGTGAATTTTGATGGATATAAATTAAGAAACAATAATGAAACCAATTTTAAAGGTAAAAATAAGGCAATAGGCTAGACTTTCCATTAAGGCCAAGTCTCTGGCAGATGAACATCCCAGTATTAGCAGATGCCTAATTTACTGAACAAAGTCCTAATTTGCCAGGATATTTTCTTATCAAATTTAACATGACATGGTAAAATTTAAAATCTCATTGTGTTTGTAAAAGAAAAAAAAAATCAAGAACCTTCCATCAAGTGGCTAGGGGAAGAGACAACTGTGGCATTTTGCAGTGACTGCTATTGTTCTTAGCAATTTGTAATTCCCTAATACCTTTCATAGTCTCCTATCATGATTCCATGGAGTAGCATGTAGATTTAGTTATTTTAAATAAAGCTGTTATATAAATTGAAGGCTACATGTAAACTGTTCTTTATTTTAAAGTTAAGCCAATATAAAAACCAAACCTTTCTTTCCCATTTCTCCACCCCTTTGTGCTTAGTAAATGGACTCTACAGTCTGACATCCTACTTATATCAGGGAGGGAGAACATTAGCTAAGTGCCTTCTTTTGTTCAAGACAGTGCTTTCAATGAAGTATTTTTCTAGTGTTTATTTTGGCAAAATTCAGTAATTTCTGCAAACCATTAGGTAGGAGCAAATTGAGTGCGAGCACTTGCAACTGATTTTGTGACATGAAGTAGGTCACTTAAGCTATTTGGATCTTCCAACTTTTATATAGAGGAAAAATGACGTAAAAATTTAACTAACTTTTTTTCCAGTAGTAGCTGTATCTATGAATATTTCTCTTATTTCCTTTCAATTCCTTTAAAACACACACACATACATGTGAACTCACACACATATAGTAACAATACTCAACACACTGTCAATTTGATCACAATTAATTAGATTATTTTAAATAAATTAGATATTTGTATAATACATTTTGATTTGTATAATTATTTGATAAATAAACAGACTAAATGTTGCCAAAACATTGTAGTTTAAAAATAATTATCTATATTATTTGTAACTAAAGTCTATCAATGCGATAGCCTCAACAATTTGAAATATTTATATCATTTAATACAATAAAATTTTTGAGAAAATCATTACTAACAAAATGCAAGAATTTACCCAAACATTCTGTTTTTGTTGTTGAATTGCTGAAATCAATAATCACAATAAAGCATAGAGGTAAAAGTAGAACACCCCTTCAGAAAAAGGGGAAAATGCTGATAATTAGTGTGGTGTGACTTTGGGCTAAAGGAATCCTAGACTTCTCCTGTCTGTGTGTTTTAAGCTACTAGCTAAAAGTTTCCTCCCATTAGAAGAAGGAGTAAAACCAAGTTAAAAAATACATTTACAGAAATATTATATTAATTGCTAGTCTTTTCCATCCTTAAAAATTTGGTACAAAAATTTATTCCCTATGCCACTTGTTCCAACTTTGTTTTCAGATTAAGCAAATTACAGATTTTTTTAAGGTATCATTATAGTGATCTTTTTTTTATTAGCTACACATGACAATACAATGATCTTCACAATTCATACATTTGAATCAAATGGGGTATAATTTCTCATTTTTCTGATTGTACAGGTTGCAGAATCACATTGGTCATACAGTCACCTAAATACAAAGAATTACAGATTTAACTTCAAGAAGTTACAGTCTGCAGAACCTGTTAATTATAATACCCTTTTACCCTGTTTCAGTCTTATTTACTTTAGCAATGAATATTTTTTTCAATAAATACAACATGCTTTAATTCAATTTATTTTGAATCATAAATCTAATAGTTTTTTTTTATGGTGATACTACCCAGTCATTGTACTTTCACTGCATCAGACATGATGCATAAAAGGGAAAAGCTATAAGATACATGATCACAACCTTCAATAGGAATCATGTAAAACCAGCACAAAAGAAATCACACTTTCTTTTTCTTCTTTTTTTTGCATGAAAAGAAACTTATTAAATACAGTAGACATACTACTAATTTTTAAACAATGTACATAATGTGTGTTTTTCCAGATAGCATAGTTTCAAGCTTCCAAGGGTTGGTTCTCTTAACAGAATGCATAATTTATAGCAACTATGTTTATATGCATCACTTTACAAACTGGAGATAGCTTATTTCCTCTGTGAGGAAGAATGTTGACTACAAGGTTGTGCATATATTAGATTCCTTCAAATCCTGAACAAAATATCAGAAATTGTTATCTGGACATAGTTTTTTCAGGGCCTAATCTACTATTTTGTGCTTTATTGTCAGGTGTTTTTGCAGTTTCTATGATAGGCTTCTGTCTGTTTATATGCAATATAATTTATAGACCATTATTTAGAATCTTCAGCCACAATGACAACTTAGCCTTTGAAACTATTTTATCATTATTCAAACAATCATCCCTTACATTAAAAGGGGTTTCAAAATTTATGTACATTTTAATACATTTTAACAAACATTTGTTTCAGAGGTAAAGGTAAATATACAATGTTAAGGTACTAATGTTTAGGAAGTAAATTAAAATAAGAAAATATTTCAGTAACACAATCTAAATTATAATATGAATTATAACTTGAACAAATATATTACTATGTAAAACTAAAAAGAGTGAAAATTTAAATGTATTGTGATTCCAATAAGTTCTATAGAACATTCATGAACTAGTTCTCTGAGAATAAATTAATTTCAGTTTGTTGTTTAATTTGTGATTAAAAATGCAGCTTATTTTCCTGCATGCTTTTATGCATTTCTTTTCCTTCTATAACAAGGAGTGTTTCTCTTAGTATTTAGTTAGACATGTCAACTCCTCATTCCATCCAGTTGAGAATTTTTTTCTTTCAGTTTCTAGAGTAGTTGTACATGTACTTTTTTTCTCCATTCCTACTTCTTTTATTTTATTGATTCTTTGTAGCTATATATGATGGTAGAATTCATTTTGATATAATTATACAAGCATTCAGTATATCTTATTCTCATTAGTACCCAACTCTTATGGATGTACACTATGGTAGGATTCATTATGATATATTCACATAAGTACATAAGAAGATTATTTTAGATTCATTTCACTGTCTTTCATTGTCCTATTTCCTCTTCCTTCCCTTCATTTCCCTTTGTCTAATCTGTTGTCTGTGTAATGTATTTAGCACATTTGAAATAATGGCTCTACCATACCACCTCCATATTGTGATACCTAAATTAATCTGCCCAGACTGCCATCACAAAATACTATATACAGGAGGTATATAAAATAAAATTTTATTTTTCTGAAGGCTGAAATTCTCAGAATTGGGGTATCAACACAGTCATGTTCTGGTGAGAACTCTCTTGCTGTCTTTTTCCAGGACAACTTACTTTTCAGTGACCTTACATGACAGAGACAAGAGTAGGCAAAGTCTCTACTATAAGTCTCTTAGAGTGAATTGAACCCATCGTGAAAGCCCTACTCTCATGGCCACATACAATCCTAATTGTCCACTAAAAGTCCCTTCACTATTCAAATACGAATTTTGTAGGGTTCTTAGACTTCTGGCAATGTTGCTCTTTTAAATTACATGAAATTTTGCTTCATTCTAATCAAATAATTAGGTTTGTTTTCAATACTCCTATTTTGTTTTTAATATATTTCTACTGGTGTTACAAGAATCTACTTAAATCTATTTTTTTCTTCGTCTTACCATACATGAAGCTATTGGCAATGGCTTAGTATCTATGTTACCATTTATTATTCATTTCCAATCATGTTGACCTTACTTGTAGGTCCCAATGATTATTAGTCAACACTATCACTAACATCTATTCAAGACCTTCAGTATCATTTGCTTTATCTCAGCTGGAATTAATGCATTCATATTTTGACACCATCTGCTGACACTGACATTGGGTTAGTTTAATTAACATATACATATAATGTTATGCCCACCTGTGTATAAAAGTGTCAAAGCTGGATGGGTCTAGTTTTTTTATATTAATTTAGTAACAAAGATCATGAAAAAAGCTCAAGCCTGAGATAGCCTTTAAAATGTAGGTATAAATTTGATATGGGGAATAAAAGAGTGTGTTCTGTGATAGTTGAATAAAGTTTCCCAGTACACATTTAACCTTTATAGTGATTTGTGGAAACATTTGCAAAATATAAACTTATCAGTAAGTAGTACTTAATTTAAATAGGAGAGTAAATAAAATTAATTTACTAGGCATTTGTCTTTGAAATGCCTTTTGTTCTTATTTGATTTAGTTTGATTTTTAATCAGTATAATGATTAACACATTCATTATATATATTAATGAATTTCACTGTGGCATTTTCATACATGTATATATTGCACATTGATTATGTTCTCTCTCTTCTTTTATTTTTTCTAACTTTTCTTCCCATAACCTCCTCTCCCCTGTCCTGACCCCATTTCAAAACCCTGTCTTCTAATTGCGTTTAATTTTTTAATTTGCCACATATGAGAATTAGTATAAAATATATGAAATATTTGTATTTCTGTGTTTTCCTCTTTTTGCCTAATATATTACAATTCCACACTTTTCTTCATGGCCACGATTCTTCCATATATATATATATATATATATATATATATATATATATGTACCATATTATCTTTATGCATTCATCTTTCATTGGAGACCTAGCTGAAAACATATCTTGTCCTTTAAAAATAGTCTTTCAATGCCTGGGTATGCAGGTATCTCATTTCTAAACCTACTTTACTTTCCTTTGGATATATTCCGAAGAGAAGTATAGCTGGGTCATATGGAAGTTTTAGCTTTAGTTTCTTGAGGAAGCTCCATACTGATTGCACTAATTTACATTTATGGCAACAGTACATAAGAATATATTTTTCTCTACAACTTGATCAATTTTTTCATTTTTAAAAATTATAACCATCATAATGGGGGTGAGATGGAATCTCACTATAGTTTTGATTTGCATTTCCTTGATAGCTAAAGATACTGAGAATTTCTTCCATATATTTATTGGCTACTTGTGCATCTTCTTTTTTCAAGTGTGCATTCAGTCATTTGCCCATTTACAGATTGAATTATTAGATTTTGTTGTTAAAGTGTAGATCTGTATGCTGAATATCAATCCTCACACATGATGAACTTGTTAAAAAAATACACATTTTCAGAATATTCTGATTTGATGTGGAAAATACTGAAAAAAGAAAGAAAGAGATTTTAGTTTTTTAGAGTAGGAGAATGGTGTGGTGGCAGAATATATAGTCCACAAAAGCCACAATCCTGGGGTTGGAGCTGTGCCTCAGCACTCTCCTGGCACACATGAAACACTGGGTTTGATCCTCAGCATCACATAAAAATAAAATACAGTTATTGTGTCCACCTACATCTGAAAAAATATATATATAACAGGTGTTATTTATATATATATATATATATATATAAAACAATTCATTATATATATACATATATATATGTGTGTATATATATATATAATGAACTTCATATATATTTATCTCCACAATCCTCCCAGTGCTTAGCAGAGAAGATGCCACACATAGGTAAGGATAAAAATTGCCTTTTTAAATTAAGCCTGCATAGATTATTTTTTAAAATGTTTAATAAGGAACTGGTGCAAAATATGAATTAGAATGAGGAAATTCTGGGGTCACAGAGTATGGCTATGGTAAATTAAAGTTGCATAAGTATATTATAGCTTAACTGTACAATCCTAGCATAAGCAGGTTTCCATAGTGTGGAAAAACACTTAAAGCATTAAAAACTTAAAGAACCAATGTCACTTCATTCTGAGTGATTTCTGGCAATCATTCAGTTTTATAATGTGCATTGTTGTAAAATTTGCTTTTAAGATATCAACTGTATATTTGGAATATTTTCCTCAAGACACAAGTAAAATCAAAGGGGAGAGAGCATTTGAATATTCAGCCTTTTATTTGCAGACAATCAAGATTTTATTCTTTAAATTACCTGTTGAGATGTTTGGGTAGATACATGGCTCACTGTCACTTAAAAATCAACATTTTTCTTCTTGCTATTTGGTCTGTGTGAAAGAGCTTTCATTTATTTCTATCTCTACCAGATGAAATGCTATCCTTCAGGGAAGAATTGAAATTTTGCACCATTAATTTAATTGTCTGTGTTCTTACAGAGCTAAAACTGATATCTACACTAATGCATACAGTGCTTAGTGCTGCTGAAGATAAAAATATTCATAGCACTTGTTAATGAATGGTAAGGCAGACTTTATTTAACAAAGACTTTTACAATAGGTTTGCAGGAGGCTATAAAAAGTTTTTTTGTAGCAACAAAAAGAGATCTGACTCAATTCTGAACACAAAAGGAAAAGTGGTAATTTATAGCTAAGGTACCTGGTTAGAGGCAGTGGATTGAAAATATCAAGAAAAAAAATGTTTAGGCTTGAATTCTGGTTTGATTCCAGATTGTCCCCCAAAAGCACATGAGTTGAAGAGTTGGTCCCTGATACAGCAGTGTTCAGATGTGGAACTTTAGATAAGTGATTGCATCATGAGGGCTCTAACAGCAATGGTGGATTTATCTAATTGATGGATTCACAATTTGAATGGACTACTGGAAAGAAGAAGAAACTCTTGGAAGTCTGGGCATGGTTTGCAGAAGTAGGACTCTGGAGACATTCCCTTTGAGACTATATCTTGTTTCTGGCTCTCTCCTCCCCCAACTTCTCTCTCTCTCCTAAGTGATATGAGTTTAGCTGATTACTTCTATCATGTTCTTCCACCATGATGTTCTACTTCACGTCTTGTCCAAAGCAATGAGGCTGGCTGAAAATGGAATGATACCTATGAAGTTGTGAGCCCAGATAAACTTTTCCTCTTTTAAGTTCTTATCATCAGTATTTTTGTGATAGCAATGAAAAGCTGGTTAACACAGGTAGTTTCTGGTTATACAAATTTAATAAGATCCTTGATAAAAATAAGGCCAACCTAATCACATTACCTTGAGAATAGTAAGGAGTCTGACCAAATATGGAACATGCTCAGAAATAAAAGATTCAAGATAAACTGAACTGGCACAACTCATACTAAAATTAAACATTGTAAAGATTAATGCAGAAGACCAAAAGTGAGAACCTACTTGAGAGTATTAAAAAACTGAGCGAAGTTTGGCAAAAAAAAAAAAATCATTCTTTGTCAGTACTTCTTTCTTTTAATGTATCACATCATGATTTATAAAATGATTTTGCATATTGCTGTCATTTATACTGTAGTCATAATTGTCTTTTGTATTTTATTTGCCATGAACTTTATATTCAGTACTTCTAATCAATGATACTCAATTAATAGTTACAAAACATAAATAAATTAAGAAGGAAAAATGTCATTCTAGTAGCTCCTTAATTCTCTTAGTTAAAAGAAGTGACACTTTAGTGCTATAGAATAAATTAATTCTGATATGGATTTTACTTTTGCATTTCATTTTGACTATTAATTTTCTATTTTTGTTTTTAATAATTTTATGGTTACTAAAAATATTAAATATTGTTACTCAATGAAAAATGTATCCTAAGCCTTATGAAAATAAGAATCCAAGATAAGTTTTTCAAGCAACCCTTGTGCGGTGTTCCAAGATCCTGTGACAATTTTGGATAGAGGCTCTACATCATTGCTAGTTTTTATGTCTGTTTTTTTTTATAAGTGGTAGCATATGTGATAGCAATTACTAATTAGCTAATTGAAATTATATGGTAGCAATTACTGTCAATCAAATAAAGCAGTATCCCAATAGGTAAAGCAACACCTTCAGTGCAGAAATGTCTGATACATATATTCTCAATTTGATAAAGGAATTAATGAGAGCATTCTACGCTATTGTTTGAGTCACTTTCAATGAGCAATGCTTAGAGGCAATCTATAACTGTAATTGAGGTCGTGTCTAGAGTATATGACAGCAGCTATGAATTGGTCTGTCCAATTTGCTGTGGCTCATTAAGACATCCACTGCAAGAGAATTGTGTAGACAGGTCACAACAAATCATATCAAGTGAATTGTTCAGTCAGGTAAAATTCTATTGTGAAGACATGGCCTAGAGCCAGGTTTATGTATCACAAGAAAAATGCTGATGATATAGTATATAGAGAGTAACCTGGTTTTAGCTAGACTGTCAGATGCATCATGTTCTATGGCAGCAATAGCTCATTAAGATCTATATTTAGTGATTAATGGAGCTCAAACTTATAATATGTCATAGTTTCTATGGAAGTTCATAGATACAGTGTTATCAATCAAGTGTCAGCATGGATCCTAGTTTGAGATTAGAAGCCAGGACCCTTTTACTTACCCAAATAAATTTATCTTTACAGATCAGCTGAATAAGGAGCCTTCATCCTCAGTGATTCTTAATCTAATTCTGCCTTCAGCAGTACATACACAATTATGCCCAGAAACATCCCAAGTCTGACTGAAGAGACAAACTAATAACATGTATTATGAAGATGTCCAACTTCTAAGAATACCTAGTTGCTCTTTTTTGTGTGTGTTCAAAAAATTCATGTAGCCCTATTATTTCAGTCCTCATAATTGCCAAAATTATAATTTATTTGCATACTTAGTCCCTTATCTTCTCCTTTTCCTTTTCTTTTTCTATAATGCTTTATAATAAAATTTGGTCTTTGTGCTCACATATGCACACATATACATAGTGTATGGAAGTATTTCTATACACTTCCAAACAAACATACATTATACAATTTATCATGACATGAACCTACCATTTATATCAGAAACCCATATGAATCAGAACCTCAGTGAGATCTAATGAGATAGTCCTCCTTTATGTCAAGATGTTGCTTTATTCCTCATTGTTGAGAAATTAAATATAATAGTGATAAAGAGCTATTATACTGTTGTGCAACTCCTAAGAATAATGATTAATGTCATTTGTGTATTAAGATGCATAAAAACATTGATACATGTTGTATTTCACATGAACAACAATAATCATAAAAGGTCTTCTAATGAACCTGATATAAAAAGCTTTTTAGGTATAATCCTTTCTCCCTTATACCATAAACACCTATGTATGCAACTTTAATTTCAATAAATTCATTAAAAAATCATTGACTGAGGGTCATAATGGATTTTAGACAATGTTCTGGGTTCTGAGTATATAAGATGGATACAACAGACAGAAATGTCTGCCCTCAAGGAGATACAACTGAGTACAAATAAACATACAATAAGCAAAATGAACTAACAAAACATGAAAGTACTAAGGAGGATAAAGAAGCAATGGGAGGAGATGGGGATAAGTGAAGGAGTACGCCAGGAGAATATTAAGTAATGACTTGAAGGAAATAAAGTCACAGATCATATGTAAACCTGGAAGAGTTTCTCAGGTAAAACTTACAGCACATATAAATGTTCTGAGGCAGCAACATACCTCATATATTCCAGGCAAGCAAGGAAACCAGGACATCTGTAACAGAATGTGAAAGTAGAGAAGGTTAAAGATGTTATGAAGCTAAGTTTCCCTAGGGCCTCAAAAATCATTTTAAAAACTTTCAATGTCACTGTGAACGACATGAGCAGCCACTGGAAATTCTGAAGGAGAATAAGATGATCTGACTGTACATTTAAAGGAATCATCATGACTGCCATATTGCAATAGACTTAAGGAAGGAAAAGATGGAATAAGAGAGAAGTTAATATGACATTGCAAACATGGTAGCAAAGTAGAAATGGCAGTGCTAATTTGCTGACAGACAATGGATAGAGAGAATTGAAAAATTTATAACCCAAAGTATGATATTTCAAAATAGGACTTCAAGAACATATACAAAAAAAGATAAACAAATATACCAAACAAAAGCTGTGATTTGCATCACAGACAATTCTCAAACTCTTTCAACGCAAGCTTTTTCAGACACGTGTATTTCAGAATAGGACTAAGAACAAATTGAACTGACAATAACAATGTGACTTGTCTTTCAACTATTTGAGCAACATCCTACTGTGCAGAAACTGAGAAATCCCTACTGAGACCATTCTCTGACTGACTCCAGATTCAAGAGTCTGTAACTATTAGTAATAAGCAGCAGCATGCAAACCAATAACATGTTTTGCCTGGTTAGGGTCATGGGTTTTCTTTAAATTGCTTTTAAAATTTTTCCATAAATTACTCAATTATTCATTTTAAATGAATAATTGAGTAATTTATGGAAAAAAATAGGTGTGTAAACCCTGAAAATCAACAAGGAGAAACAAAAAAACCGATTAAGAAATATGTCAAGAAAGAAAGATCAATGAGTCAAACCCCTGACTGTGTCTATTGGGGTCATTGTAAAGTTAGGATTTATGGTTATAGGTTTTTCAATATATTTCAGAAGATAAATTTCTTTAGTAGAGCATGTGCACTAAGGTAAAATTTATCCAGTCACTGACCTCAATACCCACAACATAGGATTGACTTGTAGATAGATCACTTCTGAATATATTGGTCACTATGCGAGTTCTGGAGAGGATATAATGCCACAAACTCCCCACACAACATTAAGGTAGAGTTGAACATCTGATTGGTGCTGGCTGCAGAATGTGGACCCCAGCTTTCAAGGCAAACATAAAGCAGCAATATATTTGGAATCAGCACAGTTTCCCTCACTGTTCTCTGTTCAGAGATGACTTGCTCTCTCTTGAGAGTACTCTTTGCTTGAGCTTTACTTTACTCTCCCTTATAATAGAATTCTCTCTGTTGGCTTTTTGGGTCTGACTTTAATTTTTTTTCTCCCCCACAGGGTCACAAGAACAGAGGCTTGGAGTTTCACCTCACCACTCTCCTGTGACATAATTATTTTCTCTTTAAGTTTCTTTTTTTGTATACACCCTACTGATTCTCTGGTGTACTCTTTGTTGCAGCAAATTCAGGAAGTTTCAATTTTTTTTTTAAATATAACTTCATCAATGGTAGTTTTGGTAAATAAGTTTTAACACAAATTGATGTTTTTTATGGCCAAAATATTTAGACTTGGAAAACTATATCTACTTTAAAGGAAGATGTACCTCTGCACTTTACCAAATACAGTGAGTAGGTTAATTATTGTACCCCTTAAGGAGGCCCTAGAGTAGTGCATGTGGAGTTGTTAAAAACTTATTGTTCCTCTGATATATGTGGTTTTCAAAAATGAGCAGATCTTGCACACTCCCGGAAAAGATTCTAATTCCTTGTACCTGAGAAATATGAAGTGTTAGAAGGAATTTTATTGGGGCTTCTGCAGATGAGGAAACTTTGATACTTCTAATGGCAACTTGCAGGAGCTGTCCTGTATCCTTTTGTAGATGGTGATACTGAGACCTGAGACAGTGTTTGCATCTGTGTTAGACTCCTTGATGGATGTTATAATTATGTAGCTTTGAATTCACAGAGAAGCTCTTTGTTTTATATGAAAAAGTGGAGGACATCAGTGTATTTAAAGCCAGGGAAACAAATGAGATTATGAATGAATGAATGAAGATAAAGAAGAGAAATAGTCCGAAGACTGAGGTTTCGGCATTCAGAATTTAAAAGGTTGAAGAGACAAGAACAACCAAGAAATGATGGTTGAACAGAAGCTCTGTAAAGTGTTAGAGTAATTTTGCATACAACAGGCAAATATTCTCCGTTTTGACGTGGAGAGGTAATGAGTTTTTTCAAATGCTTCACATAAGTTAATCAAGAAGAGGATTGAGAATTGAATTTTATATTGCATAAAATATGTGTGTCTATTGATCTTAACATGAGCCCCTTCACTTAACTCATAAAGGAAAATATCTGATTGAGGAAGACTCGAGAGACCATAGTTAGGCACAAATTAAAACCGGAAGTGCCAGTAACACTTTTTGTAAAAAGAAATATCAATACAAGTAAGTGTGTAGAATGAAATTAAGGCAATGGATTTTTTTTTTCTTTTGTTTTCCCCAACTGTATGTGATATAGCCTATCTGTATGAAAGTCTTATGGTCCACTAAACATGAAAATCAGTGACACATGAAGGAGTGGGAAAAGAATACTTTGAGCAGGTGACAAGGGGCCGAGGACATAAACGAAGGAATTGGCCTTGGATGAAATTAAGGTATGTTCACTTATCTGTAGTTAGATCTGCTTAGAAATGTTTAAGGAAAAGCTTGTCCTTTCTTTTCAATATCAGCACACTGAGTTCTTCTGAATTTTTTTTAGGTAACAAAGGAACTGTTTCAAAAGTTGAAGGAGATAGAAGTAAGCAAAGCAGATCCAAACAGCCCTGTCTTCATGATGCGTGCCTTTTAACAAATCTATGAATTTGTATTCCAAATTAAAACCTAAGAACCCATGTCACATCTCTCATCTGATATTTTAAAAGAAAAAAAAAACACTTTATTGTTGCTTTAGTAGTGTTTGTTGAAATTTCAGCATAACAGCTTGCTTGAAAAGGAAGCCTGAAAGGAGCAGCCTGAGTAATGCATCTTTCAAAATAACTCCTCATTCAGCTGACAGAATGACTGTGTCCAGTAATCACTGTTTGCAAAGAACTGATGAGATTGTGTCAGCAGAGGTTTGAGAAAGAGTACTGAACACTTGCAGATCCAGTGTAAGTTTTTCTGAGACTGGCCAGTAAAATCAATACAAAAAAAAACCTCTATGGGTTTCTTTTCATGTCCTTTGAAAAAGTAACTAACTTGCCAAATGCTATACTCAGTTACATCTTTTCAGCATCAACATCCATTGCAATGACTGGATATGGCTTCTAACCAATGCTCTGTATAAAAGCCCAGTTCAACATCTATTACTTTAAATGTGGTCAATAGAATGTTATTTAAAACTACCACTTGGGGTAACGACCACAATTTTCCACACAAAGATTTTGCTCATTGTTTGTGCATGGCTTTTATTTCTAAGTCACCTCAGGGATATAAGTAGAACTGAATATCAGAAAAATATAGGTTAACTTTCACATAGGGAAAAAAAATATCTTGTTACCCTCAAAAGCAGGGCATTTTCTCTCTGAACATTATATTCTTTCCCATGTATTTTTTTTTCTCTTAACTGCACTAATTTTTATTTTGAATGTTTGACAACTTCTAGCAAATTTCTTACTATCTGTTTTAAGTTGACCATGAATCTTTGGTTTCTGTGGATGGATAACACATACTCCATTTTACAGGCTCCATTAGAAAACAATTGAATCAGCATATCTTGGATGTGAAGTTCAAGCATCTCATTTAAAAGCAACACCTACATAATTTGTACACACATTAAAGTTTAAAAACCAAAGCCCTTGTCTCTCTACTTGGTCCCATGCATTGATGAATGTTGTTGACCAAGAGACAATAACACCTCTTACAATTGATTTTGCCTTTTATATGAAACCCACAGTGATTGTAAAATGATCTTATGGTGGTGGTGGTTACTGCTGGGAGCTGGGAATGAATTTGGGCATGTCTGAGCCATCTCTAAGTGGAGGTGAGCCCCTCAGAGAACTCTTGGTTCTTATCTCATTGATCTGAGACTGCTCTGTTGCCTTGGCAAAAGTCCTACTCAAAGAGAATTCTGTGATAACATGGAATTTATTGATTCAGACAGCCCTAGGTTCAAATGAAACTCCCAAGAAGTGGAAAGAGATATAAGTGCCCCAACAAGCCTCCATGCACCAGCTGCCTGGAGGATGAAGAATTGCTACTCAAGTGGTAAGTCCCCAATCAAGCCAACTTTCTACACAGCCTGCAAATTCTTGTTTACCTTGAAGAACCCTTTCTCACCATAAATTCCTTTGGTGTGTTTCATTATAAAAACAATTGAGGCCTTTTCCCCTTTGTTAGGATCCAGACCTGTCTGGCTTTTTCCACCCACCAAGTCTCCTCCCATTAAATTACATTTCTTATGTTCTTTATTTCTTAATACTACTTTTTCAGCCTTCTGTTTTCAGCTGGCCCACACATCTGAATAGTTACTTATTCCCTGGCATGCAGTTAGAGGTGAGAGTTTACTGTGTATCTTCTTTTATTCCCTAAAGCTAGGGTTCGTAGCTGTAGTGAGGAATGATATTGCCACTGATTCAACATTGGGCAAGCAATGCCTAGAGTCATTTTTGGGTTTCATGGAGGGGGCAAGAGTTTGCTAGCACTTCTGGTGGGCAGAGGTCACAGATGCTTTCAAATATCCCATAAATGCATAACAAGACAAGTCCTCAGAAAAATAATTATTTGGGCAAAAGTATCAAGAAGACGGAGGGTGAAAACCTTGTCCTAAGGCAACAGATTAAAATTGATGACAGTTTAAACATCTTTGTCTGCTCATTTCAGAACTCAAGGGAATTATTCTCCCACATTTTCTTTCTTTTTTTGAAGCAACCAGGATTATAAGTATCTACTGGAAACCCAAGGAAATTCTGCAGGGGATGACATACACCATTCATTTCTAGTACAGTATTCTTATCTATCCCAACATACCCAATATGATATCCAGGACAAGTAAAACTCCAGTCAAAGAAGATAAAGGGTAAAAACATGTTCTAAATCAGGTAACAAAATCAAGCTTGAATGAGAAAATGGCAGATGGTACAACATATAAACCAATGACATTCCTTTTTATACTCTGGGAATCAAAGATACAACTAAGAGAACAATTTTATTTCCATGATAATTATAAAATAAACTTGTGATTAATAAGAAACCATAATGGTAAAGAAATAAATGAAAACTATAGAACCCAAAAGAGAGAAATGAAGACCTTAGAAGATGGAAAAATCTACCTTGTTCTTGGATAGCCAGAATTAATTTTATCAAAATGGCCATACTACCAAAAGCACTATACAGATTTAATGCAATTCCAATCAAAATTCCAATGGCATTCTTCATAGAAGTAGAAAAAGCAATCATGAAATTCATCTGGAAAACTAAGAGAATAGCTACAGCCATCCTTAGCAGAAAGAGTGAAACAGGTGATATCACTATAACAGACCTTACCAGACCAGAGAAATAGTAACAAAAACAGCATGGTATTGACACCAAAACAGACTAGTAGACCAATGGTACAGAATAGAGGACACAGAGACTAACCCACAAAATTACAATTATCTTATATTAGACAAAGGTGCCAAAAACATTCACTGGAGAAAAGATAGCCTCTTCAACAAATGATGCTGGGAAAACTTGCCAAAGGCCAATGTCTCGGCTTGGCACCAGAATCACGAGCCACCACACAGCTTTGTAGGTTCAAATGGCAATTCTTTATTCCCGCTCTCACACCGCCTCCACACAGGTCCAGGGGCAATCGCGTTCTCTGTCTCCCGCACAATTCACCTACTCCACGAGGCTATCTCCAAATCCCATTTTAATCTCACGAGAACTCAACGGGAACAAGCAGCAGGAACACCCTAATCCCAGCAATAATCTTCAACTTCCAACTTCCCTAAAACCCATTATCTTAAACTAGCAATGCCTTAAACTCAAGGAGCCAGTTACTTCCTCAAACCTGATCAGCTCTAAACCCGGATCCGCCTTGGTCCTTGAGCAAGGTCACCTTATTAAAGCATGCATACAATGTCCCATCGAATGTCCTCTAAGCAGCATGGGGTACGCTTGGCAAGGAAATTTTGATGCGTCATTCCTACTTGGTAATGGCCCTCAGCAAAAACTGGAAATCCATATGCAACAAAATGAAATTAAACCCTTTTCTCTCACCATGCACAAAAGTTAACTTAAAATGTTATCAAGGATCTAGGAATTACAGCAGATACTCTGCATCTAATAGAAGAAAAAGTAGGCCCTAATCTTCATTATGTTGGATTAGGCCCCCATATCCTTAATAAGACTCCTACAGTGCAAAGTCAATAAATTCAATGGAATCGAACTAAAATGTTTCTTCTCAGCAAAAGAAACAATCTGTGAGGTGAACAGAGAGCCTACATCCTGGGAGCAAATTTTTATCTCTCACACATCAGATAGAGCACTAATATTTAGGGTATATAAAGAACTCAAAAAACTAAGCACCAAAAAAACAAATGACCCAATCAACAAATGGGAAAAGGACCTGAACAGACATTTCTCAGAAGAGGATATATAATCAATCAACAAATATATGAAAAAATCTCATCATCTCTAGCAATCAGAGAAATGCAAATAAAAAATACTCTAAGATATCATCTCACCTCAGTCAGAATGGCAGCTATTATGAAGACAAACAACAATAAGTGTTGGTGAGGATGTGGGGGAAAAGGTACACTCATACATTGCTGGTGGGACTGCAAACTGGTGCAGCCAATATGGAGAACAGTATGGAGATTCCTTGGAAATCTGAGAATGGAACCACCTTTTGACTCAGTTATCCCTCTCCTTGGACTATACCCAAAGGACTTCAAAACAGCATACTACAGGGACACGGCCACATCGATGTTTATAACAGCACAATTCACAATTCACAATTCACAATAGCTAAACCTCAAAAATCAATAATTAATTGATGTTCCTCAAAGAATACCCAGGAGAGCAATTGCAGAGCTACAGAGAATCTTGTGTCATGGTACAGAAGTTGTTTTCTATGAAACATAAAACAGAAAGTAAACAAAGCAAAAACAAAGACACCAAAAATTATGTAAACACAAGGAGACTTTAAGTGTTTCCTTTATATGTAGAATAGTACAATTCAAAAGTAGACACCTCTTATATTAAGTGATTAAAAAAATCCAGTTTATAAGTAATTAAAACAAAAAAACCTTAGATTATCCTTTC
Source organism: Ictidomys tridecemlineatus (assembly GCF_052094955.1). Taxonomy (NCBI): domain Eukaryota; kingdom Metazoa; phylum Chordata; class Mammalia; order Rodentia; family Sciuridae; genus Ictidomys; species Ictidomys tridecemlineatus. Next base: position 90,536,107 of record NC_135484.1, on the reverse strand, counting down.
TCAAAAGTAATTTTGCGCTTGCAATACAAAAGATTATCTTGGGGGATAATTGCCAAATAAATTTCAGAAAACTATAGAATAACAAAAGTTTATTACTCCTAAATTTATATGCTTTTAATTCTTAACTATTCACTAATACAGCAGTTACTTGTTGAAAGACTACTGTGTACCAAATTCTATATATCTGCTAGAATCATTGCTTGAACAAAAGAGTACATATTTACTCATTGTCAGGAGCTGTGTATGAATTGTGGATCTTTGAACTGCTTGGAGACAGAGGCTGACATCTCCCTTAGGAATCTCTCTCAGTGCAAAGGTGCCAAAAAAACTGCCCAGGTGTGTAGTGATGCCTGTTCAAAGGGATATTCCATGATTGCCATGGAATTTCTCAATTCATGGCCTAAGGTTCAAACACCAGCCAGGTGCCCAGTGGGTGGAATAATATGGGAACAAGCTGATGGCTGTAATTGGCCTATTCAAACTTTTGACCTTGGTTCTGTTTTAAAGTAACTTTCGCATAATTAATCCACTGTTGTAAAATCCTATGTAATAAATGTGCAGAGCCTGTTCATTGTCAGCCTTCCTTCATTAGAGGTCGACCAAATCACTGGCATAAACTATCTCTATTTTTTATTTGTTTGTCTTTTTTCCAATCCCCTCATCAGCCCAGTTTGGGGAAACTGAGTAAATGTCAGTGCTAGCAGAGGCAGCTCATGATATGTAAGTTTTTAAGGAGAAGAAAAATGCTTAAAATAAACAAACTTAAAACAGTTGTTAAGGCTAATTATGGGTGACATCCACAGTAAAATATAAGAGGGTTCCTGTGAGGAGATAAGTATGATACAGTGCTTAGTTTTCCTTATGTTTGTAGAAATATATCAAACAATTTGCCTATTGTAAAAAAAAAAAAAAAAAAAAAAAACAGGGCATCAAAAGACTGCATAATATTCTAACACATTAATTAAATAATATGATCATGTGATATTTTTAATATGCAGACATTTTTCAAAAATTAATGAATCATATTGAATAAATGGTTGTAGACTCTGCCACACATTTTAAACTTGCCTTTAGAAGAGTTTCACAATTTGAATTCCTCAAAAGTATGCAAGTAAAATTTTCTCAAACTTCTCAAACTTTCTCGAACTTCTCATGTTCAATGTTCATTTTTCATATATGTATGTGAGTGTGTGTGTTCCCGCCTGTCTATGTATAAATCTCCAAAAACAGCACACACATATATATGTAAATTTGGACAGGTAAAAAATTGTTGAGTATTTTGAATTAACATGTTTGTTGTGTACTAGTGAGCTCAACTATTTTACATGTTTATTGGGCATTTTTGCTTTAATACATACAAATAAGTTTGAGATGAATACTGACATTTCTTGGCAATTTTTTAAAAAGGTAATATATTAAAAAGTATCAAAATTTGTTTTCTATAATTATTTAATTTATGTACAAAATATCATTATTACTTTGCAATATTTTAAATTACATACTTTTAGAATATTTTTCAAAGAATAAGTCCCTTGACATTTTTTTAACCAATGTTGATAGAATTAAAGGTTAGAAGTCAAAATCAAGACTTGCAGAAAATTATAAATGAAACTATGAGCTTTACAGCTTCCCAACACTTCATTGTGTTTTATGATACATCAAAGATGATATTAATAAAAATGAATTATGTTCTTTTTATGTGTTTTCAAATTTCAATAAATTATTATCCCTCTTTAAAAATGTAAATTTTGAAAAATCACTAAAAATAAATGACTGAGTTTTATGGAAAAAAGAAGACAGAAAAGAATACACTGTGTACCTATCATCATGAAACACTTTGGCCTTTTGTCAGTAAACAAATGCACAGTTTTATGTTTCAAAGTTAAAAAAAATTAAAGTATGTATTTGATACTTATTATTTTCTTCTTCAGCTAAAATATATTTAACTAAAATTTTAGATTAAATATACTTCAGCAGAAGAGATAAAAAGATGCTTAAAATTTTTTTTGTGTGTGTGTATATGACAGTACCTGTGATTTTACTTTTATGAGTTTCTGTAGATGTTCCTATTTAGAGAAAATTATTGAGAAATATAATTTATAGAGAATAGCAAGAAAAATCTGCCAAAATTTATCAAAGTTATCTTCAATATTCACCCACCACACATTTTCAACTTGTAAAAGACCAGAACTTCAAATTGAGAACTGAAGAGTCACCAAAACACATTGTTTTCCATGATGTAATAGGCGGTGCTGTCATGAAATGGGGACTAAAGATAAGAAGCACCTATATAGAATGAGGAAAAAAAAGATCATTGTATTTCATCTCCAGGTTTGGTGTCTCTACTCTGAAGAGCTCTGTCAGGCCACTCTAGAGCATTCAAATACTTCTGTGTGTCCTAAAACAATGCTACCCAAAGGGTTGAACCTGGAAAACTTAGCATGGATACAGAAATTGTGCATACACATTGGAACTTGATAATATTTCTTACATCAAATAACAGTAAAAATAAGGGTTATGTTTGCATATACATTTTTCTGTATTTGTTTCATTTTTCTAGTAAGTTATTTTATTGAATTTTATATAAACATGACCTGTGATAGCTGAAAATGAAATCAAATGAACAAATTTCTCCTTTTTCTTCTAAATATTATTTGAGAAACACTTTTCTAAAGTACAGGAGCAGCTGGTGCCTACTGTCCATCTGGAAGGCTGGAGGCTGACTGGAGCAGAAAGCAGAGGAAGGAGGAAAAGCAGCAGATGGATAGCTTTTGGGTTTCTTCTGGTCCAAGCAGAAGTAGCAGGGGTTGCACCAGTCTGAGCAGTTAATTAGTGTCCTGACAACAGAATAATGGCCCACAGGGTGAGAGTATCTCTGTAGCAGTGTTTATGAAAACTGCTGGGACAAAAACTTTAGTGTGGGTTGATCACAAAGGGACAGCTACAGAGAGTATGGCAACTGGGCCACATAAAAACAGGATTTGAGAAAAGCATTGCTTAAATTTAATAACAAATAAATATATATGTACATATTTATTTACATGCATGTTTATTTATACCATAAACACACATGATGTTTACTTGGATGATCACAAAAACTTCCTAGATAATTCCTTATTTGATATGCTTGAGTAAAAATTTAGCTGAAAATAGCAACAGTTCCTGGAGACTTGCCATATTTGTAGCATATTTCCCAGGAAATATTCTATTATCAATTAAATGTTTTAGAATCCACTGATATAAGGCAAAATGTCAAGAAATTTTATGAACAGTCTTCGACCATTAATTTGACATGCGAAAGGTATAAAAAGATATCAAACAGGGGCTGTGGATAAAGCTCAGTAATAGATGCTTACCTGACATGAGTGAGGGCCTGGGTTTGATCCCCATACCTCACATAAACACTGTTAAACACCCATTTACAAGACTTATCACATGTTATGGAATTCCATACTGTAAATACATTGCTGTCTATAACTTTAAAGAAATTTCAATTCAACAGAAAAATAACATAGAAGTCACATTTACAGAAGTAAAAATGGGCTTGAGAATGTGTCTCAGGCATGTATTCTACTATTTTACCCAAAGTTGAGTTCTTAAAGCTTTTGAAGAGAGAGGAGTTTGAAGAAAGGAAGGGTAAATTATGCAGAGGACTCACAGTTTTTCTGTTTGTTGACATTATAAAGACTCTATAGAATTTTGAATTTTTGTTGCAATATAAGTAGAATATTAATGTAGTAAACTATGGATTTCTAGCAGTTCAGAGAATGGTTCATTTAATTAGAAATGAAGTTCATTTTCTTTTAATTTCTTTAGAACTATATTTTAATTCTATCTTCAAAATTAATTGACACAATCCTCAAACTGACTTTGGATAATACCTATTCAGTATTTTAAACTGCTCAGTCCTGGGAGAATTAATTGGAAAATATGTTGATGCCTTATTCTAATCTCAAGATGCTAAAAATTCATACAGTAATCCCTGGTTGCATAAGCCAATTCTTTCCAAAATGCATTGGTAATTATCTTTATCCATTTGTTGTTGCAATAACAAAATGCCTGGGATCTGAGTAATTTATAAAGAATAAAAGTTTATTGGATTATAGTACTCAAGGCTGGAAGTTCAAGTGTATGGCATTAGTATTTTTTCAGCATTTGGTGAGAATCTTCTTGCTTCATCATAATTTGGTGGAGGATATCACATGGTGAGACAAAAAAGAAATGCCAGCTCTACTCTCTTATAAAGTAATTAATACCATCACAGCATTCTCACCCTCAAGACTTGATCCCATCCCTATCAGGTCCCAAAGGTCCCACTTCCAAATATTATTAACAAATGAATTTGGAGATTAAGTTTTCAATGCACGAATTTTGGGGAGACACATTCAATGATAACAGTGACACTCTTATGCAATGATTAAATGTACATCTACTTGAAATAACATTCTGTAAAATCATAGCACATCCTCACAAACTACTACCTGACTGATGTTTGCAAGGTTAAAATAACAGTAACAATAATAATAATAACAGTAATAACACTAACAATGATAATGATAATTAAAACACAATAAGTTAAAAAACTGATAAATTGTAACATGAGTACACATGAAGCAAACCATTGCTGGCTGCATGACTGAACAGATATTTTTGTATCCTGGCACCTGGATGTAAAAGCATAGAGTTAATTTACAAATTCTCAATAACTTTAAGATAAATTTATCTGAAAAAATTATTAAGTTTTACTCATACTATACTTATCTGTGAAATGGAGAAATTGTAAGATTCTAAATTATTAATTTGCTACATGATGTATATTATCAATTTAGCACTGCTAGTTTGCACCTTGGAAGTTCAGTCATTTGTAAAATATTAAGTCCTTAATATATAAAATGATTGTTTTAAACCATCTTCTCTCATCTGTCTCAGTAATAATTACATAGAGAGAAGGAAAAAATTCTGGTGGTCAAGGCTCTGATATTTTTTCTTCATAGACAACTCAGTCTTCATCTATCTGTGTATATATTGGTCCTGAATGTAAGACTCCTTTGAAGATGGTCCCAATAAAAATACCTAAAAGACTCTGTGAATTATTAATTAAGTCCTTTTATTATTCTAAATAGGCTTCCTGACAGAAAAATCATGAGACTAATATTACTAAATCACTTGTTTCTATTTGGTCAAGATGTATGAAGTAATAATTTGTGTAAATCAAATGTGGTCAGATCATGTGGTTGACCTTATTATTCTAAGTAGCATTGCTTTTGTAGTTATATTCCCCTCCATTCCCAGAAGTTGTTAGTCCTTACCCTACTTTTATATACACAAATTAAAGGAGTAAATGTTTGAAAGATTTTATCAGCTTAGGTTTATTTTTATCACATACCTGAACTGACTTAAATAAGTCATAAGAAAGAAATGTCAAGGGGAGAATTTTAAATGTTTTCAAGAATATCTTATTAAAATCTGAAAAGAAAATTTTAATAATAAAATGAAAAAAAATTAACTTTCTTAGTGCACAAAGGCAGTTGTGAATTGGTGACATAAAAATATTGTAGCAGTAAATGTGAATGACTTTTGTCAAACATTTATGAAATACATTGGCATACAAAATTCTGTTCATAAATTCATATTGATCTTTTCTAGAAATACACTTTTTACTGAATTTCAAATAATTAGACCGAGTTGAAGAAGAGACGTTATGTGAATAAATATTCTTTTTTGTGAATAACTTTCTTAATTTGTTTTTTAATACTGTAAGACTGCCCCTGCTGAAATCTTTCTTGAGCATTTGAAAATCAAATTTGGCACATTCATGGAATGAATAAGAATCTTACATCACAAATGTCTAGCAGCAGGAATCACAAACAATTTTGATCAAAATCAAAACTACATAGGAAGATATCCAAAAAATGATAAATTGGAGAGCAACAAATATTTTAAAGTAAAGAAGGTATTGGGGAAGCACAGCATGATTGATGTTGATGAAAGAATTCTTAATCAATGGACCTAGTATGGAGGAGCCTGGTGACAGCTAAGGGACACTATGCTTTTTGACATTGGAGTTGCTGTCTCTAGAAATATTTCCAGAATCTTTAGAAAGAGGACATTGTAGTTGTATATTATACTGGTGTCTGCCAGTATCATATGTGTCACTATTAATCAATGCATTTACAATGGAGCCTGAGACCCATTAAAATCTGGGCCCTATTTCCTGGCTCTTCATTTATATCTCTCCTCCTTGAAGTCACAGTTGGCCTTTTTGTACTTCTTTTAAAATAATCCCTTCAGAAGTACAAGTATTCATGTTATTTATAAACATAAACATATATAAAAGAAGAATTTACCGAAGAAAATGAAAGTGAGTTTTCTTTGCAAGTGTCAAAATTGGAAGTTGTCAAGGTGGACAAAACTATTGTTTTACTTTTGTATTTTGCAGCAATCTTACTTCAAGGGAATATAACATATACAATAGTGAAGAGAACTTTAATACAACAAATTTTTCCTTTGTTCATCCAACAGCCCAACTCTAAACAATGTTTCTGATGGGAAAACCCTCTTGAGATTTTTCCATTGACTTTAAAAATTGCATATATGTATAAAGGATTGTATAAAGTACACTGTACTCATTTTTCTTTTAATAAAATATTTTAAGATCTTTAAAAAAAAGAAAAAAAATCCCTCACCTACTAGGTTTTTCCTTCATATATTTCAAGAAGCACGCTCTTATTTCATTATTTCTCTCTTCAGTTGTCATCTTATCATTATTATCTTCCCTGATCAGTTCATAGAAAAAAGAAATCCAACAAGTTATAATCAGTTAACTCATCAATAGTTACTCAGTATCAGTTATAACTATATCACAAAATGTGTTTTCATTTTACTATTTTAAATATTCTTTCATCATCTCTCTCCTAATAGAAATGTAAACTTTAGAAGGACAGAGACACCACCTGTTTGGAACAACATAACCACAACACCTGGGACAATGAACAGGGCAGGATAAATAAATGACCGTCTCGAGGTAAGTCTCAAGTACTTTTTCTCTTTCAGTGCTGGGGTGACAATCAACAGAGATACATGCCTACACATTACTTTGTTTTTCATTTGTTTTAAAGCCTAAATCACTTATCTCAAGGACCAACTTATCAAATGAAAATTACACTTGAATTACAAAAGACTTGACAAAGGAATATCAAATGAATACACATTTGCATTTCTTAACACTCCAATAAAATCAAAATATATGTGGTACTGGCAGCAGATAAAATATATATATATATATATATATATATATATATATATAGAGAGAGAGAGAGAGAGAGAGAGAGAGAGAGAGAGAGAGAGAGAGATTATACACATATATATGAATGTTAGCAAGGTTATTCATTTTGTGTGTGTGTGTGTGTGTGTGTGTGTGTGTGTGTGCTGAAGATTGAATTCAGGGCCTTGTGCATGTGAGGCAAGCACTCTACCAACTGAGCTATATCCCTAGCCCAAGCTTATTCAATTTTAATTTAAAGTTTTCTGTTTGAAAAATACTGAGTTTTCTTCTACATAAAATATTTAATGAAAATATTTTCTGTCATATTTCGGGACATTATGAAGCTCTAAATATTTGTTTTGTGGGGAAAATCAAAACAGGTCTTCCCTGAGTTTACTTCTAGTATTACATTCATTTTTCTGTGTTTGGAATGCAGATTAAGTAAAACAAATATATATAAAAATACTTGAAGAGAGAGAATATTTCAAAAGACAAAACAAAACAACAACAAAAATTTTGTTCAAGAAGCCTACATTGTGGAAATTATTCTATCTATTGCCAGAACTTTCCCCATAGAAACACTTCCACCTGGGTAAGATAGAGTTAGCATTTAAAATTTCATTAAAAACTTCAGAAAAGGAGACCCTCATGGGTTCACAAAATATATATAGATGGTGTGAGGGGGAAGAGAAGAAAAAAAAGAGAGAGAGAGAGAGATAAGTGTCACAGTAGAATGGGTGGAGAATAGTGATGGGAGGGGAAGGGAGGGAAGGGGAGATAGGAAGAACAGCAGAATACAATTGACACTAGGATTGCTGTATGTATACACATGGATGTATAACCAATGTGATCCTGCAATCTGTACACGTGGAAAAATGAGAATTCATACCCTATTTGAATCAAATGTGTGATATGTCAAGATCACTGTATTTTCTTGAAAAACTAATAAAAAAATAAAATTTCAGAAAAACTTGTCCCCTCCACCTCAGAAGATTCAGGAAATTTTTATGTTTAAAATTTAACTCTTATGCATTTGAGTATAACATTTATACTGTTTTCTGAAAATAACTCTTCACCATTTAAGTGCGTTATTTAAAATCACTGTGTTGTCTAGTTATCAAAACAAAAGAAAGAATAAAGATGTGTGGCCCCTTGGGGCCAGAGAAAGAAGTTCATATAAATATTTATGTCCCAAGTGAAAATGTTCTCAATATAATCACCCTTTTCACTCCTTCACCTATCATCTATAGCAGGTGACAGCATTCCAATGTAATCACCTGAAGACTGATTAATCATTTAAAGTTCTACAGTTAAACAGAAAATATTTACTAAAGGTAATATAGAACCAGGATGGTATTTTGGGACCTTGACCTGTCTTTTAAGTTTAAGAAATGATGCTGTCATATTTCTGTAGGAGACAGCATATGGTATGCAAGATAAAATGTTGTTTCTCTAATATATCCCAACCCCAAAGAACCAGTTGATGAGAGGATGAATGTTTATATGACAAGCTTAGGTATTTGCTTGCCTCTGTGAAAATTAAATTGTCATTGTGCCAAGGGTATACAAAGAATATTCATCAGCAATTAATGTCAGTATGTTTATGTAGAATTTGAATGGGTTCTTTATACAAATCAAAAATGGTTATGTGGAAAGAAATATAGATCAATTATGTACTTAGAAACTGAATTCTTAAAATAAATATCAAGACACAAGAATGACATAAGATTATCAGTTTTCATCTATTTATACTCTTGGAACTCCAATAAACCAAATTTATTATCTCTTATAAAGAAATGGTCATATTATTCACAGAAAAAAATATTAGAAATAATATATTTTATTTAATGTTTTAAATAAATAAAATTCACTGACAATGTTAATTTAAAACTATATAATTGCTATAATTTTGAAGAAGTGATCATAACATGAGGTAAATTTCAATATATTGATACAAATTTTATACTATGCATCTTTAGAAAAACACGTTTATGAACCATAATATTTATTATCATTTCTAGATTTCCATGTTCAAAATAGTGACAGCCTATTCTGTTTATTCCAATTTTTTAATTGGTTTATTAGAAGTAATACATCTCATGTCCACTCAAGATGAGGATAATGAACACTGAAAATAAGTAGAATTATTATTAAGATAACCAAAAGCTTAATGGAAAAAGATAAATGTCACTGTATTTCATATTCAACAATTATTATTAGTGTGTGGTAGGACATTGATTTAACTAAATTCATTAAAATCACCAACTGTGTTTTTTTTTTTGTTGTTGTTGTTGTTGTTTGAGTGTATCATCATGCAAACCAGGCTATGTGTATGTGTATATACACATGTATAGTTTCCCTAGTCATTTTAAAAAATTCTTATTCTATATTTTTATTCTATTCAAATTTGGTTTCAATATTAAATTTATCATAATTTATATAAAATGTATCATAAATATTCACATACACACCAAAATATTGAAGGTGTTTTAAAGTACAGAATAAAAATATGAATTAATATTTTTATCTTCAAATTATCTTATCTTACAGGTATATGTGTATAATGAGGAAATAGTTCATGTAGACCTGTGTATGTTTAAATGTTAAAGTTTTGGGCTTTAATCTAGAAGCATTATGTATAGCACCAGTACAGGGTGGAATGAATTATGGTTTGTGGAACTAAATTCAGCAAAACAGTTTGAAGACAACAAGAAGAAGCTTTAGCATTTTAATAGAGGTGTTTATTTGTAAAGAAGAATAAAAATATTACAATAAGACACCAAGATCTTAAATCACTTTCCCCTTTAGATATGAGGATGGGATCAGTTAATGAAGAACTGTAAGCAATGACTGCTGAGAGATGTTCAAGAAGCAGGTAATCATGCAGAGGAGACAAAAGGCTAGATTTGCACCATTTTCTTATTTCTGTGTTGTAAATGTCTTCAGCATGGTTAATCTCAAGTTCCAAATTTCAACCATCAAATGAGAAAATAGGAAGAAATGCCCAAATTGGCTTTATTTCCCAGTTAGGGCCAGCTATACCACCCCATTTCATAACTAAGATGTATAGGAGCTTTATTCAATAAATGCAGACCCTTAGTCAAGAGAATGCCATGGAAGACGATTCTTCCCATAGAACTCAAGAATGAAGAGACTGTGGATGAGGATCAGACTTGAGATTATGAGTTCCAGATGTCACAAAGGATATGAATAGAAACAACACTGTTCTAGTAAGAGCGATTAATATTTTGTTCCAAATATATGTGAAAAAATTCAAAATGTGAGCTAAATATGGTATGTCTGGAATTTATTCATTTTCTTCAATTATATAGGGTTTTAAAGATTTGACTGTATAAATGCTCAATATTTTCTAATTATTGTTTTCATGTTTGTATTTAAATCTATTTGAATTCTAGTTAGACTTCCCAGTGTACATTAGTAACTATATCACTTTAAAAACATCATGCTGTATTATATCTTCCTGAAATACACTAAGAGAAAAACAAGACCTAAAAACAAGATTTAAACAAATTTTGTGACCAACATCATGAACAATAGAAATCTCTGGTAATATGAATACCTTTATATCTGAATACTCATTTTTTACAATAATAAATAGGTAATAATTTTGTTTTATTTGAACAAAGTTTAGTTGCATAACATATTTTCAAATAACTTTGAATATAATGAATTATTCAAGCTTTCATCATGTTTTTTGTTAATTAAATATCTATAATGATTTCCATTAGTTTTAAATTATTGTCATAATAAATCATTTCATCAACATTTTGTTACTTATATCTTAACTAATATAATTAACAATAGTATGTATACATGTACATGTGTAAAAAAAATAATAAGAAAAATAAAAATAATGCTATTTTAACAAATATTCTATTTATATTAATTGGAGTGGAAATTACTACATTGAGCCACTGCAGCATTTCACTGAGATATTTGAAAAATGAATAACAAACAATTCACAAAGCTTTGACAATATAAACAACCTATGAAAAGTTTATGTAAGAACAAAAATGCTCAGTGATATAATTTTGAACTCAATCAATCAATAATTACTTTCTTGGAAAGAAATGCATAGCTGTGTTTGAAAATAAAATATTCACACACACACACACACACACACACACATACACACTTTTATAGCCCTTAGTTTCAAGCATTTAGACTTTTCTTGAAATATTACCCTTTGGGCCAAAATTTCTCATTCTTGTACTGAGCTTCAAGGTGCAATATTTGCAAAGGTTAGTAAAATTCCATTAAGTCATTTTGACTTATCCAAGGGTGAACTTTAAGAAATTGTTCAGACAGTTTTAATATACTTGGAGAGTTGAAAAGTAGTTTGTTTTTAAAGTTCACACTTGGCACATATTTAGTCTTCACTGAAGAATTGATGCCAAAACTTTTTAAGGCATGTTGAAGTATTGCAAGAGCAAGATTGAAATCTCTGTGCCTTCTGTTTGATTCCTAAGTTATAGCAGAATGATTATAGCCCACGTGAGTCTGCAGAGAAAGGGATACATTATTTCTCACCTATTAAAATCTGTGTGCCTTTTTGTCATTTCTCATATATTTTTATGTATTCTCTTATTTAAATCTATTGATTATCTGTTAGCAGTCAATAATCTGATAATGAGCACAAATACTGTCAAATAAAAAAGAAAAAATGTTACAAAAACAAACAGGTTTATCTATTGATGCACTTTAAATTCCTATGATTTTATTTATTTTTTCCTATTACTTGTTATATGATATTAAATGTGTGTAGGGCCCTAATGAAAATAAGTGAATATTTAGCTACAAAGATGAAAGAATCAAAAGGTAGGAAAATAGGTATAATTAATCATTTACTTCAAATAGGGAATAAAATAAGTTTTTATATTTGCACACACACAAAGACAGAACCTATACCTAAATCACATATCTTTTACAAAAACTGACTAAATGAGGTATATAAAAGTAAAACATAGAACTATACAACATTCAACTTACACAAAAAGTAGGAGGAAATCTTCAGTGTAGGGTACTTCAAATAGTTTCTAGACTTGACACACAGAGCAATTAATAATCGAAAAAAATTGACAAATAAAATTCCATTGAAGTTAAAGATTATGTCTGTGATAGACTCTAATGAAAAAAAAAAGAAGAAGAAGACAAGCTGCACAGTTTGAGCAAATGTTTGCAAAGAATACATGAATATGTATTACTGTCTAGATTAAATAAAAGACACTCCCCCTAAAAATATTCCATTTACAAAATGGGCAAAATTCATGAATAGACATTTTCATGAAGAGGTTATATAAATAGTTAATAAGCACATAAAAATATGTCAATGTCATTACTATAAGAAAATGCAAATAAAGACCAAATTTAGTTTCCAGTGCATATCTAAACAGCTAAAATTCTTTAGAAAGTGATGGAAACCAAATATAAGAAAGGATACACATCATTATCCAAAGTACATGTATGAAGAGATGAATTGGATATACAAAGATATGAGAATTTGTGGTATATATGTGTAATAAGAATTATAATGCATCCCGATATAATTTTTTAAATCAATAAAAAAATAAATAAAAAATAAAAAGAAAGAACACGGAGAAACTTTATCATTCACATTGTTTTGTGGGAATCTAAAATGTTGCAGCATTTCTGAAAAAAAGAGTTGAGCAGTTTTTTATAGTAGAATATACATAATACTGTACTATTCAACAGTTGCACTCTTAGGTAGCTGAGAAATTAAAATTTATGTTCCTACAAACGTGGTTATACATGCTCACAATAATTGTTTTAGTTATAAGAGCAAAAAGTAGAAACCATATAAGTATCCTTCATTCACCAAATGGTTATCCAAGCAGTGTTATGTTCATATCAGCAAAAAAAAGAGGAATGCAGTGTGATACAGGTAACAACTTGGATTAACTTAAGAGAAATACAAAGGTCAATTTAAAAGACTACATATTACTTGTTTCTATCAATGTAACATTCTTAAAATTTAAAAAAAAATACATATCTATGGAAAATACTAATGGTTGCCACAAGAGTATTGGAGGTAGGACTGCAGAGGCACAGACAGCATGGTGGTCTGTTTACAAAGAACAGCTTGAGGGACTTGGTGGGATGGAACTATTCTATATCTTGATTGTGATCGTGAATTTATTAATATGTACATGTGATAAAAATGCATAGATGAATCACATACAAACACAGACAAATGAGTATTTTGTGAACTCCAAATAGGAATGTATGGGTATATCAGTGTCAACTTACGTTTTTTATGTTCGACATTTTTGTAAGATACAACCATTGGAGAATATTGACTGAGGTATGCATAAAATGTCTCCATATTATTTCTTACAATTGACAATAAACATATAATTACCTCATTAAGTACTTAACTAAAATATATAGTATTTCAGTTATCAAGGTGTAATAATATAATTAAGCTGCTGCAATTTAATTTTAATGCTTATGTATAAATAATAGGTGGGAGATTACACTAACCAAACAGAATTTAATCACTGAAAGCATTTGATGTCCAATGATTATAATATCTGAAATTATCAAGGAAGAAAAAAAGGAATAGATATATACAAATATTACTTTGGGGAAAACTCTATGGAAAAAATATATAGTGTTAAAGTCATAATTTATACAATTGGGTGTTTTCTGTTGTCTTCAAACCTATATTAGAAAATTAGCATGCATTCTCTGTGTGTCCCTTTACAGAGATAACTAAGCTGGTATCACATGACAAAGGGCAGTAGGAGAGCTGAAGTTTATACTCCTGTTGTTAGCAGTCAAAATGGTCAAAAAAAAAAAAAAAAAAAACTCATGTTGTTGGAAATATCCAAGGAATACATCCCTTGGATGTAACTCAAGAAAAGGTAAGTAAGAAGATTTATAGATGAGGACAAGCAAAAGGTATGGAAACCTTCCATATGGGCAAAATATACTAATATAAATCAGAATTATATATTTTCACACATGATTTGCCAGTTTTGCCTTTTATATATAAAGTAAAATTCCTAAAATATGTACAGTTCTTATACTTTGGAATACATAATGAGTTTCATGTTATATATATAAAAAAAGCCATGATGGTTTCTATGAATGTTTTTCTTCCATTATATTAATCTAGGTCCACACTAAGTGACTTTCTGTGTAAAGGAAAGTGCTAGAAAAATGCCCTCATAAAGACTAGAAGAAAATCTTGATATTTCCATGTATAAGCTAAAACATGCTACACAATATTTCCCAGTGATCATAATTCCATAAGTCAGTCTCTTCTGAGATATATTAATTTAATTATAATGTTGAATAATAAATTCAGAAAAAAATTCCATGGTGATTTAATTGTAAGGCAATTCTCTGTAATGTGAATTTGATATCTCATTACTTTCAAACTTCCATTTATACAGTTTATTTCTCAAGTAAGTATGGATTGAGTTTAGGTTAGGTTAACAATAAGAAATGTCTGATGTGCACTTAATTTTTTTAATGTATAGAAATAGCACTTTCCTGTTGCTCAAGCTAATGGAATGCATGAGGTACTGTACTAAATAACGGGGACACTGAGACAGAAAATCATGTTTCTTTCCTCCTGAAACTCACAATTTAAGAAGGCCAATAGACACTTAAATTGTTCTTCAAAACTGCTGACCTTTTTTCCTAAATAGTATATCTGATGCTTTCTTAATGTGCTTGGTTTTAGAAATAAAATAGAGAAAATTCAGTTTAACTTGAGTTTCAAATATGCAATAAGTACTTATTAGTATAATTTGATCCCACTTATTATGGGTTCTTATAGCATGAAAACTACTTATACCAAAAAATTCAGTCATTTTTTTCTTTGAATTTAAATTTAGTTCTCTGTCTTGTATCTTTAGTTTCTAAATCTGTCATCAACTACATATCACCCTCATTTTCTTTTCTAGAATTCATCCTAAAATTTACACTTTTAACATCTGTTTTTATCACTATCTTCAAAGATCCATGAGAGTAAGCCAATGCTTAGAACCTAAACTGAAGGCTATTTTATAAGAAATATCTAGCAACTGTTTATTAAAGCAAGGGAGAAATACTTGTGTGTATGCAAATGTATGTATGTGGAGGAAATATATGTATATGTTTCATCAAATGTTGAATAAATATTTAGCAATTGAAAAATGACAAAATGTACTTGTAAAAAAATTAAAAACAAAACAAGTTAGGATAGATAAGAAAATATTTTTAAGGTTGATTTTATATAAACTAAAACAACTTAGCAAATGAAAATATGGAAGCATTCTTCTCTATAAAGACATTTCAGAAAGTGAAGGCTGACAAGTCTGGCTTTTTAAAGAAGTAAAACTTCTGTAGCTTGGGAAAGAAACTTCTAATACTGATTGATTTTTTACCCATAGTGTCACTTTTTTCTATGATGTGATACTTTCAGTTCTCTGGGCTTTGGTAACTGGTATTCTTTCCAGGACTATATCTGGTGCTTAAGTGAATCTACTTGCTCAGTACAAATGAAATTCTGGCAGCTGAAAAAGGGCCTCACAGGTGCAGCTCACCTTCAGATAAAGTGAGTAGTATGTGTTTGGTTCTGAATAACAGGAGGATGCAGGAAATACAAGAAGTATATTTCATTATATTAATGACTAACACAGCAAACCTGGAATACAATTTTGAAAATTACACCCACTTTACATGGATGCCATTAGTTTAGTAAATCAGATGTAAAAGGTCTTCTAGAGTTCATCTAGTTTCACTGAGATTCAAATATCATTTCAATAGAAAAAGAAACTCTGAAATATTAACCTAGAAATGGATTTTGAATAATGTTTGTATTACTCCCCAGCCCTCTTTCATTAAAATAACTGATATTAACTCATCCACAGACATTCTTTCCTGGTTTGTGAGAAATTAGCCTTGCAAGTACAAAATTATGATGTATTCACAGTCTGATTAGATTAGAGATGAGAAACTGGAACCAAGCCTTAAACGACTGAAGGCCTATCTTTCACTTTTTTCATCTTTTTCAGATAGTTGCTGAACTGTGACAACCCACATTTGAAGATTACAAACCCATTTGTGGGTTTGAAAGCATTTTTCCCTTACCTTACACACTTAGAGCTACAGGTCTTTGCCAATTAGGATGTGCTATCATCAAATGATACATCAAATGACACATCTTTCTATTTATTTTCTGAGAAAGCTCAAAATTTTTAGTTTCTATCCCCTTTCGTTTAACCTGAATAAATCAAATGTGTAAAAGTGTTTACTTGTTTCTAAAGTTGTCACTGCTCGGAGATCCAACATGGCGGCGGGCGTGGAGAGATCAAGTCTCTGACCTCTTCAGCTGCACGGGCATAGGGAGTCATAAACTGTCTAAATGCTGTTTGCTCAGGATCACTAGGCAATGTTGAGCTGATGTGGATCTGGGGTGAACAGTTTGGGCCTCTAAGAACACACACCAAGCCCGGATCAGCTGCATTCAAGCTCCAGTTCTCCTGCTTCTCATGACTCAGCACTAACGATCCTACTGAAATAACTGGTCGGCCCTTCTGAACTTACAGAGGTAAAAGCCAACCGAGCCTTCATAGGCAGTGGCCACAGGATTGAAACGGGGCTTGGGAGAGACAGTCAGGACCCACCCGTTGCATTGGTCACCCGGCAAAGGGAAAGAATGGTCACCATTTGCATGGGATACCACCATGGCAGAGAACTGACGTCACGGGCAGAGGAGATAACTTCATAGAAACCAGCGGTGACACGTGTGTAATCCCCTAGCCATCCCTCTCCACACAGCGGGGAAACCTTAAGGGCCCCTCCCAGCTCTCCCATGAGAGAGATAGCCAGACCAAGGGAATCAGGAATGGCGCAGGACTCCCTGCTACCACTCCCACCAGTGCTGACAACTGAGGTCTCTTGCACCAGCTACCGGGGGCGTGGCGACCGGAGGGCAAGCAAATTCGCTGGGGGTTTTCAGCCCTAAGCTCTACAAACTTAGGGTCTGTGGGAGGCAAACAGGAAGAGTGTGCCCAGGCATTCATGAAAACAGGGCTCCCAGGAGCACCAGACCTGGCGTGTAGCCAGTATTGTGATGAGCGTCACAGGCTTGAGGAAACACAAGAGAAGGCCCTAGACACTCAAGATTGGAGACCCGCCCAGTCTGGGAGGAAGAGCTACTGCACAGATTGGTTTCCACCTATTGAGAGGAGAAGCTTGGCCCAGTGGGCACAGCTCCACCTACTGGAAGAGAAGTTAATCAAACTATGACTGCATTTATTATTATTATTATTATTATTATTATTTTTAATTTGGGTTTTTTCTTTAATTTTCATTTTTTTGTTGTTGTTCTTTAACTTTTTTAATGTTTTTAATTTTTTTAAGTTTTTTATTTTATTATTATTTTTTTTAATTTTTAATTTTCATTTTTTTATTAGCATTATTATTTAAATTTTTTTTTCTTTATTTATTTCTATTTTTTCTCTTTTGTCTTTTCATTTCTTTTCAATTTTCTTATTCCCCCTTTCTTGAATTCTACCTGCTTACTCTCATTCTCTTTAGTGACTTCTTCCCTTCCCTTCTAATATCTTTCCTCCCAAGCATCAAATAAATTTATAAGAGTAAACAGTAACTCAGCAGTCAAACAGAACAAGAAGTAATATGAGCAGCATAAAAAAGCAAGGAAGAAAAGGAGTACAAACAATGAAGGACAGCCTAAATATTCAGGAGGACCTAGAGTCATCAGAAAAATGGTCATATAAAGAACTCAAGGAATACCTTAGACAGATAGAATGGAACCTTAAAGAGGATACGAGACAGCAAATCCAAACAGTGAAAGAACACATTGAAAATGAATTACATAAACAGATAAAAGAAGAAGTTAAGCATCTTTATCAGAGATAGAGATTATTAAAAAAATCAAACAATAATTCTAGAAATGAAGGAAACAATAAACCAAATTAAAACTCAATTGAGAGTGGACCAAGTAGAAGCCAGAACGTCAGATAATGAAGACAAAATATATTATCTTGAAAAGAGTCTAGCCAACTCAGAAAGGCTGGTAAAAAATCACGAGAAAAACATCTAAGAGATATGGGATAACATAAAAAAACCAAACTTATGAGTCATCAGGATAGAGAAAGGTACAGAGATTCAAACCAAGGGAATGAGTAACCTGCTGAATGAAATAATTACAGAAAACTTTCCAGAAATAAAAAAGGAAACGGATATACAAATTGTAGATGCATACAGGACACCGAGCACACAAAATCACAGTAGACCAACGCCAAGGCACATTGTTATGAAGATAGCCAATATACAGAACAAAGAGAAAATATTAAAAGCTACAAGAGAAAGGAGGCAGATTACATTCAGGGATAAACCAATAAGGTTAACAACGGATTTTTTATCACAGACGCTGAAAGCAAGAAGTTCCTGGAACAATGTATTTCAAACACTGAAAGACAATGGATGCCAACCAAGAATTCTGTATCCAGCAAAATTAAGCTTCAGGTACGACAACGAAATAAAAATCTTTCATGATAAACAAAAGCTAAAAGAATTTGCAGCCAGAAAACCAGCATTGCAAAGCTTCTTGAGCAAAACGAGGAAGAAATGAAAAACAACAACCAAAACCATCAGTGGGAAGTGCCTTGGTAATGACAGAGGGCAGGGGGGAAAGCTAATCATGGAGAAACAAACTAAATTTAAAAAAAAAGATAAATAATCAAACATGGCTGGCAGTACAAACCATATATCAATAGTAAATCTAAACGTTAATGGCTTAAAGTCTCCAATAAAGTGACATAGGCTGGTAACATGGATTACAAAAACAAATCCAACAATATGTTGCCTCCAGGAGACACATCTGATTGGAAAAGACATACACAGGCTGTCAGTGAAAGGTTGGGAAAAAATATACCACACACACAGTCCTTGTAAGCAAGCAGGGGTGGCCATCCTCATATCGAATAAAATATACTTCAAGACTAAGTTAATCAAAAGGGATAAGGAAGGACATTATATACTGTTAAAAGGAACCATTCTACAACAAGACATAACAATTATCAATATTTATGCACCAAATAATGGTGCTGCGACGTTTATAAAACAAATTCTCCTCAAGTTCAAGAATCAAATAGACCACAACACAATAATTATGGGTGACTTCAACACACCTCTCTCACCATTGGACAGATCCTCCAAACAAAAGTTTAATAAAGAAACTATAGAACTCAATATCACAATCAATATCGTAGACTTAACTGACATATATAGAATATATCAACCATCATCAAGTGGATATACTTTTTTTCTCAGCAGCACATGGATCCTTCTCAAAAATAGACCATAAATCATGCCATAGGGCAACCCTCAGTAAATATAAAAGGGTGGAGATAATACCATGCATTTTATCTGATCATAATGGAATGAAACTGGAAATCAATGATAAAAGAAGGAAGGAAAAATCCTACATCACATAGAAAAAAACAATATGTTATTGAATGATCAATGGGTTACAGAAGACATAAAGGAGGAAATCAAAAAATTCTTAAAGATAAATGAAAATACAGACACAACATATAGGAATCTATGAGACACAATGAAAGCAGTTTTAAGAGGGAAATTCATCGCCTGGAGGTCATTCCTCAAAAAAAAAGAAAAACCAACAAATAAATGAGCTCACACTTCATCTCAAAGCCCTAGAAAAGGAAGAGCTAAACAACAGCAAATGTAGCAGAAGGCAAGAAATAATTAAAATCAGAGCAGAAATCAATGAAATTGAAACAAAAGAAACTATTTAAAAATTAAAAAAACTAAAAGTTGGTTCTTCGAAAAAATAAATAAGATCGACAGACCCTTAGCCATGCTAACGAAGAGGAGAGAGAACTCAAATTACTAACATATGGGATGAAAAAGGCAATATCAAAACAGATGCTACAGAAGTAGAAATTATTTTGAAAACCTATATTCCAATAAAATATAAGATAGTGAAGATATCGATAAATTTCATAAGTCATATGATTTGCCCAGACTGAGTCAGGAGGATACACACAATTTAAACAGACCAATATGAATGGTTGAAATAGAGGAAGCAATCAAAAGATTACCAACCAAGAAAAGCCCAGGACCAGATGAGTACACAGCTGAGTTTTACAAAACCTTTAAAGAAGAATTAATACCAATACTTTTCAAATTATTTCAGGAAAGAGAAAAAGAGGGAGCTCTGCCAAATTCATTCTATGAGGCCAACATCACCCTGATTCCAAAACCAGACAAAGACATCTCAAAGAAAGAAAAGTACAGACCAATATCTCTGATGAACCTAGATGCAAAAATCCTCAATAAAATTCTGGCAAATGGGATACAAACGCACATCAAAAAAATTGTGCACCATGATCAAGTAGGATTCATTCCTGGGATGCAAAGATGGTTCAATATACTGAAATCAATAAATGTTATTCACCACATCAATAGACTTAAAGATAAGAACCATATGATCATCTCGATAGATGCAGAAAAAGCATTCGACAAAGTACAGCATCCCTTTATGTTCAAAACATTAGAAAAACTAGGGATAAAAGGAAGTTTCCTTGACATTGTAAAAGCTATCGATGCTAAGCCTCAGGCTAGCATCATTCTGAATGGAGAAAAATTGAAGGCATTCAATTTTTGCCAGAGCAATTAGACAGACGAAAGAAATTAAAGGCATAAAAATAGAAAAAGAAGAACTTAAATTATCAGTATTTGTGGAAGACATGATTCTATATCTAGAAGACCTAAAGGGTCTCAAAAAAAATACTAGAACTAATAAATGAATTCAGCAAAGTGGCAGGATATAAAATCAACACGCATAAATCAAAGTCATTTCTGTATATCAGCGACAAAACTTCTGAAACGGAAATGAGGAAAAACACTCCATTCACAATATCCTCAAAGAAAATAAGATACTTGGGAATCAACCTAACAAAAGAGGTGAAAGATTTATACAATGAAAACTACAGAACCCTAAAGAGAGAGAGAGAAGAAGATCTTAGAAGATGGAAAAATGTACCCTGTTCATGGATAGGCAGAACTAACATCATCAAAATGGCGATATTACCCAAAGTTCTCTGCAGGTTTAATGTGATGCCAATCAAAACCCCAACGGCATTTCTTGTAGAAATAGATAAAGCAATCATGAAATTCATATGGAAAAATAAAAGACCCAGAATAGCAAAAACAATTCTAAGCAGGAAGTGTGATTCAGGCGGTATAGTGATACCAGATTGCAAACTATATTACAGAGCAATAGTAACAAAAACAGCATGGTACTGGTACCAAACAGGCAGGTGGACCAATGGTACAGAATAGAGGACACAGAGACTAATCCACAAATTTGCAACTATCTTATATTTGATAAAGGGGCTAAAAGCATGCAATGGAGGAAAGATAGTATCTTCAACAAATGGTGCTGGGAAAACTGGAAATCCATATGCAACAAAATGAAACTGAATCCCCTCCTCTCGCCATGCACAAAAGTTAACTCAAAGTGGATCAAGGAGCTAGATATAAAATCAGAGACTCTGAGTCTTATAGAAGAAAAAGTTGGCTCTGATCTACATATTGTGAGGTCGGGCTCCAAATTCCTTAATAGGACACCCATTGCACAAGAGTTAATAACAAGAATCAACAAATGGGTCTTACTTAAACTGAAAAGTTTTTTCTCAGCAAGAGAAACAATAAGAGAGGTAAATAGGGAGCTTACATCATGGGAACAAATTTTTATTCCTCACACTTCAGATAGAGCCCTAATATCCAGAGTATACAAAGAACTCAAAAAATTAGACAATAAGACAACAAATAACCCAATCAACAAATGGGCCAAGGACCTGAACAGACACTTCTCAGAGGAGGACATACAATCAATCAAAAAGTACATGAAAAAATGCTCACCATCTGTAGCAGTCAGAGAAATGCAAACCAAAACCACCCTAAATACCATCTCACTCCAGTAAGATTGGCAGTAAGATTATGAAGTCAAACAACAACAAGTGCTGGTGAGGATATGGGGAAAAGGGTACTCTTGTACATTGCTGGTGGGACTGCAAACTGGTGCGACCAATTTGGAAAGCAGTATGGAGATTCCTGGGAAAGCTGGGAATGGAATCACCATTTGATCCAGCTATTGCCCTTCTCAGACTATTCCTTGAAGACCTTAAAAGAGTGTAATACAGAGATACTGCCACATTGATGTTCATAGCAGCACAATTCACAATTGCTAGACTGTGGAACCAACCCAGATGCCCTTCAATAGATGAATGGATAAAAATAGTGGCATTTATACACCATGGAGTATTATGCAGCACTAAAAAATGACAAAATCATGGAATTTGCAGGGAAATGGATGGCACTAGAGCAGATTATGCTTAGTGAAGCTAGCCAATCCCTAAAAACAAATACCAAATGCCTTCTTTGATATAATAAGAGCAATTAAGAACAGAGCAGGGAGGAAGAGCAGGAAGAAAAGATTAACATTAAAGAGAGACATGAGGTGGGAGGGAAAGGAAGAGAAAAGGGAAATTGCATGGAAATGGAGGGAGACCCTCATTGTTATACAAAATTACATATAAGAGGTTGTGAGGGGAATGGGAAAACAAACAAGGAGAGAAATGAATTACAGTAGATGGGGTAGAGAGAGAAGATGGGAGGGGAGGGGAGGGAGGATAGTAGAGGATAGGAAAGGTAGCAGATTACAACAGTTACTAATAGGGCAATATGTAAAAATGTGGATGTGTAACCGATGTGATTCTGCAATCTGTATTTGGGGTAAAAATGGGAGTTCATAACCCACTTGAATCTAATGTATGAAATTTGATATGTCAAGAGTTTTGTAATGTTTTGAACAACCAATAAAAAAAGAAAAAAAATCAAAAATCAGAAAAAAAGTTGTCACTTCTATCAATCATGTTTTTATTCCCTTTATTGAGAAGTTTTAACAAAGAAAAAAATCAAAAACATGAAATTTTTTAAACTGTTGTTATTTTAACAGGCACTATTTGCAAGTAAGTTGATAACACACTAAATTATTTTAAAACAAGATTTTCCCTTATGTTATAATCCTCAAACATTTTCCAAAAAAATAAAATTTTGTTGTTACAAGAAAAGTAGAGAAAAATAATGCAGAGATTAGAAGGATAAAGTGCACTTGGGATATTATTATATAAAGTTTTGGTGATACTTGAAAGGTATAAAATAGGAAAAATGGTAAGTTCATACTTACATTAATAAAAATTATTATTGTGAGATCTGGTTTTGTAAACCATTCAATAATAGACATTAAAATTTAGTTAAAGGTAACAATTCAATAGAAATTGTAGTTATTGCATATATTGTTATTATTACAAGTGAGTGATTAAATGAACAAATGCTTATTAAAATCCTTTCTTAGAGATCTGGAATGACTGAGAGTTCTGTTCAGGATAGCTTCACTGTTCACAATTAAAAAAAATACAACAGATATCAAGTATAGATGGTTAAAAATCAATGACAAAATGAAGACTGATGACAAAAATTAACGAGGGTTTCATTTATTAGCTGAAATATATAAATTAAAATCTCTCTAATACTCCATATAAACCATTTAACTTTATTAGAATAATGTTAAAGTTATCATTAATGGTTTAATAATTGAAATTGAAGATACACAAAATAAACTATATTTTTCTCTTATTTTAGTATAAAAAAGTTATAGATTTCCCTTAAAATATTTTCCAAGTTTTAAATATTTAATGAAAATATCTTTCATAAAAATTATATCACACCATGCAAACACAATTTTAATTTGATGACTACATCTTTGTAGTATATTTTGTAGTCAGTTTGATGCTTCCATTTTGTTCATTTGCTTGAAGATTACTCTGCTTATTTGAAGTCTTTGGAGTTCCATACCAGTTTTAAGATAGTTTTCCTATTTCTGTGAGGAAATCTGTTGATATTTTGAAAGGATTTCATTTAATTTATAAATCACTTTAGGTAATATTAACATTTTAACAATATCAATTCTTCCAATACATGGATAAATCCTATCTTTACCTTTGTCTTCTATATTTCATGAATGTTTTATAATTTTAATTGTACAACTATCACATTTATCTGGTTTCTGTATATTGAATCATCGTTAGTCAACTAATTTTCAAAAAATAAAAAAAGAAACGAGCACATACTGAAAAAAGGGCAAGTCCTACAATAAATAGAACTGGAAAAAGAACTGGATATTTAATTACAGAAATATAAAAGTAGAGTACTATATTTCACAATTCATAAAATCAAATAAAAAATGAATGACTATGTTAAATGTTAAACCAGGAACTATGAAGCTAGAGAAGAAAACTTAAAGAAAAACGCCTCATAATTTGGGCTGAGCAAAGGTGCTTGGATAAGACCCTACAACCCAGAAAATCAAAAGCAAAAATGACAAACAGCAGTACACCAAACTAAAATATTTCTGCCCAGCCAAGGAAATCAATGAAGTGAAGATAAATTCTACAGAATGGATGCACAGTGGAAGAAATATTTGGAAAGTATAATCTGATAAAGTATCAATATAGAGAATATATAAGAAACTCAAGTCAATTGCATATTATATACACTTAAAAGATGTTATATATACATATGTGAATAAAATAATATTTAAATTTAAAGGAAAATGCCATATATACATACAATTCAATTTTAATATATATACATATATATATATACACACATGTGTGTATATGTGTGTGTACTTATATACATATATATAAAACAAATTTTAGTATTGCTTGCTCTACTAACAATTTTTTTCTCCATTATATGTACATTTTCTATTTCTTGAGACTTTAGAATAATTGGTAAGTAAATAATTTAATTTTTGGTTTGTTTTTTGTTACTAAGATGAGGTTATTTGTATCTTATATTTCTTATATTTGACTACTCTGTAATTACCTGATATTCTCTATGTTTTACCTGAAAATATTGGTGAATAATAAGAATTTCCAGCTTATTTTTCATAATGAGGCATAACTTAACTTTCCATAGCATTTCTCATGAGAAACTTGTGCACTTTGATTTGAGTGTGTTTTCCTCAACAACAATTTTTAGTTCTTCTACACAGGATTAAAATGAAGGGAGACCCTCATTGCTGTACAAAATTACATATAAGAGGTTGTGAGGGGAATGGGAAAATAAACAAGGAGAGAAATGAATTAAGTAGATGGGATAGAGAGAGAAGATATGAGGGAAGGGGATGGGAGATAGTAGGGGATAGGAAAGGTAGCAGAATACAATAGTTACTAATAGGGCATTATGTAAAATTGTGGATGTGTAACCAATGTAATTCTGCAATCTGCATTTGGGGTAAAAATTGGGAGTTCATAACCCACTTCAATCTAATGTATGAAATATGATATGTCAAGAGCTTTGTAATGTTGTGAACAACCAATAAAAAATGTAAAAATAAAAGAAATCACAAGTGTTACCCACAGTATAGATATTAAAAAAATAAAAAATAACAAATAAATAAAAAAATAAAACTTTCCCTAGAGATAATTTTAAATTTTAGTTTATTTTCTTATAGTTCCTATATACAGGGGTATTGAAAATTCAAACATTATGTTTATTAGCAATAGTTTTTTATTTACAAATTGTCAGAGGATATATTTCCACTTGGGTCTCAGACATAGGTATAAAAGTTTTCCTTTTAATCTACCTGTAGAAGTAAGCACTATTGTATCTCCAATTATTAACTAGTAAAACAATACTCCAAAACATATAGCTATTACAAATGTCTCATTTCCAACTCTTAAACTATTATTTATTTCCTATCCTCACTTTTACATTAATAAACAAAATGTATGGCAAGTAAATTTACAAATACCATGATTCTTTAAAGACAAAACTTCATCTCGACCAACCAAAGAAATAAAGAATAATAATACATATGCAAGGCAAGTGCTTTGCCACTGAGCTATAACCCCAGCCACAAATAACATGAATTTTATAAGTGATCAATATTGATAAATCCTTCCCTGTGCACATGGCAATCACTTCATCTGCGCATGAATACATGGTTAAAATTTTTATTTTCATACTTTTATTTTCATTTCCACTGAAGCAAAAAAGGGTGCTATATATGTTTTGTAGCTATTTTATATGGAATTGTTTTATTGATATCTGAGACAGTAACTTCATTATTGGTATGTGAAATTATACTTTTTGTATATTCATTTTATATCTTGTAACTCTCGTAAAATAATTTATGTTCTAACAACTTTTTGGTGAATTAGCTTATTCTTTCAATAGAATGATAACATTCATAAGCTTGGATAATGTAACTTCATTATTTTCAGTTCAGGTGACCATTACTTCTTTCTTTTCCTAATTAAGACTTCCAATAACATATTGAGTAAGCATGGTGAAAATGGATGTCCTTGTCTTATTCCCAGTCTGAGGAAATGCTTTCGTTATTCTTCCCATTTGGCATATCAAATGTGGCTTTTTCATAAGTAGTTTTTATTATGTTCCTTCTGTACAAAATTTTTGCAGAGTTTTGATATGAAGGAATGTCAAATCTCATTGGATGATATATTCATTGAGATAATGAGATATGGTTTATGTAGTTCATTGTATTGATGTGTTATAACATTTATTAATCTACAGATGTTGAGACCTCCTTGCATGCCTGAGGAGAATGTCACCTATTATGATGTATGATCCTTTTGATATGATAATGGATTCAATTTGCTAGCATTTTATTGAGAATTTTTGCATTTGTTTTCATCATGGGGATATGAGTCTGTAGTTTTAATCTTGGCTTGATAAACAATGTTTGACAAATTCCTTTCTTAAATTTTATAGAACAGTTTAAGAAGAATTTTTAGTGGTTGTTTTATATTTTTTAAGAATTTAGCTATAAATCCATCCGTTTGTAGACTCCTTTTAAAGGTATATTTTAAGCTAATGCTTCACTATTACTCATTATTGGTCTTTTTAAATTTTCTCTTATTTATTCAACTTTGGTAAATTATCTGTATTCAGAAATTTTTAATTTATTTTAGTCTTTCCAGGTTTTCTAGCGTATAATTATTCATAATAGTTTATTTTATTTGGTATTTTTTAATCAGTGATAATGTCTCCTTTTCCATCTCAGATTTAATTAATGTTAGTTTTCTCTTTATTTATTTTGTTGTTCTAAGTGAAGTTTTGTCAGTTTTGTTTATGCTTTGATAAAATCAACTCTTCTTTCATTGATCTTCTTGTATTTTATTCTACTTTTTATTTTACTTATTTTTGCTATTATATTTCTTGTTTCTTTCCTTTTATTGACTTTGGGTTTGATTATTTTTTGCCTTTCAATGTCTTTCAGGTGCATTGTTGAGTAGTTTGTTAAACAGTTTATTTGATTTTTAAAAAAAATTTCATGTATAATTTTATTACTAAAAATGTCCCTCCTAGTACTAATTTTACTTTATCCTACAGATTTTTGTATGCTATGTTGTATTTGCAAATGGTACATTTTCAAAGAATTGACATTCACAATATATAAGAAACTCAAAAAGTAAAACAATCCAATTAACAAAAAAGAAAAATCCAATTGTTGAATTCCAATTTAGAAAAATAATTCAATTATTTAAAATAGATTAAAATTCTAAACAGACACTTACCCAAAGAAAACATACAAATGGCCAACAAATACACAAACAATATTCAGAGAAATGCAAAATAAAATCACAATGAGCTATCAGTTCCCACCAGTGAGATGAGAAGGGTTTTAACGGAAAAGAATCCAGTGGATGAATGGATAAAGAGAACTTGTTACAATCAAACACTATCTAGCCATAGTACAAATTCCTGTCATTGGCAGCAACATAGATGAAAGTCATTATATTTAGCGAAACAAACCAGACACAGAAAGGTACACAACACATTCACTTGCAGAGGAATGAAATAGAATAAAATAGTGGTCACTAGGGACTAGGAAGGAATGGGGAGCAGAAAGAAGTTCAAAAAGGAACACAAAAACAGAGTAGAGGAAGTCTCCTGGTTCTTCTTTGACACAGCAGGATAGCTGTGGGGTAAAACCACCTACAATATATTTTAAAATGACTAGAAGAATGCAAAATTTGCAAAATATAAAATTAATTAATGGTTGAAGAAATGTAAATATCTATTACTCAAATTTGATTATTACACATTGTATACATGTATCAAATTACCATAACATATCCCACAATAGTGTATTAATAAATAATAATAATAATAAATTAAAAACCAACAACAAAATTAGGTTATAACTCCAGTGATGAAACAAACAAACAAATCTTCCCTGGTTTTTCAACCCATTCTCTATTGAAGGAACACCAAAATCTTAGAATAATTTTGGGGGTTCATTGGTGTTTCTTCAAGAATAACTATTCTTAACTAGCATATACTATGGTTTGTTTCCATCCTATTTTGCTCTGATTATTTTGGTTTGTATCTATCTTTTGGGCCCATGAAGCCATATGAGACACCATACAACACAAGGCAATACTAGCAACTTCAAGTGGTAACCAACAGTCTGACCTCTCACCAACACCAGAAAAATGAGATTATCATTGCTATTATTTAATCAAGAGATTCGTCTTTTTATATGTGTGTATTCTTATGTACATATGGAGACATACATATACATATATGTACATATACAAATAAAGACACAATTTTGGTAAAATATACATTATTCAGATATAAAATATACTGTTTCAATTAGTACTCTACCAATTAGTACTGAAATAGTACTTGTCCTTCTTATGTCACAGTGCTTGACAATATTTTCAGTCACATGAGCAGGACAGATGTTATATTTGTAGATCCCTTTCTGCCTCTAAATATGAATTGAAAAGAGTCTGTAAAGGCAATCAGCTTTGCTTCAATAGCTAGAATTTATTCATGTTAGTCTCATCCTTACATCACTCTGCTGTTTTTATCCTGAGCTTTATATTTTCTGTACAATGACAAGATATCCCAAACAGCTTAGCAATGAAGGCCAGATATATCTAAATGCCAATAGTGAGAATATCTTAAGCATATAAACTTCTGTTTGAAATTATATGGATGAATTCTTTTATATTACTAATTTAAAATTATTTATTTAAAATAAACATTTATTTAGTTTTTAACCCAGATACAATATTTTTTAGAGTTGAGTTATTGGAAGAAAAGTCAGAGTTTTTCCCCTAAAATCTTGATTTAAAAAACTCAATACTCAGACTGCAGAAAGGATCTTTTTTCCCCCATTCGTACTTCACTGTAAACAAAGATGCAGCAAGTTATATATTTGTTAAAGCACATTTGGTACTAATTAAATAAGCAATAATACAAATGCTATAGAATACATTCAGTTCAATATTACATAAAAATTGATTCAATTATGTTTAACCTTTTAAAATATTTGCATAAACGTTTTTTGTGGTATGTCAGTGTTTATATTGTTTAGATGTTATTAAGGATGAATAAAATAATTATATAATATCAAAATTTAATTTGTAATATATTACGTATGAATTCCATATTTTTGATACATTCTTGATCTTAATATAGAAACTAGCTATTTTGACAACCAATATTTATATGATCCACATGTAAATTATTAAGCATATATCAAGAATACAGCAAGTGATTCATGTACCACGTGATATAAGCAGTTACACAGGGCATAACAGTATTGAAAATGCAATAATATCTGAGACAGAAGTCTTCTAATTTAATATTAAAATCAAAATTCATAAAATTTAATAATGTAATTACAGAAAATGTAAGATTAATTTATTTAATATATTAATATTTAATATAACTTCAACTTCATGATTTAGCATTTCAAATATTTTCATTATTGTCTTAAAAGAAATGCTAAATAGAGCACTAAATTGCTACATATTAAAAAAATGTAAACAAAATTAATTAATAATATTGGTGATTAAGAATATTTACTTATGATATTAATGGACAAAAATAAATTCTAAATGATTCTTCATATTATATCATATTATTTTTCTATTTTATTTCATAAGACAAAGATGATGATTTCCTTATAATGAAATTTAACTGCAGAATATGATTCAGAGTTAGAATTGATATAATAAGTTAATTGTGCTAAATATGGTGCTACACATTAAAATGCCATAATAAATTGTTCATTCTCAAATGTCTTCAGAAGAGTTACTTTATGTATCTTGCCCTTCTTGTAACATGAGGCTGATGTCATTACCTTAGGAGTGACAGTCATAAAAATGTCTGTCATCCAGGATGTAGAGGGCTTCTATTTATTTTTATTTTTTATGTGTTTGTTGTTAATATCAGTGTTCTTTTTTTTGTTTTAGTTTTATTCATTTTATTTTTTATTTGTTTACATAATAGAACAGTCTATTTTGACATATTTATACAAACATGGAGTATATCTGATACTAATTAGGATCATTCTGACCAGAGAGTTACATGAGAGAGAAGCTGGTACTCTTCTTACTTCAGCAAATATTGTCTCTGCTAGGTAATGAGACCTGTCTCCTCACTAATGGAATACATTCCAACCTTATCAGATATTGCTATTTAGTTTTTTTCCAAAATAGTTTTGTAAATTATATTTCCTTGAGAATTTAGAGTTCCCATAAATTCATCTTTTCCAGGTTTCAAATTCCCTGTCAGATTTGGAATTTTTGTTGAAAAAAATCAGTGTGAAACCCTATTAAATTTTTATTACTAGGCATTTCTTGGTTACTAGTGGTGTTGGAATACTTTAGGGTATTTTGGTTAATTCACAGAATTCTTATTAATTACTTTTCATTTGGAGAGATTGCTGTTTTTATATGTTTTTACAACTTCCTTGTATTTTATATTCTAGAGTTTTAAGAAAATTTTTAAATAATACAGGTGAATAAAGACATTGGTACTTTTAAACATTTTAGTACAATGAAGCTAGAAAAATTTTTGTAGATGTATCTAAGGCTATTAGGTTGAAAACACTTTATTATCATGTTAAATCAGTACAAACACATTCAAAAATCTTTCTCCCAATGTGAAAGAGAATTCTTTTTTTAATGAGGCTCATTGCTATGTTGAAATGATGCAATAGATTTTAAAATAGTCAATAAAGTTTATCTTTATAGAATAAATAATACTTAATTTTAGTATATGTTGATTTTAAAGTATTACATATGAAATATGCTAGAAAATCAGTTAGAATTTCTCCCAATTTTCAGTAAAGATATATAGTCTCTGCTTTTTGGTACACATGCTTTCTGGGGGTAATATTATGCTCACTTCATGTTGTAACAATTTAGCCTGTACATCATTTTCTCAGTTTAAAACATATAATATGGGACACAACTCTTAGAACATTTTTTTTCCTATTTTCCCATTTGATTTATTTTTCTATTATTTTTTAACTACAAGATCAAGTCTTACTGCCATGAATAGATGACTGTGTACACTCAAAACTAATTTGTTGAAAGCCTAGTTTCCAATATTATGATTTTGGAAGAGGGAATTGGGGATATAATTATTTAGATGTGGTCACAAGTGTGGAGACTTCATGGTGGTATTATTGTTCTTAGAATATGAGGAAATAACTTGAACTCTCTCCCTTCAGTCGGATGATGCACCAAAGTGATGTCTTTCTGCAATTCAATAAGAAGTCACTCACAGAGAACCATATAGGCTGCTGCCCTAATGTTTGTTCAGCTTTTAGGACTGTGGGAAGTAAACATTTCTTGTTTAAGCCACCCATCCACTGTGTTTTTGTTATTACAGCTCTAATAGCTTTTCTTTGCAGTAAACAAAACACCTAACCAGAACAATCTACAGTAGAAAAGATTTATTTTGGCTCAGGATTTCAGAAGTTTCTGTCCATGGTTTGTTGCCCCCATTGCTTTGGGCCTGAGGTGAGTCGGAACATCATGGGGAAAGGTGTGGTGGAGGATCCCTTCTCATTTCAGTGCACACAGGAAGAAGACAGGGAGCATAAAGAGGAGTCTGGGACAAGATACAGTTCCCTGTGACCTACTTCCTCCCACCAAGTTCAACCTGCTTGGTGGGAGTTTCCACCTCTTCCCCATAGTCCATTCTAATTATTAAGCCATGTCATGGATTAATCCAAGGATGAGTTTAGAACCTCATGGTGCAATCTCTGCTCAAAAGCTGTACTTTTGATCATTGCTCTTTTGGTGGCCAAGTTTTTATTAAATGAGTTACAGGGTTCCATGTCCAAACTATAGCAGCAGGCAAAATTAAGACATTTGATTGTTGCTTCATATGCATGGACGCTTGATTTCTTAAAAAGTAGTAATTCTATGCTTATATATTTATATTAGTATATATGTATTAGTTTCTGAGTCAAAAGCACTTAGAAAATATATGCTTCATTAAAATGCTCCATAATAGAATCGTATATATTAATATCATTTTATCTCCTTATTTACATGAACTTTACATTTGATTAGCAACTACATTTGATGATTTTGTTATTAATTTTTACTAACATCTTTACTGTAGTTATAAAGTATTTCTGTTTATGACTCATTAATTCTTTCTCTTAGCTTAATTAAGTTCCACATTTTATGATACACAAGTGTACTTCCATTCATATTCTAATGTTTTTTGATAATTTAATTGATAACATTTATTTAATAACTAAAACACTAAGATTTACTTATAACACTATGGATTTCCTTATAATAGTTTTTATTTTATTTCATATGTTTCATGGGTGGTGTTTTCAGAATTGTTTTTCTATGTCATGTATCATAGGGACTTAGTTCATCTTGAAAGTTATTTAATAATTTCACTCACATTCAAAAAGTTTGAGTTTTGAAAGTTAATTTAAATTAAAAATTTTTTATGGCATAAAATATGACTGGTGCCTTCATTCTTCAACATCTGGGATGAGATAAACCATGGTTAAGAGAACAAACTATTTATACATACTCCTCATGACCTCAAATCATGGACTGCTTCCATGGCTTCAATAAAATTTGAGATTTTTGAAACTTGAAAGGGAGATTAGAAGCTGTCAAACAATTCTATGAATTATTCCTTGGAATTTCTACTGATATTATATAAGTTTAAATCTGAACAAATTGCAGACAATGACAACAGAAATATAAGTTCAAAATTTTTCCATTATAATGGAAACATAGTGCTAAAGAATTTAGAGAAACAAGAGGCATTTATGAAAAGCAACTGTGGCTTAAACAAACAATTTAGCTTTCACAATATAAGGAAAACCTGGGATGCTAAAGCCTATTTCTTTATGTCCCTAAAATTACCTTTTAACTGAAATTTCACTGTTAATAAACCAGAAATATGGACAAATTTTAATTGTTTTACTGAATTCCACTTTATTAGTAAAAGTCTTCAGAACAATGGCAAATCACAAATGATATTTTTCTGAGAACACACTGTAAATTTAGACATGAATAGGAATTTAGAATAAATTAGAAAATTAGATAATTTTAAGAATAACAAGAGAAATACACTTGTAATGAAGCATTTTTTTCTTGTTTTTTGCTGTCAACAATAATAGCAGAAAATTATACTTTGTTAGAATCAATAATTCTAGAACTTTAAAAGCTTAGAAGGCTTAAAGCATGTAGCTAGGGCCCAGCATTGATGATTTTTCAAGAATTGCCTCTAAAAGGCAAAATGATATTTGAAATATGAGCAATTATTTTTATTGTATTTGTTTAAAACTATTTGCTTCCTAATCCTATACAGACTGCTAAATATGCAATATGAGAAAGTGTGTAAAGATGTACCTTGTGTTAACTATTCTTATCACTTAAAAATAAACATGAAGAAATATACACACAAAAAGAACATGAGGATGATAAAACATGATTTTAGAGATGCTTATTACCTTGATTTTGGTGATGGTATTGCCACCGACCTAACAGTATCCCAGATCTAGATGCATCAAAATGTAGATATTAAATATGTTGTTTAATGTGTATCAACTATACCTCACAAAATTTGAAACAGCAATAATGGTGAGGAATTGCTCCATATCCTCCGGATGTAAGTTAGGGAGAAATTAATATGAAATGTAACTACATAAAAAGAGAAGGAAGTACATCAGTGTGTGTATGTGTGTGTGTGTGTGTGTGTGTACATGTACACACATGCCTGCCTACTTAATTGTAATGGAGAAATGAAAAATAATTTATATAACAATGATTATCACCAGAAGGAAAGAACCAGAACTGGGGTGAGATAGTAACTGATACACTCAAAATATATTTGTTCTGTAGATTTGACTTCAAAATCTCATAAATGTTTTGCATGGTGATACAACAAATTAAATAATAAGGCAGTTTCTAAATATTCAGGAAAAAACAGAAAATTTATTTTAATTGAGCAAAATCTTTCAATCTTATTATTTGGTTTATTGATGTTAATTTGATAACAGTCACTTAAGAATTTTAATACCCTATATTTTTAAATGGCTTGATGCTAATGCTGCATAGAAGGTTACATTGGGAGCTCAGAACAGTTGTTAATTAGAAGGTGTGTTATGATAATAAAAAGAAAAAGTAAAAGTAGTCCTATCCCTCAAAGCATATTTATTACCAGAACTGAAAACAATTTAAATTGTTTATCTTTCAATGGTGGCTAATACTTTAGCATTATTTTTATTTTTATTTTATTTTTTAAATTTATTTTTAAATACATGACAAGAGTGGAATGCCTTACACTCATTATTATCCATTTACAGCACAATTTTTCATAACTCTGTATATAAAGTATGTCACGCCAAAATTAGGCCATTATAAATGTACTCTTTTTTTGTATTACACCTCTTAATACACATATAATACCACAGTTTTTCATATCTCTGTTTGTATATAAGGTATGTTGACACCAAATTCAAATCTTCATACATATATTTTGTATATTTTAGCATTATTATGTGAAAATAGAATGACCAGTTTTACTTGAATTTCAGGTACATAATAAGCACTTTTTGAGTGTATATATGTACTACATATTATAAGTCCTGCTTACATTGTATTTTTATTCATTAAAACTGGCAGCATTTCATTAATCTCATCTTTATCATGAAGGAAAAAGAATTTTTACCTAAATAAATTGGATTTTATTTCAAATAAAAGTGAAATAAGAAAACAGTTTTCTTTTTATTTTTGACACAGTGGGACCAACAGTATTTAACAAAAACTAATATTTATTAATAAATGCATAAATTTTATAAAATTGTTTGTTTCTAAAATGCATTGCTACTTTGAAGGGTAAATCACATTAATAGTATTCTATTGAATGTGTAAATTATATAGAGTACAACAAGAACATTTATTGTGCTATTATGTCATCATATAATACTTATGTGGTCAGTGTCTTGTACAGATATTTTATCATGATGAATTTAGCTCATTACAAGTTATTACTCATTCCAGAGAAAAAGCATAAGCTATGGAAAATGTGGTGATGATTATAGTATGTCTATACAAATGATTGATTCAAAAGAAAAGATTTGTCTAATCTTCTGAGCCTTAATTATGGGATGGCTTGCATGCAATATTTCTGCATGCTGAAATCTGTTCCAAAGGAAAAGAGCCCGGTCCTCTCCCAATGATGACTTGTTCTATCATGCTCAGAAGTATATGAAGTTTCCTGTGGATGTTTTATAAAAGCTATAATTGGTGTACATTTTTTATCAGAAATGATTGATTTGTTGGTCTCTGACTCATTTCAATTCTCATTCCCACTGTAAATTCACACAAACATCCAAACAAGCATATATAATGCACATATCCACCAGTCTCTTTCATATCAGCTTTGTGCATGCTTCATGAAAATTCCCTTTTAAATATGATTTAGCTGTCAAACTCCTCTTCCTTTTTCATAACTTGCTTAACTGTATACTTTTCAAAGCCTAAAATTTTAATGCTGAGTTTAAAATGTTTTCTTTGCATTTAGTTTACTAAGCATACTTTCTCATAACACTTATTTAATCATATTTTGCTGTATCATTATTTTGTAGATTTTCATAACTATAAATATGTATATGGCAAGAATATTGCTACTGTTTAAATTAGGACCTATCCCCAAATTTATGCTCAATTAATAGTTCATGATAATGCTATACAATTTCATGTTTAAAATGGACACATACATCTTAAAGAAATGCTAATATTCCCAGTAACATTTTCTATTTTAAGTGCCACTTAAGCTAGCATGTAATGATTTAGAGAACATAAACAATCATTTTTTAAATTGACCACATAATTAATCTCAGAAGCATGTTTCTTAACTTCAACCAATCAGTTCAACAACAACTACTCCAGATGGGGTGCTCTGAAGTATCAAGATTTTAACAGCAGTTGTTTATTTCACTTTTTAAATTAATCTAATTATTTAGTGGAAATGTAAGTAACAGATTCTAATTTTGTCAAGTAAGGGAAGAATAAAGGGTACAGTAACCCAAAATATCCTAAATGTTTATATTATCTATGTGTTTATTAACAAAATATCCAGAGATGAAACTATAGAGGGAAATTAAAGTCAAAATAACAACAAAATTCATTAATAAACTGAAATATGATAAACATGTCCCCACTCAAGCATCCTTTTTCTTTCAAACCTAGAATCAGTAATTTGCTTTTTGAGCACTCTCAACACAGTAGGGAAAGTTATTTTTAAATGATTTTCTTTCCCAACAATTATTGCTTTTATCTGTAGCCTGTCAAATTACACTTTCCAATCTCTGGACAGCAAGCTAAACAGTTCACATAGATTCTCAATTCATTTATGAATAATCCAGTCCAGTACTGTCCAGTTGAACTCTCTGATCCTATGTTTTCATGCTTTCCCCTGGTTTCAGCTCTTCTTTGTGCTTCTCTGGTATTGAAAGTGTAGAGGAGGAGGAGGAGGAGGAGGAGGTTTTCCTAAGTCTCTTGTTAACTGGTAGATATGGGAGTGCATTCCTGATTGGAGTCACTCCTTCTTAGGCTCATTTGTAACTATTGTGTTCTACTAGAATTATAAATCAGAGTTTTCAAGGGAGGTGGTGCTCAGGTTCTTCTCTCCACCGGTCCCTAGTATAGACACTCTCAGAAAAAGCCAGACAAATCAAGTATCCTTTTAATCCCAAGCATAGTTCATCATTTCAACACTTTTTCCCAAGGGAGAGATTCCTCTCTTCAAAAATATATGGCATTTTTCTTCTTTTGTCTTATTATTTAACCAAATGTGATTCTGTATATAAAGCCACGTAAAAATATTGTAGTATCTTCTGAACTTTCCAAGGGCATTACGACATAAGGTTCCCTAACCTTTTCCCCAGGCACATTATTTCACAGTCCCTTTGTTTCTTCATTCGGTCAGAAGGCCTCTTACTTCAAAAAACTCAGTTCAGGAGAATGTATCTTTTTTTATGTTCGGCTCCCCAATTCCTGAAGAATTGTTAATTTCCCAATAAGTCTCTTAGGAGAACTAGCATAATTTCCAGGCAGTAACAAGACTTGCAGCATCTGTCAATTAATGGCCATCTAAGACAATAACAAAATTTCAATTCTTCCTTCCAAAAGATATTCCTGGTGTTTGCTTGTGGATGTCTTGAATCATATCATCCCAACTTTGAGGAAGGAAAGTTATCTGTACTCACCCCAAACACTGCCCTTGCAGAAGCTGTGTTTCGCCCATTAATACTTTCTGTAGTTTTTGCTTAAATCCCAAGTAGAAGGAAAGAAAACAAAGCTGATAGCAACGTTTAGAACATGGATTTCTGCTGAGTTGTTGGCATAAAATATGTGCCTGGGTTGCATTACTGTCTGCTTCCTGTAAAAGGTGTGTTTAGCTATATTATCTTTTTTCTTGAGTGTAGTCTGCTTTGCAGGTCAATAGAGTCCCCATTCAACAGATATTTAATAATCTCTGTCAATCATGTCAAATTTTTAATTTCTAGTTTATTTAGATGTATCTTAAATATCTGATATTCAGCATACACAATTATCAAGACCAATTGAAATTTTGGTAGTGGAACTAGAAATTTTATCAAATCATATGTAAGGCCAATGATATATTTGAAAAAGAAACTATGAAAATGGTGTGTATCTCATAAATAACTAATAGATAGTATACAGAAATAACAATTCATCCCCATATGCACTCCATATTCCAGAATTACTGCATTAATGATATACTGACCTCCATTTTAAGTCAAGATTTATTCAAGGTAATACACTTTGTAAGATATACTAACCTTGAAAACATTTGAGCTTTCACTTTGCAAACATTAGCTGTGATTCTCGCCAAGGTTATCTGTGCCTTTCTACTTAATATAATGAAAATAATTATTAAGTAAACTCAGACAGTATAAGTGATAAATACAGCTATTTTGTATGAAAACTGGATTTAATGTTATGAAAAAATAGAAGTTAAAATATGCATTTGATTAATCAAGTGTGGCTTAAAACATTGCAAATGATTATAAAAAAACGCTGATATTTAAGTAATGAGGCTAACATCAATCATATCAAAGTAAAAAGATTTGACTAAGTGAAATAACACGGACTGAATGTATCTGACTTAAAATATAATATTTAAAATATACAACAATATTTAATGCTTTTTTATTTCCATCACTCTTCTGGAAGTTTACATGCATCTAAGGTTTTAATAATTCTCTACCTTGATTCTTCTAATCTGCTAATTACTGTTCCCATACATATAATATCACAGGCTTCTAAGGTATATTTGAATTAATTAAAGAAGATTCATTTAAAATGATTCTTTTTTGTCTTCTACAATTAATACTCATGCTCCATTTCTGATATCTAACCTTTTGAATAGATGAAGTAATCTCATAAAGGAAAAATAGTCTAGATTTTGGAATAGAAAAGAAGTGTAGACTCAAATGAAAGAGTTTGGAATGTGGGTTCATTAAGTCTGCATTTCTACATTTCCTAGTTCAAGCTACTAAAAACTCTGAGCACTTATTTAGCAATATCTTCTTTCCCAGTTACCCCAGGATTTTGATCATGACTACCTAAGTTGCCATAAAATGACAACAAAATTCTCTCCCTTTCTCAGGAGTACTTACCCTTTTATCTAGTAATTCTGGAGGTTTGACACTTTAAATACTTGATAACAATAATAAAATGACACTTCAATTGAACTTCAGGGGAAAGAGCTTTATGTGGCATTGTCTCCCCAATACAGTATGTAAGTTTCTCTTTAGCATTTCAGTGTCAAAGATAATCTACAGACAAGTTCACCTTGGGAGTCCACATGTTAAGTACCTTCAACACTACTGTGCATGTTTTACTATTATGTTCATATTACAAAAATAGTTCATGATATAAAACTATTCAGCAATATTAAAAAATGGGAGAAATGTGCTGTAAATGGAATTCAAAAATTTCAATAAATGATAAGAAATTTTTTTAAGAATAGTTTCGATGTACAGAATGGCAATTATCAAGAATACAAGCAACAATAAGTGTTGGAGAGGATGTGGAGAAAAAAGTACACTCATACATTGCTGGTGGGACTGCAAATTGGTGCAACCACTAAGGAAAGCAGTTGGAGACTCCTCAGAAAACCTGGAATGGAACCACCATTTGACACAGCTATCCTACTCCTTGGTTTATAACCTAAGGACTTAAAATCAGCGTACTACAGTGACACAGTCACATCCATATATATAGCAGCTCAATTCATAACAGCTAAACTAAGGAACCAACCTAGATGTCCTTCAAAAGATGAATGGATAAAGAAAACATGGTACATATAAACAATGAAATAATATTTAACTATAAAGAACAATAAAATTATGGCACTTGAAGGTAAATAGATGGAACTACAGAATATAATGCTAAGTAAAATAAGCCAAAACCAAAGGCCAAACATTTCCTCTGATAATGGGATGCTGATTCATAATGGCGGAGGGTTAGGGAAGAATGAAAGAACTTTGGAGTGTGTAGAGGGGAGTAAGGGGAGGGGTGGGGCTCTGGGAATAGAAAAGATCATAGAAGGAAACAAAAATAATACCCAATATACATGTATGATTACACTGTCTGTGACTCTGCACCATGTAGTGCCAGAGGAATGAGAAGTTGTGCTCCATTTGTGTACAATGTGTCAAAATGCATTCTACTCTCACATAAAACTAAATAGAATAAATTTTTTAAAATTAAAATCTTTCTTTGAAGGACCATTTATAAATAAGCCAGTTAGGCATGTTTCCTTAAGGCTCACTGCCATTTGGTTAATCTATGAGCATTTGTTAATAATAATCATTTTAATCATTCCATTCACTTAGAAATGAATTGCATTAGAAAAAATATTAGTAATTAGACTATTTTTTGGTGATTAATATAAGTAATGAACTTTTAATGGAAAAGAATTGTTAGGCTGTCACCTAATGCAAGTTTCACAATCTTGGCATAACTGACATTTTGGGTCAGATACTAATTTGTTGATTATAAGGATGCTGACTTGTGTACAGCAGGATTTTTAGTAATATCCCTGACCTCTACAATCTAGATGGCATGATAACCCTCTTTCTCAATTGTAACAACCCAAAATATCCAATCTATACCCAATACAGGATACATTCTCTGGAGGAAAAAAAATCATCTTCATTTGGAATCCATGTATTATCCCCTTGAGAAGGATAGGAGCTCTGAGGTAATGAAATTCCTTTTAAAAGCAGGAAGGCTTGAATAAAGAAAAAAAAGTTATGTTTTTAAAATAATAGAAAATTCAGACTTAGAAATCAATAATACTGATGCTTTGCTTTTTATGCATACATCTTTAGGTCTTGTGAATAATTTACTCAGTGCCTATTTGCAAAATTTGAAAGTACTTGTGTATTCTACTTTGTTTACAACTGATTATTCCAGATCCATGTTACACTGGAATACACTGGAATACATCTAATATAAGCTCTGATGGACAGCAAAGAATCCTAGATTCAACATTTTTCTTTCTCTTTTGCTGCTGTGGGTAATAATGCTGACACACAATTGTCTTTATC
The DNA here is from genome assembly GCF_052094955.1 of Ictidomys tridecemlineatus. Classification (NCBI taxonomy): domain Eukaryota; kingdom Metazoa; phylum Chordata; class Mammalia; order Rodentia; family Sciuridae; genus Ictidomys; species Ictidomys tridecemlineatus. Next base: position 90,494,783 of record NC_135484.1, on the reverse strand, counting down.
AGTAACACATCACTTTTTCTGTCATGGAAGCAACCTTATAATTATATTAAGTAAGAATGATAGTTTTATCTGACTTTTTTTTTCTTGTATTGTGAAAATAATTTAGGTTTTATTTAACCCTATGGCAAATTATCCATTCCTATTTCTGTTTTTTTTTTAATCTAAGTTAAAATCTTTTCACATTTATTCACTGGAAAGAATTGTGTCATTGGAGTAATAATTCACCACTGTGTATATCACAATATGTAATTTTGTAGTAAATGAAATCTATTTTGAACTTTAATCTCACAAAATAAAATCCCAATGAGTAAGTAGAGGATAATGCACATTTGTAAAGATGTAAAAACTTTAAGCTAAAGACATGTTCCATTACACACTTTTTTTTTTTTCAGAGCCACAGATTCTTAAACGTAGCATATTGGAGATGCTTGGATGGGCTGGCAATGTAGCTCAGAGGTAGAATGATTGAGTGCTTACCTAACAGGTACAATTCCCTGAGTTCAATCAACCATTCAGTCAAAAAAATAAATAAATAAAACAAAAGACACCTGAACATTTTTACAACGACTTATGTCTGGCACTTTCTACAGAGCAATTAAATCAGTCTCTCTGAAGAAATGGTGTGGGCACCTGTATCTTTTCAAGGCTTACCACTTATTCCAATGGCACTCAGGTTTGGGCATCAATTACTGAAGTTATAAATGTATTGTCCTAGGACACTTCGGGTTGTTAGAGGCTTTGGCTGATAGACAGGTAAGAATAATTTTTATGCTGTTAATGTCATTTTGGTTTTTTTTTAATTTTTTTTTCATAATCATAAGACGAATTTTCATAGAGCTAAATTATGTACAGGCAACAGAATATAAAAACAAGTAAAAGAATCCAGGAGTTTTCTACTAAGGAAGATATTACAAATATATTTCAAAAGGTTAAATAACTCACTACACTCACTAGTTTTTATATCTGAAATATTTGTGGTTTTTATAAAAATGTACTAGTTAGGTAAACACATTGGACTTTTTGCTTCTATTTTTATATGAACCAAAACATAAATATGCTAAATTTTCTTAGGTTGATTTTTATTTTAATAAATATGGGCAATATTTCTATGTTAAAATAAAAATTCTTTGTGTTTCTCAAAAACCTTTTAATAGTTAAAAGAAATCCTGAAAATAAAATATAAAAAAAAAGAAATCTACTAAAATAATAGTCTAAACCGAATCAAAGCATCACTAGTTATATAAAATCCTTCAACCCCATATCCTGCATGGTTTCTGAAAATTCACTTTACACAGAGAATTATTGTGTCTTTTTGCTCTGACTGCTGCTAAAATTCCATCAGACCATCCTTCCTTTTTTCACTATTTTCTACAAATAAAGATTTCCTCTTGAATGTACAATATAACAGTCTTCTAGGTAATTGATGTGCTCAGTCTAGCACATGAAGCATTTTAGACTAATGTCATAGTCCTTCTTAGCTATGACTAAAGTTAAATAAACCTGATTCATATATGAGTTTTATAAAAGATAGCATATTTTTGATGATATAAGATGGAAACTTTTGCAAATTTCAAAGGCCTTAGATATGGAATCCAAGTGTGATTAGCAATGAAAACAAGTATATATTCTCTTATTTTAGAGTCTATAATTTCATAACAATAAATATCATGCAACAACATTTTGAATGATTCTAGTCCTCTGAAATTTGTAAAACCAGTCTGATTTTTTTCCCTTGTATCCTTCAATATTAAACAGAAGAATGTCACAGAACATAGGAAATATTTTTATAAAAGCTAACTCAAGGTGAATTAGTTATAATTATATATCTGACTCTTGTTTATGTGTATTTTATTCAGTTATATTTCTGATAGTATTTAATATTTAATCTAGAAATATTCTATATCAAATATTAGCACTTCTTTAGCTTGACAGTTTAATTTTATTTCTGATTGTTTTCCTTAGACCATGTACTTGATTTCTTTTCATTTTGTTTTAGGAATAATGTTATTTAAAGTTTGAAAAACATTGAAACATAATTTGCTATTATTTGCAATTTCAACAAGTCTGTTTGATATTCTTAGAATTTCGTGTCATTTTGGCTTTGAATTGCTTTCAAATTTTTGAATATAATTGTTCTATGTTATTTTATAATATTGCATATTAGAAATTGAATTCAAAGATGACTGAATTCTAGTTAATGCAATGACTGCACAGCTTGGAGCAAACCAAATTTTCAGGCACCAATTTAATAGGAAATTGCATTGGGTATTGTTATTAATAATCACAGTCCCATTGAAATAAATGGTGCAGAAATTCAATTCATTATGAAATATTGGAATTATACAAATAATATATAATTAAATCATTGTCAAAAGTTTATATATAAATAATTTTAGAATAAATTTTGCACAATCAGTGTTGTCTATGCATTATAAGTAGTACTGTAGCTTTAGAAATAAGCAAAATACTATCTTTACCTTCTCTTTACTGCATTTTTGTTGTGATACATTAACTAATCCTAGGAACACAATTGCAATTTCTGGTTTTCAATGTAATTTATAAACTTTAAGTGAGAAAATTCTCTCAATTACTCATCATATATAATTGAGTCATAGTGACTAATATAGAAGTAGAAAAAAATGTACCTGCCTTTACTCTTGATTCTTCCTCTTGCTTATCAGTTGACGGTTGCCATGAAAGAGTAAGCTCAAACCTTTGTTTTTTTAACATTTTAAACAGGAGATTCTTAAATGTAAAGAAACTAGTCACACAACTTAATTAAATCACTTCTACACTTGTCCTGTAGGGGCTCAGAACCTGGAAAACAGACTCAGAATCCTGGCACATCAAAGAAGATGTAAAATACAGTTGGGATAGTAGACATGCCTTTATTTGGAGGCAGCAATATCCCCAACCCTGCCCCCAGCCCCCAGCCCCTGAGTCTTTACATAGGCCTTTATATATGCAAGCCAAACAAAGAAGGTATAGTGCCTCCAGGTTACATAAGCAAGTGTTCATAACCTTAAGGACATATTGCTGAATCATAGTGTTTATAACGTTGACTACATGTAGTTGGCTAGATGTCTCAGAGAGGGAGCCTACTAGAGCCCTCTTGAGCCTGCCCCACATTTATTTATTAGGTACTTTAATCAAATTAGTTGTAGAAGAGTGGGTAATCTATGAAGGCAACTCCAATAGGTAAGTTTAGGGGAGGCTTCCAAGATTCAAACTGTTGCTTAAACAGAGTTGAAATAGGAGATGGAGTACTAAGATACAGCATAGGGGAAAGACAATAGGATTCTGGAGCCAAATTGTGCAGAATCTTATTCTGTAAAGTGGATATGTGAAATTTCCATCTCTTTGAGTCTGGTACTCTTTCTCTGATAACAGTTACCATTTCCTATTAAAAGATCTCTTCTTTGTGTTAATCTTTTGAGGCTTTTATTTTTCTTTATGGGGTTAAACTATAAAATATGGATCCCCAAATATTAGGAAGCACAAACAATAACCAAAAATGTAATTTATACTAGAATGTCTTATGTTGGTTTAGTTCTCAGTTGCTGGGGAAAAACAAAAACAAACAAAACCCCCCAAATTTAACCTAAAGGAGGAAAAATTCATTTTGGCTCATGATTAGCTAACTCCATTGTTTCTGGGATGGAGATGAGGCAGAGCATCATGATAGAAGGATTTGGTGGAGCAAATCTGCTCATCTTAGGGCATCCAGGAAGCAGAGGCTGCTAAAGTTTTCACTACCTTCTGATATCACCACCAGCTGGGAATCAAGCCTTCAACACAAGCACCTTTGAAGAACATTCTCCAGATTCAAAATGTAACATACCCTTTCTTAGAAGCAAAGGAAGAAATATCTTCAAATTCTTTCATAAGAATGATAAATAATACAAGAATTTCATCCTAAAAATAAAATGTGTCCACATAAAATAATATGAAAATTACTATTTTGCAACACATGGAAACAAACTGGTAGCTGAGGCAGAACTAGTAATGTGAGGGGAAGCTATTACTGTGTGTAGGATAAGAAGAGTTCATTCACCAAAAAAAAAAAAAAACAAAACTGAGTTTGATCCTCTTTTTAACCTGTAAACTATCAGTTTTCCTCTTTCTACTCATCAAAATTTAAAAATCCGCAGAGCTTGAAATGCTAATGATCAGTAGGAAACATTCTAGAGGTGGGATTGGGCATCAATATTTAAAAAACAAACAAATATTTTATACACAGACACACACACACACACACACACACACACACACACACACACACACCTTTCCATATAGATAGATAGAGACTTGTATAATCTCCCCAACTGGCTGGGGATGTGGCTCAAGTGGTAGCGCGCCCACCTGGCATGCGTGAGGCCCGGGTTCGATCCTCAGCACCACATACCAACAAAGATGTTGTGTCTGCCAAAAACTATAATCTCCCCAACTATTTGTTAAGTGTACTTCTTAGGAAAACCATTAGTACAAACTGGGTTATGCTGTAAACATACTTTATTCATTGCCAACACATTTATTTAAAAGTAGGGAGACATAATTCATATAAATACTACTATTAATAAAAATTAATACATATATGTACATATATATATATATATATATATATACATTTTTTACATATATGCAGATACTGGGGATAGAATCCAAGGGAGCTTAATCACTGATCAGTATTCTAGCACCCCCCTTTTTAAAATTTTGCTATAATTTCTCACCAAGTTGCTGAGGGGCTCACTAAGTAGCGGATTGAACTTGCAATACTCTTGTCTCAGCCTCCCAATTCATTGGGCTTCAAGGTGTGCCATCATTCCTTGTTAATATCATTCTTTGTAAAATGTTTTTGAGAAACAAATAATTATGGTCTTATGATAGAAAAAAATAGAATTAAAATAGAATTTTTCTACTTATTGGTTGAATTAATGTGAGTAGTCATTTTAAATCCAAAAATCAGGTTTTAACATCTATAAAATTGGGACAATAATAAAAAGGAGCTTCCTTACAGAATGACCTGCAATAAATTTGAGAATATAAATGTGAAAATGTATCTTATCTAAAGCAACATGCAATTATTAGCTGCTTTAGTGATATTCACACATAGTTTGGGTGTATTTCTAGGAAAATAAATCATTTTCAAATTCTTTCAATGCCTGTTCTGCAGATGATCTTTCAAATAATGGCAGGATAAAATAACACATTTTTTAAAACAAAATTATGTACAAAATAATATTCTATATACTGTCTCGAACAAATGATAGAAATATAAACATCTGAAGCATCTACTGAAGTAAGAATAAATTTGTTTGCTCAAAACAAAATAATTTATTTTAGGCCTGATTCCCAAATATTCAATTGCTTCTAAATGCCCATATTTGAATAATAGCCTTGAGAGCTTTTCTGTTTTGTTCAATTGCTCCTCTTGTCTGTGGAGGTGGGGCTTAATTGGTAGGCAGAGATTAAGTGGCTCTAATTGTGAAAGTCAAATAGGTATGTTGGAAAAGGGAGACAAATACTACCTTCCATTTTTCTTTTCCTAACCCATTAGATAATTACTTACATCTCTTTTATTAAACGCATCAGGCAAGTTTGCTGATTGATAGTCAATGCAAATCACTAATAGAAACACGTCCACTGTTTTTTTGTAAAGAGTCTTTTTAAAAACATAAAACCATGTTTACAGCTATTAAATATTGCAAGTTCCCCTCATTTTTTGTACCATTGTCTATCTCAGCAGTTAGTTTGTACAATTTAAATTCCTGTTCTGACACTTCCCAGTCCTTTTTCCTCGTGATAAAATTAATACAATAATATTTGCCTTTTGTTGTTTCTAACAAGAAAATAATATACTGTTTGTGAAAATGCTAGGCAAACTCTAAAATGATACATTTTTGTGCTATTGATATTATTTTCTTGCTGCTTGTCTTTTCCTTTTGTAAAACAAAATAAACTGTGCTATAAACAGGTTTCAAAAAGGGCAACAAAAAGGTAAATAGTTTCTTTGATTCTAATGTTATATATTACTTCATTTTATAAACTGCCTTTACAAATTTGTTCTTAAAGAAATAATGACATATTACTCTCTAATGTATAAGCATCTGCTTTTTGGATTACAAGACTCAGTTCAATAGGTTTCCTTCAGAAAATGAAATATATGTACATGCTGTCTAATTGTGCAATTATTTTAATCCCTTAACATTCGCTATAGATAATGGCTTCTAATGGACAAATGTAAAAAGGAAATATGTGTTTCTCATAGAAGGACTTTAAAAGATTTTAAGGAGTCATCCATCCCACTAACTATTAGAATGATGTGAGTAAACTTTTGACACCATAATTATTTTTTTCTAATTTATATTTACTATCAAATTCCTGAGGTATAGACCTATAAATGAACTAAATTGAATAATATGGCAAGGTTTTTCTAACAGAGTAGAGCCCTATGAAATTTTTCATCTTAAAGAAAGTGGAGAATAAAAAATAAAAGGGCAATAGAAGGACTTAAAAGAGAAACCTACCAAATTTCAACACCATTCTCAAAGTACTGTCTAAATTGGCTGTTCCATTTGAATACTGCGGATCTTTAGCTACAGAGTCATACTGAGCCCAACATATCAACTGTACTATAGATAGTAACTGAATTCATGGAGATAATGGGATAAAAAATACACCGAGAAATGCGAAGAGAAGCTTCTCAAAGTTACCCCTGGTTTTCTTGCAGTGCCCAGTCCCAGCTCTCCAACACTGGGACAGAACAGCATGACAAGAAATCTGGTATGAACTGGAGAAAAAAAAAGAATCATCTAATAACTAGCATGATTACCATCTTGTTAAAAAGCAGAGAGCTCTAGATTTGTAAAGTAGGTAGGTGAACCCTAAATCATATAGATATCTCTATAATTCAGCTTATACTCAGATTTCAGGACTCTTTGAGGGGAAATTCATGATAATGTGCTCAAAGTATGTGGAATCCCTGGTTAAATTAATTGAAAGAGATTTACCATAAAACCAAGACATAGCACAAATATACATGAGATAGATAGCACTACTCCACAGTGGCTGCCTTATAGGAAAAATGAAAATTTTCCCCTTTTCTAGGGAGCACGTGTTATTTACTCATTTCAAGTTCTTTAAAGTACAGTGTCCATCATTCAATTAAAAAAGTTATTAAAACTCAACAGTTTAAAAAACACAACTTAGGAATAAAAAATTAAATGATGAAAAACAATAAAAGAATCTAGTGGAAAGGTTGTTAAAAAATCTGTGAAAGAAAGATTACTGTCAGCAGAGAGATGACTATCATCAAAAGGAACAAGATGGAAATTCTTGAAATAAAGAATGTAATATTAGAAATGAAGAATGGAGTCAATGTGTTTTATAGCAGACTAGACAGAGTAGAGAAAAGGATCAGTGACCTAGAAAATACTCAATGGATTGTGCACAAATTCTGCCTGAGAGATTGGAAAATTTCCTAGTTTATAAAAGCACTGCTTGTTAAAAAATACCATACATTTAACTTCATCAGAATTATAAATTGTGTTTGTGTTTTTTTTTTTTTTGGCTTTTTGTTACTGTGACTGCTTTTCTGGGAAAAACAACTTAGAAGAGGAAAGATTGCTTGTGAGGTTGCAGTCCCTGGTGACTTGGCTCCACCTGAGCATGCATGAGATAGAGAGAGAATCATTATGGAAGGATGCTCTAAATGGTGGAGCAAAGCTGCTAGACTCAAGGTAGTCAGGAGGCAGAATGAGGAGGGGCTATGGACAAACTATGGTCCCCAAGGGCATGTGCCCATTGTCCCACTCTCCCACCACCTCCCAATAATGCATTTGGCTATGAAATCCTCAATGCATTAATTCTTTGCTAAAGTCAGCTTGTTCATGATACAGTCACTTCCCAAATTTGCCACTTTTGAATATAATACTACACTTAGAAACTACTCTTCAGTATATACATGTTTGGGGTAACACTCCAGAATCAAATCATAACAGGTGACTTCTAAAAAAAATCATCATGAAGAAAATGAATATGCAAGCCATAAAATAGAAACTTGTACCCTCAACATACAAAGTCAAATACTTCAATTTTAAAATTTAACATGTAAGGACATCAGAAAGACCATGATAATGTTCTTGACATTATTAGTCATCAGGGAAATGCACATGAAGACATCAGAGATACACCATTCTATACCTGATGATGTTTAATTTTATTTTGGTAGGTATAAAACAAGACAAAAGGTTGACAATACAAACGTCAAAGAAGAAGGTAAAATTGAATTCTAAAACTTGTCTTGTGGTAGTGTACAGCACTTCAATCAATCACCTTAGGGAACTCTTTGGATATTTAGGTACCCTTTCAGTCAGCTTATCTCAGCAATATCAGGAATTTACTCAAGGTAATGTGAGCATGTTTACAAAATTTGTGAACAATAATGTCTCAAAATGTCTCACTAATAACTAAAACCTAACGTCAACTCGAATGGCCACTAGGATGATAATGTAAATATAGTGATGTATATATATATACATACATACATATATATACACACATACACATATATGATTGTATATATTATATGTACATTATATATTATATATAATTATATACATTATATATAATTATATATACAATTATATATATAATTTATATGTATGTATATTATTCTTTATACATACATAGAACAACCCTCAACAAGAAAATCAATGGAATTCAGCTGCTTGCAACAACATGGATAAATTTTTAAAACATTTTGAGTGAAAGATATCAGACCCAAAATAATACACAAAATATGATTCAGTTTATGCGATGCATAACTACAATTGAAATTAATACTATACTGAAAAAGATAATAAAATAATCATTTCTTGGGAGGATTGACTAGAAAAGGGCACAAAGGAATTATCTAGACTGAAAATGTTATCTTTTTCTCTCTTACCAAGTATGTGAGGGTGTGCGTGTGTGTATTCTTTTGAATAGTGGATGCATACATAAATGCATCTGTCAAATCCCCTTTAGGTAAGCATTTATCAGTTAAAAAAAATACCCAAAGTTGGCATGGCCTATGATATTTTTTCCATAATATAAATGTAGGAGAAAATCTTATATCAATAAAAATATTAAAAGACATCATCCAAGTTCATAGATGATTATAAAGTAAAGAAACAGAAAATCTATGATTGGAAAAAATGAAACAATGATTTCAACAGTGTTCACATTGAATTATCCCTAAGTTTGGTATTTTGGTTCCTTCTTTATTAATCTACACACATTCTGATGTCATTGAACCAGATTAACTGAAAATAGCAATAATTCAGCTCATATACATTGGTTTCAAAATACATGGCTGAGAGGAATTGAAAAGGATGTAATCATAATGACAAATTTAATATCAAGGACAAAAAAGGAAAACTCATTTATGAAAAAGAGTCAAATATGATAGTGTTGTTGCAATTGTCTGAACAAATTTCATGGATAGTGTGGCATTTGTATAATCTAGAGAGTCTCAATTAATGTATCTTGTTATTCTCAGAGGAAAAGCTTCCCCCATTTGATAGAAAAATTTGCTTTACATACTCCTACAAAGCAGATGGATGTATTAGATTGTAGTGCCATAAGAGTGCCATAAGGGTGCCAGTAAGGTTATTCAGCTCAATATACTAGTTGTGGTGGTGATATGGATTTTTATGTATGTTCAAGTACATCAAGTTATATATTTTAAATGTATACAACTTCTGTTTATAATTTTACCTTAATAAAGGTTAAATAAACATTATCCATTGTTTTTCATCAAGACAAAGTGAGTCGAACAGACACAAATTGTCTAGTTTGCCTTTCAGTTGTATTTCTTACTATAACTTAATAATTCAGCATCCTGCTTTGTGCATTCATTCATTGTGTGTCCAGTTGATGAGTCAGTTCAATTAAACCTTTATATATTTTAGTTAAAATTTCTCAATAATCAAAGCCTATTTCACCTTTGTAAGAATCATGTGTGAACACGTTCAGATATAGGGTAAAATGCCATATAATTATACATCTGAGATATGAGTTTTAATTGTATAAGATATATTGAAAACAATTATGTATTTTTGAATTAGAGTTTTAGTGCTTTTGTCAGTTTGCTGGGAGTTGGCAACTAGAGCTATTCATTTCAGTTTACACTTATAAGGATCACCATATATAGGATCACTTGCCTTGAATATATTTTCATTCAGTACTGAAATTGAAAATAGATCAGGTATAAATATCTTCAATTACCATAATATTTAGAAACCCATAAACTTTAAAAGAAACATGGATCAAGCTCCACAAATACATTCTTTTCAAAAGTAGAAAGGTGACATTTTCACATGAATTTGGTGCCTATTTATTTATTGGAAAATTCTTTCTAAAATTCAAGTTTAAAAGAAATGAACAGGACATCATAAAGCTGCTTTAGCTCAAGCCTATAATCTCTCTCAACTGTGTAAACAGGAAACTCACCTAAGACTTACTTTCTCTGATACACTCTTTTAAAAATTAATTTATTTATTTTAATTAGGTATATATGACAGCAGAATACATTTGAATTCATTGTACACAATTGCTGCAGAATCTTTCATTTCTCTGGTTCTAATACACTCTTCATACTAAACTCTCCACACTGCAAGCATGATGATACTTTTGTGACTAAAACATAGAAATTGTATGTCAGATGGAATTCAACTTTAAACTTGCACTTAATTTCATGTAATCTATATAGCTGGGGAAAACCAGGTTAACACTTGCCTATAAGCTACATGCTTTGCAATAGGTAACTATATCCCAAGACAACATGTAGACAAATATGTAGGCCTCAGAATGTCAAGAACTTCTGTTGTACATTCTCTTTAAAAATCTTGAAGGGGAAAGGTGAGGGTAGTTAGATGGTTAGAGGTATACTAAGTATACATGAAACTGTTAGAGTCTGTATCAATCTTCTCCATTTTCTCAAAATGGCCATTTTTCCTCTCGCCCTATCTGCCTAGGGACAGGCAGATTTGCTCCCGTCCTATCTATGGATGGGCAGCTTTTTTTCGTCACTTACCCCTGAGTGTCCCCGGGGCTCCCAGTATGGGCCACCATCTGCGCAAGTCCGGCTGCAGCAAAATAACTGGGGGGTGATGAGCAACTTGTGTACGTTGATACAGCAGGAGTGGGAGCTACAATAAATGTAGGACAACAGAGGTATTTATACATTCCACACAGCTTATCTTAATTAACATAAACTAGATACAGCAGTCAACCAATAAGGAATCTCCACACTTAATGGCTCCCTGGCGTTACTTCACAAACCACTCCCTCTGCCAAAATGCCAGGCGCCATCTTGACTTGTTTACAGACTCTAACATGAAACATTATCTGAACTTTTAAAGAATTTCTTAGGTAAAAAGCACAATACACTTATACATACTAAAATATTTTAATAGAGTTTATCTTATAATGCAAGGAAACACAGAGAAAGAAACACATACACATGCAGTGGTGGAAAAAGAAAAAGAGAGAGACTTGTTATTTTTATCATGTTTATTGCTGGATTGTGAGCAGGAAATTGGAAAATTATGGAAGTTCCATTATCCTTAATTGTGTTTAACTGATATACTTTGCTAAATTGATATTTTTGGAGACACAAAATGATGTATGATTATGTGTGGTGAATGGTCATTAGCCCAAAGAATATTGATGTTAGAAGGGACTTAAATTGGTTCAACTCCTTCCTGGATTCCATTCCATTCCATGATCTCTCAGGTCACCCTGAACTCCTCTTTAATGACATTAATTTATTATAGATCAAGATAGATTGAGATGAATGGGTGGATAGATTAATTTATTGATAAAAGTTTCTGAAATTTTGTTTGAACTACTTCAGCTTAAATTTTTGATGATGAGAACAGAGAAAAAAATGCAAGAGATCATTTTGCTATAATTTTATGTTTCTAATTCTAAAGATTTCTAATTTTAAAGTGTCTATAATTTTCTTTCTCAAAATTCCTATATCTGTCCTTTTGCTATCATCAGGATGAATATGGAATAAAATAATGGCACCTAGTAAAGGTAAGCCTGAAAAATATTAAATTTACTATATATTCTTTACTTTCTTTTACTTTCATCTTTAAAAATTACTTTAATTTCACCGAACCTGGAAAATATTTATCACAAATGGGTGATGTGATGGTGCTGTGCTCACTGCCCTTAGAAACACAAAGTATTCTAGGTTGCAAGATTACCTCAAAATAGTATGTATTTCCTCCTTTTCAGAAGGCAATGTCTAGTTGCTCCTCTTAAGGCCTATGAAAACAAAACAATAATAATAATAACAATAATTTTTAAAAATCAAGTAGGAATAAATTAATTGCTCAATAATTATTTTGTCACAATAATAATATTCATTGTTTTAAAGAGTTATTTTGTATTTTTTAGTAACAAAAATTCTGGATTTTCATCACTGCTCCACAACTGCCCACCACAACAGAACTTTAAAAAGAATATCAGAAATCAGTTCTTTCAGTATATATCTACATTAAGAGATAGGACCCCTGAATATGAGTATCACAGCATATTTGGTTGTTTGACTTCTAGGTTTTGGAGAACTGCAAAACTTCTAAGTCACTTTTTCATTGTCACACTAAGCATAGACTGTGTTATTCCATGCCTCAACTCAAATGATCATTAATTCAGAAACCAGCAAAGGGTGATGTGGGATTAGAAAAGACAAACAGACACACATAGAAAGCTGAGACCAGGTGGGACATCATTATCATTCTCTGATAGAGAATGAATAATCCAGAGCTAGCTCTACATGTTTATTATATAGGTTTTTAACATCAAAATAGGGTTGTTTTTTTTTTTTTAGAAAATTTCTTCAAAGTAAGTGGGCTAAAAGATGAAGTTCTGGGAAGCAAATTATAATTCTTTTTTTTTTATGCTTATAATTCTCTACCCCGATTACCTGGTGTCTGAATTCAGAGCCAAGAATGATAGAGCTGTGCCATGCACAGAACCTCCTTTGAGCAGGGTGGCTCTGTTGTGACTGGGGAAGTCTTAACCTGCAGCCTTTGCACAGGAAGTTCCCAAGGCAGGGTGCAGCTCCTGGATGCAGGACCATCAGAGATGGTGATTCAAATCACCATTTATGACAATTCCACAAAATTCTGTCAAGAGGGAAGGAGTGACAAAATCAGTGATTGCCTTAATTTTAAAGATCAAGGAATATGCAACAGTTTGCAAATTCGGTAAGCATCATTAATATTAGGAACTACAGAATTGCATATACTGAGAAATAGCAGATTAAGGGAAATGTTCTTGAAAGTTAGTACATGAAATTCCTGTATTAAGATTACCTAGTATGATTATTACTTTTGAATATTCTGTGGTCCTAGTATTTCAATGGTCTATGGGAAAGACTATTAATATGGATTTATTGGAGAATCATTATAATCACAGTTTTCCCTGAATTATGAGGAACACTGGTTTCCAGCAAAGGGAGGCTGTACTCACTGATCTTTCATCTTTATTTCATACTTCTTAAAAATATTCCATTTTGGGACTGGGGTTGTGGCTTAGCGGTAGACAGCACTCGCCTCTCACATGTGAGACCCTGGGTTCCATCCTCAGCACCACATAAAAATAAATAAGCAAAATAAATATATTGTGCCCATGTATAACTAAAAAAAAATAAAATTCCATATTAATAAATGTAGTCTTTATACTATTGAGAGATTCTGTCTTGTCTGGAAAAAGTTCAGGTAGAAACATTCTTGGAAGAGCCAATGACATTGTGCCTTTTGTTCTTATCTGAGACTGCTAAGGACACAGACAATGGCTAACTCATTCTAAAGTCAAATACTTGAGTGTAGGCATTGACCCTCAAGCTACCTTTGTATGTGGGGATAATGGAGCAAAGGAAAACCTAATTAATGAATCAAAAGAAATACCATATATATTATTTGAAAAATTGTAATTTTCAATTTATTTTTAATGTTTTTAACATATGAGGCTGCTCATAAGATAGTGGGAGAGCTCACAATATTTTAAGTAAGTCAAATTAAGCAAAATGTATATGCTATTTGCAAGTACTCTATGAATCTTATGTTTGAATCCACAAAAAAGCTTCTTGATTAAATCTGTGAATAAATATTTCTAGAATAATTAGAAAATATGTGCCTATAAATGAATATGTATTTTACCAAATGAATTGAAGGAAATTTGCAACAAAGTATTAGGTTTTGATGTTTGCTATTCATTTATATATTTTTTTAAAAAAGGTAACTCCACTCTCTATCAAGCTATTAATCTTGTTTAATTATTTAGGAACATTCTGTTGTTTTTAGAACTAATTACATAGTGGTGAAGAACATAGATTTGACTGCTACTGCCACAAGTTGGGTTATTAGTCCTATTTATGCTCAATTTTCACATCTTTACAACAGACAGAATGATGACACCCAACTCAGGTGATGGTTAAATGAATTACTACATGCAAAGTGGTTGGAACAGAGCCTGGCCATAGTGTATGCTATATAAGTGTCAGCAATTATTATCACTTCATCTTCTCAACTCTATAATTCTGCTACATTTTCTGAAAATAATGAGTAAGCACTCTTTTGCAAACAATAAATGTGTAAATGATGTAAAGAATTATATGTTCACATTACACTATCACCAAGAAAATAAATGAATAAATTTGTCACAATTGTTTTCTTTTCATCCTGTTTCTTTTTTAGAAATTATACAAATCTTCTCATGTAATATCTAATGAATGAAGAAATGTGAAAACATTCCTTCCATATGGTATTGCTACAGAACAACTTCTAGGAAGATATTTGTTCAGTAAAACCACAGATGTTCCAATCTCTGTTTCCATAGGATGCCAAAATATATCTGCTGGGAATGAAACTGGGGGTAATTTGTGTAAATCATAGTATGTTAACTGCATTCTCTATTAAGTGATTGTCTATTAGGGCTAGAAAAATAATGTCTTTTAAATTTCTACATCCTGATGTCTACCCCATAGTAAGCAAACTGGATTACTCTAATAAAAGACTAATGAGCAACTTAAATTCTTTACCACACATCAACAAGAAGTTTTACAAGATAAATGTTATATGGTGTTTAGTTTTCCCTTAGAAGCAGAAAATTTGTTTCTTCCCTTGCAAGAAATTGTGTAATATATACTACCATTGTAGCTTAAAGCAGTAACATTATATTCTCTGCTTACCACATGGTCTATATTTATGTTGTGTGTTTGGCAAAAAAATTAAATATTAAAATATTCAGCTAGGCACAGTAGCGCATACCTGTAATCGAAGTAACTCTGGAGGCTAGCTCAGAAGGATCACAAGTTCAAAGTCAGCCTGGGCACCTTAGAAAGGATCTAATAAGCAAGTCAACAAGACCCTACCTCAAAATAAAATAAATAAACCAAATGACTAGGAATGTTGCTCAGTATTTAAGCACCCCAAATTTCAATACCCCCACTCCATACCAAAAAAAGAGATATACTCAGAGTAATAATGCAATCAAATGTAAATCCCTCCATGAATTACCGTATCTTTATGTCCTTAGTGACACATATACTGTTATGAACATCATGAATTACAGACCTATTTGATCCTTAGAGTAACCAAATATGTTGATTATTTATCTTCTAAATACATTAATGCCTGGCCAACTGCTGAACTTGCATAAACTTGCAAACTGTAACAAAATGCTCTCTGGTATTTTACAATTATTACATATATTTGTTCAATTTTTAAATATTTCCCTTATCATTTTACTAAGTCACCTGTATTTTTTATATAACATGTCCTGCAGCTACTACTTTATAGATATCACAAATGGTATATAATACCCATTTGTAGCTTCATTTGTTTTTCTCTTTAGTTTCCATTTCTACTTCCTGAACTAAGTAGGGCTGCCATTTATCACTGTAGTGACTTACTTTTAGTTGCATGATTTCATCCAGATTGTTTAATGTAGCAAACGATGCCTTTCCACAAAGCCATTCTCTTTCTCATATTTCTTGTTCATAGCAGTAATTATAACTTAATATGACTGATATATTTGTAATCCATTAACTTATTTATGCAGTTCCAATTAAAATTAGACTTAACACAATATATCTATACTAAGTAAACAAGGAAGTTGGCATTTCAAGGTTAAAAACTAAAAAAAGTACTTCAAATGTCTTTAAAAATCCTTTTTATTGAAAGAGATGAGAAGTTCCAATAATTTGAGTGGATGCCGTTCATTTAACAACTAAAAAGATTGCTATTAAATGTTTGCTTGTTTTACTATTGACTTTTCTCCTCTATCTTACTAGGACAATGGAAACTAGATTTGCAATTGATGAATTCCTAGAGACTTGAGAGGTCATTTCTTGTACTCCCCTATAAGTGAATCTCTTCTTTGAGTACATAAACAAGTCCATATTATTTTCACCTGTTTTGCAAACACAAATTAACTAGAATTTTAATAGTGGATGGAAACTGCTTATTTATAGCATAATAAATATTCCCCATTATTACTTTACTTTTGTCTCACAAATAATTATCATAACCTTTAATCCAGAAGTCTCTATTAACTTCGTTGAATCATGTATATTTACCTGGCAAAGTTTTTTTGTTTGTTTTTGTTTTTTTTTTGGTTTTTGGTTTTTGTTTGTTTTGGGCAGTCTTAGGGACTGAATCTAGGGACATTCTACTACTGAATTACAACTGCAGATCTTTTTTTTAAATTTATTTTTTTATTTTATTTTATGTTTTTTTAATTTTTGAGACAGAGTTTCCCTAAGGTTCCCAGGCTGTCCTTGAACTTGTGATTCTCCTGCTTCTGCCTCCCTAGTCACTGGGATTATAGTCAGTGTCATGGTGTGGGCTTTATTTAAACAGTACTTCCATTGCTGAATCTTAATGTCTTATTAATGTTTATCAAAAACTAATACTGTATTCTTTTATTTTATGGAAATATACATACAAGTATACTATTATTGCTTACTTTAGATTTCTGTCTGTTTAAGAGATGTTCCCTAATTTCCATGCTGTATATATTATTTTTACACAGCATACTATGTAAAATTAATTTGCACAATAATTTATCACTAAATGTTCCTGATGAGCTGAATTTTTATGTTTAAATGTTATGTTCCAATATCAAAGCAGTTCTTTTGCTCTGCATATTTTTTATACTACTACCTGTTTGCAAATGAATTGTGACAAAAATTGTGGTTCATTCATCTATTCATTGAGTAACACTGTTCTTAGATTAAATACTTTCTTGAGCTATAATGGGTATCATTTATTGAAATGTGAATCCAAAAAAAAAAATGAAATGGTTGTAATCATAACATTTTATAAAAAAATTTAGTAATACACTATGTGATGAATCTAAGATAATGACTAGTGATTAAAGTTACCACCTGTCTCAATTTAATCAAAGAAAAAAGAATACTCATGTCAGGAAATGAATATGGATTAAATTATGCTGAAAATATTCCATTTTTGTTATCCTTGAAACTCCTTTGTGAAGTATTTGTAATTCAGAGATTAGTCATTTGGGAAACTGAAATTTTCAGTATGGTGCCAGCTTCAAAATTTAAAAACCACAAGCAAACTAAAAACACAAAGATCTTGTATAATTAAAAATTCAATATTTAAACAACAAAAGAAGTAAAAAAGCAATCCAATATGTTAGAATAACAAATACCATTATAAGGTATAAAGTATGAATCTTCTTTATAAAAATAATAAGCACAGAAAGTCATTATGTGCCAAAGTAAATATTTGGTGAGAGTGGGAGTAAGAAGCATAGGAGATGCAGGAAGGGACAGAAAAAAAAAATTAGAAAAAGACTGGAAAGAAGACAATTAAAGGGAAGGAAAAGACTTTGCAGCTGAATTATACCAAGAAGGGCAGTGGAGGGGTAGGGATGCAGGAGTACAGAAAAACAGAAAAGACACGATTGCAGTTGAAAAACAAAATGGAAATGTTTATTTTGATGCAATCTGAAGCTCATAATGTTTAAGATCATAGGTTATTTCTAATGTGAATGAGCATGGGAGGAAGACTAATAAATAAGGAGGGCTAACAAAATCTTGATGGAAGAATGTCTCCTGTGTGCATCTTGTAACAATAAGAGGCAATGCTCAATTGCACTTTAAAACTTTCATCAAAACCCTAGAACCATTCCAGTGAGTTATTAAACAAAATTTAACCTAGGCCGAGTCATGAACTTCATAGTGGCAGGCATGCAAAGCTAAAAACCATGCGATAAATGTGGGCTAGTTAGAGACCACTGAGTGCCAGTTTGGCAGAATGGCAATGAGTGCAGCTGAATGAAAACAGAATCATCAGAAAAAAAATTCATGTATGTTTTTTTGTTCATCTCAAAAATTCGTTTAAACCACAACAGGTTCTAAAATATAATGTTCCTTTGACAAGCCCATCTCTTCTGATATACATCTACATATAAAGCCTACTTGTAATGATATCCTTGGGTCTTACTTTAGCTTATCTTATGTATTGTTTTCTTGGACATTAGACTGGAGTATCATTAATCATAGCAAGACAGAAAATATGTGTTAAAGACTGAGTTTATTTTCTCCTAAAATTCATGTGTTGAAATCTTGGCCCACAAAATGATGGTATTAGGAGGTGAGTGGCCTGGAGAGGTGAATAGTTCATGAGGATGGGGCCTTCCTAAATGGGGCCCTCCTTTTTAAAAGAGGCTAAATGGACCTTTTTTGCCCTGCTTGGTATGTGAGGAGAAAGAAAAGACCTGTCTATGACTAAAAAAGCAATTACACACCAGTTACCAAATCGGCCCACACATTGATCCAATAATTTTAAGGTTCCAGGAAGGCTATAAAAAAAGTCATTGATTTTTAGCCTGTCTATAGTGCTTTTGTTGTAGCACACAAGAAGAACTGAGACAACATATTAGTTTCTACCATTAACCTTCGGATTACATGAGGAGTGTTTGTTGTTGTTATTGTTTTGTTTGTTCCTAATACACATGACATTAAAATACAGGTCTTTCATAAAATGTTCCTATACCTAGGCAAATATGTACAGTTTTCAGAATAAAGGAACACACAAAAAGAAAGTCTACAGAAGAACAGAGTGCATCTTGAACTTTTTGAAACATTTTGTATCTCATAATTTGCTTTATATTATTAGCTATGTCCATTCATAAAGAATTACTGATTTCAAAACAGAGACTGATAGGATGGCCACAGCACCACAAAGTGACTTTCCTACATAAACCAGTCACTTCTATAATGTTGTTCTCTGTGAAGAGTCTCCCTTTTCTACAGCATAGAATATTTACAAGATAAGACTTTCAGGAATATTTAGACCAAATATTGAAGCTTTAGAATGAATCAGATTTCAAAGGTGAGAATAATTTTCATGACTCTAGTTGGCCTTTCTGAAATCAATGTAGGAAGAATGCAAAGGGGCACAGGAAAATTGTAAGAATATAAAACACCCAGTATTAAAGCAGCAATGCTGCCACTAGATTTGAGTGTTGTAAGGTTAGAAAACAATAATCAAGACTTGCCTGATAATAAATCAAGCATGCAACTGATGTAAACATGCCTCTGAACTAAATACTTAGACAACTTGGGGAGGCTTGGAAAACATAAAAATAGGTCTATGACCTTGAAGAGATAGTCATTAAGAAATAGCACACATGGAGTATTATGTGCTGTGGAGCTCTGAAAAATCCAAGCTCATTATATCTGGAAAAAATAATGTCCTTCCTCTGCCATAAATAAATAAATAATGCAGAAACAGTGATTGTAGTAGAGGACTTCTTGGTTTCTATGGTCTGCTATGACATAGTTGCTTCATTGATTCCTGCAGCACCACTAAGATTCTTCCATAAAACGGCTGAGTGATCTAACGTTAACTTTTGTTTTTTTCCTGAAAATATGGTATTTGGTCAACAGACCAGTGTCTCTTCTGCTGGCTTCTTCAGTAAGAAAAAAATAATCAAGAATTATTATTATTTTTGGAATACCATATTTCACCACATAATTATTGCTAATGTATAACTATCCCACAGTGTATTTTTTAAAACTGGTTTATCGCCTTTCATTGTGTAATTCTCACAAAGTGTAATTCTTTTCTTCATGCCACTCACAGGTAAACAGAGCTGTTACATATGCATTACCAGTGGCACATTGATGCACATTTGTCTTCTTTTGCACTGCCAGCCTGGAGCCTAGAATTTTTGCTGAATGGGCATTTTCATTATTTCCTGAAAGCAGTCTTGTGTGGTTTGGTTACCAGTACTAAAGTTATTGTCACTCAACCCAATGAAGAGTTGTAGGTGCTAATGGAGAGAGTGAGTAAGTCCCATGATATGGTAAGACTAGTATCTTCCCTAAACAGCTGAACCGTAGAGTTTGGCACTGACATGTTAATACGTGAAACATTTCTTTCTGATTGTGGGTAAATATAGAATTTGATTATTTTGACTGAATAAAAACAGAGCTATGGAAAGATAGTTTTCAGTGAGTGAAAATTTTTTGTTGTTGTTGTTGTTTTGTTTTATTTTTTAAAGCTTGACATAAAATTGTTACACTGCATTAAAAAAATGGCATAAAATCTGAGATGATTTTTCAATACAATATATTAGTAAAAGTCTCTAGTTCCCCTATACCTATATAGTCAGAGAAATATTTGGCTCACTATAATTAAAATATACAACCCAAAATACATATACTCATTTATTTGTTTGTTTATTTATTTATTTTTGCAGTGCTGGGTATTCAACCAAGGGGCATTATACCACTGAGCTAAAACCCCAGCTCTTTTTAATTTTTTTGAGACAGGGTCTTGATAAGTTGTGGAGGTTGACCTCCAACTTGCAATCCTCTCACTTTAACCTCCCCAGTCACTGGGTTCACAGACATGAGACCCTGTGCCCTGCTTCAAAAATACATATACTCACATCCAAATGGTAAGATGAGTCATATACATATAATAATACTCTGATACATAAATAATTTCTTTATTTAAAGTCATCTGAATTATTTCTACACGACATAATTTCTCATTCATTTTGCTAAAATGTGTCTGTAATTTGGAAATACTTATAAGCAGTCATAAACTCTAACAGATGTATAATGCTATTTATATTGCATTTCTTAATCTCTTCCATTTCTGCTCTTTCATATATGACACTACTCTTCATGTTTTCAATGAAAGTTCTTATTCTTATTTTGTTTCTATTACACTTGGTCTTTTAGCATGCATAATTCTACACATTTCAAAACAAATTTAACCCTTTACTTCCATTTTGGCAGCATTAATAAGAATGTCTATATTAGGGCTGGGGTTGTGGCTCAGAGGTAGAGAGCTTGCCTATCATGTGTGAGGTGCCAGGTTTGATCCTCAGCACCACATAAAAATAAAATAAAGATATTGTGTCCACCTATAACTAAAAAATAAATGTTAAAAAAAGAATGTCTATATAAAAATTATTTTAGGCAGCAGGAAGGATTTATTTTGTGAACTTCAATGATTAGGAAAAATAAAATTAAAAAAGCTGTATTAAAATATTTTACCTACTTAGATACAGATTTTTTTGCAGGGTGGGTACTGGGGATTGAACTCAGGGTCACTTGACCACTAAACTACATCCCCAACCCTATTTTGTATTTTATTTAGAGACAGGGTTTCATTGAGTTTCTTAGTACCTCACTTTCTCCTGCCTCATCCTCCTGAGCCACTGGGATTATAGGCATGTACCACCTTGCCTGGGCTATGATTTTAATCTTTATTTTTCACTTACTAAAATCTACAAATTTCACAAAATCATAATCTGGTTTTCTTGGAAGTGATGCCCTGAAACACTGTGACTAGAAGATTTGGACTCTTTTACAAACATCATTCTTTTACTAGAATGATGAATTACACTTATGGTGACGACTTTAGCAAGCTAAAACACAGTGACAGAATATATCCAGAAATACCTTCAACGTTTTTGGTCATAATTGTAATAGGAAAAAGAAGGGGATGGTTTTATAATTTTATACCTCCTAAAATGTGCTTTATTTTTTTATTTATTGTTGAGAGAGAGAGAGAGAGAGAGAGAGAGAGAGAGAGAGAGAGAGAGAGAGAGAGAGAATGTACTTTAAATTTTTGTAATCAAAATTCTTGAAACTTTGGTTTTTCACATGATCTTTTCTCTCTCACACCTTTCAAGAGCCTATGTAGTATTAAATTAATTCTCTCTTCTTCATGCTGTCTTTCTCTTTTTCTTCTTCCTTTCTTCTTTCCTTCTTCTAGTAAATATGCTTGAAATAAGCTTCGTTTTGTATCCCAAGGATGTTTTACTTTTCCAGCCCTATTTCTTACTAACTACAATAAGTATACAAAAGCTGTCTTATGGGACTGGCACCCTCCATTAACACGATGGAGTGAAACATTTATGAACCAATCAAATCCCTTAACAATTATTAACAATTTGCTCCCAGCATTTGTGCTTAATCTTTTATTTTTTTCAAGGGTTTTCTTCATTTTCTCAGGGCAATTGAGCAAAACTACTATTTTCATGGTTGAGTCTGTATCTACAACGTCCAAAACAATCCCTCATTTTCAACTGTACACTAGACATGCACAGATGATCAGTGCTTTTTATGTTTAGTTTAGGGCTGTTTGAGATCCTTTGGTCTTTAATCAGTGGCTTATTAGAGGTTTTAGGTCAATTTGTATTGAACTCTTTTCCAGATTACTGGGAAAATTCTGTTTTAAATAAACAAATGCTTTTTAAGGTTTACTGAAAACAATTTATGTATATTTGCATATTTGCAAATGCATATTTAGATTCATTTTTATTTTAATCAGCATTCAGGAAGTCATGGCTGTGTGCCTCACTTTCAGCTTTATTTATTTTTTTTCTAATGAGGATCATACTCAGTTCTCCATTTGGACTTGTATAGATAAGAATTATTCTCTCTTTTTAAATAAATATAGCTCAAATTGTTGTAAATAAGGGATTAGCAGAATGACTTCAAGTTAATATCTTCTTTATGGATGATCAAAAAAAGCAAATAATGACAAATATTTTTAAAGTAGTCAATTAAAAACTGCTTTAAACAAGTAAAATGTAAAATTCATATGTTAGTTATTAATAAGATCTTTCTGAGTCCATTTTGCTGGCAATAATTTAAATCTATATAAGATGTACAACATCATGGAAAATACCTCAGAAATCAAACTTTTGGAGCATATTTGTTAAGGCTTCATAATCAAGACAGCTTTCCTCTGTGTTATGTGTACAGGTACCATTTGGAGATTGTATATGCTAATTTGGGCCAAAATATGGAGCAGGGAGAGTTACTTTGTCATCTCCCTGCTTTGCCTGTGCCTTTTGAAAATTGTATGGATAAAATCATTCATACAGATTGCTAATTGGTAGGATATCCTATTCATCACTGAGGCATCTCAATTTCTAAGTCTCATAATGCTCAGTCATAAATGGTAGTACTAGTAATGAAAGAACAGTGAAGGGAGGGTAACAAAGGAAACAAAAATTTGAGGTAGTTAAAGGCACTATATGTGCTATAAGTGTTTTCACATTGGAAATATGTGCAAATCTAAATAGTAGGAAGAAGATGGTTGTTCTTACCACAATTTTAAAGTCTCAGTATCTCTGTAAGCCACAAAAAAATATGTTTCTCATTGTGTGCACAAGAAAGCTTTAAAGTGCATCTGTATACTTATCATTCATCATTCTTTATAAAATCAATATTATTTAAAGCACATGTTGACATCCCTTAAGTGAACCAGATAGTAAATATTTTAATCTATACCTCCTCTTTCCTGTTGTATTCAAAAACAGCCATTCACAGTATGTAAACAATTGGATGTGGCTGTAGTCCAGTATAATTTCATAAACACATAAATCTCATAGGTAAGCTCCTTCAGATTCCTAACAGAAAGTTTACATGCTCTCCAAAATTTCTTTTCCTAAATTCTAACTTCAACAGTGATTGAGTGTGTGGTTTCTGTTATTACAACCAATTTAGTATTTGGTTTTGAGAGACTTTTTCTAGAGCTTTTGTTTTGGAAAATGAACTTCATAATGAACTGGGCTGGAATACAAGGATTTAAATTATGTGATCCTTTTTTATTCTCTAGACAAATACATGATTTGTTCAGAATTGTGGGTGTCATTTCTTTCTCTTTGTTATCATCACATTCTAGCCTTCCTAGGTAATGCTCTGCTACTACTGCAAATGTGATAAAGAAGAAGGTAGGACTACCTGACTGCTAATTAATCATAATTCTTTGGAAAAATGTGAATTTCTTTTTGTTTTTTGATGGGGTACATCTGGTAAGGATAAAAAGATCTTTCCTCCCTACTCTACACTTGCATGATTTTCATGTTCATGGAGAAGTCAATTGCTGGTTGAAAAGACGTGATTCAAAACTCAAGCTAGCAATAGGCGTGAGGAAGGTTTCTATTTTAACTTTTTATGTGAGGTCAGCATAAAATGCCTTACATGACATTTTCCTATCTTATCCTTTTCAGGTATCTTTAAACTGTTAAATATTGACACATTTTAGTTCATATTTTCACAATTACTTACATGCAGAAAATGTTCAAATACATCTTTAGATATATATGAATACTATTAGCCATTGCTTAAGTTAGGTTTATGAAATTTATTTCAGCTATGAAATAGTAATTTTATTAATGTGAAACCACAATAAGAATTATATGTTTAAGTAAATGTAAGATATTATAGGAGTTTAATCATAAAAGATATGATTTTCAAATGTGATTCTAATTCTAATCATAAAGATATAATTTTCAAATGTGATTCAAATGTGATTTTAATTCTAAAAATGTAAGTTGTTTAAAATGTGTATGATATAAACATTCGATTAAAAAGTATAATAATATTACTTGGTTGTTTATAAAGTGTTTTTCCTGCAACATAATGTGTGTGTGTGTGTGTATGTATAATTTTCATATCTTTACAATCCAGGAATGAAACTATACAATATTTTACCTAACCTAATGACTAACAGAAATTATCATTTGAAAATAGGTTTTATCTATCTTGCTGCTTCTCTCTTGACCAAGGTTGGCTATTGCTTAGCTTGACATTTTGCTTACCAAATTTTCTTCTCTGATTGAAACACTAAACACTTCTGGGTTTACTAGGAGGAAACACAAATGCACTTTTTTCTTTGATAATCAAAGTAAACAGCTTTGTTCCTTCCTTCTACTAATCATATTTTCTATGTAAATTAAATTACTGCATTAAAAGAAGATTTATTATGGTATAACTGGTCATACTATTTATTTCAACTACCTTGTGTATATGTACATATACATGTGTGCACATATACCTGATTATGTATAAGAAAGGAACAACATAAAAGAAAATACTACATTTATATACAATGCATTCAGCATGATTTTTTTCAATGTAAATTAAAGGAGATTTTGCATGAATTATTTTTCTTTTGTTACAGATGAAAATTGAAAACCACTATCTTGAACAGTAAAATGTATTCTGTCTTTATTTCAGATGAAAGAGGCTTAAATTACTAGCTGCTGAAATTTCATAGAATCATTGAATGTCCATATATGGAAGCATATTAGAGAATATCTAATCCTACTTCCTAAGTTATGCATGTATTCTGTCTTTATAAAACATTTCTGTTTAATATCTTTCTTGTATTTTCTTCAGTGATTGGAAAGTCACTTTTAAGGCAACCTACCTCCTTTTCTGAGATTTGAATTTTGGCTTTTCACAGCTTTATCCATCAAATTCAGATTTTCACTGCAGGGTACTCTTTGTCTTTTAGTATTTAAGGACATAACATCTATACTAAGGCCGGGTAAACAAATGAGGGCCTTTCAGTACTTGTTGCTTTATTTCTCACTATTATTGGTCTAACATTTGAAGAGATTTTTAAGTACTATCTTCTTAAACTATAAAATAGACACCAATAATATAACCCCATGAAACTCTTAACACTTTTGATTTCTTTCTTAAAAAGCATGCATGTAATTCCCTCTTTAGAAATCTATCAGTAATATATGTAGATTTTCATTGATGCACACATTTTTGGCAATTTATTTTTATTGTAGTAAACATATGTTACATACTTTTAAAAAAATTTTTATCTATGCTTCAGTACAAAGTGCACAATTCAGTGGTACTGAGATATAAATGTACATTGTTGTACAACCATCAACACTGTCCATTTCCAAAATTATTTTATCATTTTCTCTCTTTCTTTCTTTCTTCTTTCCAGGGTTTTATATCAGGTTTTAAGGTTATATATATATAACCTATATATATATATAACCTATATATATAGGTTTTATATATATAATACAATATATATTTAAATATATAGGTTATATATATTTAAAATACAAATATATATATTTTTTATTTTACAAATCATAGACACTAAACAGTAAATTCAGCTATTTCAGAGATAGTAGAGAGAAGAAATTATTGGTAAAAAATGACTTGAGGGGCTGCAGTGGATGACCTTGAAAATACATAAGGGAAGAATAACAATGAACAGAAAGGAATATTATTTGTGCTTAAACAAAATTTATATGTAGTGTTAGTTTTCCCTTGCTATGATGAATACCTGAGGAAATCAGTAAAAGAAGCAAAGATTTATTTGAAGTTTCAGAGGTTGCAATCCCTGATAACTTGTCCAAGTCATTTTGAGCCCATGATGAAACAGAACATTATGGCAAGAAGAATGTGGTAGAGTGGAGCTGCTGACCTCATGATGGCTGGAAGCAAAGAGGAAGAGAGGGGAATGGGCTGGAGTCAAGACACAACTTTGAAGGACACGTGCCTGCCACAGTCTGGCTGCAGCAAAATAATGGGAGGGGAGTGGTGACAAGCAACTTGTGTACATTGATGCAGCAGGAGTGGGAGCTGTTTATTGTAGGACAGGAGGGGTATATATACATTACACACAGCTTATCTTAATTAACATAAACTAGATACAGCAGTCAACCAATAAGGAATCTCCACACTTAATGGCTCGCTGGCTTTACTTCACAAACCACCCCCTCTGCAAAATGCCAGGCGCCATCTTGACTTGTTTACAGACTCTAACACGTGCCCAATTAACCTGCTTCTTTCAACTATGTCCTATCTCCTGAATTTCCCATCACCTTTCAGTAGTGCCACCAGGAGACTAAGCCTTCAATACATGAGCCTTTAGAGGACATCCCACATCCAAACTACAGCATGCAGGATGGGAGAAAGTCAAAGGCACATTAATTGTTTTGACTTTATTTCTTCTTTTAATGGAAATCCTTTCAGTTCCTAAAACTAAACATGGAATAATGTGGTTAGATATTTGAGAAGTAGGAATGAACACAGGAAATTCAAACAATATGAGTTGATAAAGGATGACATTGTTGGGCAATATTAATAGATTAATTTCTCTCTAATTAATTTTCACATTGTTCACCAGCAGTTTCAGCTGCATGTCACAACTATGCTGGAGCCTTGGGCATAAAGGTATGAATATGCCATGACTCTTAATCTCAAAGAATGTGTGATGTTCTAGGAGACATACAAAGATTTTAAAGAAAAAGAAATGAGTCAGATAAAAAAGCTTGAAAAATAATTCAGAGAATATCAAAGTAGAAACTGAAAAATTCTTAACTGTGATTATATTTGTGAGAATCAAAGAAGAGAGATCCAAGCAACAGGTACACCTGATCTACCTATGGTGGTATTTCCCATGTTCACTACTTAGTATTATACTGCTGTAAAGATGACCAGTTAAAGACCAGGTGATTCAGGACAAAAACTGGACATTTGAAAATATCCAATTATTATACTCCTGGATGGAACTGAGTTGAAAAAATAACAAATAAATAATAATTATTTTTCCTGGTGCATGTCTGAAAAAGGCAGAACATGAAACCTAGGAAGAAATTCCAAAAATCTTAATCATTTTCAACCATTTCAAATTTTTCTCTGTCTTTTTAGGCAGCATATAATATAGACAAGAGATTCACAGGTGGAATCTAAATATATAAGAACGCAGGGAATACTTCCCTGGAAATATGACTGTAAACCAAAATACAGGGTTGTTTCGTGGATAACAAGCTGACTTACTTCCTAGAGATGATATAAAGCAGAGTAACTAATATAATTAACCATCCTTTAGCCAATAGCCATTATGATATTAAGCAAAAGATGCTATGATTCTCAGGATTTAATTATAAAGAACTAAAATGACTATAGGTGGTAATCTAAAATTGCCAAAGTTATTTAACAATTACAGCAAAAGATACAAATTGCCCAATATAAATTCACTCACATAAACTATTTGAAACCAATCAGTATTTTATTCCACAGAACTTGGACTGACTTGAGGAGAAGTCCCTGAAGATTCTTGTCTACAATGACAAAGTAATTAATTCAATTTAGAAGATATATGCAACACAGAAACCTCCATAATTAGGTGTGGGGATTGTCAATTGCTCTTGCTTTTGAGTGTAGGGAGGAAAAATAATTTAAGATTGCTAGTGTAAAGTGATTTTCTTCTCAATTTTTATTCTGTCCAAGATCATTTGCATTGCCTAGCTGAAATTATTTTACATAAATGAGTGAGGTAGAATATGTGCCTCTTAATGATCAGCCTTGTGCTGCCTCCTTGCTGTTTATGAGACGGTCCCTGCCAGCAGCTACTTTCTAGGTGTTAATTCAATGTCAGAGAAATCTGTAACCAAGGGGTAAAGTGGGTAGCCCCTAAGGTTCACTTCTACCATAACATTTTATGAATCTCTAAATCAGTTCTTGAATGATGCTGCCTAAATCCCCTGTAACAAGAGAAAAAAAAGAAAGAAGAAACATCTTAGCTACTTTCTCAGGAGGTTGTGCAGTGAAATGCACCAGTAATTTCATTACTTCTTATCTCCATCGTCTCATATATACTTTTCTCATCATATGCATCTTTACATTGGATTGTGCTTTTCTTAAAATCCATAAATTCTTTAACAAAATTGTATTGTTACAAATGGCATCCAATTCAATTAATTTTATATCTAATTCAGTTCCTAAGACACATTAAGAACTCAGTCATTTTCTGATATTTTCCAAATTAATAAGTGAATCTGAAAACTAGTATCTTCAAAAATATCTGAGTCTATTATTCTTCAGCCACCTGCAACTAGCAGTAGTGATTACAGCTTTATTTCTCAGAGAAACAAAGGTTATCCTCCTTCTTCAAACAGATCCCCTTTGGCCATTCATCAACACTTTTTTCATAGATTGATTCTGCTTCCCACAGAAGGTTGAGCCAGTTTCCCTCAATTTTTGTCAAATTGCCTAAATTTACAGGTCTCTTTAAAGAATTCCCATGGCTAGACCTTCATTTCTGTCTCATGTCTGAGGAATTGGATTTAAACAGAAAACTAAGAAGAACAAGCCAAGAATTCCTTTATCTCTTTCCTCTCATCTTTGTCTACTACTGCTGCCAAAATAATTCTCATCATGTATTACAGACACATCAAAAACTTTCTAAAGACAGCGATGGCTTCAAAACTTATTTAAAAATCCAAATTAAGAGTGTGAACATTAATAATGCTGTGCCTGAAGCTTGGTGTTTCCAAATAATATTTGGAGCATTCTAAAAGTCACTTTCATTGAAGGCCATTTGCAGCACAGGTCCCTATTATCTCACTTTAAAAATCAGGAAGATTCCCATTATAAAAACTGTTAACTCATTTAGCAGTCCATTATCTTGCAAACACTTTGGGTATACTATAGATCAGGATTCTGTTGGAACAATATGCACTGCTTTGAGTGAAGTATTCTGATGTCCATAAACATGTCATTATCCATTTGTAAACGAATTCATCTATTAAAAACATTTTAAAGTACAGTGAAGGCTTTGAAAGGCAGGACAAGGTGCTGATTGCATCTTTAAAAAGGAAAACATAATGTGGCTGGGAAAATCATTTTGAGGGCTGAACAATAATGCTATTCCATTAAAATTATAATAATTTAAATATTATAGTTATTGGTAGAATTTCAGGTGAAAAATTTAACTGCTTTAACATGTAGCTTTTCCATATTTTCCATAGTCCCCCTATCTTGTTATTTTAATGAATAAAACCAATGGAAAATAATTTCTGATAAAATTACAGAGGATATGTCTATACTTCAGAATTTTTTTTAAAAAAAGTTCTGCATTTTATCTAGGTGTTAGTAATTGATATACTACATGCTTTATGCAAATAATTCAGTTAGGTTTGGGACAGTTAGGAGTTGGGCCCATACTCCATAGTAACTTGGCAATTTTATTTTTTATGGCAATATGGTTTTATTGCTGGTGGTAATTGTGTATAGGTAAATATGATGATAAAAACTTTTATCCATGTGACCTTAATTTTCTTTGTTTACCTTAGTTCTCTCTTTCTTTCTCTCTCGCTTTTGTTTTACATAATTTTTATTTTTTTTTACCATACGGTTTATTTTTATTTTTTTTAGTCATACATGACATCAGAATGTATTTTGACAAATAATACATACAGGGAATGTACATACATCAATCATAATGTCTATTCTATTCTGCTGCCCTTCCTACCCCCCTAATCTCTCTCTCTATCTCTCTCTCTATCTCTCCATTATAATGTTAAAAGCACATTTTCAAAACAACAATAATTTTTAGTGTTCGGTGACAATCAGTGTGTTAGGGATTATGAAACACATGATACAAAAATACAGATATGATCCTTAATCAATTAGAAAGGCAGAGCCTTCTCAAGCAAGGGAAACAGAAACATAATAATCAACTAATCACATTTGTTTAAAAATTAGTGGGCTCTGGCCTAGAAATATTAACTCAGTGTCACTACACATGGGTCCTTGTATACTGTCCATCTGTTGGTAACAGAAGAAACATTGTTTCAGTGAACACTTGAATGTTTTTAATGATCTATGGTTTTATAACATGGTCTTCAGTATACTTTAATTTAATCATACTTTTTAGTCATTGTAATGAAATAATAGTAATGGCAATAACAATGATGGCGATTTTTAAATTAAGGTTGTTAGGCATCAGATAGTCCTCTAAGATATGTTTAACACATTTTATTATGATGATATTTCTGTGAGCTAGGTGCCCTTGTTATTCCCACTTTAAAAACAAACAGAAATAGAGAATGTCAAACAAATTGTCCAACACAACTCAGAGTAGAAGTACAAATTTTTAACCAACAATATTTCTTCATTTTATTTTTGCTGTAAAGTATAAATCATTAAATAAATTATTGCTGTTTGTACCTTTGGAATGTTAGTTATATTTTCAAGCAATAAAATTAAGACCAAAAATTAATGTTTACCATAATTTTTTATAGCTTTTAATGTTCATTATTTATTTGTATAGAACTAAGTTTTATTGGGTATGATGTATTTTCTTCTGATTGAACTTATTTTATATAGGAACTATAGTTCCCAGAATATATCTGATATTCACCTGGCAGCATCACTAAATAAAGCCATATGGTTTCGGCTTTGATCCACAGAACTACAAATGTTTCTATTTTGGAGGTTCCTTCTTTGGGAAGATGGGTTGAACCAATTGCTTAAATTCTCATGAGGACCCATTTAAATGAAGGATTTATCAGCTCAATAGACATGAGGTTCGATATTTCAAATCAATTAAAACTGGATATATTTATCATTTTCCTAAATATAAGGAGAAAATGTGGCTTATATCTAGGATTTTGAAAAGACTGGCAATAAAACGCATATTTTAAAAAAGCTTTATAAACTTGAGGAAGATAACTTCTGATACCTGTTGCAATGCATATTTCTGGATATATTGACACTTTTAATCTTAAAATCTCTATAGATGGATTCCTGTCATAGGCATACTAACAAGCTTCCTACATAATTATTATACATATAAACATTTCAAACTCAATGTTATGTATTTATAAAGATTCTCAAAATGCTAAGTATACTGGAGCTGGGTATGTAGCTCAGTGGTATAGCACTTGCCCAGTATGCACACAGCACTGGGATTAATCCCCATCACCACACACACAAAAAAGCTAAATATACTATGTAATCTTTATGTTACAACATTTGATGGACTGCAATTTGGATTCAGAAATATGTCTGAAAAACTCTTTTTAATTAAAACCAACATTTTCTTAACAAACTGTGTTATATTTGTTGAAATAATGGCAAACTATATCAGCATGATGATATTTCTCTCAACAAAATATTCTTGAATATAATATATAAGTTTTATAGTCAAAGCTGAAGAAAAGTAGAAGAAAAAGAAAGAAAATGACCAATATTTGCTTCAGTAATAGGTGTAGGGTCAAATAATATTTCTATTGATTTAGTTAGTGTGATACTTTTAAAATGTCTCCAGATTGGCAGTCAAAAAGAAGACAATGAAGTACCCTTAAAGTTGACAAGAAGGGATACTACATTGAGAGTATGTTGAAGATTTATGCATAAATGAAACCTTGATATGTAAAATATAAAGTAGATGCTTAAGAAGTCTGTTACTTTTTTACAAACCTTTTGATGTTTCACATATACAGTATTATTTATAAATATTATGGATAAAAATAGTCCCTTAGCATTGAAAGCCCTCCATAATTAAATAAGCAGTAATCAGTAACTAAGGTGAACAGTGCTATGATGCAAAGTATATTGTACTCTAATAAGAGCACCTTATTTTTTATTATGAATAATAAAATAAATGCCAGAAGTTATAAAGGTAATATCATAGCCCAAGGGATGAAAAAATAAAATCATAAGTGTGAATCATTTATATGGAAATTTTTATGAAAATTCATTTTGTACATTTTATGTGTGCCTTAGCAACTGTATTCAAAAGCAATTATAATGAAATCAGGATAGAGAGATGATTAGATACCAAAGTAAAAACCAGAAGATTGAATTTGGATTGACTGATTTTTTTTTACTTCAGTGGTACTAAGAAAAATTATCCCAAACTTGGAAATCAAAGGGAGTACATTATATCCTCCAATGACCTACTTAGAAAATGTTTAATAAGCATACCCAAGGACTGTTTAATAATTCAGGAATACTTAAAAGTATTACACATTGAAATTTAATATTGATTAGAACCCAGGTGGCATGAAGTTAATTGTTAATGTATAGACTGCAGTCCAATAAAGAAGATAATCCTGAATGTTTTGCTACATTTTCTCAAAAAATATGACCAGTTTTGTATGGCATCTGAGCCTCATAGTCTTTGTTCTTTTCTGTTCTAAATGATTTCCTTAGGTATTATATCAGAATCAGGATGTTTTCTAATTAGAAAATAAATACTTTTGATTTTCCAGGACTTACCTACCTACCTCAAGTACTCTATCACAGTAACTCAAAGGTAGCCATGGAAAAATACATAAACAAGTGAATATGGCCATGTTCCAAACAACTCTATTTTAAAAAACTGGTGACTCTTTTTAGTCTATGGAATATAATTTGCTTACCTCTGTACTACATAACCCCTTATTCTGAAATACTCTTGGAAATAACTGTACCATCTCATTGGTTTCTTCATTTCGACACACAATAACTTTAAACACCACAGGTTTATCTTTTTATAACATAGTAATAGTGGCATACATTAAAACTATGAAAGTAAGGTAGCCCAAAGAGTTATTTTATCCCTATATTAATAAACCTAAAGTTATTTCAGTTCTTCATAATAAATAACTTTAGGATATCACAGGAAGTATCATAACTTGCCCAATAACCCAGACTATTTCAATATGATAATCTTAATTAAAATAAACTACTAGGATAAGACTTATTGAAGTACAGATATATTTTTTACATTTTATGTCGTTTTTCCAGCTTTATTGAGATACAACTGACAAAATATTTGTCTAAGATATACAACATGATTTTATTCAAATACATGTTGCAAAAAATTATGTCAATCACATTGTTAAGATATACATTGTCTCAAAAAGTTACTTTTTAAATTTATTTTTTATTTTCTCCATTTATTTTATGGTAAAAATATTTAAAATCTACTGTCCTGCAAATTGCAAATATACTATGCAATAGTGTTAACTATAGTCACTATGTTGTATATTATTTGATCTCTCAAACTTATTCATTTGTAACTGAAAATTGTACTATTTTGCCCATATCTCTTCTTTTTCTCCATACCCGATATCCTGGCAATTCCTCTGAATGCAGTTCCTTATATCTATATATCAAAAGGATCAGTTTGTCTTTCTCTGTATGGAGAATTTCACTTAGCAAGGTGCCCTCCAATGGTATCTACGTTGTCACAAAAGGCAAGATTTCCTTCATTTTTATGGATGAATGATATTCCTTGTGAGCATGTGTATTGACCAAATACGACACTTTATTAAATTGTTTTTCAAATAATATTTTAAAATCGAATACACTTCTAATGATATAAAATATTTCCACCTTTAAGAACAATGTATATAAAACTCCTATATTTTCCAGGAAAGAAATCATAGTCACTGATGAATAGTCAGTTTCTCCTTTATTTGAAGTCCCAGTAACACTATAAATCTACTTGGCAGATAGTTTTAGTTTTAAATACTTTTATTAAAAAGAGAGAAAAATTTATTTTATATTGATCAAGAGTGAATTGATGGATGGTTAGAGGAATAGAGAAGGCCAATGAATAAGCTGGAGATAAGGAAAAAATAGGAGGAGTAATGTGCTATTTAATAGAAGGCTACTATTTGCCTTTTGTTTAATGGATGAGAGAAGGGTGCCACAAGTGAAGCAGATCAACCTCAGGAGCAAAAGACAGACATCATGTAAAAGATTCTGCTTGGAAAAATGAGGAGGATGGCCCCTGTGACATGAAAGGCATCAGTCTCAATTTCATTAGAGTCCTAAACAGGTTTATTAGACTCAAGGGTCTCAAAACAATCATCTGTGTAATGTGGCATTTAATACTTACCTCAGGACATTATTGGGGGGAAAAGGAAATAATTTATAAGTGGAAAACATATTATAAGCCTCTAATATATTGTTTTTAGTTTGTGAGAAATATTAGCTTAAATCACAGGCTTTGTAATTCATAAAATAATTTTTTTTTTTACCCAGCAGTTTTTGAGATTGTAAAACTCTGAAATACTATTAAAAATATTCATATCTGCATGCAATTAACTTAAATTTCGCATTTTAATCATCTTTATTCCACATTTCTTCACTACTAAATTCAATTAAAGTTTCTATTAGTTTACTAAAGAAGTAATTCTTTAAGTTTTAATAATCATCATTTGACTCCAACTTTAAGTTGGAGATTATGTAAAAGTAAAAAGTGTAATTACCTTAAGATAGGTAATCAGAGAAGTTTATGATGAATGTAACAGTCTTGTCATGAGTAACCCTAATTATTAAAAAAGTTTACATACGTTATTTTCTTAAATTAGAGAAAAATGAAAAGTTTTTGTTGACAAGTTTTTAAAAAGTAGAAATAATTGAGATACCTAAAAAGATTAATTTGATACTACTTTCCATTGACATATGCAATACAGAATCTGACAAAGAAGTATATACTATATTTTTAAATTTTCCACTTCCCTGATTTTAAAATCTCATTGAAGATTAGAATCAGTTTACATACTATGTACTTAAAAGAAAAATGGGAACAACACAAGATGGTAAACACGTCCCACTTCAAAACAGTGAAATAAAACAAAAAAAAACTATGAATAATTATTATTTTTTAATTTCATGTCTAAAGTTATGTGTTTGTTAGGTTGTGAACCAGGATATATCCAAATATAAGTCTTCCCTGACAGATAGGAAGCCTAGCTATCCTCCAGTGCCTTTTTATCACAATAAATATTCTTTGAATTATTTGAACACTGTGGTAAGCAAAATAATTCCATCACTCTTGTCCAAAGGTGTTCACTTTCTAATCTTCAGAATCTGAGAATATATTACCATGCTTTTCAAAAAACACTTCGCAGAGATCATTAAGTTTAAGGACCCTGAGAAGAGAAGAGAAGATGCTCTTGCTTTATACAGGTGTGTCATTCTTTTTGCAAAAGTCCTTAAAGGGAATACTGTTTCCTGACTGAGATAAGAGGAGATGCATCATTTATTGCTTTGAAGATGGGAGAAGGAAGGCAATTACTGAGGAATGGCTGCTGGAAGCTGGAAAGGGGAAGGAAACTGATTTTCTCCCAGATCTTTCAGAGGGCACACAGTCCTGCTGACATCTTGATTTTTAACCCAGTGAAACCTCTGTAGGACTTCTCAATCTGTGAAAAAAATATTTACTGTTTTTTAAATCGCTACATTTTTTCATGATGTCTTATGGTACCAATAGAAAAATATCAAAAGTACCTACGGGCACTACTATTCCATCTTGATATTTGCTTATTGCCTCTCCTTTTCATACCCTTTCTGGGTTACTAGCTGATGTTACCTCAGCAGACTTTCTTAAACTTCAATTCCAAGCAGTTGTCTCTCTTTATATGTATGTATTTTACATATGAATCCATTTGTTTCTTTTAACTTTGTATGATTCTTATTAAGATTGTAGTATCCATTTAAAAAGTTAAGTTCTTTTTTTTTTCCTGAGATACTAAAGGAAGAAAATGCTGAATATGACTGTCACTCCTGTTAGTCTACAATCATAGGCTAGTCAGGATTTCATCAGGCGTGTAGCACCATCATTGGTGGTAAGAAATAAAGAAAAGAGTACAAATATTAAGCCTTGTAGAATAAAAAGGAGAGATCACAAAGTCCATGGGTGGTTGTTGCTGCTTAAGTTGCAGTAATGGAGCTGGGTTGCCAATGGGGAAGATGTTGGACAGGAAATGGGAGGTCAAGGGCACTCTGGCACCTGCAAGTACAAACAGAAATGCACACGTGTTCCTCATTGTCTTTAAAGTGAATAAAACAGATGACCTGCAGAAGAAGCCCTCCACTCTTCTCACACAGCTGCATACACAGGTAACTTTGAACTCAGAGAGGATGAAGGAAGGGCACTGGTGGAAGCCAGTGAAACTTCAAATCCTTCAGCTTCCTTTCCATACTGACCAGGCAAGCAGGCATGTCAGAGACAGACATGCGTGAACTCTGGTGACAGCCTGTGCCGGGACCAACCTTCTTCTCACCTTAGTGGCTGCCAAATCCCTGCCTTCCAAACTTTGCAAAAATTTCTCTTGTGGCCAAGTCTAAACCAGAACCATTCAGTAAAGGGAATTTTGGAAATGTAATCCTACTATGTTGAAATGGTTGAAGCCACCAAGAGACCTTAAAAATCTTAGGTTTACGTGTTCCGTAGTTCCTTCCAGGCTCTTAATTGTAAGGGCCAGTACTTTCTCCCCCACAAAAATTTTCTAAGGCCTATTTTCTTATAAACAGCATACACTTTCTTCCTGGAGGTAACAGGTAGGTCATTTCTTCCTTCAGTCTTTGATAAGAAGAAGAAAATGGGAGAAGACACTTCTCATAGACAGGAAGCAAGGAGAAATATATTTTATATATATCTGTGAACATTCTTCCATCCAAACATAGGATGTCATTTGAACTCAATAACTCAAATAAAGTAAACATAGTATTTGACAATACATTAATAGATGTTTGAAGTTTTTTTAAATTAAGTCAAATTTATGTAAAGGACACCAATAATCTAACCCAAATCTGTTATTGTAAGATGTATGGCTTTGATATTTTAATATCAGACATTGCAGGCAAGTACAGTTTCTTGTATTAAAAAGCAACAAAAAAGTGGTTGTTTTCAGCTGTCAGCTGATTAAGATAACTTTGTACTTTTTAACAAGGAGTACATTGCTTTGCTTTTGTGCTTCCACAGTGTACATTTCAAAAAGAAAGTTACTTCTAAGCCTAATCAAGTTCCTTCCTTCAAAAATAATACTGATTGACAAAAAATAGATAAATAATAATTCCTCTTCACTAGGCACTTTCTTGGAGGAAAACTAATTGTTCTGGGTCTTTTCATGAGCTCCTAATATTCCTTGCAAAGAGGCATACAAATAGAAGAAAAAATATAAAGACACAATAAACAAATGGAACAAATAATAAATAGCCCTGTATTAACACTGTGACATGAACAAAATTTTTTAAAAAATGCTGATACATTTATAGTTTTCCACACCAAGAACTTTCTAAGAGCTTTTTGTTTTTGTTTGGCTATTAGATATCTAAATTTTTATTGTGTATGCATTCATGATGGTATATGAAGAGCAAAATTAAATAAAATGGTAGATTAGTGATTCACATTTTATGCAGCAGGAATATTTTTAAACAAAAGGGATAGAGAATAAGGAAGACTAATATAGGTTGACAGAAAAATTCAACAAGTGTTGAAGTTTAACCCAGCAGGGTGTTATTTGTGTTGTTTATGCTTTATGAGAATTTAGAGTGAGATAGAAAACATTTTTTGAAAGTTTTGTTGTGTGTTATATTGCATCTTTCTACTTGTCATCAAGAGACTTCATCAAACACACAAATTCCTAGATTTGTTGTAGTTTCATATTTGATTCAGGCTATAACATTATATTTAAATTAGGCATGAGACAGTCTGATATTAGGAAGTATAACATCTATTCATTTTTTTCATTTACTGTATATTTTATTTATTGAGTAACTTCTGTTAGCCATGATTTTCTTTTGGAGATGAATATACATTATTTCCTCTTACAAAAATAAAAATAAAGTAGGCAGACCAAATGATCATTACCAATTGTAAAATTAGTTAGTCAGCCATGAATGGGTAGGTAGGGGAAAGGACAATGATAGGCAGACATTAGACATATGTGTTAAGAAATCCCTGAGACAAAATTGAAACCACCAGGAGTCTTATCAGTAGGCAAGCATTTGGGAATTGAGGCTGGAGTGTTTAACCTCTCCTAACCTAGCTAGTTATACCTCTTAAGGTATAACTATTATTTTACCATCCATCATGGGGAACCTTGTTGAAGCAGACAAGCTTTAGGAAAATTGGGCCTAGTAGGTCAAAGCTTCCCCACCCCATATTTAAAAATCATCTCTTAAGGAAGCTACTGTTACAGACTATGTAATCTCTGTCATCTGTGACCAGGTTACCACCACCCTCCCTTAACACCAAAACTGTTACAACTGCCCAACCAGCCCTTGTGACCAGAATATTGAGACCCTCCCAGAGAAAGCTTGCTGGCAGCTATTCAAAGGATGATAAACTGATTGAGTTTGAGAAATTTAGGCAAGAACAGGGAGACTAAGAAACACTAAAAAATCTGATTTTGTCAAGGCCAGGCTGACCTCCCAGAGGCCACCTGTTAGTTTGTGCTCTTTATCTTTTAAAAAACTTCTGTGTGTTACCCTGTGTAACTAATTTGAAATTCCTCTGAGAGATCATAAGAACCACATCGAAGAATCACCACAGAAACTTCCAGTCCGTGGAAGGTTTCCCACACAATCAAATCAGCAAATGCCTAAGTAAAGATGTACCAAAGTGACTGTGGAAGCAAACAATTGGTGAACTCAGTGTACAAGAAGATCTGATATTATTAGTCAAGTGACAATACTTGAAAGTACATTTGACTTTCAAAAGTATCATTACACAAGTATTAAAATCTTTTAAAGTAGAAACATGAAAGTATGGGCATGTATGATTTAAAGTGAATAAAATTAATTCTGGTCACACAGTTTTAAAAAACTGACAAACTTTCTATGGCTCTCTTTTAATTTCCCTTTAAAATATGAAAATATGCATAAAAGTACATGGAATATGTGTGGATACATGAATGTGGAGGGAAAAAAATCTTAATATGTAGATAAAAGTTCTGGATACTGACACAGATTAGCAAGCTCTACATTACTTCTCTATGGAAGACTCTATGGTGCCTAATACAAAGATTTATTTATTTCTCATTTCCTCTTGGTGAATGAATAGAGGACTTTGAAATTAGATATGACTGGATTCACATATCATTTCCCTCACATAACTGGCTATGTGGTCTTGAGAAAAATAGTAAATCTCTCTGAAGCTCCGTTTCATAACTAGAAAATAATGGCCAAACCACAGGCAATATTTCATCTAATCTAAATGCACATGAATTGAAAATGTGCCATTACTGTACATAGTATTAGAAAGAAAGTAAAAGGCTATTGTCAATTATAATTTTTCTATGCATCCTGAGTTGAGCATTGAGAAAATGACACAATATAAATATCTCTCTTTATAAAATGCAAGCATTCAATACATTTTATCTCTGATGATATTTTCAATATTATAGGAAAAAAAGGGACAGTGAGAAACTAATGAAGCAATGTGTTCGTCTTTCTGACCTATTCTCATCTAGCTTTATACATACTTCCAAAGCTATTATGTTAATAATAAAGTAATTCTAGCTAAAGATTATTTTCAATGTGTCCCAAATTAATGTCATTATTCAGCCTTCAAAATTGTTTTTAACCAAATACTTATCACATTTATATAAAATAAATTTTAGCTTATATCTTTTTTTTTTTTTGTACCAGGGATTGAACTCAAGGGCACTCAACCACTGAGCCACATCCCCAGCCCTTTTTATATATTTTATTTACAGACATGGTCTCACTGAGTTGCTTAGCACCTCAATTTTGCAGAAACTGGCTTTGAACTCATTATTCTCCTGCCTCAGCCTCCAGAGCCACTGGGATTACAGACGTGGTGTATATCTTTGTGGCACCTCAATTTTGCAGAAACTGGCTTTGAACTCATTATTCTCCTGCCTCAGCCTCCAGAGCCACTGGGATACAGACGTGGCACATATATCTTTGTGGCCCAACTTTTAAATATTACAAATCATGTTGCTATGCATATGTTCACTTATTTAACTTCTTTGCTTATTTTATTATTTTCTAAAACTAAATGTTGATGCAGTAAAATTACCAAATCCTTA
This sequence comes from Ictidomys tridecemlineatus, assembly GCF_052094955.1. Lineage (NCBI taxonomy): Eukaryota > Metazoa > Chordata > Mammalia > Rodentia > Sciuridae > Ictidomys > Ictidomys tridecemlineatus. The sequence goes on along the minus strand of NC_135484.1, from coordinate 90,453,833 downwards.
CTTTAAAGCTCTTGAAATAGATTGCCACAAAAGAAACTTGTAAGTTGACAATTATTTCAAAAAAATTTAAACATTTGAAATTTCTTTCCAAAATTATTGCATTAGTTTAACACATTCTCTAGTAATATGTATCATTTTTACCAAAATTCTTAAATAATGTTTTCTGGCATTTTAAAGATTGGACACCTTAGCACTTGTGCAATTTTAATTTGTACTTCTTTGATAACTAATCAAGTGAGTCTTTTTTTTCGTGGTTATTAAAAAGTTATCAATCCTTTGGTCATCTTTGTTTTAATATCAATTTACCTAGCTTGAAGATCTAATTTAATTATGCAAAATTGCCAAGTTGTTTTTTATGACTGGGGTACACAAAATTTTGTTTAGTTGTTAAAAATTCAACTGCTATATTTTGTTTCCCATTCATGTTTTTCAAAGTATTTTCTCATTAAGCTGTTTATCTTCTTTATATCAGAGGAAAGTATTCCCATCTTTCTTTCTATTCTTATTTAGATTCCTGAAACTCAATGACTTGCCTCAGGACAAGGAGTTTACTAGTGACAGAATACCATGCTAAGTGAAATAATCCAATCCCCCCAAAACAAAGGATAAATGTTTTCTCTGATATGTAGATGCTAACTCACAATAAGGTAAGGGGAGAGTGGCAGGGAATAAAGAAGTACTTTGGATTGGTCAAGGGGAATGAAGGGAAGGGAGGGGGAATAGGAGTAGGAAAGGTGGTGGAGTGAATTGGACATTACCATCCAATATGCATATATGATTATACAACCAATGTAATTCTACATCATTTATAACCAGAAGAATGAGAAGTTGTATTCCATTTATATATAATATGTCAAAATACATTCTACTATCATGTATAACTAATAAGAACAAAAAAATATTTAAAAATCTAGTCTAGTCAATGAGTCATGATGTAAAATTCCAGTAAAAGTGCATATTTAATAAAGTATGTGTAGACAAATCTTACAAAACACAGAATGTAATTAGCTAAATAGGCTACACCCTGATTATAAGAGTTAAACTTGAGAACTTTGGCTTTGTACCACAAAACAAATAGACTTACAAAAATGTCACAAATAGGTAAATAATTTAGATAATAATATTAGAAATATATGAAATATTTTAGTTAAAGAAACTCATTTATAGTTTCAAAGTATATTTAGCATTATATTATTTATAAATGCTATTAGAAAATGTTATTAAATATATCACTATATATGAGATGTCTCACTGGATTTCTTTTAACTTCCTAGTAGAATGTAACACATATAAAATAGTATGCACACACTTATAAAGAGAGTGACCTTGAATGTTTCTACTTGTGCTATCACATTGATTTTTGAGTTTTTTTTTTTCTTCTAAAATTCAGTAGTAACACTGTGTTTGTAGATGGGCAGACATTTCTGGAACAAAGAGACTAAGAGAGTAGACAAATGTGCTTACTTTGTTCTGAACTGTTTTGTGTTTGTATTAATCCACACCATTATTTTCTACTCAAATAAAGTATGCAATAGTAGATGCAGTTCCATGAATATCTATCATCTTTTTAAAGATTTTTTTCCTATTTATTCACCTTTACTTCCTCTTTAATTTTTCCCTTCTTTCTACATACTCAATCAGCCCAGAAGGAGAAAACAGATTGTTGTTAAAGCACAAAATATAACAGGGAAGAGTCTGGAAATTCATTGTACTCCCAGATTGAATCTGAGTGTTAAATTTTCAGTTTTAGTGTGGTCTAAGGTTTTAATAACCAGCATACTGATCATAGTGAGCTCACATGCATTGGTGTGTGTTTGTGTGTGCATGTATATGTATTCTCATTATGACAGGTAATACTCAAATTCTGGGGTATAGAACCACACAAACTTTTTTTTTTTACCCTTAGTCTCCACTAAACTTAGAATTTGTGCAACAAAATCTTCTTCATAAGGAGTAAACAGAAATATCCTTTTTATGTGCTAGGTTACGTTTAACACAATAGACAATCTTCTTTAGTACATATGATAGTCATTTAAGATTTAGTACAATTTGGCAGAGATTACTCAAAAGCAGATTAAAAGATGAAACATTGTGAAGTGATCTCACAAGACTTATGTTACTTTTTTTTTTGTTTTTCCATGATTATTTTTCCCCCTCGCCCTCTGTCTTTACCGAGGCACTTCCCTCTGATGGTTTTGGTTATTGTTTTTCATTTCTTCCTCATGTAGTGTTTTGCTCAAAATGCTTTGCAATGCTGGTTTTCTGGCTGCAAATTCTTTTAACTTTTGTTTATCATGAAAAATTTTTATTTCGTTGTCATACCTGAAGCTTAATTTTGCTGGATACAGAATTCTTGGTTGGCATCCATTGTCTTTCAGTGTTTGAAATACATTGTTCCATGACCTTCTTGCTTTCAGTGTCTGTGATGAAAAATCCGTTGTTAACCTTATTGGTTTACCCCTGAATGTAATCTGTCTCCTTTCTCTTGTAGCTTTTAATATTTTCTCTTTGTTCTGTATATTGGATATCTTCATAACAATGTGTCTTGGCGTTGGTCTACTGTGATTTTGTGTGCTCGGTGTCCTGTATGCATCTTCAATTTGTATATCTGTTTCCTTTTTTATTTCTGGAAAGTTTTCTGTAATTATTTCATTCAGCAGGTTACTCATTCCCTTGGTTTGAATCTCTGTACCTTCTTCTATCCCGATGACTCGTAAGTTTGGCTTTTTTATGTTATCCCATAACTCTTGGATGTTTTTCTCGTGATTTTTTACCAGCCTTTCTGAGTTGGCTAGACTCTTTTCAAGATGAAATAATTTGTCTTCATTATCTGACGTTCTGGTTTCTACTTGCTCCACTCTGTTAGTGATACTCTCAATTGAGTTTTTAATTTGGTTTATAGTTTCCTTCATTTCCAAGATTATGTTTTGATTCTTTTTTATAATCTCTATCTCCTGATAAAGGTGCTTAACTTCTTCTTTTATCTGTTTGTGTAATACATTCTCAATGTGTTCTTTTGCTGCTTGAATTTGCTGTCTCGTATCCTCTTTAAGGTTCCATTCCATCTGTCTAAGGTGTTCCTTGAGTTCTTTATATGACCATTTTTCTGATGACTCTAGTTCCTCCTGAATATTTAGGCTGTCCTGCATTGTTTGTACTCCTTTTCTTCCTTGCTTTTTGAAGCTGCTCATGTTACTTCTTGTTCTGTTTGACTGCTGCGTTACTGTTTACTCCTATAAATTTATTTGATGCTTGGGAGGAAAGGTATTAGAAGGGAATGGAAAAAGTCACTAAAGAGAATGAGAGTAAGCAGGTAGAATTCAAGGAAGGGGGGATAAGATCATTGAAAAGAAATGAAAAGACAAAAGAAGAAAAAAAATAGGAAATAAAAAAAGAAAAAAAAATTTTTAAATAATAAAAAAAATTAAAATTGGAAGAAAAAAAATTTTTTAAAAAAATTGTAAAAAAAAAAAAAAATTAAAAAAACAAGAAAGAAAAATGAAACTGAAAGAAAACCCCAAATCAAAATTAAAACAACAACAACAGCAACAACAATAACAGCAACAAAAACAACAACAACAAAAAAAAAAAAAACTAATAAATGCAGTCTTAGAGTTTGATTAACTTCTCTTCCAGTAGGTGGCGCTGTGACCACCAGGCCAAGTTTCTCCTATCAATACGCGGAAACCAATCACTGTGCAGCAGCTCCTCCTCCCAGACTGGGCAAGTCTCCAATCCTGGGTGCCTAGGGCGTCCTCTTGTGTCTAGTCACTTCCCCACTTTTCCTCTAGCCAGGCCCCTCTCACGGGTGCCGCTCACCACAATACTGGGTACACACCAGGTCAGCTGCTCCCGGGAGCCCTGTTGTCATGAATGACTGGGCACACTCTTCCAGTTTGCCATTCCCTCAGACCCTAAGTTTGTAGAGCTTGGGGCTGAGAATCCTCAGTGAATTTTACTGCCCCTCCGGTAGCCACACCCCCGGTAGCTGGTACAAGAGACCTCAGCTGTCTGCACTGGTGGGAGCGGTAGTCCCGCGCCGGCGGGTCCCGCGCCACCTCTAATTCCCTCGGTCTGGCTACCGTGCTCACGGGAGAGCTGGGAGAGGCCCTTACAGGAGAGCTGAGATTGGCCCTTAAGGTTTCCCCGATGTGTGGAGAGGGAAGGCTAGCGAATTACACACCTGTAGCCGCAGGTTTCAATGAAGTTATCTCCTCCGCCGCAGTCTGATGACGTCAGTTCTCTGCCATGGTGGTATCTCTTGCAAATGGCGACAGTTCGTTTCCCTTTGCCGGGTGACCAATGCAACGGGTGGGTCCTTACTGTCTCTCCCAAGCCCCGTTTCACACCTGTGGCCACTACCTATGAAGGCTCGGTTGGCATTTACCTCCGTAGGATCAGAAGGGCTGACCGGTTGTTTCAGCCGGATGGATTAGTGCTGAGTCACAGCTGTTTGTCTGCGGGAAGCAGGCGAACGGGAGCTTGAATTCAGCCGATCCAGGTTCAGTGTGTGTTCTGAGAGGCCCAGACTGCTCGTTCCAGATCCACGTCAGCTCAGCATTGCCTAGTGATCCTCAGCAAACAGAATTAGGCTGTTTACGACTCCCTATGCCTGCACAGCTGAAGAGGTCAGAGACTTGATCTCTCCGCGCCCGCCGCCATGTTGGAATCTCTTATGTTACTTTTTAAGTACTTTATATGGAATCTGATAATTACTGAGGGATTTTTTTGACATTATAATTTTTTTTTTTGGAGACAGGGTCTCCCTAAGTTACCTAGGACCTTGCTAAATTTCTGAAGCTGTCTTTGAACATTTTTTACTCTTGCCTTAGCCTCCCAAGCGCTGAAATTTCAGCCACCACACCCAGCTCCTGCCCTTATAAATTATAAGTCATTATAAGCTAGCATGGAGATTTTGAAAAACTCTAGAACTTGTTTCTGTAATTAAAAAGATGATATTTCACAGCTCAGGTTTTCTTTGTTTTGGTTTGGTTTTACTTAATACTTTAAAATGGTGTTGTAAATTTTTCTTTACTGAGATATAGGTAAAAATACACAAAAATTCTTGGCTGAAGACTTTCAGAGATAAACATAAGTTTTATTTTACCTAATAATATATCCTCCTGATTATTGTTAGCACAGATTTATGAGAAATTATTGAAAGTTCATTTATATAAGAAGGTGAAAACACTCATCAGGGTTCACCGAAAGGTTCTATAAAAATTAAATGAATAGAATAAGTCAGTTTCTGCTAAGTTCAGGCAAATTAATTATTGTTAAGCTTTCCAAGGAATTGACAGAGAAAGAAATCATCTTCTTTCAAGAATGTGAAATATTCTTTACTCTTCATCTCACCTTTGAAAAATATAAACTCAGCAGAAGTTGCATTAAGGTTTTTATAAATGTATTCAAGAAAAACTTTCAAGTACAATGCAGAATGCAAGAGTTTTGTTTACTAATAATGTCTTGACCAAACCTTATAAATGTGTATAATATTAAACTGTGGGGCAGGTTTTCATTACCATAAGGAATTGGATCACTGACACTTCTTGCTAACAATATGATGGCTGGATTCAAGTTGAAAAATTAGAAAATTTTAGATAACTTTAAACATAATTGTGTTTTATTGAACTTAGTCGAGTATTGTTTTAAATTTATTAATATGTTTTATTTTTGCTCTTTCTGTTTATTATTTTTGTTAGATTTCTAGTAATGCCCCTAAGGTATGGTTTATAGCAGTGTTGTGAATAATGACGTAGCAGCAATCTCTATTTTGCCGGAAAATTAATCCAAATGGATAGTAAATTGATCAAGGGAACAAGAGGCCATATTTTGGCTGCATCCCCTTGAATTATTCTGAGGGATAAATGTAAGTTTATTGAATTAAATGGATCAGGACCAAGGATGACTAACCACAAAATTTCTAATGTGTATATGTACCTGCCCTCAGCAAGTTTTGTCAATTTCTTTGGACTTTCTTTTCTAAAATGATCAGATTTGTTTTTCAATGATACGTTTATAATTATTAGTATGTGAATCTATGCACTATCTCTATATAATAGCAACACTTTGGTTACCAAATTCCTCACGTACCTGACAACAAGATTATGAAATTTTTGCTAAATGGATGGATAACTGCATAAACTTTACTCTGAGAAGCATATTTACTCTGGGGATGTTTGTAATCTGAGATACAACTATTGTAACTAAAGATTGACACCAAAATAATAATTGAACCAATTGCTGAATGAATTTACTCTCCTCTAAACCTCTTCCAAAATATCAGTTATTTTCAAATTTAGCACACGTGCACACTCACACACACATGAATGCACACACATACACGATTGACAATGTAATGCTCTTATTCCTATTCCGATCAGCAATAAAGCTGGGAAATTGATTAATTAAAGACATAGCAAAGATAAAATATGAACAACAAATTGGAATGCTATGAATAATGTAAATTCAAAGCCTGCTGTCAACATCAAGAGAATACATAATATGGTTGAGATCAAAAGGCTCAAGAATAACTTTTAAAAGAAACAAAACAGTTGAATACAGATTCAAAATGCAATTTTGCAAGCTTTCAATGTTATGAGTGTAGAGGATGCTTTCTTCTAAAGGAAAAGCAATCCTAAGAAAGCTCACTTGATATGAGATGGGCCACGGCACAGTACCTCATTATTTGTTTTCTTATTGCCTACACCAATTAATAAAGAATAAAAAGCTGTGTTACAACAAACAATTCTACAAAAGGTATAAAGAATCAAGGTGTAAAGAAATCAAGTTCGATCTAAGCTAAACTTCTATCCTATATCTCGCTTGAATCTTCACATTCACCCACCTTCTTGGTACTGACCCTGGTTCCTTAAGTTGTCGTGATGTTGAGTATCAAAGGATCAGTGCATTTGCATTCTTCTTTCATTCCCAAGGTTCTACTATCCTATTTAGAGAAAGAATAGGGGATGAGGATAATATGAAATAACAAACTCCCTTTGAGAGATATTAATCAAGTCTGGAGCAGTGTTCTCTCTAAAACATAGACACAAAGGCTACCTATTTATCCTATAGGGGAAATTTGTCAGCTGTTAAGAGATATTCCAGGTAGGGAAAATGGATAATTACACCTTTCTCTACAGTGAAAACCCCATTCCTTGGATATCCTCTTCTGGTAGCCCTTCAATTCCTCCTCCAATAACACTAATTACAGAAATATTTTCTTCCAGAGTTGCTTCACCAGATCATGCATCTTTTTTTAAAAAAATTAGTTATTGTAATTAGGTGTATAAGACAGCCGGAATGCATTTTGATTTATTGTACACAATTTCAGCACAACTTTTCACTTCTGTGGTTGTATACAATGTAGCATCACATCACCTGTGCAGTTATATGTGTCCCTAGGGAAAGGATACCCATCTCAATCCACCTTGGTTCCTGCCTTCATTCCCCTTCCCCTCTCTCCCTCTCCTTTGTCCTATCATAATTTCTCCATTTATCCCATGCCTCTCTGACATTATGGATCAGCATCCACTTATCAGAGAGGACATTTGGCTTTTGATGTATTCTCCAACTCCATACATTTACCTGAAAATGCCATAATTTTATACTCTTTTAATGCTTAGTAATATTCCATTGTGTATATAGACCACAGTTTCTTTATCCATTCATCTACTGAAGGGCATCTAGGTTTGCTCCACAATTTAGCTTTTGTGAATTCAGCTGCTATAAACATTGATGTAGCTACATTGCTATTGTATGTTCATTTGAAGTCCTTTTGGTATAGACAGAGGAGTGGGATAGCTGAATCAAGGAATCTCCATACTGCTTTCCAGATTGAATGCCCCAATTTGCGGTCTCACCAGCAATGTATGAGTGTGACTTTCCCCCTACATCCTCACCAACGTGTATTGTTGGTATTCTTGATAACTGCCATCCTGAGTGGCATGTTATAAAATCTTAGAGTTGTTTTGAGTTGCATTTCTCTAATTACTAGAGATGTTGAACATTTTTAATTTATTTGTTGGTTGATTGCATATATTCTTCTGGGGAGTGTCTGTTCAATTCCTTAGCCCATTTATTGATCGAGTTGCTTTTTTTTTTTTTTTGGTGTTAAGATTTTTGAGTTCTTTATATATTCTGGAGATTAGTGCTCTTTCTGAGATGCATGTGCCAAGAATTTGCTCTCAAAATGTAGCTTCTCTGTTCACCTCATTGATTGTTTCTTTTGCTGAGAAGCAGCTTTTAAAGTTGTATCCATCTCATTTATTGATTCTTGATTTTATTTCTTGCACTTTAGGAGACTTGTTAAGGAAGTTAGGGTCTAATCCAACATGATGAAGATTCAAACCTACTTTTTCCTCTATGAGGTACAGGGTCTAGTCTAATTCTTAGATCTTTGATCCACTCTGAATTGAGTAAAATTGAAACCATTCCCTCATGAAATTCATGTGGAAAAATAAGAGCCAAAGAAATCCTTAGCAAGAAAAGTGAATCAGGAAGCATCACAATATCTGACCTTAAACTATACTATAAAATATAGTAATAAAAATGGCATGGTATTGGCACTAATATAGACATTTAGACCAGTGGTATAGAATAGAAGACACAGAGATAAACTCACATAAATCTAGTTATCTCATACTAGAAAAAAAGGCACCAAAAAATACACATTGGAGAAAAGGTAGCCTATTCAACAAATGGTGCTGGGAAACTGGAAATCCATATGCAGCAAAATGAAGCCAAAACCCTATATCTCAACATGCACAAAACTTTTTTTCTGGTTTCTTTCAAGTGGCACAATGATCACTATAAAAATGAAATTCTAAAAAGAGGGGGTGATTTCTTTCCTAACATTGCTTTTAATCTGGTATTCCTGGCATTTCTAGTCAAAAATAGCAATTTTTGAAATCTGGGTGTACAGATAGCATTCTTTAAACTCAGGTACTTAAGGGGTAAATTATAGTGAGCTACCTGTTTCTACATCTCGGCATCCAGGAGAAGGCAAGACAAAAGTCTCTTGTGCTCATCAAACCTAATATTTTTAGTTAGGCTCTTGAAGCTTTCCCTCACTTGTATCTAAGAAGAAGCAGAACCATCATGACACTTTTCCCACCATAGAGAAGAAATTCCATAATGGCAGTCTGCAAAAGAGTATTGACACTACTGTTAAATCTTAGAAACTCTCCTTATATTTAAACTTTTCATCTTCTAAACTGAAAGTTAGTAATGGGCCATAAATCAGAGAATTATCTTGTGGATCCTATGGAGAACTAATAAATCTCATTTAAAAACTCATGATCCCCTACCACTCGCTGCTCTGGGACAGTGCTTTGGAACATTAGAAGAAAGTGCAACAACGTAAGTCATATATGTCATCTATTCCAATTAAATGACACAAAAGTACTTATAATAAACGTACCATCTTGAAGTTTGCCCCTTTGCCTGTTAGGTTTACTTGCTATATAAATGTTTTCTAAATATTTTCATAATTCTTTCTATTACCACTCTATGTGTTTTTCCTTTCACTAAATTTTACAGTATCTTTGCCTTTCACTATAAAACAGCTAAGATTTTGAAGACACAATGTCATCTTTTTTTTCCTACTTCATTTTTAATTGGTTTATATTTTCAATATTACTTTTAACGAGGTATCTCTGAGACTAATTGATAAGACTTTACTTCTTATTCCATTAAGTGTAAGTAGTATTTCTTGACACCCTAATATGTAAAATATAAGTATTAATGACTTTCCTTCTATTATTTAATGTTTCCCAGTAACTTCCGCTTTGACAAATATGATTTATCATTATATATAACAATAATTTAATTTAACATTATACTATAAAATAAAAAAATATTTTCTATTATCTCTCTCTATAAAACAATAAATAATATTGATATTTGAGCTACAATGAGGCTGAGAGTAGCCGAAAAAAGAATATATCATAAGCAAAACAAATCCCTGGGGTCCCCTTGGAATTGGGCTACTATTAAGAGCCACTGGACCCAGAACATTCTCTAATAGATGTAAAACAAATCTCTATTTATTCTTTATGCCAGCCAGTGAAATGTCAAATGTGTCTGAACTGCAGCTTGGTTTAGCCTAGCAGGAATAATTTGACAATCATATTTGTTTAAATTCATGCAATATTTTAATTTATTTCCTACTTAAAGATTTTCTTCAAGTAGATATACTTATTATAACTCATGTTTCCTTGGGGGTTTCATTCAAGTCTTTTTTATTCTTAATGAACAAAATATAACAATAATATAAGCATTCAATATACTCTCAAAATTAACAAGTGATTTTGTCTTTGCATTTACTTGCAAAATATTTGCTTCAATCTGTAGGGGTTTTCTTCTAGTCTTGTTATAGACCACACCTGTCATATTTAGCTCCCACTTCACTGTGCTGAACCACTACAAGAAGAGATTGAAATCAGCTAAAACTTCCTCTCTTATTTTCCTGTAGCACAATCAAGATATTAAAAAAGATACAAGCCAATAACATTTCCAGTTGCTTACACAACCAAAAAATATTATTTTTATTAATAGTTAGCAGAAACTGTCTATTTCAACTGCTCATATATCAGAATTCTGTAGTTAGAATAAGTTTATTATACCTGGATCTATATTTCATTTTTTCTTTATAATTCATTTTTCCTGATATGTAATCAAATATTGATTTTATTTCCTAATGAGTAGTTTGTTTTCTTTTTCATTTGAGAAGACAAAAGATCATTTATATATATATATATATATATATATATATATATATATACATATATATATTTATCCCTTTATTTATTCATTATTAGATATTTTAGTCATCTGTATATAATTATATCATTTTTTTTAATTTGTTTTATTTTAGTTTGTTATATATGACAACAATGCATTACAATTCATATTGCACATACAGAGCACAATATTATATATCTCTGGTTATACACAAAGTAGTCACATCCTTTCTGTCTTCATACAAGTACTTAAGATAATGATGACCATCATGTTCCACCATCTTTCCTACCCCTATCCCGGGTCCCTCCACCTCCCTCCCCTTTTCTCCTTTGCCCTATCTAGATTTCATTTAATCTCCCAATCCCACATCACATTATAAATCAGCATTCTTAAAACAAATCATTCAACATTTGTTTTTTGGAATTGACTAATTTCACTTAGCATTATATTCTCCAGCTCCATCCATTTACCTGCAAATGCCATAATTTTATTCTCTTTTAATTCAGAATAATATACAATTGTGTATATATACCACATTTTCTTCATCTATTCATCTACTTAAGGGTAACTACGTTGATCCAACAGTTTAGCTATTGTGAATCGTGCTTCTATAAACATTAATGTGGCTGTGTTCCTGTAGTACACTGTTTTTAAGTGCTTTGGGTATAGACCTAGGAGTAGGATGGCTTGGTCAATTGGTGGTTCCAGTCCCAGTTTTCCAAGGATTCTCTATACTGCTTTCCTTATTGGGTGCACCAATTTGTAGTCCCACCAGCAATGTATGAGTGTGCCTTTTTTCCCCACGTCCTCACCAACACTTATTGTTGTTTGTATTCTTAATAGCTGCCATTTTGACTGGCATGAGATAAAATCTTAGAATAAGTTTTGATTTGCATTTCTCTAATTGCTAGAGATGTTGGACATTTTTTAATATTTTTGTTGATTGATTGTATATATTTTCTGAGAAAAGTCTGCTCAGTTCCTCTGCCCCTTTATTGATTGGGTTATTTGTGTGTGTGTGTGTGTGTGTGTGTGTGTGTTTGTGTGTGTATGTGTGTGTGTGTTGTTGTTGTTGTTGTTGCTCTTTTGGTGTTAAGAGTTTTGAATTCTTTATATATTCTAGAGATTAGTGCTCTATCTGAAGTACAGGTGGGAAGAATTTGTTCCCAATTAGTAAGATCTCTATTCATCCTACAGATTATTTCTTTTGTTGAGAAGAAGCTTTTTAGTTTTGAATCTATCCAATTTATTGATTCATGATATTAATTCTTGCACTAAAGGAGTCTTATTAAGGAAGTTGGGACCAAATACAACATGATGGAAATTTGGGTCTACTTTTCTTTCAGATAGACTCAGTGTCTCTGGTTTAATTCCCAGGTCTTTGATTCAATTTGAATTTTGTACATGATGGGAGATAGAGGTTTAGTTTCATTTTGTTGCATATGGATTTCTGGTTTTCACAGCATCATTTGTTGAAGAGGCTATATTTTATCCAATGTATGCTTTTCCCACCTTTGTCTATTGTAAGGTAACTGTAATTGTGTGGGTTAGTCTCTGTGTCCTCTATTCTGTGCCATTGGTCTATCATTCTATTCTGGTGCCAATACCATGCTGTTTATGTTACTATTGTTCTATAGTTTAGTTTAAGAGATGTATAGTGATGCCTCCTGCTTTACTCTTCTTGCTAGGGATTGTTTTAGCTACTCTGGGTCTCTTATTTTTCCAGATGAATTTCATGACTGCTTTTTCTATTTCTATGAGGAATGTCATTGGAATTTTGATTGGAATTGCATAAAAACTGTATAGTGCTTTTGATAGTATCATCATTTTGACAATATTAATTCTGCCAATCCAAGAACAAGGTAGATCTTTCCATCTTCTAAGGTCTTCTTTAATTTATTTCTCTAGAATTCTGTAGTTTTTATAGTAGAGGTCTTTCATCTTTTTCATAAGTTGATTTCTATGCATTTTATTTATTTTTAAGTCTATTGTAAATGTTGTAGTTTTCCTCATTTCCTTTTCAAAGAATTTGTCACTGAAATGCCTTTGATTTATTGTGTTGATTTTGCGATTTTGATGAATTCATTTACTAGTTCTAGAAGTTTTCTGGTGAAACATTTGGGTCTTCTAGGTATAGAATCATATCATTGGCAAATAATGCTAATTTTATTTCCTATCTGTATTCCTTTAATTTCATTAATCTATATAATTGCTCTGGCCATTGTTTCAAAAACTATGTTAAATAAAAGTGGTGAAAGAGGCCATCTGTGTCTTTTTTCAGTTTTTTGAGAGATTGCTTTCAATTTTTCTTTATTTAGAATAATGTTGAGAGCATGCTACAGGGACACTGCTACATCGATGTTCATAGCAGCACAATTCACAATAGCAAGACTGTTGAACCAACCTAGATGCACTTCAATAGACAAATGGATAAAAAAAATATGGCATTTATACACAATAGAGTATTACTCTGCATTAAAAAATGACAAAATCATAGAATTTGGAGGGAAATGGATGACATTAGAGCAGATTATGCTAAGTGAAGCTAGTCAATCCCTAAAAAACAAATGCCAAATGTCTTCTTTGATATAAGGAGAGTAACTAAGAACAGAGTAGGAACGAAGAGCATGAGAAGAAGATTAACATTAAACAGGAATGAGAGGTGGGAGGGAAAGGGAGAGAGTAAGGAAATTGCATGGAAATGGAAGGAGACCCTCAGGGTTATACAAAATTACATACAAGAGGAAGTGAAGGGAAAGGGAAAAATAATACAAGGGGGAGAAATGAATTATAGTAGAGGGGATAGAGAGAGAAGAGGGGAGGGGAGGGGAGGGGAGGGGGGATAGTAGAGGATAGGAAAGGCAGAAGAATACAACAGACACTAGTATGGCAATATGTAAATCAATGGAAGTGTAACTGATGTGATTCTGCAATCTGTATATGGGGTAAAAATGGGAGTTCATAACCCACTTGAATCAAAGTGTGAAATATGATATATCAAGAACTATGTAATGTTTTGAACAACCAACAATAAAAAAAATAGAATAATGTTGGCCCTGAGACTTAGCATAGATAGTTTTTACAATGTTGAGATGTGTTCCTGTTATTCCTAATTTTTCTAATATTTTGAACATGAAGGGGTGCTTTATTGTGTCAAATTCTTTTTCTGAATCTATTCAGAAAATCATATAGTTCTTATCTTTACATTTTTTTATATGATGAATTACATGTATTGGTTTCTGAATGTTGAATCAACCTTATGTCCCTGGAATGAACCCCACTTGATCATGCTGTACTATCTTTATGGTATGTGTTTGCATTAATTTGCCAGAATTTTATTGAAAATTTTTGCACCTATGCTCATTAGAAATATTGTTCTGAAGTTATGTGTGTGTGTGTGTATATATATATATATATACATATATATATATATATATATATATATATATATATATATACAATCTGTTAGTTAGGCTTTCTATTGAGTTTTTTTTTAATTTGATTTATTGTTTCCTTCATTTCAAGAATTTCTGACTGTATTTTTTTCCCAGAGTCTATTTATTTTTTGAAGTAATCTCTTATCTCTTTATTGAAGTGATCACTTTTGCCTTTATTTGCTCATTTAGGTCATTCTTTTAATTCACAGATCATTTTAATTATGAACCTTCTGACCTCTTTCTCTGATGTTTCATCAACTTTGCTGTCCACTGGTTCTGTTATTGTAGTATCCTGGTTTGTTTGGGGAAATTTCCTCCCTTGTATCTTCATGTTGTCTTAGTGTCTTCTTTTTTTGCTGTGTGGATCTGAGATATTACTGTTTCTACCCTATATTCTTGTAGTATCTGTGCAGATTATTTGTACTTCACCTTGATGTTGGACTTCCAGACCCTGCTGGTGTCCCTCTATGTATGCTACTGCAACTAAGGTGGTGGTGGCGATAGCTGAGGTAACTTAAGAAAAAAGTTGAGGTGCACCAAGATGGTTACAATGCCTTTCAGAAATGGGGCTGAAAGGGTGGGCCTTACACTGTCTTTGGGATGCCTGCTCTGAGATGCAGCTGCTTCTAGGCCCTGTCTGTTGTCAAAAAGGTAGGGGCTACTGAGTGGGGAACGCTATGGGGATGACTGCAGTGTCCCAAGATGGAAGTGGGTTAGGCTAGGGTTTCCAGGTGGAGGGAGGTGAACCAGAACCTATTCTGGACCTGGGTTCCACATATGTCAGTGTAGGCAGATCTGGGCCAGGCCTTCCTTGGCTCTGGAAGTGGTCTGCTTGTCAGAAAAGGCAGTCCTGTGTCAAAGCCTGAGCTCCGGCTGGTGTTTGCCTGTGGCGGGATGGACCCATGCCTATTCTGAGCCTGTATCCTCCACAGGTTGGTGTGAGCAGATCTGGGTGCAGCCTGGGCTCTTGGAGTGGTCTGCTAGTCAGAAGAGGTGGTCTCTGTGCCAGAACCTGAGCTCCAGCAGGTATTTGCTGGTCGCGGGATGGATCCTGGTGCACCTGTACATGGGTCCTGCTGAGGTTTATATGGGTGGATCTGGGCCTGGCCCAAGCTCTGCAGTGGTCTTCTGGTCAGAAGAATCAGTCCTGTGCTAAAGCCCAAATTTCAGCAGGTGTCTGCCGGTGGCAGGATGAATCTGGTCCTACTCTGAGCCTGGGTTCCTCGCAGGTCAGTCTCAAAGGATCTTTTCTATCATCTTAATATAGCATTGCAACATCTGAAAAAAGTTGCTTGATGTGATTCATTTTATTTTACTCTTTTCCTACTGCATGGATTATGTGGGAATCTTCATGGGTAAGATTCTGGTCTTCATTAACTATACACAGATTTTTGTGTTTTAAAATACTCCACCTTAGCTCGCCTCTTTCTGTAATTAATGAGAAGTTATTAATTCATATTAACATTACAGCTTCCAACCATTTCCTCTGAATCCACCCAGTAGACACATGATTTTCTGAATAACTGTAGGCATCAGTTTAACTATGTGTTTCAGATAACCTAACAGTGACCTTTGAGCCTTTCGTCTGTTAATTTTCTTTTAATTATCATTATCTGACTCCTAAGTCAATGTCACATACACTATATATTTTATTAAGAGTGGGCCCTATTCCAAGTGGTAAGTCATCTATCAGTTAGTTTAATACATGTTGCAATAACAATAAATCCCAATTTTCAGTTTTCTAAAGATAGAAAACTGTCTTGCTGACTGATCTACAAGGGTAATATGGGTATTTCCCTTCTAGTGCTGGGAGGTTTTGCTCATGAACACTTGGAATCTGGAGGTGCTACAGACTTTCATGTTTACTTCCCCCTGTAGTTCTCACCAACTTTATCTCAAAAGTTAGGAAGAAGGACATATGGAAGTGGTTAGATGCCAGCATTTGAAGTGGTCTTCATGGATTATGTTCACATTCTAGAGATTTAAATGCAAATCATATAGCAATAAAAGTTACAAGTGAACAAGGAAATGGGTGTCTCTTAAGGTCTTCTCAGGAACCACTCTCCACTAAATAAAGGAAGCACATATTTCACAAAACAACTAATTTCTATACCAAAACACAATATGATGCTTTGGTTTCAATAATTGCTTATTCTGTAAATTGTTACCACAATACAACATATGCTTAAACAGGATAGTGTACATTGCTACCCAATTATCAATAAATCTGAGAATAAATAATGGTATTCGGTGGAAGCATTTTATAGTAAAATTATAGTTACGTGGGTGTGACTAAACTAACAAATTCCCCTTTAGAACACAATTTTCTTTTTTTTAAATTTTTTTTTTATTGGTTGTTCACAACATTACAAAGCTCTTGACATATCATATTTCATACATTACGTTGAAGTGGGTTATGAACTCCCAATTTTTACCCCAAATGCAGATTGAAGAATCACATTGGTTACACATCCACATTTTTACATAATGCCCTATTAGTAACTGTTGTATTCTGCTACCTTTCCTATCCCATACTATCCCCCCTCCCCTCCCCTTCCATCTTCTCTCTCTACCCCATCTACTGTAATTCATTATTCTCCTTGTTTATTTTCCCATTTCCCTCACAACCTCTTATATGTAATTTTGTATAGCAATGAGGGTCTCCCTTCATTTCCATGCAATTTCCCTTTTCTCTCCCTTTCCCTCCCATCTCATGTCTCCGTTTAAAGTTAATCTTTTTTTTTTCCTGCTCTTCCTCCCTACTCTGTTCATAGTTGCTCTCATTATATCAAAGAAGATATTTGGTATTTGTTTTTTAGGGATTGGCTAGCTTCACTAAGCATAATCTGCTCTAGTGCCATCCATTTCCTGCAAATTCCATGATTTTGTCATTTTTTAGTGCTGCGTAATATTCTATAGTGTTAAATGCCACATTTTTTTAATCCATTCATCAATTGAAGGGCATCTGGGTTGGTTCCACAGTCTAGCAATTGTGAATTGTGCTGCTATGAACATCGATGTGGCAGTATCCCTGTAGCATGCTCTTTTAAGGTCTTCAGGGAATAGTCCGAGAAGGGCAATAGCAGGGTCAAATGGTGGTTCCATTCCCAGCTTTCCAAGGAATCTCCAAACTGCTTTCCAAATTGGCCGCACCAATTTGTAGTCCCACCAGCAATGCACAAGTGTACCCTTTTCTCCATATCCTCGCCAGCACTTGTTGTTGTTTGACTTCATAGTGGCTGCCAATCTTACTGGAGTGAGATGGTATCTTAGGGTGGTTTTGATTTGCATTTCTCTGACTGCTAGAGATGGTGAGCATTTTTTCATGTACTTGTTGATTGATTGTATATCCTGCTCTGAGAAGTGTCTGTTCAGGTAGGACACAATTTTCTCTGGAACTGGAATTGGTGATATATGACCCGAATCCATATCTATCCCAATGCTTATTTTTACAAATTGTTTTATTTGAACAAAACCACATATATTCAATTTTGTATTGTCTATGACTGCTTTCACATGTGTTGTAGGTGACTGGTTGCATGGGAGGCTGTATTGCACAAAACTGAAAATATTTTCTGTATGTCTTTTTTCAGATAAAGTTTATGAAACCTGATTTGGAAGGTTTCAGGATAAAACCTTCTAATTAAATAAGAATAAACAGTACTGGTTGAATACTTGCTCTTGAATGTTAGATGAGAAAAGTGAAGCTTTCCATGACTAATTAAGTAGAATTAGGATGCATACCCAGGCAACAGACATTAGAGCCTACATGATTAACTATATTCTTACTGGCAGTCAGTGTTTGATTCCAAAACACTTTTATTCTGTTAATTCCCTCTACATAGCTGTCCATGTGAAGAAATCAAAAGCTTTTACTTTTTTTTGGTTGTTGTTGTTGTTCGCTTCATTCTGTTTTCTTTCCTGATTCTTTCATATTATGAATAAATCCTTTTGTTATTAATATTAAGAATAATTGAAGTACTCATTTTTAAAAATGAACTGTGAACTTGGGTTTCACGGAGAAAGTGCTTTGATACCATCTATATTGTAAAGTTAATGATCCTTCATATTTGCTACTTTTTTTCTATGTGTGTATATGTTGATTGACCTGAGTTTATTGCCTAAAAGTCATTCTCTACTCTGTTGAAAGAGAATTTAGTGATGATATTACCACTGTCCAAGGAGAAGCTATCAGGTAGTATTACTTCTGATATCACTTCATATTAGCTTAGAATATCGACATGATTATTTTAGCCATAGAAATATACTACCATGAAAGTTTTCTGTTAACCATATTTGTAATAATTAAACTACTAGTGAAATTAAATTCTGTGAACTCTTATTTTCAGTTCATACATTTCACCTCTTGGATTATTCAGTGTAGCTGAATACAGGGAGAGGTTTTGCAAATATTTTAGATCTCACTCAAAAATTCAAGAGTCAAAATTCTATCTATGTCAACTACAAGCAATTAATGCAGTCAAACTGTCAGAATGAAAGTTCAAGTAGGAAAAGTAGCAGAAGAAAAATCTTTGTTTTACAAATTTCAGCCCCATGTTTTGACTTGTTCCTATCTCAAACATTTGTTCTAAAGACGAACATATTTGAGAAATATTTACACTCATTTTAAAACTCTGAATTCATCAGTGGTAGATATGTATATTATCAAACTTTTTGCTCAGGTTGTAACATCCTTATACATCTACATCATTGCCTTATGAATTTATAGGGCCTCCTACTAGAATACATAAAGAAAACTTCTTTTTTCCATTAAATGTTGGGCTGTTATGTGGTTTCAATCAAGTAAGTACACAGAAACAAAGCACACAGGGGCTTATTTGCAGTAAGTAAGTTAGCCTCACTAAAAGCATGAGTGATTTGGATTAGCTTTTCAGAGCTTCTGATACCTGCCTTGAAGAAAACATGTCACAGGTATCCTTTACATCTTCACTGTGGACCAAGGAATAAGAATACATGAAAAGATTAAGCCAGAGTTTCTTCAACCAGTTTAAACTATTGATCTTTATGAAGACTTTTTAAAACATTTATTTTTCCTAATTGCTCTCTCTTATTGATGAAATGTAATCATATAGGTATATTTTATATATCTGTCTATACTGTAGTCCTTTGAAAGAACACAAATCCTTGCATTATCTTATCACACTCATACATATACATACCAATACACCAAAAAATCGATTTTAGTACTTGTGGGGTACATATAATTGACAATGAAAATGCTTAATATGATTCAACACAAACTAGAAGTCTAGCCTTGTCTACCCAAGACTGATAAGGTCAGTCTAACCATTGTTGAAGATAATCCCAGGATTGTAAAATATTGCTTTTAAATCAAGGAAATTATGGAATCGTTTGTTAGAGTGGAATTTGGCATACCAAAAAAATATATTATCCCCCATTACACTAGTATTCATTTATTCAAGAAATATTGAGAACCACAGACAACCAAGAGTTTTTATGACAGTGAATACTGTAATTCCTATTAAAATGGGGTACAAAGTCTAACAATACCAGTAAAGACATTCTAACAGATAAAGATGGCATAGAAAGAATCACATATATTTTATCACTAGATGGAGATTCTACTCTAATTAGATAATTTTTAATTTCTCATGTTAACTGAACATTTACATTTGTATGCAAATGTTCTTTGAACTTATATATACAGGATGGTTCTTTGCACAACTCTCACTACATCTCACTTTTCAAGTCACACAAGTTATAATCAGATTTCTTATACACTGACTATATCATGATATCTTTAAACTGTCTGCCTTCTCAGCTCCTGCTCCCTAGTATTTGACTAAATATATTTAATCTGTATAATTCCTATTCATCTTTTGAGAATGAATTTTGAAAACTTTAGGCTTAGTTATAAATTCACCCTTATGATAATCATCCCTATAATATTCAAATTTATCTAATAATAATAGGTTGGTTGTATTTTTTAACTGAAATTAAAATGTTAAACTTCATATTTTTATTTGTCTACCATTTTCTCTAAACTGTGATTTGGTAGTACAAATACCTTCTCTAATTCATTTGTTTTTCATCTCTAGAGTATACTATATTGCATAAGCATAGGCATTTCTTATTTACCTTGCTAAGTGAATAAGTGGGTGAGTCAATGATAACAACATAGCTAATTTATCTTTCCTACTAAATTCATACTTCTAAAATCCTACCCAAATACCTTCTTTAAGTGGCTTTCTACTTCTTCCTTGTTAGGATGCACCTTGCCTTCCTGAAAACTTATACCAATTAGGACTCTACACTAGAAATTTAAATATTTAGACTTGAATAAAGAATATTATGATCTAACTTATCAATACATACATATGTAGAAGATATGTATATACAATTATAAATTATTTTGCATATATATATACATATATACATATATGTATATATATATGCAATTTTTTTCTCACCTGGAATGCAAGTTAAGAAAAAATTTCCCTCTCTACCAGAGTTTTTAACATAGAATTTTGTATATTATACTTATGCAGCAGTGAAAGTTCAATATATAAAAACAAATAAGTTTCATGTGAGAATTGATGACACACTAAGATGATATTTTCAGATACTTATAAAATTAATTAGAGAAACTCAGAATTTAGAAGATGCTAGTAAGATATTAGAAGTTCAGTTTTATTTCCATTTTTGATTCCTCTCCTGTTATTGAAAATATTTTCCTTCTTTTGCATTAAATTAAAGCTTTGTTAAATGGATGCAGTTTGAGAATATCATGCTAAGTGAAATAAGCCAATCCCCCCCAAAACAAAGCAAAAGGTTTTCTCTAATATGCAGATGCTAATTCACAATAAGGTGGGGTGCACTAGAGAAGAATAGCATTACCTTAAATTAGGTAGAGGGAAGTGAAGGAAGAAAGTGGGGGCAGAATGTGGGTATAGGAAAGATAGTAGGATTATTATTAATATATATATATATATATATATATATGACTGCATGACAAGTATGATTCTACAACATGTACACTCAGAAAAATGAGAAATTATATCCCATCTATGTATGATATATCAAAGTGCATGAATGCATTTGACTGTCATGTATAACTAATTAAACAAATTTAACAAAATTTAAAAAAAATTAAAGCTTTGGTGCTATGCATTTTCATGATAAAAAGGTGGGACCCAAGCTGATTGTTTTGTTATTTCAATGTATTAGTTACCACAATTATCTCTGATATTTTTAACCACAATAAATTTTTCAAACTTTCATTTCATGTATCTACAATTAGAGATTGCTTCAATTCCCAGTACTAGAAAAAATAAATAAATAAGACATTGGTAGGGGATGTGGATCAGTGAAAGACCATTTATCTAGCATTTCCAAGGCCCTGGTTTCAATCCTTAGTGTCTCTCTCTCTCTCTCTCTCTCTCACACACACACACATACACACACACATACACACACACACACACACACATACACACACACACACACACACACATATACAGAGCAAGGATTAGCCGAACACTTTCTTTCAGCAGCAAATTGGAATCATCCCAGACTTTGATGAGAGTTTAATTAGAGCATTTCTTCAATAGTTATCTTTTTAAGTTCTCTGTGTAGATTTTTTTTCGTTTTGGTACATAAATTCACTTTATCATGCATTACTTAAACTTTGTACATTGGAAACAAGTGAATTTCTCACAGGAGGAAGCTGAGCTTTCCTGGAGTAAAAGATCTATTCCATAACATAAGCTCTGTGAGAAAACATAACTTCTGCAAGCTCAAACCACTTAATGAATAAAACATGAAGCTCACAGACAACAGTGTATTCCCCTTTAGCTAGAAACTTCAGAGCAGTTTCAGAAGACACTGCCTGACTTCCCAACCCTTCCTGAAGACAGTTCTGCACAACTCTCTTCTCTATATCTCTTCCCATTTCATTAGAACTATTGGTTCATTTAATTACATTTCATTGTCATTTAATACATTCCAAATACAGTAATTGTTATATTTACAAACTTTAAAGGAAAGACAAATATTATTTGTATCTATTAATGTACCATTTTTCAATGTATAAAATATCTTTGGTGAAAAATCTCTGCCTTCTTGTTAGTTACCATTCCCTCTTAAAATTTAAAAGGATTAAAAACAAAAACCATATTTCTGGCATATCATTATAATGAGAGAACATCATTCCAGGTAGGATTAAGCTCTAAAATGAGACAAAGGACCCTAAATTTAATGTGTGTTCCTGTACAAAATCTCTCTGGGCTCATCAACTCTGACAGTTTTACTAGGCTCCATTAACCATTAGTTAAATTAGCCATAACTTTTTAACATCATTGGCTAATTGCTTCGTGATTCTGAGGTAACTCCAGAGTATTCTAAAACTTCATACTGACACAATGTGCTTTTACTTCACCATATAATAATATCACAGCACTTATAAACTCATCAATGACTGGCCTTTTCAAAGCCATAGGAGGTTTCTGTGGAATCATATATTAACAAATATAAAAATTGTTGAAAATTTGGTTCCTTTATACATGTAAGTATTATTTAAAGGGTGTCCAATATCCTGTAAAGCATTATTTTGAAATCATTCTGTGATTATCTAGTTACAGATGAAGGATGATTTGGTGATAGTGCAATTAACTATATTGACCTTCTTTTAAATTTTTCTAACATTGGAAATTATATGTGGAATGAATAATTGAATCTCAAATTTAACTCTTAGAATCTCAAAAAGAAAACATGTACCATTGAGTAAGTTGTGTCCATATGCTCACTTTTTTCCTCCAAATAATTATTAAAACCATAATATATTAAAGACAGTTGTTCAGATGCAACAGTTGTATTCATCATTTCTTAAGAACATGCAAATAAACTGGATATTTTAAATTAATTTGAGAAATGTCTTTTTACTACTATATATGTATTAAATGAATTAGAATTTTAAACAAAAATAAAAAATGTATAAACTTAACTATGTATTTTAATTTAGTGTCTATTCTCTTTTCTTAAGAGTTTCCAGGCTAAACAGTGGCGGCACTCTCCTGTAATCTCAGTTACTCAGAGGAGTGAGGCAGGAGGATCACAAGTTTAAGGCAATTCAGAGAGTTGCTGTCAGCAACTTAGCAAGACCCTGTCTCTGAATAAAAAGAACTGGAGATGTAGCTCAGTGGTAAAGCACAACTGAGTTCAATCCTAAATAGCGAAAATAAAATAAAATAATAAAATTTCCCAGCTAAGTTAATTAATTTGTTTCTTTATGTATCTAATCAACAAATAGGTATTATTTATTGCATGGCTGAGAGAACTCTAACTAGAAATGAGTAAGAGTAACAAAGGTTCATGGTCTCACAGAAGTGGGGAAAAATAATGAATACCAACAACGAAGAATAATAAGAACAAATGAATAAATAGAATCATTAATTCTGAAGCAATTATTGATGGAGATGCAATTTTTGAAAGATCCTTAGGAAATTCCTCACTCTAATGGGCTCATTTGAACAGACGTTGGGACAGAAGACCTAATGAAGAAAGCTCTGTGGAAAAAAAATCTAAAACAAGTGCAAATGAGTAAAAGTCATAGTAAAAGCCTGTGGGAAGGCAAATGGAGGAGGCTTGCACAGATCTAATGACAGCAAATGATATTGTTTTGAGGGGAGGGGGTAGGAAAGTTGAACTCAGGGGCACTCAAACACTGAGGCACATCCCCAACCTATTCTGTATTTTATTTAGCAACAGGGTCTCTATGAGTTGCTTAGCTTCTCACTTTTGCTGAGCCTGGCTTTGAATTTGCAATCCTCCTGCCTCAGCCTCCCAAACCACAGAGATCACAGGCATGAACCACTGTGCCCAGCTGCCAAATGATTTAAAAAAAAAAAAAAATTGACATAGATTTTGATTTAAAGAAAAGCTGTAAGACAGATGAGAATTTTTCCATATTCTTTTATTCAGCTTCTTCTAATGATACTTTACATAACCCCAATACATTTGGCAAAGTTAAAAAAATTATCAGAGGTGTAATACTCTTAACACCTTTTCAGAATCACCTATTTTCCCTAGGAAAAAAATACTCTTTCCCTTAATCCTATCTATAATCTTGTTCAATTAGTTACTGTGTCTTCTCAGTCTCCCCCAATTTGTGATAAGTTTTCCATACTTTGTTTCTTTCATGACCTAAAGCACTTGATACTGCTCAGGCAATTAAGAGTTGCCACTCAATTTAGCTTTTATGATTTTTCTTATCATTAGAATGAAGTATAAGTTTTAGTGGAAAATACTGGAGAGGTAAAGGGTCCTTTTCATAGCTTCATATTTGAGGGCATAAGACAACTGTTGAGATGTTAACCTTGATTTTTACCTCAGGAGTGATATGATTTCACTTATGTTTAACAACTATATGTTGGCTGCTGGTACAGATGATAGAGAATAAGGATAGCAGGGAGGCCAATTAGGAAGCTTTTGTAATAATCCAGATGAGATATGATTGTGGTTTGTAGAGAGATGTTAGTAATGGACAAGGCAAGGAGTAGTTACATAGATTCCAGAATGAATGCTTGTGGGAAGAAAGATGGGGTACTAGTAGAAGTTTTCTTCTAGGCAGGCTAAAGTTGAATTACCTATTCAGTGTCCAAGTGGAGTGATTTTATAGATTTGTATTATTGGGGGATTTTATGTTTGTTAGAATTATCATTTTAAGAGTCATTATGTATTTAAAGTCATGAAACTATGTGAGTTACAGAGTTAATGAATAAAGAAATAAGGTCAAGGACAAAGATTTAAAATCCTTTAAATGCTTAATCCTATTTATCATGCCCTTATTATAGGATTAATAGCCATAAAATGTTACCTTTATACTAATAGTAATTAATTTATTGTGTTTATAGCTACTTGTGGACTGCCTCCTATGTGCCCTATATACAATGGTGCACAAGTCAGAAAAGGTCTCTGTCCTTAAGGCATTTGCAGCCTATTGGGATAAAACACAGAAGATGATGACTAGTGCATTCTTTTGATATATCCCTTGGTAGGATGAAAGTAAAATATAGAAAAGAGAAAGAAAATTACAATGTTATTTATGAAAGACAGAGGGCAATGTTAAGCTGAGATTCCAATATCCAGGAAAAAGTTGTAAGAAAATTTGAGTGGTGTAGACTAGTCTACAGATCTTTATGATGCACTTAATTTCTGGACAAGGCACATCAACTCCTAGGAATTTATTCAATGGGTATATTCAAGTATGAGGTTTATTCACTAAACATTTACATTATTAAAGTGAAAAATACTAGAAACAGCTTAACTTTTATTAATATGAGTCTTGCTGAGAAATTGTGAGTTACACTGTAGGTAACTACATGGAGACATTAAGTAGGATAAGGTATATGTATAGGTACTAGTATACAATTGTAAAAATATTCCTTATCCATTTTTTTATCCATTCATCTATTGAAGGGCATCTAGGCTGATTCCATAATCTTGCTATCGTGAATTGTGCTGCTATGAACATCGATGTAGCAGTGTCCCTGTAGCATGCTCTTACAGAGTTATACAAAATGATATATAAGAGGAAAGGAGGGGTAAGACAAGATAATATAAATGGAAGAAATGATTTACAGTAGAAGGGGTAGAGAGAGAAAAGGGGAGGGGAGGGGAGGGGAAGGGGGATAGTAGAGAATAGGACAGACAGCAGAATACATCAGACACTAGAAAGGCAATATGTCAATCAATGGAAGGGTAACTGATGTGATACAGCAATCTGTATATGGGGTAAAGTTGGGAGTTCATAACCCGCTTGAATCAAACTGTGAAAGATGATGTATTAAGAACTATGTAATGTTTTGAACGACCAACAAAAAAAAATGTATTCCTTATATATGGAAAACTATGTTATTTCACTTTATATATGTTATAACATCATTAATATTCCTGTTTTAAGGATAATGTGTTGCATACTCACATAACATTTCTCAAGAAAAAAACAGAAGTTTTAGTAGTAATTATACATGGGAAAATGAGGCCATTTTTTTCCCTTCAATTGAAAACCATCTGAGATATATAGAAGTTTCCCAAATGCCACAGTATCATTTTGAATATCATTTAATAAACCGTTTTTATCAAAACATGCAGTATAAGTAGCTCTAAGTTAGCCCTGATTTGTATTCTATGTACTCTGTTCCTTTCTCTAATTGTGGTTTCTTTTTAAACTCACATACACATATGATTTCAAAAAAGAGGAGGCTATTGATAGAAAAATAGAATCTAAATTTCAAAATGTTGAAAATAAGAGTATCAAGTGTTAGAAAAATGGACTACTTAAACAGTGTTTATTTGTACTAGAAAAATTTGTAGTAGACACCAAAGATGGTTAATAGTGTCACACCCACAAAATGTGCATGTTGTATTTATAGCCAGTGAAAAGGAAGTGACACACTGAAATACCCTAATCAAATACAATTAGCTTTTGCCTTACATGGGCAGAGTATGGTGAGGCAATTCCCTTATGTGAGGAAGGTCTCATCAGTTGAAATCTCTGGGTGTCTCAAACTTGATTTTTGTGATTGGTTGAGACTCAGTTCTTTGTGTAGTGATACAGTGATACACTCTTAGGTTAAGTTACAAATATTTATACTTCAAACCAGGGTACAATTCAGGATGAACCGATGCTGCTGTGGACCACACATATCATTCAAGTATGGAGACAAGTTTTAGGACAAATTTATTTTGGTTCAATGCAGGGAATATCAATCAATATTCAAGATTCTCATATGAGCAATTAACAGAGGAGTAGGGATCATTTTCTCTGTAAACCCCATGAAGGAAATCAACATGTTTATGTTATAAATAAAAGTTCTCTCAGGGAAGGAAAGAGGATTCTGTCTTTAGAAATTTCCAGTGGGGACATTGAATCGTAATCTAGGCCATTGTGATGATAATAAGTTATTCAAGTTAGTTCTGGTAGTTATTAGGGAGCTGAGTCAACTGCTCAATGTCTCCAAGATACTCTGCTGATTTAAGCACATGGCAAATGCTTAACCCATGTGTCTGGGTTAGGGGCTGACAGCACACTGAAGAAAGTGAGTTTGTGTTTTAAAGGTGTTTAAACCATCTTAGGGCTCATTTATTTCTTCTTATACAATGAACCTAGATCTTCAGAGATGATTTTATGTCCCACATAAATAATGGAAATTTTAAACTTACTATTTTATAATGATTTAATTTCCTGACCTCAAATATATTTTTCAATATTCTTTGAAGAGGTGTTTCATTTAAGTTATATATTTCTGCCTATTAAGAATATTGACTAATTGTCAATGTCCACTAAGAATATGGAAATATATATTTGATAAAATGAGAAATTAAAAGAAACCTCTTAAAGACCCATTGAGAAATAAAAATTGTGATAAAAATGAATAAATATGTACAATTATTTCATATGTATGAAAAATTTTAAAACAATGTTTAAGGAAATGGAAATGGTAACTACTCTGATTTAATATGTACACATTTTATGCCTATATAGATTATCACATTATACCCCATAAATATGTATTCATAAAATTATAATAATGCAAAAAAATTGAAAATAAAGCCAGGCATCAATCATTACATATATATTTGTGTATTATAAATAACAACATAACATTTTTAATAAACATATTAATAAAAGTTTGGGAAGGTATTAAATAAGTGTCCATGTTTAACTGCAGGAGAATAAAGAAAATTAAAACCTGTGACTAACCTAAGAGCAAATCACAGTAAGAAACATAAAATATTAAAATAATCAAACAAAAGAATAATAATAAATTAATAATATATTACTAAATATAAATTATATAATCACAACACTTGACCAAAAGTATTTAAGTCGAAGACAATAGCAAATATATTGTCTAGGAAACCATCCTATAAGAATTAGCTCTACACAGCTTTATTATGTGAACATGTATGAACAAATTCACTCAAGTTATTTTCATTGGGAAGAAAGTAAAAATTTTTTAATTTTTAAAAATTAATTTTTATTTTAATGTTCTTTTATTTTAGTTATATATAATAGTGTTATTCATTTTGAATCATACATTTATGAAATATAATTTACTCCATTTGAGTCCCCATTGCAGTCAATTTTTTGAGAGTAAATTTTTTGTAAATTATTATCTTTGAAATCTATGCTTTTAAAAAGTAGACAGTTGATTTTAGGCAATTTTTTATGTGTATTTTCTCTAATACAGTTTACTGAGTTAATTGTTTTCTGATGTGAAATAGAACTTTATCCAGTATTTCGAGTCAAAATGGAATGCTTCACTAATCCACTAACCCTTTTTAATCAAAGAATTTACAGAAAATGTACTATCTACTAGAATATCCAAAAAATTTATAATCTGTCAAGATACAGTTGTTTTACTGATAATTGGAATTACAAATTATAAATTTGACCTTTTAATTTTGTAGACATTCTCTGATTGGTTATATATTTTCTTGTAGATGTACTAGGTAAACCACTTGTAACCCAAGTATCAGTAATTATTTCATTAGGGTAGATGATTTAATTCAAAACACATGTCTCAAATAATGTCAAGATTTCAAAAATAAAACAAAGTTCCTAAACAATCATTTATATTAATAGAGCATATTATAAAAAATAAAATATATTCTCATCATTAAAATTAAATGAGATTTAAATATTATGTAATATTTTAAAATTTTATAATCACTAACATCGATTATTTCCATAATACAAGGAAGCATTTTCATAGCTTGAAAATTACTTAGCAAAAATATTTTGGGAATCTACCTAAGGCAAGTTGTGACTCCTTCAACCATCAGTGTCAGTGTCAAGTGAGAATTTATGACAAATACAAACTCTAGGCTCTACTCTAAGAATACTAAATTAGAAATTTCAGGTGGGGGATACAGCAATGTGATACCCCATAAAGTTTGAGAACCACTACACAGACAAAGTGAAATCCATCAGTACAATTAGAAACCAAAATGAGATTACCAAATTTGTTCATCTTTGATGTTATACTGAATGTCTTTTCAGCCATTTTCCTCCAATGAATTAGCACAAAATCAGATTCCTTGAGCATATTTTTCTTACTTTCATTTCTAAGCTATTTGATAATTTTGGTACTCTTTCTTGTGATATCCCCATAGATAATTCATAACATTTTTTAAAAACATGCACATATCAAAAGAAAATTAGCATTTTGAAAAATTCCATGGGGTATAAGGACAATTGCCATGCATGAGGGCACTGCCTTTACATAATCACATCTCAGGACCTTGATCTTTTTCTGTCTTTACAGTATCTCTACATTGCTAATGTTAAATTAATTAATTAATTTAATATCACAGTGAATTTTACACCTTTAAAATATATTCATATTTAAACACTGACATTTACTTTATCCAGATAATTTCAGATAAATTCAGTAGATTTAAATATAAATAATATAATGTATATACATACATGCATATATGCATTATATAAATTTTGCCTTTTCATGGAATGTAAATTTAGAAAGAAGAATATTATTAACTTTGACTTAATTTTTGTTCATTTTTTCATTAACATATTGGTTATACAACTGAATGACTTTCAGTACATATGATGTGCACTGATCAAATTTGGCCTCCCTTCTTCCACTCCTCTCCCCATAATTTTTCTGATCTAACTTGATTTATGTTTAATCACTGACCTAATAAACAGCATAAAACTTAACTGTGGCTATCTACAATTTTGTGTATTTTAAAGTTTTTGTATCATTTTTAAATATCCAAGAACATTTTAAAGACAAATAAAACCTACTCCTCTCTAATTTATTTCCTTCAGATTTCCATATATATTTATATAGTTGACCTTAGACACATTCAAAATAAAATAATTCCAAGACTCAACAAATGACTAACTATATTTGTCTCTTCTGAGGTATCTAATTTCAATTATTCATTAGTTTTGGGACTTATCTTTGCATAAAGAATCTACTCCTGTAGACAGAAGAATACATTATTAAAAGAATATCCATGCCTTAGCCCCTCTCTTCAAATGTTATTCCAAAGAGAGCATGGGCTATTGCTTACTGAAGTAAGCTTTGAGTATTAATGACCCTTTTTGAAATTTAAGCATATCCAATAAGATGTAGAAATGTATTTAAATACTGTTTAACCATAGCCATTATAAAAGGAGTATTATTCCCAGAGGGTACTACAGCATCAGAGGCTTTCTATTGTTTCTCAATGATCTCTATGTAGTAAAAAAATTATGAATTAAAATTGTCATCAAATTTACAGTAAAAATAGTCTTTTCAGATATTCATGCCTGTTCTCTATGAAAAATAAGAATTATGATTTAATCATTTTTCTTTTAACTGTGAGAACACAGAAGCATAGGTAACATTTTGATATTAAATGCTCATCCATTTAATGAA
The DNA here is from genome assembly GCF_052094955.1 of Ictidomys tridecemlineatus. Classification (NCBI taxonomy): domain Eukaryota; kingdom Metazoa; phylum Chordata; class Mammalia; order Rodentia; family Sciuridae; genus Ictidomys; species Ictidomys tridecemlineatus. Next base: position 90,423,220 of record NC_135484.1, on the reverse strand, counting down.
CATTATTTCTTTTAAAATCATTAACTTGTTTCTAATTTTCTGTAGAATAATTATTTTCTGATATGCACATTCACTCTTCTAAATTTTAGATATATTGATGTCTAAAGTTCTTTATCAGTAATGGCATCTAATACATTGTAAACACACTTACTAATTAATAGAATATTAATTAGTTTATTATATATTGAATAAAATAAACTTGTCATATTTTTCACTTCTGATGAAATAAACATTGTTAACAGTTAAAGAGCATTATATGTATTTGAACTAAGAATAGTTGCTATAAAACAACTTAACACTTAGGAAGAATCTCGAGATTTTTTAAATTAGACAATTAACATAAACATAATTATATAGTTAAATTTTCTGATTTTTTTAAAGAAAAATCTACTTTGTGAAGTTTATGCAATCACAAATGAAATATATATAATAAAAAACCCTAAAAATGGTATGTAAGTGCACTGCCCAAAGTCATACAATAAATTGCCAGAAATTTAGAGAATGTAAAAATTGCAAATATTTCATTGTTTTAATTGTTTATGCATTGACATAGGATATTATATATGCAATAATTTAAATGCGAAAGCTAAAATAACTATATATACTACTAACATAACATTTAATATGATATAACAAAACCAGGAAAACATCAGAAGTTGTCATAAAAGAAACAAGAAAAAAAGAAAATGAAGAAAGAATAAAGTTTTATTTTAACAGTTTGCTGATAACTACAAGGTGAGGTTTTCTATAATTAAGTAACTCCCAGGATACAATCTAAAGAGAGTTAGGAGTTGACGGGAGAACATTTTGGAATGAATTAATTGTAAACTTCATTTGGGTGATGATTGATGTGGGAGCAATTACCACCACAAAGCACAATGGCAGTGGTTTTGTGACAACAAAGTTCTACTTCATGGCATTGTACAGCACAATGGCAGTATGTTTCATTGGCAGTCAGTCTTTATCCACTCAGTGATCCAGAATTCTAGTTCCTTTCAAGGTCCTGTACTTGGACACTCTTCTAGTCAGAAAAAGAGGAGACACAATTTGGAGAAATTTCAATAGGTTCTTAAAATCTGGGTTTACAAGTGCAATATCTCCCTTTCTCTCAAAGAATATTTACTTCCATATCTAATCTAGATATTGAAAGTGCAGTTGCTTTAGAATGACAGCTATATACTACAGAAAAACTGCCAGAGTGCTAGCACAGGAACTTTTACTGTTCCCATTGACCCTCACAGTCCTCTTTTCATGGCTTTTAGGATCAACAAAATACTATTTAACTGAACATGTTTACATACTTTGCTTATTTGACCCTTATAATCATCCTTCTGCTGGACTTTTCTTTAAAGAACACTTTAACTATGTTGGTTTAAAGCTTATGATACAAAAGTTTTTTAGAACTTATTTTGAGATCTAGAAAAATTGAGTTCTCCATAGTGACACATTTAGTTACCAGCAAAATATATTGAAATGTACTTTTGTCTTGTTTCTCCAGTACTTAGCAAACATGATAATTTATTTAAGGAAAATATGAAATGACTTAATGCCTAGATTTCTAAGTATTTAACAGCTGATCTCCTACAATAGAGAAGAGTAATAATTATTACAACAGTGAAGCTATTGGTTTCATATGCAATTTAAATGTTTTTATTTGACAAAAACAAATATTTCACTAGTTTTAGTATACGTGGGAAAACTATATGCAACTATGGGGCTCTGTAAAGCTTGCATTATGAGAGATTCATTTTAAAGTATATATGTATGTATGTATGTGTGTGTGTGTGTGTATGTATATATATATATATGTATTTGAATTATGCATACTAAGGAAATTTAGTAAAAGTGTATATAAAATGCTCATGGTTTTTGGTTGAGTTCCTAGGAAGTAATCCTTATGATGGAGATTATCGTGCAGTTTATTAGAGAATGCTCCTGTGGAAAAGAAGGAGAAAGATGAGAGTATCTATGTGAATTTCTCTCTGTGTCTTCTGTTTTCTTCCATTGATCTTTATGTCTCTTTAGATACCAATAGTAGTGTATTTTTTTTCTATAGTTCTATAGTATAATTTAAGTATTGTGAGGCTTTCAGCTTTACTTTTCTTACTCAGGATTGATTTAGCAATTTTGGGTCTTTCTTTCAAATGAATTGGAGGACATTTTTTGAAGCTCTGTGAATAATGTCATTAGTTTTTTGTTTTTTTTTTTAAGGCCTGATTCATATTTTTTTAAATTTTTTAAAATTTGTTTTAATTAGTTATGCATGACATTAGAGTGTACCTTGACATATCATATATAATGCAGTATAATTTCTCATTCTTCTGGTGATATATGATGCAGAATCCCACTGGTGATGTGGTTATATATGTACATAGGGTAATAATGTCTGATTCATTCTGCTACCCTTCCTACTTTATAACCCCTCCTCTCCCTTCACTCCCCTCTACCTAGTCTAAAGCAACTGTATTCTTCATTAGCATGGTCCCTGCTCCATTGTCAATGACATGGGGACTATATCGAATCTGTTTAATTCTTTTGGTAGTTTGGCCATTTTGACAATGTTAATTTTTCCTATACAGAAACATGGGAGGTTTTTCTATCTTCTAAAGTCTGGTGGTGTTTTTTGTTTGTTTGTTTGTTTTGTTTTGTTTGTTTTTTTGGTCTTCTCAACATAGGATTATGTTGTCAGCAAACATAGAAAATTTGACTTCTTCTTTTATTATTTGTATCCATGTAATTTCCTTTATATGCCTGATTGCTATGTTGAATAGGAGGGGTGAGAATGACATCATGGCCTTGTTCCTGATTTGGGAGGAAAGCTTGTGATTTTTCTGATTTCAATATAAAGTTGGTCTTGGGTTTGTTGTTAATAGCCTTTACGATATTTTTTTATTCTAATTAGTTATATATGACAGCAAACTGCATTACAATTCATATTACAGTTATAGAGCACAATTTTTCATATCTCTGTATGTATATGAAGTATATTCACACCAGTCATGTCTTCATACATGTACTTAAGGAAGTGATATCCATCTCATTCTACCATCTGTTTTACCCCTATGCCCCCTCCCACCCTTGTCTTACAGGAGGATTGGACAAACTCTAGATAGAGTCTTTACAATATTAAGGTAAATTTCTTCTAACCCAAGTTTCTCCTGTATTGACATGAATGGGTGTCAGATTTCATTGTGTACCTTTTATGCGTCTATTGAGATGTTCATGTGATTCTTGTCCATAGCTCTAAACTCAACAGAGCATCCATCCATCTGTTTCTGGGATTTTGTTGTTGGAAATTTTTCAATTGCATCTTTAATCCTACTGCTTGATATTGGTATATTTAAGTGTTCTAGAACCACATGGTTTAATTTAGGTAGATCAGATATGTCTAGAAATTTGTTGATATATTCTAGTTTCTCCGGGTTATTGGAGTTTAAATTTTTAAAATACTTTCTAATAATTTTTTGCATTTCAGAAATGTCTGTATGTGCTTAGAAACATTTTTCATCTCTAATTTTGTTGATTTCTGTTTTCTCTTTATTTTGTTTAGTGTGGCTAAGGGTTTATCAGTCTTATTTATCTTTCCAAAGAGCCAACTTTGTCTTGATTTGATCCTTTGTATGTTTTATTCCCAATCATATTAATTTCAGCTCTGATCTTAATTATTTCATGTTTTCTACTGATTGTGGTATTAAGGGTTATTTTAATTAATTTTGAAAATCCAAAAGTTATAACATTAAATTATTTATTTGAGATTTCTTTTCTTTTTTAATGTATAAACTCAATGCTAGAAACTTTCCTCTTAGAACTGCATTCATACTGTCACAGATCTTGTGATATGATGAATCTCTAGTCTCATTTGATTCTAATTTTATTTTCTACTCCTCTAATTTCTTCTATGATCTATTCCTACTTTTAAAGTGTTTAATTTAATCTTCATGTTTTAAAATGGTTTCTGTTTTTATCTTGGTGCTGATTTCTATTTTCATTCCATTATGATCTGATAGGATACAAGGAATTATCTCTATTTTAAAAAATTATCTCTATTTTTAAAAATTTCTAAAGAATTGTTTCAGATTTTAGATGGAATGCCTTCAATTTTTGTCTAAATTAATTTGACAATGTTAATTTTTCCTATACAGAAACATGGGAGGTTTTTCTATCTTCTAAAGTCTTATTAAATAGAATGATGCTGGCTTGAGGCTTAGCATAAATAACTTTTACAATGTTGAGGTAAGTTCCTTTTATCCTTTTTTCTAGTGATTTGAACATAAAGGGATGCTGTATTTTGTCGAATGCTTTTTCTGTGTCTATTGAGATGATCATACGGTTCTTATCTTTAAGTCTATTGATATGGTGAATTACATTTATTGATTTCTCACTGTCTCTCACTCTCTCTTTAAAAAAAAAAAAAATTGCTTTGTGTCCCAAAAGGTGACCTATTTTAGAGAATGTTCCATGTGACACTGAAAAAAAAGTGAGTCCAGTTTTCAAAGTAAAAAATATTATGTAGATGTGTATTAGATCCATTTGATTTTTAGTACTTATTAATTCTGAAGAGCCCTAGTTTATGTCTGGATGATTTTCTCATGGTGAGAAAAGTGTATTAAAATCGCCCATTATTATTTTATCATGGTCTATTTGGTTCTTTATATTGAGAAGAGTTTGTTTTATTTACATAGATGCATCAACATTTGGGGCATAATTGCTTAAAATCATTTTTATCTTTTATTAGACGATTTCCTTAGACAGTATGAATTTATTTTCTTTGAATTCTCTGATTAATTCTGGCTTACAATCTACTTTGTCTGATAAGAGAGGAGCTACTTCTGCTTGGTTTTTGTTTGCATTTGTGATTGGGATAGTGTCAGTCAGCATGTCTGCATTTGAGATCCTATCACTTTTGGTTGTGATTCATATCACTCCCTCCCTCCACTGAGACTTCTTCAGGAATTATGTTATTAGGGTAATTGTCTGTGACTGTGAGGCCTCCATGGGCCAACAATGATATAGAATCCTCCTGCAAGGTTGGTAGAGCTCACTCTGGTTTTACCTGCCACAGTCACCATCATGGGAGTAGGATTTCAGTTGTTCAGTCTTTGAGCTCCAGGGGTAGCTGTGTGCAGCTCTAGGTCAGGGCTAGCACACTCCAGGAGAAACTTGTTTTTGTGTCTGCTTCACACCATTTCCCTTATCCATGTCAAGGAGGGGGTACTTCAATAAATTTGAGCTAGAAGTTCACTCTACTAGTTCCTTCTGGGCAGATCACTGAAACAATTTGTTTCAGAGGTATTCTCTATGGATTTTTTTTTTTTTTTTTTTGTCTGAAGGTCAGGAGAAGCTGTGTTGATTTTATTTCTTCTAGGGAGGCTCACTGACTGTGTACTTCATAAAAAATAACTGCCCAAATGGCATGAACAGCTTTCAGTGCACAATTTGGCTAAACTATACAATCTCCTTCATGTGGTTACTACTCCTGTCCTGCTTTAATGTGATCTGATTTTCTTTACAAATAAGTTTATGGGTTTTTCTCTCCCTCTTTGTCACTCCTTGCCCCTAACCCCACTCTAGAGAGGGTTTGGGTTCAAAGAATTCTGTCTTTATTTTCTACTTCAGTAACCAAACTCCAAGTCCCTCCAAGTTGTAAACTGTCCAGTATTGAGTTTTAGAGTACTTAATCTGCCCCCCACCTCTTTGGTCTGCTATTCTTTTGTTGTTTCCTTTCTGGACTGTGGAGAAGTCAGTGGTTGCTGCCTAAACCCACTCCATCTCTGGATCCACCATTCTTGATTTGCCACCTGGAATTATCTTCTCCACTGTAGACATTGATGTAGCAAAAGAGTTGGTGAAACAGGGGGTAAGGACAGATAGTCAGCATAGATATTAAATGATTGGGTTGGGAAGATAGGGGCTAATTCAAAAGGAAATAAACTGATAATACCTCCAGAGAACTCCCCTCTCCTTGAAACCCATTACCAAGGTTACCTAGGTCTCTAGGGAATTGCTCTTCACAAAGCAAGGAATTGTAAATGACTACCCCCTGGGTGGCTCCTTTCCTGCTTTTTCCTCACTTAGGCAAGATAAAAGGATAAGAGGGAAAGAGAAGAAAACCTAAAATCTAAAAAAGGGGCAGGACATCCCCAAGCCCATGAATACCAGCTCTGGTTCCCCTTCTTCCCACTGGAGAAGTCTGTCTCTGGTCTATCCTTTAAATAAAACTTCATTTCAGAACTTACCTAAGCATTTCTACTGGGTTTAATTTTCAACACAGGGGAACAAAGACCTGATTCTGATTTTCAAGACCAGTATCAGTAAGATGACCAAAAAGTTTTTGTCTAAGTCTTACAGTTGTTTATCTACTTTTTAGAGAGACTAGTAGATTTATTTTAGGTAAATAATTAAGAAATACATTTCTATTGGAAAACTCAGTCTTTCTTACAAAATTATCCATTTTCTTAACTTATTTATTTGAAATATTATTCCATAAATGTTATGTGAAATTAATAGCTCAGTGACAAATAATTTTTTACCTAATTCATCTTTTGGTATTTTGTGTTGGTTCACAGGTTAATGACTACACTAGTGCATTTGCCACTAACAAGAGAGATGCTACTGAATAGTTTATTTTTCACTTGTGCAAGTTAGACTTGAGTGCTGACAGGAAAATGGTGCAAAATACCTTCTTTTCTACTATACCATTCAAAAAGACTTATTTTATTTTCATTTGGAACTATTTCACTTGTCATTGATTTTTGTTCTCAAGTTTTTTTAAAAAATAATCGAATATTAGTTTTAAATTGCTTTAGAGGTTTACCAATTTATCATTGTTATCATACATATATATGTGTGTGTATACATATATAAAGATTTTGCATAGTCAACTATGTACAATTCCCCTTGAAATAATTTTTAAGTTTTTGTTTATATTGGCATGATGCTATAGAGTAAAATGTATCTTATGTAAATATAAATGATGTGATGTAACATATAATTATAATGTATAACTTTAAGAACCTTTTATTTAATGGAGACATATCTAAGATTTAACAAAAGATTCAAATTTTCTCTTTCCTAAATTTTTTCTTAGTCATAGAATATAAAGACTTTGAATTAATTTGAGGCATATGTATTGTTCATTAAAATGCACTGAAAAAAGTATTTCATGCAAACACCAAAGCAATGCTGCAGTTAAATCAGACAGTACTTATACACTGTTTGACATGAAATATATTTTAAAATGCCTACCTACAGGTTTTCAGAAATATTAAAATTGGTTGAATTTTATCATAACAGCATTGAAGAATATCTATTGAATTTACTGTCTGAGAAATCTATGCTTAGTATAAATTAAAAATTAAATTGCATTCCAAATGATTCCAAATAGTAGAGTCCAAACACTCTTAAGAACTCAATTGTAATCTTCCTCAAAATAGAAAGTTGCTCCTTGTGTATTCTCTGATATTCTATTACTAATATATGCTGATTTCTTCTCATGTTTTTCTCTATAAAAAATTATCACAGTTGATTAGCATTTTCATTACAAGTGTATATTATAGAAAATGATGATAACAAAAACAAGATAAATTTGGGAATATGTTTTAAAATAAAATGTGAAAAATACATAACTAAATATAATTAACATTCTACTTTGAAAGAACTGTGGACCACTAGTTATATAAAATTAGTGAACTTGTATCTACCTTGATGAATGCATATATATCTATTCATTTAGATTTAACATGAGAATAATTCAAACTAGATCAAAAAAAAAAACAAAATTAAGGTATTTCTTGTTGGAATTATTTATGTCATTAAATCATTTATTCTTTAATAATTTAGATAAGTACTGGATATATGTAGCACCATGAGTTAAAAAATAATTTGTAGAAAATAAAGATTGTACCAAATTTGAGGTTCTGGAAATCGAAAATAGATATATTTATAATGAATGACAATATAGAAAATACTGTGAAATCAAATCAAGGAACACTTTTCACAGTTGCAGATATTAGAATAAAAAAGCATGATTTATGGTTGAACAGTTCACACAGTCTCGAGGTTAACAGACCTTATCAATGCTTTCTAGTATGATTTTATATTTATGTTTCAATAAAACAATCAGAGCTTTAGCAGAATAGAAAATCATAAATAAGATTTCAAATTATTTTTAACTCTATCTTTGGAGAATTATCAGGCCAATACCAGGGACAAGGCCTTTGCTTGAAAGGCTTATAAGATAATACCTTCAGAATGTGATTAAAAATTTGAAAAAATATAGGTAACTAGCTGCTTAGTGTTTGAGAACAAAACACTGATTGTAAGTAATTCAGATGGCAGAACCTGCCTCCATAGATAAGTGCTCTTAAACAAAACATATTTTATGTATTTATGTATTAAAACACACGTGTATAAATTTTTATATTAATGTATATTATGCCTATAATGTATATTTATATGCATTTTATGAACATACATATGTTTATATATGTATATTTAAATATGTATATTTAATGTTTATAATATATTTTATATTTATATTGTACTTATATACTTACATTTATGTATATGTACCTATAAATTTTTAAACAACTATAAATGGTGTGATACAGAAAATAAATCATCAAAATTATATAATAAATATATAGAATATGTGAAATATTTTTGAATATTTTTCTTGAAAAGATTATAGATTAAATGAGAGAAAATATTTTATAAAATCGCAAATAATATTTTTATCAATTTAAATTTTATATTATATTTATTTTGTTTTATTTCAGTTGAATCTTGTTTTCATTTACAATATGCACCTCTCATTTTCAGAGTGGAGATGTATCATTGGAAAAAATGCAGGCAGGGAAAAAGATCCTAGGAGTATATTTAAAACTGTCTAGAAGAAGCTGATTGCATAGTCCCACATAATGTCATTCATTGATCAAGGAAAAACATATACAACAAGAATTATTAAAGATCCTTTTGATCTAATTCTAAGTTGTTTCAACAAAATCTCAAAGAAAAAAAAGTCCACTGACATCTAAGAATGAATTATGTGATATAGTTGAAGATACTAGCTATGTATTTATTTGTTAGTATGTCTCCAGGAAGCAAGATTAAAGCTTTTGTGAAGAATACCTTTTTGGAGAAAAGATATTTTTTACTCAACCTACCCACTTTTTACTTTGCTAAGATACTACCAATCCACAACTCATTATGAACATTAGTAAGAGAGTAATTAGCTAAATATTATGCTCTTTTGGTTCACTTCTGAGTCCTGACAATCATTGAAGTTGTTTTCTCAAGTCTTATCTAGTCTGTGGTTGTCCTAATTCAAGTCACTGAAGAACTTGATCTAGCCTTTTTCTGAATTATGGTGAAATGTCTCAAGAGCCATGTATTTGTGTGGTATCTGGTTAATTTTTGTGAATGACAGATATATATATATATATATATATATATATATATATATATATATATATATATATGTATATATACACACACAAATGAGTATATATATGTGTGTGTGTGTGTGTAAAAAAACATATATATATACAGAGAGAGAGAGAGAGAGAGAGAGAGAGAATATGTATATGTATATATTTTTTCCCTCTGTTCTTCTCTCAGACTGATTCCTGGAACCTGATCTCATAGGCTGTCTACATCTCCTGCCCTTCTTCCTTTCCCTTTTCTTTTCTTTTTTTTTTCTTTCTTACACTATCCCACCCAAGAATATCAATTTGACCCACCATTGTCTCTTTGTCTTTGAATGACTGTCTTCTTAGAATACTCCCTGATTTCATTTTGAAGAACTTTATGAAACTTTATTTAATCTAAGTTCTGATTTGATCTTATGTATCATTCTCTATATTGCATACTGAAAATGTACTGGCTAGTTCTGAGTATATGAAGAACAATTCCTTCATAATTATATAGCTAGTAATAATTCCCCAACTTTAAATCTGTATAAAATAGATTTGAAAAATATTGTAAGCATCTGGGAAGTTACATAATAGTCATCACCATCTAGCCATCATTACTACCACTGTTACCTTAATGGTAAAATTAACCACCAGCCACAATTTAGCACTAAACATTGGCTGGGTGTTTGTGTAGAAACTTGAGAGGGAGGGAGACAGTGAGAGAATACAATTCTCAGAGCCTCTAATGGACTGGTTCAAGGTCACTATTAACAAGTATATTCAGGATTCAGGGCCAAAGGAGTATTGAAAAGCCAATGCTCATCTCTGTTTTTATAATGAGTCAAACTTAAGAAACTTAGAGCAATAAAAATAAATCATTTAAAATAGCTTGATTGAAAATTGAGGTCACCTACTTTGATGCTGTGAATATATATACACACACACTAAGAATACAGACATTGGACAGTAAGTAAAACAAAACCTTAGCCTAAGTTAGAAATTTATAAAAATAAAATATATTAAAATATTTAGGTAGTTTACAGAAATTTTTAATGTTTACCATGTGCTATCAGTTAAATATTGAGAACTATATAATTCTTGAGAACTATTCAAATTGATTCAATCTAAATTATTTTATTAAATATAAAAACATGTGTAGAATATATTCAGTTTGGTGTTAAGTTTGCATACCCTAAGTAACAAAATATGCTCTCTGAGGTAATTTGAGTGATTCAAAATTAAAATTTAAAAATTTTTGTGGTGAAAACTCACATGCTATTTGTGAATATACAAAGAATAATGCCAAGGTCTCGGCTTGGCACCAGAATCAGGAGCCACCACACACCTTTGTAGGTTCAAACAGCAATTCTTTATTCCCGCTCTCACACCGCCTCCACACAGGTCCAGGGGCAATCGCGTTCTGCCGTCTCCCGCACAATTCACCTACTCCACGAGGCTCTCTCCAAATCCCACTTTAATCTCACGAGAACTCAACGGGAACAAGCAGCAGGAATACCCTAATCCCAGCAATAACCTTCAACTTCCAACTTCCCTAAAACCCATTATCTTAAACTGGCAACGCCTTAAACTCAAGGAGCTGGTTACTTCCTCAAACCTGATCAGCTCTAAACCCGGATTCGCCTTGGTCCTTGAGCAAGGTCACCTTATTAAAGCATGCATGCAATGTCCCATCGAATGTCCTCTAAGCAGCATGGGGTACGCTTGGCAAGGAAATTTCGATGCGTCATTCCTACTTGACAATGGCCCTCAGCAGAATAATATAATTCAACTATATAAGAATAATAGTTGGAAGGAGGAGGAAGAGCAGATACAATCCGATTTTAAGACTATGGACTATAATAAATGTTCCATATGATGTGCTCACATAGTGCTATGAATGCCAAAATTCAAGTCAGGTGTTTTACAATACCTAAATATGAATTAGGATCCTCATCCTGTGAAACACATTTACAGAACTTGTTCATTGTCACTAACTAAAGCTTATCCCTTTTTCTTCCCTTGTTCCTTCATCCCAGTCTCTGGTAATCACGTTTCTAGTATCTGTTTCTATAGATTCAATGTTGTAAATTATGTACACAAGTGAGATCATACAGTGTTTGTTTTTCTATGTCTGGTTCATTTTACTTGGTATAAAATGTCATTGATTCATCCATGTCTTCACAAATGACAAGACTTCCATATCTTCAAAGGCTGTTGTGTTTTTATGATACTTTATCTTAATGTCAAATTCATCAGGTTAATTTTGTAACTTGACTATTGTGAATACTAGTAAAAATTGCATGAAAGTGAAGAGAACTATTCCACATACTAATTTCAAATCTTTTGGACAAATCACCTGAAGTGGGATTGCTGAATCATGTGATAGATCTAATTTTAGTTTTTGAGGCAACTCCACAGTTTTCCATAATGGTAATACTAATATTCAGTCCTACCAACAAAGTAAAGGGTTCCCTTTTATCTGCATCAACACTAGCTCTAGTTATCTTTTTGTCTTTCAGATAATAGTTATTTTAATAGGTGTGAGGTGATCTCATTGTGATTTTGATTTTCATTTTTTTGATCCACTAATGATAAGGAAATAAGCATTTTTTTATATACATTTTGGTCATTTGTCTTTTTTTAAAAGTCTGTACAGGTTTTTGCTCATTATTAATCTAGTTGTTTTCTTGTTGTTGAATTTTTTCTTTAATATTTTGCATGCTGATGTCTTATCAGTTGTAAGGTTTGTAAATTTTTTTTTCATACTGTGTTTGTCTCATCACTCTTTTTTTGGTTCCTTTGCTAGTGTGAAAGCTTTTATTGTTGTTGTTTTTTAGTTTGTGCATCTCAATTGTCTATCTTTGCTTCAATTTCCTGTACTTCCAAGGATATATCTCAACATTCATTGCCCAGATAAAGTCAAGTTTATTTCCTATATTTTCTTCTGGCAGTTTTACAGTATTGAGTCTTTGTGTTTAAATTTTTAACAAATATTGACTTGATTTTTGTATACAGATAATGTGTGGTCTCAAGTTTCACTCTGTGGATATTCAGTTTTCTTAGCACCATTTATTGAATAGCTTGTCCTTTCTATATTACTTTTTCTGGGTGATTTTGTTAAAGGGCAATTAGAGATTATATGTAGATTTATTTCTGGGTTCTCTGTTCTAGGTTTTGTTATTTTTTTTACTCAATTTCTGTATAGAATGTAAGACAAGCCTCTGATATTTATATGTATACACCTAGTTTTCCCAACATCCTTTATTGAAAGAATTGACCTTTCCTATTGAATAATATATAGTGAAAATCATTTCACCATATATGTGGGTGATCTATTCTTTTCTATTAATTTATTTATAAAAAATATATATACCAGTGGTACAATGTTTGTAGTAAGTTTTGAAATTAGGAAATGTAAAACATCCAATTTGTTCTTATTTTCAGGGTGATACTGTCTTTTCAGTTTCTTTGAATTTAAATAGGAAATTTCTATAATTTAACCAACATAAATCTGAGAAATGTGTTTATCAAAAATATACATACCTGGGCTGGGGTTGTTGCTCAGTGGTGGAGCCCTTGCCTAGCAAGTGAAAGGCCCTGGGTTTTTTGATCCTCAGCACCACATAAAAATAAATAAATAAAATAAAAGTATTGTGTCCAAACACAACTAAAAAAATAAATATAAAAAAAATACACCAGTTTACATAGATTGTACTGCTCTTAGCTATCCATTTCACTGTTTTTTATTGTGTCCTCGCAAAATTGTTGATTTATTCTGGACTATTTTAAGGATACTATGCCTAATATATGAGTATTTTTTCATTGTTAATTTGTACTTTGCAACATAGTGCATTAATATATGACCTGTGTAATACATTAGTGCATTAATAAATACTATACCTGATTTCACATAAAATTCTCCTTACAAGCTTTAGAAATGATAGCACAGCCTCATACTGTGGTGAGTCTTGGAACTGAGCTCTTTGCTTACTCCTAAAATGATTACAAGCATAGGTATTTAAAATTCACCAATTGAAATAAAAGCAAAAAAACAGTGTTAATTCAATTATGTCCTTACCTTTACTTTGCTTTTACTGTGCTCTTATAATATAAAAGAGTTAATTTGACTTTTCAGAGTATAAACTTGACTGACTCAGGAAGCTAATTAAATTAAATGCATTTTTAAAAAGAATTATACTAAAGTTTGTTATATACTAAATAGTATAGAAGATAGGAGTAGAAGTTAAAATGAGAAACAGATAATTGGAAAATAGATGGATGATCAAGATACCTCTAATCAAAAGAAGCTTAAAGCCCAGTGATTGTTACAGACTTTACTGATGTCCGACATGATTCTTAAAATTTCAGATCACATAAGAAATTTATTGGTGTTTACTATCATCATCATAACATTTTAGAAAATATGTGAACAATTAGTTATATAATTATCTTATTAGTTTACCAAACCAACATTGAATCTTCTCAATCATCACACAAAATTGTCATCTGTATTTTTCCATCTATTTTTTGGCTCATGTACCCATTTGGTTCAGAAAATTATGACACTTATGAAAGAAAGAAAGGGAGGGAGGGAGGAATGGATGGATGGAGGGAGGAAGGAGGAAAGAAGGAAGGAAAGAGCCAATAGAAGGCGAAAGGGAAAGAGGGAAAGAAAAAAGAACAAGAAAAACAAAAGAAAATAAAAGAGGGATAAAAAACAAAAAAAGGAAAGGAAAACAAAAGAAAATAATTATGTTTAGAATTTAGAAATGTTATGTAAAATTAGAATTGTTTTTTTGTTTGAGAGAGAGAGAGAGAGAGAGAGAGAGAGAGAGAGAGAGAGAGAGATAATATTTATTTTTTAGTTATCAGTGGACACAACATCTTTGTTTGTATGTGGTTCTGAGGATCGAACCGGGCCGTACGCATGCCAGGCGAGCGCTCTACCGCTTGAGCCACATCCCCAGCCCAAATTGTGTTTTTTTTTTTTGTTTGTTTTCTTGAAAATATTGGAACTGTCCCTACCCAGGTGAAGAGTGTAATAAAACAAGAAATCTCTAGCCAGGACTTCAGTTTTAAAAGCACTGCCATTCTGTGAATGATGTAACCTATTTCTGCCTCATATATATATTTTCCAATAAGATGCACACCTGTCCTCTGTAGTTATTTGTGTTTATGAATCATGATCTCACTAATATCCCATAAAATCTTACTATTTGTACTGGTTTATGAAACACAAGGACACATATAAATCCTGTCAACTGCTTTGTCTCAAATGATAGTTTCCTCTCACAGTTAGTGTAGTCTCTGAGTTCAGCAAAGAAATCAGACGATGCTTGTTTGATGTTTTTCCTGCTTTCTTTCTTTTTTTTTTTTTTAGGGTTCATAAAATTTAAAGTCAACCACTGTTATGTTTAAAACAAATTAAGTTAAAAAAAACAGTAACAGAACTAAAGAAACAAGATAAAAACTCAGTACCAGTTGAAAATAAAATTCAGGATGAAGTAATGCAGCATGAAATTATATTAACCCTTCCAATTTCAATTTAGAGACAATTTGATAAATTGCTTTTACTGTGCCCTTATAATAAAAAAGAGTTAATTTGACTTTTCAGAGTATAAACTTGACTGACTCAGAAAGCTAATTAAATTAAATGCATTTTTAAAAAGAATTATACTAAAGTTTGTTATATTCTAAAAGAAACAAAAGATTTGGTCAGTGAAACATTTTAGTAGATTTGATGTGTATAGTGAAACTAAAACTTATTATAACTTGTTACTTCTTTAACTGGGACATTGAGAAGCAAATTTATGACTGGTGATTATATAATCATATTATTAATGTATACAAAGCAGTTAGTCTTATGAAACTTGAAAATTTTCTGGTGTCAGCACTATTTATGAATTATTGATCTATTCATGGGCATAAAATGATGCAAATAAAAGTGAAGAGAGAAAATGAATGTGAAAGATCCAGTTTACAGAAACAGTTCTCAATGTTTGCACTAATTTACTTCTCTTTAAAACTCATGAAATACATCATTGTTTTTTATCATACAATAATATCTGTAAAACTATGGCAATTAGAAATACTGTTTGGGATTAAAAATGATACCATTGTATAATTCTGGTATTATTGGTAAAACATACAAAGTTTAATTTTTATTTATAGAAGTTGAAAATTTTTCAAAAATCAACAGAATTTAATATCATTTTTTGAATGTCTTAAATCAATTTTTACATATTTGCATGAAATAAGTAGTATTACCTCTTATAATAAATATTCATTTATTTGGGAACAAAGCATATTTTAATATTTGTTGAAATAAACAATTATTTTATGCTACTAAAGTAAAATAATATAACATTTCTAATAATTTGGGTATTAAAAATTATTATTGGATGCCTTCTTAGAGAGGATAATTCTTTTTTATAGAAACATATTTTCTCTGTCCTGCTAAAAACTGCTTCCAAAACAGTTTTTGGAAGTCTCAAAATCCTGCTATACCTTAAAATCCAGTCTATCTGATGAGGACTAGTGATTCAAGTCAAGGATATTCTTCTCCTGGGGAATGTGAAATTCATTGTTAGCTATACTACTGAATCTCTTCATTTTTGATTACTAAGTCTGAGAGTACCTATGATTGTATGTGATATCATATCACAGATACATATAACTGGTTGATATGCTGATAAGAGGTAGGATAAGAGGCAGGTTTAGTCACAATGACTTGAAATAATGCAAAAAAAGACCAGAGTACACAAAATTTGAAAGATTATAATAATGATACTTCTCACTACTAAATGGGTAAAAGTGGACAAATTTCAGGGAAGATATGAGCTCAATAATATGGCCTTCTGACTTTATGTCTACATGTAATATCTGATGGTAACATTGGAGAAGGGAGTGTTTTTCATTTTGTAAGAAATAGTTAAATTATATAAAGTTCATATGAACTCTAGATATAAAAAAAATTCTGACCTTGCAGCCAATGGATTTTATTATATTGAACTAATTTGTATAATCTTACTCAACCCAGGATTTTTCCTTATAAGATCACATTCATATCGGTTAGTGTGGATTCCAGAAATCAAATGTTGCCCAAATTACTCACCCATTCTAGTCACAGTTGATTACATGAAGAGTAAATAAATTATTCACAACTTGTTAATAAAATAGTCATTCTTGGGAACTAGAGTTTGAGGTTTATAGATATTCATTCCCTACTCTTAGTTATTTAAATTGAAGATATTGAAACTTCAGAGTTGTGGGATCAGTGAGACTGCTGGGAGTAATAGGTAACTTTATATAAATATCTGCATATTTTAAATAATTGTTTTTCTATTAATATGTGTATTTCTGTCTCTTGAAATCTAAAGAGCTATAACTTAATCATTTTAGCACATTTTGATTGGCCTATAGAATATTTTATTTTGTTCTGTTTCCATCCATTCTAGTTTTGCTGGGAGAGAACATGAACAAAGAGAGTCATGCTGATACCTTATATGATCCTCCAGGGGTTCTTGTTTCAGGAAGTATCAGTCCCAACTGTTCACATCACTGTCATAGAAGTCATTTTTGCTCCCTTAACACGCATGCATCAATCACAGAGCACCTCAAATACCTCTCCAATATGACCACTTTTTTCTACTTCTACAGGTATCAAGTTTGATCAGCCCATCACTAATTACTGCCCAAATTATTGAAAAACCCTGAAATAATGTCTGTGTCTTCACCTTCTCCTCTTATAATCTATTTTCCATATTACTCAAGGAAAACTTGTATAAATAAAATTCTCACCATATGAATTCATTATGCAGAAATTTTCAATAGTTTTCCATTGTTTTTGCTGTAAATTGTTAGATGATAGAGCTACTTTTTAAATTTTTGTCCACATTTTTTATTATTTTCTCTCGAATTCTCAACTTCCTAGATCATGGATTTCCATCTTGAGAAATACTGATATTCTGGACCAGATAAATGCACATTGTGTGAAGCTGTCTTACACATTGCAGAAGATTTAACAGCATTTCTGACTTCTACTTTCTCAGTTAATGCCAGTAACCACTCCCTAGTTTGAACTCAATGTCCCCAGACATTACCACATGCCTCTTTTGTTGCACAGTGGTGAGAAACACTACTCTAGGTTCATTGCTATTCTTTTATAGATTAGAAAAAAAATGTTCTTTTCTTTTCTACAACAAATCTTTTTAAACTGTTATTGTTTCTTGGAATCAGATTTATTTTCTTGCTCATTTAAAGTATTTCTTCCACAGCCTTGCACCAGGTTAATTTTACCTTCTGGTATCTTTTAGGTGCACTTTAATTACCCCTACCTTCAACTTCTGGATCATTTTATCAGTATTTCCAATGTGTTCTTTTTCTCTTCAATTCACTGTTGTGTGATTTGTCTGATAATTGGTCGACCTTTGTCTCTTCCATATTTACTTGCATAGTTTGTATGAACACAGGACAGATTCTTTATTTAGCACCACAGATGTTACCAATTTTTGTTGTTGTTAATGTATTTTTATAGATGTTTCTTTTGTCTAAACACATTCTTTGGTTTGCATTTTTTTATTTGTGTGTTGAGATGCTTATTGTATTTCTCACCTGTGCTCCAATGTCTGTAATCATGATTTTTTTTTGTTTTGTTTTTCTACCTACCATCTATCTTTAGCACTACCACAGTGTTTGCTGAAATGTAATAGACACTTGATATATTTATGTTGAATGAAAATAAATGAGGATAACTCCTTACAAATAACTGCAAAATTTGATGTTTACTTTGGGTTTTAATTCTCCCATTATCTTCTAATTTGGATTATAAAATGACTGAGAGCTGGACCCCTACCTTTTTCTGATCCCAATATATTCATAGTGCCCAAGGTCTCAATATTGTTTTTAAGGGAATAAATGTTACCTAGAAATTACTAAAAGTTGTTAAAATTTAAAATGCTGTGTAATTTTGCATAAACAATTGAATTTAGACTTCTGTCTAACTTTTAAAAAGTTTCATAGATAATGTTGTATACAGTCTCATTGCAGCCTATTAGTGGTAGGTCAATGTTAGAATCTGGCATCCAAACACTTACTTTGATATTACTTTTCTCATTAACTTAATACTGCCTGTCAGATATTTCTTGAAAACTAAAAATATCTCTGTAGGATATGTGTTCACAACTCATACACACCTACAAATACCCTGAATTTTTATGTGTATTACTTTTCTGTTTATATCCTCTGCAACTATATCGATTTCCTTTTCTTTGTAGTTTCAAATAGGTATTTTCCAATAACAACTTTTTCAATGCATGGATGTCACATTAATGTTATAGAATTAATGCATAGTTTTAATAAATTTTATCTTTGTTATCATGTTCAAGAAATTTATTGAGTTTGTGTGTGTGTGTGTGCATGTGTGTGTATCTATGTGTATAGCTAGATAGATAGAATATAAATTTCACAGGAAAATAAGTGAGCATCAAATTCTAAAATAATGTCACTATTCAGAGCACCTGATAAAGCTATAGCCATATGAACTATATTGTATAAGACAAAGAGTATTTACATTTAAAAATATGAACTGCATCCTTGAAAATTGCTGAGAGTACTTTCTAAATTTTCTCACTACTAAATATACATTTGTGAGGTAATGCATATTTTAATTTAATTATTCCCCAATTATACACATTTCGTGGGTAGCCCTGTGTCAGCTTCAATTCAGAGAATTTTAAGTACTGTAAACAAAAAGTCACATTTTAGAAGAAACCGATAATTCGATAATATATAAAATCAATATGATTCTTACTCAGATGCTAAGGAAAATATTACTCCTGGATAAGTCATTACTTCATTTCACCTATTTTGAATATTGAAAAGCAGAATTTATAAAGCATGTTCTTAATTCCCCTTGTACACAAAGACTTCATGAATAAACAGTTCCAATACCTAGGTATGCTCTGCTTGACGAGCTGATGTAGGCATGCCATTTCTAGAAAATAGCTCATTAGGTTTGGCAGAGTGAATCACTTCCTATGTTACTAACCATGAAAATTATGCAGTGCAGGCTCTGTGGGGTGAAGTGTGTCTGAAAAAATCTTGTCTTCTAGCCTTCACAGGGCTGTGACAAAAGCTGTCTCACATCAACATTGTTTTTTTTAGAAGTCTGTTGTTTGCTTCAACAAAAGCTGTTCATGGATTCCATCTTGGGGACTTTAGGTACAGAAATCCTTTTAAAATCTATAGATAAATGTTTAATTTGGAAGAAACAATTGCAGTCTTCAAAAATAAATATTTTCTAAGGTACAGATTAAAAATATTTTTCTTTAATTGATTTATTTTACCACATGCCCATAATTTAAAATGACGTTCAATATAGTCTTCATGTTAAAATACCAGTACTATTAGAATGGAAATTAAAAAAAAAAAACCCAATAAATGGATAAATGGATTTATGAAAATGTTAAAGCATTCATTTCCTGAAATCATGTTTTGAAACTTAAATATTCATATTTATTCAAACATAGTATATTTTTAAATTTTGGGTTTTTTTTTGTACCACATAATTCAACTTTTTTAAAATTTTTAGTCAAAACCATTTATTAACCAGGATTAATGAGCAAGTGATATGGATAGGTTGATTATAAAGTATACAAGCAAAAGTCCACGTTTCCGAATTATCCTGTATTTGCAAAGCTACAAAAACAAATAGTCACAATATAATGAATTAAAAGTCTTAAATTTTAAAATGAAATTTTCTAGTAAGTACATTTTGGCTCCAGAATAACTTTATCAAAGCACCTGAGCTATTTAATGAAATGGAGGTGTTTCAATGAATTACTTGAAATACACACTCCAAGCTTGTATATTTATAATTATGAAGCAAAATTATATTTTTATGAATGAATGACTATGAATATAAAACAATTGAATATCTCATATTATTTTAAGAAATATGGTTATTGGTCTAAGCTTAGTAATAGCAACACAAGAGTTCTTACTGTGAGTGTCCATTCCACGAATTCAGAGTAATTCTCCATAAATGGCCACATGCTTCTTTCTGTCAAGATGCAGGACTTCCTCCTTTGCCTTCTTATTCATTTTAACAAGCAAAAAAGTCATATGTAGTGGGAATCTAGGTCAGCCTAAAAGCTATGTCTTTAAGGCTGCTTTTCTAAATCTTTTTATTTCATCTCATCTGGATTTCTTTTTATTTTTTTTTTAAGTTGGTTATATGTCACTTTAATTTTAACTTGAATCTATTTATTCCAGTTTAAAAACAGTTTTTAACTCATCATATTTGGTCAGTAAGTTCTTTCAGTTCTTTCAAATCTGATTTCTGCATTATTTTCACAGATATCTAACCTGTGTTCATGCATAATTACCGTATCTGCCCTATATATCACTTCTCTGCAATGGAGCTCTTGCAGTGTGTTTTCTTTCCCATGTTTATTTCAAAGGTCTTTGCAGTAGGGATCCTCACATTTGGATTCAATCTCCTCTCCCTCATTGCTCACTGATGCTCTCTCCCTAGGTGTTCTCACCTAGCTATGCAGCTGCCAATGTCTTTGCAATTTTCATCACAGCTCTCGTTTTTTAAAAAGGAATCACAAACCTAACCTAACACAAATAGAAGTTTTTTCCTCCTGAACTTACTCTTCCTGGCTTCATATCATACTAAACAGCACAACAATTTATGAAACTGCTTAAGGCAAAGCCTTAGAAGTCATTTATAATCTCTCCTTAACACTCACATTGAAAACAACTGTCCTCTAATTCTAAGATAGATGTTGGCATCATTCGCTTTTTGATGTCTCTTTTACTGCTTCCAAGTTCTCTCTACTTTTGTTTCTTGCCCAGATTTTAAAAGCTTAGTTGTTTTTCTCTTCTTTAGCTGATTTCCATGGTACCTGAATTAAACCAAATTCTTATTATGGCCTATACATTGTACATAAACTGGCTCCTGCTTCTTTCTCTTGATTTGTCTCTTTCATTATCCTTTTTTTTTAGCCACGTGAGTATTTCTTTCTTTCTTTCTTTTTTCGTGTGTTTGTTTTCTGTCTTATATATATCTCACACATTACTAACGGGAGTCTTTATTTGTGGTGATATTTCTGTCAGGGATGATCTCACTTAGTTGGGCTGGCTGGCATTTTCTTGTCATTCAGGCTTCAGTTCACACGTACCCTGCATTGCAATAGTGCCTTTACTCAATTTATCACTACTATCCACACCTTGTCACTATGACCATAATTACATCAATGTGATTTTTACTACTTTTTGAAATCTGATATTTTCATATATTCTAATTCTTTTTTAAAAAATTTATACATTCCTTAAGACCCACAACAATATAAGCATTTTCTACATTCACCATAGTACTAGAAATCCTATTCAGAGCATTTAGGCAAGAGTAATAAAAGGCCTTCAAAAAAAAAAAAAAAGGAAGAATATAAATTTACACTGATTGCTGATAAATAAATAAATAAATAAATATATATATATATATATATAAAATCACTGAAGATTTTTCTCAAAACTGTTAAAACTAATAAGCAAATATTTTGAAGCTGGAGGTTATAAAAGTCACATATAAAAAGCAGTAGCACCTTTAAACATTAACAATGAACAAATATATAATTATATCAGTCTGAAAAGATTTTTGAACAATAGACAAAACAACAGTAAGAGTGAAGAGACAGTCTGAAGATTGGGAGAATATATATGTAAGATGTGCATCTAGAAGGAAGTTAATTTCCAAATTATATATATGAAATTCAGGAAATTTCATAGAAAGTATAAATAACCAAATAAAAAAAAGTGCACCTGAAGAGATACAATAGACACTTTTCAAAAGAAAACATATGAATAGTAAAGAGATATGGAAAATAAAATATTCAATGTTACTAATCATTGAAGAAAAACTTTTTTTGGGGGGAAGTGCTGTTTTTTTGGTTCAGTGCTGGGATCAAACCCAGGGCATTACATATGGTAGGCAAATGCTCTACCACTGAGCTATATCTCCAGCAGGGATATTTACATTAAATCACAGTATCATATTACACCTGTTAAAATGACAGTTTTCAAAAAGGTAAAGGATAACAAATGTTGGAAAGAATGTGAAGAAAGGGGAACCTTCCTACACAGTTAATGACAATGAAAATTCAAACAAGAATTTTGGAAAAGCATTTGGAGTGTCCTAAAATATCTAAATTTAGATGTAATATATCCTCTAGGTATTGTATAGCTGTTCCTCGGTATGCACAAAGGATTGGTTTTGGGTAATCTGCAGAAAACAAAATCCATGAATGGTCAAAAATCTTTGACAAATGGCATATTATTTGCATGTTACCTATGCACCTTCTCTTGTCTATCTTAAACAATCTCAAAATTACTTATAATACCCGATACAATGTATTTAGAAATGCTATTTGTACATGGTTGTTACACTGTATTATTTAGGAAATATGACAAGAAAAATACTGTAAATGTTTAGTACAGACTTTTTTTTTTTCCATTTTGCTGAGAGGCATAGCCAAGTAGGAATGATGCATGGCATTTTTGGTTGAAAGGTGACACCAGCAAGCCATTGAGATGATAATGATTATGTTAAGATGTGCATTCAATTGGAGATTAGATCCCTGCTGTCCCTCTTGGCCTGCTACTTTGGAGCTCTCCAGGAACTCACGGAGAGTTCCCATTGGTTGGGGAAGTGCAGTAGGAGGGAATTCCCGAGGAGGGATTTCCTGTTGGTGTAGTGTGTCCCCTGAGAAGGCCGCATGCATGGCATTGGCGGGAGTTTTGGAAATAAAGTTTGTTCCTGCTTGAGTGGCTCATGATTTTGTGCCCAGCCAGACTGCGGCACCATTTTGAATAATTCTGATATGTGGTTATTGAAATTGGAGATGTTAAAGCACTGAATTTGAAGACCAACTCTATACAAAATACTTGAAATTAGTATGTGGAAGTCATGTCTGCCCTCCTATATTCATTGAATCAATATTCATAATAACTAAGTCATAAAATCAACTTAAGTATCATTCACAGGATGAATTGATAAAATAAACGTATATGTATGCAATGAAATATTATTCAGTCTTTGAAAAGAAAGGCTTCCTTCGTTTGTGTTAATGTGGATGGAGTTGGTAAATGCCATGCAAAGGAAAATGTCAGGAAAATAAGTCAAACGCTGCATTTTTCTACATATAAATATGTAGAATCTAAACAGCAGAACTCAAAGAACAAGGGAATAGGATGTTTGCCAGAGGCAGGAGGGGACTGGGGTTGTGAGACTCATTAGACAAGAGTAAAATGGTTTTTCTTATTTGAGATATATTGCACTCTGTGCATATAGTGAATAATAACATACATTATTAAATAGCTGAAGAGTACATTTCAGATATTTTTTGTCAAAAATAATTATGGATATATAAATTGGAGTGATTAATTTGTTTTATTTAATGTTTTTACTTTCTATGATTTATTACAAATCATAACATCAATTATGTCTAAAATATAACTTGTTGATGTATAATTTTAAAAAATTAAAAATAAGACAATCTTGTAAAGTGCCCCCTTAAATTTTATTTTACTTCTTCATGTGCTGTTTTCCTTTAAATTTATGTGTTTCTCTCTGTCTCTGTCTCTCTCTGTGTGTGTGCATGTGTGTGTGTGTGTGTGTGTGTGTGTGTGTGTGTGTGTGTATGATAACTAAATAAAAAGCCTCACTTC
This sequence comes from Ictidomys tridecemlineatus, assembly GCF_052094955.1. Classification (NCBI taxonomy): domain Eukaryota; kingdom Metazoa; phylum Chordata; class Mammalia; order Rodentia; family Sciuridae; genus Ictidomys; species Ictidomys tridecemlineatus. The sequence goes on along the minus strand of NC_135484.1, from coordinate 90,399,074 downwards.
AAGGCACACACATTGACTCAGAAGTGAAAATCAATAAATATTTGAATGGATGAATATATTTAGAAATGAATCTGTTTTGTCAGTAATAGTTCTTTTAGATTCAAATTACCTAGTGAATTATAGAAAAAAGTCTTAGAGTTATCTTATGAAACTCACTCATGTAATAAATGAAGGAACTGAGGTTGGCATGGATCATGTAACTTGCTGAAATTCACACAAATAACTGGTAGAAGAATTAAGGCTGGGGCTGGGTTGTGGGTCCTGGATAGAGTGTTTGCCTAGCATGTGTGAGGCATTGGACTCAATTCTAAGCACCATATATAAATAAATGAATAAAATAAAGGTCCACCAACATTTAAAAGAAATTAAAAGAAAAGAATTAAGGCTGGAATGTGCACTTCCCATAACATGTAGACAAACTCAAGAAACAAAGAAATGACCAAAAGCTTTTTTTTAATGATTTTCTCTTTCATACACATGTTACATAATCTATTGCTCCTTAAGAAATTTTTAATCTCTTTTAAAAATTTTATAATAGAGCAATATTATACTAAAATTAATAGTATCATAACATCAATTTTACTTCATAAATATGTACAAATACAATTCATCAATTTATGATTTTAAAAATAAAAAATAGGAACATTTTTTAAACTACACCTAAATTTTATTTTTACTTTTTTTTTTTGTATTTCTGAAATAAAGTATATATTTTAAATGAACTGGACCTTCACTATGATGTTCACATTGGCCAAGAGGTGAAGTATAAAAAGTTACATTGAGGTTTCAAGTTATTGATTTCTTATTCAGCATAATCTGGGAATAAGTCTAATCAAGGAGGTAAAAGACCTCTACGTTGAAAACTACAGAACACTGAAGAAAGGAATTGAATAAGACTTCAGAAGTTTGAAAGACTTCCCATGTTCCTGGATGGAGAGAATTCACATTGTCAAAGCAATCCTGAGAAAGAAAAGCAATGCTGAAACAACACAATACTGGACCTCAAATTATATGACAGAGCTATACTAACAAAAACAGCAGGTACTGGCACAAAAACAGACACAAAAACCAATAGAAAGGAATGGAAGACCCAGAAACAAATCCACAAAGATATATAGTCATCTGATACACAACAAAATTGCCAAAACACGTTAGAGAAAAGATGGTCTTTTTAACAAATGTTGCTGGGAAAACTGGATATCAAGGTATAGAAGAATGAAACTGGTTCCCTATCTCTCACCGTGTACTAAAGCCACCTGGAAATGGATCAAAAACCTAGGAATTATACCAGAAATTGTGCAACTCTTAGAGGAAAATATAGGTTTCACACTCCAACAACTGCTCCCAGCATCAATTTCCTTAACTTGACTCCTAAAGCTCAAAAAAGAAAAAAATAAGAATCAATAAGTGTAACAGCATCAAATTAAAACAAATTCTACACACCAAAGGAAACAAGAGCATAAAAAGACAGTATACAGAATGGGAGAAGATATTTGCCACCTGCTCCTCAGACAGGGAAATTATAATAAGTAAAGAATTAAAAAACTTAATACCCCTTTAAAAATGGGCAAAAGAACTAAATAGAGACATCTAAAAAGAAATACAAGTAGACTGGGCACAGTGGCACACATCACTGGCACACATCCCAGTGGCTAGGGAGGCTGAGGCAGGAGGATCAAGAGTTCAAAGCCAGCCTCAGAAATTTAGCAAAGTTCTAAACAACTTATCAAGACCCTGTCTCAAAAATAGAATGTAAAAATGGTTGGGGGTGTGGCTCAGTTGTTAAGTGCCCCTGTGTTGAATCTGATATCACAGGAGGAGGAGGAGGAGGAGGAGGAGGAGTAGGAGGAGGAGGAGGAGGAGAAGGAGGAGGAAGAGAAACACAAATGGCCAACAAATATATTTTAAAAATTTTTCAACATTTCTATCAATCAGAGAAATGCATACAAAAACCACATTGGCATTTTATTGAGTTCAGCACACTCCAGTCAGAATGGCAATTATCAAGAATACAAACAAAAATAAATTCTGACAAGGATGTTAGGGAAAACATACACTTATGCAATGTTGGTTGTACTGTAAATTACTACAACCACACTGAAAAACAGGATGAAAATTCCTCGAAAAATGAGGAATGTAACCACTGTATTACCCAGCTATCCAACTCCTTATATTTATCCAAAAGATCAAAAATCAGCATACTATACTTATACAGACATGTCAATGTTCATAACAGTATAATTGACAATAGTCAAGTTAAGGAACCAGCCCAGACACCTGATGAATGAATAAAGAAAATGTGGCATTTATGCACAGTAGAGTTTTATCTAGCCATAAAGAAGAATGAAATTATCTCATTTACTGGTAACTGGGTGGAACTGGAGAAAGTCATGCAAGCCAGACCCAGAAAGTCAAAGATTGTTTTTTCTAATATGTGGAAACTAAAGAAAAATAGGAACAAAAAAGGGAATTGCCTGAAAAAAGGGCGAAGAATAGAGTAGAGGAAGGTGATCAAGGGAGAGGGAGAAAGAATGGGAAAGCAGAGGAACCACAGAATGCAATTGACCAAATTATGCTATGTGCTCGTAGGTATATATATTTCAATGAATTCCACTTTCATTCATTACTATAATGAACTAATTAAAATAAATGAATAAGTAAATAGAAGGAAGACAAGTAGAGTCAAGGAAGAGAAATGAAATGCAAAAGGTAGGGAAAGGGAAGTACTGAGGATTAAAATGTACCAAACTCTGCTATATACATTGATGAATATGCAAAAATGGAAATCATCAATAGATATAAATATAATGCCCTAATAAAAACAGGATGGAAATTCCTCAAAAAATGAGGAATGTAACCACTATATTACCCAGATATCCAACTCCTTAGTATTTAAAAATTTAAAATAAAAATAAATCTATCATAAGGAAATATGAGCTATACAAATTGGTAAGGAAGTATAATACTATCTTTATTTGAAGGTAACATAATTGTCTATGTAAATCTGAAACATTCAACAGAGAGTTGCCAAGTGAATACAACAAAGTTTCAGAATGCAGATTAGTGTATAAGAACAAATTGCATTCCTTTATACTAGCAATGAACAATTTGAGTTAGAATTTGAAATTTAAAAAAAAAATGTACAGTGCCATTTACTATAGCACCAAGAAAACAAAATAGGCATAAATCTAACAAAATACATATAGGGTCTAGATATGTAAAACTATAAAACTCTGACGAAAGGACTAAAAGAAGGTCTAAATAAGGGTAGAGTTATTACATATTCATAAATTGGAAGACCCATTATTGTCAAGCTGTCAGTTCCATTCAACTTGATGTACAGATCTAATGTAATTTCAGACAAAATCCCAGCAAGCTATTTTAAAAATATCAATTCACTAATTTTAATGTTTATATGGAAAGATAAACAAACTTGAATAATCAATAAATACCATTCTAAAGAAAAATAACAAAATAGAAGGACTCACAATAGTTCATTTAAAGACTTTCATAAAGTACAGTAATTAAGGCTATCCGGTCACCAAAGAATATGTACAATTCAATGATGTATAAATCCTATTTCCTCACCCAACTCTTCTAAATATTAGCAGTTTTATGTTTTGTCGTTATAATACAATTCTAGATAATATGCTTAAGTTTCTTGTTCATGATTTTTCAACTTTAGATATATGTTGTTTAGTTTTCAAAACACATAACTCAACCTTACAAATAATAATGTAACTATGGAAATACAGAAAACTTTTTTGGTGTCTCTTTCACTTTGAGATTAGACAATTCTGTTTTGTTTCTTAAAATAATACATGGATCTATTTTACATTGTTATTTCTTATTGTACTTTATTTATATTAGTGAAATTATTTCTTCTGTCCCTTTCCACTTGAACTAATGCATGGTTCTCAATGATATATTTTACATATAATCAATTACATGAATCCATCTGATCAAGGATGCTTAGTTCAAACCAATAACTTACAAGGCACATGACCAAGCACAGGCAGATGCCTAGGATAGTGTAAATTAATATTTGTGGGAAGACAAAACATAAGAAGTGAAATCTCATTCCTTCTCTCCCTTGTTTCCAGAAGGTTAATCTTTACAATAGCCCAGAACAAGGAGGATTTTCTGAAGCCCCAGACATCTGAACTAAACAATGCCTGCTACAGCAAAACTCAGCTTTTTCTTGCCTGGTTTGTTTCTTGAACACAGTCTTTCCATCACAGCATAGCTCTGCAAGCCTAGCCATCCTTGGTAATTAGTGAACTAAAAAGAGAGAATTTTTAGTAAATACGTCAGAAATTGAAGACCTTAAATAAGCCAAGAAGGAAGTAAAATCTGAATCCTAATTACTACTATCGTGATCTTCAATTTGTTAGAGAAGATTAGATGCCTTGACATTGCTTTGGATTAAAAACAACTGGGGAAAAACCCTAATGAAGATACTGTTTTCTACCAATTAATGGGAGGTAACTTGGTAAAAATTCAGAACCTCTCCATCTCTGACAAAGTCACCTCAATAAATTACAAGCAATTTGTAATTATTTTACATGTAAAATAATTATCTATTCAAAATTTTTTGCATTAAAGAGTTTTTGATAAGCTGTAACAAAAGGTCTCACCAAAGTAAAGGTGTTTTAACAAAGAAAATTGTTATTTTAGTGTAGCTGCATGTTTAATCCGTAGAATCTGGCCTTGCCACTTAGTAGACTTTTCAGTTAAACATCAAAAAGGTTTTCTTTTCTCCTGTTATGATTTTTACTTCAGATCTTAATTAATAACAAGTTTTTTCATTTTCATTTATTACTAAAAGATTGGAAAGATCAAGGGAATGCATTAGGGCCCCTTGTCTGTCATATTATCAATGGCCTTCAATTCCCTTCAAAGTTGTTTGCATATACCTTAATGGGCACAATATAATCACAGCACATCAGATTTGATACTTTCATCTAACGTTCCCACTCTACCCTCTCAATTGTACATGAAAAAGCTGAAATTTACTGGAATGATTTCCTTCCATACATGTACTTGCATAAAATCAGTACAGTGTTACATTCACCCTGCAATTTTGATTTGCATTAATCTGGATGGCAAATAGTCAGCCATTCCTAATGAATAGTAGCAGAAAAGAAATGAAATTTAATATTCTATGATTCCATAAAGGATTAACATTTCTGTACCTAAAAAGTCCAGATTAAAGGGTGAATTGACAGATTTCTGGGTATTATGATCAGTTCAACCAATGGGTTATTTAAGGCAAGATTTCTCAATTTATAGTTCAATATGTTGAGACACATTTTATAGATTATTTAAGCTTTAGCTATCTGGAAATTATATATCATAAAACACTCAAGGAAATATTACTCTGGGAAATCAAAGTTGCCACATATAAAAAGAAGAATTGAGGTTTTAAAACTGAAATGTTTCATTACATATATCATATGGGCATATAGGTATGTGAATGATGAATCTGAATGATCTGTTTCACTTATATAGTCATGATATCTAAATTCTATCACATAATCTTCAAAACAGTAATTAAATCAAGTAAATTATAAAGAATCAAAAGCATAGATGGGGAACCAATACAAAACAAAGTAAATATCACACACACAAAAAATCCAATTTGAAATGTCTTTAAAGAAGAATAATTAAGAAAAATTATTTGTCAATATTAGTTATCCTAATACTTATTACTTTTTTAAATTTAATTTTTAAATAAATTTTTAAATAAATATTAAGGGCTTAGCAACTATAATATATACTTCAAAATTTAAATGCAACATCAAAGTCATATTAATAAGAATATAAATCAAATAAAAATTTTAAATATAAATATTCGTTCATGGTGGAAATACAAAAAATAATGAGCAACTAATTATATTTATTGGATTTTGGCTTCCTTTTCATATTTATATGTAATTTTTATAAATACATTCACAGAATAATTCAGACTAAAAAGCACAAGGCATTTACAGTATGTTTTGGCTTAGCCTTTTGGAAAATACATGTATTCACATATAAACACAAGTATTTTAAAATGTATTTATGATTCAATCCATTTTATAGTTTCATAATCTAGAAAAATAAGCAAAAACTTCTAAAATTAAAAAACCAAGAATTTTCCTATCAGTGTACAAGCCTAGGTAAACAAACTAAAAGAAATTTCAGCCAATTAATTTCCCATTATACAGTTATTTTAAAGAATGAATATCCATCCTTTAAAATGAGAAAGCAAAAGAAAAATCAGTCAAATGTTCTTGACATAGTGCATGTAGTTGACTGTGAGGATCCTCATCAGAAGTGGGTTGCTGTTTAGCTACACCCTCTCTCTGCTTTAGGGAGAAAACTAACCTGATGAAAGAAAAGAAATGCTCCTATTTCCTTTTTTCTTTCAATCACGAATTTCCTCCTCCAGAATCAAGACAGCTATTGTGTTCTAATAACACAGTAAGAAAAATGCCCTGCAGAAACCAATTACAGTGTTTTAAGGAGAATTCCTAATACCCTGTTCACTCTCTTAGGTACAATAAAAGACAATAAGCATTTGTTCATGGTCCCACTCTATAATTACATCAACAAAAAAGAATGAAAACTGAACTTCAAGAGTTAAATTGTGTATCTATTACTACCAATACTCTACATGTGCTTGGAGAAAAAAATTAAAATAAAAATTAATCCTATTTTTGAAATACCACCATCATGTATGCTTAAAAATATTAGTTGTTGTTATTATAGTCATTGTCATTAGGACTGAATACTTCAATTCCTATTAATTTTGAAGTTTCTTTTAAACCCAATAACTATACTCTTCAAATATTTTATGACTCAATTTACTCAATAAAAAATTTTAACACTTAAGTCCCAAATGCATATTGGTATAATTCACAATCCCTGCCATTCAACCATCCTCTGGATTGGTACACCAATTACTTATCAGAGTCTTTCCACTTTACTTTCTCTTCTATTATAGTTTTTGTTAACAACAACAACAACAACAATAAAAAAAGGTGAATATATTTAAAATTTTAATTTATGTGATAAGAAGTTTAACTAAAATATACATGAAAATGCTCCTTTTACTTTTACTTATTTATTTTTGTGATTGTGTTTTGTTTTATTTCTTGTGGTGCTAAAGATCAAATTCTGTTTTTGTGAGTGTTAATCAAACCATTGAACTACATTGCCATCACACCATGTTACATTTTAAATTAAGTGAAATTCTCTGTAAAGATACAAAACTCTGGTATTCTTGGATGTTGCTGCTGGACCCAGTACATTGTGTGTGTCTTTTTATCTCACGTCAATATTAGCTGATATACTTGTAAATAAATGGTATATATTTAACAATGTCCTACACACATTACCTTACCCTACATTCCACTTTGTGGACAAGGAGAAAGACATGCTTTGGGGAAATTGTTCATATAAAATAATTTACAAAGTCATTTTGCATAGTTGATCCTAAAAAGTTTCAGGGAGGAAAGAACAATGCACATTAGTCTCTAGTACATTAAATCACAATGTTATCAACAGAGATAAAATGGTTTTATTCCTGTCACCACTTCCATCCATATGACTTTGTATAAATAACTTATACTGAATATTATCACATGAAGCGATTTTTAGATCAGCCATTTGTCCCAATAAAAATTTCTTGAATGGATAAGACAGCAAAGGGAAGTATTTGCAGTGTTTTTTCCTTTATTTTCCCATTAATATTTTATAGAATGTTCTCAGTTTTATAATTAAACTTGTTTGTATTCTTATCTCTCTGTGATGAATATAGAATGTTTATGGGCACTAACCAGTATTAAAAACTCACTCTAAAGGCTAAATATAAAATTCTTCTTTTATAAACTATTATTACTGTTGCAAAATAGCTCTGAAGGAAGCAGAAAAATAATGGTATTTTATTAGAACAAGCTTCAAAATATACCTATGTGGAAGTTTTTTGAGCAAATTTCTATATCAATTAAAATTCCATTAATTAATGTCAATTAAATATGACATGAACAGATATGATTTTATACAATTCTGAGTTGAAAATAAAGGTCCTCTTTAACTTGAATTGAATCATCATTGAAAATTTTGCAGATTTTGAGAAGATTGCTCCAAAATAAATCAACCTCAGTGATCAGAAATTCAAAAATTGGAATATGTTTTTATTTAACAGAAAATATTTTGTGATTTAGCAATGGAAATATCTAAATACTTCAGAAATAATTGAGAAATGATTAGATATTACCATACATCAAACATAAATACAAATCAGAGATGATCAATAAGAATAATTTCCGGGAATTATGCAATACATATTTCAAGGCTGTAATAAAAGACAAATATACATGAGAAGATCTATAAGGTCATTTTCCTGCCTAAGGATACTTTCCAAACCATAGGACTGGTAAGGGGAGCCCAAATAGTTAACAACAGCATTGTTGAGTAGAAGAAACTGACACAGCAGTGTGAGGCAGCTTACAAGATTCTGATTTGTCCAGCTAACCAGCATTTAGAATGTTGGATAAAAAAGGACATCAATAATTAGTATAATTATGCCTATGAGTATATTCCAATGTTAAATTAGAATACTAATTAGTGTTCAATTATGCCAGCCTTTGCAGGAAAGAGCTACAAAGACTTCTGAATGGGCTGGGTGGAGGTTCCTGAAATTGCTCGGTACCATCATATCAGAGCAGATGATTTGACCAAAATTTAAATAAGACTCCAGATGGAGTAGAGACTAACACAGATATGACAAGATCAAGGTGATCCATAACAAATTAACTTTTCACTAAGAAAAATAAAACGCTCAATATATACCTGAAGAAGACCAAAAAATAGGATTATCAACTATATGAGTTTTATAACACTCACCATAAAAAAAAAAATCATCTCTGAGAGGTAGGAAGTTGTAACCTACAATTGGGAAGAAAAAATCAGTAAAAGAGACAGAGATAGAAAGAGATGTGGGCTTCAGAAAACAAATATTTTAAAGTAGCTACTAAATATATTTAAATATTTAAGTTAAAACAACAACAAAAATAAACAACTGAGAAGCACTGCTAAGAATCTGCAATATGTGAGAACATACTTTACCTGTCTTCCTCAACTACAAGGTGGGTTCAGAAGATTTGAATGCCTGGGTCAGAAAAAAAAGACTTTATTACTTATGAAAAAACATGAACCTCATGTTGAACTCAATTCTTTTTGCTCCCCCAATGTATGGATGTGAAACAATGTGGCCCACATAGCAGGCTGTGCACACAGGAAGTTTAGGTCATTACAGACCAACCCCAATCCTAAGAAATGTGCATCTTTCCAGTGAACTGCAAGCTCACTTGAAAACAGGAACTTAGGCACGATAGAAGAAAAATTAGAAACACAGAATAATAGGAGACCCCCCAAAAAAAACAATAAATAGATGACAGATATAATAATAATAAGAGTTCACTCTCGAGATCCCAACTGATAATTGGAATACCATCTTATTTCTTAAATTGAATCTTATTATTATGTTTTCAGATAAATGCACAGAGCTAACAACATGTAATCTTCATTATCAGAGTATATTTAGAGTATTATATCTTCTCATATTTTACCCAGAATGTTTAAAGGAGATATTTCCTATATCTTTCTTCCTACATTCCACATCACAATGCATAGGATTCAATAGAGCATGATTGCTTTATCTGACTTCAATCCTTCCAGCAAGTTCTGTTATTTTTTTTTTAGTTTAGAATATATAATCCATCATGATGATTTTTACTTTTGTTTAAAATATTTTTTAACTGAATTATAAGAAAAATATTTATTTTTTATAGGTAGCCACTTATACTTACCCATGTCTCACATTCCTCATTCTTTCCTTTAGATTTCAGTTTCCAGCTAACGTCTTTCCTCATTGGCATCTGACATTAAATTATGTGATTGACCCCTGAACATTCTTATTTTTTTTTTGTTTTAGTAGATAGTCACATTGTTTACATGAAGTTTGGAGACTTAGTATTATGCTTAGTTGGTGAAGATCTCAGGAAAGCAAGGTATTCTTAAGCTTTTTGAGTTTGACAGATTGCAATGTATGATGTTTTATTTCCTTTGTGGAACTTGTCAACTTTAGGTTTCGTTAAAATGCACTACTTTATGCTTTACTCTAAGGTATAGTTCATTTTCCTAACACTAGACACTCTGATGTCTCAGTTGAATGTCAGAGATATTTTTTTGACTGTGACTGTACTTCTCTATTCTGAAAAATGTGGATGATGAAGTGTCCTGGTGCTTCTCTTCCCCCAGGATGGCTCAACCTCCAGAATTTTCGTTCCACTCTCAAACCTACAGTAGCAGCTGTCTGACAAGCTTTAGATAGTCTCATGCTGAGCATACACAGCTCAGATCATTGCTATTGATTTGCAGGAACCTGCTGAATAGATTTTTTAGGTTCCTTTTTGTACCAGGTTCTTCCTTTATAATTCTCTACTCTACAGGGACCATGCTCTTTACCTGCCTTTGTTCTGATAACTTCTCTCACCTCAGTGGGACCAGAGTGCTCTATTCAGACACAATTCTGTGCATCCAAAGAAAGAAAGATCTTGATCAACTTTGGACTGAACTCGTGACACTACCTTATCTAAGGAATCTTATTGTGTTTTACTATTGTACACAGTCTAAAAGGTTGCATCATATATTTGATTAATTGCATAGTTGTTTACACTGAGAGGGCTGTTTTTATATTACAAAAAGACGGTGTTGAAAAAATAGTTTATCCTTTACACATAATAAGTGAAAAATATTATATTTTTAAACCAGTATTTAATAGGACTAACCTACTGAATATCATGGCTTTATCCAGCACATATTAAATGTGTTTGGAGCTCTTATATAAAATTCTCTAAGGTAAAGCTTATTTCATAATAAAGTGTTGAATTCCATGTAATTTACTGAATATAGTCCACTGTAATATCAATTGATAATGAAGATCCTAAGACTGACGGAGCTGCAGATCACTGTCCCTCCCGAGCATCATGATATATCATACCACATATTACTATCCTGAGACATGGTCAAAATTTAAAATAGTTTCAACTGAATAGGCACTTTTTTCACATAATTATAAAATTAAAAAATGTGTCAAACCATCAGAAGTTGGGGATCATCTGTATAAACAAAATTTAATCTTAAAGAAGAAATTATTTACAGTTCTATTAAGCAAGGACAACAAATGTTAATGTTTTGTGCATTTCTATTAAAAGCTTTTATTTTTTATTGTATTCATTATTAATGAAAATGATATCTCATATACATGGTATATACTTTAGTATATATTTAGGTCATTATTCTATGTTCTGCATATTAACTATTTTTTATGTTGTATAAAATATTATTTGATACCAATGGTCATTGGTTCTAAAATATATTGACTTTAACATCCCTTTTGGTTTTGCAAAAATTTAAAGCATACAAGAGCTTTTTATAATTAATATCATATATGCTAATATTTACTACATTAGACAACAAAAAATTTTAAAAATGTAAATTAGTTAATTAACTTGCAAAAATAATCCATGTTAATGTAAATAACATAGGCTTCCCATTTTATTTTTTATCACATTGCCATAGGTTTATGCAATTCTGTTTAATGTGTGCTTAATAATGTGCTTTAAAAAAATAGGTTCTCATATTTGCTTTTTCATTCAGTATGTTGCAACATGATAGCTTGATAGTAAAATTTCTTCACACAGAGTTGAAAGAAAAGGGATGAATATTTTAACACAATTTTAACACATTGTGAAATCTGAAACAGTCATAATTCTGTTATTACTTTTATGTTAAAATCAATTAATCTATGTTGCACTTTGAATACATCTTTCATCAAGGCATGGCATAACATCATGCCATTGTCATATGGGAATTTTATGTTCACTGAATTATGCCAATATTGTAAATATTGCATTGTATTAATCAAATCAATAACTTGAATATTAATTACTTAGAAATTAAATTAGTTTTAGATTAGGTTTATTTTATTGAAAATATGGTTATTGTATCAATAAGTTGACATTAAGTATTTTCTACTGGTACTTAAGTTTTATGTGTAGTATTTTTTCAGCTTTATGTTCTCAAGTAAAAAAGGAAAATTGCTTCTTTAAATAATGCAGAATATAGTAAATTATTTATGTGCATTTGTGTCATTATAACAGCATTAAAGATCAGAGATGTCTGGAATTTTTAAGAGTAAAACAAAAAAGAAGTGATTATACATAATCAAAGCCTCCTGTAATTTAACTAGTAATAGCACGGATTTGAGTAAGGTGCCAGAAAAATTTTTCATTATTCTTTGCCGTGTCCTTTGCGTTTTGATCATGCTATTACATGTAGGGCATTTAAATAAATATAGTCTTAGAATATTAAAAGTGAGCAGGGCCTCAGATATAAACTAGAGTAGTTTTCTCATTTTGTTAGAAAAAAAAAATGAAGTCTTTAAAGATCAGAGTTGCTCAGGTAGGTTGATGATGCAACCAGGACCAGAATATGGATGCTGAATCTTTGTGAAGGACACTACCCTTCCTTCCCTGGAAAAAGGAGTTATGAGTAGTCCCTCATATAAATCTGAAATATCTGATAAAACTTTGAAATTACCAAGTGATCTCTTTGAACAAACTCATGTAATAGTGTAATCAGATTTTCTTGGAAAATCTAATTTAATTAAATGTAACTTAAGGGAAAATACTTAACTTCTGAGTTTGGATTTTGGTGAGCCTAATGTGTCTGTTGGATCACATTTACCATTACATTGAAACATGCAAAAATGAAGAAAAGACAGCATAAATTTACAAAAATGATTTTTTTTAATGATTATGATAGACATTTATTTAAAGTAACATATATGCACATGAAATAATTTTTAAATTGTATGTTTCAGATTTAACCGACTTCATAAAAATGAGGACAACTGTTTCCACAGATTTCAACTACATGATCACTTCTTTCCCCATTCTTCTCTTTCTTTTCTTTCCCGAATAACCTCTTTGAGATATGGTTCAAGATAGAATTCATCCTCCTCATATTTTGTCCACTGCTCTTTAGGCAAGATCTGTTGCCTCATGGTCAGGTCCAGTGCTCTCTTAATGCAAAACATCCTGTCATTATAAAGGTTCTCAGGAAGCCTTCTTACGGCTTCTTTCACATCTTCATCCTCATATATCGTATCATCTCGCATTAACCCAAGTTTATTGAATCCTGCAGCATTATAATACCATTTTCGAATACCCTCCAGCCACCGGCCTGATGCTGCAACAGCAGGCCTTGACGCCATTTTGACCCGGGAGCAAAGCGCTGCCTTCTGGGTACGTCCTAGAGGACGCACCGGGCCTTTTTTTTTTTTTTTTTTTTTTTAAGAGAGACTGAGAGAGGGGAGAGAGAGAGAATTTTTTTTTTTAATATTTATTTTTTTTAGTTCTCGGCAGACACAACATCTTTTTCTTACAGAAACAAACATTAAATATGACTTATAAAGGACATATTAGAGAAAAAAATTGAATCACCTTACCACAGAAAAATAAAGGGAAACAGATTACTGTCCCCACTAAAATGTTACTTTGTAAAATTATCAGACCATGACATATTGACTGTCATTTGATTGGCTCTGTGAAGTAACCTAACAAAATATGTAGGTCTTTTTTGCTTCGTCTTCAGAAGGATATTTTCTTTGCAATCATTTAGAAGAAATTATGTGGGTATTACACATGTATCTATCTATCTATCTATCTATCTATCTATCTATCTATCTATGTAAGCACAGAGCAGGAAGATTATTTTTATTACTTATTTTTTTTAGAGAGAGAGAGAGAGGAAAGAGGGAATTTCAATATTTATTTTTCAGCTTTTGGCATACTCAACATCTTTGTTTGTATGTGGTGCTGAGGATCGAACCCGGGCCACACGCATGCCAGGTGAACATGCTATGGCTTAAGCCACATCCCCAGCCCAAGGAAGATTATTTTTAGCAGCATAGTATGTATATTTTTCACATTTCAATTCTAATATATAGACTGCAGGCTTTCTCAAATCATTGATGGAAATACACATAAAGCAGAGTAGAAAACTCCAGGTGGAAAAGCAGATGGTTAGCAGCAACCCTGAAGAATTGATATTTTACTGAGGCTTTGAGGAGAGGCATTAAAAGATATCATTGTTGTTTCTATTTTTCTCCATATCATAGGAAACACAACTGTCTATTGTGGAGATTGGAGTTATAGCACTTATGAAGATTCATTAAGATTTAGAATAATCGTCACAGGGAATGCACATTGTAGTTGACCAGGGATAAGTAAAGGAATTGATAGTTGGCACTGGAAGTTTCAATTGGTCTTGGACACTATGCCTTTATGAAATAATCAATCTAAGCATTTGACCACATTCCTATAACATACAGGAACAGAAAACACTGGTAAAGTTTTGCATAGGTTCTGTCTGCATGAACAGTGGAAAAGAATGCTGATGTAACTCATAATCAAGTCACAAGACAGAACAGAATGTAGCTTAATAAAAAGATCACATGTAATAGAAGTGGGTGATATGAAACAAATAGAAAAGGAGATTTCAAAGATTTTGCAAAATAAATCTAGGAAAAAGACTATCAAGAGATGATTATTTACAGGTGATAATGTAGAAATAATTTTGTATGTAGAAATAATTTTGTATGTCATATTGGATTTTTTAAAAAAATGTTTGAAATGTTGCCATAGGTAATGAATCATTGGAGTTCAGAAAATTAAAGTAAATATGAGGTCATGGTTTTGGATAGGTCATATAGGTGGTCAATAAATTTGCTCAAACCTTAGATGATGTGAGCTGGATAACCATGAAAGTTAGAGTAAAGCCTGAATTCTATGGTGAATTGTGGGGAAACAGACTGCGGTTAAACAACAGATTCAAGCCACTGAGAAGCCATACATTTTAGAAGAATTTGAAAATTGTAAATAAGTAGAAGATAGAAGTTTAAAAGTGAGTTGCACAAAAATAAGAATGCTGATCCCTTTTTTGACAGAGAGAGAAGGGATAGCAAATAATTAGCCTCCACTTGCGAAAGACCTCAGAAAGTGAGAGTTCAGGCATGATTCTTCTCTTTTTTTTCTGTATATAAGGTGGTGGCTTTTCTCTTCTTAGTCCTTTCTCCAAGCTTTATAGCTAAATTCAATATTCAAAATGGGCATTCATTATTTTTATCCAGGAAGACTTCAGCTTAAGCCTCAAGTCAAGTCAAAAGTCTCTCATTAATTTTGCAATTGATTTTTTACCCTAAGTACTGTAGGCAGGAATAAGTTGTAAATGGTGAACGATCTACAGAGTAATTGATAAAAATATGGTTCATTTTACTAATAGTCTGAAGTTACTAGAGTCTGCTTTTGTTGTTTATTAATATAGAAGTACAAATAAAGTATATACTACTTATCTAAGATTTGCTAAAAATCAATGTGTCCTCACTTATTTTGTACAGAAAAAGTAAACACAGATGTAAACAGGGACTTTTTAAGAGAAGATTGACTTTTGGTGAATAAAAGGAATATATATATTTACTCTTTACTTGCTACCAAATACTAAAATTGATTTCAAGGTGGTCTTTTGTGTAAAATGAATATCCACAATTAGAAATACAAATAAATAAACCAACATAATTTGTTAAAAACTGTTTGCCTTGAAAATTCCATCCAGATAATGGAAACTATAGGTAAAATTATAAAGGAATAATATATGTCATTGCCTAAAGTACTTAAACTTTTGAACCTAAAAATATAATGGGTGAAATAAAAGAAAGTTAAAAGTGAGAAATTACTGTAGCAAAAGTATACTTTAAATACTCTTATCAAATCAAGGAGATACTTTGAGAAGCCAGAAAAGATAACAAAAATGGAAAAGTCATAGAAAAATGAAATATCAATAAACATATGTAAGAGTGGTAACATAAACATTAGAAGCAAATGTGTACACTAATATTATTTTCATCCCACAAATGAACTGATTTTTTATAAGTTTTTTTGCTATATATTTTTAGTTGTAGATGGACATAATAATACATTTATTTTGTTTATTTATTTTTATGTGGTGCTGAGGACTGAACCCAGTGCCTCACACATGCTAGGCAAGTGCTCTACCACTGAGCTGCAAATCCTGAGATTTCTTTCTTTATATTTCAATAAAGGCAAGTGTGGACAATGGAGAGAGTTCAAAGGTTTGAAAGATAATTAAGCATTTAAGAATTTATCCTAAGTAATAAATAGATATGAAAGCTATAAATTATGTAGATTAGTGGTATTATTATAATAATAAAAATTTGGATATGATTTAAACATCTAAAAGTACAAGAATATATATTATTGTATGCCTATTGTATGCCAGATATGAAGAATTATATTACGATTTCATTTAAGGTGACATATATTTGAGCATAATATAAAATACTTAAATAACATAATGTGTAAAAATACAAGGCTATTAGCATTATTCCCAAAGCAACTTTTTTCCATGCATGCATATATTCAAGTAAGGAAATGACTACAACAGAACTGTACCCATAGTTTCCATTAGTTGTGGGATTACATATGACATTCTCTGGTTTTATGTGCTTCCCTGCTTCCAAAGCACAGATGGATGAAATTAAAAAGAGAAAAATGATAATATTAATTTAAATTCATCAATAGTCAAATTACAAGCAAATAGCTTCAACAAGAATTGAAAGCCTTTTTGTCATGGTGGATAAAGCAAAACAAAAAATCAGTTATATGTCCATTATATACGGTTTAAATGTAAGGACAGTGATAGGATAAAAGTGAAGATAGTAAATGATATACCATACTAACTAAACAAATGACTGCTAGTATTCCTCTTTTAACATCGGTCAGAATACTCATCAGAGTTAAGAATATCACCCGTCATAAAGAAAATCATTTTGTAAAGATAGAGATTCATAAAAAGGATATAACAGTTCTAAATATTTATGTATCTAATAATGGAGATTTAGGAAAAATGAAGCAACAATTGATAGAACTAAAAGGAAAATAGCCAAATTTTAAAAATATTTACCATACATAACATTGATTTAAAATTGATCATAGAAAAAAAATGTGAAACCTAAATCAATGTGAGTTTTAGGAAGGAGCATAAGTAAAACTATTTTTGTGACATTAGCTTAAGTGAAGAATTTTTAAGACACAATGTCAAAAGTACTATCCACAAAGAACTGATAAAATAAACACCAAAAATTAAAACTTGTACTTGTCAAAACATACTGCTAAGAGAATAAGACAACTTACATACGAAGCATTGAATGGATAAACTAGTTCTGGGACAACTTAATAACATAAAACAGATCAAAACACCAATATCATACAGTGGCACGAGCGCATCCCAAAACAAAGCAATAAAGAATATATACTATATTATTTTTATTTACTCAATACTTGATGAGTTACAAAGCAATCTATAATCACAGAAATCACAATTTTTTTTTTTTTTTTTTTTGTCTCAGAGCACATAGGGCAAAGTTGAGTAAGAGAGAAAAGCTTGATTAAACTTTTGGGAGTAATAAGTATATTCATTATACTAATTTTTTGTGATAGTACCCACAGTGCATGCAAATCTATATAATTTTATACATTGTGTAAGTTCAGTTTCTTTCATGTTAACTATACCTCATTAAGAATATAAAGCCTTAAATATTAAAAGGACTATGTCATTGAAGCAACATGTTAGAAAAAACAAAACACTGTTCTGTAGATACAAATTGAAGTAAATAATATATGGAAATGTGTCCATTATTTTAAAAGACAAAAGTAAATCCGATAATTGTTATTATATTTGGTATTTTAATATTTTGAAACCCTGCATTTTATCAATATTTGAGAAATAAATGTTTCATTGCTTGATATTTACCCAAATCCAGATATTTAATTATATAAAACTTATTTTATGAACTTCTTTTAGTTGCTTAGCATTTATACTCACATTCAAAACTAAAAATATAAAACCATTTTAAAAAAAGTATTTAGTGATAAGCATATAAATTTTAATATTTTAGAAGGTATTTATTATTATCATTTTAAAAATCATTTATTAAGATATTTTTTCTTATCTTTTTATGTTATATAAATTAAATATGCACAGGAAAAGATCACAACATATACAAATTGATTAAAATGTCCTGAATTCTATTCCCATGTATCAATGATCTATAAATGAAACAAAGATATTTTATACATGCACTAAATATTTCAACTAATCATATTTTAAATAAAGAACTATATATTTGGTTGAAATTATAGGTGGTTTATAAAATGAGTTAAACTTAGATCATTTGTATGGTTCATATAAATTAATTGGGAAATTGCCAATAAAATGTCATTGTACTTGTTAGAAAATGGCATAGTCATTGGTAGTCATGAGTAAAATGAGAACTTACATCCTTTTTATTACTTAAAATATGAATTTAATTGGCAAATAGTAAAATATAAAAATTTTAAAGCATGAATTACAAAAGTATCTTAGAAACAATCAATCTAACATACAATTAAATCTATTAAAATATTGTATCAATTTATTTTCTGTTACTGTAATAAAATGCCCACAGTTGGGTTCCAGGAAGAGTTTATTTAACTCAAAGTTTTATAGATTTAAAGTTATGGCAACAGCTCTGGTGAGCATATCATCACAAGGATTGGGCCCATGTGAAAAGAAGAAACCATATTGAAGACAGAAAGCCAGAATATGAGAAAGGATCCAGTTTTGTTGTTTTTATAACAACCATCTCATAAGAACAAACCAGAGTTCCATAAGTACTGTTGTATCACTGGATCTAGGCATTTGGGTTCTTTGTCTCTCAAATTGGAGGAATGACATCCAAGGGCCCGAGGGTGAGACTAAAGAAATAGGATTTATTGGAATAATAGGAAGAAAGAAAGCAGAGCTCCTGAAGTGGAGGTACTCCAAGACAGGGATACCAACCAACATGTGTCTCTTGTCTGGTGTTTGTAAAGGTACATTGATGGCTCAATGCAGGTGATTGGTGGTGTGAGGGATGCTGGCATAGACCAATCTGAGAGAAAACTCTGCATTTAATAAGCCAATCAGAAGTGCATCATTTCAATCCCTTAGTTATACAATTAAAGAGGACAGTTCTCATCCATTTGTTCTTGATGCAACTTTTAGAAAGAAGAAACATTTCAGGTAGAATTCTGCTTGTGATCAGCCTTTTCTAGGGGTAAGGGCAAGGATAACTGAGAAAGGGCTTTTTTGTCTTTACTGTGAGGAACAGTGTGAGGATGGCCTTAGACCTTAGCCTAAGTAACTCCATTTATAAAACTCTAGTTTGAAACCTTAGCCTCAGCAGGCACACCTAAGGGAGCCCTCCAGTAAGGCCCTCAGACCTAAACAAGTCACTTCTCCTCACCCTGATAAACAGAGTGAAGTCTCTGGCAGGCTGTCTTCACCTAATTAGAGGAAAAGGCAAGAAGATCTGGGTGGAGACCACCAGACCAGATGTTTCTGACCCCAGGGTATGATATCATGGAGAAATCTAGTGGTAGCTGATAAGGATACTGCTTCACTGTATCAATTCACTCTGAGGAAAATACTTCCAATGACCTAAGTATTTCTAATTAGACACAGTCAACTCAACCCTGCCACAGTAAAGACCAAGCCTCCAACATATGTAACCTTGAAGAACAATCCACGTTCAAATACTACTCTTTTGCCTTTGACTTCTGAAGTTTATGTCCTTCTCACAATGCAAAATGCATTCACTTCATCACCAGCTGAACCAAACTCTTTATTTGTTCCAGAATTATTCAAAATTCCAAGTCCAATGTCCCATCTGAAACTCAAGGCAATTTTCTTTTTCAGCAGGGAATACTTATAAAATTAGAAAACAGTTTGAATCATTGCAAGATTCAATGGTGGGACAGGGAGAGGATAAACATTCCAATTCCAAGATGAAAACAGGAAAGTACAATGGAGTAACAGACCAAAATCAAGACTGAATTCCAGAAGGGAAGATATGAAATATTAAAGATTCAAATCCAGCACACTTTACACAGTGTGCCTAGGGAGTTGCCTCTAGTATTCAGACAGTTCACCCTTTGTGGCTTTGCTGCTATCATGCCATGTTGTTGCTTTCTCCGTTTAACTTTGCATACCCTCTGCAGCTTTCCCCAGCAAACCAAAAGCATTGCTAATAGCTCTACCTTACTAGTGTCCCCAGACTCTCCCCATTCTCATGACTCCACTAGGCATTGTCCTCCATGAAATGATACTTAACAGAACCTTTTTTCCAACTCTGTAGCAAATTTCTGCATGCCATCTAGGCTTTCTTTTAAAATCTTTGTGGAATCTGACATGACTCCATAACTCTGGTATTCTGTGCACCCACAAAATCAGCACTACATGGATGTTACTAAGGTTTGCTGATGCACAAGCTATTGGGGGATCATTTGAATGATGGCTGCAGACATGTAACACTTTGTCACCTATAAGCAGGGTGACAAATACACAACCCTTGTCAGTTAGTCTACTGAGAACACCCCAGGGACTCTTCCTGAAACAGTTGCTTCCTAGAAGGTCTCTGGGTCTGTAATGGAAGGGGGATGGTTGAAGAATTCTGAGAAACCCTCAAAGCATTTTTCTAATTGCCTGGAAGATTAGTGCATGACTCATATTTATACACACTAACTAATCTCTTTAGTAAGCATTGCTTAGCTGCAGCCTCAACACACATTTTCCATTTTGCTCTTTCCCTGGTTTCCAAATGTTTCCCTTTGTTCCAGAGTCACACTGTAAACATGTTTAAAAATAACCAATAATAGCCAGGCAGCAGACCAGATACCTTTTTTTTTTTTTTAATTTCCTTAGCCAAATAACCTGTTCTATCATTTAAAATTTGCCTATCTGTAAAGCTCTCGGGCATGAACACAGTTCATTCAAGCTTTCTGCAATGGTAGAACAAGGGTGGCAACTTCTTTAATTCCCAATTGTAATCTTATTTTTATTTAAAACTAATTCACTGGTCTCCCCATCATTTGAACACTCATTAGAATCATTGATCTTATATTTACAGCTTTGTAGCCTACTCCTCCAAACTCATTCAACCTATTTTGATAAAAGTTCCAAATCTATACCCCTGTTTTCAGTTATAATTATAGTAAGAGCCCAACTCCTTAGTACCAATTTCATGTATTATTCTCTTTTTACTTCTGTACTATAACAAAATATCTCTGTCTGTTTACTTAAAAGGTAAGAGGTTTAAATCACACTTTTGGAGCTTCAATGGCTTGCACTGCACTAGCTCCAGTGAAATCCTCTTGGTGGATAACATCTCAGTGATAAGCCTGTGTGAGAGGGAGAGATTATATTATAAGACAGAAAGGGTAAATAGCTAGTCTTTCTTTTTATAACACTTCCTTATGAAAAGAATCAGGATCCCATGAGAACCACATTAATTCATTTTGAAGACAGTACTCCTTGACCTAATGAGCTATTACAAAGTCCTACTTCTTACAGGTCCCACCACCCCAACACAATCACACATGAATTCTTTAGGGACAAGGCACATTAAAAACCTAGCAGATGTTTTTATATTAAATGTTTTCATTCAATAAAAATTTCTTGACCCTATGTTATGAGCTTGAACCTATGCTATGCTATTATTTCCTAGAATATATTTAGAAATATAAGAATGTAAATAATTAAAAATTTATTTATAAGATGATAAAAATTTTGGTATGCCAAAGTTTATGTCAAATGCTAGAGGATTACATTAACTTATTTTCTAGAACTGTTTTCAATTAAGTTTCAGTAACAAAAACTGTACTCAGAAATAAAGGTGCTATAGGTGTGACCTGAGGAACAGAATGCATAATTATAATTTTCATTGAGATTAAAGAAAGGATGGGGGGTACTGGAAAATAAATGTAAAGGACTCAGTTCTTGTCTAATTGAGGCGTTTTGTAATCAGTAGGCAAATGTAGACATCGATTAGGCCACATGGCAGAGTGGTATGAAATACAAAAGAGAAACTTGGGCAGTAGTTATAAATTAAGAAATATCAACAAACAGATGTTAAGTGAAATCAGGAAAGAATATGAGTTTTCTCAAGAGGATGAGGTCAAGGATAAAAGAAATGTGAACATCCTATCAATAAAAATGTAACATGGGACACAACAGGTGGAGATAGCAACCACATAGGGATGGTCAGAGAGGGTGCAGGAAATACATGCCTTCCAAAACAATATACAAATACAAATCACTTGTACATAATTATATGCTGCAAACATGTCTTCAAGTTAAGGAAAAAATCTATCTAATTAAAGTTTTTAAATAATGTGTGTTTATTTACTTAAAAACAAACTTCATGGGAATGTGTATAATACTCAATTAATATGTGACACAATTTTTAGCTTCATTTAACAGTGATTTTTCTATTATTAAAGAAAGATTTGTAACCATACCTATTTTCTGCATTATTCTAAAACTGATTTATTTTTAAAGAAACATATGAAAAATGCTTTCAAAATTAAAAAAAAAAGAACAATGCCACATTTAACCCAGATTTTTTAAAAAGAATGTTTTGAGTATTTGAGCAAGTCAAAGTTCAGATGTTCAGAGAATGTTAATATTACATTTTATTTTTAACATTTTTAATGTAGTAAATTGTAGCAATGTTGAAAGTTTTATTTAAAAATATCTTCCACTGTAATAAGAAACTGGCTTTAAAAAGAGGACTGAATTGCCCTAGAACACTCCACATACTCATTTTGTCCAGCAGGGATTTTAAAAAGACATTCATATGATAATTATTATCTGCTTCCTGTTAGCAACTGCCCTATTTCAGGAACATAGAATTTGTGATGTCCCATGTGACTCTATCTTTATGCTTCTCTGGCTGATAGGAAAAAAAAAAAAAAAGGAAGAAAGAAAGACTAAACCGATTTAAATTAAATTTGAGGAAATAATGATTCACAGTTTAAGTGCCTATATGCCGAGTTTCAGGGAAAAGCAAATAAAAACACCCAAGTTATAAATCATTCAAAAAGGGGGATTTATGATGGCAGCAAAAAGCCAACTTTAACTATACTTTCTCTGCTGGGTGCTGCTGTATAGAATGATTATAATAAATCATGAAATGAATGAATAGAAAATAGAAATCTTTTAACTTCCTGAGGATAAACTCCTGAGACTCCTCTCTATGTGCACTTATGCATGCACAACTCTTCTTTTATTACAGATATTTTACACTGTAGTGACTGCACCATACTTACCATATTCTGGTGAACAAATTAGACATCTGTGTGTGCTCAGGTGGATATTCAAACCCTATTTTTCATTTTAATTTAACATATTATGTATTTGTGCATACAGTGCTAGATTTTCAGTGTTCCTTGCTATAAGAAAATCACGTATTACATAGACTTTCCCAAAGAGGATACTGAGTACATATTTCGTAGTTATGGCAGTGTCATTTGCAGTTTTAAAAAACAAACTGGACTATTATTTTACATTGTTTTCCAAAATTTTAGAGTCCGTTATTCAATATATTAGATCTTTCCTCTCCAGTCACTCAATTCGTTGTATAAAATATATTCATTCAAGAGATAATCTAGGGCTGGTGTTGTAGCTCAGTGGTAGAGCACTTGCCTAGCATGTGTGAGGCAGTGGGTTTGATTCTCAGCACTGCATATAAATAAATAAATAAATACAACTAAGGTCCATTGATAAATAAAATTTTTATATTTTTAAAAGAGATAATCTAATGGGCTTATATATATTTTTCAAGACCATTGTAGCTTTTTCCACTTCAGTTTTTATGAATCAAATGTTTTTAAGTTTTAGGAAACGATAATGCTAAAATCAGACAAATATAAAACAGTGATGAAAGTAGAAATACAAAGGTGGAAGAGGAGTGAATAGTCAAAGATAAAGGTACGTGGTGGCAAAGAAATAAAAATTGGAAAAATAGAAGGAGAAAAATTGTGTTACATTGTATTTCTAATAGATTAATCTTCATATTTGATCTTCTAAGTACTTAAGAAACCACTACCACTATAAAACTAGAACAAATTAAGGAGTCTCAGGAAAGGAGGACAAAACATTGAATAAAAGGGAGCAAAATTTTAACATCTACCACTCTGATTTCCCCACTCTTAAGAATTACTGAAGATTTTGATGTATGTTACTGGGATTAAAAATACCTTGGAAAGTAAACATCTTGCTTATGAAGTGCATTGGATTCAGGAAATTATAATAAACATGTCATCTTTTGATTTATAGACTGTTTTACTAAGTAACAACTGGTATGTATTTTCAGGGAAAAAAAGTATTTTCACATTATTTCATTTAAAGTTTTCAGTCTAAGAATTATTTTTCACAAAGTAAAGTTGACAACAAAAGAATTTTTAGGAAAGAAATTTTTTTTGTTCTTCTTTAAAATGGTGAATGCTGAGCAAAACCATGTCCACTAATATTGGTTATTTTATCAGAAAAATTATTCTTCACACTTAAGAAGTCAGGAAGGATATCTACTTTAGCTGCATACATTTCCAAAGTTTGCAGCAGGCAAAGAGGAAGAGTTTTGGAAAACTCACCAGCCTGTGATTCCATTCCAGAATTGGCTCATGAATATGCAGAAAAGAAATGGGGAGAAAGCTTAATGCTAGGAAAGCAGACCAAGAGAGAGAAGATCCTGTTGACAGAAGAAGAACATCACATTATTGCTAAGATATCATGACATTTATCAAGAGCAGAATGCAGTTGTGAGATACAGTCCACTAGAGGCTGTAGGAATGAGTTCATAGACATATTTGAATAGATTAATGGGTAATCATTTATTCTCAAAACACCAGCATTCCCTTTCATTTATAACTTATTGTCTACATAATTAGAAAAGAATGTCCCCAGTCTTTCTATGTAATTGAATTTGTCAACAATATCAAAAACTTGGTTTGCTCTAGTTTTATTTATACATAAGAAATAGAAGAAAATGAAGAGAAATACTCCATGGTTAGTTGCAAACTTCTGATCCACTGCATATACAACCTGCAGCAGGTGAAGTGAAAAAAGCAATGGAGTGACAATCATGAGACCAAGATATATATCTTTGTTGTTGCCTCTAATTACCTGCTGATCAAGAGAATCTTTCTGTCTCTAAATTCTAATTTCCTTATCAGTAAAAGGGAGCAGTTGATGATTTCTGAAGTTCTTTCCATTGACAAAGATCTATATACTTTTTATTCTCTTCACTAGCAGTATAGAGGTTTATAGTGACCTATTCATGTGCATTTCTCTACTCTTTTTGTGAGTAACTCTATGCTCCAGTAACCTTGACTGGCAGTATTGATAACTATAACCTGAGTGACAGAGGGGACTCAAACGATTTGTTCACAAATCAGAAGCCCCACCAGAGCCAATTAGCAAAAGCCTGAAATGAAAACTTCCCTGGTGATACTGTGATGCTAATGAGTTATTGGGAATGTGTTTTTATTGATGTCTATTTGACTAGAATATATTGTACACACAGTGAAATAATCAATTGGAATTTCAATAACAACTGAAGAAAATATGTTTTCTTCAGAACAAGATGACAGCTCATTTTGCTTTTTTTATAGTATACCCTTTATTATAGTGATAGAAAAGAATGGGAAAAATCGATGAATTAAAAGGATAAGTCAACACACTTGGTGGTGATAAGAATATTTCTGTAAAATAAAGTAGTGTATAAATAAACAGAAATTATTTAAAAATTCTATCTACATCTAAACAGCCAAAAACGTAGGGGGGAAAAAAACTTACATGTCTGTTTACATACACATACAAATAAATTATGAGTACATTATGGAGAACAGAGATACTATGGTTGCCCCCAATTTTGCATAAACTATGCAATTTTAAGTCTTCTTTATTCACATTTTTGAAGACTGGTGAAATGTCTAGGCTATTATGTCTTGTAGAAATGTTGATATATTGTAGTTTAGTTTTACAACATGTGTTCAATTTGCACTTCATTTAGCAATCTGAAAAAAATTGTGTGACAAAAGTACTTGTTAATAATATCACTGAAATATGATTCAAATAAGGGAGTTTTCCCCTCTATTAACCCAATTATTTAAGGCACATTGTTT
Source organism: Ictidomys tridecemlineatus (assembly GCF_052094955.1). Taxonomy (NCBI): domain Eukaryota; kingdom Metazoa; phylum Chordata; class Mammalia; order Rodentia; family Sciuridae; genus Ictidomys; species Ictidomys tridecemlineatus. Next base: position 90,372,900 of record NC_135484.1, on the reverse strand, counting down.
AGGAGAATGAGGTTATGAATTTGAAATCAATGGAAATATTTTATTCCACTGTGCAGTTACACATTTATCACTGACACTTTCAAAAAATATTTCATGTACATTTATAAACATGTAAAGTGAACACCACTATTGTATATAATGATAATGCATTAAAATGAAAAGTTTAAATTTTAAAAAATAGGAGTCTTAAAGAAATATGAGAGCCAGGTGTGATGGCACACCCCTGTAATCCTAGTGGCTTGGGAGCTGAATCAGATGGACCATGAGTTCAAAACTAGCCTCAGCAACTGAGTGAGACCTTGTCTCAAAATAAAATATAAAAAGTTCTAGGGATATTGTTAAGTGGTTATGCACTCTGGGGTTTAATCCCTGATACCAAAACAAACAAGTAAAAGAAATATAATATGAGAGTATGTGGATAAAGCAATAGACATTTAAATTGTGTATAAAGTGTAACAAACTAATAATAGTAACATAGCATTCATATTTATATTTGTAATTACAAAAAGCTGAATGTACCATGTGTTCCAAACCTTCATTACACATTGTCCATTGACCAACCAAAGTAATTGTCTTCCTTTTTCTCTCAAATTCTCTTTCACTTTAATCCTAGAGTCTCTGACATATAACCTTAACAATTTAGTACTCTGAAATAAACTTTGAACAAGTAGACAGCATCCAACCACATTACAGATTAAATCACTGAGCTTGAGAGAGATAAAGTGATTTTCTGGGCTCTAACAATTCATTAGTAGTCAAACCAATGGTGGAACTTAGGTGTCATGACATCAATGTAGCAATTTATCATTAAGTTTTAACACATTTATTTTTGGCCTTTGTATGGGCAAAAATCAAAACCAATTATTCTTTTATTTTTGTGTTTAAAATCTTGAGTTTATTCCGAAAGTTGGAACTTAGGCAATTTTTATAAATTAGATCGTTTGCTCAAAGATGAAACTAACAATGTGAAAAAGGATAAATCCTGGTTTTCAGCATTTATAAAAGCAGGTCTAATGGTTCAAAATCTTCAATGGACCATCATAGAGGAAGTATTAACTAACAAGTCTGTGAATTGATATCTGAGTGCAAGCAAAAAATGTAGCATCTTAACCTATGAGTAAAGAGTTTGAAATTCAAAGAAAACGTTTTCATAACTTTTCAAATAAGGAGCAGCAAAGTCATTAGTACATATTACAAAGGTAAATTAACAGAGCCTTTTTTCTCCCCAAACCCAAAGCACAATAGAGACATAAGGGTTAGACCTATTAAGACAGCAGTCAGGTTTGGGGTTATGGCTCAGTGGCAGAGAGCTTGCCTAGCATGTGTGAGGCACAAGGTTCAATCTTCAGCACCACATAAAAATAAATACATAAAATAAAGGTATTGTGTTCATCTACAACTAAAAAAAAAACCCAAAACAACAACAAAACAGACAGCAGTCAACTTGATTAGATTAACATGCACCTAAGATTAAGAGGCTTCTGGGTGTATCAATGAGGGTGTTTCTAGGAATGATTGGTATGTAGGAAAGTGAACTGAAGCAGAAATCTATCCTAAGTGTTGGCAGAAGCATTCAATAAGTTGGAAAATTGGATGGACCAAAAGCTGAAAGAATAAAGAAGCAGCTGCAGATACAAGCTTGCTTCTTTTTGTATGGCATTGATTGTTGCTGTGATTGCTTGAGGATATCAGTTGTACAATTCCTTCCCTCTTCCAAAGCAGATTGTTCCCTGTGACTCTCCAGATTTCCAAGCTTTGGTCTCAGATTGGTGTCACATCACTGATCCCTCTTGTTCTGAGGCTTCTGATGCTTAAGCCAATTTAATAATCATATATATTATAATACATATTAGTGTATATATATACACTATATGTTAGTCCTGTCCTTCTAGAGAACCCTAAAACAATTTTGGTACAACGACCACTAGAAGTGTGGTCGTTGCTGTGACTAATATGACCATGTTATTACCCTGTGTTTCAGAAAGTTTGGAGCTTTTTGGAATTTGTGGGGGGAATTTTGGAAAGTTTAGCAATGCAAGCTAGAAAAGTTTTAGGTTGTTGTAAGGGAACTAATGGGCAATTTTGGTGTGAACTCAGAAGAGCAGAATGCCAATAGGAATGCACAGTAAAGATGGGAATAGAAAAGATAGTACAATGAATCAGACATTACTTTCCTATGTGCATATGTGAATACACAACCAATGCAATCTACATTATGTACAACCAAAAGAATGAGAAGTTTTACTCCTTATATGTATAATGTGTCAAAGTACATTGTACTGTCATGTATAAAATAAGAACAACAACAACAACAAAAGGACAGGGCTCATGAGGTTTCAGAGGATTCTTTTAGAAATTGGACTATAGGCCATTTGTATTCTATTCTGGCTAAGAAGTTATCTATATTTTTTTTCTATGTCCTGAGACTTTCTGTGATGTTTATTATAAATGTGAAGGACCTCTTAACTTGGCAGAAGAAATTTCTAAGCAGCATAGTATTCCAGTAATGGCATGGATATTGCTGGAAGCTTTTTGCCAAGTTTATGGTTATATTTAGGAGCAGAAAACAGCAGAAAGATTTGAAAAACTTGGACTTGAAAGGTGGGAATAAAAGTGAGGCTAAGGAAAAGTCAATTGTTAAAGATATTAAAGCCACTAAATAAATGCTGAAGATTTTGAAGACAATAAGAACAATGGCTTGAGGGCATCACAGGAATTGGCAAGACCATATCCACCTCAGGATCAAGGGAGTAAAAGTAATAATTACTTTGAGAAGAGACCAGTAGGACACCCTGCTTGGACAGGGCAACATAGGAAGTTGCTTCACCATGCTCATCACCCAGGCAATCAGACTGCTGAGTCCATGAACCAAGGAGGTAGGCTACTGCTCTATTTGGTGGCAGACCCTGGCAGCAACCATGTGGTGCTGGTTCTGCAGAAATGTAGGATTCTAGAGTTATAGGCTCATAGAGACTTCAACCAAGACTTCAAAGTAAATTGCATTAAGGGCAGAGTCCCTGTGGGCAACCCCTGAAATGGTGATGTGTAGAGATGAGAGGAGGGAGCAAAAACTGGACTGGAGATTCCTGAGATTAAGAAATGGCACTAGGGTCTGGGTTTGTGATTCAGTGGAAGAGCACTTGCCTAGCATGTGTAAGGCACTGGGTTCAATTTTCAGCACTACATATAAATAGATGAATGAAATAAAGATCCATCAACATCTGAAAAAAAATATTTCAAAAAAGAAAGAAATGGCAATAATGTGGGAGTTATTCCAAGGAAAGGTGCAGGAGTTGAGCACAGGTAAGCCAGTGGAGGGGCCATGTGGGTTGAATCTGCAAAGTCACAGGGGCAGAGCCACACTCATGTACAAGCAGAAGAATGTTGTACTTTCGAGAGAATATCATAATGCCTTGTGTTGCAGATGCTGGACATGGAACTACAGGACTTGTTTGACCAGCTGAGTATTTGTCTTGCTTTGGTCCCATCCTCTCTTTTTATGCCCATATTTTTGTGAATGGAAATGTTTACTCTGGACCTTTATATATTGGATACTTGTTGTTAGGATGGCCTTAGGCCTGAGCCTAAGCAACTCCATTTTAAAAACTTCAGTTTGAAACCTGCAGTTTCACCAGGCACACTCACAGAATCCTCCAGTATGGCCACAAACAAGTTACTTTCCCTCACCCTGATTAACAGAGTGAAGCCCCTGACAGGCTATCCTCACCTGATGAGGAAAAGATGAGAAGATCAGGGTGGAGAGCATCAGACCAGATGTTTCTGACCCCAGTGTAAATGACGTCACTGAGAAATCCATTGGTAGCTGATAAGGATTGAAAGGGGGGGGGTCCAAAAATTCCCAAAATTTAATATAAATAATAGATCAAATGAACAGGAATTCAGACGCACTCGAACTGGAGAGCCTGATGAGGACCTGGCATCCCATCAATTGTCGTTTCCTTATCCTCTGTGTGATCCTCACAGCTCTCAAACTCTACTGCCTTGTCTGGACCTTGGTGAGAGCCACAACTTATCCCTATGTCCCTCTCCTAAACTGTTTATCCACTCCAGGCCAGGAAAAGCCTGCCCTGCTTCCAGACCTGGTCACCATGATCTGAGTGAGTGTGCATCTGCTGGACAAAAAGCCTAAGGTTTAAGACTTTTGAACTTAACATGCAGAGGGAATGTCTGTCATTAGCCTATTATGATTAAGTGTGTTTTGCAGTGCTTAGAATTAATCTAGAATTATTTGCTATAAATTGATTATGTCTATTGCAGTGCCCAGCTTTAAGAATTGTGGTTTTCTTGATTAAGAACCCATAGAGTGAAACTGTATTTAGTAATTTGAGTGAATAAAGCATTGAAAGAGGCAGAAGATTGTGCACATTTTTTATTTCTCCTCTCAACTGCATACGTCACAATTATGCCCCCTCTCGACACTTATAAATTGCTTTTGATTTTTACAGGTGCTCACAATGTGAGTTTGCCTTGACTCTCAGAACAGATTTGGCCTACTTTCGGACAATTTTGGAACTGTTGAGACTTTTGGAGATTATTGGAAATGGATTAAATGATTTTGCATTGTGAGGTGGGCATGAGGATTTGGGGGCCAGGGATGAAAGGATGTGGTTAAGGTATTAGGTGTCTCAAAAATCTCATGTATGAGAATATTAAAAAATGTTCAGAGGTGAAATGATTGGGTTGAGAGCCTTTACTCAAATAATGGATTAATACCCTGCCAGGGATTAACTGAATGGTAACTGTAGGCAGGTAGGGTGTGAATAGTAAAGGTGGGTTATTGGGGCATGGCTTGGGGTATATAATTTGTATCTGGTGAGTGGAGTTTTCTCTGGTTTCTGATTTTCATGTCTCGAGCTGCTTCTCTCCACCACACTCTTCCACCTTGATATTTATCCTTACTTCATGCCCAAGGAATGGAGCTGGCCATCTATGCACTAGACCTCTAAAACTGTGAGCCCCCAAGTAAATTTTCCTTCTTAAAATTGTTCATGTCAGATGTTTTAGTCACAGCAACAAAAAAGCTTACTAAAATATGAACAATATAGTTCCAAATTCCAGATTAGGTCGATGTAAACCACCATTAAAGGGACAGAGAAAAAGCAAAACTTATTTCAAAATCTTTTAAGCAAAAAGCTTAAATTAACAAAATTGGTATATTAGATTTCAGAAAGAAACTCCCACTAAAACTGAGGAATCTTTCATGTTGGCCTTTGGCCAGTTAAGCAGAGTCTAGTCTGGCACAGTACTTCTCAGAGTTTATATCCATTAATTGTGCTATATATTAAAGTATATTTAGTTAAATCACTTCAAATAAAGTCTCTGACTTTTGCAGTAGACCAACATGAAACCAAATATACATAAAATGAGACTCATGAGCATATGATCAGTACTAAAAGCAGGATAATGTGTACTCTTTAATTTGTGTTACTTTATTTCTAAATATTCTTACAAAAAAAGTCACAAGAGATAAAATGAACTTTTAATGGCATCAGGATAAATGAGTCTGATGTATCTATGTGAACAATCAAGACATTATTACCAATGTGACTAGAATAGCCAGTGTATTATCTTAAAAGCAATGTGCCACTTTTTGCCTCTGTGACTCTCATTTTGCTTTCAAGCCTCGTCCATTCATACAGGACCAATTCTCAGCATGATATGCTGTATGTCATTTGAATTATCTTTATGTTCAGCCTCAGAGTTGATTCATGTTTTAATCCTATGGAGATGGAAAGCTATAAGTACAAAATAAAAAATGTTTCCCTTAATCCTTTTCATAAGACACTGCAGCAAAATTTGCAGTTTGGTATTAAAAAAGAGTATGTAGTAGTAGGAATTATAATTTTTCCAGAGTCTCCTCAAAATTAACTCCAGTGGTTAGTGACAACATTCATTATTGCAAGAGACCTGTGACTGGGTACATGGCACGTGGTAGGAAGCAAGGATGCAGCATCGATTCCTTGCTGCTGCAGTCCGGCTGCAGCAAAATAACCGGGGGGGGGGGGTGACAAGCAACTTGTTTACATTGATACAGCAGGAGTGGGAGCCGTTTATTGTAGGACAGGAGTGGTATATATACATTCCACACAGCTTATCTTAATTAACATAAACTAGATACAGCAGTCAACCAATAAGGAATCTCCACACTTAATGGCTCACTGGCGTTACTGCACAAACCACTCCCTCTGCAAAATGCCAGGCGCCATCCTGACTTGTTTACAGACTCTTAACACCTTGCTTGAAGTTACATCATTTCAGAGAATGTCACAGTTGATCTTGACTTATTTTCAGTGGTAATAAACAAGAATTCTTCCTAAACAAATGAAATAAGTCTGTAGTCCTTGAAATATTTAGAAAGTGTTGTGTTGAGAATAATTGTGAACAATTTGGAGTAAGATCCTACAAAATTAGGTTATTTAATATTAATTTAGTTGTATCATTGTATCTACTGAGTACTAAGACTAGACAAAGTTAATTTTTATGGAATATAATTTTCCAAAAAATTATTTATTTATTTCTCCTGTATTAAGGACTTAACTAACATATATCTTGTCCCAAATGTCTGAGACAAAACATTCTACTGTATAATCAGTCTCCTAAGCCTTGGAGAAACTCATCATTGTTGAAGAGTTCATAAGAGTATGGCATTGTAAAAGTTCATATGAAATCTAGAATAACAATTTTTGATAATACAATCTAACTACTCTGGGAAATAAGCTCCAAGCATCTTTTGACCCTAGCAGAATAAATAGTACAAGTAGTTCAGTTAACATGAGTCCAGTGAAAAAAACAGAGACTTCTAATATTTCAACACCATCACAACTACTGACTTTGTGAAAGTATTTGCTGAGGGCCATTACCAAGTAGGAATGACGCATCGAAATTTCCTTGCCAAGCGTACCCCATGCTGCTTAGAGGACATTCGATGGGACATTGCATGCATACTTTAATAAGGTGACCTTGCTCAAGGACCAAGGCAGATCCGGGTTTAGAGCTGATCAGGTTTGAGGAAGTAACCGGCTCCTTGAGTTTAAGGCGTTGCCAGTTTAAGATAATGGGTTTTAGGGAAGTTGGAAGTTGAAGATTATTGCTGGGATTAGGGTGTTCCTGCTGCTTGTTCCCGTTGAGTTCTCCTGAGATAAAAATGGGATTTGGAGATAGCCTCGTGGAGTAGGTGGTTGGTGCGGGAGACGGCAGAACGTGTTGGCCCCTGGACCTGTGTGGAGGCGGTGTGAGAGCGGGAATAAAGAATTGCTGTTTGAACCTACAAAGTGTGAGTGCCTCATGATTCTGGTGCCAAGCCGAGACATTGGCCTTGGCAAGTATTTACAATATTTCTGTATAATTTTGTGATTCTTTAACATTGTTCCTCAGAGAAATGTTAATAGCATTAGTAGATGATAATGACTAGGAGAAAATTATAATTTATAGAAATAATAATACATTATTCTTTGAAGAAATTAGCTATCATAGCCAAAGAATAATTATTAATTTCCATTTAAATGTTTCCTTGAGTATCTTTGTTTTAGAGTATCTATGTAAGACAAATTGACTACGACCAAGGACATCGTACTCTTGTAGCAAACAAAATAATTCTGTGAATTTATATGGCCAGTAGACCCATATGTATGGTTATCTAGATTTACATGTATTAAAATACCCCAACATTTTTGTGCTGGTTGACTTTTCACATCATTGAATTTTCACAACATTTAACACAAAAGTAATGAAATGTAAGGAAGAAAGAGTTTTTATATTAAAATATTTTTCATATGCTAAAAATATTAAAAAGTTAATTGAAAAAAAAGAATGAAAATAACTAAATATTTTGACAAAAGAAAGAAATTAAAGCGATTTTACATAAAATTTGTTTCATGAATTCCTTAAGCACGTTTATAAACATTACCACTAGAAAGCACAGATTTTGCTTATGACAAATATGGGTTTTATAAAAAAGATGATAATAGAATCTGATTCAAGAAAACTACATTCTGTATTAAAGTTGCAACTTCATGCAACCTGGGTGGCTACTAAGTTAGCATTCATATATTCTAAGTAAAAATGTATTCCCATGTCAACCATTATGTTTTGTTTCTTAGTAAAATTTGAACTTACAGATAAATATTTGAATTAATTATGTCAAGAAGGAAAATCTCTCAGTAATTATTATGTGAAAGTTTGTAAAATTCCTCCTTATGTGAGTTTTTTTCCCTGCTGTTGTTGTATGTTTTGCCTACATTAACATAGATATGATATAACAAAATATGCCTGTTTCTATTAAGCAAAATTCCTTCATATTAAAAACATTATTATTTTTTGTACTAAAAGCCCCGAAGATCACTTGCAAAAATGCATATAAATATTAAGGACTCATTGTTGAATATATGGAAATTATTAAATAAGCACATTATGAATTATCATTATGATATACTATTGAGTTTTCTGTTTCAGAATACACAAGGTGGTTTTGCAGTATGATAATAGATATATGTATCATTATTTAGACCTAAGCATTCAGAAATAATGCTTACTAAAGAGTAACTGGAAACACACAAGTAGTGATGCAATTAGTGAAAAACTCAACAAAAGAAGAGAACTGTCTCTTCCAAGATTCAGCAGTCTGTTCTTAGATTCAGGAATAAATGACTAATCATTATAATAATGAATTAGAAAAACTTTAACTTCATATATTAAAGCTGAAACCAAATTTGGCTATATCTAGTTTTTAACTCATACTTCTTGACAAAATGACACCAGCTGGGACACCCTCTTCAGATTCCTCCTTTACTGGAAAGCTGCACTTATAATTGTTCTGTCACAAAGAAGAAATAGCACAGGCTCTTTTTATTCACCATCTTATGTACTAAAGCAATGATGAGGATATCATTCTGAAAGCTCTGGAGTTAGTTCCTATAACCACAAAACTCAGTAGATGGTGAAATGACAAAGTAGTTGAGGAAAAAATCCTTTCAATATTTTTAGTTATGGATTTTTTTTTTGTAACAACCTGGAACATTTGGTTTGGATTTGACAGCACAAAATGCACTTCAGAATGTCTAATCTTTGTCTAAAATCACCAAGGCCCACAGTGTCGGAATTTGGCTGACTGCTTCTCAAGTTGTAATTCTGTTTAAGTCTGACTTTTGTAGGAAAACTGGAACAGAGAAGAAGGCAGCAATGATGAGGTTCCCGGAAAGGTGAAAGCTGGTACCCCACTCAGGATGGAGAGTATTTGCAAATATCTTCTCAAGTGGAACCTTCACACAGCAAACAAAACAGTAACCTTGGGATCCCAACATATTATTTTTTCTTTTCACAAGCAGATATATAACTTCAATTTAGTAAATGTTCTGAAAGGATACTTACAAGAACTGTTTTCACATTTTAACTCGTATGCTAGAGGAGAGGAGATGGAGTTGAAAAATTGTACTGTATCAATTTTACATTTGATGGATCTTCTCTCTTCTATTTTACAAATAATTGTCTTTGGTGAACTGTGTAATATTATAAATACTGGTGGTTTACAAAAGCATTGCTTTTACATACTTATTTGTGACAAGCTTCAAAATTTAAAATGAATTAAATATTTTAAATTTATTAAAACTCGGTAATTCTGACTATATCAACATTGCAAACAAGTCAAAATATTTCTCTATGAAGAGTACGCAGAGCTGAGATAAGTGGCATATGCCTACAATCCCAGCGGCTTAGTGGGACGCTTAGGCAGGAGGATTGCAAATTCAAAGCCAGCCTCAGCAAAAGTGAGGCACTAAGCAACTTAGTGAGACCCTGTCTCTAAATAAAATATAAAATAGGACTGGAGATGTGGCTAGTGGTCAAGTGACCCTGAGTTCAATTCCCTGTATAAAAAAAAAATTCATAGAGTATCTGCTTCAATAAAATTTAACACAAAGAAATTTAAAACAGAGTATGTAATCTGTACATAGTGGACATGAAAAAGTTAAGTAGACCAGTTCAAGGCTGATTACAGCTATGTTGCTGGTAGAGTGCATGCTTGACAGTGTCATAAAGCAAATGACATAGAAACAATTACTTCTGCTCAGTAGGGAAGACTTGTTCTCCAGGTAACCTCCAAGCTATTTTCTTCCCACAGCTGATAACACAGATCTCACCATTACCTCCACAAAGCTGAACATAGTCAAAATGTTGAGCAAAGATTTAGCACACAAAGAATGGATCCATTCTTGTATATTTAGGACACAAGAATGCATGCAGAAGGGGAACAAACTAATATTTCTGCATTTCCTGGATCTCTTAATTAGAAAATCAGAAAAATTAGCAGTCAGAGATTTGGAGTGCATTTAATAATGACTCCATTTTAGTCTCTTTTAAAAGTGAGACTTGACTTTTGACATAGTTGTCTCATATAATATGGAGAGGAATTGTATTCACAAAGTATAAAAATATTTCAGAAAATCATAAAAAAGAAGTCATGTAATAGGTGGCTGCAAATGATATGAACTAAATATTCACAGGGAAAATGTAGAAACAGTAAATAAACATTTTAATCATCTCCAATCTTGTCAGCAATTAGAAAAAATAAGAGAAAACAAAGAAGTATGTTGAGATACAGTTTTATAACCATTAAAAATAATAATAATTTAAAAAAACAAGTCATAGTTGTTATTGAAAATATTCTGGAAAAATGAAAACTCCTATACACTTTTGGTGAGAGGATTAATTAGAGATATTGAAGAGAATTTTAAGTTCATATGACGGGTCAATCAGCATAGAGTTCTGAATATGAACTAGATAAGGTATCTCAAATATGCCATAGAAAACTTTGATAGGGATGCTAACTGGATAATTCCTTGTTTAAAAAAATGGAAAAAAGAAGTCCATCTGATGGGCTGCAGATACATAAAGAGAGACATATAAAATCAATTATAGCCCAAATATTAAAATAACTAAAAGAAATACCTCTGTATCAATATGTTTATAAAATCCTAAAGACATATGAGTTAAAAGAGGTGCTGTAATAATAAGAATATGTGTGAGTCTAAAGACAAATCTTGAAAAATAATGCTCTTTCCCATTAGCTGCATTAAAAATACATTTGACAAAGACAGAATGTAGAATGGCAGAATAATTTAGGGGCAGAGTGTTTGCCTAGCATGTCTCAAACTCTGGGTTAGATCCTTAACACTACAAAAAATAAAAATAGGAAATAGGAGGAATGAAAGAGTTTTTATTTTATTGTTTTAAATTATTTTTAATAATCTCATCTATTGTAAAAATGTGTTTGGTAATATTGATTTTATGGGATTATTTGATTCAGTGTTAATTAGATTACACTATATTTCGATTGACTAATGTAACTAGAAAGATGTTACATTTTTATAGTTATGAAGAAAATAGTGTGATAGGTACAAAATTTTTAGTTATGCATATTCACAAAAGATTTTTAGAGGAAGAGAGAATCAGTTCATACCTAAACAGCTACTATAATGTAGGAAAAACATTATCTTCTAAAGTATTAAACATGCAAAAGATATTTTTCATTAAGAAATTATTCTTTGGTCATTTCACGATGCATACTCTTACCTACCAATGAATAGAACAACTTTTATATTCTGTCTGTTTTTCATTATTAAACAGGGAGAGGGCGAAGGGAAGGAAAGGGGCACTAAATTAGAGCAAATTAAACTTCATGATTGTATAAGTATGTTAAAATAAACTCTAAAATAATGTATAAATAAAGAGAATTAATAAAAATGCTTTTTATTTAATCATAACTATGTATTTCAAACCTTTAATTTTAAAAAAGATTATGGAGTAACTACAGAAACCTTAGTTAAAATTTTTCTTTCATTTTAAACATTAAAAATAATTACAATAAGATTTTGTAAGAATCGTGTTTCTATTTAGTCAAACTTTTTCTTATTCAGTTTCTATAATATTTTTATTTTAATTCAAAAGAGTATTTGTAACAGCCTGAAGCACAGATTGTATATTTTGACTTATTTAATAGTATAAATTACAATCTAACTCCATCCATTTACCTGCAAATGACATGATTTTATTCTCTTTTATTGTTTTGAGTAATATTCCATTTGTATATATGCCACATTTTTTTACCCCTTGGATAAGATAATGCTAAGTGAAGTTAGTCAATCCCAAAAAACCAAATGCTAAATGTTTTCTCTGATATAATGTTACTGACTCATAGTGTGGTACAGAAGGGGAGGGAGCATGGGAGGAATAGACAAACTAGATAGGGCAGAGGGGTAGGAAGAGAAGGGAAGGGGCAGGGGGATGGCAATGATGGTGGATGTGATGGACATCATTATCCAAAGTACATGTATGAAGACAGGAATTGGTGTGAACATACTTTATATACAACAAGAGGTATGAAAAATAGTGTTCTATATGTGTAATATGAATTGTAATGTATTCCACTGTCACTTATTCTAAAAAACCAACAAAAAATAACAATAAGTAAATAAATAAATTATAATTTAAAATGTATCATGCTAGTTTCATGTTATTTTCTATTGACCTACAATTTCTGAAGGTTGATATTTTGGAATATGACAAAGGCTGATGAATTACAATATATTTGTCTTGATAAAAAATACTGTCTACAGTTTTCTTCTTACTGCACACAAACTGTCAGTAAGTCAATGAAACTAATTTATTTAAGTCTTTAAAGGATAACATTGGAAGAACATCTTTGACTCTTTTCCCCAACTGACTTTTTGAAGTCACTTATTATCATTATTAAGTGACAATAGAGAACTATCACAGCAGGAATTCTCTCTCTCTCTCTCTCTCTCTCTCTCTCTCTCTCTCTCTCTCTCTCTTTCTTACTGGTCTGCTGGTCAGCTAACTATAAAGAAATTCTGTAGGAAAGTAAGTGTGGAATGTGTAGAATTATGCAAAATCACATTTGATATTTAGGATAGTTCTGGAATGTATTTCAGGAAAAGTAACACACAAGATAGAATTTAAAAATATTGTAAAATGCCATTGTAATAAGAATGATTTATAGAACACATTAAAAGTCATATTTATACACACTTTTATTTGTGTCAGTTTATCTTTTTCCACCTGAACTTCTTTCAAACATATACATTTCCTAGACTGGTTTTATTATTTTCTCATTTGCTGAGGATCAACTACAATGTCATAGGAAACTTCAGTGCCTTTCATTGTTTTTGTACAAAAAGACTTAGCAATGAATTTATATTTTCACTTTTTTTTCTGGAAAAAATGAAAACTTACTTTTTAAGCTTTGTAATATTGAGAAGTGTGTATCAAATTGGAACAACTGTAAGAACTACAACAACAAAAGTATCCTTCACTGACCATATGTCACCTGCCAAAATGCTAAGGATGGAATGCCTGTATTCTTCTTTCTTTAACATTTTCCATTTTCCTTCTCATATGATCTTTTTGATATTTAGTTCTATTCATTACTAATGTAGAAAAAAGTTATAAAAACAAACACATGCCATTTTACTTATTTTTTTCTAGAAAGTGATTTGCTTGAAGTTGGAGAAAAATAAATTTTATTATTGTTGTTGCTATTAAGAGTTGATAAATGTGTTTGTGTACTGGTAAAGTTACAAGAGAAGTCCATAAAGATCTAGATGTCCATATCTGTCACACATGTACCCTCTTTGAAAAACAAAAATACACAATACAACCTAAAATTAATTTCTTCTTAGAAATCATTGTGCAATGAAATGTTTTTTTTTCAATTAAATCAATCTTATACTCTTGTTATAATTAGTGGCATAACAGAAAATAAATTTGCTAGAATTAGTGGACACCATGTTATAGAACAGAAACTATAGCTGTAACAAATCCCAGGAAGGGCACTGCAGACTGAATTGGAGGAAGCATTTCCAATTAATTCTTCTTATGAGGAAAGTATAAATGCTATATGAACAAAGAAAAATGGAATGTGTTTTGCTTAATTCACTGTCCCATGTGATATTAGCAAACTCAACAGATTTTTCCACAGGGTGGATGTTTGCCAGTTTCAGTTTGGGGTCCACAGAGTCTATGATATAAAAGTGATATGTCTTTTTTTTCTTATAATGTTAGAGAACACACAAGTCACAAAGAATCTATACATGTTTTGGGGGATTGGGGGGAATAAGATCCTTACTAAAGGCTATGGGTTACAAAATATAAGTACTTAATTCTATAATCAGTTATATAAATACATACCTGATACTATTGTTCCAAAGAATGGACATCACAATTTTCTGTATTGAATTTTAAGTATTGTGATCACTTAAAGCACTGAAAATTATCATGGTAAGGTTTTTTTTCTTTTTTTAACTATATTCTCTTTTTATGACATATCCTGTATTATTATTATTAAGATGGTATTGTCACTGAGAACTGAAAAAGATCACTAACTTGGATGAACTACAATCTACTCTTGGTGCTATATCCAATAAATCGTTGGCAAATCCAGTATTCCCTATGTTTAAATGTTTTAGGCAAGGGCTGGGGCTCAGTACAGCATTTTCCTAGCATGTGTGAGCCCCTCTGTTCAATCCCTAGCACTGAAATGAACAAAAACAAAAAACAAAAAGCAAAAAAAATTGTTTGCTATTTTTTTTAAGTTTCTTTATGGGCTCTTAATTCTATTTAATTTTTTTTCATGTATTTGACTTAATGCCTATAAGACAATCTTTTGGTTTCTGTTGGTGTATAATAAATTACAAAATCAGAAAGTGTAAGGTGTGAGTTAAGCAACATTGCTCTCATTTTTTCAAGATTATCTTGGGTATCTGGAGTTCTTTGAGAATTACATGTGAGCTTAATTTTTGCAAAATTTTCAAGAATTACTCAAAAGTACACAATAACCAAATAAAATTTTCATAATAAATTTTGAACATTAAATTTATAGCCACACTTAAAAAGAATCACTGTAGTAAAGATAAAAGGTACTAAACAGGTTGAAATTGTAGTACATTTGATGGAAGATAAAATAATTGATATAATTTTACTACAACCATTCTAATAAATTAGTTTTTCTTCCTTGAACTTTGCTGAAATGAGAAAAAAATTGTGAGTCCAAAATTCATAATATTTGTTATATGCACTGTAAACTACTTTTAAATATAGAATCTTCTTCTTAACAGCTGCATCAGATTTTACTTGTTACATTTGAACAGATAAATATTCAGAACTCCACAT
The DNA here is from genome assembly GCF_052094955.1 of Ictidomys tridecemlineatus. NCBI lineage: Eukaryota > Metazoa > Chordata > Mammalia > Rodentia > Sciuridae > Ictidomys > Ictidomys tridecemlineatus. The sequence continues at coordinate 90,357,699 of NC_135484.1, read as the reverse complement.
ACTCTAGAAATTACCAAGTTTTCTAATATCATACATTTCTACTGGTACTGCATTTCTCTGTCATTGAATAACGTAATTACTCTCCTTATTATTCTTTATTTTGTGAAGTTATTCTTCATCTCCTTCTTTGTTTTACATTTAAAATATATTCATACATTGAGGAGTGCTCAGTATAAAATAAATACATCCATCGTGTTTATTTTTAATTGTAAATAAAAATTTTTTTAATAACAAAATTTTAACATGAGTGAGTTAGATCATATTGATTATACAAAAGGCTATGTTACAATAAGAATTAGAGAATAATTAAGCAAACTCAAATTAGAAATGGGGAATGATTAATTTTATAATTAGTTATAATTTAATTCTCTTCCATTAGTTAATAGTTTTATACATAATTTTGTAATTTTAATAGCAACTCTTTATTAATTTTCTTAAGAAAGTTAATATCAATAACTTCACAAATGGACACATTGTATCTGTTTTCTGGAAACACATAATATTGAAGGTGTATTAAGCAGTATTTTTGTAAAGTTCAAAATTCTGTCAGATATGCATTTAAAATATTTGAGACAGATAAATTACCAAGAAATATTTGTGTTAGTCAACTTCCCTTTACTATAGCAAGTACCTGAATGAATCAGTTTTTAAAAAGAAGAAAGGTTTATTTGGACTGTTTTGGAGGTTTCACTTGGTTGGTCCCATTTCTTTGGCCCTGTGACACCAAAGTATATCATGGCAGGAGCACCTGGCATTGAAACTATTTCCTTCAAGGCCAGGAATCAAAAGAGAGAGAAAAGAAGAAGGATGTCCTCTTTGAAGGCCCACCACCAATGATGAAATCTGCTCATTGAGTCCTATCTCTTAAATTTTCTGCCACCTTCTACTAAAATCAAGCTGAGGACCAAGATTTTAATTCCTTGCTTTTAGATGACATATCATATCCATACTATGTTGATAGCTAACACGTTTATCATTTTTTTGAAAAATTTCTACCTACAAGGGGAAATGAGAGATGACTGGAACACTGTCCTGTTCCAGCTACTTTCTCTTGCAACTATGAAGACTTTTCATATATTTTACGGAATAAACACATTCTAGAAAGCACAGTTTTTGCCTAGTGCATATGCATATCTCCATAGCTATTTGCTGCAGTAAAGGGAAGTTAACTAACACAAATATTTATTGATGATTTGTCAGCCAATATTCTTCTTGTAAAAGGAAACACAAAAAGGAGCATATTTCATCGAAAATTGGGTAACTTTAAGTGTAGAGTTTGCTAAGTGAGATGTGTGTGGTATGTAACCTTAAAGAAAACTATTTCCTGTATTTAACACTGACATACCTTATATCATATTGCTGTAAAATTTTAACATATATAAGTAGGTGTAGGCAGAAAGCAAAAAGCAGAAAGACAATAGCAACTTGCCTTGTCAAAATATTTGTATTTATTTAGTAATCAATTTCTAGAGTATTGGTACTTTTAAAAAAGTGTTACAAAGTCATAAACAAGTTTAGAATTCACTGACAAAGGAAAAGTTTTGAGTTTTACATTCAATTATTATGGGTGTTTTGAAGCAGAGAATTTTGCATTCTTTTCTATGACTTGTTTCTCATATTTCTTGAGGAGTTTGAGGTGCAAGACAAGTCAGCTCAAAGAACATGCACAATAAGGTACATAAACCTAAGCTCTAAGTCCACCTGTGAAAGAAAGCATCTGAACTTCTGAACTTCGTTAGTATGCCCTCATGCTCAGACAATATTGCCTCTTCAAGCATAATTGCTTCAGTGAAGAATAATTATTCCCTTTTTACAAACATGCTCTGCTTTCTTTTTGAATGTTAAAGTAATCATTTCAAATATTTACAGTAATTACTATTTTTTTTCTAGGAAGGCTGAAAATCAAGATTTTTTTCAAAAGAAGCTAAAAAGTTTTAAATTTTCTATTGTGGGTAATAAATCCATATGCCAACTGACATAAAAAAATTAAAAACATAAGGTTAGCAAAGATTTTTATAATGAAAATGGTTTGCAGAGCCCTTAAAAATTATGAAGACTTTATTTTTAACTATCTCTCAAAGCTTTCTAACAGATATAATTCATTTATAGCCTAAAATTAAATCCCCTGGAATTAGTGAAAACAATGTAAATATTTTTTTTCTATGAAAAAGTTTTCTATGAAATGCATTATTCCCTTCTTTTAAGAGTAGTAGCCAAAAGTGTTAAATAGTTTACTTATTATATTAGACAGGATCTAGTATCATGGATACAGTTAACTGCAAAGGAATCAGAGACATTTTGTTTTTCAGTTGGCAGGCCATTTTCCCTTTCTTAGTTTGATGATAGTTTTTATTTCTTTATAAAATAGAAGATGCTCTATATTAGACTTTATTAATGAAAATTGGTGTAAATTCAATCATGGTCACTTAACAGTATGGATCCATTCTGAAAACTGGATTATTGGAACATGAGTTACCATGTGAACATTGCAGAGTGCATTACAGAGACCTAGATGGTATAGCCTAGAGCACAGCTCAGCTATGTGGTATAGCCCAGTGCTCCTTAGTTGGAAATCTGTGTGGCCTATTACTGTTCTGCGACTGTAGGCAATTGCAAAATGGTGGTAAAATGGTTTGTGTATCTAAAACCATCTGAACATAGAAAGAGATGGTAAAATAAGGGAAAACTGATTAATAATGGTACACTCATATGGAGCACTTACAATGAATGGACTTGGAGGACTAGAAATTGTTTTGGGTATCAGTTAGTGATTGATAAGTGAATGTGAAGGCCTAGGATATTACTTCATGCTATATAGACTTTACAACACTATACTTTAAGGCTATGATAATTTTATAGAATGTATTTTATTTTTAACAATAAATTAAACTGCTTACTATAAATTTATACTTATCTTTTTCTTCAATTTTTGATTAACCTAACAACTTAGCTTAAAACACAAACACAAGCAGGGCACAATGTTGCATGCCTGCAATTCCAGAGACTGGGGAGGCTGAGGAAGAAGGATCACAAGTTTGAGGCCAGCCTCAGCAACTTAGTGAGACCATGATCAACTTTGCAAAAACCTGTTTTATAATGAGAAAAAAAAATGTCTCTGTGTTCAATCCTTGGTACCAAAACAAAAACAACAATGACGAAACACGCACACATAAATATTTTTATTTATATATCCTGTTTTGTAAGCTTTTTTGAATTTAAATTAATTAATTTATTTATAACTTCTAAATTTTTCATTGCTATTAAAAACTAAGACAAAAACACACACATTAGTATAAATTTACAGAGTATGAATAGCATCAATATCACTCTCTTCCACCTCTACATTTCAGCTCACTGGAAAATTTTCAGATGCAGTAACATGCTTACAGTTGTCATCCCCAACATTGTGAATTTTGCTTGAATACATCTTGAAAGACCAATCTGAGGCTTTTTTGAAGGTATTGCTCTTTTCATAAATATTTCTATGACAGACAACAGAATGGGTGGGGTTTTATTTGTTCATTTCATTTCTTCATCATGGATTTGTTTGTAAGCATGTAATACACTATTAAAATTCCTTTATATTAATAGAAATCTTTTAGCATTGGGTCCACATTTTCAAATTTCTAAAAGAGACTGTGGAGGTTTGCAAAAGTTTGTAATAAATGCTTCACTATAAATTTTCTTTGAATTCTTCTTTTTCTTCTTTTGAAACTTCAGTTTCTCTTTCCTCTTATTCAATTTTGCATTCTTCTCCAAATTTTAACAATTACTCACTGGTTGTTCCCTTAGAAAACACTTATAAGAGCATCTCAATATCTTCTTCACTCTATCCTGGGTCAAATAGTTTGCCAACTCAACCACAGCCTTGTTGAGTTTTGCAATGTCATGTTCCTTGGTAAATCCTTGAAATCACATGCAAACCTCTTGAGTGTCTGCTTCCTAATGTTCTTCATAAAATCCTTGATGAAATCACCCCAAATTCAAGCAAGTTTTTTTTTTTAAGAAATGTTATAATCGTTCCAAAATTTACATCACTGTTTTCTCAGTGTCTTCTTAAACCAGCAACAGCCCAGGCAAAAGTAGGAGCAAGTCCTAAAAATTGCTATAATAAAAACAAACAAACCAAAAATTTGCTGTAATTATCTAATACTCTTTGGTTAGATCAAAGATGTTGTGCTTGGAAGGCAAAACACTTTTAATATCAGAATAAAAATCACAATAAAATCCAGATGTGTGGCAACATTCTCAACAATATGTAAGATCTTGTAAACTATCTCTTCTCCAAATAGTACTTCCATATTTCATTACACAGAAATCCAGAGTGAAACTGTGTTTGTTCCATAACTTTGCTGTGGTGAATTGCACTGCCATAAACATTGATGGATCAATATATCTGATTTTAGTTCTTATGATACATGCAAAGGCATATAATAACTGGATCATATGGAGGTTTAATTCCTAGTTTTCTGAGGAAATCTCCATCCTGTTTTCCAGAATGATTGTACTAAATTACAGTCCCACCCACAAGTATGAATATTTTACTCACACTCTGCAGCATTTATTATTACTTATTTCCTTGATTATAGCCATAAAGAAGAACAAAACTGTGGCATTTTCTGGTAAATGGATGGAACTGGAAACTATCATGCTAAGTGGAATAAGTCAGACTCAGAAAAGTAAGGGTCAAATGGTTTCTCATATATATTGAAGGTAGATAGGAAACAAAAGGGGGGTGGGTGAGCATCCCATAAAATTAAGAAGATCAGTGGCAGAGAGAAAGAATATAGAGGGAGTGGGGGGGAGGGATCGGAAAAGGGAAGAATTTGGAAAACTAACCAAATTATAGTATGTACATATGTAAGTTACCACAGTAAACTTCATTTCTATGTATATCTACAAAGCACACATTTTTAAAATTATAAGAAAATATAAATAAATAAAAATATAAATAAATAGTAGAGGAAGAAGAATGAGGAGGAAATGGTGGAAGGAAAGAGGATTCACTGGGGACTGAAGTGCAACAAATTTCATGCATGTATGATTATGTCAAAATGAATCCTAATATTATGTTTAACTGTAGTGCTCCAATAAAAACATTTGAAAAATCAGAGGGTTTCTTGGAATATGATCTAAGTCATTCATGACTTTCTATTATTCTTTAGTATTCTGACAGTGTGTGTGTATTGATATTCTTGCAGATCTTGATTTTCTCACTGTGCCATATATAAGTGAGTTTCAATTTGTAGTCTGAAATACTGCCCCTAGTAGGGCTACTGCTGTTATTTTTTTTCTTAACACTTTTGAAACCCGACACTGACTTGGCCTCCTTATGGATGAAAAAATCTTTTTGGTCACCTATTTATAGAACAAGGAGTATTTCATCTATATTGGATTTTTTTTTTCTGGAAAGTAATTTTCTTCTACAATTAGCTTATGTAGAGTTTCCAATCATTCTTCAACTACCATCACATTATCACTCACAGACTCACCATTTCCTTTCACATTACACAATGAAAAACAATGGTGGAATTGTTTAAAGCCACCCAGAGCTAGCAGCAAACTCAACATCATTATCAAGTCCTGTCTTTTCTTTCAGTGTCACAATCCAAATTTTGATTTGCCATGATTGTCATGATGCTGAGCAGGATACATTTCTACATCTGGTCTTCATTTCAGGGCAGGAAAAGTCAATCCACATTTGCTGTAAACCCTACTATTATATTTGTGTGTGTGTGTGTCAGACTCATTGCCTTCAATGAAGTGAATCCTCTTACCACTTCCCTCATTTTGTTCTTGTTCTAAAGATCCTAGCTAGAATGGAATGGGACATGCTTGACTGGTGAATGATAACTACCATTGATTTTCCAACATTTTGTATTTTTTTCACCATCTTCATTTTCATTTCCAGGTCAATCATTCTATATGGTCTCTTACTGGCAACATTAGCAGTGGATGTTGCATTGTATGCTTGAGGTACATGAAGAATAGCACAACACAAGAATAAATAAAATACAAGGGAATATGATGCAATCAAGAAACATGGTAGATAAGATATCTGCTGCCAGTGTAAGAAGCCATAGTGTTTATAGCAAAGTCTTTTGATAAGTGCAAGTATGCTCTAAAGTTGTGACTAAGAAGCATATTATGGAAATGTAGAACAGTAAAATAATTTAGTTATTTTTGAGTAGGTTTACCATAAATAATTTTGTTATACTTTTATATGACTGCTAGCACAATAGATTTCTTTACACCCACATCACCACAAATATGTGAGCAATGCACTCTGTGATGATATGATGTCTACAAATTCACTAAGTATTACAGGTTTTTCAATTCTTTCAGAATCTTATGAGATCACTATCATATTTGTAGTCAATCATTGATCCAAAGGTCATATGTGGCACAAGACCATGATTGCCAAGAAAATTACTCTGCAGGAAGAAGTGCTTTCTATCCTAACCATCACTGAGGTAGCTCCTGTTTATGGCCTGCTATATATATTAAACCTTTGCCTTACTTTTATTCAAAGAATAATTATTTCATTGTTCAACACTAGCACATATCTGGTCCAGGCAAAAATTTCTTTCTAATTACAAAATAACCTTAACATTCCTAGAGGATGTTTTGCTAAAACTACAGGCCAGTATATATTGTTAATTACTTTGTGCTATTTTTATATCACTGACCTGTAAGTATTCAGGCATGACCACTGGTGCACGTGTACACCCTCATTGCTGGTTGCTTTAGATCTTCAATGAATACAGCAATACTATTAATAAATGATGTCATTATTTCTTCCTCCCCTGGGTCATTTTCTGCCTAGCTATTGTTATATACATTGTTTGCTGTTAGGTCCTCAGAATTATAAGTCAGAAGGCAAGAAAATAACCAATAAATAACAGTTTAGATACACACTTAAATTATTGTTGAACTAATATCTATTTGCTAAAGAAAAGCCACATTTCCAGTGCAAAGTAACCTTAATAAGGAATACATTATATACAAATAAACATCAAAGTATCCTAACAAGTTAGAATTTAAATCTAAAAAATGTAAAAATAATATATTAAAGTGACCTAAGATCAATCTATGAGAGAAAAATACAAATGCATGAAAACACAAATAAATGTTTCTTAGTCAATATATACATGCAGTATTGTAAAGTCTACTCAAATTAAGAGCATGTGGAATTTATTCCCAATGTTAGAAGAGCATGTTCTGAAATACCCTCAGTTCTTTTAGGGAACCTTCCTTTAGCATTAATTCCCTCATGAGTAATAGACTAAATCGGTAAGTATGTTGTAAGGCTCAAAAGTCATGTTTGTCCTATCACCTGTCACTAAAACAGTAAAATTCTCCACAGATGTGATGTCCATTCTTACCATTTTTGTCCTCTTGACTAGGATTAATCATATTCCAGGTATTGGGAGTCATAGAAATGTCTAAGAATTTTTTTCTGCATTTTACACTGTCTCCATAACTCAGAAAACTGAACTGATTCATCTTAGACTTTGGCCATGCAAAGAAGAATTAAGGGTCAAAGAAATTAAACACACAAAGACTAGATGGAAGTTCTGTGGCGGGAAAGTGAGACTGTAGGAGGTAAAAGCAGAAATGCCAAAGGCCAATGGATCTAAAATATTTTGTTATTATTAACTCTAGAATTAGAAAATATGTGAAAATCTATTGTATTTAGGCGTCTGTGATGATGATAGAAAGAGCAGAGAAAGGATCTTTAAAAGGATCGAGCTTAGATGTTTAAGTGTTAGAAATAAAAAAAAGAGAAAGAACAGAAAAGAGAGAAAAGATGGAGAGTGGGAAGATCCTCAGGCTATAAATTCATACGAATATATATGAATTCTCTCATGTAAATAACTAATATCAGGCCAACAGAAGTAAAATTTTATGAAACATTTTTTAAAAATATTTATTTTTTAGTTGTAGTTGGACACAATACCCTTACTCATTTATTTTTAGGTGGTACTGAAAATTGAACCCAGGGCCTTGCACTTTCTAGGCAAACGCTCTACCACTGAGCCACAATCCAAGCCCAATTTTTCAAAACTTGAAATGTGCATTTTTTTTAGTTTCCAAATAGAATAAAAAAAAATAGGTGAAAAACTAAAATTTCTTTGTGTTTATTTAAATAATTCCCTAATTATAGCATTTTTGTCAACACTTACAAATATTATAAAGGAAAACTAAGAGTTAGTAAAATTGATGTTTTAATGCTTCTGTATTGACCACTGAGAAGAGTGAAAGAAATATATTCTACTAAAATTAACAATGTAGGACTGAGCATTTAGGTCAGTGGTAGAATACTTGCCTCACATGAGTGAGTCCTTGTGTTTGATCCCTGCTACCACCAAACAACAACAAAAAAAGTTATATTCCATAGTGTCTATCCTCTCATTGTCCAAAATCCATATATAGCTTTACATGTAATTTTCAAAATACATGAACTGGCATTAGAGCAGATTATGCTAAGCGAAGTTAGCTAATCCCTAAAAAACAAATGCCAAATGTCTTCTCTGATATAAGGGAGGTTTAGGGAGGAAGAGTAGGGAGGAAGAGCATGAGAAGAATATTACCACTAAACAAGGAAGAGAGGTGGGAAGGAGAAGGGGAATTGCATGGAAGATGGAAGGAGACCCTCATTATTACACAAAATACATACAGGATGGTGTGAGGGGGAAGGGGGAAAAAAGAGAGAGAGAAAAGTGTCACAGTAGATTGGGTAGAGAGAGATGATGGGAGGGGAGGAGAGGGGAGGAGAGGATAGGTAGGGCAGCAGAATACAACTGACACTAGTATTGCTGTATGTATATACATAGCTGTATAACCAATGTGATCCTGCAATCTGTACACATGGAAAAATGAGAATTCATACCCTATTGGAATCAAATGTATGATATGTCAAGATCATTGTATTGTCTTGAGCAACTAATAAAAAAATTCCCTTAGTATATTTTATTTCAATATAAAATAGACTATTTGCCCTGAAATTGTGCATAAATAATTAAAACATTATCTAAATTGCAGGGTCAGTTTCTGTGATCAGCCTTATCCAAGTGTCTCTTTTTGAGGTTAACACTTTTATACAAACTATCAGAAGATCAGATCACTAATAGGAAGTAATATAATTCTGAAAGAATTAGTCTACTCTCAAGGGGATGTGGCATTTTGTATCAGCTCTATCTAGGAAAGAATATAATAAAAAGAAATTTATAATTTTAGCAAAACAAAAAGAAAAAAAATAGACTTTAAAACAGGAGATCAAATCAAATCTAAGGCAATTAACTTTTTTTATAAACACAACTATCCATATTGTTCCTAACTTGCTTCAACTAAAGATAAATCACACAATCTGTATTTACATGTCTCTCCAACACTTACTTAATAAAACCTGGTGAATCATGAATGAATCCAAATAAAAATATGTTTAGTGTGTGAAAAATGTATGCATGAGTGTGTATTTACATATACACAAATATATCTATATATTCACATTCATGAGTATATACAATTTCAGTTATCAACTATTTCATTAAGATCTACATTGCAGATGCCTCTAAAGAGCACATACACACACCCACACATACAAAAAAAAAAAATCAATGTATTCATTTTCTCCTGCATGCATCACCTAAAGGTAAAGGATTTAAATGAATGTGTGTGTGTGTGTGTGTGTGTGTGTTGTCCTCTAGAATTGTTTGGTTTCACGTAAACTAAAGAATTCTTTTAGTCTTCTTTCCTAAGAAAATGTCTAACTCTGCACATCAGTTAGAGAAGTAGTAAGAGACCAAGCACTCTCTCTGACTTACTCTACCCTAAAAAAATTAAAAAAAAAACTAACATTTTTAAAACGGAGAAAAGTTTAAATCAGCCATGGACACAGACCTCTCATGTGTCAACCCTATGTAGCACTACTCTAAAATGCAAATGAGAGAATAAAATGGAAAACTTGAGAATGTGTATTTTCATGAGCATTGATTCAAATTCACATAAATTCTTATATACACATAAGTAAAAACTTTCTCAGTTAAAGATATGCAGTTCACTTTGTGACATTCATAAGCAATGTATAAATTTTATCAGGTTTCAAAACTTGGAGAGCTATCAAAACAAAGAACAAGCTCTTCAATCTAGCCTGCCCACCATCCAATTGCTCTACCCTGTGTTAGGATTAATTGGTTATATTACATAATCAATTTGAATTAATTGGTCATATGATAATTGGTAATATAATAATCATATACTAATCAAGATTAGAGCCAATCTATCATACTTTCCTTATGAATGGGACTATTCAGTTTTTACTTTGGAGAAATGGGGCAATGATATTTGTCTCTCCAAAGGCTGATCTATGTGAGATCAAAGGGAAGATACATTTTTCTTGTTTCAAACCCAACTCTATAATGAATTGTATGTTTGTGTGTCCTGGTTTTTAAGCATCATTGCTATTAAATATAGGCATAATTTTATTATTCCTTCAAATTTTAGTAACCTCATTTTGTTTATATGCTAAGAAATATAAAAGCATAATTGTCTTCGACGTTACAATGATTGGTGTTCAAGACAGTTTTACAAGTCATTTTATAAAGAAAAAGTAATATTTTTAAAGAAATTACAAGTGTGGGTATGTGCACATATATATAATTACTGGCAAAATATTTTCTAAGCTTTTTTCCTTAACTTTAAATACTCTTTCAAGATAAAAAAAATCCCTTCAAACTGTGTGTTTTGATGCCCTTATTAAAATAGCAACAGTACCCTTGAACATAGCTATATTTCTCAGTGATCTATGTTGCAGTATCTCCTCTATATTCTTCAGTATTTGTAAATGCATTTCTAAATCTTCCATGTTCAGGTATAATGCATTTAAAAAACAATAATAATAGCTATGTTTATATTTCAGTATATATATTTTTAAAAGTCCAGTTCATTATTGTGTTTTTATCTATTAAGATGTTTTCAGTCTCCAAGGGTTTCACTATTATTACCCATAAATTAGACTGGAAACTTCACTAATATATGTTGAAGCATACAAAGTGATACCTGTAGTGAGGGTATCACTCAGAAGTATCTCAGAAACATTTCTCTCTGATCTTGTCTAGAATTCCTGTCTCTCAACTCATCATCCCCAAGACAAGCCATAGAAACTAGAATTCTCCTTCTCCAAGAGGAATCATAAAAATCAGAACCCTTTTATTTAAAGCCAGAAATAAAACCCAAAATATTACTCTAAGCTCCTCCTCTTGACTGTGGTACATCTCAACATGATCATTTTAGACCCTCATTCCAGAGCAGTCCTGCCTCACTCAGACCCAGGAGGAAGAAATGCTGCAACATAGGGTTAAAAATTAATCTGAAAAGACAGATTTTGGTGGCTTCCCCATTGAGTAAGTTATTATTATATCACACCTCTTTGTCTAGTCTTTCTTTGCCATTCATATTTCAACAAACTTAAACATAAAAATGGAAAATTCACCTTGGATCTTCAGGTCTTCTTTCTGTAGATTCCCATGACACTTAAAATATGATTAACTACAGTTTTATGTTTTTCTCTTATTAACCCATATTTTGTTTTAGAGGTGTTAACCAGGACCCTTATGATGCACAGGAAGTGTCTCCTCGTTCCTTCACTACATATGTATTTTATTAGGTTGCCATTAATTTTATGTATTGTCTTTCTAATATTAAATATAGTAGTGTACTGATAAAAATGGATATTCTAAATCTTTAAATAAAATTTGAATATGCTTATTTTAATATGCTATCATTCTCAGGCTGTACACATGAGGTCAAAATATTCTCAAAATCTGTTCTTGAAATATTCTAACTACAAAGGAATAAACCACCATGATTTAAGAACATTTCTTCACATCAATGCATTTTCTAAAATTTATTCTGTAAAAAGTAAATCTTTCTTAAGATAATAACCATATTTAGGAAGCATACTGGAAAAAACAAAAAAAATATCTCATTTTGTTTCTTTCAAAGTTTGGATCAAAGCTACGCATCTTTTGAAAGGCAAGGCAGTCTGCCAAAACCACCCAGGGGGTCTTCTGCACTTTCTCTGACACTCAAATGACCACCTTCTGAAATCGCATGCTAAGTTTTCATTCTGAAAATATTAGCTCAGTAAGTGTACTTCTACTTTTTCTTTTAATCATTTTAACCTCTCTTTAAAAAAAGAAAAAGAAAAAAAAGTCTTCCTTGTATTTAATGAATGTCTCTGCAGTCGACTCATATTTACTGCTTCAGACCATTTCTATGACTTGTGTGTAGACATGTGTATATGAAGAATGAATTAGATTTCTAATTAAGCAGTCCACATTAAGGCTCTCTGCCAAATGTGAATTAGTCTTAAGGGCATTTGTACAGAGATGTTGATTGAGGAATATTTGTGTCCATATCCTCAGTAGCCAGGGAAATATTCAACAACGTGCTGGCACAATTTCTGTACTATGAACAGGCAGATTTCTACTTTGCTTATTTGTTTGTTTTGGGAAACTGTTAAGAACTAAGTGGTTGTATATATTCATGGTTTAGCCCTGAGGAGTAATTCTAGTCAAAGAATTTTGGAAGAAATAATCAAGAGCAATGATGCATATCTACTGTGAAAGGTAATTTCAATCAGGTAGAAACTTCCCAAAGTCCTCAACATGAAGATTAGGCCACCTAAACATGGCTGATTAGCCTATGATTTCCATTTTTTTCTCAAACTCAAAAAGGTGTTTAAATCTTGGGAGATTTAAAGGTGTTTTGCATCCAATAAACCTGAAAGAAACTGGAAAGTTAATGTGTGTCTACAAAATTCTTTTCCACTAGCCTGCTATTGACATTTTTTTATTTTATTTTTTAGGTGTTTCTACTTTTCTTCACTTTCTTTTCCTAGTATACCATACTGGTGAGCAGGTTTGAATTAGAAAAATCTATATTTAATATTTTGCTTTTTTTAAGTTAACTTTATTTCAAAGTGACACATTAAACATAAAAATTATGCATCATAATGAGGTATCACATGAGGTTTTTATCCATGTATATCTTGTGTATATTTAAATCAGGTTGAACATTTATTATTTATGTTGAATATTGTCAAAATCCTTTTTTCCTAGCTTGTTGAAACATGCAGTACATCATTGTTCTATATAGTTACCAGATTTTAAAATAGTACGTCAAAACTTGTTACTGTGATCTAGCTGTAACTCAGTAGTTCCAGATCAGCCTTTTCCCATGTTCCTTCCATCTCCATCATTCCTAGCCTAAGGTATCCACCATTCTATTTTAGATTCTAACATGTGATTAGAATAAATTTTAAAATTAGTGGAAATTTCTTTCAGTTTTCAAAACCATTCATTTTATAATTTATTCTTTTTGCCCCTTAATCATATCCAAATAACTGAAAGCTCTTGTTAATGTATGGAATGGGAAAACAAATTTATTCTACATCCACTTCCTATTTATACTTTCATTATTCTCAAAAACTTCTGATTTTAGGTACAACCGTACACTTATCGAATGTTCAAGTATCTACCGCCAATATTCAAAAATCCAAGAAAGATAAGCTACAGAAAATCTTAAGTAAACAGGAATTAATTTTGTTTGACCCCAAATGGGACCTGTTAATAGAATAGTGACTATGACACTCAAAAATAACACTCAAGTAAAACAATAGAGGGCTGCAGTGTGGCTCAGCGGTAGAGAATTTGTCTGACAAGTGCAGAATCCTGGGTTCATTCACCAGCACTGCCAAAAACCTAATTAAAAAAGGTACAAAAACAAGAAATGATTTTACTTCCCTTTGCAGCTGTTGTACCTATTGGATAAGGATGAGTTTCTTCACATTCAGGTGAAGAAACACAATTAAGACTGGAAGCAGCAGTTGAAAAGTTCATGCTTCAGACTCCTAAACTTAGATCTTTTCACTGGGTCACTTTTGGCTCTCATTGGCTCTGGAACCACCATTTAATTTAATGTAAATCTCCTATTTAAAAGCAAAATTTTTTTGAAGATATATTAATTATGGGTCCATGAGTCATGGAACAGTTTTGAAAATTTAGAAAGCAGAGTGAGACATGGTGATCTCCTTTCAGATTTCAATGAACATTGTCTTATTGGAATTAAATAAAATATGTGTAGCTATGTAAAAACAAAAGGGCATATAAAAAAGAACCAGGAATTAGAAAAGTAAAAAAAAAAAGAAATAAATTTGAAAATTTGTGTCATTCACATATGGTATTTTTAAAAATTATAGAATCTCTTTGGTTAGATTGTTCATAATCAATCTCACAGAGATATGATTTACAAAAAGTATTTTTAGTATTCAATTTAAATTTTTAATCATTTGGAGGCATAATTTCCTTTTTAACTTTGGTAATTATTTCTCAGATAATAGTTCATCATATTTAGAAGCATTAATCTGCTATAAGAAAATCCTGTAAGTTATTATTTATTTTTAATGAGCAAAACACTTAAAGTAATAAACTAAAAACAATCTATTTGAATCCATTGATATCTTAATCTCATTTCTCCTTTTACAACAAAATAGAGTGAGTGATTCATAAAAAGAAGAAATTTGTGACAGCTCTGGGGTTTGGAAGTCCAAGCCCAAAGCCTTTACAAGTTTGCTCTCTTATGAGGGTTGCTCTCTGCTTCCAGGATGGTGCTTGAACATTACATTCTCCAGAGAAGAGGAGTGCTACATTCTTACTTGGAAGAAGACAGAAGGGCAAAAAAGGGCAAATTCACTCCACTAAACCCCTTTATAATTGCATTAATCCCTTCATGGAGGTGACATTAACACCACTCAATAATTCCTGCTACCAATATGGATGCGTTGTGAATTAAGTTTATCACCTGAATTTTGATTCTAGAGGATACATTCAAACCACAGAAATTAGGAAATGTTCTTTAATTTTCTATACTTTATTTAACTTTGAGTTATATGTTGACCTAGTTTCTGTATTATTTTTGATGTTATTGTGAATATAATAAATGTCAGAGGCCTTTATATTTAGAAATTTTTTGAACTATTATCCGGATTACCATTTATGAGCTGTGCTGTTCTTTAGACCTATGAAGTCAGACTATTCCACCTCCCTATTTGTATAACATAAGATATGAAAATAAGTTCCTCATAATAAAATGTATCTTAATAAATGTTTATGTTTTATTATAGATTAAATGCATGTGACAATAATTTTCCAGATTTACCATTTTTCTTGATTATTATATTCAACGAAACTATGAAAAAATATGTCATGACATGGATTTGTCATCAAAATGTATTATATATAAATGTCATATAAACCTTTTTTTTTGTATTGGCTATTGAACCAGGGATGTTTTACCACCGAGACACATCCACAGCCCTTTTATATTGAGACAGAGTCTCACTAAGTTGTTTAGGATCTCACTCAACTGCTGAGTACTGGCCTTGGACTTCTAGGACTCCTGACTCAGCCTTCCAAGTTGCTGGAATTACAGGCATGTGCCACTTTGCCCAACAATGTATTTAAACATAATATAAAATTTATCTATTTGAGAGACAGGTGGCATTGACAACAGCAATGCTAATAAATTTGGAAATTCTTTTTTTGTTTGTTTTTTACATTCTAAAATCAATGTATAATCTACTACAGTGATTCATTTTGTCATAACATCCTTTGAGTTTTCCATTTCTGATACTGTTTTACTCACTAGTTAAATCAATCTTATTATCTATGGTATGGGTCAGTTTATTGTAATATTCATTGCATACCCACTTACATAATTTCTTGTTGTACTCTTCCATGAGACTCATGCCTCCTACAGTTTGCCACCATATCCATTTGATGGCATTGTACCTCTGTAAATTTTTATTATTTGTTCTTTTGTATTCATCTTCCTTCTCTAGTATATTCAAGAAGAATCAGTCTCTCTCTCTCTCTCTCTCTCTCTCTCTCTCTCTCTCTCTCTCTCTCTCCCCCCCCGCCCATCTCACACACACACACACACACACACACACACACACACACACACACAATGTACTTCAAAGGAAAGTATCTTTAAAGAGTGTAAATTGGTAACAGGCCCCAAAAGATGTGAGTCAACAAATATACCTAAAAATACAAAAGATGAACAAGTATTTTTTTCATTATTGTGAAAGCATTAATATGCTGATGCATATTGTAAAATCTGAGGTAGAAATAAGAAAGGAGAGAAATTTCTTCAAATAATTTAACTATGAAATGCTTTCTGCCTCGTATTCTTAGAGTATACAATTTTGGATTTTCTAACCTAAATCTAAGCAAATCCAATCTGAGGTTCCTTTAGTAGTTACACATGTAGTTCTATAATATTTTGATTTAAAATGTGCTTGAATTTCTCTTTATGCTCTCTTATGTTAAGCACATGTGTACATTTGTGTGAACTTGTGTGTTAAGAAAAATGAAACAATCCAACAAAAAGAACATCCTTTTATACAGATATAGTGAATATGGTTTATAATTGAATTAACTAGCAGTCTTACATGTATGCAGATGTGCAGGTAACTCATTACAAAGTTAAGACCAAATGTCACACATTCTGACAGCAAAGCAGAAAAAAAATAGCTACAACAAACAAAAACGACTCCTTATGGCAGTATTCCTGAAAGACTCCTGAACTAATTACAAAAGTACAGTTTCCAAATCTGTAAGTCATTTGACTGGAATATTGAAGATATCTCTAGGAAAATATTCTAAGAAAAGTGAGAAGTGTAAGGCAGCCTCTTAACCCTTGATAAGCAGAAAATATCATTTTCACTCACCCTTACAGTATTTCCTATTGCTTCACAAATTGTAAAATCAATAGACAAAATAAATAATTTGTTGGACCCTTTCCCTTGATTTTGCCTTATTCTAGCAACCCACTTCTATGTCTTCTGCTCACTGAGCACCCTCTTTCACCCTGTGAATTGTTCTGTAGAATGGGGCCTCATAACAATTGTTCAATAACTCACTGAAGCAAATCTCATGAAAAGTCTAGGTTGAAAATGACTGCAAAATCTCTAAGTATAATACAGAAGTACAGTTAATTATTGCCATGTTAATAATGACAATATATTTTGTCTTCAGATTAAAGAGAGATTAATTCAACAAAATGGAATTTATATTCCATATGTTCTAGAATAAAATTTCAAATGGCCTTCAGTATTGCATCTCTAGAAGCAAATTACATTATTCTATTAAATAACTATTAAATTGAATTCATAAGACATGATGTTGGGCTAAGGAATGCCTGTGTTTCCTTTGCTAAATGATCTGCTCTTTATAATTTAATTGATAACACTATACTACCAGTTACAAATACATTTAGTTCATTGATGATACAAACCTTAGAAACCATTGGACCAAGAAGCAAGCAGCTAGTAAGCTTAAAAAGAACTGTGACTTTGTCTGATACCTAACTACTACCTCAAGATGTTACAAATGCTATAGAATTACAATTATAAAGGCCAATATGTCATCCATAAATTAGGGGTAGCTTTAAATTCTGAGGGGAAAAAAATAAAGTTAAGGCCATTGACTTAGCTTAATTCATTTAACTGGGGTAATATAGAAAGAAAAAAAAATCAAGTAACTTTTTCCTAATCCAATTACAAAAATGTAATTTTTCTTTGCACCAGAGCCCCAGAGGTGACTTACTTGACAGAAAAGTTTTCATATATTTAAAAATACCAAGAATGTTATTTTTTTCTGAGAAATTCTCATGACAAGTCTAGGAGTAAAACAAATATTAAAGGAAGAAATAAGTAAAAAGCCCCCAAACAAAGCTGATTTCTAACTGAACAACTGCTATCAAATTCTTCAATTTCACATCAGTATTACTGTCATAACAGCCCATGTATGGTTGAGTCACTTTAGAAATATCATAAATAGTTTACTGCTCTATGAGATTACATGAGATGAAGGAAAATTAGCAGTGGCCAAGCCTGGTGATTTTTGGTGGTGTATTTGGATAGGTTAAGTAAATATAAATGGTCACAATCACCAGGGATTTGTGTGACATTTTTATTATCATTTAATAATAAAAAATAATAAAACAGTTAACAATAAAATTATTCACCAAGGTATTCACATTTATGAATTCATCTGATTATAGCACTTATCCATAAATTATTTTGTCAAAATTATCATGTATAAGGATTTTTTTACTACCTTCATTTCCTCTTTGAGTTGGGAATTGCTTGACATGAGACATGATCAACTTTCCCCTTGTAACTGTAGAAAAATAGTTTGATTCCTGATGCTGGCAGGAGCAAGACTCAATTAAGGTTGCAGTTGACATTTTCTACAGATCTTCAATGAAAAAATAGTGACTAATGTCATCAAACTGAATTTAAAAATATCTTTGGAAGTAATTACCTTAAAATAGGCTGAGCCTTGCATCATGGAATACATGAACACTTGAGTTTTTCTGTGGTAAATATAGTTAGAGTGCTAAGTGTGTGTCAGGCCCTCTGTTATGCTGTATGTGTATGAAAATAAAGTGCAATCTATATTTTCAATGTTAGCAAAATTAGGGGATGTGAGCAGAAAACAGACCTACAAACAGATCATTACTCTTCAATGTGCTAAGTGATATTACAGTTAGGATCAAAATGCTAAGAAAGACATCACAGTAGTACATATCTATTAGGGAGGTGGGAAAGGATTACCAGAGGAAGTGTTGTTTGAAATGAGTTCTAAAAGATATGTCAGAGATTCCCAAAGAAAAAGTGCTAAAGAAAAAAAATAATAATGCCAGGAAGAAAGAAGACGTTCACACAACACACACACACACTCACACACACACACACACACACACACACACACAAGTACAAGAACTCATACACACAGTACAGATTGTAGATTGATTTTTTTTTTAAGTCTTGGGATCCCTGAAAAACTAAATTCTCTTACTGTAGGGCAGAATCTTAATCAAAAAGATCTTTCTAAATGTGCAAGAAATTTGAACAAGAATGTGGATGATGACAATATCTAAGATGGATTTCTGAACGTTTAGGAATTTTGGTGAATGAAATATTATATTTATGTCCATTCCTCAAATATATATATACTTCATTCATCAATTAAACTATAGTGTTCTGAGACACTTTTTTTCACTCTTCTGATTTGGTTTTATTAATCTATTGTTTATTGAGAAAAAGGCTATAACTTAATGGCCAAGTGGTCTTGGCCTTCTTGGGGTTTTTTTTTTTGTTGTTGTTGTTGTTTGTTTGTTTGTTTGTTATTGTTGTTGTTTTGTTTTTTAAATTTCTGTTTTAGAAATTCAGTAAATTAAGATGATATAGTAAATTTAAGAGTACAAATTAAAAATAAATTTAGAAAATGAAAATCACTGCTGAAGTTTTAACTCTTAAAATTTATAAGATTTCCCAATTATTGAACAAATGTGAGTATCACAGGAATTTAGGAATCTGACTTTGAATAAAAGTTTGGAGTACAGTATATCATAATTGAATAAAATAAATAAATGGTTTTAATTAAATTTTGTAAATTTTTTTTATGTGGTATTTTGTGGCTTCCATTAAAAAACCTGGTCCAACCATTGTGGCACATGCCTGTAATCCCAGCAACACAGAGAGATAGCAAGTTCAAAGGCAGTGTGAACAGTTTATAAGAACCTGTATCAAAGCACAAACTTTAAAAAAAAAATCTGGGGAGGTAGGTCATTGGTTGGTAGAGTATTGCCAGGATGTGTGAGGTCTTGGGTTTAATTTCCAATTCTAGCACCACCCCCAGTTAAAAAGAAAGAAAGAAATGAAACTGAATATAAAACTGTACTCTATGGTTGGCTTTTCACCAGTAGCATCCCTGTTTGCAGAGGGTTCAGGACATGCTAACCCAAATATGGCATATTGGGAGTTTGAAGACTTTAAGCTAGAGGAATTTGAAGAATAGTAGGTGCACAAAAGACTCTATGACCTTCCCCTGAAGCAGGTCATAAGAACCTCAGATGAGAGACACCCTGCCCTATACCTGAAGAAGAGCAGGAATCATATTTACAAAGTTCACAGAGGGGATTTTGAACACAGAGGCCTTGTGTAGTTTTCCAGTGTGAGGGGCTTCATTCATATCTTTTATTTTACTGCAATTTTTTCTACTCTTCATCAAACTTAGCAAAAAAAAAAAAACACTAAAGTTTAACTGTCTTTAGGGCTTCATATTCATGAAATATCCTGTGTCATAAAATATTTCTAGTAAATAAATTTATGTATTTTTGAATAGTTAATCTGCATTTTGTTATAGGAGCCAAGCCAATGATAGATAGAAGACAAGATATTTTTCCCTGTATTCCATGAAATAGTAATAAATAAATAATTAAATAAATATCAGAAGTGAGCTTCATATTCATGAAATATCCTGTGTCATAAAATATTTCTAGTAAATAAATTTATGTATTTTTGAATAGTTAATCTGCATTTTGTTATAGGAGCCAAGCCAATGATAGGTAGAAGACAAGATATTTTTCCCTGTATTCCATGAAATAGTAATAAATAAATAATTAAATAAATATCAGAAGTGAGCATATACCAAAAACAAAACAAAACAAAACAAAAACCCATACACAAAAAAACAAACAAAAAAAGTATTCATGGCATTTGTTATTCTTCTATTTAAAGGACACAAGTGTAGAAGACTACCATAGCAAGTGTTTGAAACACAAATTTTTAAAAATACAATTATTAAAATATAAACAATTTAGAAATGATTTTCATTAAAATTAGAGTTAATTCAAGAGTTACCTAGAATAGAAAGGACATACGTGACAAAAGATCATGCATAGTCATCATCTTAAAATATATTTTCTATCTTTAGAAATATTTTTAAACAGACCCAGCTATTCACTCCTTAGTATGTATCCAAATGAATTAAAATCAGCATACAAAAGTGATGGAGCCACATCAGTGTTAAGAGCAGCATAATACACAATAGCTAAGCTATGAAACCCACATAAGTGCCCTTTGACAGGTGAATGGATAAAGAAATTATGGTATATATATATGATGGAACATTACTTAACCATAAAGAAGAATGACTTTACGACATTCACCTGTAAATGGATGGATCTGGAGAACATCATGCTGGGTGAAATAAGTCAACCCTCCAAATGGTCTCTCTCATATTCGGATGCTAACCTACAAAAAGGGGTTGGGGACAGAGTCAAAGTTCAGTGGATTAGACAAAGGGGAATGAAGGGAACAGAAGGAGGATAGGAATAGGAAACGATGGTGGAATTAATCTGACATAACTTTCCTATGTACATACAAAACTACACCAAGATAAGTTTTATCATAATCTACATCCACAAGACTGGAACCTTAATTTCAACAAGATATTCCTTGCTTGTATAAATATATCAAAATAGAATTTACTGTCATGTATAACTATAAAGAACAAAAAGAAAAGAGGGAAGTTATATCAAACATGTATTAAAGCTGGAATCCGAAGGCCAGAAATCTGAATTGATGTCTGTGTTCTTACTGCTACTAAGCATCCAAGACTATATATGAAGGAAAGAGCTTTGGGGAGCTGTTCACTTTCTCCTGAAATCTAATAATTCCTTAGGGTTTGGAGATACCTGTCTATTGTGGGGATTTGTGTAGGGGAGTGCCTCTGCTTCAGGAGCCAGGGGAGCTTTGGAACTTGCCTCTCAGATATATTAACTCATGCCTATGAGGATTCATATGAAGGCATTTACAACTCAGTCCCTCCTGTCTCTTTCTCTTCCTGTTTTGTATTATGAGCTCCAAACAGAAAAGGGAGAAAGAGGACAGATTTTGCTTTACATGTACGGTAGATGAAATATCTGGATTGAATATTCTCATACTCGTCACATTGTATCCTGGAGTTTCCTGATAGATGGAGTTGTTTCTACCTTTACTCAAGGAACTCAAGAGAATATGATTGTCATAGGACTGTTTTATGAAACTGATAATGTCATTGGCATTTATATTGCAGGCATTGATTGAATTGCTTTAATTTCAACAATCTGCTTGAATGTACTTTGATAAATACAGTATTTTTAAAAGAAATATTTTCAACATTTAATAGCACCGCTAAATCTCAAAACAAATTTAAATGCACGTTTTTCTTTAGGCTGGATTTATATTGTATTGTTTCTGTAACACTCCCATAAATCATTTATATTTTAGATCCTGATTTAACATCACAATCATTTTTCTGCCTCCAAGAAACTTCTTCACAACTAAGTTAATTCATCTTTGTTTAGTTATGTTTTTATAGGTTAAATGGCCTCTTTTATTTGACAAATTAAGCACTTGAGAATTTATTATTGGGTCTTGGTTTTAATGGTGTGATTTCACTGCAGTTCTCTCTCTGGTCATATAAAAGATGAATAGCTTTGAGGTTTGAAATGTAAGGTTGAAAAGTTAAAAGGGTGTTCATGTGATCAGGTAAAGCATTCATAAATATGTTTGATAAAGTGAAAAATCATACTTCAAGGTTTCGCAATATAAAGATAATTCTTATACAAATTATTGGGGAATCAAAATTAATCATTTTATATATAATATTATATTGATTTATTATACCTACCTTAATAATTACACAATATAATGATAAAAATTTGTTATGGCTTATGTTAATAAAGAGAAAAAATGAGGATTTCTTTCAGATAACTAGGCCAAAATTACTAAAAATGCTACATATGAAACAACCCTATGTCACACAAATATGTATCATGAACTAAATTTTATTTCTTATGCCTCATGAACTGAAGAAATCAGCATATAATTAAACCCATGCTTAAAAATGGATCCAGGACTAAAGGGTAAGAACAATGACTATAAAGCCTTATTCACTGAAGTATAAACACAGAGTATGCAAATCCTCTCTCTAATAAACTCCTTTCTCCTATGTCAATATTAGATGATCAAATACTTCTATGCTTTAAAATATGGACATAGTAATATAAAGTTATGACAGTTCAATTTATGATTTTTATCTATCTATATATTTATTTGTAATATTAGGTATTTAAATCAGGGATACTTGAAATAAATTCCAATCCCTATTCATTTTTTTTATAATTTTGAAACTAGGTCTCACTAAATTGCTGAGGCTGTCCTGGAACTTTGGATCCTCCTGTCTTAGCCTCCCAAGTCACTGGAATTGCAAGCCTGTGCCACCATTTCCAACTGATTTTTCAACTTTATGGTGGTTTAACAATGTACCCATATAAACATTGTATTTTTCACTTTTGGTAATCAATAAATTACATAAAATATCCAACACATTATTGTAAGTACAGCTTTGTGTTAAAATTATTTTTTCCACCAGAGTCTAAGTTGAGCAAATGTAAGAAAGACCAGGCTAAATCCATGATGTTGGTTAAGTATAGTAATTTCACTTTTATTTATATTTTCAGCTCATGATCAGTTCAGGAGTAGGTAATTCCATCAAAATGTAAGGAGTATCTGTAGAAATTATCATTCATGTATTTAATAAACATTTTCTATGTGCCAAGGTGATATGTTGAAAACTTTAAAGGGGTTATTTTATGCAATATAAACAGAAATCCTATTGCTATTCCCACTTGAAGGGAAGAAACTGAGGCTATGGGAATTAAAGAGACTAACTATAAGTCATCAAGTTGCTTGATCATATATCAGTTTTATTTTTAGAATTTTTTTTTAGGAACCTCCATATTGTGTTCCATAATGGCTCCTAAATTGACATTTCTACTAGCAGTGAATAGGAATTCCATTCTCCACTTCTTCACCAACACCTGGTATCCTTTATATTTTTTATGACAGTCATTTGAACACATTAGGAAATTTTTCATTATGGTTTTAACTTGCATCTTTCTGGTGATAAGAGATATTGATATTTTAATATATCTATTGGCTATTAGCATGTCTTATTTTGAGAAATGTCTGTTGACAACCACAGAACATTTTTCAAGTTGAGCTATTTGTTTTCTTGATAATGAATTGTTTGAGTTCCTCATATATTTTGAATATTAACCCCTAATCATATGTATGGTTTGCACAAATTTTATTCTATTCTGTAGGTTCTTTTCATTCTGTCGATTGTTTCTTTAGGGGTCTTAAAGCTTTTTAGTTTGATGTAATTTAATTTGTCTGTTTTTGTTGTTGTTATTAGTTTGTGTGTTTGTGTGTGTGTGTGTGTGTGTGTGTGCACAAGCGCGCACGCTTTGGGAGTCATTTCCAAAAACATTTTGCCAAGACGGATGTCTAGAACACATTTCAACAAGTGTTTTGTAGTGCTTTTACAGTTTCTAATCTTACATTTAAGTGCTTAATCCATTTGATATTAATTTGCATTAGAGGTGTGATAAAGGTAAAATATCACTTCTTGCAAATGGATCTCTGGGTTTGTGAACACAATTACTTAAAGAAAGAGCCTTTACTTGGGAGTTTCATCAAAAAGGAGCTGAATGTATGCACTTGTTTCTAGCCTTGAATTCTGTTCATAGTTCTATGTGTGCCAGTACCATGATTTGTAGACTATTTTAAGGTCAGATAGTATAATGCTTCCCACTTCATTGTTTTGTTTAAGATTACTTTGTGTGTTTGGCATTCTTTGTGGTACTGTGCAAATTTTGAGTTTTTTATTATTATTGTTTTGTTTGCTTTGTTTGTATGTGAAAAATGCCTTTGAAATATTGATAGAGATTGTATTACCCTACATTTATTTGGAGTAGAATGGACATTTTAATATTTTTTTCAGTTCATAAACATGAGTTATCTTTTCCATTTATTTTGTGATTCTTGAATTCATTAATATTTTATAGAGCTCACCATAGACATTTTTTACTTCCTTCATTAATTCCTATTTTATATTTTTTCATATTACTATTATGTTGTTGTCATTTAAGAAAAGTTTCACTAATGTGTTAATATTTCAGCGAAGTTGTTGCAATGGGTTTAAAAGGAGAGAGACACACTATAAGAGACCATAATGTAAAAAGTTTTATTCAATTAAAATATTTCACAGACCTATGGGACTTATTAAATAACTATCACAACCAGAAAATAAATTACATCTGAAAAATTAAATCCAGTATTAAAACCTACAATATCCCTGAAAGGAAAACTTTTAACTGCTTCATTTTCTCCTGATATATTTCTTAACTTTTTCCCAAACAGAGTGCTCTCAACCCAGAAAAGAATGAAGGTCATAAGTAACCCAAACACTAGGAATATACAGACAAAAGAAGAGCTAGAAATATTTATTAAGACTTGGGAATTTAACTTTGAAGTCACATCACTTACTTAACCAATCATAAGATTTCTATGCACTGAATATTGTAAAAGGAATCTATAAACCATAAAGTTGTCGATATTGTTAAAAATTAGCTATATGCAGTATTATGCCTATAAATTTTTTTTCTCATAAATTATATTTATAACAAAACTACAATTAAAATATTTACTATACTTGCTTATTACACATTCAGGGACACAGCAGGGACATATGTGTTTGATGGCTTAGTATCCACTTCATTGTGTTTACTTATTTGTGGAATGAACAAACAATACATAGCACATTTTTCCAACATTCAAGATGTTGCAATAATACCATAAAAGTCTCTGGAAATTGCATTCAACACTATTTAATTAAGTATAACTCCTATAATAAAATAAATTACATTATACAGTATCTTTTTCAATGAGCTTTGGTTTGAAACTCAACAAAGAAATCAATCTTAAGATTTGAATCATGGCATGTTTTCTCTGATAAGGGGATGCTAATAAACTTATTCAGGGTGGGCATGGGACAAGTGGAGGAACTTTGAATTGGGTAAAGCGGGGAGGGGAAGGGGCATAGGGTTAGAAAAGATGGTGGAATGAGAGGGGACACCTCTACTCTATGTATGATTACAGGAATGGTGTGACCCTACATCGTGTAAAAGCAAAAAGTGAAAAATTGTGCTCCATTTGAAAACAATGAATCGAAGAGCATTCTGCTGTCCTATATAAATGATTAGAACAAGTAAAAAAGTTAAAAGAAAAAAGATTTGAATCTTGACAAAATTGGTAGTTCTTTGAAATTTGAGAAATGCATTGGCACAACCACAAGACATAGTCTATCCCTCACTTGGAAATAAAACCTTTTATTAATTTGGGAGAATAAGACTGAACATTGGATAATATAAACTTGTTGAAGTCTAAAGCCATCTGGAAAACTGGCCAAGGAATGAAGAGAATTCATGGTAATGGTGGCAGGTAAAAAATAAAACTGCATTGAACTGACCAACTGCATATTTTATTAAATCACTTTGAATAAAAAAATGTGAAATGCTTCATTTGTGTTTTCTCAGAAACAAATCAAAAAATTACAGAGTCCTATGCAATGTAGAGACACAAAGTGTATGCTGAGCAGCTAGAGGTCACTCCAGTTGTGGAATTTTAGCAACTAGAGGTCACTCCAGGTATTGTTGGAATAAATGGCATCGTGGCTCTGGCAGCAGATACAAAGGAATGACACTCTGGAGAGGAGGTAGGGGAACTCTGTTATCAGCCAGTGGGTAGATGAGGGTCCCAGGTGGAGGTTCGATCTTTATTTTATGGTTTATCTTCCACTGTTCTTACCTCTGTCTTCATAAATGGTCATTCAATAAGTCGAAGACCTCTCCCAATAGAGTCTATCAAGAGGAGGCCTTGGGAGCATACATCTTCTCATTCTGTTCTTGAATATATTCAGATACTTTCTTCAGAACCTTCTCTTAATGAGTTTCCATGCATAAGAAGATGGTATATGTTGTTAAACAAGCCAAGTAGCCTTCAAGATACAATTGGCTTCCAAGCTTCTCTGTTTCTGCATAAATGCTTTTGAGTTCCAACTGTCTCTAGAAACTGCTGCCTATTAATCTGATTCTCCATCTGCCGGGAACTTGGTCTGGAACCAGCAGCGTGTGCCACTGCTACTGTCTCCTTAAATGAATACCTTCCTGACCCCTGCGCCTGCTATGACCTCATGGTGAGGACAGGACCCACCTCACTGAGAGTTTGGGGAGCCCCGAGGGGGAACCATGGGTCAGATCCCGGACCTGAACCCGGGAGGAGTCCAGGGAGCAGCCCCTGACCATTGGACCTACCAACCACCCAAAGAAGCCCAAGGCCTCCCCCTCGCTGCTTCCCCGGGCTGCTGCAGGGGGTCTGTAGCTATAGTCCCTGCCCAGCGCCGCTGGCTGCCACATCATGGTTAGGCTCAGCGAAACACAACCTGCCTCTTCTACCCTCCAGCTGCTGTCGTGCCTTTCATTTTATTTTTAAATGGAATGTTGTAAAATCTATTTTCAGGTATTTTATTTGTGTGTAGAAATGCTACTCATGTTATATGTTGACATTACATCATGTAACTTTACTGAATTCATTTATAATATCTGATAATTGTTTTGGTAAGTTCTTCAGAATTTTCTGTTTATGAGATCATGACATCATTAGTGACAATTTCACTTTATGAAAGGGTCTTTATAATGCCAAATAATTTATTTGAATACCATTTTAATTAGTAATTATTGTATATGCACAGATTTGACAACACCATTAACAAATGAGACATTGTGTTTACCTCCCAAAACAAGATAAAAATTCTAGAAATTTACATGGAAACACAAATGATATCAACTAGAAGATACAAGCATGCAACGGTATTTCAAATGATTTAGAATGAAAAATTCTTAGATTATCTTGAGTACAGCACAAGCTATTGTGACAAGTTTCACTATTCATTTTAAGAGTATAAATCAGTTTCAAAAGATTAACTTCTTTAGAACTATTACTCTTTAAAGCAATTAAGAAAATCTGTCAATACTGCCTTTATAATTTCTATTGTTTCTATGTCTTTCT
This sequence comes from Ictidomys tridecemlineatus, assembly GCF_052094955.1. NCBI lineage: Eukaryota > Metazoa > Chordata > Mammalia > Rodentia > Sciuridae > Ictidomys > Ictidomys tridecemlineatus. The sequence continues at coordinate 90,329,825 of NC_135484.1, read as the reverse complement.
TCCATTTTTATTGAATCTAACTTAAATTCCATAATTTAATTTATAGTTATGATATATCTTCCTATTTTTTTCTCATACTAGGAATTAAATCCAGAGGCACTTTACCACTAAGCTACATTCTCAACCAGTTTTAGTTTTTTTTTATTTTGATAGAGTCTCACTAAGATGCTTAGGGCCTCACTAAGTTTATGAGACTGTCCTCAAACTTATGATCCTCCGGTCTCATCTTGGAATAACAGATGTGCACCACACTCTTGTCTCTTTCTTTCTCCACTTCTTGAAGATGAAAGTTTTAAAAGGAATGTGTCCTGGGTTGCGACTTTTCGGTTTTAATTATGGTCAATAATGTTACACTATTCAGAACTATGAATCCTAAGACTCACATTACCTCTTACTTTTTGGAAGGAGTGAAACAGTAGATTATTTTAGTTAATGGTTTGGGTAACAGAAAAGGCATGGCAGATCCATAACTGTGTATAATACACCCCACACATCCTGTGGTCTACCCTGTATGCTATGTTTATTCCATCTTTAGGATTCATCTCTCCTACCTGGTGATCAATTATATTCTAAAAGTTCTGATAGCATAAGAAAATTATTCACAATAAATGTATAGAATGTGGATAATAAACAAATATAATGACTATTTATAATCATTAACATGTATATATGCAAGTATTAATATGAATAAAGAGAAGTTGATTTGTCATGTAATAAGATGTGGTGTACAGATACAAAGGAGCATTTTTAGTGTATCTAAAGAGATTTCAAGGTATCAATATTTTTTGAAAAATATACTATACTTCATATGAGGCATGCAGTATTTTAACAGCTTTCAAAGAGAATATTAACATAACTGTAACCATAAATAAAATTTAAAAATCTAACTTGACTTTCATACTCACTGCATCTATAAGTAAACATTATGTTGATTATTATGAAGATAAGAAGAGGAATCCCTAAAGAAATATATTCTCATAAAATATGTGTCATCTTTTTAAATATCAAACCATTTTCAGTTTGCATTATATCATATTTGTCATACATTCTTTTACATATTTAAATTAGTTCTTGGAAAACAATTGAGCAATAATCTTGGAAATATATATTATACTTTGTTTTTCATTTCATGGAGCAGAGTGGTGCTACAAATACTTTGGACATTGTAATTAACAGGAAAAGGTAGAGATCTTCTTACATCTCAACAAGAATATTCTGCAGTATATACCAAAACTTTATATATTATGATTATTTTAATCATTAATATCTCAATATACTGGCTTCATTTATTTAAAAAATGATATCTAAATGGAATGAAAGTTAACTCTACTATTTACCTTTTGATAGTTTATTCTCTCAGAACCTACTAATAAATATTTGTGTATTGGGATAACAAGAACTGTTTATTCTTAATGCAAATAATTGCTTATATATGCAGGTGTGGGCGAGGCACAATTATGAAGCATCAGCCATCATGTTGGTAGAAATGTGAGCTAAAAGCACAAAGGAATTCCTTTATTTCTTGTTAAGCTCAAGATAAGTGACAAAATCAACAAAAACAGTAAGTAGATAGAACAATAGACTTTTGAAGAAAGGAAAAGAAATAAATTATTTCTTAAAATTTTAATATGAGAGGAAATAGATGAAAATTCACTACTACATTGAACCTTTTTATCATGGAATTCTAGAAGGCTGACAAAATGACCTCAATCAAGAATATTAAAAGCTGCAACAAAATGGTGTCTTTTGGGATTAGAAGTACTTCTTTGATATTCTTGTGTAGGTAGCATTAAAGAACTCAGAAGATTTTTCTTCTGATCACTTACTGATATTATAAATGTTGTTCTTTATAATAGAAAAGTATTGACAACTTATTTTTGAAGCTGTTGGAGTAGAGAAACTCAGTACTCACAGATACTGGGTACATAGGAAATAGTAATGTTTTCCTGAAACCAATATTTATCAGTTTTCTTATTTAAGAGAACTGTATTTTGATAAATTGCATGCCTACCATTGTATTGTTAGCTATCAGAACAAATGTTAATTTATAATTCAGCTTTTATTTTTATTATAGACTTGTGCCTTATGAAGTTTTGAGGTGCATTTGTAAGCCAAATTTGTACCCTCAATACTTTGTTGTAAATCACAATTATATCCTCACTAAATTAGAATTTGGACATCCCAGAAAAAACTTCAAAAACTTTCTCTCTTAAATATAAATAGGTCATTCACTATTTTTATATCAAATATCAAAATCCAGTTATATAAAAATAAGGCAAAATATTGAACACATATTTCACAGATTAAAACAAATGAACAATACACCTATAAAAAGTGTTCATTATCATAAAAAAGGGCAAAGAGAAAAGACATTGAGATACCAAAAGATAGCTATCAGAATGGATACAATAAAATCTTTTACAATGATAAAATATTGATAAACATGTGAAATAAAAATAACACACATTAGTAATGGATTCTAATTTGCCACAACTTTAGACAACAGCCAATATATACAGCATTTAATTCTAGAAAAATACTAATAGTAAATATTGAATAGAAACATGTTTGTGTATGTAAAAAATGTTTTAACAGAATATTAATTTATTTGTAATAAAACTATCTACATGACAACAAATAAACAGCTAATTACAATATATCCAAAGAACTGACTACACAAGTATGAAAGTAAATATTATAGAATTGTATGTAAACATATGAGTTGTTCTCCCAAATATAATATTGAACCAAAGAAACCAAGCCCAGAAAGAACACACACTGTATGAATTCATTCATATAAAACCAGTGGCTTTCAAGGATGTTGGTAAAGATGTTTCTTTATTTTATTTTTATTTTCATTTGGTCTTTTGAGTTATACATGGAAGAAGAATGTATTTTGATATATAATACATATATGGAGTATAACTTCCCTTTGTTATGGTTGTACATGATGTGGAGTTACACAGGTCATGTGTTCATATATGCACATAGGAAAGTTATGTCTGATTCATTCTTACTGTCTTTCCCATTCCCACTCCCCATCCCTTTTCCCTATTCCCCACTGTCTCATCAGGTGAACCTCTACTCCCCTTCCAACCTATTGTGAGTCAGCATTACGTATCCCAGAGACAATTTGGCATTTGTTTTGGAGGGAATTGCCTTATTTCACTCAGCATGATACCTTCAGTTCTACCCATTTATCAGCAAATGTCATAATTTCATTTCTCTTTAAGGATGAGTAATATTCCCCTGTTTATATGTACCACATTTTCTCTATCCATTCATTGATTAAAGGGCACTTAGGTTGGTTTGATAGCTGTGAATTGAGTTGTTATGAATGATGATGTAGCTGTGTTGCTATGGTTTGCTGGTTTTAAGTACTTTTTAATTCTACTCCTGTAGCCAAAGAGTAGGATAACCATGTCAACTGGTGGTTCCTTTCCAAGTTTTCTGAGGAATCTTCATACACATATCCAGAGTGGTTGCATTAATTTGCAGTCCAACCAGCAATGTATGAGTGTGCCTTTTACCTCCACCTTTGCCAGCATTTATTGTTACTTATATTCTTGATAATTGCCATCTGACTGGATGAGATGAAATCTCATGCCTTTCTCTAATTGCTAGTAACGTTGAGCATTTTTTCATATATTTGCTGACCATTCATATTTATTATTCTGTGAGTTATCTTTTCAGTTTTTTGTCCATTTTTTGATTTGATTATTTGTTTTTCTGGTGTTAAATGTTTTTGAGTTCTTTATATATCCTGGATATTAATGCTCTATCCGAGATGACAAAGATTTTCTCCCATTCTGTAGGCCCTCTCTTCCCTTTCTTGATTGTATTCTTTGCTCTGAAGAAACTTTTTAGTTTGATAAAGTTCTATTTATTGATTCTTGATTTTACTTTTTGTCCTTCAGGAGTCTTGTTGAGGAATTCAGTTCCTAAGCCAGCATGATAGATAGCTGGGCCTAGTTTTTTTTCTAATATGCTCAGGGTCTCTTGTCTAATGCCTAGGTCCTTGATCCACTTTGAGTTGAGTTTGATGCAGGGTAAGGGACAGGGGTCTAATTTCATTTTATTACATATGGATTTTCAGTTTTCCCAGCACCATTTGTTAAAGAAGCTATCTTCTTTCCAATGTATGTTTTTAGTGCCTTTATCTGTTATGAAATAACTATTTATGTGGATTTGTCTCTGTGTCTTCTATTCTGTATCACTGGTCTTCATGTCTGTTTGAGTGCCAATACCATGCACTTCTGTTACTATAGCTGAGTAATATAATTTAAGATCTGGTATTGTGATGCCTCCTGTTTCACTTTTCTGGCTGCGGTCGCTTCATCTATTCTGGGCTTCTTATTTTTCCAAATGAATTTTATGACTACTTTTTTCTATTTTTATCAAGAATGTCATAAAAACCTTAATAAGAATTACCTTCACATTGTGTAATGTTTTTGGCAGTATGGACATTTTGACAATATTAATTCTGCCTATCCAAGAACATGGGAGAACTTTCCATATTTTAAGATATTTTCCATTTTCTTTCTTTAGTGTTCTCTAGTTTTTGTTGAAGAGTTTTTCACCTCTTTTGTTAGATGAATTCCCAGATATTTTTTTATGAATATTTTGAATAGAGTATTTTTCCCAATTTCTTTTTCAGCTAATTCATCAATACGTTTAGGAATAAAATTGTTTTATGGCTGTTAATTTTATATCTTGTTACTTTGCTGAATTTTTTGTGAGTTCAAGAAGTTTTCTAGTGGAGTTTTTGAGTCTTCTAAATGAATAAACCTGTGGTCACCAAATAGGGAGAGTTTGGATTCTTCTTTTCCTATTTGTATCGCTTTAATTTCTTTCTTCTATCTAATTGCTCTGGCTAGCGTTTCTAGGACTATGTTGAATAGAAGTGATGAAAGAGGGCATTATTGTTTTGTTCTAGTTTTTAAAAAGAATGCATTAAATTTGTCTCCATTTAGAATGCTGTTGGCCTGGGGTGTAGCAACAAAGCTTCTACAATGTTGAGGTATGTTCCTACTATTCCTAGTTTTTCTAGTATTTTGAACAGGAAGGGGTGCTGTATTTATCAGATGTTTTTTCTGTATCTATTGAGATGATCATATGGTTCTTACCTTTCAGTTAATTAATGTATGTTGAACCAACCTTGCATCCCTGGGATGAATCCCACTTGATCATGGTGCACAATCTTTTTAAATGTGTTTTTGAATGTAATTGCCAGTATTTTATTAAAATTTTTTTCATCTATGTTAATCAGGGATATTGGTCTGAAATTTTCTTTCCTTGATGTGTGTAGGGCATGATGTAATATGTGGGGAATGTTGCATCAGAAAGGAGGAAACCTAACTTGATGTAGGACATGCAACATGTGGGACATGTTGCATCAGAAAATAAGAAACCTAACTTCATACCTGCTTTGGAGTCCTGGGGCCACACACGGCTAGATAGTGCCTGGCAATCAGCCAGAAGGCAGTGCTGTGGGTGGTGATGAAAAATCAGACGACCTCTAGGATAGGCTCAGAACCCTTCCGTGTTTGTGGACAGCTCCTGACTCCCAGGATGGGTGCACACATAAACTCTTCCCACCCTGCTGACCTTTATCCTGATTGGCTCCTGTACATTATATTAGCTGTGTGTGTTTTCTCTATAAACTGAGATCCTGCTTTGACTGGTCTCCCTGATGTGTCTGATTGTTCCCCAGGCTGGGTGAGGGCAGTCAGTCGACTCTTTACTTTCTTGGCTTGTCCTGGTTGGGGGGTACTCTCCCCAATCTTTCCCACAGGTCTGTGGCGGGGGGGGGGCTAAATACCCGGAACGATGTGTCTTTGTCTGGTTTTGATATCAATATGATACTAGTTTCATAGAAGCAGTCTGGAAGGGTTCCCTCCCTTTCTATTTCATGGAATACTTTGAGAAGGATTGGTGTCATTTCAAAGAAGTTCATTGAAGGTCTGGTAGAAATTAGCTGAATATCTGTCTGGTCCTGGGTTTTTCTTTTCTGGTAGGCTTTTGATGGCCTCTTCAATTTCATTTCTTGAAATTGCTCTGTTTAAGAGCAAAAACGGCATGATATTGGCACCAACATAGACTTGTAGACCAATGGTGTAGAATAGAGGACATAGAGACAAACTTGCATAAATATGGTTATGTCATACTTAACAAAGGTACCAAAAACATTCACTGGAGAAAAGATAGCCTATTCAACAAATGGTGCTGGCAAAACTGGAAATTCATATGTAATAAAATGAAATTAAACCTCTATCTCTTATCCTGCACAAAAATCAACTCAAAGTAGATCAAACACTTAGGCACTAGAACAGAGACCCTGTACCTAAAAGAAGAAAAAATAGGCCCAAATATTCACCATGCAGCCTAGGATCTGATGTCCTTAACAAGTCTCCTAAAGCACAAGAAGTGAAATCAAGAATCAATAAATGGGATGGATTCAAATTAACAAGCTTCTTCTCAGCAAAGAAAACATCAATAACCTGAGGACAGTGCCTACAGATTGAGAGAACATCTTTATCACATACACCTCTGATAAAGTATTAATCTCTAGGATATATAAAGAACTTAAAAAACTTAACACCAAAAAAATAATAATTCAATCAATAAATAGGCTAAGGAATTAAACAGATACTTCATAGAAGAAAAAATACAATTGATCAACAAATATACAATAAAGTGCTGAATATCTCTATCGATTAGAGAAATGCAAATCAAAACTACACTAAGATTTCATCTCACTCCTGTTAGAATGGCAATCATCAAGAATACAGGCAATAATAAATGTTGGCAAGGATGTGGGGAAAAATGTACACTCATACATTGCTGGTGGGATTTAAAATTGGTGCAACCACTGTGGAAAGCTGTATGGAGATTCCTTAGAAAACTGGGAATGGAAGCACCATTTGACCCAACTAACCCACTTCTTGGTTTTTACCCAAAGAACTTAAAATCAGTACTATACTAAAGCAGCCATGTCAATGTTTATAGCAGCTCTATTCACAATAGCTAAACTATGAAATTAACCTAGGTGTCTCTCAATAGATGAATAGATAAAGAAAATGAGGTGTATATATTCAATGGAATATTACTCAGCTTTAAAAAAGAGTGAAATTATGGCATTCACCAGTAAATGGATGGAGTTAGAGAATATCATGCTAAGTGAACTAAGCCAATCTCACAAAATGAAAGGCTGAATGTTTTCTCTAATATGTGGATTCTAATTCACAATAAGGCAGGGGGCACTAAAGAAGATTAGTGTTACCTTAGATTAGGTAGAGGGAAGTGAAGGGAGGGGAGGGAAAGAAATGCGGGAATAGGAAAGAGACTGAAGCAGACATTATTACTTTATGTATATATGACTATATGACCAATTTTGATTCTGCAACATGTACACCCATAAAAATGAGAAATTATATCCCATCTATTATGATATATCAAAGTGCATAAATACATTCTACTGTAATGTTTAACTAATTAAAACAAATTAATTAAAAAATGCTCTGTTTAAATTTTCTATGTCCTCTTGATTCAATTTGGGTAGGTCAAATTTGTTGATATCTTCAAGATTTTTTATTTTATTAAGGTGTAAATTTTCCAAATTAGGTCCTGATTATCATCTGTATTTCAGTATTTTCCATTGTGATATTTCCTTTTTCATCACTAATTTTATTAATTTGAGTTTTATCTCTCTTTATTAGCTTGGCTAAGGGTTTATCAATTTTATTTTATTTTTTATCAAAGAACTATTTTTTTGTTGATTTTCGAATTATTTTGTTTCAATTTCATTGATTTCAGCTCTGATTTTAATTATATTCCATCTTCTACTGCTTTTGGTATTGATTTGTTCTTTTTCTAGGGCTTTGAGATGTAATGTTTAGTCATTAACTAGTTGACTTTATAATTTTTTAATGAACCAGCTCAATGCAATGAACTTTCCTCTTAGCACTGACTTCACAGTGTCTCAGATTTTGATAAGTTTTATCATTATTCTCATTTTTAAAATTTTATCCCTGATTTTTTCTTCTGTCCATTCATCATTCAATAATGTATTATTTAGTCTCAAGGTGTTAGAGTAGCTTTTATTTTTTATTTTGTCATTTATTTCTAATTTTCTTTCATTATAATATGATAGGATGCTCTTCTTTTTTTGTGTATGTTTGTGTATTGGCTAAGAGTTGCTTTGTGCCCTACGATATGGTCTATTTTAGTGAAGGATCCATGTGATGCTAAGAAGAAAGTACATTCAGCCCTTCATGGATGAAATATTCCATATATGCCTGTTAAGTCTAAATTATTAATTATATTTTTTAGTTCTATAACTTATTTATTTAATTTTTGTTCAGAAAATCTAGCCAGTAGTGACTGAGGTGTGTTAAAATCACCCAGTATTATTGTGTTTTCATCTTTTTGCTTCTTGTAATTGAGAAGTGTTTCTTCTGTGCACATAGATGCATCATTCTTTGGGGCATAAATATTTAAGATTATTATGTCTTGTTGATGTATAATTCCCATAACCAGTATAAAATGTACTTCTTTGTCCCCTCTGATTAACTTTGGCTTGAAGTCTGCTTAATGAGACTGGAAGCCCCTGTTTGCTTATGAGATCCATGAGAATGATATGCTTTTTCTCGTCCTTTTATATTCAGTCTTTGAATGTCTTTGTTTACAAGGTAAGTCTCTTGGAGACAGCATACTGCTGGTCTGTTTAAAATACAATCTGCCAGTCTAGGTCTCTTGACTGATGAATTCAGGACATTTACATTCAATATTATTCTTGAGATATGAATTTTATTCCCTGTCATTTTGATTTATTTTTGTTTTTAATTTGAATTAATTTCTTCATTGATTCACTGTTCTTTTAGTGTAGTTCCTCTCCTTTGCTGGTTTTCACTTTCTCCTTATTACTTAAGCAATTTGTGTTTACTGGGCCTGCATTTTGGGCCAAAACACAAGTTTGCCAGGAATTGGCTCTCTCAGCCACAGGGCCCCACACTGTGGCCCCCAAATGGCTCCTTCCTTTGTCTTCCGCACACCCCTTGGAGAAATGGTGGCTTCTTTCCCACAGAAGGATATTGTGCAATGCACCATTCAGGTTTGTTAGACAGTGTACTCGATCTCTAAATGTTCCATACCCAGACACACCTTGGGGCTCCCGAAAATGCCAGTTCCTTTAATTCCCTCATCACTCCACTTTGCTCAGGGAGGGATTAATCTGGCTGGTGTTTCCAAACCAGCCATGGAAGCTGCTGTGCAGCTTGCGATTTCTTCCTTATTTCATTATATTCTTCTGAGTCCCCTATCTGCTTGAATGTCCAGTTATAAATTCCAGTAAACTCCCTTCTCCCCTTTATTATTCATCCACATTTCAGTGAAACTTACCTGTCTGCTTTCTTCATTTCATGCCATAGAGCAGCCAAGAAAACAGTCTCCTTTATTCTGGCATCTTGAAACCCCCAAGATCTGTTTTTTAATCTGGGTTTTAGTTACATAAATGTGTTCAGCTTGTGAAAATATAGTAAACTGCCATCATTGTTTGGATATTTTTCCTGTTTTATGATATTCTTCAGTGAATTTTAGTATATACAGATATATTATTTCACATGTAATTTATATATAAGCATATATTATATGTTATTAATGTATTTATGATAAAAATATGCATATATATACAGATATAATTATATAGATTACCTTTCATTTGAGGATAGATTTTTAAATAAAATAGATTAAAAAATTAAATGAAACAAAGAATTAAAAGGGAACACAGAAGGAAGTAAAAGAACTAATGAAAAAGTGAAGAAACTTTTGCCTAGAAATATCGTAAATATCTTTTGAATTATAAAGTGACACTAAAACAAAACCAATGCAAGCATTTCCTTTAAGAGAAGCTAAATGTTCATCTTAAAAGTATACATGATTTGACTTTGTTGTAAAGGCCTTTTATGTAACATAAATATGTAATCACTGATTAATATTTAACAAGAAACAGTGATACAACACTTTGAAAAGTTGTACTAAAAATGAGTGGAAAAGAGTTAAGTGCTTATTTTATATGGCGAGAAAGTAATAGCTAATCTAGATCAGAAAAATTAATACCTACCTGAATTAAGAATTTTTAAAAGTAATATTGTTAAATAGATGAAATAGCTAAGAAAGAAAAACATATTGGGTGTTAGAAAGTATGAGACAAGAAATTGCTAATTTTATTTTGTTCTGATTTTAAAAATGCATGACTCCTTCAATTATGCACTAATATATTTTGATCAATAAAAATAAAGACAATAAAGATTGTTGTTAAAGAAGAAAACATCCCATGAGATACTTGCAAAGTAAAGTGGATATTAAGCTTTGAAAATTACTTCACCACTTAAACATAAAATTCCCCAAAGTGACTTCATTTGGGAATAGTGGCATTTACACTGGGCAGATTGTTAATTTTTGCAATTTTTTAACAGTCTCTAAAATAAGGTATGTTATGAATATCCTCAATATGAAAAAGTATTTTAGCATACTTAAATCATGTTTTAAATTAAGAAAACCTCTGCAGAATTTTACATTGGGCTGGAATTAGGAAATACAATATGAACATATATTTTTGACATGAATTTTGACTTTATTTTTGGCTCTGATTAAATTAAAAGTTTAATTGTCATTGATAGCATCTTGTTAGAGTGTTATAGCAGATATATGTCTAGATATGTATATATTATTTTAATTACTAAAGTAATCTGTTTTTTATAAGTATGTAATATATGAACATTTTTCAATGACTTCAGCCATTTGTTAATTGAATACTCTAAAACATGAATAAAATGTTTCCAAATATTTGTCATTATTCAAGGGAAAAATACTAGTCATGCTAACCTACAGTTCTTCTACCCTGTTGTAATAAAATCATCACTGCATTGTAAGACATTGTATCTAAACAAGGTAATGATTTATAAGTTACTATGAGGCCAAATGTTCATGTAATTCAGTTGAAGTATAATAGGTAAAAATATTAGCCTTGCTTGAAAATTAGGTAATTGAAAACAAAAATAAATGGTTTTTTTTATGGATTTATTTATTTATTTCATTCAGAAATATGAACAATCTCTCTCTTCTGTTAGGGACCCTTTGTTCTGTAAATCAAATTCTGATTACTTTTATAATAACCAACAATTATATTTTCATTTTATTATTTTCAATCAGTGATGTTAACATTTCTTAATAATGTCCATCCTGATAATATTCATATTTGTAGGAATGAAACAATATAGGTAGAATTTTTACTAATTAAGCAGTAATACATTATATATTTTCATGTGTATTATTATTCTTTTGTCTCAAAAAGGTCGGTATAAAAAATGATTTTACTACCATTAGTTCTCTTTTTATTAGTTTTATTTTTATTACACATATCTTAGATATTTAATAACACATCCTATATAACATTATAATTTATAATTTTAGGTACATTTTCCCAACAAGTGAAATTAATGGTGCCTGGAAACTTTTTTAGTTTTTATAGGTGAGGGACATGTCTGGCGTCTCATGAATAGAGATCAAGGATCTTACTAAGTATCCTACAATGTACAGGATAGTTTATTTAAAACAAACAAAACAAAACAAAACATGGTTCAAAACATCAAAAAGTCAATGCTGAGAACCTCTTACAAAACATAACCAATGGATATGTATGTGTTGATATTCATGGGGTTTACTACAATATCATTGTAGTTGTTCTAAGCAGTTTCATATGTAAATTTAGAATGTCTACCCTGAAAGAAGCAGAGTGTCTGCCAGGCAGTGTGGCAGGCTGAGTGAAGACTATGTACTAGGTGTGCTTTACCCCTTCTCCTCTGTGACAAGCTCTGCTACTTTTGGCAACAGTTCTACAGTGTCATGGTCTAATTTCAAGATAGTTTCTTCTAAAACACTAAATGTGAAGCACAGAATGAGCTTCCAATTTAACATTTTAAATAGAAAAACAACCTGAATGTCTTTATTCAATTGTGTCTAAAAGGCTAAACAAACAAGGATTAAAAAAATATATATATATGGAAAGAGAATGAAGTTTATCAAAAGAGGACTATAAAATCTCATAAATGGACACTAAATGTATATACAAAGCATCACATCTTCTAAAATCATATCACTTCTCAACTTTTCCCTTGAATGTTTAAATTATGTTTTTTCCATAATATATATCAAACTCAATGCACCTCAAACAGGAGTACAATAAAAAAAAAACTAAATATGTTTCAAACAAATAAATTTTGTGACAGGAAATCATATAACATCATGATTTTAATATCAAATATCCCTTAAAGGACCTGTGTGTTGAAATTTTGGTCACCAGTGAAGAATATTTAGACGTGAGGCTTGAGGATACATTTATTTGGAAATTTATTTATTCATTGATGGATTCACAGGTGAATGGGGTTTTGGGAGGTGGTAGAAACTGTAGGAGATGGGACCTAGTTGAAGGGATTGAATTCTTGGGGCTGTGTCCTTCATATCTCTTATCTCTCTTGGGGTTCCTCTCTCTCTCTCTCTCTCTCTCTCTCTCTCTCTCTCTCTCTCTCTCTCTCGTCTTTCTTGACTACACTGAGATGAGCAGCTTTCTTTCCCCATACCCATGTGACCTGAAATTTTTGCATCAACATTAGCCTAAGAGTAATACAGACAACTGACTCAATATATGAACCTTAAACAGTGAGCTCAAATAAACCTTTTCTCTTTAAAGTTGCTTATTTCACATATTTTGTCACAGCATTGAAAAGTAAAACAGCACACAAAATCAGTGCAGGCAATTAGAACATCTTTGTCTCAACCCCTAAATTAGCAGTCTATTTCAAATATGAAGCTGAACTTGTCTCAGTCAAAAATACACTATGATCTACTTGTCAGAATATATTCTGAAAAATAATATATGAACAAATAGATGATCTGTTTCAATAGTGACATTCTTATTATTCATATTGTTTTATTGAAACAACACATTATAAACACTAATATACACTTATAATTTCTATGCTTAATTTTAATTAAGTCATTCCATAAAATTGGTAGTTCAGTAATCAATTCTAATTAATATTAAATAGAAATTTTATTTTATAAAGAAAATAAATGTGATGATGCTTACATTTGCTTAAAATTTTGTATTTTATCAATGATAAAAGTTAGGCTGAATGAAATCATGTCACTTCATAAACTTATGGGATTGTGGAATATCCTAACCTCATCATTTATAAGTTATATCATTTTTTACAAGTCATTTACACTTTCTGAACATAAATTACTTTTTATCATAAAATTATGATGAAATAACATCATCCTTTTCAATTTAATAAAATGTTATCAAAAAGTGTATGTGGATAAATTGTATAAATCCTACAGGCAATGGTAAAATTATAGAGTTAGAGATTTCGATATAGAAATTATATATAGAAGAACTATTTTAAGTAAATTCTGATTATTGTAGTTTACTTTTTCCTCTGAATCGCATACAAATTTACATCTATTTAAATATCGAACTGCATGCTGGGCATGGTGACCCATACCTATAATCTCAATGGCTCAAGTAGCTGAAACAGGAGGATAATGAGTTCAAAGCCAGCCTGAACAAGGGCAAGGTGCTAAACAATTCAGTGAGACCCTGTTTCTAAATAAAATACAAAATAGGGCTGGGAATGTGGCCCAGTTGTCAGCCCCTGAGTTCAATCCCCAGCCAGTACTTCCAAATAAATAAATAAATAAATAGGTAAATAAATAAATAAATAAATATCAAACTGTACCTAGTAAACCTACATACCATTCAAAAATTTTTTAAATGGTTTGAGAAGGAAATTTTAACTACAGTTAACTTATATGGTATGGTATGATCATAACATACCATATACATCTATCAAATTATCGCATGGTATTCCCCAAATTTGTATGTTTAAAATAATAATTCATAAAAGAAATCAATTTAATATGGCCAACATTTATAGAGAAAATAATTTTGCAAAGGTTTTATTTAAAGAAGCTTTGAATTAATTACCTAAAAAATGCTCAAAACTGCCTTTAACTTAACTTGTTAATCCTACAAGTTATAAAATAGTTTTCTGAGTTAGAAAAAAAATGAATGAATGAACAGATGTGGCTGACAGATTTTAAAATGGACCTTATGAACCATATCTGCTGGCATTTGTGATTTTGTATCATACCTCTGCTTAAAGATACATCAAACCCTTGTTTATAATGAATGAAATGCATCAAAGGTAACAGGATATAAATCATTACTTGTACTTAATTGCATGAAAGTGGAGCATTTGTTGTGCTTGTTGCTTTCTCCATTCATGGCTTTCAAGAAGCAACCTGACATTCATCCTATAGCTACAAAGAAATTAATTCTTCCAGCACCCTGGGAAAACTAAGAAGATCCTTCTTTGGTTGAGCCTTGGATTCTATCCCAGAACCAGATAATACCTTGATTGCTCTTTGTGATTCTCTAAGCAGGGACTCAGTTAAGCCATTTTTAACTCTTGATTTACAGAACCTGTGACAGTAAATGCGTGTCATCTTAATCTGCTAAATCTTGGGTCATTTGTTATGTGATACACAACTAATAAAATAAGTAATCCATAGTATTTACTTCCAGGTAAGAAATTGTTGGTTTTCTTCAATTTTATCCATTTTTTTCTCATAAATTGAGTCTCCTTTATGCTTTTTCTTTGGTTTTCCATTTGTATTTACTCTTCAATCTCTACTCATACAGGGTATCTCTCAATTGTTAGTCCTAATGTGGCAAACAGGATAATGATTTTATGACAGGCTTTCCTTAAATTACCATATATTGTCATACAAAATTGAACAATTTAGTGTCATTTTTAATTTGTAGGATATTTTATAATCTATAATATATGAATATGCATAGTGCTTCCCCAAAGTTGAGCAATATAAAATTTGTGTGTCATGAAATTATCTAATCCAGTAAGCCCCTCAGACCTGTGAACAGCTCATAGACATTGCTGATTAGAACAGTTTAAAAAAATCCGTACAAACTATAGGCTATGGTGAAGGATCTAAAATCTAAAATAATATCTGTTTTTCTACCACAGAACATTTGAAAGTTTTCCATGAGTAAGAAAAATCAGAAAAATTCTTATGAAATTTTATGAGCTAAGTAATATGCTATATTCATTGTAAACATCAGTTTATTTCTTCATGGATACAATATTGAAGCAATTATCAATACTCACATTTTCCCAACATTATAAACAAATAATCAATGAGAATGAAGGAGTCCATAAGGTTTCATATGTATTAAGTGGTGAATCTTGGACCAAGCTCCAACTAATTCTAGGCACTAACTTAATTTTCTTCTCTCTACATAATGCTTTCTACATTTCCAACAGCTCACAAAAATGCATACTATTTTGTGATATAGAGCATTTAACAAGAAATTACATGAATGTCTGAATTTGGTAAATGAGTAAGTCTTTCCTTTATCTTAAAAAATTATAGTTACAAAAGTAGTAAAATCTATAACCTATATCCAATTAATATTAAGTATTCTTTTAATGCCTTATGAGAGAGAATACTGATAAACAATAGTATATGTTGTTTTTACATCATTTAACTGAATTTTTCAATATCTATGGCTTAATATTTAGGCCTATATATATATACAAAAAAACCTTTCAAGTAAATACAAGGAGAAACATTATTAAATGGCTCTCTACTCTATTTCAGACGTGAGTATGTGGGTAGGATCCTCCACATAGCAGTTGTTACTCAAAAGTTTTCTTGGTAATAATCGACATCAACAAAGAAGACTTAACTTTTCCCTTAGAGAAAACAAAAAGGATTCACTGAAAGATATCCAATCTAAGATCAATGTTTTGCTAAATCTAGAATACTAGCTCCAAATTTCATAGGAATTTTGGATTCTTATCTATGGTACTTTCAATGAAAAATATTTAAAGAATTTTCTCACTTTGATCCAAGTGGGTTATGAACTCCCATTTTTACCCCGTATACAGCTTGAAGAATCACATCAGTTACACTTCCACTGATTTACATATTGTAGAAGATAATTTATACCTGCATTTGAATATGTCTGACTAAGAAATGTTTTAACTATCACTGCTATTTAGTACAGCTCGGAGAGAAAATTTTTTTCTGAAAAAACATATAGTTGCTAATTTTGTATGATTTTAAGTTTTTTTATTGTTTACATCTTTAAATAATTTTTATTTTGCAGCCTGTTTCTTTGACAAATGGGGATAGTAGTACTATCTAATTTCTAGAGTTGTGAATAATAATTTATCCATGGAAGAGGTCATAGTACAGAACATTGAAGACGCTTAAAAATACTGTTATTAAAATATAAATGGTAGCCTCCCTTCCACTGTAATCATCAGTAACTAATTTAGATACAACTTACTGAGCTAACTCACTGAAGAAAATGAATTATGAGTTGACCACATAAAGTGGTACAGGAGCACTGAATAAGAAAAGAACACTTCTGCCTGGGAGGTGGTATGAAAATTGACTCTGTCATCAAGAATGCACTCAATCCCTCAAAATTCTAAATTCAGGAGCACCTCAAAGCTTCTCAAACCATAGGGTCCCAATAGCAAAGGCCTCACTGACTTCCTCAGAAAGTATCAGACTTTTGGCCCACTGCATCTGTGCTCTCTAGGAGTGACTATGGCTTAATGGAAAGTACCATAATGTTGGAGGCCTAATTTTGCTGCTTTCTGTCTGTTAACATCTTTGAGCTGAATTTCTTCATCTGTAAAATGGACATATAAGAATATCTTTGTTTTCTGTTTTGTGCAAAGTAAATGAAATGATACATGTAAAAACAGTAGTTGTGACACAATGGGTACTCAATAAATGCTATTTCTCTACTTCAAAAAAAATATTTAAAGAATTTTCAAGAACAAAGCCCTGAGCCATTAAGCTATTCTTTTGTAAAATTAGAAGTAATGGAAGAGATCTAAAAGACATCATGTTAGAAACATCCCTATGTTTTTTTCCTCTGTCTGAAGATCACAATATCTAAAACAAGACACCCCAAAAGATGTGACTGCAAAGAGCTAGCTGACCACCAATGCAGTATGAGTTCTATAAGCATAAACCAAGGAGAGCTTTTTCAAATCTACCATTAATAAAATTTCAGGATTCTGTGGGAAAATGTTTGAAAAACATCAAGCATATTCTTTTATAGCAATGATTGCTTGCTAATGTCATGCTGTGGAATAAGAATCTCTGATTCATTGATTAGTTTCTTTTTCTATCCCAGGAAGAATGTATCCAAGGACTTTTTTAAGTGAGGAAGGATGAGTAATGATCTTTATTTTAGTACCAGCTTTCATTCCGTTAAAATAAATTGAGAGATTTGATGACGCATAGACCTCATGATAAACTCTTAGCCAAGTGTCAAACTTAATTTCCATTACAGAGAATTGTTAATAACAATTTATTTTATTCAGAGAAGTCTTCTATTTGATGATCTGTGTTTCACTCTTTAAGAAATATCTGCTAAAGAATTTGAATTTGTAATATAGTCTTTATTAATGAATAAAAATTATGCAACTCTCTGGATTCTTAGCATGTGCCCTAAAGCATTTTCCCTCTTCATGAAGAATAATTAGAAACTTTTTGTCAAGACAATGCAATATATTCATCCATGAACTTTTCCCCAAGTATATGAGGGATTGAAAAAAAAATAGTACTGTCACCAAAGTTAAAGAGGCAAGGAAGATTATATTTTGAGGAAAATAATAGGAAGAGAAATAAGAATTAAATCTGAACTAACATTCATTAAAACAAAGAGATGAAATCATGATATGATCCAGCAATACCACTCCTCAATACTTATCCTAAAGAGTTAAAGACAGCATATTATAGGGATTCCTGCATATCCATGTTTATAGTGGCAGTATTGACAATAGGCAAATGATGGAACTAGTCTAGATGTCTGTTAATGGATAAATGGATAAAGAAAATATTATATATATATGGATATATATATATGATATATATATCCAATAATGTTTTATTCAGTCACAAAGAAGAACAAAATTGTCAATTACAGGAAAATGGACAAAACTTGAGAATATTATATTAAGCAAAATAAGCCAAACTCAGAGAATCAAGCACCAAGAGGAAAAAGGAAAAGCAAGGTGTGTGTGCAGGTAGAGAATTCCCATGAAAATGGAAGAGAGATCAGTAGAGAAAAGGGCCCTAGGGGTAGGTGAGAGGAAGGAAAAGTGAAATACTGGGGAATGATATTAGACCAATTATATTGTTACATCATGTGCACGTACAATTATGTAACTATAAATACTACCATTATGTACCATAATAATGCACCAATAAATATATGGAAGAGAAAAAAAAGAACTGGAGAGTTTTTAAAGACTGACAGGACTGGGGAGAAAGAGGGCCTCTTAGCCAATCTTTCTTTGCTAATTGGCTTTATGAAAGAACAAGTAAATTTCTTTTTCTTCATGATGGAGTAAATTTTATAATTCGGGCAAAAACCACAGCATCAGGGTTAGGCACCCACCCTCCCCCGTGAATTGGGAGATGGAAGCTCATCTTCCTTCAAAACTCTACTTCAAAGGTTTAGCTCCTAGGTCCTTGAGAATGCAAGTCCTGGATTGTCAAACTATAAAGAGGCTTTCAAAATTACTTACTTTTCAAAAGAACAGAAAAATAAATTTGATTTTTCTAAAGTAGACGCTCTAAGAAAGGGGAAGAGGAGCTTTTATAGTTAGACAAAATGGATGCTCTAAGGGCCAGGGGGAGATATATGTGCAGGGTCTAGAAACAGGAACAAGAAGTCTGTGTAATCTTTAGTCAAGCTGAAGAAAACATTAAATTGACTTGTCAGCTGAAAATAAGGAGAAAATATGACTTTTTTGTGAATCTATGGGACAAGGGAGTCTAGATTTCAGTGATAGAAGAAGTTTCTATAGGGAAATGGGGCTGAGTGATCCACAAAGGATATATGGCTAACCTCCCTTTATTGCCTTTTGTCTGGGCTGTGAATTAGGCTATCTTCATGTGACAGAGGCTAAGTGAAATAAAGTTACTCATTGTGTATCATTTATTTTTAGTTAAGATTACTGAAGACATAGGCACATAATTAAAATCAGGAAGTGAAGAAATCCATACAAAAATTTCTAAATACATCTGTAATTTTTCCCATGTTAACTCATGGTAGAAAATTTGATAAACCATTATAAGATCACATAATGAACAACTGACAACAACAACAAAAGGAAAACTAATAAACAAAATATTCCATAGATGTTAGGGAGAAGTGGCAAGGAGAAACCAACAACAATAAAGTTCACACTTCATAGCTCTTAGACAATGTGATACTTTAGTAAGCAATGAAAATTGATATAGCCCTGTCCCTCCCCTCCAAAAAAAAAAAAAGAAAAAGCAGACCTGTAATAAATTAAGAAATTGGAAGTAAGACTACCCCAGAGGAGAGCAGGGCATTTAGATATTAAAAAATGTAGCTGGACAGGGGATGGTGGCACTCACCTTTAGTCACATCTACACAGGAGGCTGACACAGGAGGAATCAATTGATCCCAGGAGTTTGAGGCCAGTGTGGGCAACATAGCAAAATCTCATCTCTTAAAAAAATAAGCTAGTTATAAGGTTGCCAAGGATAACATAAGCAAAGATATACTGTAGGTGAGTTTTTCCTGTAATTATCTCAGAATGGGCAGGGATGTGCACAACACAGAAGATAAAACAAGAGAAAATGTTTAATAAATTGGGTAGAGGTGTAATCTATTGTAGGGTGGGTGGAGTCCACTGTGGAAATGAGATCCAACATATAATAAGAGGTCAATTTATGAAGGACTGTAAAGGATTTGCTATCAGGGTTTCATAACCTGACATGTTTTAGAAGGATCATTCTAGCTGCTGTGTTAAAACTACATCAAAGGAAAACAAGTGTGTGGTATGATGGGGTGGGGATCCTAATTCAAAATTCCAGGACAATATTGGTACTTGAATCAGAGTGAGAGCTTATCAGACTAAAACTTACGGTATGAAGGTAAATCATGAGGTATTATTGCTGGATTAGATGCAAAGTGTGAGAAAAAGGAAATCTAGAATGCCTCCAAGGATTTTTTTTTTTTAGAGAGAGAGAGAGAATTTTAATATTTATTTTTTAGTTTTCAGCAGACGTAATATATTTGTTTGTATGTGGTGCTGAGGATTGAACCCGGGCCACACGCATGCCAGGGGAGTGCGCTACTGCTTGAGCCACATCCCCAGCCCAACCTCCAAGGATTTTTGACCTGAGAAACTGGAGTAGTCTTCTTCTAAACTGGAGGAGTAGTCTTCTAAATTTTTAACATGGAGATTGTACAGTACAGAGTCCTGTATTGTACAGGGTCCTGCACACACAGTTCCACACTTCCTATTCTGCTTAATTTCATGAACAGTCAGCATGCTATTCTACCACAACTTTTTTTTTTTTTTGTACTGGAGATTGAACCCAGGAGTGCTTAACCACTGAGCCAAATCATAGTTCTTTGCTATATTGTATTTAGAGATACAGTTTTGCTGAGTTGCTTAGGTCCTTGCCAAGATGTAGAGGCTTTCTTTCAACTTGTCATCCTCCTTCCTTGGCCACTGGGATTACAGGTGTGTGTCACAGTGCCCACTAACACCATATCTTCTTATTCTTAGTTATGACTTTCCATGAGAGTTGGTATAGGATATAAAATTAAAAGCATCATAAAGTGTTTTATATTATAAAACTAGCAACCTTATACTGAAATGAGAAAATAAATGCTCTCTATATTTAGAAAAGATAAAACAAATGTGAGAGATTGAAATCTGGAATAGTCCATCATGCAAATGTAAGACCCTTGGAAAGAATGGCCAGTGAGAACAGAGCAAAATCAAGGGAGTATGAAGTACTAAAATTAAAAAGAACACAATATTTCTAAGAGAAGGGTAATCACCTGTGTAAAACATTGTTTTGGTTTTTTTTCTCAGTGAAATGAAAAGTGAGGTCATAAATTGAATATGAGGATGAGGGAGGAGGTCCTGAAGTTTTGATGTAAGACAGGAGCTGTTGAGGAGTAGTTAAAAAATCTGCAGGAATTAATGAACTAAGGAAATGCAGTAGATCCACAGGATGTACCATGGCTCACCTGAGGTCAGCACTCAGGCTTGAAAGTTTTCTCTTTTCTCAACAACATCAATTTATGATATTTCCTCAGGCAACTATCAAGAAGACAATGTTGCGTGGCTTGGTGAAGCATGACTGTTATCCCAGCAACTCAGAAGGCTGAAGTTGGAAGATTTCAAATTCAAGGCTAGACTCAACAACCTAGCAAGGCCCTAAGGAACTTAGCTAGATCCTGTCTCAAAATTAAAAATAAATAAATTAATTAAAATGGCTGGGGAGGTAGTTTAGTGGTAAAATGTTCTTGGGCTCAACTCCCGAGTGCCGAAAACAACAAAAAAAGACACTGGCAAGAAAAGCTAAAACTGATTCTATTTCCTGATGAAAGTGTAATATTCTCCTAAATTGCAAAACTTAACTTCATGAGATGACACAACATGCAAAACAGGATTCTCTTTATTAGAATTTCATGTTTACATGACAAAACAATAAAATAAATTTAAAATTATACTTTGGTAATGGTACAGAGCAAGGTCATGCTGCAGTGCTAAAGCAGTCACAGAAGTCCTTGGTTACTGGTTCTTGAGATCATGCCAGAACATTTTCAGCCTTGTCATTCAGAGTAGCAGGTGTGAGTTTTTTAGAAGGGTTAGAAAAATGGAAAAGGAAAGCATTCCCAATGGAGAGAGTGTGTCTTCTCAGACAGAAGAACAGCATGACCCTCCTGCTTGCCAGTGATATGGGTCTGAGAAACATTTCCACCAACTCCCACGCAGGCTCACCTCTTGACAGCAGATTGCATCAGATTTTCAAGTCCCCACTGCACTTGATCCTACTCTGTGAAAGGGAAATTTTACTATTATAATAACATGCTAAAGTTATAAGCTGGTTCACTTTTCACCCACTCCTTAACCTAAAATTCCTACCACTCACCTCCCTCTCGTGTCTATCTGATACCCTTCAGACAATACTCAAATACAATCAAGATGCACCTTGTTGTTTCTAAATAATTGGTTCTCTGTGGTAGTGTCAAGTGCAGACATCATTACTCAGATCCTAATTTAAAACACATGTATATGGTGCAGAACGAGTGTAGAGAAAGGAGACTTTCTCCCACTTCTATGAGTCTATGTAAATATTAAAAATCTCAGAGTTTTTCAATTTTCTGGAAAATCACTTGCAAAGTGTTTATAAAATTACTAAATAAAGCATAATTTTACTTCATAAAATAGTCATAAAATTACTAAGGTCTAATTTTACTTCATAAAATAAAGGGAAGACATTGCTTGTACTCTCATGGATAGGCAGAAAGTTTTCAATTCACTGCCTGGCAGAACATTAACTTTAATGTGTGTCCATGGTTTAATTTAACTCATGAAAAACCATGATTCAACATTATTTTTTTGTATTTTTAGTTTCTCCTATTTCCAGATGAACATGTAATATTCTTCTACTAGAGGAACAAAAGTGAATCAGCACTCCACCTATTTTCCATAAGGATTAGTGAGCAAGTCTTCAAAATATAGATGTTTTCTCACCAATGATTCAATAATTTATTTTCTTTATATATGTATACATATTTTTTTTTCATTTGTTACAAAGTATTTTAAAAATATAAGGTAACTCACATACAAGACACTTGGAAAGAATGGCCAGTGAGAACAGAGCAAAATCAGGGGAGTATGAAGTACTGAAATTCAAAAGAATAGAATATTTCTAAGAGAAGGGTAATCATCTGTGTAAAACATTGTTTTTTTTTCTCAGTGAAATGAAACATAAAATGAACATGTGTGAAAGATTTTGTTAATGAGAAAACTATTATATTTCAAAATTTTCAAAGAAAAAGTAAAAAATTTAATTAACTTTAGCTCGAACTCTACTTTATTTGATATGAGGATGGAAGATCCTCCTTGCTTCCACAGTCTATATGAGTGGTATAATCTTTCCCATTACTTCACCTTCAGTCTGTGATGAAGAATCTTTTCCTATGAGATGAGTGTACTGGAGTCAGCATATTTTTGTTTGTTTGTTTGTTTGCTTTGTTTTAATCCACTCTGTTAGCCTATGTCTTTAGTTCATCATCATTCAGGGTTTTTATTGAGATATGATTTGTATTCCCAGCCATTTTTGTTTATTTTTCTTATTTAGCTTGACTTCGTTTTTTTTTGGATTAGTTTTCCTTTAGTGAAATACCTACCTTTCCTGATTTTCATTGTTGTTTTCATTTCCTCTTCATGTAATATTTTGCCAAGTATGTTGTGTCGTGCATGGGAGCAGAGTCCTGGATTTCTGCTTGGTGGGTGGCTGAAAATTCTTTATGGGGGCTGATACCCATGGTCCTGCTTGGGCACCCAGTAGTCCTGCGTGGGCTGTGTGAGTAGTTGGGAGACCTACTCTGAGTGAGGTCCAGAGCCTAACATAGGCAGGGTGGTCATCATGATTCCTGTGCAGGGGCAGGAATAGCGCTCGCAGAGAAGCAGTACTCTTACTACTTGAGTCCCAGATCACAGAGAGACACTGAATGCTGCCTTCCTGTGGCTCACCATCTTGGATCCCCTCTGTGCTCATACTTCTTCAATCCCAGCAGCTTCAACCCCAGCAGCTGATGCCCAAATTCAGGGTCAAGACTGAGTCCAGTGGCAAGCACTGAACCTCCTTTGAACAGCATATCACTATAGTAGCTAGACAGCTCACTTTTGACTATACACCCAGAGTTTCCAGCAGAAGCACCTTCCTGTTGCCAGAGTATCAGAGACCATAATTCAAATCACTGCTCCTGACACTTCATTTAAAAAAATGAATATCGATGAAAATATGAAGAATTTAAAAGTCTGATAGATTGATGGTACAAATGTAAATGGTTCATCTACTCTGCAAAACAGCTTGGTAGTTATTCAAAAAGCTAAAGATATAATTATCATCTGACCCCACAATTACTCTCCTAGGTATTCAGTACAAAGAACTAAAAACAAGTATTCCCAAGAATACCCACCCACATGTTCATAATATAATTTTTCACAGTATAGTAGCCAATAAATAAAAATAATTAAAATGTCCATAAATGGGTAATTGAACAAATAATTTTTGGATAAATTTCACATATAGTGTAGAATTATTCATCCAAAACAGAATGCAGTTTTGATACATTCTGTTACATGGACATACTGTGAGACAGTATGAAAGAAGTAAGAAAGAAAAGCAAGATACAAAAACCACTCATCATATGACTCCCTTTATATGACATTTATGTAATTAAAAAATACCATAGAGATGCAAGGCAAACTGATGCTGGGCAGGTGCTGAGGGAAGATGTGAGTGGACAGAAAATGATCAATATGAAATAGGTTTACTTTGAAATGATTGAAATGTTTTTGCACTTGATAGAGGTGATGGTGGATAATATTGTGAAAATAATAGGTATCATGGAATTGTTTCAAAATGATTAGCTTTATTTCATGCAAGTTTGTCACAGTAAATAATGTACATATTTTTAATTTTTAAAAATTATCTTCTCTTGAAAGTTTGATGAACTCTCTCCCTCTGCAAAAACATCTGGCTTGGTGCTTTTTTGGTATGAATATTCTGACTTCTCTCTACATCAGTTAGTCCTCTTTTTCTTTATTTATTTGAATTTCAGTATTTAGTGTATTATCTATAATCTTAATGTTTGACTCATTACATACAGAACAGTTAATACATTGTTTTTCCCTTATACTTTGCTTCTCTATTCTTCCATTTACTATAATGGTGTGTGTGTGTGTGTGTGTTTTTTGTTTTGTTTTGTTTGTTTATTGTTTTTGTTTTTGATTTAGAATATTAGTGATTTTTAGATTATTCTACCATGATTTTGGAACCTACATTCCCTAATCTTTTAGGTTTTGTTTTATGATTCATAATCTGGTCTACCTCCTTGAATATACTTTATACCCTTAAAAAAGACGTGTATTCTGTAATTTTCATGCTAAACATTCTGTGCATTTTAATTAAACGTAAGTGGTTTATGTTGTTGTTTTCCTAGATCTTACTGCCACTTTATCTAAAAACTTATCTCCATTACTGAGAGAGGAATGTTAAATCTCCTGTGAATTTCCTTTCTTTGTGGCCTACATGGATTCTGGTGAAATCTCTACAGTTGTTTGAAACTTGGTTGTCCTGAAGATAATTCTTTAATTTTTTTTAGGTGTTTCCAGGTACTTTTATTTTATTCAGAATGTTTGATTATGATATGAGTATGCATATATCTTTTTGAGTATATCTACTTTCAATTTTCAGCTCTTTTGTATCTGTATATGTATGGTTTCCTCCAAAGTCAGGAATATGTTAGGCATTATTTTTTCACATATTTATTTTTTGTTTCTTTCAGTTCTGTTGGTTTTTACCTCCCATATTTTGAAGCTTTGTTGTCAGAGGTATATCATACAAAATTGTCTGACTTCTAGGCTAATTGTCTCTTTTATTAATATGTGATGTTCCTTTTAATCATTATACTTTCATTTCTTTGACATCTACTTTGCCTGATTTGAATGCACCCACAACAGTTTTTTGATTAGTGTGTACATGGACTATGTTTTATTTTAGTTTTATGTGAAGCTTACTTAAAACATAATTTTTTTCTTTCTCATTTTTCTTTTCAATACCTGGGGTTGAACCCAAGGTTGCTTTGCACCTGAGGTAAACCCCTAGCTCCTGTATGCTTTTATTTTTATTTTATTTTATTTAGGCAGGGTCTTGCTAAGTTACTGAAACTGTCTTCAAACTTGGAATTCTGTTTCTGCTTCTTGAGTTGCTGAGATTACAGTTGTGCACACCATACACATCTACAACATTACATTTGAAGCGAATCTGTAGAAGACTGTATTGTAGGGTAATATTTTCTGTGGTATTTTTATTTATTTTCTTTTTCTTTTTCTTCTTCTTCTTCCTATTATTATTATTATTATTATTATCATCATTATTATTATTTTATATTTTGGTTCTGGGGATAAAATCCAGGACCTTGCATATGATAAGCAAATGCTCTAAAACTTGATTTATATCCCTAGCCTCCTTCATTTTTTATAATTTTTAATGAGTTTTGCCTTTGAATTAATGTTTTTATCTCCCTTATATATATTTGTTGATATGTTTGGATTTAGGTCTATTCTCTTTATTTTTCTTTCTACTCTTTATTCTTTTTTGCATTCATTCAGAGTTATTTATTATAATTCTTTGTATGGTTTATATTGGATGCTTTAGACATTACAGTATACAAAGATTTATAATCAACTTAGAGTCAATATTTTAAAATTTAAGTGGAATTAAAAATCTTATCATGGGCTGGGGCTATAGCTCAGTGGTAGAGCGCTTGTCTAAAACATGTGAGGCACTGGATTCCATCCTCAGCACCACATAAAGATAGATCAATAAAATAAAGGCATTCTGTCCATCTACAAAACTTTAAAAAAATCTTATCACAATATGAATCCCTCTAATCTCTTCTTCATATATTGGAGTTGTCATAGATATTATAAATGCATGTGTAAAAAGCCAAACCAGACACTATTTAAAGTTTTGACTACAGTCACTAATTACATATTTTAAGAACTCTAGAGCAGAAGAATATTCTTCCATAAATTAACTGTCCAGATAGATAGTACCATTTCTGTTGATCTGCCTTCATCCAGATGTGCCATGATGCCTTTTTCTTGGATCATTTAACTTCTTTCTGAAAAATTTCCTTTAGCATTTTAAATTTTTTTGTTAGGATAGATCTATTGGCAACACATTCTTTCAGTATTCCCTCATCTGAGAATGTCTTCATTTTGCATTCTTTCCCAAAGGTTATTTCCAATGGATAAATAATTCTGCTTTGATGATTTTTCTCTTTCAATGTTTTATCAATGTTTTCACTTTCTTGTGGCCTACATGGATTCTGGTGAACTCTCTACAGACATTTAAAACTTGGTTGCCCTGAAGATAATGCTTTTACTTTCCAAAGGTTTTCCAAGGTTATTTTTTTTTTATTTAGAATGTCTGACTTTGATATGAGTATGCATGGATCTCTTTGAGCATATCTAGTTTCAATTTCACAGCTCTTTTGAATCTGTAGATGTATATTTTTCCCTAACCTTAGAACATTTTCTAGCTAATAAGTTTTCAAATATAACTGTATGATTTCCCTGCACTTTAGAATTCATTACCAGAATATATTCATATTGTTTCTTTTGTTATTTTCTAAATATTTTGTTAAGTTATTTTTCTATATGTTTTTTTCAATTTTTAAAACCTTTATTGTTCAGGTTATATGATTTCTATTGTTCCATCTTCAAGTTCTTTCCTCTGGGAAAACTAAATTACTACTGATCTGGCATGATTTTAAATCTTGTGTGTGTGTGTGTGTCTATACATTCTAATTACTAAGTAGCTTTATTTTATCATCTTTTTCAAGCGTGTTCACAATTGACTATTGAAGCATTTCTTTAAGAATAGTTTTAAAGTCTTATTAGTTTATTCCAATAGCTCTTTCATTTTGACATTTTGACTCTTCGTTGCCTTGCATTTTACAAGTTTAACTTTCCTTGTTCTCCATACACTGACTAATTTTGAGTTATATATAAGGCATTATGGGCATTCTATTATTATAGACCTGATCTTGTTTAAATCTCCATGGACAATGTTAATGATTTTTCCTTTGAAATCAACCAAATTCTTTCAGGCAAATTTCAACCAAACTTTTATATGGCATAGAGTTGGCTCAATTTTCAAAGTCTTTGTAGTTCTATTTAGATCTGTCCTTCCTGCATATTTCTCCATGATTCTGAAACCCACGTGGTATTTCTGTTAGTTAACTTTTAAGTGGTTTGCTATTCTAGTTCGGATCACATTCATGTACACATAGGTTAAAGATGACTCCCACTCCAAATTTATAAACAAATTTATGGGATTGTATTCCCAACACCCATGTTCTCTATGGTTTCCAGTTAGCTTGGACCCATTTTCTTTATGTGCCAACAGAAAAGCTGTGACTTTTCTTGTCTGTTCTTTTTGCACTTTTTCTGCAAATTCAATGGTAGAGCACTTGGAATAAAGCATGAGAGAAACAGAAATCTAAGGGATTTGCCCAATTCTTATAGAGTCAATACCATCTACCAGAGAAGAAAGTCTCTCTCCCTTAGAGCCTGGGCTCCTGCCCATTCCTATTGACTGAAGTCTTCACTGCACTAAAGTCATCACTAGCAGTGCTAAGAGATTGCTTGGCAGCTAGAGTGAGAGAGATCTTAAAGAAGACAAAAATATATTGTAAGAGTCACTATTAAGTTCTCCCTACCTGCAGGTGATCTCGCTTTCTGCACAGGCCTGATGGTAATTTGGGCGTACAAAGGGATGAGTGTTTATTTTATTTTACTTTGAACTGAACAATAATAGATTCTTTAGAACTCCATTTTGCCTCTTAATAGTTATCTCTATGTTATTCCTGAATCATTATGCAAAATTTATGGTGTATGTATTGTATGTTGATCACATACTTCCTCTATGAGTAAGTGGTACAAACAGGTTTTTCTAGGTCAGCTCTGGAATTCTTCATTATTTGTGTGTGTGCATGTGTGTGTGTGTACCTAATATATATATATATATATATATATATATATATATATATATATATACATATATACATATTTTTTATGTATATATGTTCAAATTACTTATCTCCTGATGTGTTTCCCTGATTTTCTGTTAAATTATATGTAAATGAATGTCTTTTGTGCTTCTTAAGTCACTTGGTGATGTTGGGAGCAGTGAATGTATCTTTGCTTTGAACTGCCCAGAGACAGAGCTGTGACACCCTGCTTGTTAATTTCTCAGTGCAAAGGTACTGAGATGTCTGCCCAGTTTTTGGGTGATGCCCTGCTTGAAGGGAAAGTTCATGGTTTCCATGGAGTTTATCATTTCATAACCTAAGGTTCAGGCGCCAACTGCCAGGGAGTTGAAGAATTGTGAGTGCAAGTTGTTAATTGTAATTGGCCCCTTCAAACTTTTGACCTGGGCTCTGTTTAAACTAACTTTCTCATAATGAATTATTCTTATGTAAAAACCCTATGAAATAAACCCATATATTCTGTGGATTGTCAGTCCTCCTCCATTAGAGATAGAATGAAACACTGAGTCTTGCTTTCTCCATCTCTCTCTCTCTCTCTCTCTCTCTCTCTCTCTGTGTGTGTGTGTGTGTGTGTGTGTGTGTGTGTGTGTGTGTGTCTTTATTCCACTCCCCTTATCAGCCCAGTTCAGGTAAACAGAGTAAATGTTTGCACTGGAAGCAATAGTTATCCAGGGACCCTGAACACTCTTCAGAACTTTGTTAGGGTAAGTGGGACATTCCTCAAAAAGAGATGTACATCCATTTAAGGGAAGGGGAGGAGTAAATCTTTATATTGCTTGGTGTAAAAAAGGGTCATTCTAAAACCCAAAAAAGATTTGTTTTAGAACGCTTAAGATTATGTTTAAATTATGGGGCAGCTCTATAAAGAAGGCACAGCCTGTACAGTTATTTAGAATTTGTTATTAAGACTTCTCTTTGCTTACTTGAGGAAGAAGCAGTGGATGTAGAGACTTGGGAGGAGCTTGGTTAAGAGCTGTGTATTGGATGTATAGCTGAGGGGAGCATTATGTGGGTGGCAGTGCAGGCAGAGTAATGGAGCAGAAAGTGGTGGCCATGCCATTGAGAGTAGCTGGCTGAGGGGAGGAAGCACAAAGAAGTGATTGATTTAGTTGGAGGCATTCAGGATGAAGGAGGAAGAGACATCATATAGGATCTTAGAGATGATTCTGAAGAAGAACCTGGGGAAGAAAGGGAGTCAGTTTATAATCTTTTAAAATAACTGTCTTTGCACCCATATCTCAACCTTCACCTTGGGCTAAATTAAAATTCAGTGTATCCAAATTTGTGAAATTATGGCTGCTGAAACACTGTTTCCAGGCTGTGAGAGCTGCTGGACTGGACACTGGAGGTTTTCAATTATATGCAGACTTCATGGTGTGATTCAGGAGACCTCAATGTGGTGAATTGTTGGTTAAATAGCAAGCTTATGAAAATGCTAATAAGGCCTACCAGGAGGAGATCTGCCCTCATAAAAATAAATAGTTGATGTTGGATTTCATTGGCCTCTATGCTGACATAGGAACTGTATGCTTTCAACTGTCACAATGGCTGTGGTGCATATTAGGTTAATGAGTGTAAATTACAGACGAATGTAGGCATTACTTCCTCAGTTAAAACCTCACTGGGGATAGTGTTTCCACAAAAAAAGTAAAAATAAATAAATGGAAAATAAAAAATAAAAATAAAATAAATGTATATCACCACGCTTTTAGAGAACCCTTCAAGATTTAGAAAAGTGTCTCTTTTAAATTCCAGATGGTTCTGACTCCAGCTAAAGGAATTATCTATCTTTACCATACTCTTTTGTTAATAAGCCTCTCTCTAATGCTACAGCATCATGAGAAAAAATGGGAAAAATTCTAAGTGTTCAAGGTTTTCTTTTCCTAAAAATCTTTCCTGAGGAATTTTACAGGCTTCCACATTCTTTAATTATTCCAGCTGACACTAATTTAATCCAAAAGTGTACTCCAAGTTAGTAAAGATGTTCTGCATGCTCTTTTAAAAACTGAAGCCATGTAATTTTTTTTAAAGAACTCCCATTTTAGGAATCTATTTTTTTGAGCTCATGATTTTATGGTGAATTCACATGTGCTCTTGCATGCCAAAATTATTTTATTCTTCTAATCAGTTTATTTTTATCTAATTATTGATGTTTTGACACTCAGTTCAGATGCCAATGTTTCAAAGGTTGACAAATACATTAAACATGGTGGTGTTGGGGGTGTATCTGATAGTTATTAGGAAACGTAGCCCCCTGAAATCTTTTATTGCAATGTCTTCATGGCTATTAGATTTTACACCTAACATGTCCCACTGTTTACTTCTGTCTTCTAATTAAGTCATAATGTGTAAGGATCTATTGGTTGTATTTTAAAATCTAACAGGTTATATATAACAGAGGCTTTATAAACATTGGTAACACTGCCTCCTACTTATGGAGTTTGACTTGCAAAAAGTTATAAAATCTTTATTTCTTGTCGGTTTTTATACAAGTGCACACAATGCCTTGTACTGTATTGATCAGCGTATGTGGTATTAAAATTGTCATATAGATAAATAAGTTTTCATAAATTAAAATTAAAATAAAAAATGATCCAAATTATATATATGTATATACATATATGCATATATATAAATTTACATGTGTTAAAATCAAGTATATTTTAACTGATAAATCTAACCAATGAAAATAAATCAGATAAAAATAAAGATGTCTTTAAAATTGCACAATTTGTTCTATTTGGTCAGACAATACAATGTTAATTTCTATAAAATATCTAGAATGTAATATCCATTGCTTCTAAGAGATGGCTATATTGTTAACTACACTTGTAGTTAAAGATAAGTAAATTAGATTTAACATAGAAGAAATTAATCATAAATGTATTTGTTAGAGATATCTGATTAATTTACAAAGTTAAAGTGCTCTTAACAGCTAAATATAAAATCAAGTACTCTTGACTTCTTGAATTTCATAAGGTAATGTGCTTAAACAATATGTGTCTTTTCATAAATTGGTAAATGGGAAAAGGATTAACATTATTCTCTCTGTGCCTTCACTAATAAAAAGATCACTAAGAGTTAAAGTTCTAACAGGGATTTAAAGGGTCCAAATGTTTCAGCTGTGTTTAAATTAGAGCATTGTAAATAACATAAAAACACTTTTTCTTATTAAAGTAGAGTAAGTTGCAAAGGGTTTGTGAAGGATAAACTTCAAAAAGCATGTAACTAAGTTAGTTATATATATAATTAGCATAATCAGTCAAAGCTACTCTAGGTTATCTACCCCCATCAGGTCAAATAGTATAAACCAAAATTTTAACCCTCTGCATTAAAGTAATAAGGATTTCTTAAAACATTAATCTACTCATTCCAACAAAACAATTTCTTGTGTCTGCTATGTTTTACTATTGTTTTAAAATACTAGTCTTAAAGAAGTTAAGGTTTGTAAAATTCTGGTTAAACAACAGTTATTATTTTAGTGTATTATATTGCATTACAGAGTCAAAATTTCTTTGAAAGTCAAGCTTGGGTTAAAATAAAAACATCAGTATAATTGTGGTGCTATTACTAGCTTCTTTATATACTAAATGTATACTTATCTCCAAAGTATACAAATCTTTAAAGTATAAGATTTAAAAGAACATTTAAATAAGCTAGCATTCTCCAAACTAAAGTTTTTGTAGTGGTCTCTTACAAACCCATATAAGATAAAAAACTTAGTTTAAAAATTATGTACATCACTTAATATTTTACAATTACATAAAAATAATATGTTAGAAAATTTTGTGTTACTACCTACACTGAGATACAAACTTCAATGCATTTAATGACAGAAAGAATAAGAAGAGCATTATTTGCCATTTTCCCACCAAAGAAGATTAAAAGCTGTCTTAAATTGTTCGATTTATGTTTCAGATGTTGTGGTAAAATGTGTTAACTGATTCACATAGACTCAAAAAATTATACAAAAAACAAACTTTGTAAAATAAAAATTTTAACAGACAAAAATCAATTTCAAAATTAAAACAACTTACCTGAGATTTGCAAAGAGGCTACCTCACCTAAGTTAACAATCTGCCTCTCATCTGATTCCATGATAATGTAACTATTGAAGTTCATTCAAATTTAAGTTCAAAACATATATTTATTATAAGAATTGCTGTAGTTTCAAAATAAACAAAATATGATGCATAGCTAAGTTAAAATTTGAGATGACCAAAAATTGTGTTTCGTAGTTTATAATTATTGTACAAACTCAATTATTTTACTCTTGTTGTTTTTACTTTGCATTTTTCTTGTAAACTTTACAGTTGTCCATTAGTGCTGTATAGGAGTACAACTTTCAATAAAACAACTTGAGTTAATTTGAGATAATAAGCCTTCATCTATAGATAGACTGTACTGCTAACTTTCAGTACTAATACGGAGGACCTCCATTAAATAGAAGGGATGAATGACTGTAAAGTTACAGATATTGAAGTTAAAACACAGCACTCTTACTTTAAGACTAGTGAAACTGACATGCTGAATGTTTACTACCAAAGCTTGGAGATTAAAGTTAAGGAAGTAAAAGCGCCATGAAAAAAAAAAATAGCCAATATTTCGATCTTTCCCTCTAAATCAGCTTAAACCCTGGGAAAAAGGCTACTTCACTAAGGACTCTGGGACTCTGGGCCACTTGACCTCCTAATCAGGAGGATCAATGAGACCCTGGAGAACAGACAGCTGACCAGCACACATGCTGAAAAAGAGGAGAATGATTGGAGAAGGGAGACATCCCTGATGCTTCCAAGGGAAGCCACATCATCAAGCTGATGCTGACCCATCCTTATAGATGGCACAAAAGTAACTAAGAGGCTGCTCACAAGTTCCAAAAAGTATCCCACTGGAGGAACTCAGCTGACTCTTAACAATAGATAGGAATAAGGTCAATTTCACCAGCTTTGTCTTGAGTACCTAGTAAAAAGAGTTATGACAAAAGTACAGCCATTCCTGGGCATTTTAAAAAAAAGATAATAGTTCTTTTAATAGCACTTAGGACATATGGTGCCTCCCAAATAATGAGGTTTTTTGTTGTTGTTTGTTTGTTTGTTTGTTTAACTTTGTGAGGTTTATATTTACCTCTACCTCTTCTTTGGGGAAGAATGTAGCTTTCATGTCAATCAATCAGGACTAGTAAAGGATAAGGTTAAATAACTCCAGGACAGATTGAGGCCAGGTTATTTTAAAGTGGGCTCACTTGTCTGTTATGAAACAATTTAAAAACAAAAAGGAGGAGCTAAAACCCCACAAAATTAATTGAGTCTTCTATATTTGTTTCAATTTTTTTTAAGTTATGAAGCTGAAGATCTCAACACATAGTTGACTCTCAATAGAGTAGGCTTGTCAGGCCTTGTCTGGTGATGACACTTACACACTGGACAGTTGAATGGAGCAGACCTGGTGATAATGTGGAGTGGAGGCTATGCTTGTATATTTCTAGAAGGTGTGGCTTGTCCCATCTGGGTATATGAATGAGTCATCCATCATCATCATGGAGGTTCACACCATACTTGTTAATACAGACCCCACCAGAAACAAGAAGCTGAGAAGGAAGAAGAGAAAGGCAAACAAGATTCTGTAAACCCAGCATGTCAACCTGCCAAAGTGAGGACAACTGAAGACCCTGAGGCATTAGACTGAACAGATAATCAAACAACAAGGAGGCCCTAAGTCTCCAGCTACCATGTTTGTGGATTCTGCATGGCTTGCTGAACAAATACTTAAGAATTTAAATGGCTTTAGTGTTTGGAATATGTTAAAACATTCAAATGGTAATTTCTTGGAAATATGTGTTTGGTACTAATTCTCTTTTGTGTTATAACAACTAGATGCTGTATCTTCCACAAAGAAATTTAAGAATTTTGAATAACCCATCACTGGTGCTTAAATAAAAAAAATAAAAAATGAGAAGATGTTGGGAGTGGTGAATGAATCATTGCATTGAACTGCCCAGAGACAGAAGCTGACCCCTCCCTTGTTCATTTCCGAGTGCAAAGGTGCTAAGGTGTCTGCCCAGTTGTCTATTGATGCCCTGTTTAAGGGGAAATTTTATAGTTTAAATGGAGTTTATCAATTCATGACCTAAGATTCAGGTGCCAGCCACCCAGGGGTGAACAACTGAGGGCACAAGTTCATGACTGTAATTGGGCTCTTCAAACTTTTGACTTTGGTTCTGTTTCAAAGTAACTTTCTCATAATAAATCCTTTGATATAAAAACCCTATAAAATAAATGTTCAGCTGCTCATTGTCTGTCTTCCTCCATCAGAGATCAGCTGAACCACCAGACTCTGCTTTCTCTTTTTCTGTGTTTGTTCATCTTTTCCCCAATCCATTCATCAGCCTGGTTTGGAGAAACTGACTAAATGGTCATGCTGGAAGCAACATAGTGTGTCATAAATTTTGGTTATTTTCATGTTATTTCTACAATGCAGTGTTTGAGAATTTCCTAATTGATTATCACAATATCAAGATAAAGAGTATGTAATCCTTTTTTGATAGGAATATTTAATTCTCTCTTATTTCCAAAATCAGTTTTGCTCTTTTATTCCTTTTATTCTAGAAAATTATGAGTTTTGTGTAAGTTGTCAAATTAAATGATACACATTAAAGCTGGCTTCATAATAATAATAATCACTCACTGTTATTGTTTGGGTGTGAGGTGTTCCCCAAAAGTCCACATGAGAGACAATGCAAAAAGGTTCAGAGGAGAAATGATTGGGTTATAGCATTACATTAATCAGTGGATTAAAACCTAGCTGGAAATAATTGAGTGGTAACTGGAAGTAGGTAGGATATGGTTCAGAAAATGGCTCATTGGTGGCATGACTATGGGGCATGGTATTTTGTATCTGGCAATCAGAAAACTCTCTCTGTTCTTTTTGATTATCATGTGAGCCTCTTCCCTCCACCATACTCTTCCACCATGTTGTTCAACCTCATCTTGAGCCCTGAGGATGGATTCTGTTATCTGTGGATGGAGACTTCCAAAACTGTGAGCCTCAATATAAACTTTTCCTCCTTTAAAGTTGTGCTGGTTGGATTTTTTAGACACAACAACATAAAACCTGACTAAACACCTATTTTTATATAGTACTAATTTAGTGCTGGGTATTTTTCAACCTATTTCACAAAGTATAATTAATACTCAGAATTAAAGAGAAAAAAATCCATAGGTAGGTGCTATTAATACAAGTGTGCTAATTTTATTTATTTACTTAGGAACCAGAAATTGAAACCAGGAGCTCTTCATCACAATCCCAGCATTTATTTATTATTTTTTATTAAATTTTAAGACAAGATCTGACTAAGATTAAAGTCATATGCCATTGATCTGGAAAGTCTCTTGGGTTTAGAGTTGAAGTAAGTAGCTTAAGTTCAAATTTGTACAGCTAATAAATACTATGGACACTTGAACTAGACAACCTGTCTTTGGACTTTGTGTATTTGCTTACTTTATCTATGTTATTAGATTATTGCTTCTTTTCTTCAGTAACTCAGCCCCCTCCCATCATTGGAGTCTATATTTTTTATGTTACTTTATTTCATTATGTTTTTTTTATTTTTAATGTGTGCATTTACGCTGTGTTTTATAACATTTCAACTTGATATTATTTTAGCCCTAGGGACCTATTAAATATTGTATTTTTTTCTTTTAAATTTGGGAATTGAACTTTACTTCTGAGAAGCATTTTGCTACCATTTAGTAAAGCTATTTTAATATCCTCATTTTTTATATAGACATTTTCATCTGCCTCTATTTTGTACTACTTCAATTTATAGTATTATCAGACCCTGTAATATTAACAAGTTATTTTGAAAAAGTTTTGATTTAATGTTTTTGTTTTCATAATTATTGATCAATTTATTAGACTGCAAAAATAAAACAATGGTAAATAAGCATATAGGTGGTGTCTCTGTGGGAGTTTACCACATTGTGTAGAGTAGGAACTTATTGGCTCTGAGCCAATGTACATAGACAAAGATGGTTATTAACATCTTCTCTGCATGCAAGAAATTATCTGGTTCCATCTCATAGACTTAATAATTCAGCCTATCACGTTGAGTTCCTTTGGCTTCTAATTACAGTGAGACTGGTGATTTTCTATGCCAAACATTAAAGTAAGCATCACAGAGGGACACTATAATTTGTCATGAAATATTCACATCTATCTTCATTTTGTAGATAACATTTAAACCTTTTTTTGGTGTCTCCAAACCATAGCATTCCACCACTGACCCCTTCCCACCCACCCCCCAAAGCTCACACTCATCTGACAATGTAAAATACATTTACTCCATTCCCAAAAGTGACCATAGTCTCAAAAGTTCTGAGAAGTTCAAGTCCAAAGTCTTCTCTGAGACTCAAAGCAATCTCACAATGTGAGCTCCTATAAAATTAAAAGCACATTACAAGTATTCAATATATAAAGGTAAAGAGTATACATTTTCATCCCCCCCCCCAAAAAAAAAATAGGAGCATAGAAAGAAGAGATGGGACCAAGAAAGACCAAAATTTCAGCTGGGCAAATAAGTTCTGTAGTTCTTTGTCTGGCATTTGCAGCATAAGGCATGATGACCTTCCTCTCCAAAGGGTTTGGGTAGCTCCACAATTCCTGCAGCTTCTCTAAGGCAATTTCCCATGTGGCTGGCATTTCTTAATCTCCAGT
Organism: Ictidomys tridecemlineatus; assembly: GCF_052094955.1. Taxonomy (NCBI): domain Eukaryota; kingdom Metazoa; phylum Chordata; class Mammalia; order Rodentia; family Sciuridae; genus Ictidomys; species Ictidomys tridecemlineatus. The sequence continues at coordinate 90,292,312 of NC_135484.1, read as the reverse complement.
TTCTCCACTGAAGCTTTGGCTTTCTCCTCTCATTTCCATACATTGCCCACGGAGTGGCTGCCTCCAGGACTTTCACCCTGCCACATTTTGCCTGGTCTCCAAGGCCCTTCTTTGAAATCATGATGGAAGCCTCCTTAATTGCCTAACTCCAACATCCAGCATTCCTGCAGAACCAGCACCATGTAGTTGATGCTGAGGTCTACAGCCATCTTGAGCAGAAGCCAAGCCTTCAGGGACCCTGACTAAAGCAGCCTCTGAGTGCCTGTATAACTGAGCATGTTAAAAACACTTCCTAGGCCCCATCATGCAAAAAGGGTGCCCTACATGTCTCTTTTCAAGAGAATTTTTACTTTTACTTCCTTGAGCCTCCAGTGGACATGGTCTTGCCAGCTCCTGAGATGCCCTCAAGCCATTCTATATTATTCTTTCTGGGCAAAGTCTTCAGTATTTCTTTAGTGGCAGAAATGTCTTTAAAAAATGAAACTTCCTTAACTCCAGTTTTACTCCCACCTTTCAAGTCCAACTTTTTCAAATCTTTCAGCTCTGCTTTCTGCTCCCGAATATCACAACAAACATGACTAAAATTTGACAGCAATACCCTAGCTACTTCTTGAATGCTATGCTGCCTAGACATTTCTTCCACTAGATAAAGAAGTCCATTGCTTCTAAAATTAGCTTTATGGAAAATCTCAGGACACAGGCAAAATGCAGAATTATCAGCCAGAACATAACATAAATGGCCTCTACTTCAAATTCCAATAGTCTCCTCCTTTTCCTTTTGAGCCTTGTCTTCACTGTTCACAGTCCTGTTGGCATTCTGGTCTTCTGTATGGCCCACCAGAATTGGCCATTAAGCTCCATTTACAACAATTTTAAGTATTTCCAGCTGGTAGTGCTAAGCATTTTAAAATTTTTCCCACCAAATCCAATAATCTCAAAAAGCATCTGAACCACTTAGTCAGGTTATACAGAGCAACAAACATGCTTCTTGGTAGCAGTTTCTGTTTTAGTCAGCTTTTTTACTGCTCAAACTAAAAGACCCAGCCAGCACAATTGTAGAGGATGAAAAGTTTATTTGGGGGTTCATGGTTTCAGAGGTCTCAATCTATAGACAGTAGACTCCATTTCTCAGGGCTCAAAGTGAGGCTGAACATCAAGGCAGAAAAGTATGTCAGAGAGAAGCAGCTCACCTGAGGATCAGAAGGAGAGAGAGAGAGAGAGAGAGAGAGAGAGAGAGAGAGAGAGAGAGAGAGAGAGAGAGATATCAATCTACTTGCCAAATACAAACATATATACACCAAATCTATGCCTACAATGCCCCATCTCCTCAAGCCACACTCCACTGCCTCAACTTACCACTTATTTAATGCCATCAAGTGATTAATTCACTGATTATATTAAGGCTCTCTTAGCCCAATCATTTCTTCTCTTAACCTTCTTGTATTGTATCACATGTGAGTTTTGGGGGGACACCTCACTTCCAAATCATAACACAAAGTTCTCACATTGTGCTATAGATGATGTGGGTCATCCTATAGAATTTACTGGAATAAGATTTAGGCATACTATTTAAGCTACACCAGCATGCCTATATTTTTTACTGTGTTATATCATAGGAATCAGGGGTATTTGCCCAGCCTGCATCATTATACAATCTACTATGTTGACATTAATTTTAAAGATATGTTTTAAGTTTTTGTGACACACTTCACAATATAAAATACTTCTTTTTATTAAATTGCCTATATTTTAACTTATACACAAAACAGAATAGTTTTATGTGCTAATCTATTTCCATGTAATTATTATTATTATTAATATTATTTTTATTTTTATTTTTTTGTTATTGGGGATTTAACTCAGGGCCACTCAATCACTTAGCCACATCCCCAGCACTATTTTGTATTTTTTTAGAGACAGGGTCTCAGTTACTTAGTGCCTCCCTTTTGCAGAGGCTGGCTCTGAATTGAAGATACTCCTGCCTCAGCCTCCCAAGCTCTGGGATTACAGTTGTGTGCCAATGTGCCCAGCTCCATGTAGTGTTTAATAGATATATGTGATGCATATTTAAATTAGGTTGAAAATATTAATCTTCTCAAAATTTATCATTATTTTTGGACAAAACCTTCAGAATCCTTTTGTCTAGATTCTTGAAATGTACAATACATAATTGTTATCTAAAGTTACAATATTGTGCAACAGTTTAATAGACCTTCTCGATGCTATCTTAGTATTATTAATTAACCTGTCCCCTTTCTTCCATACGCCCACTGTCTCTGGTCTCTAGTAACCACAATTCTACTCTCAGCTTCTATGAGATCAACTGTTTTAGATTCCACATACAGTTGACATCATTAAATGATCCCAGCTCCATCCATATTGCTTTAAATGACAGGATTCCATTCTTTTTATTTCGGAATACTGTTCTATCATTCATATGCGCCACATTGTATTGTCCAGCAATTTGCTACTGTGATCAAAATAACCTAATTTGCTCATCTGGGAGGATGGAAGGTTTACTTGCTTACTGAAAGTTTTATTTGGCTTACTGTTTCAGATATTTAGTTCTAATTGGCAGGCTCCATTGATCTGGACTTTAGGTGAGGTACAATATCATGTCAAAACATGTGTTGGAGCAAAGCTATTTACCTCAGGACAGCTGGGAAGCAAAGAGAGGGAAAGAGAAAGAGGAGAGCGAGAGGCCAGACACTAGAAATACCCTTCCCAGGCACAACCTGCAAAGTGACCATAGTCTTCCAACTAGGTTTCTACATTTCCCATCAGCACTCATTAGACCATTCAGGATATTAATCCATCAAACAAATTAATTCACTGATGAGGTTAGAGCTCCTGTTATCTAATCATTTCCTAAAATTCCCATCTGTGGGAATTGCTACACTTGGGGACAAATCCTTCAACACATGAGTCTTTGGGAAACATACCAGATATAAACCATAACACAATTTTTTTTTATTTATTCATCAAATGATGGACAGTTAGGTTGTTTCCATTTCTTGGCTAGTGGGAATAATGCTAAAAGGGACATGGGAGTGAAAATGTCCATTCAGCATGCTGATTTAATTTCCTTTGTATATACCCAGTAGTAAAAATGTTTTATTGTATGTTAATTCTACTTATAAATTTTTGATAAAGCATAAGATATTGAAAGTATTTTCTCTTGCTTTCTATTACCTTTTTTTTGTATACTTTGAAATGCAAAATCCATTGAAATTTTTAAGATACATTTATGCAGCGAAAATTCTCATATTGGGCTGGGGATGTGGCTCAAGTGGTAGCATGCTTGCCTGGCATGCATGTGGCCCGGGTTCGTTCCCCAACACCACATACAAACAAAGATGCTGTGTCCACCAAAAACTGAAAAATAAATATTAAAATTCTCTCTCTCTAAAAAAATATTCTCATATTGACCAAGAAATGATTCATTAATTAGTTCTTCAGCATTAAATATAAACAAAAATAAAAATAGTTTGAGATCAAAATTATGTTTCCAAATATCATAAAGCAAATTTAGATAATGCTGAACAACACCTGAGGACCTCAGCAATTAATTTTTAATGCAGTATAATATGCATCATTTAGTCATAGAAAGAGACCATCTAGGAATGATAGAGTATGAAATTTATACAAAAAATTTAAACTTACGTGATTATACATAATTGTATGTGCGGGTTGTAAAAAATATGTGTTTTGGTTGCTGGTCCAGAAAAACAGGGAGATCTTTCAGAAATAAAAGACGGATTCAAACTTGAGCCCATGGATACCAACTTGAATGTGCAATGGTGTCTCACAGTGTTCAGTTTTGATCATGCAGCCAGCAAGCTAGAGATGCTGGTTTTCATGTCTTGAAGAAAATTGAGAGAGAAGTTCTAGTGGAAATGGAAGGAGCTGTGTATCTGTTTGCTGTACTAGGCCACTAGGACTAACCTGTAAATCTGCAACAACAAACATGACCTGTAACTACTTCTGTTTCCATGGTACCTTTTTCAGATCCAAAAGAATTTGGTACTTATACTTGTATTCCAAACCCTACACAAAAAGTCTCTGGTGGCCCATGATAATCCAGAAATAGAAAATTAGAAGACTTAGTACCAGTTTTGCTCAGTTCACCCAATAAAATTCAAGAGTTCATTTGTTGATCTACCGAATTTCAATAATAATTTATTGCAAAATCCTCTGTTTGCTCTGAAAAGAACCATGAAATATAGAATCCCAAGGAATAACTCTGGTAATATTTTAATATTGAGTCCCATAGTGTTTAAAAATATATCATCATGTCAATAAATTATAATCCAGGAAAGAAAAGCATAAAAGTAGGTGGATTTCTAAACAATAATAGAATTTAAGCACTCTGTGTTCACTTTGAAACTTTCACTCCTGATAATGACTTCATATCTTTCATGGCAATTCCAGTACAGTCAAGCATATACAATGACATACTTAATATTTTCTTAAAGAAACAATCATAAACTTTCTAGAAGGATCACAGAATGCATTTTTTCAAATAAGTGACTTAGTTCTATAACAGAAATCAAAGCTCCAAAGTTTGATCAAAATTATCCCTAATGTGGTATGAGAGCAGTTTTTGAAGCCCAACTATAAGCAATAAAATTCAAAGTTTATTTCACATTTTCACACCAATTTAATACCCATTAAGTATCATGAAAGATAAAGTTAATTTGAATTAGCACTAAAATTCTATGATGCTTTAAAACTAATGCAATGATAATATATTATTTAGATTTTGGATTTCATTAACACTGAAACAAAATGAAACTAGAAGTTATGTATTTTCTTCCTTAAACTATTAAAATGCTAGACAATTCCTCTGAACACTAGTGTATTTTTATAAAAAAGAAATCAAGCCAAAAGAAAAAGCTATCATTTTTATTTCCATCATGTTTTATTCATGATGTAGAACTACTTTAAAAAATCATCAAATATAAACAAAAAAGCCTGTATATTTGTTGTTTGTTTCTAAGCAGCAAGGAACATTTAGTCAATTATTATTTGTCTAATTTCTGTGCATTTTGTGCAGGGTCATCTTCCTTTAGCTTTGAAAACTCGACCAGGGATCAGAAAACTGGAAAAGTAGGACAAAATACAGTCCTCAAAGATTTTTTTTTCTTATGAACCTTGAGCTAAGACTTGGTATTCAGCACACCACCCCCCTTTTTTTTTTCAATGCAGGGTTTGAACTCAGAAACTTGAACATGCTAGGCAAATGGCTTTACCACTGAGCTACATCCCTGGACTGTAATTTACATTTAAAAAGTTATAAAACAACAACAACAACAAAAAAGAATGTGCAACAAAAGCTGTATGTGGCTGATAAAACTTAAAATAATTACCCTGTGTCTATTCACAAAAGTTTTGCCATTTGCTGGACTAGATTGTAAATTCTAAGACATCTATATGGTATTCACCTTAATGTACTGAAGCTAGTACATGTTTAATTGATCAACATTCAAAAAGCATTTATTGAACTCATGAAAGATTATGAGCATATCATATCAAACCTTGAATTAATGGAGTAACTATCTGAAAAATATTCTAAAGTGAGAATACTAGTACATCAGAGGAAGAGACAAGTTCATGGACTGGTGTGGCAAACATAGCTACCCTTGTTCATTAATATAATGTTGTTTTGGAAAATGACTTCCAAGCCAGGGATTCTATTTCCAGTCAGTAAGTCTATTTCCTAGACAAACTAAAAAGTAGGTTTTAACGCATGACTAGTTTTTATCTGAGGGAACCAGAGCTTTGTCTTTTCCCTTTTTGCTGAATTCAGAAAGCAATTAACACACAATGCACATGCACACAATACCTAACTCATAAAGCTATACTTTTTAATAGGATACATTAAACAGATTCAACATCACATGGGGCAAGTAATAAAAATTTTCTAGTACCATGAAAACTTTTTCTGTGAACTTTCATACATTAAACTCTTCCATTTCCCCTAAAACCAGTGAGCAGCTTCACAATAATTGCTTTCTTACATTTTCTTTTTCTTTTGTAATTTTACTGCTTGTCTATATGTGCTCTTACCTTTCCTTTATAGAAATAGGACTGTATACTATGCATTTGTATGTTTTATTCAAATTTTGTTTGTCAGGAGTCTGCAGATGCTTCCTATGAAGTGCCAGATAGCGATATTTGAGGCATGTAGACCTGTAAGATTGACCCATATTGATGTTTCTAGTTGCTGTTTATTACTGAGGAGTATAACAATGACTAATTCTGGCAAGAATAATCATTATTGTAGCACTTAGTTGTACATATATATAAAACAGTGTTAGGTATATATCTGAGTGTGTGTGTGTGTGTGTGTGTGTGTGTGTGTGTGTGTGTGTGTGTTAGAAAAATGAGAGAGAGAGAGAGAGAGAGAGAGACTGAATATGGTCCAAGCTAATTTTTGTAGGTGATTTAAGTTTGTTGGTAAAAAGCTATCCTGCTTTAAGAGCATTTGAGAAACCTGAGAACTTGAATCAAGGATGGGCTAGACTTTGCTGTGCCTAAAAACAACTTCTTCCTGTATGTGACCAGCTGGGGCTGTACTGCTCCTCACCATTCTTCTTTCCTGGGGCCCATGCTAATGAAGTCACTTTCATTAGGTTTAATTATGGTCATCTACCAAATGGAACAAAGAGCATAGGAAATCCTTTGCTTATGCCCAGAGTGAAATACAATACATGCTAAAAACTGTTTCATCAAAACAAATAAATTAAGTCCTTCTGATTGCATTGAGTTAGGTGCACACTTACTTAGAGAAGGAAACCTGATAATGATGATGGTCACTTTGTGATTCATCCCATCAGTTTCACATGGTAATTGTAGGTAATCTAATCCTATTGAAGATATTTTATGAACTCTGTGCATACAAAAGTCACCAGTTTATAATTATGCTCCAACATAGTTGTTATTTTGCACAAGTTGTTTACTTTTACATGTTTCATTTATTTTTTTAACTGCTTGTCTGTTGAAAACTCCAAAGTAAATAATTTTAAAATTATTATATAATGTACAAATAAAAAGTCAAGATCAAGCAAACAACTAAGACTGATACTGCTTATTGCTTCCTTTAAATATCACAAATATAAATCTCAGGAATCAAGAGAAATAAAATAAACATTAGACTAGAATTTTCTTTTGATACTACTCAAACCAAATTGCATGAAATACCTTTTGGTATTCTGCTGGAAACAGAAAAAAAGATGCACAATTTAAATAAACATTTATTTCAAAGAAAATTACTGGTATATAACTGCTCATGCTCAAAAACTACTTTTTAATAAAGTTTTGAATTTTATGAACATTAACATATTTATAAAAAATAGCAAAAATGTTATTTGAATTACATAGTTTAACTGGCAAAATATTATTAATACATAAAAGCATGTAAGCAGTAAAAGCTTCTGGAAAACTTACCAGCAGGTAAAGACAAATTAAGTAAAATTAGAAAATATCATCTAAGTTTGTACTTACTTTAGAAAATTGTTTCAAATAGTTTCAAAATGATGTATTTACACAGAGACTGTATTGAATTTTGTTTCTTTTTTTCTTTCTACTCTCCAAGCTCCCCAGTAATGGCAATTTAAACCAGGAACACTATACTACTGAGCTGTATCCTAAGGTCTTTTTGTTTTCTTTTTATTTTGAAACAGGATTTTGAGAAATTTCCTATGCTGTCCTCAAATTTGGGATTTCCCTGTCTCAGCCTTGTGAGTAACTAGGATAATAGGTATGTACCACTGTGCCTGGCCAATGTTGCACTTTATATAGAAAAAGCTAAAATAATATGAAGGAGGAAGTCTGAAAAATCAATCACAATTTCAAATATATCTGAATGTTTTAATCTGGTATTATTTATTTTACAAATTAAATTTTCTCTACATGCATATTAAAATATAAAAACACCATTTTCATAATTTTATATGTACTACTGTACTTAAAAATAAAGTAAAAAGATCTTTAAAATATTTGAGTATCCTGTAATTGAAATAACAAAAATAAAACAATATTACAATGCTGATGATCAGTCTGTAGTGCTAAAGTATTGTAGGCAGTTCTGATACAGTCATTCTAATGGAAATTTTGAATATCTGAATATTTTCATTCAATTTCCAATATTGTTTTTAAGTTGATTTAAAATTTTGATCATATTCAAAGTCTTCAAAATGTCCTTTTAAGAACATTTTATCTACTACAGCTAATTTTAAGTTGATAAATAACAAAAATTTTGAATGTATAAATTAATAAAAAATATGTAATTATATTAGTTTTTTATTGTTGCCGTAACAAAAAAAAAACTACAAAATTTGGTGTTTACAAAAACAAATTTACGAGACCCAACATGGCGGCCGGCGAGGAAGCAGCGATTCTAACGTCTCCACGTTAACCGGATAAGAAAGACCCATCGGAACAGCAGCAGCCTACCTACGGAGGAACTTCTAGCATAATTCCCTGAAGAAGAGAGCTGCCGTGAACTGGTAGGTTTATTGGAAGTGACAGTTTGTCCCAGAGAAGTGGATTTTGGACGGCCACGTGGGCACAGAAATCTAGTCCCACAGACATCAGCTGCTCCCGCAAGCGGCTCCCCCGGGAGGTTTAGCTCTCGCTCTGGGAGGAGCCGAATCACCCACCCGGTTCCTAACCACGCGGCCACAGCTACCCGAATAGACAGGTGGCCCGAGGCGGGTGCAGAAATCATCTTCCGTAAACAGCAGCCGTTTTTGCAAGCGGCGGACACCCGGAGCGACTTGGCCCGCCCCGCCCGAACCGGAATTCGGCCTCCGCCATCCGGGCTCCCCTGGGAGGCCTAGTGCTCGCTCTGGGAGCAGCCGCATCACCCATCCGGTCCCTAACCACTCGGTCGCAGCTTCCCGGCTCTACAGGTGGCCCCTCCGGCGGGCGCAGAGGTCCAATCCCGCAACCACCAGCAGCTTCTGAAAGCGGCGGCGGCCCGGAGCGGAGTGGCAGCCCAAACCGGCAGACGCCTCCACCATATCGGCTCTCCTGGGAGGCCCTGCTCTCGCTCGGCGAACAGCCAAACCACCCGCTCGGATCTTAACCACGCAGACACAGCTACCCCGCTCTTCACGTGGCTCCCGGTGGCCCGACTCAGCTAGAAGGATCCCCGCATGACCCCGTACATGGCCATGCCCTCCTGGCTCTGCTAATAGCCCCACACACCTGGCGAACAACCAGGAAACTTCAAAATCTCTCTGTGGGCGTGACCGCAAGGACCAAAGGACTCTCGACACCCAACTCCCCTTACTGCCAGAGTCAGGCAGACCTGAGACCCACCAACGGAACAGGCCTAGAGGCCTGCCAGCATGGTAGATACGCCACTCCATTTGGAGTAGGGGGGCAGAGCAGAGCAGCCGTCCGCATCCGGATCAGGCCCAACGACGCGAGGGGGTGATAGTCATATCGCCACAATTGGAGGGGGGACAGAGCAGAGCCGCCACCCGCTCCCGCAGGGTGGGCAGACCTGCGAACAACCGGCAGAGCAGGCCTAGCGGCCTGCCAGCAGGGTATTGAGATCACCCCAACTAGAGAAGGAGCACAGCTACTACCCGCCCTGCAAGGGAGATTTTTCAACTATACAAGAGCAATATAAATAATTAGGGGGAAAAACTCATAATCACAACAGTTTCACCAAGCAGAAAGAAACGTGAGCAGCATGAAAAGACAAGGAAAGAAAGGACCACAAGCAATGCAGGTCAACTCAACTTTCGAAGAGGTAATAGCTGCAACAGATGGAATGTCAGATAAAGAGTTCAGGATATATATGCTTCAGATGATCTGGAGTCTCAAGGAAGACATGAGACAGCAAAATCAGACAATGAAAGATCACATTGACAAACAAATCCAGGAAGTAAAAGATCAATTTCACAGGGAGATAGGGGTAATAAAAAACAAACAAATTGAAATCCTAGAAATGCAGGAATCATTAAACCAACTTAAAAACTCAATTGAGAATACTACCAGCAGATTAGATCACTTAGAAGAGAGAACATCAGACAATGAAGACAAAGTATTTCAACTGGAAAAGAACATAGACAGCTCAGCAAGTCTGCTAAGAAACCATGAGCAGAACATCCAAGATTTATGGGACAATATCAAAAGACCAAATTTAAGAGTCATTGGGATACAAGAAGGCACAGAGCTCCAAACTAAAGGAATAAACAGACTATTCAGTGAGATTATACAAGAAAACTTCCCAGACTTGAAGAATGAGACAGAATCACAAATCCTAGAAGCCTACAGGACGCCGAATGTGCAAAATCATAAGAGATCCACACCTAGACACATTATAATGAAGATGTCCAACATACAGAATAAGGAGAGAATTTTAAAAGCTGCAAGAGAAAGAAAGCAGATTACATTTAGGGGCAAACCAATCAGGATAACAGCTGATCGCTCAACACAGACCCTGAAAGCTAGAAGATCCTGGAATAACATATTTCAAACACTGAAAGAAAATGGGTTCCAACCAAGAATCATGTATCCGGCGAAATTAAGCTTCAGGATAGAAGATGAAATTAAAACCTTCCATGATAAACAAAAGTTAAAAGAATTCGCAGCTAGAAAACCATCTCTTCAAAAAATCCTTGGCAAAACATTACAGGAAGAGGAAATGGAAAATAACATTGAAAACCAACAATGGGAGATAGGACAGTAAAGGGGGGAAAATAGTCAAAGAGGATAACAAATCAGGTTTAGAAACATCAATAAACAAATATGGCTAGAAGAACAAATCATATCTCAATAATAACCCTAAATGTTAATGGCTTAAATTCACCAATTAAGAGACACAGGCTAGTAGAATGGATCACAAAAGAAGACCCAACAATATGCTGCCTACAGGAGACGCATCTGATAGAAAAAGATATTCATAGACTGAAGGTGAAAGGTTGGGAAAAATCATACCACTCATATGGAATGCGGAAACAAGCAGGAGTGTCCATACTCATATCTAATAAAATAGATTTCAAGCCAAGGTTAATCAAAAGGGATAAAGAAGGACACTTCATACTGCTCAAGGGAACCATACACCAACAAGACATAATAATCATAAATATATATGCCCCAAATAATGGTGCAGCTGTGTTCATCAAGCAAACTCTCCTCAAGTTCAAGAGTCTAATAGACCACCATACAATAATCATGGGAGACTTCAACACACCTCTCTCACCACTAGACAGATCTTACAAACAAAAGTTAAATAAAGAAACTATAGAACTCAATAACACAATTAACAACCTAGACTTAATTGACATATATAGACTATACCACCCAAAATCAAGTAGTTACACTTTTTTCTCAGCAGCACATGGAACCTTCTCAAAAATAGACCATATATTATGTCACAGGGCAACTCTTAGACAATATAAAGGGGTAGAGATAATACCATGCATCTTATCTGATCATAATGGAATAAAACTGAAAATCAATGATAAAAGAAGGAAGGAAAAATCAAGCATCACTTGGAGAATGAACAATAGGTTGCTGAATGATCAATGGGTTTTAGAAGACATCAAAGAGGAAATTAAAAAATTCCTAGAGTTAAATGAAAACACAGACACAACATATCGGAATCTATGGGACACATTGAAAGCAGTTCTAAGAGGAAAATTCATTGCTTGGAGTTCATTCCTCAAAAAAAGAAAAAACCAACAAATAAATTATCTCATACTTCATCTCAAAATCCTAGAAAAAGAAGAGCAAAACAACAGCAAAAGAAGTAGAAGGCAAGAAATAATTAAAATCAGAGCTGAAATAAATGAAATTGAAACAAAAGAAACAATTGAAAAAATTGACAAGACTAAAAGTTGGTTCTTTGAAAAAATAAATAAAATTAACAGACCCTTAGCCATGCTAACGAAGAGAAGAAGAGAGAGAACTCAAATTACTAACATACGAGATGAAAAAGGTAATATCACAACAGACACTTCAGAAATACAGAAGATAATCAGAAATTATTTTGAATCCTTATACTCCAATAAAATAGAAGATAGTGAAGGCATAGATAAATTCCTTAAGTCTTATGACCTGCCCAGATTGAGTCAGGAGGATATAGACAACCTAAACAGACCAATAACAATAGAAGAAATAGAAGAAACCATCAAAAGATTACCAACTAAGAAAAGCCCAGGACTGGATGGGTATACAGCAGAGTTTTACAAAACCTTTAAAGAGGAACTAACACCAATACTTTTCAAGCTATTTCAGGAAATAGAAAAAGAGGGAGAACTTCCAAATTCATTCTACGAGGCCAACATCACCCTGATTCCGAAACCAGACAAAGACACTTCAAAGAAAGGAAACTACAGACCAATATCTCTAATGAACCTTGACGCAAAAATCCTCAATAAAATTCTGGCGAATCGGATTCAAATACATATCAAAAAAATTATACATCATGATCAAGTAGGATTCATCCCTGGGATGCAAGGCTGGTTCAATATACGGAAATCAATAAATGTTATTCACCACATCAATAGACTTAAAAATAAGAACCATATGATCATCTCGATAGATGCAGAAAAAGCATTCGACAAAGTACAGCATCCCTTTATGTTCAAAACTCTAGAAAAATTAGGGATAACTGGAACATACCTCAACATTGTAAAAGCAATCTATGATAAGCCACAGGCCAGCATCATTCTGAATGGAGAAAAATTGAAGGCATTCCCTCTAAGATCTGGTACAAGACAGGGATGCCCTCTCTCACCACTTCTGTTCAACATAGTCCTCGAAACACTGGCCAGAGCAATTAGACAGACGAAAGAAATTAAAGACATAAAAATAGGAAAAGAAGAACTTAAATTATCACTATTTGCAGATGATATGATCCTATACCTAGCAGACCCAAAAGGGTCTACAAAGAAGCTATTAGAGCTAATAAATGAATTCAGCAAAGTGGCAGGATATAAGATCAACACGCATAAATCAAAGGCATTCCTGTATATCAGTGACAAATCCTCTGAAACGGAAATGAGGACAACTACTCCATTCACAATATCCCCCCAAAAAATAAAATACTTGGGAATCAACCTAACAAAAGAGGTGAAAGATTTATATAATGAAAATTATAGAACCCTAAAGAAAGATATAGAAGAAGACCTTAGAAGATGGAAAAATATACCCTGCTCATGGATAGGTAGAACTAACATCATCAAAATGGCGATATTACCAAAAGTTCTCTATAAGTTCAATGCAATGCCAATCAAAATCCCAATGGAATTTCTTGTAGAAATAGATAAAAGAATCATGAAATTCATATGGAATAATAAAAGACCCAGAATAGCAAAAACAATGCTAAGCAGGAAGTGTGAATCAGGTGGTATAGCGATACCAGACTTCAAACTATACTACAGAGCAATTGTAACAAAAACAGCATGGTACTGGTACCAAAACAGGCGGGTGGACCAATGGTACAGAATAGAGGACACAGAAACCAATCCACAAAACTACAACTATCTTATATTTGATAAAGGGGCTAAAAGCATGCAATGGAGGAAGGATAGCATATTCAACAAATGGTGCTGGGAAAACTGGAAATCCATTTGCATCAAAATGAATCTGAACCCCTATCTCTCGCCATGCACAAAAGTTAACTCAAAGTGGATTAAGGAGCTTGATATTAAATCAGAGACACGGCATCTGATAGAAGAAAAAGTTGGTTATGATCTACATACTGTGGGATCGGGCCCCAAATTCCTCAATAGGACACCCATAGCGCAAGAGTTAACAACTAGAATCAACAAATGGGACTTACTCAAACTAAAAAGTTTTTTCTCAGCAAAAGAAACAATAAGAGAGATAAACAGGGAGCCTACATCCTGGGAACAAATCTTTAATCCACACACTTCAGATAGAGCCCTAATAACCAGAATATACAAAGAACTCAAAAAATTAGACAATAAGATAACAAATAACCCAATCAATAAATGGGCCAAGGACCTGAACAGACAGTTCTCAGAGGAGGACATACAATCAATCAATAAGTACATGAAAAAATGCTCACCATCGCTAGCAGTTAGAGAAATGCAAATCAAAACTACCCTAAGATACCACCTCACTCCAGTAAGATTGGCAGCCATTAGGAAGTCAAACAACAATAAGTGCTGGAGAGGATGCGGGGAAAAGGGCACTCTTGTTCATTGCTGGTGGGACTGCAAATTGGTGCAGCCAATTTGGAAAGCAGTATGGAGATTTCTTGGAAAGCTGGGAATGGAACCACCATTTGACCCAGCTATTCCCCTTCTCGGTCTATTCCCTAAAGACCTAATAAGAGCATGTTACAGAGACACTGCTACAACGATGTTCATAGCAGCACAATTCACTATAGCAAGATTATGGAATCAGCCTAGATGCCCTTCAATAGATGAATGGATAAAAAAAATGTGGCATTTATACACAATGGAGTATTACTCTGCATTAAGGAACGACAAAATCATAGAATTTGGAGGGAAATGGATGGCATTAGAGCAGATTATGCTAAGTGAAGCTAGTCAATCGTTAAAAAACAAATACCAAATGACCCCTTTGATATAAGGGGAGTAAACAAGGACAGGGTAAGGACGAAGAGCTTGAGAAGAAGATTTACATTAAACAGGGATGAGAAAAGGGGAGGGGAGGGGAGGGGAGGGGAGGGGGGATAGTAGAGAATAGGACAGACAGCAGAATACATCAGACACTAGAAAGGCAATATGTCAATCAATGGAAGGGTAACTGATGTGATACAGCAATTTGTATACGGGGTAAAGTTGGGAGTTCATAACCCACTTGAATCAAACTGTGAAAGATGTTGTACTAAGAACTGTGTAATGTTTTGAACGACCAACAATAAAAAAAAAAAAAGATTAAAAAAAAACAAAAAAAAACCCACCAAATTTACTCCATTACCGTCCTCTTGGCAATAGAAGTCTCATATAGGTCTTACTGAAATATACTACTGGGTCAGTAGGACTGGGTTCCTGTTGAAGACCTTAGGGGTAGGCCATCCCCTTGCCTTCTGCAGTGGGCATAGGCTGCCCACATATGGTATTCAGATGGCAATGGGGCATTTCTGTGACCACTATTCTTTACTTAGCCTTCTTTTCATTCAGCTGTCTCCCTCTTGACTTTTAAGGACCCAGGTGATTGTATCTGGCTCAACTAGATAGTCCAGTATAATCTCCACATCTAGAAGTCCTATATTTTAGCACATCACCAAAGTCCCTTTTGACACATGTGGAAAATATTCATGGGTTTTTGGGGTTAAGAAGTGAACACCTTGAGGAAGAGGTATGTATTCTACCTACACTCGTATATAAATAAATAATATACCACCAACTTTAAGGCAAAAGAATTAAATATAGTACATGTATTTGTATGACAGTGGCATTTAATATTAAAATTACATTTAATATATTATAAAATAAAGGGAAAGAAACATTTGAGAACCTAATCCAACCAATTAAATATGACCAACTGATGATGAAGTTTGTAGCTTGGTGGTAAAGGCTTTTAATATAAAAATAAGAAATAATGAATAAGGCATAGGTAAGAGTGCTTTATATATTTATTTACATATATATGTCATCAGAAGCTTAGAGTGTTCAACGAGTGCAATATTAATAAATTTTAGAGAAATAAGTTATTTACTAAATCTGAAATAACAATCCTATGGTAGAATTATTGGAAAATTTGAGGTGGTTCCTATTTCAAATTATTATCTGAACCAAATCATTCTTTACCTTTTTTCTATTTAGTTTGAGATTCTTCCACATTTCATCTTATACAATTTTATTCCCTAGATATAATGGTTTTATATGTGTGATATTTAAATTTTACCTCTCATATATTTTAGTGAACATATGATCTTTTTCCATGCCAATATAATATTTTGTCATGAAGTGTTCACATGTAGCAAGATGGATCTTGCACTATGGTACAACTCAAGCCATCCATCTAAATATATCATCTGACACTGCCATAAGTGTATATATATGTTGAGTGACAGCAAATACAGATTTTATGCACAGTTCTTCCATTGGCAGCATTCTTGGCAGTTTGTAGCATACAAGTTGAGAAATACTGGCATGGACATTTGGAACTTTCTGCCAACTCTGTGGCCCCATAGTGCCTCATTATTTTTATGCAATTAGAAAATTTAAGACTGAGAGTTTATTTTAGAGTAAAAAATAAGCTTGACCAAAAATAACTTAATGAACCTAAAATTATGCATACTTTATTCGGAGAAACAGGGAAAGTGGGTGAACAATCTTTTACCCAGTTATGTTTCCTTCCTTCCTCCCTTCCTTCCTTCCTTCCTTCCTTCCTTCCTTCCTTCCTTCCTTCCTTCCTCTCTTCCTTCCTTCCTCCTTCCTTTCAGAACTTTCTGATGCTTTATTTGCATTTGAAAATCAAATCCTTAATTACAATTTAAAATATAATGCATTATAACTATAAAATCAAACTCTTCAGAAAGATAGTAAAAAGATCAGATATAATAAAAAAAATACTCTTTGAATCATGGTCCCCAATAATGTTGTAATAGTAAGTGCAAGTTCTTCAATGTATATATGGCTAAAAGGTAAATGGGCATAATAAAAATGACTGAAGGTGAAAGGACAGCAATAGTATAAGCAAAACCATTATCCAGTATGGTATGATCCAGTGACAATTAGCTCTGTTTCTTTTATACTTTGTTTTTGTTTGTTTAAAAAGGACTTGATCATCAGGTAACAGAGTCTTGATGGTAAGGGAATTAAGTTGCTTATTACCCCTGGGAAATCATCATTGATCAAATCTCTATGGGTAATTCTATTTCACCCAGGAATTTGATATAAGGGATTTTCTTTTCATTGATTCTGGAAAGATTTTTATAACCACTAATAAAGAGTGACCCAAGTAATGCTATGTTTCTATGTTTCTGTGGTGCCATTTCCTATTAAGATACTGATGTTTGTTCTGACACCTATGAAACCGCAAATTGGCAGACATTAACTTTGAAAATAAATAATCTGTAGCGGTAGAGTAGAATGATGAAAAGTACTCATGTACCAAGTGGAATATTATTCAGTAATAAAAGAGAATAAAATCATGGCATTTACAGGTAAATGGATGGAGTTAGAGAAGATAAGGCTAAGTGAAGTTAGCCAATCCCCCAAAACCAAATGCCAAATGTTTTCTCTGATATAAGGAGGCTAATTCATAGTGGGGTAGGGAGAGGGAGCATGGGAGGAATAGATGAACTCTAGACAGAGCAGCGGGGTTAGAGGAGAAGGGAGGGGACATGGGACTATAAATGATGATGGAATGTAATGATCATTATTATTCAAAGTACATGTATGAAGACATGAATTGGTGTGAATATACTTTGTATACAACAGAGGTATGAAAAATTGTGCTTTATATGTATAATAAGAATTGTAATGCATTCACTATCATATATAAATTAAAAAAGAAAGAAAGAAAAGTACCTATGTACTTAATGAAATAAATATGCCACTAAGTGAAACTTTAGGTCATCTATTTCATGATTTTTTATTAAATTACTTAATTAATTAATCTGAATTGACAACATTTTATTTATTTATTATTAACCACATGTTGCTTTTAAATATATGTATACTGAAGAATAGTTGAATTGTTCTAGCAAACTCATAGATTAGCTAATAAGTATGTTCTAGAACAAAGTTTCCTCTTCCTGAAAAGCTTAATAATAAATCTATTGTGCATATATATAACATTTTGTTTATCCATTCATGTTGATGTATTCTTAGGTTGAGTCCGTACCTTTGCTATTATGATTCATACTATAAAAATATGGGTATGCAGATATTGTTAAAAATGCTGATTTCATTTGGATGTGCCCTCAAAGGTTCATGAAACCTGTAGCTTGGTCTCCACTGTGGTGATATTGAGAGAGAGTAGAACTTTAGAGATAGGTTCTAGTAAAAGGACTTTAGGTCATCTTGTCTTCAACAAGATTAATGGATATCTCACAGGATTTCAATTTGTTCCCACAGAGTAAGATATAAAATGAGCAAACTTGGCCCCTGAATATATTTAGCTTCCTGTCTTTCTATGTGAGACCTTCAGCACATGGTGAGCTCTTTATAATTTCTTCACAACATTGTGATATGACAAGGGTTCCATGTCAGGACATCATTGCTGTGATGTCTAAACTCTTCAGCCATTAGAATCATGAGACAAATAAACCTATTAATCTTATAAAGTATCTTGCCTCAGGTGCTGCAATATGACAATAGAAAATAGACTAACATGTAATCTATCCTGGAGACTATTTTATATCCAATTGAGAACATGGATTCTGCTAAATTTTGTATATGACTGTTAGGTCCATTTAGAATGAACTATAATTTTTCTTTCCATTTTCATATGGATTTTCTGTCTGGATGACCTATTGCTAAACCTGACGATTGAAGTCTTCTGGTACTATTGCTTTACATCTCTTATTTTTATTCAAATCTATAAAATTTGTTGTATATATTCCATTGTTCTAATGGTAGGAGCATATATACTTATATTGTTATATCTACTAATTGAGCTTTTATTGTCACTTAGTAACCTTCTTTGTCTGTTTTTTCAGTCATTGACTTGAAGTGTTATTTTGTTTGATATAAGTATGCCATTGCTTCTCTCTTTGGTTTCTATTTTCATGGAATGACTTTTTCTAGTCCTTAAATTTCAGTTTATGAATGTCCTTAGAAATGATATGAGTATCTTTTAAGAAGCATATAGTAGGATTTGAATATTTTTTCTTATCCATCCAGTCACTCTATGCTTTTTGATCAGACAATTAAAGCACTTACATGAAGGTAATTATTGATAGGTAATGACTCACAGCTAAAAACTTATTAATTTTTTTCTGATTGTTCTATAGACTCATTATTTTCTCCTCTTTTATTGTATTCTTTTGTGATTATTTTCTCTGGTAATATGCATATATTCTTTACTTATTATCTTTTTGCATCTATCATAAGTTTTTGCTTTATAACTACGAGGCTTTAAAAATCTTATGGTTTTAGAATAATTTTCACTGATAACAAATTTGAATACCTGCACAAATCTCTACATTTTGCTCTATCTATTGATGATATTTAAAAATGTTAGTAACACAATTTTACTATTTTAATGAGGGCCAGCCTGAAGCCTGAGACTATTCTGGATTTGAATTGAGACTGAGTGTGCAGGGACTAACCAGGCACTGGGTTGAGCCTGAAACCAGAGTCTGTTATAGACAGCCTCATGCTGAAGGGGGCTTGACACGTAGATTCACTAGAATGTACCTAGAATAGATTCCATGAAGGTTTGCCTGGCACATGAGTCTGAGGGTCTAATGTTGGAGCTGCAGTTTATGAGATTTTGTCTGGTATTACTGGGATAAACCTGGACCCTGAATCTGCCAGAATAGGTCTCTCCTTGTGTTTTCTGGAGCCTTGGGGCAATCCCTTTGGGGGGCTGGCATGTAACCAATATGTCTGATGGCTGGTGTACACCTTGGATAAGAGTTAAGAGCCTGGTGCCTGAAACCACTGAGGTAGGCTTAGAACTTGGGTCTGCAGGCCTAGAGTTGTAGCTCAGTGGTATAGTGCTTGCCTCGCATGTGTGAGGCACTGAGTTAGATCCTCAGAGCACCACATGAAAATAACTAAATAAAGGTATTGTGTCTATCTACAACTAAAAAATAAAAATATTTATAAAAAGAACTTGGATCTATAGGGACTTGTCTGGATCCTGTGTCTGCTGGTATCCTCCTGGAGGAATAGTGTGCAAGTACTAGTCTAGAAGCTAAATCTTGGACTAGTATCCTAGATTTTGGACTGCAAGGGCTAGCCTGGGACCTAGGTACACAAAGACAATTCTGGAGCATGGGTTCCTGAGGCTTGGTCCAGCATTGGTCTCTGTTGGGTCAGGACTGGACAATTGGTCTCTTGGAGGGTAGAGCCATCAGGGATGTTATAGTGAATAAGATTCAGGGAATGACCTGGAATCTGTGTCCAAAGGGACACTGTTGTTTGAGCCACTTACAGTGACCTTGTAAGTGGGTAGGCTGAACCCTAGGACCACAGTGGCTGGCTGTGGTCATAGATTGAAGCCTATATCTGCAGGGATCAGGCTCATGGTTGGATGCACAGATGCAGGTCTGACTATAATGCTGCAAAGTCTGGCCTAGTGCTGAGGCAGACCTGAAACCTGTAGCCATGGGGAATGTTTTAGACAGCTTTTCTACTGCTGTGACTAAGGACCTGACCAGCACAATTACAGAGGAGAAAAGCTCATTTGAGGGCTCACGGTTTCAGAGGTCTTAGTCCATAGAAGGCTGGTTCAGTTCCGCAAGGCTCAAGGTGAGGATGAACATCATGGAGGGAGAGTGTGGCAGAGAAAAGCAGCTTACATCATGGTTATTAGGAAGTAGAGAGAACAACTCTACTCAGCAAACAAAATATTTAACCCATAATCACACCCCAATTCCCACCTCCTCCGGCCACAACCTACCATTTAAATTAATTCCATTATGGATCAATTCACTGATTGGGCTAAGACTCTTACAACCCAATTAGTTCTCCTCTGAACCTTCCTGGATTGTCTTACACATGAGCTTCACATCCCAAACCTTGACACATCCAAGACCTTCACCTCACATCCAAACTATAACAGGGACAGTCCCAGTATTGGGAATGTTCTAGAGCCTGAGGCCTCTGAAATCAGCCTGGTGGTAAGATAGACCAGAAATCATATCTATTACACAGGTCTGGAGCCTTGACCATGGTAATGTTCTGGTACCATTCTGGAGTCTAGCACCATGGGAGCCTTTCTGGTACAAAGTGTTACTGAGGCAAGCCCAGTATGAAGGTAAAATATATATATATATATATATATTTTATAATATATAAATACACACACATTGTATTTTTTTTTTTGCCTTCTTCAAGTAGATAGCATCTCTTACCATGCTGGAATGCCAATACTTGGAAGAGGCTAATGTAAAACTGTTCTACCATTTTCAATGCACTTTACTTGTTTCTGTGCTATATTTATTGAACTAATTTAACCTGATTTCATTAGCTTTTGTGAAAGTATCTTCATCCAGGGATAGTTGTATAAAATACTGTTACTGTGGGAATGATAAAGATGCTTATTCTGCCTTCTTGCGGATGACATCACTCTTCTCTTTTAGAATTTTTCTTAAGAAAAATAAATACTTAAGTTGTAAGTCATAGTCAAGATATGTAGATGAAAGCCTTTCTAATCAATTTCTTTAGAACAGGTAGAACTGTTAGAAAGTATGTGGCAAAAATAACTGTGAGCTTCTATTCTTACACCAGTGTCTCAAGACTTTTTTGTAAGTGCTCTAACTATATCAGGTCATTTAATTTTCACCATGACACTCTGAGATAAACATTAACATTGTGACCAAAGAGAAAACAGAGGTACAAGGATATATGATTTGACAGAGATAATATATTTAAATTATGATTGAACCAGCACTTATCACAATGTTTGAGATAAACATTAACATTGTGACCAAAGAGAAAACAGAGGTACAAGGATATATGATTTGACAGAGATAATATATTTAAATTATGATTGAACCAGCACTTAAAGTCATATAGGTATTCTGGAGAATCTAGAATTTAACCACTGAATTAGATGAATATTTTAACAATAAGCAAAGAAATATGGAAACCAAACAATATTTTTTCAAGCCTTTTCACTTCTAATACAATTCATCAAATTTACAATGAATGCTGCAAAACAAACTATAATAAGATAAATTCAACGACTGTATATAATAATCCACCACAGAAATTTGAATGTTCCTAAATATTTCACAAAATCCTATATATTGTTTTCTTTTTATATCCTAATCCACTTCATTATATTTATTTTTCTCTAGTCCAAAATAGGTTGTATAAAATTATCATGTTAGAATAATTATAAAGTTTAGTATAGATTATGGAAGGTTTTATAGTTCTCAGCATTTCATAAATAATTATATGTAGATTTTTTTTATGAGAAGAATTATGAAGTATAGAGTTGTACTCCATAACTCAAATTATAGCTTTTCCTCTAAGGAAAGACTGAATTATGTGCAAGTACATCTATATTTCCTGGTTCACTGCATTTTTATATTTCATTCATTAGAGACAAAGGATACAAGAGTGGCTAGAAAGTATAAATTATATTTAGTCATAATCTAAATTTCTAGTTGTTTCCATGATTGGAAATATTTAAGCTTCAGAAAAATGTAAAAAACAATGCTGGCTGCATTGGTACCATTACCTGTTGTTATAGGATTTGATAAAATTTGGATGCAAGAGAAGATTTTTTTTTTTGGTTCATTTTTCCTTAGGAAAAAAAGTACAATGAAATTATTGCAGAATGACTTTTAAAAGTATTTATTTCAGTGAATGCTTCCATAATTAGATGTTATCTGTGATCCTTCTTGCTGTGGTCTAATAATACAGGCTTCCATCCCATTACCTGGTGCCACAGCCTGCCTTCTATGCATATAGTAAATTGAATTATATGCTTCACTTTGATATTTCAAAATTTTTTCTGAACTTTTCTATAGAATTAACCTAATTTTTATGGTTAGCAAACTGTAATTCAGGAAAGAATATCTCCAGAGCTGAATTTAAGCCTTAAGGTATGCCTACTATAATCCATGACCAGGGCACTGACTTGACTTTGCCAAAGAGTAGGTAAAGTCGGGACAATAATGCTGACAGGACTAAATGAATTACCCTCAAGTTCTTAATGAACTCTGGAGTGTAAGTTTTCAAGAATACTGCAGGCTATTTCAATGAAGACTATGGATTTTTATGGAATTGTTTTTTAAACAAAAAAGGAAGGAAAAGAATACTCTGTTGTGTGGAATGGGTTACAATTACAAAATTTTCCAACCAGTTGTCATGACAACCCTCATATCTTCCATAATTTGTAGACTATTAAGTATTAAACTCGATGTGCTTTAAAAAATATATTTAGGGAGATCTTTTCCACTAGAACTCTTTGAAAGGACCACAGGATTATTATTCTGCAACAAATAACCTGTCATCATTGTTATTTCTTTGGTTCACAAAATAGGTGAGAAAAACATGGAAAACACTTTCTCATATCAGAATTCAATGACATTTTCTTTAAATGTGAGGTACTTCCACCATCAGCATGTCCTTGAGTCCTATCTATGGAATCTGTGACAGATGTTGTCCAACTAAGACTTCCAGAGACAATGAATACAGTACTTCTGCAGGGAAATTCCTTCAAAGTAAAGAAATCTGAATACCAGAATAGTTTCTCCAAAACCATTCTAAGTTTTTATCCATATTTTTCCTTTTTTTTTGTATTTTCAAGTTTAAAACATCTTTCTCGTCGCTATCTTTAAATATCTTTAAAGATAGCAATGAGAAAAAGTGTGTGTGTGTATGTATAGAATTATATGCTTCACTTTGACATTACAAATTTTCTAAAGAATTAACCTAATTTTTATGCTCAGCTAACTCTGATTCAGTAATAGATACCTCCAGAACTTAATTTAAGCTTTGAGGTATGCCTACTATATTCCATGACCAGGGCACTGACTTGACTTTGTTGAAGAGTAGGTAAAGTAGGAAACAGTAGTGCTGACACACTATGAATTATCGTACATATTTGCTACTAATAATTACCCTCAAGTCCTTATTTGACTCTGGAGTGTAAGTTTTCAAGAATACTGCAGGCTATTTCAATGCAGACTAGGTATTTACTTGCTTGATTAGCTTTTTGGTGATAGAAATGGAACCCAGGCATGCACACTGATTAAGTTAACTATCACTGAGCTACATCCCCATCCCAAGCTCAGCTTATATTTGAGCAAAGTTCTCTTATTACTAGGCTTCAAAATGCAATTCCTACAATTATATTCATAAAAATAATTATATATGTTTATCCCATCCTGATCTTTTTCGGGAAGATATTACATTTAATCATAATCAGAATTTAGAGACTATTTATCCCTTTCATCAATTTGTTTTTGATTAATTTGAAATATTGAGTTTAAATTTGTTTCTAGGTAACAATCACATGACTTCTCAAATAGTTTTGGCCATAAAAATAATTGGCCTCCTTCCACCCCAGCAAATCTTTTAAATCCCATATGTGATCCTAAATACAACCATTTTTAAAATTTGTACAAGTCAGTAGGTCTGCTCTATTAAAGCCTCTTTTTTGCTTATAATCATTCATTCCATCTTGACTTTAAAATATGCAATAAACTCCCCTAAAGAATCATCAATGTGTAGCAATGTCATTTTTAAAGCATTCATCAGATGTCAACATTGACCTAAATATATATGAAAATTTTTGTCCTAAATATATATAAAAAATTTAACTCAATTCAGCCAATATTTACTGAAACACAATGATATGTCACCAACTATGCTGGAAGACAGAGAAGTAAAGAGGAATAAAGTATCAACAGAGAAGTTTTGCTACAATAAGATAATACTATGTAAAGAACCCAACAGAAAACAAAGCAGAACCACAATTTCAAAGGTTTTTGGAGAACCAATGAAACCAGAACTAATTCCTAAGTAGTAATAAAGAATTGATTAAAGATTGGTGGGGAGAACCTTTGAGGCATAGATAACATTGAGACACAAAATATGAACCTGTGTGATAAATAATATGTAGTTAAGGTAATAGAACTATCATGTATTTCAAAACATAAATCTAGACAGGAGAGTACAAAGGTAGGTATGTGTCACACCACAGTGGATCTTGAATTGCTTATTCTAAGTATTAGACTTCCTAGATAATGATTTATTGGTGAGTTGTGAGCACATTGGTGAGGGTGATCTCTATTATATTCTAAGAATTGTTTTCTTAATTAGCTGGGAAGATACATCAAGGTAAAACCTTGCTTCTGTTTTTACAATAACTAACATGGATCAAAAGACATTGATATCTTATATGATCAAAAATTTTATTGTCAAAAATCATTTGTGGTTTGTCAAAAATTATGATCAGCCAACATTTTTTCTTCAAATTCTAATAATTTCATATTAGATAAGTACTAAATATATGTATGATTACCTCATTGCCAAAGAGCAGCCACTTTTGATTCATTTAGATACAAATATTTTGAATTCTGCAGATGAAGAAATTTATGATTTTGAAAACACATATATGAAACAGCTTGATACAAGCCTTATAATGTGCAAATGGTTGAAAAGAAACAATAGAAAATAAAATCCTCTTAACCATGCTTCTATCAGATCAATTAGCTGCAAAACTTCAATTTCAAAGCATACAGCCTCTACTGGTTTCACTGTGTTGACTCATTTTGTGTGTCTGGGAACTGATTCATATTTACAAAGAATTTTAGAGCCATTATTCTTTTGTGACAATTCATACTCCAGAAGACAAAGCTATGTCCTGGCACAAGGTGAATGAAATTGCTGCCTAGTCAAAACAAGTCAGAATACATGGCAGAAAACAGACATCACTCATGAGCAATGAATTATCGTACATATTTGCTACTAAATCCTGAAAGAAATTCTTTTATGGTGCTCTGCTAAACTGACAGAAAATAGAAACTAATTGCATACATTAATTTAAGGCCAATTTAGTCACCAGAAAATGTTAAGTGGTTGTGAGAAAAATACTGAGAACAAGATTCTGTCATAGCTCTGTTACAGATAGTTGACACTGGGGAGGCTACCTACTACTTCTGTCTTGGTGGACTGTTGCCCTGGTTGTCAAATGATGTAGTAAATGTAGAAAAGTCAGGCACAATGCTAACTGTGCTATGTGTAGATGCTTAGTTTTCTTTTCTATGTTCCATATTTGGAGAATTTGGAAGAACTAAACCAGTTATCTTTGTTGATTCATGCAAAGAGCAAATGAGGTCAAAGTTCTGATTCTGAACTCAACAGGGGGTCAGTTAGCTTCCTACAGAAAGCTTTGTCCTAATTCAATAGATTGTACTCAGTCATAATCCTGGAGAGCTGTATTACAAACTTCTGGTCTCAATCATAACAGAAGCTAGGTCAGGTTTAAGCAAACTAACTTTTATGGAAAAAATAATGGTACAATTCCCTATCTTACCTAGGTAATTAGTAGAATGTTACATGCACATGAAGTTTATTTTTTAAGAATTGTTTTTAAAAGTATTTCAGTAATTTATTAATAAAAATTGATTTATTTCATCAATTTTTCATAATATCTTCTTATTGATGATTGTATAAAGGAATAATGATTTTTTGTTATTTAAAATGTCTTCCAATATTAAAACATTAACATTTATCAACTTCCTAGTTCAATCTGTGGTAGAGTTCTTGAATTACATAAATTGTAAACATAATAAGTGTTTGTAACATGATCAGACACCAGTGTGTTCACACATAGTTGCTTCAATGTCAATAAATGTGTAAATTTGGGTCAGAAAACTGTCATATAAATAATATAAATATTTGTAAACACTTAATTCTGTAGTTATTTTATTTCATAAAAGGAGTATATTTGTGGAAATGTACCTTGGCTACCAATAACTTCATTTTTAAAAAATATATTTTAGTTGTCAATGGACCTTTATGTTTTTTTTTTAATTTATTTATATGAGGTGCTGAGAATTGAACCCAGTGCCTCACACATGCTAGGCAAGTGCTGTACCACTGAGCCACAACCCCAACCTCCAATATCTCTATTTTAAAAGTGAGAGCATGTATAGATAAACTTGTGATTGTTCAAATAGTTATGCTTATCATTACTATAACCATATTTGAAAATGCTGCATTAAAAAATAAAATAGATTCCTGGAAAATGCCTGGCAAAGATATCAAATCAGAGACTCTGCGTCTGATAGAAGAAAAAGTTGGCTCCGATCTACATATTGTGGGGTCGGGCTCCAAATTCCTGAATAGGACACCCATAGCACAAGAGTTAACAACAAGAATCAACAAATAGGACTTACTTAAACTGAAAAGTTTTTTCTCAGCAAGAGAAACAATAAGAGAGGTAAATAGGGAGCCTACATCGTGGGAACAAATTTTTACTCCTCACACTTCAGATAGAGCCCTAATATCCAGAGTATACAAAGAACTCAAAAAATTAAACAATAAGAAAACAAATAACTCAATCAACAATTGGGCCAAAGACCTGAACAGACACTTCTCAGAGGAGGACATACAATCAATCAACAAGTACATGAAAAAATGCTCACCATCTCTAACAGTCAGAGAAATGAAAATCAAAACCACCCTAAGATACCATCTCACTCCAGTAAGATTGGCAGCCATTATGAAGTCAAACAACAACAAGTGCTGGCGAGGATGTGGGGAAAAGGGTACTCTTGCACATTGCTGGTGGGGCTGCAAACTGGTGCGATCAATTTGGAAAGCAGTATGGAGATTCCTGGGAAAGCTGGGAATGGAACCACCATTCGACCCAGCTATTGCCCTTCTTGGACTATTTCCTGAAGACCTTAAAAGAGCGAACTACAGGGATACTGCCACATTGATGTTCATAGCAGCACAATTCACAATTGCTAGACTGTGGAACCAACCCAGATGCCCTTCAATAGATGAATGGATAAAAAAAGTGGCATTTATATACCATGGAATACTATGCAGCACTAAAAAATGACAAAATCATGGAATTTGCAGGGAAATGGATGGCACTAGAGCAGATTATGCTTAGTGAAGCTAGCCAATCCCTAAAAAACAAATACCAAATGTCTTCTTTGATATAATGAGAACAACTAAGAACAGAGCAGGGAGGAAGAGCAGGAAGAAAAGATCAACATTAAACAGATACATTAGGTGGGAGGGAAAGGAAGAGAAAAGGGAAATTCCATGGTAATGGAGGGAGACCCTCATTGTTATACATAATTACACATAAGAGGTTGTGAGGGGAACGGGAAAATAAACAAGGAGAGAAATGAATTACAGTAGATGGGGTAGAGAGAGAAGATGGGAGGGGAGGGGAGGGGGGATAGTAGAGGATAGGAAAGGTAGCAGAATACAACAATTACTAATAGGGCATTATGTAAAAATGTGGATGTGTAACCGATGTGATTCTGCAATCTGTATATGAGGTAAAATTGGGAGTTCATAACCAACTTGAATCTAATGTATGAAATATGATATGTCAAGAGCTTTGTAATGTTTTGAACAACCAATAAAAAGAATTAAAAATAAAATTAAAAAAAGAAAATGCCTAGCAAGACAAAATTAAGTAGAACAAAGATCACTATATTTTTCTATATTCAATTTTTTATGAATTGTATTTCCCACAGACTAATTCATTGAATAATCATTTATTTTGCAGTATAGCTTCTCTGGATAATCATAATGTTCATTGAAAACATGTTTTCATCCCTCCATGTGAATGGTGTTCTACTATAAGAAAACAATTATTGATTTGAAGTCCTTTGGGTATAGACCAAGGAGAAGGGTCAAATGATGGTTCCATTCCTAGTTTTCCAAGGAATCTCTATACTACTTTCCATATTGGTTGCACCAATTTGCAGCCTCACCAGCAGTGTATGAGTGTACCTTTTTCCCCACATCCTCGCCAACGCTTATTATTGTTTGTAGTCATCATAGCTGCCATTCTGACTGGAGTGAGATGAAATCGTAGAATAGTTTTGATTTGCATTTCTCTAGTTGCTAGTGATGGTGAACATTTTTTCATATATTTGTTGACAGATTGTGTGTCATCTTCTAAGAAGTGTCTATTCAATTCACAAAGGATGTAAAAACAGCATACTAAAGGGACACAGACACATCAATATTTATAGAAGCACATTTCACAATAGCTAAACTGTGGAACGAACCTAGATGCCCTTCAGTAGATGAATGGGAAAAAAAATATTGCATATATACACAGTGAAATATTACTCAACAATAAAAGAGAATAAAATCATGAGATTTACAGGTAAATGAATGGAGTTGGAGAAGATAATGCTAAGTGAAGTTAGCCAATCTCAAAAAAAAAACCAAATGTTGAATATTTTCTCTGATATAAGGAAGGTGATTCATAGTGGGGTTTGGAGTGGGAGCATTAGAGGAACTCTAGATAGAGCAAAGGGGTGGGAGAAAAAGGGAGGGGGGTATGGGGGGAGAAAAGATGGTGGAATGAGATGGATATCATCACCCTAAATATGTGTATGAAGACATGAATGGTGTGAATATACTTTGTATACAACCATAGGTATGAAAAATGATGCTCTATATGTATAATAAGAATTGTAATGCAATCCATTGTCATATATAAATAAAAAATTTAAAAAGGAAAACAATTATTGATTGCTTTCTGATCATTTTCAAGATTTTTTTAAGCCCACCTAAAACAATATTTTTGATTTAGTTGCTTCCTTTTTTGATTTATAAACAAATGTCTGATTTCACAATAAGAATATTGGATAGAATGGAAAATCAATTAGAAAATATAAAATAATTATTATAATCATAATCACAATATCAACTGCTAAGTTCCTTAACTGCTCCTTATCATTTTTAAAAAAAACTAGAACAAAGCATATCAGTTATTGTATTAGTTTTCTGTCACTGTGGCAACATATCTGAGAGAATCAATTAATAAGAAGAGAGGCTTATTTTGGCTCACGGTTTTAGAGTTTTAAGTTCATGGTCAATTGGCCCAATTGCTTTGAAAGTGTGGTGCACATTACTTTATAGTGGGAACATGTGACAGAAGAGGCATGGCAGTTGGGAAGAAAAACAGAGAAAAGAATGACCGAGACCCTGTATCTCCTTTGTGGGCACTCCTCCAAACTCTCTACATTTGTATATACCTCTTAAAAGTTTTACCACTTAGCTATAGTGCCACAGGTTAGACACCCAGGGTTCAACATATGGACCTTCAGGGAACATTAACAATCCGATCCAAACTAGAGCAGTTAGATTATGCTATGTCCCATAAACATCAAATGCATATGTCTAGGCGATGAATCTCAGTGACTTAGAACAAGAAATATATTGCCCTTTCAAAACCTATTCATAGCATGGAGAACCAATTTAAGCTTGTTCTTCAGGTGTTGCTTCAGGATTTTGTCAGATATCCATAATCTCATAGAAGCACTTTATAAGGAAGCTTTCTTGATGGAAATGGCACTGGCAAGTAGATGATTTGACAATGTGGATTTTTACCTGAGCCCTGTGAACCTGGAAAGCAGAGAGAATTAAATAAAATAAATTCTCTATTCTTGTATACCAGAAAACAACATAGTTAAAAAAAAAACAACCAACCACAAAAAAAAAAAAAAAAAAACAAAACACTTCACCTCCCCTAATTTGTGATTTAGTTAAGGCTCAGGCATGCCTCCACTTATGATCCTTACTTCTCTCAGGCTTTTGAACTCTGACCCAAGCTCAATCTAACCCAGGAAGCCACCACTCTTTATAGGATCTTAAGGAGAAAGAACTGGATTTTTTTTTAATCCTGCTGAATCATTTTTCTCTTTACTTCACCTGTGTTATTTTTTGAAACTTCATTTAAAAACAGCATGTTTAAAATCTGCTTACATTTCTTTGGGGAAAGCAATTCACATGACCATACCTGACCTTAGGGTCAAAAAAATGCCATTCCAATACCCCACAAAAAGTAATAATGATCATTTCGTTTCTGTGAACACAGCAAACTACACAAATAACCTCTTTAAGAAGAAATGGAATAGTGTCTCATTCTGTCTCTCAATTATAATATCATTAAAATTTTTACTTAGATCCGCTTCAGTTTTCTTTCAACTTTGACAGTTTTCTTTTGTGTCACCCAAAATAACATTCCAGTGCTTTAAATTAGTAAGTGTAGCGGCTCCATTGAATATAACATTCCAATTTTGTTTCATAAAGTCACTGATTACATAGTCATCCTAATAATGATCTTCCAAAGAGAAACACAACAAAAAATTAGATGATGTAAATCTATCATTTTTTTTTTAAGGAATAGTGAAAATCTTTATTTTAAAAGACAACAATTTAGATCATGTTTTGTGCAGTATTTATTTTACAACCCCACCTCTTTATTACAATGTGACAACTTAGAGATTCATTTATTTGGAACTGGAGATTGAAACCAGTGGCACTTAAACACTAAACTACATCCTCAGCCCTTTATTGTATTTTATTTTGAGATAAAGTCTCACTGAGTTGCCTAGGGCCTTGATAAGTTGCTGAGGCTGGCTTGCAATCCTCCTGCCACAGTTTCTGGGATTATAGGCATGCACCACCATGCACAGCTAGAATTATTTTTATTATCTTACAATTTTTTAAAAAAGTGTTATAAAATATTAATCACCAAAGAAGAAAATAAATAAAATTATTTTATATAAGTGAACTCTGAGAGTCAAAAATATTTAATTTTTGATCCTTTGCAATAAAAATTTTGTTGATCTCTGATTTTTGAAAAAATTGTATGTCAAAGTAACAAACAAGAATAAACCAGGGACTAATTTTAAATTGTTTTACATTACATAAAAAGTTTAACTTAAAAAAAAAATCTAAGAATATATGATAAATATTATCTTTAAAATACCCCTCTTAAGTTGTTTAAATTAACTCATTCTTAGAGTTAAATTACATATATATGCTATCCATACAAAAATCTACTAATTTGCATAAATTATTTCAAGGTGTTAGTAGAATTATCTACATATTGTACTTAAAAGAATTAAATAAATTTATAGTATAATTTAAAAATATAAAATGTTAGGATACTTCTAGAAAAATATCAGTAAATAAATATATATTATGTTTTCAAATAGTTCTATATCTCAGTGACTTTGTCTAAACAACAAACCTCATAGAGTTAATGAGGTAAATAATATCACTGTATTTTAAGTTTAATAAGTTTTGCCAGGGCTCAATTAAGCCACTAGATGGAGCATTTAGCTCTACAGAGAACTCCTGAATAAAATTCATGTTTTGTGTTTTTTTTAAAAAATACATTTTAAAGGGGAAATATATATACTTTGTTACAAAAGAGAATGTTCTCCTAAACTTTTAGCAAAGTCATTTCAACACTGTTATTACTTTACAGTCAAGATTTATTTCCGAGACTATGAAAATTGAAAAGCAAATTCAGAAATTAGACTTTATCAAAGAAAAACATTTGTGGATCAACGTGGGAGTCCTATTTTTGGTTTTTGAAGGAAACCATACTAAATACAGTAATTTATATTGTCAGTAAACATGTAAGAATTTCACTTTCTCTACAGTCTCACCAGCATTTGTCATCTTTTGTCAACAACTATTCTAATTGAAGTGAGTGAGGTGAGAGCTCATTGTGATTTTGATTTCTAGCTCCCAGATGCTTGGTACTTAAACATTTTGTCATTATCTCTTGACTAAAGTTTATGTGTGTGTGTGTTTCCTTGAAAAACTGTTTATAACACCTTAAAAATAAAGGTAAGACTTGTTAGGGAAAGAGAAAAGAAAAATGCAATGATGTTCTAAATGACTTTTAAGTAATAGTTTTAATATCCTGTTTTGGGACAAACTGTAATATAAATGTGATTTTGTGAAACTTTGAGAACAAGGAAATACTTCTACTATTAACATCAGAAAATTGCAACCTTTAATAATGATTATGTAATGATTATGGATTATGTGTAGGTTGGTACTGGTGAAAGAGGAAAAATGGAAAAAAAAAGGAGAAAGAAGTTATGCTTAAAAGTGAAGGAGGCAGCAGTAGAGGTCACACTCTCTGCATGGCTGTGAAAATAAGAATGGTGTCACAAACCTTCTTTAGACAATTGGACCTGAGGTCAGCCAAAGAAGCTGAGTCCTGAAGTTAGTTGGAGCCTATTGGCTCAAGCCACAGGGTGGAACAAATGAACGTTGTGCATGCTTCAAGCAGCTTCATTTTTAACCAATTTTCTTCAGCTTGTAGGAAAACATACATGTTTAGGGAGATAACCAGAAATTATATTCCTAAAGTCTGGCTTTTGTTCAGGTTAATTTATGCACTTCCAAACTTATGCTTCACCAACTCGCTGAAACTCATCATTTAGCGCTGTTCCAACACACAACTATTTAATGTAGTTTGAAGTAATTTTGTCTCCAAGTGCTGATGGCATTTTAATGCTGAGGATTAGATGAAAGGGAAAACATCAAATGAGTGTGTCTGCTGTGAACAGTACTCCCCAAGTTTTAAAGGATCATATGAATGGAGAGGGCCAACTCATTGGCCCATGATGTGAAATTTATACCTAATGACTATTATAGACATGTCTGCATATTAGGGGAAGCATTCAAAGAAGAATAAACATACAGGAAAATTCTGTTAGGTAATGCTTGTTAATTAGCTAAATTTAGCTGTTCTTCAAAGTACCTATACTTGAAAACACCATATGGTATGTTCTACATATATGTTTTTCTATCATTTTTTTAAAAGAAAAGGAAACATAGCTAAAAAGTAAACATTACCAAAAAAAAAAAAAAAAAGACAAAGGCAAGACAATATGTAAAATTTTTAAGTGTTCAATAAAATTACAAATGGCAGCACATATGGAAAAATACTAACCAGAAGGGATTTCTAGCTTTAGGACAATGACAACATTAGTTCACCAAAATCAAACAGTATTCCAGAGCAAGGAATGATATTTGTCTTATATGCTCTAATGATATGTAATCTGAAAAAAACTTTCAAGGGAGTATACCTTTCATGAAGATTTACTTCAAGTGTGCATCAAAAAAGTATTATTTTAACATATAGTATATGTATGGATTAAGGCAGGCATTGAAACTGAAAATTATTTTATGAATACCTGTATTTAGGAAAATATAATAACACTTTATTTTTAACTGAACTTTGAGATCTTTTGGTGATTACTTCTATCAATTACTGAAACTATTTTCATGTTTATGTATAGTGTTAACTTTTTTAATATAGTCTCATGATAGACACATCTACCTTCAGTTGGGTAATGCTTTCTTCTTTTATACTTTTTGATTTAAGCCAATTATCAAGAGAAAATGGCAATGAATAAAGAAAAGAAGTTTAAATTTAAAAATATGTTAATAGTTAAGACCATTTAGGAAAAGACTATAGCTATAGATTATAGAAAAATAGTAATAAGATGAATATGATGCTGAAAATCTTTGCACTGTGAATTTGATTCTTTACATTGTTGATCTGGTGAAGACAAATTCATTAACTGAACACATTGTAACCAAATAAAATGTAGGCCAGAGATAAGTCTCATGGATTTTCTTGGATGAAATAATTCATGCATTAGCATAAAGTTTTCAATTGAAAAAAAAATTCACTGTAAAATTGAAATGGACATATGGAAAAATGCTAGCACTTGGAAGTTAAACAACCTTAATTGAAGGTGAAGTTACAACTTAATTCCTGGCTCCTTGATGTATACAGTTCAACTAAACGTTCTGAGCTCTTTCCTTTTTAAAGATAAAATGGAGGTAATAATGTCAAGTTTATGAGGATTACATTGTCTTTCATTAGTAGTAATTTGTGATGTTAGTATTATCATTTTAAAGACATATCTGCTATTTTCTGTAAATGTTGTTTCATACTTCTCTTGGCTAAAAAAAAAATACAACTACAGTTTTCCTCATGCTTTTCAACTTTTTTTTTTTTTGCTGATGTGACTAAAAGACATAAAAATAACAATTTTAAGGAGAAAAAGCTTATGTGGATGGGCTCATGGTTTCAGAGATCTCAGTCCATAGACAGTGAGCTCTGTTCCTCAGGGCTTGTGGTATGGCAAAACATCATGGCAGAAGAGTGTGTTGGAGGGGAGCAGCTCACATGATGAGCAGAAAGCAGAGAAGCCTAAGCTCAGCTCACCAAATATATACCCCAAAGCCACATGTCCAGAAACTCACCTCTTCCAACCACACCCAGCCTTCAGTTACCACTCAATCCCATCAGGGGGGATTAATTCCTGATTGGTTAAGGCTTCCATAGCCAAATCATTTTACCTCTAATTGTTCTTGCATTGTTTCATACATGAGCATTAGAGTGAGACCCCACATTCAAATCATAACAGCTTGGTATACATAGTAGATTGAATCCAAACTGCTTGAATCAAATACAAAAGTCCTTTATATAAAATGGTGTGGTATTTGTATATAACAAAAAAAATCTTTTGTACTTTAAATTATCTTTAGATTACTTATAATAATTAATACAATGTAAAGGAGTTTCCGAAGTTGCAATATTGTATTTTTTAGGGAATAATAACAAGGTAAATTATGTACTCATCAGTAAGACATACTTTGTGTAAGTGTATGTACAATAATATTGATATTTTGATATTATGGAATGTACAATATTATATAGAATACAGAAAGCATATAGTGTTTTATAATATATAATATTATATACCTATAATGCTATAATATAATATTTTAATATTCATAATATTTATACTATTATAGTGTGTATAATATTTTTGATCTGAATGTGGTTGAATCTATAATGTGGAAAGTATAAATATGTAACCTACCAATATGGAGGGCTGACTATCTTCTGGAATATAAAATAGATATAGATGCAGCAAGAAATATCAATGTGGATTTAAATAGACTATTATGTGCTAAGTGATATAATAGGCTCTGGTAGAACAAGGGTAAAAAGAAATAACCATTTCTTCTAAAAAATATATTTCAAGTATGTCATCATATAATAAAGATTCACAGCAGTTTTGAAATATTAATGGAACACATATATAAATGCTATCAAATGTTTGCTGATATACAAATTTAGCTAAGATGAGAGTAATTCTTATTGCCAAATACATACATATGTAAACATATATAATAGGTAAAATTAAGTACAGTGAAACCTGACTTTTTCTTTCCATATTATGTAGAAGCAGGAACAGTCCCAGTTATTTTTCCGGATTCTAGAAATAGATGCAAAATATATTACTTAATCTATATTCCAAACAAAATAAAGCAAATAGTATATTTATAGAGTCTTAATAAAGCAATAAGTATATTTTTATCCTATAGAGTAGATATCATTCTTAACACATCCAACATCACCAAACAATAATAACCTCTTCAGTTTGTTTTTATCAAAATAAAATAAAATAAAAACGTCTTCTTTGAAAGTATTATTGAAAGTCATGTTAGGAAACAGATGATACATTCTACCAGATCAAGACTCTTAGACTGTGTTATTGACTTTCTTGGTATAATTGTCTTTTTATAGCCACTACAATCATTCATGTAAATACATATTTAAGGAAACATCAAAAGCAGATTATTCACCTAGTGGAGCATGACAGCTCCAGAGGATTTACCGTGTTCATTGCAGCAATTGTCACCAAAAACTGTTAATTCACAAGTACAGCTACAGCTTCTACATGTAAATAGCTATCATTCATTATTTCTCCTCATTATTTCAAAAGGAAGTCAACTCTGTGTGGAACTAATTATTAGACTTATTTGAAAAGAGGTTATCATAAAAGGAATGAAATTTCTTCAGTAATGGCATTTTCAAAAAGAAAATATTAATTTAAATACCTTTCTTTTAAGAAATATGAGCAAATATTCAACACTACTAGGCAGAATGCACTTAATATCTCATTTTTGAAAAAAAGAAGATAATTTGTAGTAAGTGTTCTTGCATATCTTCTAGTTAATACTTCAATAATTTAAGCTAAAAAATAATGATGCAGCACTTAGGAAAATTTCAAGTGCATAATGTTAATGAATATCAGCCATACATAAAGCACAATTTCAAAGTTGAAATACTATTGCGATAGACACTTAATTTTTTTCCTTTTCTTTATAGAAAAGTTTCTGACCCTGGCTAAAGGTCATGGTGGTAGGATTGTGATGGGACAGACTGAGTAATTCATACCTTATAAAGGATTCCAGGATACTTTGCTAATTTTTTTGTTGTATTTTTCTTATCCAGGATAATTAAGGGAAAATTTATTTCAGGATTGCTTTTATTCTGGTGATATAAATAGATGATAATTAGATTATAGTGCTAGAGACATAAATGATGGGTTATACAGATAATAGTCAAGAGAGTTAATTAAATAGTTAATAGATTATTTTTAGTTCCTTGCTGTGATCAACACATAAATTAACTTTTAACTATAAAGTGAATGTGAAAAAAGAACTCATTATGTGCATATATTCTAACTTCTAAAATGAAAACATGAATTAAATTTTGGATGTTATGCAATGATTTTCAACATTTTTATGAACAAATCTTCTACGACTCAAAAAACTACCTATTATTTCTAACTGTATTATTTCTAACTGAGTACGACATTTTTATCAATGTAATGAATTGATGAGTCCATTGGAACGCATACTTTTGGTGCTTTTCCCCTCCATCATTTTAGCCCCTGCTGGTAATAATGAAGGCACACAAATTCTGGCAATAGGAGTGAGTATTTTGAGTATCCCAGCAAAAACCCACTGTGAGTGACAGCTTTTCTTTGGACTTATTATTTCACTATTCAGTGATAACACAATTTTCTTCTAACTCGAGAGAATTAATGATATTAAATGTACAAAGCATTCCAAGATTCTTAGAAAAAACTACTTAAGGGCTGGGGTTGTGGCTCAGTGGTAGAGCACTTGCCTAGAACGTGTGAGGCTCTGGGTTCAATCCTTAGCACCACATAAAAATAAATAAATAAAGATATTATGTCCAACTACAAATAAATAATAGAAATAATAATAATAATTACTTAAATAAAATCATTAACTTTAATTTTGAGACCACTGAAAATGATCCTTGACATAAGTATAAGGCACAGTTTAATATTAATTTTGTAGCAAGACTGCTTTGAGAAAAGACTTTGAAGACAATAAAGTCATTTTCATAAGTGGTATGAGAAGTATAGACAATATTTTTCTATTATGGTAGTGTAAAATAAGTAGTTCAGCTTTTCTTAAAACCAAAAAAAAAAAAAAAAACAGTTGAGGTAGGCTCACAGACTTTATAACCTCTATTCAATTTATCTAATTTCAATTATATTTAAAGACTATAAAGTGACTTGTCTTGAATGTATAACTATACTACTGATAAAAAATCTTCATGCATAATAACAATAAATATTTTAACATAAATGCATAGATTATACATATATATATATAAATCCATCCATGTTTTAAAGATAAAATTAAATGTACTAATCTATACATGCACATTCTTGCCAACTTCAGTTGCTTTTATTATATGACCTCTTGTTCAATTCTTATATCAGCCTTGGAGAATTCATATTTCTTGCCTGCAAAATAAGAGTCTCTTTTCTGTGCTTCTTGATTTTGTGTCCAATAGAATATTTCAGGTCTAGAAATTTGGAATGCTGAAGCAGATTTGCACTACGGGTTCATATCAGTAGTAAAATGGAATGTATGAATAAAGTGCTATCCCATCATGAATATTAATTAATATATGCTGGAAAATACATATTTTGACTTATGTAATTTATAATAGTACCACACATAAAAGTGCTATAAGACTTCAGTAGAAAATAGGTTTAGTTTTACCAAATTTTCTCTATAGGAATATATTTATGTACTAATATTTGAAAGAAAAAAATTATAATGTTGTACAAGCAAATTTATCAACTGTTTCCAAGTACTATTGATTGTGATACAAGAAGTTCTTTGCATTCTTTTAGGATATATACAGCATGATATATAATAAGAAGATATTGTTCCTGAATTCCAGTGTGTCTATATACTTTCCAAACATGCCATGTAATTAAATAAAATCCAGTAAGAACAAACTGAGAAAAAAATATCTTTTCTCACAAAACTGCTTCACATTCTTTAGACCTCATCTTTGTAGATTACCCAATAATATTCACCCTTAATTCCAGTAGATTGTACATATCCTTTTTTAAAATTAAATTAAATTAATTTTATTTTGACAGGTTTTTTTTCCTCTTCAGTAATTTGAAAAGCTTTATGGACTCTGGTCTATAGTCTAAAATCCTTCATAGCCAGGCACAGTGGCATACACCTGAAATCCCAGGTGCTCAGGAACCTGAAGCAGCAGGATCTTAAGTTCAAAGACAGCCTCAGCACCTCAGTGAATCCCTAATCAAGTTAGGAAGACCCTGTCTCTAAATGAAAATAAATAATAAATAAATAAACAAATAAACAAAAAGGGCTGGGGATATGGCTCCTTGGTTAAGCACCCCTGGGTTCAATCTACAGTACCATAGATAAATAAATTAATTAACCTTAATAGCTGAGTAGAGTTCTGTCAATCAGCTCCTTCCTGTTCTCTAAGCATTTTCTTGTCACTTTCTACTCCTTGCATTCAGCATTTTAGCCATGCCAAATTATCAATGGTGTGGAATCTTTCACATTATAACTTTTCTCTACAACATCCACTATCCCACCATTTACCAGTTGAGACAACTCCTGCAGAAGTCAGTCTGAATGCCAAGACCTTGGAGATGCTCCATTATGTGTCATTTCTTACCTTCATCTGGGTATGCTATGAATTGCCCAGAAATCTGTCAACCAATCTTTCTTACTCATTGGTCTACAAAATATTTGAGAGCCAAAATCACATATTTACTCAATTGTTTGAACCTATATTTGGCACAAGATATTATTAAATGAGTGTTTGCTGATGAATGAATATTTGGACATGCTATTAATAAGAATACTTATTAAATATAATAATAGTTTATTCCTTCCCTTGAATCCAGGTAAAGCATAAGTCATTTTATGATGAGACCAAAGGCAGATAATAAGCAACTCTAATTGGAGAAAATTAGCAAAATATCATGGATAGATTTGGGGCAAGTTCATAAGGCCTTCAGTTAGTGCACAGTGAATTCTCCAAGAACATCAAACATTAGGATAAATGATGTAGACTCCAAAGCCATATTTAACACTTCTGTATTTTGCTATTTTTTTCTAATTTCTTTTTACTGATGTATATAGTTAATATTTTTATTTCATACAGACTTTTTTTTATAAAATGAAAATGTGGTAATCTTATTTATATATACTACTATTAATACTCAATTACCTCTACACCATTTCAAACACCTAAATGATTGTATGCTGTTTTTAAATTCCTCTCCAGTTGCAAAGTGGAAAATTCTCTATATAGCAATGAGAAATTACATTCCCAAACTAACCTTCTACAAAAGTGAATAGCACCCTATTGTAGTAATCTAAGGTATATCTTGCCATTTCACACAGCCTTTAATGACACCGAAATGCCAATCTGATCAGAGCTGCAACAGTATAAGATTTTCCCTGAAAAAAATATCAGTTTAGTTACTGTGTTTTGGGTATTTTAGACACATGCAGAGCTGGAAATTGAGTGGTAATTTTCTGTAAGGGACATACCAAAGAAAACCAGTTTGCCAGGGAAGAGCTACAATTCAAGCAAACTAGTTCATAAAATTTCAAATTCCAATCTTCTAGTTCCTTATTTCAGCTGTTCGTGTCCCTTTCTTGCCATGTAATGTTGATTTGCTATATGATTTGAATATACTCCTCTGTTTGCCTGAAGTAATTATTTCTATTGTTTGTATCCTTTCGGAGCCTGATTAGTGGCTAAGTACACTTTTTGTTTCAGTTCAAAACTTCTGGAATTCTGATACTTTTCATAATTTCCACCTTATCATCCTGTACCTTTTTTTCAGACTTTATTTTTAATATATGTTTTAGCACTTTCTAACATTCAAGTACTGTTCTAAGTATCTTAAAATATTAACTAATCTAATTTTTAAAATAGTCCTATGGGACATGTATTAATTTCTCCTGAAATTCAAGTGAAAGAACGTGATGCTAGCTTAGTAGATTGTTGAAATTCACACAATGAAAACATAGAAGAGTAAAAGTGGAATTCCAGGCATCTGACTTCAGGAATATAACTAAAACCCTCTGCTCCCTCTATCTCTACTTGGAAGGACATTTGATGATATAGATGTGTTTGTTATTTCTACAAGCTTATGTCCTTTGATATTCTGCAAGGTTTTACATTGTTTCCAAGCAAAGTCCAGGGTTGTAAGCAGTGTAATATGTTGATTGTAGCTGCATATAAGTATCCTTTGAAATATAACTTCAAAATAAATTTCAATTAATACATTAAGAAAAATGAACTCTAGTTTCTCCTATACATGAGACAAATAGATCTTTCTGGAAAGAAGCAGCTCTCTGTATCAAAATCTGAAGAGCATTTTCCTCCAGCCAGGAATCAAAAACAAAAAGAAACCAAACAAAAAGGAATTTTCTTCAGCTTCTTTAGAGAAGTGAAGTCAAGTTCCATCTAGAACACAGAGCAGCAGATTCCTGAGCAATTGGCTGCTTGTCTTATCTTCTGAGGAAGTTAAAAATAAATATAAAGGAATTAAGCAATATGTTCTTCAAGGACTATAAGCAAAGGATGGCCGATGTGTGATGAAATCATATGTCTGAGAGTCTGATTATATAAGCTAGAATTTAAATAGACTAACACCTTTCTGAGTGACAATATTAATTACTTACAACAAGAAAGCGAGTTAAAAAAATTAAAATGTCAATATTTAGCCTGTCTTTAATAATGAGAAAAAGTTTGAAAAAATGACCATAGGCTGTGTCCAGAAAGCAAAGATTTTTATCACATACCATCAAGTTTCCATTTGTAGCTGCCATAGGAATGAAATGAAATAACAAGTATTGACTCCTTTCCATGTGTCCTGAAGCAGTTCCTTCTGTGCAGGCACAGCAGAATGCCTATTGACTTGCACAAATATTATGATCATCATCTTTTCATCATTTCTATCATTCTCATATTAGTTTTCTGTTGCTGCTGCCACAAATTTACTAGCTTAATCCAACTGTTTTTATTCATGCAGTCCTGGAAGTCTGAAGTTCAGAATCAGTGTCACTGGGGTAAAGTCTAAAAGTCCATAAACAAGGGTATTTCTGGGACTCTGAGAGAATAATTCATTCCCTGCCTCATTTCTGCTTCTGATAGCTCCCTGTAGTCCTTGACTTGCGACTGTTTCCTCCATTTTCAGAGCTTGCCACTCTATTCCATAATCACATCATCTTTTCTGACTCTGATTTTTTCCACATATTCTTTTTTCTTTTTTAATTTTTAGTGTATATATTTAGTTGTTCATGGACAAATAACTTTATTTTTATGTGGTGCTGAGGATCGAACACAGTGCCTCACAGGTGTGAGGTACGCACTTTACTGATGAGCCACAACCCCAGCCCCTGTCATATTCTTTTTATAAGGACTTTTGTAGCTACATTAAGTCCATTAATCTTATATCTGAAGAGCCTCAGTTTAATCACATGTGTGAAGTTCTTTTAACTATATGAAGTAACATTTACAGGTGCAGGGCTTTAGGACATTCATATATTTCCAAGGAAGGCATTATTCAGTCATAATTACACATTCATATTTTTCTCATTAGGCTTAGGAGGTTTCCTTTTGTGACTCTTTAAAAGTAGAGAACTTTTGGTGGGTGGGAGATATTAAAAGAAAAAGATGACAAGTATAGAATAATTGGTGTGACATTTGCTTCCTTTAACATCTGGTTGACTGACTTCCTTTGGGAAAGAGAGGTAAATAGGTTAACAACTGCTTTGGCCCAAGCCAAGATGCAAGATTTTTGATTCCCAGTTGGCTCAATGCCTAAATGGAATAGGGGAGATTTCCCCCAGCCACATTCATAATTTAGATCTCTTCTGGCCCCCCAACAGAAAACTATATTTTATTTTTACAATGCTTAAATTTAATGATATCATTTTGAAAAAACATCAACAAATAGTGTCAAATATTTTGAATATCAACTATGGGTCATTAGTTTGAAGTCAGTATAGAAGCTAACACAAAGAGGAAAAATAAGAGCTAGTGCTACCAGAGGATTAGAATAGGTGACTGATCTGTGGGCATGTGAAAGCAACCTTATGTCTACTCTATCAGTTATCTACAGCTACATAGCAAATATGATACAAATCAGTGGTTAAGAATAGCAACCACTGTCCTATCTCATCATTGTTCAGCATTAACTGGACTTAGCTGAGCATTCATTCTGCTGACACCATTTGAGGTCATTTAGCTGTTTGTAGCCAAGTGTTGGCTTAGTCTGGGGACATGTGGAGGATCAAACAAAACAAATATTAACTCCTTGTACCTGGTCATTTCTGGCATTTTAACTTTCTGTCCACTACCTTCCTGTAGTTTCTCATCAGAAGAGTTAGTTTTGTTTTGTTTCCACTATAACAGCTCAGGACTTCCAAAGAACATAAATGCAAATGCTATCAGTTTCTAAATACTTAGGTCTAGAAATTTCAGATCATTTCTTTGGCTATTGGCGAACCAAGTCAGCAGAGAGATCAGATTCCATGAGAATTACACAAGTATATGAAGACCACGAGCATCATTCATTAATGATGAGAAATTTTAGGAATCATTAAAAAAATTAAATTAAAAAAATAAAAGAGGGGTGACAAATTTTAAAGTTTACCTGGGACTTAGGAGGTTCACAAAACATAGGACTCACAGTGTATAAATTGGGGAAGTTCTGAAAACAGTGAAATGAGTTGGCCCTACAAAAATAAAGCAACCACTGGAAAATTTGGTAGATCAGATACATAGTAACAATCTGCTAATACACGAAGCAGACATGGGAAAAAAACATATTTGAGTAACATAGATTATCCCATTTATTCTTTACCCAAATTTATGACCTAAATCCTATTTTAGTCAATTTTAGATATAATGATAAAGGGACCCACCAAACTTTATTTTTTTTTTATTCACAGACAGTTAATTATAAATGAAAAAAATAAATTAAGCTTCATACTTTTTCCATCAAAGCTGCATTGTCAAGAATTAGCTTGAAAGATATTTGCTCACATTTATGCTTGTCTCTTATTCCATGAAAGCTTGATATTTGACTTTTAGCTT
Source organism: Ictidomys tridecemlineatus (assembly GCF_052094955.1). NCBI lineage: Eukaryota > Metazoa > Chordata > Mammalia > Rodentia > Sciuridae > Ictidomys > Ictidomys tridecemlineatus. The sequence continues at coordinate 90,248,386 of NC_135484.1, read as the reverse complement.
TTTTCATAAGATATAGGTGCTCCATGTCAATGTTATGAGACCCTGAAAGTGAAGAGATCGTGCTTATTTAACATTGTGGTACATGTTACACAGGTTGGTATTTTGTATTAGTTCAATCAATGTTTGCAAATAATAAATACTAATTGTTGAACTTTCATTAAAAGAAGAGTAACCTTGTGATATTTAGTTCTACACTACATTTTCAAATGTGTGAGACTTCTATAATCCTTATTTCATTCTTCAAATATACTATATTACATTTGTGAGACAGCTGTAATAAATTACAAAGAAATTGGTGGCTCAAATTCTTTATTGTCTCATAATTTTGGAGACTAGAATTTCAAAATTAGAGCATATTCTCTCTGAGAGCATAAAGGGAAGAATTCATTCTTTGACCCATTCTGCATCTGGTGATTGTCAGCATTCCATGACTTATTATCACATCACTTCAATTTCTATCCTTGGTTACATTACCTTGCCATCCATGTGAATCTAAAAAAATCACCCTATGCCTCACTATTAGGAGGACACTTACCATTGGATGTAAAATTTTTAAAAACCCATCTGTTGAATATAAGATAACTTCCTTTTCTGCTTTTTCCTTATCAGATAGCATTTATAGATTCTTGGCCTTATGATAGGGAAATATCTTTTGGAGGGATATAAATAAGTAGAGAGGTGCTTGTGTGTACAAATATTTAAAAATTTAAAGTACCTGGAATATTATGATGCCACATCATGAACCCAAGAGTATAATAACCAAATTATAATAATTTCATTCTTCTCATTTTTATATAGTCAAAGAAAATATCTATTTTGTTTGAATGAATAAAAAGCTCAATAAGCAATTGAAAAAAATATTTTTCAGTTTCATTGAGTGATCTTAGAACTTTTACACATCTAGAATTAAGAGCTTATGGACTCAGATACAAATTTTATAACTCTTCCAAAAAATGAGGTTCACAATCCAATTCTATAGTCAGCAGAAAAAATGAGAGAAAAAAAAAATTCCTGGAAAAGAATCACAATGGATCTTTCTTTCCTTCTTCTCTAGGAGATGTGTGTGTGTGTGTGTGTGTGTGTGTGTGTGTGTGTAGGGCAGGAGATATTTACATTGTGAGAAGTTGACATAGAGTTCTTAGAAGACATAGTCATAGGAAAGTAGAACATTTTTTTACAGCATAGATATCTAAATCTAAAACTAGTCTTGGAGTCATGCCATGAGTAACTCGATAATAAAATCTATGTTTAGAGAATATAACACTTATTTTATAAAATAACAGTTTAATACTTATAAATGGTTTGTTTTCTACAAATATTTAAATTAATTAACACAAAATGCTATTTTATTAGTTTTTATTTCCTACAATGTGGGAATACCCACAATACATTTTAATTAATGAATGTGGCTCAACAATATGTTTCTTAATCTATTAATCACTTCCCAAAATAATTTGATGAAGATTTATTTTATTTGGCATCACTAAGGAATATTAGGTTTTGTTTTTTTTTCTAAGAACATTGAAAACTACTTAATAAAGAGTTTCAACTTTCATTCTTTTGTGTTCTGTTCTGACCCATAACCTTCTTGCCATTCTATTTATTTTGGTATTATTCTCTTTGATGCAGCATATCCCCTGGAATGGCATTTTATCACGGATATCCACAAGTGTCTATTGTCCTTCTCTTTACAGAAGTTTATACAGCAGATGGTGCAAATGGCCCAGCATATATTTGTGGGATTGAAATAAAAGTAATCTTCCAGAATGCTAAAAGTTTTGGCATTTTTTCAAGTTATGTCAATGACATACTGGAAAAATTCAGAATGTATGAAAAAATGCAATGTTTTCATCTTACTTTTCAAGTGTCTATTCTATCTTGGTAAAGTCTGATGTAATTATTACATCTTCCAAATATAAAACTTTTCTCAAAATCTTTATTCTGCCTCTTTCTAGGGCATCATTCTTAGTGGTATTTCTTCTTTGTTTCCTTCTATTATGGCCTAAATTCAATTTATAAGTGTAGGAAACCTAATTGGGAACAATAAGGACACTCACAGTGATTATACCAGTGGAAATATTTTCCTAATAGAAATATCTAAATTGACAAATTTATTTAAAATTAGTGCAATGGAGAAAACAACAATGCAAATGACTTATCCATTCAGCTATCTTTAAAGAAAAAAAAATTAGTAACAAATAACCATAACTTTAAGATATACATTTAATCCACTTCTGTATATTTTACTACATATTCTTTAGGTTTTATAGATATAATGTTCTTGAAAATCAATTTAGGAAGAAGTGACATTATAAATTCCAGCCATATTAGCCTCCCAACCCTGACTTCTTATTGGGATAGGATTATTCAGAGACTAAAATAAATGAAGGCATGGGGAGATTCACCCAGGTTATCAAAAGAAGACCAAATGAGACCTTGGTTTATTATTAGGTCAGAAGATTTGTGTTAAAGACTTTTCATCACTTCTTACACTGAAGAGATTAGCTTCTTCTAATTAAGTTAAGTGAGTACATTAAGAATAGGAAACAATGAGCCATATTTACATCATGTAATGCCTAAAATTTGTTTGCCTTTTCCTGTATTCAGTTTTGTTGATCAAAATTGGCTCAAGATATATTGAACAAAGAAAGAAAAACTGGAAAATCACCTGAAGTCTAATTTATCGAACTCATGAAAAAAATAACAAGCTGGTAAATTGTTAAAAAAAGAAACACAGCAACAACAAAATGTATTACATGAGTTAGTTTGGGACATATAATTTGATTATTAAAGTAGATTAACTCTTCTAGAAAATGTTCAAAGAAATAATATCTTCTTGGATGGTTTTCTTACTGTAGACTCTGAAACAAACGTTTCCATAAAATTCAAAACTAGTATTACTATTTGTTATGGTTTATTTTACCATTTGATTGGGCTTAGAGATGTCCAAAAGACTGGTAAAACATTATTTCTGAGTGTTTCTTTGTTTCTATGGAAGACACTAGCATTTGTATGAGTAGAGTGAGAAAGTTCTGCTACCTGGGCTAGCATCATCTTGTTTTTTGAGGGTTGGAACATCAGTAAGGGCTAGAAGGGATAAATTTTCCTTCTTGTGCTAGGACATTCATCTTGCAATGCCTTCAGGCATCAAAGCTCCTTGTTCTCAGTGCTTATGACTTTAGAGGCGAGTATCAACACCCTCACCACTACTTCAGCTTCTGGGGTTGCCAGGCCTTTGACCTGAGATTGGGAATTACTGTTTTCATTCCCCTGGTTCTCAGGCCTTGGGATTCAGACTGAATCAAGCCACTGGCTTTCAGTGTTCTCTAGCTCATAACCACATATAATCAGACTTCTCTCCAAAATCAGGGGAGCCAGTTCCTATAATGAATCAGTTATGCATCTGTCTGGGAACCTCAATTCACTCATTGTTAAATGCCACACATTTACCAGTTGCCTCCTTAGGCCCCAGGTCTTCATTGCTGGCTCCATTCACATCCTCCCTGGCTCAGATGTGTGGGAAGTGTACTTTTCCTTCACTTTAGCCTTTGTCATGCAAATTGCAGTGGTCAATGAAAGTTGAGTGGAACTAATTTTGCCAGTACTGAGCTTAGGCCAAAGGAAGTCTTGCATTTTTACATTTGCTCTCTTATGCTTTTGCCACCACCTTGAGAAGAACATAACTCAGAGAACCCATTAGTCCAAACAGAAGGAGAAATACTTAGAGAACACAGGTCGCAACAGTGAGAATTAAAGCCCCAACAACTGCTACAACCAGATGCAGAGCAAGGAAATTAGCAAGGGTAACAAGGGAGAACAGCCTACAAACACTAAGGTACTCTTTGGGAAAATGAATAGATCTTGGCAAAATGGACCGTCCATTTAAATTTACCACAAATATTTTAAAATGGATTTTGAGAAAATGTGTAATTCTTACCAAAAGCTATTGCCTCTGAACTTTAGAATTCTAGAGGGCCAGAGAAGGAAAGTAGAGTCTTATCATGGAGTTGGGGTAGGCCTTGAATACGGAAGGTAAGGTGGTTTATAATATTAATTATTATTATGCTCCAAGTAACCTAAGTTAAAAAAAAAGTGAAGAAAAAAGGTGGCATCACTATGAGATTTTGAGAATATAAAGGCATAATAAACTCAGAGTTTTTGAAAAATTGAATCAAGTGAAAGGGAAAATACACCTTTATGCCTGAGTATTAAGTATATAAATTTTGCATTTCACAGATACTGTTATTTTTTGTCTAGTTTTAATTAGACATTTATTTTATTTTATTCTCCCACTTCCAAAATTTGGCAAAGCAGAACTGCATAGTAAAAAAAAAAAATGATTTAAATGTCCAGGTTCTAAGAGTGCTGTCCTCATTGAGTACTTTTATAAGCAGATATGTTGAAGTAGTAATTTGGATACATGCATTTTGCTTATTCAACTGTAAACTGCATAAATTAATTAATAATATTTTAACAAATGTTTCAGGGATATAAAATATATAAAATAGAAAAAATAGATCTCTGTTTGAAACTAGACAAAAAATAGCATAATAGATATTTTGTAATTGTAGCAAGTATAATTATGATAAACAATAACCCAATGATAGACATTAAAATATATGTTTTACTTAAAATTTGATATAATTTGTGTTATAAACTTCATATCGCTTTTAGACCACATTGAAGAAAAAAATTCTTCATTATTATTTTATCTATAACAGACTTGTAAGCTTTATTGTTATTAAAGACAATTAAAAGCTTATTTTTAACTCATTCAACTCAAATTTATAAATATACTGAGGAAAAAGGAGGTAAGTTTAGAAGAGCAATCTCACAGATAGATTTGGAAGAAAGAGGAATCTGTCAACATGAGATCCAGTTAAAGTTAAATAATTGTCTAGTTGTGTAGTAAATGCAGTTTGATTGAGGGAGGTAGCTAAGAAAATTTATGATCAGAAGAAAAATGTGTGGGTCAAATAATTAAAGTGGTAAAAGGTGAGAGGTGAAGGAACTGATAAATAGAAACAAGTAAATTCCAAAATCATAAAAAGAAAAATCAAGTTTGATTCCAATATATAGAGCTGAAAAGAATGAAATAATAATGATGTCAAAGTATATCACTTTTGAGAATGAATTCTAAAAGAATCAGGCATACATGCACATTGAGAGTAATCCTCTTTTCTACTTATCTTGTTCTTCCATTTTTTTTTAACCTATCTTAGCTCTCTGTAAATATGCCAGCCTCAGGAACACTCTTATGAATTACTCTTATGAGGATGTGGGGAAAAAGGCATACTCATAGATTGCTGGTGGGACTGCAAATTGGTGCAGCAAATATGAAAAGCAGTATGGAGAATCCTTGGAAAACTGGGAATGGAACCATCATTTGACTTAGCTATACCAATCCTAGATCTATACCCAAAGGACTTAAAAACAGCATACTGCAGGGACACAGCCACATCAATGTTTATAGCAGCACAATTAACAATAGCTAAACAATGGAACCAACTTAGATGTCCTTGAGTAGGTGAATGGATAAAGAAAATGTGATATATATATATATATGTATATATATATTATATATATATATAATATATATATATACACACACACATTCACACACACATATAGATACACACAATTATTCAGCATTAAAAGAGAATAAAATAATGACATTTGCAGGTAAATGTATGGACCTGGACAATATAATGCTAAGTGAAATTAGCCAATCTTCAAAAACCAAAGGTTGAATTATTTCTCTGATTTAAAAATGCTGATTCATAATATGCTGTGGGGGTGGAGGTTGGGAGGATTAAATGAACTGTAGATAGGGCAAAGGGGAAAAGGGAAGGGAAAGGAAGAGAGGGGACATAGGGGTAGGAAAGATGGTGGAATGTGATGGTCATCATTACCCTAAGTACATGTATGAAGACATGAAGAATTTGACTTTACTTTGTGTACAACCAGAATATGAAAAATTGTGCTCTGTATATGTAATATAAATTTTAATATATTCTGCTGTCATATATAACAAATTAAATTTAAAAAATTAAAAAAATTCATATATTTTTGCTAATTCACTTAGGTATACATCCATAAAATTCTATATTTCATAAATAACTCAAGATCAAAAAGATCTATACAAACATTACAACATAGAAATATTTAAAATTATCTTGAGTTCTTGAGGTGTCATCCAATATATTTCTGAGACATACCTACCCACTATTTATGTATTTTAGGAAAATGTAAGTTAATAACCACGTATTCCTGAGTAAGAGTTGATTGATTAAATAAATATTCTTTGAACCACATATGATAAATTTAGAGCATATAGCCATGCTTTCTACTGAATTATTGGGGTTTACATCTGTCTTTTTCTGTGTTTTGTAGATGGCCTCATTTCTGAATACTATGTTTCTATTTTTATATTTTTTTAAGTTATAAATATTTTTATTTCCCCGTTTGAATGGCAAATTTATGATGTTTGCATACTGTTGACTGCAAGTAGTAAAATAGAATTTTGAACATGTATGGTAGGCAGAATTTTCTGACATTATTATATTCTATGCACATATAAATCTACTTTGAAGACAGACTTTAGCTTATGAAATAAATTACAAACTTCAGTCAGAGAATCAGTGGATATTTCAGGGGTTGCAAGAGCCCCAAAGTTCTTCACATGCATCACATTTTCTTTTCTACTTATTTTACCCTCTTACTCACTATACCATTACCATCCTGATATTTCAATTTATAGGCCCTTTACATGACACATGGTCAATGACATTCTCTTGTGTCCTTCAGTATTAGGTTTTTAATGGAGACTTCAATTTCTATTTCAAAATTCCATTTGACAATGGTAATATTAATTTTATGCCAATTAGCTAAAGTTTTCAAATTTTCTTATGCAAAGGTGCACAGCTCAGGGCTTCTGCTTCCAGTTTTTAGTCTGTATAACATCATTTAGCAAAGTATTTTTACATGTTTTTAAATTTCTAGTTTTTATAATTTTATTTTTTATTTATATTTCAACAATACTGATACATACTTGAAGAAATGCATATATTTAAGGCACAAAATGTGTTTTTGGTTATATCTTGTGTATTATGTCCCATAATAAAGATATTTAACATATCCATCATCTGATACAGTTATCCATTTATGTAGGTGTGTAGTATGAGTACTTAAGATATACTCTCTTGGCACATTCCAGTAAAATTTATGGCTAACTATAAATACCATCCTGTTCATTACATCTCTAGAACTTATCCATTGTGTAAGTTAGATTCTCTACACTACTCTCTACCAATAGCTTTCCATTTCCCAATCTCCAGACCCTGTCACCCACCATTCTCTTTCAGCATTAAAGAGCTTTTCCTCATGTCTTCTTGTCTTCATTTTACAGATTGTGTTCATATATTTCAAGTTTTTAATCCATCTTGGGATAATTTTTTTTTCTGTTGTAAGATATAAGGGTCTAACCTAACTAATTATTTTATATGTGTATAACCAGTTTCCAGACACCATATTATCCTTTTTCCACTGATTGTCCTTAGCACCTTTGTCAAAGATTAGATGAAATGGGCAAGGACCTGGGGCCATAATGAGAATACAGTAATATATATTTGATAAAGCATCCTCACATCAAGTCAAGAGGACACAGAGTGGCACGTCTAAGACAGTCACTATCACCTGTGGCAGCACATATACAGGAGTAAAGTCTGCCAACATCTGAGTAGAGAAGCAGTTTGCTCCTGTACAAGTCCAAGTTAGCTGGACTAGGTCAATGCTCAGACTTTACAGTTTTCTACCCCACTACCTTCTGTCTTTACAATGTATATTGTATCATTGACCTTAAAATCAGATACTGACTCTTTGTTCAATTTATTCACTTTTCAAAGGCATCCAGCAGAGGAAATGATTGAAGGCTGAAACATGGTGGTAGTAGGTCTGTGTGAACATGGGGATATCATTTATATATGGCACAGCGAGGAAAACAAGACCTGCAAGAATATCAATACTCACACAATGTTAGAATACTAAAGTATAATAGAATGACTTAGATCATCTTCCAAGAAACCCTTTGATTTTTCAAATTTTTTTTTTATTGGAGCACTATAGTTAAACATAACATTAGGATTCATTTTGACATAATCATACATGCATGGAATTTGTTCCACTTCAGTCCCCGGTACTTCCTATTTCCTTCCATTATTTCCTCCTCATTCCCCTTTCTCTACTATTTATTTATTTATTTTTTAAATTTATTTATATTTGCCCTTAATTTTAAAAATGTTTGCTTTGTAGATATACATAGAGATGAAGTTCACTGTGATATACTTATATATGTAAATACAATAATTTGGTTAGCTTCCCAAATTCTTCCCTTTTTCTGATCCCCCCCCCACTCCCTCTATACTCTTCCTCTATGCTGCTGATCTTAATTTTATGGGATGCTCACCCCCCACACACACATATTTTTTTTCCCTATCTACCTTCAATATATGTGAGAAAACATTTGACCCTTACTTTTCTGAATCTGTATTATTCCACTTAGCATGATATTCTCCAGTTCCATTCATTTACCAGCAAATGCCATAATTCTGTTCTTCTTTATGGCTATAATCAAGGAAATAAGTAATAATAAATGCTGCAGAGTGTGGGTAAAATACTCATACTTGTGGGTGGGACTGTAATTTAGTACAATCATTCTAGAAAACAGGATGGAGATTCCTCAGAAAACTAGGAATTAAACCACCATATGATCCAGTAATCATATTCCTTTGTATGTATCATAAGAACTAAAATCAGATATATTGATGCATTAATGTTTATAGCATACAATTCACAACAGTGAAGTTATGGAACAAACACAGTTACACTCTGGATTTCTGTGCAGTGAAATATGGAAGTACTCTTTGGAGAAGAGATAGCTAACATAGATAGAAATATCATGTATGATATGTATAAAGTAATTAAACGAAACTGCATATGCATATGTAAATATGTTCTATTTTGTTAATTATTTATCCTATTTTTATAACATTTTTAAATATTAACAATTAAAGTTTAAAATATAAAAATGATGGAAGTGTGGGATTGCATGCTTCTTATATCTTTAATTTACCATCTGATTTAAAACCTACATTAATATTTATTCTAATTAAGATTCTAAAGTAAATAATACTCTAACTCCAGAAGTGACTATAGCAGTCAAATACAAAATAAATAAGATTTGAAAACTACTGATTATTACTGTTCTGAGGTGGTCTTCTAGTCTTGTATTGAACTATATTCTAGAACTTTGGTCATATTGAACATCAACTCCTCAAATATTAATTATGGTATATTAATCGGTTTAACCCAAGCATATTTTTTCTTTCTTTTCTGATTTATTCTATCCCACTGGATTCCATATTGAGGAACAGGCACAAAGGTGATGTCTTATCTGATCTTTAAAATTGCACGATAATGAAAGAGCATATTTCATGCTATTCTCATTGCTTATACACATGCCTCCAGTCTCGAAATAATTTTCCTGGATTTTGTGCTAAGCATAGAATGAGGAAAAAAATGTCTCTAGAGAATAACTAAAGTAAAGATAGTTCCTCTTTTTATAAGAATTACAGAATTTCACTGAGAATTTCTTTATTTCACCTCATCAAATAAAATATATATATATGATTGCATGACCATACTTTAGTGTATCAGAATCAGCAACACTGAGATGTTTAAAAGCACAAACATTTTAACAACGCAATTAGTACAATTTCACCTTTATTCCAAGGTTAGATCTACAGCCTCCACACATAAAAATAAGTCTAGTTAATACACTAATTATTAAAAAAATGCAACTGAGGGTAAGATTTTACAGGAAAAAAATGACTGCTTATCAGGATTTTTTATTATTTAGTCATTTTAAAATATTAGCTATTTTGTTTGCTGTTTGGAAATACCATGATTTCTGGAAATGTATAACAGAAATTTTGGATTAATCATTTTATTTTATAGTTTCTTTATAATTATAATATTAGCTTTAAAATGACTTTCTGTTCATGTTTTTATTTGCTGATAATAAATTTTATATTCTTCTTTCTACATCCAATTAATTTTATATTAAAATGGTCTCTTTTATTGAAATTATGATTTTTGAATTTATATTTTACTATAGAATTTTAAACATCTTTTGGGGGTTATTTTGATTGCCTATACCTTATAGGGGGATGAATAAGGTAGAGACAATTATGTTCCAGCTGTTTTCCAATGTTAAATTGTAACTACATGGATCTTCACAGGAAGTCTAAACCCTGCAAAAACAATTTCTCTCTTTCAGCCACAATTTATATTGTTTATCCTTCTTTTGATAACAAAATTATTTATTTCAGCTAATTGAACCTTAGCTAACAAATACGAAAAATGATACTGTAGCCTTTATAGTGTATTTCTGGTAAACAAAATATTTCATTTAAATTAATGATTTTATTTTCTTGTTATTGCACAAGGGCTCTTTGCTTTATTCTTTCCAAATCATAAACTTAAATGTGGAGTGCGAAAAACAACTTCTCACAAGGGAAAATGTGATGAAAACTGTTTTCCTATGCTTTCATTTTGGATTTCCAACTGTTTAAAGTATTTTGTTAAAAAATGCCATAATTAAAAGGGAATACTGTGTGTAATTGCCCTATTTCAACTGGTATTAGGGGAGAGAGAGCAAGGGAAGTTGAAAAATTATTCAGAAGTTTTAATTGAATTATCTTACCTATAGTCTTTTGACAACTTCTAAATAATTCAAAATTGATCCATTTAAGTTACTGTGCTTAAAGAGTTTACACTCATGAGATTCATGAATGTAAGCTGGCTCACATATAAGTTTAATTTTCAGACAATAGATGGAGGTGAATGCATTTGGTTGGGAGGTCTATTGTCTATTTTTTCATCTTAAAGCCTCCCCCATCCTTTGGAGCACTAGTTTTCCACATCTGCAGGGGAATGTTGTTCTACATAAGAAATTACTTTCTTAAAACCCTTTGTCCAAAAATGTGAGACCTACTGCTACTCATATGCATGAGTGAAGAGACATGCAAGAAATGGTAAAAAAACAGTGACTCTAGGCAGAAACAATCTTGAAGAAGAGCCAGCCAGATCTCTTCTAACTACTCTAATGATTTCAAGTTCTCAGATATGAAGAGTGAAAATAAGCAAAATAGAAAATTGGATTAATAACTGAATTGGGGTATATTTCTCTTTTTACTTTATATAGGTTAAGGACAATTTGAAAATAAACTAACTAGATTAGAATATACCAGAACAATGCAATTTTCCTAGGTAAAATGAGTTTAAAACACACAAAAAAAATTAATATTGTATAATCTCTCATTAAATCAATTTGTAGAAGAAATAAGTCATTTCTGTATATTTTACCATAATAATCTTAAGCTTTAAACAATTCTTGATACCCAATTAGCTCAGTATTTGCCTTTTGTCAGTATTTATCACAAAGAATTGTTGAAATTATCAATGCCATTTAATATTTTTGATTCATAATTTTATTATGTTAATACATTTTACTTTCCCATATAGATTCCTTCTCTATATAATATATTTTCTTTTTGTTGTTGTTGTTGTCATTAAAGGAATCAGTCAACACTGTGAAATTGGTTTAAAAACTTGATTATGGCAAAGGAATAAGAAATATGAGGATCTAAACAATATACAAGGTATCAGTAAATAATTTTACATGTTAACTAGATATCAAATATTTTTAAAATTTTTCCTGTGTTATATCAACAAAACACTCTCTTTTTTAATTTTAAATTTTATTTGTTATTTTTAGTTATACCTCACAATATGGTATATAAATAAATCTTGATATATTTATACAAACAGGGAATATATCTTGTTCTAATTAGAATTCTAGTCTTGTGAATATACAGGATGTTGAGAATCACTGTGGTGTACTCATAAATGTACATAGGAAAGTTATGTCAATTTCATCCCAGTATCTTTCCTTTCCCTATCCTTTCTCCCTTCCTTTCATTTCCCCGAGTCTAATCCACTGAACAAAAACATTCTCCCATAATCTAATTTGTAGAAAAAAGAAAAACAGAACTTTAAATAAATATCTACTCCTTTGAAACTGTGATATGAGTGGCAAAATCAAAGTAAATTCTTAAATGAAGAAGGGAAGAAAACAGAAAATTAAAACTCATTCAGTGAATCATCAAAAAAATAAATAAATAAAGTGCCACTAGTGGTATATGAAATAATAAAACTGTAATGTTCAAGTAAAATTTTATCTTGGTGTATCTGTTTTTTAATAGGAAAAACTCAAAATGATTTTGCTTTTCTAAGACCCAAAACCCATGAACACATGATATATTCAGTCCACTTAATAGAAGCTCATCCATTCTATACCACGAAAGGCTTTTAGAAAATACAAGAACTATCTGGAATACTCCTAAGGGAATTTTTATTAAAATCAGACATTTATAAAAATTTGTTGTAAAAGTCAATATTTTTAATGAAATTTAAGAAGTAGAGACTCACTCTTTTCATGTCATTATCTTGCTCTTATTTTGTATTTGTAATTGATAAACAAGAGTAAAAATCTTGAGGGCTGGGGCTGTTGCTCAGTGGTAAAATTGCTTGTCTGACGACATGTAAGGCACTGGGTTCTATCTGCAGCACCACATACAAATAAATAAATAAAGATATTGTGTTCATCTACAAGTAAAAAAAATATTAAAATAAAGAGTAAAAATATTTTAAAATAGAATCTTAAGATCCTCTTTCAATCCAAATTTTCCCTTCTAGGAATATACTTTTCTTCATATAAATATCTGGAAAACTTCTACCCTTCTGAAGAATGGGTTGTCACACCTTTTTCTGAGGCATATGTCTATTTTCAGATTTATTTGCTCTATATTCCCTTGGAAATCCCTTTAAGTGTTTATTAGAAACAATGGGTATGTTGTAGAGTACCCTTCCCATAACCTTTTGCATTACCAGATTGTGGATGCTTTGAAATTTAGAAATTAGTATTTTAATCTTATTATTTAATGACTAGCAAATAGTGCAGCAGTTGTAATTTAAATTTTTCTCATTTAATAAATGACTCAATTAAGAATATGTGATATCATATGTCAAAAAAAGAATCTGAAGTTCTTTGAAAGAGCAGATTTCTAGAATATTCTGAGTCTATAAATTTCAGGTGAAGAACAATTTTACATAATTGTGTTTTATCCACTTATCTATCTTTAAGTTGATATATAATCATGTAAGTAGAGATAAACCTAAAAGTAGAAATAGAAGAATGCTCCATACATAATCCCCAAATCATAGATTCTACCATGCATGATGAATTGTTAGTAATGATAGAATAGTAATATAGATATTTCAAATATAATGGGAACTATACATTAAAAATAAGAGTCTTAATTTTCTGTTTATAGATAGAACATTCCATCAACACAGAAATTTCTCTCATACTTTACATATCAGCAATTATTCTCATTTATAGAGTCCAGGCCCATGAGATTTTACTAGTGCTAAATTATCTCTGTGTGACTACATAACTTGTTTATGTATTGTCCAGTTGATGGGAATTTACATTTTTTCTTTTAGTTTGGAGTGTTATTAATAAGGCCATTATAAATAAATAAATAAATACACAAGGAAGGGAGACTTCATTTTTTCTTTCTTTTATTTAAAAATTCATTTACTGTAGAAAAACCTGTCATTTTAAATTTAATATCTTTGAAGTATACTTAAGTCATTTAAAATAGTTTAATCACCCTCTAGCCAGCTTAAAGATCCAGTAATGTCTTCCTGAGATACAGGTATCATCTCTTGATATCACCAAGGAAGATGAGGACCTGCTCTTCTAGTTTCACTTTTTCTCTCTGTCTTTCTAAGTGTATGTATTTCTTTCTTCTGGGTATTGAACCCACAGTATCCTGCATGGCTAGTATTCCCTCTATTACCCAATGAACTATGTCCCTAGTTCCCTAATTCCTTTTTTTCTGTAGGAAGACAGAGTCAGAAGCTTAACTACACATTGAAAAACTATCTTCTTAAGATGATCCAAGAGGCACAATTCTCCTTTGAATTAGGGTAATTAACAACACAAGTGGTCACCTTAATTAACAGGTGAATTTAAGATGAACTTTTTGTGTGACAGATGGTACCCTCATGTCCTCTTACTTGAGGACTAGATACTGTTCATCCTGAGAACTTATGTGAAGTGGGCTGCATCTGGTTGGATGTATAAAAAGCTAAGATTTCTTTTTGTCTTTGTAATCTTTCCATATTCTGCCTCAATGTTTATTCAATAACAAAACTGTTTTCTATCTCCTCTTTATTTGTAGAGAGAGTATTTCAGTGTTGGGAGAAGACTTTGCTTTTAATTATATTTTTTCAACATGATGCAGAGCTAAATATTATTTCTTGTACTACAGTTTCTATTTATTTGAGTTATCTGATTTATATTTTATTTGTTTCAGATTCATTATTTATATTTTATTTGTTTCAGATTCTTTATTTAGGTCATTCCTATAGAAGGAGTGAAGAAGTTTGGACCATGGTGTTACCATAGTTGTGCTAAGGAACTGTTTTATCTTGGATTTATTATGAAAGTAAAGATAACCTAATTTGCTCTAGAGTCAGATATGAATTGAAGGCAAGAGAGATGCAGTGGTAATTGTAGGACTTATGGCTTGAGTTACTATGAACACAAATTGCCCTTTAGGGAAATGAAGCTGACCAGAAAGCAAAGAATTCTGAAACAATTTGGAATTTTTATTTTCAACATTCTACTTTATATATGTTTGGCTTCTAGATATTCACATCTGGCAAGAAGAGCATGAACAATCTAGATACATAACTTGGGAGTTACTCATTTATAGATGACATTTAAAAACTAAATCTAGATAAGAATATTTGTAGGATCACGGTATCAGTATAAAAAGAAAACAGCTAAATTCTTTTGGTTCAATTTTGACCAAACAGAAAAACTGAAAATATTAACTTGAGCTTCACCCACAAATAAGCAATGAGATAATGACAATGAGCAAATCTGCTGCCATTTCTCAGCTTAAAGTTGCAAAGATAGAAAAGTGATCATTAGTCTAATTATATTTTTAGAGATGCCCCCTCTACTCTCATGCATGAGGTATAATTAATAAACCCTCATTGTCAATCATCTGTGTTGTTAAACCATTCTCAATTCTGATCTAAAAGCACCTGAAGAAAACGTCTACTGTGTGCATGGCATTCATTTTTTTTTATTTTTATATGACAGCAGAATGCATTACAATTCGTGTTACACATATAGAGCACAATTTTTCATATCTCTGATTGTATACAAAGTATATTCACACCAATTCATACCCTTATACCTGTACTTTGGATAATAATGATCATCACATTCCACCATAATTAATAACCCCATGGACACCCCCTTCCCCTTCAATCCTTCTGCCCTATCTAGAGTTTGTCTATCACTCCCATCCTCCCTCTCCCAAATCCCACCATGAATCAGCCTCCTTATATCAAAGAAAACATTCAGCATTTGTATTTTTTTTTGGGGGGGGAGATTGGCTAACTTCACTTAGCATTATCTTCTATGACTTTATCCATTTTCCTACAAATGCCATGATTTTATTCTCTTTTATTGCTGAAAAATGTTCTATTGTCTATATATGCCACATTTTTTAATCCATTCATCTATTAAAGGGCATCTAGGTTGGTTCCACAGTTTAGCTATTGTGAATTGTGCTGCTATAAACATTGATTTGGCTCTGTCTCTGTAGTATGCCGTCTTGAAGTCCTTTGGGTATAGACCGAGGAGAGGGATAGCTGGGTCAAATGGTGGTTCCATTTACAATTTTCCAAGAAATCTCCATATTGCTTTCCATGTTGTCTGCACCAATTTGAAGTCCCACCAGCAGTGTATGAGTGTAATTTTTTCCCCACATCCTTGCCAACACTTATTGTTGTTTGTAGTCATAATAGCTGCCTGCCGGGTCCGGCTGCAGCAGAATAGCCGGGGGTGGGGGGGGGGTGGGGGGGGTGGGGGGGGAGTGGGTGGGTGGTGTGTGTGTGTGACCAATAACTTGTGTATGTTGATACAGCAGGAATGGGAGATGTTTATTGTAGGACAACAGAGCTATTTATACATTTTGTACAGCTTATCTTAATTAGCATAAACTAGATACATCAGTCAACCAATAAGGAATCTCCACACTTAATGGCTTGCTTTTGTTACTTCACAAACCACTCCCTCTAGCATTTTGCCAGGCACCATCCAGACTTGTTTACGAACTCTAACATTTCTCTGGCAAAATACCACGTGTTATTTTGACTTGTCTACAGACCTTAACAGCTGCCATTCTGACTGGAGTGAGATGCATTCTTAGAGTAGTTTTGAATTGCATTTCTCTAATTGCTAGCAATGATGAACATTTTTTTTTCATATATTTGTTAATTGATTGTACATCGTCTTCTGGGAAGTGTCTCTTCAGGTGTTTGGCCCATTTATTGATTGGGTCATTTGTTGTTTTGGAGCTTAGCTTTTTGAGTTCTATGTATACCCTAGTGATTAGTGCTCTATCTGATGTTTGAGGGGTAAAGATTTGCTCCCAAGATGTAGGTTCTCTTTTCACCTCACAGATTATTTCTTTTGCTGAGAAGAAACTTTTTAGTTTGAGTCCATTCCATTTATTGATTCTTGATTTTAATTCTTGTGCCACAGGAGTCTTACTAAGGAAGTTGGGCCTAATCCCACATGATGGAGATAAGGGCCTACTTTTTCTTCTATTAGATGCAGGGTCTCTGGTTGTATTCCTAAGTCCTTGATCCATTTTGAGTTGAATTTTGTGCCCAGTGTGAGACAGGATTTTAATTTCATTTTGTTGCATATGGATTTCCAGTTTCTCCAGCACCATTTGTTGCAGAGGCTATCTTTTTTCCAATGCATGATTTTGGCACCTTTGTCTAATATAAGATAATTGTAATTTTGTGGGTTAGTCTCTATGTCCTCTATTCAGTACCATTGGTCTACCAATCTATTTTGGTACCAATACCATGCTGTTTTTGTTACTATTGCTCTGTATTATAGTTTAAGGTCTGGTATAGTGATGCCACCTGCTTCACTATTTCTGCTAAGGATTTCTTTGCTATTCTGGGTCTCTTATTTTTCCAGATGGAGTTCATGATTGTTTTTTCTATTTCTATGAGGAATGTCATTGAGATTTTGATCAGAATGCATTAAATCTGTGTAGTGCTTTTGGAAGATGGTCATTTTGATAACATTAATTCTGCCTATCCACAAGCATGGTAGATCTTTCCATCTTCTAAGGCTTTCTTTGATTTCTTTCTTTAGGGTCCTGTAGTTTTCATTGTATAGATGTTTCATGGCTTTCATTAAGTTGCTTCCCAAGTATTTTATTTTTTTGAGGCTATTGAAAATGGGGTAATTTTCCTCATTTCCCTTTCTGAGGATTTGTCACTGATATACAGAAATGTCTTTGATTTATGGGTATTGATTTTATATCCTGCTACTTTGCCGAATTCATTTACTAGTTCTAGAAGTTTTCTGGTGCATGGCATTCTTTACTGATGTTTCAGAAAATATATTTGAACTTAGCTAAACATTTTTCTTCATCATCATGATATGTGTTGTTAACACAATAAATAGCCTACGTATATTTTGTATTTAAAAAATAGATTTTATATTGTTCACTATTCTGGCTTTTTCCAGAATTATCAGTTTCTACATTTTAAACACTATATTTTATTTCACTTTTACACACCTGCTTAGCACCTCACATGAGTCATGTACTATTAAGTTCAGTTTTGCATTTAAACAGTTGTTAAATATTTGAAGATGGTAAATATTCTAGTATAAACATTTATAAAGAGGGAAGATCAATTCAAATTATGAAGTTTTTTTCATTGATTGAATAGAAGTTAAGTTCTCAATTTTAATCACTATTCCTAGTTGAATTTTTCTTCTTTCAATGTGAATGTGGAGATATATCTATATTTGAAACAACTAGACCATAACTTAATGAATGTACAATATTTTAATTAAATATTCAAGAAATTTCTAAATTAATTTCGTATCAGCTCTGAATCTATAAATCTCTCTATAAATCTATATCTTTAGGACATAGAACTTTCTGTAGTGGTATTCTTTTTAAAGTAAATTTATTTTACTGATATTTTATCTCTCCCATCAAAAATAATTCCAGCACATTGTAGGCACTCTTACTGACCTAATTGAATAAACAGCAAATACAAACTGAAAGCCTACTACATACCAAGCAAAGTGAGATAGATGTTAGGCATACACATGAGCTCTGCTAAAATGTGATATTAATTATATGATGCCAGATGATCTGGAATTGGATTTTTCTCTTTCTTTATCAGAGCATCAAATTATAGTTCACAACGTTACTAAGGATGTCTGAAGAATTTCACAAAAACTTAGTGCCATTTTCTAGACCTCTTCCTAATCTGATTTCCAGAAAATATTTGCCATGAATATTTTATTATGCTGGTGCAGTGGATTTTTTAATATAGCCTTTCTTCATGCATGATTCCTTCCATGGTACATGTTTGCCCTAATCCTTTTTCCATCCTCACAATTTTGAAAAGAAAATTAATGCATTATTTTTTTCCTCCACAATATTTCTCACTTGGCTGGTTTCCAGCAGCAGAACAGGAGCTCTCAAGGATTAATTGAGGAGTGAATCATGCTCTGCAGAAACGAGGAGACCCTAAGTGGTATTAATTTATCAAACGCAGTTACACTGCTGCAGTAAGAGTCAGAGGCTACTTTAAAAAGATAATTAAACTAGGATCAGTATCAGGTATAGGGAAATACATAAATGTACAAGTCCTCTCTTTGGAATCTTTCCCATACCATATTATTGGCAGAAAATAACTAAGAATAGGATCCCCATTTTGCTAAACTATCTTAGTCTTTTGAGAAAAAGTTAAGTATTTATCATTGTCATTAATGTTAATGATGTAAATATATATTAAGTATTAGAGAGTTAATTATATGGATTTCTATTTCATTTTTTTTAGTAGATTTTGTATGCTAAGCATTATATTTGTTTCTAGTGGAATAGTGTGTGTGTATATGTGTGTGAATGTGTGTGTGTGTGTCACCTGAGATCAGAATTTTTATAACTATTTTGGTAATATTTAATAATAACATTTAATAAATAGTTAATAATAAACACGAAGTCATTTCATAATTTACTAATTTTAATTTTTGTGCCAGAATTGGTTGCACAATTATTTATTTGGCTGTCTCAGAACTTAATTTAGAAAGTGGTTAAAAAATCATTACACACAAGTCCTTGTTTATTTAACTAAATATCCTTTATTTAGTGCTATTAATTCTTGATATAGGAATAATTACCAGTTGTGTGACTCTATTTTGATACCTAATAAACAAAAATTCATTAGTTAGCTCAAAGTACATTTTCCTGGTTTTGATCACTTAATATATTTTCAATATTCACTAAGTAAAAACTACTTAAACTAATTTTACGTTTCATATCATTACCACACTCAAAAGTTTGAGTCACAATTGTAAAACACAAATATTTATATATCAATTAATACTCTACAAAAGAGGAATGCTAATGACTAGTAAACTCACTACATTATGCTGATATGTTTTGTTTTAATAAGCTACTTTTAAGTTGTATTTTTCTGTCAGTGAAATATTCACAAAACATAAAATAACCAATGTTGAAAATTCATTTTCATTTTAAAATACATTAATAACTTTGATTTTAGCTTTTACAGACTTTTCTAAGACTTGAATCAGAATTTCTCCTTTTTTTCCCCCTCCTCTACAAACTTTTCAGAGGGCTATTAGGAAAAAAAATCTAGTAATCTCTAACCTTATTAGGTCTTCAGCCTTGTTTTTTATTCTTTTTTCATTAAATCTTTTAAAATTGTGGAGGGACACATTACCCTTATTTTGTTTATTTTTATGTGGTTCTGAGGATAGAACCCCAGTGTCTAGGCAAGCACTCTATCACTGAATTACAATCCCAGCCCTACTCTTTGTTCTTAACTATCAATCTCAGGCTTCCATTTATCTTTTCTGAATATCCACAGCTTTTTTTTTTTAAAGAGAGAGAGAATTTTTTTAATATTTGTTTTTTAGTTTTCAGTGGACACAACATCTTATGTGGTGCTGAGGATCGAACCCAGCACCCTGCGCATGCTAGGCAAGCACATTACAGCTTGAGCCACATCCCCAGCCCTCCACAGCTCTTTTAAGAGCTTGTTTTAACACTAGTCTCAGAGCACAACCTAACATACCATATAAAATCTACAAGAAATTTTACCATCAACTAGTGTGTTCCCACTTGCACTGTAGTTAATTCTAACCCCAGTAGATGAAACCCCCAGTGAAATCACTAACACTCCTAATGGAGCTGCCTCAGTGCTAATCTGTTTAACTCTCACTTCAGCATCCCCTCCTCATTTCCCCCACAACCTGAAAATATGCTGATGCTTACCTCATACTCATCTCTTAATCATTTCTTGACCTGATATTGTTTTTTTAGCATAGTGTTTTTAAAATTTTTGCAAAAATTAGAATTTATCAGGTATATCATACAAATGCAGACAATAAATTTCATGTAAGTTTAAAAGTTCAGTGTTGAAACTGAAAAACAAAATACAATTATTGAAAATAAAAAGAACTATTAGTAGTCTCAACAGATGAGAAAGTTGATGTTACTTGTAATCTTTTCTAAGCTCTCCACATCTGCATTGTTGATGAAAGGCTTAAAATATTCATCTAGCTTAACCTTTAGTAGGTTTCTTTGCTTACTCATTATGTGTAATAAATTGGAATATCCTAACTTATAATTATCATTCGTATGGAATAGCAGGAAGTGCTTGACAGTTTTGTCAGGCAATTTAAGATGTTGGATTGAATATATACTCAAAAATTATGAAGTGATTTCTCACTTGTCAAGGAAAACTTACATTGCACTACTTCCTGAAAATTAAACTGCTAGAGTCACAAAATTCATATTCCCAGAAAGTCATGAAGAATAACATTTACAATAACAAAAATGCTTCTTTCTTTAACTGTAAAGTCAAACTACTTACATACAAGTAGGAGAATAAAATAAAATTAATATTTTCCTATGTAGCTAATGGAGCATGCTATTTTAACAAAGTATCATATGAACATTTATAATAAGCAAATAAAATTGCCCATGGCAAATATTTACATAAGCAGAAACCTGAGCATCAACAATGAAATAGTAAGCATTTTAGAGTTAAATCCAGGAGAATTAAAAGAGGTTTCTTAGAAATAAACTACCAATATTCCCTTAATTATGAAATTAAATGTCCTAAATAGAAGTCTAAATTTAAAAAGCATTTACCCTGATCAGAACTATACTAATATTTTAGGTTTCCAAGGTAATCTTATTTCAAAATAGTCTTCATCTTTCTAACTGGTGCTTTCTACAAAATATAATTATATATTCAAAATTATTGTATTTCATGGGCTGAAGATGTCTTAGAGATACTGAAGCTTTATAATATATGATTTAAACTAAGATGTCAAAAATCCAAATTTAAAGTGTTCAGTTTATATTTATACTTACTGAGGTATATTTTCAGTGTTCTAGCAATGTCACTGTTTTCAAATCTAGAAGCTGGTTATATTTTGATATTGGCAATTCAATGCCTATTTTTGATTAAATTAAACTTTGACAATATTTTGTCTTACAGATATAGTTGTTAAATTTACTGCATGACATTTTACATAATTTTTACAAATCATCACAAAATCTCAATGCCAATATCTCAATGATTGTATCATCTGCATCAGTTTGCTCTTCCCAAGAACTATTGAAATATCATTCTTATCATCCAGTCATGGCATTTCTCTCTGTGGTAAAATATTCTAGGTACTAAAATAAAGAATATATATTGCTGAAATATTTAAGTATGGTAATCTGATTGAAATGTTACATTTTCTGTTTATTGGCTTTATTAATGTAATGAAATCTAATCACATGTAATCTGCCATATGTAAAACGAATAATAAAATAAGAATAAATCAGCAACAGAAACAGCCCACAGTGATGGAAGTTACTTCCCCTTTAATGGCTTACCAGTTTGAGTTTTAAAAAGGCATATTAAAATGAATGGTTTTGATTTCATATTAAACAGTACTCTAAAAATCCCTATACCCTCAGACAGAGATTTGACCAAAGTCAATACTAAATTAAAATCAGGCACCATGTTACTTACTGATGATCATGTTTTCACAATAAGGTAAAATTTGTTCTGCATTTTTGTACAATCTCTGTGTTCAAATGAATGATCTTCCTTGCTGAACTCACAGATGGATTTCCATGATTACCAAGTTCAACCCTTCTTTACTAGTCCTGTCTCTCTGATGACAGTAACTAGGATTACAGTAGTGTATGTGTGAGTGCGTGAGTTACACCATGAGCCAATTTCATTATTTGAAGATCACTGGTTTCATCATTGGTTACATAATATTTAATGATTGTTTTTGTAAAATATATCATTTTGTGGTCGTAATTATGTGCATAATCTAATGAAGAAATTTTGTCTCTAATAATATTTTTAAATCACAGATTATAAATAACATGCAACATTTTAGAGATAATAGAACTTTAATCTTACACTACCTAGAACTGCCATATTTCATAGAGGTTCTATAGTTTTCAATAAATTTTTCTTTTCTAGGGAAAAATATTACATTTTTACTAGAGTATTTTTTTTTACTGTTTAAGTAAATCAGATAGCTTGAAGACATCATTAAAGCATTAAACACCTAAGACAAATGGAAGTACAAATTTGCTAAATTAAAACCATAAAAATCATTTAAAAAAAAAACAAAGAAATGCCAAATAAATATTTCATATGAATGGATTGAATTGATATAGTGGAATTTGGGAATATGTCATTTTTTTTCTCATTTATAGATCAAATGATATAAAAATAAAATTAATAATACAATTTGAGTAAGAGAAATTAATTCAGTTGATATTAAAAATGATATTTGAAATACAAATCAATAGAGAAGCCCAATTACAAAGATATGAAAAATCATGTGCATGTGTATGTGCATGTATGTGCGTGTGTGTGTGTGTATATATATATATATATATATATATGTATACATATATATATATATCTTTATACATCTATATATATCGTTATACATCTATATATCTATATGTATATAGGATGTATACTATATATCTCTCTATATATTTATATCTATACCTAGACATATATGTATCTATTATATATCACTCTCTATATATAGAGAGAGAAAGAGAAAGAGAGCGAGAAAGAACCAGAGGAAGAGAAGGCAAAAAAGTCAGAAAAAATAATTACTACCTAATTATTTTAAAACTTTCTAAAGAGCTACAGTAATTCAAAAGACTGTGAAATTAGCAGTTCAATAATTAACATGAAAACTTATTTCCAACAGAAAAATTTACCTTAAGTATATTTGTGCTCTGTGTGTTCATGAATGTCTGTAATCCCAGTGGCTCTGGAGGCTGAGGCAGAGTATCTTTAGTTTAAAGCCAGCAGTCTTGGCAAAAGTGAGGTTCTAAGCAAGTCAGTGAGACCCTGTATCTAAATAAAACACAAAAATGAGCTAGAGACGTGGCTCAGTGGTTGAGTGCCCCTGAGTTCAATCCCCCATAACCTCTCCCCCAAAAGAAAATTGGTATCATCTTTAATTTATATCAGATAATCCCCCCCAAAGTTGGTATATTCTATCAGGTGGATATTACTTAATGATACAAAGAATTAACTACTGAAATTCACAACAATGTAGATAAATTTCAATAGCATTAAACTGAATAAAGCAAAAAGCCACAAATGATAGATTTATTTCACTTAAATGAATTCTTTTCTACTTATTTGTAGTTCCCAAACACACACACACACACACACACACACACACACACACACATACAAACTAATTTATGTTAATAGAGAATAAGATTGTTCTCTGTATGTAAAGAATAACAGGAGGAGTTAGAATAGAATTTCTGAGGTTATAAAAATGTTAGATATCTTTATTGTAGTAGTGGTCACACAAAGGTGTGACCATATAAAAATTAATTAAATTTAACTCAATGTGTTTACTTCATTGGTTATACATGTAATTGCTATATGAAAAAAATATAATAGAGCAAGACTTAGGTGCAACACAGTCACAAATCCAATAAAATCAATATTATCTAGACTTTTTCTTTTAAATTTTTAAAAACTGTTTTTATGTAGGAATCGTCACAATAGATTTTGTTCTCAGTAAAAATTAGAATTCTATAACATTTTCTCATTCTATTCTTTATTATAATTATTAGAAACAGAGCCAGGTAGAAAATCAGTAAGGTTTTCTTTCTTTCTTTCTTTCTTTCTTTCTTTCTTTCTTTC
Organism: Ictidomys tridecemlineatus; assembly: GCF_052094955.1. Taxonomy (NCBI): domain Eukaryota; kingdom Metazoa; phylum Chordata; class Mammalia; order Rodentia; family Sciuridae; genus Ictidomys; species Ictidomys tridecemlineatus. The sequence continues at coordinate 90,223,897 of NC_135484.1, read as the reverse complement.
TTTCTTTCTTTCTTTCTTTCTTTCTTTCTTTCTTTCTTTCTTCTTTTCTTGCTGTCTTTCTTTATTTTTTTTCATATTGGGGATCAAACCCAGGGCCTAGTGTAAGCAAATCAAGTGCTCTATCTTAACCTATGCCCAGAGCCCAGTAGTTATCTTTTAGTAAATACTAAATATCTTGCTATTTCATATCCAGTATAGTATATACATGAATATATATGTATAATTTTTATAGTTTTATTATGTTAATATTCATGCTAGACATATTTTGTCAATTAACCGCACAGTAATGGAATCAAATCATCATTTATGAAATTATTAACCAAGTATTTGTGAAAATACTTTTTAATTAATATAAAGATTCCCTATTAACTAAGATTAACTGAATTTATACCAGAACAACATTGTATGCAATCTTTCTTTTCACATGGAAAAAATTTACAATTAAAGACATAAAAAATAGTATGTCACAACTTGTGGAAATACATGGCAACAAATTTTGAATGATTTTTTTTTCTTATGAAGCTCCCAAACTTCTTACAGTTCTCTTGCCTGAATGTCATGAGCCATCAGAGTTCTACAAATTTTTTTGTAATGAAAAGCTACTCTATTACAATATATGCTTCATATCATAACCTTTCTCATCCAATCCATTGAAAGAATTTTGTGATTGCTATTCACTTTATCTTTCATCTATTTCCCTATGAAGTTCATTATTACTTCAGTTCCTTTCATCTTGCCAATAAAATTTGCTGCTTTGTGCCAAATTTAAAGGCCAATTGGTGTGCCCTGATTTTAATAGGCCACTTTCCTGTATTAGTCACAGTCGATCTATATTTCCTTCTTGAAAATTGACTCTATAGGTCTGTGTGATGCCTTACTCATTCAATATCTTTAACCATTTCCTTAGTCCCATCTTGCATAAATCATTTTTAATTAACCCATAAAGACTTATATGTTCATTTTCTATGCTGTTCAAATAACCTGATGTTACAATAGCATGTGATAATATAGAGTACTGGCATCTTTCTTTTTCAACATTAGGGGAAATTTGCTCACTCATTTTTGTATTCCCAGTACTTGATACTTTTTACAAACTTAGTAGCCATGTTCTTCATTAATGAGTAATGAAGATATAAGAATAATTCAAAAATAATATCCACCATTATATATGATGTTTAATATCAGGCTATTGGAAAATGATGAAATAATGATTTGAAATCTGGAATTGTTTTTTGTATATTTGATAGTTTTTTTTTCTTGTTGCTTATGAAGTCTTCTACTCCATAAAGAAAATAATCAAAAGAGAAAAGAGATAACTTACTGAAAGGGAGGAAATATTGACAAACTATATATCTGGTAGGGAGTTAAAACACAGAATATGTACAGAACTCAAAAATTCCAACCACAACATAACCAAAAAAATCCTTTCATAAATGGGCTATATATATATGAGCAGATACTTCTCAAAAGACATATAAATGGTCAACAGTGTGAGGGAAAAAATGCTTTACATCACTGTGAGAAAAATGTGAAACAAAACCAATACCACAATGAGATACCACTTCATTCCAAGATATAGTAAATATTATACAAAAACAAAAGACAGGTGAGAATGTAGAGAATTGTTGGTAGGAATATAAATTAGTATAGTTATTATAGAAAAAAGTAGAGAAATTTCTCTGAAAACTAAAAATAGAACTACCATTTGAGCCATCAATCTCACTGAATACAGGGTACATACCAAAAGGAAATGAATTTAGAATTTTGAAGGGACTTCTACACTTCCATTTTATTGCAGAACTGTTACAATATAACTAACAATAATGTATATCTCAAAAGAGTTTTTTAAGACTGAGTGTTGAATGCATTTTCCATAAAACTATAGCAGAAGTTGAAGATGATAGATATTCTAAATACACTGAGTTGATAATTACTCATGTATTCTTGAATCAAAGCAACACTTTGTACCTCACAAATATGTACAGATATTTTGTTCTGCCAATCAAAAATAAAATTAGTTGACAAAAATAAGTGAATACAAATGAAACTAGAATTAGTAGAAGGGAAAGCATTCAATTTAAAGACAAGAATATATAAAACATGAAGAGAAATACAAGTATTTTATAGTTAAAAAATAGTTATGATTTTGTCCCTGTGCAATAAGTAATTATATATATATATATATAATTACTTATTGCACAGGGACAAAATTATGTCCTCTCCAAGTTGATATATATATATCAACTTGGAGAGGACATAATTCCAAAATGTTTACTCAAGCATGCAGAGATATTGCTATGAATGTATTTTAAAAGAAGAGACTGATATTTAAATCAACATATTTGACCATTCTCTACTGCACCCAATTATTTAGAGGCCTTAGGAAAAGAACAATTCTTTCCAAAGAAAACAGACTTCTGCTTACAGAGGACCTTCAGGCATGAACCATAATATTGTCTGTGTTTTAGTGTTTTCAGGGCTATTTTATAGTCCTATAATACAATATAATTAAAATTTTTAAAATTATGTTATTTTTCTGCACTGTTATTAATTGTATTTGAATGATGTGAATGATATCAGCATAGTTTTAAAATCTTTTGACAGAGATTTTTAGGAAATTTTCAGGTTTTTATTGCTGAGTAGTGGTAATGCATTGTGTACACATATCACATTTTCTTTTATATATTTATCTTCTGATGAGCAGGGGTTTTTTTCCATTCCTTGGCTATTGTGAATAGTGCTGGTATAAACATGGAAGTGCAGATGTATTTTCTGTGAGGAAATCACTCTTGTGCATGTGAGGCAAACACTCTAACAACTGAGTTATATCCTCAGCCCATAAATGTCTTTTGACAATTTCATTTTGTTTGGATAAATATCTACTAGTGGGAATGCTGAATCATATGGTGATTCTATTTTAAATGTTTTGCATAATCCAAATATTGTTTTCCATAATGGTTCTAATAATTTACATTTCAGCAAATAGTGTACAAGGTCCCCAACCCTTCCAATAGAATTCTGTGAAGGTGTTGAGTCATTCCTTCATGTTCCAGCACTTTATGCCTCTTCTTTAACCTTCATTTACTACTTACTCAGAAACCTGTGTTCATGTCTGTTGAGCTGTGGCTTTCTTATATCCTCTTGGTCACTATAGCTCTGCATATATGAGTGTCTTTCTAGATCCCCTACATATATTGGAGCTTTTCTAAGCCCCCTATCCATATCTCATTCTCGAGACTATTTTATTATTTGGAGGGGCAGGTATAGTCTCTTGTTTGTACCAACTGTTTTTCTTTCCACATGTACCTGTATTGTTCAAGAACTCAAGATAAATGGGAAAGCATCCCTTTTTAATGAAAAAGGAAACTTGAATTAAGATGGAAGTAAAGTTAAGATTGCTTAAGTTAAGATGGCAATGATGTCCTTATCCAAATCATCTACAGATTCAATGCAAATCTTTGTCAGAAACCCAATTGACTTCAAAGTTGGCAAGCTTATCCTAAAAAGCCTATGAAAATGCAAGGTTTCAGTATATCCAAAACAATATTGAAAGAAAAAAATAAATTTGAAGAATATACATTTTTCAATTCCAAAGTGTACCACAAAGGTGCAGGGGGCAACACAGTATGGTATAATTAAAGTTTAGAACTAAATCCTTGTCTTTATTTTTAATATGTTTTTCTTGTTGCTGTTGTTGTTTGTTTCAGTGCTGGGGATTGGACTAAGGGGCTTGCACATGGTAGGCCAGTGATCTACCACACTTGTGCCAATATGCAAAATAAAACAAAATGTATATCTCCACAAGAATATGTTATTTTTATAATGATAAATTATTATTAATAACAAAAAATGTAAAAACCATCCAGTGTCTATAGCATATTGCACACAGTATGCTAAGCATAAGAAACCTGATACAAAAGACTATTTACATATTTTATGATTTCATTTACATGCAATGTCCAGAGAGAAAAATCGAGGGACAGAAAAGTAGTGGTTGCCTGAGTTTAGGGGAGAAAATGAGAGTGACTGCTAATTGGTGTGACATTTCTTTTGGGATGATGAATATGTTCTAGAATTAGATTGTGGTAAAGATGATCCACTTTGGTAAACATACATAGAACCACTAGCTTTTAGATTTTTTTAATATTTGTTTTTTAATTGTAGTTGGACATAATACCTTTAAATTATTTATTTCTATGTGGTGCTGAGGATTGAACCCAGGGCCTGGCATGTGCTAGGATAGTGCTCTACCTCTGATCCACAACCCCAGACCCTAAATATTAGATTTTAAAAAAGATTAATTTCATGTTGTGTAAATTGTACCAGTACAGTTTTTATTTTTAAAAAGTGAATAAAAGAGAAAAGTTTGTGTCTGGACTGAGTGGAAGAATATCTGTGCAGTAAGCATGGCTGCTGCTTTAGCTCTGCTATCACTCATCCCTGTGCACATGTAGTTGAGGTCTGTTGCATCTTGGATCAACAATGTCTTGTGTGGAAGTGATGCATGATTTCAATCTGAGAGACCATTGAGAGGCTTTAGCAAGTCTTAGAAACAAGAAAAAAGAAACCACAAAAGACAACATATGTCTTTTCCTACTTTTCTACCTCAAGTTCCATCTCTTCCTGTGATGGAGGACCACTATGTCTCAGGGACTGAAGATAAAAGGCAATCAACCTGCCATCAAGCAGCTGGCTTTTTTTCCTGGGCAATGTTGTTGAACTAAATATTTAGCTTACTCCTTCTTCTTCTTCTTCTCTTCCTCCTCTTCCTCCTTCTTCTTCTTTTCACAAGATGGGATGTAAGTTTTCTTTGATGAACTGTGGCCTAGAATTTTTCTTTGCCATCTCAGTGCTGTATTCTTTATTGTAGAGGGACTGACTACAATAGAGATATTTCTCAGGTATACTTGGCAGCTAACACTTAGTTCATTTTTATCCATGAGAAGAACCAGTAGAAGATTGGAAAGCAGTAAGTGCTATTCTCTATATGACACAGCATTTCTGTCAGTAGTTGAATTTCTCATATAGAACCAGCTTTCCCTATTCTCACTAATTTCATAGTTTATGTTGGATAACTTCAGGCTTTGAGCTATAATATATGATAGTTCTTTTCAGCCTGCTTTTCTAGTGTTGTTAATTTCTGAGTCGCCTTACTGTTTCCTGATAAGTTTATAAATTCACCCATTATTTATTTAAGCAAAATATCTGCATTAAAATCCTTTAAGTATTAAATATGTTTGATTTCCAATTAGAAACTGTCCATAGGTAGTCTCTATACTCCCTATAGTGGGTAGAAATATTTTGAGTATGCACCAACTTCGATTATTTATAAAAACTAATTATTTTACCAAAATATTGTAAACATTTGCAAAATCCAACAAATGAATACATTAGGACATTTTTACAAACGTGGATGTAATATGAGAGGTTTGCAGTTTTCATGTTTTGCAGAGGAAATATTCTTTGAACCATGCAGGCCTTTAAATGCAAGTAAAAATAAATGAGTTCCATACCACATGAATACTGTTTTCTGGAATCTGACACAGATTTTTCAAATCTGGAACCCTAAGAGATGTCATTCAAAGTACTTGTCATATAAAATTGGTCACATCTCCAACCAATCATTTAGTATTTCACTATCATTCTTTTTACTCTTTTGTCCTTTCTATCATTTTCTGCATAAAGCACATATAGGTGTGCAGTATAATTTGAGGTGAAAAGCATTTTGCAAAGCTTCTGAAACATGGGATACAGCACACTAGTTTCTTTTTGGGAGTTTTGGACTCTGCAATGTACAAAGGGGGGCCTTATAACTGAACACTGCATGTTTGCTAATGACTTGAATTAATTAATATGAATTAAATAGTATAAGACTTGTTTCCCTTTTTCATTTTTTCAGGAATCTCTATTATAATTTTTTGCAAATATGACCTTTGTTTTGATGTACTTTTCCAAATTATAGTTATTCTCTATGCTAAAGTTAAAGAAAAGTACATGTTTTTTTGTGATAATATAAAATTATTCCTTGGACTGTTTTATTTCCATGACTTGGGGCTCACAATGGAGGAAATGACTAAAAATAATATTAAGTAAGAATTCTAGTTTCTCTCATGGAACTCAATAATCAAAAACTATAAATATATTTGCTAAACGACATTGTAATTCATAAAATAACAATAAATTTTACTTACAGCTGAATTGTACAATGATTTTGATGATTCTGTTTATTTAAGCTAGTATTTTAGATACCCACTCTCATTCAGGCTTTACTTCCAAAGCTATAAGATAAAGTAAAATGAAATCTTTGTTTACTTTTGTTTAAAATCCCATAATTTCCAAAACCATTATACCAAGAAATGGACATGAAAGAATGCTATCTGAAAATATTTTTGGAATTTCTTCTTCTTTTACAACTCAATATTATTTGTTGTATTGTTCACAGAACTTTCAAACCATCTTCCAATAAATATTGAGCCCCACTTAATCAGTATATTTCATCATGTTTACAGATTAAACTAAATCTAACATATATATTTAATTAATTTCATCATTACAAGAATATTTCAAAATGTTGTAAGATGTCTTTAAATAAAATTTACTCAAGCAATGTGTACATATTACAATTTAAAATAAGTATATATTAGTAACACATATCTCCATCTAAGTCTACTTCACATAATCAATTATGGCATTTAATTGTAAAGTTCAGAACTGAAATGTAGCTTAAAATATAACAGACACTTTAGTATAAATTACAATTTATTTCCATGGGTTAAATTTTAAATTTAGGTTTTGGATCTGTGGCTTCATCAAATCAGAACCTAATTTCTTCAGTCCCGGGATATAGAAGAAGAAGGAAGGGGTTAAAATCTTTTGTGGTGATCAATCACATAAGAACTACATTGGAAGTTCTGCTTTTATATCATGGATCCTTTCATCTAAGTAGTACTACCAAGTTATTGCTGTCTTTCTTCAAATATTCTGTCTTCAGAGAAAAGAAAAAGGATTCAAATATAATATAAACCTAAAGTCTTAGAAAGCAAGGGGTAAGTTATTGTTAATTTAAGAATGAATTTTTTTTCTGAGAATAAAAATAATTATTCAACAGTTATGAAAACACCTTGAAAATGCTCAACTTTAAAGTTAAAATGATCCATAATTTTCTCCTCTACATCCACAAAGTGTCACTTGTGTAAATCATTAGTGTATTCATTGGTAATTTATGTGTAAATTATAAAAATTAATAGGTTTTTAAAGAAAATTAACTTCACATAAATCATTATCAAATGAATATTACTCAAAAGCCACTAAAAAATTATTTCATAGTGTGCCAAAATAAAATAATGATGCAATTAAGAGGTTGTCCTCCATGTTTTAAAAGACAATGAAGAAATCAATTTGTTCTAAGGTGATCTAAAAGAAAAATTTGTTCAGAATATAATTTGTTTTCCTATTAATAGAAAGCAGTGCATCTTATTCTCCAGTTTTCCTTCAAGTTTTCAAAAAAAAGGGAAAGTGAATTTGAAACACAAATGCTTAAAAATTAATATATTTTATATATGAATATAAATCATAGTGAATTATTTACATATTACAAATAACCATTTTTACAAAACTACCTAATTTTGAAATATTATAAAAATGAAAATTAGCAAGCACAAATGATGAAATGATGAAGAAAAATGGGACATGTTTAGGTATTTATCCATTCAAAAATAAATAATAGCTGATTCATATGACAGTTCCAGTAACAATCTTTTGAGGAATATCAATATTGCTTTTCAAAGTGGTTGTGTACAGTTCCATCAAGAATATATGAGTTTTCTTATATTTCCACTACCTCACCTATTGTGTTCTTGATGTTTTACCATTCTGAAATTTCAGTGGAGTTTATACTTTGCCTTTCCATGATTGCTAATGATTTTGAACATGTTTTCAAATTCTGACTATTTTCATTTATTCTATTGAGATATGTCTATTTAGATCATTTTGCATTTTTTAATTTTTTTTTAGAATTGAGTTTTTAAGTTTTGTTTAATCTTATGGATATAAATCTTCTGTTGGGTTAGTAGGTAATAAGGACTCTCTCCCATTCTGTAGGCTCTTTCTTCATGCTCTTATTTGTTTTCTTTGCTATGTGAAAGCTGTTTAATTTGAAACCATTTCACTTATTGATTTTGGTTTTATTTCTTGAGCTTTAGCTATTTTAAAATCAATGTACTATAAAGATATATGCATACCTGATCTCTTAGCAAATTCACAATAGTCAAGTTGCGGAACCAGACTAGGTGGCCATCAAAAGACAAACTGATGAAGAAAATGTGCTATATATATACAATGAAGTTTCACCCAGCCAACCCATAAAAGATAAAGTTACATCATTTGCTGGTAAAATGGATGGAACTGGAGAACATCATGCTAAGTAAAATAACTAGGACTCAGAAAGCCAAGGGCTGAATGTTTATTTTCTCTTATGTGGAAATTAGAGAAAAATAAGGAATTAAAAAGGTGGGGTGGTTCTCAGAATGGTGGGGGGCGATAGGGAAGAATAAATTTATTTTTTATGAGTACAGGAGAAGGGAGGGGAGGGGATTACTGCATGACTGATATGATTATACAACATGTATAATCAGAAAAATGAGAAATTATACCTCATTTATGTATGATATATCAAAGTGCATAAATGCATTCTACTGTCATGTATAACTAATTGATACAAATAAAAAATTATTTTAAAAATGGAGGATCTCAGGAACATCTAAAGGGGAACAGTGGAGTAAGGGCAGGAGATGGAGAGGAAGTGAGAAGGGATGGGAAATGGGAAGAACCACAGACTGAAATTGACCAAATTATGCATGTATGAATATATCACAATGAACTTCATATTTATGTATTCATATAATGCAACAATTGAAAATCATAACTAATAAGTAGAAGGAAGACCAGTAGAGAAGAGGAAGGGTGGGAGAGGGAGGACAGGAGAGAAAGCAAAAATACTGTAGATTTAAGTGAGTAAATTACATTATAAAATTTATAAACATATTAAAATAAGCCCTGCTATTATGTATAACTGTAATGCACTAATAAAAACACTAAAAATAACATAATATCTTTGTGCTTTGAACTAAATTCTATTCTAAACAGTGTATATACAGCAGCAAAACAATTGTTGAATTCTTGCTGTGGAAGCTTGTTTTAATGTGGAAAGAATCAGGTAATGAAAAAAATTTAAAATATGAAATATTTCCTAAGGTTAAATATGCCATTGGTAAATATACCAGACTGAGGGGAACAGAGAATTCTGAAAACAAGGAAGATTCCTTCAAAAGGTGGCTGAAGTAACGGGGGAAATGCAGCATTTGGATATCTGGCATAAACATGTTCTATTGGGAAGGTGGCTAATTCATACCTTCTTAGACTGGGGGATGCTTGAAGATTGCAATAAACACCAGAGGCCATTATAAGCTTATCAAAAAAAAAAACAAGAAAAAAATACTGGCTTGGACATCAGTCTTAGCCTTAGTGTGCATAAAAAAAGATAGGTGTTAATACACTAAAACTGTGCTGATTTTTTATTTGATAGTTACATAGTTCAGAATGTACATTATCACAGAGAGCAGCTCTAATATCAACTTGCTATCTACTTACTGATCCTGAAAGATTGAATCATTATTTACATATTTCTAATCTTGTTTTAAATACAATTAATAAATTGAGCAATATTTTAATAAATGATTGATGGAAAATATAATTTGAAAATAATTATAGCCAGGTGAGGTGGCACATGCCTGTAATCTCAACAGCTTGGGGAGCTGAGGCAGGAGGATCACAAGTTCAAAGGCAACCACAGCAAAAGCAAGGCACTAAGCAAATCAGTCTCTAAATAAAATACAAAATCTCTAAATAAAATACAAAACAGGGCTGGGGATTTTGCTCCGTGGTCAAGTGTCCCAAATTCAATTCCCAATACACACCTCAAAATAAATAAATGAATAAAAATAATTATGAAGAGAAAAAAGAAGGAAGTGTGGGTATGCATATACACACTTTTAAAAGAAGTATAAATAGAGACTCAATGGCATATTATTTGTAGTAGCATAAGTATTTAGTGTATATTTAGATTTGTTTATGTCATACCATCACTAATAAAATGGCCATTACTTAAAATCATCAGCAAAACTCATTTATAAAACAGGGAAATTTTCTTATAATTACAAAAAAATAATAAATAATTAAATATAATTTTAATAATCTTTTTTGCTATTTCATTTAATATGTAACAAGACCAAAACCTGGATTTATAATGCATATTTGAAATAAATAGTATATATCACAAATCAGCAGTTTGCCTTATTTAAAATATTTTTTTCCCAATACTCAATATGGAAGGAATTAACAAAAGCTTTTTTTTTTTTTTAATACACAAAGACACAAATGAAAAACAGTCTCTTAATCAAGCTAGATGCTTCATGGAATAATGGAAAGAACATCAATCAGTTTGTGATTAGGCATTTAAATGCTGTCTCCAACAGTAATATATATATATATATATGGTAATATGCTTGATTTTAACATCATTTGAAAAATTGCGATATTAAATATCTGTGATAATACGTATCATGATAAAATGATACAAATATTAGTAACAACACATGAACTATCAAGCATATGTCAAACACATAATATACTTTCAGTTAAGATTTGTTATTAGTATTTTACTGTGCACTAGTTATGCTATAAAAATAAGTCATATACTTAGCTTCCAATTATACACACATGGAACAAGTGATCAAAATTCTTTAGAGAAACCCCATCATCTATGATTATTATGGAAACAATTTTTGTCATGTTACTATGGGTCATATAGAAAATAATTTAGAGGATTTCTTGGTTTTCTTGATATCCAATATTAAAGTATAAGGAATATAGCACTTTTTAAAAATCCATATTTTACTGAATTTTTAACACTGGAGTGTTAGGAATTGTTCAATAAATGATAAATTAATAAATAAATTCAAATTGTAATAAACACATGTTTACCTGAGATATATGTTAAATATCTCTAAAGAATCTTTAAATGTTTAATTTATGATGTAATTTTCAAGTAAAAATTAAAATAATTCATTATTTTTTCCATCATATTTGGTCCAATGTAATGCAATATAGAATACATTGAACTTAGAGTCCTGTTTTTATTATAATTCTAAATTATTTCATAAATGTTTGCTTCTTTTGTGGCAAAAATGTCAAAAATAGAGTTGGTGTCTTCAAAACAAAAATATAAAGATTATCTTATGAGTTATTTCCAAGTTGCATAACATGATAGTGTATTATTTCTAATTAAATAGATATCTGCAATTTTTTCTAGTGCTCTTTCTTATATATTGAAAAGTTATTTTTTTCACATAAGTGGTATCAAAGTGATGACAACACTAAAAGGAAAGGAATTAAAACATTCTTCTCTTGAGTTAAAAAACAAATGAAGGGTATACCAGTTAATTTGCTTTTTAAATTAATTAGCAAATTTGAAAATTGTTTTAACTTTTCTAATACTCTCTGATACTTTTATTCTTTCATTAACTCTTTTTACATATACTTCATGCACGCAATACAGACATATACTCACAAATTTACACAAATCCTCTCACATACACTCTTGAGTCACCAAGACCAGAACTACTAATGATAGTGTCCTCCAAGGTAATTAGTTGTCTCTGATGATAAGAAAGTTGATACAAGTGTATGACTAAGATTCTAATATGGCTTATGTAATAATTACTTGTACTGCATATCTTTAGAGAGAAATTCGCTGTTTAATTTATATTTTATAGTAGTGATTTGGGTACCTGCCTTAAACACTACAGAGTACAGTATTATTCAAAACATCAGGAAACATTACTTATTGCTCAATACTTCCTTGTGTATAATCAATTACAATGAATTCTTTAAAATCAACTTATATGTGTCAGTCGCCTTTGTGTATCCTTATACTTGAATCTATTCTTTTTCCAAAGTAGCAGATTCTTAATAAGTAATTACTGAACGAAGAATACATCATTCTGCTCCTAGAAAACTTGCCTAACTTCTGTATTCTTCACCATGTATTTCATAAGCCTTTATTTATTATTATCTATCTCACTGCAGTCTGAGAACAGGATCAATGAAATTTTTTTAAACTAGTAAAAAAACAAAGTAATTAATATGTTTTTAAAAGTATATGCATTATGTAAAAGTTTCATTTCTTTTAACAATTTTGCAACATATATTTCAATTGTTAGCAAATCAAGTTTAAAACATATTGTTATGTTTCATATCCCATGTCTTTAAATAAAGAGACAGAAACAGATTTGACAAAGAAGACAATGAAATTCTCTCATGAAAGGCAGAGATTGGTGTGATGTGATCCTTAGCCAAAGAACGAAGCCAACCATCACAAGCTGAAACAAAACAAAGAATGGATTCTCCCCTGGAGCCTGCAGTGGATGTGTGGTCATGCTCACAGCTTAATTTGAGCCCAGTAAAATTGGTTTTGATTTTTGGGCTCAAAAATATTGGTAGAATAAATCTCTGTTTTTTATAAGGAATATACAAATTAACAGCAATGATAAATCACCCACTATGAAAGATACCCTGAATAACCAAGGAGACTAAATTAATTGGCCAGTTGTTTTTGCACCCAGAACTGGCAAAGTGGATGCAAAAATACAATAGCCATGGTGACAGATGGAAGCTACATATGGGACCAAAAGCATACATTCTCACTAATTCCAGGCTCATCAATTCTTTCTGACAATATCCATGAAAATTATTCTCTTGGTTGCTTTTTTGTTTACTCTCTATTGACACTACTATGTGTGTACATGCGTGAGTTTGTTAGAAGTGTGATTATGAATAACAGAAATGCTCGAGTGAAAATTTATCTGTTTCTTTTTTGTCTGCTATTATCAGAGTAATAATTGTCATCACTCACTTTTTTCATGTGCTATATATCTTTTTAAATAACATGATATTTTTGAAAATTCTTTCTGAAGGTCTAAATATTTTGTAGCAGAATTTGATTATCATTGGTAGCTAGCATCTTTGATTCACTGTTGCTTCCACTTCCTGGGCAGAACTCAGTCTAACACAGTCTACGTTCAGCATTATCCATCTCTCTTATAGGTGCAAACATATGCATCCAGGCAGGGACCAACACTTCTCTCAGGCATTATAACTATTCGTATCTCCTTCCTATAAGAAACAATAATAGTTTGCTTGTTTTGGTTTTGGTTTTCTGCTATAATCATAATTTCTCATCATTCTCTACTGGGAATGTGATACTCAGCTTAAAGTGTTAAACTGGGAGACTACCATAATATTCTTTGGTTCCCCTAATTATGAATTATACACAGTTCGAAAGTTCATTAAATTGTAATAGAATCAATATTTCTATTCCTCAAATTTCTTTAACCTCCAATGTGATAGGGCTGGTAGGTAGAAACTTTGGCAAATGATTAGGTCATAAAGCATGGGGCCTCATGAATGGGATTAGCATTTTACAAAGAAGATTCTGGAGAACTCCAGTATTCTTTAAGCCTTTGAAGACACAGGAAAAAAGTAGCCATATCAAACCAAGAAAGTGGACCTCCACCAGACACTGAGTATCTCACTGCTTAGTCCTTGAATTTCCCAGACTTCAGACTGTGAGTTTTAAATTTCTTTGAATATAAATTCCTAAGTGCACAATACTATATTATAGCAATTCTGAATTACTGAGCCAACATTGTTATTTTTCTTTTAGTGTTTACCAATTTTTATTTAAATGAATTCTAAAAAGAATCATGCATTGCTTAGTATTAGACACTTTCCTATTGCTATAACAAAATCCACAGGCTGGATAATTTATAATGAAAAAGGGGTTATTTAGCTCACAGTTCTGGGTGTCAAGTTCTGGATGCTAGGTTCTGCTTGGCTCTGGTGGGGACTTCATGGTACAGGACAACACAATGGCAGGAGTGTATGTGCAAGAGGTCAGATGGTGAGACATGAAGTCAGAGAGATTTCAGGGGTCACACTCACTTTTTTAACAACATATTGTTTAAAGGAACTAACTCAGTCTGTGAAACCATCACTGATCCCTTCTGAGATTGATGCCAGCTATAACCTAATTAACTTCTACATTACCTACCCCTTTAATGTCTCACCATTTTCCAATATTGCCATACTGGGACCAAGCATCCAACACAGGGATCTTTGGAAGACACACTCAAATCATATCCTAATCATACATCATAAAAATGTACAATGAAGCGGCCATGTTGAAGCATGTCTGTAATTCCAACAACTAGAAGGGTGAGACAAGCAAATCATAAGTTCCCGACCAGCCTTGGCCATTTAGTGAGAGCCCCAGTAATATAGTGAGACCCTGTCTCAAAATATACAAACTAACCAATAAAAAGGATTGAGGATGTAACTTTGTGGTAAAACATCCCTGAGTTCGATACCTAGTACCAAAAAAAAAAAAAAAAAAAAAAACTACATATAAATACAGTTTTCAGACTAGAGTTGATATATATTTACAACAGTTATCATGCTATACCAGGGATTATTACTTTCTCTTCTCTTAGACTTTGTTAAGGAAACAAACCCATAGAATCTATGCCTAACTTCTTTTAAATGAATTTTCTCCTAAAAAGGTTACTGATAGTGTATGAAAGTAGAATCAGTCAAGACTCAAATTGCCATTTTCCAGGTAATATCACACATGAATCTAAATAACTTAGAGTTTGATTTCTAATTAGCACAATCCCTATAAAGCATTATATATAAAAATAGTGTAAGTTTTGATTATATTATGAATGACTCACTAGAAGATAATTCTACGTGTAAAATATGAATATTTGACTGTCCAAATTAAATTATTTTACCTGTATTTTCAGGTTATCATTAATAATATCTTTATGAACTTGCTCCAAATCTTTTAGATAATTTGATCAGTTTTATCTTCAGTCTTCAACCTTGGAAGTAGTTTCTAAGCACATTCTTGAACTACTTTTGAGGTTAAATCATTATGTCATTAATATTTTAAAAAGACTAAATGGAAAGAGATGCTCATAAAGTCCAGACATCTTTGTCACTGATATAATAGGACAATGAGACAATTTCCCGCCTAAGAACCGGAAGATAGTTCTGTCTGTTCTCTGTTGGCTCATTTATCTCTGTTACATTGATGAATTCATTTTCATGACAATACTTGTTCTGAATAATGAAAAGCTGGAAGAGAGTCTGATGGTCAAGATGGAATATTTAAAATTTTCTTTCCAATTATGGCTAAGCATCGCTTTGCGATTCACCATTGAAATGATCCATCATTTTGGATGAACAAAAATTGTTACATGATATTTTTCAGCTATATTACAAGTCATTTACTGATTTAATCTTTTTTTAATCTTCAAGTCATTATATATTTTACAAACAAATGCATAGAATATTACATGTTTTTCATCTTTTAATTTGCTAATAATTTAAATATGTGCTAGAAACATGGCTTTTGAATGTTAATCTTTACAAAAATGAAATGTTTTTTTCTTACATGCTCGTGTCCACATATGTTCATGAGTTAAATGAATTCATTGGCTCTGTTCTTAGTCAGCATTGAGGCAGATTGTTTCTACAAGATTATTTAAAGTAGTCTCCTCTCTTCTGGAGATCTTGGTGGTGTCAAAAACTCCATTTTTAACAAGTTCTCTCCGTGAATATGATGACCAGTCAAACAGGATGCCAAGTCCTCTACAAAAGAAGGTTATATGTTTGCAGATGATTCTGTTCTATGACAGTTAAAATGCACATTATACTGTAAGAAATAATACTTTAAATTGTGTGACAAATTGTGTCAATTTTTATGACAACCTATGTTTAAATTTAGATTAATTGTGAGATAAGTTGAAACAACTTTCAGCTATAAGTTTTAGAAGACAAATAAGATTAATCTACTCTTCTAATTATTATAACAGAAAATAGTTGTTTTTTTGTTCTTGGTGGTGGTGGTGGTGCCAGAAATTTTTTCTAAGGCTTTACATATGCAAAGTCATTCCACTCTCATGAAAATATTATTAATTTGTCACAATCATTACATCTGCTTCAAGAATTATGTAAATGAGGCAGAGTGTGGCTAAATAATATGGCTAAGATCATAGAAATACAATAAATAAATCAGGGAACCAGGATTCAGACTTTAGTTCTCTAAACTCTAAATCCTTATGCTCTTTTGTGAAATGTTTGTGCATTAAAATGAAAAAATTCCAGTTATTTTAATTTTTTTTAAAGTCAATAAACTAAGGAGTAGAATGAGAAAAAAATGTAAGAGGAATATAGGGGATATAGAAAGATACTCTTTGGGAAATTCTATGGATACTCTAGTCTGAAACTCATTCACTTCTTAACAGTTTCACACAAAAGGGATTTCTTCAAACCTAAGCATAAACTTTCAGTATGTTAGATATTGCTAAATTAAGTTGATAATCAAAGTCATGTTAACTGAATGGATAAAAGACTTAAATGAATTTCTTGTCCTAGATATATAGATTTCTAAGTGAAATCTCATCAGACTATAAACCATCAGCCTATCTTCTTCCAGAGCCATTGCACAAGTTCCATATCTCCCCCAGCCTTTAAGACTCCCAACAGTTAATATTTCATTTATCACTGAGACTGGGCCAAAGGACAGGTAGCTAGCTGATCATCAAGTGGAGAGCATTCCCAATCACCTGGTTGCTAACAGCTTCGGTGTGGGGGTGGGGGGATGGAGGGAGAAATGCACTTACCAACACCAGCACTGCCTGTGACTCTCTTCCTTTCTTTTGGTCATGTAGGCATGAGAAGAAAAGAAACCCAAAATCTATAAGAGCCAGAATATCCCCACTCTCTTGAGCACCAGCCTTGGGTTCCCTCCTCTCCAGAAAAGTCTCTCTCTCTCTCTCTCTCTCTCTCTCTCTCTCTCTCTCTCTCTCTCTCTCTCTCTCTCTCTCTCTCTCTCCTATCCTTTGAATAAAACTTGTTTTCTTGCCTCCAAGTTTCTCTAGTATTTAATCTTCAACCAAGGAAACAGAGGACTTGATCCTGATTTTCAAGACTGGTTTCATTAAAGTGACAACTGCATGAATTAAGTTACTCAGAATTTTTTTTTCCTTCTAACAATATACATACAAAATATATATCTAACCATACTCATAAATTTCCTTTAATATTGAGTAAAAACAAAGGACAGGTAGTCAGTATAGATATATGATTAAGTTGGGTTGAGAAGATGGAGGATGGTTTAAAAAGAAACTAAAGGCTAATACCTCCAGAACACTTTCCTCTCCTCCTCATTTGTTGCCAGGGTCACCTACCTTCAGGGAATTATTCTTCCCAGCAAGAAACTGTTAATGAATACCACCAGGGTGCTCCCTTCCAGCCTTTGTAGGCAAATATGGAAAACAGGGAGAGATAGCTCCTCAACAGCTCTCTTCCTGACGTTTAACAGGTGGGAGGAGAAGAGGGGGCATGAGAAGAAAAGAAATCTGAAACCTGAAGAGGAACAGATATACCTCCTCCCATGGATACCAGTCCCAGATTCCCTTCTCTAAAGCCCCCGCCCCAAAAGTCTGTCTCTGTTCTACCCTTTAAATAAAACTTATTTTCTGTGCTTTCCTTGGTATTTCTCAGGTATTGAATCTTCAACACTAGGGGAATGGTACTCAATCCTGATTTTCAAAACTGATATCATCATTGCATCCTTCACATTTTTTCATACCACTGAATTTTTTTCCCTATTATTATTATTTAAAACAATACAAGGAAGTCATTATTTATTTAATCAATTTTTCAGTTCAGATAATTTTTTTTACCTTTTTGATGTTGAAAGAAAAATGGAAATAAGTCATAAGTCTAATTAGGGCTGTTTTATGGAAATATGTTAAATTATTTATATTTTTTCTTAAATTATGTAGATGCTAAATTAAGGTTTGCCAAATAAAGATTTGATGCTTAATTTTAATTCATTTTTATTTTTTAGTGGTAGTAGGGTCAATCAAGTTAAACTCAGTCAACATATATCTTCTTAAAAACAATCTCCTTGTTTTCACTCAAATTTAAATATTATATGTGCTTTAGTCAGTTTTTTGCTGCTGTGACAACAAGAAAAAATTTTGAGGAAAACTGTTAGAGTCTGTAAACAAGTCAAAATAACACCTGGCATTTTGCCAGGGTAATGTTAGAGTTCATAAACAAGTCTGCATGGTGCCTGGCAAAATGCCAGAGGGAGTGGTTTGAGAAGTAACAAAAGCGAGCCATTAAGTGTGGAGATTCCTTATTGGTTGACTGATGTATCTAGTTTATGCTAATTAAGATAAGCTGTGAAAAATGTATAAATACCTCTGTTGTCCTACAATAAACGGCTCCTACTCCTGCTGTATCAAGTTGTTCGTCACCCCACCCCCCCACCCCCACCCCCGCCCCATTTCAAAGGTCTCAGTCCATAGTCAGCTAATTCCTTCCTCAGAGCTCCAGGTAAGGCAGAACATCATGGTGCATTGGTGGAGGAAAGTGGCTCAAGATATAACACAGAAAGCAGAGAATAAGAGATCCACTCTCCTGGGACAGATACATGCAAAGGCACATCCCCAGTGACCCATCTCCTCTAGTCAAACCCTACCTGCCTACAGTTACCATCCACTTAATCCCTATTTAGTGGATTAACACACTGCTAAAAGTTAAGACTCCAGTAACTCAATCATTTCATCTCTAAGCTCTCTTACATGGTTTCACAGGTGAGGTTTTGGGAGACAGCTCATATCTAAAGCATAACAATATAATTGTAATTAGTTATTTAACTGAATTCACCAAGTAATTGGCAAACCATTTTAAAGATAGTTGAGTTATGCTGTAGCCAAATTCTTATGTTAAAACTAAGTGAACCAACCAAAGATGCATCCACAGTCTTGATAAATTTAAGAATATTCAATTTAGTGAATTAATTATAGTATTTTCCCAGCACACATGAAATAATGTATGCTAGAGTTTAGTAGTTAGGGTATTTGTAATTTTCTAGCAATATGGTTTATTCACGTATTTTCTTAAATTTATATAAGGCAAATCATAAATCAGTACCATGATCATTAATGACAATTGTTCTTGTTAATAACATGAGTACTATTGCCAAGATGTTAACAGAAATAAACTATCTACATCTTAGTGTCTTTTGGCCAATAAGCATATTTTAAAATTATTCAATGGTATGCCTCATCAAACCATTGCTTTATTTTTTCCTGCATAATTTTGACAGGATTGTTTGGAAAATCAATGCCTCAGAGCTGTGTTTGGATTTACTGCTGAATCCAATTACAGTGTATTATCATAAAAAGCATCAAAGTGAAAATTATTGATGGAGATTGTTTTGTGAGCATGCAACTGTTAATTCTAAATATAAATATTTTAATGGCACAATTTCTCACTATTATGGAAAAGAAAAAAGAAATAAAATTTCCAATATGAAACAATAAACCACTTAAATTTAAACAAAGTTCTCACTTAAAAAAATATATGCAAAGCATTTTATACACATTTCCACAGAAAAGAATGCTGCTTCAAATAGCTATGATTAATAATACTTGGCTAAAATTGTTTAAGAATACTATTATGCTAAGGCAATATTTTGGGTGGGGTTGCTTTTAAAATGAATGTCTCATCTACACTTATGATTTAAAGCAGAGTTTGGCACAAATGTACAGTTCTTGGGCCAAAGCTAGTTCCTCCCACTCATTTACTTTTAAACTATGGCTATTTGCTCCACAATAGCAGAGTTGATATTTGTGACAGAGACCATATGGCTAGCAAAGACTAAAGTATTTACTATTGGAATTTTGGAAAGGAAACAAAACAGTATATTAGTCCTTATATAAAAGATTAAATATAGATTTATAGATTTAAAAATATATTTAATATTTCAAGGAAGTCTTGATCCTTTAAATTATCTTAAACTCGTAAGAAGTATACAACTGAGATGTCAAAATTTTCATTATTAAAATTAATGAAGCGTATCATATATATTGTTTCTCTAAATTAGAAATTATTTTATACACAACGAATATTCACAATGGTTATTTATAGAAATGGTTAACTCCTCATGAACACTTCTTAGTTTTATTGGGAAGGTATATTTTGAAAAATACAAAGTAAAATAAAAAATAATTACTCGGATAAAATGGTTATGGAAAGAAATTGTGTTGGACTCAAATGCATGAATTCTAGGACCTGCTGGTTCACTAAAGGCAGTGTGCAGATATGAGAACAGAGTTCCAGAGATTCTAAGTCTAAATAAATCTCCATAATTTTCTCAAGTCTAGTTTTTTTGTAATGTAAAATGTACTGCATATCCCAGCTTCATCTTTGATTAACATTAGTGTAAATGGTGTCTCCTATGGGGAAGGTGGCATTAAGAGCTTTAGCAAAGGCAAGTTCACCGAAAAACTGTCTAATTTGTCACAAAATGTTTTGGCATAAGGAAGTTCCATTTCACATTTAAAAGACAAAGAGCAAAGTTCTGTGAGAATAGGTATGCACAATTTATCAAAGGAATCATTTTTTTTGTATTTTATTATTTTTATTATTTTAAATAATCTATCAGAAAGCAACACATAGCATTAGCACTATTTGCTTGAATTTTTTTGTTCTAATTTCAGCATAGAGCACTTTAAAGTACTTCCCCTCTGAGAGGCAATGGCATTTATTAAGTGTGTAAATTAATCCTGTAATGTAATTTCAGTCTTAGTCTTTGGAGTTAATTCAAACTCATTTTCTCTGGTTTGCTGTTTTGTAATTTGTCTGCTCTGTGTGTGTATGTGTGTGTGTGTGTGTGTGTGTGTGTGTGTGTTCTCTTTTTTTGGTTTTAAATATTAATCAATCTTTCTGCATTCTTGTAGACTAACTTATAGGGAAACATAAAGAGCCTTGACTTAAAGTAAGACGTTAATTTCTTTTAGAGGGTCAAACTGTTTTCTTTTTACCTCCAAGAATGCAAAACTAAAAATAAAGATTGTTAAGTGTAGATATGTCAGCCTTTTGCTGAATATACTCAGACTGTGGAACTTGCATAATATGGGCAAAGTCAATGGTGTTTTTGATCTTTCATTGTCTATATGATACAGCAGATATTATATGGCAATTGATTATCTCATAAAATAAAAAAAATATGTGATTCATAATGTTACATCTTTAATATTTTCTATTGTTCATTTATTAAATATTAAAATTTAAATTTATTTTTTTCTTCTTTGCTACAATAGCCTTAGCAAGACTGCACAAAGGATGCAAATGCTTATCTAATAGTACTAGCTAACAATCTTATTGATACACATTTTTCATCCAATATTTAAGAAGTCTTTTTGTCTCTCTCTTTCTCTCTCTCTCTCTCTCTCTCTCTGCAATATATATTTTGTATGATTAATCTGCTAAGTTCTGAAACAAGAGTTTCACAGTAGGCTACAGGGACCCTCAAAATCTGTTTGAATTTTTGAATTTTAAGCATCTTCCAAGCAGGTATTATCATAGTTATTTAAATGCTATAGAATTATTATTTTAGGAATAGACATTTTTATCTGTTCCTCATGTTTTTTTTAATTGAGTATGTGTTCCAAAAGAGAGCTCATGAAGTTTTGTATGTGGTTCTCATGTTCATATATCATTTAATTCATTTTAAGAATCTGACTGATTTGAGCCAATAACAGCAATATATTTGCTAAAGTTAGAAAATTAATGATTCCTTTAATCATGCTTCTCTAAATTGAACAAACCCAGCAGGGAAACATTAACATTCTATTTGATAATGACAATTTAGATAATTAGAGAATTTTAATTCAAGAGACAAATCATAGAAAAAAAAAATCCAGATTCTTAATTCTCCAAAAAAAGAAAAAGTTAAGGCTGGTTTAGCTGTTAGTTTGTGTTTATATTTTGCTTGTAGAAATAAAAGTAAAACTCCTTTGAATAAATATGTCCCTTTATTATTTCCTGTTTTCTAGGAAGAATCTCCCATAAGCAATGTGTATCCATAATGTTTCCAGGAAAAATTGCCATGAACACTGATTTCCTTCCATATTAATATTAATTAATTAATTAAAAGCTATAAGGACATAATCATATGCTTTATAATATTCATAATGATATAAATATTAGCATCATAATTTATAAAATTCTATTAATAAATTTAAGAAATTAATATACTCAAAGCACACATTAAGTAGCTGAATACCTGAGAAGAATAATGTTGAAAAGAAAAACAATTTAGGCTTTAATTTCTGCTGTGTTTTCATGTATATATTCAGCAATCTTCAAATCATAACAGTTGGAAGAAATTGGACTTGTAAATGGAAAATGAAAGATTCCTCTTCAATGTTTTTTTGACAGGTTAATCGGGCTGCTGAACTCATTATATATTCACAAGAAACTTGTGGTATCCAGGAGCAGGTATGCTAATTCATGTTTCTATTCACATGAAAGCACTGAGGTTACCAGAAGTTTTAGAGTTATGATTTTCAAAAAATGAATTTGATAAATGAGCAGATATTATTATCATAACTGGTCAAAAGTCTTTGAATTCAATTGAACTAAAATTGCTAAGCAATTTCTATGCACAAATTATTTTGCCAAGTATTGTGAAATATAAAATATGAGGAAATAATAATTCACATTTTTAGGAACTTATCAGCATAAATATCCAAAACTCAAGACAAGAATGGGATCAGATTGAAAACAAAAATTCCCTGGTCTGTGCATTTTATTTTGTATTTGGGGGGCTGAATAGTCCCAAAGTTTGAAATAAAAGCTTTAGCTGAGTCTTTATTTCCTTTCCTTTTTGTTTTATTACATAAGTCCCACTTTTTAATTGAAAGTTTTCAAAATTTTTTATAGTTTAATTGATTTTTTTCTATCAGGCTTATATTTTATAAATATATCACAAGATCCACATTTAAATACTATGTTTTAGAAGCTGGTAAATATTTTATAAAAATATAATTGATAATTTTGAACATCTTTGAAACTTAACATCCATTCTCCATTCTTATGGTAGAATCATTTTCCAGGACCAAGAGCAGCATCAATGATTCAACCATCAAATCTGGTACACTTCAGCATATAGATTGAGGTTGTAGATTTATTTCCAAGCTTGAACATCATGATTTTATCTTTTTCTACTTTATAACTTAAGATTTGTTATTGCTAACCATTTTATGCATTAAATGATTATTAGAATGATACATGATGATCAAACAACACCTTTATTGATGATAAACTGTATCATTAACTACATACACCAACTCACAAAGCTAAACACATGATTGAGTATAAGTGTTTCAATTTATACTGCCTTCTATATCCCTAAGGATGGCATTGCTTATGGGGAATAAAATCAGATGTAAGCCATGGATAAAATTTCACTACTCAATTGAAATACTATGTAAGTGTGGAATAGTCAATTATTTTTTAGCACCTTCAGCATTTACCCAACTCAAGAGTAGTTCCTTGGGGTAGGGTAGAGTTAAACTGCAAGGCTTGTAATGCTTGAGTCATTCCATTGTGTCTTGTTTAAATAACATTTTTTTCCCAGTTGTATTAAGACTGATATTTGTAGTCTAAATTTAAAATACATTGGGTTTTTCTTATGTACTAAGTAAACACTGAAAACATTAGACACTGCTTTCTGTATACCAATGCCTTACATTCTTTCAACTACTTTTAGTTACTATTTGGACTTTATTTTATGTATAGTGAAAGAAGATACAAAAAATTAATTTACTATTATGTGAGCAAAGTATGAATTTGATCACTCTTAAACCTCATTCTTTAAAAGCTCTCCATCGGGTCTGATATAATACAAATTGAAGGAGCAATGTAAATCATATGGGTAAATTTTTGGATATTTGAATTATTCACATGCTGATAGTGAACTTGGCTATTCAGGGAAGGCAAAGAACAGTGCAACAGAAGTCTCCAAGCCTAAAATCCTGACTTTGTATTATAAATAAATAAATTAAAAAAATAACTCATTCTGTAAATTCTGGTAAGGTTCTATTAAAGGTTATTTTTTTATTGATGTACATATATAATAATGGAATTCATTAAGCCATATCTGCATATGAACATAACATATTTTGATCAGTCTAATTCTCTTTTGCCTTTTCTTTCTTTCAGGAATCAGCATCATCTTGTGTTTTGATGTGATGGGATTAGAAAGTTATTCTCTTTCTGTTGTCTTCCTTCACAAACCCACAACCCTAGTCAAATCATGGAAAGACTTCACAGAAATTCATATTTAATATAATCTGTAAAGTACCTGAGCAGTACTTTATCCTGAAAACTATTAAGGTCATAAAAACAGAACATCTAAGAAAGTATCACACAGACAAGGAGTGTGGCAATGCCTACTACATAATGAGATTCTCTGGTATAGCCCTGTAATCCTAGTTGCTTGGGCTACTAAAACGGGAGGATTGCAAGTTCAAGTATAGCCTAGAAAACTTTGGGAGACCTTGTTTACCATGTGAACATTTTATGTAGAAATAAATATTAATCACATAATTAAGAATATTTTTAAGATTTGGGGAGTTTACTTGGATATTTTAAATTTTGAAGTGGATAATATATATGTCTGGAGTAATATCTTCTGTTAAAAATGGCAAATATTGGGCTGGCGGTCCAGTAAGTGGGAGGCTCCAGGTTTAATCCTCAGCATAGCAAAAACAAAACAACCCCAAAACATAATTGATTTCATTTTTGTTGAAATTCCTAAGTTTTCTAAAGTTATAATTTTTCACAGATCCTGTCAACTATTTTTCTACTCATTCTAAGTTGGAAATAAATGAAAAACCAGCCTCTACCTCAGAGCAAAGCCTGTCCAAGGAAAGGGGTGTGACCTTTGTCCTTGGAAAGACCCACAGAGCACTCCTAGGCACATATCCTTGTTTATCTACAAATAACAGAAGAGACCTGCTGAGCCAAGTGTCCCTGATTCAGTGAGGCTAGGTGGCGACCCATAGCAACCCCTTAGCAGCCACCAATCAGCATGAGGCCAGAAAAATACCTGGGATGCCAGATGACCCTCCCAGTAGTTTATAGCGGTTGATAACATGTTGGGAGACCATGTAGTTTAGCACCCCTCGTGTCTAAACCAATCAGTTTAAAGGAATCCCCCTCTTGCACTAACCAATCACCCCTATCCAACTTGTTCCCTCCAGTGAATGTGCTAATCATGTTTTAGAGTTGTTGTTTGATTTTCCCGCAGTGTGTGATGATTTGCTAAGAGATGCTATGATGCATGTGTGTGATGATTTGCTAAGAGATGCTATGATGCAAGTGGGGTCAATGCCTTCCCCAAAGAGTGTATAAAATTGCTGCAAACCCTGCTGTGTGCACACAGAGGACAGAGCTAGCACACAATAAATACCTCTTTGGTGCTTACATATATCTTGGTCTCTGGTAGTCTTTTGGGGCTCCCGAATTCGAGCATAACAATAACACCCATCATGCATTGAGCAAGTATCACAATGCATACTTAGAAAATATTCAAATCACCGAGTAAAAACATTAGGGGAAATTATCAGAAAATTGCTCATAATTCACAAAGCAATAGTTATTAATTAACTATTAGTTGCAGGATGTTTATTTGTAAACTTTTTTTATTTATTGCAAAGTTATGTCATACAAGTCAAAACACATTTATGAGATATTTTAGAATAATGTTATTATATTTATAAGGTTAAATTTGAATTATTTTAGAGGAAGGACAAAAGATAAAGGCAATGAATTATTAATGGTTAGTGAGCTCCTCTGAACTGACTGAGAGGCAACACATTTGAATCAGTGTAATGGAGTGGCTCAGGATGACAGTCTTATATATTCAGCCTTCGAAGATCAATCCTACAAAAGAAAGAAAGAAAGAAAGAAAGAAAGAAAGAAAGAAAGAAAGAAAGAAAGAAAGAAAGAAAGAAAGAAAGAAAGAAAGAGAGAGAGAGAGAAATAGAAAGAAAGAAAGAGAAAGAGAAAGAAAGAAAGAAAGAAAGAAAGAAAGAAAGAAAGAAAGAAAGAAAGAAGAAAAGAAAAGAAAAGAAAGAGGCAGAAGGGGAGAGAGACAAGAGAGAAAGATAAAAGGAAGAGATGAGGGAGTGACAGAGGATGGAAGGAAGAAGAAGAGAAAAGGAATATCATATGGTATCAAAGAAATTGGAGGCACACTAGGTCATCTCAGTGTAATAGTATACTTTTTATGAAAATTCAATCTTCATCATTAAAAAGACAAAAAGATAGGGAGAGATTGGAGGTATAGAATGCTTGATTAGCATTCACAGAGCCCTGGATTGGATCTCAAGAACTACTAAAAAAAGTGTGTGTGTCGGGGGTGACATAAGTGAGACTTCTAATAAATCTTAAATTATGCTACTAATTTGGTTATAAAAGACCAGATCGATTTACACCGATTTTCACCAGTTTTTAGTGTAAATTTTGTGCTATAACAAATAACCATAAATGGATTGCTTAAAAATAGACATGTTTTCTCACCATTTTGGAGGCTGTGAAACCCAAGCTCAAGATGCAGGACTACTGGATTCATGGTGAAGAACCTCTTCTGGGATTGCAAATAGCTGTATCCTTTATCCTGAAAAGTTAGAGTGGAGAAAGGAAAAAAGAAATAAAAACTCTCAGGTCTATTTTTTTATTTTGCTGGGGAAGGGGGAGGAGTTAGGGGGTAGGGGGGATGGGTGTGATTTGTACTGGGGATTGAACCCAAGGTTGCTCTACTCCTGAGCTAAATCTGCAGCCCTTTTTATTTTATTTTTTTGAGAAAATCAAGACACAGTTGTCTCCCTAAATTGTCCAGGTTGGACTAAATTTAATTGCTTCCAAAAGTCCCATCTCCAAAGACCATCCTACTAGAAATTAAAGCTTCAACATACAAATTTTGAAGCAGTAAAATATTTGGTCTGTAAGAATTGTGGATTTGTTATTTTTTTAAATAAACAATAACAGCAATTGTTGCTATCTGTTATAGAAGATATGCTGGAAAAGAAGAATCAATGTAATTCCTTTTATGGTAAACTGAATAAATACTAAGGCTGTTTCATTTTTAAATTTTTTAATTTATGTTTTATTTATTATCTGTATAGTTTAGTATTCAATTTCTCTAAAAATGTGGTAAATTATGATTGATAAATATAAATGTTCAATATTTTGGCTGAGATATGCATTATGTCTTTCAAGGAATTATTAAGTCTATAACATCTCAGTTAAAAAGCACATTAATTTTTTAAAACACAACAACAATAAATAATTCAGACACTTGAAGTGTTTAAAGTTCCACACACAAAAAAAAATTTGAGAACCTTTGTGTCTGTTTACCACTGTGTGGAAAAGATGACTGACCCCTTCCAGTTATAATTGCCAAGGCCAAATATGACAAACTAATTTGATTCCCCCATTTTTTTTTTGAGGCAATTGTTGAATGGGGTAGTTTTCCTAATTTCTCTTTCAGAGGATTCATCATTGATATATAGAAATGCATTTGTTTTATGGTATTAATTTTATATCCTACTACTTGTGATGAATTCATTTATTAATTCTAGAAATTTTCTTGTGGACTTTTTTGGATTCTCTAAGCATAGAATCCTGTCCTCAGCAAATAATAATAGTTTGAGATCTTCTTTATTTGGATCCTTTTAATTCTTTCTTCTGTGTAATTGCTTTGGCAAGAGTTTCAAGGACTATGTTGAGTAGAAGTAGTGAAAAAGGCCATCCCTGTCTTGTTCCAATTTTTAGAGGAAATGCTTTCATTTTTTTCTTCATTTAAACTGATATTGGCCTTAGATTTAGAAAGATAGCTTTAACAATGTAAATTGTAGAGGTGAAGACTTCTACAATGAAAGTCACAGAAAACTAAAGAAAGAAATTGAACAAAACCTTAGAAGATGGAAAGATCTCCCATGCTCCTGAGTAGACAAAATTAATATTGCCCAAATGGCCATACTACTATACAGATTCAATGCAATTCCACTTAAAATACCATCAGCATTCCTTATAGAAATATATAGGAAGTAGAAAAAGCAATCATGAAATTCATTTGGAAAAGTTAGAGATCTAGAATAGCTAAAGAAATCGTTAGCAAAAAGAGTGAAGCAGGAGGCATCACAATATCAGAACTTAAAACTTAAAACTACTAAGCTATAGTAACAAAACCCACATGGTATTGGCATCAAAATAGACATGCAGACCAATGATACAGAATAGAAGACAAAGAAAAGCCTACATAAATACAGTTGTCTATATTAGACAAAGACATCAAAAACATACATTGGAGAAAAGATAGCCTCTTCAACAAATGGTACTGGTAGAACTGGAAATTCATATGCAGCAAAGTGAAAATCTCTCACCATGCACAAAATCCAACTCAAAGTGGATCAAGGAGCTAGGAATTAGTCCAGAGACCTTGGACTTAATAGAGGAAAAAGTAGTCCTAAATCTTCATCACATCTGATTAGGCCCCAACTTCCTTAACAAAACTCCTAAAGTGCAAGCAATAAAATTAAGAATTAATAAATAGAATATGGACTCAAACTAAAAAGCTTTTTCTCAGCAAAACAAACAACCCCAATGAGGTGAAGAGAGAGCCTACATTTGGAAGCAAATTTTTGTCACATGCACATAAGAGAGAACACTAATCGGTAGGATATATAAAGAACTCAAAAAACTTAACACCAAAAAAACAAACAAATACAATCAGTAAATGGGCTAAAGACCTGAACAGACAATTCTCAGAAGAAGATAAACTTTCAATCAACAAATATATGAAAAAATGTTTAACATCTCTAGTAATTAGAGAAATGCAAATCAAAACTACTCTAAGATTTCATCTTATGCCAGTCAGAATGGCAGTTTTCAAAAATACAGACAATAATATATGTTAGTGAGGATGTGGGGGAAAAGATACACTTATACATTGCTGGTCAGGCTGCAGATTTGTGCAATCAATCTGGAAAGCAGAATGGAAAATCCTCAGAAAACTCAGGATGGAATTACCATTTGACCCAGCTATCCCA
Source organism: Ictidomys tridecemlineatus (assembly GCF_052094955.1). Taxonomy (NCBI): domain Eukaryota; kingdom Metazoa; phylum Chordata; class Mammalia; order Rodentia; family Sciuridae; genus Ictidomys; species Ictidomys tridecemlineatus. The sequence goes on along the minus strand of NC_135484.1, from coordinate 90,194,795 downwards.
CTCCTCAATCTATACCCAAAGGACTTAAAATCAGCATATTATAGTCATGCAGCCACATTAGTGTTTATAGCAGCTCAATTCACAATGGCTAAACTGTGGAAGCAACATAGATGTCCTCCAATAAATGAATGGATAAAAGTACTGTGAACTATTACTTAGCATTAAAAGAGAATAAAATTATGGCATTTGAATATAAATGGATAGAGTTGGAGATTTCATAATAAGTGAATTAAACCAATCTCAAAAAACAAAAGGCCAAATGTTCTCTGATAAGTGGATACTGATCCATAATTAGTGGGAGCAGGGGAAAAATGGAGGAACTTTGATTGGGCAAAAAGGAGAAAAGGGTGGGGAGGGGGAATGGGGCCAGAAAGATGGTAGAATGAGATGGATATCATTACCCTAGGTACATATATGACTGCACATATGGTGCGATGCTACATCATGTATAATCAGAGAAATGAAAAGTTGTGCTGTAATTGTATATAATGAATCAAAGTGCAGTCTGATGTCATATATACCTACTTAAAATGAATTAATTAATCAAAAAATATGACAGACTATGATTAATGCACATGTTTGTGACAGCTAAAGGTAATCAAATTCTAAGAAATAATGTTTCTCTCCATAGACATATTATTACCTCAATTAGCAACTGAATTTATATTAGTACCAGCTCTTACAAATAAATATAAAATTATAATAAGAACTGTTAAATTATTAAAATGAATTGTGAAAAAACAAACTTAATTGATAAAAAAAATTGGGGTGACTGTCCAGGATTAGGATCACTTTTTTAAAAAGCTATTAAGCCAAAATAATCTATCTTAAAATATTCTATGAAATGTGTACTTATTTCCCTTTAGAAAACAAGAATCTGATAATTGGCAGTGATCTCAGATACACCAATACATCTCATTCTTTGAAGATTCTCACTTAGAGCACCCTGGACACCTTGCTATTGGGTTCTGCTTTAATGCTTAGGGACACCATAATGGTATTGTGTTAAAGAGAGCTATTCTACTGGATTTTTGTAGTAGAGCACTTGCATAGCATGTTAGGAGGACCTGAACTGGATCTCCAGCACCACCATAAAAAATTAAAGAAATAAAAAACCAAACAAAACCCAGAAAGAAAGAAATATTCATTTCTCCTTTACAAATGTTTTTTTTATTGGTATTATTTACAAAAAACCTCTATCTATAATTTCATTTTACATTCATCACAATCAATAAAATATACATGTTGGCTATTACTTTCCTCTGTTTATAGATTGAAATATGGTTAAAATATATTGTGGCTTTTCCAAGGTGTCACATTCAATAATCAAAAGCTGAAACATAGGCCTAGCTTGTACCACAGCAGTAGAGTGCTTGCCTGGCACATGCCTAGCACATGTAAGGCCCTGGGTTTGATCCTCAGCACCACATTAAAATAAATAAATAAAGATACTGTGTCCATCTAGTACTTAAATAATATTAAATAAATAAACAAAGAAAGAAAGCTGAATAATAACCCCAACCATCTGATTTCTAATTAGAATTAATTTTATTCCACACTCTATGACCAAATTTTTTATTAATCTCTTCTGTTTTCCTTTCTTTTTAAAACAAAGAGACAGCATTTAAGGTCTTTTGCATATGAATCTCTTTTATTATCTGACAACATTCTTCCTGTTAGCTCTACAATGCATGTTTTCAAGGAGAACTGTGTATTATTCTTTTAATTATCTAAATATCCTGAGGTTAATTGATTATTCATCATTTTTGATACCCAGCTAAAAAAGGAAGACAATATATCAGACTTTCTCTAATGCTATGGGGTCAAGAGATGCATAGTATCTAAGGGTCTACACGAGTTGGTGATCCACGATTACCTTCCTGATATTGGACACTGCATTGCCATATATATATATATACAGCATCTAAAAGTCATATAACTTTACTTGTTCATATTCAGCAAAAAAATTTTAAAGTCTTTTGACAAGTACTATAGTAAAGAAAGTTTTTAATCAATTTTTCTACTTATAGATATTTTTTAATTTAAATGAATTCCTTTACATTTTTCCTTGTTAAACATGATCCTCTTGAATTCTATACATCAGTCTATTCTGTCAAGGACTTTCTGGATCTTAATTTTGTCATCCATCATATTATGTCTTTCTCCGGTTTCTGTCATGTACAAAATTGATAAATATAACTTCTTTATCTTGTTCCAAATTGCTTGAAATGTAATTCCACAAGACAAAGCTGTAAATTTTAGACTAGCATTTTAAGCCTTGGTTTTCTTATTTCTAAAATTATACAGTTGGCCTAGATGAAGTTAATGGCCTTCCCTTGGTCCAAAATCCAATGATTAGCAAAAAAAATAGACACATTGTGCTAAATAAACATATGTAGAAGAAATGTGTGTATGTTCACATATATATTAGATGCTGAAAATACCTAGTTTTTAGTTTTTTAATAATTTTACCATATTTTAGAAATATATTAGGAATGGTAGAAATTCAATTTTCATTCAATTATATTAAACAGTCCTCTCAAGAGAGGAAGAAAGGAAGAGAGTTTAAAGCTAAGGAATGATTGTGCTAAGCCTACATAATATGCACATGTGTACTCTTGTCTACTTACATAAAATACCAGAAGACAATTTGAAATAGCTCTATCTGTGAGTTCCTTTACTAAAACAATGTATATCATTTTCCACAATATCCCTGAATTCTATCATTGTACCTGATATTTACACTATTTTTTGCTTGATAACAAGTGAATTTACAGACTCATTGAAAACACATTCTTTAAAGTAATCCATAAATTGGATCCTTTTCCATACCCCAAAACTGTTATTTTCATATCTACCATAATCTAGCACTTTATTTAACACATAGTTTGGTAATAATTATTTCATAAAATAATCTGTATGTGTATCTAATGATATGCATCTGTTAAAGTTTTATATATATATATATATGAAAGCTTCAGTCTCAAAATGTCTTTACCTGAAAAATTGGTTGTAGGTATATGTCTGAATATGTTTCCTCAAGGAATCAAATATTCTACTAAAAATGTATTCTTATTAAAGTGATAAGTTATACTGAATAATATATAGTAATTATGGCTAAAATGAGTAATCTAGGTATACTTGTAAGATATTTTCTCATTTGATAAAATTCCAAGTATACTTACTCAGTGATTTATAATTAACTCTATAAATATGTATGCCATATAAAGAAGTATCAATTACATTGAATTTACACACATTTAAGGAAACTTGACTTAAAGATGTGAATTATTTTATACTTACCTATTTGTTGATTCAACAAACATTCATTTACCAGGTATTTAGGCTCTATTGTAGCTAGTTAAAAATAAATGGTTTGTGCATTTGCAAGGATAAGTCGAGAGACTTAAATATTAGAATATTGTTATGTTTTGAATATGAAGTGTTCTCCAAAGACTCATGTGTTCAATGCTTGGATTCTAATATAGCAATATTCAGAAATGGGGCTTTTAGGGAATAATTGGAACATGAGGACTCTGACCTCATCAGTGGATTAATCTATTGAAAACTCAAAGGTCTGAGAGTTGTTAGAAACAGTATGCAGTGGGGTATAATTGGAGGTAATAGGTCACTTGGGAGGTGTGCCTTAAGGGCCATAACTTGTCTCTGGTCCTCTCTCTCTCTCTCTCTCTCTCTCTCTCTCTCTCTCTCTCTCTCCCAAGTCCCATGAGGTAAAGAAATTTGTTCTGTCATGCCCTTCTGCCATGATATTCATCCTCAAAGCCAAAAAGCATCCTCAAGCCCAAAGCATTGGAAGCAGCTGACCATGAACTGAAACCTCTGAAACTGCCAGTCAAAATAAATCTTTAGGTGGGTTTCATGGTGCAAGTGTGTAATCTCAGCTGCTTGGGAGGCTGAGGCAGGAGGATTGGCAGTTCAAAGCATCCTCAGCAACTTAGCAAGGCCCTAAGCAACTCAGTGAAACCCTGTCTCTATGTAAAATATTAAAAATGTGTTTCATTGGTTAAGTGCCCCTGAGTTCAATCCAATTCATCAATCAATCTTTAGTCCTCCAAGCTCTTTATGTCAGGTATTTTAGTCATAGTGACTAAAAGTTGACAAATACAATTATATTTAATTATATCAATTTTTAAAAATGTATTTCCTGAGCATCTACTATACTTCTGAGGCTTTACCAACCTTTAAATATGTAAAGCACTTGTTTTATAGGACATTAAAGGCATTATAGTTTAGTAAACATAACTACTTTAACAAAACAATGTCTAATCTAAATGTCTACTTGGGTGTAAATTCCTAACATAATTGACTGCAGTGTATGTTATTACTAAATTTGAGCTGTGTATGTTAATCTTAATTTATCTTCACCTATCTACCTACCTACTTTTCTTACATTGTTGTTTCTTGAAGAATAAAACTACTATCAATGACAGTTTTAAACCAACATAAGATATAAGATGACTTACTAAACCACATATTTCTTATGTATAAACTGCTAGTTTCTTGTATGAATGCAAATTAAGAATAAAATATCTCTAGTAAGTGCCATCTATGAAGTAGTCACAGCTTATGTACTATTAATAAACTTCACAACACATGTTTTAAGGCATAGAAATGTTTTTCCAAGCATGTTAGAAATGTGCTTCAGGATTATATTTGCAAATTATAGATCCATTATTTATGAATACATCATAAAGTTACTTCTGAAAAAATATTGGCCTGTCTGAAGTTCTTCACAAACATTACTGTCTCTATTTGGCTAATTGTTTATTTTACTGAGGAGAAAATGGAATGCATAATACTTAATATCAAAATATTTTCTCATCACAAAGCATTTGCAGGAGTAGGACATTGGTAATAGTGTAATTTGTTCCTTTACTTTTTTTGTTTTTGAGGAGTGCTAAAATGATCTGGAGAGTGTATGAAATATATTTAATTCTTTTAGAAGGTCTAGGTTTTGTTTGAGAATAGATTTTTGCAGTCAACATTAAAAAACCTGCAAATGAAATGGAAATTTTAAATCAACTATTGGAGCCAAACTATAGAAGACACTGAATTCAAACTCCAACTTTCATGAAAAATGTAAGTTAAAGCTATTTTGATGCTGTCTGAATATTAAAATCTGGCCAATGTTTTGCTATTGCTTTTTACATAACCATCCAATTCCAAGACACCTACCCTGAATTTAATTTTCGTATTCAGTTTTCACTTTCTTTACCTACACTTCTTTATTAGCACCCGCTTTTCACCTACACTTTGCCACTTTAAAAATTCACCTGTCTTCATTCTCTATTAATTTCAGATTTCTTTCATCTCCTTTACTCATTTACATTAAATAAGAGCCTGTGCATAAGTATCTTTTCTGCCTTCAAATGTATTTTCCAGAGAAAGCAATTTCATGTACTTTCTTTTCTCTGATTATTGTAGATCATCTAATCCATAGGTCCATCAGTTTTTGGACTAGTTCTGGTGCCCATTTCTCTGTATCCTCTCTGCAGAGTAAAGTATCACATGGATTGTCGTCAGTTTAATTTTGTTCTGGAGCAATCTGTACTTTGAAAATTGAAAGAGAAACGTTATCCATTGTGAAACATGGGAAAAGGTGTTGCTCCCTAGAGCACCACCAAACATTTTGTTCTTTTTCTCATTCTGACAATGTTCTAAAATCAATGTAAGTACCTATGCCTGTGTCTTTCCTAACATTCTTTCTATAAAGCAGACTAAATTCAATACTGATAGATAGTATAAAAATATGACATCCTAATTTGTAAATAATGCATTTCAGTAAGTGAAGGTGCATGTAGCTGTTGCAATGATTTAGAAAAAGCTGTAGGAGAATGAGTCAACACACGGTGATGCGTGGGACACTGTCAGGGCAAATTCCAAAAGTCCCATGAGACTGAAATGGATGCCAAATACATCTTGCGATAAATTGTCTCATTCTGGAAATCAGCAGCATTGGATGTATCGGTGTACTGCCATCCACTTACATTTGGGATTTTATATTATCATGTTCATTTTGATAAATTGGATTGTTTCATAATTTTTACATGTTAATGATTAGGAGCTAAATCCCAGTTTTATGTTTGTTTATATTTGAATAGCATTATTATAAAAATAATTTATTTTATTTTTTTTTTAAATTTATTTATTTATTTATTTTTTTTATTGGTTGTTCAAAACATCACAGAGCTCAAGACATATCATCTTTCATACATTCTACTCAATTGGGTTTTGAACTCCCCAAATACATAATACAGACTCACTTCTGTTACATACTCACATTATAAAAATAATTTAGATCTTCATGGATGTTTTAAGTAATTTTTCTTTTTCTACAACAATATATTGTTGTCCTGAACAAATGAACAATTACAATCTTTCTTATCTAGAGAAGATCCTTTAAATGATTTGGACTGAATTTTGGGGGGTGAGATGGAAATAGCAAACACAACTGATAAATTCTTTGTCACAATTTATTCTCTGAAGTTTTTGACAACCTTATTGATTGCCATGGATCAGTAATTTCCAAAATCAGACTGTTCTTGCGTTCCATGCTGATCCTTGTTTCATACTTAGGCTCTTGTATTTCACTGACAGAACTGGAGCAAATCCAGCCACTCTTTTCACCCTGTTCTCCAAATGAAGTAGTTTCTGTTGCCTTCTTTTTCTATAGTTAAGTCACTTGTAAGTCCATGATAGAGTATGGTTCTCAAGATGCCAAAATAGGACACTAGAAATGATCTCTAAATCCTGACAGTATGGTTATCAATCAGCTAAATATTTTCTCCTGACACTTTTATCTAATGTATATAGAAGAAAAGTAAAATTTACATATCTGAGACTTTACGGTTTACTTTTCTGTAACATTGTTTTAGTTTTCTAAACCAATCATTTCTTTACTAACAAATCATTACAAACTTAGCACCATAAAGAAATATTCATCTATCATCTCAATTTCTGAGTTTTTACTAGTCTGGACATAGCACCACATATATGTATCGTTTACTGTGGATTTTTTATGACCCAAATAAGGATATTGGCAGCCTGTGCTCCTTTCTGGAGACTACTGAGATGAATCTCTATCCATGATCAATCAGGATGATCGCCAAATTTAGTCTCTTGAAATTGTAGGACCAAAGTTTTCATTCCTTTGAAGGCTGCAGAACAGAGGTCAGTTGTTGCTCTTAGAGGGTGGATACATTTTTTTCCATGCTCTATATGTGGCTTCCCTCCAGTGACTGTTAATCAGGGTGTCCTTCATTCAGATTTCTCCTTTTGATACATGTCTCTGATGGACTTATCTTCTTTCCTCTTCTGTTATAGGAGCTCATGGATTACATTTGGCTCCTTGGATAATGCAGAATTATCTCTCTATTTATTTTTTGTTTTTAGTTGTAGATGGACACAATACCTTTATTTAATTTATATAGGCAGTGCTGAAGATTGAACCCAGTTCCTCACACAAGCCAGGCAAGCACTCTACCACTGAGCCACAACCCTAGCCCTATCTCCTTATTTAAGGTAGCAGATTATTTGCCTTAATTATATCTACACAATTATCTTAACTAATTCTTAATTCTTCTACACAATTATCTACATTAGCTTTGACTAAATCTGGGGGACAAGCATCTTGGGAGTGGAATATACTAATAATTCTGCCTTCCATTACTCTTATGAGTCATGTGGTCAAAACTTTACATATAATATATATAATTATAGTTACTATGATGAATGCTTAAATTAATCTGTTTATTGTGTTTTCTTTACTGAATAATTATTGGACATTTACCTTGTTGGGCAAGGTAAATGTCCAATAAATGAATATAACCTCTCTGAGGCTCAGTTTGCTCAACTGTCCAATAAACGAAAATAAGGTAAAAAATGGGAGGCAAGAAGAGAGATGGGAATGAAAAGACACCAGGTATGTATCAGCTTCTGTCAAATCATACCATTTTTACGTGCTTAGTTCGTGCATAGCACCTTTTGGAGATTTCTTTGTAAAGTTATTGGCTCTGGCATTCAAGTGATCATAATAAAGACTTATTTACAATCTCTCGAGTTTACAGGCTATCATTTAATAAGCAGATGTATATTGAAAATTTAACATGTTATGAAAGGGAAGAATGGAGATAGACCTAATAGGGACTCATAGTCATTTTTATTAAATTAAACTTCTAATAAGGTCATTTACCTCTTTTAATTACTGAATGCATTTCTCTCTTTAAAATTCTTCCTAGTTATTAAATTCTCTTCCAGATCTTGTCCAACCTCTCTTTCCCATATCAGCTTTGTTGTCATCAATTCCTGATCCCCCAACATTTCACCATGCTGAACTCTTGTGACTCTCTGAATATATGCCTTAATGCTTCAAACTCTGTCAATCTGTAGATATCCTGAGCCAGTATTTTGATCATAAACTGACTTAACCCTTCAATGGATCCTATCGACTTTATTATTTTTTTCCATTTTCTATGTCCCATAGCTACTTACACATAACTATTATGTAGAAAAATAGTTTAAATAATCTTCCATATGTCTCCATCCACAATAATGAGTCACTCAAAAATAGAAAAAAAAACTTCACATTATTCTCGATCATTAGCCCAGAATACTAAAATTAGTCTAATAAAAGTTATTAATGAATTCTAAATTAAAAAGAAAAAAAGAAAAGGAGAATTAATGGGGAGATAGAAAGAGAAGAAAATGAAATGAAAATAAGAAAAAAATGGGAGGCAAGAAGAGAGATGGGAATGAAAAGACACCAGGTATGTATCAGCTTCTATCAAATCAGACCATTTTTACATGCTTAGTTCCTACAAAACACCTTTTGGAGATTTCTTTGTAAAACATCACAAGTGTATTTTAAAAAACAAATTTAAATTTATATAGTTTTTCAGTGAATATCACTGATGAAATTGTTTAATATTAGTGAATGTCTTTTTAAGATTGTTCTGCAACTGCAAATATTTTTTTTCTTTTACATTAGTAAAACTCCACTGTTTTCTGTACCTTTAAATCTGTATTGACTAATAATTATTCTTAATGTATTCACTCTGAATTCACTAAGAAACCAAATTTCCAAAGAAACTTTTGCAGAATCATTGACATAATTTAGTGTATCATTTTGAATAATTTAAATAGCAATAAATTGTAGCTTTTTTGCTACATCATTTTCTGACTTTTGTTATATACTGGTTTGTGAAACAATTAAAAACTGAGGGGAGTAATTGGAAGAGGACCTGTCTTTGATCTTTAGGGATCTATTTCCACTTGATTCTGCCATTAGTTGGACATTTTCTTGGACACCATGATTTATGATGTCTGATTAATAATCACCTCAGAACTGCCCACATTTGCCTGCAAATAGTGCTCTGTTGCACTTCCCTTCCTCTTTCTATTTCCAAGCTATTTTCAATATTAGAAAAATCAGTTAAATTAAAAAAAAAAGATTTTACATATACATCAGCTCTGCTTTTATCAAACAAACAAAAAAAGCAGAGTATTTTATGCCTCTTTAATAGGTTAGATTATATGCATTTTACACATATCCTGGGTTTTCTATTACAATCAAACACCAAGTTTTGATAGACCTGAATCTCTCCTCTTCTTAGTTTGCACTAGAGTTAATGACAATCATATGCAGACTTGAATTTCCTTATATTTGAGTAAATCAAAAGTAATTAACGTCTAGAAGGTGAAAAAAAAGATTTGTTCTATGGAGAAAATAAAAGAAAACTGCTAAAGATTAAGGTATTCTGTTTGGCTTACTTTCTGTAGAACAACCAATACCCTGATTTTCCAATGACTTTACTTTTTAAATACATTTAGTACTTTTATATTCAATCCATTTTTTTTTCATTCAGTGGCAGTTAATTATAATGCATATTTTCTTTTGCATTCATCTTTAGACAAAAATTCCATTGCTTGTTGAAAAAAAAAACTTAAAACATTCTTTTAAAAAATTGCCTGATGTTTGTTGTGTGATGATCTCAGAAAAATGAATATAATAAGAAATAAGCCAATATGTGATTCAATATAATATGGTGTCAACCTCAATTGTTAATTTTTTTTACATTTATTCTTGGTGGTGGCAAGTAACCTTAACATGAACAATCTTACATCCTCATTTCTGTCCAACTACAACCCATAGCACCACTTCTACCTCCACTTCACCCCAAACTCAATCCCCATCTACATGTCAGAGAACAGTAGACATGCTCTCAGGGCATACTAAATTAAACAGAAATTAGAGTCAAATTTCATTAGGTTAGAAGTATGAATGTGGAGACTTCCTCCTGGAAAGGGCAAAACTAAAATCAAGTACTGATGATCCATAGGACTTCCTCTATTGAAAGGAAACAAAGATGAATTTTGTTGGAAGAAATAGGACACCAAGCTAGTAATGATAGTTCTGAAAGTTCAATGTTATCTCCATGCTTATGATGCAGGCCACAAGCTGACTTGCATGGGCCATGTTATTACTGGATGACACTAAATCTTCAGGTAATTGATCTTTATTGAGGCACTTACCATCTGTTTAGGGCCTCCCTGATTCCAGGCCTGGAACCTCTTAATGACCAATTCTCAATGACAGTTAATGTAATCCACTCTTGGAACCTCTGTGGTCAGACAGATATGTGTGTTAAAAGAGACAATTCTGGTGTCGGTAACTAGGATTCTAGTAGCAGAGGCCAAAGTATGGCTTACAATACTGTCTGTGAAGGCTGTGGGAAGATGATATTGATGGAAAGTTCCCAGAAGATCAAGGTGAGCTGCATTCTATGCAGGAGAAATGCCCAGAGGAATCTGACACAAGTCAATTATTCCTCTTGGTACTATGAACAACAATGAAGAATAGTCACTTTTAACATTTGGGAAGACATGGGACTTTTGATGATCTCTGGAAGGTGAAAAAATAATTATTCTGTAGAAAATAAAAGAAAGTGACTAAAGACTAAGATATTGTGCTTGGTTTCCTTTGTGTAGAACAAACAGTAGTGTTGTGTTGCATGAGAATTATTTAACACTGCTTGTTTCCTTGTCCATTTCTAAGATGTTATTTTGTTTCCCTGGGTCTGGCATTCTTCAAATCTTAATGCCATTCAAGAGAAGAATTGCTTTCAGAAAGAAGGATGAGTAGGGTCTTTGAATGTGTATGTGTGTATGTGTGTGCACATGTCAGAATCATAGTGTATTGCATTGCATTGCTTTTGTCTTCATTACAATTTTCTCTTTTTTACTGATTAATCAGAAAGATTGGTTTTGTGATACCTTTTGTGTGTTGTCAGAGTGATAAGATGAAGCAATACAATAATAGGTTTCAGATTCTCACATTTCGTAAAGATCCAAAAAGAATCTTATAAATAGGGGAATCTTTTTTATTTATGTTTTGGTACTGGGGAATAATCCCAGTTGTTCAATCTGAGCTACATCCCCAATTCTCCTTATTTATATATTTGCTTAGAAACAAAGTCTCTCAAAGTTGCTGAGGCTAGCATCAGACTTGTGATCCTCTTTCCTCAGCTTCCAGATTGCTGTTATTATAGGTCTACACCACCACACCTGGCCTGAAGAGGATATTCTTAAACTTAAGGACTACAGAGGAGAATCTAGAGAATCCATTTAATCTAAAATTAAATGGAAAATATTACACTATTTTTATCACTTAGCCCTAATTTCATTTTATGATTTCTTTTAATTATTTATGTAGAAATAAAGCTCAAGAGAATTAAGTTTGGAGACATTGTTTCTGAGAGAAAATCACATGTTTTATATTATTTAAACCTGTTGCCAAAAACCCAATCTTTATGATTATAATTCTATCAAATAAGCATAGTTATTAGATGCACTTCTCTATCAACATTTCTCGTGTATGAATTATATATCATTATAAATGCATAATGCAGTATAATATGATTTATTTTCTTATTCCTTTTTATATTTTTATTCTTTTCTTTTTTATTGATTTTTTAAAAAAATAAGTAATAGCAGAATGCATTACAATTCTTATTACACACATACAGAACAATTTTTCATATCTCTGATTGTATATAAAGTATGTTGACACCAATTCGTGTCTTCATGCATGTACTTTGGATAATGATGTCTATCATATTCCACCATCCTTGCTAATCCCCTGCTCCCTCCCACCCCTCTGCCCTATCTAGTATTCATTTATTTTTTTAACAATACTCTGAGAAAGGATTTACAGATACCTTAGAGAGTCAGAGAGAGCTATTGACACCAAAGTCTAAGACCCTTGACTGAAATGACTTTCTAAATTGTCATCATTCTACAGAGAACTCTTGATCTGGGAAGATCTTGAGCTATGAGGGCTTTGGAGGCCTGTGCAGCATCTTGGAAGACACCAACTTCTGAGAAGATAGTTGCTGAAATTAGCACCACCACCCAATGTAACTAGTTATTTGATGTCAGGGTCAAAAAGTCTTATATGTCCTTGGAAAGACTCAAAATCAACACAGTGCACTGTGTCAAGAAGCATGTCTAAGGACACAGTTTGGCTATCTCAGGTACCAGTGGGATGGGCTGTGGGAATATTACAGATAAATTTTCTCAGTATTTTCACAGCTTTGTAAAAACCAAAATCTTGTTATGCCTTGGGTTGAAATTGTCCAACAACGTCTTTGTTGAACATTCCTATTACGGTGGTGCTATGGGAACACAGGATACAACACATGTTGATTTCAACAAAAATTTTACAAAAATTTTTCAGCCTCCTTGTATTTGGGAAATAAGGTACAGATTGCAAAACATAATATCTCTAAAAGGAAATCTGGATGACATTTTGTATCATAAATATTTTATTTTCTATTTGTATAAATGTTGTCCTTTATTTAATATATATTTTTTAATTCAACAAAAATAAATTTCTCCAAAACATAGGATGTTAAAACTTTAAGCTTTCAATCTTGCTAGGTTTGGGTGTATGTGTGTGCTTGTGTGTGTGTGTGTTTCTGTGTATGTTTGCTTGCGCATGCACACATGCTTGTGCAAGTATGGGCATTTTTTATTAAGTAAACAATTTATTTCCTACTTTAGGTGACTCATGCTGGCCAAATTTAAGTGCTACCTATTGGTTTTGCAAAAGATTAATAAATTCCCTGGCTCTTTCATTCTTTACCCTGCAGGAGAGACATGCTTCTCTTTTTCCATCTGTGGTCATTCTCTACTGTGCAATAACTGAAAATCAAGAGGCTCTTTGATTCTCCTCCCTCAGGTGCTCAGAATCACTTTCCTAAAGCTGTTATTACATTGAAGGACGTGAATGTTAGTACATTTACTCAGAATTTGCTTTAAGCATTTCCAGTGAACAGATATGAATAAGGCTTTAATTTTCAACCATCTGTTTTCCTTCTACAGTGTAAGTTGAGAAATATATTCTGAGTTTTAGTTGCTATTTTCTTTTCTGGGTTAGATTTTTTCCTTGTTTTTCAAAAATCATGGATGCTGAAAATTCTTCCAATGTCAGTAAAAACTAAAAAGTGTCAACAAAATTACCAGTGAGGAAATGAATGTTTTTATTAATTATGAACTTTGACAAGTATAATATTCATTGTTTCTCATTTTAGATGCATTAATATGCATCATTTAATGAAATTTGATCAAACTTTTTTTTCTCAGAAACTATATATGCTTTAAAAAATGAACCAATTATTGGATCTAAGTTTCTTCTTATGTGAAAGGTTGACCTCAGAAGTACTTTCTTGAGAGCATTATCTTCATTTATTATTACAACTTTATATGCTTCTTAGTTTGCTGCTTCTTTTCCCTCTAAGACTAAAAATGAGCCATGAGCTTTCTGACTGTATAATTAGACAATAAAACCTATAAAAGCATTCAATTAACATTTTAATGTGCTTCCAAGTTTTGTGTGTGTTTATTAGATGTATCTTATAAATGTAAAGTTTTATTTGACAACTAACAGTCAAAGAAATTTAGACCAGGTCACATTTCTTCAAACTGGAAAACTTTGGTAGCAGTTTTGGAAATAGGAAGGGGAAAATAATCTCATTTTGTATATGAGACTGCTATTTGAACCCGTTTACCCTTGTTCATGAGATTGCTATTCCAGGAGTGCAAACTTCACTCATACCTTGATTGATATACTACAAAAGAATAATAATGAGAAAATTCGTGGTCCTATGTGGTAAATTTTGATGTGGTTATAATTGGAAAGTAATGCTGTTTCCAATGTAACTTATATATCTTAAATATATTTAAGCATGTTCTACTGCTTTCAGTAAATAAATAACTGGAAATCTAAATAAAATTAATAGATAACAATTTAAATCCAAAGTTGTTTGGTATACACAAAGTTGTTTGGTAAGGTTTATGAATTATTGTTTTATTTGAAGTATACAGTTAAATTGATTGGTACATTTTTAACCTGTCAAGGGTCTTTCTCATTGACCTAAGCAATCTTCTTCATGTGATTTTTTTCTAAGACAGTGAAGAATTTGACATATTTTTAAAGAATTTTGTTATTTTAAAATGTTCCTTTTCATCCCATGTTCTGTTTTCATTCTCCAAAGACAGACCACATAAAATTTCATATTTATAGACAATATATTTAGCATGTGGGGTCATCTGGAAGATTTATTACCAGACTCATTAATTGGAAAAATATCATGAATACATTGAAACTCAATTCTGTTTTTCACTCCAATTCATGGAAATATTATTTACAATACATCTGTTTTAAGAACCAACACTATGGCTTGAAATTTTGTCTATTCAATCCTTCTATTTAATTAATAATAAGAACTGTATAAAAATGACAAACCAAGAAACAGGGTATCAAGTAAGTAAGACTTATAAAAGAAAACAAGCGATATCAAAATGGGCCAACCACATGCTTCTTGTTAAAACTTCCAATTCCTCCAGGAATTCATAAAGCCTTGTTTACATGGTGCAGACATTACTTCTAGAACATTGCAGTTTCCTCAAAGCAAGATAAGCAAACAATCACGGAAACAGCAAACAAACAAATGAACAACCACCGAAACAGCAATTACAGCCATTTCAGGCATTATGTACTCTGTCCACACCCTTTGGAGAAAATGCTTGATATCTGAATACACTGCATTATTACCTATCTGGCCACAGAGAGTAAGCAATTAGAACAGATTTAACACAGGTCTAGTAATGCTGGTGCACAGAGAACAAGGGAAAAAGGGTTCAAATGGCAGTTGGGGAGAGTCACTGATAAAGGCAGGAGTGGACCTGTAAGTTTTCTAGAAAGAATATTGGTTTATTCCTTGGCACATATGTAAAGGATGCTGACTAATGGCCTATGATAAAATTTAAGGGTATTTTCCAATATCTCAAAATAGTAAGTATTTTTACAATACATATTCAAGAAATTCAAGAAAAATGTCTTAAAAACTTGAGGGCATGGACTGAATCAAAGTTTAGAATTAATTTTTTAGTAGCAAGTGAAGTAACAAGGATGTACTGGAGACTATATTTTTACTTATTTAAAACTTCTCTCAGCTGTCTTTTTTTTGATAAAAAGAAGCATTCTGCTGTCATATATATACCTAATTAGAACAAATATATGTATGTATACATACATATATTTGTTGTTGTTGTTCAGTTTTAAAACAAGAAAAATACACAATCATTAATTTCATTCTGATTCGATGGACTGACAGGCTGGAGAATGGTATCCCTTTCTTTTAAAGTGGTTCTCTTTTCTTAGTCCTCATTGAATCTAGTGTAAGGTACAGTGCTGCTCTTGAGTCAGGGCAGTTCCTTAGGTTATAGTTAAATCTCCTTTCTGTGCAAACTGTCAATAATGAAGGCTGTATTTTTGAAATCTATATGATTCTTTTTTTTTTTTTTTTGGTCAGCTGTCTGGAGGGAGGTATCCCCTCCCCCATGGTAGTAGCCATGTGCCTAATGATGATGCAATTTATTTCTGTCTTCTTTTCCTACCTCATTTATTATTCAAAAAATCCACTGTTGCTATACTTTAGCTGATTGCTATTTCTCTGAGTTGGAATTCAGGACTTCTCTCTCTCCTCCCCTTTTTCATCATGAAGCTACCCAGCAGTAGATTTAATTCATTGGGAAGCAGACAGTATACAATGGTGCTACTTACCCTCTATTTTCCCCCTATCATCTCAGTTTTTATAGCCAGATTCTCTATTTCCTTCACTCTGGCAACTGATTACAAATATGTCAGAGATTCTCAATCTATGATTCATTTCATTAATTTCCAAAAAGTTTTACCTTTTTATCTCTCATAGTTGGAAGATTTTTTAAAAACCTTTTCGTACAGTTCGATATTAATTCTTTGGCTGTATCCAATCTATGGTTTTAGGCCAACTATTTATTTTGGAAAAAAGTCCATATTTTACTTCTTGAAATTTTATTTATTTATTTCATACCTTCTAAAAATATATTTTTATCTTTAAACTTTTGGGAGATTTTAAGTCTATTAGTGTGTATTCTACATGCTTTTAATGGATCTATCTTCATTGAGTCTTTGATGATCACAGTGCTGAAATATATTGTGAACCTTGTCATATTTATTCATAGCAAAATCCATGAAAATTTTCCTTAAAACACCTGTGGAATGGATTTGAGGTTATTTTTTTTTATGATTCCTTAGAGAGAACAACTAAGAAACCTGTCCTGTCATGATATCCTATTTCATAGTTTACAAAGGGAAGGGCATTACACATTGTCTCAGGTAGCGATTTGAGTTCTGTTCTAGGGAAAAACTTTGTCTTCATCTCCTTTATTACTTGAGAGTTCCTGGTTCACAGATCAAAGGTAACCATGAATTACTGTAAACACAAATAGATAAGAGTTGCTCCCAGATGTGGTTTCTATTAAGTAAACTCAGA
Organism: Ictidomys tridecemlineatus; assembly: GCF_052094955.1. Taxonomy (NCBI): domain Eukaryota; kingdom Metazoa; phylum Chordata; class Mammalia; order Rodentia; family Sciuridae; genus Ictidomys; species Ictidomys tridecemlineatus. The sequence continues at coordinate 90,177,900 of NC_135484.1, read as the reverse complement.
AAGAAAAGATTGTGATTAAATAATTAACTATTATCATGATTTATAAAGAAATATTTGAGTTTTATGTTCCTTTGTTTATATCATGAAGGCGTTTTTAAAAATTTTATTTGTACTTTTTATATATACATGATAGTAGAGTGTATTTTGACATATTTATAAAAACACAGAGTATATCTTTTTCAAATTAGGATCCCAATCTTTTGATTATACATTATATAGAGATTCATTGTGGTGTATTTATATATGCACATAGGAAACTTTGTCAGATATTTATAAAATTTCTTTTTCAGCAAGTATTGTTTCTCAGATTTTGAGTCTTCTCTACAACTTTGACAAATATTTATTATTTAATGGGTGAAATGATTAACAGCATGTCTAGCATTATAACTGAGAGGTTGCTTTGTAAGAGAAGCAGATTTTATGTGATGAAGGTTTTTCTTCCTTGTATTAATGCAATTTAAACTATAGAAGCAACAGCGAGACCCACTGAATGCAGAGCACGTGTGGAATTGCATTAAAACTTGAAAACATTAGAGGATAAATGACATATAATTTGACAAACTATTTATGTAGTTACTTAATATATGTTTATTTTTAGTAGAGAGATGGGAAATTCAAGTTTAAATTCAAAATTTTATATAACGAGTTCAATAACTTCTCATATTCACTAGGTTTGTAACAAATTTGAACTTGTACTTAAACATATATTAATCTGTGTAGCAAGATAACTGCTGAGTAAGATCCTTAAGTGTTCATCTTCCCATACATATATCTAGTTGAGCATTGATTCATGTATCAAACTGATAGACAACAGGTAGACATGAGCAGTGGGAACATGGCAAAGAAGTAATTAGTTCTACAAAACCAAGCCCAAATGATAACTAGCAACAGGTTTTTAAGGAAGTCATCCTGGCCATGCTCTGATTTAAGATAATAAACTATAACAAACAGCATATTTTACATGAATTTGTCTACTTCAGTTTCCATCTCAAATTAAGAGGAAGATAAATAGATGGCTCTGACCAGAGATTGAAAACTCAACAGTCCCCAAATCAGTGAAAAGTTTCAGATAAAATTTACTGGTGCATGCCAGGATGACCAAAGGTTTCCTTTAGGTCCTTGACATAATATTTAATCTTATTGTAATTATAAATTTCCATCCTGATGAAACTGCCTCTTCACCCCAATAAAGGCTGGGGTACAAAAAGTGAGTTGTTCCTGAGAAAACCTACTTTCTCCTTGGTAAATTCTGTTTTAAACCCTTTTTTGTCTTCTAATACATTTTGCTATGTTTTTACTACACTTCATGTCTTGCATGAAATCTTCTCTAGCAGGAACACAAAAGCTAAGCACAACCTCTTCTAACAAAACTACCTGCACAAGAAATAAGGAAATCACAGGATGCCCATAGTGCCTGATTCTTATAGCAACACACACACACAAAAGACATATTAAAGAAGGCAATAAAAAAAGCATCACCCAAACCACAACTCCCCAAACTGCAGATAACACAGTATGGAGAAAATCATGTTTGGGTGAAGGAGCAGGAATTAAATCTAGGCCACAATCCTGAACCAAGTACCATGAATACTAGGATGAAGCCCAGTGTTAACAGACACTCACAGTCCATCCCAAGGTCAATATCCATGGATTGAGCTTCTGGAACTGGGTTGGAGAAGAGGTAAAGAGGAGGCCTCCATCACTCTACCCTCAAACTTGGATGGCAGAGCAGGAAGCAAGGTTCTAACCACTGGAGAGCTTTGAAAAAAAAAAAAAACTTGTCTAGGACCTTCTATGAAGAGTATCACCAGGCCCACCAAGATGAGAGTGAAAACTAGGCAGAGACAAACATTGCTATACTCAGGCCATAATCACAGAGGTGATTCTCAACCTACTTTAGCATCAGACAAAGACCTCTCTGCACAGTGTACAAACTTGAGTTACGACCTTTTTTTAGAGGTAACAAAAAGAGGGCCTGGAGAATTCTTGAGAATGTGCAGAACCTTGTAGCTGTGAGACTCAGGAGTAAGATAGTCTAGCATCTTTATAGACGAATGAGTAGCACCTTCAGGACCCATTTTCCGACCTTGGGCAACACAGTTGTTGCCAGGCCTGTGCTCACAGATGAAGCTCTGGACCTGCTTTACCATCAGGTATATCATCTTTCTACCAGGATTCTTGGAAAAAAATCTGTGTTTCCACATGTATCACTACTAGCTGTAGCAGTATCCTTGGGGTGCCACTGATATTGTGTGGGTATATACAGCTCTGAGATTGAGATGTGATACACCTTAGCGAAACTTAAGTGGCCTAACATCTGTCTACAACAACATTATCTAAACCATAGTTAGCATAGAGTGGAGTAAAACTCTATTCATAAGGACAGGCTTATAAGCATAGGACTTTGACCTAGAATTTAGTGTTGAGATGGTGAAATTTAACTTTCCCATCTTCAGGTCTTCCTGCAGACAGAGAATCTGGAGCATCCTTAGTATAAGTGGAAGATGTATGGTCCTATGTTATCAGACTTCTCTCCTGGCTATCATCATCTATGAGTGAGTGCAGTAGTATTAGGAATAATTACTCATCAACAGTAAGAAGCATATAGCTATGTGGACCTTGGTCCTACCCAAGTGCTGTGCTGGTATTGATGAGTTGTGCTGGGCTTAGGCTATGACATAGCTTGGTAGTGTTGGTAGCCACAGGCATTGGATAGAAGTCCATTCATTAGGATTCTTCCCAGAGCTGGGACTATAGGCCAGTGATTGTGAATGATACACATGTGCTTCCATCCCAAAGAGAGACTAAAAGTACTTTCTCTGTTCTTTCTGGACAAGGAACCAGCTGTGGTTTTGAGATAAGGTGGAGGCTTAGATCACCCTCTAGTGATGAAATATGAAAATATACTAACACTGACTTCACCCAAACCTGAACTGGGCACATTCAGTGCTTGAACACTAGAAGTGATTACAGGTGGAGATAAAATTATCAGCCTGCTTAAAGTTTGTGGATCAATAGGCACAGATTAAACCATAATAAGGAAACTGGAATAAATATCTAACACTGTAATGTTCAGATAATACTGCATACCAACAATCATCCAGAGTTTTCAGGAAAATATGACCTCATATAATAGTCAGAATAAGGTACCAGAAAATGACCAGGAAATAATAAGTAAGAGGTAATATATGGAGAATTTAAAAAGGTGTTTTAGGAATATTTAACAAGATTGTAGAAAACAGAAAGAAATAACTCAATACTCTAGCACAGACGCTTAATAAATAAATAGAATTAGCAGTAAAATGAACTGGACTATGGGAAGAGTTCAGTGGTACAGCATTTGCCTAGCATGCATGAGGACATGGGGTCAATCCCCAGCACTACAAAAGAAAAAAAAAGGAATAAAATATCAAACTGACAGAAATCATTAAGCTGAAAAATATACTAGGCAAAATTTAAAATATAATAGAAGGCATCAATAGCAGGATAAATCAAACTGAAGATAGAATTGGTAAGCACAAAGACAAGTATTTGAAAGTACATAGTTGAAGAATAAGGAGAATTTCTGGCAATTTATCAGATTTTTGTACAGTCTATCTATCTATCTATCTATCTATCTATCTATCTATCTATCTATCTATCTCCTTTTCTAAAGTAAATATTTAGGTTATTGGGGATTAAGAGAATCTTCAGAATACCAAAGGTTAGAAAGTTTTTCATAAAAATAATAGTAGTAAACTTTCAAAATCTGTAGAAAGAATCAAATATCTAAGGACAGAAAGTTTGATGATTACCATTTGTACTTAACCAATTATACCCTAAGACATGTTATATTATTTCTCAAATACAAAAGATAAAGAAAAGATTCTCAAGGCAACAAAAGAAAAGAACAAATAGTACAAGAATGTCCAATTTGCCTGACCCTAGATTCTCAGCAAAAATTTGTAGGCTAAGAGAGGGTAGCTTGAGAGTTTCACAATAATTAGGGCAATAAAAATGTCAACTGAATATATTGTATCCAGCAAAGCTATTTTTTTCAGAAATGAAGATGAGATAAAGACATTTTCAGATAAACAAAACTCAAAAAAGAGAGTTCTTCAAAATGAAAGAGAAAGACATTATCCAGAAATCATACCATTGGCTTCTTTCAGTCTTAGTCAGCTTTTTGTCACTCTAACCAAAATACTGGACATGAACAACTCAGAGGAGTAAAAATTTATTTATCACTCACAGTTTCAGAGGTCTCAGTCCTTAGTCAGTTGACTTCATTGCTCTGTGCCCAGGTAAGGCAGTGCATCTTGGGGGAAAGCCCAGGAAACAAAAGCTGCTTAGTTCATAGCTGGGTCAGGAAGCAGGGAGGAAGGAAGGACATGGGGGAATGATGCACCCTTCCAGGAAATATTCTCAGTGACTCACCTCCAGGTAAGCTCCATTTGCCTACAGATACCACCCAGTCAGTCCTTTCAAACTAGGATGAACTGTTGTAACTCTCACAATCTAATCATTTCACCTCTAAATATTTCTACATTAACATGAGTTTTGGGTGGACATCTCTTACCCAAATCATGACAATAGCCAAAAGAGAAGAAATCAGAATGTCAAACATGTATCTGTTCTCATATTTATTGAAGCCTTGTTCATAATATCAAAGAAACATAATAAATTTAAGGTTCCATCATCTGTATGAATGAATAAATTGTGACATATGTGTGTGTGTATATATATGTGTGTGTGTGTGTGGTGTGTGTGTTTACACACATACACATATATGTACATCCACACATATGTATATAAAATATATTTCATAATACATATGTAATGGAATATTATATTTCTATAAAATAAATGAGATCCTGACATCTGTAATAGATTGATAGAACCAGAGATTATAAAGTTAAGTGAAATAATTCAGGTACAGAATTACAAAATACTACGTGTTCTATATGTGGAATCTGATGTCTTGTAAAAGTGGAAAGTAATACAATGGTTGTTTTGGTTCAATTATAAGATGTCCTCCTAAAAGCTTATATGTGAGACAATGAGAAAACTCTATGGTTATGAGGGCCTTAACTTAATCAGAGCACTAATCTTTTGATAGGGATTTTATTGGTGATAACTGTATGCAAGTGGGATATGGCTGGAGAAGATGGGCATTGGGACATGTATTTGAGGTACATATTTGTCTGTGATGAGAAGAATCCATCTTCTTCCTGATCAAGTCCTGAGCCACTTTCCTCCACCATACTTTTCTGCCATGTAGTTCTGCCTCAACCAGAGCCCCAAGGAGTAGAGCTGGCTGTTATGGTCTGAGACCACTCAAACCATGAGCCCCCAAATAAACTCCTTTTTCCTCTAAAATTGTTCTCATTGGATCTTTTAGTCACAGCAGTGAAAAGCTATCTAAAAGAAAAATTGGAACAAGGAGTGGGGTTATTGATATGAGGAACCTGACCATATGGTTCAGAATATTTTTGGAATTTGTGGGAGGATTTTGAGATGGTTAGTTGTGAAAACTGGAAATGTTTTAGATTGTTGTGAGGAGAGCTTAAATGGCAAATTTTGTGGAAGCTAAGAAGACCAGAATTCTGACAGGACTGGGCAAAAAGATAAGGCTATCATGAGGTTTCAGAAGAGGAAAATTCTATTGGAACTTTGACTACAGGCCTTTCATGTCACATTTGGGCTAAGGGGTTGTGTGCATTTTTGCCTGTGTTCTGAGACTTTCTGTGAGGCTGAATTGAAATGTGATGGACTTCTTAATTTGGACTTCTTAATTTAGTACAGCATAGTAGTCAGCAGTGTCATGGATATCAGTGGCAACTTTTAGCCAAGTTTATTGTGATTATAAGAAGCAGAAAACAGAGCAGATAAATTTGGGGGAAAAAAGTTGAAAGATGTGAGTAAAAACTCAGGTAAGGAAGGTGCAATTGTTAAAGACATTACAGCCACTGAAGAAGTGCTGTGGACTTTGCCCAGAGACAATATAAAAGATGGCTTGAAGGCATCTCAGGAATTAGCAAGAACACATCCATCTCAGGCTCAAGGGAGTAAAAAAAAAAATTTAAATAAGAGATCAGTAGGACACTCTGCCTGTACTGTTTTTTTCCTGGATACTTGACTACTGTTTGAGATGTTAGTAGATCTTGGCAGCAACCACATGGTGCTGATTCTGTAGGATTGTAGGATGATAAATTAGGAGGTCATAGAAAGTTCCACCAGGATTTCAAAGGAAGGCCTAGGAGGCCAGGGAAATTGCAGCAGGTTTGGTATCCCTGTGTACAGTCTCTGGGAGGGTACTCCATAAAGATGTGAGGATTGAGAAACATTTTTCAAAAAAGCTTCTACCTCAAAGCCTGTCCAAGGAAGGGGGTGTAACCTTTGTCCTTAGAAAACCCACAGAGATCTCCTAGGCACATACTCACCCTGTTGAGTTATTTGTCTGCAAATAATGGGAGAAATCTATGGCACCAGGTGTCCCTGACTCAGTTAGGCTGGTGAGGACTCATAGCAACCCCCTAGCAACCATCAATCAGCATGAGATAGGGAAAATACCTGGGATGATACATGACCCTCTCAGTAGTTTATGGTGGCTGATAACATATTGAGAAGCCATGTAGTTCAGCAGGGACTCCCCTCGTGGCTTAAACCAATCAATTCAAATGAATCCCCCTCTTGTACTAACCAATCATCCTTATCCAACCTGTTCCCACCAGTGAATGCGCTAATCATGTTTTAGAGTTTTTTATGATTTTCCCATGGTATGTGATGATTTTATAAGAGATGCTATGATGTATGCGAAGTCCCTGCCTTCCCCAAAGAGTGTATAAACTGCTGCAAACCCTGGGCTCGGGGCCTCTCAGCATCACCAGTTGCCTTGTGCGTGAAGGACCTAGCTAGTTCGATATAAAATTCTCTTTGCTGCTTACATTGATCTTGGTCTCTGGTGGTCTTTGGGGGGTCCCAAATTCGAGCATAACAAGGATGAAGCCTAAGCTTCAGTGGAGACTCCCCAAGATTAAAAAATGTCAAAATCATGGAACATCTGCCCAGAAAAGCTGCATAAATTGAGAAAAGACAAGCTAACAGAGAGGTCATGTGGGCTGCAACCAGCAAAGCCATTGGGTGGAACTATAAAAGATTTTTGGAGAGTCCATCAAGATTCCCTGTGTTCCAAATGCTGGACACAGAACCACAGGATTTTTTGCCCACCTGAACTTCAATCTTGCTTTGGTCCCATCCCTTATTTCTATGCCCTTATTTTTCTCAAGGGAAATGTTTACTCTGTATCTTCATATGTTGGCTACTTGCAAATTGCTTTTGATTTTGACAGGAACTCATGACACAATACATGAGTCTCCAAGAAGACTTTGGAGTTGAAGTTTGGGGTAATGTTTGACCTCTTGAGACTATGGATACTCTTGTAAATGGATATTGTGAGATTATAATGAGCTTTTGGGGACCAGGGACAGAATGGTATGTTTTAGTTATTAGATGTCGCCCAAAGCTCATGTGTGAGACAATACAAGAACATTCAGAGGTGAATTTATTGAAATATAAAAATTTCTAATATAATCAGTGAATAAATCCCCTAGTGAATATAATCTAAGTGGAGCCTGAAAGCAGGTAGGCTGTGGCTGGAGAGAAAGGCACTGGGGAAATGCCTTTGGGTTATATATTTTGTCTGTGGTGAGATGAGTTTCAATCTCTCTTTCTCTTTCACTGTGCTTTCTGATCAAGTTTTGAGCCACTTTCCTTCACCAAACTTTTCTGCCATGATGTTCTGCCTCACCAAGACCCATAAGGAATGGATCTAGCTATATGCAGACTGAGGCCTCTGAAACCAGGAGCCCCAACATATTTTTTTCTTTTAAAATAGTCCTTGTTCTTTTAGTCATAGCAGCCAAAAAGCTGACTAAAACAGTATTATACAATATTTGAAATTTTCTGAAGGAGAATATGTTAGGTATTCTTGCATTCAACCATAAAGTGTAACTATATGAGGTGATAGAAATGTTCATCAGCTTGATTGTAGAAATTATTTCAGAACATATGTGTATATTGAAAAGTCACAGTGTGTATTTTAAATATATATTTGTTTTATTCATAATTATTTCTCAGTATAGTTGGAAAAAAACATAATGATAAACATAATTTAATGAATTGAATATACATTTTGAATTGGTTATGAAGCAAATAGTAATGCAGCAAATTATGGTTGTGATTTATAGTTAAAATAAATAATCTCTCTGAACTAAAATCCTGTTTATATGACATTTATTATCTGTTTATTTTGACAGTTACATAAGTAAGGAAAATTTAATTAAGTTATTTTCCTTACTTTATTCATCTGAAAAAGGAATGTGCAGATAGTATTCTGTAATTTTGCTTTTATTTTCATTATTCTACAATTACATTATGATAATTAACTCTGTTTATTAGAGTTCTTTATTTTTCTAAAAACTAAACAATAGAATTAATGCTTTCCGTACCTCTGTTTTTCATATTCACTTAAGCCTAACTAGTTTGGTTAGTAATATGATTCTAAGTATATATGCTACCTTGTGATTTTGATATATTTACATTTTTCATAATTTATTTATTCATTTCATGATTATTTCTAAGTGAGCATTGCTTAGTAGACACCAATCTTTTGGCACCTTGATCCTGTCTCCAGCCTTTGAAACCATAAAAAATAAATATTTGCTCTTTATAAAATACCCAATCTAAGGTATTTTGTTACAGAAAACAAAGTAAGATAATTCATTCTGTTTTGTTACTCAACTAGTGCAGTGCTGAATACTGAAATTGGTTAAAAAATGGTTAGATTTGAATAATTTACTCATAACACTGCTAATGGAAAATGGAACTCTGGAAACCCATTGTTTGCAATAGCAAAATATTTATGCAAATCATCTTTAGTATTTTAGTGAGATAAAGTGTCTATAGCAGGTGACACTATTGGATATCAAGTTATCATTATGTTTTAATGGGAATTTATGGCTAAGAATGGGACAGGAAAAGCTGGATTATGGGATTAGTGACAAAGAATTTTGGAAAGATGGGACACAACATGTCAGAAACTGTCATGCAAGTGAATAATATTTAATTCCTTCTCTAGTAAATGAAGTTTACATCAGTCAGATGAAAAAAATGATCAATATTGCGGATATCAGTCTGTCTTAACTTCCTGCTATGCTAGTGATTGACCAGTGGGCTCATGAATCCATTAATTAGCTAACTAATAAAAAATTAAGATATTAATATTTTGTATAGGCTCAACAAACATGAGTTTCCCTTTAGCATATCTAATAAGACTTCTTCCAGTGCTATATTCCCAACTTGTGAATATAAAAGACAAACATTGTCCTGCTCTGGTAGTATTCTCTCATGATCCAGCCATCCCTACATGATTTGTTGTTTACATTGAAGTATTCTCATCAGAGAGTAAGCACCAATTCATAATATGAATATGGTTCCCCACCTGCAGTGAAACAACATAAGTTTAAGGTAGAGTATTTCTGAAATCTGGAGGACTCACTGGACCAGCTACCATTACTTCTATGTCCTTAGGCAAATGTTAATGGAACATCACAGCGACAAAATACCAAAAAGACCACTTATGGTTCCAATGTTTCAGGAACAAATTTTTGTTATCACATAGGCTCAAGAATCATGTCCAACTGAGGTGTTAATTGAAACCGAAGGAAATATAGAATTGACAGTGGAATACCATTTCTTGTACCAAAAACTGATTCATATCCACTTGCAGAAACAAGAACTGTAGTGACTGTATATTACCCTTTCTTTGTTATGTATATATTTCATGATAATTTTACTTTTTCTGTGTTCTTTGCATCAATGTTACATTGGTGATGATTATACCTTCCTTTTCAGAACTTAAATTACAGAATATCAAGTTAAAAATGAAATTGGTAAGAAAAAGAATAAATATCACTCAGATGTGAGAACTTTAGGTCTTCTATTTTTTGAAGGATCAGAAAGTCTTTATTTAGAAGAAGGATAAATATATAATTTAGGCAGAGGCAAGATGGTGCTGTTTCTATGGCAGCTGGAAAGAGAATTATGAACAAAAAGGAAGGGAAGAACTGTGAATATTCAAAGCTATGAATTGTGTTGAATATTTCCCCCCGCCCTGCTAAATTCTGTCCTGCACCTCAGAAGCTGGAGACTGAAAATTAGTTTTTCTAGAATCCACTTCCTATCAGGTTTCTAGCTAGAGTTCTTCAATTGGAAGCCTATGTGTGTAGCGCTGGAGTTTTGCTTCTGGTTTTTAAACATTCTCTTGAGGATCAGCTTTGGGACATGGGAGGCAAGTTCTGTGATGCCTGCACTTCTAGTCCTTACACATTATGTAAATAACCAGGGTTTGGCAAAATTTATCCTGAATGTTACCTGAAGGAATATCTCTGTCACTGTTTCTCTAAATAGAAGTTTCCAGCTATCTAAAGAATAAATGTAAGAGTGACTCCAAATAAAACCCAGATTTTGTTAGTTTCTATTTTCTTTAATATTCATTCTGTTTCTATTGTGTGTTTACTGAAGAAAACATTACCAGGAATTCTGATCATAGAAATCACAAAAACATATTAGAATAGAAAAATTTTCCTAGCTTAAGTTAAAATCAAAACCCATGAAAATTAAGGGGTTTATCCAAGTGGAAATTTACTTTGGGTTGACTGGCACTAGAATCTATTATTCATGATTTCTAGTGCAGCCTCCTTTCAAAGTTAAAACTTACTTCGTGATGAAATAAACAACAACAAAAAAATCATTAATCTTTAATGAATAATGTACCAGTATTTTTGGCACTAGAAAAAAAAATAAGATGTGTGTGCTTTAAGTGAGGTAGACAGAAAGGACATTTATCAGCCTATTGTACAGGGAACATTTTGTATAGGCTCAACAATGCAAAAGATAACAGTCTTCTGGTTTTTAAACATTCTCCTGAGGATCACCTTTGTGAAGACTGTTATTCTTTATTTCTCATTCCTAACTCCTTATACAGAATCAAAGATCAATGATGCACTTAGAAATTGAACCTGATATAGAAAGAAAGATTGAGTAAGAGGATAATAATGGACCTAAAAATGCAAAAGCATTTAACTTTTAATAAATGTTTCTTAAATGATGCAGCTGGAGGCACGGTAGAACTTGTTCATCACATAATTTTACTCACTTGATTTTGCTTATTAATTTTGCCTGTATACTGTTATCATAAGGGAATCATTTGTAAAATATTTCTTTTAGATTGGCACATGTCACCTTGAATACCAAGAGAATGAAGACAATGACAATATTATGTCATACTTTAGTTTATATTTAAAATTCACTTTTACTTCCTTATGTTGACCCAAGTGGACATTTTGTTTTCTTTCTCAGAAAGATTTATTTCACCTTTTTTTTTCTAAATACATTTATTGTTGTGACCAGTGCAAAATGAAAATATTGGTCCTCAGGAAAAAGACATTAAAAGTTTCTCAGCAGAGAAAAAACCATTTCAGGTACCCTTCAAGAGTAATAAAGCCCTGTACAACTGTGTAGGTCACATGTGTATGATGTCAGCTCTACTACAGCTTACCAGAATGTTATTGGTTCCAGGTAATCTTCCTGAAAGGTCATAAATAGCACTAAGGAGAAATTGTGGCCCACTGAATCTGGGAAGGCCTTATGATAGCCTTACTTGTTCTGAAACACTGTTTAAATGAAACAAAGTGAGGTGGAAATTGCTAACTTCACACCTCTTCTTTTGATTTTGCAAACAATATTTCTGAAAAAAACTTCACTATTAGTTTTTCACTGATCAAATTGTGTAAGCAATGAATTACTGACAGTTACAACAAGGGAGAGGAATATTTGACTTACTGGTTTTCCATGTAGAGAAATCCTTTTTACCTTTCATCAAATTCTCCTCTAGATTTGTGTCATATTGAAGTATAGTATATACTACATGTATATACTATATAGTATATGTGGGACAATACTGGTAAAGTATAATGAGATAAAAGAAGACCTTTTGTCTTAAGGCCATACCTGATTCAAACATTTTTGTGATTTTTCCCAAATATTACTAAGAAACTTTTTATCAGATTCTGATATTTATATGATTTTCCCTTGTATGATTTTGTACATTTTAAGAAGCTGAATTTTAAACAACAATTTTTTCTTTTCTATTTCCTTTCATTGTGGCCTCATCAAGTTCAACATCTGATTAACCAAACTCATTATCAGATCTTCTAAGTTCTTTCTGGCTTGAAAGTAGCTTTTAGAATTTTGTAGTTTATTTATTTATTTTTTTCATCAAGGAATATTAGTGAATATTTTGAAATGTTATTTAAAACTCATACTTTTTTCCAAATTAGAGAAACACTGATTAGCAAATTTCATCCTGTATGACTTTATAAGAAATTGAAGAAAAATTTAAAAGTCAAAATTAAAACTATGTTTTGTTCTTTTTTTGCTACAGAAAAAACAACAAAAAAAAGGTAATGTAGACCTCAGTAGGGGAAAAAATGTATGGACACATGAGGAATTACTTATTTTCAGTCACCTGAAATGATATTATTAAGTTCCTAAAAAAATTTCAGTAATAGAATGTAATCTGGTTTTCACTATTAAATATCAATATTAAACATAGGATATAATAAGTAAGAATAGCTGGGCCTTTTGCTTTTAATCATCTGTAATAATTTTGTACATATTCTTAATTCAATAGAATTGACAGATATTTACTTTGATAGGATGAAGAACTAGTTTATGAGTTATAAATGTTAAAGCTTACATTTGAGGGGTATATTATTGGCAACTCAGTCTTCATTAATTTGTTTCTAATTGAATTTTGACTATATAAGTTTATTATTTCCAAATGTATTGAGTCAAGATGTAAAAGCTTAAATTTCTATTCTTTCATTACCTTCAGGATAAGTTTTCTGCCTGATTTTCTATGGAAAGTGACTCAGAAAAAAATAAAGATTAAAAATGTTTAAAAAGGATGTACTTGTTAATTGTGAATATAATTATTGTTCAAATTTAAACAAGGCATATGACTTAGTTATTTAAAATTATTTTTCTCAAAATTCAATATTTATAATTGTAAAATATCTTATTTAATACATAGTTTATTGTACTGTATGGCAAATACTGAAGCAAGGGTGAGCAAAATATGATCCTTGATCTCAAGGAGGTAAAAAAAAATGAGTGTCACTATGCATTCTCTTTATTAAAAATTCATTAAATATTTTATTTACAATAGAAGCTGGGTGAGATAACATAAGAAAAAGAAAGACCACATGTATTTTAGTTTAAATAATAACTTATAAACATTTCTGGACCCTTGTTCCCTCTGCTTTTGATTACCTCAAAATAAATAGAACACCATATTAATACCAATATATTCAAAATGCTGCTGGTTCCTGGCTTCAGCTGCTTTCGTGTTACTTCCAGAATGCACTCTTGAACTTCACCTAATTATTTTTTTAACATTCTTTAAAGTTATCTTATGTGTACACACAAATAAAATGACCTGTTCCAGTTGCAGAATGGTGCAGAACATGGTTTTAATCTCTTGCTCTGATCCTTCATTTCATTCTGTTGTCCAGGAAGTCTGACCCTTTCACTGCAAGTTCTGTTGTTTTTTTTTAAATGCTAATGGATGTATAAAGGTGGTGCTTCTCCACACACATAACTCTAATACTTCTAAAAGTACCAGATTGTTGCTGCACTTTTTTGGCACGTTCAATATGTCAGAGCTCTGCAGGGCTTGCTGAAAAGTAGACCAAAGATTATAGTCCAACATATGGCAATGAAGCACAGCAATCAAAAGGGTGCAATGTGATAAAAGCCACTTCATGTTCTACTTTTAACTCTTTCTCCTTTAGGTTTTGTTATGAGCCTTAGGGCCAGACTTAGCATGTATGAAAAGGGAACAATCCATCTTTTCTCTTTCCCTTTTCCTGCATTCAGACCTTTAAACTCTTATATGATTACTTTACTGAAATGTTCATTATATATGTCATGTATGTGTGGATTTGTTTTGTGATCTGAGTTTATACTACATAGTTAGTTTGGTCTAAAAATGATTGGAGACAGGTGCCATGGCATGACTGTAATCCTAGGTATTTGTGAGGCTGACGGGGGAGGATCACTTTGAGTCTATACATTTATTAGACTGGGCAAAATAGTGAAATACTGTCTCAAATAAATAAATGAATGAGTAAATGAAATTGTTTAAGGAGGTTATATTTTGCTTTGTATTGGTACTGATATTTTATTCTATTATATGTGATTAACTATTGATAGCAAGCTACTATTATTAAATATTTTACTTTGCTTAAATTTAAACACACAAACAGAATTTAAGCCCTTCAAAGTTCAGTGTAGCTGAATCATCTTCAAAAATTACAAGTAACAATAAAAGTGGTGCTACATGATTATATTTAATTAATTTATACTAACTTCAATATTTATAATTCTAAAAGTTTTATTGAACACATACTAAAGTCCACATTATGATGAAGATAGAAATAAAAATGAATAAAATATGATGCTAGATCTCAAGGAGATAAAAAATGAATGTCACATCAATAATTCCCAGAATTATACTTTACTTAAAAGATAACAGTTAAATAATTCAACAGTATAAGGAAGAGCAACAGGTGGAAAGATGGAAAATTTAATTTTTACACCCTTAGAGTGAGAACATAGTTCTATATTCTACTCGATTAAGAGAACACAACTCTGAATAACAAAATCAAATCAGTATTCTGAATACTGTGCTAAGTTGTTAGTTTTTTTCCTTCCCTCAGTGTAAAATTGGTTAGATTTTATAATGTTAAGTGAATCTCTATGTCTCCAAATTATACAGCAAAATATACTATGACATCCTTGTGAAATAGTTTGAAGGATTTGAAGTGAATGAACATAAATAAGGGAACTGAAAAGAGGATGAAAAGGGTAATCATTACGGATTAAGGTTGTCGTCAATCTGGAAAATGAACTCTAGTGGACAGTCCAAGTTCCTGCCTTAGTGTCTTCTTAACCAGCAATTTTTAGGTAGAACTTGCTGAAGGTAATCATGATATATAAAGTGATTTATGAGTGACATGTAGTTTAAAAATGTAATAAGTATATAGAAATAGAGAATCAGCATAAAAGAAAATTTTGACAGGCTGAGGCAATAGTCCAAACTGCATAGATGACATATAATATAGCTGAATGAACAGTCTTTATTTCCAGTATAGACATGTTTCTAAAACACCAAGTACAAACAAACCTCAGGGATTGATTTAATTGGAAAAAAATAAGAACATAAATTGATTATCAAACAACATAGTTTGGTAGTTCTAATTGAAATTATTGCAATGGCCTTCTTTATAGATGTGTTGGACAGATAACACCTGGAATTTCGTGTTCAGTTCTGAGCATAACAACGTAATGGAACTTGCACTGAACTTGTCTTAAGGTAGGTCGTGTGAATATCAAAGAGAAGGAAGACAAGAAAAGAAAAAAAATAGTTATTGATTTTTTGGTTATGAATATATTTTCTTAAAAACTTTCTTCCATTTACACTTTACAAATATCCTATAAAATAGGTAATATATTTGAAATAAACATATTTAAGTAACTGTCCAAGGTTATAGACTTGGTAAGGGCCAAACCTAACTTTGAACCTACATGAACCTGATTGTCAATGATTGTGCCTTTGACACTATAATGCTGCATCATCTTTCTTTTGTTAAATTAATTTTCTTGAGCATCATATTTGCATAAATTTAATAAAAAATTGAAGGCTAATAAGGTGCCTATCATTGTGGATATTCTCTACTTTGAAGACTCATAATCTCACTTTGGTTCCTGACCTGAAAGTATGTAAATCCTAAAATTAAAGAAGTATAACTTACCGGTACTCAATTCCCCTTTGAGTAAATTTCTATGTTTGTTTTTAGATGCTTTGTTTTGCTTCATTTTGGATTTTACTCTCACACACTCATAAAGCCAGGATCAAATGTGCTGCTTATATGTAAGGCACATTATGTACCGGCTTCTGGGATGCTTTACTTATAGCACAGAATTTGAAATTAGCTCAAGAAGCACATACTTCCAGCAAATGTTCGGCTTTTCAGTTGCTGCTTCACACTCTGCCAAAGGAAGACGACTCAAGAAACCAGGAGTGTGATGTTTTATGTCCTCACCACTTTAGTGTCTACACTGTACAGGAGCCTTTAAACATGAACAATGTTTGTAGGGTTTGAGCTAGTCCATTCTTTAGATTATTGCCTGTTCTTACAATGAGGAGAGATTAAGAAGTGGACTAAAGTTCCAGATGCATAGTGTATTTGGCATTCAGCATCAATTCTCACAGTTAACAACTTCATCTTCCTGACTCCTTTTAGATTAGTTATGTGAATGTCAATTGAATTTTATAACTAAATGTGCTGATATAGGTTTGAAAAATAAAACTTAGATGAAAACAGCATTCCTGCTGATTTTTATCTTTTTTTTTTTTCTGTCAAGCAAAGTTGCAAAAATGTGGGCTTTTCTGTTCCACCATTCCTAATCTGAGCTCCAGCATGTAGATATTGAGGGGAGAATCAATAATCTCTTCCTTCAGCTTTGGGCCCTTGATTCAAGGGCCATAAAGCACACAGAGTTTTAACTAATGGTTCCTGTGGCAACTTCCTAAATGCCCCTCCTTTCCTTATAGAATAGAAGGCGTAGAGCCTCTAGCCAGATAGATCTGTTCTATTCTGAAAATTAATTCCAGAGATATAGTCTTCCTCAGCGCTTCAACAATTTTTACACATCTCATTTTATCTATTTAAGAATTTTGCTTCTAAAATAATAGTTTCTGTTTTATTTAGAGAGTGATAAAGGAAAAATTTCTGGATACATCTTGCTTAATGCCACCAAATTCTATCTTTTGGGCAGTCAAATCTGATGGAAGAAAAGAAATAACCATTCCCAGTGACTATGTCACAAATGATGCTAAAAGGATATAATGATACACAGACGAAGGAACTGTTAGATCTGCCTGCAGGATCACAGAAGGCATTATAGTAAGTCAGACATTTGAATATGAAACTGAAAAAGAAAAAAAAAAGATATCAGAATGACACGTGAAAGTGGAATATTTTAGCTAAAATAAAAGAGGAGAATAAATGCATGGCAGGTTGAAAGTTCATGATATATTTTGAGAAACACAAATTTGCTTTTGTTAATGAGAACTAGATAAACGTTTGGAAATTGCGGAGACAAGACTGAAAGGGACAACTGCATAGCCCCCTTCTATTTCTTGATCTTCATTCTGAGCCAGAATGCAAAGTAATTTAATGTTACTAATGAAGCACCAGAGGAGGGGTTAAAGCAAGACAATACTTTTTTTCACAGAAAATATGTTGTTATTTATAGTTCCTTAAGTATTAAAGCATCTATAAAATTAAAGAATAAGTATTTTTATAGCTATGGACATAAATATAGAAATAGTAGGTAAATTTTAAGAATACCAATTGTGGTAATTTAAGATATTTTTCTAACTTCTTTGTTTTTTCTCTGTATTTGGGATATGTTATGGTTAGATATGAAGTGTCCCCTGAAAGTTCATGTGTAAAATAACACACAAATGATTAGAGATGAAATAATTGGGTTATAAAAAGCTTAACTTAATCAGTGTATTAATCCACTGATAGATTAACTGTGTGATAATTGTAGTGTGTGGTTTGAGGACATAGGTCACTGAGGTTCTACCTTTGGGGTTTATGTTTTGTCTCTGGTGAGCAAAGCTGCTCACCTGCTTCCAGATTACCATATTCTAAATTGTTTTTTTTCTTTCACATCTTTCTGCCATGATGCTTCAAGTTGGACCTATAGAAGAGCTCTAGAGTCAGCTGTCTCTGGACTGAGACATCTGAAATTGTGAGCCAAATAAAACTTTTCCTCCTCTTGTTCTCATCAAGTTTTTGGTTATGGGAGCCAAGAATCTGACTACAAATGGTTATGAATACATATTCTTAGCTGTGTCCTTGTACTCTTTCCACTTAAAGTAAGTGGACACATTTGGTGTTCAACTTGTCTATTTGATTTCCTTCAGAAAAATATGTGACTTAAAGGATCAAGGTGGAAATTCCAAAGAAAGATTCAAACAAATATCGTTTGGTTTATCTTCTGAGATTTCTCTTATCAGCCATGAGAAGAATTTCTTGTGTAGTTGATTCTTTCAATGATACTGCGAAAAGATTGAGCAAATCTGACTTACACCCAAATTCTGAAGCCATGCCCTTTGAAATCCAATAAAGCCATAGTTTATCTGCATAACAGTAAGAAAAATTAAAAAAAGGTTTTTTTATTGTTTGTTACTAGGATTTTGAGAATTTTTTGAAACAAAAAAACCTGACTCATTCTCCAGGAAAGCCTTTTAGCAATCCATTTTCTCTTAAATGAACAGAAAAACTTTGGAGGAATTGTCTCTAAGTATTTTAAATAGAGATGAACATTTATTATTCTTCAGCCCCAATGCTATATTCATATCCCTGTTATGCACCTTCTGCTTGGAAAACCCTAAAAGCCACTTAACACTTCCCATTACATGAAGTATGCATCAGTTAGCAGGAAGAATGACCTGCTACAAAATTGTTTGATTATTGTACCTCTTGTTTGAAATATTTTAGTGCTTCCATGTGTACTTATAAGGAAACCCATGCTTTATATAATACCTGCATGGCTCCCTCCTGCTTCTTCATCTCCATTCTGTGCTGTGCTTTTCTACTACTCTTGAACCACAAGAAACATTTTTATATTAACAACATGCCAATCTCATCCTCATATGGTGTCACTGGAATTCCCTTCTGCCAGGTAGAGTTTTCCCCTGGCTCTTTTCATTGTTGGTCCTTTATCATCTTTACATGGTCAGTTTAAATATATCTTCCTCCAAGAAACTTTGCTATTTATGCTGTCACTATTTCTTAAAAGTGTTTCTCTAAAGTAGTATTTGGTTATTTTCTGAATTTTCTCTCTATACATGTACATTTGATGAATGCAAGAATCATTTTTTGTGTTATTGGTTATATCAGGAAATTTTATATTTACTTAGTAAAAAGGAATAAAAGAGTAAATCACTAAATCTGTATATTGTTAGAGAAATAATAGGGCAAGTCTTATTATCAGATAGGATTTAATAACATGAATTTTATGATCAATTTAAAAAAAATCTCTCAAGTGCATATTTTATGAACATTTTACTAGAAGTAATTGGAAGAGTATCTCAGTTCATTCTTTCTGTCTTATAAATATGGTTAACCTTAATCTAACTTGAGCAAACAAAAAGTGGAATTTCCACTAAAAGGTAATGGTACTCCTTTAGTATTACTGAGATCCCCAAATTATATTAAAAAGAAATCTATAAAATAATACTTCCTAAATTGTGGCATTTATATTGTATAACAATAGGAATTCACTTCCATATTCCAGTTGACATTTTCTTCTTGAGTGTGGGTTACACTGCATTGTTATTAATTACTTACTAGTCTCTAGAGATGTGCTTGTCATTAAATAAACAAGTTTGTCTGAAACACAAAGTGTTATGAAAATTAAAAGAAAGGCATTTGGCCCTGATTGCAGATGACATAAAAATCCTAAAGACTACACAACACATGCACATGCACATGCACATAAACACAACTGTTGGAACTATTTAAAACAATTCTGGATACAAAATGAATATAAAAATTTGGAGACTTTTTCTGATAATAGAGAAATATCTGAAAAATAAATTAGAAGACAACTTCTATTTATAATACCTGCAAAGTTAAAATAACTAGGAATACATTTAACCAAGGAGGTGAAAATTCTCTACAATGAAAATTATGAAATATTGATGAAAGTTGTTGAAGGTAATATCTGAAAAGTTTGGATGTGTATTGATAAAATGGCTATTTGACCCAAAGTAATTTATGGTTTTAACATAATTCCTGTAAAAATACCAAAAACACTCTTCATAGAAAAGGAAAAGAGAAAACAAACTTCTGAATTTTATATGAAACCACAAAAGACTCCCAGTAGCCATAAGGTTCAATAACCAGAATATATAAAGAACTCATAGAATTATATTGCAAAAAAAATCAGATAACAAAATGAATAAAAGTTTGGAGTAGACAGTTCTCAAAGGATGACATACAAATGATCAACAGATAAATGAAAAAGTGCTCAAATAAGTAGGGAAATGAAAATGGAAGTTTCCATGATACATCACCTCATCCCAGTTTGTCATTATAAAAACCAATATGGGGCTCCTCAAAATATTAGAAATAGAACTTTCATCTAAACCAGAAATCCCACCATGGGGTATATATTCAAAGGAAATGAAATCTGTATGTGAAAAAGACATTTGTATTCCTATGTTTCTTGGACTAGTATTTATACTAGCTAAGATGTGGAATCAACATGTGTGCACATTAGCTTATGAATGAATGAAAAAAAAAGTGGTACTATACAGAATAGAATATTATTCAGTCATAAAAATAATTATATTCTATCATTTGTGGAACTTATGTGTGAATCTGAAAGATAGTATGTTAAGTGAAATGAAAGAAGCAGAGACAGAAAAATGGAAACAGCTGTCTGTGGACTGAGACACCTAAAACCATATTCCCCACCAAAAAATATTTCCTCGTCTAAAATTATTCTTCTCAGGTTGTATTAGTCAGGGTTCTCTAGAGGAAAAGAATGGACAGAAAGTATAATTATAAAAAGTGGATTTATCAGGTTGCCTTACATGACCAGAAGTTGGATTGTACACAGTGGCCATCTGCATACTAGAGAGCTGGAAAAATCAGTAGTTATGTAATCCAAGAGGCTGAAACCCCAGAAAAAGAGGGATCAAGAATGCTACCTTAGTCCAAAACTGAATGTTTCTGGAGAATCACTAGCAAAATCTGTTTGCAAGATTGAGAAAGCAAGAGTCAAATGTCGTCAAATGATCCTGGCAGCTATCAAAGACCTGTTCAAGAAAATTTGAGTTAGCATCTGCTGCTGTTTCTTTGTTCTTCCAGCTTTTATTACATCCAAGCCACCATCCTATTGGACAGTGCTGCCCATGCTTAAGGAGGGTCTCCACTTCAGCTGGACATCTCACATGACAATCATTCCTAAACACACCCTCACTGACACACCCAGAAGCCTCAAAGTCATCAACATCTCTTACTTCAATCAAGCTGACAATTGAACTTAAATATTACACAAGTCTTTCAGTCATATCAGAGAAAAAAATGACTAAAACAAACAGAAAGAAAGTGGTGGCATATGCTACTACATGGATGAAATGATAAGCTAAATAGAAGATGCTGGTTACAGAATAATTCAATATATAATAATATTCTATTTATGTATTCATCATTGAATATTTATAATTTAAATGAATCTTAAGTAATGCCAAAAATTAAAAATTGTACGCACTTATGAAGTATTATTTGATTGCATGTATATGGTGTGTGATGTGTAATTCAGGTTAAGCGTATTTATCTTCTCAAATATTTATTATTACATTTTGGTTGAAAGCATACAAAATTTTTTCCTCTAGCTATCTGAAATATATAGTATGTTATTGTTATTGATGCCAAGCATAAACATACAATAAATCCCTACTCTATTTATATTAAACATCCAGAAAAACAAACAGATATAGGTAGAAAGCAGTTTACAGACAGGCATAAGCTGGTGAATTGTAGTTTTAATTTTCTTTTGGTGATGACAAAATATTTCAAAATTAGATAAGGGATAGTATTGGAAAATAATCCCTATATTATGCATTTCAATATGGTGCATTTTTTACTGTGTGAATGAAATATCAACAAGAGTATGATGAAAAGGGATATCCTCACATTAGGAAAAAAATTCACTTACACTTATCCATGATGGCTGATGTCTCTGAATAATCTTCTGGGTACTATGGAGAACATGAGGACTATTTGGTTGTTGATATATCCAGCAGCATATCAATAAATTTGTCACTCGATTTCTCTTTATGGAAATATTATATGTTTTGTTAGTTCTGAATGTTTGCTTACTTCAGTCAGTTTCTTTCTATAAAATAAGTAGATAATACACTGATATCATTGATATTACTAAATACAATCTCCTCTGGCAAATAGTCAAATAATAATTCCAGATAACAAGACACAGTTATTTATGGAAAGGATAATCATTTGACTTGTATCTCTGAAATTGTCAAAAACATGTTTTAATTGACACTTTATTTAGCCTGTGAGAATTTGAGAGTAAAGGTTAAGTTTATGCATTGTTTCTTTATTAGCTTCTTACAAAGATGCTAATACATCATAGTACTCAAAATGTATTTGTTAAATATGTAATCAAATATAAACATATCAATTTGAATTCCAGTAATCAAAGAATAATATATTAAAGTTGTTATAGAATGGAAAAGTATCACTTTTTTGCCTTAGAGAACATTATAATACATATAATCAGCAGATACACTGATTTTTAATGAATATATGCACATAAATATTAATTTGCACATAAATATCTATATATATGATTGCATAGTATTTACTCAATATAATCACATATTTCTTTTTAAACTTATACATAAGTTATTTCTACATTTTCTGAATTTCATTTGTGTGTAGATGGAATTTTTACATTTCTACAATGTCTTCCAATTTCATCTGGAAAGCTAAAACTGTCACCTATATTTGATCAACTCTGGAATTTGAACTTAGAGATACAACTCATTACTGTATACGTAGGGACACTTTTTCTAGAACATATTCCTTATTGTGGATAGCTTGTGACTTTGATTATTAGAGAAAAAATATTAATAATAAAATGTTGTAAAGGCAAATGGATAGGAGCATGTTTCATGATATTGCCTCTTTCCCAGAGCGACACTGGGTTTCTCTCCAAGAGTCAATGGAGTGTAAAAGTCTCAGAGACAGCTTTAAAAATAAACCTATTGTGACAATTTCTGTTTGTGATACCATGCTATGCTTCTGTAGGATGTTACCCCCTTGAAGAAGACTGAATAAAGTGTAAGTGGAATTCTGTCTATACTATTTTCATATTTGAATGTTCATTTATAATTATATTAAAACAAAAATTTTATAAAATGAATCAACATTATGGAAGAAATTCTTGTATTGTCATTGAGCATTAAATAATGTGTATTCTAGTTCTAACAACTAGTAAAATGATAAATTTGTTTAACTCTTTCCAGCTCAATATTTTAAAACATATTTCATCTAAAGAGATATTCTTACAACATTTATAGCAATTATAACATACTTTTCTAAACACTGCCTGAGAAGTTATCTAGCTTAAATAAGCAGTTTTAATTGCAGAATTTTCATCATTATTTATAGGTTTTTCTTATTCTTTTTACTGTAATCTGATTATTATACATTCTGAAACTTAAGATGCATATGGTTTTTCTCAGGAAAAGCTGAAGCTTCATTTTTTAATCTATTCAGAAAAGGGGTAACTCAATTTCTTATAAGTCCCCAATGCTTAAATAAGGTAGTTCTTCCTTGTAGTCTGGTTTTACACTCTTGTATGTCAGAAGGGTATGATGTCAATAACGAGTGAGGGGCTGGGGATGTGGCTCAAGCGGTAATGCGCTCGCCTGGCTTCTATCCTCAGCACCACATACAAATAAAATAAAGATGTTGTGTCCACAGAAAACTGAAAAATAAATATTAAAAAATTCTCTCTCTCTCTCTCTTAAAAAAAAAATAAATAAATAACTAGAGTGATGCCCAATAGGAGATTATAGGTATTTCCAAGTCCATTAAGGTATAAATTGATTTTCAAAACAGGTAAAAATAAATGTTTCCATTTAGACCTTTCTCTTTATGTAGCCTTTAACAAGAAATAGTAAAAGTTTTCCTTAAAATCAATGAATATGATTAAGTATCCGAAAAAATACAGAGCTAAATTAATAGAATATTATTTATATTATTTAATGCACACAGTGAAATATATACCTGAGAAAAAGAGTTTCAGTGTATAAATATGAGTAAGTGAATTAAGCTATGTAAAGAAAGACAAGCACTACATGATCTTACTTTTATGCGGAAAGTATGAAAAGTTGATGTCTTAATAGTTGAGAGCACATTGGTGATAATCAAAGGCTTGAAGGAAGAGGAGAAAGGATGGAGAGAGGTTGGTGCTAAGTAATGATCTGATAGGAGCAGGAAGTTCTGGGGTGCTACTACACAGTAAAGTGACAAAAAAATAACAAAATGAATATTTTCCAATTCCTGAAAGAAAGTATACTGGATGTTTTCTCCATAAAGAAATAATAAATGTTTGAGGAGACACATTTGCCTAATTGACTTAAATATTAAGTGATGCATATATGTATTGAAACATTACATAGTACCCAATTAATATGTACAATTTTATTATTTTATACACTAATTAAAAACTTAATTTGAATTTTCAAAAAGAGATGATGAAAGAAAATAAAGATATGTTCTAAAAGTTTTTATGTATAATGTATGCTAACAGCTAATAAATATTAATTCACGAATTAATAATAACATTTATTATTAATAATCAAGAAATATTAGTTATTTCCCCCCTTCAATTCAATTTAATTTATGTTTTTGAGTGTGTATCCCTCTGGTCTATCGGGAAAAAATAAACCTTGAGGGGCTCCTCCTTTTTCAGGATTTGCTCTCATGAGCATGGGGAGGGCGTGAATCACACCTTTCCTTTGATTCTACATCTCTTAAAGCACACATTATTACAAAGCTAACATTTGTTTATATTATTATATCTATGTATCTGTCTATCTCTGTGGGTATTGTTATGACAGGGATTATTCTTACCTATTTTTGTTTTTCTTCTTTTCTTATTTTGATACCAGAGATTGAATCCAGGAATGCTTCATCACTGAGCCACATCCCCAGCCCTTTTTTATATTTTATTTGAGACAGGGTCTCGCTAAATTGCTTAGGTCCTTGCTAAATTGCTGAGGCCACCTCAGCCCCTTGAACTGCTAAAATTACAGGCCTGCACCACCACACCCAACTCCTAGCTAAATTTTCATTTATAATCTAATTATAATTGATAAATCTTTGGTCAAATTACATCATATAACAAAAATAACATAAGGATTCCCAATGAAGGAAGAAGAAGAAATAATTTGATAATGAACACAGAGTCTTTTAAAGTACTGAGTAACTGAACAGTTTTGGTGTGCAGATATTTTCAAAAAAATTAAATGTTTGATACAGAGGAATGATACTATTTGAACACATATAGGGGACATCATTATATTTGAAATTTAAAATGTAATGCAGCAATTTTTTTTTTTTTGGCAGTGGAAGGTATACTGGGAATCGAACTCAGGGCACTCAGCCACTGAGTCACATCCCCAGCACTATTTTGTATTTTATTTAGATACAGGGTCTCACTGAGTTGCTTAGTACCTCAGTGTTGCTGAGGCTGACTTTGAAATCAGGATCCTCCTGTCTCAGCCTCCTGAGCTGCTGGGATTACAGGCATCCGCCACAACACCCAGCTGTAACAATGTTTTTATCCAATAATGAAAAGCAAGCTACCTGACGTAATTTACCTAACTAAAACCTGGGTTAGAAAGGGTTGAGAAAGAATAAGAAAACAAATAACCTAATCAATAAATGGGCTAATGAACTGAACAGACACTTAACAGAAGAAGAAATACAATCGATCAATAAACATGAAAAAATGTTCAGTATCTCTAGCAATTAGAGAAATTCAAATCAAACCTAAACTAAGATTTCTTCTCACTCCTGTCAGAATGGCAATCCCACAGGAAACAATAAATGTTGTGAAGGATTCGGGGAAAAAGGTACACTCACCCATTGCTGGTGGGACTGAAACTTGGTGCAATCACTATGGAAAGCAGTTTGGAGATTCCTCAGAAAACTGGGAATGGCACAGCTATCCCACACCTTGGTTTATACTCAAAGGACTTAAAATCAACATACTACAGCAATGCAGCCATGTCAATGTTCATAGTAGCTCAACTCACAGTAGCTAAACTATGGAACTAACCTATGTGTCCTTCAATAGATGAATAGATAAAGAAAATGTGGTATATATATTCAATGTAATATTACTCAGCTTTAAAGAAGAATGAAATTATGGCTTTTGCCGGTAAATGGATGGAGTTAGAGAATATAATGCTAAGCAAAAAAAGCCAATCCCCCCAAAACAAAGATGTTTTCTCTAATATGGGGATGCTAATTCACAATAAGGTGTGGTGGGAAGATTAGGTAGAAGAAAGGGAGGGGCTAGAGGAAGAGATGTGAGGATAGGAAAAATAGTAATATAAAACCTACATTATTACTTTATGTATATATGTGACTGCATGACCAATGTGATTCTACAATCTGTACACTCACAAGAAAGAGAAATTATATCAAAGTGCATAAATGTATACTACTGTCATGTATGACTAATTAAAACAAATTTAAAATTTTTAAGAAAGATATAATGCTTCTAAAAATAGATTTTTTTCTTTTTAAATGTATTTTTTATTATTATATTTCCACATTATAGTGAGGTTTATTTTGACATAATCATACATACATACATGGGATATAATTCATTCCACTTCTGTTCCAAGTGCTTCTTTTTTTCATTTTCATTCTCCAACCTTTTTATTGTTATACATTTTTATTTATACATAGAGTGTGGATTCATTTTGACATAATTTAAAAAGCATGGAATATAATTTGCTCAAATTTGGTTTTCAGTATTTTTTCTTTCTCTCCCTTGTTCTCTATCCCTGTTTCCTTCCCGCTACTCTACTATTCTTTTTCTTACTTACTTTCCATTTTTTTTCATTTTAGTTAGTTTCTCATGGATATGCATGATGTTGAGATTTGCTGTGGAATAATAATGTATGTACATAGGAAAGATAGGTTAGGTTCATTCCTCTGGTCTTCCCTTCTCTTGTCCATTTTCCCTCTCCCTCATTCCCCTTCATGTAGCCCACCAGACTTCCTTCTTTTTTGATGGCATCTCCTACCCTTTTCCCATTCTCTCTATTCTCTTTCTCTCTCTTTTTTCCATCCTAATTTTGGACTTACTACCATATATCAGAGACAACATTCGACCTTTACTTTTCTGAGTCTCGTTTATTTCATTTATCATGATAGTCTCCAGTTCAATGCAGGTACCTACAAATGTCAGGATTTTTTTCTTTTTATGTCTGTGTGATAGTCATCTGTGTATATATACCATATTTTCTTTATCCATTGATCTGTTGAAAGGGCACCAAGTTTGGTTCCATAGCTTGGCTATTGTAAATTTTGACACTATACATATTTATGTGTCTGTGTCACTCTAGTGTGATGATTTTACATCTTTTGGATACATACTGAGGAATAGGATAGCTGAATCTCATGGTGGTCCCATTGCTACCCCCTTTTTTTGTGTAATCTCCATACTGATTTCCAGATTGATTACACTAATCTGCAGTTTCATCAACAATGTATGAGTGTACCTTTCCATCATATCCTCACCAACAATTATTAATATTTGAGTCCTTGATAATAGCTCTTCTGAGTAGTGTGAGATGACATCTCTAAGTAGTTTTGATTTGCATTTTCCCAATTGCTAGAAATGTTGAACATGTTTTTGAGTAATCATTGACCAATTGTATTTATTTTTTTGAGAAGTATCTGTTTAGGATTTTTGCCCACTTATTAATTGGGTTATTTGTTATTTGGGTATGAAGTTATTTGAATTATGAATATATTCTAAATATAATGCCCTATCTGAGGAACAGGTGGCAAAGAACTTCTGTGATTCTGTAGGTTCTTTCTTTCTGTAATTAATTGTTTCTTTCTCTGTGAAGAAGCTTGCTAATATGATGCAACCTTACTGATTTTTGGTTTTATTTCTTACACTTTTGGAGTCTTGTTAAAGAAGTCAGTTCCTAGGCCAACACGCTAGTGTGTCGGACAATATATTTTTTTATAGTGGCAGACTTTCAGTTCTAACTGATAGGTATTTAACACATTTGCAGTTGACTTTTGTGGAGGGTGAGAACTAGAGGTCAAGTTTTATTCTTCTACATGTATATTCCCAGTTTTCTCAGCACCATTTACTAAAGTCTATATCTTTTTTCCAATAAATGTTTTTGGCATCTTTGTCTAGTATCAGATAATTGTATTAATGTGGGTTTATTTCTGTGTGTTCTATCCTATTCCATTCGTCCTAGGGTCTGTTTTGTTGCCTGTAACATGCTGTTTTGTTACTAGAGATCTGTGGTGACAGCTCCAGTGTTTCTATTTTTGCTTCTGAGTACTTTAGCTATTCTGTCTCTTATTCTTTAATAAATTTCAGAATTCCTTTTAAAGTTCTGTGATGAATGTCTTGGTCATTTTATGGTGATTGTATTGAATCTGTATAATGCTCTTGGTAGTATGGTCATTTCAATAATATTGATGCTGCCTATGTACGAACACGTGATGTCTTTCCATTTTCTCAGGTCTTTTTCAACTTTGTTCTGCAGTGTTCTATAGTTTTTCTTGTAGAAGTCCTTGATATATTTCATTAAATTAATTCCCAAGTATTTTTTGAAGTTATTGTGAATGAAGTACTTTATTTTTTTTCAGAAGGTTTTTTTCTATAGTATAGGAAAGCAATTAATTTATATGTGAATTTATATGTGTGGATCTTGTATCTTGCTCTTTTACTAAAATTGTTTATCAGCTCTAGAAGTCTCCTGATAAAGTGCTTTTGTCTTCTAAATATAGAATAATCTCCCATATTCTTGAATAGGCAGAATTAATATTGTCAAAATGGTCATAGTACCCAAAGTGCTATACAGATTTAATGCAATTCCTATGACATTCTTCATAGAAATAGAAAAAGCAATCATAACATCTATTTGGAAAAATGAAAAGCTGAAAATAACCAAAGCAATCCTTAGTGAGAAAAGTGATGAAGGGGGCATCACAATACCAGAACTTAAATTATTCTACAGAGTTATAGAGTAACAAAAGCAGCATGATATTGGCACTAAAACAGATGTGAAGACCAATGGTATAAAATAGAAGGCACAGAGATAAACCCATGTAAATACAGTTATTTCATATTAGACAAAGGTGCCAGAAATATACATTGGAGAAAAGATACCTCTTCAACAAATGGTGCTAGGAAAACTGAAAATTCACATGTAGCAAAATGAAACTAAACCTCTATCTCTCATCCTGCACAAAACTCAACTTAAAGTGGATCAAGGTCCTAGGCATTATTAGACCAGAGAGCCTGTGCTTACTAGAAGTAAAAATAGGCCCAAATCTATATCATGTTGGCTTAGGAATCAAATTCCTCAACAAGACTTCTAAAGCAAAAGATGCAAAATCAAGAATCAATTGAAGTGATTCTATCAAAATAAAAGCTACTTCACAGAAAAGAAAACAAAGGAAACATGAATGTGAACAGAGAGTCTACAGAATTGGAGAAAATCTTTGCTACCTACACCTCAGAGCCTTAATATCCAGGATATATAAAAAACTCAAAAAATGTAACACCAAAGAAGCAAATAACCCAATCAATAAATGGGCATAGGAACTGAACAGTCACTTCACAAAGAAATATGACTGGACAAAAATATATGAAAAAATGTTCAACATCTCTAGCATTTAGAGAACTGCAAATAAAAACTACAAGGAGATTCAATCTCACACCAGTCAGAATGGCAATTATCAAGAACACAAAAAACAAATCTTATATACACTCATACATTGCTGGTGAAACTTCAAATTGATGCAACCACTCTGGAAAGCAGTATGGGGATTCCTCGGAAATCTTGAAATGAAATCACTCTTTGACCCAGCTACCCAGTTCTGAGTATATGCCCCAAGGACTTAAAATCAGCATACTATCCTGATGCTGCCAAATTAGTGTTTATAGAAGCTAAATTCACAATAGTAAGCTATATAGAAGCTCAATTCACAGTAGCTAGGCTATGAAATTGATCAATATGCCCTTCAACAGATGAATGAATGAAGAAAATGTGGCACATGTACCCAAGGCAATGTTACACAGTGATAAAGAAGAATGAGTTTATGGCATTTGCTGGTAAATGGTTGGAAGTGGAGACTATCATGCTAAGCAAAATAAGACAATCCCAAATATTCAAAGCCCAAATATTCTCTCTGATATGTGAATGCTCACTCACAATAAGTGGAGTGTGGGGAAAGGGAGGAATAGAAGTTCATTGGGGGCCACCCGGGCTAATGACAGGCATCTCCCAGGCGACCAGCTCCGCATCAAGATGGCGGAAGATAAAGACAAGGAAGGGTCTCATTGAGTTGCTTAGGGCCTTGCTAAATTGCTAAGGCTGGCTTTGAACTCGAGATCCTCCTGCCTCAGCCTCCCCAGATGCCGGGATTACAGAGTTAGCACTAGCAGAATTTCACCAAAAAAATCAAAGAAGCATTTGAAGTGTTTGACCATGAGTCCAAAAATACAGTGGATGTGAGAGAAATTGGGACAATTATCAGGTCATTAGGATGCTGCCCTAGTGAAGGAGAGCTACATGATTTGCTTGCAGAGGAGGGATGTGAAGTTTGGTGGATGTCTGTTAGTCTTCCCCTTTCAAAGAGATTTGTAGAAGAATTAGAACCCACTGGATATATTAGATATGAAAAATTTCTTCCAGTGATGACCAAAGTACTTCTGGAAAGAAGGTACAGACCAATTCCAGAAGATGTCCTTCTTCAAGCTTTTGAGGTTTTAGATTCTGCTAAATGTGGGTTTCTTACTAAGGAAGAACTCATCAAACATATGACTGAAGAAGGTGACCCTATCTCCCAAGAAGAAATGGAAGAAATGTTGTCTGCTGCAATCCATCCACACTCAAATTCAATTAATTACAAGGAGTATATAACAATGATGTTGATAGATGAAAATTAAATGTTTTAAAACCTTAATTTCTAATTGAAAAGATAATTTGGAAATGGCTTGTCCTTGTTAATTTTGCATTTTATTTTGTAATTCTGTTATCTGATATCAATGCCTGTGACATGATTATTTCAACATATTTTGTTTTCAAAAGATGATCATAACAAAAATTATTTTTTAGTACTGGGAATGGAATCCACTGAGCTTCATCCCTAACTCTTTTTACATTTTTCATTTTGAGACAGGGACTCACCAACAGGCTGGCCTCAAACTTGCAATTGTCCTACCTCAGACTCCTGAGTAGCTGGGATCATAGGTGTGCCCTGCTCACCTGGATGATCATAACAATTTTAAACAGACTTATGGGATGACATACAGCTAATTACTTAAAAACTAATCTTAAAACAATTTAACATTAAAATAGATTATTGTTTATTTTCTACAATAAACATGTTACCTTTTAATTAACTAAACTGAGAAAATTAATAATAACTATAATGAGCCAAGGTTTGGCACGTAAAGATCTTGAGAGAGGGCAGAATGACCACAAATTGAAAATGAGTGTCAGTGTGATGAAGGCTTCTTTTTAAAGAACAATAAACACTTCATTAATCTGGAAAAAAAAAACAACAAGAAGTTCACTGGATTAGACAAAGGAAAATGAAAGCAAGGGAGAATAGGTGGGAATAAGAAAGTAGAATGAACTGAACATAACCTTCCTATGTTCTTATATGAATACATGACCACTGTAACTCCACATCATGTACAACCAAAAAAAAAAAAACAGGAAATTATACTATACGTACGTATGTCAAAATACATTCCACCATTTTCTATAACTGAAAAGAACAAATAAAAACTTAAAATAAATAAATATAGGATTATGCATATATCAGCAAGTGGAGATAATTTAAGCTCTTATTTTTCTTTTGTATTTTCTTGACTTTCTTCTCTGGCCTGAATGCTCTGGCTAGAGTTTTGAGGACTGTGTTGAATAAGAGTGACGAGAGTATGCATTCTTGACTTGTTCATATCTTGAGGGAAATGCTTTCAGTTTTTCTCCATTAAGTATGATTTTGGCATTAGTTTGTCATACACAGTTGTAAGTAAGTTCCTTCTATCTCTATTTTCTCCACTGTTTGAAACATAAGTGGGTGTTCCACTTTGTTAAATGCTTTTTCTGCATCTATTGAGATAGTCATTCTATGAAACCAACATCACCTTGATGACAAAACCAGACAGAGACACATCAAGGAAAGAAAACTTCAGGTTGATATCCTTAGTGATCACAGATGCAAAATTTTTGGATAAAATATTGGCAAACTGCATGCAAAACATATTAAAAAGATATTGCACCATGATCAATTTGGCTTCATTCCAAAGATGCAAGGTTGATTCAACATATGCCAATTGATAAATGTAAATCCACCACATTAA
Source organism: Ictidomys tridecemlineatus (assembly GCF_052094955.1). Taxonomy (NCBI): domain Eukaryota; kingdom Metazoa; phylum Chordata; class Mammalia; order Rodentia; family Sciuridae; genus Ictidomys; species Ictidomys tridecemlineatus. The sequence goes on along the minus strand of NC_135484.1, from coordinate 90,145,527 downwards.
TAGACTTGAGGACAAGAACCACAGTAAAGGTGTCCCACCGGTCCCTACTTTCTGACAGAGAGCAAAGAAAAATGGCCTTCTTCACCCTTCTAAAGGGGAAACAGGTTTTGAAGGGAGATTTTGGGGGAGCTGCAGGGGGGAGGGAGCAAAGCTGTGACAAGACTTCCAGATGCTGCTTCTTGTCTCCGGACAAAAGGAATTTTTCACATTATTTTTCTTTGATGCATAGGTGTCTCTCAGAAAGCCCAGTCAAGTCTTAGCAATTTAGGAAGCTTCTTTTCCTGCTAAAGAATGGGTGTCTGACCAGCGCTTTTCCTCTTCAGGCTTATAACTGGAAATGCTGCCTGTATCTCCTTCCTTTGGCCTGACAGCCTCCCTCCCCGCCTGTCTTCTCCTTCTTCTTCCAGAGTCTGATTAAAAAAGAGACAAGAAGGGCCAGCCCCATCTGTCCTCAATATTCCCTGAATTGGGTACATCAAAGACCAGTGTGTGACTGGTGCATTGACTAGCCCTCCTGCAAAAATTAACCTAATTCATCCCTGTTCTTCATCTTATTACAACAGAAATACTCTTCCCCCTTCTCAAACAAGATTGTCATTTGTTTCTTCTGGAGGGAGAAGTAAGGGGATTTTAATGTGCTGTCAAAATTTTAGTAGTCAGAACATTCGATCCCAAAATAAATCTCTCCTCCTTTGCAGGTGGTGAGCTCCTGACCTGCCATCTCTCCTGCTACTTCCTCCCTTCCCTCTTCCTTTCTTTTGGCAGGTCCTACACCTTGGGGAGACTGGGATCAGAGTGAGGATAGGCCATGTGATCTTTCTCTCAGATATTGCCATCTGCACTAAGCTCTCTAAAGTCCCTTGTCCAGCATCCTAGGCCACCCCAGCAGACCCTGGACATTTACCACAATCCAGCGTGTCCAAATGGATACAGTGGTCTATGCTGTCTACAAATTGGAAGCTTCACCCAGAGATCTGCTGAGATTATGGGTGGGAGTTCTTCAGTTAGTACCAGCTTTAGAAGCTGCAAGGTAGCCCACTTCCCCCATAAAAGACCTTGATAACAAAGACTGGAAAACAGTCCTGTGGGAGTTGCTAGCTTGTGTATACCCACAACCTCATTATATGCATAGCTTTTAATATTTGGAGACTCTGTGCCAATGCACATTTTCTTGTGTAGTGGGGAACTGGAGCCCGGATGCAATGTATTATTGATTGGATTGTAATTTTCTCTTCTTGGGTTGTATCTACAGTGTATACCATTAGCACAAAATATTAAATTACCAGCGGTTGTATATATTTGTTTATTCGGGTTCAACTCAATGATATTTGCCTTTCGCCTCAATAAAAGATGGTGAATATATAAAAAAAAAAGAAAAAAAAAATTGTAAAAATTCCTACAGAACCTTATGTTTGGAGCAGTGCATTACTTTTATTAAACAGTAGATTAAATAAAAGGAAAAAAATGAATCCAATGACATAAATATATGAGATTCTGTTCTACCATTTTTCTATTCCATAAAAAAGAAAGAGAGAAATGCCATTTTAAAATATTTTCTTCTTCTTCCAAGAATAAAATGGTTCCCTTTGCTGGTTTCCTTTTATTGACCTTAAAATTATACCTCTTCAATATTGAAATAGTTTATCCTCTGTCTGATAGTCAAACTCTCCAGAGTAACTCATGTTTATTCATCAACCACTTTTTCACATACCTGTCATTCTCTAACCTGTTCCTCACTGGTCCACAGCCACATCTTCAACATCACACAGTGGACGTTGGCATTTTAAGAAACGGTATTGCTCCAAAATCACATTTTCAATACACATTATAAAGTAATTTTAAAAGCTTATGACTTATTTACTGACTTAAGTAATTAATACAAAAGCCAAAATCATCAAACTAATCAAAACAACTGTATTAGTTACCTAGAGGTGCTATAACAAATCACCATGAAATACGTGGCTTAAAACATCAGAAATTTATTTTTTCAATATTCTGGAGATCAGAAGTCTGAAATCAAGGTGCTAGAAAAGCCATAATGTCACAAAATGGTCTAGGGAACAACCTTAATTGCCTTTTCCAAAATATCATGGTACTTTGAATTTCTCTGCTTATGGTAGTATAATTGCAATTTGTACATTCATCTTCACATGACTCTATGACCTCTCTGGTGCCAATAAGACAGGACATCATTCACCCCCTGTATGACCTCCTTTCAACTAGTTTCATCAACTAGGACACATTTCTATATAAGATTATGTTCTGAGTGTCTAAGTAGACATGAATTTCGGGGGTGCATTATCAAACCCACTATGACAACTAACCTACTGAAGTTAACACTTTATCATTACACTTCACTAACAGTTAATCCATCTTATAATTTAATACAACTTTTAATGTGCCTTATTCACAAACCCATTATATTGCCCTTGTTTCCTTTCATCTACCCTTACCTAAACACTGAAAGGATCTCAACATTTTCCTTCTGGGTGTCTACAGCAAACAGACAGTAAAGCAATGAGACAAAAGAGGGTTTTTTTACTACACATTAATGATTACAATGTACAAATAAGAGCTCCAAACTGCTCAACAATTCTTTCACAATACTTCATAGCTTCACTTCTTTATTTCCATAGGATAACACAGCATTTATAATTATTTGATCCAGCAGGAGCCTCCTCTTTTCCTCATCTTCAAAACAAATTTATAAAGTGCTCATGTTTGTTCATATTCTTCTCTTTCCTTCACTATGCCTATGATTATCTTAGAGAAATTGGATCTCTCCCCTGGGGTTGTAGATATCTTTCATTCTCACTTTCTCCAATACTTTGCTTATTCTATAAATACCACTCATTTACACTCCCCAGCAATCCATTTTCTTCTCTACTTGTTTATTAAACATTTTCAACATATAATCATTTTAATATTTTAAAACTTGATGATCTATTATGTCTCCTTTCAACTTTTATTGTTCTCATTTACTTTAATTATGAAAGTACTAATGGCAAAATTATTTCCAATTCTTTATCTTATGTCCTCATAATGATCAACAAGTGAAGATCTTTTCTTCCACTTAAACACATATGTCAAAGTTATACTATGGATCTTTTCATTGGTAGTTACTATATTTTATTTTCATTCTTAGGAAAAACATTTTTTGGAAATTAAGGATGAGTTGATTTAGTAGGGACTTCTTGGATAATGACAAGCAGTTAAAAACACATAATATAGGTGACGGGTTAATAAAAACAATTTAGAAATTTTTGGCAACTCTTGTTTCCTTGGAATTCTAGGCCTATATTGTATTCTGCTTTGCTTTAATAAATGAGATAACTCAATATATGTTTGAAGTACACATAATAAAATTACACAAGAAAATAATGACCTCCCACAGCATGATGGCATATTTTTGTAATCCTAATGACTCAGGAGGCTATAACAGGATGATTACAAATTGAAGGATATCATTAAGTCTGGGACACTTAATGATATCCTGTCTCAAATAAAATAAAATAAAATAAAATGAACAGGAATCTAACTTAGTGGTAGAGCACTTCTTTATTGAACCCTCAGTACCACAATAAAGCAAAAAAAAAAAAAAAAAAAAAAAGAAAAGAAAAGAAAAAAGAAAAGAAAAACCTACTTAAGACTCAACTATCTCCTAATTTTGGACATCACATTTTTTTCAAACTTAGAAATATCAGAAAGCAGTGAAAATCTGTACTCTGACTTTTGGCTTAGGCATGTTAGCCTTGAAAAAAAATGCTTGATGAAAAGAAAGTCTGAGAAAGAACTCAAAGAAGTAAAATTTCCTACTGAATTTTAGAATTCCTTTACCTCCTACTGCAGAAACATAATACACTTGTTCAGTTCATATTATCCAAGCAGTATGTACTAAATCAAGACTCAAATACTTCCTCATCCTGTATACATCGATGTTTTGTGCCAACTATAACTTCAGTTTCCTGTATCATCTTAAGAATTTCAGTGGTTAATTTTTGTTACAACAAGGTGTTCTCTGACCAACTGTCTCTATCTCTGTTACAAAATCTTTTATATTTAAAAAATAATATCTACTGTGCAGCATGTCATGAAAAAATTAGGTAGTTATCAGTTCTACCTCCTTAAGCATTTATAAAATATTTGATTAACATAATCGTACATACTTATGAGGTATAGTGAGATATTTCAATACGTATCTATGATTCATAATGATTGAAGCAGAGTACCATTTTCATCTCCTATCATTATTTTCTATTTGGAACTCTCAAGTTTCCTTCTTTAGTTTTCCATACAATATGTAATAGTTTACTGTGAGCTATAGTCACCCACTGTGCTGTAGAGCACTAGAATTTACCACTGCTATCTACTATGTTTTGGAACTCATTGCCCATCCCCTCTCTTTCCTTTCTATTATATGTCCAGCTTCTAGTAACCACTACTTTGCATTCAGATCGCCTCATCTTTTTAACTTGCACATATGAGAAAAAACACAAGGTATTTGTCTTTCTGTGTCTGACTTATTTGTGCTACAAAATCTTTAAACTCTTTGCTCCATGTAAAAGTTATTTTATAGCTGTTTTCAGGTTATAATAAGTCCACATAGATATACTTAAAGGCTTGTGGTTTTTGTACATGAGTAAAATACATAAAATAAAAGTTCATGAAAAATCCTTTTAAATTTCAGTTGAAATGTCTTATCATTTTCATTTGATGATGATACAGATTACTGATTAATGCCTGTGAATAATTAAAATAATTGTACAGATCACAAACTTATTAAATATTTATTCTAGAAATAAACATTTATAATAATAGAGTGTTCTAGTCATTCTATGAGAGATTTGAAAACAAATTAAATTTAATTAAACATATGATGAATTTATTACCAGCTAATATTTTGACAAAATCAAATATCCAAAATCATTTTATATTTTCACTATTATTTAAAAATACATTTTTAAAATGTACCTGTAATAATGAGCTATAGGTTTAAGAGATAACTAGAAAATTTTAAAAGTATGTTGACAAGCACTTAGAACTTATCTAATATTACACAATTTTCTGCCCACAATGTGTTTTTAAGGAATAAAGTCTGAACTACATAGATAGCTGTCAAGATGTCATAAAAATGTTCACTCTATTAACTTCACACTTGGCTTTTGCCAAAAGAAAAACCTAACTCACTGGTGGTTTCTATTGTTACTATTGAACTTTTTGTTCAACAAAAATAATTTGCAAGCTCAACTTCCCATTCTGTAGTAAAAAAAATGATATTATGTAAAGGAAACAACTAAAATGTCATATTCATAAATTTTATATGGAACCTATGATATCAGTTTCAGATGGTTATAGTCATTTCCCCTGGGAAAATGTTAATATTCTAAACTTATATGAAATAAAAATGTTTCCCTTTATCAACAGAAAACAAACCAAAACAAAATGTAAAGAAACTGAAACTATTTTCAGTATGCTGAATAGACTATGTACTTTGATGGAAATGTCACTTTTTTTTTTTTTTTAGTGAAAGGACAAACCATTAAAATGAAAACAAGAAGAAAATCATCTTTAGTTAATGCTTAAGTAGCCATTGTCACAATTTTATCTCTGGTCAAGTATATTCTGTCTCTGAAATACAAAGCAAAATGCTTATAAAGTGAAATGAATGTTGATAAATACTGCATTATTTGATTATACTTTTCTTCATTTTGTTTATAATTTTTATTTTCAAGATTCTTCAATGCTTTCAGCTGAAGAATATGGTACAGTTTTGAGGAAGTATTAAAGAAAGAACATAAAGGTGTTATGTCATTATGTGCTTTCATATACTGTCCCTGGAATTTATTTCACCTATCCTAATTAAACTAAGTAAACTCAGAAATGCTCATATTAGTCCTCACTGTGAAAGTGCAGTATATGAAGCACACACAACACATATGAAATATTAATGTGTGATTATTATGCTGTTTCTATTTGCAAGAAAACATATATTTCAGATTACCTTAAAATTTGTTTCTGTATATTATTCATAAAATATTTCCAAATTCATTTGATAATTCATTTTTTTATAATTTTATAAAATTTATAATTATATGTTTTTATAATTTTTATAATTTTATAATGTATAAATTACATTATAGTTATACATAATGTTGGGGTTCATTTTGATGTAATTACATATGTATGGTGTATAATTTGCTTCAACTTACACCCTAGCACTTCCTTTGTCCCTCCTCTTATTCTTTCCCCTGTTTCCCTTTCTCTAATCCACAAGTCTTCTATTTTTTTAGTAGTTTTATAAATGGATATATATATATAAATGGATATATATATTTTATAAATGGATATATATTGTATATGATATATAAAATACATAATATATAAATGGATATATATGTAATATAATATATGTACATAATATGTGTTATGTACATATATACATAATATATATACATATATATATCATGAACATAAAATATATATAGTGATATTAGTTCTTTAGGATAAATACCACGGTGTGGGATAGATGGGTTATATAGTGGTTCCACTTTCCCCCCACATTCTAGCCAGCATTTATTTTCATTTGTGCTTTTGACATTACCATGCTGACTGTAATGGAATGCAGTGTTAATGTAGATTTGATTTTCATTTCATTGATTGTTAAGAATGTTCAAGGCCCTGGGTTCAATCCCCAGCACCATACACATATACACACACCAAAATAAAAGTTCAACATTTTTTATATATTTGTTAGGCATTTGTACTTTCTTTTGGAAGTGTATGTTTTGTTTTTTTTCTCAATTATTGATTGGATTATTTTACAAGAGTAACAACAGCAGTGAAATTTTTTATGATAATGACCCAAATTTGATTCTATCTCATATATACATTACAGGATTTATAATGGTGAATCTATTTTTATGAACTTATTTTTTTATCAACCATACTTCTTTTTATTAAAATAATTTTACAAATAGATCTGTCATACTATATTGTTGAATGAAAGGCAAAACATATAAGGAAAACAAAACTGCTTAAGAAAAAAACAATTGTAAGTAGAGAAGAAGAACACAGATGTTTTGTATAAAGCAGTGAACTAGAGAATGGAAAGAAAGTAATTATATACAATCACTTGTGACTGAATTTTAGAACTTAACCTTGCATATCTGCCCTTTCTTTTCAGTGTGTCTCCTCTATAGACTTTCTCACTTTTGTACTATGTGAATAAAGATGACTACCCAGAAGCAAAATAAATATTTGGGAATTCTCACATTAAATTTTGTAGAGAAAAAAATGGCTTGGCTTCCACACACTCCTAAAGCAGTTTTATGGTTATGAAAAGTACTTTCCTAAATTCTATAGAATAAAAAGAACTTTAAAAATCATTTCCAGAAATCAAATCATCTAAGAATAGAACTACCATTCCATTAAAATTATCATTGATGATATCTTTACCTTGAAAATTTTACTCCTCTATAAGTAATCATAATTTTGATTCTAGGGAACTAGGGTTCAGGAAGCCATCCATGAATTACATGAGGATCTTTTCTCGGCATGGAAGCCAGGGAGATTTAGGTTTGCCCTTGGGAACTCTCCATGGCACTTCTAAGGCAATAGATTGCCCAATGCACCTGACCTTTATCTTTATTCTTCTAGGAAGATCCCTCATAGTAGCTCAGGAGATAGGCATAACCCGCTGGGAACTTGACAGCCCACCTTCAACCATTTTTGGTGAGGAACATTCTATGGAAGACCTTTGATATTTCCCAACATAAATAAAACAGGTATGAACTCCATTTTGACCAAAGTCTGGAAGATCAATCCATATGATCAGCTTGCCCATCCTGTGTTCTGTGTTTTTATTTTCTGCCATTTTATTTCTCTTAGCTTTTCTCTCTCAGCCAACCAATACCACTGAGAGGAACCCCATTCCCACCACCTGCACAGGACTTGGGTGGGACTGGGGTGTGACTCAGTGGTAGAACATTTTACTTAGTGTGCACAAAAAAGCAGCTAAATAAACACAAGTTAATCACCAGACAATCCTATTGCCACTTGCTTAATATAAAAAGGTTGGATTTTGTTGTAGTAATATTATTACAATATAACAAGAAAAGAAAAATTTGTTACGTACTGATGAGAAATGGAGCTTAACAAAAATGACTAATATTTTAGTAGAACTTCCAAAACTCTAAGCTCTTAAATAATACCAATTAATACTCCCAAATGATAGCAGATTATGCTAAGTGAAGCTAGCCAATCCCTAAAAAACAAATGCCAAATGTCTTCTTTGATATAAGGAGAGCAACTAAGAAGAGAGTAGGGAGGAAGAGCATGAGGAAAAGATTAATATTAAACAGGGACGAGAGGTGGAAGGGAAAGGGAGAGAGAAGGGATATTGCATGGAAATGGAAGAAGACCCTCATTGTTATACAAAATTACATATAAGAGGATGCGAGGGGAAAGGGAAAAAAATCAAGGGAGAGAAATGAATTACAGTGGATGGGGTAGAGAGAGAAGATGGGAGGGGAGTGGAGGGGGGATAGTAGAGGATAGGAAAGACAGCAGAATACAACAGTCACTAGTATGGCAATATGTAAAAATTTGGATGTGTAACCGATGTGATTCTGCAATCTGCATTTGGGGTAAAAATGGGAGTTCATAACCCACTTGAATCAAATGTATGAAATATGATATGTCAAGAGCTTTGTAATGTTTTGAACAACCAATAAAATAAATAAAGAAGAAAAAAAACTAAGGACAGTTAGTGAACTTATCTAATTACCTAAGGAAACTTACTTATTGAAGTAGAAGCTAAGATTCTATCCTAGGTCATATAGCCAGAGTCTATTTTCTCAACAATGATGTCAAATAGAAAGGATGGAGTAAGAAATAAAAAGGGAGAGAACTGGGATTGTAGTAAAGAGAGACTTGGAAGGGAGGTAGATACAGCAAGTAAATGGCAGAGTGTCATAAACTATTTGGCTCTCAGATCAAGTTCTTCCACTTAAACTACCTGGCACAAGGAATCTACATAGGAACAAAGATGACTATTTCTTCCCCACTTCATCTGACTTTCTGCTGCACAATCTATTCAGAACCTCACACTTGGAAAACACTTTTAGCATAGAACCATTGAGACAATGCCCAGGCACATATTGCAAGCACTAAATTAAATGCACATATTTTTGACACAAGTAATTTCAACATCTTTATTTTTTCCTCTGATGGAAGGAGCAGAGAGCATTAACCATTTCTTGAATAATTATAATATGTAAAGGAACAATGGCTTTGTGTTAATTTTCTACAGAAAGCATCTTTTGCCATGGGTCACTGCAAGTTTTATTTCAAGGAGATAAATCCTCCTGAAGGAGAAAGAGATTTGTGGCATATTACTTGGAAGTAGCTCTCACAATACAGAATTAAACAATAATGATGCCTACACATACAATGAAAGATGAGGTGACTTCAGTGCTCCTGCTCCATTTATCTTCTAAGAAATAGCCAAGGGTTGTTCAAGGATACCATATCCACTTATTTTCAATTATCTGTGCATAGATTGAGGAATGAGGTTTGATATACCTTTTTCTGGAGAAGACCACAGCCGGCACAACTATTGTTTAACCTCCACATACTTAGGATTTCTAAATAAATTTCTTTCAGTTTTTTAAGATCAATGGGGTTTTGAGTGAACTGTTGCTATAGGTCAATTCCATATACTACATTTAAAGATATTTTTTCTGATATGCTCTTCTGGAATCAGGGTCTTAGACTGAAAAATATACTTTTTGACTAAGATCTGATTGTATTGATAATAATATTTTAATTATTTTGATATTTAAAAACTGAATTTAAATAAATTTAAATAAATAATTTTCTATATCCATATTTTTACATCACATCGAAATTACCACAATGGTTAGACTGCATTATGCAGTTTCTATCTCAATCATTTCCTTCAATTCATTTTACATACTGACCTTAGGTATACCTTCTTGAAGCATAACTTTGACACATGTGACACTTGCATGCATAATAATACATAATACTCAGTAAGTGTTAGGGAATCCAAGAGGAAGGGCATGCTGTGATAGGACAAACAGGCCTCAATGCTGCATTCACAATTGACTCTCCCTTCAGATGATTCTGCTTTTTTTTTTTTTTTCACCTTACTGAAAATTTGTTGGTCTTCATTCCTACCTTTTCAGTGGATAAGTTTTCTCCCAGAGGCTTACAAAATCTCCATTGGTTTATCCTTGTAAATCAAGAGAGAGGAACAAAAGTAGAACCTCCTTATTTACATAAAACTTCTATAATTTAAATTCTACAGTTCAAAACAAAAGGGAAAAGAGAAAAATATTTGACAAAAATAGATTAGGGGGCGAATAATCCATAATGTTGGTAGTCCATGTCCTCTCTTTTCACTATTTTTAACAGTAGCTAAACTGCAAATTTGAAAATGAAAGTCACTTGTTCCAAAAGTCATTAACTTGATATTTTCTTTGGGCAAGATATATGTTGAACTTTACCCTCAATCTGGGATATATCTGTACCCCAGAACTGGCCTTGAAGTTTCTGTTACTTCATAGTTTATATAGTTTCATTAGATTAAAAAAAAAGATGATGATGATATATTTTTAAATTTATGGGAAAAATTAAATGACTTTGAAATATATTTTGGTGTAAATAAGTTTTTAAGCAAAGAATATAGGTCTCGAGCTAAAAGATAAAAAGTTAATAGATTCTACTAGAGAGTAGAATTTGAATTGGCAATAGGAAGCAATTGTGAATTCAAAATGAAAGTAAAAACACAACAGGAAAATCCAAGAAATAAATAAAAATTGAGAAAAATACTTGCAATCTGCAAAACAGACCATATAAAAACATTTTTTTTTTCCAAAGTAAAGTCTTATTAACATTGATCTATACTGAAGGATCAATCATCAGGACAATTCATCCTGGAAACCCAAGCTGCTCACAGAAGAACTAGCAGTGGACTCAAGTAAGGTAGTCTCAGAGTTTGTTGTTGAAATCACGACAGAATGATTATCAATATTTCTTGGTAGTTCTCTGCACTTCAAAAAATGTAAAAGCTCTTTCCATAAAGAAACGGTAGCACAACAAAGAGAAACAAAACATACTACCTTAAAAAAATTCTGTTCTTGTTTTCATTATTTTTTAATCTTGATCCCAAAACTCATAAGAATTAAGCATGATTCTGTACTTTTAAGTGCATGAGAGAATGTGTATGTCAAAATTATTTAACTTACTCTAATCAGATATTCGTAATCTGAAATAAATAATAATTAAGATATAATTAGATATTTCTTAAATATAAAAAATAATATTATTAAAAAGGCCAATTGAGTAATAAGTGAAAAATTAGATAATTTCTAATAAATATTTCAACATATCATAGAAAGATTTTTAACCCTATTTTAATTAAAAACAATGATGGCTACTTTGTTTCTGAATATCCTGTTCATAGGGGAAGGTAATAGTTGTTGAAGACGGTACACTGGTAGAGATTTGACTCTTGAAACATTAAAAAAGGGGAGTGGTGATTGAGGGCAGGACATTTTCCTCCTCAGTTTTGGAATATATATACAAGGACTAAAAACATTAATTCTTTTAAAAATTAAGTGAAGTCAAAAATATAAAAATCTATTTTCATACATGTATTAAATAATTATTTGTACTAGATAAACACTGAGAAAAATAACTGTCCATCAAAATAGAAAAATTAGAGTGTGTTATAAAATAAAATACACTGAATATATTAGAAAATTACTGATATAGAAACAGTTATATTTCCATAATGAGAAACTAACTGGGAGGGAGTTTGTGTAACTCAGTAGTAGAGTGCTTTCCTAACATGCCTGAGTCCTTGCGTTGATACCAGCAAAACACACACATGTGTGAGTGTGTGCACGCACACACACAGACACACATACACACACACCTGATATAAAGGAAAAAAGAAAAGAAAAAAATTCAAATACCTTTATCTGAATTTGTGGAAATAAATAAGTAGATAGATAGAAAGATAGATATTGAAAGATATGCAAAAAGTCACAAAAGACCAAATGATTATCTCAGAATGTGAATGCTTAATTTTTCACTTCCTGAAATTTTATAAATAAAAGATTTTATTTATAATAAAATATATTATTCAAATTTTTAAAAATAAATATTTATCCATATTAAATTTCCTTTTAAATATTTGAAAGTCTTACAATCTCAAGTCCTGCCATATATTTTCTATTTCTGAGATACATTCTAGTATATAAATATGTTAGTAAACTTTCCACCACTTTGACAAAATACTGACATAAACAACTTAAAAGGATGAAAGATTAATTTAGTCTTGTGGTCTAAAGGTTTTAATATGTGGTAATTTGGCTCCATTGCTTTTGGTGCCAAGGTATCATAGAAGTACCTGACAAAGGAAGTGTTTTTTTCACTTTAAACCAGGAAACAAAACACAGAAACAGGAAGTGACCATGTTCTAATCCCTTTCAGTCACTTCCTTAATGACCTAACTTCCTTGTACTTGGTCATACACCTAAAAGTTGCACCACCTTCTAATAGCACCACAGGCTGAAGATTAAGACTTTAAAACATGGGCATTCGAAGAGCTTTTAACATATAAAAACATAACAATGAATCAAAGAGTCACAGAACACCTAGATATGTCAGATGTTATTTTGAAATCCTCTCTCAATCTATCCCTGTCAATCTATCTCTCTGTCAAAAACTTACACCCTTGGGCTGGGGATGTGGCTCAAGCTGTAGTGCACTCTCCTGGCACGTGTGCGGCCTGGGTTCGATCCTCAGCACCACATACAAACAAAGATGTTGTGTCTGCTGAAAACTAAAAAATAAACATTAAAAAAATTCTCTCTCTCTCTCTCTTTAAAAAACAACAGCAACAACAAAAAAAACCTTACACCCTTTCTTCTCCAGCAATTTTATCTAATTTCCATACATTCATCTCTCTTTCTTTAGGCAGCATTGCACCAGTCTTGTTGCAGTCTGCTATTTATTGTCTAAAATTGGTTTATTAACTCATTTCATTTGGAATAAGCCAGGTAATTTTGACACTTGGGTTGTTGAGATGACAGGCTATGATCAATAACAAATCAGAATTGGTCCTGGTCAAATCAGGAGCTGCATACTGTAGCTCCAAAGTACTACAGTCTGATTTGACTGATGTAAATAATTCCCTGTGAAAAAAATGTTCATCATCACTAATAATTAGAGATATGAAAATCAAAACCACTCTAAGACTTCATCTCACTCTAGTCAGAATGGCAGCTATTTTAAAGACAAACAACAAGTGTTGGTGAAGATGTCAGGGAAAAGGTACACTCATATACTGTTGGTGGGACTGCAAATAGGTGCAGACATTATGGAAAGCAGTATGGAGAGTTCTTGGAAAATTGGAAATGGAACCACCATTTTACCCCGTTATCCCTCTCCTCAGTCTATACCCAAAGGACTATACTACAGGGACACAGCCACATCAATGTTTATAGCAGCACAATTCACAATAGCTAAACTATGGAGTCAACAAGATGCCTTTCAGTGAATGAATGGATTAAAAAATGTGGCATATATACACAATGAAATATTACTCAACAATAAAAGAGAATAAAATCATGACATTTGACATAAATGGATGGAGTTGGGGAAGATAATGCTGAGTGAAGTTAGCCATTCCCAAAGAACCAAATGCCCAATGTTTTCTTTGATATAAGGAAGCTGTTTCATAGTGGGTTAAAGAAGGGGAGCATGAGAGGAATAGATGTGCTCTGGATAATGCAGAGGGGTTGGAGGGGAAGGGAGGAGCATAGGGTTATTAATGATGGTGGAATATGATGATCATTATTATCCAATGTAGAGGTATGAAGAATTGATATGAATATACTATGTATACATAACCAGAGATATGAAAAATTGTGCTCTATATGTGTAAAAAGAATTGTAATGCATTCCATTGTCATAAATAAATAAATAAATGATTCTTGGGAGAAGAAAAAGAATAGTGGAAAGGGGAGAATGGATAGAGAATGGTCAGTAGGTACAAAATTTTACTTGAATAGGAGGAAAAAGTGCTATTGTACTTTTGCATAATAGGGAATAGGGTGCCTATAGTTAAAAATATTGTACTATGTATTTAAAATTTTTTTTAAAAAATAACAAGAACAGAGTGTCTTGAGTGTTGTAACAATAAAGAAATTATAAATGTTTGAGGTCATATGCATACTGAATGCTTTCATTTTGTTATTACACAATGCATCCATATATGGAAACATGACACTCTACACCCCATGGATATATACACATTGTGCACATACATTGTGTCAATTAAAAACAAAATAAAGCAAAAACAAAAGAAAAACAATAACAGCAACAAAAGCCCAACAAACTACTTGGTGTAATTGGAAAAATTTCACTAGTCTTGAGGGCTTTGATTACCGAGTCAATCATAATTCTGATAATGAATATTTTATGAGCTAGTGTTTAAAAAGAATGAGTGTTTTTTATAAACTACAAACTTTCAAATAATTAATCTTCAGCCTAAAATACTGATATTTGGGAAAAAGAAGAAATAAATGAGTAGAAAATAAAACAAGATATATAAAAAGTTATTATTATCATTATTTTTTTTTAAATAATGGTTTTTGTCAACATTCAATTATTAGCCTGTCTGGAAAATGCTAAGTCTCAATCCAAATAAAATCGCATTTTATCCCACTTCACTGCTACAATGTATGAAATCTGGGGCATGTTCATTTCTTTTAATCATGTATAATGTGCATATCATAGTTTGATATTTCTACTGTCCTTTTATTTTACTGAATATAACTCTATACTAATATATAAAAAGACTTTAAAATTGTATGTCTATACATACATCCATGCATTATTTTTCATTTTATATATATTAAAAGGAATTTCATCTTAAGGCCTATATGTAATTATTCAGGAAGTAAGGTCAACTTTATTTATTTATTTAATTTTAATTCCAGGAAAATTACCACTATCTCCACAGACATAAATGTAGTACAAAACACAACAATTTTTGTGGCAAGATTATAATAATAGTTTCTATTTTTCACTCTTTTCCTTTATAACTTATTTTTAATTCAGTAGCTAGAATGATCCTCTTAAAACACACATAACTGAATCCTTTACTTAAACCCCTCTACTTAGTCTATTATAAGGAATAAAACTTAAGCACTTCAACTAATCTCTCTTTGTGACCTCTCTGACTGTATTTATCCCTCTTGATTTAATCAGATTTGTCCTGCTTGCTCGATATCCACTTTTCCTCAAACCGATTGTATATAACACTATCTCTAGGTCTTTAAACTCTTATTTCATCAGTCCAGAATGCTTTCCCTTTACAAGTCTGCAGGACTTACTCCCTCACATTTTTGTCTGTACTCAAATACAACACCTCTCTTGACCATGGTATTCTAATTTTAAAATCCTTTTCTAATGTCTTTCTGACTTTTATCATTTGCATTTGTGAGATTTCTGTTACTACAAAAAGTAACTGAGATAATGAACTTATAAAGTTAAAAGGTTGAGTTTTTCTCACTTAATGTGAAAGTTTCACTCGATGACCAATTGGACTCATTGCTCTGGGCCTTTCACAAGGCAGCACATTGTGGCAGAAAGTCATGGTGCAACAAGATTTTTCACTTCATGGTCAGGGAACAAAAGAGAAAGAAAAAAATAATAAGAGCTGAGGTCTTCATCTCTTTTAACAAGCCTCTGTGACCCACAGGACCAGCTGACTAGAGTTTCTACCACTTCCCAATAACAACAGGCTGAGGACTAAGTCTTTAATACACTGGCCTTTGGTGGACATTCCAGATCCAAACTATAGAATCAACCAAACATGTATTTTAGTTTGCTTATTTATTTATGTTTATATTTAATTATTGTTTTCCATCTTTCCCACTAATCATAAGCTCTTTCCCACTAACCATAATCATAAAATGGAATTTTTGGTGTGTGTTTAGTGATACATGACTATTACCAAGAATTTTATGGTGCATAATAAAAACTTGAGTTGTTTTATTAGGCCTCACTTTCTTTCTGCAGTTGCCTTGAGCACCATCTCTGAATTACATCATCTCCTTTGTAACTGGGCTCTTTGAATTTTTATATTTCAATAGTCCTCAAATAGCCTAAATAAATCAAGTGCATTTCCAATCATAGGTTTTTCTAGTTGCTCTTCATATCTATCATTTTCTTCTAATTATTTCTGATATTGCATCAGTAACATCAAAATTTATCTTTTAATTTTTATGTTTTCTTTTTTTTAATAAAAGGTAGATTCCATATGACAAATATTTGATGGCTTTTTTACTGTTTTACATTCCTATCTCTTAGCAAAAAGACTGTGTAACTCTCCCTTGAAAATAATTAGCTAAAAAATTAAATGATAAAAAAATGGATAAAATTTAATTTCTGTTATTGTGTCATTTTTGAAATAAAATAAATCTCCTTTCAAATAATATAAATCATTAGAGTAAACTTTAATAAATAATGTGAATTCTACTACTGTGTGATAAAATTAATCAATTTATAGGCATGATATACATATAAAAGGATATTAATGCTTATCTAAAATAATTTTATTTTTCTTGAAAACTGAATTCAGAAATAGAATATTATTTTGAAAGTTTCACATCTTTGTATATAACTTTGGGAGATATTAACATAGAAACTGTATGTATCTTAGACAAGATTCATGATTGCAATTTGTGAGAAGATGAGAAGATGAAAGTTAGATATCTGTAAAATAAGATGAAATGGAAAAAGTTATGTAAAATGTGAACTGCTCGTAACATATTTTCATTTATTTCAGTTTGCTTGGCCTTCCATCCATAAAATGAATTGGATTTTGATCTCATATAAATCTCCATAATTTTGAACCCATGTGAATTTTTAGTTACAAAGTTTCTTAAGTCAATATAGTCCAATATATTTTCCATGGAAAACTACTTGAATTAGATGAATTCTTTGTAATAATATTTTTCAATTTAAGTAGAAATGTAATAACTTATTCTGTTTAATCACATGCATAGTTAAATGCAATTTAAATTTATAATCTTGATTATATCCTTTAGAAAGCCAAGAAAAATAATATAGGAAAAGAAAAAAAATAGAGAAAATGTCAGACTTTGTGTCATTGTGGCATGGGTTAGAAATAAAGATAAATGGATATTTGACACCATTGAAAATCTAGATAACTAGAAGCCCAAGAAGTTACCCTATAGCACAATACATATCTGGTGTTTTAGGTTCTTAATTTTCTGCTCAGTTATCTGTCCCAGACTTGGAATGCCCTTTGATTAATTCAGTAAAGATTTGAAAAAAACATCTAAGTGTTGTTTAAGAACTTAGGCAAGAAAATTCATTTTTTTTCTGTCTCTAAATGAAAAAAAAAATTGAAAAAGTGAAAGAAATAAAATAGCTTCTTATTATTTATTAATTTCTTTATATGTAAACCTGTACATTTTATTATGTATAATGTTTGAAATATGATATGTCAAGAGCTTTGTAATGTTTTGAACAACCAATTAAAAAAAAAGAAATAAGCAGATGATAAGCAAATTTTTTTTTCAATTGGTAATTTTAAAATGTTATGGAAATATAAGTGAACAAAGAAACCCAACATTTGTACCTTTGGTTTATCAATTTGCCTTTTATTATCTAAAAATATTGCACTGATTTTCTGATTTTCTTATCTATGTACACACACATCATCTAGGAAAGGCAACTGATACGTCCTCTGCACACATTGGAAAGACTTACCTCCCTGCATTTAGGACCTCCTGCATTCTGTTGCACTCTTTGCACAAAAGTTGTGTGATTGACCTCACAATTCAGTCAAAATCAGCTCGATATTTGTTATAGTACCTTCTGACACCCCCAAACCAGGGAATCACAGCAAGACAATAGTTATGCTTTATTGCTTCAAATCAGTTGGCAACTGCTTCTTCCTGGGAGGCAGGAGAAAGTACCAAGTCTCCCAAGTGTGTCTTTAAATAAATAGTCATTATCCTCTGCTGGATACAAAATTGATTGAAAACAACATGGTTAACTTGTATCTGACACATCAAAGGGTTATTTCTGTTACACTACTAATGCAATGGTGTTTTCTGAAGAGCATCCACAGGATCATCCTGTAATTCCCAATTTAGTTCATATTTGTGTCTTCTAATTTCCCTTATATAAAAGAGTGAGCACAGACTCAAAATATGATAATAAAAAGACATAATTTGACTGGGCTTTCTTGTCTTTTGTACCAGTTTATATATGTTAAATACACAAATTAGCTACAATGACTGAGTAGATCACAGACCTACAAACAGATTTATAAAGTTCTTTTTCTACATGCTACAATTTCAAAATGCAGGAAACTTAGTCACTGACATAATCTTTCTTTTGAAAATGTATTTAAACTTTCATTTCCAGGAGTGAAACCCCTCTATGGGATTCCCTCTCTCTCTCTCTCTCTCTTTTTTTTTTTTTGACTCAGGTTGATACAGGGACTATGAGTGCTGTAAGAAAAGAGCCGGAAAGTCTAAGAAAGGTCCAGTGGTGGTGAAGGAACTCTAACAGTGTCAATAGATTTTTCAGTCTTTACTATGTACCATGTTTCTTTAAAAAATTTAAATGTTAAGATTACACTTAAAAATTATATTGCCATTCATCATTTACAATGGTGCTGTAATTTCAGGAGTTTCAAAATGAAAAGAAAAGTGAAATGTAATTTCAATGCCACTTTTATTTCTGTTCTCTGTGCCTCACTATTTGGCAGGAAGTGATGAGCACAATGCCAAGCCATTAAATTGTAGGCATTGCCAGTTCTGTTGGACTGGTGCTGGATGTCCTTAAGGGTTATTTCAGCCCTTCTCAACTTTTCTCCATCTCTTCCTTTTCTGTGCTTAGCTCCCTAAGGGCTGTTCAATCAAGACTCAATAAAAATTGTTGAACTGTTCAGATTTTTATTGAGAGCCTTGATGCTGAGGCCCCATAGGAGCCCACTGAAGAGAGGATTATCCTCGCTATCATTAAGAGGCACAGAGAATGCCAAGGACAAGGGAAGACATAAAACCAAAGCCCGTAATGCAGGGTAATTGACCAAGTCAGCCACCTGTAGGAAAAAGAAAGACACTAACATCAGAAGGAAGCCAAAGAAATAACATAAGGATGTAAAGTGTATGTTAGAAAGAGATTGCACAAATAACTCATATTTGCCAATTTGTATTTATAGAGATACAAATGATACCTATTAAGTAGAATGATGTTTTTCAAATAATAAATATAGTGCAAATTGATGTAAAAAAATCATGTAAGCATTATTGCAAGCATATAGATTCCCTTATTATAAAAAAGGTCATATGTTGATAGTTTTCAGTATCAAGGCAACATGCTACTACAATTTATTGGTAATAGTCTCAATAACTTTGTTTTTCTATCTTTCTAGATGAATATCCTGAAAGTTTATTTTAACAGACTTTGAAAAAAATGTAAAATGCTATATAGATCAGCTGAAATAATATCATGTGTGGAAAAAAATCCATACTATAATTTAAATAACTATATGAGCATGACAAAAACACTTACAATAATTTTAGTTTCCCATTCATTTATTCACTTTGACTTAACAGGCACTTGATGTAAGATAGAAGGTATAGATAGGAATGTAACCGACGCTTTGGGCTTAAGGATATATTTCAGTGAATCAAAGGGACTACAAAGTGAGATAAAGACAGATATGAGAAGGTGAAATAATATTTGTGAAAGCAGAAACTTAAATGTGATGAGACAAAAATGATCACTTTTTAAAAAATAAATCAAGGAGAAATTTATTGAGCAACTATGTCAGTTAGTAATAATTCCTAAATTCTGTGGAATATTAACTACTCTTTTGGTTTGTGGGTTATGATGAAAATAAATAATTATATATATAACAGAATGATTGTTTCCATGTTTTATAAATTTATTCAGAAATTGGTAGGTATGATTTTCATGCCTAAAATATAAAATGTCAACAATTGCTTTTGCAATGTTCCAGATAACATATTATATTTATTTTTTATATTAATATTAATCACCTTATATAATATATGCTATTGATTCATCAAGAATAGGGGATCCATTGCTAATTTCTTAATTGAGTATGGTTACAATTAGATACTAGAACAGAAAGTAATAAATTGCATGACAGTCATTTTCATCTGACCTAACACTTCTAAACTCTGATGATATTCATCTCCTTGAATGCTTGAAAATGGTAGAATCGTGCATCACCAGGATAATTAAATTACACTCTTAGGTGCGTTGGGGGTACGTGAATATTTATAAATCTGTCCAGGTGAATCTAATGGAGAATCAACTTTGAGGTGAACTATTCTAATTTTATTTTTTTAAAAAAAATTACATAGGCATATCAGTAATTTAATTTCTTAGATCTTATTTCATTGATCAGCAGCCACACGTAACTTGAGACACAGTGGAAACTATATTTTAAATCATACCGGTGATTATTTGTGTATAGCAAAATCTGAGATTGTTAACATGTTAATTCATAAAAATAATAATTACTAAATAAGCATTAATTAATAAAATAGAGAGTCCATAATGAATATAAGGAAACATGATATTTGTACTAAAATAAAAATTATCATTTGTGTGTGTGAGCAATCTAGAAAACTTTTGTTTTTTACTAATATGATGTCATTACATAAATTTTACATAACATTTCTAGAAAACAGAAAAGAGACAATTTATAAATAGATACGGAAAAAATTTAAAAAAAAAAAATATATATATATATATATATATATATATATATGTACATAAATGGCATTAGACCAGACACGCTGCACCTACTAGAAGAAAAAGTAGGTTCAGCTCTCCTTGACATTGGCTTGGGAACATCATTAACAAGACTCTTAAACTACAAGAAGGAAAACAAGAATGAACAAATAGGATGGACTCAAACTAAAAATATTCTTCACAAATGAAACATTAAGAATGTGAGCAAAGAGCCTACAGAATGGAAGAAAACCTTTGCCACCTGTATCTTAGATAAAGCATTAATCTTCAGGATATATAAAGAACTCAAACAAACTTAGCACCAAAAAAAAAAAATTCACTCAAATAACCTAATCAATAAATGGGCAGATGAACTCAACAAGTACTCCACAGAAAAAGAAATATAATCAACAAATATATAAAACAATGTTCAACATCTCTAGCAGTTAGAGAAATAAAGATTAAAGCTACCCTGAGATTCCATTTCACTCCAGAAAGAATGGCAATTATCAAGAATACAAGTAACCCGCTGGGGATATGGCTCAAGCAATAATACATTCACCTGGCATGTGTGAGACTCTGGGTTCCATCCTTAGTACCACATAAAAATAAAATAAAGGTGTTGTGTCCAATGAAAACTAAAAAAGAACTATTAAAAAAATTCTCTCTCTCTCTCTCTCTCTCTCTCTCTCTCTCTCTCTCTCTCTTTCTCTCTTTTTAAAAAAATACAAGTAACAATAAATGTTAGCAGGGATGTGGGGGGAGGGGGAAGTACACTTATATATTGTTGGTGGGACTGCAAATTGGTGCAACTACTATGAAAAACACTGTGCAAATTCCTAAGAAAATTTGGACTGGAACCATCTTAAAATCAGCATACAACAGTGACACAGTCACATCAATATTTATAGCAGCTCAATTCACGAAATGAAAATAACAAAGACAGAATAAATTTGACTTTACTTTTCTATATGCATATATGAATACATGACCAATGTAATTCCACATCAGGTACAACCAGAAGAATGGGAAGTCACACTTTTATGTGTTTACTATAGCAAAGCACATTCTACTGTCATGTATAACTAATAAGAAAAATTTTTAAAAAGAAAAATATTTACAAAAAGGAATATATGGAATTGAAGTGATTGAAGTAGAAATCGAAGCCAAAAGCAAATGTATTACAAATTTAAAGTAAAGTAGAAAGAATATAGAGCCCATTCTGTTTAAGACACTTGACATTAAATTGCTGATATGAAATCTCATCATTCTGCAATCTTTAGTGAATATATTCTACAAAGAAAAAAATATTGTTTTATGTAAATCAAAATATCAATACAAAACATGATCTTCTAATGAATAGTCAAAGTTCTTGATTCATCAGTTATTTCAATTATTATCCTTCTTAGGAAGAGGACTATCTCAAAATGATCTTTATTTTTCAGTTATTTCTCTAATTTGCTTTAATCTGGACCAATGCCACAGTTTTGTACTGATATTCATGACCTTGAAATTTGAAATTACCAGCAGTTATTTTGAAGAATGGGCTTCCGTTTAAATTTGTTTAATGTTTCTTCATGATTCACCTCTGGTAATGTATTTTTGGCAAAAATATCATAGAGTAATGATGTATTTCTTCTCATTGCATACATTAGGTGATGCACAATTTAATTCTCCCCATGACTGGTGATGTTAACATTGATCACTTCACTAAAGAGGCCTCTGATGACTCTGCACTGTGCAGTTACTGTTTCTTTCTTTTTTTGTTTGGTGTGTAATCAAATATATAGTTTGTAAGAACACTATATAAACATTTAATTTCATTAAAATTTTTTTCATTAGTTTTTGTAGCATTAATATTTCTTGAGTAAAGAAAATTATGAATGTGATGATTTTGCTCCTTATGATATCCTTCAGTAGAGATACTGAATCAGTGAATATGGGGTAAGTTACAAAACAAACAAACAAACAAACAAAAAACCTCCATTTAACTTTCTGAGTTACTATTACTGTCCTGCCTGATTACCTTTAGTACATGAAATCTTTTCTGAATCTTTGTTTAGAAGTTGAAAAACAGGAAGATTTCAGGACATATTTGCACAGATCATTATTGTAGGCACAAAGTTGCATTTTTGCCTACAATATGCATGTCATGTGTTTAGTAAGCTTTTCTTTTTTCTGATATGGCTAAAAAACTGACCAGAACAATTATAGAGGAGGAAAAGTTTAGTTCACAGTTTCAGAAGTCGTAGTTCACAGATGGTCAGCTCCATCCTCAGGGCTTGAGGTGAAGCTGAACGTCATGGTGGTAGAGTGTGGCAGGGGGAAGCACCTCACATCAAGGTGATCAGGAAGCAGGGAGAATGACTCCACTCACCAGATACAAATATATACTCCATAGCCCCACCCCAATTCCTATTTCCACTAGCCACACCCTACCACTTCAATTAATCCCATCATAGATAATCCACTGATTGGGTTTAGACTCTCACAATCCAATCATTTTTCCTCTGAACCTTCTTGTACTGTTTCACACATAAGTTTTGGGGGACACCTCATACTCAAACCATAATCATGTTTACACATATTTGTAATCACAAATTGAACATTTCATAAGGATCCTTCTGTCTTTGCTGACCTTCTCCAGTGGGTTCATGTTTCTGGTATCTGTTGGGAAAAAAATCTATTTTGATTATTTTCACATTTTGCTATACTTTGGGCTTTCTTAGTAAACAGTATACAAAAGACATATGGTAGAGAATTTTATACTGTTATTGAGGCCATTATGGTTATTAAAGACTTAGGACAATAGGTCTCAATGTTTTCCTTGATTCAGGTTTCTTGAAGTAGACTCATCTAATCTGATTTTTGGAATTCAGTGCCTGTCATCTATTAAATCTGTATTACAGAAGTCATTTCTTTCTGACCTAATAAGTACTTACACATCAATAAAATACCTCTATTTAAAAAGCTATAAATGCCAAATATAGTAAAAATGAAAAATATTCTAAATATAACACAATGCACAAAATAATGATAGCTATTGGGTACAGAATCAGGAAAAACATATTAAAGAGGATCAAAGACAATTTAAAAGTCCCTTTGGACAGTCATAAAAAGAAAATAAGTTTCCAAATATTTTTAAATAGATGAACTTATTAAACTGGCAACATTTCTACCTCATATGGAATATTTCAAGAAAGAAAAAGTACATTCAAGGTCATTTGGAGTTCTCCTTGCATCAAAGAAACCACTCATCTGAGGAGTTGCAAACCATAATTTCGTCTTTTTAAACAAGTTTTGAGAAAGAAAATGAGGAGGAGAGGTAGCGACCTTTTATATTATTTCCCTGTGTGATCAATCCTCTCAGCACTCAGGTACTGGACATCACTTTTTAAAATTATCTCTACACAGATTAGCACAGACATTAGTCATCACTTAAAAATATGAGAGGTAGTAATAAGTTTATTATGTATTCAATTATGCAAGCATCCAGATAACATTTAAAGCTTAATGTCTAAGAAAAGATCAGAAAAGATAAGGGAATATTGCTAGAGTAGATTAGGTAGTGGGTTGTATGTGTGTGTTTGTGTATGTATTTGTACTTTATCCCAGATTAAAGAAATTAGAAAGACTTGAAACATTAAAACTAAGACCAAACACACAAATAAGCAATTGAATTAAAGGAATGTTCAGTTAGAAAAAATAGATACTATACAGTTTACACAATAAAATTGTAATAGTATCTGGCATATTCAAGAATTTTAAAACTAATAATTTTCTTTAAAATATCTGAAGCCAAGTGTAGGAAAAAAGATATATGCACGAAAAGAAAAGGAGGAACTGAATTATGGAGAAATTTTCTAGTATTCCCAAGGGAACTGGGCTTTATCCAAAGTTCCTTGTGAGGAAATAAGGAGGATCAGATGCAAACTTTCAGAAGATACTCTGCAGTGTGGGCATGGGGCCACACTGGAAAGATTTTTTGTCAAGTTGGCCATCTTGGTGCACACCTATAATCCCAGTGGCTCAAGAGGCTGAGGAAGGAAGATAGAAAGTTCAAAGCCAGCCTGAGCAAAAGCAAGACACTAAGCAACTCTTTGAGACCCGACCCTGTCTCTAAATAAAATACAAAATAGGCCTTTAGATGTGGCTAAGTGGTCAATAGTCCCTTAGTTCAATCCCTGGTACTTCCCTTTCTCCCAAAATATAGTGCTTTGATGCTGTGTCAATATAAAAGGACTTTTAGGACAGTTGCCAAGCAGTGGTTTAGTTCAGACTAAGAATCACTGTGGTCACTTTTTGAGTATTCATGGTGGATTCCTATTAGTAAGGTAGAAAGACTCTAGATACACTTTAGAGTCTGTGTTGGATACAGCAGAGGTGTCAAAGTGAGGAAACGCAAAAAAGTAAACATACAATAGTATCTTATTTCCTGCATCTGCTATTGAGAGGATGATGGTGCCTTTTAATAATAGAAGAAACAATAGAGAAAGGGAGATTTGTAGGCAGGCCAAAGAGAGTTTTGCTTTAAACAGGCTCTGTTAGAGGTACCCATGGGGCATTTTCTTGGAAAACATCAATAGACATTTAAACCTACAGGACAGGAGCTTACAGCAGGGAGCTGGGCCTGGAGATACAGATTTAAAAGTCATAAACAAGACAATGAAATCTCCCACAGAGATCAAATAGAGGGAATGGAAAATAACTGACAAACATCAACATTTAAGGAAAGTCAGAGGGACAGATGTCACAAAGGCACCTAAAAGGGAGCAGTGAGTGAGATGGAAATGTACTCGCAGACAGACAGTCGTGTCACGAGTACAGGGCACTTAGCTGAACACTTCAAAGTTCCTTCTGATGTATGAAACCTCAAAGCCAAACAATGTGGTTTGTGCCACAGGGAAGCAATTCTGTGTAGATACAGTTCTCAGTGTAAATAGCTGAGGAAGCTAAATATATATATATAATATACTTGATTTTCCAAACTCAAGATATATAGCATTGGTGATATGGGTAACAGAACAGAACAGTTTCAGTATATCTAATAAAATATTACTTAAAAAATATTTACCGGAGATTTTTATCTT
Organism: Ictidomys tridecemlineatus; assembly: GCF_052094955.1. Taxonomy (NCBI): domain Eukaryota; kingdom Metazoa; phylum Chordata; class Mammalia; order Rodentia; family Sciuridae; genus Ictidomys; species Ictidomys tridecemlineatus. The sequence continues at coordinate 90,119,587 of NC_135484.1, read as the reverse complement.
CCTTCCTGTACTGTCTCTTTTGAATATCATTTATTACCATGTTTCCATTCTGGAGTGGAAAAAAATCTTCAAATATGATGGAAATATCTGTTCATACCCATGCTTGAATCTGTTACCTACATCTTAGCTACCTACTAATTAGTAGGTAGCTAAGATGTACCTGATAGACTCTTTAAAATTTCTTCAGAAGTTCTGGTAGAATAATTCTCTCCTCCTTCACAGAAAGGAAAATGAGTCATCTTCATGTGTCCTTCCTTCAGTATTTTAATTCCCAGCACTTGCATTCTAATTTTAGTGTCTGTGGATTGTATTCCATGACATGGTGACAACTTCTGTGTATTTTTTATACAGCATAGCTGCCACATATATCCTATTCCTTTTTTAAGACCAATTGAAAGGATGGAATACTACTTTTAAAGATGGAATAATTTAAAAGCAAAACTTTGTATTTTGCTATGTAAGCAATGGTCTTACTAAGACTTGATATAATTACTAACTTTATAATGTATTCATTTTTTTTTAGATATACCAAATAATTCCAATAAAAGTTTTGAATTTTTTGAACTGCAGATCTTGGTACCCATTTCCCACGTTATTCTTCCCAAACCCAATTTAAGTGGGCAACAATGTATTTTGCTAAATGATTTAAGTCTGAGTCTCCTACATAGCTAGACAAGAGCATATGACTCTATTCTAGAAATTGAGAAAAGCCCTGAAATTTAGGGGTGGGATTTCTGGAGAAGCCCTCCAAAGAGAAGAAGAGAGAAGATTTATATTTCTTTGATATTCTTTTCTTCCTTCTTCTTAATCTATAAAATATAGGCATAAAAACTAGAATTAGTGAGTTCATGGAGAAGATCACACCCAACGGATAGTATAGAAGAGAGCTAAAAGGACTCTGGGTCTCTGACAAAACTGGAATGCTGTCATTCTAAATCTATTTCCTCTTCTAGACTTTCCCTTACAGGAGGGGAAAAAATACACCTCTGTTTTGATTTGAGACAAAACTGGGGGTATCTTTAGGCTGGAAAGGGACCCAATACATGACAAGTTTTAATCCTTACCGTTATTGACAAAGTGAACTTTACAGATGTGATTAAATTAAGGATCATTTGTAAGAGAGGTTACTCTTTTTTTTTTTTTTTTTTTTTTTTTGAGAGAGTGAGAGAGGAGAGAGAGAGAGAATTTTTAATATTTATTTTTTTAGTTCTCGGCGGACACAACATCTTTGTTGGTATGTGGTGCTGAGGATCGAACCCAGGCCGCATGCATGCCAGGTGAGCACACTACCACTTGAGCCACATCCCCAGCCCCTTTAAAGAGGAAGGCAAGCTGTGCATTGTGGCACATGCCTATAATCCCAACCACTGCAGAAGCTGAGGCAGGAGGATCACAAGTTCAAAGACAATCTCAAAAAGTTAGCAGGACTCTGTCTCAAAATAAATAAATAAGGACTAGGGATGTACTTTAGGGTTAAAATGCCCCTTTGTTCAATCCCCAGTGTGAAAGAGAAAAAATAATAAAGAAAAAAAAAAGGGAGGTAAATATAGATTTAATTATACAGACAAAATGCCATCAATACTCTGCAGAAGACATTGGATTTGATGATAGGGAAAGGAGTCAAGAGCTCAGGAACAGCTGCACAATCAGAGGTGGGAGTAGGGTAGGGTAGAAATGAAGGAAACGAATTCTCTCCTAAAGTTTCTAGAAGCAGTGCTGCTTTACCAACACACTGACCTTCTGCCCAAGGAAATTGATTTTGGCTTTTGAATACTAGAGCTGTAGGATGATAAATCTGTGTTGTTTTAAGCTATTTGTTATAATTAGTTACATCAACAATGCAAACTTAAGGTGGAGTCCTTGCTATCTGTAGGTGAGCAATTTTTTATAAAATTCAGGACAAATTGAAATACTTTATAAAATAAAAGCAAATTATTTACATTTTTGTATCTCTTGTGGAGGAGGGTTACATTAATCTAAGTGACTGATATTAATAAATAGCTAGTACATAATATGTGTTCAATAAACCTTTGATAAACTGAAATGGAGTTTAGTTCTTTAATTATATGAATTAAGAAGGGGTTCAAATCTCCTTTTCTATAACTTGAATTGGAAATTGAATCATATGTCTGTTGCTTTGAAGTTCTTCAGGTATATATCAGGAAGTAACTTTAAAAATTTTTTTTTTTTTAGTTCTTGATAGACTTTTATTTTTTATTTATTTGTATGTGGTGCTGAGTATTGAACCCAGTGCCTCACAAATGCCAGGCAAGTGTGCTTCTGCTGAGCCACAGCCTCAGCCCCAGGGAAATAATTTAAATGTAACTAATATGATACAAGAAGTTAAAATGCTTTGGGGAATGTATATGATCATATCAAACTGACCAAATTTCTAACATTTGTTTTTTCAAGTCTGAAAAATTATCACATCTTTCAATGAATTCCAAAGGAAAGTGCATTTATATTACTGATTTAAGTTTGTGTGCAATTGAAATATATTGATATAAATGTAGTAAGTTGATATATACTTGATTCTTATTCTAAGATAAATTATTTTCTTTCTGATCTGATCTACATAAAATACAAAAATATGTAACTAACATGTTTCATGTTAAAAACAGCTGACAGTTGGACATTTATGTTCAGCAATTGTTTTACTCAGTTATTTTAAGTGTGCAGTTGATTCTGAATAATTTCCTAATTGTGAGACTCCTTTTACAACTACATATTATAGTTACTCTTAAGCTATAAAGATATGAGAAATCTAATGCAATATTAAAATGAAGATTTGGGGGGTTTGATCCTACAGCTTGTGATGAGAAAGTATGGGTAAAATGGAGAAATCTATATGTAAATAATCTCTCCATATTATCCCTACACAGGTAGTCTCAAACATTTAAGACCTGTGCATTCATAAACAGTTTGCATAACAATTAAGAGACAGTTTGAGTTAGTCATTGTACTCCAATATATTTTGTTTCAGTGAGAAATTTTGTGAACTTCATAATAAATAGTGTTATAATTGGATGAATTTCATTCTTTAAACAATCGAATCTATATTCATAGTCTCCTATATAGATAACTTTATTTGAGACAGAATTCCCAGGGTGAAACATTAAGGACCATCTGTCATCTTTGCAGAACCTCATAAAACAAGGGGCACTGCAAGTTTTAGTAAATGGATTATGCTACATAAAACACTGAGAAAGCACCTTCATGCATTGAAACACCATACAGTGGATTTTACAGTCTTCTAGTACTAAAAAGTGGTTACTATTATACTACAATCTTCATGATAAACTTTCAGAGACTTGCTGGGAGAAACAAAGTGTCTAGGTGACTACAATGAAAAATAATAATATTCTATTTCAGAGTATATTTAAACACTAGATAAATTATTTAAAATATGCAAAGCTGGATTTAATGGCACATGATTATCATCCCAGAAACATGGAAGGCCAAGGCAGGAATGCAAACAGGAGTGCAAGTCCAGGGTCAGCCTCAGCAAGTTTGAGGACAGCTGAGACAACTTTGTGAGATCCCATCTCAAAATAAAAATGATGAAAAGTCTCAGGCTACAGCTCAGTGATAAATTACCCCTGATGTTCAGTCCTGGTATATAACACACACACACATACACACACACACACACACACACACACACACACATACATACAATAAATAAATAATAATAATAATAATAATAATAATAATAATAATAATTTGAGTATGTGCAGTTCAAATCAAAATAAGAAGCTGTGTAAGAACCAAATTATTCTTGGCTTCATCTTAAAATATATATTTCATTGTTTTTGTAGTTAAGATAAAATATTCCTGATGTATAAGCTAGCAATGAATAGACACTTTGTGGTAAAAAGTAAGAGACAATATTTATTTTCTTCTTACTGTTTTTCAGGCACTGTGCCCAAAATATTTAAGTCACATGACAGTTCTGTGAGTTAATATATTAATGAGTGTTCTGTGGAAGAAATGAAACAGTCATGTGCTACAGAACAACATTTCAACCAGTAATAGACTGTGTAGGTGCTGGTGGGCCCATAAAATCACATATTGTAGTGGTGTCAGAGCCATCTTTTCTGTATGAGTATACTCTATGATGTTTGTAAAATGATGAAGTCAACTAATGAGTCATTTCACAGCATATATCCCTATTGTTAACAACACATGGTTGTGTATGTGTGTTGTGTATTGTGTGTGTGTGTGTGTATGTAAGCACACATATCTATATTTTAATATACAGACAGACAGAAGTAAATAGAGATTTATTTTATGGAACTGCTTCATTTGATTATGGGTCAGGCTATAATCTCCATGGCTTACCATCAGGCTGGGAAGTTCCACAGAGTTTGAAAATTGCACTGTTGATCTAAAGACAGTACAAAGACAGATGGATTCTTCTTTGGGAACCTCAGTCTTTTTCTTAAATTCACATCAAAACTGGTTAAGATCTGCTCTCATATGGAGCACAGTCAAAGTCTACCAATTTAGATGTTAAACACATTGGCTACATAGGCTCATGACAGTATCTACAGTAGTATCTGGCCAAATAATTGGGCACCATAACATAGTCAAGCTGAAACAGAAAACTGGTCCTCATGGGTTAACATGATTGTTATTTCATTTTACGGAGGAATGAACTGAAGAAAAGAGAAATTGCAAAGATTTATAATATCATAAAATGTATAAAACATGTCCAGGACTCAATGCCAAGAGGTGGAACACCTGAACACACAGCACACAGATCTCTCTTCAAGAGAAGACTTGATGCACATTTGAGAACTTTGATGAGTGGCACAGTGTGGGACAAGCAATTTATGGGTTGTTTTGGATGGAACTCGACTATAGAAAACACTCTCTATGTAGAGGTAATCTTCTTCTCCTGATTTTCCTCCCTACCCCATTTTGAGTCACCCCCCTTATATCAGAGAAGATATTTGGCATTTTTTTGGGGGGGGGATTGGCTAACTTCACTTAGCATAATCTGCTCTAATGCCATCCATTTCCCTGCAAATTCCATGATATTATTTTTTAGTGCTGAGTAATACTCCATTGTGTATATATGCCACATTTTTTAAATCCATTCATCCATTGAGGGGCATCTAGGTTGGCTCCACAGTCTAGCTATTGTGAATTTTGCTGCTATAAACATTGATGTGTATGATATGTCAAGGTCATTGTACTGTTATACGTAACTAAATAAAACAAATAAAAAAATACAAAAAGAAAAGAAAACACTCTCACCTTTGCTTGGACAGCTGCATGTGGTGAATAAGGCATGAATGGAAGGGCTGTGCTATTCAGTCCTATGGAACATTCTGAAGGTCAATCACCAGTCTCTACCAGCTTCCCCATTTTCTGAGGACTGAACTGAAGTTTGATTTTTTTTCTTTGCCCAAATTGTTTTCTGCTTTTTCTTTCACTTTGTGTGTCTCAAAGTTCATCTTAGCATCTTTTTCCAGAAATTGCAGAGGCCATTTTCTCCCATGCATGAGCTCATAAACCACCAGTGATGTATCTTATGCAGCATGTAGTTATAGTTCTCTTTCTATAAATATAAAAATTCATGGGCATATGTAAAATAATTAAATTTTAATAAACCATGGCAAATTGCCTTATAGCTGCACAAAAAAAGAAAGTACATTTGTCAACTTTTGTTTTTGAACTTCACCTTGTGTTCCCTGCAATTGTAAAGAACTTGGCATCTGTATCAAGAAAGATAAAAGGCAAGTCAATGAAAGAGCCCATTGCAAGCAGTGGGGCTTTCCAGCAAGACCTGATGTCTCCGTTAGTTTTTTCATTGCTTTGATAAACAAACAAACAAACAAAAAAAAAACCTGACAAAAGCAATTTTGGGAGTGAAAGTTTATTTGGGGCTTATAGTTTCAGGGGTCTCAGTCCATAGATGGCTGACTCCAGTCCTCTGGACCTGAGATAAACCAGAATATCATGGTGGAAAACTATGGTGGAGGAAGGTGGCTCAGGACATGATGGACAGGAAACAGAGAGGTGTCACTCGCCAGATACAAAATAAAGGAATACCCCAGGGACCCACCTTCTCCAGCTATATCCTACCAGTATTCAGTTACCACTCAGTTAATCCCTAAGAGGGGATTAATTCACTGATTGGGTTAAGGCTCTCAAAACCCAATCATTTTACTTCTAAACCTTCTTGTATTGTCTCACAATGAGCTTTTGGAATGCACTTAATATCTAATCTATAACACAAAAAAGAATTTGGGGAAGGGACTAAAACAGAGAAAAAGCTGGATAACACTTAGGGACACATATCTTGCCTTCTTCCTTTTCTCCTTCCTTTTTCTCCTCTATCCTGTACTTTCCTATCACTACCATGTAATTGTGATGGAGTTTGGGAAATGTAAATGTACAAGCCAGTTCTGTAAGAATACAAAACTGGAAGGACTTAGGAAAAAGAGACTAATGATAGGAACACCACTGAGATGTTTAGTGAAGTCAGTGACAAAGACCAAGCTCTATAGCAAACTGCTATTCCTATCTCTATCATCACTTTGTGACTACATGATTAGTCAGTTAATCTCAACCCTTCTTATGAACATTTCATCTTATCACAGCATCTCATGACATAAATAACAGAAATAATATAACAGAAATTTCATAACAGAAATCACAATATGTTTTTTCTATGTGTTTGTTTATTGACCAAGTGGACTGGTAACTGTTCTCAAAGAAACCAGGTTTCATTGTCTTTTTATTCAAATCTGCAAAAATAACATTTTTAAGTTTACTAGATGAAAAAGTAGGCAAATTTTTCAAAAATTTCATCAGAATAATAAGGGAAGCTTGAAAATGTATGTAATCATACTACAGGTAAAAGCAAGTCTAATAAAATTTCCCACTTAAGTCAGAAAAAGTGTCTTGCCCAAAGTTTCACAAACTTTCTCTAGGATATTTGAATATGGTGATGTTTTATGTACATAGAAGTTAAAAAAGTTATTTGTAGGTGTTATGGTTTGGATATGAGGTATCACCAAATGTTCCCATTAATTAATGCAGGAATATTCAAAGGCCAAAGGATTGCATTGTCAGAGATATAACATAAAGAAGCCCTACAAGTAAGAATGGTTGAATGGGCTGGATCATAACTGTAGGCATGTGGGAAGGCTGGAGGAGGTGAGTCATTGGATAGGTGTCCTGGAAGGGCTCTTCTTCCTGAGTCCCCTTCCTCTGTCTCTTCATTTCTCTGTGTTTCTCTCTCTGCATCTCTGTTTCTTTTTGTCTGACCTGGCCATGAGCTGAGCAGTTTTCCTCTATTGGGCCTTTCCCCCATGATGTACTGCCTCAAAGTGAACAGAGAAATGAAGGTTGCATCTATGGACTGAGAACTCTTGAAAACATGAGCTCCATATTGACCTTTCCTTCTCTCAGTTGTTGTTCTTAGGCACTTTGGTCACAGTGACCAAAAATCTAACTAAAGCAATAGAAACACTGGGAAAAGAATTAAATACTAATTAGTTCAGGAAGTATTATGCTATCACTCATGAACATCTTAGGCATCTTTGTTAATAATTATAACAAAATAACATAAATAAATAAACATAAATTTTGATGAGACGTTTCTACCATTTTGGTTTCTTTTCTTTTTTTTTTCAGACCCTTTTTTTTTAAAAAAAAAAAACAAGGTCATAATTATTAGCAATTTACAATGAAAATGGAAAGTAATTGACATGTGATGTCTCTTCTACCTAACAGTTTAGTAAAACTATTGTGTCTTAAAACTTTAAAACAGACTGGGTGCAGTGGCACACACCTATAATCCAGCAGCTAGGGAGGCTGAGGCAGAAGGATCACCAGTTTAAATGCCAGCTTCAGCAATTTAGCAAGGCTCTAAGTAACTCAAGGACAAAGTGTCTCAAAGTAGAATATAAAAATGGCTAGGGATGTGGCTCAGTAGTCAAGAAAACCTGGGTTCAATCCCCAGTACCAAAATAAAATAAAATGATATAAAATAAATTTTTAAAAAGTTTAAATGTGTTTCATGGAAGTTAGTAATTAAAGCTAAATGTACTCAACATAAATACACATTTTGATGAGTTCTAATAAGTTCATGCAACAAATTACTACCATGCTTGATATATGAACAATTGTGTCATGCCCCCCACCCCCCCAAAAAAGTCCCTTACTTTCTTTCCTAGACCCAGGCTATAAGGGATCTTTCTTTCTTTTTTTTTTTAAATGTATGTTCATGGGTTGGAAAAATTAATACTGCTAAAATGCCCATACTCACAGTGAACTAGCATAACTCCTATCAAAATACTACCTGCATTCTTAGCAGAATTAGAAAAATACAATTATGAAATTTATATAAAACCACAAAATACCTAAATCACCAAAGCCATTTTAAGCACAAAGGATAAAGTATGAAGTCCATGATTCTACCTGTCTTTAAAACATGCTACAAAGCTGTAGTAATGAAAACAGCACAGTATTGGCATAAAAACAGACCCATGGATGAAAGAAACAGGATGAGTACCCTAGAAGTAAACCCACACATATACAGTGAACTGATTATTGACAAAGGTGCTAAGAATGTACATTTGAGAAAACACAGTCTTTTAAATCTCATTTAATCTTCCTCCCCCCACTCCTCGATTTCACAATTTTTATTCAACATTTAACTGGCAATTTTAGTTAGGGAAATAAGGCATGAAATGAAATAATGATATCCAGATTTGGAAAAATAAAGAAAAATTATCTCTACTTGCATGTTACATGATTCTATATATAAAAAATATTAAACCATCTACTAAAAAGCTATTAGAAATTACAAATGAGCTCAGCAAAATTTAGGGATACAAATCAATATAAAATTGATTATATTTATATACAATAGCTGTGGAGAGCAGTGATGTATATCATGGCCTGTCTGATTCTCATGGGTGCATTTGCAATGGGTCGCTCTGCGAAGGTGCAATTCAAGATGCCCCATTTGCTATTGTAATGCCATCCAGGTGTAGCTACTTGTAAAGGTACCTGATTCTATATGTCAAGACTTTGAGTTCACCACCTTCACCCAGGGATAGAGAATTCTGAAACCATGAGACCCTAATGTCTCTCCAGTCCTGTCTTCTTCAGATTGCTTGCTTTGCTGAAACTTTCCCACAATTAACCTTTTGATGATGAAACTATATAATAAACTTGCTGAGCTAGCTCTGGAGTCAGTCAAGACTCACCAAGGCTTGGCTGCTCACCTAGTCCTGCTTTTTCTCCCTATGCATGTTTGTCTGTCTCTTCTTTATCCTCCATTACCCTGTGGCTGGTATCTCTTGAATTAACAGTCAGGGCCCAAAGCAGAATAGAGATGGGGCCTTGGCAGATGGCACCTAAATAGGGACCAGAGAGACCTTGACAACTAACAAGAAGCACTCCAGAAATTAAATCAAAATTTTTATTTAAAATAGCATCTAAAGGCTGGGTACAGTGACACATGTTTATAATCCCAGTAGCTTGGGAGGTTGAGGGAGGAGAATCACAAGTTCAAAACTAGCCTCAGCAACTTAGCAAGACCCTCAGATCTTAGTGAAATTTGTCTCCAAATAAAACAGGGAAAAAAAAGCTGGAGATGTGACTCAGGGGTTAAGTGTCCCTGGGTTCTATTCTTGGTACACCACGCCCCCAAAAGTATAAAAACAACAAAGTACTTGAGAATAAATTTACTGCAATAACTTTAAAACTTATGCTCTGAAAACTACACATTATTGTTTAATAAAGTTAAAGATATAAATAAATTGAAATATATGGTACGTTCATCTATCAGACTATTATTAAGATGAAATACTTCCCAAATTGATATATAGATTTAGTGCTTTTAATCATGCTTTTAAAGTCTTATTTCATTCATGTGTGTGTGTGTATATATATATATATATATAATAGCCACTTTCATCATAAGGTCCTGAATGCAGGACTTCTTTTACATACCAGAGTTAGGTTATTAGGAATTCAGTCCCTTGGGTAGGAGCTGTAAAATTGGTTCATTCAATGTATACACAATGTGCTTTCTGGGAGAACCTGCAAAATTAAACTTTTTGCTGAAGGGGGGGAAAGCAATATAGGCATTGCTCACTCTTCCATTCAGACTTCCTGGGGTCTACTATTTCTCTAACTTGATAATCTCTCAGATGTGGGCTGGTGAGAAACCCTACCCTCAGGAGCAGCTAGAAAATTTCACAATAAATTCCTGTCCATGAAGAAACATGGTTGATTCTCTGCACTCATACTTAGGGGTATGTTTGCATGCCTGCTTAAAACCACTGATATGTTCTCTGCAGTCAAGGAAACTTGGCAAGTACAGACTCTTTTGAGTCTTGAAGTCCGGTCAGAGGAAGCCATCAAATTTCAGTCTTCCAGAGTTTTCATGATGTAAGGCCCATATCATCTTAGAACAACAAAAGTTGTCATGCAATATTTTTTAGGACCCAAACTCATTGGACCTAAGGAAGAAGCTGGGAGTTGGAGGTTCCTTCCTGATTATAAGGCAGTGTACCTTAGTTGGGATTTGTAATGGTGTGAATTGTAGCTTTTCTTATCTGTTTTTATATGGATATTCTCTTATTGTTTTGTGTGTCAAAATCTCTCAACCAGTTCTGAGTTTCTTTTAGAGACAATTGATCCCTGTGTACATGTTTACTTGGTTCATTTGTGGAGGGATGTAAAGTCAGGAGCTTCTATTCTATCATCTCACTGCCATCCTCAGGCCAGGATTTTATTTGAAACATTTGAGAGATTTTGCTCATACCAGGGAAAAATCACAAAGTCATGGATTTATAAAACACTACAATTAAAAGAAAAGTGAAGTAGCATTTAATAAAATATTTTATTTGCTTTGTGACAAAACTTGTAAGTTGAGAAAATATGGTATCTTGACCAGTCTTACAGAAAAGGAGTTTGAAAGACTGCTTGGAAATATTTTTGCACTCTCGTCAACTACAATGTTTTTTTTAAAGTCTTCTGGCTTACAATCACTACTCAAATTTGACAAAGAAAAATATTAGTACACATTGTCTGTAGATTCCAAAATACATATTATCTCATTTATAAAAGGCATACTAACACTTACTCAATTTTACATTTTAATTTTAACATTTTTAAATTTCTCAGAATGTTTGTACTTTTCTCCCCAGATTACTCATCACTATTCTGTAGGAGGTAGGACTACTTTATGTTAAAGTATTATTTACAGTACTTCATCAAAACTCAAAAATCACACTTTAAACTGTAAAAATATTTTTATAATCATTAGTATCTAGAGATTTCAATTCACTTACTCATTTAATGACTTTTGTCATTTATTACAGGATAAAAGTTCCTTCACTGTTGATGCTTAGAATTTCTTGATAAGATCCTTTGCAGTTGGCAAATTTTTCTCACTGCTAAAAAAAAAATCAAACACATTATATTTACTATTCCATTTGTTTCTCTATGATTTGCCTAAAACATTGAATATAGAAATAATCATGAATATTCTTATAGTTTTCACATGTAAATTCAAAATTAATTTTATAATAGATATACTGAGACTATTTTAGTCCTATTATTTATGCATTTGTTTATAGATAAGAGTATGTTTTGTATAGAATGAAATACACATGAATTCTCATTAAAGAAATATTTAGCCAACTATGTTGTTTTTATAGTGCTCCTTCTTCTTTACTTACCATTTATTGAATTCATGAATGCTTAGAATTCCTTGATGAGATACTTTGTCATGTACTGTTCTAAGCCCTTTATGTATTTTATTTCACTTAAAAGTTTCAGAAAGCTCTTGGAGTATGTACTATTATTATCTTTATTTTACAGATACAATAAAAATTGTATTATTGATAATTGCCATGTCTAAAATTAGTGATCATTCTACCATGTTGCATCCCATCTCCTAGTATCTTTTATAATGTTATATTCTATTACCACTGAATTACTCCCTTATATTTTTACAACTTTTAAAATATTATTTGCTGCATAGTAGAGTGTACTTCTGATCATGCTCAGAATGTTTGTACTTTTCTCCCCAGATTACTCATCACTATTCTGTAGGAGGTAGGACTACTTTATGTTAAAAATAAGTAAAAATTGAAATTTCAAGTTGTACTTCCAATCCTCTGGAAGACAACCATGTCAACAAGACAAGGAAAGAATTTATTACATGGTTTTTATTAGATGTATATTTGGAAGAAAATGATTCTTTCTAAAACATCATTCAAATACACTCTATTGCAATTCCACTTACAATGTGATTTAAAACCCAATCAAGACTTGTTTAAAATTTCATGTTTAGAAATAAAAGTCATACATTGGAAGGTAAAAACCTTAGGTTATTGCTAGAGCCATAGCAGCTTAAAAAGACACAGTGATTCTACCTGGGAAAGGTACCTATGTTGATAAAGGTGGACCATGTTAAATCTGTGGGTGGTTAGGGTTGGAAACCAGCCATTTTACAAAACATTTGAGTCATGTGCTTCTAGACTTTTATAAGACCACCACTAAACTGGTTTACATATTGCCATACATGTATATTTTTATTCTTCAAAAATTATATGCTTACCCACTTTGTTTATGGAGGAATCATCAGACTAATTTTTGATTTCACAGCTTTTGAGATAAATGTCATTGTTCATATGATGTATATATGTATAAATTATGATGTATGTGTATAAATTATGTATATCCACTTATATTTTTATATAAACATATGTATCTATACATAGATAAAAAGAGATATCTTACATACAGTATACTTTATGAATTAATTGAAAAGTGTATTATTTTATTTTCATGAAAACATACTGCCTCTATATTATTCAACCTATGCAATCTATCTTAAGTTTTTACAAGTATATTTCAAGTCTAACTATGTGAATATCTGAACATACATCCAACATCAAGTCTATTCTTAATAAGAGATATTTTGTTTGACAAATACATGCAAAGTGAATAGATACTACTTATATATAACACTGTTTTTTCATCTTCCACTTAAATTACTTACCTTTGTAAAACTTCATATAATATTTTAAAGGAGAAGCTGCTGATCAGAAATATAACTCCAAAAAGGCAATGCATATAGTTGGGGTCTAAGATATCTTGATACATAGAAACAAGTGGAAATTTTATCTTCAAAAAATATTATAAGAATAAGATAGATTCCATAAAGTGTTTAGAGAATTTCCACAAAAGATGGATAGAAGATTTGTGTCATTCTCTATAAAAGTATACATAAAAACTATGGATTGGCAGATCATTAGAAACAATGTATAGGAATGCCTGGTGGCAATAATGAGGAGCCAGATAAAGATTTCAAAATAAAGGAAACGAGAATTTTTTTGCTAAACATTTAAATTTGTCTAAATGAGATGAAACATTCTCAAGATAGAATCAAATTTGACTGCAAACGAGTTACATAGCTATTACAATAAAGAAAGAATCACAGAAAGATGTTTAGTAACTGAAATACAAAGAGAACATGGATCATAATAGCCATCCTAGACTCCTACAGTTTCAATGGACATAATTCTAACAACCTAATTTAAGGAAAAAACAAAAGGATTTTTTGTTTGTTTTGTTTGTTTTTCCACTCACTAAATAGGAGTGACTAGATGTCATTTTGGTTTCAAGAAATACTGAATCCCTGGAACGCAAAGGATATCAAACAAGTTAGTTGTCCACTTATAAAGTATGTTTGTTTATAGTTATGTTCATCCAAAATGGAAAATTTTTCAGTGCTGTGAACATGATGGATATCACCAACTATATCCTCTCATCATAACAAAGATTACCAGAAAAAAAAGATTTTAATTTTTCTCTTTGATATTAATAATGTAATGTAATCTGAATTACCTAATATGAATTCCAACCTCTCTTTGGATCAATAACTGAAAATCAAGGAAATGATAGTAGCACAAAACAATAATGTAGTTAGATCCAAATGTTCTATATACTTGGTATGCATACAAAAATAGCAGTTTTATTAAAAACTTTTTAAAAAGCCCCAAATGAATGAATTAAACCTAGTTTGTATATTTCAAATAAGTAAGAATTCCAGTGAATGGATCCACTCTCTTATTTTTGAGAAAGTTGAATATTGCTCTGTTTTAAAATGAATTTTCAAAATTGTCTATAAACAGCCTCAGGGCACACTAAGTTGAACCAAAAAATTAAGGAGAAAATAAGGGAGATTTAAAAACAAGACAAAACACCTTTTTACATTTCTTTTTTGTTTTCCCAGTGATACTAACAATGGAACACAAGTTCTGGAACATGCTAGTATTCTAATACAAAGCTACATCCACAGTCATCCTTGTTATTGTTGTTGTTGTTATTATTATTATTATTATTATTTTGAGACAGGTCTGCCTTAGTTGTCTAGACTCGCCTTGAACTTCTAATGTTTCATCTTCAGTCTCCTTAGTAGCTGGGATTAAAGGCATGTAACACTATGCCCAACAAACCAAATATTTTTATTTTTATTATTCCAATATTTATATGTTTATAATTCTTACATGAAAGTACACATACTTAAAGTTTACATTTTTATTGAGTTTGGACAAATGTGTACAACCATGACACCAAAGCTATAATCAGAGTACTAAACACATCAGTCACCTCTAAAAATGTTCTTGATTTTGTGTGTGTCTTTGTGTGTGTGTGTGTGTGTGTACATGATTTGGGGGGAGTCATAAGAGCAATTAAGATGTGATCTATTCTCTTAATAGTTTGAAATGCAAAATATCATATTTTAACTGTAGAAACTATTATGCAGCAGATTATTAGAGCTTAATCATCATGCATCACTGAAACTTTATATCTGTTAAGCAAAAATTACCCGTTTCCTCATTCTCTATAGCCCCAGCTTGTACCATGATACTTTCTGTTCAATGAAGTTTATTCTCTCAAAAGTTCATAGATGCAGAATTATGTAGTAGTCCTTCTTTTGTGACTGGCTTGTTTCATTTCACACAAGGTGTTCCAGGTTCATTCATGTGACAAGGTGTCCCAGGTTCATTCATGTGATTTTCTTTATTTTAAGGCTGAATAATATACTATTATATGATTATATGATAAGGCTTCATATGTTTTTTTGCATATGGGTATTTAGTTATTATAGAAACAATTGCTTTTCTATTGTGTATTTTAATATGCTTAAAGACAAATTGACCATATAAAATGATGAATAATGAGAAGGGATAATGATTTGTAATGCAAACATTCTCAACAACAACAACAACAACAAAAAAAACAGGAAAAGAATTTTTGTCTCATTGATTTCTATCATAATTAAAGATAAATTCATGCCATTCCTGAATTTTTCCAAAAAATTGAAAATACGGAATACTTTCATAGTCATTTTATGAAATCTGTATTCTGATACTAAAGCAAAAATGACTACTATAATAAAATAAAAGCATAGGCCAATATCTCTAATGAACATAGACACAAAAAATTTTCCTCAAATATTTGGGATCCTCCAATTCAACAGAACATCAAAACAATTATAGATAATGATCAATCAAAATTTATATCAAGGATTTTATATTTTTCAAAAAAAAATCACCAAATGTGATGCAGTACATTGACAGAACAGAGGAAACTCATATGATTACAAAAATAATTTGTAAAATATGATACAAAAATAATTTGCTCTTCTCTTTTGTACCAGTGAACTGCACAAAAGAAAGGAAATTAAGGGAATAAACCTATTTACGATAGTATCAAAAGAATAAAATGCTTATAAATAAACACAGCAGGAATGAGAATAAAATGCACACTGAAAAGTACAGAACATTGTTGAAATAAATTAAGATACAAATAAGTCAAAAGATAACCCATTCCTGGATTAGACGTTTTACTACTGTTTAAATGTCTATATTATCCAAAGCAATCTACAGATTCAATGAAATTTATCATGATCCCAATGGCATTTTTAACAAAAATACACACACATACACACACACACACACACAAAAAAAAGTTAAGTTCACATTGAGTTACAAAAGACCCCAAAATAGCCAAAGCAGTGTTTAGAAAGAACACAACTGGGTGCATTACATTGCCTTATTTCAAAATGTGAGCCAAACTCAAAAAGTCAAAAGAGTTGTATATTTTCTCTCACAGGTGAAAGGTGGAGGGGAGAAAAAATG
The DNA here is from genome assembly GCF_052094955.1 of Ictidomys tridecemlineatus. Lineage (NCBI taxonomy): Eukaryota > Metazoa > Chordata > Mammalia > Rodentia > Sciuridae > Ictidomys > Ictidomys tridecemlineatus. Next base: position 90,103,397 of record NC_135484.1, on the reverse strand, counting down.
TAGGGGGATTCTCACAAAAAAATAGAAAAGACCTCTGTAGAGGAAACCAATAAAAATAAAAAAAAAAAAAGAAGCTGTGGCAGGGGAAGGAGAAGGAAAGGAGAACTACTAGGGGATGAAATTGAGCAAATTACATTGCAACATTATGTGCATGTTTACAGCTATAACAACAAATCCAATAAAATAAATTTATAATTATGTTATTAAAACACGATAGTACAAGGAGAAAAATGTAGACCAATGGAACAGAATAGGGAAGTAGCAGATAAAAGACTTTCAAAAGTGGACAATATTCTTGAGAAAAAGTGCTATAATATAAAATTATACAAATAAATAAAATTCCATTATATAGGAATAGGAGATAAATTGAGAACTTGGAACCTACAAGTTTCTTCTTTCTGGTCTTTTTTTTTTTCTCTTTTTGTTTTTGCAGTGTTGGGAGTTAAACCCAGGGTCTCACACATGCTAGAGAAGCATTCTAATACTCATCTATATTCTAGCTCTATTTATTTATATTTTGATACAGGGTCTTGATAAATTTCCCAGGCAGGCCTGAAATTTGCAATCCTCCTAAATCAGCCATTTGACATAGTAGTTTTACAGGCATGTACACCTATACCTTAATTTTTCTCTTTCTTTTCTTCCCTTCTCTCATTTCTATTTTTTCTTTCATAATTCTCTTCTCTTCTCTTCTCTTCTCTTTTGGTGTTGTATGTCTACCAAGTTACCTTAAATCTCACAATTCTCCTACACTGTTCAAAGTAGCTGGGATTATAGATTTGTGCCACCACACTCAGTTCAATTTTATTTATTATGAACATAACAGTTGATTTATGAAAATAAAACATAGGTTACATTTATAGACAGATTGCCAGAATTATGATGTACGAGTCAGAATAATGAAATAGCTCTTAAAAGACTTTGTGTTGTATTGTATAAGCTAATCCTTTGTGTGGATTAGCAATGGTATCTCTCTTCTTAAATTATTGCTCCAAATTTATAAACATAGAAAATCAAATTCAGCAAGAACTACGCTGTAATTTTTGGAAATTGTAGCATATTTTATTGCTGATAAGATGAAAAATAAACTGGAAAACTTACATTGCCCTAACAACACCAAAAAATCTTTTGAGATATAATGGTTTCTGGAAGTATAATCACGTAGCAGTATCAATGAGTTCAATCTATTTTTGTTTTGTACCAGGAATTTAACCCAGGTGTGCTTCTCCACTGAGCCACATCCCCAGTCCTTTTAGAGACAGGGTCTTGCTAAATTGCTAATGCCTTCCTAATCTGCTTAGGTTGTTTTGAACTCCTGATCCTTCTGCCACAGCCCCCAGAGTTGCTGGGTTTATAGGAGAGGGTCACTGTGCCCTGCTCAACGTGCTTTTTTTTTTTTAATATGTTTATAATTTATTTTTAAATTTTAAATTAAATTTTAAATAATACATAAAACCACAAAAATTATACACCTTTATGAAGTACCATGTGATGTTTTGATACCTATATATATTATAGAATATGTCAAGTTAAACTTATCTTCTGAAATATTTATCATTTCTTTGTGATAAAACCATTCAAAACCCTTTCTTCCAGCTTTTTGAAATATGCAGCATATTCTTGTTATCTATTTCCACCCTACAGTGCACTAGCACAGCAAAACTCTTCACTATTACTTACTAGCCATTTATCATCATCTCCCCATCCCTCTGTGGCCACTAATTTCCCAGACTCTGGTAATGACTATTCTACTCTTGATTTTTATGAGATGAACTTTTTAAAATATATTGTACATATGAATGAGATTGTGTGGTACTTGTCTTTCTGCTCCAGGATTTTTTCTTTTAAGGTAATGTAGCAAATTATTGGAATTCATTTCTTTTCATGGATTAACACTATTTTTTTGTGTATATGCACCATATTTTCTTTTTTTCATATTTTCTTCTTTTTAGAAGACTTTACAAATCTATTGAATTTAATCTTAAATGGCGTGTCACAAATTATTGGGAATAAATGGAAGGATGAGTGATAAGAAGACATTCTTGGCAAACAGCACAGCACGTACAGAGCTCAAAGTTCTTCAAGAAACTAGAAATAGCCCACTGTTTCTGGAGCACAGAATTTGGGAAGGAGGTGGAAGAAAATCTACTAGAAATCCAGGGTGGGAACAAAGTACAAAGGCTCACTAAACTAAGTGGGAGCCTGTCATTCTACTGGCCATTAAAAACAGAATTGATATTCTCTTGTCTTATAGTAACCTAAAAATATTAAATATTATTTTGTAAAATTAAGATTTTACAAATGAAAAATATGATTTAGTAGTTAATAGTAAAACATTTATATATTAACATTTTGATCATATGGCATTAGAATAGAAGCAAAAAAAATGAGATCAGTCCCGAAGACATAAATTATACATATGCACACATGCATTTTCATTTTTCTTTTGGAAGAAAGTTGTTAAAATATTCAAGACACTGATTTTAAATTTTGCTTAGTTTGTGAAATTAATAAATTTAAAACTAACTGAATAACAGTTAGTTAAAATAATATTTACTGGACTACATTTTATACTTAAATGAGACAAAAGAATTTTATTTCACTATATAGATAAACTATCCTTTTTGTATCTTTGCAAAAAGAAGTTACATTTTCTTGATAATAACTTGAACAATTTTGAATTTCTAGTGCAAATATTTTTAATAACAATTTGTCGAACATTTTCCATGTATATTCAGCTATTATTGGTCTCTGTAAAATTATTACAAACACAATAGAGAGGGGATATAGTCCCTGACAAGAAAACTAATTTAGCACATTGTATACATAACAAAACTAAGGAAAGGATGTTTTAGACTGGATGACAAAACAGAATTAAGAAATTTGCACATATTACTTATTAGTATTATCTAGAATTTGCCCAATCTTAATAAGTAGCTGTCATCTTAAAATTGAGAAAACTAAGACTCCTGGTTACACATGAAGGATTGAAATAATTCATCTCTGTTTTCTTGAAAAGTTCATATGATATCATAATAATAGGATAAAATTGTATAAATAGATAAAGATGAAATGCACGAAGCATATGAAGTGAGTATTGAAGACTAGAAAAGTCAACACAATTTTGAAGATGAAATTCAGAAAAATAAATGCTAAAGCTATCAAAATAGGGGGTGCTGAATTCTGTATGCCAGTAGGAGAATATGCCAAGTTGAAGAAAGCCAACTGAAATCAAATATATTTTGAAAGTGTCATGAAACAGAATTATCTGATAGTTTAATTGTGTAAAATAGCAATGAAAGCAGGAGATTTTTATGAAAATAAAATGCAAAGATTATTTAGACTCTCACCTCTCTCTCCAAAATAAGCAGGCAGGAAACCATCTGTCTCACACACAAACTGGAGGACAGAGCTCTATATTCTGCAAAAGCTTAAGGCAAGAGGTTTTTAGACTCACAGACATTAGGGAAGTATAGATTAGGCAAGATTTATTAAAGTTAGGAGAAAAAAATAAAATTTGAATGCTATGAATTGAAATTTGAAGAGAACTTATCCAACTCATCTGAAACAACAACCTCAACTGTATTTATATTTATTAGAAAAGGTGTTAGCTGATTCATCTCCAAAAACCTAACTCTGCATAGAATTTCTGGGATTTGGGTTTGTCTTTCCAAGTCCACTTTCCATTCAGAGTCACCTAATGGTATTTGATTATGCTAGTTAGAAAGGTTAGTCAGGATGTTTCTGGGGCCACTGGCTAATTAGATTGTCAAGACTGAGGAGAGATTTCAAAAAATGCAGGTTATTTTTCGATCTTTCTTTTGTTCTTTCTTTCTTTTTAAGTTTCAGTTTCATTTATTCCCCAAATGGAACAGAAGAAAAATATAAAAAGCCACCAAGTGTCTCCCTTCCACCAGAGAAAATGTTGCCTTCTGACCCTACATAGCCAGCTTTATCTTCCTCTTTATTTAATTCCTCTCATTCAGAAGATAAGAATTGTAATCTGACATTTTGAGATGGGTACTGGGTGAAGTGGGTGAAGGACAGGATCCGTTAATTATCTTTGGTATATACCTATATGCATTTTACGATGTTTATTTTGAAGAAAAAAAAAATATATATATATATATATATAATATATATTTATATATTTATATTTCCCCTCCAAGTGGGCAAGTTCTCAAAAGTAATGTATTACCAAAACACTCAAGTTTGAAACACTGGTTGGAGCATGTTCCTTTTCTAAATAACATAATAAATAAATATAGTGTCCACATAGTGTCCATAAACCTATTTAATACAGTAGACTCAACAAATGATAGAGATTTAAAGCACTTCAACTAAGGTCTGCATAGTTGATTTTGAGACTCTCCAATTCATATTGAAGCAACAGGAAAGAATGCTCCAGGACAATAAATATCTCCAAAAAACAAAAAAGGAATAATTATATTATCTGATGTGTTTGCCACATCAAGTAAAAGTAATATGGTTCAATGTCCAACTAACAAGCTAAAAAATGATTCTCAAATATAAACACAAAATTGAAACAAAAAATTATTTCTTCTAGAGGAAACAGTGAGTGTCAGGAGTTTTGAATGAATCACTGCTTTGAGTTGCCCAGAGACAGAGGCTGACACCTCCCTTGGGAATCTCTATGTGTAAAGGCACCAAGAAAACCACTCATTTGTATAATGACACCCTATTTAAAGAGAAATTTCATGGTAGCCATGAAGTTTATCAGTTCATGACCTAAGGTTCAGGCACCAGCCACCACTGGCTCGAGAATTATGGGCACAAGTTGATGTCTGTAATTGGGCTGTTCAAACTTGTGACCTCGGTTCTGTTTTAAAGTAACTTTCTCACAATGAATTTGATGTAAAAACCTATATAATAAACGTTTGGAGCCTATTCATTGTCAGTTGTCCTCCATCAGAGTTCGACTGAACTAGCAGGTCCTGCTATCTGTATTTCTGTTTGTTCATCTTTTTTTCCAATCCCTTCATCAACCCTGTTTGGAGAAACTGAGTAAATGGTAGCACTGGAAGCAATAAGTAAGGTGTTCACAAAAATATAAATAAACTACATGCTTTCACTTATAAACAATAGTTACTTGGTCTAAGTAAGGTATTGATATAACTAAAGACTGAAACATAAATATAACAGAAATTTGGGCAATCAGGAAGTTAGAGAGAAAATTTGGAAGTGTGGAAGTGGAGGAGGAAGTCATTTAAAATGTAACATCAGCTGGGCATATGCCTGTAGTCACAGTTTCCAGGGAGCCTGAAATGGGAGAATCTTTTGGGCTTGATGTTCAAGGTCAGCTCACGCACTATAGCAAGAAACACCCCCACCGCTCCTCCCAAGAAAAGAAAAGGAAAAAAAAAAAAAAAGAAAGAAAGAAAAAAAAACCAGCAGCACCATCATTGACTGTGTTTAGAAATCAATAGATAATATATGGAATGAAACTTTTATGCAAAGTAGTATATTATGCTATTTAAGATAGGGAAGTAGATGTGAGAAAAAACAACTGCTGGAGTGTAGGTGGGGCTCAGCCTAGTGAGTGTGACTCAGGAGTGAAATGGATTTAGGACAGGGTTTCATGGGTTTATTATATGTCCTGAAAATAGCACTAACTTTTTAACTGTACACATATATATTGGATGAAAATAAACTGAGAACATGGAGATTCAAATATTTAAATAGTCAATTAGAAACAGAAAAACAGAATTCCAGCAAATGCTACGTTTAGCCTACTATTTCTTTAGTTATACAAACATTGCTAGGAGAAATTTAAAACCAGGAATAATCATGGTGAAATAGATTTCATGAGGAAAGATACTGAGAATTCCATATATTAGAGCTGTTTTGCCTAACATAGGATCTGCAAGCTCCATTCCTCTACTTGAGCACTTTAATGTAGCTGTTGGATAAATAAATGATGTGATTAAAATAAATGTTACCTATTCATTTTTATGTTTTAGTTGTAATTTAAAATCATAAATCACATATGTAATTCTTACATGTGTCTCATTTTCTATTCTATAGGACAAATCATTTCTATAACTGAAATGAGAATGAACAGAAAAGGAACTTCAATTAAGGAAAACGTGTGGACATTGTGTACACAAGGACATAAAGCAGCAAGAATGACACTTTTATCTCTGGAATGAGCTTAATCAGACTAAAACTACAGTGGAAGTGGTAATAAAACACTTAGGCATGAACAACCAAAGAGTTCAAGAGATCAGGGACCATAGTATACACTCAATTCATTTGGATGGATATAGAAAGAGTAAAAAGGTAACTAAGGAGATAATGAAAACAAGATGATAATGGGGTTACCTAAGCATTATGGTGGTGGTGACTGCAGATAAAATAAGAGTGTGGATATGTTAAGATGTCTCAAACCTAACTTTAGGCATATGGCTGTGCTCTGTTGTTTTAAATTTAGCTATGAAGAAAGAACTATATAAGAAAGAAACATTGCAAAAAGACTGAAAACATATTGATGAAAAAAGAAAACAAAACAATGGAACATGATAGTCTTACTATTTCAAAGTTGGTACTCTAAATATACTAGAAATTCTAGAAATAAAGAAATAATAAAAACTGATAACAAATAAAAAAGTTACTCAGTTTTTAATGCATTCTTGCTTGCAAACCAATTATTTGTAAAGGAAACTGGAAATATTGTATTGAAAAAAAAAGAATAGGAGCTGAATTGGGAGACAGGAACTTTGGAATTACTTTCACAGAACTGACCATTGATATTGTAAAGGCAATCATTTCTTTTCTTTTTCTTTTTTTTTCTTCTTTTTTTTTTTGGTATCAGGGATTTTACCCAGGGGCACTTTACCAGTGAGTGACATCCCCAGTCCTTTTTATTTTTTTTTTAATTTTTATTTATTTATTTATTTATTGAGAGAGAAAGAAAAAAAAAATATATATATAGTTTTTGGCAGACACAACATCTTTATTTGTATGTGGTGCTGAGGATCGAACCCAGCGCCACTCACATGTCAGGCGAGCACACTACCACTTGAGCCACATCCCCAGCCCCTATTTATTTTTATTTTTGACAAAGAGTCCCACTAAATTGCTGAGAGCCTTGATAAGTTGCTGAGTCTCTTCTCAAACTTCTAGTCCTCTGGCTTCAGGCTCGAGAGTTTCTGGAATTATAATCATGTGCCACCAGGCCCACTTCAAATGTCATCTATTTTATTAGACACAAAATATAAAAACTAAGGGAGCATTAGCTATAAATATGGTATAATGTGATCATTCAGGGATGAAATTAATACAAATGAACTTGTCTGATGTGTTAAGCATATTATCATTGTCAACAAAAACCATAAATAGGGTCCCAGGATTTTGGAATTCTTGGAAACTAACACACCTATAGGTCAAGGGACAAAAAAAGAACATTCAAGGACATGCTTCAGTTACTCTATAACAAAAAACAGGCTGGAAAATGATTGATTACTGATCAAGAGGCATTGTCTAATCTTTCCCTAAAATGACCACAATGTATCTTTAAGGTAACTACAAATGAAATTCTTCACAATAGTTTCTTTTTATTTTTATTGCTTTTGTTTTAAATATATATTATTTAATTTATCTAAGACTAATAAAACTAAGCATTACTAGGTTAAGAGGAACTATACAGAAGAAAGGTCAATAAGTGATATGACACTTAAGGTTATGAAAGTGATTTTTAAGTGCTAACAAAGAAAGAGCTATCTCACTTGGATAAAGCTGAAGGTTGGTTCCTTCTCTATTAATGTTACTCTTTGAATAATAGCATTATTACAACTTGATTAATGTCTAAGAGACATATCATTTTAATCTTTTGCGAAGTGCTTTCTTGTCATTCAGCAGTTTTCTCATTCCTATTTTTTCCCTTTGAAACCATTTCCATATTCCACAGGCTCATTTATTATGTTTATCTTTCTTACTATACATAATTGAATGTAATGGGATGATTTGGCTCATTCTGTGCACGATGTGGTCTCTGCAGGCATGCTTCTCAGTGCATTTTAATATCTTAAAAGAAAACCCTATTACTGCAAGATAACTTTTAGATTAAAATGTAAACATGCCAGTCTATTTCCTTACCTTGTTTAGAATCCCAGGAGTCATAAGACAGGAATTTTAAACATCTGATATGAACATCTTTGAAATAAGCATAATGAACTTTGTGTCAGAGAGAATAAAGCCTCAAATGAGTCTTTTATTTTCTCTGGCCATACAGAGAGGCTACACATAGTTTATCACATTGACTTAATTCACTTTCAGATTTTGGTTAAAGAAAAGAAGATAGGAAATGACTCTTTGGAGGATATGAATGGATTTTAACAAAACTCAATAAATAAGAGGAAGGTAGAAACTGTCAGAAAAGTCAAAATTTTACTGGTCTGCATGTCATTTCTAGAAACTGCTGGCTAAGATATGATAAAGACTATTATTAATTGGCTAAGAAATTGAATTTAAGGAAAACAGAAAAGACCTCATGAAGTATCATAATGCTAAGGACTAGTTTGTGTTAAATGTAACAATTAGATCTTTATAAATTTGAATTTAAAGGACACTTGGAATCAAACTAATTGATGAGATAAGGTCTCAAATTCATTTGGAGACTTTTGTACCTGGTATTAACATATGTTTCTGTATGACCTGTGTTAGATACACGAAGATTCCTATTGTGAGTGCCTACGGTGCAGGAAATGGTTTCATCTATACATTGCATTTGTGTTTTCAAGGACTGTAGAGAACACTGAACTAGTACAGCAGACTGACATCATGAAGAGGTAAAAGCTGGAGAGAAACCTGAAAGTAAAGGGACAATAAAAGTTTCTATAAGCTGGGAAAAATAAAATCCAAATCCATGAGGATCTATTGATAAGCCATGTGTGTCTGGCATGTTTGACATGCTTGTATGACTGTTTGTAGGTCCAATTTTGTGAGTTTTGTTGTTCATATTTTCAGAACCACTCAAAGTTAAAGTGAACCTTGACTTTGAGAGAACAAGGATGTGCTAAGGTTACATATTAATAATTTATGTAGCTATAATTATGTTGACCAGAAAATATATACTAAGAATACTTATTTGTGGGAAATATCCTTTTGAGACACCACTTGGCATTATTGCATCCTGGGATTCTGTTGTCTTTGCTCAAGTCAGAACATGAGATTTCATCGCATTATTTAATTCTCAGATTCTCTGAAAGAACTGAAGACACACCAGCTTCCGACTTTGACTGGGGGGAAAAAATCTGATCTGTATTTCATACCAGAGCTAATTTAAATTAATGCCAACACAGGTAGTGGAAACATTGTTTGTTCTCAGAATTTAGCATGCATCAAATCACCATGAAGGCTTGTAAAACTATATCTTGCTAAGTTCAAACGCTCACAGATTCTAAATTAGTAAGTCTGGGGTGGAGCCTGAGAATTTGAATGAGTAATGTTCTCCCCAATGGTGCTGATATTGCTGGTTGCTGGATCACATTTGGAGGATTAGTTGCATAAGACTTACTATATATGTGGTGAGCACACTAAGAAATTTAGAACAAACAATAAAAGTGTAGACCTAATTTATTGGTCTTGATTTATAATTTTTTTAGTATTTTAGTATGTACTATCTAAGTTGTACAAAATGGACATAGATATACTTATAACTTTCCTGAATACAAGTATGAAACATGATTGTATCAAATCTAAAATTTAATTTCTACTCCCAAAATTTTGTATGATTTTATTAAACCTTCATCATTGGAAGAATTTTAGACATTTTCACATAGAATAAACTTACTTATGGTTACTTACAAAAATCTACAGAATTTCTTGATTCACTGAAAAATTGCAACATATTACATTTTCATTTGCAGCTAAATATCCTTATTAGAAAAAGTACGTGAAAAGTTAGGTCACCAGAGTACTTTATAATGGCCACCTTTCCCCACAATAAATAGAGCAATTAATATAACTTAGAAAACAAATGAAAAAAATAACATGATGGTGAGGTTTGTTGCAAGATAAAAATCAATTTTATGAATAATATTCTTCCTTTGGGGATATTAATGTTGGAGCTGTGGTTTTAAATGAAGTCATAGTTGACTCAAGCCAATATCTGACAAATATAACAAAAAAGCAGTAAAATCTGTTAAACCTTAAATTTATAAACCTATACATTTTGTAAAAGTTATTGTTGGAATTTCATTTTTTATTTTTGTTCAGATTGGATATTTATACTTTTATTACTTTTCCTAACAAAAGTATACCATCTTGACTTTCTAAATTTTCCTCTAAATATTATTATCTAAAAAACTTAAATCCGTTTTAAAATACTTAAATAATTTAATATTGAATTGATTAATTTAGTAATTTAGCATTTATACTTTATGTCCAAGGTAAGCTGTAATGGATTTAGAGAAATCAATCAAAGTAGTTTTGTAGTATCATGTATCAACAGAAACACAAGACATGCACCTGTAGATTGTATTCCAATAAATTGAATAAAGGATTGGATTTGAAAAAATGTCAAATGTCATAAATATACTGAAAATCAAAAAATACCTAAAGCAATACATTCCTGTTGCAGAAATTTGTCCTATTCAATGTCACAAAATTACTTTGTGACATTGGTGTGCTTCCTCAATGAATATCAGCTGACTTTGATAATTACCTCACTCAATAAAATCAAACAAAAACAATGCTTACCCACAAGACTAAGTTTAAAAGACAATATAATTTCTATCTAGCATTTTTGTTTTGTTTCTATTATTCTGTTTCTGTATAATCTTCATCTAATTACTTCATTTTTATGGTATAATTGACATATTCTATTTACTGAACTATTTTCATTATTTTAAATATCTAAAATATATATTAAAATGAAAATCATTTTACATGACTCAATTTATATTTTTATTTATGTCAGTTTCTGCTAATCTACTTTCATCATGTGAAATTAGATACATATTATTTGTTTAAAAAATCTTTTGGAAACTCAATTGGAAAATATCATTTTCACTTTTTTAAATGACTCTTGTTTTCCTTAACCAATCCTTCAATCCTTAACACTTTTATTCAACATTGTACTGGAAATATTAGCCTGGCAAGGAGAAAGAAAAATAAAGAAATAAACAGTATCCAAAATGGAAAATAAGAGAATTATGCAGAAAACATGAGCTTCTGAGTAGAAAACCCTAATGTTACACACACACACACACACACACACACACACACACCTGTTAGATTAATAACAGAACAAGAACAACAAAAAAGCATACTAATGTGAGATATATATGAAGAGATGTTTCAACATCACAACTAGCAAGAAGATAAACATCAAAACTACAATGAAATATCTCATCATATTTGTGAGGATAGTGATTATCTTAATAAGAAAGGATAAGTATGGAAAACAATGTTGAAAAATTGGGATTTTTGTATACTATTGATATGAATATGAAATGGTATAATTTATATGGAAATAAGGATGAAGTTTCTTCAGAAAATTAAATTATGATCTAATAGTCTCACTTCTGGCTACATATTCAACAAAGAAAAGTCAGGGGCTAAAGGAAATACCTCTCATGTATGTGTACCATTATTTACAATTGCAAGATATGGGAAAAATTTAAATGTCCAGATTGTTAAATCAGTTAAAAAATTATGTGTGTGTGTATAATGTATGTATATATATGTGTACATACACACCCACAGACACAGATGCACTCACACACACACACACATACACACTGAAATCTTATTCAACCTTTGAAAAAGGGAAGTTCTACAATATTCAATATCATGAATGGATGTTATGCTAAGTGGAATCAGCTTGTCAGAAAAGATTAATGTTTATTACACACATTGTAGATATGAAACAATCAGTTCAGAGAAAAAAAATAAGGGTATTTTCTAGATATTGGGAAAAGGCAGAAATGGAGACTCCCTATTCAATGGGTACAAAACTTCAGTTATGTTAGAAAACAAATTCTGTAGATCTATTGTATAACATTATGTCTAAAGTTAAAAATAAAGTATTATACATTTTGTTAAGAGGATATATTTCACATTAAGTAGTTCTACCACAATTCTAAAAATTTCATACAAGTTTTATATTTTTATTTTCTAAACAACAAATTCAGATAAAATATAAAATCAAGACACATTATGAAGGAGATTGATACTGATATACATTGTTTATCTTAAAAAATATATATTTTTTAGATTTTGTCTCTGAAGCTGCTCTATTTAAAATAAATATAGACCAATCAAAGCTTCTTAACCAATTTTACTTTGTCTCAATAACTGTTTCCAATTCATCAAAAAGTACTGTTAATATTTATGTATTATATATAATATATCCAAATGCTAGTATTTTGCTTAAAATGTGCTCTATATGTCTTATTTCCCCAATATTTTACTTAAATGCACATACATCAATATACATTTTTCTCATAATAATTTTCTTCTTTTTTAAATTTAATTTTGTTTTACAATTTTTTTTTTTTTTTTTTTTGGAGGGGCTGGTACCGGGAATTGAACTCAGGGACACTTGACCACTGAACCACATCCCCAGCTCTACTTTGTATTCTTTTTAGAGACAAGGTTTCACTGAATTGCTTAACACCTTGTTTTTGCTGAGGGTGGCTTCAAAATGGGTGATCCTCCTGCCTCAACCTTATTACAGGCATGTGCCACTGGGCCCGGCAAAGATTTTTAATATGTCTGTCTTTTTGGAGAGAGAATTTAACATGTCTTTTTTTTTTTCCCCAAAATGTAATCATTGATCTTGTTTGTGAAGAATTTTCAATTTGTGGAGTATTTTCATTTTGCCTTTTTAATTCACCTCTAAGTTGAACATAATTATATAAAATTAATTATATATATCTTTTTCTGTTATTTGTTCACTTTGTATTTTTTGAGTCATGTGTATTTTTGCTCATATATAATTAAGTCATAATTTCATAGGAGATATATATTTATATTGGTCTGCTAAAATTTTTATATATTATTTAGATATCTTCAAAAATATTGTATTTTCTATATGAATGTAATTATGTATTTTATTATCTTTTGTAAACTACTTTTATTCTGAAAAACTTTATTAATATATTCTACATTTTCCTAATTTCATTTAATATTTTCTCATTTACTTAACTTCAGAAATTTATGTAATTCTTACATATTTTTTATAGTGATTTTCACTTCAGTGTTGTTTCAAGTTAAAGCCTCATATATTTCTTCATTTAAGAAGAATTCCAGGTAATGTCTGCTTGAATATTGCCTCTGAGATTTTTGGTATTATTTACTTCTGGAGCACATGTGAAATTTGTGTTGAAGTTCACTTTAATGAAACTAACTTAGTTTACTCCAAATAATGGATATCCCAGTAATTGCCTTCCATTTTACTTTATTTTTCAGACTTTCAAGTTATCTGTACATAGATTTCATTTTTATATAATCTTCTGTATTTAAATGGATATAATTATTTCCTTTACATTTGAGAAACTTAAACACACATCCCTTTTCACATTTTAGTATAATTAAGATTTCCTCAGGGATTTATTCTTCAACTTATTCGATTTCTTGGAATTGATGTAGTCCCATCCGTTCCAGGTTTTAAATTTTTATCTTCTGACTTTATTATTTCCAGTAATTTATTTTTCCCCTGCCTAATTCTGTTTTAAATAGACTTAAAAATACACTTTTTAATATTTTTGTTACAACTGAAAGCACTGAATATTAAACCTTTCCTCAGTATTTCAAGATATATTTCAAGATGCATATAAGCACATATAAGTGTGTACTTGTGTGTGTGTGTGTGTGTGTTTGTATCTGCATGAAATAAACTTCCTAAAAAGGAATAATGCCCGTCTACACATATTTAAACATAGTTTAAAATAAGTAATCGTATTCTCTAATCAGAAGAAGCATTGGATATAACTAGCCAATGGGACTCAATTTCTTTGGAAGAAATGCCAATTTAAAGAATAAGAGAAGGGAACTTGACCAAAAATAAATAAATAAATAAAATTTAAAGGTGGAGTATGTCAAAGTATGTCAAAGCAAAGAGAATATCTGAATAGCGCTTCAAGAAAATCCTCTGCTGCTACCTGGAGGTGGGAACATGAATCAAAGCTAAATATTAATATTCTTTCTTACCTCTACATCTGGAACATTGATTTAGTTTTATTTTTAAAGGTAATGCCATATTCACAAGTTTCATTAAAATTAATTGCTCTTTTCATTTTTAACCTGACTTGTCGAAATTATGATTTCCAAACTATGACTTTTCCACCTGTCATTAATAAGAACAAAGAACATGGAAATTTGAGAGTACAGCCAAAGAAAGTCATTTTAAAAAGAAAACTTATTTATACGTTAAAACAGCTATTTTAAAATATAAAATATTATAAGATATCTCTTTTTACTCACTAATGTATTTTTTTATATATCCATAGTTTAGAATGCTATTTTTACAGTTGATTTAGCTTTAAAAATTTAGTCTGTAATATTGTCAGTGAAATTATCAACCTCTTGGAAATATACAATTTACTTATAGTGAAATAAGTTGTCAATTCCATAAATTTGGATGAAATAAGGCAGATGAAGTTTGGGAGATATTATTCTCATATTCCTTACTTAAATGTATGTTGCTAGTCTCTACTAAAAATTCTTAAACTCACATTTGCTTCTGTTTACCTCTCTTTCTTTTTCATGGCTAGCCAATCGTCAGACAATATATTGTGTCCTCTAAACATAAAACATCCATTCCTCAAATTCAGTATCAATCAACATCAGTTTGTAACAATCTCTTAAATGGGAAATATTTTTACAATTTATCTCCTGATTCATTTACCCCTTCAGTCTCAAGCAACTTTTAAAATATTTCTAAATCTGAAAACTCTGGTTTCTCAATTAAACCCTAACAGGTTTATTTCCTTCAAATAAAACTGGCCTCCATATTAAGGTCATACATGCTTCATTCCTTTTATTTATATAATCAACACTTATGTCCTGTTTAGTATGCTTCAGGTACTGTTAAAGAGGTTTTCCTTGTAAATGCAGTATAATTTCCATTTCAACTTCAGAAAACTTAAGGCATGCAGATTGGTCAATAGTCACATTTACTAAATGCCATGGTCTGCATTTGAATCCAGGTTCTCTGGTTTCAGGATCAGTCCCTTTTAATCATCTTTAGTCCTGCCTTTTTTTATTTGTGCTTCATGAAAAAAAAATAGCCACAACCATAAACCAATATTATAGAATACCCCACTAGATTATTTATATTTCCTTTTTTTCTAGGTGCCTGTGATCTGTACTTTCTGTTTGGAACATATTTTGTACATGAGTGTATGTGTGTGGTTCTGTATTTTTCTGTATGATTTTTCTCACATTAGAGGACAAATTCAAAAAGGAATTCTCTGAAAATTTAAAGGTCAAATGTTTCTCTGCCTCCCTCCCAAATAAAAAAGATATCAAGTACATATCTGTTTTTTTTTTTCTTTTTTAAACCAGGGATTAAAGCCAAGGATGCTAAGCCATAAGCCACATCTCCAGCTCTTTTTGTTTTCTATTTTGAGACAGTGTCTCACTAAGTTGCTCACAGCCTTGCTAAATTTCTGGGGCTGGCTTTAAACTTCTGATCCCCTGCTGAGATTACAGGCATTTGCCACTGGGCCCAGCTCAAGTACATATCTTTATAAAGAAAAGACAGGATGAGAGAGAGGGATGGAGGAGAATGGACAAGGAAGGAAATAGGAGATAGGGGAATGGGAAAAGGGAAGGGAAGGGGAAATTTTCTCGCTCTTATTTAATTCTATGGCAATTATATAGCAAGACACATTCTTTGTGCATAGTTCTCAAAAACAACTACCACTACCACCACTACCACCACCACCACCACCACCACCACCAACAACAACAACAACAACAAATTTACCACCACCACCACCACCACCACCCAAAAAAGAAAATACTTCACTGTCATAAATTTAGAGTTTAATGAAGGGGACAAACTACAAATTGTGGGCAAGGTAAAAATAAACCAAATGGAGCAGTGCCCAGATGACTGCCATTCCTTTCTTCATATGTTCTGAGAGGTGAAAAAAATAAATTTTTGGAATAAACCTGTGGGACCCTGTGTTGGTAGAATTATCATGCAGCCTAAGGTCAACCTTCCTAGAGTGATTTAGGGAAATTAACTCCCCAACTTCAACTCCTTTCTTTCTACCATTGCTTCCCAGGACTCTCATTGATTAGAGCCCCCTGAAATCCAGAAAGCAAGGAGACTCACTGATCTAATGCATATAGCCTAGGAAGACAGCATGAAAGGAACAGTGGAGGATGGGACTACAGGGCAAGATGAAGATTTCTAGAACATATTTCTCACATTAGAGAAGGATGTTTCTCAATCATTAAGAGTCCACCAGATAAAAACTTCAAAATAGAACCCAGTACATTAATTATGAAATGTTCATGCTGAAGATTCATTATGCTGAGTGGAATATGTGGAAAGTAACTGAACAGTGTCAAGCTGTACTGTCAAAAGCTACTCCATATCAATTCCAGAAAGACAGCTAAAGTATTTGCAAATATAAGACTCCTTGCTTGAATACTTTAGCTTTTTATTTTATTATTATTATTAATAGGTATTTGTTTATATTCACTTTTTCCACTTAGGAAATATAAGATTGCAGATCTACATTTTTTTTACTGATTTCAACTTGCATATCAGAAAATGAATATCCACCACTATTGAAATTTTTTATGTCAATCACTAAACAAATTGTAATGTAGAAATTCAGTTTTGTTATAATATACAAAGCAACTAGTTGGATATTCTTAGCAGTCTATCATTATGGATGTCATTTGTCACAGTTATAGATGATTAAAGTAACCGAAGGAAAAATTAGTGACATTTTGGCCAATTAAAGCAAAACAGATGAAAAGAAAGGATCTCAAGGGTAGCAATTATAAGTTTAGTCATTCCTAGCTTCTTTTTTTTCTCTCTTTAAGTAGTATAAAATTCAAATATTTTTATGTTGTTAGTACATGCATTGATCCCTGTGTTCTTGTTATGGGTACTGAAATTTTACATAGGCTTGTAACATCTGTGCTCTTTCTTTGGAAGGGATTATTAAAAATGACTATACATGCCAAAGGAGAAAAAAATGATATCACTGTGGAAATTTATAATTATCCATGAATCTGATATTACCAAACCAAACTTCACATTTATATGTCTAGCATTATGTAATTTTAGATATCCAAACTGGTAATCTCATACTCAAACAACTAAATATGCTGGATGAAATTATGTATGCATACATGAGCTGGCAAAAGCTAAAGAATTCTCAGAAACTGAGTGCAAAGTGAAAATTTTAATCTGGAGAGATAAGAAAACAGTTGATTTGTTTCAGGGAAGTTCCCAAATCCTGAGTGACTTCAGCTTCAACTGCCACCTGCTAAGCACAGGAGATGAGGAAAATATGTGCATGTTACACTAAGCAAGACCATAATAAGAGTCTGCACAAACTATTTTTATACTTAGTGATAGAATGAAAAAGAAATAAACCTACACCTGAGACTAAAGTAAAGAAAATTTTCTAAGTTTACTTTGGCTCTGTCAGGAGGGACAAACATTGTCCCTTGAGAAATAATAAGTACAAACTATATCTCATGCATGTTTACAGGTTAGACTCAGACTTATAATAAATGGGTTAGTGTATTAGAGATACCATTCAACAATGGCATAAGCTGTTATAAAATAAAATCATGCTTAAGGGAGGTCTTGTCCTTAAAGATAAAAGAATGAGAACTGGTTCAAGAATGATCAAAGACAGAGGAAATGTGGCACCATGAGTAACAGAAAACTGAATCAATAATAGAATGAGTCAGCAATTTCACATATGAAATTGTCATATATCACAATGAAGCTAAAATGTAGCTTGAAACTTTGTCCCTGAATAAGCTTATGAGTTTGTTTTCCAGAGATATTCACTAAATGGCCTTGCATCTAGACAGTACTCATTATACTTATTATAGCATATTAGTACTTATTATAGCATATTAGTGAGGAAAAATGAGATGGTAAAACGTAGAAGAATATGGAAAAGAAATCTACACATATCCAAGATCAATTTAATTCTTAGATAATACATTTTAGGATTATTAAAAATTTTAATGTGTAACACTTTATTATACATGCTATACTTCAGTGTTTTAACCATGCATCTGACATGCCAATCCCCCAAAAAACAAATGCCGAATGTCTTCTCTGATATAAGGGAGGTAACTCAAAATGGGGAAAGGAGGAAGATCATGAGAAAAAATTACCTCTAGATAGGGAAGAAAGGTGGGAGGGAAAGGAAGGGAGAAAGGGAATTGCATGGAAGAGGGAAGGAGACCCCCTTCGTTATACAGAATTCATGTATGAAAAAAAAATAAGCAGGTCACATTAGATTGGGTAGAGAGAAGTAATGGGAAGGGAGGGGAGGGGAAGGGGAGAATGGAAGGACAGCAGAATAAAATAGACATTATTATTGTTGTGGCTATATACATGACTGCATGATCAATCTAATTCTGCAACCTGTACACTCAGAAAAATGAAAAATTATATCCCATCTGATTCAAATGTATGATATGTCAAGATCATTGTACTGTCATGTGTCACTAATTAAAACAAATTTAAAAAAAGAAATTATACAGTGAAACTGACAGAAACAAAGTTAACTTTTAATTATTCCTTTGTATCAAATTGTCAGTGTTATTATATAATCACCAAATAATTTTTTAAATAAGAATGATAATTATGTATCAAATATAAATGTGTATTTATGGTTAAAAAAAGAATTACAAATGTAAACTAGAACACTCACTTTTTAATTCCTTAGTTTCAGCCAGTCATAATTCTTCTGTTTTAAATAAAATATTTGATACATATATGACAATTTCTTCAATATAAAAGTATATTTTAAGTAATGCATTATGATAGAATGAATATCAGTAAACCACTTTCCAATTCAAGCACATGCACATGAACAAACTCTTACACATAATTATCATTCATCTCATGAAATTTCTTTTACCTCAGCAAAGAGACAAATGTTATCCTGAATTTTTATAATTTAAATTTTTGAATGTTTCAAATATATACATTATTGGCAAAATGCATCTATTTTGCTGCTTTGCTTGTTTTTAAGCTATAGATACTGATGTACTGTGTATAATTGCCTTGGACTGATCATTTTAGTTCCTTATTGCATTTTTAAGAATTAGTCCATGGAGTTGTTTGCATCTATAGTTCACTAATTTACTTTGTATATAGTATCCCAGAGAATAACTGTATGTGTTACAAATACTTTCTCAGAGTATTTACCTAGTATTTCCATATTTTTGTGAGGCTAATTAATGAATATAAGTATATATTATTTACACAACATGCACAATTTTATATATTTATGTATATAAACATATATATATATATATATATGTAACTATTTTGTGATTATTGCTTTTTGTGTCTTGTTAAAGAATATCTCACCTATCCAGAAAATTATAAATATTATTATTTTTGTTCTATGAGGTTTAGTATTGCCTTTTATGGGGGGTATCCCTTTGATTTAAAAATTCAATTTTCTTTTATTTGTTCTAATTTGTGATACATGACAGTAGAATACATTTTGACATACCATACAAAAATGGAGTATAATTTCTTATTTTTCTGGCTTTATATGATATAGACTCATACTGGTTTTAGTTATATATGTACATAAGGTAATAATGTCAGATTCATTCTACTATCCTTCCTACCCTCATCACTTTCCTTTCTCTTCATTCTACTCTACCTAATCCAGAGGAACTCGATTCTTTCCTAATCTTCTCTCACCATTTGTGAATTAGCATCTGCAAATCAAAGAAAACATTTAGCCTTTAGTTTTTTGGGGACTGGCTTATTTCACTTAGGATTAGTATTGCCTTTCCTTATACATATTTATTCCTCTGTATCTGATTTTACACATTCCACAATAATATGATGATTTATACTTTGGCATGCATAGTCATTTTTATGTACATAAAATTATGATTTACATAAAAATCAAGTTTCATCTTTTATTTCAACACAAAGTCAGGTTTTTGAAATGCATTTATTGAATTGTTCTTACAGTACCCCAAGAAATCCTCAATATCACTTTAGTCATGTAGTACCTATTTGAGCTTGGATCTATTTCTAGGTTTTCTAGTACGTTTTTTTTAATCGAATTTTTCTATTATTATGTCAATAGAGCTCTAAAGAAAATGATTCTATTGTATGTCCCCAAGTCCAGTAGATATGTGCCTTAAATTCTCCATCTTTAGAACTTTAACTTATTTAAGAAATCACTTGTTAAACTCCTTTTGACATTGATTATTGATTGGTCTTATTTTGCTCTTTTTTTTTCAGGTAGACTATGTTATATTGACAATATTCCATTTTCATTTTTGAAAAATAAAATCAAGTTCTTCAAAATATATGCAATTAGAATTGTTATATTTCATAATATTTTCATAATATTTTGAATACTTGCAGATGATTGAATCCAAGATAACATATTTTATATTCCCCAAATGCAATGAAATTTAAACATTTTTTATTTAAGTTACCTATTTCCCAATTTGTACATTGCTATTATGAGGTACTTTAATTATAAATTTCTCTGGTCAAGAAATATGTGTAATTTTCATTTTTCCTTTTACATACATATTAATAACTTTATTTGATCTGACTCTTGCATCTCAAACTATTTGTTTTTCTGTGATCTTTTGTTTGTTTATATCTAAGAATATTCTTCAGTTTTTTAATGTCTTCCAGATCAAAACTAACCACATATTTTCTTTATTTTGGAGTTAAGGAGATTATTGTTAGTTATTTCTCCATATATTTATAATCTCAGAAATGTATTCAAAGTATATCTTATACATAATCTGTTTTATAGCAAATGACCTTCAAAAAGCTGACCAAATTCATAATCATCACACTTCTGATACTTGTAATTTGATTTTGATGAGTTTTCTCAGGAAAAACTGTGTACCTAAGCAGAGATTTATGTAAAACACTTACTTTGCCAAATTAATCCTGCTTAATTTCCTGGATATTATGGGACGAAAAAGTATTAGGAAAAGTTAAAATTATTTATTTGCTTATTTATTTTGCTATCAAGTTTTTTAAAATGATGGATGAGAGGTTTTTCTTTGCATATTTATTCTTTTGTGTCTCTAATTTTTTATGTTATTGCCTATATTTTATTTTATTTTATTGTTGGTTGTTCAAAACATTACATAGTTCTTGATATATCATATTTCACACTTTGATTCAAGTGGGTTATGAACTCCCATTTTTACCCCATATACAGATTGCAGAATCACATCAGTTACACTTCCATTTATTTACATATTGCCATACTAGTATCTGTTGTTTTTGCTGCCTTTCCTATCCTCTACTATCCCCCCTCCCCTCCCCTCCCCTCCTCTCTTCTCTCTCTACCTTCTCTACTGTAATTCATTTCTCCCCCTTGTATTATTGTTCCCTTTCCCCTCACTTCTTATTGTATGTAATTTTGTATAACCCTGAGGGTCTCCTTCCATTTCCATGCAATTTCCCTTCTCTTTCCCTTTCCCTCCCACCTCTCATCCCTGTTTAATATTAATCTTCTTCTCATGCTCTTCGTACCTACTCTGTTCTTAGTTACTCTCCTTATATCAAAGAAGACATTTGGCATTTGTTTTTTAGGGATTGGCTAGGTTCACTTAGCATAATCTGCTCTATTGCCATTCATTTCCCTCCAAATTCTATGATTTTGTCATTTTTTAATGCAGAGTAATACTCCATTGTGTATAAATGCCACATTTTTTTTTATCCATTCGTCTATTGAAGGGCATCTAGGTTGGTTCCACAGTCTTGCTATTGTGAATTGTGCTGCTGTGAACATCAATGTAGCAGTGTCCCTGTAGCATGCTCTTTTTAGGTCTTTAGGGAATAGACCAAAAAGGGGAATAGCTGGGTCAAATTGTGGTTCCATTTCCAGCTTTCCAAGAAATCTCCATACTGCTTTCCAAATTGGCTGCACCAATTTGCAGTCCCACCAACAATGTACAAGTGTACCCTTTTCCCCACATCCTCACCAGCACTTGTTGTTGTTTGACTTCATAATGGCTGCCAATCTTACTGGAGTGAGATGGTATCTTAGGGTGGTTTTGATTTGCATTTCTCTGACTGCTAGCGATGGTGAACATTTTTTCATGTACTTGTTGATTGATTGTATATCCTCCTCTGTGAAGTGTCTGTTCAGGTCCTTGGCCCATTTGTTGATTGGGTTATTTGTTATCTTATTGTCTAATTTTTTGAGTTCTTTGTATACTCTGGATATTAGGGCTCTATCTGAAGTGTGAGGAGTAAAGATTTGTTCCCAGGATGTAGGCTCCCTATTTACCTCTCTTATTGTTTCTTTTGCTGAGAAAAAAAACTTTTTAGTTTGAGTAAGTTCCATTTGTTGATTCTAGTTATTAACTCTTGTGCTATGGGTGTCCTATTGAGGAATTTGGAGCCCGACCCCACAGTATGTAGATCGTAGCCAACTTTTTCTTCTATCAGATGCCGTGTCTCTGATTTAATATCAAGCTCCTTGATCTATTTTGAGTTAACTTTTGTGCATGGCGAGAGAAAGGGATTCAGTTTCATTTTGTGGCATATGGATTTCCAGTTTTCCCAGCACCATTTGTTGAAGATGCTATCCTTCCTCCATTGCATGCTTTTAGCCCCTGTATCAAACATAAGATAGTTGTAGTTTTGTGGATTGGTTTCTGTGTCCTCTATTCTGTACCATTGGTCCACCTGCCTGTTTTGGTACAAGTACCATGCTGTCTTTGTTACTATTGCTCTGTAGTGTAGTTTGAAGTCTGGTATCGCTATATTGCCTGATTCACACTTCCTGCTTAGAATTGTTTTTGCTATTCTGGGTCTTTTATTTTTCCATATGAATTTCATGATTGCTTTATCTATTTCTACAAGAAATGCCATTGGGATTTTGATTGGCATTGCATTAAACCTATAGAGAACTTTGGGTAATATCGCCATTTTGATGATGTTAGTTCTGCTTATCCATGAACAGGGTATATTTTTCCATCTTCTAAGATCTTCTATTTCTCTCTTTAGAATTCTGTAGTTTTCATTGTATAAGTCTTTCACCTCTTTTGTTAGGTTGATTCCCAAATATTTTATTTTATTTTATTTTGAGGATATTGTCAATGGAGTGGTTGTCCTCATTTCCTGTGGTGAGCCGTTCCTGCGGACTCTGGTCGCCATTACATGATGGCGCTGGCTCCGTTGTGGTCTGTGAAGGACAACTCCATATCAAAGAGAGTTGGCGTGTTCCCAGCTCCTTATCAGAGAAAGTTGGCGTGTCATTTTCTAGCACCCTGTGAGAAGGGTACACGTGGCACCTTTGCATTGGGGTTCGCGGTGCTTTATTAAGGCTGGGAGGGGCATCCGAGGTAGTAGTAGTAGAAGAATTATTAGAAGAATATCAAGGGCCTGAATAAACTGCTGAAAGAAGATTCCTGAGTCGCGTCTTCCTTGCGGGCAAGGGGGTCGTGACAATTTCCATTTCAGAGGATTTGTCGCTGATATACAGGAATGCCTTTGATTTATGCGTGTTGATTTTATATCCTGCCACTTTGCTGAATTCATTTATTAGCTCTAATAGTTTCTTTGTAGACCATTTTGGGTCTGCTAGGTATAGAATCATGTCACCTGCAAATAGTGATTATTTAAGTTCTTCTTTTCCTATTTTTATGCCTTTAATTTCTTTCATCTGTCTAATTGCTCTGGCCAGTGCAATGAGAACTATGTTGAACAGAAGTGGTGAGAGAGGGCATCCCTGTCTTGTTCCAGATTTTAGAGGGAATGCCTTCAATTTTTCTCCATTCAGAATGATGCTAGCCTGAGGCTTAGCACAGATTGCTTTTACAATGTTGAGGTATGTTCCTGTTATCCCTAGTTGTTCTAGAGTTTTGAACATAAAGGGATGCTGTACTTTGTTGAATGCTTTTTCCGCATCTATCGAGATGATCATATGGTTTTTATTTTTAAGTCTATTGATGTGGTGAATAACATTTTTTGATTTCTGTATATTGAACCAGCCTTGCATCCCAGGGATGAATCCTACTTGATCATGGTGCACAATTTTTTTGATATGTTTTTGAATCCGATTCACCAGGATTTTATTGAGGATTTTTGCATCTAGGTTCATTAGAGATATTGCTCTGTAGTTTTCTTTCTTTGAAGTGTCTTTGTCTGGTTTAGGAATCAGGGTGATGTTGGCCTTGTAGAATGAATTTGGAAGTTCTCCCTCTTTTTCTATTTCCTGAAATAGCTTGAAAAGTATTGGTATTATTTCCTCTTTAAAGGTTTTGTAAAACTCTGCTGTATACCCATCCGGTCCTGGGCTTTTCTTAGTTGGTAGTCTTTTGATGGTTTCTTCTATTTCCTCAATTGATATTGGTCTGTTTAGGTTGTCTATATCCTCCTGACTCAATCTGGGCAGGTCATATGACTTAAGAAATTTATCGATGCCTTCACTATCTTCTATTTTATTGGAGTATAAGGATTCAAAATAATTTCTGATTATCTCTGTATTTCTGAAGTGTCTGTTGTGATATTGCCTTTTTCATCCCATATGCTAGTAATTTGAGTTCTCTCTCTTCTTCTCTTTGTTAGTGTGGATAAGAGTCTGTTGATTTTATTTATTTTTTCAAAGAACCAACTTTTAGTTTTGTCATTTTTTTCAATTGTTTCTTTTGTTTCGATTTCATTAATTTCAGCTCTGATTTTAATTATTTCTTGCGGTCTACTTCTTTTGCTGTTGTTTTGCTCTTCTTTTTCTAGGATTTTGAGATGAAGTATGAGATAATTTATTTGTTGGTTTTTTCTTTTTTTAAGGAATGAACTCCAAGCAATGAATTTTCCTCTTAGAACTGCTTTCAATGTGTCCCATAGTTTCTGATATGTTGTGTCTGTGTTTTCATTTATCTCTAAGAATTTTTTAATTTCCTCCTTGATGTCTTCTATAACCCATTGATCATTCAGTAACCTATTGTTCATTCTCCAAGTGATGTATGATTTTTTCTTTCTTCTTTTATCCTTGATTTTCAGTTCCATTCCATTATAATCAGATAAGATGCATGGTATTATTTATATTGTACATGGTACTCCTTTATATTGTCTAAGAGTTGCCCTGTGACATAATATATGATCTATTTTTGAGAAGGATCCATGTGCTGCTGAGAAAAAAGTTTGACTGCTTGATGTTAAGTGGTATATTCTATAAAAGTCAATTAAGTCTAGGTTATTAATTGTGTTATTGAGTTCTATAGTTTCCTTATTCAACTTTTGTTTGGAAGATCTGTCCAATGGTGAGAGAGGTGTGTTGAAGTCTCCCATGATTATTCTATGGTGGTCTATTAGCCTCTTGATCTTGAGAAGAGTTTGCTTGATGAACATAGCTGCACCATTGTTTGGGGCATATATATTTATGATTGTTATGTATTGTTGGTGTATGGTTCCCTTGAGCAGTATGTAGTGTCCCTCTTTATCCATTTTGATTAACTTTGGCTTGAAATCTATTTTATTTGATATGAGTATGAACACTCCTGCTTGTTTCCGAAGTCCATATGAGTGATATGATTTTTCCCAACCTTTCACCTTCAGTCTATGTATGTCTTTTCCTATCAAATACATCTCCTGTAGGCAGCATATTGTTGGGTCTTGTTTTGTGATCCATTCTACTAGCCTGTGTCTCTTAATTGGTGAGGTTAAGCCATTAACATTTAGGGTTATTATTGAGATATGGGTTGTTCTTCCAGCCATATTTGTTTATTTATGTTATTAAACATGGTTTGTTTTCCTCTTTGATTATTTCCCCCCTTTACTGTCCTACTTCCCACTGTTGGTTTTCATTGTTATTTTGTTATTGCATATATTTTAAATGTCTCTTCAAAAAATAGTATTCAATCATCAATTGGTACTAAATCTGAAATTTTAAAAACACAAAAAATTACCTATGGTGGGCATCCATATCCTAATCCTCAGAATTTGTGGATATAATTGGTTACATGGCAAAGTGGATTTAAGGCTTCAGATTGAATTAAGGTTGCTAATCAGCTAATCTTAACATAAGGAGTTCCCTGGGTCATTTGAGGGGGGGCCAAAATTTACAAGTGTCCTTTAAGTAGTAGAGGTAGGTAGAAAAGCCAGGGAAGGAAGTATGACAATGGAAGTAAGGTCAGATCCAACAATTTTTTTTTATTGGTTGCTCAAGACAATACAATGATCTTGACATATCATACCCAGTTGTCAATGAATCCAAGCATCCTCCAGATGCTGGAAAAAGAATTGAAGTAAATTCTATCTTGGAGCTTCTAGTGGGGAGTGCAGCCTTGCCAACTTCTCAGTGTTAGTTAGTTCAGAGAGACCATACCAGATGTCTGACCTTCAGAATGGTAGAATAATAGGACTATGTTGTTTTCAGCTGCTAAATGAATGGTCATTTTTTTATTAAAGCAATAAAACAACTATAATTTCTAAGAAGGAGATTAGCCAACTTGTTCTTTTGCTTCTATTCTAACAGCATAAAGAAGACAGACTGGTAAGAAGGTCTATAAGGTCAATTAAGCTTTACTAAACCATTGCTATGTATTTCATGTTTTGTGGTGACAATAAAAATTAAATGTAGCCAGTTAACATCTACTAAAAATAGAGAAGAAAAGAAAATGTGCATGTATTAAAACATAAAAGCACATTTAAATGTTATAATAACAAATATGGCTTAAGCAATGAAAGAAGACAGAATAATAATTTTTAACTTGGTAGAGTTTGGTCTATGTGAGAGGGAATGAGAGTAATAAATGTACTTTCTGTCTAATTTAAGTGGAAGAAGAAAGAAAGATTGAGCATTTAACCTGGGGGAGTTCAGAGAAGGAAGAGCCATAGTATAGTCACCTGCTCAAAAACTCATAATTCTCCATCATACATAACTTCTCAGAGTTGGGTATGCTCAGCCATAATATAGGTGTGTGTCCACCTGTGTATAGGTATGTATGCAACTGTGTATGGGCATGATTAATCTTTAATATACTAATGCACAAGTAATTTTTCTCCATTTCCTATCATTTTTCTCAACACTAACTCTCTTATTATGATGCCATTTCACCTCTTACTCAATGCAAACATCATTCATCATACAAAATACAGTCCTTGAACTAATTTTTACAGTCATTTCTCCTCTTTACCAGGTTGCTTTGCCTATTGTCATGGGAAATAGACAATCTTTTTTAGTTTTTAAAATGATTTTATTGATGAATTTTAATTGTACATAATAGTTGGATTTGTTTTTATGTACACAAATATGCACACAATTGTTGAGTTTATTAATATGTCTCTTATGCTTTTGAATGATCTTCAATGAAATGATCTCTAGGTAAATATTCTTTGTCTTTCATCTCAATACACAGTTTGTAGTTCATACTAGGCATTACAGAAAGTATGGCTTTTGAGAAATCAGAAAACTCAAGGTGGTATTTATTTGTGCATCACAAGAGAGAGAGAGAGAGTAGTTTATTAAACCCTTTCTCTGTTATTTTGTTCAGGTGAATCTTTTGTTGGATATCCTTCACAAAAGATAGAGTAAGACTCTAAAACAATTTGAATGATGTTTCCTGTCATTCAAATCATGCACATTACCTTCATTGAGGTAAAAGTATAATGATCTCATTTTCAACACTAAAGAAAAATAAATTAATCCTTCATAATTAAGACAGAATCCCAGATTGATTAAAACATTTTTTTTTGTAAATTCATTAGGAAAAAAGTAAATTATTGTATTTAAAACAAATTAAAGAAATTGTTCTCACTGCTGAATATTGTTAATATAACCTTTGATTTTTGGTTGTTTCTTCTTCCTGCAAAGATTGGAACAGGCAACTAAACCATCCTTTTGAAAAAAGAACATTTTATGTAAGTTAAAAATAAGTAGAAGTATCATTTTTATTATATTTGCATCATATTTCATTATGTATTAATCTATTGACAATGCCTTTTGGAGGGTGAAAATTAAAATAATATCTTTGTTTAAACTCTTATAGGTGCTGAAGAGAAATAAAAAAAAATTATCATGAGATAAGTTCTAAGAAAATTTGAGTATTTCATGGGCATAGTAGAAAAATACACTATTTCAAAAAATATGGATTACCCAAGAGGCATACAAGCTAAGGCCAGAAGAAAAGGGAATCCCTATATATTTAAGACATTCTTTCCTTCTCTTCAGAGAATTACATTTTTTAAAACCCCATATATTTTTACAATAATATTCTATGAGCCTTTCCTCTATTTCTTTTGCAACTATTCCACAGTTAATCAGTTCCCTGTAATAATGTTTCCAGGGAAAATGAAGAGGAAATTATGTGCCTGAAAATGATAATAGTAAAAGCAACATAAATTTTATCTGCCTAAGCAGCATAAATTTCTATAAAAAGAAATAGATTTTCTATAGAACAACAAAAGAAATACAAGAATTGGGAATAGTCTCTGCTTTTCATGTTTTTGTGTCTATTTTTTAAGAAGGTAAGTTATAATGACTACTATAAAATTATTTCAAAAAAAGCACTGTGTACTAAAGGCAAACAGAAACTGGATATTAAATTAGTAATCATATTCTCCATGTTTGTTAAACAGATATGATCATAGACTGGACATTAATTGTGTTTGAATTTTTAAAAATTTCTTCACTGCTATCCAGAATATATTCTTATTAATTTGAGCAGCATAATATAAAGGGGACTTCATAGGTATTTTTGTTATCCATAGAAACTTTAACAATGAAAAAAGAGGTTTATATTACTCCTAAAACAAGACAGTATTTCATATACATCAAAATATTGCAATTTTGTTAGATTTGGTGATTACAAGTGATCTGGGGTTGCTCTCCTTTTGTGAGAGATTGAGTGTATTCTATTTGTGCGTTAAAAAAAGAATGGAATCTTTTATTATCTGGATACTGATTCTCTTCACCACTTGTTTTATCTTCTCCCCAAGCACAACTTTAGACCTCATTCTCCAGCCTCCTTTTCAGTTAGAGAACTCCATGTGGCTGAACTGTGTGCAAAGGAAGGAGAATAGAAGTTGGGTCTCACTTCCAGGACCATGTCATAATTCAATGGAAAAAAGCCACATATGGAAATTAGCACTATCATAATATAAAAGAAGCTTTAATTTTGGATAAGCACGTAGAAGAGCATTCCAACCTTATACTGGTTGTGCCAGCTCACTGAGATAGAGGTTTTGATCTATAGCAGCAGCTTAAGACTGTTCCAACTAATACAGGGCTATCCCATGGGATATCACACATTCAGAGTAATACCTTTTTAACAAGCAGTTTTCCAGGTAGAGGTAAAAAAAAGATAAAATCATTAAGAATTATAAATATATGTAGACTCAAGTTAAATTTTGTGTATATTTTTACCCTTGCAAGTAATATTTACGAGCCATAGTAATTTAAAATGTAACCAAATGTAAGCTATTAATAGTAGTTATTTTCATAATGTTTATTGGGGAAGGATGTTTTTCAGAGCACAGAATATTTGTAAATTTAGTATATTGTTAATGTTAGTGGAGTGATCAAATTATCAAATTGCTGTTTCTTTCCCTTTTTTTTTTTTTTTTGGTACCACATATTGAACTCAGGAGCACTTCACCACTAAGCCATATCTCCAGCTCTATTTTATGTTTTATTTAGAGACAGGGTCTCACTGAGTTGCTTAGCACCTTGCTTTTTTGAGGCTAGCTTTCAACTAGTTATCCTCCTGCCTCAGCCTCCTGAGCCACTGGGATTACCACCTGGCAAATTGCTGTTTCTTAATGTAAGAACTTTTAGTTCCATGTGTTTATTTCTCAGTTTTCTTCTTCAGATGTGAAATATAGTGAATCACAAGATGATGTTTTTATATGACTGAATCATTTTGAATTTATACATTTAATAGTGTTTAGTATTATGTTCTGCTATTTCTATTATATGCTCTTGTGTTTTTTTTAAATCTTTTAGTTTCACAGCTTTCATTTGCTATATTTTCTTTTATTCTGTTTTCCTCAAACAGGTACCCTGTAGGATTACTTCTTGACACAGTAACACTGTGGTTTAATAACAGGATCAACTCCCAGGGAAAACTTCCATAGCTTCCGGCAACAATTTGAACAATCCATATTTTGAAACTGTATTAAAAAGCTATCTCTCAGGCTTGTTCTAGAACTAAGCCTCTGTAAAGATGTAAGTCATACATCTGAAAGTTTGATCCAATATGTGTTTACTAAGACTTCAATTCTAAAATAAATGTTTTCTTTCATAATATTGGTCAATTATCTCTTGGTAAATAAGTACATGAAAAATGAAAAAATCGATCATTGGAATAAATGAGAATTATTTAGCTTACTGTTAGTTGATTGAGGTTTCAGCTTGATGCCAGATGCATTTATAAATGAGGTTTATGTGATATAAAGTATATTCATGTTTACTTTAAAATGCTAACCTCTACTCTTTCCTTAAGAAAAAGCAAATATATAAGAATTCTTAATAAAGGAGTCCACTTTCTGTGTTTTTCAAATATATTAGGGTTGAAATAAGAAATCATGATTTTAGTTTTTATATCATAGAGCTAGTTAAATTATATTGGAAATAAATTGTTCATATTTAGAAAAGAGATGTGGTGTTGCATGTTACGGAGATTAAGAGAGGTAATTTCCATGTTACCCAGACACAGAGCTTGGGATCTTGTTTACTTCAGCTGAAGTCTGCAAACTAAAAGGAGTTTCCTCCAGGAACACATGAAATAGGTGACAAGTGTTGACTTCCAGAGTGATCATGACTTTAATCTCTGGAGATCATCCGTCCTAGATAGGAAGAAACAGCAATCTGGGGTGAGAGGAAAGAAAAGTATCTATTGAAATATTTAGGCCACTATCGATGCTTAGAGTCTTACTCCTGTTTGAAATCCTTGCCCTGATAATTTATTTTTATATCTATCTCAAATGTCTTCTTGGCTTCTATATAATTAAAAAAAGCTACCTGTTTATTCTTTTGAATCTACTTTTAATCATTTGAAAGGCAACATGACTGCTTGATAATGTGCTGTAAACTAAAAAGCTAGGTGATGGCAGTTTTATCTGACACTGCACACAACTTTCTCTGAATAAATATTTTACCTTTCAGTACAGCTAAGTAATTCAAAACTATATAAAGTAATCGAATACAGCAGCTAATCACTTTCTGTTTTGTTATTCAGAACTTAGTATATAATTCTGTTCATTAATTCCATGCTCTAGAAATGAAATGATGAACAAGTCATATCTGAGGACAGTAGAGAGAGAAGGACAATAATGATTAAATAAGAAGTAAAATGGACAATTGTAAAAACACATAGAAACATTTTAAATAAATAAAAATAGGATAATGTGGGAGTGACTTGAGGAAAGAAAGGTTTCCTTAAATAGGACGAAGTCTAGGGAAAAGATATAATTGAATTATATCAGAATGTGAAAAGCAACTGGTGATAAACTTCCTGATGCAGGAACAGGCACAAAAAAACCGAAGGTGAGGCACATGCCTGTAATCCCAGCTACTCTGAAGACTGAGACAGAAGGATTGTGAGTTCAATACCAGCCTCAGCATGGCTAGGCACTAAGCAAATAAGTGAGACCCTGTCTTTAAATATAATACAAATAGGACTGGGGATGTGGCTTAGTACTTGAGTGCCTCCGAGTTCAATCACTGGTACCCCGCCATCAAAACAATAACAACAACAATAACAACAAAACACACAAAAAATATAAAGTCAAGAGAAATTTGAAAAACTGTGAAAAAGAAAAAAGGAAGTTGCCTTCAGCATCTGAGCACAGGTGAATCTGAGGGATACACAGAATTCATCTTTGGAAAGGTACAGTTATTTACCTCAAGTTTCTATCAAGACCTGGGTATACAGGTTAATACTCAGTCGATAACTTTGAAATGAATCCCTTTGGTCTTCTCTAGGCCACACTTATGGCAGTGAAACCAGTTAGACGGTACAGAAGTTAGAAAAAGAAGAAAGAACATTTTAGAGTAGGATGGCAACACAGATGATCAGGTTATGGATTATATATTGGAGGACTGATGATGTTTCAGTTAGTTTATAGGTGGAGGGGCCAAGTAAATAAAATCACTAAGGCAAATGGAATCACATTTTCCTTTGAGTTGTTTAGGAAGATGTGGTAGAAATCTCAGTGGAAATTTAAATTATCTATCAATACAATTGGTATCTCTATTAATCTTTAGATCATCAGAGATAAGTAATGAGGAAATGGGAATTGATTTGACAATGTGTAATCATGGACTAGAGTGTGCTTACTTGGAAAGAAGGCACAGATAGAATGTTGAGGGAAGATTCAGAAGAGGAAAAAAACGTGCTATCCTTTACAATAATAAGATGCTGCAAAGGAATTGAGGAGGAACTGAAACATTCACACATGCACAGACACAATTTAATCAATCTCATTTCCAGTTCCTTCCTTTTGCCTCCTTTCCTCTCTCCCCAAATCTGATCTCCCTTCTATTATTTTTATTAGTGCAATTATGTGTTTGTGTGTGTGTGCATGTGTGTGTGTGTGCATGTGTGTATATATATACATTCTTAATAATATCTGAATATTGCATATTTAATCAACATTAGTTATTATTATTATCATTATATATATTTTAAGCACAATATATTTAATGTACATACTACATCTATATATATACATACTACAATGAACTAATGAACCATGCATATATATATATATATTTCCTTATTTATGAAATGAGAAAGGTAATAGAAATTGCCTTCTTAACGGGGCTGGGGATGTGGCTCAAGTGGTAGTGCGCTCACCTGGCATGTGTGCGGCCCCGGGTTCGATCCTCAGCACCACACACAAACAAAGATGTTGTGTCTGTCAAAAACTAAAAAATAAATATTAAAATTCTCTCTCTCTCTCTCTCTCAAAAAAAAAAAAAGAAATTGCCTTCTTAAATCATTGTTGAAATTTAATAAATCAACACGAGTTCTTAATAATATCTGACTATTGGATATTCGATCAATATTAGTTGTTGTTGTTGTTATTATTATTATTATTATTATTATTATTATTATTATTATTATTATATGCATGGTTCATGATAGTATGTCCATACAAGGACATAATTTGATAGATTTCATTCCAAGTACTTCCCCAATTCATCACCTTTTCACTCCCTCTCAATACCCTTCTTTTACTCCGTTGTTTCATCCCTTCTATTTTCATGAGGTACTTGATCCCCAACTTTTTTATTCCTTCCCCATTTTCTCTTCCTTTCACATATGAGAAAAAAATTCAACCATTGAAATTCAAGGCCTGTTTCACTTAGCATGATATCCTTCCATTCCATCCATTTACTAGTAAGTGAAATAATTATATTCTTCTTTATGGTGGAGTAAAATTCCATTGTGTATATACATCACATTTTCTTTATTCACTTGTCTGTGAATGGGCACCTAGGCATGTTCCTAACTTGGCTACTGTGAAGTATACTGCTGAATTACTTAAAAATATTATTAGTATATCTCACATTATTAAATCATATTTTACCAAATATCTCTCTACTATTCACTCTCTCTAAAAAGTTGTAATAAACTGTGATTATAAGTTATGATTGAATCTATAGCAGTTAAATTTTTAAAAATTTTAACCATGAGAAATATTATTTTGTTTATTTATATTTACTTTTAAAAATCTACAAATCTAAGAAGAAGAGTGAATTTCATCTTGAATTGCTGTTTGCTTTTTGGAGCCAGTATGGGTGCATGTGAGGGGGTGGGGGGGCAGAGCATTGAATAGATGGGTTCAGTGAATAGATTATTTTGTGATTGTATCTTAGTATATGCTGATTATACAAGTGTTACTTGATATTCATGTATCTCAGTTACCTTATCTATTAAATGAGAAAGGTTATAGAATTTGCTTTCTTAAAGTCATTGTTGAAATTTAATAAATCAATATATGAGTTCTTAATAATATCTGACTATTGGATATTTGATCAACATTAGTTATTATTATTATCATTATTATTTAATTATTTTTGCTCTTAGCCTACATAAAGAGAAATTTATCAGATAATCTATTGGCATTTGGAATATATTTTAAGCACAACATATTTAATGTGCATTCTTGATGAAATTAATTACATAAAGCAGAGAGTAATTAATACAAAATTTTAGAATTATTTCATATTTTAATAGGTACTTTGTGAATTATATGGTATGTAGAAAAACTGCACATATCTACTGTTTTTTATTAAGTACTCAACTCATTAAAACATGGATTCTAAAGTTATTAATGAATCTTCTGGGTAGTTGAACTTCTAGATATGAAAATTAGATTAATGATATTGGGAGGTATTTTGTGTTGTGGGACATTTTCTTGTGATTTGATACACATAATTTTCATCAGCTCTCACTGCTGTGCACTGGCCAGATGGATAGCCAGTATTTGAGCTCCCCTGACTCTATTACTATACCACATGTGCCCAAACCCACATGGTTTTACTGTCACTAACATCTATTTACCTGAGTATATTCTTTCTTACATTAAGACTTCTTTTCTATTTGAATCTGAATAATTCTACATAAAATGTCCTGTTTAATTACAGTTCATTTGTGCTAAAGCCAAAATTTTCAAGGACAAGTTTAAATTTTGCTAATGATTAATGGTAGGGCATATTTTACCAAAGATAAATTTGACCAATGAGGAAAACAAATGAGATTACTTTTATAATTTGTAAAAGTTTCTTAGAATTAATTTGACACCTGATTAAGGATTCAGAAAAACTAAGAGGTTTTCCAAAGTGTGAGGCTAAAAGTCTTGTAACATTAATGCTAAATGATCAGTAGAAAGTGCAAAATAAGGTGGATTGGATTGCACTCTAGGTGGTACAGTTCTTTAACACAGAAACAACGTACTGTTGGTGTAATCAACATGGTCAAATTAATTGAACTTAGTTTTCTAGTTCAACAATTTGATTAAGCTTTCATTGACAGTCCATTTTCACAAAATGCTAAGAACAT
The DNA here is from genome assembly GCF_052094955.1 of Ictidomys tridecemlineatus. Lineage (NCBI taxonomy): Eukaryota > Metazoa > Chordata > Mammalia > Rodentia > Sciuridae > Ictidomys > Ictidomys tridecemlineatus. The sequence continues at coordinate 90,068,186 of NC_135484.1, read as the reverse complement.
TACTTTCAAATGTTGACAGTATTACTTAGTCTTGCCTGAACAACATAATAAGAATGCCATATTTCTTTACTGGCTCTCATTTAAATGAAAATCACACCTCTTGTTTTTCTTTATTTTTTTTAATAGGGAGTACACTCAAGCATCTTTTATTGTCAAAAATTCATATGAAAGACTGAAAGATGTGACTGCTAAGAAAAGGACTGATCATTCAATGCATGTATGATAGAATCTAAAGTTATTAGAATGGCAACTATAGTTCTTCCTAGCCAGAGAAGAGCCATTTTTTTCAAACACATGAATTATTGGTAAATCCTTTATACTGGTCGCATAAATATTTCTTTCCTGTAATATGATGCCATATTTTTTTTTAATATTAAAAGTAATAATATACACTAATAAAAGAATAATATTGTATTAAAACATGTCTAAAATATTCAAGCTATTAAAAATGTTTCATTTCACTAACAAATACAGTCATAAGTATTTATAATATAGGGAACAATGCAGTGAAAGTAAATAGCTAAGCAAGTAAAATCAGAAACAAAAATGCGTGCATTTAAAAATCTTAATACCTCGTGATGAAAACAAGAGTGGAGATGTGGAGAGTAAGTTTGAACAAAGTAAGTAAAATAAGCTGTGATCAAATTATATAACTAGTTTACCTCTTCTGTCATTACAAAAAGCATCATTGAGATATGTATAAATTTATTGTTCAACTGCTTATGAAAGCATTAAATTAGAATGGTCTTTAAAGTTTCTTTAGGGTCAAAATTATATGAGTATTATACTTACAGCACTTGTTATAGAATACTCATATCCACTGAGTAGGATGTAGAATTACCAAATCAAGTAGTGCCTGTGCCTATTAAATAAATATTTTGTGTAAATAAATGAATCACTGCATTCATCATTTCCATACCATTTGTGTAACAGGTATTATTTTCTTGGTAATAGTGGTGAAGATCACTTTTGCTTGTTTTTATCCCAGTGCCAATGTTCCCTTGCCTATCACCTGCAAGTATTCTATTAGAAAAACTAGATTTGCATGCTGAGATGCTGACCAAAATAAGGATCTTAACACAATGTGCTCAACTCTGACATTTTCTCAACAAGGACATGATATTAACCTCCCATGCAATATAATAGTTCCACCCAATTTCCCAGAATGAGTTCTTAATTTAATTGGTCATTTGAAGTGCATCTATGTAGAAAGAGACTATTGCCTTATTTGAAAGGAGGAAACCACTTATAGATTAAAATTTCTAATGTCAAACAGAAATGTAAGAATAATATCGATGGAACTTGTGAAGGTGAAAAAGAAAATCTTAACTGAAATGCAAGTTTATTGAAATGTATCAGCACAAACAAAGGTATAGATTTAACAAATGTGTTTTTAAGAAAGATTCTTAGCGGTTAAGAAGCAGCTTATTTAATTATAAAATACATTAGTATTTGGAAGAACTTCTCATGGACAAAATTGCAAAAACTAACACTCACTTTATTAAGAGACTGTTTTTAGTACTTTTATTAGAAAAGAAGTACCCTAATGGTGCAACTGCTTCATTAACACACTTAGAAAAAACAAAACTGAAAAAAAAAAGAAAAAAACAAATAATATTCCCAGACCTATTGCAATAATTGGCAGCATTATCATGGATTTCTTGTAGTGTACCAAGAATAAGAAGCAATTTTGAATGTACCCTTTCCTTATTATGACCCTTCTTGAATTCTGGTGTTCTGATATCTCATATTTTGATTTTGGTATTTTCACATTAAACACTGCATTTTTTTAAAGAGAGAGAGGGAGGGAGCGAGGGAGGGTGGAAGGGAGGGAGAGAGAGAAGTTTTTTTAATTTGTATTTTTTAGTTTTCAGTGGACACAACATTTTTATTTTATTTTTATGTGGTGCTGAGGATTGAACCCAGCGCCCTGGGAATGCCAGGTGAGCGTGCTACCGCTTGAGCCACATCCCCAGCCCCAAAGATTGCATTTTAATAAAAAACTTGAGGCATTTGGTCATGATTTTTCTAGGAATTATTTATTACATTAGAATATGTGTATATATATATATATATATATATATATATATATATATATATAGAGAGAGAGAGAGAGAGAGAGAGAGAGATGTAGCACATGTAGGAACATACACAAAAGATAAGTACACTGTATCACTGTATTCTGGATATTTGTCTATAATTTAAAATAAAATATGAAGTTTTAAAGATAGGCATCTTTAACTCTTAATTTCTTAAATAATTGTGGATTAAAGTAACTGGCTGTCTTGTTGGACCAACCTAATATTTAGTATTTATTTTACTTTTTTATGAGCACGCAATAACTGCATGTCCTTCTGATCTCATGCTGATATTTCAAAATCTGGAAACAAGGGGGCTGGGGATGTGGCTCAAGCGGTAGCGCGCTCGCCTGGCATGCGTGCGGCCCGGGTTTGATCCTCAGCAGCACCACATACCAACAAAGATGTTGGGTCCGCCGAGAACTAAGAAAAAATAAATAAATGTTAAAATTCTCTCTCTCTCTCTCTCTCTCTCTCTCTCTCTCTCTCTCTCTCTCTCTCTCTCCCCCTCTCTCACTCTCTCTTTAAAAAAAAAAATCTGGAAACAACATGTACTGATCAGATTCAGATAAGTAGCATATCTATCTCTTTATTTCTTCATGGTTGGAGCCATTGAATAGCTCTTTTCTCATTCTTCATGCAATATTTATATCGTTGCGGATTATAATCATCCACTCTGCCGTGGAACACTAGAACTTATGCCTTCCATCTGTGTTTTTGTATTATCCAGACTCTTTTCTAACCCTCACCCTCTCAAACCTCTAGTAATCACTTTTCTACATTCAGTTCAACATCTCTAGTTTCTGCAAAAGGGAGCAAACATGCAGCTCTTTGTCTCTCTGATTTATTTCACTTAATGTCATGCTGTCCTTCAGTTTCATACATTTTCCTCAAATGAAAGTATTTTATTTTTCTTTATAGTTGAATAAGACTCCACTGCTTATATACCACATTTTCTATCCATTCACCCACTGATGGAAACCTAGGTTGATTCTATATCTTAGCTATTGTGAATAGTGTAGGGATGTCTTTGATATGTTAATTTAATTTCCTTCAAATATACTCAGAAGTGGGAGAGTTAGAGCATCTGGAAGTTGTTGGTTTTGGGGTTTTTTTTTTTTTTTTTTGCTTTTTGAGGAAGCTTTTTACTGTTTTGCATATTGGCTACATTGATTTTTCATTCGAATTAACAGCATATGAGACTTTCCATTTCTCTGTATCCTCACTGGAACTTGTTATTTTTATTTTCTTTCTGATAATAGCCATTCTAATTGGGATAAGAGGATATCTCATTGTCTTAATTTGCATTTACTCAAATATTAACAATATTAAGCATTTTTTCAAATGTCTTTGTCCACTTGTATGTCTTCTTTTCAGACATGTCTGTTCAGATCATTTACCCATTATTGATTGAATTATTTTGGTCTTTTGTTGCTGCTGTTGAATTATTTGAGTTTCTGATATATTCAGGATATTAATGCTTTGTCAGATAAATAGTCTGCAAATATTTTTCTTCCATTCTGTGGGTGGCCTCTTTACTCTGTTGGGTGATTTCTTTGATGTATACAACATTCTTCATTTGCTGTAATTCCATTTGTCTACTTTTGCTCTGCTATGGAGTTCTTAACACCCCACCCCCAACACACACACCATAATTTTCTATATCAATGTTTTCCTTATGTGTTTGAGGTGTCACATTTATGTTGTCAATTCCCTGTACTTTTTTTTAAATAAGAGAAACGAATCAAGCTCCAGACTTCTGCATATGTATGCCCAGCACTATTTATTGAAGGTGTCTTCCTTTATATCACTTTCTTTCTGATGTTTGATTGAAAATCACTTGCCTACTGATGTATACAGTATACATCAGTATACTGGTTTACTTCTAGGATCTCTATTCTGTCCTACTGCCCTATGTTTCTGCTTTTATGACAACATCATGCTGTTTTGGTTTATTCGGCTCTGTAGCATACCTTTATTTCAAGAATTTTCATGTATCCAGCTTAGTTCTTTTTATCCATCATTACTTTAGCTTTTCAGGGATCTTAGTGCTTCCAATGAATCTTAGGATTGTTTGCTTTGGGTTGGTAAAGAAATGCAATGAGGGTAATATTGAATCTGTATGTTGCTTTGGGTAGTGTGGACTTAGTGCTTATTTTAACAGAGGGATTTACTCTACTTCATGTTCTTAAGTCTTAATTTCACTAGTGTCTTCAAAATAGTTATGCAACTCAAATAATGCAAGATGATAAAAATTGAATTTTAAAAATAAACTCAATCTAAAATGAAGTTTTCAAAATCAAAATGTTTAATCCTTTTCAGCTCTTTTTTCTTTTCTATAATAGAAGTACAACTTTCTAAATCAAGTAATAACACAGTCATATATTAAACATACAATATAAAAAATTTTAAACTATTTTTTATTAAGAAAAAATGAAGAAGGGAAAAACATTTACCAAGAAAATTGGTTTTTCTAACACATTTGCTCCAAATTTTATTTCATTGCAGGTGGGCTTTGGCTACTCTAGAAATGTTTAAACTTTTCAAACTTGATTATAAACCCAACTTTCTTTCTCTTCTTATTTCTACATCTTTTCCACATAAACTGATTTGCCAGCCATTCTTGCTTTGAATAGAAATGGAATGATTTAGGAGAAATGGAAAGGTAACCAGGTTCACCACTTTTAAAATAATATATCATCTTACTATTTTGACTTAGATCTTTATAATCTCTTAAACATTTTAATTTTAAGAATGATATTATTAGTTAAAATTTAGTTCCTTACTAAATAATTTTCATTGTCTCGTGCTTTTGATATTTAAAAAGTGGCCTGTAAATTAGCTATACTAACATTCCATGGTAGGTTGTTAAAAATACAAACTCTCAGACTCTAGCTCATAAGTATTAATTTATAATCTATATATTTTAAGAGCATACCTAAATATTCACCTATACATTAATGCATGGGACACAAAAAATTTAAATTTGTTTGAAATTCACAAATTTCATGAAAATTATGTAATTTTTGTTATGAAACACATATTCTTATTAAGTAGCAAATGTTTATACCTCATAATATCTATATGAATTTGTTTAACCAAGTATATCATGATATAAAAACCAGAAAAAAATTAGCACGTTTAAGTAAAACCTGAGCACAATCATACTTGAAAATTAAATAACAGTATATTAAGTGAAATATGCCAACTGCAGAAAATAAAAACAAAACAAAACAAAGTAAAACAACAACAACAACAACAACACAGGATCTCAAATATATATGAAATATTAAAAAAGTCAGACATATAGATACAGTATAATGATGGTCACTACAGACATGGGTCAGATGTATGGTAGATTGGGATGTTATTTAAAGGATACAAAATTTTAGTTAGAATAAATTCCATAGGTACATTATACAATATGGTAACTATAGTTAATTCAAATGTATTGTACATTTGAAAATTGCACAGAGAGTATAATTTGTCCTCAACATCAATAAAAGTATGAGTTGAGAGAGAGAGAGAGGAGAGCTAGAGGAGGGGGTAAGAGAGAGAGGGAGTGAGTGAGAGAGAGAGAGAGAGAGAGAGAGAACTGAAAAAAATCCTTATATTTTCTAGTATAATTAAAAATTATACTTAAATTCAATATTTATTCTAAAGAAACAGGAATAAAGAAATATATGACCACTTACTATGAACTTTTAATATTTATATTATTGTCATTCTGTATTTTTGTAAATATGAAATATACATGAATGTAGTTAATACGTATATATAAATAGGAGAGACTGAAAATTAGAATGTTTAGTTGTTAGCCTAATTTACTTTGCACTCTTTCTTAATAATACAATCACCAAATTAGGCTATGCCTATAAAACCATCTTCCCAAGCCTTTTGCACACAGCTAAGTGTGATCCAGTTTGGCTACTCTCAGAAAGTATCCTTAAAGAGAAGGCTATCCTTTGTTTCCTTATCTTTTCATTTATTATTATTTTAATGAGTTAGAAAGTTGAAGAAATCATTAGAATTTCAGCAGATATCTAAGGGTCATAAACTTATAGTGCATAGTGGAAAAGCACTATGAAGGACTTGACAGCAACCCTGGATTGCTGACCTTTGGATTTTTAACAAGGAAGATAATAAAACCATGCATCTTTAGCCAATAATAATTGTGCTTTTCTCCTGTATAAAATAAAAACTAATTTTAAAAATAGCATAGAGCTTGACACCTGAAAGTTGCATGCTATCTCTGACAAAACTTAAAATGAGGTGTTGGCCAAAAGAATTGAAATCAACAAAAGAAATGGGATTGCCTCGAACTAAATTGTTTCTCACTGTACAGGAAATAATTAGTAGATGAAATAAATAACTGGAGAATGGAAAAAATGTAAACTATTTATTTCATGAAGGGCTAATATTGAAAATATGTAAGTAACTTAAAAATCTTAATGACAAAAAATACCCAATTTAAAAATTGGCAAATAATTGAATAGACCTTTCTCAAAAGAAATTCAAATGGTCAAAAAATATACAAAAAAAGGTTCAATATCATTAGCTATCAAAGAAATGGAATCAAAACTAAAATGAGATATCTTTGTAACCATTATGGAACAAATTATGAAAGATCTTTCAAGCACTAAAAGTAGACCATGCATATGACTGAAAGTTCCCAAATCCACATATGTAGATAATCAGAATAAATAATGCCAGCCTGCCAAACACATACTTTTATGTCCATGTTTGTTCCCACATCTTCACCTTTCACAATAGCTGAGCTAGTGAATCAATCTAGGTGATCATCAATGGATGAAAAGATAAGTCAAATTTGAAATATATATACAGTGGCAAGGAATTCAGAAATTATGAATGATATCTTATTTGCAGAAAATGTATGGAACTGGAGGACATTAAATAAACTACATCAGATTAAAAAAAATCACCATATGTTCTCTTTCCCATATGGAGTTTTAAAAAAGTTTATTGGAATGCAGAATAGTGATTATTAGAAATAGGAAAGAAATGAGGTATGGTCATAAAACGGAGGGTGGATTTGATTAGTGTACATTCTATAAATTATTGAAATATTATGTTGGTATAGTTATAGGTATAGTTAATACATATTAATAAAAAATAAAACTGAATAAAATGTGATTTTTTTTTCATGAGTTGCAGAGTAGATCTCAAGCGTTGATCAGTGTTCCTCTCAATTTGACTAATCTTTAGATGGCATGCTTTCTAAATATAAGTTCCTTACTGCCCTTATCTTAAAGCATTTATTCTGAAATAATTTCAGTTGTAAATATTTTTTCTCCCCTTTTGAATTTTAAATATTCTAGAGGTGGGAGGGGAAACACTGCTTTTAAATATAACTGTTAAGAAAAATAAGTTTTACTCCATGTACATGTAATGTGTCGAAATACACTCTACTGTTATATTTGTATAAAAAAACCAAATAATTTAAAAAAAAAATTTTTAACAACAAAAAAGAAAGTTAGCTCTCTGATCCTAGAGTATGGGAGTATAGGAGACCAACTTTAATGTATAATAATTAGCAAACACAGATGGCCTAGTTGCATTGATATAACTCCCTGCCCATCAACACACTCCAATCTCCCAATAGTTTTTCATTAGCTCATCCCAGCTTTTAAAAATCTTCTTGTCTTTTTATTTCTGTGATGTTAGATACAATCTTCTTCCTATTGTAGTTTCAAGTCCAATCCCATTGCCTATTTAACTGGTCTCGTGCAAGTTTTTCTTTTATTTGATTCAGATATTGTACTTTTGAAAGTATGTGAATTATGTCATGTCCTGGAAAATGTTGGCTAAAAACTTTCACTGCTGATGCCTTTGAAAGTTAGATTTGTGTAAATCTTAATAGAAAATTATAAGAAAATTTAGAAAGTTGGTGTAATTGGCTGCTTTTGACAACTTTATGTAAAATTCTCAATAAACAAGAAGCAGGATTTTGAAAAAAAAAATCTCCAACTGGAGATGCCAGTTGTAAGAAGATAAAGGAAGGCTACTTTGCAAAATATTACAGGTGATAAAGTTTCAAAATTTCAGCTTTACAGAGTTGAAGACTCAAGTACTTCTCTACCTCAAACTGAAATAGTTATAAACAATGGCACTGAAGCAGCAGTCTCAGCAGGAGAGTAAATTGATGTACCAATCAAAGGTTATGAGCCCTCCAAATTCTGCAGAGGGCCTTCTCAAGAAGCCTCTATTTAATGGTCATTAAAATGTGGGACAGAGGAAGGTGAACAGACTCACAGAGATCTGAGAAAAAAGATTAACAAATCATATCTGGATGAAATATTTGAAAGTTTATGTACATTGAAAATTAACCAGAAGAAAGTAAAATGGACACATATACCATTTTAGAGGAAACTGTTATATCAACAGGCTACAAACCTGGCCTGTAAAAATCAGAAGAAATTTAAAGTAATTCCTAGACTTCTGAAACTGTCATTGGTAGGAAGTGCGCTGTGAAAATTGCTGAGCCCAGGAGATTATATTGTAATCTCCAAAACAACTTCAGATATGGGAAGGGAAAAAAGTGACAAATTAATTTTTATGAGCCTAAATTGGGTGATTTGGGGTATACCTGACAAGGGAAATTATAAGCAGGTATTTCAAATTGTGCTTAGGAGAAGGATGTATTTCCTTGACACATGAAATCTTCACAATTCCTGAGCAGCAAAGTTTGATTCTACAACACATGACTAATAGTGTGTTTTCACATCCTTTGTCTTTCCAAAAACAAAAAAAGGAGGCAGGGGTTGTTTCTTGAGATAATGTTATCTCTGTTTCATTATCATATTATGTATTTGGGAGAATGTGAAATATCTACTCAGGCTTTGACCTATAAAATGAATTTCAAAATCAAATAGACTTTGGTACATTTTTTTTTATTTGAAGAAGTATTCAATATATTTTTCTTCAATACATGTGAGCATGGTTATTTTTGTAACTAAAGAGGACAACAAGAATAGAACCTGCTAGACTTCACCTAATATCTATTCTTCCTTTTTACTTGGCAATAAAATCCCTTGTATTTTCATTGAGTATGTGGCTACTCAAAATAAATACTACATTTCCAAGCACCCCCAACAGCAAAGTATGGTCATATGACTAATTTCTAGCTATGAATTTTTATCATAAATAGTATATGTAATGTCCAAGAAGTATTTTTAAAAAGTAGGTATGAATATTTTCTAATTTTCTCTTTCTTCTATTAAAGCTGTGATATAATGACTAGATATTCAGAATCTCCACTATATAACACTTAAAAGGGCCACTTAGTAGGCCCTTATAAGGAGAAAGCTGAAAGAGAACTGGGATCTTTGATGAATTTTTGGAAATTCCTCACCAGTTCTGTGCTGCTGAACTATATCTTTATTTTTATGTGAAAATATAAAATCTTGTGTATAAAAGCCAAAGTTAATTGTTGCTTTCTGTTATATGAAGTTAAATGTAATTTCAACAAATAGAATCAGTACCTAATAGCCCACATCACATATGTTATTTCACAATGGAAATATCCAGGACATTTCAATTATATTCAAAATTAGAATAATATTACCTATGATCTCTGTTACTTAATATTGTCTAGAAAGTCTAATATAGAATGCAAAAAAATTACTACATGGAACAGAAAATGATAGATATGTTTAACATTTAGTGATTTCCAATAAAAGATTTTAAAAGTAGCTATTGCAATGAAAAATGAAACAAGAAAACATAAATTTAACTAAATGATGCCTAATATATATTAAATGCATTAAAAAATGAAAATTCTTATGGCAGGGGTTGGGAGATTAACATGAAATTTATTGATATCCCCAGAATGTTGAGATTGGCTGCCTCTGAAAATATGGAATCCGAGTACTTTTAAAAAAATGTTTTAAAAAAATTCAGTTAAAAATCATCTTTATAAGTATTCCTTACCTTTGTTAAAAAGGAAAGTAAAACATACTGGTAAGGAACTAGGGTCCTAATTTTATTCAAAAACATTGTGAATAAATACACAAAACTTCCTCAAAATTCTAATTTAAGCAGAAGACCTTATTATTTGACAGATTAACCTTGTCACTATGCTTTATTGCAATAAAGTTTATTCTATAACCAATCTATAGAACTTTGTGGTACAGAAAGCTTTTTTTAATAATCTTGAACATAATGAAGAACCATCTCTTACAATTACACAGTGACTCAGTCTTCCTAGGTTTAATAAAATAGTTAATTACTTTATATAACTGAAATTGAAAATTTTGAGTTGACAGATTAAGTGGATTTTCCCAGTGTGCCTTGTAACCTTTCATGTCAACATATGATTTTGGATGAAATTATTGCTTCAGAAAGTTAGGCAGTTTTAATTACATCATAGAACATAAACTTAGATACAGCAAGAACTTTGAAGATTCAGACAATTGCCAACTGACTAATTACAACAAGGTCTTTGAAAATGTCTTGCAAGACATGTGAGAATCGTTCTCAGTGTTGTAAATGTTCACATGAAAGTTCTGCTTCTCTTAAAATTTGAGAAATGTTAGTCTTGTGAAAAAAGTTCTTTCAGAATTTGGGAATCCCCCAAAGTAGTGTTTTATTAAAGCTTTATAATTGTTGGGTTCATCACAACAAATGCATACATGCATGGAAATCAATTTCAGTTCATGATCCTTCATTTTCCCTCCCCCTTTCCCATCCTATCCTCCCTCTTCTCTCTCATTCTTTTTCCTCTACTCTACAACACATTATTTGCTTGTCTATTTATTCATATTTGATTGGTTAATTTTACCTACACATAAAGGGGAAGTTCCTGTAGCATATTTATATGTGCACATAGAACAATTTTTTAAAAAAAATTCGTTATGCATTGCCTCCCCTCACCCATTCTTTCATTCTGCCTCTCCCTGTCCTTCTACATTACTGATCTTCCCTTCATCTTCATAATATCCTATCCTTCTCTCCCTTTTCCTTTATTTTTTTTCTCTAAAATTTATTTTCCTATAAATTTTGCATAGGAGAAAAAACATTGAATCTTTGAGTTTCTGAGTCTGCTTATTTCACACAACCTAATATTCTTTATTTTCACTGGCAAGTGCCATAATTTCATTCATTTTTTTAAATTGAGTATTACTTCATTATATGTGTGGATCTCACAATTTCTTATTCAATTCATCTGTTGACAGGCATCTGGGTGGATTCCACAATTTAGCTATTAGGAATTATTATGCTATAAATATTGAAGTGGCTGTATTGCTGTAATATGCCGATTTCAGATGTTTTGGAAAAATACCAAAGAGTGGGATAGCTATGTTATCTGGTGGTTTCATTCGTAGTTTTTTGAGAAATCCCCATACCGTTTGTCAGAATGGTTGTACTAATTTGCAGTCCCACCAACAATGTACAAGTGTACTTTTTCCCCCACAACCTAGCCAGCAATTATTATTGTATTCTTGTGTAGTTTTGATTCCTATTTCCCTGATTACTACAGATATTGAACATTTTTTATGTATTTGCTGACCATTTATGTTTCTTCTTTTGAGATGCTTCTGCTTAGTTCTTTTGCCCATTTATTATTTTTTTATTTTTATTTTTTGGTGTTAAGTTTATTGAGGTATATGCTAAATACTAACACCTTATTGGAGGGGTCGCTGACCAAGATTTTCTCCCATTCTGTAGGGTCTCTCTTCATGTTCTTTATTGTATCCTTTGCTGTGCGGAAATTTTTAGGTTGATGGCATCTCACGTTTTAATTCTTGTTTCTTTTTTTAATATATATATATATTTTTAGTTTTAGATGGACACAATACCTTTATTTAATTAACTTATTTTGATGTGGTGCTAAGGATTGAACCCAGTGCCTCATACTTGCAAGGCAAGGGTTCTGCTTCTGAGCTACAATCCCAGCCCTGATTCTTGGTTATTTTCTTGCATTTTGGAGGTCTTAAAGAAGAAGTTAAAGAAGTTGGTGCCAGCAACTTTATGATGGAGTGTTGACTCTATGTTTTCTTCTAGCACTTGTAAGGTTTCTGACCTAAGTATTTGATCCATTTTGATTTGAGTTTTTAAAGAGTGAGAGATAGGGGTCTAGTTTCATTTTTCTATAATATAGCTATCAAGTTTTCCCAGTACCATTTTTTTTAAAAGGTTGCCTTTTCTCTACAATTTATTTTTAGCTACCTTTGTTAAGAATCAGATGGCTATGGTTATGTGGATTTGTCTCTCTGTGTCCTATTCCTGAGCAATATTTTTTACTAAATCTTTATCATACATGTGTGCTTTAATAGATCTTTTCAAATAACTGCCGAAGTTAAACTATCAAATCAACTGGTATTTTGAAATATAATAATTATTTAGGAATTAATATTTCTGTGTAAACAAAAGTTTCAACAAAAACTATGTATGTAAAGATAGATTTCTCAGCAGAAGTAGTATGTAATTATTTAAAGGATCTGCCTAGAAATGAGAAAATCATCACAAGATTATTTTCAAATTTGACTTTTTCTTTAGAAAGTGATATATTTGATCAGGTCATGATTTCTGAGCTCTTCTGTTCCTGATGATTGTATTCTGAATAGATTTCTTATACTTTAAGTTTTTGTATTTTGAGCAGTAAAAAGGTTAGTTTTTCCTTTTTATGAGCCTAAATGTGTGAGATAGTTTCAACCCTCTTTCAAGGATGCCATTGAATGAGAGGGAATAAAAGACTCATTTCCTAAGGTTGTTTTCTTGTCACCAATATTTAAGGAACATCCTCACAGGAAGTAAGTTGGAACAAATATATTTGTGAGACTTTATTTCCACCCAAGCAGATTTTTATTTTAACTTTTCCAACAACTCTTTGTAATGCATGACGGTATTTAGCTATTTCTTTCTTTGAATTATAATTTTCTCAGTCTCTTTCAGTTTACCTTTCATTAATGGGAAGAAACATGAACCTTTAGCAAACCTGAGTCAGTGAGTTTCAAAAGCACCAAAACCAAAACAATGATGCTGACACATCTGTTTTATATTTTCTGTGGTAGAGTCTTTTATGGCTTTCAATTATCACAATTGCCAGTTTGAAACCTGAAATTTAGGTGACAATTAACAAGGATATTTCTGTGTTAATGATGTTGGTTTCAAGGTATTTTTTTCATAATACTTAAAAAGTACAGCCACAGTTTTGTATAAATTTAGAAGTTAAAATAAAACATTTGAATTTATACTTAAAATTTTTTTCACAAATATTATTTTAAATCTACTAATAAATTCGTTTGACAAAATTTAATTCAATTATAGAACTAAAAGTATCTTTGTTTAGCAAATACACATTGAGCACCAACTCTATGATTTTGATTGCCTGAAAATTGGTATATTGCACCAAGTGAAGTATATAGTATCATTGACATTTTGTGGAATATCAATAAAAGATATATTAGATACAATTAATAACAAAACATACCTAATTAATTTTGTGTTTTCTCATAATTATCTTGTGAAAAAAATGGCATAGTTCTTTTTACTTTTTATTAACCCACTAAATGTACATATCAATGGGAATTTCTGTGATATTTCTGGTGAAATGCAATTTCTTGATGTCTTAAAGACTTTTCCTTATTTTATCTTCTTTCTCAAAATATTCTGTGCCAAGGGTGGTAGCATATTTCTATAATCCCAGCATCTAGGAGGTTGAGACAGGAGGATCTGGAGTTCAAAGGCAGTCTCAGCAAAAATGAAGTGCTAAGCAACTCAGTGAGACCCTGTCTCTAAATAAAATACAAAAAAGGGCCAAGGATGTGGCTCAGTGGTAAGTGTTCCTGAATTCAATCCTTGGTGTACCTTCAAAAAATTTTCTGATACAGATATCCCAATTAGAAGCAATGGGAGATGTAGTTAAAGTGAAACTTCTAAATCAAAAGATATGTGGGCTTAATTTTGCTAATTATGACCCTACTTGGATTAAGATTGTTGGAATTGTTCTTTCTAAACTGTAATGATACTACTTGTCTAAACTGCAGGAATAGTTAATACTGCCAATATTAAATTCTTTTAAATATTAAAATTTATTTTTATATCAACACATAAACATTAATTAATATTTTTTTGAATTTTAATGAGATCAAGGATTTATCAAATGTAGATAATTTGAATTATTTTGTGAGTAGCTATGGCCCTATGATTATTTTTTACATTTTCCAAATATATTTAGGAGTTTTTAATACCTCAGTAAAGTCAATGATTTATAATATGATGAAGATATTTTCTCACTCTGCACTTGGATGTTATATATGTTTGTGTCATTTTTGCCTTAGGATATTCTAAAACATTATATAATCATATATTGTGTTAGTTTCTTTTTAGAATTCTAGGTTTAAATAATACTTTATGGACTATTTAATTGTTATTCTGAAATTTTACAATAGTATTACTTTCTGAGTTTTTACCCTGTATACAATTGTCTTTGCATCTTATTACATAATTTGGGGAATATATTACAATTTTAGAGAAATAATAATGTTATTTAAGAAATGATTTTAGATTTTTACTTTTGCTAAGTCTTTTAGTAAGTCTGACGCTGATGACATGATCCTATACCTAGAAGACCCAAAAGGTTCTACCAAGAAACTTCTAGAACTAGTAAATGAATTCGGCAAAGTGACAGGATATAAAATCAACACACTTAAATCAAAGGCATTCCTGTATATCAGTGACAAATCCTCTGAAATGGAAATCAGCACAACTACCCATTCATAATATCCTTTAAAAAAATAAAATACTTGGGAATCAACCTAGAAAAAGAGGTGAAAGATCTAAACAATGAAAATTACAGAACTCTAAAGAGAGAAATAGAAGACCTTAGAAGATGGAAAGATATACCTTGCTCATGGATAGGCAGAATTGATATTATTAAAATGGCCATATTACCAAAAGCACTTTACAGGTTCAATGCAATTCTGATCAAAATCTCAATGGCATTCCTTGCAGAAATAGAAAAAGCTATCATGAAATTCATCTGGAAAAATAAGAGACCCAGAATAGTTAAAGCAATTCTAAGCAGGAAGAGTAAAAAAGGTGGTATAGCGATACCAGATTTTAAACTATACTACAGTACAAAGCAATAGTAACAAAAACAGCATGGTACTGACACCAAAACAGGCTGGTAGACCAATGGTAGAGAATAGAGGACACAGAGACCAATCCACAAAATTAAAACTACCTTATATTAGACAAAGGTGCTAAAAGCATGCAATGGAGAAAGGATAGCATCTTCAACAAATGGTGCTGGAAGAACTGGAAATCCATATGCAACAAAATGAAATTGAATCCCTTTCTCTCACCATGCACAAAAGTTAACTCAAAATGGATCAAAGAGCTAGGAATCAAAACAGAGACTCTGCATCTAATAGAAGAAAAAGTTGGCCCTAATCTCCATCATGTGGGGTCGGTCCCCAAATTCCTTAATAGGACACCTATAGCACAAGAGTTAAAATCAAGAATCAACAAATGGGATGAATTCAAACTAAAAAGCTTTTTCTCAGCAAGAGAAATAATATGTGAGGTAAATAGGGAGCCTACATCCTGGGAACAAATTTTTACCCCTCACACTTCAGATAGAGCTCTAAACGAAGAACTCATAAAGTTAAACAACAACAACAAAAAAAATAGATAACCCAATCAACAAATGGGCCAAGGACCTGAACAGACACTTATCAGTGGAGGATATAGAATCAATCAACAATTACAAGAAAAAATGCTCACCATTTCTACCAATCAGAGAAATGCAAATTAAAACTACTCTAAGATACCATCTCACTCCAGTAAGAATGGCAGCCATTATGAAATCAAACAACAAGTGCTGGTGAGGATTTGGGAAAAAGGTACACTCATACATTGCTGATGGGACTGCAAATTGGTGCAGCCAATTTGGAAAGCAATATGGAGATTCCTTGGAAAGCTGGGAATGGAAAACCATTTTACCCAGCTATTCTCCTTCTTGGACTATACCCAAAAGACCTAAAAAGAGCATACTACAGGGACACAACCACATCAATATTTATAGCAGCACAATTCACAATAGCTAGACTGTGGAACCAACTTAGATGCCATTCAATAGATGAATGGATTAAACAAAGGTGCCATTTATACACAATGGAATATTACACAGCACTAAAAATAACAATATCATGGCATTTGCAGGGAAATGGATGGCATTAGAGCAGATTATGCTAAGTGAAGTTAGCCAATCCCTAAAAATCAAATGCCAAATGTCTTCTCTGATATAAGGGGGGGTGACTCAAAATGGAGTAGGGAGGAAGAGCATAAGAAGAAGATTACCCCTAAATAGGGAACAAGGTGGGAGGGAATGGGAGGGAGAAGGGGAATTGCATGGAAGATGGAAGGAGACCCTCATCGTTATACAAAATACATGTATGATGATATGAGGGGGAAAAATATGTCACATTAAATTGGGTAGAGAGAGGTAAATGGAGGGGATGGAGAAGCGGGGATAGGAAGGGCAGCAGAATAAAATAGACACTAGTATTGCTGTATGTATATATGTGTCTGTATAACCAATGTGATTCTGCAACCTGTACAATTGGAAAAATGAGAAATTATACCCCATTTGATTCAAATGTATAATGTCAAGATCCCTTGTATTGTCATAAGCAACTAATAAAAAAGAAGTGATTTTAGATTTTTACTTTTGCTATAAATTTGTAAGTCTGAATAAATTAATTGGATGATGATATTTAAGATCAATGATATACAAATAACTACTGACATTTAAATTTATGGAGTGGGTATATGTAATCATGAGTAGTAGCTTTCCTTCGAAGATTTGCCTAGTGGAATTAAATTTGAATTAGCATGTTTTATTCAATTTTTAAGAGATTTCAGAAATACTTAATGAACAACTTTATAACTTTGTATATGAGTATTGTATGATGATGATGATACTGCCAAAAACCCCTTGAAAATTTAAAACCATTATGCCAAAATGATTCTCATACAAAATGCAGTAGAAAGACTTTGCTCTTTAATCTTGTGACTTAAAAAATTTTTTCTGAAAAATATCTCCTAAGGTATTTATGAAATCTATGAATGACAACTCATAAATTCAAAATAAATCTAGATTCAAAAAGACAGCATAAGAAATTCAAGAAAAGATTTTTTTTAATTAAAATGGCAAGCTTATTAAATACAATCAACCTATGTTTCCAATGGAAAGTTACTTTTCAAATGTTGAAGTGATCATAGATATTAGACTTTGTTAATTTACTTATCAGTTTATTAATCACACATTTGTATATATGGTTTTAGCTTTGTTATAGTGATTGGTGTCTTGATGTAGAGGATAATAGAGTCTCAGACCTTGGAAGCATTCAAATTCATAAAAAATATATTGTATGTATGTACATATTACATACATATTTACATACACACATACACATGTGTGTATGTCTTTTTAAGACAGCATTTTGAAAGTGCAAAGTAAATGTTACATATTTTGTGTTCTGAGTTGAAAAACGAAAGCTATTTATACTAAAAGAATGAATAGAAAACTATCAGATTTTTGTTTCTGTTTTCACATGACAGGGTATTAAACCCAAGGATGCTGTACCATTAATTTTTTTTAAAAATTTCATTTTGAGACAAATTCCCACTAACTTGCTCAGGCTAGACTTGAACAACCAATCATCTTGCCTCAGCCTCATGGGTAGCTAGGATCACAAGCATGTACCAATATGCTTGGCTCTCCAAGGCTGGAAAATATAAAACCTGAAGTATTAGAAGTGAAATACCTCAGGACATTGTATATAATAGGATTGTTTGGTTGATAACTCAAAAGTCTAGGTAACAAAAACCAAAAATAGACAAATAAAAGGACTAAATCAAACTAAAATGTTTTTGCACAATGAAGAAAATAACTTACATAGTGAAGAAACAACTTACAGAATAAGAGAAAATTAAAAACTATACATCTGACAAGGGA
This sequence comes from Ictidomys tridecemlineatus, assembly GCF_052094955.1. NCBI lineage: Eukaryota > Metazoa > Chordata > Mammalia > Rodentia > Sciuridae > Ictidomys > Ictidomys tridecemlineatus. Next base: position 90,050,123 of record NC_135484.1, on the reverse strand, counting down.
TTAATAGATTAATGTCCAGAATTTATAAGAAATTAAAATAACAACACAGCAAAAAAAATTAACCCTATGTAAAAAAATTAATCATAAAGACCTAAATAAATGTTTTTCAAAAGATGACATACAAATGGCTAACAGGCATATAAAAACATCCTTATCATCACTAATCATCAGGGAAATGCAAATCAAAATCACAGCCAGATATCATTGTAAACACATTAGCATTACTATTAATAAAATGACAAAACATAACTGTTACCAAGGATATGAAGAAAATATAAACTTTATGCACTGTTGAAATGTAAATTAGTACAGCCATTATGGAACACAGTATGGAGTTTCTTCAAAATATGAAGCATACCAAGATGTGGTGGAGCAGGCCTATAATCACTATGGCTCAGCCTGGGAGACTGAGACACTGAGACAGAGATTTTCAAATTCAAAGCCAGCCACAGATAAAAAGGGAGGAGCTAAGCAACTCTGTGAGAACCTGTGTCTAAGTAAAATAAAAAATAGGATGTATTTTTGGGGGATGTAGCTCAGGGGTGGAGGAGTGCCCCTGAATTCAATCACAGCCACCCTGCCAACCCCCAAAACTATGAAGCATAAAACTACCATTTAGTTTAGCAGTATGATTTATATATATATAAACCAAATGAAAGTGTTTTGAAGAGATATCTGTACTTCCAGGTTCAATTAGCACTATTCAACACAGCCAAGATAAGAAATAAAAATAAGTTTCCATGAATGTATAAATGGATAAAGAAAATTTAGTGAAAATACACATGGGAATACTATTCAATTGTAAAAACATGTAATACTGCCATTTTGACACCATTAGTGGAACTAGATATTATGATGTTAAGTGAAATTAGGGAGGCACAGAAAGACACGTAATGCATAATATCATTCATTCATGGAATTTAAAAAAGATGACTTCATAAAAGAGAGTAGAATAATTCTTACAGTGGCTAGAGAGGTGAAGAGGAATGGTAGAGATCTTGGTCAAAAGTTATATAATTACTGTTAGGAGGAATACAAAATATCTAGAATAGGCAAACAAATAAATTCAAAATTGAAGCCAGGCACTGTGGCACACACCTGTAATCCCATTGGCTGGATGCTGAGACAGGAGGATTGCAATTTCAAAGACAGCCTCAGCAAATGCAAGGCACTAAGAAACTCAGTGAGACCCTGTCTCAAAAAAATACAAAATAGGGTTGGGGATTTGACTCAAGGGTCAAGTACCCCTGAGTTTAGTCCCTATTTCTAAAAAAAAAAGAAAGAAAGAAAAAGGAAAAAGAAAGAAAAAGAAAAAAGAAAGAAAGAAATACAAAATAGATAGGTGATTTCCTGAGGTCAGAGGGTTGTGTGGTAAAGGATAAGTAGGTGGAGTACATAAATGGGGAATTAATCATCAGTATTATGAAATTTTAGTTTTGGATTGCCGCAGTCTGGCTGCAGCAAAATAACCAGGGGGTGACGAACAACTTGTGTACATTGATACAGCAGGAGTGGGAGCCGTTTATTGTAGGACAGGAGGGGTATATATACATTTCACACAGCTTATCTTAATTAACATAAACTAGATACAGCAGTCAACCAATAAGAAATCTCCACACTTAATGGCTTGCTGGCATTACTTCACAAACCACTCCCTCTGCAAAATGCCAGGTGCCATCTTGAATTGTTTACAGACTCTAACATTGAATAATTAAAATGTTTTAAATCTGACTATCATGATAACTTCATAAATCTATCAGCATAACAAGAAACAATTAATTTTATAATTTTGTTACTTATGTGTGTACTATATATCAATTCACCTGTTTTTTAAAAATGAGACAGAGTTTGGATTTTTACCTGAAAGATGTGTCTTCATTCTAAACCCAGAAATGCATACACACACACACACACACACACACACACACACACACACACACACACAAATTACCACAGTGCTGTTATGTCCTGGTGTATTTATTGTCTATGAAATTGACTTGGGGTCATTGAAGAAAATAGAAATATAGTCATGTAAAAGAAACAAAGACTCAGAATTTAATCTGATTATAAAGAAATAAATTATATGATATAAGCAAAATGAAGATACATAACTTACGTGGCTATTTTGAATATTACCACAGAAGCTGAGAGTGTTGAATATCAATCATATATTTAAAAAAAAAACAAATTGGACTAGGAAAATTTTTACAACAAAGGTACAAGAACAAGGACACAAACCCCATTATACAGATTAGCCACAGAATCCTTTTTAAAGGATTTTTCATGCAATATTTATTGTAATTGTAATTTATAATTGTTTATATTTTCCATATATTTTATCTTACATTTTTATTTTTACTCATATGCATCAGATTTTTCCATAGTGTATAAGCACTTTGAGGTTAGAACCATGCACATTGCTATTTCAAGAATTTTTAGTCTTGTCATCATAATGCTGAAGATGCATTAGCCAAGGTCTCACCTTCTAATATGAAATTAGAAGGACTTTCTTTATGGTCCCTTTAAAATCTAAAAACTAATCCTGACAATATTAGCATTATGTGCTCAAAAATCGTAACACTTGCTGATTGATTTTATAACACATATCTTACTTCTTCATATTAAGAATTCTTAAACAAGTCAAATATCTTTTCTTTGGCATTTTGTAAATGCAAGTGCAACAGAGAAAATGAAAAATACATACAGATATTTTTGGAATTTCTATTAAAGTGACATCCTTTTAAAATATGTTGCATTTAAGTCTGTAAAACTTAAACTTCATGTGTTATAATTCAAAGTATTTTTGGTATTCTTCCATGATATATAAGTAGATGTTTAACTTTAAAATTATTATTACTTCTAAATTTGTGACAAAGTTACATATTACGGGGAGTATATTAAAAGATAATAGCTAATGGCTGCTCTTCCAAGATATATTTCCTTGAATGCCTGGTTTTATGTTAACAAGCATAAAAGTCATTTCTTAATATATTCTTTTAAGCTATTTAGATGGATTTATAATACCTAGCTTATTGAAATACAAAATATTAACAAAAAAAAGTGTGGAAAAGTATGAGTCCTGTAGAAAATGGAGTTGTTTTTTGTTGACCACAACAAGGTCCAAAAGTTGTTTTGAGACTCTCCCTTCCTGTGCATTAAGTAATAATTTATTATTATTTCAAATATTAGATTTTATTATAACCTTTGATCTTTATTAAAATGCCTTTAATAGTATAATTTCTCTCTAATTCCTACATGAGACATAGATCATAGGTACTGATATTACATATCAATTTTCATACTGGAGCATTTAGTTACAAAACTTTTAGACTTTGTTTGCTTTTCAGTTTAAGCTAAGAGTATAAAAAACACCTGAGTGTTCATATAATTTACTGGGAAATATATCCATTATTATACAAAATAAAAAGTAGTCAGCAAATATTTTCCCACACTTTAGCATTTGTTTTCAGTCTTTCATTTTGCTTCCGCATCAACAGTTTGGAACTCATGATATCAAGCCATGTAGCAAAGCTTTAAGAGTTCAATGTGTAAATGCAGGTTGGTTAGTTAATTCCTAAATCTAATACTCTAGCTGTGATTTTGGACAATTTATTTGCCTTAAATTTGTGTTTCATATGTCTCTAATATGGGAATAATGAGAATAGCTACACTGATGATATACTTAAATTTATTTTTTATGATAGAGTAAATAATAAATATCTGTTATTTTGTATTTGTTTTGATTTTTAATCTTATAATAAGGTACAAATATAATCAAATTATTGCCTGAAATCTATATTACAGAGAATATTTTATTATCTAATGTTGAGAAAAATCAATAATTGTTTAAAAAGCTTATAAAGTGGTTTTAAGACACTGAGATATACACATATTTTTATTTTACATATTTTATAAACTTTCCATGAGCTTATTGAGTTTTTTTATGGAAAAAACAGGTTATTTCTTTATTTTGCATTTATCTAATATAAACCAAATTGTTTTTTCTTTGTTTAATGGCTATTTAACAAAAATCAAGTAACCAGGAATTATAAACATAAGTGACTTTTCAACCAATATGCTAACAAATTCAAAATGGTCAGTATGAATTTTCCCCTATTTTTATTTTTTGTAACTACTAGCAATTATAATCAAGAAGCATAGACATTTTTATAAATGCTGACAGAAATGCTCACTTAGAAAACGCATGGCATCTGAGAATTTACGAATGCATGTGTTAACCCAAAAGGTAGTTTGGGCTGAAATAGATGGCACTCAACTATTTCCTGTTAGAAGTAAGAAAATGTGTTAATTGCATTTAATATAGTTTATTGCACTGTAGTCAACACAGGCCATCTGTCCATAACAGCTGCCTCTTCATGGTTTTAGCAAAGCAAGTAACTGTATATATTTTAAGGGCCGCTCAACTGAACTGTGCCAAACAACCTTCATTGAGTTTGTTTTCTTATAAGTATGTGGTAAATAAATTTAAAACAATTATACTGCAATGAATATATTGCATGCCAAATATTCTCCTTGTGTAAGAGTTAACTGTATTTAGCAATGTATATTGTGAGAAATAAACAAAAGATTTTCCATTGACCAAAGACAAAAAAATAAAAAAATACAACTAACTACAGTGATTAATATGTAAGGGAAAATGCTATACAAAACTAGATAACCATGCAGACTTGTCATCTCCTCAAAAACCCACAGATGCCTTGAGATGCAAGTTTTGCTAACCAGACAAACCTTAATGAGTGTTAGTTGATTTATTTTACCATAGTCAATATAGGTTTACTCCAAGGGGAATTTACCTCAGCAAGTAAGTGAGCAATATTTCTTTTAGAGAAAAGACAGAACAGGGTAAAACACTCATTTAAATACTCGTTGAATGCTTTTTTGTGCCAGATGCTATTATTTTAGAACACCATGTATATCAAAGTGAATAAATTAGATAAAAATTAGTGCTCATATAAAAAGGGGTTAGAGGGGAAGGGAGGAGGCATGGGGTAATTAATGATGGTGGAATGTGATGATCATTACTATCCAAAGTACAGGTATGAAGATACGAATGGGTGTGAATATACTATGTACACAACCAGAGATATGAAAAATTGTGCTCTATATGTGTAATAAAAATTGTAATGCATTCTTCTGTTGTATATAAATAAAAAATTTACATAAAAAGATACATTCTAATGAGGAAAAGAACAGATACACAAATACAGTTGAGTAAAATATGCAGTATGTGAGATGATGTTATGTTTTGTGTACAATGAAACTGACAAGGTAGTGCTGGAGAAGGGATGCAATTTTAATTTGAACAAACACCTGAAGGAGGTGAGGAAATGAATTGAATGAAGATCCCTATAAAGACAGTTCCAAACCAGAAAATTGGAAAACTTTGAGGCTCAACTTGACCTGGATATTCAAAAAGGAATAAAACAGTCTAAGAACACAAATTATAAGAGTCTTAAAGTTAATTGCCTCATGTGTTAGGTAGTCAGATTTCCAAGTTTACAATCAATGCATATTTATTTCATAAACAGAAATACTAAATAGAATGTAATGATATTCATCCAAGTGATTTATAACCCCTGGCCTGCACCAGGGCATATATTACTTTGAAATATTACTGAAACTTTACTGTTTTTCTTTCTTCTTGATAAATAATTAATTGATATTTTGGATCCCTATCTCATTTGATTTCATGGTTATAAAAGAGGACGAGTCAAAATATGTAAAGAATTTCTGGGACACTTTATTCTCAACTAATAAGAATAGAACTGATAGAGTGTGAGAGAGACCAGGGAAAAGAAGCAAGAGATGTTTTATAAAATATCCATACATTCACTTATCCATTTTAACATATTTATTGAGCAACTGTGACATGCCAGTATCATGTTAAACACTGGGATTGTGGTAATTTAAAAATTAAACATGAATTTGTCCTTAAGGTCGTTACATACTATTAAGATATTCATATATTATAGAAAAGGCATCTAAAATTTTGAAAGAGCAATCTATGAGTGTGTGCATGCAGTGGCCATTACTCCACTTGTTTTGAAAATTGGGAAAGACTTTAAAAAATATAAAGGTGTTACAAAAGTTTTCTGGAATAAAAATATTATATTGGTCCAAAAGAGTAATCCAAGAGGCACCATGACCCATACCTGTAATCCCAGAGGCTCAAGAGGCTGAGGCAGAGGATCACAAGTTCAAGCATAGCCTCAGCGATTTAGCAAGGCCCTAGCAAGTTAGGGAGACCCTGCCTCAAAATAGAGAATAAAAAGGGCTGTGGATGTTCCTTAGTGGTTAAGCACCCTTAGGTTTATTCCTCATATCAAAAAGAGAGAGAGAGAGAGAGAGAGAGAGAGAGAGAGAGAGAGAGAGAGAGAGATAGGGGTCGGGGAGAAGAGGGAGAAAGAGAAAAAATAATTAATCAAAAAGGATAAACAATGTTGATCATAACAATATTCCCTGTTCTGAAAGAGGACCACAGGAAGGAGAGAGTCAACATCATTTGTATCTCTGCTAAGCACAGTTGGGGTGAAAAATGAGAATGATAGCTTAATGAAGTAGAAGAGAGAAAATAGAGGCTGCAAACATAGAAAACCCGTTTGAGGAGTATTGTGATAAATGGTGTGAAGGAGGCAAGAAGTGAAGGTACCTTAAAAATGAATTCTATTTTAAAGATTAAAGTTACATAAAATTTTTTGTTTGTTTGTTTAGGACCTATTTCAGAGAAAATTGATGATAAGGCATAGGTAGCGGTTCAGGAATAAGTGGATTTAATTACAGAATGAGATGAAAAAGCATTTAGTAGAGATATGGCAGAGTTGGCATTGGGAAACAGCAAGATCTGTCTATCCAGAACACAAAGTATATGGCTTCTGATGCAATTAGGCTCATATATGTAGACAAATCAAGAGTTTCTCTTCTAAATTCTTCAACTTTCTCACTGAGGAAAAACAGTCTGATTATCATCTAAGTATGACAATTGATGAGAGGGTACTTAAGGAGAGACACTCTACAAAATAGTTATTGTGTTGTTTGGCCCTCTTGAAGGAAGTTCATTGGGTAAATAATTCTTGTCAGTTCTCTGAAGACAAGAGGTAGTCTAGTGATCTCAGTAAAAGTTGTCAGGAAACTTCAAAAAGTCACAGTGTCTTCAAAGAGTCAACAATAGTATTCTGTTTTCAAAATACTCATTGTTGAAAGCCACAACCAGGTCAGGATGGTGCCTGGCATTTTGCCAGAGGGAGTGGTTGAGGGGTAGCGCCAGCGAGCCATTGGTATGATGATAATTAGGTTGAGCTGTGTATAGTTATTGGGATAGTGACTGATTGCTGTAACTGGATGATGCTAAATTGAAATAAGCTGTGTATTCGGTTGTGTATATAAACCTCTGATGTCTGGCAATAGGGCGGCTCCTGCTACCTCGGGTGCCTGCTACATTTGAGTTCCTGTTGAGTTCCCATCGAGTTCTCAAGGAGTTCCCATTGAGTTCCCGTTGAGTTTGCATGGGTTGTGGAATAAAGTTCGTTCCTGCTTGAATCTACAAGTGGCTCGTGACCTCCCGGTTATTCGTGCCCAGCCAGACTGCGGCAACTCATCTTGAAGACATTGTGTGACATGAAAATCTCTGAAATTTACATTATTGGAAAACTACAATATTCAGGATAAATCCATTTTACATTTAATATTAATAATTTGTTCATAGCACTACACTAAGAAATGATTGTATATCATGTTTTATATCCATTAATGAAAAAACAATATTAATATTTTTTCATATTAAGTAATCCCCTGTAGTGAACTTCTCACTGCAATCCCTTATGCCTATCTCCTCCCATATTTTATAATTGTATACTCAGCCTGTGCTTAGAAAAGTAGGACTTCTGGGGATATATCTCAGTAGTAGAGCTCTTTCCTTTTGACTAGCGTGCATAAGGCCTTGAGTTCCTTCCCTGGCACTCCCTCCCCATAAATGACCAAAAGTAAAAGAAAGGGAAATATCATGAAATAAGAATACTCTGATATTGAAGTAAGAAATGATGTAGGCCTTATAATTAATTGACAACTTAAAAATGTCCACACAATTATCAAGCTGTTATGATCCAAACTCATGAGGTTGACATCATTTTTCCATAAAAACAAAATTTTGCACATTTATATGCAATTTCTACCTGATTTATTATAGTCTGGTTCTCCAATATAGAATAATATTTTCAAAAAATTATCATTGCCTAGAATCTACTCCAAATAGATGTATTTAAAATTCTTGATTTGTGATCCAGTCATCCAATCCACATGTTTTCTTCTCTGTATGTTTGTTTTGTAGCTTTCCGGGGGGATCCTGATGTGTAGAGAGCACTGCAGTGTACTACTCTAACAAGGCTTTTCATACTTTCTTCCTATGTATATAAACCACCAAATCTTGTTAAAATTGCAGAGTCTGTTTCAACAATTCTTGGTGGGACCTGAGATGTTCATTTCTAGCAAGATCTGTCATCATTTACTGGTACTATTTTAGGGTTATTCTCTGACAGAAGGCTTCCTAGTTTACATCACATTTTAAATAAAAATTTGGAAACATCTACTTTGAGAAAAAATATAATTCACATGTGAAACATCTTTTTTGTGTGTATGTGTTTGTGTGTGTTATGAGTGTGAGAAAGAAGAGGAATATGCACTTACAATGCTGATTTTTTTCACAAATCAGTTTGATTTAATTTTCTGAGAAGAAAATTATCATATTATTATTTTATTCAGTTTCTTTTGCAGTGACTTTTATTTTTACTTCCTGAATTGTAATGATATGTTTTTGACCCCTACTTTTTAAGTTTCCTAATGGCATATCTACTCTATTAAAAATTTTATTGTAGTTTTTTTATAATATGTAAATATTAGACTTTTGTTAGTTTTCCAAGTTATGAATTTCTAACATTATTTTTCCAACGTATTAGAAACAGTGTTCTGGGGTTGTTTGTTTGTTTGTATTTTTTTGGGGGGATGGCTGGTAGTGCTGGGATTTGAACCATGCTAGGCAAACACTCTACCATTGAACTATATTCCCAACCCTCTTTGTACTAAGTATTGTTCCTGTTCCACTAAATTATTTTTCCAGAGTTTCTTACATGAAGTTTATCATTTTCCTATAGCATTTTTCAATAACTAATTGATCAAATATCACTTTCTTATAAATATAAGTCTTCTAGATTTATCCACATCATCTTTTTTTAGTCTAAAAAATATAGTATTTAGGGCCAGTCATTGTCAGAAATAAAAAAGGAAGAGTAAATGAGAAATCAGAAAGTGACAAGTGTTAGTTTAATCTATTCTTTCCATTAATGTGGTTTGGAAATTATGCAAAGGTAAGTGAAAAGGAGGAATTTTGAATATAGAAAAAAATTATGATTTCGAAAATGAAAAATGAGTTTATCACTCAGTAGCTAATGAAATGTGGAAAGAGGATACAAATGATGCAAAACAATTGAAATGTATTCTCTAAAAGTACAGTTTATACATCAATCAACAAATGTGTTTGTAAACTTTTAAAAACATTATTTGTGTTAGGAGGGTGGCAAAAGTTTATAGAAGGCATGCCAAGTCAACAAGAGAGTAAACTCAACTACACTCACACATTCTTTAAAAAGTGAAACCAGACATGTCATTCAAATTTTTCCAGACAGACAAATATCTCTTCTCTTAGGAAAATGTTGCAAAATTTATTAACTGAACAAAAATCTTCAAATTCTTATGCAAAGTAGACTGGTACATGCTTATAATCACAGCAATGGGAGTTTGAGGCAGGAGGATGGCAAGTTCAAGACCAGTCTCAGCAATTTAGTGAGCTCTTCCGCAAGTGAGAAAGATCCTGTCTCAAAAGAAAAACAAAAACAAAAACAAAAAACTAAACTAAAAATTACTGAAGGTATAGCTCAGTGGTAAATCATTTATGGATTGATACAATCTATTATCCCCCCTCCCAAATATCTTCCAGTATTTTGAATATCACTGTCTAACATTTGATATGTACTCAGTATAATTGTATAATTAGCAAAATTAGATAAGTAGATGCTCAACAGAGACATTATGTTAGCTTTGGTACATTCAGAAATTTTTTATTTTCTTATCATCTCAAAACTACCCTCTATTTTTTTCCCTTAAGATCATCATCAAGAAAAAAAAACAGATAAAATTAGTAATCCAATCATAGTCTCTTAGTGTCACACAGAATAATTTTTATGTATTCAGAGATTTATTCTGTGCTTTAATTCCACTTCTCATTTTATTGGGATGATAGAAATGTTATTTTTCTCTAAACTATAAACACTTGGGAATTAGAAATTATGATGTGTTTATAACCTTCTCAGTAAACAAGTTGATGATTGGATAGAAAATATGCAATTAACTAAATCCTTACAAGTATTTTAGTAAGAGAGATAAAGGAGGATATTTAACAGTAAGGCATTTTAGTAACTCTTTAGGAGTTATGAATAGTAAATATCTTATTAAGAATATTCAATTTTTTTAACTCGACTGGTTTGGTTCCAATATACTTGTGTTCACATTATAAAATATTATATGTTGAATAATTTGTGAATATTATGTCAGCAAGTGAGTTTCAGCAAGGAACATGGACATATTTGTAAATCTTTTTTAGGTAAATTATGTTTCAATTTTGTAACAATGTATTTTGCAAGCAATTTTAGACCTAGATACAAAATGTTCCTACTTTGAATCTCTGGGCACCTTTGGTTGAACATGTCTTTATATGTACTCACACACATTACTGGCTTGTTAAAAAACTTTCATCACACACTTCCTAACTTCTCTGAAGTTGAATTCATATTTCTCCCTAGATACTCTCGGGCACTCTTGGTTAGGATTATTGGTTATTTATGATTGTATATGGTAACCATAATCCAGTTTCTACCCAAGATTCTATTTCAGTCTTTGTGGTGAGAATAACTTTCCTGTTTCTTCTGCTTTTATGTTCTTGATTTCAACTCAGCAACATAAATTGTTATCATACTTTTTAATGCTGTACTATGTGGTTTTATTTTATATGGGATTTTTAACCTGATGTTCTTTATTTTTTAATTTTTGCATTAAATGTCTGTCCTTCATTCTCCAATATCCATCTGTTCCCGCTGTTTATTTCTAGACTTAAATAGTGAGTGACATCATTATAATTTCTATGGCAACCAACTGCATTGACATTAAAAGATGATACAGCCCTCAGATAGTACAAAAACAGCAGAAGCTTGTGAACTGTTAAAAACAATGTCTTCTGTTCAGGCAAATGTCTTTAATGAAAAAAGAAAGGATTTGTTGAAACTCTTCAAAGGTGTGCATAGTTTGAGGGTCTGAAATTCTGATGAGTGAAAGAAGTATTTTGTATTCTAAATGTTGTTAACATTTCTACTTGGATATTTTCTCCAAATTCTAAAAGAGCATTCCATTTTACTAAATTTGAAATTTTAAATTGTTAGGGCATAAAACACTGTTTTAAAAATGTCATTTAAAATTTTAATATAGTATTTCATGAGATCACTCAGACATTCTGAAGTATTGAATCTGAGGTCATATAAAATTAAGTCCTTATGTTTGTGCACATAAAGGTTTTTATCAGAAACCTAATGGAACAAAATACGATTCAAAATTCAGAGGGCAGTGATGTGAAACAATGTGTTCTAAGATATATCTAGTAAGTTCTGTGGTGGACTTGTAATCAAGGCCATAATGTGAATGCATGTGCACTCACATGCATAAGTGTTAGAGAAAATATTCTGTGAAAACTGATGGGAAATGTGAATAGGAATGTTGAAATGTTAGAATGAAAACATATGCTGCACCACCCAGATCTCCCATCCAGGCATTCCCCCCCAAATTCTGGAACTGCTTAGTAGATGATCACTCTCAAATCAACATTTGTACAAATATTGACTAAACAGAATGGTCTCATCAAAATGTCACTTTGTGCCCTATCCCCAACTGTATTCTATGGCAGGTCTTGGCAAGTATACAAATATTTTCTAATGGAGAAAATGAATACACTTACAAGACCTATAGGAACTATGTAATATGTACCAACACAAGCCCACAGGATCAAATAGGGCTGAAAGAAGAATAAAAAGCTTATATAAGAAAGAGAAAGAGGGGCTGGGGATGTGGCTCAAGCGGTAGAGCGCTCGCCTGGCATGCGTGCGGCCCAGGTTTGATCCTCAGCACCACATACAAACAAAGATGTTGTGTCCGCCAATAAAATAAATAAATAAATAAATAAATAAAAGAGAAAGAGATTATCAAAATGGTCTTACCCTTTTATGGGATAAGGTTTAACTCTGGAAAAATCCCAAGAAATTGTGCTTTCACACTCTTTTTATGGCCCTTGGAAGCTTGGGGACAGTAATACCAAACATTAAGTAAGAGAAGTACCTTAGGGATCAGTGGAAAAAAGGATCAAAAGATTCAGAGAAAAGAGTGGATATTCTAAGTAATATCTGAAAACTCACAAGCTACATTCTCTGGATGCTAGGTGTACTCTGAGGACTCTGTGTCTATCAAAGCAGTTCACACTATGCTGAAGAAAGTGGCAACATCACAGGGAAACTCATCACAGTTCAACACATTTTCTTAGTGACATGGAATAGGGCCAGCTTTTAGTGAGTTCCAGAGAAGGAAAAAGGCTTACAGCAGATAGAAGACATCTAAATGATACTGGTTTAAAAGTAGATATGGTGTCCTACTGGGTCTTGGAACAATAAAAGCCACCTGACTTTGGGACATCTGGTGGATAGGTAGCCAGAGCATCCTGTCATAGACCAACGCCTGTTAAACCCAACAGCATTGCATCTTTTTATAGAAAGGCTGTGCTCAGGATTGAAAATAAGAATGTTCTATATTCGCAAACAAGTTTCATAAGCAGGTGCCCAAGAACCTGGAGCCACTACCCTTAATTGTACTCCCACTCAGCTCATGCATTAAAGGGTGGGTCAACCTCTAACCTATCTGATTGAAGGCAAAAATGATCAGCTTAGGTCAAGAGGTGTTGGCATTGATGAGTACAAATTGAAAATAGTGTAATAGTTTATAATATGGCCCTAAAAAGCAATGACAAGGAACAATGCTCCCAGTGTCAGACCTTTGGATACGGATCCTTCTCATCTACTTTGTAAGAAGAGAAGCAGCTGAAGAAAAGAATATGCATATAAAGACTCATAAGTGCCTGGACTGGATGATTAGAGGTGTTGAAGGTAGAAGGACTTCATTATCAGTGACAAGGATATTTGGAAAGATTTAGTATGCATACATTTTACAATCTGTGAATTATATGTTAATTAAGCATCTTTGCATTATATGTTAATTAAGGATCATCTAGGGAAAGGCACTAAGCAATCAGGAAAATAACATGGCTCTACCAGCCAGCCTCTTTCATCAGTGTCCAGTATTGGCGCAATGGCTGCAGCAGTGGAGTTCCCATGGTAGCATGGATGTTAATAATATGTAGAGCCTACAGTTTGGTACTCAGTCAACATTTCTTGCTGAACATTCATCCTGCCAGCAACAGAGACAAACCCTTCTTCCCTACATGGCACCATTAAGAAGACCTGTCAGGCACTCTAGGCTACTTAATCTTTGGTACCTTAACTTAAATGTACATATGTGCCTGGCATGGATTAGCTCTTGCTACTCTCAGGCTCTTAGCCACTATCAGAGCGCTTATATAGTGTTTGACTTCCTGAAAGGAGAACCCTTCTAACATCTCATCTGACTAAAAACATCCAATTGAGCCTGACACAGTGATGCATTCGTGTAATCCCAGTGACTTAGGAGGTGGATGCCGGAGAATTACAAGTTCAAAGCCAACCTAGAAAATTGAACAAGACCCTGTATCAATATTGAAAGATTAAAAAATAAAGACTGTGGTTGTAGCTTAATGGTAGAGCCCCTCTGGGTGTTCAATCCCCAATACAAAAGAGAGAGAGAAAAAGGAGAGAGAGAGAGAGAGAGAGAGAGAGAGAGAGAGAGAGAGAGAGAGAGAGAGATCCAATTGCAGTTGGTAGCACAGGAAATAAATTCATAGAAACATGGCAGTGAGATCCACCAGTACTCTGGTCTCAATGTGACTTAAAAACTTATCTGGTGCAACTTAAGTCTCAGTATGAGAGTATTTAGAGATAGAACCTCCTGGTGATTAGGCCATAAAGATTATAGCCTCATGAGTGGGACTGCTGCCTTATATAAAAGACAAATGGAACTATCTAGGTCATTTTTACCCTTCTGTCCTACTCTATCATGTAAGAATAGCATTAAAGCTGCCAGTTTGAAACAAACAAACCCGCACGAAATCCCAACATGTCTTGATCTTGAACATCTTGTCTTCTAGAACTGTTGAGAAATAAATTTCTATTTTTTTTTATGAATTACTCAGTCCTGAGTATCTCCTCATAGAAGCACAAAGTAACTAACAAATGGGTGATATCAAAGTCCTGTCGCTCAGTAGCTTCTAACTTGAAAGCATTAGCATTGTCTTTGAGGGGGTAAATGAGTGATGACTTAAGTAGATACTGCCAGCATGGATGGCTATCCCTTAGGATGCTTCCTCCATCCTAAGTCGAAGGGTGCCCAACTGGAAGCAAACTAGTGTCTTGGACTCATTGTAAAAACAGAAGTGTCCCTGCTTACCATTGTACCCTTGTCTGCTTAATTTCTTATATCTGCTTAAGGAATTTGTACCTCTCATGTTGGTTATCTATATTAGAGGTATTTCTTATTAGAGAGGGATGAACACTCCAGAGGGTAAAATAACTTTCCTAATAACATTGGGAGATGACTTCCACTTAATTAGTTCAGGCTCCCTTTGCTAGAACATCACATGGAAAGAAAAGGAATGTTCTCTTGTCTAGGGTAATTGACCACAGTTAACAGGGCATATGACTGCTAAGAAAGTTTGGGAACATGGAGGAAGACATGTGGCTCTTCAGATGACCTTTTAGGGCATCTCTTGGTACTCTTTCATGCATATTTCCCCATAAATGGCCATTATAATTGCCATGATTGGAAATGGACGTGGTTTCCAGGGATATAGGTCATCAGAAATGATATTCTTGACAATTCATCCACAAAAGCATTAGTCTATGTTAGGAAAAATCTTGAATGAAAGTGTTTTTAAATATCAGTTGATTACTCTGTTCAATGTCAGAGATGAGATAGTTTGGTATAAGATGCAATTTAATCCACTAAAGGTTTTGAAAGTACTCCCAAGAAAGGGGATTAAGCAGAACGTTATTTCACTATTTGAAAGTTTCATTTTTAAAAGGGCATGGGTAATCCCATGAAAATAAAATAGAGATCACTGGAGTGAAGGAAGCAAGTTGTGGGGGAGGGAGGAGGGACAGAAAAAGGGAGCAATAGTAGAATAAAACTGACCCAAATTGCCTTATGTGTGTATATGTGATGTACATTAATATACCACAGCGGATTTCATCTTTATATATGACTATACTGCATTAATTTAAAAAATAATAAATAAAGAGAAGAAAGACCCCTAAACTAGAGGAAAGAGGATGGCGGAGGGAGGAAAGGATGGAAAGTGGTAATGTTGGCGACTGAACTGGAACTATCTCACTACATCCTTGTATAATTATATCAAAATGAACTTCAATGTTATGTCTAACTACAATGCAATAAATAATGATAAATTGTTAAGAAAAGGCAATGGCTCTAAGAGACTCAATGATTGAGCCGAAGAAAATCATCTATAATTCACACATTTCCATCCTTTCGGGTTCAAACATTCATTACCTCAGCTGCTACTTGTGCTGAAAGCAGACAACTCACAACTAACTTGTTCTCTAAGAATTTCTGCCTCTGTAGAGGTCATAGGGCCTCCCCAGGAGAACTGTATTTTCAGTGATTGGTTTTTAGTGTGGCATAAAGCATGAGCTTCTGTTTCTGGAGAAAGGGTCATGCTAGCCCTAGAGTTCTGCTGCACAGTGACTGAGGCCTTTGTGCAACTGCCTGACAGTTTAATTCCTCTCTCTGTGTAATCCTTCTTTCATTCCCTTGCAGAAGTTGATTCCAAGGGCACTTCCCTCCTACACTGAATGAACCTCCTACAAGGAAACTTTGGCAGCCCAATCTAAGAAAAAACGTCTACAAAGTTAAAGTCATTAGAAGAATACGTCATAGTGTAGTGTGCTCTCTATTACCAGAAACAAGCACAGATTATGCTAACTCCAAGTTTTATAACAGAAGAGAATTCTTACATAGGATGAGGATATGATTGCAAGTGTACAATATGTATAAACATGAATTTTATCCATGTTCATATGTGTATGTATATATATGTAATGGATATACAATAAATTGATCTATTTTTCTATTTTCCCATGTGTGTTAAAATAAAAACAACTCATCCTCCAAGCCAAGACTATTCCCTCATTTTCCAGACAGTAAGCTTGTATTTATTGAAATGAGATGGTAGAATTTTGAATCAAGATTAATTAAATAAATAAAAGAGAAATGATGATTAAACGTAAATTAATAAAACTCAAAAAGGTAAAATTTTGTTGAAAATTACATGCATTTTGAATCACTTTTCATTAGTGTTTTAAATTAAGACTTACATTTTTATTTTTATCTCAGATCTCTTATATTGGTGCTACTCTCAGCACTTTTTCTTCCTAAAAGAGTCAGGCCTCCATAAATGTGGTTAACTGCTTGACTAAGAAAATAAATTAAAATTTGAAGATGGTAATTTAAACTTCAGTTTATTTGATAGAGGAAACTAATGAAAGGAAGTGAATGAGGAATTTGCAGCAATGTAGGCTGCTTGTGACTCAAATCTATTTTGCTTTACATGTTCTGTCCAACTAGTTTTTTTCCACATTGTGATATATTTGTGACTGGTGGAACTATAGTTTATAATTCCAGATACATAACTACTTATAAAGATCACTTTAAATTTTCTAGCACATGTAACAAACACTATTTTTTCTGCAAAAATAATTATAGCATCCTCAGAAAAATCAATAATAAGTGATGCATGTATGTTTCTGGTTTTCTTAAATATCTGTATTATAAATTATTATATTATGTTAAAATAGAAGAATTTTCTTTTTTTCTGTTCACTATTTAAATTTTATTTGTTGTATTCTTCAAATCCTTCATCTCAAATGAAATGAAACAAATATAAGTATTTTTCTAAAATATAAAATGTATTTATGTAATTATCATATATTTATGAGAGAAACAAAATCTCATGTTCTTCTACAAATTCAATGCAATTACTATCAAACTCTTAACAGCATTTTAGCAGAAATAGAAATGCCAATTCTAAGATTCATATGGCATCTCAAATGTCCCCAAATAGAAAAAAGGGGGAAAAAAACCTGAAACAGAAGACAAAGAACCTACATTTCCTGATTTCAAGTTATGCAAATTACTGTAATCAAAACATCACAGCAGGTGCATAAAGAGAGATCAGTACACCAGTGGATCCACTGGAGCGCCCCCAAACTAATTGTTGCATAAATACCAGAAAATTTTGATAGGAGAACCAAGAACATTCAAAGGGTAAAAAGCAATTGCTCCAAAAATTGTCATTAGGAAATGGATGTTCACATGCAAAAAGATAAGATAGACCCATGATATAGTCAAGTTCACTCAAAATGAATAAAAAATTCAACTATCATAATTTAAACTAGAAATTTATTAGATGAAAACACAGAGTAAAAGCCTCATAGTGTTTGATTTGGTGGGAATTATTTAGTTGTGGCTTTAAAGTCCATGTAAGAAGACAAGAACTAGACAAGAGGGACTTCACATTTTTTTAAAAAATTGTATCAAAAGATACAATCAAAAGGGTAAAGTGGCAATATACAGAATGAGAGAAAATATTTGCAAATCTCATATCTAAAGATCCCAAATAAAGAAGTCCTAAAACTCAATTACAAACAAAAAAGCATAAATCAGAGCTGAGCAAATAATTTGAACAGACATTTCTTCCAAGAAGATGTATACATGCTTATAAGAATATTAAATAATATTCAATATTACTAAACATTAGGGGAATGTAAATGAAATTTATGATGAAGCTGTTTCATACCTGTTAGGATAGATACTGTCAAAAAAAATAGAAAATAACAAGTATTAGTGACTATTGGAATGATTGGAACATTTGGGTATTATTTTGGGGAAATAAAACTGATAAAAATACAGTAGATGACAAAATGTTAGTTGTTAATAATCAAAAATAAAAAATTAAGAGAGCTGCTATTTGTTTTAGTAATTCTGCTTCTAAATATGTCTTCCCAAAGAATTAAGAGCAGGGTCTCAAAGAACTAGTTGTTCAAGTATATTCATAGCAATACTATTCCCAACAACTTAATCATCCAAGCAACCAAATGTCTATCAACAGATGACTCAAGGAGGGAAATGTCATACCCACACAGGCACACACACAAATATACACTAGAATGTTATCCAGTCATAAAGAATAAGACAATTTCTTGCAAATATTCCAACATGGATGAACCTTGAGAACATATGTTAAGCGAAGTATGAAAGTGGTGAAAAGATAAATACTGTGTGATTCTACTTAGATCAGGTACTTAGAGTTGTCAAAGTAATACAGACAGAAAACAGAATGGGGATTTCCTGGGTAAGGTAGAAGGAAAAAGGAATTGTTGTTGAGTGAGTAAAGAATTGGGCATGGATGATGGTTACAGTTGTACAACTTTATGGATATATTTAATAATATCGATTAAAGTATTCTTAAAAATGAGGATGATGATAAATTTGATGCTATGCATATTTTTTACACAATGAAAATAATTCAAAATTAGAAAAAAGAGTTAAATTTCACAAGCATTTTGAGGTCATATGTAATACAATATTGGAGGGGAAAGAACAGGTGGTCCTTCAGTTTTTTGCTCTAGAATGAGGTAACATTCTCACTTGCTCCTAATTAGACAAAAGTACATTTTTTTTCTTAGCTTATTCCCTTTTTCCTTAAGATAAAATTTCCCTTGAGTTGTGATGTTTTATCAAATGGTTAAAAAATGTGCTCTCTGAAAACTTGAAAATCCTTGTGTTAAAATTTGAAAGAATTAGAAACTGAACATCAAATCATACCATCTGTGCTAGAAATTCTATTATGTGCATATAAGGTTTCTTTACAAATTTCTCCTTCCTGTACATGTAGATAACTCACTTTCTGACCATTGACAATTAAGTTGTATGGCTAAATACAAGCAATAAATACAAACAATACAAATAAATACAATATAAATAAGTACAAATAATAAGTGAGTTACAGTGGTGAATTCCCATCCTGGCTGAATCAGAGAAAAGTCCCTGAATGACTTTCCAGGCTCTTCTTCTTCTTAGTGGATGAGAAAGATAAGAAAGAGCTCTTTTTTGAGAAAGTAAATCTCAAAATAGTAGAGTCTCAATCACATTGAAACTGTAGGTGGCTTTTTGGAACAAATTTACAGACTAAATTGCAGTAGATCTGTTCAAGTGATATCACTCTTTACCACATTGTTCTAACCTAATGAATTCTAAATAATAACACACGTGCCAAAAGGAAAATAATTTGGAAAATTAATATTTGATTGAGTCAGATAGCAACAGAAAGACCATGATTAAAAGTATTATTTTAGAAATATGAACAGAATTTTATGTTTTGGCTTAATTTATTTCTTTCATCTTCTTTCAACCAGTCCTGATATTTGAATTCTTTGCTGTTGCAGAGAAATTAATCAAGAGTTATAATACGTCTTATCCTTTGGGGCTTCTTTCATGTACACCATTATATTTCAAAGGGAGAGATTACTGGACATGAATGAATGTATGGGCCAAATGGGTTTGGGAAAAGTATGGTTTTCATTTTTGTACTGTGTGAAGGGATACCACATGATGACCTGGCATTGGCATGTTGTAGAACAGAACCTCAGCTCTTTATTCCGAGGCAGAGCCACACAAACATGCAAGGAAAAAAAAAACTAAGAAGCAGAGATAAAACAAATCAATAGGACCTGCAGATTTCTATACCATAGATTATTACAGACATGACAAAATTATTATAGACATGACAAATGTATGTGAGTGGCATTAAAGTAGAAGATCCAACAAATATGTAAAGGCCTATAGAGTAGAAGAGAAATGTGTCAGGTTGAACTGTCTGACTGCCATGACTTGGGCCCAAATAGAATTGGCAGCATTGGGATCCCATATGTGGATTAATGACAAAAACTTGATAAAAATTATGAAATTGGGAGAGAACGGAGCAGACATCCATAAATACTCCTCCAAATAATGCTAGAGTTCAGAGAGAAATTTGCAGCATGATTTTGAATTCCTAAGATTCTTCAGGTCTGTGGGTTCAAAATAGAAATTATTGTATTTAAGTTGACTATGATTCTTAGCTGTGGATCCAATCTTCATTCACAAAAACAAAGTAAGTGGAAAGAAGACTTACAATTTTGGTTTATAAATATCTGATTTGTCTACAATTTACTTAAAACTAAATATTTAAAATTGTCCAGAGTTTTGTATCCAAAGCACAAGGTTAAAGATGACCAGTTTTGTGTACATCTATTCAAAGAAATATTCTACTATTACTTTATAAATCAAATGGCATGCATGAATCTTAAGAAAAGTAATCTCATTTTAACCATTGAAGAGTCAAATAAAAAATGGCAAAAATAAGTATGTTATACTTTATAGATGTTAGGTTTTCCTTCACAACTCCTCCACTCCACCTTTGCAGCACAGAAAAGCAAAAGCATAGATAATTCAGAAGCCAGTGAATGAAAATTGGCTGTGTTCTAATAAAATTTTTACCTGGGGAAAAGACCATGGACAGAATTTGGTAACTAGACCATAGTTTTGCTACCCCCAGTATAGATTACTGCTTAATTTTCCTAAAAATTAAGTTTAAGTTTAAATCATGAATGTATTTTTTTCAATTTATGATTTTAATTAAAAAAATTTTAACATCTTACTTTCATGTATTTATATATAAAATTTATTTGTTTTTCTCTAGTGACTTAACTAATCTGAATTATTTCTGAAGTTTAAATGAAGTGATTTTATGTTTAGGAATCTGGAATGAGTAATGAGTGCATAAATTTTTGAAGAGAATTGGAAATTGACAGACAACTGCTTTAAATTGGCAGTTAGAGGAAAATACAACATAAAAGGAAAATGTGTAAAGTTGGAGTACCTTTTGAAATATGTTGCAACTTGTAGATTTGTTTTTTGTTATTAGCAATGCATCTATGTGCTCTTGCATTAATTCTGAGGCAGATACATTATCTCTCTGAAATACTGAAACTAACAAAATTTCAATACATTTCACAATTAAAAGTCTACTGTACAGAGTGTATTTCTTTTGCACAGTTAACAGCATTCTTAATGAGCTGTTAATGAGCTGTCAATTTCGAATATATGCTAAAGAGTCAAAGTAGTCACTGAGGATTTCCAGAAGTAGAAAATGTGGAAATATGTTACATTCCAAAAACATGATTAAATGAATCATTCCAACATTTATGATTTCTCTTGTTATGCTTGGTTTTTTAATTACTTCCAAATTAGTACCACTTTTTGAAGACAAGACCATGATCTAAAATATTTTTGATACATATACAATGTTATTATTCTAACATTTATTATTATTTTAATTATTGTTATTTTTAATCTTAATTTTTATTTATATATGACAGCAGAATGCATTACAATCCTTATAACACATATGGAGCACAATTTTTCATATTTCTGGTTGTATGCAAAGTATATTCATGTCAACTCATGTCTTCATACCTGTACTTTGGGTAATAATGATCATCACATTCCAACATCATTTCTAACCCCATGCTCCCTCACTTCCCCTCCAACCCCTCTGACCTATCTAGAGTTTGTCTATTCCTCCCGTGCTCCTGCTCCCTATCTGACTATGAATCAGCCTCCTTATATCAAAGAATACATTCAGCATTTGAATTTTGGGGTTTGGCTAACTTCACTTAGCATTATATTCTCTAACTCCATCTATTTAACTGCAAATGCCATGATTTTATTCTATTTTATTGCTGAGTAATTTTCCATTGTGTATAAAAACTCAAAAAACTAAGCACCAAAAAAAAAAAAAAAAATAACACAATCAATAAATGGGCCAAGTACCTGAACAGACACTTCTCAGAAGATGATATACAATCAAACAACAAATATATGAAATAATGTTCATCATCACAAGCAATTAGAGAAATGCAAATCAAAACCACTCTAAGATTTCATCTCACTCCAGTCAGAATGGCAGCTACTTTGAAGACAAACAACAATAAATGTTGGCAAGGATGTGAAGAAATAGCCACACTTATTCTTTGTGGTGGGACTACAAATTGGTGCAGCCAATATGAAAAGCAGTATAGAGATTTCTTGGAAATTGAGAATAGAATCACCATTTGACCCGTCTATCTCTCTACTTGGTCTATACACAAAGGACTTAAAAACAGCATACTACAGGGACACATCCACATCAATGTTTATAGTAGCACAATTCACAATAGCTAAACTATGGAACCAACCTAGATGCCCTTCAATAGATGAATGGATTAAAAAAAGTATGCCATATAAGTATTGTTAAATATTATAGGCCAAGGAGCTACTTTTTGCCAGGCAATGTAGTCTTGGAAGTTATTATATACTGAAAAATATTCTGAGGTGTGTGATTATTTTAATAATGATGAGAGATACTATGATAATATTATTGAAGGGTAAGCAGTGCTGACTGATAGGGTTTTCCTTTGAGTATCCATAGAAAACCATATGAAGCAAGTAGAGTAGAACGTATTTTACCTAATTCAGACATGCAAAGAAAAAAAACAAATATGAGAACATAGAAAACTAAATACTCCACATTTTAGAGTAAACTCTGAGGACAAGTAATTCCCCTATGTGTTGGCTAACTTGTAGAATTTATGGAAAATGACAGCTCTTTAATATATTTACTCTCTGGTGTATATAAAGGATACAAGGAAGAGCAGAGCAGGAAGGTAATGTCTCCTTGAGGGAGATGATTATTTTTGAAGAAGGCAGATTATCCTCTTCACTGCCCAGTACATATACAAAAATCATGATGACCCAAATGCTCAATCCAATCCATAAATCAGAACTATAGAGAAATAGGCAGGGAGAAATTATAGAGTATAGGATCTGCCAATGAGCCTCAATGCATTTCTACAGTGTAGGCCTATACATACAGGTAACTTCACCTGCCACTCTTGTATCCCACTCAATAGTTTAATTTTGGGGGAAATAACACTCAAGAGCAAAAATGTGCAGGGCAGTAGAAGTAAGAGTGAAGAAACTCTGAAATAAGGCAGGGTACTTTATCTGAATGAGAAATGCACAGTGAAGAAAGTCACATGGGGTTATTTAAAACATATGTAACAAAAATCATTTCATCTACTGGTTAAACAAGGAATATCTGTAAGCCATTTGTAAGAAGCCCTAGCAACCCAAAGAAAGAGGATAGCCACCATGCAGCAGGCAATCACATAGGACTTGTAGTTTCCCTCCTTCATTCCTCCTGGATACCTCAGGAAAGTGACTGGAAGAAGAGGCAGGAAGTATGGAGGTATGTGATGGCATTTGTGCCCATATACATATTCTAAGAATCTTGAGCCACAGTTATATCTTGCCCACAAAATGATCAGAAGAGAGACTTATGTAGGATTAACATATTTTTATAGGTTCCTTTTATTTATACATTGTTAGTTATACATTCCTTATGGGTTGACTGCTGTATCTAGTTTATGTTAATGAAGATAAGCTGTGTGGAATGTATATATACCCCTCCTTTCCTACAATAAATGGTTCCTACTCCTGCTGTATCTATCTACACAAGTTGCTCGTCACCCCTGATTATTTTGCTGCAGCCAGACTGCGGCAGATGGTGGCCCATACTGGAAGCCCCGGGACACTCGGGGGTAAGTGATGAAAAAAAAGCTGCCCGTCCCTAGATAGGATGGGAACAAATCTGCTCATCCCTAGGCAGATAGGGCAAGAGGAAAAATGGCCATTTTGAGAAAATGGAGAAGATTGATCCAGTATGTTTGTGTCTTGTTTTGTCTTGAAATGTTGTATTGTCTTTGTGAAGAAAATATGGAAGGGGTGTTAAGTAAATTGATAAGGGAAAGAGGCACCCCAGTGGAACCAAGAGCAGTTAGGGCATGTGTTGATGGAAGCCCAGGAACTTTAGTCAGAAAGAAGAAAGTTCAGAAGAAGAAGGATTATCAGGAAAAAAGTTGCAACAAAAGGCTATTACTGGATACTTTTTGTTACCGGAGGGTGCGTGAGTCGGTGCGGTGGCTGCCAAGTGAGCCAGCCGGTCATGGAGCAGCAAGGACTTTCCAAGTGGTGGCAGCTGGCTCTTCCCCACGCCCTGCCCGGGGAGCAGGATGCCACTGCAAGAGCCCAAATCCAAACCTGACCCGGAGGCACAGTTTTGCAGGCTCCCTGTGCCCAGTGGCATTTTGAGTCCGGAACACTCCCCCCCACTCTCCCCAGGGCCATCTAGGGCTGCCAGGGACACTGCAGGCCTGCAGGTGGAAGATGGCCCATTCCCTGAAGTTTGATCATTTCCAAGGCCAGTAACTACAATGGTTCTCCCACACCTGAAAGCTAATGAATAATGAGCACTATTAAGGCTTATTTCAAATATAAAAAACCTTGAGATAATGTACTAAATCATTCAGAAGGTTGTTTCTTAGTGCCTGCTGGAATACTACAGGATTTTCTTTAGCATCATTGCTGGAGTTCCTGCCTTTGTCCCAGTGCCAGTGAGGATGAGGTGGAGAGATTTCCAGTGTTGCTGAGAACCAGAGGAGACTTCGGATCAAGCTAGCTGCCTGCAGAACTTACCTGGACTGTGATTTAAGCTAGCTGCCTGTAGAATTTTCAAGGGCTTCTTGCATGGAGCCATAAATTGGCTTGGTATTGTGGCATTTTGTATCCTCCCCTTCTGCTTGTAGAAGATTATTTATGGTGTTTGTGTAAAAACCACTATGGTCATTATTTAAATTAAAGTGAAGGGGGAAATATTAGTGTCTGTAAACAAGTCAAGATGACGCCTGGCATTTTTCCAGCCAGTGAGCCATTAAGTGTGGAGATTCCTTATTGGTTGACTGCTGTATCTAGTTTATGTTAATTAGATAAGCTGTGTGGAATGTATATATACCCCTCCTTTCCTACAATAAAAGACTCCTACTCCTGTATCAATCTACACAAGTTGCTCATCACCCCCCGGTTATTTTGCTGCAGCCGGACTGAGACAATACATGACAGCAGAATCCATTTTGATATAATTATATAAGCATGTAATATGTTTTATTCTAATTAGGGTCTAATTCTTGTGGATGGATACAATTGTAGGTTTCATAATATTGTTTTCATATATCTAAATGGAAAAATTATGCCCAATTCATTCCACTGTCTTTTCTTTGCTTCTTCCCCCTCCTTTACCTCCACTCTCTATTGTCTAATCTATAGCATGTCTATTCTTTCCCTCACCAGCCCCCTTATTGTGGTTAACTTTCACATATCAGAAAAAACATTCAACCTTTGGTTTTTTGAGACTGGCTTACTTTGCACAGCCTGATAGTCTCCAAATCCATCCATTTTTTGGCAAAGGCTATAATTTCATTCTTCTTTAAGGGCAAATAATAGTCCATTGTGTATATATACCACATTTTCTTTATTCATTCATCTATGAAAGGGCACCTAGGTTGGTTCCATAGCTTAGCTATTGGGAATTAAGCTACTATAAATATTGATGTGGCTGCATCACTGTATTATGCTGAGACATATATATATCAAGGAGTAGAATAGCTGGGTCATATGGTGGTTCCATTTCTAGTTTTTTTGAGGATCTCCATACTGCTTTCCAGATTGTTTGGCCCAATTTCCAGTTGCAAGAGCAATATGAGTGTACCTTTTCCCCCACATCCTTGCCAACATTAATTGTTACTTGTGTTCTTGATAATTGCCATTCTGACTTCAGTGAAATGGAATCTCGGTGTAGTTTAAAGAATTTGCCTTTCTCTAGATGGTGAACAATTTCGTTTTAAACATTTGTTTGCTTTTTGGTGTAAGTTTTTTTTTGTGTGTGTGCGTGTGTTCTTTTTTGTCATGAAAATTAATGCTATATCTGAGACACAGGTGGCAAAGATTTTCTTCCATTCTGTAGGTTCTTTCTTCACATCCTTGATCATTTCCTTTGTTGTAAAGAAGCCTTTTTAGTTTGATGCCATTCCATTTATTGATTTTCCTTTTTTGCACTTTTGTGGAATTATTAAGAAAATTAATTCCTGAGCTGATAATTTGGATTGTTGGGCCTATTGTTCTTCTAGTATGTGCAGGATCTGGTCTAATACCTCCATCCTTGATTCACTTTGAGCTGAGTTTTATTCAGGGTGAGAGATAGGGTTAAATTTCATTCTACTACTTATGAATTTCCAGTTTTCCCAGGACCATTTGTTGAAGAAGCTATCTTTTCTCCAATGTATGTTATTGGCACCTTTGGTACGAGATAAACTTTATTTTTGTGGGTTTGTCTTTGTGTCTCCTATTATGTTCCATTGGTCTTCTTGCCTGTTTTGGTTCCATATTATGCTGTTTTTGGTAATATAGTTCCATAGTATAATTTTACATGTGGTATTATGATGCCTCCTGCTTTACTTTTCTCACTATGAATTTCTTTGACTATTGTGAGTTTATTGTTTTTCCAGATGAATTTCTTTAAAGCTTTTTCTATTCCCATGAAGAATGTCATGAAATTGTGATGGGAATGACATTGAATCTGTGTAGTAATTTTGATACTATAATAATTTTAACAATATTAATTGCGCCTGAGAACATAGAATGTGTTTCCATTGTCTAAGGTCTTCCTCAATTTCCTTCTTATTCTGTAATTTTCATTGTAGAAGTCTTTCTCCTCTTTTGATTAACTGATTTCCACATATTTTATTTTTTTATGTTATAGTGATTGAGGTGATTTTTCTAATTTCTCTTTCAGCTGATTCATCATTGGAGTATAGAACAGTTAATTTATGAGTGATAATTTTGTATCCTGTTACTTTACTGATTTCATTTATAAGTTATAGAATTTTTCTGGTAGAGTTTTTGGATATTCCTCAATGTGAAATCATATCATTGTCAAACAGAGCTAGTTTTAGTTCTTATTTTCCTATTCATATTTCTTTTATTTAATTCTTTTGCCCAATTGCTCTGGCTAGAGCTTTGAGGACTCTGTTGAACAGAAGTGGTGAAAGTGGGCATCCTTGTCTTGTTCTAGATTTTAAAGGAAATCCTTCTGTTTTTCTCCATTTAGAATGATGTTGACCTTGGGTTTGTAGTACTTAGATTTTACAGTGTTGAGACACAATACTGTTATTCCTATGTTTTTCTAGTTATATCATGAATTGATGCTGTGTTTTGTCAAATGCTCTTTCTGCATCTGTTGGGATAATCATGTGGTCGTTAAGTCTATTTATATAATGTCTTACACATATCAATTTCCATATATTGAAACAATCTTGCATTCATGGGATAAAATTCACTTGATCACAATGCCCTATCTTTTTAATGTGTTTTTGTATGTGATTTGTCAGTTTTTTTATTAAGAATTTTGCATGTATGTTCATCAGAGATATTGGTCTAATGTTTTGTTTCCTTGATGTGTCTTTGTCTGATTTTGGTATTAGGATGATATTGTCTTTATAAAATGAGTTTGTAAAATCTCTCTCCTTTTATATTTCATGCCATAATTTGAGGAGGATTGGTACTAGTTTTATTTTAAAGGTTTGGTAGAACTTGGCTGAGAATCCATCTGGTCCTGGGTTTTCCTTTATCCATAGGCTCTTGATGACTTCTTCAATTTCATTACTTGAAATTGATCTGTTTAAATTTTCTATATCCTCCTGGTTCAATTTGAGTATGTCATATGTCTCTAGGAATTTATCAGTGTCTTCAAGATTTTCTAGCATATTTGAGTACAGATTTTCAAAATAGCTTCTGATAATCATCTGTATTCCAGTAGTGTCTGTGGTGATGTTTCCATTTTTATCATGGATTTTTATCAGTTATTTGAACTGTTTCTTTCTCTTGGTTAGCTTGGTTAAGGATTTATCAACTTTGTTAATTTTTTCAAAGAACTTCTTTATGATTCATTGATTTAAAAAATATTGTAATCTCAATTTCATTGATTTCAGTGTTGGTTTTAATTATTTCTTGTGTTCTGCTGATTTTGATGTTGTTTGGTTCTACTTTTTCTAGGTCTTTGAGAAATAATGTTAGATTACTTGGTATATTTCTGCTATGTTAACATATGAGCTCAATGCTATGAACTTCCTAATAGAGCTGCCTTCATAAAATCCAAGAGATTTTTATTTATTTCTAATTATTTTTTATCTCATCCCTGATTTTTCTCTGCTATAATTAGTGTATTAACCTCATGACTGATGCAAATAGTATTTTATTACCTACTAATGTATTAATACTTTGTGTGTACATGATGCATATATGAAGTGTATCAGAAAAATTAAATTTTGTGTTAGATTTATATAGATTGTATTGAAAATTTTTCAAATTAAAATGCTGTTTTTACAAATGTATTTTCTTAAAATTGACTAATTTCATGGTATTGTAATCTAGTTTTACAATACAGAATGGACTCTAGATATATTATAAAGGTATGCAAGCATGTCAGAAATGTAAAATCATCAATATGTCCCATAATGTGGATAGAGTAAAGAATTTATTCAGTTAGAGATTGGGTTTTGAATTAGAACTAGTAGATTTAGATTTATGTAGGCATTCTTGCACACAACATAAAGAAGTATTTTTATATAATTATGTATTTTTATGCATTCAGTCATATGTAGAAATTTCTATACATAAAATAAAATGTTCATATACAGATAATTCTCATTACTTTTTTTTACACATAAGTAAATTTAACTGCAGGGAGGGGGAAAGTAGATGAATTCTCTCTTTTTAAAACTATTTAATTTTAGCCAGGTATAGTGGCACATGCCTATAATTCCAGATATTTGGGAGGCTGTGGCAGGAGGATTTAAGTTCAAAGCTAGCTTCAGAAAATTAGTGAGACACCCTAAGCAACTTGGCAAAATACTGTCTCTAAATGGAATAGAATAAATGGCTGGGGATGTGGCTCAGTAATTAAATGCCACTGGGTTCAATTCCAAATACCAGATACACATACAGTATTAAGATAAGTTTGTTGAAGTGAATTAAATTATTTTTCATTGGGAATTACTTTGACGATACCAAAAAATTCATAGACCTGATGCTAGGAGTCTGCATTTGGTACCTGGTGGTATGGATTATACCAATATACCTCTCTATTGCAATATTGCACATTGTTATATAGTTTCTTGTTAAACTACTGCTTTGTCCCCAGTGAATTAAAAAGAAAGCCAAAGGAATACAGTTGCATTTTTTCAGTTTCACAGCAGCAATGATGGTTTGTTTTTATCACATTGCTTACATGTTGCTTAGGCAATCTCATAAAAAATGGCTGAAACTATCTTCCATATTAATTAAACATACCTAACACTCAGAAAAAAAATGTTAATTTGTGTTCTTGTAAGGAGGTTCTCAAAATATGGCAATTATATCATTTTAGAAAGCTGAATCACAAATGTATAAAAAGGAGGTTTGAGAAAATTATTCAAATTCAAAATTCTTGGTGCATATAAACCTTAACTGCATTGAAAAATTATATAGGATAACAGACTTCAGACATCTCTTTCCCTCACTCAAATACATTGAAAGTTCTGATTAAATGCCATAGAATGCTTTAAATATATACTTTATCTCTATAGCAACCAAGGGAATTTCCACATTAGTACTAATTTTACAAATGTAAAAAAGGACACAAAGTAAAGCCCCAAAAGTTTGAAGAATATTGAAATGTGGTAGTTTTTTAAAGCAGGGTTATGGCTAATAAACAAGTTATCAACTCATATTAGTGGGGTCAAAAATGTCCTTTTCAGTGTGGAGCTAAAATGACAAGCAAAGACAGATTGTCTCATGTAAAAAGTCTAAGAATAATTTCAGCCTTTGTTCTAGGTATATTTCACATAAATGAGCTACTGTTGCTGAGGTTGTGCCAGGTAAAAAGTGTCACTGGTAACAAATGAGAAACTTAGTGACACCACATGCCAATACAGGTCTACACACAAATACAATGTTATTTAAGTGTATTCTGAGATGAGAAAACTACTTAAGTGGAGGAATCAGAGTAAA
The DNA here is from genome assembly GCF_052094955.1 of Ictidomys tridecemlineatus. Lineage (NCBI taxonomy): Eukaryota > Metazoa > Chordata > Mammalia > Rodentia > Sciuridae > Ictidomys > Ictidomys tridecemlineatus. The sequence continues at coordinate 90,019,778 of NC_135484.1, read as the reverse complement.
AAGAGTATCACATTGAAAAACAAAGTCTGCTGAAGACTCTTACACATTCTAAATTACAAACACAAACAGAAACAAATTCCAAGAGAAGAATTAGCAGATGAAACTACTTGAAATTTGACACTCAGGAAGCAGGTACCACATTAACTGAAAGATGCTTTTAAAAATGTGATTGTGTGTTCAAAAAATTTGAAGTCAAACTGATAAAGCAAGAATGGTACATTAAGCAAAAGCATATGAATTAAAAAAATAAAAATGATGAAAGTATTAAAAAATTAACCATTGAAATATATACTAAACTATGATAGGAGAAGCTGTAAAGAAATGAAAAGAGGAAACCACCCAAAAATATCAAAAGAGCTAATTTGTAGCCATCAGGAAGTTATGAATGTTTCTTAGATTCTATTGTGATTACTAGAAATAAAATTTAAGGTAATATAGAGTATCTGGTATATATTTGATGAATCATTGCAGTTACTACTACTTATTATGATCATGAAAATGTTTTTCAAACAATAAAATGATGGTAAGGAAGAACGACAACATTCTACATGAATGTGTAATGATTCCGGTTTAAAAAAATAGTGAAAAAAGGAAGAAAGAAAGAAAAAAAAGAAAAAAGGGAGCAGACAAGATTTGGGATAATTGGATAATAGTTTTTCAAAATAAATAACATGAAACTTAAGACTGAAGAAGAACTAAATTAGACACGTTATGTAGTCATAACACAGAATATAAAATTAAAGAGAAAATGGGTTCTATGAGGTACAAAGATATTAAATAAAAAGGAATTTAATTAGAGTTTATATTAGAATTAGTGTCAAGAAACAACTGAATATTTTAATTGATAAAAAATATATAACTAAATTATATTAAAATTCTACAGTGTATTTTAAATTTTATCAATTTTTTCACATTTATGAAAGTATTTACTTAACTGTTAAAGTACTTATTTCACTTTTAGTTCATTTTTTGTAGTTTCCATTTCTCTAAGAAAAACTCCAGAGTTGTATTAGTAATTATTATCTGTGTTTTATAATCCATTATTTGAGGTATCTATGGAAAAGATTTTATTGTTTATTGTTTTTGTTTGTTCTTACTCTTTTTTTTTCTTTTCTTTCCAAATGACTGATTTCTTTTGAGTTGAATATTGTATTTGAAAATTTATATATAGAATAAAATTGAGCCCCAGGATTTTACTTTCTTTTGCATGTCCTTTTGTTCCCTCTTGTCTATGCTCAACAGCACAGCAACTGTGGATCATATTGATGGGGTGTCTGTGGAGACTGCCTGAGTAAATGTGCTTTATCTGATTTAGTGTTTTCCAATTTTTGTTTTGTTTTTTTTTTAAGGGATAATTATGAATGATTTTTTGTTAAAGCCAGGATCAGTTAAACAAAGCTTCCTTTTTTTATTAACCCGCTAGAAGAACATGAAGATTTAAGAAACAGAAGTTAGGCAGATTCTTTTAAAAGCACAGGGGAGTGAAAATGAGAATGAGATGTTCACATTCCTACACTCTTTGTTCCAGCACAGAAAAAGAGAGAGAAGTTATCTAGTTCAGTGCTCAAATCATTTATACCTTGTAAAAGGACTTATCCAAAGTAGCAGATTAAATAAAAAAAAAATATTGAATCTAATGAGTGCCTAAATTCTGAATTACATAAATAGAATACACAGCATTGCCGAATCATGTATGAAAACTCTGGGTGCGCTGATAAGGAAGGACTGAGTCTGTGATAACAGGAAGGGTCCCTGGTGTTTGAACTAGATATGAGATGAACAAGAGTCACCCAAGACGAATTGAGCTGCCTTGCCAGCTAGGGTGGCTGTTCTTACCTTTATCACCTCACCTGAAGAAGTTATCCTGTAAAGTGACGCCAGTTGAGTCCTCACTCATCACCAGCCTTATTTTCTTAAATGTCAAATCACAGCACATTCAGAGAAATTGTGCTCTTTTGCTTTAGGTTTGTGTCAGCTTAGCATCTCTGTGATTCAGTGTAGGTATTGGAATTCTAACAGGACAAGTTTCTTGGTCATAAGAGACCCAAATTGTACTGACAGATCCCCGTGTGCAGGGAGCAACCATCTAGAGTTAAGTTGGTACATGAATGTCAAAGTACAGGACACACAACCCACGAAAATACAATGACTTGCCTTCTCAACAAAGCTCCCCAGTGCCCAGCAGTCTATAGGAATATCTCCTGCACAATAAAAGAAAACATGCTGCACTTTTTATAGTCTCACTTTACATGTGAGTTGTTAAGATCTATTCAGTTGGAGATTTGAGAGAATGCTGTTAGGGCCCTAAAGGGACAAGAAGTTCAGTGACTTGGCAACTTCCACTAAGACCAGACAACCCATGCAGGTATTGTTAACTTTTATAGAGTCTGTTAGATCAGACAGCACAAAGGGTTTCCTAGCACTTTTTGGTGGATGAACATAAACTTTTCAGCAACTAGCTATTCTTACTGTGTGCTTATGTGCATGTGCAAAGACTTTGATTAACAACAAAATTTAACACATATTAAATATATAAAAAATCTAATACATATACACATATGTGTGTATGTGTGTATATATATATATAATTATATGTAAACACACTCATAGAATGATAACTCTGATTTTTAAGGGGAAATGTTTTACAATGTTGTATGCAGCATGATGTCAATTTTATATAATACCTACTAAAATCAGATATTCAATCAGATTTACCTCATTAATGAATGAAAACAGAAAAGCCCTTGTTCTCTTAAAATGATCAGTTCTTTCTCAAACACAGGATTCCCTTATTATATCACCCTGCTTTTCTTTTCCAGAGAATAAGTTGTGCATGTGAGTGTGTTTTTGGTATATCCAGGATGTTTTAATCATTCCTGAACTTGGGATGAAAGTTTTCTCAATAATTTCTAAAAATTAGCATGTGAGAACAAAATGTTTTAGGTTTTTATAAATTTATACTTGACACGGAAATTTTACTTGGTAAAGCACAATAACATAACAACTTTAACCTTATTGCTCTCCTCAAAACTTCTCTTTTGGTAACATGATAACATATATTCCTGCCTTGTGTTCCTCACATATTTGCTCTTTCCACCCACTGCAATCTGGTTTTCATTTCTATATTCCACTAAAATATTCTGGCAAGTATGTAAAATGATCTTGCAGTGGCTGTATCCAAAGACCTCTTAGCTGTCTCCCTATAACTGCTGCCTGCTTCCTTTCACTCTGTGAACCAGCCTCTGCTTCTTCCTCTCTTCCTGTGCTTCTTCAGACAGCACCAATGATCTTTATTTTCTCACCTTCATGACCTTTTCTGCCTGTCCTTTGTGTATGTTCCTCTTCCTCTACCTGGTCTATTAGTGTTTGTGACCTTCATTCTTCTTTTAATCCTGTTCTCTACCCATCATTTCATCATTCAAAGAGCTACCATTTCATGTACCAGTTAATTTTTAAATTACATTTCCACTGAGCTCTGTCTTGAAAGAGATCTAATTTAATGTACTCACTTCATTATTCCCCCCCTCCTCAGCATTTCTAATATTAGTTAATGACACTTTCTTCTCCTGACATGTAAATCAGTACCAAAGAGTAATGTCACTCTTACCCTCTACTCTATGAACACACACTATATTTTTATTTCACTTCATTAAACTTTCCTCCCATTCAACAAATTCTCCCCATTCATTCCCATTGCCCTCCCTTACATTAAAGCCACCCAAGCATTCCTTGGATTATGGTGTTGACCTTTGGTTTAGAAGTTACCTTCAATTATACTTCTCTGAAATTCATACAACTTGTAGTGGAGTAACAATGCAAAGACTAATCTGATTTTAAAATTTATTAACTTCAAGTTGAAATTATTCCCTGTTGCTAATTTTAAGAAAAAAAAAATGCTCAACTTTTTCTCCAGAATTAATAAGAATCTGTGACTGTCTACCTTTTCAGATTTAACTTCAGGTTGCCCTTTTAAAAATCTCATTTTATTTTTCATCATAATTTTTCACCCTGACCAGCTACTGTTGTTTAAAATTCTGCCAGAAGAACCTCTGTATTTTCTTCTTCTTCTTCTTCTTCTTTTTTAGTTGTCGCTTTAGTGGCAGTTCTCCTATAACATAAGAAATTGTTTTTCTGATATTATTTATATGTAGTGTTTGGGCTTGTTTTGTTATGATATTTAAAAGAAAACTATATGAGAAAAGTCTCCCTAAATCCTATGTAGAATACACTTTAGACGTTATTTCATCTATATTATCGAGGTTGATGAATTTCCACAGGTTAACATATGTTTTTCTCTTATTTTTTTAACTTATTATTTTCATAAAGTTAATCCTGGATCAGTTTTGCATTCTGACTTTTCCTTTCCTTCTGAAAAGTACATAAGAAACTCTAAATGCTATTCTCAGATAACCAGATGACAGTCACAGTCCAGAAATTATAAAATGTAATATTTTCCTCTTTGATTTTCAAATGTACACAACTTCACTTGTGTGTATACACAGATACAAAAAAATATTGTATCTCAAGTTTCATTTTAAACCTGGAAGAAGAAAGTCATAATGCCATATGTTGTACTCATAAACAAAAACAACCCATGACAGTCAGAAGACAGATCATGTTAAAACATTCTGTAAGGGATCCTCACTCTCATTTCTTGCTGTTCCATCTTAGAAAAAAATAGGATATACCTCAGTCCATATGTGTATAAATCTTGTAATTTTTTTTAAAAAATATGTATTTATTTTGGTTAGGTATATATGATAACAGCATGCATTATGATTTATTGTACACAAGGCATCACAAATTTTCTTTTCTCTGATTTTACAACATGTAGCATTGCACCATATGTGCAGTCATACATATAACTAGGGTAATAATGTCCATCTCATTCCACCATCTTTTCTGTCCCCATATACCCTTCTTCCCCACTTCCCTTTGCCCAAAGTTTCTCCATTTTTCCTGTCACCTCCCTCTCCTCCATTATGAATCAGCATCCACGTATCAGAGAGAATATTTGGCCTTTGGTATTTTGGGATTGGCTTACATCCCTTAGTATGATATTCTCCAACTCCATCCATTTACCTTCAAATGTCATAATTTTATTCTCTTTTAATGCTGAGTAATATTCCATTTTATATATATATGTATATATATATATATATATATATATATCACAGTTTCTTTATACATTCATCTATTTAAAGGTATCTAGGTTGGTTTTATAGTTTAGTTATAGTGAATTGAGTTGCAATAAACATTGATGTGGCTGCTTTAGTATAGTATTCTGATTTTAGGTATAGACAGTGGATAGGATAGCTGGATCAAATGGTGATTCCATTCCCAGTTTTCCAAGAAATCTGCATATTGCTTTTCAGATTGGTTGCAATAACTTGCACTATCACTAGCAATGAATGTGCCTTTTCCCCCGCATCCTCCCCAACACCCATTATTCTTTGTATTGATAACTTGACTGGCATGATATGAAATCTTAGAGCAGTTCAATTTACATTTCTCTAATTGCTGGAGATGTTGAACACTTTTTCATATATTTGCTGATCAATTGTATAACTTCTGTGAAGTGTCTGTTCAGCTCCTCTGCCCATTTATTGATTGGGTTGTTTGTTTTTTGGTGTTCCAAGTTTTTTTTTTATTTCTTTATATATCCTGCAGATTAGTGCAGTATCTGATGATCATGTGGCAAAAAATTTGCTCCTAAGCTGTAGGCTCTCTCTTCACCTTATTGTTTCTTTTGCAGAGAAGAAACTTTTTAGTTTGAATCCATACTATTTATTAATTCTTGATTTTATTTTTTGTGCTTTAGGGGTCTTGTTAAGGAAGTTGGGCCTAATCCAATGTGATGAAGATTTGGGCTACTTTTTCCTCTATTATGAAAAGGGTCTCTGGTCTAATTCCTAGGTCTTTGATCCACATTGAGTTAAATTTTGTGCATGGTGAGAGATAGGGGTTTAGTTTCATTTACCTGCATATGGATTTCCAGTGCTGCCAGCACCATTTTTTGAAGAGGTTATTGTTTCTCCAATTTTATGTTTTTGGCACTTTTGTCAAGTAGGTGATAACTGTATTTATGTGGGTTTGTCTCTGTGTCTTCTATTCTGTACCATTGGTGTACATGTCTATATTGGTGCCAATAACATACCATTTTTTTATTATAGGTTAAGGTCTGGCATTGTGATGCTTCCTTCTACACTTTTCTTGCTAAGGATTGTTTTTGATATTCTGGATCTCTAATTTTTCCAAATAAATTTAATGATTGCTTTTTCTGTTTCTCTAAGGAATGATGTTGGGATTTTAATTGGGATCATATTGAACCTGTACAGTACTTTGGGTAGTATGGCCATTAGACAATATTAATTTTGCCTACCCAAGAGCATGGAGATCTTTCAATCTTCTAAGATCTTCAATTTCTTTCTTTAGTGTTCTGTAGTTTTCATTGTAGAGTTCTTGGGAATTATTTTTAATTCTAAATGTTATAGAAACAAGGCAAGATTTATTGAAGATGACTAAACATATGCTAAAAATTATATATGTATATATTTATATATTAATTTTGTTGTATTGTGTAAACATATGAGGATGAAAAGCTCTGTAAGCTTATGGCTCAAAGATAGTCCACTAAATCTAACATAAAAAAGTTTCACTAAATATCAAATTTATATGGGCACATTAAAAAAAATTTTCTGTCTTATTTATACATACATAGCCATAGATAAAGCACACCTAGCCACAAAACGAAGCAAAAACAATATAATTCTCTTGATGGCTTTCTATCTCCTAATTTTTACAAGTGATACATCTATTTAATTTGTGTTGGGGTCTGACTATTTTTGATAGTTTCTGAAGTATTCTTAAGTGATGCTAATATATGAAAAGCTTCAAACTCTGGTTCAAGAGAATGGTTCTATTTTGGTTGTGCTGTGTTACTTCCAGGATTTGCATGCCACTTCTATATCTTCTGTGGCATCTAGTACCAAGATTTGGTGTGTTTCTGTTAGGTCTCTTCATTTAAGTCTATTAGGTCTGTTCACTAACTTGCCTGTGAAAACACTACAAATACTTTAAAACTGTCTTTATATACTGAGCCTGTATCATATATTTTCTATAGAAGGCTTGATTTTCCCTCAATGTTTTTTTTTTGAAAAAATGAAGATCAAGTTTAATAGAATTATAAAACTGTCTCTCCATCTTAATCAATCCATCTTTTCATTGATGGTCACATTATTTCTGATCATAGCAATCTCTGTGCCCTCCAGGCAAAGGAGGGGCAATTCTTCCCAATTTGTGTGAAGAGTAATTTCCTGAAAATATTTTCTTCCTGCCTGGGCCCATTTAACTCTCCTATGTTCAGCCATTAAACATTTCCCAGTCCCAGCAACTCAAAGGCATTTCTGTTTAATGAGCTGCTTCCTGATGAATTTTACTCTGTGGAGGTTCTGCAGTTTACCATTGCTCAGTGCATTATAGGAACTTGTAGACGTCGTTTTTTGTTTTTTACAAATCAGTGTAACCTCATATAAAAAATGGAGAGCTGAAAATTGTAAATATGATTTAAATACATTTATAAATTTCATTGAAAGTATACTCTATTTTTTGTTTTCTTCTTTCTCTACTCCATCCTAACTTGTAAATATTTTACCATAAAGCAATATTTATAGTAGAGTATGCATATATTTCACACTTAAACAATTAGCAATTTTAAAAATTGAACAAATATATGGAAAGCTGACTCAATAACTGAAGCTTTGATTATTTATCTGTTTGCACCAGAATAATATTAACATTCACAAGTAATAGGTATAAGTAATTTTTATATATTGAACAACTTTATTTCTAAATTATACATATTTATAGTGTAATATTAAACCAACTATGTGTCTTGAAATAGAAAATTAAGTGTATTTTACTTCTAAAAATTCAAGAAAATATTTCCCAGCTATGGTTTCTAACAGAGCTGTCAAGTGATTAAGACAAAAGTCTGAAGATCTGTTTACCCTTTTCAACCAAATAGAATCAAAATAAGTCTTTCAGCAATTATCGTAAGTGAAACATTCAACTTACTGTGAATTCTACTGTAAATACAATTTAAAACTTCAACATTTATTCAAAAAATCATGTTTTCAGAGATAAAGCAAATAAAAATTCTGGCAGAGCATTATGAAAACATAATATATTTCTAAATTAAGTAATATATAAACACAGAAATATACTTCAAATTTTCAAATAGTAATACTAAAATATTCCTATAAAATCAAAGAGTTGTTATAATTAAAGATGAGAGTTTACTTCTCGTAGTAAACACAATTCAAAATGATTGAAATAATTTAAGATATGATTTTCTAAAATAAAATAAATTGGTATTCAACGATGAAAGAGCAAAATCAAAAAGGCTCATAAATTTGAATATAAAATGTGAAAACATTCAATAACTATAAAGAGATTCTATGGATACATTTGGAATTTTAAAAAATTAAACATTTTAAATTCTAAAAGGAGGCAAAAATACAAATATTTGTAAATATAATTTGGCTGAAATATTTACATGTTTCACTATAAAAAGAATACAGATTTGAGAATGATTTCCACAGCATAATTTTTCTTGATTTTACATTATTGAAAAATCTCATGAACCTTAGATTAAATTATGTGACACAGTAAATTATTTAAAACAAGTTTTAATTTAAGTATAATAAGAAATTTTAAAGAAAAATGCTAGTAATTTTTGAAATATTAAACTTATAAATAAAATACTGAAGAAATCCTCAAGAAAAGTACTGAACCAGTCATAAATCTGATTTGACTAAGTAATAAGCTACATAGATATATCAAGAAAAATTTTAATGATATTTTAAATGTTTCATTGCAAACTAATGAATTTATTTTGCTTATTATACCTGATATGTAATTTAATATTTTAAAGTTATGGTACTACATTTTGAAAATAATTTGAAGATATATTTTAAAAGTATACCAAAAGTTACATAATTTCAATTTGTTGGCCGGTAATTAATTTAAATTTTATATGAATTTAATTATTTTTAATGCCTCTTGCATTGTCAAAGCTATCACTTTGGGGAAATAATTTAGGGAATCAACAGTTTCAGAATTTGTAATCACAGCAACTTGGAAGCCAGCCCTGTTTCAGCAATGGTGAAGACTCATTTACTTCTGGGTCTCTCATGTTGTCCAGATTACAAACCCCAAAAGAAAGATGCATAAACAAGGGATTGGAATTTACCCTCTTTCCATCTGCTCTTGAATTAATCATTGGCTTCATTCTTATACTTCCTTGCATTTTGACTTATGTTAGATACTCACCAATTTTTTAGTCTTTTGATACTTTTCAAAGATGTACTTTGTGTTGTATTTAGACATGTGCTTTTAAAATTTTCTTCAAATTTTGTCTTGGAGTCACAAGTCTGCCCTTATGTGATATCTTTGCAAGGAAGTTTAAACTAAATCTCAAAAACTGCTCACAAGATCCCCAGTCTTCTATCTTTTGATATTCCATAATGGTACAGTTTAAACCAGGAACTCATTTCTCTGTCTTCCTTCGAAGAGTTATTTTTAGAAAACACTGTCACACTTATATTTAATTGAACATTTTTTAGAACATGGCAATCAGATCTTACTTATGTTTGATTCTACATAAATCTGTACAAAACAAACTGATCTTCTTGGAAGTTGTAAAATATCCTTTTTAAAATTAAAAATATACAAATTGTTCAGAGAAATATTCCTATGTATAAATCCATTACAAATTAATGAAAATAGCCATGTATAGTGGCACACACCTTTAATTCCAGCTGCTCTGGAGGCTGAGGCAGGAGGATCACAAATTCCAAAGCTAGTCTGAGCAATTTAACAAGGCCCTAAGCAATTCATAGAGATCTGTCTCAAAATGATAAAATGAGAAGGGCTGAGGATATAGCTTAGTGGTAAAGCACCTTTGGGTTCAATCCCCTGTATCAAAAAAAAAAAAAAAAAAACTAAATGAAAATTTTTTTCCTCTAAAGAGCTTATAAAATAAGTAATTTATTAAAGTAATAAGCCAGTATACAATTTAAATTTTTTCTATTGATTTTAGGTAAGCTGCTCTTCTTATCTTATTTTAATGAAGTAGTAAATATACCACATCAAAGTCCTTTTGAAAAACTTAAGTTTAAATTATGTAGTTTTTTTCCTTTGTCAATGACTTAATTTAGAATTCATCAAACAATTGTTTGGTATTCTCTTCCTCAAGTTCTAATGTCTAATCAAATAAGACTGATACATTCTTTGCTTCAGGACAGTTAAATAGATAGCTTTGCTATGGAATGGTTAAAATCCATAAATATGATCATGTGTAATATTCATTTGCAAAGGAAGACAAGGAAGCAGTCATCATAAGTATTCAAATATATTTAACTACAACCAGTTTTTCTCTTTTTGAAATAAAAAATATCTTATTTTGATGTCTAATTAGAATATCCATCATTAAATCAATTAATGTGACACAGAAAGTCTGGGGTTTTATCTGTTTTTAAATGAGCACTCTAATTGGTTAACAGAAGCAAACCCAGAGAGAATCTAGATATAGGGGCTGCCAGAAAGGTGCAATAAAATATTAAACTACTTAAAGAATTTACTTTAAAAGGAAAGTAGGAATAATTAAATGGGAAATTTAGCAAAAAGAAGATGAATGGAAGCTATGTGTAAATGTATCTTGGTGAAGTTTCATAGAAATTATTCAAATTGAAACCAAAACACAAGAGAATGTCAAAAAAAACAACTCTAGAAACTATGTATTTAATATATTTAATTGTAGTCCTAGACATAAATAAATGAACCATGATGGAAGAAATCCATGAAGAAATAATGCCAAGAAATTTCTATATGTGTTGAAAAGCTTAGAAAAAGTTCAGTGAAATATATATATATACAAAGAAAATCAAAACTAGGCCTTTAGAGTCAAACTCCTAAAACCAAAGAAAAAGAAGAAATCTAAAAGCTATCAGAGAAAAAGACACATTACCTAAAGAGAAACAATGATAAGAATGATATCTACTTTTAATTAAAAAAAACCCATGGAACAGTTATCTACAAAGCATTGGAAAATAAAAAGACAGTAACCATCTAGAAATTAATTTGGAATAAAATTAAAACTAAAAATATGCACAAAATTTTTTTAAATGGACAAAAGCTGGGAAATTTGTCCTTAAAAGGCCTATACTACTCCAGTACATAAGGTATAAGAAAAATCATACCAGATGGAAGTCTGTATCTACAGGAGGGAATAAAGAATGTCAAACAAGATAAATATATGAGAAAATCTAAAAAAGAACTTAAATTTATCATTATATTCTCTATGTGTGTGTATATATATGTGTATATGTGAGTCATATGTGTATATATGATATATGTCATAATGTAGATATGCTTTCAAAATATTTTGCTAGGGGAAAGGAGCCAGATGCAAATGGTCACATTTTTTTCTCTATTTTCATGAATTATTCAGAATAAACATAACATGGATTGTTTGTTGCCAGGAACTGAAAGGACATGGAGAATGGGAGAAACTTGTTTTTGGGTAAGGGATTTTACTTTGGAATTATGCAAATATTTTGGAAACAGATGGAAATGGTGATTGCACAACATTTTTAATGTCACTGAACTGTAAACTAAAAATCAATAAAAAGAAAAAAAATGCATTGCACACATGCACATACACAATTGCAGAAACTGAAAACACTTTAAATATAAAGAAAAATACCTGAATGTAAGTGGATGGAAAAACTATACCATGAAACATTAACAACAACAACAACAACAACAAAAAAGGTGTGGCTCTATTCAGATTAGAGAAAAAGGCATTTTATCTTATTACAAGGGCAAAGGCATCAAGGACACCACACCATTTTCAATGCAGATATATATGAAAGAAGCATCTTTAAAATGTGAAACAAAAATAAAGCTAATTTGAAAAATTAATAAATATACAAAATATTTTAATGCCAGTTTCTTAGAAATTAATAGATCATATATTTTTGAAAATTAAGGATATATACAATTTGGATGGTACTATGAAGCAAAACAATATAATCGACAATGCCAGAATATACATTCTTTTTTTGTTCTGGTACAGAGATGAAGTAATACAAAACAAAATCTGAGCTATAAAATTCTTATTAATAAATTTTGAAAAACAGGGAAAAATACAGAATTTGTTTGTATCAGGATAATTAATACAGAAATCAATACAAATAAAAAATTTAATAATGAAAATTTGGAAATTATGCATATTTCTGCTTCCAACTCTTAGTAATACATCAAAGAAATACAATAAATATTAGAAAATACTTTTCATTGAATAGAAATAAAAACATAACATGTAAATACTCAGTGTTTGTTTACATATATACAGTATATATGTAACGCATTTTTCCATTGTAAGGATTTAAAGTGTACGAACCCATGATGGTTACAATGCTATACAATCACCACCTCTATTCCCACAATATTTACATAATTCTGAAATGAAATCTAAAATCAGTAGAGAAAGAAAATTGTGGGAGGAAAAGGTAAGGAAATGGAACATACTGTGGAATGAAATGAAGCAAATAATTTTATGTGCGAATATGAATATTTCACAAAGAATCCCATTACTATATAATTATAATGCACTAATAAAAATGCCAATATATGTAGATATTTATTGATCTTTTGGGGGGAAACAGCTGGAAATTGAACCCAGGGCATTGTGTATGCCAGGCAAACACTCTAAAAACTGAGCTATATCCTCAGCCCCCTAGATATTTATTAATAAACACACAGGTGAATAATAACATATTAAATAGATAAAGGATTAACCAAAGTGAATGTTGAGCAAATGGAGAAATGAATGAGGAAGATATATTTACTAGATTTCTGGATCCCTATTTAACATGCTTAATCATTTCTAAATATTAACACATATATTAATATTTAGAAATGATTAAGCACGTTAAAATGTTATGTCAACAGTTCTGGAAAAAATTAATTTGACGTATGTTGAAAAAAGTACAACCTATAAAAAGACACAGGAATTTGATACAGCTTTCTCAGTATTAAAGCATTCAACATAAGAAAATTTACTTTATATATGGATAATTCTAGGCACACATAGTTTAAGCAGTGATTGCTATTAAATACTCAACAAAGATGCAAAATTTGCGAAATAAGAACTTTCAGAAAATGAAAGATTTATGAGTCCTGTATAAATAACAAAATATAATAGAAATTACAAAAATATTGTAGAAATAATATTCCTCATGAATATAAAAGGTAATTCCTTTTAAATAATAGTAAAAAAAATTAACAATTTATAAAAATATGAGATACATTATGCCAAACTGAACTATATTAAAGATATACAAGTATTTACTTTTCATTAAAAACTCAAACAATGTAATTCACCAAGTTAACAATATGATGAAGTAGGCATCTTACATAGAATAATAATTTAGCATAATTCAGTAGACTTTGATGATCTAAACTATTAGAAAGCAAGAAATACATTCATCTTCTTCAATCTGAGTGGGGACATTTATATTAATCTGATTTCCAACATCATCATATCAACTAAAAAACTAAATGCTTTTCCATAAGATACAAAATAAAATAAACTTTTCCAATTTCGCTACTTCTAGCCAACATTATTTATATATAAAAAGTGGTGTTAAAATGAAAGGTAAAGAGGCATAAATTGTATTTTCCAAGATTAAGAAATTGATATTTTAAATTAAAAACATTTTATTTCTATAATTAGCAACAAACATTTGGAAACTTAAATTTACAAATGAATATAAAAAAGCATCAATAATTATGAAATCCTAGGAAGTAACCTCACAACAGCAGGTGAGTCAAGTCTAATGGGAAAGCTACAGTACACTGCTCAAAGAAATTAAAGCTGAAGAAAACGAAAACCTAAATAAATAGGAAAATGTGCCACAGTCTGGCTGCAGCAAAATAACCTGGAGTTGACAAACAACTTGTGTACACTGATACAGCAGGAGTAGGAGCCATTTATTGTAGGACAGGAGGGGTATATATACATTACACACAGCTTATCATAATTAACATAAACTAGATATAGCAGTCAACCAATAAGGAATCTCCACACTTAAGGGCTCACTGGAATTACTTCACAAACCACTTCCTCTGGCAAAATGCCAGGCACCATCCAGACTTGTTTACAGACTCTAACATTTCCTCCTTTTGTTTAATTTAAATAACGACCATAGTGGTTCTTGCACAAACACCATAAATAATCTGCTACAAGCAGAAGGGGAGGATACAAAATGCCACAATACCAAGCCAATTGATGGCTCCATGCAAGAAGCCCTTGGAAAAATGATACCAGCAATGACACTGTTAGCAAAGATACCAAGTTACAATTTGTTGTAGATTACAGTTTGTTGTCTCAGTCCAGGTAAAGCAGTGTCTCAATAGATTAACTCACAGTCCAGGTAAATCACAGTCCAGGTAAGTTATGCAGGCAGCTAGTTTAAATCACAGTCCAGGTAAGTTCTTCAGGCAGCTAGCTTGATCTGAAGTCTCCTCCGGTTCTCAGCAATACTAGAAATTTTTCCACCCTCATCCTCACTGGCACTAGGATGAAGGCAGGAACTCCAGCAATGATGCTAAAGAAAATTCTGTAGTATTCCACTAAGAAAACAACCTTCTGAACAATTTAGTACATTATCTCAAGGTTTTTTACATTTGAAATAAGCCTTAATAGTGCTCATTACTCATTAGCCTCCAGGTGTGGGAGAACCATTGTAGCTTAGCTCTTGGCATTGAAAATGACCATGCATCAGGAACACTGGTAGTTACTTCTGCCGGCTGTAGCATCCCAGGCAGCCCCAGATGGCCCTGGGGAGTGTCCCAGACTCAAACTGCCAATAGGCACAGGGAGAAAGAGCCTGCGAGACTGTGCCTCTGGGTGAGGTTTGGATTTGGGCTCTCGCAATGGCATCCTGCTCACCAAGGGGGGGGGGGAGGAGGGGGCAGGGAAGAGCTGGCTGCCTCTGCTTGGAAAGTCACAGACTTTGAAAGCGAAAAGATCCTGGAACAATGTATTTCAGATGCTGAAAAATAATGGATTCTAACCAAGAATACTGTATCCAGCAAAATTAAGCTTCAGATTTGACAATGAAATTAAAATCTTTCACGATAAACAAAAGCTAAAGAATTTGTAGCCAGAAAACCAGCACTGCAAAGCATTTTGAGCAAAATACTACAAGAAGAGGAATTGAAAAATTGTACCCAAAACTAACAGTGGGAGGTATCTCAGTAAAGGGGGAGGAAAATAACCAAAAAGTAAAAAGTAGCCAAACTAAAATAAATAAATAAATAAACATGACTGGAAGTACAAATCATATTTCAATTGTACCCTTAAATGTTAATGGTCTAAACTCACCAATCAAGAGACATAGGCTAGCAACCTGGATCAAAAAAACAAATCCAACAATATGCTGCCTTCAGGAGACTCATATGATAGGAAAAGACATACATAGGCTGAAGGTAAAAGGTTGGGAAAAATCATACCACTCACATTGCCCTCGGAAGCAAGCAGGAGTGGCCATACTCATATCAAATAAAATCAACTTCAAACCTAAGTTAATTAAGAAGGATAAAGAAGGACACTATATACTGTTAAAAGGGACCATCCACCAACAAGACATAACAATTATCAATTTGTATGCACCAAACAATGGAGCTGCAACGTTCATAAAACAAACTCTCCTCAAGTTCAAGAGTCAAATAGACTACAACACAATAATTATGGGTGACTTCAACACACTGCTCTCACCATTAGGCAGATCCTCTAGACAAAAACAGAATAAAGAAACTATAGAACTCAACAGCACAATCAATAACCTAGACTTGACCGACATATAGAGACTATATCAACCATCATCAAGTGGATACACGTTCTCCTCGGCAGCACATGGATCCTACTCAAAGATAGACCATATATTATGCCATAGGGCAGCTCTTAGTAAATATAAAGTTGTGGAGATAATACCTTGCACCATATCTGATCATAATGGAATGAAACTGGAAATCAATGATAAAAGAAGGAAGCAAAAATCCTACATCACATGGAAAATGAACAATATGCTACTGAATGATCAATGGGTTACAGAAGACGTAAAGGAGGAGATAAAAAAAAATTCTTAGAGACAAATGACAATACAGACACAACATACCGGAATCTATGGGACACAATGAAAGCAGTTTTAAGAGTGAAATTCATTTCTTGGAGTTCTTTCCTCAAAAAAAGAAAAAAACAACAAATAAATGAACTCACACTACACCTCAAAAACCTAGAAAAGGAAGAGCAAAACAACAGCAAATGTAGTAGAAAACAGGAAATAATTAAAATTAGAGCAGAAATCAACGAAACTGAAACAAAAAAAAACACCATTGAAAAAAATTATAAAACTAAAAGTTGGTTCTTTGAAAAAATAAATAAGATTGACAGGCCCTTAGCCATGCTAACGAAGAGAAGAAGAGAGAGAACTCATATTACTAACATACGGGATGAAAAAGGCAATATCACAACAGATACTACAAAAATACAGAAGATAATTAGAAAGTATTTTGAAACCCTATATTCCAATAAAATAGAAGATAGTGAAGATATCGATAAATTTCTTGAGTCATACGATCTGCCCAGATTGAGTCAGGAAGACACACACAATTTAAACAGACCAATAACAAAGGAAGAAATAGAAGAAGCCATCAAAAGACTACCAACCAAAAAAAGCCCTGGACCGGATGGGTATACAGCGGAGTTCTACAAAATCTTCAAAGAAGAATTAATACCAATACTTTTCAAGCTATTTCAAGAAATAGAAAAAGAAGTAGCTCTTCCAAATTCATTCTATGAGGCCAACATCACCCTGATCCTGAAACCAGACAAAGACACTTCAAAGAAAGAAAACTACACACCAATATCTCTAATGAATTTGGATGCAGAAATTCTCAATAAAATCCTGGTGAATCGAATACAAAAGCATATCAAAAAAATTGTGCACCATGATCAAGTAGGATTCATCCCTGGGATGAAAGGCTGGTTCAATATACGGAAATCAATAAATGCTATTCACCACATCAATAGACTTAAAGACAAGAACCATTTGATCATCTCGATAGATGCAGAAAACGCATTTGACAAAGTACAGCATCCCTTTATGTTCAAAACACTAGAAAAACAAGGGATAACAGGAACTTACTTCAACATTGTAAAAGCTATATATGCTAAACCTCAGGCTAGAATCATCCTAAATGGAGAAAAACTGAAGGCATTCCCTCTAAAATCTGGAACAAGACAGGGATGCCCTCTATCACCACTTCTATTCAATTTAGTTCTTGAAATACTAGCCAGAGCAATTAGACAGACAAAAGAAATTAAAGGCATAAAAATAGGAAAAGAAGAACTTAAATTATCGCTATTTGCGGTGACATGATAATATATTTAACAGACCCAAAAGGGTCTACAAAGAAACTGCTAGAGTTAATAAATGAATTCAGCAAAGTGGCAGGATATAAAATCAACATGCATAAATCAAAGGCATTCCTGTATATCAGCAACAAATCTTATGAAATAGAAATGAGGAAAACCATTTACAATATCCTCAAAGAAAATAAGATACTTGGGAATCAACCTAATAAAAGAGGTGAAAGATTTATATAATGAAAACTACAGAACCCTAAAGAAAGAGATAGAAGAATATCTTAGAAGATGAAAAATGTACCCTATTCATGAATAGGCAGAACTAACATCATCAAAATGGCGATATTACCCAAAGTTCTCTACAGGTTTAATGCGATGCCAATTAAAATCCCAATGGCATTTCTTGTAGAAATAGATGAAGCAATCATGAAATTCATATGGAAAAACAAAAGACCCAGAATAGCAAAAGAAATTCTAAACAGGAAGTGTGAATCTGGAGGTATAGCGATACCCCAGCTCAAACTGTACTACAAAGCAATAGTAACAAAAACAGCGTGGTACTGGTGCCAAAACAGGCAGGTGGACCACTGGTACAGAATAGAGGACACAGAAACCAATCCACAAAATTACAACTTTCTTATATTTGATAAAGGGGCTAAAAACATGCAATGCAGGAAGGATAGCATCTTCAACAAATGGTGCTGGGAAAACTGGAAATCCATATGCAACAAAATGAAACTGAATCCCTTTATCTCACCATGTACAAAAGTTACCTCAAAATGGATCAAGGAGCTAGATATCAAATCAGAGACACTGCGTCTGATAGAAGAAAAAGTTGGCTACAATCTACATACTGTGGAGTCGGGCTCCAAATTCCTTAATAGGACGCTCATAGCCCAAGAGTTAATAACAAGAATAAACAAGTGGGACTTACTTAAACTAAAAAGTTTTTTCTCAGCAAGAGAAACAATAGGAGAGGTAAATAGAAAGCCTACATCCTGGGAACAAATCTTTACCCCTCACACTTCAGATAGTGCCCTAATATCCAGAATATACGAAGAACTCAAAAAATGAAACAATAAGATAACAAATAACCCAATCAACAAATGGGCCAAGGACCTGAACAGACACTTCACAGAGGAGGACATACAATCAATCAACAAGTACAAGAAAAAATGCTCACCATCTCTAGCAGTCAGAGAAATGCAAATCAAAACCACCCTAAGGTACCATCTCACTCCAGTAAGATTGGCAGCCATTATGAAGTCAAACAATAAGTGTTGGCGAGGATGTGGGGAAAAGGGTACACTTGTACACTGCTGGTGGGGCTGAAAATTGGTGAGGCCAATTTGGAAAGCAGTATGGAGATTCCTGGGAAAGCTGGGAATGGATCCACCATTTGACCCAGCTATCGCCCTTCTCGGACTACTCCCTGAGGATCTTAAAAGAGCTTACTATAGGGATACTGCCTCATCAATGATCATAGGGGCACAATTCACAATAGCTAGACTGTGGAACCAACCTAGATGCCCTTCAATTGATGAATGGAGAAAAAAAATGTGGCATCTATACACAATGGAGTATTAGGCAGCACTAAAAAATGACAAAATCATAGAATTTGCAGGGAAATGGATGGCATTAGAGCAGATTATGCTAAGCGAAGCTAGCCATTCCTTAAAAAACAAATGCCAAATGTCTTCTTTGATATAAAGAGAGCAACTAAGAACAGAACAGTAAGGAAGAGCATGAGGAAAAGACTAACATTAAACAAAGACGAGTGGGGGGAGAGAAAGGGAGAGAGAAGGGAAAGCATATGGAAATGGTAGGAGACCCTCAATGTTACACAAAATTACATATAAGAGGTTGTGAGGGGAAAGGGGGAGGACAAAGGAGAGAATTGAACAATAGCAGATGAGGTAAAGAGCGAAGATGGGAGGGGATGGGAGGGGAGGGGGGATAGTAGGGGATAGGAAAAGTAGCAGAATACAACAGTCACTAATATGCCATTGTGTAAAAATGTGAGTGTGTAACCAACGTGATTCTGCAATTTTTATTTTGGGTAAAAATGAGAGTTCATAACCCAATTGAGTCAAATGTATGAAAGATGATATATCATGAGCTTTGTAATGTTTTGAACAACCAATTAAAAAATTGTAAAGCAACAGTGTATTTACATGGAAAAATTGTAGCTCTACCCTTTGTATTCCATATCCAAAACTTACTACAAATGAATTCTAAAATACAAAAATTTTATGTTTAAATACAAAAGCATTATTTCTCTAAACTTATAGGTGAACACTTTTGTAGTTTTTAAGAAATTGGTCAATGGGTGTATGGAATGTTTCTCTAGCTTGTTAGGTATCAGAGAAATGCCAATCAAATCTTGATGAGATGAAGTATTTTCCTACCATCATAGTGACTTACATAAAGTATGGAGAGAGCACAAATAAACACACACACACACACACACACACACACACACAAATAAGAATAATCCATCATAAAATAAATCAAAAAGACCTGAAGAATCATTTTACTTAGGATACTATAATAAAAATCTTTCATTTGACACTAGAAAATAGTAATAGAAAATAAACTAGTAGTTGTTAGGAATAAGTGGGAGAGGTGTTGAATAACTGAGAAGTGAAAAAAGTGGAACTTATTTATTTACATAAGTGTTTACCTTTGACAAAAATTATTAAGCTGTACATTTAGAATGTGTTCATTTCCTTGGTATGCACATAGTATGCTTAGCTATTGAGATGGCATAGAATTCCAAAAGGTTAATTTTCTCCTACTTTTGTCATTACATTCTTGCTAAAGTGAAATCAACCAAATTAATAGGGATGTTTATAGGAATTAACAAAAGAATGTTTGAAATACAAAAGGTATTAAAAGAATGGCATTGAAAAAAAATATAGGACACACTACAGAAAATTCACTGTAGTTATTGGGCATTAATATGGTTTAGATATGAGGTGTTCCCCAAAAGCTCAGTATTAATGTGGGGATGTTCGGGGGTGATTATGTAATCTGTAACATAATGAGTGAATTATTGGATCAATACTTTTAATAGACTAACTGGGAGGTAACTGTAGTTGAAGGAAGACAGGTCAAGGGGATTATTTATTTTGACCCTGGCTGTTCCTGCTCTCTCTTTGATTCCTTGTTGCTATGAGCTGAGAAGATTTCCTCTGCCATACCCTTCTGCCATTATGCTCTGCCTCACCTGGAGCCTAGATTAATTGAATCAGCCAAACGTGGACTTAACCTCTGAAAATCTGAGCTCCAAATAAACACTTTTTCCCCTAAGATGTTCTTGTCAGGTATTTTGGTCAGAGAAATGAAAAATGTTGACTAACACAGATGAATAGCATGTAAAAAGGAATCTGTGGGGGAAATGTCTAATAAGTAAAATATCTATTGTACTATCTACAATTTATTATTTTAATTACATTAAATGTAGATTGTTGATTCAAAAATGAAAATTGTCAATAAAAAAGGAAGTGGACTGACTAAATTCTCTACCAGTTCTTCAATATTTTGTATAAGAATAAGAAAGAATAATGATTGTGTCACTGATATTTTAAGTACTGCTCTTCATATATTAGAACAAAGAATGTCAAATAATTTAATAAACAAAGAATGGTAATTTAAAAAGTGTCCATTAGGTGATATATATATATATATATAAAGAATTTTTTTCCAAACAAGTCACATAATTATGCCTCAGCACAGTATATTTATAAATTAAAACATGACTCATAAATTCTGTTGAGGTTATTAT
This sequence comes from Ictidomys tridecemlineatus, assembly GCF_052094955.1. NCBI lineage: Eukaryota > Metazoa > Chordata > Mammalia > Rodentia > Sciuridae > Ictidomys > Ictidomys tridecemlineatus. The sequence goes on along the minus strand of NC_135484.1, from coordinate 89,998,494 downwards.
TAGGGAAAGGGTTAACCAAAGTGAATGTTGAGCAAATGGAGAAATGAATGAGGAAGATATATTTACTAGATTTCTGGATCCCTATTATGTTAATTTAAAAATATATGAACAATAGTTTTTATTACTTTTTATTACTTTTATACTTTTTAAAATTTATTACTTTTATTATTACTTTTTTCATTGTTATGCAATATTCCAACCTACTTTCAGTTTTATTTTATTAATAATAACATGAATATTCACAAACCAATCTTTTTGCTTACATGTGCCAGTTTTCTCTAGGTATGGGCATAGGTGTAAAATTGCTGGGAAAGGATATGCACTTTTTCTAAGCTATGAGATTTTATTAAAGAATTCTCCCAAGCATTAGTAGCAAAGTAAAATAATGTTAGTAACATATGTTCTAAGTGTTCTACTTTCTAGACAAAATTTTTATGGACAAACATTAATAATTTGATTCTTTTCAATATGATGGTTTTATTGTTATTGTTATTTAATTGATTTAAATAATTAGTGAATTTGAACATCTTTCCACATGGCAATCAGTGTTCATATATTTGGGATTATCCTGTTCTAAATTTTTATGAATATAATGGCCTATTGTCTATGTTTATCTTACTTTGATGTATAAAAATTATTTATATGTACTCAATTCTCTTTATTCGTTCATGAACTTCAAATATCTTTATCTAGTTTCTAATTTATGCTTTGATTTTTACAAGGTAATTTTTGATAAAAGTAAAACTGTATAATGTCCTTTTGCTCACTTTCTTACTAGATTACACATCTTTTTTTATTTATACATGGAGAAAATTGTTATAAAATTTTTCTGACACAGAGAATATGAAATACATAATTTAGAAATAATAAAATATGCAATAATCAGTATGGAAATCCCTAAAATATTAAAAATCAAACTATCAGTAAATCCATTTGTCACATTTTTGGTATATATAAAAAACTATTAAAGTAAGCATCACAAAGAGGTGTCTGGACTTCCAAAGTACATTGTAATATTATTTACAATAACCAAATATGGAAAAACTAATACTTTTTTGTCAGAAAAAAATGGATAGGAACTTTCTACAAGCAATGGCATATTATTTATATATTAAGTCCACTATACATTATTCTCTATAGGCACTATGTTGTACAGCAGTATTGTAGCACAGGCTTAGTTGTTCTTACCAGACTCACAGACCCACCCCCACCCCACTCACACATGCACACTCACATGTATAGATACACAAAGTAAATGAGTAGTATGAAGAAACTTTTGGAAATGAAGGATGTGCTCATGTGTGCTCATTATTTTGACCATATGGATTATTATGTTGTTGTGCAAATACTATAAATCCCGTTTCAGCAGTTTTCAGGTTTCTTTATTTAAGACAATTGTCCTTTATTTTTTTCTCTTCTCTTTTTTTTCGGGGGAGGGGGGTTGATGCTGAAGCCAGGGGTACTGTACCACTAAGATACATCCCTAGTCCTGCTTAGTTTTTATTTTGAAACAGGGTCTCACTAAGTTGCTGAGACTAGCCTTAAACTCAAGTACACCTGCCTCAGTCTCTGGAGTGGCTGGAATTACAGGGTTGAACTCCATGCCAGGCATCATAATAGTCCTTTATTAGATATTTCTTGTAGAAATATTTTCTCCCCTGTCTCATCTATGGCCTCTCTTCTTATTTTCTTGATATTGACATTGACTTTCACAGAAAATATTTTTTAGTACTAATGAATACTTCCTGATTATTAATTGTTCTTTAGGTTATCATGTCTCTGATGTTGTATCTAAAATGTCATTGCCAAACTCAAGGTCATCTATATTTTCTTCTATATTATTTTCCAGGAGTTCATATATTTTTTTCTTTTATATTTAGATCTGTGATCCATTATGCTTCAATTTTAAAAGGGTTTAGGATCTGTATCTAGATTCACTATTTTGAATATGGATGTCCATTTGTTCCAATACTATTTATTGAAAGACTATATTTTCCTTTATTGATTTATCTTCTCTTTTGTCAAAGACCATTTAACCATGTTGAGGTAGGTGAATTTTTTAGTTTTCTATTAGTATTTTTTAAATTTATTTTTCTATTCCTTGAGAGAGTTCTGCTCTCATGAACTTTAAATTTACAGTAAGCCCTCATGGTAAGTATTTTTCATTGGGATTATATTGAAACAATTTGGGAAGAATCAACATCTTGAAATATTTTGACCTTTTATCTATGAACAAGAATTTCTCTCCATTTATTTAATTCTTTCATTCATTTCATTGAAGTGATTTTCATAACATAGAAATTCTACATATTTTGTTAGACTTATAGCTCAGTATTTCATTTTGGATGCTAATGTAAATGGTATTGTGTTTTGAATTTTAAGTTCCATTTGTTCATTGTTGTTATATTGAGAAACAATTGACTTTTGTATGTTTACTTTTTATTCCACAATCTAGACATTATTACTTAGCATGTTTTTATAGAAACTTTTAGATTTTCTATATAAATTATCACATCATCTTAAATAAAACAGTTTTGTTTGTTTCTAATATGTATACCTTCATTTTATTATCTGAAACTTTGTATATAATTTTGAAAATCAGTGGTGAGAACAGCACATTCTTATTTTGTGATTTTATAAAAAGTTATAATTTTTTCTCAAAAATAGGTATGATATTAGCTGTAGACTTCTTATAGTTAATTCATTATCAAGTTGTAGGAATTCATCCCTAAATTTGCATGAATGATTATGGAATTTTCTCAAATTATTTTCTATAGTTATGGATAATTTTATGTAATTTTTCTTCTTTACTATGTTGATACAATAGACTACAAGTGAGTTTTACATGCTTGAAATAAATTCCACTTGTTTTGGTGCTTGTATATTTTTACTTTAAAGAGACAAAGTTATATACATATATGGAATACAAAATTGTATGGTGTTTAAATATCTGGATTTGATTTGCTAATACTTTGGTGAGGAGTTTTGCAGCTGGGTTTATGAAAGATATTGGTCTGCAGTTTTCTTTCTTTAGGGCTTTGGTAGGATATTTCTCTCTTCTGAATCTCCTTTATGCATACTTGTTTCTAATGTGTATATATATATATATATATATATATATATATATATATATATATAATTTTTATTTTATATACTGGAATATTCCTGCATTCTTTTATTAGTTTTATTAGCTTTAGTAGTAGTAAATTTCTTCTATACTTACTTTGTTAATAATTTTTGCATGTTAAGCTGTAGAACTTAGTAAAATTATTTTTATGCATCTTTTGAGATGATCATTTTTATTCTTTTTCTGATAAAGTGGCATATTGCATTAATTGGTTGGCACATATTCAACCATCCTTGCCTCTCAGACATAAATCCCATTTGGTCACTGTATGTGACATTTTCAGTTTGTAGTTTAATTAAATTTGCTAGAATTTTGTTGAGAATTTTCACATATATGTTCATCATGTATATTGACTTTTAGTGTTTTATTTTAAAAGTGTCTTTCTCTAACTTTGTGTGCAAATAATAGCAGTCTCATAAAATTACTTTTTAAGCTAAACATTAAAATAAATATATTTGCTCTCTATAAGATGACAGAAGGTTATAATAAAAATTCCTAAACCATGCTCTTTGCTGTTATTGCTGTTTCTTTGGACCAGCAGTGGTAGTTATAGAAGAATTAATATAAATAATGTCTCAAAGAATTATGGTTAAATTAAACAGGCTAACATAAGTAAAATTAACAACATTACAATACCCCTTTTCCTTCTAGTGGGTGGAACATGGCTGAACACAATAAACATGCAGGCACTCAGAACACATGAAGATAAAGGATCACTTTTGCATCTTATTCCAAAGAGATTTTTTCCCATGAAAATTGGCAATTAAGTGCGGTAAATGTGTGATGGAGTCATGACTTTTCTTTTTCCTACCTTTATCTTATATTCTTTCTTTGTCCTGTTTTCTTTTGGTCCACATTCTTACACTTCAATGTGAGTTCTCACTTGCTTTATCATCCAATTCTATCCAAGAACCTTAGCAGTAAACTCATGAAGTTTTGATTTCAGCTGTGCATAAGCATATTGGAGAAGTAAATATTAAAATATCATGCTGAAATTTATGACAACTTTTGGCAAAGTTGTAAATTTTGCATCTCTCAAACTTACATGTCTGTAAAATAAACATATTCATAGAAATACTGGTGAGGTTGAAAATTTTCCCTAGTTACTATGAAAGCAATATTACTAATAATATTTTGAAGCTTAATAGAGTATGAATTCTATTTAATTAGCACAGATTTACTATGACTCTTTGCTATTTTGTAGGAGTTTGATTTAGGATTTTTTTCTTAATCTCTCAGAGCTTGGAATATAATATATATAGAACTGGGAATATGATATCACTCTATTTACCTCATAAGATTGTTTCTGTTTGGAGAAATAACACAGGATAAAGCACTTTGCAATCTGCAAAACTAATGCACAAAATAAGCTAAAATAAAATGCAATTTTATTAAGTTCTTTGTTGCTCTATATCTATGCTTTCCATTTATGTAAGGAATAATACATGAATCTAATAGCAGTATATCTTGTTAAAATTATAATTTTTAGACTACACATTTCTCAGTTCAATAAAATATGGAATTTTGAATTGAAGAATGGTATTCTGAACATTTTTCTGGATATCTTTTAATAGGAAGTGTCCAATGATGGCACTTGATTTTTTTCTTTTGAAAATATTTCCCTTTGAGAACATACTCAAATGCACCTCATATATGTTGAAATCTAAATAATTATACACACACACATACAAATATATATAATTTATTTTATATAATTTATATATATATTTTAATAGTCAAATTTTTATATGAATAGGTATATGTAACACATGGCTGTGGTAGAAAGACCACACTGCATATATATAGTTTTCTATACAATATACAATATACAAAATAGTATATTGTTTTTAAAACACCATGAATTTTTTACATAATTTTTACATATATATAAGATTCTTAATTAGTTTGTGATGATATTTGATTTATTACTTTAATAGAGTCATGAACATTTATATGCAAAGCATCCTGTATTATAAATAATTGAAATAAATAAAACTTAAGAATTATCAGAGATATATGATTTTGTTGGGTACTTCCTCAAAATTATAGATTTTCCAAGTAGCTATACATTTCCCATGCAAGGGAGGGAAACTTGTCCTTTGGAAGGACACACAGTTGTAATCTTCATTTGCTCCTTCTCAGTAGTTTTGATCATTATCCTTTGCTGTGACTTACAGTCTCCTCAGAACATACAATATAGTAATAGCCACCTCATGATGTGCTGCAATACTAGGCAGCCACGCTGCTTGAAGGATAGGAAATCTCAAAGTGCTCTTTTTTTTTCTTCCTTTCTTTTTATTTTTAGGTAACTTATTCTTTTCTTTTACACTAATATGTGTACTTTTTTATTAATTCCTGCACATAACACAGTTTGATCAGACTCAGTCCACTTTACTTCCCTTTACCCGCCTGTCTCCTTCTCACTTCTCTCCCTCCTCTGTCCCAATGGTTTCCCTTCTGCGTTCATGACATCCTTTCTGTCCCATGTATCTTCCTCATATGAGAGAAAACATTGAAAATTTAAAATTGTTAAATCTAATAGTTTCTCTCAACTGTTTTTATAAATACATTTTTTCTAAATCCAGATGCTACCTTGATATGTCACATGGGTAAGTTCTTACCACTTTTCCGTACTATCAATACCACTAATAATTAGTAGAGTAAATAACTGCATTATTATGAGGATTTTCAATTGAGTGTTTTACCAGTTCCAATCTAGAGTAGTTTCCTTTATATCCACTATGTGTAGAAAGGCTTCTTCCAAGTATTCCAAAGTCACACAGTTAATTACCTCATTTATTTCCCAAATTTATTTTTAAAAATATGTTCTGATCAAGAATAAAAATAAAAATAAAAAGTATCTTTAAGGAAACTGAATGAAATTTATTATTCTATTGTGCTTTTGGCTGCAGCCAAAAATTTTAAATTTCTATAATAGGAATGAGAAAAATAAATACAGTGTACTTGCTTCTAATTTGTTATTGCTGAGTTTTATATTACTATACAATTATATATTTGGATGTTGCACACTAAATGAAAGGTAATCATTAAATAAAAACTAGCTCACCAGCACAAATCTCAGCAAGATTGAAAATATTATTTAACTATTTCAACATGGGTAACTATCCTTATGGAGTTATTGCTCCTGCCAATTTCATATTGACATATATATGTCTGTTATATAAAACTAGTAAAAAAAAATTTAATTACATGTCTTTTAATAGTATTTCACCCTTTATTCCATGAATTGTCAAAATCTTTAGAGTACTGAACAAGAACAGACTTGAATATAGATTTTGTCTGATATGGAGTTTTTGAACTATTTTTTCCTATATGCATTCAATAAAAAATAGATTAAGTGTTAGAACTTTCAAAGGTTCTTATACAGAATCGAAATAAGAACTGTCCCCTCCCAGATCCTTTTGTGGTCAATAGAATCTCCCTTGCTAATATATCTAGATATTGGCTGATATCTGCCAGGAGAGCAGTTAAACTCTTAGAGCAGCTTCTCACTGGGGCTATGATTTTAGAGTTACTGTGTAATGGAGTGTATTACCATTTACCATATGATGAGATAGCCTGCCTGTCAGCCAGGGAGCTGTTTAAAGTTATATATAGGTCAAATGAGCCAAAAAGAGCAAAGGAAGATCAAGAATATTGAGCATCTCAAAAATGAAACCATCAAAACATTTCGGGCACCAACTAATTTCTTCCAATGTTTGTCTTTAAACTATTGACGGAATTGATTGTGAATTGTTGAATGTATTAGGAGAAATGTATTTCAAGGGCTTTCATTTCTCCCCATGAATCATCTATATGTTGTATATATCCTATTTCTATGATTTGTTTTGTGTATACCTATTCCTCCTTACAGTAAATGTGTCCTAATATTTCCAATTTCCACTTCTTGGACCAAATTATGTTAATGTCATAGTTTCTTTTCCCTGAGTTTTTTTTCTTAGTTAAAACACCATTCATTTACCATTAACTGTTTAAAGATGCTAAATAGATTATGTTAAATGATAAAAAGGAAAATACTCTGTGTCTTTCCAAAGGCACCTTCATTATTAAGAAAATTGTACTAAGTTGCAAACATAATTATGTTTAATATGTAAGTACCTGAAGATTTTACCACAGACATATATAATTTTTGTTATTGTATAGAGAAAGTAACTGGGACTCTTAAGAATTATATTTAAAATTTCATTAATTCTAGACCATATGAGCACTGATATTAAAGACATTGTAAGAATGTATGTATTTAGAGATTTTTAAAAAATATTTTTTAAATACTTTTATTTTACTTTCATGTGGTGCTGAGGATCAAACCCAGGGCCTCCCACGTGCTAGGTGAGAGCTCTACCTCTGAGCCACAACTCCATCCCTCATATTTAGAGATTTTAATTTACCTTATTATAGTGAATAATTAATGTGACTTTTATGTATGGTTGTATATCTTAGTTTAGTGTTAACTAACTCCATCCATTTACCTGCAAATGCCATGATTTTATTCTCTTTTTTTGCTGAGTAACATTTCATTTTGTATACATGCCACATTACAATTATTTTATGTTAGACAAAGGTGCCAAAAACATAAACTGGAGAAAAAGATAGCCTCTTTAACAAATTGTGCTGGGAAAACTGGAAATTCATATGCAACAAAATGAAACTCAACCCCTATCTCTCACTACACACAAAACTCAACTGAAAATGGATCAGAGATTTAGGAATAAAACCAGAGACTCTGTATCTAATAGAAGAAAAAGTAGCCCTTAACCTCCATCATGTGGGATTAGGCTCCAACTTCCTGAATAGGACACCTGTGGCACAAGAATAAAAATCAAGTGTCAATGAATGGGATGGACTCAAACTAAAAAGTTTCTCCTCAGCAAAAGAAACAATCAATGAGGGTAAAAAGAAAGCCTACATCTTGGGAGCAAATCTTTACCTCTCACATATCAGATAGGACACTAATCTCTAGGTATATAAAAAACTCAAAAACAACAAAACACAACAACAACAAATAATCCAATAAGTAAATGGGCCAAGGACCTGAAGAGACACTTCTCAGAAGATTATGTATAATCAATCAACAAATACATAAAAAAAAGTTCATCATCACTAGCAATTAGAGAAATGCAAATCAAAACCAAATCAAAGATTTCATCTCACTCCAGCCAGAACAGCAGCTATTATGCATACAAACAACAACAAATCTTGGAAAGGATGTGGGGGAAAAGGTACACTCATTCACTGCTGGTGGGACTGCAAATTGGTCAGCCAATATGAAAAGTAATATGGAGATTTCTTGGAAAATTGGAAATGGAACCACCGTTTGACCCAGCTATCCTACTCCAAGGTCTATACATAAAGACTTTAAAAAAGTATACTACAGGGACACATCCACATCAATGTTTATAGCAGCACAATTCACAATAACTAGGACAGTCTTAATAGTTAAAATGTATGATAGTGGAAGAGAGTTTTGCTTGGAAGAAGTTCTTTGTTTTCTCTCTACCATCATTTATCTTTTCCTCTTAAGAATACCAGACTTTGGGGCTGGGGATGTGGCTCAAACAGTAGTGCGCTTGCCTGGCTTGTGCGCGGCACTGGGTTCAATCTTCAGCACCACACACAAATAAAAATGTTGTGTCTGCCAAAAACTAAAAAAATAAATATTAAAATTTCTTCTCTCTCTCTCTCTCTCTCTCTCTCTCTCTCTCTCTCTCTCTCTCTCTCTCTCTCTCTCTCCTTAAACAAAAGAATACCAGACTTCATCTTTGTTGAGAAACACTTCTATGATTTTTGTAAGACAGGAAACATTTCTTAATTGTACAATCCTGTGATATGCACTGAAAAGTTAATAAGCATAAGCATCTGTTTTAAACTGTCTAAGCTAGACGCAGTGGCACACACCTGTAATCTCAGCGACTCAGAAGGCTGAAGCAAGTGAATTGTAAATTTGAGATCAGCCTATGCAACTGAGTGAGGTTGTGCTTCCAAAGAAAAACAATTAAAAGTTCTGGGGATGTAGCTCAGTGGTAGAGTACCAGTAGGTTCTCAGTACTTAAAACAAAACAAAAAATCTAAACTCATTCAAATTTGAGAATAAGCTATTTTGAGATTTGATAGGAAGCATACATTCCTTCATTAGGTATGAAAAATAAAAGAAATATTCTAGGTTTTTGGAGTATGAAAGGGTTACACAATTGAGGAAATGTGGAAAAAGATAGATTAGAACATCATTTCAAATGTAAGTCACTCCAGAATTGAAAAAGTGGGAAAGAAGTCATTGATTATCCCTTCAGTTGCTAATAGCACTGAGGAAATATGTGGTCTTCACAGCAGGTTGTTCTGAAGCTGTTGACAATGCTTCTGTCAACTGATGGCTGATCTCATACAATCACTGGCTATGTTTGCTTGCTTCTTGTCAGAGTAATGGGAACAGAGATAATGCTAAACCAATCACAAATAACCCAGCAGAGAAATTGAGATACATGGGAAGGTTAGCATTGGTTCTAATTCACAGGTGAACTAGAAATCTGTTTGAGAAATGGCAAGGAAAGTTGAGAAGATGAGTAAATCATATATACAGAGCAAATATTAGACATCCAAGTAACATTGGTGAGTGTAAAAATGTGTCCAGAATTATGCTATGCTGTATATATAGATACATCCTTTATTTAACAAATATATAGCAATTTCTAAATGTCAGGGACATTGATTACATATTCTTACTTCTCCTTTAAATGAGTAATGGAGATCACACAGTAAATAACTTGCTAGAGTTCGCAGAGCTAGTTTAGAACATAGGAAAGATTCAGACCCAGGCAATTTGGCTCCAACAATTATGCTGGATATTGTTCAATATAGTACCTCCTGCTCTGTTTCTATATTATCCATATGATGAGAAAGATACTCATTTTGAATTGTTAATTAAGGAAATTGATGCCCAGAGTGTTAAGTCACTTACTCAATAATTCATATAACTAGTGATGTTTGTATTTTGACTTAACTTTCAGTTGCAGGATTTGGCCACCAATTAATCACAGAAAACAAGTAAAGAACAAATTTGAAAATAAATGTAATATAACCAATAATCTCACTAACTATATAACTATGTAGTTATATGTAATGTACTAATGAAAATAAAAAAGAAGAATTATTTAAAAATAATTTTTAAATTGTCTTACCCAGGAGATATGAAGAATAATGATATCACTGAAGAAAATAATATAGTAAAGAGAGGAACAAACCTGACAAAATTGTCTTCATATTGGCATGGGTGACTTTGAAGCAATAATAGGACATTTAAGTGGAAATTTTTAATATTCAGTTACACAAAAGAAATAGAAGCCAGAATGTTATGTTTGAATCTGGAAAAAAATCTTAGTTCATTATTTGGTTAGAGGTAGTATTTTTAATTGTCATATTTACATATCATGGATGACTTTCTCCCAAAGGTAAAAGAACTGGTGTAGTGCATCTGAAGCCTTGTCCAAGGCCTGAATATTAGTGCAGGCTTGGCAGGAGTCTTACTCTTGTGATGACCTAAGAACTTTTTTTTTTGGTAGTGGGAATTGAACCCAGGGATACTTAAACAATGAGACACATCCCCTTTCCCTCTCCCCACCTTATTTTGGGGAATGGGGCGACTGGGTATCAATAAATTGTTTAAGGCTTTGCTAAATTGCTGAGGCTGATTTTGACTTTCCAATCCTATTGCCTCAAACTTCCAAACCCTGGGATTATAATCCTGGCAAGAATTTTTGAACTAGATTCAGGGAATAAGGGATAGACTTTCTTACCTGGAATTCTAGAAATAGGATAGATTGATTTATGTGAGAGGCAGGGAGAAGGGCAAGGAGAGAAGGAGACCATACCATCCTAGAAGGAGGACCTGGCCTTGAAATATCCTGTTGCTGCCTGTCAACTCCAGAATGACTCTTCCTTGGCTAGCTCTAGCAGTGGCTAAGCCCTAAATTGGCCTCTTCTTCAAGCACTTCCTCTCAAGAACAAAAGTGCCAAATCCTAAGGCTGGGCTGTTCTCTTAATTATGAAAATAAGGGATTAAAGTTGTGCACTTCTATTTTTACATTCAAACTCACTGTTTAAGAAGCTTGACTGGTCCATGCTAGCTAGCATCCCTCATTTACATAAGTTCCACCAATCACCTCTACTGGGCCATCAGAACTGTCTTTAAAAACTCCCAAATAACAGCCAATAGTACCCTCTCTTGGTACCTTTCGATTCTGCAGGAATCTTACTCGTTTTCAAATAAATCTTGCTATTCTTCCTTGTCTTGGATCTCATTCTTTGAAAATGTGAAACAAAGAACCCACATGAAACCATACTCCATGTTACATTATGAATCCACCATGTTACATTCCATGTGGGTCAAATCAGAAAAAATGGAATCTTCCGAAAGTAATAAAACAATACTGTACAACTTCACACTCCTGTAATCCTTAATCATTCCCTAGATGACCACATATTCGTCTATTTTTTATATTGCATTAATTTTGTGTGTTTTAAATTAATGACTCACTCTCTCTATATTTTTTAGTTCATTATAATTATATATTTTAGTGGAGTTCATAATAATGAATTTATATATGCACATAACATTATTTGTTCTAGTTCATTTTCCAATATTTACCCTTTTCCCCACATCCACCCTCCCACAACCTGCTGCTTCTTCTCTATGAATTTGGTATTGTATCCACAAAGTGTATATATGTGTGTGTGTGTGTGTGTGTTTGTGTGTGTGTGTTTGTGTCTGTGTTTTCAAGGATGAGGGAGAAAGAAAGGGAGAGGGAGAGGAAAAATACTGGGGCATAAAATTGACCAAATAATATTACATTCAGGTATGAATATGTCACAATTAATGTTACATTTAAATATAATTGTAAATCAAAATATACTTATTTTTAGGTGTTTTTTTTTTTTTTTTTTTTTATGACAGTGACTGAATCCAGGTCCCGTACAACCTGCTAGGCAAGTGCTCTACCACTGAACTCTTGGCCATATTTTTAAAAATTGTTCTCCCATCTTCTTTATTTTCATTGATACAACTTTTATACTTAAACTTAATGAAAAATAATTTGTGACATATTCTCATGCTATTTAGTGGATGTTTCTCCCATTCCATTAGCCTAGTAGGAACATATGATCCTTTATTACTCTATAAATGATAATTGAGAATTTTTACAGACTAGCCTGTTCAAGGAAATTCAGACTTGGGATTTAGAACATTCTTCATTCCTTAAGGTCTTTCCTGGATCATCAGTCACTAAAATATATTGTATATCATTTAATGACTTAGTTATTTTATATTTATTGAAAATTTAGAAAATAGAGTTAAAATCATAATAGTCTACCATTATTTTGGGTCAACTAAAGTAATATTCAACTCTGACTTAGGTAGTGACACCTAGTTCATCATTAATTCTCATGTTTCTTTGAAATCTTGTTTAAGTCTGCTAATCTGTATTCAGTTCTATCATTCTCTACTCACTTACCACCTACTCAGTTACCTAAACAAGGAATCCAATATCATTGTGCTTCCTTCTTTTATCACTTTCCATTACTGTTAATCATCACAGCCCATACATTCTATCAGCTTTATGGGTTTCCTTATATTCCCTATAAATACCCTAGGCTAAGCTACCATTACACTTTATTTATGAACGACAACTGAAATGTCTTCATTATTTACTTTTAATCCATCCCCTCTCCAATTGATTTCTACACTGCATACATAATGATACTCTCAAGTACAAGTGAATCTTGTCATTTTTCAGTTTCACACCCTTGATTTTCTTTCTAATGCCTGCAGCAAGGGTCAACAAACTTGTTCTGTAAATAGTTAGATAATATTTTAGGCTTCATAGGAGATATGGTCTTAGTCACAACAGATCAATCCTAATGCTGTAGCACATATTAAATCATAGACCATATGTAATATTTAACCCAATGAATGTGGCTGGGATTTGGTTAAAATTTATTTACAAATACAAGTGGAAGGCATGATTTAGCTCATGGTTTTGGTTTCCCTACCAGTTGCTTTGAAGTTTCTATTACACTGGTCATTCTTTCATATGTTCTTTCCCCAATATGGAACATTATGCCTGAATCAAATTCATTCTCTCTCTCTCTCTCTCTCTCTCTCTATATATATATATATATATATATATATATATATATATATATGCCTTTTTTTCCTTTTTTATTTTTTAAAATAAGTATTGTGTCTGTATCACATTTTTCCATATTTTTCTTAATGCATTATAGTTGTACATAATGGTGGCATTTGTTGTTACATATTCTTACATGCATACAATATAATTTGGCCAGTAACATTCCCCAGAACTTCTGCTTTCCCTCTGTATCACATTCTTATGCAAGTTATGTAAACTTTCTATGTCTATTTTGCTTGTATAGAAAATAAGCATATAATAGTGGCTCTCTTACAAGATATTATAAACTTGTAAAGACCTAACATTAGACAGTGTTTAGAGCAGTGCCCGGCACATAAGTGCTAAATAATGGGTTATTTTCATAAGTTTCCCTATTTCTGTGAAACTATAAACACTAGAAGATAGATGTATATGTCTTCAGCTCATTACCTTATTTCCAAGATACATCCCACAAAATATATACTATAAATATTTTGTAAATGAAAAAAAATATATTCATTATTAAATCATTATACAAATTGCTTCTTCTCTTTACATTTTACCTATTCAATTTATTGTTTCCTTGACTGTTGTCTATTAAATTCTCTAGCATCTAGAATATAAACTCTAAGAGGGCAAAGACTTTAGCATTCAAAACTATATGCAACACAGTAGTTGATATGGATAATCATGTCCTAATATAATTCTTATGATAAAGCCCATTCTGTAACTCTGAGGTTCTTGGTGATGTGGCCACTGAATTCCACTTAAGCTTAATCTTTCAAATTGTGTGTGTGTGTGTGTGTGTGTGTGTGTGTGTGTGTGTGAACCACACTGAAATATTTGCAGTTCACACTAAAGTTCTGATAGAAGCAGTTCATACTCTCTTCCACTATGCATACACATGGGCTCTTTTCCTCTTCTGGAACATCTCTCCCTCCATTGCATTACACATACAACTAAGACAATCAAATCTCTAATACAAGAAATATACAGAATATTTCTCAACCACAGAAAACTAGATCAGGTACCACTCTATGTTTCTGTAGCAAAACAAATTGTGCTTACATTTCTGTATTCCCCACTAAATTGAGCTTTTCTTTGTTAGGGATCACATTTTTTTAATAATTATGTCCCAAGAATTTAACATAGTGACTTACAAAGAATAAATATTCAGCATCTATTTAATGAATAAATCAAAGTAAATATTTATTGAATATATAGTAGATTATTTAGTGTAACAAATGACAAATCACCATACCGCATTTAAGGAATCTATAATTTGGTTTATGATTTGAGATATAAAGTATATTATCTACATTGTATCAATATTAATTTTTATTGATATGAAGCTAATGTCATCCCGAAAACTTAGAAATGATATTATTCCTCTAGAATGTAGAAATGTGGTACTTGTACTTATTAGATGATTAGTTCATTTGAATTTATAAATCTCACAAGTTTAAGTAGTCATTTTCATGAGGAACTATAATGCTGATTTGTCTACTTTAAGCAGATTGTAGATGTTATTTTACACCGGAGATATACTCTTCCTGGTTAATATTTTACTAGTCATTTTTATTATGCTCTCACTTTACATTAGAGAAAATTTTTATCTGTTAGAGTGATTTTTATGTGACATTCTAAGCTTAACTGGTCTCTTGCTCTTCAGAGATATGGAAGGAAAACAACCTTCTAAAATACACAATAAATTCTTATTGAAATTTATTTTTTATTATCTTTACCACAGATTCTCCTTTAACTTCTTGACATGCTTCTGTGGATACCAGATAGCTTAGGTATGATGAGTCTGGCTAGGTGAGAAGTTTATAGAAATTTGATACAGCTGAAAATGTCTTAATTGTGTCATTTTGAATTAAAACTTGCTTTAACTGTATAAAAATGTATTTTAAAAGAATATAGTATGTATCTCAAATAATTGTTCAGGCATCAAAAGCATCTTCAATTAATCTGTTTATTCCTCTTTTCCTAAAATTAGTGAAAAATGGTAATATGTATGTAATTTTTTGTTATTTAAAATTTTTTTATTTGTAATAAAAATAAAACCAAATGTATATGTTTGTGTATATATGTGTATATATATATGTATAAACTTTATTCCATTTCACTTAATATTTTATTTAATTTACTTTATCTTCACTTTCTCTGTCTCTGTGACCCTAGTCTCTCTCTTTCTGTCCTTAGGTTAAGTTTTGTATTTTGTGGCATTTTTCCCTCAAAACATCATTTGCAAATTTCTCAGAATACAATGTTTTAATCAAAATCATAGTATAGTTATTCTTCTGTAAATTTATTATTGATTCCAAATTTTATTTGATATAATATTCATACTTCAGTTTTTCAAAAGATGCTACAATGTTCTTGACAATTTTTGTTCTCCAATACAGAATTTAGTGTAGACATAAGGCAATTAGTTTTCATGTTACTTAGTTTACTTTAATCTGGGACATTTTCAAAGTCATTCTTTGTCTTTCATAAAATTGATATATTTGGAAGAGCATTATTGCCTTCCCCTTTAAAAAATAGAACTTTTCCTTTAATTTGCATTTGTCTAATATTTTCCTCATAATTATAATCAGGTTATAATAGGTATTATTGGCTGGATTATAATCAGTGCTGTTTGTCCTTCTCAGGAATTTACATTTAAATGCATAATATGTCTGTCATGTCTGGTTGGTGATGTTTATTCTGATGAGCTTATCAAGATATTGTCTGATTTCTTCTCCATATTTATACTCTCTATTTTACCTTTGCACTAATTAGCAGTCTGTGGAATAACACTGTGAAAATATGCAAATAACCTGTTCCTCATAATAATTTCCTCATAATTATACTATCCACTGATGATTTTTGTTTTGTCCACTTTTAATATGACAACTACAAAACGCTGGTTTCTCAACTTGACATTACCTATCTCCTGCAGCTACATATTCACATTCTTATTTACTGATTTGTTTTTAAATAATAAATTTCATATTTTAATAGCTTATAACTTATTGATGTATTAAACTATTTTTTGCATCTCATAGTGTTTCAGATTTTCTCAACAAAATGCTTCACATTATTGCTATTATTAATTCTTTATTTTCTGGCATAAAACATCTATATTTATCTTGTATGATCCCTGAACCTAGAAGAGACATTTACTTTTGGATTCTCTGTTTTGTTTTTTGCTTTGTGTGTGTGTGTGTGTAGAATAGTATTAGTAACCAATATTCAGACATTAAATGTGATCATTATTATTGGAATACTATTTGTCTTGATCTTTTTGGATTAAATAGTATCTGCATACAGAGAGCTAAAAACTATCTGCATACACACACACACACTATATATATATATATATATATATATATATATATGTATGTATATATACATATACATATATAAAACACATGTATACAGTACATAAATATATATTGCTTAAACCAGTACACATATACCCCTACATACACACATTCATGTGTAAAATACACCTGAATAAAGTTATGCAAATAAATATTTTATAAATTGTGAGTGTAAAGTAGGGCCTTTAGTTCCAATTCACCACTATGTGGTTCGTTTTGCCTTTCTCCTCTACATATTTGTCATGTGTTCTTCATTGGTAATTACCTTCACTCCTAATATAAACACATAAAAATTTTTGTCCAGTCCTAAATATGACTAAAATTGTTTCAAATATTTCCACACCATGATTAAAATAAATTTTCTAAAAACAATTGAAAATTAATTTGCAATTTTCACTCTCCATTATAATACATTGTATATTGTCAAATATCACTTTCACACAATATATATGCATATACAAATACATTATCCTATGTTTTCCCTTTTACACAAATGGTAAATATTCTTACACATATTTAGCATTAATTTTCCCTCATGCTATTTCCTAGAAATAATAACACAATAATTGTTGTATATTCAGTTTTCATAGCTAAATATTCTACTTGTACATTATGAGTTGTATCTTCCAGATTTTATCCATCCGCAGCCTATTATTTCATCCAATATTTTATGATTATAATAATTCTCCACAGAATTATGCAGGTGGGATTTTGTGTTGCTGGTATTGTATCTGCAAGACATACTCCTAGGAATGGAATTGCTGAGCTGAAAGGCAAAAAACAGGCAGTATCCTCTCCAAAAGGATCACATCATTCTTCATTTCCATCAGAGTTGTAATGCCCTATTTCTTAATCCTTGCCAATTGTTAGGTTTCTGGTGTGGTGCCAGTCCCATGGGTGATAAATGAGATTGCAGGGTACTTTTAATTGCATTTCACTCAGTATGAGAGAAGCTGAACATCCTTTCATATGTTTAAGAGCCATTTTATAACAATAAGAATTGCTTTTTTATATTTTTCCCATTTCTAAGAGATTTTGTGAACTCAATTTTATAAAGTTATTTATATATTAAGGATAGTAATTGTGCTATATATTGTAAATATTTTCTGTTGGTTTGCTATTTGTTGTTTGACATTGTTTCTGGATCTTTCCACCATGGTATATTTTTCTTCATTTTTGATCAACCAGTATTTTCTGTTGATCACATTTGAATATTGTGGTTAAAAAAATATTTTAATTTTTCCACATTTTTTTGAAACTTTGTGTGTGTGAGTGTTGTGTGTGTGTGTGTGTGTGTGTGTGTGTGTGTGAATGATCCATTTATAGTCTATTCTTGTGTGTGATGTGAGAAGTTTTAGATTATTCAAAAATTACTCAGCAGTCCCAATGTCATTAATTTGCCAGAAACTTATCTTTGTCTCAGTGATTTGAGGCATAACTGTTGTCATAATTGTATTTTTTCTGTAATTAGGCTATTTCCAAATTTTCTTTCCAATTTCTTTGATTTTTCTATTTTTAGACCTGTTTAGATCAGTGGATTTGTTTTGATATCTGATAAGACTAGTTTCCCTTTGTTGATCTTCCTGTTGACTGTTTTACTGGAAATTCTTATATCACACTTTTTAAAGTTTGTTAAAATTATGAAATATTACTTTTGTTTGTACTGCCTATAATGTCTATATATCTCTTCGTTATTGTTAATTCTTAGAGTACTTCCAAAAAACCCCAATATAAACTAAGCCTGAACAGTTTACACTTTTATTGTCCCATTCATAATATGTACCAACATGCCAATTATATATTTTTAAATATATATATCCCATTCATAATATGTATCAACATGTCAATTATATATATATATATATATATATATATATTTAAAAGTATATGATTCTCCTGAGACATTTATTTAACATCTTGCAACAACATGTGACACTTGATGGAGGAGTATTAGATACACAGAACAGAACATGGAAGGCACTATACATGGTTGAAAACCTTGCCTATAAGTACATATGTTGAAATTGAATAATAATTGAATAAATAATTTAGAGCCTTTGAAATAAGTAGTAAACTTTCCATAACAAGTAAGACAGAGTTAATGAGCTCTTTTGTAAGATTTACAGAATAAAACTTTCTCTAACTTACATGAAATAAAATATTCATGAATAAAGAGTAGGGAATGGGTCATAACTCCCTACTGAGTTGATGAATATCTGTGAAGTTATGGTGGATAGCCTGACGAGTGAAATGAGGTATGAAATAGTTATTGCCATCACCAGGGATTCCCAATGCAGTGCTATGCTATCAGCATCCTTTCCCAATTCACCATGGTTACTCGTGACACATGTTAATAATGCAGCGTTTTAAAGTAGAACTCTGTATAAAAGATCATTAAACTATCAATGACAAAAATACAATCGCTGGGGCTGGGGTTGTGGCTCAGAGGCAGAGTGCTTGCCTCTCACATGTGAGGCACTGGGTTCGATCCTCAGCACCACATAAAAATGAAAAAGCAAAATAAAGATATTGTGCCAATGTATAGCTAAAAATATTTTTTAAAATACAATCGTTGGTGGAAAATAGGTTAAACAGGAGAAAAAACTTAGCTTGGAATAAATATAATCAAAGTAAATTATTGTATGTAATCATTGTTACAGGTATTACCCTTTGCTTGTATAACACAGGTATAACTCTTTCATTTATATTTATCTCTGATCTTTATAGAAAGATCATTATAGAAAATTATAGACAGTCATTATAGAAAGTCATTATAGAAAGTCATCCACTTAAAAAAATACTGGAAAAGTATTCCTTTGTAATCATTGCAAGTTGTTTCCCAGAATTGTGTGATTAGATGAAATATATCTCATTCACTTGTCCTTGCCAAATTCTATTCAGTAACTTTCATTATTGGAGGGGATTAAATCTTGATTTCTGCCATATGATAAGGAAGGTCAACAGTTTTCAACTCATACCGTTTAATACTTATCATTCATATTTTTAATACGACATATCTTAGCATATGTCAGATTTAGCAATTGAACCGATCCTGACATTGTTCCAATGCTAATGCCCTGTTCTCCATAAATTACTGTTTGATAAGTATTAATGATATGTAATATTTATAAATTATCTCAATAGTGGTATTTTTTTAAAATTCTTTGAACTTTTGAAAGAGAAGTTGCTATACTTCCAGTTATTCATAGCAAATAGGATAGACTATTCAATTTCTAAGTAAACCCAGTGAAATACAAATAATTAATAGGTTTATATTAAAGATGGAAAAGTGCATCCACAGTTAAAATCTAATTATAAAGATCGATTATCATATAAGAAATGGTTTGAGATCTTAAGTAACATACTGGAAATTCAAGACTTGGGGATTTCTAATCTTCCATTGAGAGAAGTTAGAAATTAAGCATAGTGAAGAATAAATTTTCTTGTAAATTTCATGTGTTCACATTATAGTCCTTAGAAATCAAGCAAATTAATGCCTTCAGAGTACTGGATGACTTATCTATACACCTAATATCTTGAAAAGTTTCAGAAATGGTTATTTTATTTCAGTTTCCTGGCACAGATAAATGTGTTTCATCAACACGGGCAAACAATAAATGTTTAGCATAATTTTTTGTATAGTATACATTCATTAATTAACTAATAATTAACAATTTATAAAAGTTATCCTATATACCTCAAAACCTGAATAAGGGAAGAATCATATTAAAAGAAGCATGAAGGAAGACATTTGAACTAACGTGAATAAATTTCTATGTGTTTTAAAAGTGTTTTAAAAGGAGTGTGTGTGTGTGTGTGTGTGTGTGTGTGTCACACACGTGTGCATGCATATATACATGAATGAGTGCTTTTTACATTCTGAACTAATATAACTTTGGTTAGAGCTCTTTGTTTAAAGGGTGCCTGAAAGACCAATTGGTTTAAAAAGAAAAGATAGAATAGGACTGGAATTTGTGCTGAATAAATTACTGATAGATATATTCACATAGTTTTTTGTCTTAAATTGATTCTTCTGTCAGGCAATTATCTCATTTCCCTCAAAGTTAAACAAAACAAATGACAAATGTCTGCTTAATTAGATAGTAAAATAATCCACAAAGCAGTAGAATTGACTTAATTCTATCACACAGAAGGAGCAATTCAATAATTGGCAGATTAAAAGATTTAGGAATTTACTTTAGGGGTAATAGTGTACGTGTATCTATAGGTCAGCTTTATATGACTAAAAGGACTGGACTAGTTGGAAATGGTGGTGGATATCTGTAATCCCAGTGATTTTGAGGCTGAGGCATGAGGATTATAAATTCAAAGCTACCCTTAGCAATTTAGTGAGGCCTTAAGCAACTTTTTGAGACCCTGTCTCAAAATAAATAAAATAAAATAAAATATAAAGGGCTGCAGAAGTAGCTCACTGGTTAAGAACATCCCTGGGTTCAATACCGGTGCCAAAAAAAAAAAAAACATAGAATATGGCCAATGAAATGGGCCATCTTGGATTTCCATGAGTGGTTTTAAACAATCAAAATATGTTGATAATGGATAGAGTAACCAAAAGAGTGCATCTGCCAAAACAACTGGTAACAGGTAGACCAGAAAAATGATCAAATGGATCTGATAACTTATTATTTCAGTTGTTTCAGTCATTTATTTCTTACATTTGGTCTAGGAAGTAGATTATGCATTGGGAGACTCAGGTTCATTAACTCTTAAACACTTTAGGGTATAAAAATTACAGTTCTTCATTTCTTATGACAAAATTTAATAAAGAACAGAAATTAACACAACGTTTATCAATTCTCATGACAAGGATGAAATATAAATGGGGCTGGAAAAGGTTTCTTAGTAATTAGAGTCTTCAGAATTTAATTTAATATTATTCTCTATTTTACATGCCTATACATAAAATCATATTACTTATTAGATTTTTATGAATTATTATATAATGTATTTATTTTTATGCTTATTAACATTCTTTAATTTAATTTTCCTTCTAAGACTTCCTGTCACCATACTGCAAAACATTATGCATAAACAGTTATAAACATTGAATTAAAAATGAGGAAAGCAAGAAACTGAAGTATTGGGAAAAGGTAAAGGATAACATTGTCTCTAGGTACGTACTTCAACTTTAGAAAGATGATGGAATCAAGAATCCTGACAGATCCAATAGTGTTGCATTAAGGTAGTGTTTAATTTATTAAGAATGCCTTAAAATATTTTATATTGCCAAAAAGTCAACACAAGGACATTTCTGGAATTTGTCTTATCTTCTAAAAGTATTAGAAAACACTTAAATACATACATAATCACAAAACATCTTTGATTTTGTAAGAGGTATGGTTGGGTAATAAGTTTGAAAAAATGTAATTTTTCATGTAAAAATAACTTTAGTAACTATTAGTAAATTTATGAAGCATTATGTTCTGCCAATAAGAACAAAATCTAAATCAATACATATTTCAGGGTTTTGAATGATTACATTCACTATTAAACAAATATTTGATTTGAAAATCAATCATTTCCTAGATTACTGTATAGTAACCATAAATTCAAATTTTGAAGTAATTATTACCCCTTTTATGCAAACTGATTTCTTTGTCATGTAGCCATCATAAACATAATTATGTAAGTTTTTTTTAAATAATCAACATTGAATGCATATCATATATTTAAAAATTTCAAGGTTACTCTATATCAGGATGTAGAGTTCTGCTAAGTTTCACAATATTATATAATCCAATTTAATCAGGGCAAAACATATTTCTAAGGTCTCCCATTAATTAAATCAGACTTGGGTGGCTGCCTCTCAGAGAGAAATTTCTAATGCTTTATGGTTTTCCTAAAACTGTAAATATTCAGGCTTTTGAAGTTTCGCTTATATTCTCAGGTAAAAAGAAACTCATTTAATCAAAGTTTCTAATCATCAAGACAAGAAAAACACAAGATACTTACTTATCCTGTTAAGGATACTGCTTCAAAAATACTTTTACTTTGATAAGAAGTAAAAAGAAAGATTAATAAAAATAGTGAAGTAATGGAAAAAATAGGAATTAAAATTAATAAAGAAATTTGGAATGAAGAAAGTAAGTAAGATTAATAAAATAACAGACTAATTCTAAGAGAAATTAGGAACAATTTCTAAACTTACTTTACTAATTTTATAACTAATAATAACTAATAACTAACCTTACTTAGTTTGTGAGGGAGAAAATAACCATAATACCTACAGTTGTTGTAGTCTTTTGGTAAGCATGATAAGGGCAGGGAGATTTGAAACCTTACATCCAGAAACAAGGGGAAAGAATGGAAATCAGTTTTTTAAAATAAATTTTCAATAAATATAATTTCTCAATGAATGACACCTAAATTAGATGACCAAACAAGACTTTTGAGAGCATAAGAAACCAATAAATATTTTTTTATGTTTTCATTGATTTTAGCATAAACTCTCTAGCACACATTCATGGCTTGACTACAAAACTATATATGACCAATATGTCTTGCATATTCCTTCTTGCATATATCCCCCTCCAACCTCAGCCTATACAGATACACAACCTTTTCTATCATTATTTTTATTCTGTCCTCAACTGGAAATATTCTCTATTTTGGCCTTGTTCATACTTTTATTTTTCTACAAAGGTAGCCAAATTTATTTTGCACTTATGATATAGTATCTTCCAAATGCTCTTGGTTTACATGTAGTTATACATTAATATTACTTTTCCTTTTGAATTTAAATCTAGAGTGCATTAAGTAATCTTTTAAAAATCCAGATGTTTTATCTTATATTTTTGTTTCTCACAATGTCTATTTCTGTGCAGTAATTGTGAGGATAAGAAAAATAGCCATGTTAGCAAATATTTGCACTTAACACACTTCCAAGCCCTACTAAGAGCCTTACATATAATCACTACATTTTAAACTCACTTCATACAAGCTAGCATCATTATTAATGCTATCATATTTCAAGTCATATTAGCCATCTGCTTTAAGTGATAGAGTCTATCAAAATTTGAGATTTTATTTATCTGTTATAAAAGATCAAGCTTAAATGAGATGTTTTAGAAGAAAATATTTTAGTGGTTGATCAGAGCATGACCTACAGGTAGATCCAATGGACATTTTAGCCACTAAGTAGTCCTTTGATAGGACTTAATTCATACGCACTCTCTGATGCACAATTCCCTTAACTCTTAAATGTGAAAAAGTAATTCTTTCTTCATGAACCTACAACAAAAGAATGTGGGATTATGCAGGCAACTCTTCAGATATTTTATTTTATTTATCTATCTATCTATCTATCTATCTATCTATCTATCTATTTATTGGTACTTGGAACTGAACCTAGCGTTGCTTAATTTCTGAGCCGTATCCCCAACCCTTTCAATATTTTATTTTGAGACTAGCTGTTAGAGTCTGTAAACAAGTCAGGATGGCACCTGGCATTTTGCCAGAGGGAGTGGTTAATGTTAAGGTCTGTAAACAAGTCTGGATGGTGCCTGGCAAAATGCCAGAGGGAGTGGTTTGTGAAATAACGCCAGGAGCCATTAAGTGTGGAGATTCTTTATTGGTTGACTGCTGTATCTAGTTTATGTTAATTAAGATAAGCTGTGTGGAATGTATAAATACCTCTGTTGTCCTACAATAAAGGGCTCCCACTCCTGCTGTATCAATCTACACAAGTTGCTCATCACCCCTCCCGCTATTTTGCTGTATCCAGACTGTGGCCACTAGCTAAGTTGCTAACGGGCTCACTAAGGTGCTGAGGCTGGCTTTGAACTCATAGGATCCTCCAGCTTCAGCCTCCTGAGTGCTTGAATTTCAGGCATGCACCATCACAGGCGGCCAAATATTTTAGATAAAGGGATATATTCCATAAATTATGCTTCTTCTTATTGTTGATAATGTGATTGTTTTCAAAATTTCCTTCTTTCTAGAGAATCAAAGGTAACTGTAAGGACAAATGAGGGGAACTGAAGGTAAAAGAGAAAACATGTATATTTTTATATATTTTCAAATAGAACCACTCTTTTAAAATTATTTTATATAATTATTTTTAAATTGGCATGTTTCCAAAATAAAAACAAGTATAGAGGGGTTGGGGTTATAATTCAGTAATAGAGTGCTTGCCTCACACATGAGAAGCACTAGGATCGATCCTCAGCTCCATATTAAAAAAAAAAAATGACAAGATATTTTCCAACAATTCTTCAAAACTTGTGTAATAATAGCATTCTCCATCAGTGTAGGAAGGCCCCTAACTTCCCATATTACATCATATTTGGTAATTTAAACTTAATTTTGTCAATATGTGGGGTTTGAAACGTTATCAAGTTGTGGTAAGACATTTGAATTTATGTTTATTTAAGATACTGATTGCATTATATTTATTTTAAGTTGAGGAACTCAAATTCATAGGTTTTCTTTCTGATTTTTTTCCTGTTAATGACTTACTTATGAAAGCTAATTATTGGCACTCCCCAGAATATCCATGACATTTCTCTAGCTCTGTTTATTTTCCAATATTTAGACTATTTTAGTATTAATCCCTAGTTTCCTTAAACTCAACCACCAAACTCAAGCACGGATTTTAACTTGACTTCTTATTTCACAAAAATCAATTCAACTCACATAGGAACGTTTATAAAGAAGTGAATCAGCCTTCCTTGCCTAACTGCACCCATGTCTGTTCTCTTTTATCTCTTGTTTTCATGAGTGACCCATCTACATCCTCAGGGATTACTGATGCTTGCACTGTATCCCATTCCCCATCCCCTTCTCTAGCGGTACTCCTGAAGTTGCTTTTTTCATCTTCTGTTTTATGTTTAATCAGAGGTTCTGTATACTAGATTGTTGTCATCAGTATAAAAACGTTGTTAATCACATTCTCCCTGGGTCATGGATTCTCTTTGAGTTACCATTTCATTTCTAAGCTCCCCATTATTAGCCAAAATACCCTGAGGTAATTATCTATATTTGATTCTGTGGTTTTGTAAATAATATTTTCTCAATGAACTTGAAAAATCCATCCCACTGAAATAATATTTAGCACTTTCACTTAACTTCTTAATATTGCCGTATTGATGGATACAACTATCTTCAGTGTATTTTCTCTCAAAGGAGTTATTTATTAATGGTGATATTTAGCTCTTTGAAACCTCAGCTTTATTCCCTAGGTTATTTTCATGTTTTACAAACTGTTTCTTATATATTCAGAAGAATTTCATCATTTTCCCTTTAAATGTTGTAATAATATATCTTTGTTCTCTAATTGTATTCCTGATTTGCAATTTGAAGTACAATAACACGGTGACTATTCTAAATTTTATTCTTAATCTTTGAGTCTAGACTAAGACACCAAGCTGTTTTTGTAGCATATTCATTTGGATTTTTAATAAACATTTCAGATGTAATACTTCCAAGAAAAAAAAAACTTGACTATTTTCAAACTTTGTTTTCCTCCAAATTACATTATGTGAATAAATTTACCACTTGTTGTTTTTGGATCCTATTGTTCAGACACATGAAACTTCTCTTGGGATTTTAGTTAAAGCATAACTGAGTTTTAAATGACCATTAATATTTTCAAAATAAACATGTTCCAAAGTTTCATTATTTTGTGAATTAAAATAAATCTACAAATTCAAGACAAAATAAAAGAAATTAATTAACACAAAAAAATCTTAAAGTATGTAAAATCTAAAATTAAAAAAAGACTAAGAAACCGTGAAAATGCATTTTTAAATAAAATTAAACTAATGTAGATTTTTAAAAACTCTAATTTATAAACACTGGAGATAAAGGTAATAGCATGTTTCTTAAACAAAGCAAATATTAATATTAGGATGTTAATATAAAACACAACTAATAAAATACTTTGTCTAAGCATATAGATAAAATTGGAAATTAAATCATTAGAATAAAAATATGATTATAATGATAAAGAACATTTAAATTTAACATTTGGAACAAAGACTTTAAAAAATATATAAAGAAAACTAGTCATTTATTTAAAGTTTAAAATCAGAAAAAAAATGTATATGTATGTGCATACATCACCTGATGAGAATCCTAAAAATCTTCTAATTGCCACAGAATAGGTACCAAGTCACTGTAGAAAATAGAATAATGTAAAAGCATTAGTGATGCTAATTTTCTGTGTATTTTAATGGTCTTTGAATAATGATATTCTCTTGACATCTTAACATCTCATTAAAGAGATGGTGCATTCCTTTTGTTTGAAACTCTGTGCCTTCCTCTATCCCAACAACTCTTAGATTTGGTGTTTTGATGCTGTTCCATATTTCCTGGATGTTCTCTTCATTATTTCTTACTATCTTCACTGGTGTGATCAACTTTTTTTTTTCCAGATTTTATACTTTGTCTTCATTATCGGATGTTCTTTCTTCCAAGTGATCTAGTTTGTTGGTTATGTTTTCTATTGAGATTTTTATTTGGGTTATCCTATCCCTCATTTCAAGGGTTCAGTCCATGGGTTCTGTTATTGTAGTATCCACGTTTGTTTGAGGCACTTTCCTCTCTTTTTTTTTATGTTGCATCTTGGACCTGGGTCCTGCAGAAGTTGGTAAGGACATATCTGGTTCAGGGTTGAGCTCCCTTGGTAGTCTGCTGGTCTGAAGGGGCAGTCCTGTGCTGGAGGCTGAGCTCTGGTGGGGGGATGGACAAGGCCTATTTTGAGTCTATTTCCTATGCAGACCAGTGTGGGGGATCTGGGCCAGGCTTGCTCTCCTTCTATAGACTGCTGGTCCAAAGAGGAGGACCCATGAGGAGGCTGGGCTCTGATGGGTGTCTGCTGGTAGTAGGATGGATAGGGCCTTTGATAGTTACAAATCCTTTTATGGTAAAAAGTTTATCTTTTAGCTGTGATTATTTTCCTAGTTATTATTAGTTTTCTCTTCTTAGTCATTGGTATCTAAAACTCTTTCCAAAATTTCCTTTATATTAGTCACAATTTACCTAAATTTCCCTTTAATTTTTGTTTGCTACAGTTAACACTTGACTATTAAAGTTGCTTCTAACTCATACTATGCTGGTGTTACACAATCCCACTCCTGTAATAGACATCTTTTATGCTATAATTTGAATCCTACAATTTTTATTATAAATTTGGTAGAAAAAAACAGATAAGTAATATATTCTTATGGAAAAAAATACTAAATTTTATTAGTACTTCTAATTTTATTAGAAGTACTAATAAAATTCTGATTATAGGAGAAATAAATGGCAGTAGAACTAATAGTTAAAAAATGGTAAAAAATAATGGCAGTCATAAGAATAAATTTACATTTCTGTCTTTGATCAGACACAGCAAAGCTATTATAAACTTTTCTCCTCCTAATTCTACCAACTATTCACACTGAAACATCTAAATTTTAGTTTAGGTCCAGAGACAAAGATAACTCCCAATTAATCTATTTAACAAATCATACTATTGGGTTAATGAAGCTTTGAACAATTTTAGTAAGGGAATTTCTGATTTAAGGAATTCCTTTGTAGAAAATATCATTACTCAAAGTCTCCCATTGCAAGGCTGTTAATGTAAAGGACTATGTATCCCCAGACAATGCATGATGAGATTATGTAAGAATCATTCTCAATCTATTTTTAATAATCTTGTCTTTAAGTAAAGTATAAAATTAGAAAGAAAATCATAAAAATTGTTTTGAGGGTCATTTTGATGATGATTGTCTTGAAGATATTTTGATGATGATTATAATTCAATGTGTGACAATAAAATTGATCAGAGTACATTTCTGGTAAAGATACAAAATAAAAACATATTCTTCTAGGCAACTGAAAAAAATATGAATTTATGTATGTTAAGATATATTTAATCATACAAGATAGGTGCATACACATACTACATATAACTATATTTAAAACATAAATATGCTCTGCACACATTTTAAGACAGAAAAAGTATTTGCTCTAAATTCCTTTCACCTGTGAATTTCTTACTAAATTTACTTATGTGCTGTATTGCCTAGGCATCAGGTAAGGCACTTCTTAGAGCAATGAGATTTTTACTCCTGCTGATGCCCTTTTCACCAACCTTCATGCTTAGCTGTCTGGAATCTTTACTTTTCACCTACGCTCTCTCCACAAAGCTCTTGCTGCTTCCCAGTAATTGAGCTCAATCACACAGAGCATCCTTATCCTCCTGACTTTGCACCACATAATACTTCTAGGCTGCTTTGCAATTGTTCATGAGCTTAGAAGGAACACAGAGAAATACATTCTTATAAATATAATAATCATCAGCATAAAACATTTTTCTGGGATTTTTAGTCCTAGAGATAAGTTTTCTGTATTCCAGATAGGTGTTCCCGCATATATTAAATTACCTGCTCAAGTTTGCTCAATTACATTTTTATGATTGTAATTTTATTTAGCTTTTAAATAGCAAAATGAAAATAAATTAAAAACACAACTAGTTGGAAATTTAAGGTAGATTTAACATGTTGATTAGAAAGTCCTAATTAAAAACAAAAATGAATAGTTTGAAACGTAGTAGCAATTTAAATAGTTAAAATACAGTCAGTAAAAAAAAAAAAATCACTAAAGCAATTTTGCTCCATACAGAATTAAAGAATAAAACATTAACTCACTACCCCTAAGAATCTGTATCTTGTATACCTGAGTACACCAAGTTAAAGAATATTTTATCTATGGTATATCAAATTATGTTTGATTAGTATTCAAATTATTATGATAAAATATTTAAATGCTAAAATTTTGGGGATCATTGGAGTAATACCCAATAATTTACTTCTGGGAAGATTCAGATAAATGAATTATTTAAAAATTGCTCAAATTTCAAGTTATATAGTGCACTTCTAAATATATTGGAATCAATAACCTTCAATATTCTTAAATAAATGATGTGAAGTTCAGATGTGATATGTTTGCATACAAGCATCAAATGACCTCAATCTTCTCTCCTAATGTTTGTGAAGTTCTTTTAAAAGACTTCATTTTACAGTGAACAAAGATGTTGTCCAAATGTACAAAGACTTTTTTTTCTATAAAGATTTAGAAAAAGAGTTTCCCAGTATTAGTTTATTTTGATATCTTTTTGCACCAATGATATGTGTATTGTCTTTTGCTACAATATGGCAACAAGCAGCAGTGTCATTTTAGCACTGTTTGTGACCCAAAATGGGAATTAGTAGAACATGCATGTTCCTGCTTAGAAGACACCAGATACATCACCAGGCTCTTGAAATCATAGTTCTCTAATCACTGCTAATCAAGTTACATTGTTTTACTTTAAATTTTGTGGTAAAGTTTGCAACCTAGTTGTGTTTGCTGGCATTATTATGTGGTTGTTTCAAACAGGAAAGATATAATTCTAGGAATGCTAAATAATTTTTATCTAAAGAACTTTAAGTAGAGGGAGTTAAACACCATTACTGCCTGTGTTAAAAGATAAATTAGAACTTGAGGTTTCATGAAAATAAAGAAATTAAGAAAATTTTAGGTGAAATATTAACATTTAATATTGTTGCAATATCCTTTTCATTCCTATTTGCTTATCCTATGTGATTTTTTCTGAAATATTAGATAACCTGACCTATGTTTTTAAATGTTAATTTGGATGGAAAATGATAACTTTTTTCTCACACAGTTGATGCTCAAAATTAAATGACAAGGGATAGGATTAGAATTTAACAACTAGGAACAATCAAGGACAGTGGTTTCAACTCATTGTTGGTACGGTATAGGATACCGATGCTATGAAAAGAGGAGAAATTAAAGATGCATATTCTCTTCTGAGACCACAGGTAAGACACATAACAATAGCAATAACAGTTGGTTCTTTACATTTTTAGGAGAAAATATTTTTTCTGCTTTGTAGCCACAGTAATTTGCAAACTGCAAGTTTATCTATTTCAAGATAAACTATTGCCTGTGAAATTTTATTGAGAAACTGTCCAGAGAAAAAATACATTTTAAAGAAGTAAAGGAAAAAGATTGACAAGAGCAAGAAGCTATTAGTATGTGGTTCTAGGGGAGGATTCAGCCAATTATACTGGGCACTTACGATCTAGGATGAATATTCCAAATTGTCTCAAATTGATAAAAGGCAGCTGGACTTTGAATTCCTGAATCTCTGGATACTGGTTGAATGCTAGATATGAAGGTAATTTTGGAAGAGTGGATTCTTATGATAAAGCAATTCCAACTGACAATCAAAGCTATATTCCATCAATTGCCAAATTTCCTAGCAGCTGGGACATGTGTTTGCCCTGAAGAAGGGTTTGGGTAGAACACTGCATTATATGCAGTACAAAATATGCATATTAAGAGGTGATAAATCCTTCTGAGAAAAAAATAAAGCAAGTTAGAAGAGTCAGTCTGTGGTGTCAAAATTGTTTTATGATACATGCAGCATAAATGCTGCACATAAGTACAAAAATACATAGCTCCTCCCCACAACAGATAATGTTACCAAATATTGAATAGCTCCTGCTATGCAGTTCAACTTCTGCTTTATACTTTTTATCAAACTTCTCAAAATTAATTAGATAGAAATATGGTATCATGAAATATCCAGAGCACAGCTTCTTAAGAATTTGCTGTTTTCTTTTTGCATTGCTTTGTTAATGTATGTCTTACAAGTCTTTATTTGATGATATCTAACTCATCCTCTGAATTTTGTTTTCCAACAAATGTTCATAAGAATTTTTCTGAAATTAAAATGCATCACATTGTTGAAAATGTGCTTTTTGAAGTTAGGCTTGTTTTGAATTCTATATAACCAGTGTGGTATTAGATAGGAGCTTAACATTTAAACTTCCCATTTTTTTTCTTTGTAAATAATGAAATGTTTATTGCACAGGGCTGTTTTAATAATAAGACAAAACAGTAATACTAAATGCTTACCAGAATCCATCACACAAACTAAGCCATCATTAAACTACATATTTATAGTAGTGGTGGTGATAAAGCAGTAAGAGCTGTAGCAATAAAAGCAAGATTGTCTTCATTCAGCACACCCCACTGTTCCTCTTAGCTTTTATGTAGATAAGTTTACCCTAAAGGAACTGAATTAAACTGATGAACCATACATAGTTTTAAAATTTTACCTAATGTTAAAATACTGAGTACTAACATTTGGCAGATTTTTTTAACACCCATTTCTGTGAGTTTGGTAAATTTTTATTTGTGCATACAAGTTTTAAATTCAGTTTATTTATTATATTGACTTGTGATCTGAGCTTGATTAATCCCACCAAATGGTTAGCACAGGTTATATAAAGTGCAAAAACAAATACACATGGAAGATCTCAGGTAGCAAATTTAAATGTGAGCAAGACAGGTGATGCATGCATGTTGCCATGGCAACTCCCTAAGAAGACTTTATTCCAGTGCTTAGCACCACAACCAAAGAAAATTTCCTTTTTAAACCAACCATTCTGTGATAGAGGCACCCATGGAGCCTATCATTTGAATTTAAGGAATCCAAAAAAATAATAAAAGAATTTGCCTTCTCTGGCGAAATCCCTACTTCATTTCCTGAAAAAGAAATGAAGTGGTTCCTATGAATGATTTATTTTGAACAAGTCAGTGCAATATAAATGGAATAATCTTTTAAAAATGAAGATACCCTGGGCAGTAGTAATCTGTTGAAGCAAAAATGAAGTGGTAAGTAGGCCTTTTCTCTGTAGTCCATTAGGGGCCAGAGGAACTAATGACCGAATCTAACAGAAAACTGTATATTTCAGACCACCTGCAGACTTTGAAAGCCAAGTGAAATGTAGCTTATGAAGTTAAAATACTACATTTAGTCAATTTAGTGAGAATTATAATTTTGAACTTAAATTACTTTCCCTTTGCTAGGCCCTAAAGAAGCCATTCCCTAATTTATAGTGACTGTGATTTCCTCTGAACTAGTCAATCAATAGAACAATTACTTTTAATATTTTTGATGATTGCTATGCAATTGGCCCAAAAGTTCCTCTTGGCCACAGGTCTTGTATTAGTTATTTTTATATGTTGGTGAAAATATAATCGATATTACAAACATATTTGCATTAATGTTTTAATTTAGAATTTTAAGACATGTAAAATATTTGCAGTGTTGAACAAATAACTAAATAAAATGTCAAAAAGGCACCTATATTGTGAACTGTTATTTTTTTTTAATTCATTTAATATTTGCATTTGGACTCACTCCTGTTTTAATTACATCTTGTGCACCAAACTACTCCATTGTGTTCAGAAGGGAACCTGTGGGCTTGAGAGTTTGTTTGTTTGTTTATTTGTTTGTTTCAATAGTTGACAGTTTTCTAGACACATGAAAAAAAAAAAACAGAATCATGTCCTTTTTCTGACATAAGGCAAAGGAACAGTTGAGAAGGCACAGGTCCCTCATTAGATGACATTCTTGTGTCTGTTCTAGGAAGTCATTTACTAAATATATGAAGTAAGCAGTAAGACCTGACTTAGAAAATAAATTGATTCATATTAAGGGTAAGACTAAAGGATGTAAAATATTGGATTTTGATACAAAAGTCCTGATGGCAGAGAAAACACATTTAAACCTAGAAGAGTTTTCTAATCCTGTGAAAACAAACTGCTTCATAGATTAAAGAGATCCACTCTAAGTTACCATCAAGAAGCACAATGATCATCTCAAGATAATGAGTCCTGTAATTGGTATAGCATCTGTGCCAGCACCTAGTAGGGAAGAAATCTGGAGGTAGTAATATAGAACTTAATGATATTAACAAAGTATTTGATTTTTGCACCATGTGTATAGACAGCTCATTTATGCCACCATGGTCACTTTCTTCACAATATTATTCCAGCACAATGAGAATTGTCTATTGTCAACAGGTCTGATGTTTTGTTAATGTGATTAGTTAGTTAGTTAGTTAGTTAGTTAGTTCCTATTCTATAATAGATGTTCTTTTTGCCTTTAAATCCTGACCACTTTCATATATCCATTCATATGTTTTCTTTAGACCTTCTTGATATTAGGAATCTTATTTTTTTGTCTCCTTCAAAAAGTCTGTAACACAATTTACCTTGGTTGATTAGTCAATGATTGACAGGTGCACTACTTGAAGTTCTGCCCATCTGGGGGCAGTCCCTTGCCAGTATCTTTCAACATCTCTCCTCAATGAGTCTTTAGTGAAGTTATTATCTATTTTTGAAAAAAAAGCATCCTTCAACTCTACCATAATCCATGTTCAGACATTTTCTCTATATTCAGCTGATGATATTGGAATAGCTATCATATCTTTTGGTATGAGTTGAGAGAAGGCACTGGGGCAGCAATGGAATATAGGAATCTGGGCTTCCTGATTGTGAAAATCACAAATGATCTTTGTTTTTGCTTGTGTCCCTGTTCTTGTGACTCAATGAGTTGACAGTATATAACTCATAAAGTATAACACAAGTGTCATGACCATATGATATCCTATATTCAGGATTTATGCCTCTACAAGGGCTCAGTAGGTTGCCAAAAATTATTTGCCAAAAGATTTTTAATTTTCTGCCAGAAAGGCAGAAAAATTCTACATAAATCTGGAATCTGCATTATTATTCCTTTACTGTTATGTATCAAAAATTTCACAAAGCTGCTCCCCTGATACCACCCTGCTGTGCAACTGTACCTCCAACACCAAGTTTAAAGCCATTTTTCACAGCAATGCAGATCTACTACACAGGAAACCATTTCCCAGTTTGAGGCCTATTCTAAGCTAGTAGGCCATTTAATTACCCAATAAGTGATCCAGAGCATTATTCTGAAAAGTGGAGTACACTTCCTTTATAATCTAAAGATCCTCACTGCTAATCATGCTATTTTATTTGGTGTAGATGGTGCAAACTGTGATGACATTTATTTTGCAAAAGATATCCTAGTATACTCCTTAACATTAGCTGACAAATTGTTTGAAGTTCCAGATCTATGACTTTGTACCTGGAGTGCTGAATCTTCTCAAAGTCTTTTGGAAGCAAACCAACTTTTGTTAATCCTATCCAATCAACCTAATGACCCTAATGTGGGTCAGTGTAATGGTCTCAAAGTTGTAAAGACACCACAGGTCTCTTTGTCTGAAAATATAGGAGATACATTGACCTGAATAGAAATTTAAAAAATATTTCATTTTTCTCAAATATATACAGAAACTGGCCTTAATACTCTAATTTTGGGGGGTAGATATAAGTACACTTGCAAAATCTTTAAGTAGTAATATCATTTTATCCTTTTTCCTAATAGTCACAGATTGACTAAAATTAAAATAGTGATTAGACTGCACATTTAATCAATAACAAATATTCACCAACCTAATATTGTGAAAAATTTGTGCCAAAACCAAATCCAATACCGTGATATTCAACAGTCTGTAAATTTTGCTCTTGTTTCCAGAAATAAATATCAAGTTAAAGAAAAAAATTAAGTTAAAGATATATTTAAAATATAAGCTCATGTGTATTTATACTAATATATTTATGCATATATATGCATGGAGGAGTGGTCAAAGTTAGAATTATTGAGAAATTTTCAAATAAAATGACACATTTCCAAGTTTGGCTTGGAGCTTCTGCACAACAAAGGAAACAATAAAAGAGTGAAGTGATGATCTAACATACAGAATGGGAGAAAATATTTGCCAACTATTCATCTGGCAAAGGATTAATTTCTAGAATATATATGGAACTTAGAAAACTTAACAACAAAACTAGTAACTAGTTAAAATGGGCAAATGATCGTATTATACTCTTCTTAAAAGAAGAAATACAAATGGGGGTGCTCGGGTTGTGGCTCAGTGGTAAAGAGATCACCTAGCATGTGTGAGGCATGACGTTTGATTATCAGCACCACATATGAATTAACTAACTAATTAAAGGTCCATTGATAGGTAAAAATATTTTTAAAAAGAAATATAAATGGTAACAGATATACTAAGGAAAGCTCAATATCACTAGCCATTTGGGAAGGGCAAATCAAAAATCCAATTAGATTTCATCTCATCCCAGTTAGAAAGACTATTATGAAAATTAATAAACAGAAGTGCTGGTAAGTTTTTTTTCTTTTAATATCTTTATTTATTACTTTTATGTGGTGCTGAGGATTGAACCCAGTGCCTCATGAATTCTAGGCAAGCACTCTACCACTGAGCCACAACCCCAGCCTTGAGTTCTGCTAAGTTTTTAAAGAACAGGAAACTCTCATGTCATGTTGGTAATAAAATTACTAGAGCCACTAAAGAAATAGTATGCAGGGTCCTCAAAACACTAAAGATGACATTTGAGGAAATGTATGTGAATGTAAAATACCTAGCTGATTGGCCGCCTGTTCTTTAAATTATAATAAAACAATGTAAATAAAATTTAAACAAAAATAAATTTGATAACAAAACTTAAAAATAAATAATTTGATTAATCAAAAATAGAACTATCATATGAATGAGATATTCATATATAGCTATCTTTCTATATATCAAAAAAACCCAAAATAAGTACACCAAAGAGATAACTGCACTCCAGATTATTTTGTGGCAAAAATCATGGTAGCTAAGATATTCAGTCTACATAGGTGCTCATTTATGACAGATGGAAAAAAAACCACTTTTCATATATATGTATATGTATGTGTGTATATATATACACAACACACAAACACACACTGGAATATTATTGGGTCATAAAGAATAGTGAAGACCTATCCTTTGAAACAACACTGATGAAACTGGAGGTCACGATTTGAATGAAATAAGTCATACATAGAAAGACAAGTATCACATGTTCTCTCTCATAAAACACTAAAAATTGCCTGGGTATAGAATAGTGATTAAGGGTTTGGACGAAGGTTAACAGGAGACTGCATTTAACCAGCACATGCTGGATGCATGGGGTACGTAGCACATTAAACTCATCAACACATACAATTAGCATAGGCTAGTCAAAATAAAATATTTAAAAAGAAAAAAAAATCTGAGAGACAAGAATGCCAATTCAGACAGAGAAAATATATCAGTAGTATTGCTAAAGTGAAGCAATTTATATAGTTAGCCAACAATTATCTGGCAACCCATGTGTCACACACTATATATTTATAAGTTGTTGGGAAATATTAAAATATATATTTTATATATATGATACAATTTAGCCTTCTTAATGACTTTGAAAGTTATTTTATGTCTTTCATATATAAATGAATTAAAATACTTTTGAGAGCTCAATTAATTATTATTTTATAAGAGCAAAAATGTTCTCAAAAATTGGGATTTACATGTTCCATTACATACCAATTTTTTGTCACTGAATTCATGATGTATAATATTTTAATTACAAAATTTGTTTTAATTGCCTCAAGAAATATTGATTGCCAATGAAATGCAGAATACATGAGAATAAATACTATATTTTTTAATGGTTACCCATGATTAATCTTAGGAAGGATATTTAAGTTTGTTTCACCTTTGTCTATTACATTTTATATCACTTTTTTGTTTGTTTTTTAGTAGAATACTAAATCCAATGAAGACAAAAGTGATTATTTTATACAAGCCAAATAAAATGTAACACTTCTAAATGAAAAGCAATGAATTAAATGTAGTAGAGGTAGATTAAATAATAGAATATTAGACTAGAGAAATGAAAATAAATGGGTGTTTTATCTATCTGGTATTTTAAATATCAGAATTCCTTCTTTCTGATTGACAATCTAATTCAATTAGTTCCTAGTGATGAAAGCATAATAAATGCCATGAATCGTAGAAACATGCCATTTTTTTCACCATAATTGTAGATATTTTCAAAGAAGTTCAGAATTTATTCAAATACCTTAAAACATATTTTTACCAAAATATATTAATATCTTCACATTTGATAAGTTAGAAATATGTATACTTTACAAAATTAATGTGTATATCATTAAAAGTCTTCAACCCAAAGGATTTTTTAAATGAATTAATGATCAAATACCTACCTTTTCTAATTCAAAAATTACTATTTAACAAAAAAAAAAATGAAGGTGAGATTACTTCTCTGTCTTGGGATCTTAAATTCCGGAGATAGTAGTAACTGCTTTAATTGTGTGCAGTTCCTACTTCGCTGAAATTTCAATATATAATATTAATAATTATAGTTCTTCCTCCAGAAACAATAGTTTATTCTCTGCTAAAATTTTTCAATAATTAACTATTAAAATTTTAATATTTTCTATTTTAAAATAGTTTTTGTCAACAATTTTGCATACTCAATGTGTAAAATGTGATTTGTTGTGCATATATTATGTAATATTTACATGATGAAATTAATCAACACACTCATTACCATCCATGCTGCATATTAACTCTCCAGAATTTACAGATCTTATAACCATGCAGTTTGATCAATCTTCCTCATTATCCACTCCCCATGATGCTGGTAACCAACCACAAGTCTACTCTCTGTATGAGTCTGACATTTTTAGATTCCACAAATATTTGAAATCATAAAAGATTTGTCTTCCTATGACTGGCTTGTTTTCGTTAGTGTAGTACCTTTCAGGTTCATTCACATTGTCAGAAATGACAGATTTCCTTCTTGTTAACAGCTGAATTATATTTCATTATAGATATAAATCACATTTCTCTCATCCATGCATCTGCTAATGACAGTTTTATTCCATATATATGATTTTAGAATAAATAATGCTGCAATAGTATAGATATTGAAAAACTTCTTCAAGGTACTGACTTAATTTCCTTTACACACATGCTAGATATTGGATTGCTGAATTACTTGGCAGATCTACTCTCAAATTTTTGAGAAACATTCATTCTATTACCTATATTGGCTCACCATTTTACATTCTCATTAATAGTATAAAGGGTTCTATTCTCTCAACACTTTGTCAAACTCTTATTATATATTTTGTCTTTGTTTATTATTTTTGTAATAGTTATCCTAATAGGTTTGACTGGTATCTCATTATAGTTTTGATATGCATTTCTTTGATAATTAGTGATTTTTCATACACTCATTGACTATTTGTGTATATGTTTTTGTAAATTTATTCAAATCTTAGGTTTTTTGGAAGGGTTCCTTTTTTGTTTTTCTATTGATTTCTGTGAGTTTTGGATATTGACAACTTATAAGGTTACATGGTTTCAAATATTGTTTTTTTCTGTTTTGAAGGTGATTATTATAATTTTTATTTCATTGTTCTTTTCTTTGCTGTGCAGAAGTTTTATAATCTGTGAAGTTCTATTGTTTATTTTTGCTTTTGGTGCCGTATCAAACACACACCCCGCCTCCCCCCCACACACATATATACACAGTTTTCCAAGAGCAATGTCACCTTTTCCTTAGTTCTCTTCAAAATGTTATGGTTTTAGATCATTTATTTTTAATAGTCTTTTGTCAATTTAGAGATAGCATTCATGCTTGTATAAGACAAAGATCTACTTTCATTTTTTCCATTGTACATGTCCAAATTTCCAACAGTGTTAATAGAAGAGATATTATTTCCCCCACTTTTATTTTAGGTAACCTTGTTAAAAATTAGTTGCTCATTTGGGGACATGTTTATTTTTGTTCTGTTGCTCTGTGTCAGTTTTTATGTTAATATCATTCTGCATTTATTACTGTAGATTTGTAATTTAATTTTATATGAGGGAGTGTGATGCCTATAGCTCTATTTTTCTTTTCAATTGCTTTGGCTATTTATGAACATTTGTGATTTCATGTAAATTTTAACTTTTTTTTCAATTTTGTGAAATATGTTGTTATGGTTTGGGGATGCAATGACCCTGAAAACTTCATGTGGCAATGCAGGTATGTTCAGAGGTGAAATGAACAGATTATAAAAGTTGTAATTTAATCAGTGAATTAACCCATCAGATGGATTAATAAATTCAGTGGATTACTGGGTCATAACTGTAGACAGGTTTGGGTTTGGTTGGAGGAAGGAAATTATTGTGGGCATGCCTTTAGTGGTTATATTTTGTCTCTGGCTCCTTGTACTCTTTCTCCCTCTTCTTCGCCTCTCTCTCTCCCTCTCCTCCCTGGTTGGCATGATCTCATAGGTTATTCTTCCATGATATTATGCATTGTCCTGTGCTCAGGGCAATGCAATTGTCCAACAATCTGAAACCATGAGCCTAAAATGAAGTTTGTCTTATCTAAATTGTTCTTGTCTGGCAGTTTGATTGGTGAAAAAATGTTGACCCAAATGTTCTTGTAGTTTTATAAGAATTGCATTGACTTTGTTAGGTTGCTTAGGGCAATATGGATATTTTAACATACAAATTCTGTAAAACTCAGAAAAAAATTATTCTACCAAAATAACACCAACAACAAACTAAAAATACTTATAAATAATTTTATTTCTAACAACAGCAGGAAATATAAAATGCATAGGAATAAATTTAAGCAAGGAAAGTAATAACTGTACAATGAAAAGTATCTGTGATGATGATCATTATCATTTACTGTGCTTCTCAGAACAATCTTATTAGGATTGCATTTTTGTTATTCTGTTTTACAAATGATGTGATTAAATATCCAGCCTACTATTGCACTACTAGTAAATGAGGGTCCTTTAACCAACCCCAAAATACTAATGTCAGAGCTATTACTTCAATAAGATGCTCTTTCTCTGAAACTTCAATCATTATGATGAAAACAGGAATGTTTTTGTATAAACACACACACATGCTCACGCATGCATACAAATATGTATGCATATATTTCATTTATCATGAATGTCACTGTCCTAAAATATATAATTCATTAGTGATTAACATGTTCACAAGGTTTTGGAACTATCATCAGTCTCTAATATGTAAATATTTTCAACATCCCCTTACTCCTAAAAAAAAAAAAATCCTGAATAAATTACCAGTTACTCCTTATTCCAATTTCCTATAGACTGCATAAAGCACTAACCTGATTTTGATCCCTATACTTTTGCTGATTCTGGACACTTCTTTTAAAGTTAATCCACAAAATAGAAACTGATTTCTTAGGATTCTTGTATTTAGCATAATATTTTCAAGACTCTTTCATATTTTGTCATGTATCAAGTTTCCATGCCTTTTTACTGCTAATTAAAATACTGTTAGGTGGATATATCATATTTTCTATTATATATCTCCATATAAATATACATGATTGATAAAAATTTGGGCTGGTTTCACTCTAGGTATATTAAAAATAAGGTTTCTGTAAACAATAGGATTGCATTTTTGTGTATAAGTATTGCATTTTGTGTATATTGCAAGTTGTGTATTAGCATTTTTCAATTATTTGGGATGTATACAATTATTACATTTTGGAATCATATGACAACTTGATGTACAGCTTTTCAAAAACTGTAAAATTGTTTCAGAGAGGATGAGTATATCATATTTCTATCAGAATCCTGAGAGGTATAATTTCTACATATTTTGACAACACTTATCATTCTTTTTAATAATATTTGTGTCAATGGTGAAAAACTTGTAGTTTGTGTCCTTTAGATTTGTGATTTTTTTTAATTTTAAAAAAATAGTTGTAGATGGACACAATACCTTTATATTGTTTATTTATTTTTATGTGGTGCTGAGGATTGAACCCTGTGCCTCAGAGGTACAAGGTCAGCACGCTACTGCTGAGCCACAATCCAAGCCGCTAGATTTGGGATTCTATAATGACTAATGATAGTGACCTTTTTGTGTGTTTATTAGCTATTTTTCTATCTTCTTTAGAAAAGCACCTATTCAAAATCCTTGTGCACTTTTAGAAGTAGGCTTTATTTGTTTAAAAATATTTTAGATCAACATAAATTTTTTTTAGAGAGAGAGTGAGAGAGGAGAGAGAGTGAGAGAGGAGAATGAGTGAGAGAGGAGAGAGAGAATTTTTAATATTTATTTTTTAGTTCTTGGCGGACACAACATCTTTGTTGGTATGTGGTGCTGAGGATCGAACCCGGGCCGGGCCGCACGCATGCCAGGCGAGCACGCTACCACTTGAGCCACATCCCCAGCCCATAGATGAACATAAATTTTAAGTAGGAATTAAACAGTAAATCCATTTTATCTCCCCCCCACCAAATGTATAACTCACCCTATGCACATTATGTAGACTGTGCACCATAGCAGTATGCTTGGTAAAATTGATAATCTTGCAATAGTATATCATTACCACTAACAGTCCATAAAATGCATTGTAGTTATCTGTTACTGGTATAGATCTAATATATTTCAAAAAAATATGTAACATATTTATACCATTAAGTGTATCAAATGGTATTTTTACCATCCTGAAAATCCTCTTTGCACCACCTATTCAATTTTCCCTTCCCCTACACCTGGGAAACTGCAGATGTTTTTATTGTCTCTGTAATTTTTACTTTTACAGAATGTTACGTGTTTGGGATCATACAATATGTATTCTTCAATGATTCACTTATTTTGCTTATTATACACATCAAAAATTTCTCAATATCTTTTCATGCATTACTAGGTCATTTTATTTAGGTGATAAGATTTCCTTTTTCATTGCCCTGCAGCTTATTTATACTTTCACCTACTTAACAACATCTTTGTTGCTTCCAGTTCTAAAGCAGCAATCTGTTGACAATTTGGAATAAAAGTGCTATAAATATCTGTGTACAGGTTTCTGTATACTTAAGCTTTTAATTCATTTGGACAAACACCAAGGAGTTTGACTATTGCACTGTATTTATTGTAAGAAAAGTTTAGTTTTGTATGAAACTGCCAAACTGTGTTCCAAATTGGCTGTAATATTTTGCATCCCCACCAACAATGAATGAGAATCCCTGTTGTTAAACATTCTGCCCACCATTTGTTGTTACTTTTTTCTTATATTTTAGCCATTCTATACATATATATATATATAATGTAAACATATATATGTATTTCATTGTTTATATTTTGCATTTCCCTAATGAAATATATTGTTGAGATTCTTTAAATGGTTGTCATCTATATATCTTCTGCTCAGATAATTTTTGTTCATCATTAGTAAAGTTTCTCATTTTCTTGTTATATTTAAGAATTCTTTGTATATATTTGCACAATAGACCTTTATTAGATGTGTATTGAAAATATTTCCTATCAGTTGGAGGCTTTTCTTCTCTCTTGATATTGTCTTTCATAAAGCAAACATCTTAATTTTAAAAGAAGTCCATTTTTGGGTAATTTAAGTTTTATTGCAGGTTCATACAATTGTAGAATTTTTTTAGTTTTGTGAAGAATATAATTAGTTGTTTGATAGGGATTGCAGTGAATAATGTTGATTATTTTGCATACAATGGACATTTAAACAATAGTAAATTTTCAAATCCATGATGATATTTTTCATTGGTGAGAGTGTTCTCTTCAGCACCTTTCTTCAATATTTTATAGCTTTTTTCCTAGACATATTTCACTTCTTTATTTCAGTTCATTCAAAAGCATAGGAGAAATTCTTTAGGTTATTGTAATGAGCAAGATTTTTTTTTTGGAGAAGACTCAGAAAACACAGTATACAAAAGCCAAAACATATACATGGAATTATGCCAAACCAAAATCTGCACTGTGAAAGAAACAAACTCATAGAGTTAAAGGACAACCTATGAAACTGGAAAAATACTTCCAAACTATGTATCTTAACAAAAATTTCTGTATGTAGAATGTATAAGGAATCCCAAAGCCTCTACAGTTAAAAACAACTCAGTTCAAAAATGGGCAACAGATATAAACAGACATTTCTCAAAAGACAAATAGATATATGAGAAAAGGCTCAATATTATTAATCATCAAGAAGATGTAAATGAAACCACACAAGCGTCATCTCACTCCAGTAAATAATGACTATTATCAAAATGACAAAAGGTTTTATACTAGTGGAAGATATGGAAAAATTAGAACCTTTGCACACTGATGATGGGTGTACAACTTAGTACAAAAAAATATAGCCAGTATTATATAGGTTCCTCAGAAAATTACAAAGAGAACTATCATGTTACCCAATAATCCCACTCCTGTCATTATCCAAAGGGAATAAAATAGATATGCCAAAGAGACATCTGTACCATCATGTTTACTGGTGAACTACTTAAAATAGCCGAGAAATGGAAACATTCTAAGTGTCCATTACCTGAGGAAGGAATAAAGAAAATATGTTGCATTTCTATTTACATTTAAACATCACAATAGGATGATATTTAAATGTAAATAGAAATGAAATTCTATCATTTGCAACAAAATGGTTGAAGCTATGCACTACAGACTGACAAGTATCAC
Organism: Ictidomys tridecemlineatus; assembly: GCF_052094955.1. Lineage (NCBI taxonomy): Eukaryota > Metazoa > Chordata > Mammalia > Rodentia > Sciuridae > Ictidomys > Ictidomys tridecemlineatus. The sequence continues at coordinate 89,954,543 of NC_135484.1, read as the reverse complement.
ATTATTTCATACATACTAAGATGTCAAAACATTTGATTTCACAGATGTTGGGGGTGACAATATTGGTCAAATATTGAAATTGAACAAATTATGCTATGAACGTGTATGACTATCTCACAGTGAATTCAATTTTTATGTATAACTATAGTGCACCAATTTAGAAATGAATTAATACAAGAAAAATCACTAGACTAGGAGATCAGAAGAAGAGAATAGAGGAGGTATTATAATGGATCAAATGATGTTATATGCATTTAAAAATATGTCAAAATGGATAAACATCTGAATAAATTGCACCAACATTTTAATAATCTGAACTACAAGAGAAAAAAATCTTCAAGCTTACTATATTTATCAGAAAAGTAATTCAATTTAAAATGGGATTATACACTCACTAAAGTTTTATACATTGGGAAGTCAATACTTAGTATTATCTAGAAAGTTGGGGGAAAAAAAAGGAAAGTATAAAGCTATCAGAATGTAAAGTTGTGTAATGAGTCAGAAAGTCAACCTGGAATTACCTAGCAAGTTGAGCATAACCCAACAATTCATTTCAAAAATATCCCCAAAGACATGTTTTTCATTTATTCTAGAAATGTACAAGTTTTCTGAGTTTGTAATAATCAACAATCAAGTTTAAGTTATATATATCTTACGTTTGTTAAAATACTATAATGTTTGATACACAGTTAGCTTTAAAATGCTAATATGGTATTAAAAATCATTACTATGTTATTTAAAACATAAATACCAGAACTCATAAAGCTACATGTACATCATAAGTAAATATAATCTATACTGATATATTCATACAATGAGTACAATATAGCAGTTAAAATGAATGCACAGTAATTGAATACAAAGATTAATAAAAAATATATGTATATATGTATATATAATATGTATAAAGAAGATTATTAAAATATCATGATGCAAGGTTTTATATATGTGCAAAATTATAAATAGAAGGATGACAAGTTTCACATGAAACTCAGAAAGGGTATTCACTCCCAAGGGAAAAGGAAGAAATATAAATAAAAATTTATTTTATATTTCAAAATCACCACGATGTAGATTATATTCTATTAGGCTCAGTGATGTCTATGGAAATTTATTTGATTGAAATGATTATCTATAATATTAAAGGGTTTTATAAGTATTAAAGTACATTTTAAAACAAAAATATTTCTAACATTAGAGGAAAAATTAAAATCTAAGCATATGAGTAAAGGTTTCTTGTAATTAATCTGTGAATCTACTTTTATCTATTTTGCTTTATCAAGTGGAACACTGTCATCCTTAAACTTGTTTTGGTATGTTGGACACCTTTCTATTAGTGTAACAAAAACCTGGGATAATTAATTTTTAAATAGAAAAATTTATTTTGGTTCACTGTTTTGGGGCTTTAGACTGTGGTCAAACAGACTCATTTGGGGCCTATGGTGAGACAGTATATTGTGATGGAAATCATAGACAGCAGAATCTTAACGTATGGCTTGGATGAGAGGAAGGAAGAAACTGGGTTCCCGATATTCCATGTTCCATAGGAGGTTCCTTCCCCAGTGACCTAAAACCTCTCCATACACCTCACTCTTAAAGATTCCAACTTTCTCTGCCAAGTGAAGAGAAAACCTTTGGGGGAAAATGCCAGCTAAAAAATGCAGCAACTGCCAATCATATAATATATTATTCATAAAGTTGTTGTGGCATCAAAAAAAACTTTACTAAATTAAGACAATGAAAATAATTTAATTTAGAGATATTTTACGATAGAGTTATAAGATTTGAAATGACAAAATGCAGTTGTTATTATTTTAATGTTAAAATAATAACAAATTATGTAACTTGATATTTTAGGAAACAAAATTATTTTTAAAATAATCAATGAATTATTTGGAGGGAAACAATAATAGCTCTGTTATGGTTTAGATGTGAGGTATCTCCCCAAAGCTCATGTGTGAGAAAATGCAAGAAGATTCAGAGAAGTGATTGGGTTATCAGAACCTTAATCAAATAATTGAATTGATCACCTAATGAGATTAATTTAGTGGTAGATGCAGGCAGGTGAGGTGTGGCTGGAGGAGGTGGAGCATTGGGGGCTTGGCTTTATGGTATATATTTGTATCTAGCAAGTGGAGATCTCTGACTCTCTGCTTCCTGATCATTATGTAAGCTGCTTTTCTCTGCTATACTCTTTCACCATGATATTCTGCCTCATCTGGAGCCATGAGGAATGGAAACTGCTATGTACTGAGACCTTTGAAACTGTGAGCTCCCCCAAAATCTTTTCTTCCCCTGCAGTTGTACTGGTTGAGTCCTTTAGTCACAGCAGCCTAAAAGCTAACTAAAACAAGTTTTTAGGGGAATTGGCTATTTGATCCTTCAACAAATTCTAAAAGATGATATATTTTTCAATTGATAAAGTCAATTTATACATATTTTGTAATATTTTGTGCATATTTAAAATGTATATAAATATACATATATTCAAAAACATCTGTAATTTTACAAGCTATGAAGTTGTACATGTACTTGACCTCCTCCATGTGCAAAGTGGAAACAAATACAAGCTAGTCATTCTCCTTCAAGGCTAAGTAGAACTCTTATCATGTATATATTACCTTTTCTTTACCCATTGGAATACAGGTACTACTGAAGTATGCTGATATCATCTCTTATCAGTCATAATATTTTCATATCTATATTAATTTAATGTATTTACATTTTCAATATCTTATTTAAATTTTAGTATAAATTTGAAAGGATAGTTAAAATATTTTCAGGAAAAGAAGATCAAAAAATGTAAACCACACATAAGTACAGAAGATTCTTAATGGCAAGTTTAGGCTTTTAATCAAATAATATCTATGAACATACAAATATACATACTTAAACACAGGATCTCAGTTATGACCTATACAAAACCTACAGTTGGACATAGCAAAACTAAGAATACTATCACACTTTAAATCTCATTGTTCATCAAAAAATCTCATAGATATTATAAAATGTTCTGTAAAATTGCATAGTTTTGTCATTCTTGTCTTCTGTAAAACATATTATATTTTGTTCTATTAAATTTCTTCAGCATTAAATCCAACCCATTTCATGGTACTTGGTTGCTGACAGCAGTGTTACACCATTATTTTCCTTAGTTATTTTTTTCCCTTGTCATCGTTTTATCAGTTTGAGTCAGAACTTATTCTTCTTTTTCTTTTTCAGCATTAATACTAGAATAGATTTGTAAATTTCCTTTCTCTCTCCTTCCGTCACTCCACATGACTTATATCTTGCTTTCATCAAAGAAGAACCTACATTCCTATAAATAAAGAGAACAGGTATCCTACAGAAGTTGCCTTTTACTAAATGTAAATAATAATCTGGTTGGTCGAGCATTCTCAAAAGTTTATGCTGACAGTTCTTATATCATTCACTTTCATTCACCTTTCTACTGTCATTCATATCTAAATCTCTGAATTTTCTAGTTTCAGGGAATAGATCAAATACCAGCTTAGCCTTTTTCTTCAGACTGCATAGTGACTGCTTTGATATCTAAGGGATGGTCATATATATATATTTATACTTACTTACTGCTTGACCTATTTGTAAGTCATTTGGAGATCTCTGCTTGTGAAATGGAAATAAGTATTTTTTCTTAGTAAGCAAGGAACTTTCCTTTATCTCTGTACACATGGTTGATTTCTCCAAATATGCCCTACGTTTCTAGTTCAGTTTTCCTGGTACTTGTGAGCTTAAGATCCACAAGACCATTTTAGGCAGGATATGCAAGAAAAGAACATGTATTCATCAATATTGAACATGCTATCAAAGTGGGATTTGGTGCCTGTGGTAAGCAGAATAGCTATAATTCATTTCTCTTACTTCTAGTAATAGCTTTTTGGTTTTCTTAGATATTCTGGCATCTTTTCTACAGAAGCCCTTCTGAGAGTAAGAATAGCATTTCAAAACTGAGTGAATTCACAGTTTCTACTTTCTTCATTCTTGAGTCATTAGGTGTATACACAAAGTTATCCATCTCAGAAATACTAAATACCTCCAATGTTCCTCAGAAAAATCCTGGTCAGTATTATTTTTCTGCTTTTAAGTTTCTATCTACTCCTTTCAATCCAGTTTAAATAGTACAATGTATTTTATGTTGACATCCTTAATGTTCTTATGTGGATTGTGGCTTCTTTGTGCACATACTATTATTTACGTCCTGAGAAAGTCTACATAAATTTGAAATTGAAATAGTGGATGAATTTAATGGTTCAAATATTTGGATAATTCCAATATTGTTTAATTAGTAGATCATTTTTCAGTGGTTCAAATATTATATGCCTAAACTTAGTCCAAAGGCATTCAACTTTTTTACTTCCCTTATCTTCCTGAGAAACATATATTCCTTGGCCACTCATAATGGCCTTCCTATTTACATAGTTTTCTCTTTTCATTCTTTAATGTATTATCTATGCTGTTTTCCTCTACAATGATTACTGTTAATAGACAAGACATTTTCCTGAGCTTAATTAAATTAATATGTGAAATTGGATCTTGATAGGCATAACTGTAAAATCTATCTCCATTTTCTTTCTATCTCAAAGAAATAAGATTTTTATGTAGAGAGAATGTGAATTAACACTGTTGTTTCTTTGCCCACCTTTCTGGTACTGACAATTCTTCTTACCATTTTTGAAAAGCACTAAGGAAACAAGTGTGATAAAATGTTTTATGGAGACATATGCTTATAGTTCTTTAACCAATTAAGATCAAACAAAACTAGTATTTTATTTTTTTCCCAATCATGGAAAAAAGTCAAGTTAATTTTTTCTACAGAAACTGTGCCACAAACCTTTTTCTGAGATGATCAGTGTAAAACACCTGGCTTCCTGTTATTGGGTTGAGCCTCAATGGCATCTCCTGAAACAGTTCTTACCTATTTTTTACTGTATATATATGAATAAATCTTTATTATTTCTCTACCACATAGCAAGATTTAATTTTAATTATATTATTTTATCATCATGTTTTTACCCAAGAAAACTTTTATGAGCTAAGACCTGGTCAATACACTCTCAGCAACTAGTGCAGTGCTTTCACAGAGGAGGCAGCCAAATAGCAGCTTGTTCAATGGAGAAACAAGATTCATCTGCATTTTCAAAATAAAAGTAAGATGTTATCCTGTAAGTAGTCAAAAAATACTGAATCTGAGATATATGTATGTGAGGTACAAAATACTATGAACATAAGCCATATACACATAAGTATATATGTATATGTAAATATGTGGTGTGTCTATGTGTGTGTGAATGTATTACATATATAATTTACACAGAAATGATCCCTTTAATATCTTTCTGATTGTCATTGTCTATACAATAGACTATTCAGAAAGTTTCCTCACTTTCAAGAAATAGATTCTTCTAGATCTGAAAATGACTCACTGATAAGTTAATCAAATTGCATACTTGTTACATTCATTTCTAAATAATAACTACTTTCTAATTTTTATAAGGCTTATATTAGACAAGACATATGAAATGTCTGTAGAAAGTTATTCTAAAATAACTTCAAGCTATAGATTATGCTGTTCACCAATACTTAATTATTTTACAGAATTAAATATTGTATACCATAGACTTTGAATTTAATTATTTATCCAGATGAACCACTGAGGAGCATTGTCTCATACAAACATTTATTATAAATGGAATGTTTCACATATCCAGATAAGACATTGAAACAAATTTGAAATGTATTTGTAATATCAACATTTCCAAGTTAAAAGCAAGTAAATAAGAATCATTGTCAAGTTTGTTGTGGAATTTTTCTTTGGTTTAATGAAGTCATAAAGAGTAAGACAAATTCCAGGCCTAATTCTCAGAAATACTTATTTTCCCTGAATCATCACACACTGTTTTAACAATATTGATTATAGGAAACATACTTTATACAGACTAGCATTTAGGGTCTGATACTAAATAAGTGCTCTGCATGTTGCTAAGAAGTAAGGATTTCCACTTATGAATTAACTAAAAGAATAAACAGAATGTGTTAGTTCATTATATTTTCCAGAGTGATTTATACTTTTATATATGCTTCAAGTTGACTTTCATTTAATTTCAGATATTTTATAAGTGCATATGTATTTATGTGTATTTCTTTGTGCTCCAGGAGTATATTTCAGTTTGTAAGAATACAGTATACATCAGTATTTAAAAGTGATGTAATCTTTGAAAAACAATTTCATGTTTCCCAATTTAATTATCATCATCTGCAAAATGGGAATAATATTGTTAATAATCACCTGGCTGAATTATGCTAAGATGATGTTTCAATGAGTTATAGAAGAACAAAAGTCTCTACTACACAGAACATATAAAACGTACTAATATCTATTGAGAAATAAAATTTCAATTACAGTTTTTGATTGTATGAAGTGTGATTTATAAATCAACATGAATAATAGAATAATTGAATATGCAATGTTTTCATAATACGTAATTCACTTGCCCAATGGTTTTTAACATAGAGTACAGCAAATAATCAATAAATGTGTTGATTAAAATCCAAATTTTCATAATTGCCTTTATTGAAGCTGAGTATTCAAATGGGGTGAGATGGAGACTTCCATAATTTAAAACATCAATAGGCTAGTTCAATGCACATGACATGAACATAAACACAAAAAATAAACAATGTAGCCAGATAAATATAAAATTATTATGCAATGTAATTTTGGTTTTATGGGTCTTTTATTTCCCAGGGATGTAGTCCTCATCACATTACAGTTCATGTATGGTTGTAATATCTACTATATGGATTTATTTAGCGTTCTGCATGTTTACAGAAAAAAAAAAGAGATCAACTTGTATTGGTGGCATTAAAAAAACCTCCAATTAGAGATAAAAATTTTAAAAAATAAAAGAAATTTCAATAAATTGATCAATGAGACAGAAGAAAAAATATAGATAAGTGAAAAGAATATGGTACAGTATAAATAATGATGGTATAAATAAGTGTGTGTGTTTTATAGCTTGGCATACATACATATGTATGGACATATGTGTCCACTTGTTAGGTATGCATACAAGACATATATACAGATTAAATAAAATAATGGAATATGATTTAATATGGTATGACAGATTGAATAGGCTTAAGTCTTCAAATTTTTATGTTAGTTAGCTATTAGTTTCATTCAAATAAAAGATTGTGTATCAAGTTTAAGGGAATATATTTTAAAACCAAAGAAAAGATAACAAAATGCTGTGAAAGAAAGTAAGAAAGATAGGAATGGAAGTAATTAAAGATAATCTATTCACATAGTTTCTCTGAAGCTGTAATCCATTCTTTTAGAAATAAAATCTAGTTTTTCTTTTAAGATATAGTTAATGGCATTAGCAAAACATTCAAGAAATATGGGATAATATAAAAAGACCAAATTTAAGAGTTATTAGGATAAGAGAAATGCATAGAGTTTCAAACCAAAGGAATGAGCAATCTATTCAATGAAATAATCAAAGAATATTTTCCAAATATGAAGAATTAATTGGAAAACCATACATAAGAGGCATGCACCAAATGTACAAAATCACCACAGATGCACCCGCAGGCACATTATAATAAAAATGCCTAACATACAGAATAAGGATAGAATCTTAAAGCCACAAGAGAAAGGAATCAGATTACATAAGGAGAAAGGGGGACCAATTAGGATTTCTGTACAGGTTTCAACACAGATCCTGAAAGCTAGAAGATCCTGGAACAACATACACCAAGTTCTGAAAGAAAATGATTGCAACAAAAAAAATCTTATATCCAGCAAAATTAAGCTTTAGGTTTGTTGATGAAATAAAAACCTTCCATGATAAACAAAAGTTAAAAGGATTTACAGTTAGAAAGCTGGTACTACAAAACATCCTTGGCAAAATATTCTATTAGGAGGAAATGAAAAACAACAATGAAAATCCACAGAGGGAGATATTACACTAAAGGAAAATCTAATCAGATGAGAAACCAAGTAAAGTTAAATACCAAAAATAAACAAAAATGGCTGCAAATACATATCATGTCTCAATAATAACCCTGAATGTTAATGGCCTATACTCACCAACCAAAAGTTATAGACTGGTAGATTAGATTAAAAAATAAAAAACAATATGCTGCCTCCAAGTGACTCATCTCATAGGAAAAGACATACACAGGTTGGAGGTGAAAGGCTGGGAAAAAACATACACTCACATGGACTGAAAAAGCAAGCAAGAGTTTCTGTCCTCATACCAAATAAAGTAGGCTTAAAGCTAAATTTAATTAAAAGAGATAAAGAAGGACCATTCATACTGTTCTAGGAAACCATATATCAACAAGACATAACAATCATAAATATATATGCCCCAAACAATAAAGCATCTACTTTCATCAAATGAACTCTAGTCAACTTAAGAGTCTAATAAATCACAACACAATATATCTGGGTGAATTTACATACCTCTTTCACTACTGGGTAGATCTTCCAAACAAAAGCTAAACAAAGATACAACAGAACTGAATAAAACAATCAATAACTTAGACTTAACTGACAAATATAGAATATTTCATCCATCAATATGTGAATACACTTTGTTTTCAGGAGTACATGGATCCTTCTCTAAAATAGACCATATATTAAACCACAAAGTGACTCTTTTTTTATTAGTGGTTGTTCAAAACATTACAAAGCTCTTGACATTTCAAATTTCATACTTTAGATTCACGTGGGTTATGAACTCCCATTTTTACCCCATATACAGATTGCAGAATCCCATCAGTTACACATCCACATTTTTACGTAATGCCATATTAGTAACTGTTGTATTCTGCTACCTTTCCTGTCCTCTACTATCCCCCCCTACCCTCCCCTTCCATCTTCCTATCCCACCTGCTGTAATTTAATTCTCTCCCTTGTTTTTTTTTCCCTTTCTCCTCACAACTTCTTATATGTAATTTTATATAACAATGAGGGTGACTCTTAACAAATACAGAAATGTAGAGATTCTACCCTGCATTCCATCAGATCATATTGGAATAAAATTAGAAATCAATGATAAAATAAAAAATACAAGCTACACCAACACCTGGAGACTAAGTAATATGCTACTGAATTGGTTGCAAAAGACATCAAAGAAGAAGTTAAAACAATTCTTAGAGGTAAATGAGAACACTGATGCAACATATCAAAATCTCTGGGACACTATGAAGACAGTACTAAGAGGAAAGTTTATTGCATGAAGTAAATTCCTTAAAAGAAGAAAAAGTCAACAAATACGTGACCTAACATCACATCTCAAAACCCTAAAAAATAAGAACAAATCAACGCAAAAACAGTAGAAAAAAGAAATAATTAAAATTAGAGCTGAAATCAATCAAATTGAAATAAAAGAATCAATTGAAAAAATTGACAAAACAAAAAGTTAGTTCTTTGAAAGAATAAATAAAATTGATAAAACTTTAGACATGCTAATGAAGAGATGGAGAGAGGAAACTAAAATTACTAACATCCATGATGAAAAAGGCAGACACTACAGAAATACAGAAGGTAATTAGAAATAATGTTGAAAATTTGTGTTCCAATAAAATATAAAATATTGGAGGCATTGACAAATTTCTAGAGTCATATGACTTACCCAAATTGAATCAGGATGATATACACAATTTAAACTGATCAATTTTATGCAAGTAAATAGAGGATGCCATCAGAAGCCTGTCAACTAAGAAAACTGCTGAACCAGAGAGATACACAGCTGAGTTCTACAAGACCTTTAAGGAAGAACTAATGCCAATACTTCTAAATTATTTCATGAAATAGAAAAAGAGGAAACACTTTCAAATTCATCCTATGAGGCCAATATCATCCTAATTCCAAAAAGAGGCAAAGACACATTAAAGAAAGAAAACTTTAGACCAATATCTCTAATGAACATAGATGTAAAAATTCTCAATAAAATTCTGGGAAATTGAATACAAAACATATCAAAAAGATAGTGCACCACAATCAAGAAGAGTTCATCCTAGGGATGCAAGGTCGGTTCAACATACAGAAATCAATAAATGTAATTCATCACATTAATAATCTTAAAGATATGAATGATATGATCATCTCTACAGATGCAGAATAAGCATTTGACAAAATATAGCACCCTATCATGGCATTTGCAGGTAAATGGGTGGAGTTAGAGAAGATAATGGTAAGTGAAATTAGCCAATCCCTAAAAAGACAAATGATGAATGTCCTCTCTGATATAAGGATGCTGATTCATTATGGGGATAGGGGGTGGAGCATGAGAGGAATATATGAACTTTAGATAGGGCAAAGGGAAGTGGGGTTATGGGGATAGGAAAGACAGTGGAAGAGCCAGACATCATTACCCTACGTATGTGTATGGAAACACAAATGGTGTGACTCTACTTTGTGTTCAATCAGACATAAAAAATTTTGCTCTATTTGTGTAATATGAATTGAATTGCATTCTGCTCTCATATATAGCTAATTAAAATAAATAAAATTTAAAAATTAAAAAATTTAGAAATTGGCTTAACAAAACAATAAGATATAGTCAATGGGAAGAAAGACATGAATGGAAGCTGCAAATCTTTGATTTCTTTATTGAGTTCTGATTATAGGAATGTTCAGAACCAGTGATCTGGTTATATGGAGATAAATACCAGTCCTGAATTCTTTATACTAGTTAAAATAATTAATAATGGTAGATATCTGGACTCTCATTTAATCAACAAATAAATATTCATCACCTACCAAGAGCTAGTTATTTTTTCAGATTCACTGTGACAATGATGGAAAACATGTAAAATGTATCAATATATACACATACATTTTCATACACTTGCATTATATTAATAAGAAATGAATTTTAAATATTGCAAATAATTTATAAAGAGGATTACTGGTCTTAACTAACTAGGGTATATCCTAAGAACATATGAAATTATTTTAATACTACTTGTGAAAGTATTTTTCAATTCACTTAAAATATGTAGAAATTTATAATGGTTTGGTGGGTAGCTCAGTGGTAGAGTACTTGCCTTCCATTTGTAAGGTTCTTGGGTTTGGGCCCCAGAAACACACACACACACACACACACACACACACAAACAAACACAATTATAGTACATATTTGAAAATGATTTTATTTCTGTTTAATTTAAATATATCCAAATGCACAGGAAATAATTTTTGATCTGTATGTAATCTTCATCATAATCAAAATATAGAAATTTCTATTCCACTTGAATTTTGTCCAATGTCAGTTTTGAAGTCAAACAACAATAGTTCTATTTATCACCATTGATCTGTTTTAGCTTTACTTATAACTCCATAAAATGATGAACACATATATTGATTCATTTTATATGTATATATTTATATGTATTTCATATATGTATGCCTTTATATGCAGATGCACACATATATATGTATATATGCACACTTCTGCTTTTGTACATATCAGTAGTCATTCATTAGCAAGGATACAGTATCTTTCATTATAATAATACGCTGCAATTTGTTAATTGACTAACATATTGGTGGACATCTAGGCTATTTTCTATGTTATCTTTATTTGTTAGTTTTCAGCAGACACAACATCTTTGTTTTTGTATGTGGTGCTGAGGATCGAACCCGGGCCGCACGCATGCCAGGCGAGTGTGCTACCGCTTGAGCCACATCCCCAGCCCTGTTATCTTTTATTAATAAACCTGCTAATAACTTTCTCATAATTTCTATCTTTATATAAAATTTTATCTTTGAATAAATACAGAAGAGCAAAATTCTGCATTATGATTAAAGCTTGATATTTTCTGTGTTCTTAGCCACACCCAGACACACACACACACACACACACACGCGCGCGCGTTTTTATAAAATGCCTGTTCAAAATTATCAGCCTCTTTATATTACTTTTTAAATTTCATTAATTGTATATATTATAGATACTAAAACAGAAATTTGAATTTTTGGTGGCAAATAACATTTAGATACATTGAAATTTTTATATTTCTATCATGAGCATTTTTGGCTTTTTATGCAAAGAAAACTATATAAATATCTTTGAAAACCAAAAAAATTTAAAATGTAAAATAATGTTATTGTGTGACCTGGAAATAAAATTTTTGTAAGCTTCAAAAACTATTTTTAAGGATTCCCTAGTACCTAGTTTGGAATTACAACATCGACTTAATGGCAAAAGACTCATTTTGATCTGATATGCAAGTCTGGTTAAGAAGTTAATTCAATATTATCATATTATGCTTTTTTCCCCTCAGGATTTTTTAGATTTTTAACAGATCTTATTTCAGAAAAAAATTAACTTTTCTGTGAAATTAAGCTGAAAATACATATAGTCTCCATAAACACACAGTACCTCTGCATCTATAACCCCCAACCACCATCTTTATGTACTGTTACAACTATAAAACCAACACTAATATATTATTATCACCCAAACATCATAATTTACTTTAGGATTCTCTCTTGGTTTTGCTATTGCTGTGTCTTTGCTTTATCTTCTTCCATTTGGAGTGCTTCTCCTGACAGTACATCAGATCCTGAAACCCCTATATACTGTTACAACTTAATGGTCAATACATTCCTAAAAACTCCTGGAGATGATTTCTGTATACTCCTTCATTTTAATATTAACAGGGTTTGCAAGTGTCACACCATGATGTAATCAGCTGTGAAAATTAGCAGCAGTTAAAAACATAACTATGCATGTTCAATTCTTTCCTAATGAAAGTCATCTTATTGCTTCCTGGGTGTCAGTTAAAGATCAAATGATCTTAATGAAGTAGGGAGAAAAGAGTAAATGCTTTAGGACAATCTGACTTCTTCATGAATGTATCTGTGTGTATACTGATGAAAAAATGTCATGGATTCTAAACCTTAGAAATGGTATATTAATTTCAGAAAAAAATGTTTTAAAAACTGCTATGGTAGAAAACAAAAACAACATCAACAGAAACAAGATACTAAGCAGTAAAATGTATATTTACTCTGAAATAATCATTTTGAGGGCTGTTTTGTAGATATTTACAAAGGAATAAATTGCCTACCTGGAGTGCAATGATATTATATAAGAGGCATGTTAGCTTGTTTTTATGTAGTTAGCAACAGATTGTATTTAGTTATGATATGTCTTTATGCCAGTGATTTTGCTTTGGAATAATTCTAGTGATGTAGTACTTACCAGGACATTTTAAAATAGCTTTCCACAAGTGATATCATTAGGGAAACCTGACATAAATAGATATTATGGGGGAAATAAGTCAAATGAGGGGATTTTGATAATATTTAAATATTTTCATAGGAAAAATAGGTTGTATTTAAGCAATGAAGAAATATTTTCAAAGAGGAACTATAATTTCTGAATAGCATGTGATGGTATATCTCAAACAGTTACACAGTTGAAATTTTATTTAGAAGCCATACAATAATCATGATCTCAGATAAAGAATATTGAGTACATTAAATGCCTGTTGATTTTATTGTCAAATTTTAGAAAAACTTAAAATATAAGTGATTATACTAAGAATAAAACAAATAAAGTTATAGCAAATTATAAAAATTTTCCTCTAGTCAAAATCAAGCTGAATGCACATTAAATTCCACAAATCATTATAAAAATTCCCAACAAATAAAAATTCTAAATATTGCAGAATATTCTGTTTTTTCCCATGCCTCTCCACAGTTTTTCAAAGAACATGTTTTAATTTTCATGTAGCTTATTATTGTCCTAAATTGTGTCCCACTAGCTTCAATAAATTCATATAATTTTCTCTTTAGGAACAGATTGTTTACCACAGAATTTAAAGCATACTTTATAATTGTACTTTTTTCAAATATATAGTTAACATCAATCTTTCAAGGTTTTTCTCCTGCTGTGTTTGTATCACATTTGACAGACAGAATTATATAGGGACCATAGCAAGTTAGGGGGTCTATTATAATGCAGTTTCATTTCATATTAAAACTTTCTAAAAGAAAGCTAATATGACTCTTTCTTTGTAGTACCTATAAAGCAGTTAAAGTTTTTTTTAGTTTCCTACCGTATTTATATTTCATCTACATCTTAGTCATATAATTGTTTTCTTTTCTTTAAAAATGATTTGCAATTATAAAGACTTTCTGCAACTCTTCAGATTGTTCTGAGACTGTGGCAAATTATACTCATTGTTCCATCAGTCCAACATTTTGAAAGAAAAGGGTGAAATGGTGTTAGCAGATTTTGGCAAATGTATTATTCAGGAAAGGTTACTGAACTGCTTCTAGCTGAGCCAGAATACCCAGTCTTGTTCTGTCTTGTAAAAACAAAAGCATACACGAAGATTTCCCAATTGTACTCCACAAGCTTGCTGAACCCACACAGAATGTAGCACTTGCTCAGAATTATTCCTAATGATTCCCTCCACAGCCAGACCGGAAACCTAAAACTCTTTAATATTCTAGCCTCATTATTCTCATTTTCTATAATTTAACAACTTCTCATATTATTCTTAATGGAAAAGTCATGCAATATTGAGCAGTAACTGCTGTTAATTTCCTGCTGTATATCATTTGCATTTTTTGTTGCTGGTGGAGAGTAATTAACATGCTCTAATTATCATACTGATTGTCTTTTTTAGCTTATGAGAATATAGTCATCTCAACCCTCGTTGATCTTACAATAGTGTATTTTTATTGTTTCCAATAATAGTATCCTGGGATATACAAGACAAATTTTTACAGGAAAATTGTATGATTCTGCAGTAGCAGGTTTTCTAAATGGTTCAATTTAGAACAAAGTAATGTAACTTTTTATAGTTCCTATCAAAAAACATGCAGTCTTATTTCTGTGGCAGGACAATGCTATCCTTTTTTTTTTTTTTACAAAGTGAATTGCAGTTATATTGCATTATTATCACACAGAAAATGTTTTCTTGTATTCCATTCAGATTTTATCTTTTATTCCTTCATACTTTTAAAGATTCATGCTTACAATTTTGCCATGAATATACCTATAAGCAATAATATAGAAGTTACCTTGCAGGGGTTTCTGTAATGTAGACTTTTTCCATCCAGAATACTATTTTTCTTTATTTAAAATATTAACCATCAAATTTCTAAAATTAGCAACTAAACTTCATGAAACACTATGAAGACAGAATTAAAATAAAGAAAATAATTCTGTTTTTTTAAATAGTATAAAACTATTGGCAAAATTCAACTCACATGTTATGCCTGAACAGACTTTGAGAATAGATAGCTTGCTGCCTTAATAAGGGCTAGCAAATAAATCATTAGGTGAAAGGAATATTCCAGGACTAACTGGTGCTTATCACATTTTTGAACAAATAATACTTGTAATTAAGTCTTTATTTAAATTCTAATATATTAGAAATAACCCCCCCACACACACACAGGGCTTTATTTCCCCTCTCTGATAAATGGGTAAAACAATATCATCTACCTTAACTGTTGTTTTGAGCATTAAAATTACTACATCAAGTACTTAGCATATTTTTGATTGCCTTGGGTAATAAGTTTCACTTTAAAAATTGGTTATCAATAACATTGTAGAAATAAGTTTTGGGTGGAAATAATCTAGCTTTGGGAATGATTGAATCCTGGATATTAGCTGCATCATGAAAATATACTTGCTTCTGATTTTTGGCTCAATTGTGCTGGGCTCCATGTATTGGTTTTATTCTTGGTTTGCAGAGAGTCCCAGTTTGACTGAAGCATTCTTGCTTCATATTCTTTCAAATCCTAAACCAAATTTGCCTTTAAGTTTTAAAAAAGAAGGAGAAGGAGGAAGAGAAGGAAAGAAAATCAACAATGATTCCATGTTAATCAGAATAATATGACATATCACATATGGAACCTAAATTAATTATAACCAAACTTATTTAAAAGTATAACACATGCTATATTCTATATGCAGAGGTGAATTCCCAATGAAACCACATGTCCTAAGGATGGGTGAAATTTCAAATTTCAAGTGAAAAGTATGGACCATTGCCAGATGTATGGTAAACATATGCTAGAGATCAAAATATAAATCAATAAGATGAACTAAAACCAAATGATAAAAAATGTATTTGATATAAATGCTATTGAAATAGTTTAGTTTTACTCTGACCTAAAAGAAAACCAAACATTTACATAAAATATAAACTGGAGTAACCCATACAAACTATCAGAATCTCAAGCTTCTCATGAGTAAGAAACATCAACAATAATTTCTTCAAAATGTTTTTGTGTCATAACAGAAAAGATAGCTATATAATGCTTAGTTTAATATTTAACAGAGTATTAAATGACAGATAAATATCAAATTAAAATTATACAAAAATTATAAAACAGCCTGGTGTGGTGGCACACACCTATAATCCAAAGGTCTAGGGAATCTGAGGCAGAAGAATCAAAAGTTCAGTGCCAACCTCAGGAAAAGTGAGGTACTAAGTAACTCAGTGAGACCCTGTCTCTAAATAAAATACAAAATAGGGCTGGGGATGTGCTTAGTAGCTGAATGCTCCTGAGTTCAATCCCCATTTCCCCCCTGCCAAATAATCATAAAATAAAGTAAGTACCCCAAAACATTTGAAATTTTAGTAATAGATATTGGTACATAAATTTTATTTTAATTGTACAGTGTAAAACAAGTAATAATTTTTAAAAAGGTTGGAAAATGAATGAAGCTCTAAATGAGGGTTAAATGGTTAAAGGAAAATATAAACCATAGAAAACTTAATATTATACAAGATATTTAAAGATAGAAAAATATGGGGCAGAACATTTTTTAAATATGTGAAATCATTCTTAAACAAATAGAAAGCACTTAAGAAGCAAGCAAACAAACAAAAAGCAAATACTTTCCCCTACAGTCTTGCAATTATATTCTATCACCCCCATTTACAGAGATTACTGTAGTGCTGTCTGCCAAGGCAGAAATGTGGTTTGAAGATTCTCATAACCAACATCATAGACCAAATTTTACAGAAATTGTAGATGGGTGATTTGGAACCGAAACACAACTTAAAAGCTGGCATATATAATTGAGTACAAATAAACACATTTAAAAATGAGACAAAAGTACAAATAAAGAAAACCAGACTACAAATTGATGATATATTTAAAGTGCTAAAAAAAAACCAACATTGAATCACAATTTTAATCCCTAAAACTATTCCTTGTGTGTTAAGAGTAAACAAATTTTTAACAGACAAAATATGACAGAATTCCCAATACTATTTCTCTCTCTCTCTCTCTCTTAATCACTTGAACTTTCTTGACTGAAAGAAAGACTGTAAAATCAGATTTAAGAACATTTTTGGTTTGTGGTTACTATAATCAATTCATACAGAGTTGCACTGCATGTACCCTAGCATGTTATTAGAGTTATTTGAGGGAGAAGTGGCTAGAATTTTGAATTAAAACATAGAAGTCAAATAATCAATGGATTATTCTGATTTGGAATATTTTTTCTGAAAGAATTAAAACACTCTGGACAATTTTAGGATGACACATTTAATTTTGTTATGTTCTGGAGCTAAATAGGAGATACTGGTGTCAGTTAAATCTTATTTTTCTCTTCACAAGTATTTTTCATAATATTTTCCCTAATATTTTTGTTTTCTTTTTTAATTCGTTTTTTTTAGTAAATTACATTGAAACATAATATTTGAGTTAGTTTGGACATAACCAAATGGGATAAAAATTTTGAACATAACAAGCATGGGATAAAATTTTTCTACTGCAGTCCTTAATACTTCATCTTTTCCTCCTTTTTTCTCTCCACCTGTTCCCCTTTGTCTGCTTTACTGGTCTTACATCTATTTGTTTATAATTTATTTTTAAATTACTGTATTATAGATAAACATAAAGGTAAAGTTCACTTTAGATATTCATATATGTATATAACATTACTTTGCAAATTTCATTCCAAAATTTCCCCCTTTTTCTGATCCTCTTCTCTTGCCCTCAATCCATTTTCTCTATGCCACTAATCTTCCTAGATAAAATAATAGACACTTCTCCATTGGAGAAATACAAATCATAACAAAAAGAGGGAAAAAATATTCATCATCTCCAGCAATGAGGGAAATGCAAATGAAAACTGCATTAAAAATTCATCTCACTTCAGTCAGAATGGCAATTATCAGGAAAACAAATAATAATTAATGTTGGTGAGTATGAGGGGAAATAGGTGCACTCATATATTATTGGTGAGAGTGCAAATTAGTACAACAATTTGAAAAGTACTATAGAGATTCCTCAAAAGGCTAGGAATGGAATCACCTATCGCCAAAAGAACAAAATCAGCACACTATACTGACACATCAATGTTCATAGAAGACAAAGTCATAATAACCAAATTGTGCAAACTGTCCAGATGCCTGTCAACAGATGATTGAATAAGAAAAATGTGGTGCATGCGTGTGTGTGTACACACACATAATGGAGTTTCACTTAGCCATAAAGATTCATGAAATTATGACTTTTGTTGATAAATGGATGGAGTTACAGAATGTAAGTGAAATCATCCAGAATCAGAAATTCAAGGATCAAATATTTCCATAGCCATTTTAAAATTATTATGTTTATGAGATTTGACCTAAGTTGTGTTGCTTATAGCACCCCATCACTTCTTCAACTGTTTCAAAAGTGTGTTGATCAAGCTCCCTGTATATAGTTTCTGTGACATTTTGTTGTTACTGTTTCTGTTGTATATCTCCAATTTCATTTTACTATGTTCTGATAAGATGCAAGGAATTCTGTCATTTTCTTATTTGCTAAGACTTGCTTTGTGATATAAAATATAGTCTATTTTGGAAAAAAATTCCAAGAGGACTTGCAAAGAAGATGTATTCTGATAATGTTGAATGAAATAATCTATAAATATCTGTTAAGTCCATTGGATTCATTATATTATTTGGTCTGAAGGGTCTTTAGCTAATTTGTGTCTGAGTGACCTCTATATTGATAAAAATAGATCAGTTACTATCTCCCAGTATTGTTGGATTGTAATACATTTGAGTATATTTGAGCCTAGAAGTGTTTATGCTATATAATTAGGAGCACTTATGTTTGGGGAATAAATGTTTACCATTGTTATAACTACTTGTAGAATTATTCACTTTAACAGTATAAAATGATGTTTTTCTCTTCTGATTAATTTTGGCCTGAAGCCAGGTTTTTTTGAACATAAAAGCAACTACTCCTTGCTTTTGCTTTTGGGTTCCACAGGTTTCAGTAAATACACATTATTTTCAAGACTATGTTTCGGAGTTGCTCTGGGTGTGTCAGCATTATCAATTCACCTTAACACTGCTTTGTATCTTTCTGCAATATTGAAGCCAATGGCACACTGTGTGCAACTTACATAGACAGATAGGACACAGATTTAGAGAACAAAGGTCAGCTTCCTCCAAGTGGTTAGAGCCATGCATTAGGAATGTGCTATTTCCTTCCTTTAGTGCACTGATCTCCCTTCTATTTTCACGGAATGCTTTCCATTTCTCTCCCCTTATTTTATTTTTTTAGATTTAAAGTATGAGAAAAAATAATCTCATCTCTGACTTTCTGAGTCTAGCTTATTTCATTTAGCATGATGTTTTCTAGTTCAATCTATTTTTTTAAGGATGAGTAAAACTCTAATATATGCATGTCACATTTTCTTTCTTCATTCATCTGTTGACTTGACTATTATAAGTTGTACTGCTATAACATTGATTTGTCTATCAATATGGTATGCTGATCTTAGAAGTTTTTGATAAATACCTGGGAGTGTGATGGCTGTGTCATATGGTAGTTCCATTACCAGTCTTTGGAGAAATCACCATAGTGCTTTCCAAAGAGGTTGAAACTAATGTGCAATCCCATGGAAAATGTTATTTCTCACATCCATGCCAGGATTTGTTAATATTTAAGGTCTTGATTATTACCATTCTGACTGGAGTAAGATGAATTCGCAATGTATTTTTGAATTTTATTTCCCTGATTGCTACTGTTGTTAAACATATTTTCATATACTTATTGGCCATATGTATTTCTCCTTTTCAGAAATATCTGTTCTTTCTTATGCCCATTTATTCATTATATTATTTGGTTTTGTTTGTTCATTTTAGTTGGTGTTTAGTTTTTTGTGTTCTTTATTTATTTTGGAGGCTAATCTTCTGTCAGTGGAGTAGCTGGAAAAAAAGTTTTCCCATCCTGTAGGCTTGCTATTTATAATCTTAATTGTTTCATTTGTTACACAGAATCTTTTAAATTTAATGCCATTTCTTCTATGAAGTTTTGTCTTTTTATCTTGAGCTTTATTGGTTTTATAAATGAAATTGTGCCTTTACCAATATATTGTATTGTAAGCTTTTGTTTTCTTCTACCACTGCAAAATGGTCTAATTTCCAGGTCTCTTATCCCCTTTCAGTTGAATCTTATTCAGGGTTAAAGAGAGAGAAATGTAGTTTCTTTGAGCATTGAGAACAAACCTGTATCTACAGATGAAAAAAAGTTATTACTAGTGATCTGTATAACTCTACTAGCCAAAAGAAAAGTGGATAATAAATAATATTGAATAGACTAAAAGTATTTAATATTCATGACAATATACTAATGTGAGTTGGAAGAAGGGATAGAATATAAAAAAGTAGGCAAAATAAAAAATAAAAAAGGAAAAATAAGGGAGAAAAGGAGACAGAGGATATAAAAAAGAAAAATGAAGAAAAGAGGAAAGAAATGGAGAAACGAAAGAAAAGAAAGAAAAGACATCAACAGAAGATAAAATTAATTGACAAAATATGTACACTTAGGTAAAACTCTAATAAAAACACAAAATGAAGGAAGACAATAAGAATCTGTTTATACCAAACACTTACTATAATAAATCATGAAGTAATTTGGTTTTCTTGATTAAATTTTTTAAATGGAGACGTTTCTTTCTAGGATTACTATTTTACAATCTCCCCATCATCAAGAAATTTGTGTAGCACAAATACATGTTGTTAGTTTGTTTTCAGCTCTGACTCATATTGGCCAAATTTGTCAGGGGACTCTGTATGCTGATCTCCATCCCTGGCATGGCTATTAGCATCTATTGTGGAAGCAAGTTTGTCTCAAGGTAAACTTCATCCTCGAAATTATTTCATTCTTTTGACCAAGGGGAAAAGATGTACCAAAGTGCCTCTGGAAGGACCATCGACCAGCCTTCTAATCTGTAAAGCCTTTATATTGAATCAGATGTCAATCCTTAATCTGAAAGCCCCAGTTTGTATGCTAGTGGAAGACAAGCCAATATATCCTTCAGATTTTCCTGGGAATGGTAGAGGTTGTGGTGGTTCTGTGATAGGGTGTCATGGAGTCCCCCAACTCCACCCCACCATTTCAGTCCCACCCACTGTCAGCCACACTCCTTAAGGAGGGTTCAGTTTGTTATTTTAAACAAAAACACCTTTTATTGTTTTGTTTTTGTTTTTGTTTTACCCTATGGGTTGTTTGGCCAACAGTCTTATTTCTACATCCGGATTAATTTACAGCATGCAAATACATGGATAGAGCGAAAAGTAAATGTAGGTGGCAGTTTGGTACTAGAAAAGCAAGCATACCAAGAACAAGAGAAAAATGAAATAAAAAATAGAAAGCAAAATGTGAAAAACAATATAAACCTTAGGAATTTCTAGTCTCTCACTCAGTTATTCCCAATAGTCTTTTCAAAGGATTACCACTTTTCTACTTTCACTACCTTTTCTGGAGAGTGCTGTTACTTTTTCCTCTAGTGGTTCAGCTTGCTGTATTTGAATTTATTTTGTGCTTAGATTGTGAATCTGTAAATCCCATTTATCTTAAATTAAGTGGGAGAATTTATTTCTACTCATTGAAAGGGTGGTATCCTCCCCCACAGAGCCACTGAATCTCCATCACTGCAGCAGTCTATTCCTTTCATTAATTCTCTAATTATTCTTGAAATTGATGTTTTGGTTTTCATCAAGGTGCTAGCTCTGCTGGAATTTCCACACTGCCTTCCTACCTCAACACTCTGCTATAGAACTATTGTTTTAGTTCTTTCTTGAAGAGCTTTTATGATACTGTGGGTTCCTCTGATCCATAGTTTTTCCTCCACATGGAGCTATTTAGTATTTTAAATTTATTTTTAACTGTTATTTAAAAGCCATGAAATTGTATATGTTCATAGAATACCACATGATGTTTTGAAAGTGTATGCATATTGTACTATGTTCAAATCAGGGTAAGCATATCTATTCCCTCAAACACTTACTGTTTCTTTGTGTTTAAGACAGTCAAAAAAAGCTTTTCTTCTACAATTTTGAAAAAATGCAGTATATTATTATTATAATTCATAGTCACCCTTCTGTGACTCAACACACCAGAATGTCTTGGCCTTTTATCTGTAACTTATTCCTCACTGACCGAATTTTATCAATCCCACCATCCCTGTAAAAACCCCAACTTTTTGTACTCTTAATATGGGTTTAAATTCATCAGATTTTTGTAAAGTATTGGTACGGAGGTTTAAAACACTTGAAGTTTTTTTATTGCCTTTGACTCATTAATCTCACTTAAAAAATGCTATTAATTTATTTTAAATATTAAATAATTTTCCCAAAGGAAGCAATAAGAAATATATTTAAAACATTAGATCAGCCAGTTAGGTAAGGTAGTACATACCTGTAATTCCAGCTGCTGGGGATGTTAAAGCAAGAAGATTACAAGTTCAAGGCCAGCTTCATTAATTTAACAAGGCCACAATCAATCCAGCAAGATTCTGTCTGAAAATTTTTAAAAAAAGGAGGAGCTTGGAATGTGGTTACATGCAGCTGGGCTTGATCCCTAGTACCAAAAAATATACACAATAAAAATTCTAAATTAATTATTTTACATAGTATTAGCAATTGCATGATTTGGAACTTATATTTTCATTTATGATCTATTTAGATTTTAAGAATTGAAAGTTTATTGACAATTGTCTTTAGGATCTTTAGAAAATGGCTGCCACCATGGAATCATTGCTAAGTAAATTTTGTAAATTACCATGTTAAACACAAATGATAAGATTAGATATTTTTAAAAATGATAATTTTTAATATGAAAAGTCATAACCATAAAACCTAATTATCGAAACTGTAATTATTTTGACCATGAAAACTTATTTCAATTCTGCATTACACATCAGAGTTCCTCAGGAATGTTATTATACTCTAAAGTTTATATTCTGTTTTAAGCAAGAACTAAATATTTTTTAAATTTTAATAATATAAAGCCATACATTAAAACACCTATAACCCTAAACCAATACACGAAAGGAAAATAACTTTAAGTGACTAGCAATAATGTTCAACATGCCATATAAATGCTTGTAAGTACTCCCCAAACTACAATTTTAGACAGCTAAGAAATCTTCTAAGTCTGCTAAAGATGGTCATAATTTTGAAAAAAAAAATCTTAAGAAAAAATAGAAATTATAATTTATATTCCAATACTGAGTTGATAAATAGACTTTTGAAAATCTCATGAAAAAATGCTAGGTTTTCTAACATTTTAATGCAGTCAGTTAAAACTAATAAACTATAGATTGAATTACAGAGTATCTTCATAATATGTATTTCCTAATAAATCCAATTGCTAATATTTTAAATGGCTGTCTGTTATCATATATCGGCTGTCAACAGTGTCTTTATGAAGTTTGTGTTTCTCATTCATCAAATTGGGACAGTGAGAAGGTTGCTGTCCTCCTACCACAAATAAAAGAGCTCCCTCTGCCAGGAAAACTAATTAGGCACACAGTGACTGCCTGATTACTTGGCTCTAGCACTACTGTGCTTCCTCACAGGGTCCTTCTGAAACTAAAGCATTTCTACCAACTGCGGCTTTAACTTTCATTAAAGTGTTAGGAAAAGACATAGGGGGTCAAACCACGAAATAACTCACTTCATTGTTCCTAACCATTTCTTGACAATATGCCTCATGTATTTATTACTAATAAGTGCTTTAAAAATATACCCCAAAGCAATCATCTATGAATTCATCTAAACTTTTCTTCTTCCACTATGTTTTAAGCCTGTGTGAACATGGAGGGTATAAGATTTTCATTAATAAATTTGCCATATATTTCTGTCACACAATGCTTTGAAATACATCTCATCAAGCAATTTCAAAGATTTTTTTTTAATCCAGATCTACATCTAATCTCTAAGGCAGATACATCTTTTTTTTTTTTTTTGACTATGGATTCTTTATGGAGAGATTAGGGATATAATATATGCCCAGCACAGTGCCCACAAAACATTAGCCGCAAGACAAATTTAGTTTTGTTTGTTCGTTCCTATACTTTCCCTGAAACTAATTCTTCCAATCCTTAAGACATTTCTTCTACTTCAAGGTTGTGGAGTTAAATTGTTCAGTCTCTATGAAGTCACATTTACTTCTGATGTTATCAGGTTTAGATATTGAGTACTGTCATCTTCTATCTGAATTTCAATACCACCTTCTCATTGGCTTCTTTATGTTTGTGTTCATTCCCTTAAGAGACTGACCTCAATATGGTGGTGAGAGTGCTGAAAAACAATAACAACAAAGAAAAAGAAGAAAAAAAATGAGTTAGTTCTTTTACTTCTCCTCTGAACTCCATTGGTTTATCATCTATGATAGAAAACTACAGACTCCATATACTCACTTCTTGCCCCGTGTCACGCATTAAATGATTACTCTTTTGGCTTCAGCCATCCTGAATCCTTTGCTTCTTTCCTTTACTTTCCTCCTAGCCTCCCTTTCCTCCTGTTTTGAATGAAAAGTACACAGTACTACTACTTTTTTTTAAATCCAGATCTACATCTAATCTCTAAGGCAGATTCATCTTTTTTTTTTTTTTTTGACTATGGATTCTTCATGGAGAGATTAGGGATATAATATATGCCCAGCACAGTGCCCACAAAACATTAGCCACAAGACTTCTCCATGATCTTTACAAAAAGGTCTTCCCTGTACCATCTTAGAACAAATTTCATCTAAGTTGTGTCCTGTATCAGATTACCCAAAGAGAAAGAGAATGTCTGACAACATCTCCATGTTTTCTTAGTAAGCAACAATATTTTATATATGTGGAAATATAGACTACATTCATACAAAGTGATGTATAGATCACTTGAGATAAATACTTCTTTTTACTTTTGTAATTAAAACTCTTGAGGCTTAATTTAATTAATTAAACCTAAGAGACTGAATGCTTTGAATCCTAACACAGAATATGGGCCAAAATCATTGAAAGTAAAAGTGAATGTGAAGCCAGAATTAGATAGTCAGTGTAAACAGGTAAATTGAGTCAGGTCGGTCAAGGAGACCAATTTTGAGTGAGTCTGGGAAGTTAGAGACTGTCTCCTGAGGGATTTTTACCTGCCCCCCCCCCAACAGGTTGCCAAGGTAACCTGTCCCAGGAAATTCCCCTCCCTACAGGGAGCAATAAGGTTGTTAACAAGTCCTGACTATTCCATCCTGCCCTTCCCCCTTCAGTCCGCCTGTTTCCCACCTTTTGGCCCTCCCACCAAGCATTCCTGGGCCTTCTCACCTATGCAGGAGGGAGAAAGATAAGGGGGAAAAGTCAGGAGAACAAAGGAAGCCTAGGACATCTAGAAAGGGCAGAGCACCTTGCTTCTTGGTATACCTGGATACCAGCTAAGGTCTCCTTCGGAGAAGTCTATGTTACCCCTTTTTAAATAAACCCTGGTTCCTGTGCTTGCGAAAGCATGCTTCTCTAATGTTCAAACTTCAATATGTGGGAAAGCAGGACTCATCACTGATAACTGGAGGTATCAAATATATTTTTCTTTTTTTTTTCAGATTTAGGGTGCCCTTGTAGTTTTAATTACTTTGTGTATTTGAACCATGGAATGTTGACCACACATGTTTAAGTTAATTTCTCTTTATTAAATCATAACATTTTTGCCAATTTAGTATTTCCCAGTATTCAAATAAGAGGAAAAATAGGGAAATTATTTTAGTAAAACAGTCTTTTAAGGGAGTTTGTGAAATATTATCTCTATTAGAGTGCATCCTGAAGACAGGGACAGCACAGTGCTTGTCAAAATTCTGGGAACCATTATACCAAGCATTTTGGCAAGCACTTTAGAATTAATTTTACTTGGAACAAAGGACATATATTGTTTTAAGGATGGAATGGTTTTATAACTGGATAATACATGGTTAAGAAATACCTAATAAATAGCCTGCATAGGAAAAACTTCAGTGTCACTCTTCACTGTGTATTCAGAAAATCCTAGAAGTAGACACAATAGTGAGAAATATCACCATATGTGCTCCCAAATTCACACACTATGAGAATTTTATTTTTGGTCATTTTTTGTTTGTTTTGCTTCATTTTTTTTTAAGATTTCTTTTCCCAGGAAAATCTAAGTAAATTGAGTTTTCAAACATTATTTTTAATGAAAAAAATAGCAAATATCTGCTTTATGATAGCCAGTGTTCACATACTGTACAATGATAGAGTTAACTCCTATTGTCACAATATTCATCAAATTCTTTTACAAAAAGGCAAATGGTATCAAATAAGGACAACAGTAAGACATTTCATTTTTTTCCCACAAAATAAAAAATATTTGCTCTTCAAGTTTTAAGAAAAATATTGTTCTTTTTCTTCAAGTTTTCCCCCCCAAAAAATTCTAATGAATTTCTCATATAAAAGTATATCAGGTTCCAATATAAAAACAAACAATATCCAAAAGAAACTGACATGGATTGAAAGATATCTGTGTTATATAGAGAGTAGTGATAAACCTCAGTGCCCCAACAGCTCTAAAGAGTGCAGCCAAGTGGTACAGAATTAGGTGTTACAACTAATTTTGTTTAACATTCTAAGCAGCATTTAGATGTAGTGAATAACAAATTAATTTTGTTTACAGTGAGCATGATATTGTACAATCTTTTGAGGATTTTTATACTCAGAGAAAGTGAGTAATGTTCCTCAAAATCATTTAAAAATTCTATATGTATATATGTTTTATGTGTTTATCAAAACTATTTAAAATGTATAATGATTCTGGGAAATTTTATTTAAAAGGCATAAAAAAGCTGCATTCCTAAAATTTATGGTATGTTTATACCACAATAAAAATTACAATAAATAAAACATTTTGATTTAAAAAAATCTCACTTTTATATAAGAAAAAACGATCAATGCCTATTATGTACATAAATTTACATTTAATACTGTACATCATAAATGTGTATAAACAAATATGTTTTAATCAAACATTTAAAAAGTTTTTAAAAAGATGTTTCAAATTATCTTATCAAACTCCATATGTTTGTATAATCAAATTAATACTTAAAAACAAAACAGAAATCCGGCAATAAGATAAAGGACTTAAAATAAGAACTTCTGTTGTCCTTAACTATGATGTAGTTGGTTATGCAACTCTTAATTCCTTACAATACTATGGGGTTATTAAAAATCAATTGCTGAAAAAAAACAAATTGGGGAAAAAAGCTACGTTTACTTAAAATTTACAAATGCATATTAGAACTTAAGTACCTCATATCAGATAATCTGTTTTTTGTTTGTTTGTTTGTTTGTTTTTGCAGAGGTATAATTTGATGAAAGCTTAAAATTACATCATTATTTTCTATATATTCTACAGAACAGCTCATCCAATAACCTAGAGCTATCATGTGCTCAGATATTCTCATAAACTGCAAATAAATTGAAGTAACATAAAAACAAATATTTACATTTATTTTATAGACCCCATACAAACACGTCTAAGACAAAAATGTGATTAAAATACCTAAAATGATAATACTATATAATGCAATATGGAATGATCAAATTTGCTTTTTGACATGACTTGATTACTATCCTGGAAAAGGGCATAAGACAGGAACCATCAGAAACCCAGGATAAGTAGCCCACTGCTGTAGATAAATGTGCCTCTGGCATCTTTGGGAATTGCAACTGAGGGTCAAAGGCACACACCTCCTCTGGGAAACTTCATAGAAAGTGCCAATCAGTGTCATCTGTGTACACCACTGCATAGTATGTCATCCTGAATTAAGGTAAGAACTTGCAGCTATCCTTCTACTGAGCAAATCAGGATCTGTCTTTTCAATTTGCAGGTGAAATTTGATCCAATTTTTAGAAGCAAAGTATCACATTGGTAGTTGATAATGGATTGAACTGAAGCATTCTTTCCTAGATTTCTTAAAGAGTGAGATATGCATCAAGCTATTAAAAGTGACATTTGATTACATTGGACTTTTGGGTCATAACAAAGAAAAGATGAATAGAGGATAAAGCAATTCTTTGAAAAATGACAAGAGAATGAAGAGAGTCTATAATTTATTTTTCAATTATCATAGCATTCAACCCCTATTTTTGGTGAAGTCAAAAATGAATAAAATTCTTCATGTGCTGTCTTGTAAAGAGCATAGGTGCATGTGATCATGAAGAAAGTAGAGCAGAGGTATTGAAATGTCATGTTCTTTAAACAGACAGTCTGGATTCAAATTGCAGAGTCAGAATTTAATAGCCATGAGATGTTTGATAAAATCAATATGCTGTCTGTGCTTCAGGATCATCATCTGAAGTATCACATGGCAATCATTTGTATATAATATTTCTGTAAACATTAACAATCACATGAAAAAATGCTTAGAATTGTTGCACACATAAGAATACAAAGATTGTTAATTGTACATACTTTCAAAGTGCTGTTCTTCAATTTCTTTTAATCATGTCTGCATTCAGCAAATATATTTCTTAAGAGCAACACCTGGAAATGTTACATTTAAATTATCTTTAAAACATTAATTTTTATTAAATTATATGACTTTTCTACACTACTACTCTAGAGTTTTCTGTTTGGTGAATATATATATATATATATATATATATGTTTTTTTTAATAGCGAACACTACCATACATATTTTTTCAACTTTTTTTTACTATGTGCGCTCGCGCACACACATACACACACACGCACACTCAGTCACTGATTCATAGACCTATTTTATATTTCTCATATTAGATTGTCTCTTCTATTCCTACTTTGGACCAAACTCTTGCCTTCATCTTTGCTTTCCCTCCTAAAATTTTAGAATCTGTCCTTCCTTAATATTGAACTTAGCCAATAGTGCTTGTTGGAATTTTTTTTTTTAAGCTCCAGAATTTAGAGGTTGAGTTCAGTTCTTCTAATGTTCTGTCAGCATGCGTATTCTGACATATAAGTTAATATCCATGGATTAGACAATTTACATTCACTCATAATCACAAAGTTCCTCTTAAAAACTATTTTCCTGAAGCAAAATTCAAAGAGAGAAAAATCATGAACTAGTTTTAAAAATGTAGGAAATCAGCCTGTACATTTTGGAGTGTACAGGAGAAAAGTTGTGTTTTCTAAACCATTTTATTTCTGATAAACTACTTATAACTTTGAATTGGTAGAAAAACATACTCTGATAATAAATAAGGTTTCTGTTAAAAGGCAATTTCCACAAACCTAAATGAAGTAAGAATAGAATGAAACACATTATGGAGAAACATAAGGAACTGGAAAACAGCAAAACAATCCAGACAAACTATTAAAATGCTTTATTTAACCATCAGTGAAAAGTGTTCTCAAGAAGGACTAGATATGTGAAATTTTATAACTTCTATAGATCATTTATAGAATGTTGTACAGAGTTTTTATTTAATTGCATCATAAAACGTATATAATTTAAGAAAAAGCAAGTGTTTTATGTGATAATATGTGGTTTTTATTGTTTTGAACTAGAAATATGTTCAATAGTAAGTAGTCCTACTATCTGATTAGGAGTTAAAGACAAATTTCATTGTGATAGTAGATTCTAGAAACAATTTATTCTCTTCAAAACTATCCAATAGCTTAAATGAGGAAGCTATTTTGACTTAAATGTCTGAACTAGTTCATCAAGAGTGATATAGCAAGAATTTCATTACTTAAAATAGAGATTCTGTGGTTTTCTGATTCAGTTATTATTATAAGTTATATTAAAACCTTTATGGGCAGTAGGGATACTTTATTTAATATCATTTTAATTCAAATTTCTGTATCGATATTTTTACAGTGGTGATTTGGAGCCTCAATTATATGTTGGTTTATATGTTTAGAAGAAAATTTTGGACACAACTAGTAAAATTATATATTTCACAAAATAATCTGTAGAAGATATCAATTACATCACTGCTTAAGTGACTGTTATAGTTTGTAGATATGATTTGCTGTAAAAATAGAATTTGAGCATTCCAGCTGCTTAAGAAAAAATATTAAAATCTATGGTATTCATCAAATCTTTGTTTCAAAGTGTTAGATTTTGAGAAGGATTGACCCTATGTACAGTAAATAATAAGAGTGTATAACTAGATCAAGCTGCATCATGAAGATCATCAGTGAACTTTATATGTAACCACATCATTTTCCCTCTTTGCAGAGCTAATTTTCTTATATATCAATTGAGATTTTGCCTATATATTTATTCATGGGATCTTATTTTTTTAAAGTTACCAATATAATTTCTTACTAATTTATTTGAAATATATTATTGAAAGTCTAACTTCATACATCCCGTCAATTCATTGCAAGCTGGCAGTCTGTAATATATATTGTCTATATTGACACAGACAAAATTAAAATAAAACCATCCAAAACTTGGCAACCAGAAGAGGAAATAGGAGGCTTTGTAGGGCATGTTGGTAGACAGATGTATTACTTCTTACAATGATAAATGACAGAAAGATTTCTTTCTCTTCCCTTCATAATATAAGAAAATTCATGAGGAGCTATACTGGAGTACCATGTTGGGCCATACAAAGAATGATTATATAGATCATCCACTAATTTCTCAATCAGTAAAACAACTCTATTTTCCTTAGGAAGACTGTATGTGGTTTGAAGAGGGAAAATAACTTCCAGATAATAGGTTTTTTTAATCATTTTTAATTGGTCATGGGTGTGCATATAACACATAACTCATCCGAAATCCTGGTCAGGATATTATTTTACTTAAAATCAAAGAAAAATTTTCAATTCCTTGCCAGTGATGGACATGTGAGGCTCTCTGTCTGTCAGTGGCAATTCTCCTTCTACACAAACATGGTCTGCAGTGTAAAAGAATGAATTGGAAAAAAAAAAAAAAAAAAGCAGAGGCAAATGTAAATATAGATTGTTCTGACAGTCTTTGAGGGTTCAGCTTCAGGGGCCCAGTAAACCTAGGTTCTTCTCTAATTGTGCTGTGAATCAGTATATGAGCCAATACATTTGTATTTTTATGCATATTTTAATTTCATTGCTATTATTCACAAAGAAGAAATCCTAAATCCCTATGTGTTTGTCAATGTTTTGTCACTGAAAAAAAGTACATGACACATCAACTTATAAAGAGGACAGTGTTATTTTGACTCCTGTGTTTTGACCTATCAGTCTATCATTGGTTGGCTCCAAAGATTTGATGCTTTGTGCCTGTGTGGTACCTCATGGCAAGAGCATGTGGTGAAACAAAATTGTTCTACTGGTAGAAGGAAAGAGACAAGACAGAGAGGAAGGGTATGCCCACAATGAAATCTCCCACTAGGTGGCACTTCAAGTTTCACCACTTCTCATTTCTGCCAGGCTGGTCACTAAGCCTTTGACAAATGATGTTTGGAGGACATTCTGATTCCAAGCTATTTGCAAGACAGAGATTTCTAACCTCTGTTTTACAAATGGTAGGAATTCAATATGTACCTAATGAATAAGGTGATTACAAACAAAAGAATATGTTAGCAAGGAGAATCCAGATGCCTCAAAGAAAATAAAATGAGTGATGAAGTGTGTGGATTTGGAAGGCAAGTGACAGCTGTCAGTGCCAGTTAACAAGAGGTTCAATAATACCTCATTTGTATAAAATAATATCAAAATACAGTTCCAAGAAGAGTTTGTATGGGATTCTAAAAAACATGTGCTGGAATCCTGCATTAAACACCTACAGGATATATAAATTGGGAAAGGTACTTAACATTTTTAATCTTTTATATTTTTATCTGCAAAGTGGGAATAATAAAAGAAACTGTTATAGTTGACTTTGAGATTTATTTGATAATGAATTAAAACACTTAATGAAGTGCCAACTTCTGAAAAATGGTTCATTATTATTATTGCAATAAATGCAAACATAAAAAATTATTTTATGTGCTGCAAACTCTAAAAATAAAGAATGAATTTTCAAACAGCTCTATTTTTTTCAAACTAAGAGTTAACATCACAATTTAATAAGTTGTTTCATATTGGTATTTTTCTGCATGTTATGTACATATAAAATGTATAAAAGAAACACACATAAATTCTATTTGTTACTGAACTAATATTTTAGATTCCTGCATTAAATAAAATCTTTATGAATATATTATGTATACAATATGTATATGATATATAATATACATAATATTTTCTTTCTAGGTGAACTTAACTTAATGAGATAATAGGAATAACACTTATTTATGATTCTTAAAAACAAAACAATAAAATAACACATACATTCATATGTGGAGATAATTATTTCAAGGAATTGACCCAGAGGATTGTAGTAATGGCCAAATCCAAAATCCTTAGGGATGGCTAGTTGGCTGGAAATTCAGATAAGATTTGATGCTGCACATAGCATATGAGGCTTACAGGAAAGTTGGGAACTCTCAAACTCCCACAGGGTTTCTGCTTTTTTGTTTTGTTTGGTAGTTTGTTGTTTGTTGTTGTTGTTGCAGGTTCAGCCCTGAATCTCTTCATTCAGAAACCTCAGTCTTTTAAGTCTTTCAATTAATTGGGTGAGGCCCACCTGCATTATGGAGAAAAATCAATTGTACCCAGTCTGCAACTTTAAATATTAATTATATTTTTATAAAAAATATTTTCACACAAACATCTATATTAATATTTTGCCAAGTAATTGGGCACAATAGCCTTTAAAACGGAGAGATATAATTAAGCAAAAAAAGCACTCAACCATAAAATCTGTTCTATACATCAAAGTTTTGGTGTTTGTTTCTCAATTTGTATTTCTAAATTCTAAGGTTAAGTCTCAATTTTCCAGGGATCCCCATCAGACAACAGAACTATCTTAGGAAGCTCCTTTAACATCTTCCAGTATAGAGCAGCTCCCCATGTACTTTAGCCTAAGACAGGAAGACTTACCTATGACACTAAGTGCAATCCTTAAGTGTTGTGAGAGATTTAAAAATCCATGTTGCTCATTACCACCTTGTTTAGTGGTTTGCCTGTTTTTAAAAACATTAGATATTTTGCCAGTCTAGCAGAAAGACTTCCAACTGTTTCAAACATATAGTCATTGATAGATATGACTAATACTGCCTTAGAGAAAAGAACTGTGACAGAGTTAAAAACAAAATAATGAAGGAAAGTTGTTTCATTTTGTTCCTGTCCCTTAAAACTCAACTACAAGCCTCACTTTCAGCAACATATTCTAATAATTAAAGAAGATTGTGAGCAACATAAACATTCAATTTTATCAGTTTTAATCACAGCTTAAGTTAAAAAGAAAACTTCCTATATATCTTAATATGCAGGTAAGTTAAATGTTCCTTTTTACCAAGTCATTATTTTAGCTATGATCAATTGAAAATCTTCTTTTGCATTGCAAATGTGAAAGAATGTGTGTGAAGTTGTGATTGTTTTTAATATTTTAAAAACAAATGAAAATAATTCAGAAAAAATAAATTTATGACCTACTATAATTTCTTCCTCTAATTCAACACATTAAAAGTGAACTAATTATCTTTCATAGTAAAACTAATTTTCTTTCTTGATTCTCTGCTGTAGTTAATGCTAGATCATAAAATGAATTATTGGTTAATTTATGACTTCAATTGAGATTAAAATTATCAAAACTTCCTGCATGTGTTAGATTTCTTGAAGCTCTACATTCAAGTCCATAAGTAATGATAAAAATGCATGTCCAACGTCTCATTATAAATGTGAAACTTAAAATAACAATACATGTCCATCTGTGTGTGTGTGTGTGTGTGTGTGTGTGTATATATATATATATATATATTTGCTAATTGCAAAATAGTAAAAAACATAAGGCTCTATATGGTAAGTAAATACCTATGACATTTTAAAAATCTAGGCCAAATTTTTTTGGTAATATTCATAAGATTCAGAAGTTAATTTAAAATATTGCTTTGTGAAGGAATACAGTGTTAAGCTGTCCATAAAACTTAGACATTTTAGAATAAACAAATCTATCTATCTTGTTGTTTTCTTCTTCTACTTTGCCTTCTCCTTACATTTTCCCCTTCTCCTTCTTCTCCTGCATCTTTTTAACACGGGTTTTCTAGTGTGTGTGTGTGTGTGTGTGTGTGTGTGTGTGTGTGTATTTGTTTGCCCAACCAGAATATTTTCCAGATACTTCTCAGGCAAACTAACTGCTCCTCAAGCCTTAAAACCCTATCAACTTTCTTCTCAGATAATTTTTTTTTGCATGCATTACATCTCTGAGAACTAAAAGTACCAAAAATGTTATTTTCTATATACACTTTAAGCTTGTAAATTGACACTAATAAGAAATATATCATTCCCATGAAATGTCTACTTGGGTTTTTTGAGTGAAATCATCTTGCACCTTCTATTTGGTTAATAATGAGAACTGAAGAAAACATTTACTCTTTAAAATGTCTATAGCAATTATTTGTGCAATTCATTTGGTATTTAGTTTTCTGTTGTTTGTAATTGTTATCTAATACCTTGTATTCATTTTTTATTGCTCTGTAACAAATTTCTACAAATTTATTGAATTCAAATGAAAGCAATTTACTCTTTATCTATTTCCATGGCTAAGGAATCTGATTTTACTGAATTTTCCACATAGGTTTCAAAAGGCTGCAATAAAAATGCTGATAAGTGTTTGAACTCATCTGAGGTTTGGGGACCTCTTTCAAAGTCACTCAGGTTGTTGATAGATGTTTTTGGTTTTTTTTTTCCTTTTTTTTTTTTGTGTGTGTGTGCTGTGTGATTGAGGTTTTCAGATTCTGGTAGTTACCTTGCTAAATCTATGTTTAGGAATATTCTGAGGAAAGAAAGAAAGGAAGGAAGGAAGGAAGGAAGGAAGGAAGGAAGGAAGGAAGGAAGGGAGGGAGGGAGGGAGGGAGGGAGGGAGGGAGGGAGGGAGGGATAGAGGGAAGGAGGGAGGGACACTAATTGTCAGGAAGCCCCCATAGATAGTTCACAAAAAGATATTTCTTTTCTTTCTGAGTATCCTTGACTGTGCCTTTCTGACTGTTTGCCTTCTTCTCTGTACTTAGTTTCTTAGTTCAGAATCACCCATGATCATCTTTATTTATAGTAAACCAATGAATAATTAATTTTCACCCAATCTGTATCCTATTCTGTTTGTAGAATGAGCCCATATTCGAGGAGAGGTAAAAACACAAGGTGTGTACACAAAGGATTGGGGAACCTGAGCCCATCTAATAATTTTTCCCACCAGAGGATACTATTGATACTTCTATTACTTCTACATTCACAAGTGTAATTTTTGTCTATTCTGGATTTGGTAAATCATAGGCAATAAAAGAGAATGTTTCATTACCATGGATTCCTTTTGTAAGTGAAGTATTTTGTTATAAGTTGACTGTAGGTTTTCTTGATTATATGTTGAATGAAGAGATACATGTATGTATATGTACAAAGACACAAATGCTCATAAAACATACTTTTTCCTGATGACATGGAAATCACAAAAACAATTGAGGAGAAAGAAGGGAATAACAGAAGTGGGATGCAGGGGAGAGAAGGTAATGGTGGTGATAGACCCAACCTGATCTTTTATTAAATTGGGAGCCATCTTGCCACAAAGCCATGAAAAGCTAATGTCGGCTTTACTATAAATTACTGCAAACTCTGAACCTGCTTGGAATGCCTGCCTGTGCCTTGAACTCACCCATGCCTGGCTCTCTGACTAGATAGCAGCCCT
Organism: Ictidomys tridecemlineatus; assembly: GCF_052094955.1. NCBI lineage: Eukaryota > Metazoa > Chordata > Mammalia > Rodentia > Sciuridae > Ictidomys > Ictidomys tridecemlineatus. The sequence goes on along the minus strand of NC_135484.1, from coordinate 89,918,499 downwards.
CTCTGAAACTTTAGTGACACCTCATAAATATTGGCCTTCCCTGGCCAGACAACGACCCTCTCTGAGGCTCTAATGGTCTTCATAAATTCTGATGTTGGGGCCAGCAAAAAATGTAAACTACCATTAGTGTGATGCTTGTCAGAGTTCTGTTATCTGTAACCCCCCCTTTGTGTAACTTTCTGGGCTATAAAGCTGGGCTGTAGGAAAGGTGGGGCTGCTGTCTTGTTCCCACCGTTTTGGGAGGAAAAGGCAGTCTGGCAGGTCGAAATAATAAGCTTGCTTTAATTTGATTTTAATTGGATCAGTGGTCTTTTCTTGCGTCCTTGTCTAACAGGTGGCAGATGAGATCAACGTATGTTGTATGCATGAACAATTATGCCACAATAAACCCATTATTCTGTGTATTTAAAATACAATAATAAAAGTTTAAAAGATTACTTTCAACATAACATACCTTAGTATTATACTTATCTGCATAATATTATCAGTTAAAACTTCAAATATTATATTCTATTATTTTTTATTTCTAGAAAATAGTTCCTTATTAAATGAATTCTTATATTTTTAATTACACCAGATAACCAGGTTTGTGTCATTATTGATTCACTCTTAACCTACTTTCACATCATCTAACATACTGTGAACTTATACTATATGTAAGACATTGAAATAGCTGCTAAGCTACAAAATACAGGTTCCCAGAAATATATTTCCAGGTAGATGATAAGCACACATTAATTTTTCTATGTATCAACTAATGTGTTATTATATCTAAGAGAAAAAGACAACAAATGATAAATGTCAAATAATTGGAAAAAGTAATTGAGCACTATAGAAATTAGAGAATTGATGCATACCTTTTGTTTCTTGCCTGTCCTTTGTCACTTCATCAGTCAAGTACCTGATGAGATTTACAACATTTATTATAAAGAGGCTTTTCCTTTTCGGTTGAGTTAAATTCAATTTTCTTCATATTTTTTCCTATTTTATTGAAATATATACTAGTATGACTTGAGTTTATCATGAATAAGTAAGTATTCTGTGCTTTCTTTCTCAGTGTCATTGTGTTTTTTTTTCCTTAGAGCCAAAACATTGGAGGCTTATGAGATGAATTTCCTCATCTTTAATACACACAATAAAAAGTATTCAATTTTTTATTTTCATTGTTATCCATCTGCACTGGAGTAGTAGGTGGATTCTTTGAATGACATTGCAAAGAAAGTTGTATTTGTTATATACTCTTGAAAGTGGAGTCAAAAACTAATTTAGAATATAAGATACTTTGCCTTCTGACATATAACATTATTAAAATAATCCAGCAAGCATCACTCTAATTTTTTTCATCCATCATTTTATTGCTCATGAACGTGGATATTGTCCAAGAGAAGGTCAAGAACATACATTCCAAAATCTGAGTAATTCTGTATTTTACTCTTTTCCTGAATACTGACATAAACTATAATTTTTTATATATGGCAAATCAGTCCATGAATAGGAAATGTATAATTCTGAAATAATAATCATTGAAAAATCTCCCATTATCCACTTATCTCAGAAGCAACCAAAAAATGTAATTAAAAAGGCAGAAATAGTCAAAACATATAAGTAAAATTATAAAGGTTGGGGACTGATGTGAACCATTCTAAAAAGGTAGAAGTTATGTCATATTTTACCCCTCTCTAAAGACATCACCTTAAGTTTTCAAGTTCTTTGAGATAACACAGTTGGATTTATCACAATGGCCACCTGCATGCTTTCTCTGTAGGAATTAATGGCCTTTATCTTGCAGAGGTCAATAGTTCTAGATTATGTTTTTTCCCTTTGAATTTGTTTTGTATAATTGTTTCATGGGAACTCTGCCAGTTATTAGAATTATTTTGAATTTTACAAATATGTCATTTTAATGCAAATGATAAAATGCATAAAAATGAAAAAATTATTGCTCAGACTTACTTTTGTGAGCAATATGTTCTGGTGAATATATTTTCAATGGAGAATGCAATATCAGACTAAGCCTTTCACCTATATACCAGCTGGTAGATTCCATTTACAAATATGGCTTTTGGATCTCTTTTATTATATTCAAAAAAAAAAAAACAGTAGCTTTAGAGAGTTTCAACTTTTTTTTTTCTCTATAAAAAAGTGAAAATTTTTGCTGAACTAATTCCATAAAATGACACTGAATTTCTTCTTTTCTGAAGAAGTCATGGATTTAAATAACAGATAGCTAAGATAGTTTTATGCATTTGTCTCTTGATGGGCACCTAGATTGGTTCCGTAATTTGGCTGTTATGAATTGTGCCGTCATAAGCAGTATGCAAAATGAACCCGCTGTTATGTAAAAAAAATAACACACTAAAACACCAAAAGTGTGTAAATTCAAAAGATACTTTTATCATTTTAATATTTATTTTAGTTTCTATGCAGTATTATTTAAAATTATTATAACATAGCACTTATTTTGATATTTTATTATTCTACTTTCATATATATATTGTAGTAACTAAGACTGGTTAAGACAAATTTTAGGGCTTGAATTGGTATGGTTTCATAGATTTGGAAAGGTCTCCCATCATTTTCTGTGTCTATTGTTTATATAACATGGAATTATTTGTGCCTTCAACACAGATGTGGAATGTTCTGGCATTTAGACAGTTTTAAATCCATTTTTTATTTTTTCTTTTAGACAACGTTTTTCAATTACCTTCTATTCACAAGTTCCATAAAATAAAATTTGAATTTCATATTTTTCTTAGAGAAACATCTGTTTCACAGTTTTCTCAAATTTGATGGCATAAAAAAACAGTCAAGATATCAAGTCAATATGAGGCAATCTTCATATACCTGGTTATATTTTGTGTCATATCTGTAATGTATATTTTTCTTTTGTTCAACTTTTCAAGAGCTTTTAGAAAATAAGTCTATTAAAATAAACTTACTTGTGTATTTATCTTTCCTAAATACACAAGTAGTAATTCTTAAATGATATTAAGCTTAGTATTCTCCAGGCATACATTATTATATGTTTTATATATACATAAATTGAAGATTTAATTATTTTTCTTTTTTTCTACAACAATAAGATTTTAGACAATATAGTAACTTCCAGTAGATCTTTTACTTCATATCGTAGACTTTTACATGTTTGTTACTACATGCTATTATATTTATTTTCTAAATGTCTTTCTTTGTAGTTTTATCCCTCTTTGCTGTTAAAATTTAGAATTTCCTTTAATATATTTTTAAGTTTCCATAATAGTGTAAGCTATTTAAAATTTTTAAATATACTTCACTAATTTAAATGTAATTTTTCTTTGGTTTTTAAAGAGATCATTGTCTATTATGCAGTTTTATTAGAATACTTCAATCTTGGAGTATATGTTTGTGTGTGATTTAGAATATGATCTAGATTGAGAAATTTTCATGATATATGTGCACATGAGTGTGTAGAGACATAGAAAGAGATCATAACATTTTCAGGAGTACATTCAGATGACAGCAAAAGAGTGCTACTCATTTGAATATTCATTGAAATAGAAAATTAAAATTCTGGTACTTTTACTATTTGTCAGTGCATGAATTAGTACCATTAATATCCTTCAAATGCCCTCATGTTGGAGTCTTGATCACCAGAGAGGTGATAGAGGGAGGTGGTGAAAACTTTAAGAGGTATAGTAAAGTAGGAAGTCTTTAGATTGTTGAGGGAATGTCCTGAGGGATTCTGTGTGAACCCAGCCTCTTTTCATAATCTGGTTTGATCCCTGGTTATGAGATGAGAAGTTTTACTTCACTAAATGCTCCCACCATGATCAATTGTCTCACTACAGTAGAAACAGGACCAACTAATCATCGACTTATTCCTTCAAAGTTGTGAGCTAAAATTAATATTTCTCTTTCTACCTTGTCATCTAAGACTCATAGTGAAAGTAATTTGAATAACACATTGATAAACTTTTAATCCCTGTGATGTAAGACCTAGGTATTAATGTATTTTACTTATCAGTGAACTTAGACACTGAAGGAAAGCTTTGGACTCTCCTGCACTAGATCTTCTTTCTTTTGGGATTTGAGTCTGATTAAAGAGTAATAAGGACTTTCTTTCCATTCAGAGAAATAGGATTTTTGTGACTTTTGTGAGGAATAAGAGTCTGAAATGATAAGGTCATCTTAGCCTAGCTTTTATGAGAATTACACATTTCCTCCTTTACCTTTTTCTCAGAGGCAACAGCTATTATTTGAGAAGTCTAAACAACCTGAAGATATAATTGTGTTAGTCTAAAATAGGCAGAAGAAAAAGCTTTTAAAAAATCTTTAAAAGGAGAGAATAGACAAGAAAGATTGACTAGGAGAGAGACTGACCATGCCTGGTCAGTCCCTAGCTATTCCAGTGCCCAGAGATAACAGTCCTACCAGCTGTGGTCACTGACATACTGGGGAAGAGATAAGCCATCTCTTTCATCTTGTGACCCACATAACTGTGACACTTAATAATGATTTGCACCATTTGCATCATTGTTTGTTAGGCAGCAGTAGGTAAGGTCCTTTTTCTTGCTCTTTCTCATGCATTGGAAAGCATATATTGTATTCTTTTTTTGGTAATTTTTCATATTAAAAACAAATTTAATACAATTTATTTACTTTTTCTTATTTATTCTGCTATTTATTTTCATGAATATAAATACAAAATGATAAAATCAGAATCAAGTATCAGTATGCTTTTTAACTTAAATGCATGTATAGATGTTGTTGTATTAATTTTTTAAGGTTTAAAATTCTGTTGACCTAGCTTTCTTTTTAAATGTTAATATTTGGATTTTATTTTATTGCTTAATCCTCTGATATACTTCACATGTTTGTTTTATTTATGTATCTTATCTTTATCTACATCACTTATATTATGCTTATAAGTGCCCCCTACTTCAAAATTATATTTATATCCTAACCGATTAAATGACTAGTTGGATAGAAATAATTGACTGAGTTTTTTATATTTTTAAAGTAAAGCTCCAAAGTTTTACCTATATATGTTGGCACTTACTGTGGAAGGAGGAAATACACTATGTTTCTAATTTTTTTTCCTTATCAATTATTTTATTTTGGATTTTGGATATGTATATCATACTGACTTTTTATAAAGAGAAGATAAATTAAGACATAAATATTCTTAAATTAATTAACACTTTTTTATTTTTTTCATTAAAAATCAAATCATGTAAGTCATTTTACTTAAAACTCAAATCATTATGTTAGAATGTTTCACATTACTTTTTTCCCTGTTCTCTTAATTTTTCAATCCTATCCTGTACAAATAGACAGGTTTTTAAACCATCTCTGATTTTTTTTTTCCTCTATCTTTATCTACTCAGTGATATTCTCTGAAGTTTGATGCTAGGGAACTTTCCTATATTTATTTTTTACTTTATCATATTGATTTTCTGCAGCATAAAAACCACTGGGCCCTGCATGTTGTAGTTCTAATTCACTGTGTAGGTTATTCATATCAAAAAAGTTTATGAATCTGTAAAAAGAAACTTAACTTTCAGTACCTTGAAAATTTGAATTTAAATTTCTTTAAAATTCACCTCTTTTTTGGTCTTGGGACACTGCTATTTATTCAAAGTATGATGATACATCATTTAGTTCACATTATAAGCTATAAATCTATCCATTCCTAGTAAGAGTCAACATCAAATTCAAGCTGAGGTTGTTCTGTTAGGTGTAATGTATTGGTATGTGTTTAGTCCAGATGTCTGAGACAAGTGAAAAAATACATTTTTAAATATACCTTAAAGACTTCTACCACATCCAAAATGTGTAGCTGTGAATCAGGGTGAGTAGAAAAGGGAGGGAATTGGAAATAGAAGCAGAGTCAGTCCCAGCAGGAGTCCTGCCTTCTGTCTAAGTGTGTGTCTTTAGTGATTGGTGCAGCAGCCAAGAGTCAGCCTCTTAGGGTCCCTGGTGTTTCTCTGGAATATCTCACTTCCTTAAGAGCCAACCATGGCATATCCCTGTTTTTGCCTGGCAGAACCATCTTCTCAGTGAGGGCTTTAAGTCCTAGCCAAGAACAAATCTTGCCAAATATACTCTTCTTATTTTGGCTTCACGCAACAATAATGCTTCTTCCAGTGGCATTGCCAAGGTTGAAAATTCACTCCCAGTTGTCCCATTGTTCATCTTACTAAATACGAGTGGCATTATGTTGGGATCGATCTGGCACACTTTCCAGATCTGCAGTGAGTCACTAATTTGTTATTATTTAAAGATGTTCCAATATATTCTACATAACAATTACTTGATGTTCCTGACACAGAGGAAACCCTTCTTAATTTCAAATATCAATCAGAATTTTCCCCTATTTTTTATATTATATTTTTTACTTCAGTTGAAGACATGGATAGAACTGGCTGAGGAACAATTAGATTGAAGCCATGTCAAGGTTTTCATCTCAATAATATTGGTTCTCCATTTTATAATAAATATTCTTATTATAAAATGGAGAACCAATTTTATAATAAATATTCTTATTTCACTTCTTATTTAAGAAGTGAAATTGTCTTCTATTTGTAAATTAAACAGAACAAGGAAAACTTCCTTAAACCACAGCAGTAGTTTCTGACAGAAGATACCTTTAGTGTAAACTAACAAATAGGCACATGTTCAAATTGAAAAAGTATTAAAAAGTCATGTTGTATGTCAGACAAACTGTATATGCTATCTTGATTCTTCATTTCCAAATCCCAGTTAAAGTAACAAATCTCTGTAGGTATACCTAATGAATTACTTAGAGTGTGAATAAATGTGTTATTTTTATCTATTTGGCAAATCATCATAATCAGTGTCTACTTGGTTTACCATGATAGACATTTAGAAACTGATGGAGTTATAATTCAAAGTTTGTATCAGAGAGGATGAGAGAGAGAGAGAGAGACAGAGAGATTCGGCATATGAAATTGCATAGCTAAGGTTTCATCTGATAACAAGAGTGATCAGTCCAGAGGATCAAATGTGGGCTCTGTCTATCTCAGGATCTGCTGGATTGACTTCAGAAGTGATACAGTCTAGCACCTAAAACATCTGATAGATGTTGTTCTTATGAACATCACTCATATCAGCATTATCTTTAGCATAATACTGTGTTACAACTGAAAGTGTTTTACTTGTTGTGAAAAGCACATCACAGAGTTGTTTCATTCAACTATAATTTAGTGATCACTTGTAAGGGGTCAGATAATGAGTCAGGTACAATTAAACAAAGAAACAAACAAAAGGAATTCCTTTTAAGACACCATCTTTGTTCTTAAACCTATCTGTGTTTCAGAAATATGGAATCTAGCACTAATAATAGCTAATTAATAAACATGATATATTAGAGAATGAAATTCAAATTAAAGAGTGCCCATATTATACATAAAATGACACAATTTACTTAGAATCTATGTCATAAAATAATTTGGAACACATACTATTCTCCTTAATTCAATGAAAACTCTATAAAGAATTCATACTGAGCTCTGTGGTTATGGAAGGTTACAGGGTTATGGAATTCTAAAGAAAAGTTAATGTGTAGCTTTTATGTTTTTAATAGAGCTTTTTCTGATACAGCAGGTAATAATAACTACATCTTAAAAAGCTTACAGTGAGTCAATCTGTTGGTTTCTATTGGATGCATACTTCTCCCACAGTGATTTTCCAGGTTCTGGATTTGTGTTCTTTTATAAAATTTGTTCAAAGACACTACCTTTGAGGAACAATCAGCTCCACCACTTTTCCAGCACTGCCTGGGGCATTTTGCTCCTCTTTTTAGTTACTATAAAGAGCTGAACTTCTAGATGTAAAGATGGTTGATTAAAATGCTAAGCCCAAATTAAAGTAACAAGTAAGACCTTACTACAATAGCAAAAGCAAGAGAGAAGTACAAGTTTTGAACACCACTGATGTTCCATTATTCATCATGGAATGGGACCTAGTGGATCAGAATGGTTGTGAAAATCTTGTCACTGCCAAGGGAGTCTTTCAAAAAGTCTCCTGCTGTTCCATGCATCTGGGTCTGAGGGAGGGAAAAGAGTGGAAAAAAACTGGGCACTGAGTCTTAGTAGAAAAAAAGAACCTTTAGGTTACCCTCACCATCTCCATAATAATAGATCTGTACAAAGGATATTGGAAAAGGCCTCAACCTAAGATCACCATAACATAGCAAGACTTGGATTAGCAACACAGCTATACTTGGGAAAACACCACACCAAGGAGGCTGAAGGCTCCACATCAAAACCTTGAGATGACAATGTACTAGATATGCACAAAGTCTGTAAAGAGAAGGAAGGCTACCTCAGGAAGCCCCATGTAAGACTCTTATAATTGTCTTGAGTCAGACTCCTCACTTATTTAAAAGGGAAGACTTTAAAATCCTCCCTTTTTTTTTTTCTTTTCTGGTTTCCTCATGTTTTTGATATTTTATTTAATTTATTTATTTTTTTATATTTATTTTTTAGGTATAAATGGACACAACACAATGCCTTTATTTTTATGTGGTGCTGAGGATCGATCCCAAGCCTGGCCCATGCTAGGGGAGCACTGTGCTGCTGAGCCACAATCCCAGCCCCTGCTTTTGATATTTTAAACATAACTTGACTTGGAAATTTACTTATGGGACTATACTGTATTATTTTATTCCCTGGTTTTCTTCATTGTTCATCAGTGTTCCTTATGTATCTTTGATTTTATCTTTGGGGATCTTTTTCTATTGTATACAATTTCTCCATTTTTTTTTCAGTCATTGCCTAATATCAATTACAAAAAAATGCATATTTCTTGCTTAGAGTATCTTTCTGTATTGAATAGTTAATTCCAACTTCCATTAGACTGTATTTTCTAGTGTACTAAATGAACTTTCAACTTGACTCAGCAATAATTATCTCATTATCTCCTAAATAACATTTTTCCATATGAATTCCCTTGTGAATGGTTCATGTCATTTTCCAGGGCCTCTTAAGCTAAGAACATCAGAAACATTTTTGGTTAATATTTTGGCCAACTATCATATCCATTAGTCACCAGTCTGCTGAATATGTTTATCAAATGATTCTTGATTCTCTGTTTCCACTAATTTCTTCTCTTTCTCTTCACTTTGAATCCTTCTTCCTTTTTAAATCTAACAATGGCATCTTTTCAAAATGTTTCTTTTAAAATAATTTCAGACTTAAAATCTATCTCTCTCTTGTGTCCGCAATATATATAATTTAAAGTAATTCCAATTTTTAATTTTCACTTCTAAAATTCTCACTAAAAAATTAAGCTTTTAAATTTTATTTTCTGTCACAGATTTTGTGAGTTATACCTTTGCACAAACTCATTTTGTGACCAAGAAATTCCTTCTTATTTTTATTTTTCTCCACCAGTCAACCCTTAGGAGCCATAAGCTCAAATACTGCCTGGGAAAGTATGAAGGCTCAGTTCTCCTTAGGCTCTAGGTAAACCTTACTGTGATAATAGTCATCACATCATTCTCTAATTACATGTTTTAATGGAATAATTATTTTAATAGATTTAAAGGCTGGGATTTTTGCATTTGTTATTGTATACCGGCCCTAGCTATATATCTGAGACCTCAAAACAACTAATAAGTTATTTATTATAAAGGAATATTAAATTCAAAATAATTTTGATGGTGGAACACTGACATATATAGAAAAGTATAGAAAATATTGACATATATCAGTAATAATTACCTTGTGCCAAAATATATTTTACCTTCTTTCACAGTTAATGTTTCCTTCTACTGTCATATGAAAGGCATTTAAGTATTCACATTTACCTTCATAGTACCAAAAGGTATATAGAATGGTCTCAATGAGTTCCCTTTTATCTAGAAAATTAAAATTTAAGATATATGTTTTATCCTGGAATTTACATAATTTGTCAAAAAGTCATAAGAATTTGTCTTAAAAATATGCAAGAATAATATATTACATAAAATATTTTAAATATTCCAAATTTATTTTTGCCAAAGTTAATTTGTATATACACTGAAGCTTAAAAGTCAACTTGTGTTTTTATAAATATAACTTACTTTGTTTTACCTTATGTTAAAATACAAAATGTTTAAAATATAAATAAATATACTGTGAATATATCTGATTTTTAAATATCAAAATTGTTATGTAACAATGCACCATTACATGTTAATAAAATGTAAAGTTTTTTAAGTTATAATAAGTTATTAAAAAAGCTACAATTTTAAAGCTGAGGCATCTTAGTCAACCTGGTCCTTATCATCTGAAATGTTACAACAGCTAATATTTCAGCATGTAAATTAGCATCAAGTGTAAATTTTCAGGAATACCGTCTTTAAAATGTAATAAAATTGTTCATTAATGAAGAAACCTTTAAGTAAATCACAATTTCTATTCCCTTATCAAAACTCTCATGATTTATAATATTTAAATTATTCAAAATCTGTTAAGAATGTACTAACTTTAAATGTTTATGAATCTAAGGTTAAATTTAAATTGAATCCATAGCTCAACAGTTTAGAATATTAGAAAGTACACAGAATTTGAGTTATAACTGCATGGGTACAGGTTACTCTGCCACTTATTAATGGTTTCACCTATGTATAACTACATAACCTCCTTGACACTACTCATATGAAGTCCATATGCATAAAGTAAATATACTCATATATAAGTACATATGCATGCATATATGTATAGGTGTGTATGTATATATGTACATATATATAAAATTTATTTTGTTTATGTATATGAACTTCACTTGAGTAATGTCAAGGAGGTTTTATATATATATATAGCATGTGTGTGTATATATATATACATGTATATATATACATATATATAATTATGTATATAAACATAGTTAAGTATACATATAGCATGTGTATATATAAACATATATATACACACATATACATATATAGTACTATGCTAATTCTATTCAAATATTAGGTATCTTCAGGGGAACTGAAATATTACCATTTTACATGATGGTAATGATGGATGAGTAAATATGATGAATAAAAAAATAAAAAAAATAAAAGCAAAGACAGTGCATAATAGAAATTTTTGGCAGGTATCATATAATCAAAGACAGAGAATTATAAGGTAAACTAGACTATGTGAATTGCATGACATCTTCTATCCAACATAAACATGCTAGTTAAATAAATAAAAAGATAAATGAATTCACTAATTAGAAATTAAACCAATGCTGCCAATACTACACTATTTTTTTTCTCAAAGTTGGTAGTCTGTGGTAAATTTTATTGTCATACAGGTTTTTCACTCCTGACTCCAAATGTATAAATTTGTGCAAAATTTTAATTTTTATATCCCATAATTTCTTGTTACATAAAATTGGTATCAGAGAAAGGTGGGAGAATTTCCAGAAAATATAAGGAATACCAACAGAGTAGAGGAAGAGGATTGAGAAGGACAGTAGATGGAAGGGTAGGGGAATTACTGAAGAAGGAAATCTACCAAATTATACTATGTCCATTTATGAGTAGACTACTCTCTATACGTATGTATATAGTTATTATATATAATTATAATGCACTTATTAAAATGATACCAACAATAATAGAAGGGAGATCAGTTCTATATAGCAAGGAGATCAAGGGAAAGGAGAAGAGGAAGAGGGAGGTACTGAGAAATGAGATTGATCAAATTATGTGTATGTATAAATGGCATAATGCATCCCACTATTATGTGTAATTGTAATGCACCAATAAAAAAATTGGGATACAAAAACAGGCCTTTACTTAGGAACTAATTGGGTAATGTCCCAAACCAATTACTTAAATGAATGTTTCCTTTACAGCAATATCTCACAAATGATAGAAATACTAACAGTATTATTTTAGCTACTTCTTCATTATCATCATTAGTGTATAGTATAAATAATGGAAACTTTGTATTTACAATCTCTTACAGAGAGATATTGCTCTAAGATTTAATACATCATCTATTTTTCCAATGACTAATAAAAACTACATTTTATCAACAAGCAAAGAAAATTATGTTTGAAATTTTTTAATATTTTTATCTGAGATACCAGATCAGTAACAGGAGGCACTTGTGCTTAAATTGTTGGACAGATATTTTCAATGATCATACTCTTTTAACTTCATTGACCTGGAATAAAATTATAAATATGTTATTGCTTGTTAGTATATGCAGTCAAAACTAAAAGTACTTCATTATTTGAGCATTCTAGAATACTCATCATTTTGCTTTGCTATAAATGTTGCATTATCTAATATTAATAATTTGTACTCTACAATGTTTTTAATATGACCATAATAATTTTTTGTACCAGTGATTGAACTCAGGGGCACTCCACCACTGAGCCACATCCCAAGCCCTATTTTCCATTTTATTTAGAAACAGGGTCTCACTTAGTTCCTTAGTGCCTCATTTTTACTGAGACTAATTTTGAACGTAAAATCCTCCTGCTTCAGCCTTCCTCTGGGATTACAGGCATGTACACCACACCTGGAAATCATACAGTTTTTAATATATTATTTTAATTAAATTTATTTAACTGGTACATAAAAAAATAAAAGTCTACAAATTAATGCAATTTCTTGTGATGTTTTAATGCATGGGTAAATTGCACAATCAGGTTAAACATGTCTATTTCCTCAAAAATTTACATTTCCTTATGGTGCAGTCATTCAAAATTCTTTCTTCCAACTATTTAAGACATAAAGTGCTTAATTGCTGTCTATATTCACCCTATGGTGCAATAATGTTCAAGAAATTCTTTCTCCAGTTTAACTGCAATTTAATACATTGAGCAATCTTTCCCCATCCCACTCCTACTCTGCTAAGCCTCTGGTAACCAATAGTCTACTGTCAATTTCCATAAAAGCAACTATTTTATATTCCAAATATGAATGCAATCATGTGCTACTTTCTATTTTTTGCTTGGCTTATTTCACTTAACATAATGATCTTCACTTCAATCCATGTTGTTGCAAATGAAAGGAACCCTTTCTTTTTATTGCTGAATGGTATTCCACTGTGTATGCAAATATTTTTCTTATCCATTGATGAGTTGAGGGATATTTAAGTTGTTTTCATTTCTTGGCTATTGATATGGTATTGCAGCAATCTCTTTGACATATTCATTTTATTTCTATTGAATATATAACCAGCGGTGCAATTGCTGTATCATACAATAGTTCCACTTTTAATTTTTAGGGAGAACTGCCACACTGTGTATAATGGCTTGTAGTAATTTACGTTCACACTAGCATTGTGCAATAGTTACTATTTCTCCACATTTTTACTGGCATTTGTCATCTTAAGTAATTTTTATAATGGTCATTCTTGCTAGGATAAGTTATTATCTCAATGAGAATTTGATTTCCTTTTTCTGATGATTAGTGAAGTTGTACTTATATACCTACTGGCATTTGTATATGTCTTCTTTTGATAAATATCTATTGCTCATCTTTAAATCAGGTTATTTATTTTTCTATTTATTTTATTTTATTTTTGCTCTTTATATATTCTGGATATTAATTGTCAATAAGATATATAGCTTACAAATATTTTCCCCTATTCTATACAGAGTCTTTTGAACAATTTCTTTCTTTGCTGTGCAAACCCTCTTAAGTTTGATGCGATTCTACTTGTCTATATTGTGCTTTTGTATCCTGTGGTTTCAGGGTCTTGTTCAAAGAAACTGTGCCCATTCCAATATCCTGCATTTCTGCTCTGGTTTTCTCTAGTAGTTTTATCATTTGGGTTCTTATATTTAAGTCCTTCATTGCAATTGATGAGTTTCCTAACTGGTAAGCAGTAAGCTTCTAGATTCATTCTTAGCCATGTGGATACTCAATTTTCTCTGTAACATTGACTTTTCTATCTTGAATGAGTTTTTCTTAGTATCTTTGTTGAAAATAAGTTAGCTTTAGATGCATGACTTAATTTCTAAGCTTTCTAATTCTGTTCTGTTAACATGTCTGTTTTTCTGTTAATGTCACATTGTCATGTTGTTTTGATTGCTATAGTTTTGGAGTAGTTTTGAAATAAGGAGATTCTAATTTCAATGTCATTATTAAAATGTTTGGGAAAACATTCATTTTTAGAGAAATATTTATAATATATAGCATTTACTATATATCTCCCATAATCTCTCTTCTCAGATATTTTTAATTTGCTCTTTTTAAATATCTACGACAGTAGAGCATATTTTAACAAATTCATGGAGTATAACTTTTTCCTGTTAAGATACTATTCTTACTTTTGTACACTATTTGGAGTTTCACTGATTGTAGGAAAGTGATGTCTGATTCTTTCTACTGTCTTTCCTAATCCCACCCACCATCCCTTCCCTTCATTCCTTTTTGTCTAATATAGAGAGCTTCTATTCTTCCCTCCCTCTGTCTTATTACATATTAGCATCCAAATATCAGAGAGAACATTCACTTTTGGGATTTTGTGGGATTGGCTTATTTCACTTGGCATAATAGTCTCCAGTTTCATCCATTTAACAAAAATGTCATAATTTTATTCTTTTTTATGGCTGAATAACATTGTATTGTGTATACATACCACACTTTCTTTAACCATTCATTTGTTGAAGAGAACCTAGGTTGGAGATATATATATATGTATATCACTCTAGTCAGAATGGCAATTATCAAGAATATAATAAATGTTGACAAGGATGTTTCACTCATACATTACTGGTAAGAATGCAAACTGTTGCAACCACTATGGAAAACAGTATGGATATGACTTAGAAAATTTGAAGTGAACCACTATTTGACCCAATTATCCCACTCCTTGATATTTACCCAAAGGAGAAAATCATCATATACAGTGACACAGCTGCTTTGATGCTTATGGCAGCTCAATTCACAAAAGCTAATATCTGCTTTCTTAGTAAATTCAAAGTATAAAGTCTAATTTTATTAACTAGAGTTACCACATTATACACCAAATCTCTAGAATTATTAATCATGTACAATGAAACTTTGTTGTTAGGTACAATATAGGGGTGTACCTTGGGAAAGCAAAGAGTGTTCCCTTCCAATGGTTATTCAACATGCAGATTTCTGAGCCATTTTGATATTTGTATTAAAATTTGTTTAAGTCTTTATGTTTATCATTTATAGTGTTATTGGTCCTTTTCCTAGATATTTGGTGTGGATTTAGAAATAAACACAGAAAAGTGCTTATGACAGAGCTAAATTCAAACAATTTTTGATAGCATTTTAAATGGACATTTCCCTGTTAATATGGATTTAATAGTTAATTTTTGTTTATTTGATTTGGACTGTTGTTTTTATGTACCTTAGACTATTTTTTTCTCATTAGCATTTCAAAGTTCATAGATGATGTAAATTTATCCTAGGTTACATGTATAGATATTTTATACTGCAGTGTTATAAGAACTTGAAATTATTTCATCTGGAATTATATATAATCTCACTATAGCACTGACATTTCAATATCAATCTAGATGATGTTCAAAATAAGATATATTGGGCCTTAATCTTATTTCCCCTTTTCAATTGAATATTTCCAATAGCCTTTTTGATTCTTCCAACATTAGATTAATTTACAGAGCTATACATCATTTTCTTTACATTATACTATTTGAATTATAAAATAACAAGCATATTAGAAAGAGAAGAATGATTTTTCTCGTACAATTTTGACTTCTCCTCCACTATTTCTCTAAAAATTTGATATATCAGAGTTCCTATGTTGATAATTGCTCAAATTTCTTATTCTTTATTTGTATTTGAAAATTTCATCTCAAGTATCAGCAGATAATTTTTCCCATCTGTGCCTTTTTACAAACACATGAAGAGTATTTCCTGGGGGTACTTTGGCTTCCTTAGTACTTATAATCAAAGTCTTTCAAGTCCCAGATTTCTATGAATTTCTCCACTTAACATATGCATGGAAGTTTGTCAATCCTTCACTGGCAAGAATTAGAAGATGAAAGTAGCTGAATTACTTACTATTCACGTTATTTTCCCTTCAGATAGATTATTTTTAGTTAATTGAAAATCCTAAGCCTGTTATGCAATGTTTGAAATATTTAAGTGGACAATGTTGACCTCAGTGTTACCACTGCATACATTGCATATATAATATGCAATATATAATATATAATAATATTTCAGCTTGCAGTAAATAATATTTTATAGGTGCTTGAAAGTATTTTGGAAACTACTGTTTTAAAGATTGTATGGGAATAAAGACTGGTTTCTATATGATATAATAATTTTCCTTGCCACAAAACCCTTCCCTAAAAAACAACACATATCCAATTATCTTTATAGGAAAACAACGGCATTGATACTATTTAAATATTACCCATCTTTAAAAACATCAATATTTGTATTTCTGACAAGCTATTTTGTTGTCATATGTCAATATGTACTTTTCATATTTTGCAGATTTGAAAATACTTCATAGTTCATGGTATACATTGTGGAAAATGTGCAAAGCTATTTACTTTCACCATTTTATGAATTCTCACCATTATTCTTGTATAACAGACTCTCGGGAATGCCCTAATGATCTTGTATGCTTCCCTCTGCGAAATATCATTTTTTTCTTGATCTTGGTTCATAGATCTCATTCACTTTGCTTCCTTTACTGACCTATTCAAACCAGAAGTCTTAATGTGGTGTACATGCCTGTAATCCCAGAGGAAGGAGGATTTTACGTTCAAAATTAGACTTAGCAAAAATGAGGCACTAAGCAACTCAGTGAGACCCTGTTTCTAAATAAAATGGAAAATAGGGCTTGGGATGTGGCTCAATGATGGAGTGCCCCTGAGTTCAATCACTGGTACAAAATTATTATGGTCATATTAGAAACATTGTAGAGTACAAATTATTAATATTAAATAATGCAACATTTATAGCAAAGCAAAATGATGAGTATTCTAGAATGCACAAATAATGAAGTACTTTTAGTTTTGACTGCATATACTAACAAGCAATAACATATTTATAATTTTATTCCAGGTCAATGAAGTTAAAAGAGTATGATCATTGAAAATATCTGTCCAACAATTTAAGCACAAGTGCCTCCTGTTACTGATCTGGTATCTCAGATAAAATGTCTTTTCATTTGGGTACATTTTAAATTCTGAAAAATGCTTTGTGGTTATCATCTACATATTGTACTGCTCTTGTTCCATTTATTTTTTAGCTAATTCTTTATATTATTATTTTGATGCTCCTCTAAGTTTTCTTAAATTCATTTTGTAATGTGTATAACCAGTATATTGATACACAGCTTTTTATTTTATTGTACCATCCTGCAAACTTACTACACTAGTTTAATAATTCAAAAGATTTTTAGAGGTGAGAGATCATTTGGAGTCACTAATTGGAAGAGTACACATTTTCTGAATAAAAACATTTTACATCTTTCTTCATAATAGATGTTATTTATTTACTTGTCTGTCTTATCTGAAACTCTAGTAGAATGGTGAAAAAAATTTAGAGTGAATATACTAGTCCTATCTATAATCTCATAGGGAAAATATACAATCTTTAATCAATAAATATGATAATAGCTATGAGGAGTTGAAGAAGTCCTTCATCTGACAAAATACTTTCTAGAGATTTTTCTATATGGTTATAAGACTATAAGACACATATTCAAAAGCATCATAAATTATAAACAAGAGAAATTTTAAGAAAATAAGCATAATTTTTAAAAATCAGTGAAAATAAACACTTAAGTAACATTTAAATAAAACATATAATATTATTTTTCCATGTATATTGATATTTTATCTTGAAAACTTGATTAACTGGGTTATTAATTCTAATAGTGATTTTTATTTGTTTTTTTTAGGAGAGGGTATTTCTTAGGATTTTCAAAGCATTCCCAAATGAATAAACATAGTTTTATATATATATATATATATATATATATATATATATATATATATATATATCTGTTTTATCTGATTACATTATTCCCCTTTAAGAATTATACACACACACACACACACACACACACACACACACACAATATAATGGACTTGAAATATATGACTTTGCAACATGGAGTTCATCATGAGAAAAATAAGTCTTCCTCATCAAAATGAAATAAAAATTAAATTATAAATCAAGATAAACCAACAACAAACCTCCACCAAAAATACTAATATAATGTTTTTCAAAATAAAGCAAAATCTTGCCAAGTAAATTTCAAAGAAAGGGGAAAAATAGAATTATAAAAAGTATTTATGTGTAAATATAAATAATCATTGATCTCATAAAATGAATGATATTTTGTGGATTGTTTTATCTTTAGAGAAAGGTGAAATATATAAAAACAACATCACCACATCATGTAAGTGGAGAAAAAAGTCCTATGTATGTCAAAATTTTTAATAAAATAGTCTATAATGAATATGTGCAACATCGCTAGTAATTAGAGAAATACAATTAAAAATGACTCTAAGATTTCATCTCATGCCAGTCAGACTGGCAGTTATCAAAAATACAAACAACAATAAATGTTGGCGAGGATGTGGGGAAAAGGCACACTCACACATTGCTGGTGAGACTGAAAATTGGTGTAACCAATCTGGAAAACCGTATGGAGTTTCCTTAGAAAACTTGTAATGGAAACACCATTTTATGTAGCTATCCCACCCCTTGATGAGGACAACCACTCCATTCACAATATCCTCAAAAATAAATAAATAAATAAATAAAATACTTAGGAATCAACCTAACAAAAGAGGTGAAAGACTTATACAATGAAAACTACAGAACCCTAAATAGAGAAATAGAAGATCTTAGAAGATGGAAAAATATACCCTGTTCATGGATAGGCAGAACTAACATCATCAAAATGGCAATATTACCAAAAGCTCTCTATAGGTTTAATGCAATGTAAATCAAAATCCCAATGGCATTTCTTGTAGAAATAGATAAAGCAATCATGAAATTCATATGGAAAAATAAAAGACCCAGAATAGGAAAAACAATTCTAAGCAGGAAGTGTGAATCAGGCGGTATAGCGATACCAGATTTCAAACTATATTACAGAGCAATAGTAACAAAGACAGCATGGTACTGGTAAAAAACAGGCGGGTGGACCAATGGTACAGAATAGAGGACACAGAGACTAATCCACAAAGCTACAACTATCTTATATTTGATAAAGGAGCTAAAAGCATGCAATGGAGGAAAGATACCATCTTAAACAAATGGTGTTGGGAAAACTGGAAATCCATATACAACAAGATGAAACTGAATCCCCTCCTCTCGCCATGTACAAAAGTTAACTCAAAGTGGATCAAGGAGCTAGATATCAAATCAGAGACTCTGTGTCTGTTAAAAGAAAAAGTTGGCTCCGATCTATATATTGTGGGGTCGGGCTCCAAATTCCTTAATAGGACACCCATAGCACAAGAGTTAATAAGAAGAATCAACAAATGGGACTTTCTTAAACTGAAAAGTTTTCTTAAACTGTGCTGAGGGCCATTACCAAGTAGGAATGCCAACGCCAATGTCTCGGCTTGGCACCAGAATCACAAGGCACTCACAGCTTTGTAGGTTCAAACAGCAATTCTTTATTCCCGCTCTCACACCGCCTCCACACAGGTCCAGGGGCAAAACACGTTCTGCTGTCACCCGCACCATTCACCTACTCACGAGGCTCTCTCCAAATCCCATTTTAATCTCACGAGAACTCAATGGGAACAAGCAGCAGGAACACCCTAATCCCAGCAATAATCTTCAAGTTCCAACTTCCCTAAAACCCATTATCTTAAACTGGCAACGCCTTAAACTCAAGGAGCCGGTTACTTCCTCAAACCTGATCAGCTCTAAACCCGAATCCGCCTTGGTCCTTGAGCAAGGTCACCTTATTAAAGCATGCATGCAATGTTCCATCAAATGTCCTCTAAGCAGCATGGGGTACGCTTGGCAAGGAAATTTCGATGCGTCATTCCTACTTGGTAATGGCCCTCAGCAAAACTGAAAAGTTTTAAATAGGGAGCCTACATCGTGGTAACAAATTTTTACTCCTCACACTTCAGATAGAGACCTAATATCCAGAGTATACAAAGAACTCAAAAAATTAGACAATAAGACAACAAATAACCCAATCAACAAATGGGCCAAGGACATGAACAGACACTTCTCAGAGGAGGACATACAATCAATCAACAAGTACATGAAAAAATGCTCACCATCTCTAGCAGTCAGAGAAAAGCAAATCAAAACCACCCTAAGATACCATCTCACTCCAGTAAGATTGGCAGCCATTATGAAGTCAAACAACAACAAGTTCTGGCAAGGATGTGGGGAAAAGGGTACTCTTGTACATTGCTGGTGGGACTGCAAACTGGTGCGGCCAATTTGGAAAGCAGTATGGAGATTCCTGGGAAATCTGGGAATGGAACCACCATTTGACCCAGCTATTGCCCTTCTCGGACAATTCCCTGAAGACCTTAAAAGAGCGCACTACAGGGATACTGCCACGTCAATGTTCATAGCAGCACAATTCACAATTGCTAGACTGTGGAACCAACCCAGATGCCCTTCAATAGATGAATGGATAAAAAAAAAATGTGGCATTTATACACCATGGAGTATTACGCAGCACTAAAAAATGACAAAATCATGGAACTTGAAGTGAAATGGATGGCACTAGAGCATATTATGCTTAGTGAAGCTAGCCAATCCCTAAAAAACAAATACCAAATGTCTTCTTAGATATAATGAGAGCAACTAAGAACAGAGCAGGGAGGAAGAGCAGGAAGAAAAGATTAACATTAAACAGAGACATGAGGTGGGAGGGAAAGGGAGAGAAAAGGGAAATTGCATGGAAATGGAGGGAGACCCTCAATGTTATATAAAATTACATATAAGAGGTTGTGAGGGAAATGGTATAATATAAACAAGGAGGGAAATGAATTACAGTAGATGGGGTAGAGAGAGAAGATCGGATAGGAGGGGAGGGAGGAGGGATAGTAGAGGATAGGAAAGGTAGCAGAATACAACAGTTACTAATATGGCAGTATGTAAAAATGTGGATGTGTAACCGATGTGATTCTGCAATCTGTATTTGGTGTAAAAATGGGAGTTCATAACCCACTTGATTCTAATGTATGAAATATGATATGTCAAGAGCTTTGAAATGTTTTGAACAAACAAACAAACAAACAATAAATAAATAAATAAAAGGAAAAAATAAAGTTTTTTTCTACAACTACAATTCATTTATATTGGTCTTAAATGAAATAGAGCAAGCAAGGCTTATTGGCATTGATCATCAGATAATTGAAGAGAAACACTGCAGCAAGAACAATTATTCATCTGAACTTAAATAAATGAACTATTGACTTTCTAAATAGTGAAGTAGTGCAGAAACTACTATTAGTAAGAAAATTGAAAGCCCATTCATAAAAGACCCGAAAATTATATGAAAATATTTAGATGGACAGAGACAAGCACAGAAATGAGAAGAGATGGTGAAATGGTTCATTCTCTGAGAGGCAAGGGTCCTGAATTGATGCTAGACAATTACAGTGGGAATGAGTAAAAGATCAACTTTAAATGTGATAAAAGTCTAAATTATTCCATTTTGGGATGTGGATAGTAGGGAATTTCTGATTCACAATCACAGGAGTGGGGTTCTAGGGTATAATTCAGACCTCAAAGTACATAAGAGAGATAGTGCAGAAAGAAGTTCAGATAAACAAGAAACAGTTCTTTGAAGAATATATTTAGTGGGCCAGTGATTTACAAAGCAAGCAGCTGGTACTATGAAAGTAGAAATGTTAAAGTGCCATCTTTTCATCAAGAAGGCTTTATCTAGTAGGAGGGACATAATTTGTAGAATACTAATAAAATGCCATAATATATAAATAGATGATATAGTAAACCATGAAGAAGACAATTGAAGTCATATTTGACCAATTCATTTTTTATTAGGGATGTAGAAAATATTAGGCACTTAAAACTATGACCCCCATTTGTTTACATTCCCTTGGTGTGGAGAAATAGGCCCAATATTATCTACTATTTTCTCTCAATAAGTACCTTAATATTGAGTTTTGATTCTTTTCTTACTTGGATCTCTCCTCACAATCATTACTTTCTTTTGCCATTACCAATTTCTATTTCAAAATTTCTACAGCCTCCATACTATTTTATTCCATTTTGGGCATGCTTAAAGGCATCATGATTCTAATCTCCTTGAAGAGAAGAAATTTCATAAGATATTGTGTATTATAATGCAAATGTTCATAATGATGAACTAAATTGTTGCAAAACATAGACCAATGTAACAGAACAGAGGAAACAGAAATAAATCCATGCATGTTTAATTACCTAATTTTCAACAAAGTTGTCAAAACAAAAATTGGAGAAATAACAACGTCTTCAACAAATGGTGCTGGCAAAACTGGATATCCTTATGTAGAAGACTGGAACTAGGACCCTATCTTCTCACTTTGTGTAGAAATTAACTAAAATGGATTGAAGTTCTTAATATAAGACCTGAAAATTTTAAACTACTAGAAAGATTGTCACATTCAACAATGTCCTAAATAGGGCTCCAGTAGCTCAGGAAGTAAAACTTAAAAACAAAATTGAGAAATGGGACTACTTCAAATTAATTTTTTTTGCTACTATGCTAAGTGAAATAAGCCAATCTCCCCGAATCCAAAATCCAATGCTTTCTCTGATATGTGGAAATTAATCCAAAATAAGGAAGGGGCAGTGGAAAACAGAAGATCAGAGGAGTAATCAAATGGAAATAAAAAAAAAGGGAGGAGGGACTGGACAGAGGAAGAGAGTGGAATGAATCTCATCTAATTTTCTTTTGTGCATATGTAAAGATACCACAGTGATTCTTAACACTGTGTACATCTACAAGACACTAATTAAAAAAAAATATATATATATATAAAATAGAAAGAACAATAGAATAGAGGAAAGGGAACAGGTGGTGGGAAGAGGGGAAGGGCACGGGAAATACTGGGGACTGACATAGAACAAATTACATACTATGCTTTTATAATTATTCCCTAGTGTATTATATTGTCTGTACAACTGAAAAGAACAAATAAAAATAATTTTAAAAAATATTTTTCTTTATAACAAAACAATCAACAGAGTGAAGATAAAACCTTCAGTTCGCTTCAAGAATGGTAGAAAATCTTTCCAGTTGTTCATCTGAAAGATAATTAATATCCAAAATATATAAAGAAAAATATGAAAATGAAAGAACAAGTGTTCCAATAAAAATAGGTAAATGGTCTGAATAGACACTTCTCAAAAGAGGAAATACAAATCGATAATAAATATCTATCTATATCTATATCTATATCTATATCTATATCTATATATACAAAAGCTTAATATCTCAGCATCAGGGAAATGCAAATAAAGACTGCATTAAGATCCCATCTCACCACAGTCAGAATGGCTACTATTTAGGGGGCCGGGGAGCTGGAAAGCTGTGGAGAAAAAGGAACTTTAAACACTGTGGCGGGATTGTGAATTAGTAGAGTTTCAATGGAAGACAAAATTAAGGTTCCTTAAAAAGTTTAAAAAATAAAGTAGATGCTACCACATGATTCAGCTATACCACCTCTAGGTATATGTCCAAAGAAATAAAGTTAGCAAGCAAAAGAGGTCACGAAATACCCATGTTTATTGCAGTACTCCTCACACTAGTCAAGATGGAATCAGGATGGGTGCCTGTCAGCATTGAGTGGAAATAAACACACACACACACACACACACACACATACACTGACACATATACACACAAAAAAAACCACAGTGAAGGGTATTTTGGTCATAAAGAAAAATAAAATAATGTCATTTGAAGGAAAATGTTGGAATTAGACAACATGATGAGAGAAATCAGCAAGACACAAAAAAGAAATATCACACATTCTCTTACATATGTAAAAAGAAAAAACATGTTTCAAAAGTGTGAAAGCAGATAGACTATTAGGGAATGGAAGGAGAACCAGGGATAGGAAAAGATGAGAGAATGAGATGATCAAAGACATGATAAATACATGATTTATGCATATATGAACTATCACAATGAAACCCATTAATTTGTACAATTAATATGTGGTAGTAAAATAAGTTCTGACCAATATTATTTTAATTTAAAGAAATCCATGCTTATTTCCTCATACCATTCAGATTTATTTTTTTGTTAACCTTACACTTAGGCAGAAGTGGCATTTGAAGATAATATACTTCAGTATCTGCTTGTCTGTTGTGCCACAATGTGAAACTCTTAAAACACATTTTTATAAATTCAGATGTTAAGGAACTGATTATAATATAATGCACATAACCACTGGATCTGAAGGTAAATCCTTCATTAAACACACTAATATTCTGAAGAAAATTATATGAATATTCACAACAAATGGGATATACAAGAACTGTAAATTGCTTCAGGTCAATTCGGTATCACTTGAGTTTTGGCCCCAAAGTTATGGAGTATATCTTGTTTTCAATGTTTATTTAGTATAAGTGATTTTGGATCTGTACATACATTTTTTTTTTTTGTAAATGATTGTCTCTGTGCTACAGTCTCTTTAGTGGAGCAATTCTTCCTTTAATAAAAGGGTTAAATTATTTTTTGAGAAATCTGAGTGTCAGATTCTAGTAAATAACCCAAGCTCACATAATAGGTAAGAGTCAGAGATAAAGAACTGCTCCAGCATTGAGTGTCTCTGGGTTTCTGGTATCTTCTCTTAACTTCCAAGGTGTACTCAGGGGCACTGGGATAGACAACTTCTCTATTTTCTATTCCATGAGGAAAATTGCATGAAAACAGCATTGCTTATTTGCCTTTTCTCACTATATACCAATGTTTAGTACCAAATGATTCTGTTTCTAGGTAGCTCTTATAAAGATATTTTATATTTGTACTAAATAATTTATGGCAGAAAACTCACTGTTAATACTTACCAAGAATAATTGTTTTATTTTCAAAGCAACTTGGTGACAAGGACAATAGTAGGACTACACATTTGGGCAATGATATTTTTAGTTCTTCTGTAACATAAAATGTCCATAAAACAATCTTGTAAAAGATGTAATTTTAGTAATATAATTAAAATACAGATAATTTCACAGATTAAATATTTGGGCTTTTGAAATGACCCTTATTATAATCTTATTATTTTTAATGTTCCTTATACTCTCATATTTATCTACAGAATTAAAATGCATTTCACATCACATTGTCTCTACCTGCTTGGCTCTACAATGCTTATATTTATGCTTCTTTAAATCACTAGTTATAAAACTTCCACAAGAATGTTATATTTGTGTTTCAAATTGTATATCAAATAAAGATATTACCTCAACATTTTAGAAATAAAACTTTACAAAGACTAGGTAACTATTCCCAAGGAGTTTATTGATTAAAAATAACAACTAGGTGGCTATTTTATCTACGCAGAATTAGTGGAAGATTTAGTGTTTCATACTGATTGGACTGAAGTAAATTTGTGTATATATATTTGAGATAAATACCAACTCTGATAAATCTTAAATTATTCACTTCACGAATTATATTTTTGGAAATAAAAACTCATGATACTTTTAGTTGAGGAAAATAAATGTCTTATCTGGAGCTTGGTCCCAAACAAAGGCACCTTGAGTTATTCATTGAGTGGGCTTTGCCACCTTGCATTTCCATTGCTAGTGTGTTCCATCACTAGACACACACATTTCAGGAACAAGAAAACCTTATGCAAATGTGGACATTTTCATGTAGCTTGGAACAAAAATCATGTCCTGTGATATAGAAGAACCAATGATCATACATTTTTTTCAGGTATAGTGACTAAAATATTTTAAAAATAACAGGACTTCTGTCCCTGTAGTGATAGCCTATCAGATGCTGATGAGTAACCAAAAGTATAGAAACATGTGATTGGGTGACTCGATATTATTGGCCCATGGTTATAGCCTACTGTGAATCAATCGATGTTCAGGCTTAAGTCATTTTTTGAGAAGAAAGATTCAACTTTTACTAACCCAGCTATCATCCAAAGATACAGTTTTTTTCCTCATATATAAGTAAAGCTATTTTGGGGGCACTGGGGTGGAAGAAATATATCAAAAGTGATAAAAAAATGTACACTGTTGCTGACAACTCTAATGGGTTTTGATAAAAGTTTATGTTCACATCTTGTCAATGGTGGTACTTCTTTCCTTGGTTGTCCAAATTGACCTTGACAAAATTCCTTGGTGTCCCATAACAAATCTCACAAATAACATTTTTCCCCCTACCTTTCTTCAGCATCTACATGACTATTCTAAATTAGTGAAAATATTTTGCAGTGAATTCAGAAGATATGTATATCCTCCTCTACCCAGTTCTCTTATCTCAATTTTATACGAATACTACCAGCAGCTATGTTCCCAATGGAACCTGGAGGAAATTGACAATAATGTTGAGGAAATAGTTCCTCCATGTAATTAGATTGGTTTTATATCCATCATTCAATCATTCAACTAATAAATGTTTTGAACACTAACCAGCACTGTTCTATGTTATGGTGATGTATCTTTAGAAAATTAAAAAAAAAAAAACACTTTTTAAAAATTTCTTGTCTTTATGAAATTTGCATTGTTGTTATCATAAATAAAACGACCAAGTTAATGATTGCTTAGCATAGTTAAATTCTTTAGCTATTATTTTCACTATGCGTAGTGTCCCAAAATAATGATAGTTAATCTCATTAAATAATGGCTAGTTAACAAGATGTTAAATTGGTACATTTCTGGAAAGCCCCTTGGAATATAAAGCAATAAACAAGTAGAGGGACAATGTTCCCATTTGGCAAAAAATAATTTTTTCCCTTAATGAAACTGATATTTTCAGAATTATTGTGGAGATAAATTTGTTAAACTGGTGCTTCAGGGAATTTCAGGTTTCTTGTAATGCTTGTAAAATCAATTCTTTTATATTATTCAGGGCATGAAGCAAATTCAAGTTTAGAATTTTATTTTTGTCAGGGTAACCTACTTTTCAAAAGCTAAGTTTTGTTTCTTTCTTCTGACTTATAAAATAAGAGTCAAGTATTATCTTCCCAAATGTGTATAAGATACCAAATATCAATATTTACCTTCAACTTGTAGATTAGGGCAAATATTTGAAAAATTAAAGAAATTCATTTAAAGTAATAAAATGAAAATATATGTTTAAAATAATTATTTGTAAAATATATTTGGATAACATGTGGTATTGGATTTATCACCAAAATTTTTTTCAGATAATGGAAAAATCAGTAAAAAGACTAGAAAGAAATACAGATACAAGCTTTTTAAATTTTTCTTTATTTAGTTGTAGATAAACATCATACCTTTATTTTATTTATTTATTTTTATATGGTGCTAAAGATTGAATCCAATGTTTCACACATGTTAGGCAATGTTCCACCACTGAGCTACAACCTTTAGCCCCAGATACAAATTTTAAGTAATTCGCTACATTATGTTTGGAGGAGTAATGTGATTTTTAACTAGATTTGCTCTTCAGAAGTCATTCAATTTAAACATTCCTAAAAGGAGAACAGAATAAATGTATTTTATAACCCCAAATTATTAGGAAAGACAACTCTCACCCAAAATTAAGAGAGGATCTTTGTGTTATTTTTTATTGGTGGATCATAATTACATTTAATGGTGGGATTCACTATGCTATATTCATACATGCACATAACAATTTGATCAACCTCATTTCCTAACACCTTTTCTTTTCCTCTCTTTCTTTCTCCCTCCAATTTGCTTGCTATACTTTACCAAGTTCTCTTTTGTTTATTATAATTATTATTACTCAGCTAGTTCATCAAAATTATATATAAATATACATATATATGAGATTCATTGTAGTCTATTTAAACATGTACACAAATTAATTTGATAGATTTCATTACCCAGTATTTACCCATAATTTCTTTTCCCAAAAGAGGTTTTTTATGTTACTTAAAATTCAAGGTAAAAATAAAGATTAATTTTATTTTCTATGTCTTGTTACAATTATCTTCTAAACTCTATGATTCCAAGACAAAAAAAAAATAGAGATGCTATTTATTGATATGTCAATTAACTTTCTAATATTTGTATGATTTGGCAAGTTAGGATACAGTGCAAAATCTATTTGCATTATTTTTATTTTTAATACAGAAATAATTTATAGTATGCAGTTTTAATGAATCATTATATCGAATTGGTATGGTTATATTGTTTCCTGTGGCTCTACCAATGAGCAGTGCTTCTCAATCATTATGTGTACATGATCCACCTGTCACCTAGGAAGAGGGCAGACAGAGAAAGTGCAAAAAGAGAGAGAGAGAGAGAGAGAGAGAGAGAGAGAGAGAGAGAGAGAGAGAGAAAGAAAGAGAAAAAGGAATCCCACAAAGTTTTCAACCATTTTAAATTGTCATTTTCTGGATTCAGTGTTTACATAGCTGTTGTAAACTTTTAATTGTTTTAATTATTTTCCAATTTCTGAGAAAGTTCTGGAAGTTCATATTTCATTTTTTTTAATGTTACTGTGGAAGAACAGATGCTAGAGCTCTCTACTCTATCCTTTTCACAGACATCAACAACTATTTTTAATACCCTATTTAAAATTTTAAGGGCATATGAACTATTAAAATGTACATCATGTATATAAGAAAAATATTAAGTAAAATTAAATATATTTAATGTACAAGCAAATATTTAGCATTCATGAGTAAATTTTAGATAGAAAAACTAAATATTCCTAATTTAGGAAAAAAATGTTACTACTTCCTCAGGCTCCCATGTGCCTGTCCTTGATCATATTCTAGACTCTAAAGAGGTAGAAATTTTTTGGTTTTAGTTTAATTCCTTTATCCGTCATTTATCATTTTTCACAAATGTAAATAATCCTAAATATCATATAATGTGCATTAACATAGATGAATCTCAGAAAATCATGTTGAATCAGTATAGGAGTCCCTGAAACATACAGGAAGCATAACAAGCAAGAAGATCCTCCTATATATAACTTTTTCTATTATTTTATTTTTGATTACTATGCTTTTATGTTTTATGGTGTTTCTTAAAGGCCCTATACAGTTATGTTTCTTTTTTTATCCAGTCTTAAAAGCTTTGATCTTTTTGAAGTAGTATAATTCATTTTCATAATTGTGATTACTGATATGTTTGATAAATCTTTTGCCTCATATGCTCATTTTAGCATTATTATACTTTTCCTGGCTTTTATTTATTTATTTTGCTAGTATACCAATGGTATTTGTGTCTCCATGATTTTTAATAAATTGGAAATTATACAAATTGTGGTAATCCATAAAATTTAATACATATATAATGAAATCAAGAATTAGCCGAAACCTTTACCCTCATCCTGAAAATTAAGCCAGCAGATATAATATGTTTTATAGATCATCCTTAATCTTAACCTTTATTTTTTTGATTTAGAATATTATTCTTTTAAAACCACAAATTTTGATTAGGTTACTATAGCAAATTGTATTGCTTTTGTAAACTAAAAAATAAAAAAAAAAGAAAAAAAAGCTGCATATCCATGGAATTCAGGAAACATGACTATCTAAGAATAAATAGAATAAATATAGTAGGAATTCTCTCATCTTCCTAATACTTCCTTTATAATAAGATTTTATATATCTGTGATAGTATTAAATGCTCTCTTTGTGACAGCAGTTTATCCTTAAACATGGTCCCTGGATCCAGAATGCATCATTATAACATGAAAGAAATTCTTACATTGGTAGCTGACATAAAGAGCACCCTCAACATATCCATGTTTTAAACATTGGTTATTCAGTTTTTATTTATTCCATCTCTTAATATTTATTGAATGATATTCTCCTCTCCATTTCTACTCTGCTGCTTTAGTTCAGATATTATTGCAATAGACACTACCTTTTATTTATAACTCCAGTGAGTTTTTTCTCTACTCTGAATATCACATTGCTTTACAGATATATTTTTTTTCTAAAATGAAATATTCACAACACATTCAATTACTTAAAAATCCATAATAATTTCCTAAAACCTTATGCTTTAAATAGGTAACAATTCAACTAGCTAAGCAAAAAATATAGGGCACTTTATTATGAAGTCTGAAACTAACTTTCCATTTGCTCCTCAAGATCCATCCCATAAAATGTTACTTCAGTCATGAAAAACATTGTTACTTGCTGTGTCAACAGTCCACATTCTTTCAACTACATGTGTGTGTTTTGCTATTATATATTTCTTTTGGGTCTTCATTAGTAAATTCATTCTTTAGTTCCACAGAATTAATCCTAAATCTCTAAAACTTCCTTCTTCAATTTTCAAGACAGAGTTAATGAATGTTTTGTGTTGACACACAAAATTTTACACATATACTAATACTGCAACATTTCTATGCATAAAATTATTTTGTTTATTACTTATTTATCTAATAACAAGTGTACCAACTAATGACTAAAGATGTAAACACAACTGGAAATAATAGATAGGGAAAACTAAAACTTTTACAGTAATGAATTTGGGCACACAAATAAGTTGTAACTGACATGAATAGAAAATTTCCAAATAGTTTATCTGCATATAAACATGTAAATATATTAGTACTTAATACATGCATATATTCATATATGTGTGTATTATGTAAAAATGACATTCTTGTATAGTATTATAAATGGAATTCAAAGTTTAATATTCTCAGTTTTTACTTCATTCATAATGACATGAAGATATTTTTAATTTGATGACTCAAATTAAAACTCCCTCCCCTTGTATACTTGCTATATTGTAGTGATTTTATTTAGTGATTTAAATGATTATTGACCTTCACATAGAATCACTATCCTAATGAATAAAAGCAGGAGAAAAACACATCAGTCCTAAAAATCAAAAGCTAAAACTCAATTAAAAACTAAAAAGTTGACCAACTTTTGATATATCCTGTTGGTGTGGAGTCTGTTATCCTGGTTTCTTTGTACTTACTGATAAAAATAATTGAGGACCCCAATTAGAATTCAAGACTAGAAATCTGAAATTATTTTGGTGAATTTATTTAAGTTATCAATCATACATCTACCATGTTAACATGAATAATATAATTTATTATATAAAATTATTTTTTAAAACAATAAAATTAGTATAAAGCAGCTTTATTCTGTTTCCAAATGTAGACATTAAAAATATGTTTATCTTAAAAGTAAACAACCAGATTTTCATCTGCTTCTGCCTTTAATTTATCAGAGTCTAAAGTATACACTCAGAAAGGGACAGACAGATAATGTACCATAGATATTAATTTTCAGCTTGCAGGGCAATCAAAAGTGTTTAGAAGCCCAGGGAATACTGGAACTTGGATACTAGCATGGAGTCATATATAGGAAACACTTTGTTTTTGTTCTTGTTGGTAAAGTCTCTTTGTGTTGTCCAGGTTCGTCTTAAACTCTTGAAATCAAGTACCACTCTCACATAGCCAAGAAAACAGGCACACCGTCATACCTAACTTGATTAAAGAATTTGTAAAAACAAATCTGGAGAATTGTCCCCCCAAAAGTCAAAGGCTATTTTCAATTATATGCATATGTATATCTTCTCTCCCACTACAATATGAACAGTTTACTTTTATTCATTTTGGGTCTACAAAATTAAGTTGATTCTAAATTACTATTTAATTCATAAATTTTATTTTTTACCATTTTTGCAAAACAATGAATTAAAATGGTGTAGCTATTTATAATTATTGTGATTTTATAATGTCTAAATGGTCAACAGATGGAAAATGTAAAGTGTTACAGTACTTCTCACTGACTATTGCTAAAAACAGGGAAAAAAATACATGTTCTTCCAAATTTTTACATTCCTTTTCTAGAAAGGAAAAATAAACAAGCAGACAAACTTAGCTCATCCAAGCTCAGGTTAATGGAAATGGTCCCAGTGATTTGGATCTAATAATTACATTCTATTTTTCTAATATTTCTCTAATTCAATCCCCAATATTTTACCTTTTCACCTTTTCTCCCACCCGCTCCTTCCTTCCCATCTACTCTTCTGTTTTATTTTTAACAGCTGTTCAACAGGTCTTAAATGGCCATACTCCTCTGTTAAGTGGTAGTGCTTTTTGAGATGGGTAAATTTAATAATGCCTCTGTCAGTGATACAAATATGTTGCAGCTTCTTGGAATAACAAATAGGTTTTGGTTCTAAATCAGGTGATAGATACTACTCTGTGCCTTCTTAAGACTGTGAGCCTCTGAAAAAGGAAAAGCAGGACCAATGTCTTCAATATTCAGATATTATTTGTAAATAACAAACTTTGAGATATTGTAATATGGGGATGATGATATCAAGAAAAACATGAAGAGTATGCATTAGAAAAAATGAAATGTATGATTGTGAAGAAGGTATACTTTCTTCTTGTTGAGAATAGATAATTGAGAATCTTCAATATAATTAAATCTCCTATGTCTTAAATGCCATTTGTCAGGTAAGACAAACTATCAATTATTTTATTTTTATTTTTTTTATTTTTCATGAGTGACCTGACAGTGGCATTTGATGATAGTGTTATCTGTAATGCTCATAATATCTTTTCAATGTGTAAATAACTTTTCCAAATTCAGCTGAAATATTACCTTCTATTTATATACTTTTTCATTATCTCCAGCTCTATTTCCAGTGAATATAGGACACAGCTTATCTTCCCTGAAAATTTCTAAAACATTTAATGTACATTCTATTGGTATGCTTTGGATATCTTCTGTGGTTATAATTGATCATAAAAGAGCTATGTTTGAATCCAATAATCTATATATATATATATAATATTATGCTTATTTATATTCACATATGTATATTTGCATATGTATTTATGTACATGCCACATATCAACTGGAAGAAAAGAGGTCATTGATTTTGGTATCAGAGGATGATTCATAAGTCTGTATAGCACTTCCTAGAGTAACTTGCTTTAAAAAGACGTTCATAGGCTAGGGCTGTAGCTCAAGTGGCCAAGCACTTGCCTAGCATGTGAGAGGCACTGGGTTCAATCCTTAGCACCACATAAAAATAAACAAATAAAAAAAGCATGCTACTCATCTACAACTACAAAAAATTAAAATAAACGATGTTCATTAAATATTAATCAATTAAACAAATTACTTTGGAAATATAATCATGTGTCACATAGTGATATTTTCATCCACAAAAATCACATATACAACAGTGCCCTCATAAGATTACTAATGATGGAGGTAAAAAATTTCTATTACCCAGTGATGAGGTAGCTGTAATAATATCACAGCATGATGTGTTAGTAACAGGTTTTTGGTGGCACTGGTATAAAAAATGCCAGTCATAGAAAGCATAATACATACAATTATGTGTAGTATATTATACTTGAAAATAATCAACTCACACTGTTTAATGTATCTAATGATTTGTAGTCTTTGATACTGTTTTTGAATATACTCCTTCCACTTCTAATAAAAATAATTATTGTAAAACAGTACAATGTCTTATGCCAGAAACTTCATCCCTCTAGTGGTCAACTAGTCTTGACTACAACAAGATGCCACATTAAGTGATTAATGGGTACCATGTTGATATCTGTGAATTAACTTTAGGATGTTCATACAACAGTAATGTTGCCTACCAACTTGTTTCAGAAAACCTGTTCTTGCCATTAAGCAATGTGTGACTGTACATATTACCAAAGAATGACCTTAAGACCCAAGAAGTAGAAAAATGTTATAGTTTTATAATATAGAAGCTACCTAAATATTTAAGGTGAAGAACCACATTGTTAATCTTACTCAATATTTTAGCATTGCAAAGATGATTTATGATTTACTCAGCCCAACTCCCATATTCATGCCCATCTACTTTTGGGAAAATAGAAAAATAATGCTTGGAGAAAAGCCAATAAGTAGGAGCAGCAAGGTTTTCCTTCTAATCTTATTTGCATGACTATGTCTTCTGACTCACAAAATGCTTCTGTAGAAACTCCACAATACCTGTTGAGAACTCATAGTTGTATTTATTTTAATACTGAAGCAAACTATCAAGGTTTCACTTTTAAGTTCAATTAAGAAAAAGAAATCTTATTTGAGACAAATTACACAATAGATGCATGGAGGAAGTGCTGTCTTGTTTCAATCTCAATATCTTTCAAATTACTTCAGAATTTCTTTTAGATGAAATTCACTGTTTAATTCTATTTTTTCTTTGTTCTCATAAGTGTAGAGTATTATCTAACTTGGAGTAATGGAAAGATTTATGAATTATTTTCCATTCATCAATCTGAAATAGGTTGTAAACTCAACTTTGTTGAGCAATTTGCCTGTATTTCACATAAACTATACCTTAATCTGGCACCTGATAAAATTACATCACTATAATTTAGATGCAAAACAAAGTTCACCACATTTAACATTCATATCATATAGATACACTGTTTTTCTCAATAATTTGGACTTTTAGATAATAGAACAAATGAAATGACAATACTAAAATTGGTTTTCAATGTGTGATATTCCTATAGCATGTGTGTAGTTAAAATATTTTAAAATAATAAAACTGAAAATGATAAAAACAGAGTGATTATAATAGTATAGACTTAACAGCAAACATATGTAGTTTTCAGTATTCTGCTAAAATTTATATATGTATATATATATATATATATATAAAGTAAACAAGGAAGAGCTTAAAAATTACTAAAACCCATTGACATTCTACATCTACTAGCCAGAAAATTGATTTTAAGCCATTCAAATTTCTGGTTATCACTACTATCCCTAGTTATGGGAAAAATAACACAAAAAGTATGTTTCAGGTTTGGTACATATGCTTGATAAATACTACACAAATTCTGGATTCCCTTCTAGAGACTGTGACTCTTATCATTTATTCTATTATTTTTTCTGACTAGTAAAAGGATGGCCACTTGTAGGCAATGATGACTTTATGGTATATCTACATAGGACCCACTTTTCGGAGTCCTCTCTTCAACCTTACTTTTATTCATTCACTTAGGTGCTTTGACTATCACGTGAATAATAAAAGTGAATCTAAAACTAAGGTTTTACCAAACAACTTCTGTTAGAGTCTGTAAACAAGTCAGGATGGCACCTGGCATTTTGCCAGAGGGAGTGGTTTGTGAAGTAACACCAGGAGCCATTAAGTGTGGAGATTCCTTATTGGTTGACTGCTGTATCTAGTTTATGTTAATTAAGATAAGCTGTGTGGAATGTATAAATGCCTCTGTTGTCCTTCAATAAACGGCTCCTACTCCTGCTGTATCAATCTACACAAGTTGCTCATCACCCCCCGGTTATTTTGCTGCAGCCCTACTGTTGGTCAAGCTATTCTCTTTCTCCCTTTGTCTTTCTGTTGGTCTTGACCTTTCAGTTTTATTATTAATTTCTTAATCACTTGACTTTTCTCCCTATCTTTATTCCAAGTACAACCAATCTACATCAGATTCAGAAGGATTGATATGATTATAATTGGTATAATTAGAAATTACCAAATTTTGATAAATTGTTACATTTTTTTCCCACACATGCTAGTCTGTTATCTAGACTGTAGTCTATTATATGGAGGAGCTGCTGCTGCATGTCTGCATCAGTAAATCAAAATGGGTGAGATTATAGAGTTTGTGGAATCCCTCTGGGGGAAAAGTTTGCTTTTCCTAAATGTGAATTTCCAAATGTATTTTGCAAAATGAAGTTTTTGCAAAATAATATTAATATTTAAGATACTATGCTTCAAACCACATTTTATAAAATTATCTAGTGTTTAGGACAAAGATAAATCAGTTGCATCACAGATGATGGGAGAAACAATACATGAAAGATATTCATATGATATATCAAAAGGTATAGCTGGGTATAGTAGCTCTGTAATCCCACTTACTTTGGAGACTGAAGCAGGATCATCAGGTAGAGGCTTGCTTGGGCAACTTAAGGAGACCTTGTATAAAAATAAAAATAAGAAGATGTATCTCAGTAGTGCAGTACCTGCCTAGCATGAATGAAACCTTGGGTGTATTCACAGTATCAAAAAGAAATACAAAGCAATAATTCTTTGAGAATTTTTAACTAGGCAGCTGGCAATGATACAAGAAAATTTAGGGATAACTTGAAAATTAGATCTTTGTACATTAAACTTATAGTGTGAAATTGAAGAAACAATATTTCTACTAAGAATAAATATCTTATGACCTCTGAATACCATTTCGAAATATTTTATTCATTGAAAAATAAAAAAATACTGTGACTAGGACTAATAAATCAGCAGTAACAAAAGCCAAGTTCTTTCCATATTATTTCAGTATATATTGAATTTGATATTAGAAATATGCAATGAATGTTTAGTGTAATTGATTTGCATGCATTTGGAGTAATATTGATTAAAAACATATCTATTGGATATAAAAAGTTCAATAATATTTTTAAAAGATATTTAGCACTCAAGAAATGGAAAATAACACATTGAGATATACAGGCATCTCATCATACATTGTGTGATGTGAATTTTTGCAGTGAAATAATTATAAATATGATTCTGTAAATCATGTTCTTTGTACTTTGTTGTGACATTATTAAAATACACTTTTCAAATTTGATATTTGGGAACACAATTATTCTAGACCCATTTTTCTATATAAATTTTGGGATTTGAACAAAATAATATCTAGGATATATTTACGATTACTCATTTATTTATTAAGACATTCATTCCTCATTTACTGAAGTCCTACTATATGCACAAAACATTATTACTCCTTTAGGATGAAAGATAATTAAGCTTAGACTCTGTTCCTCAGTTACTAACAATTGGATGCAGGAAACTGATATAAAGACAGATAATTTCCTCCAATTGAACCAAAGGTGGTAAGAAAAGCATTAACAATCTCATGAGAAATCACTGGAGGGAACTGAAAGTCATTTAAAATACATGATATATGTGGTGATTTTGAAGATGAATTGAGCTATACATCTGGTTTTCCATTAATAGAAACATTTGATTGTATCTTTTTATACTGGTAAGTTATGTAGTACCCAATCTACTAACCACTGTTATGTATCATTGTTGGAAGATATGAGGACAAAATTTAAATAAGTCAATCCAATTATTTTGCATGGAATACACTAGTGAAATATGAGATTCAGTAGGCCTTTGCAATAATTGCAACAGAAAAATGAAAAGGGAATACTAAAGCAAAAATGAAAGGAATCACTATAAAAAAATAGATTAATTTCAAATAAATTTCCTTAAAGTTTTTTTTCTTTAAATATATGAGATGAATGCTATATAAGAGATTATTAACCTTTCTTTACTTATTTAATGGATATTTACTGCCTACCTGCTGAAACACAATATATAATACTTGTAGAAAAATTAAACACTGGTCCTGATGGTCTAATAAAGCAATAGTGGAAATGAAGGGAATAATTAGAGTATAAACCAAATTGGTTTTGACATATAGACTTTAAGATAGGTGAATTTTATTGAAATCACTGGTATTAATAGACAGTAAATAAGACATGAATGAACAGAGATTTCCTTACTTTACTTCATCTTGGCAGCTCAAAGTCAAAATATAACCAGAGATATTAAGGTGGTGTGTCAGAATACTTCTGTAATGGGAAATGACATTTGTGAAAGCAGTTATGCATATTCATTATCTGAATCATATCTTTTTACTTTTTCTTCATTCACTGAATGAAGATATCTTGAATTAATTTTAAAACATCATTATAGCAGGGTCAAATCTAGATATGAAGCTGATTCAAGGTTTTGCTATATCTGTACATGAATTTAAGAACACAATTATGAACTGAGTGAGATATATGCTGCTTTCCCAGTACTAATTACCACATAGAAAGGTATTATATTTTACCTTTGTTTTATATTTTTTAATTTTTTGGTGTTCTTTATGCTTACTTATTTATCCTTATTAAATTTATTTTAAATGAGAGATAAAATATAAAATTGTACACATATATGGGGGTATCATATGTTGTTTCAATATAGGCATATGCATTATTGCAATGATTAAATAAGGTTAGGTGTATCTATGTCTCCAAATATTTACCCTTTCTTTATAGTGAAAACTTTGAAAATCATTTCTTTTATTTTTTCTTTTGAAATTTATAGTTCATTATCATCATATATAATCAGCCCTCTCTACAAGACCTCACCAAAACTTCTTACATTTTTTTGAAGAGGGTACCAGAAATTGAACTATGGGTACTCAACCATTGAGCTACATTCCAGCCTTATTTTGTATTTTATTTAGAGACAGGGTCTCACTGAGTTGCTTAGCACCTTGCCATTGCTGAGGCTGGCTTTGAACTTGTGAGGCTCCTGCCTCAGCTTCCAGAGCTGCTGGGATTGTAGGCATGCACCACCACACCCAGCCAGAACTCCTTACTTTTCAATAATACCTTAGTACCCATTCCTTAACATGTTACTCTGCCCAACCTCTGGTTAGTGTTGGTAGCAATGACTGAATTTTGGTTCTTGAACTGTCCTGTGACAGAGGTGATGCCTCTCTTGGGAACTCTCAGTTTGAAGGCATGGATTTGAGACTGTCAAGTTGCTATGGTTACACCCTGTTCAATAAGAAGTTAAATAGCCATAGAGCTATTCAGTTCTTGACCTTAGGGCTCAGATGCCAGCTGCTGAAGGTAGAAAATTATGAGTGCAAGCTGATAATCATAATTGGGCTGCTCATACTCATGATCTTGGTTCTGCTTACTTTGAAGAAACTTTCTCACAATTAATCCTTTTGAAGTTTAAACCTATACAATAAGTGTGCTGAGCTTCCTTGTTGTCACTATTTTCCTATCAAGGTTTAGTGATCCATTAAGCTCCACTTTTGTCTCTATTTGTGTGTCTGTTTGTCTTTTCTCCCCTCACTGTCCTGTCAGTATGTCTGATGGAGACACATTATATCAGTTTTTGTTTGTCTAGTACTGTCTTTACCTCCATTTCTAAATGATAATTTCACTGGGTACAGTATTTTCTAATGACAGATTTTTAGTTTTCTTCAACTGCCACACTTTTAGCAATGAAAATTTAATTGTACTCTCTCCTGGTCTTAAAGAGTTCTTAAATGTTCGTGAGACAGATTGGGATGCTCTTATACTCTATTTGTCTCTCTTCTGTTGCAGCTTTTAGAGTCTGATCTCAATCTTTCACGTTTGAGAATTTGTTTAAGATATTTGGGGAGATAGATAGGAGATAGATTAGGATGAGATAAATCTGACAGGTAACTGTTGAACTATATGTGCCTAGATATTTCTATCTTTCTCTAGATTTAGGAAGTTTTTATTATTTCATTGACTAACTATTCTACCCCTTTACCATTTTGAAAATTTCCTGCAAGCTTACTTCTTCCTCTTCATTTTCACCTGAAACTGCATTCAAATAGCCTGTTTTTGAACACACTAATATTTTTTTCTGTTGGATCTGTTCTGAAATTGATAACTTATGTCACATTTCCAATTTCACATAGTACGTTTGTCAGCTCAAAGATTTGTCTTTTATTTTTTAATGTTGTTTTCATCTCTTTGTAAAGTTTCTGTATTAATGTATTGAATCATCTCTGTATGTTTTCTTGATATCTGTTGAATTTCTTTAAAGAGATATTTTAAATTTTCATCTTTTTTTTTTAGATAGAGACTCTTTTGACTGTCCAGACTGGTCTTCAACTTGGAGCAGTCACAAGCAATCTTTCTACCCATCCTCCAAGTTTTTTTGACTATACCTCCATGTATAGTTAGATCTCTCATTTTTACCACTAGGTGAACTCTTGATTTCTAAAACTGCTTCATGTGCATTAGTATGCAATGTCAACTGTGCACTGAAGGGTTAGGTATTTATTCCAGCTTTCATCAGGTTTGTGTGTCCATCTTTCCAGAAATTCAAATCTGATTATTTATTCTGAGTCTGTAGTTACTTCCATTATTTCAGTAATAGATGGTGTCCTAAATCGAAGTTTGCTGAAAATATCTGTTGTGTCATCATTATTTTGGCACTAAGGAGCAATCAAAGCCCATGATTATCTGAAACCCATACTGTGTATTGTTCAACAGAAACTGGGGGATACCTTAGAACATCCTTGGAGCTAGCATAAGCCCAAGCCTCATGCAATGTCACTGGTTTGTAATCATACATTGCAGGATTTTCTCTAGATGTGGGCAAAATCACCCTAGAGGGGCCAGTTCTAGACTCCTATGCTATAGCTGTGATCAACAATGCCATAAATCTATGTCACACTCTGAGCCAGAGCACATTGAATGCAGTAAAGCAATGTGATGCAATCAAAACACACTGCTATGGATTACCTGTTACTAAAATGGGTTCATGACCTGAGACTACTATAATCACTCACTTCCCGTGATACAATCTGGAATAAAAATCTGGCAGACTGGGACCACGTGTCTCTAACTGGAACTGGAACCATTCTATAGTTTTCCCCAATGGCGTTGTCCTAGATATGAGGGTTCTTTAAAGATTACTCAGTATTAAATTTCACTAGGTTGTAGTAGCAATTTAATGTGAAGTCCTTTCCTTACTTCCTTGTCCTACTTGCAGAAAATGGAGTTGTGCTTCATGCTATGCTGCCCACGGTTGAGAAAGGATGACAGAGAAATCTCTTGGCCACCAATGCCAACATTAATCTGGGTTAAACCTGAATCTCATAGATCCAGAGACCTGTGTAATTAAGGTAGTGATTCTGCTACATTCCCATTTCAAGGCCTGAAAATTATCTGGATAAAAACTTGAATGTGTCTACCAATGTGTAGGTTTTGATTTGTGCTAAGGTAAGTCTAAAAGCTTTCTCAAGTTCTGTCTTGGTTACAGAGACCACTGGTTTCCAGCTGGTGCTGGGTATTACTGTGGTGAGGTGAGCATGACACTGAGTTTTAAAGCAAAGTCTGGTTTTTTTTGGCCTTGCTTATCTGTGAGCAGAGTCACACCCCACCTCCCACTTTGCTTCAGCATGTTGCTGGGAGAGTGGCTTATACAGTCACTTAGACACTTGCTGACGTGATTCCAATAATTCAATGTAATAGTACTAGCCTGGGGACAAAAGTTTCCGGCATTATACATCATTGTGGCATGCCTGGTACTTGGTTATAAGTCTAAGATCTGGACTCAATTCCTTCTTCCTTTCCTAAGCATGAGGTATCTCTTTTCATGTTGCTTGAAATTGGGGCAGTAGTGGCATTGGCAACTCTGTCCTTCCTGTCTTCTTTAATGCATGTTTTCTTATTATTATATTAAAACCTGACACTGTGGCTTCTCTTCTGCTCTCCATAGCCCTCATTGTGGTAATATAGTGTGTGACTAACTTTTCAAATTTATTAGTAAAATTTTTCAGTTTATCTCTTTGAGATGAGCACTATTCAATCAACATTGCCTATATATTTTATAATACAGTGAATGTTGTCTTGCTTTCTTTAAATAGAATAATCTCCCAATAAGCTTTCTTCAATAGAGACTTTGAGTAATCTTAACAAATTTAAACTTCCATAATACCTGGAGGAAATATTGAAGTATATGGGTCTTTTTTGCCTAACACTGAATAATCCTAAATGGATTTGAACACTGTGGTTTCTAAGTGTGTTTCTGTTCCTTTTAAAATCTACTTGTGCAAAGTCATTTTTTTCCCACTAACTACTCCTCTCTGTGTGTTTTTTAAGCTGAAAAGGATGTAAATTGTCTATTGAATTAGCAATGGATTGCAGAAGACATCAAAGAGGAGATTAAAAATTTCTTAGAGGTAAATGAGAACACTAATAGAACATATTCAAAATCTCTGAGACACTATGAAGGCATGAAAGTTCATTGCATGGAGTTCATTACTTAAAAGAAGAAAAAATCAACAAATAAATGACTTAACATTACATCTCAATGCCCTAGAAAAAGAAGAACAAATCAACACCAAAAGCAATAGAAGATAGAAAATAATAAAAATCAGAGCCCAACTCAATGAAATTGAAACTGAAGAAACAAGTGAAAAAAGAACACAAGAAACAAAACAAAAAAAATGATTCTTTGAAAAAAATAAATAAAATTGATAAACACTTAGCCATGCTAACAAAGAGAAAGACATAGAAAACTCAATTTACTAACATCTATGATGAAAAAGAAAATATCATGGTGGACACTACAGAAATACAGAAGATAATTAGAAATTATTTTGAAAATTTGTACTCCAAGAAAATAGAAAATATGGAAGGCACTGGCAAATTTCTGTAATCATGAATTGCCCAAACTGAAACAGGATGATATACATAAATTAAACAGATCAATTTCAAACAATGAAATAGAAGACACCATCAGAAGTCAACCAAAAAAAAAAAATCCAAAACTAGATGGATACACAGCTGAGTTCTACAAGACCTTCAAAGAAGAACTAATACCAATACTCCTCAAATTACTCCATGAAATATACAAAGAGAAAACAGTTCCAAACTCATTCTATGAGGCAAATATTACCCTGATTCAAACCCAGACAGAGACACATCAAAGAAAGAAATCTTCAGACCAATATCTCTAATGAACATAGGTTCAAAAATTCTCAATAAAATTCTGGCAAATAGAATACAAAACATAATAAAAAGATAATGTAGCACAATCAAGTGGGGTCCATCCCAGGGGTGCAAGGTTGGTTCTACATATAGAAATCAATAAAATAATTTATCACATCAACGAACTTAAAGTAAGAATCATATGATCATCTCAATAGATGCAGAAAAAGCATTTGACGAAATACAGTACTGTTTCATGTTCAAAACACTAGAAAAGCTAGGAATCACAGGAATATATCTCAACATTGCAAAAGCTATCTATGCTAACCCAAGGCCAACATCATTCTAAATGGAGAAGAATTTAAAGCATTCCCTCTAAAAACCAGAACAAGACAGGAGATGCCCTCTTTCATCACTTCTATTTAACATATTCCTTGAAAATTTAGCAAGAGAAATTGGACAGACAAAAGAAATTAAATGGGAACAGATAGGAAATGAAGAACTCAAATTATCACTATTTTCCAATAATATGATTCTATACCTAAAGAATCCAAAAATATCCTGCCAGAAAACTTTTAGAACTAATAAATGAATTCAGCAAAGTAGTAGGATATAAAATCAATACCATAAATCAAAGGCATTTCTGTGTATCAGTAACAAATCCTGTGAAAAGGAAATGAGGAAAACTATTCCATTTACAATAGCTTCAAAAAAAAATACTGGGGAA
The DNA here is from genome assembly GCF_052094955.1 of Ictidomys tridecemlineatus. Lineage (NCBI taxonomy): Eukaryota > Metazoa > Chordata > Mammalia > Rodentia > Sciuridae > Ictidomys > Ictidomys tridecemlineatus. The sequence goes on along the minus strand of NC_135484.1, from coordinate 89,875,178 downwards.
TCAATGAAAGAACAGAAAGACCTCTACAATGAAAACCGCAGAACACTAAATAAAGAAACTAAAGAAGACCTTAGAAGATAGAGAGGTATGATAACCAAAAGTCAATTAGGTGGGCTCAGAATTAACGGGGGGGGGGGGTGATGAACAACTTGTGTACATTGATTTAGCAGGAGTAGGAGCCATTTATTGTAGGACAGGAGTGGTATATATACATTCCACACAGCTTATCTTAATTAACATAAAATAGATATAGCAGTCAACCAAAAAGGAATTTCCACACTTAATGGCTCCCTGGTGTTACTTCACAAACCACTCCCTCTGGGAAAATGCCAGGCGCCATCCTGACTTGTTTAGACTCTAACAGGGGTTTCTGGTGGTCATTTTCTTTTGCTTCTTGGAGATATTTTTTCTGTAATAATTTTAGGTTTCTGGCTTTATCCCAGGTAATACATATTTTCAAATATTTTAGTTACATGTAAATAGATATTACTATGTTAAAATTAGTAAATTTTATAAGTGCCAATAAATTCTACATTCTACAAACAATATATTCCACAGAATAGATATAAAAAGTACTCTCTCTCTCTCTCTCTCTCTCTATATATATATATATATATATATATATATATATATATATATATATATTTTTTTTTTTAAATTGAAATATGTGGATTTTGTGATATTTCCCTGTTAATACATTTATCTGAAGCCACCTCTAGATGAATTATGTTACAAAAAATACAGTATACAACAAACTAGCTAAGAGGATTAAATAATCATTTCTAGAATATGTACTTATGTGTATTTGTTCATATATATATATATATATATACACATATAATTCTTACATATGTAATACAAAAGTGGAAATAATTCATTACTCATGTAAAACTGCATAAGGCAAATTCTGCTTGCAATGATGAGTCAGCTTCACATTGATCACCTCATGTCATGTTTTGATTCAATTGTGATCCTCATGGATCGTCATTCAGTATTGCTAATACCTCAAGGATCAAACTCAATGTTGATAATACATAAAATCTATTATCAGGTCAGAGTCATTTCTACAAATAATGGTTTGAATATGAGATTACAGATAAATCATTCACTCAATTGTTTCATTTTCCTCTCTTTGTCACTGTGCAATTAACTACCCCCAAACAGTTTTACACCAGCAAATTTTAATAGCCCCATACAATGAATTAAATTTACAATGTTTTTGATGACATAAATAAAAAGGTACTCATTTTTTAATGAGTAACACTTTCATGCCAATTTTTATTAAAAAAATAATGAATTCATTTGTTAAGGAGAAAAAGGGTGTGGGATTAGATGAATTTATGAAAGCTTAATACCTGGTGATATGATGTATCTGAAAATGGCAATGAATTTCTTTACTCTTTGAATTAAAATTCAGTTGAGTTTGTAGGAAATATACTCAAAATGAAATCTTAATTAATACTTATTGCTATATTTCAAAATGAAATCTTAATTAATACTTATTACTATATTTCAAAGTAAAATTGTCTTACTATAATCACATTAAAACATTATGTTTTTATTTTCAATTGAATTCATCATTTTTTAATACATGAACTTAATTTAATCTTGATGAAATGGCTGATTTTTACCCTTGCTCAAATTGTGCCTTTTTAAGATTACTAGAGATTATACTGTCAAATAATAACTGCTAAGAACTTATTTCCTATAACTTCCATCCCTGTCACATTATTTTCTACTTTATTCAGAATTTCTGATTCTATCTTGGTTAAAGATAAATGAACTAGAAGTAATATGTAACAAGAGAGAAAAATTGGAGTAGGGTGGATTTCAGAACAGCATTCTCTAAAGCCAGGTTATAGAAATTCTTTGATCACTTATAATAGAAAGCATTCTTCAAACCAAACCTAAGAAATGTGTTGCAACAGCCCCACAAGTTCCATGGGAATTAAGTTTCAGAAAATGCTAAGTAAAGTCAACAGTAAATCACACTGTGAAACAAAAGCTGTGACTTTGAAAACATTTTCTGTGTTAAACTTCTACCTCCCATGTGTTTGTAGTATGAATTTGCCTTCATTTTTTTAAAATGGCAGTTTCAGCAGTAAAAGCATATAGATAAAAACATCCTTTTCACCCTTCTCCAAAAAAACAATAAAATCCTTTCCTTATGAAAATAACTATAGTGTATTATGTATGCATTATATGTGTATGGTTTGATTTTGATATTAGATAGAATGAAGAGAAAAATGGCAATTGAGCAAAGGTCTAAAACATTCATGTAGAACATGCAAGGTCATGCTTATAAGCAGTATTGCCACCAAGAAAAATAATTCAACATACCTACCTTTACAGTTAAGTTGTCTTTGTCCAATTCTCTTATATTAAATCACTTAGCCCAGTTTAGTATATTTGAAAAAGTTACTATTTGAATAAATATAATTATGGTTGTGGTTACCAGAGAATGGTGTAGATTGCCAGTGATACCTGTGTATGTGTGTGTATGTGTGTGTATGTGTGTGTGTTAAGATAGATATCTAGAATCTATGCATATATGTGTGTGTATGTTTAAACATATGCATACAAGTACACATGTATATATGTATATATGTATACAGATATATTTGTATATCAATATGTATACACATATATAAAAACACAAAATCACAGTTATTCTGTGGTATTGAGGTGGAATTTGTTTCAGGATGCCTTTCATACAGAAATGCACAGATGTTCATTTCACTTATACAATGGGTTAACATTTGCATATAATGTTATGCACATTCCCCTGTATACTTTAAATGAGTTTAGATTACCTATATTACTCATGCAATATAAATGCTAGGCAAAAAGTTGTTTGAATTCATTGTTTAGATAATAATAACAAGAAAAATCTTCTGTATGTTGCTGCAGTCTGGCTGGGCACAATTCAGGAGCCACTTGTCAAATGAAACAAACTTTATTTTTAGAACACACACACCAAACCACACAGCTCCTCAGGAAAAACCTTCAGAGCCCAACTGCCACCACCGGCTTCCCACAAGCCTCTCAACCTCCCCCACTCCTCCTGCTCTTGAGGCTGACTGGCTGGGTCACGTGGGCAGAGCCAAAAAAAGTCCCCCAGTGAGCGTCTCCCTGGTCTGAAAGGGCGGGGGGAAAAAGCCCAATGAGCATCACCTCAGAGGAGCCAATCAGTTGGCAGGTAGAAGTTTGCTGGGGCCTCTGTGAGCCAATCATCAGCTGGCAGCTGGAAGTTTGCTGGGGCCCCTTTCGGCTGTGGCTCTCAACAGTATGTGTTCCATGCAGATGATTATTGGCCTACTTAAGATAAAATCTGCATTTGGTTGATCTTAGAGACAAAATTCATGGACACTGAAGACTGGTGTGTGTGTGTGTAGGGGGGGCGTTTAGGAAGAGAGATGATGAAAAAAAATCTATGGAAACTGTTTCCTACTATTTGTTACCATATCTGAAAAAGATCTTGAGTTTAGTTTTTTTTAAAGAAAACAAAATCTCTTCTATCATATTTAAGGATGATAGACTAATGAAAAGCCATGTTCCTATCAATATCAATTTACTCACATTTTGGAGTAATCTTGATATGATTAATTCTATTACTATCTGTTTTGAAGTGAGAAATATGTTAAAACGAATTTGATAAGCCTTATTTACTATAACAGATGTTGAGAAAAGATTTTCCTAATTTTAGAGTATTATTTATTTATAGTTTCAAATTAAATATTAATGAATTTTCCCACAACTTTCTTCTACATTTAGGAAGAAAATTCTCACTTTTAATATAGTTAGTTCTTTGTTGTTGTTGTTGTTTTGTTTTGTTTTGTTTGCAGTGCCAAGAATCAAACCCAGATCCTTTCACATACTAGGCAAGCACTCTCACTGAACTATGTCTCCAGCCATTAAGGTTAGTTCTTTGCTCAGATTTATGTATGTGAGTATGCCTGTGTACCTGGATATAAGATCCAAAACAGAAATAAAAGCAATCATTCCATATACTGATTATATAATTTCCTCAAATAACGTTTACCTACATGAATTTTAAATTTTCTATCATACATAATTCATTATAGATCATATAAAGATAATTGAAGTTTAAGTGAAACATGGATAGTAAAAATGGTGTAAAGGATTCTTAGGGATTTCATAAATAGAAATGACAAACTCTACCTAAAACTGATACCATTACAATGAAAGTATAGTTTAAACTAAAGCTTTCAAGAGAAGTTTGAGTTTCATTAGGTATGGGTATTTGAAGAGTGAAATAGATGTGTTCATATATGTACATAGTATAAATAATAGAATTTATAGAAAGTCACTGACATAAAAATATATGATATTACAAAATGTATATGATAATATGGCTGTAGTGTAAGGAATGCACAGTGGATGGAGAAAAAAGGGAGAAGATGATATGAAAGTGGAAGGATGCCATCCATCTATTTTAATTCTCAGTGTTAACCTGTATACACAATTCAAGGAGTTTAAACTTCATATATCCAATGAATGAGTACTTTTGGAATTGTTTAATGGGAAAAGAATTGGGCAACCTTTGAATAAAATTTCTTAAAGGAGGATATGGTACTACAGCATATTCACATTGTTAGAGTATACCTGTGAAAGCAATCATGGGTCTTGGAGAATCATTAAAAAAAAAAATTTTCACATTATTCAGATAGACAGCAATAAAACTGAATAACTGGACGAGTGAATAGGAGTCCATTTTGTTTCTAATTGCTGACTAAATTTGTAACGAATTTTACTGTTTTGTTTGTTCTTCATATATATGAGGGAAAAATGTAGGCTATCTATGTAAGTTAAATTCTGGTGTATAATAAAAAAACACAAGGTTAAAATCATGTTCTAAATATCTACATATCTAAATTTGACTGAAATGTGCTGTATCTTAACAAGATTAATTCTATATTGAACATGTTTGGTTTTTATTTGTGCATTATAGTAATACATAATAGAGGGGTTTATTCTGACATAATTATACATACATGGAATATTTAGGGAAAATTATTTAGGGAAAATTAGTGTTTCAAAAAAGGAATAGTACCCATAGTTCTTATAATAGCCTTTCTAAAAAGAAATAGTGAAATCCCAACAGGAAGGAAACACACATATTCTTCAACATATACACTCCTGAAATAGAGAGATTGCATCCAGTGAATAAGTTATCTTGTCAACTCATAAATGCTAATAAAATGTGTAATCAATATTTTGTTCGGAAAAAATCCATTTTTGAGAAGAGTAGCTCAAAAGTAAGTTAGGTTAAATGTTATGATTAAATACTATTCTAAATGTATTTTAATTACTTTCAATAATATAAACATACTTAAATTCCATTTCTCATGAAGTATACTTTTATGGTGACTGCCTTATTTATGACTTTATCTTTTCCAAATTGTTGAATGATGGGTAGAAAAACACCATTCAAACTATAATTATTCTTATGTGTTAGTACATTATAGTTATGCTTAATATTCTGGTTTATCAGACATAATCCTGTAAGCACCTAATTTGCTCCACTTCAGTTCCTAGTACTTCATACTTTCCTTCCCTCCTAGCTCTTCCTGCTCCCCTTTCTCTACTCTACTGATCTTTCCTCTATTTATTTATAGGTTTTTAAGTTATGCTTTATAGATATACACAAAGGTGGAATTCACCATGTTGTGTTCATATATGTACATAGCATAATTTGGTCCATTTTATTCCACTGTTCTTCCATTTCTTTTAATGTAAGGTAACTCTAGCAAAAACAAATAAACAAATAAACAAAAAAACTGTTAAGAGTAGAACAATGATATCATTTAGTTTCTGGGACAAATTCAATGACTTTTAAAATACAAATCAATATCATTATTTAGTAAGCTCTTTTTATATCAGAAAATATACACAAATATTTTATGAACTCCAGAGGAATTGTGAATGTGTTTAAATACACAAAATATAGGACAGTAAATTTAGGGTCAACATGTTTCTTTTTTTATTTGACTATTAATGTGCAGATTTTAAAATTCAAAACCAATCTTTGGTTTTTTTTCTAGCACCTAAATGTCTGATGCAGTACATTGAAGAACTTTTGGTCTCAGAATTTAGACATAAAAAATAATATTAAGCTGGTGTCATGTTTTTGTTTTCAAAAGAGGTACACTATTTTTATCTCCTCAATGTGCAATGCTTCTCAACTCTGTCTTGATACTAGGAGGCTACATTAACTTTGAATTAGGTCCCAACATGTTTGGCTTGCATACACATTGGCATAAATCAAATGATCGCAATTTCCAGTTCTTAGTTGCAAATTTCCCATAAAGTTTATAATATGTGCTGCCAAATTTATTTTACACTACACAAATGCACCTCTAATGAAACAACAGTGAAAATTGGGGAGAAAAGAGCATCAGCTTGGGATACAGCAGATTTTATTAGTAATGTTGGCATTTTCGCCTGCCATCTATGCAACAATATAGTTTTGCATACGCCACAGAATTTTTTAAATTGTTTAAAATATACTGGAAAAGGAAAAGAGTCATCACACTTGTAAAGTCAGCACCTTTAATTCAATTCAGCAGATATTTATTGATCATCATTTTATGGAAAATATTTTGTTGAATCTGAACATTTAATGATAAAGATCCCATGAGCAAGAGACTTAAAATGAGAACAAAGTAGATAGATACATAGATATTTGAAATAGAATAAATTATTTAAGATAAAGTAAGCTAAAATGTTATGTGCTCATAATGGATTTAGTCAGTGTTTCGTTATTTTCTTCTTAGATACATATAAGTAATATTGAAATATTTTAGCCTCTGGATCTAGAACTATATTGCTTACATGAGTTTACTAACATGCAAAACAAATTCAACTCACAATTTCAATCAGTGAGGAGATACTAATAGTAATCTTATAGTCATCTTCATTGCATTAAAATTACATTACAAAAATTAGTGTAGAAACTCTGCTTTCAGAATTATATGGCTTCCTCTAGATTACTTGCTTCAGACTTTTTTATTAATTGTAGTTGTGACTATGCAAACTGTTTTGCAGAAGTTTCTTCTCTGAAGTCACCCCACATTATCCTACGTGATAAAATATGTATCTAGCTAACACTCATTTTTTTAAAATCACATTTACACACTATATTTTAAGGAAAGTCATTCTCTAATGACTTTGCAGATATAAATTAGTTTACTTTGATACTCAATTATACAATATTCTATAGGGACAGAAACTTGGCAGAAATAATCATATTTTGCTTAATTCTTTTTTTCCCAATTGCAATTGCATTCTTTGATACAGTCTTCTGAAACTTATAAAATGGCTTCACTTTATAATGTCCATCTACAATTCTTCTTCATGTATTCTCCACTTCTTTTTGGAATTTAGATACTGTGTTGTGGCAATGGAAATAAATTGCAAATTATTTCTGCCAACAAATGATTTTCCACTGGTTTCTGGATTTTTTTTTTTTTTTGATGGGGGCATACCAGGGATTGAACCCAGGTTATTTAACCACTGAGCAGTATCCCTAACTCTTTTTGTATTTTATTTAGAGACAGGGTCTCACTGAGCTGCTTAGCTCCTTGCCATTGCTGAGGCTGGCTTTGAACTTGTGTTCCTCCTATCTCAACCTTCTGAGCCACTGGGATTATAGGTGTGTGTCACTATGCTGGGCTGGATTCTGGATTCTTATTGGTATCTTTAGTTTCTCTGTCTGTAAAATTATTCTTTCCATACACTATACTGAAGTCCTCTGCAAATCTCTCATACTTTTGTCTACATTGCTAAATTCATAGAGCTATTGTAATATCTCATATTTACAGAAGAATAAAGATCACACTCATAAGAAAGATTTGGCTAACATCCACAGTATGAAGGCTGCATAGGAGATAAGAGGAATAGAGATGGATAATTCTCCAGAAATGTCTTCTTCCCTGTGACAACACATGATAGTTGGACTGTTCTGATAACTTTCCATGTCTTAAGGACTTACTCTTAAAGTTTTAAGTGTGACTTATCTAATATGTAAAAGAAACAGTAATTTTTTGATCTAATATGTAAAAAAAAACTCATTTTGATTAATGAAACCTTTTTTTAGCAAGTTATAAAAAAATTATTACTAAAAATTTGTGAACTGTGCCCACATAGCATTTTGTTAGTATATCAACATATCAGATGACAGAGCCATGGTTATCATAAAATTAGTAATAATAAAAAACCTTGAAATCTTATAAAACAGAATATGCTTACAAAATTTAAATTACATAACTTTTGAAATATTTGTTTATTGATCAATACACTGATTCAGTTATGTTGGTCACCCTATAAAACTATTGTATTAAAATATATATAAAAATAAATATCTTAATTAAAATAAAATTAGCATATTTGGAAGAAAATATAAATGCATATCACCATAAGGAGGTATATTTAGACCATATTAAAATTATTATTAAGTAATAAGAAAATATAATACAAATACGACACAAATGAAGATATACAAATGAATAATTACAGTGTAAAATGTAATCAAAATCACAGAAATGAAAATACCATTATGAGATTCCAATTTACAATAACCTGAATAACCTGATTTTTAAAAATAAAATCAAAAAGAGAACAAAACTTTGAAATTTTCAAATGTTTGCAAGGATAGCTAGCAAGTAGAACATGTAAATTACTGGAAGAGAGAAATAATGGAATAATGTTAGATAATTTTTAAATATGTAAATTTTACAGTAATATACATATGCACACAAATACTTAGAATTTCGCACTTCCACTTTTATTAATGTACTCAAGATAAATGAATGTATATATTAAGAAGCAATGTTTATGAAAAGATTCTCTCGAAATTGTTCAAATCTGAAAACCACCAAATGTTTCTTAACAAGATCATAATTTAAGAAAAAACAAACACCAAAATGTAGTATATGAGGAAACTTTCTATGATTCATATAAATGTTCTGTATCTTAATCACAGTCGTAATTACATGATAATTAAATTTGTCCATAGTAATCATATTGTCCACTAAAATTGTTGTGCAATAACATAGATAATTTTAGTGTATACTTTGATTATCAGGTGATATACACCCATCATGTAATTTCATATATATGATACTACATAATAATACATATCCATTATATATTGTAGTGTATATAATTCATAATGAAATTTTTATAATTATATGAACATTTATATTCAATAAATAGAATAATCATTCATTTTAATCAATACCTAGTTATGAATCTGTGAAACTTTGCTTTTTCTCTAGATGTATATTATTGGTATGTTGGATAATTATTTTATATTAAAATTTTTCAGTGTTTCTTTTTACAGTTGTGATTTATGACAAAAAAAATGAAATTTTCAAAACTATTAATGGACATTGCTTTTTAGAACTAAATTACTTTTTAATAAAAGTCTCCATTGAGGCTAAAGAAACAAATGAATAAAAAAGACTTCAAAGGGGAGACCATCTTCAATTCTAATTTTTTATATCAAGTGGAATAAAGATGCAGTATTTTGGGTTCTTAAAGATGATTTTCCTTTATGAGATAGCTTAGGTCTTCCTGGAAGTAGACACCAAGTTGGGATTAGAGATATAAAACTATATTGAAGGAGTATATGGGAAGATATGAAGCATATGGAGAACAAGAGTTCTCTGATTGTAGTTTGGTTATGGGAGGACAAAAGGCTTGGAAAGGCAGTCTCAAACAGCATCATAGTAAAGAAGGTTTCAGTCAGATGGATGTGGAATCCCTAAGCCAGGGTTTTCTTAAGAGAAATCCAAGGCTCCTCCTGCCTTAGTTCCTGCTGTTTTCAGTCTGGTTTATTCCACTTTCTTTGAAGCAAGGTATCATACATAAATAACCATTGATCTGTCTGGGAAAGGACAACAGTAACCATCTCAGAATACCTCTGCTGTTCTACACCAGAAAATTGTCTGAAATCTGGTAAATGAGTAAGAGATGGTGGTTTTAATTAGGAGCCCTCCTCCTCCAGCCAGAAATCTTTTTTATTCTTACCTTTTTAAGTTATAGATGTTAAGCAGCAACCTTGGTGACTACCCATCTATTTTGCCTCCAGGGTCATCATCTTTGAGGTCTGTCAGAATGATAAATTCCACGTCTTGAAAAAGTGCCTCCAAATCAATCTCATTTTATATACTGGGATTCTTCATCAACAACACTTAAAATGTAGTCCCTTCATTTCTGTTCTGGTTCCTGATGCACATGCACATGAATTGTCACAGCTGATTCCTATTGCGTTCTCTTTACTCTTTCATCAGACCCAGGACATTCCCAGCCAGGTTATACTGTTACTTAGCTATAGCTATTGTTCTGGAATTCAAGATGGTGAGGGCCATGCTCATTTCAGTGTGAAGAAAAGGAGTGCTCAGAGTCTTCCATTGCAGTAAAAGTGTTCAGCTTTCTAGAGCAAGAATCACCACCACTGATAGTGCTGGGAGTTCGGAGATTGGGAGAACCAATATTTTCAGGTTTATCATCCTGATGATGTGTTTACATTTCATGTGTAAGAGTTCCAGTTTTTCTCAACAAGGGTCCTCCAGCCTAACATGTTTCAGATGGGGATTCAAATAATTGTCTTTGACATTCTGAGACTATAATATTTTCATGCTACTGCTTAGTGATACCCACTCTTCTTCTGTAGAATAAATGACCTTTTCATAAGCTACCAAAGAGGCTCTCTGCTGCACACTTAGCTTTTTATGAAGGACCATAAATCTCATACTAGTCCTAAGCATGGCCTCCATGATTAACAGCAACAGTTAATTCTGCTTTTGTAGGCAATCTTCTTGTACGTCTTTCGATTTCCTGAATGTTCAGTCTTGAATTAATGAATTTATAAATTTGCTTAAAAACGTAAACACTTATCAAATTTTCTCTGATCATTATTATTTTGAATAATTTTGCATTTTTTCTACTATACTAATTATACACCTCCAATTTTATTTTGTCCTGGTATAAATTATAAAATAATCCAATTCAAAATAGGAGAGCATACAAATTTTTCTTTCCACAATTTAATAAATGCCAAGGCAAAATTATAGAATTTAAATAACTCTGTTGTGGACTTCGATTTTTAGGGATAAATTTCAGAATCTTCCCATTTGCAATATTTTACTAAATTAATTATATTTTTAGTTAAATAATAACAAATCAAAATATTGGTTTGGGATTGAGTATAGTATTTGAGCATTTTTTATTTTTTTAATTTTTATTTCAGTTATAAGTGGACACACTATCCTTATTTTTTTTATGTGGTGCTGAGGATCGAACCCAGTGCCTTATGCTAGGCATGCACTCTACCTCTGAGCCACAACCCCAGCCCGTATTTGAACATTTTGATTAAAGATTTCTACTACCTATTAAGCCAAAATTTAGAATATTGTTTAATTAAAATTGTAATTATCATTGTAGATTACTTAGTTAATATTATAAGGAAGTTTTGAAAGGTTCAAAGTGTTTGGAAATTCAGTAAATTTTAGTGAATCAAAAGATAAATCATACCAGATTCTGATGCACTTTTGTAATCCTAGAAACTCAGGAGGCTGAAACTGGAGAATAGCAAGTTTGAGGCCAGATTCAGCAATTGAGTGAGATACAAAATAAAAAAAAAATGAAAAGGGCAGGGATATAGTTCAGTGGTAGAACACCTCTGGTTGTAATCCCTAATACTACACTCTCTCACACAAACACATACTCATACACACAAAGATAAAGCACATTCTAACACGTCAGATGTTTTCTATTCCACATAATGTTTGCCACAAAATTTTGTAGTTCATTGACTCAGTACATATGAGTTTACAAATTTAATAATTTGAGCATCTATTTTTTGTCAGGCTTGTTTTAGATGTGATTTTCAACTATGTATGTTGCATAATCCAGTCTGACTATATTTCCAATCCATAGTTTCTTACCAAGAAAGGAATTTTTAAAAAATATTGTGCTCTTCCAAGATTTATATTCAGAGCATTCATGTTATCAACAAGGAAACAAATGGTATTTTCTTCAATATTATTTTTTTAACTGAGTTTACAAAAGCAATAAATCAAAGTCAGTTGTTTGCTAATGAATTCCCAAAGTTTTACTTTGATTTGAAATTCCCACCAGATCATTATCTGGGTCTCTTCTTCTAAGACTAAGATAAACTTAGATTTTTTGCTATTTTCCCAAATTAGACTTTTTTTTTTTATCTCCTTCCAATGCTTAACTAACAGAGCGGATTTGATCACTATGTTCTAATGGTCTTATATTTATCTTTTTTCTCTTATATTCTCCAGAAAATTGGTAAATTTAAATATTAAAATAAATTGTGAATTTTAATGTTTTTTACTGGCTTGACAATAGCCAAAGAACACTGAATATTATTTTCCCAGTACATATTTAATCAGCTTCAGTTTATAGAAGTTGACTGGAGTATATTTTTTACCTAAAGACACATCTTTCTTACACAAGAATATGAGAAAAGATTTTATCATCAATCCATACACTTATTCTCAATAAACAAATGAGTGTGCATTTTACTTGCTAAACTCCCAAGATATACTCTAATAATTTCTCAAGGGAAGAAACAATTGTGAACAAGTGTTGTAACAATTTAATTGGTACTTTGGGCAGTGACTGCACTCCAGGTAAAGAAAGCCATAACCCTTACTTTTAGGTTGATTTCATCTGTGCCCATAGCTCAAAGCCTTTTTAGTCACAGTGAGGGCCCATGTCTTCAAAAATGGAGTTCTATCTAGAATTTAGACCAGTTTAGGCAGGTTCAGGATGAGTGAATCTATGACATTTTTCATCAGTATGGCAGACATTGGAATCTGGGCTAAGAACTGTTTAAAAATAATGAGTTGAGTTTTAGAGAAAGAATCAAATTAAAATAATTCTAATATGGGTTATTAAAATGTTTCATTTTCAAATAAGTTAGCATTCATTTGAATATTGTTCTGAACATAACAATTACAAACATTTTAAACTATGATAACTGTATCTTGGTCAAGATAATTCATATTTGAGATGTAATCAAACAAAATGGTCCTTCTTACTTCCATGATCAAGTTAGAATTTGTATAAGTCTCTTTCTATTCCAGCTTAGGAAAAAATACTAGGAGGAGGAATTGAATTTCTAAATTAAAAATCCTCAGTGACCAAGGAATCATGGAATGTAGTTTTTTCCACAATGAATTGAAGATGTTAACTTTATGAATTAAATAGGAGAACTTAGAGTCAGAAAATAAATATTGAAAAATAATATTTCTGTGTACAAACAAGTATTGCAACTCTAAATATTTATTCCCATTTAAAGGATCAGATGTCTTTAATTCTAAAATTCCTAAGTTTGAAAAATAACTCATCTATTCATTAATTATTATGCAACCAAAACCCAAAATATTCATCTCAATTTCAGAAATCCTATAGTGTAAAAATGAAAGGGTATATAATTGAGGAAATATAGCACAGCTTTAAAAAAATTCCAAAAAAGAAATTCACCTCTTAAAAAAACTATAATCATTATTAATTTTATGGTAAAGGTAATTATAACAATATTCTTATTAAAACTACATTTAACAGTAAATATATTTAGCAAATTTTTCATTATCAATTACTTTAACTTGAGACAATCTGATCAATTTAACTTTAAAGTCATGTTGAAATGCAATAGAATATTTTCTCTGTACTTATTTTGACTACTGCTGAATTGAATTCACTAACATAATAATCATTTATTTATTCCATTTTTGGTCAATGAACGCACATGTGATTCATAACATGTATACGGTATTTTATTATCTCTTTTTGCTATCTTAACTCATCTCTGAGATTTGTAACATAGAATTTAAGCACTTTGTCTAAGTATTAAAAAATTGTAAATAATCTTTATGTCACTCAAAACCCCTGCTAATTGTATTGTACTCTACTATTCTTTGCTACCATTTTTCTTTTCTTAAGAAAAAAATTTAAATATCAACAAAAAGCAAATATCTGCCCTAAAGTGCTGTGATTTTACACAATCTGAAATTCTTGTTTTATGCAAAAGATAGTAATACAGTTTGATGACATGCTTAGTAGTATGGGTAATATCCAATGAAATAAAAAGAAAACTTTATTCTGAGATTTAAAATGACACATAAGTGTTGAGCTTTTAAAAACTTGTTCATTAAAGTGATTATACCTGGGTGGGGTTGTGGCTCAGTGGCATAGTACTTGCCTTGCATATGTAAGGCACTGGGTTTGATCTTCGGCATTATGTAAAAATAAACAAACAAAATAAAGATATTGTGCCCATGTATAACTAAAAAGTATATTAAAATAAAGTGATTATACCAAACTGCGCTTCTTAGTTTCATAAAAATGTGAATTAAAAGAGAAGATGAACTGGTCAAAACACATGTATTATACCCCAAATTAATATTTTAAGTTCAGTTTTAGCAAGACTGATCAATTTAGAATCTCTTTATTAACACTGGAATTCTGTATTTGAAAGTCATATGTCAACATTTCTAATTTTCTTTTCCTTGGCTCTTTACAGTAGTTTCCTTGAGTCTTTCATCTCAATATACTACATACACTTACATTCACACACATATTACAATATGATTAGTTAAGGTTAAGAAACTCATCAGGCCACTTTATAATTTTATTCACCTATAAGTGATATGACCCCATTTTTCCACTAAAAAATGTGAAACATTCTGTGTCAACATGCTTTTATCAGTTGCATAGTACTATTTTATTGAAAGCTTTCAAATTGCTTGACCACTTTGTTTTATACAAATAATTCAATTCTTTCTAACATGACTATCCCCCAAAGATAGCATTTCTTTTTTTGTAAAATCACAAGAATGGAGATTTTAAGTGTACTTACCACAAAAATTAAAATTGGAAGTATATGAATTAATGAGTATGTTAGCTTAATTGAACTATTCTGAAATGTAAATCTATTTTAAAACTACATGTTGCACACGATAAATATATCCAAAATATGTGTCAATTAAAAAATACTCAGAATCTTAGAATTGCTTGTTAATACTGGTATGTCTTGCTAATGTTATTAATTATTCCACAAAATTAAGTCCTGTATCTCTAAATCCACTGTTCTTAAACTAAATCTCATTTCTTGTTTTTAGGGAATGAGTAGTAAAAACTCTGAATTTATTTGCATTTATGACTTTTGAATGTATATGTAATAGGACTCTTACCAGTTTCTCTGATTTTCCCTGAATCACCAGGGATCATCTCCACCCAACTTACTACCAGCCATGTACCTTCACCACTTACAGAATGGGAAGAAATGCCCTTCCCAAATCCCCTAAGTATGGTCTGCTTTCTAGAATCTCTCAATGACAGAGCCTGGTTTCCTAGCCTTTTCTTGCCTAAAATGAAGCCTAAAGCACAAGAGCAATATACTATTATTTCATTGAGAAAATGAATCCTAGAAAGTAGTTCTGAGAAACAAGGATTATAACTTCTTCCATCATTTATGGGGATACGTGCCAATGAATCCGACCACCCTTATGTTTATGATTCTCCCCACCTCTACTGCCTTCACATAAATGCTTGTCAAGAGCACTATGGTTCAACAGGCCCTGTCCACATCTTAACCCTAGACCCCAGAATTGTTCAAATGAAATACCAAATTTATGCTACCCTTTCAAAGGGATTTTAAAATATGTTAAATTCTCTTTAGACATGTATTGCTTAATGCAGTTGCTAGTAGTCATGGGTAACTCTTCAATTTAAGTTCATTAAAGTTAAAGTCAGTCCCACCATCATTCTAAAACATTGCACCTCCTCAGCAGCCACACATGCTTTTTCTATCCTTGCATAAAGTTATATTTGACAGTGCTAATTGAGATTCTGCTTAGTACTTTGAAACTTTAAAATCATAACCCTTAATGTTTTATTTTTGGACTACATTTTTCATCTTTCTTCATTTTCAACTGCCTATTAGTACATCATAGCTTGTATTTTATGATAAGTCTAGGTTCTGAATTCTTCCTAATGCTTTTAATCTTCTAGGTTTCAGTTGATTTCACATGACTTCTCAAATTAGACTTGGGTTTGCAATCAGAAACTATATCTTTCATTGATTGAATTCTTCATTATTGCCATATATTTTATCAACTTTTCTCCCAGAATTATTAAATCAATTCAGCAGGTTAACCAATATTTATTGATAGCATACTCTACCCTTGATAATGAACTAGTTAAAGATGCAGTGGCCAATAAGACATATGAAACCCCCACTGTCATAAAAGTTAAAAGACAGTGAGTATAAATAGATAATATAAAATAAATAAATGTAAAAGCAAAATATGTCAAAGGTTATTACATCACTATGTGATATCTGAAATAAAAACATAGCACAACAAAATTGATTTCTTTTGGAGACAGCTATGCTAATCAGCAATAATCTTCTTAAGTATAACAGGTTTCTCATCTCTAATAACATTAAGAAGAAATGTGAAGTTCAGTGGCTAGAAGACTTTTAGGAAGCTGTCATCTCTTTTTAACACTGCCGCATGGTTACTCAGATATGATGGCTGTTCATTTTGTGCCTCTAGGGGTGAGGTTAATAGATATAATCTATTTCTGATTGTACACTTCTCAGAAGCAAGAGGCAAATGCTGATGGTTTAGCTTGTAAAATCATGTTTATTGAGTTCAATCATCACAGAATGATGAAGCAGATTTTTCTGATGGTTACTTGTTACCATGAATATACTCAATCTTTCCTTACATTTTAGAAACTTTTAAATTTTTAGTCACATGAAGAGACATAGCAATGACAATTGCTGGAAGAGAGTCCTTATTGGGTTTTAACATGTTTTCGCATCATCTGAGCACAGGTGTTGAGAACTTTTGTTGATATAGCAAACAAACTTGAGAAACAGAGGGTGTCTTTCTTCAGGGCAAAGGGCAATTATATTTGTTCTCCAACATAGTGAAGTTAATGCCTTCCATTGGGTAAGATTTGGGCAGACTTGTCTGTGGACCTTTGAAAATTGGGGTTATCTGAGACTGGGATTTGTTTGTTTGTGCTTTGGCTTTAACACAAACCTAGTGTTTGGGTAGTACACACCTGAGCTTCTCCACCTTGACTCTTATAAGGGAACAAATGTAAACATGATGTTCAGCCTTGTTGATGCAAGCTATTAAATCCCTTTGTTTCTGACCCACATGTCTCTGCTAACAACCAAGAAACTATGGCAGGTTTAATTGTTAGTTTGCAAAGTAGACCAAAATTTCAGAACATTCATAGTTCTTGACAATGATAAGTCTGAATGGTATAGTGGAGGAGAGTGGACCCTAGGTAGCACAGAAAGAGCAGCTTTTATAAAAATGTGAAACTTGAATTGTGACTTGAACCTACTTTCCCCAATGTTGCACTCACTGCTTAAAAAAGATAATAAATATTTTTTCTGTTAAAAAAAGATGGTAAGTTTTTTTCATAAAAACCTATAACTTTAACTTTATAGTTTATTTCTCCCTAGTCAGTTCCTTTTCTCTTTTTCTATTGGGTCTCCTAATTCAAACACCTGTATTTTTTCATGAAATTTTATTTTAAAAAAAAGTCACCTCAGAATTTTCAGGTGTTGAATTCCGCACAATTCAGGGCTGCAGGAATAATAATGCAAAATTACTCAGAGATCCTTGAAATAAACCAATAAAAGTGAGGAACCCTGTGCCTAAGGTTTATTATTTTCACTGTGAATCTGTTTCCATTATTATGCCTTGCATTCTATTTTGAAGGAAAAAAGGGAAAGAAGAAAAAACAACTACTCATTACTACTATCTCAGAGAAAGCATATATTTTTAATTTCTATAGTAATTTTTATTTTATATCATATCACTACATTTTATGTGCCCTCTAATAACACTGCTTTGAAATTATTACTTATTAACAGTTTTCAAAAATTTCTGGACTTTCTTTAGGCACAGTGGAGCATGCCTGTAATCTTAGTAGCTGAGGAGGGAGGATTGCGAGTTCAAAGGCAGTCTCAGCAATTTAAAGAGGCCCTAAGTAACCCAATGAGGTCTTGTTTCTAAAAAAGAGCTGGAGAATGTGACTCAGTGGTTAAGTACTCATGTTCAATCCCTGGTACAAAAAAAAAAGAAAAAAAAATCTAAACTTTCAGTAAGTCACTTCCCAGGCCTTAAACAAATGTACCTTCACCAGTAGCAACTGAAGTGGAATTGGAGATGATTTTATTCAATAAAATTTCTAATGTTTGAAACAAATTTTATGCATCTAATTTTTTCTTTTTATGGTGTGGGGGTTAAACCCAGGACCTTGTGTGCATAAACAAATACTCTACCAACTGAGCTATATACTTAGTCCCAAATCTTAGCACTTATAAAGAAGAATTTCTGAGCCAAATTTGCTGTGAACAGGCAGCTCACTTTGAATCTGGAAAAAAAAAAAAAGAAAGCACCATATTAATGTGTGTATGGGACTTACTCTTTTACCCTGGTGGGTAACATCCTCTTTGCTGACTCACACTTTCATCTTCATTGCTACTATCAGCAAATTTCAAGTTTAGCTTTTAATAGATTCCTTATAAAATTAAGTCTAATTCTGTTTTATTGCATCCTCCTTAAGTATACTATGACATTTTCTTGTTCTTTATGCTTCTAAGAAAATATAAACACTAAATATTCTCTTTCTTGGAATTCTCTAACATCATTTCTCTAGCTGTTGAGTGGTTCCTTATCCTTTAATGTAACTCATAAATTGTCTCCTCCTGTGCATAACAGTCTTCTTCCATTCCAATTGAGTAAGCTCTTCTTAATGCTATGCCGTGGTGGAATACCACTGACAAGGCGTTTATCTCTTTCTCTTCCTCTCACTATTGTTGCATGTATTGTTCATTTTTATGTGTAAACCTCCATTTTGACCTTAATATTGTCAGAGACTGCCTCATACTTACAACTATATACCACTCACTTTTTGCTCAGCACATCATAATTGCTCAAATATTATCCAATCAGTAAATTTTGTGTATGTGTGGTATTTATTTCATGTTAGCATGCCTGTTTTAGTCCCAGGCTTGAGCATAGTAAGGGCAGATATTGTACTGTTCATTTTTATATGCCTTACTTTAATTATCTCCTAACTAACCTCATAATATATATAACAATATATGAAGTAAATTTTGATAAGTGAGATGCCAGGAATTATATATTTCCACAAATACCTGTTTTGTGTGTTTTCTAAAAATGCCATTGAAACTAATTTATAAAGGTAATTATAAATAGAAGCAAAAAGCATAGTTTAAAAATGTAATAGAAAGATTATCAGTAATATTTTCCTTCATAATAAATTAATTCAGAATATTTCTAATATTTAATATATGAATAAATGAATTCTAGTGGAATAAAATTAAAGGAAAGTGTTTTTGAGATTAGTATGTTCATTCACTTTGTGAGTCACTCCAAAACCAAAATATACCCTAAGGGTTTAGTGTATACTTGTTTTACTTTGCTATATTCTATATTGTTAAACCATTTTTGTCTATATATATGTAAGGGTGATGTATTATGAACAACATAAGGCTAAACAAAAATATAGCATATTTGTATTCTATCTTCTTGTTCGGAAATTTACTTATGAAATTTAGAAACATAATGGGAGAACTGCAGTTTTATATATAACCAATTTTTATGAATATTAATATATGATGTTTTAAAAATTATGAAGAGCTCAATTTAAATTAAATCAAATTCTCTATCTTATATGTCTAACAACATGCTACTTATTTAAATGTATTGTATCTCAAAACAAGCCTTGATAGTAAACATTAGTATTTATGAGGAAAAGTATGTTAGCAATTACTTATTTGTGAACCAGAAACAATGGCTTCAAGTGGATAGTTTCAAAAAAAATAATATCTTAAAATATGAGATTAATTGTGCAGATATCTTCTAAATTTTTCCAATGATTTAACTTACATTAAAATGCTACCTTGAATTTTGCAAATACAAAAAATATACAATCAATGGATTTTACTCATCCAAGTATTGGTTAGATCAAAGAAACTATTGGACTATGTATAACTGTTACCCTATTTATTCTATAGGAAATATTACTACTTTTATGAATATTATTTCTTGACATTTTTAAAAATAAGTTTAATGGTTTTATTTCTAAATAATATTTTTCATGCTGATAAAGGAATTGAATCTCTTTGAAATTATTTCTAAACATTTTCATCCTAAGCACTATGAAAATTCCCCATATCTTTCTGAATTTCTCTGATCATCAAAATTTCCTTTCCTCCATATTCTTCCATACATGCATGCCAAACCATAAAACTTCTATTCATACATGAGCTTACACACACTTACACAAATACACATGAACATTCTACAGAAAATTATATTATTTTGTATTTTGTATTAAGGTTGTTGATCTATTAGGAAAACACATCTTTTTTACTTCAGTTCAGAAATGACTGAAATTTCTCCTGAGAATAATTTAACTTTTATATTTAGAAAAAGTAAACATGACAGAGGTGAGATAACAGAGTATATGGGATAAAAGTCGGTATTAGGGAACAAAAAATGTACTGAGAATAAATACCAATGGTGTTGACATGGTGGTGGAGCCATGAACACTTGTCTGAGAGTGGAAATCAATTCGATTTGCATAGGATCTTGAAAAGATATTTGACAATAGGTGTTTGAGCTTCAGAAAACTATAGGTGTGAAAGAATTCCTAGAAATGAGAATAATTTAAGTGAATATATGAAATTATAAATAAAATAAATTATTCATAAAAGTCTAAACATTTGGAATGCTACTGAAATATAATGCAAGATACTCATCAGCTTTAAATTTTCTAATAGATAAAAATAAGTATGAAATAAGTAGGCAAAATATATTTTCCAGTATGTTTTATTTAATTAAATTACTTAATATTATAATTTCAATCTGTGATCAATATAAAAGTTTTAATGAGTTTATTAGTACTATATATAATTTTTTTTTCTTTTTTGGAAAAGGGGATCAAACCTCTGGGTTTGCCAATGCAAGAGAAATGATTTGCCCCAGAGCTATATACATCCTAGCCCTCTAGTACTCTTTTCATAGTATGACAAGATACATGAAGCAGGTTCTCAAATTTCAAAGTCCCAAATTTGGACCCATTGGTTCAGATACTGGACAAGGCCTAAAGACAGATAGTATCACAGCAACAGGAACGTGTGGAAGAGATTCTATCTCAAAAGGGATTCAGAGAGTGACCTACCTGGGGGCCAGGAAACCATTCATAATAACTCAAAATAACCTCTCATAATAACTCAATCTGCTGAGGTCTCAAGGGTTTCATAAGAGTCACTAAAATCTCTTCAGAGGGACCTTGTACTTTGCCCTCCTACTTAGAGGTCCCAGTTCCTCTCAGTTCCCCCATTCTAGGAACCACACCCACAAAACCTGAAAAATTGGGAGACACACTAAAACCACATCCACACTGTCAGTAGGTTGCTTTGCATTTTTTTATTGTATGGAGTTATCAAAAGTTGGTCTGGTTTTTATATTTACAGTGTAAATTATTGGGATTAGTCTTAGTTCAAGTGCTCAATATTGAACTGTGTTGACTGTTTTTTACAGCATAAATTTTGACCACTAAAAAACATATATGGAACAATAGTATAGTAAATTTTGAAGAGTAGAAGCAGCTAGACAAGTATGCAGCCATTTATTATTTTAAGGCAATTACTTCAGATCATATCTAGCCATTTACATTATATAAATGATTATCATGATATGAAAAAAAATGAACTGGATACTGGTGAGAAAACAAAGCAGAGAGGCTGATGATCATATTATTGAAACAGTTTTGAGTTGGGAGATTGCAAGAATTTGGAATAAAGAAAGACAAAAAGAGGTTGACATTGTGATATTGAGAATAAACATATCTTGTAGTATGTAGGATAAACAAACATAACAGAATAAAGGGTCAATTATTGTGTCAGCATCTCCAAAAACAGAAATATAAGAAAGTAGATTTTTCAATAAACTATTTTTATTTTTCAATAATTTTATTAATTATTTTTTTGAATAAACTGAATTTTACCACTTTATGTATATTGCTAATAGGTTACTTATAATTCTATTTTTCTTCTGGTTCTATACAAAATATTTTTGTACAAAACCATTCTAAGTACTGTTATTTTTAAAAATATTAAAGCACTGACATAGTCGATATGTTAGATATTTATTTTGATTGATAGTTTGCCTTTTAAATAGTGGTTTTATCTTTGCAATTTAGTCTCAGTTACTCTTAGCCATAGTTTTTTCTGTCAACAGAACATGCTGAAGGCCAGTAGCTCAGCACAGAATCATAAATTCAGAACTATTAGGAATTATAAAGCTAAGCTCCAGAAAATATCATAACAGTTCTAAAAATTGAGATAGATTTTGGAAGTTATACATTGTGCAATTTCTAATATAGATAGATATTCATGGTTAATTTTTGTGTAAAATATAATACACATCTATTCTGTATTATTAAATATATTGAAATGCTTCAAAGTTTACTGGAGTGGCTTTTATAATAACTCATTTTCAGCTAAATTCTGATTATGAAGTGTTCCATTTCATATCTTAACTGACCACTGAGACCTCAACAACATACTCCTGAAGTCATTGCTTATCAATGAAGAGGTCTAAACCTGCCTCTTCTGCCCACATAGTTCATATTTAAGAGTGAAAGCTCAGAATCTCTCAAAGTCCTCAAAAAAAAGTATGTGACCTAAATGAGTTAACACATCCAGGTAATTAATATTAATAGATTATGAAAAATATATTAAATGTTTAAAAAGTCCCAGAAGTTTATAGATATAGTCTTTTAAGTTGATATGAAAAATACCATGAGGCACATAAACTGAATATCTGTTTGCCCTGATGATCAAAACGACAATTATTTACACTGATTTTGGTATTTTGTTACTTATTAACTAACTAATCCTGGATTACAACAAGACAATGGAGTCTTCCTAAACCATCGTGGAACACTACTGGAAAGGTTCAGTCCTGTCATGGAAGTCTCCCAAATGCAACCCACATTTTTGTTTTGAATATATCTCAGCTCTGAGTTTATTTCTTTTTTTAATTTAAATTATTTTAGCCGATACATAAAAACAACAAAAAATATTGCACATAATTACGGGGTACTATGAGCTGTTGAGATACATGTATACACTGTGTAATACCAAAATCAGGTTAAACATATCTACTTAAATATTTATCCTTGCTTTATAGTGAAACATTCAAAATCCTTTTGTGTAGATTTTTGAAATATGTAGTTCATAAATGTAATTTGTAAAAATCACTCTGCAATAGCAGACTAGAAATTCTTGTTCCTGTGTAACTGCAATTTAGTACAGTCAATCCACCTTACCCTTTCTCCTTCCCCTAATTTCCCCAGCATTTGGTAGCCTGTCTTCTACTCTAAACTTTTTAAGTTGAAAATACCACTCTGGATATTAAGATAACAGAATTCTTTTCTTTGACTTGTGATTTCCTACATGGAACAACTACAAGGCAAAGAGCAGAGAGAAACTTCTGTATCTAACCATTCTCTTATGGCCCTCATACTGACTGTAAAAGGGAAAAGCACCTATGCTGAGAGGTAGCAAGCAGAATGGTGAATACCAGAGTGCAATGTTTGAAGAGAGAGCATCGGGTCTGGAGAGTTTGGTCAGAGGACACATTTTTTTTTAATATATATATATATATATATATGGAATACATTTCAAGATATCTATCTTATAACAAGATGACTACAGCTGATTATATTTTGTATTCTTAAAATGAAGAAAGTAGATTTTAAATGTATTTAACTACAAAATCGATAACTATGTGACGTAATTCATTTGTTGATTGGCTAGATTTAATCATTCAATAATGTATGTACATTTCAAAGCATTGTGTTTGTATGCATTAAAGACACATAATGTTATCTGTTGATGAAAACTAAATGAATAACCTGTAGTCATGGTGCAGATCTGTAATCCCAGAGGCTTGGGAGGCTGAGCCAAGAAGATCCTGAATTCAAAGCCAGTCTTAGCAACTTAGTAAAGCCCTAAGCAAGTTAGTGAGAATCTGTCTCAAAAACAAAACAAAAACCACAAAGTGGGCTGGGGATGTGGCTCAGTGATTAAGTGCCCCTGAGTTCAACCCCTTGTGAAAAAAAAAAGAAAAAGAATGAAAAGAAAAAAGAAACAGTAAGTTAGTAGATATTAATTTGCAATATAAATATTACCTTGAGTTTAGCATCTGACATGTAAATGTTAAATCTTTGCAATTTTACTAAAATTTTCTTAACCTCCATTTTCTTGTTTGAAGATACCCCATCGTGCTGTTGCCTGGTGAGTTTTCAGTGAAATAATTATAACATATTTCTCTGAAGGTAATGAAAGGATATACAACTTAAGATCTTTTAATTGCTTGGTCACAAGACATAGAATAAAAATTTTGGTGTCTCCGAGGAAGGAGAGGGCGAGGGAAAGGGAGAAAAATCTTAGAAGGTTCTAGAAGGAAGGTTCATGTGCAGTATGGTTTTCTTAAGAAAATATTTTAAGATAGAGACAGGTTTTTTAGTTCCTTGAATTTGGAAAGTACATTGACATATATCTAGCTTTTTTCTTATGCATTTGGAGAACCTGGGATAGATTCAAGTGTGCTAGAATAAGGATGTTGAGGGCATTGCACTGTATAGCCTTCCTAAGTGAGAACAGAGATGTATTTCCAGTGCAAGAAGTTTTTATGATTTCAACTTCTTAACAGATACTTATATTGTCATGAATATTTTACAGTGTCAGTGTCTCAATGTCATCTATATTACTATTTCTTTGACATAGTATATGCCATAAGCTGCTACTATGAGCTTCTTTCTAAAATGTCTAATGAAATATTCATTCAGTTTCACATTTAAGAAAAGATCACAGTAGGTAACCTTAACATAAAATACATTGAGTTTTATAAAGTTTCTGTTGTACTTCAAGGATCTCCAATTAATTATGAGTTAGGTCTAAGTGGGCCAGTGATCTGGGCAGCAAATGTGATATCCTTCAAGTGTCCCACATGCATTCAAGCACATTAAAAGTCTCCATGGAATAACACACTTCTTGGCAATGGCTTCATCTTGGAGGCAGAATAGAGTAGTAAGAAAAAAAATAATTTAATATTAGATCATATTAGAACAGATATCAAATTGTGTCACAGCTTTTAAGAGCAGAGTGGGTTTAAGCAATTAGCTTAATGGTTGAGGACATTTATTTCTTCATAAGAAATGGGAAACAATATTTTCTTTTTAAAGTTTCTGTGAAAATTCATTATTGCAAATAATAAATATTGACTCCAGTTTTCCAGGGATTGTTACAGAAATTGGGAGTATAACACACAGAAACACTTTCTTCATCATGTTTATATTCCAATGGAGGAAGTGGGCAATAATAAAACCTTGAATGTATAATATTATCTCTTGGTAAGTGCTATGGACAATTGTTAAAGGAACAGTATAGAGCAAAAGGAGACTCTTTAGATAAAGTACTTAGCAAATAGTTCGAAATGAGGCCATGTGCATTAACTACCCACCATATGTTATATTTTCCAAAAGCAGGGACTGTGGGCTGGGGATGTGGCTCAAGCAGTAATGTAGCTCGCCTGGCATGGGCACAGCCCAGGGTTTGATCCTCAGCACCACATACAAACAAAGATGTTGTGTCCACTGAAAACTAAAAAAATAAATATTAAAATTCTCTCCAAAGAAAGAAAGAAAGAAAGAAAGCAGTGACTGCTTCTTTTATCATTAGGATTTATAATCATTAGAAAAACACTACTATCCAAGTGTGTTCTTTTACCTTATTTTTTCAACTAATATATAAAAATATAAAAAAATATAAATAATATATAAAAATAAAAAATATAAATAATATAAATAAAAAATATAAATAATATAAATATAAATAATATATAAAAATAAAAAAATATATATAAAATTCTACTTATTAGTGGGGTTCTATGTTATATTTGACACATGTGTGTATAGCAAATATTTAAAAGATTAAACATGCTTATTTCCTCAAATATTTGTAAAACCTTTTAGAATCTTTTCTTCTAGGTTTTGAATTGTAGAACACGTTGTTGTTATCTATAGTCACCATAATGGGCAAGACCACACTCCTGTCTCCCTGTAATGTAGTGCCCATCATCAACCTCTCCATATCCTTTCCCTCCACTCTCAATGGGAAGCCAATTATTTTTAAATATGTGATTACCTTAAAGAGATTCCTCAATTGCTCTCCCTTCTTAAATCATTTATTAATGTTTAATGACTTTTAACTCAATTTTAAAGAACATTAAACAAAAATAAGTATTAATAAGGGCAAATATTTTGTTCTCAAAATCTTTGTTATATTATTAACAAGCACTATTCTTCATAGGTTATCTACATTTCTTTGCTAAGTATATTTAGTTACTAAAGGAACAAAATTTTCTTTAAAAACTTTTACAATCATTATTTAAATAAAGATTTTAAATGAAGGAATCCAACATTTTCTATATAAAATTATATATAACTTGGAAGATTTCAGATTTATAGTTAAACTGTGAATCACAAATACCTATAAATATGGCTAAATATTGCAAATTTGAAGAAAAACTTGATTTTAAAATGAAAATATATAACATTTCTTATATTTAATTTGGTGAATGGTAATACTTAAGTCTCTAGATTGTGATTCTGAACTATCAGTATCAAATCAGAGACTGATACAAGAATTTATGTGCATGTAGGTTATTTTTAAAAATAGTCCCAAGATCCAAATAGGAAGGATCAGTGATCATGGATATTGATGAAAAGTCAGTAAGAATGCATTATGTAATCTATTCTGAGATATTTTGTCAATCAGTTCCCATTTTATAATGGTTCAGGTTTGTTCCTCTGGACCTCTAGGCAGAAGATCAACACTTCAAGGCTACACATGCCTACCTAAGAGTGAGCTGCTAGAGACTTCTGATACTTTTGGCATTGATATTTGATTAAGACTGAGAAAAAAATAGAGATAATATAAATGTAGACCTTTTTAAAATATTGACTTTTTGAACACAGAATTCATTTTTATGTAAGATGACTGACATATGAAAAATAAGATCAGTAATATAATCCCTAGTATAATATATATGTGGAAAAATTAAGCAGAGACATGGATAGAATCATAGGTGAGATTGAAAAAAAATGAGGCATAATCTGATAAGAAAACCTGGTTCTCCTATAATCACAAAATGTTTACTAGTAGAATAAAAATGGATGTGAAAGTTGGAACCATCACAGATGCATTTAAAAAGCAGGTTATGTTATCTCCATCACTCACAAAAATTTCTATATATTTAAGTTCAATTTTTATCCCCCTTTCTATATGTAATGACCTTCATTTTATTCCATGTTCTTTACCTATTCTCCCTTGTTAAAAAAAAAAAAAAGTTGTTCACAGAAAAGCCTTTGATAATATTTACTTCATCTTATAAATGACTCAATTTATTATCTACATTTTAATTTAAACTTGTTCTTTGCTGTCATTTAAGTATATTTCATGAAATAATGAAGTCATAATTGTTAGTCAGCTTTTTTTTTTTGACCAATATTCCTGATAAGAACAACTTAGACACAGAAAGAATAATTTGGCTCACAATTTCAGAGATTCAGTCTAGTGAGCACTGGCTCCAAGGAAGAAAGAAACATCATGACTGAAGAGCTTGGTAGAAGAAAAAATGCTCAGTTAAGTGCATCTAAGGAGGAAGAGGAAGAAGAAGGGGAAGATAGGGAGGAGGGAGGAAGGAAAGAGAAGAGAAAACCAGGAAGACACAGGAAGGAAGATAATCATTTTAGTGCATGACCCATCCCTACAATGTAGGTCCCACCAACCAGTAGTGCCTTAGAAAATCAACAGATTGATCCACTGTTGATATCAGAGCCCTCATGATTCAATCATTGCTTAAACCCTTGACCTCTGAACCATGCTATATTGGGGGAATATGCTTTCAACATGTGGGATTGTGTGGGACATTCCAGATCCAGACCATAACAAAAACTATATTTTGCAGGCCATAATAGCTGAAGTATACTTGAGTAATACTTTAACCTTTTTGTAACATTGTTTCATTTTCTGAATTCTTCAAAGAAGAACAATGTAAACTAGTTAATTTTAAATTTTAAAAAAAGTGTTCATTGCTTAATTTATTTTCAGCTGCTTATAAATTACTTTCATTGTAAACTACATTAAAATAAACTCTTGATAAGTCTTTATTGTGGCACTGATGTAACCCACATATGAATTGTTGAATAAGAATACATAGCTAATCTCAGGCAATCAGGTTAATATGGTGGTAGGACCCATTTTTTTTTCAAATGCAAAGATTACTCCATGAGGGTAACCTGTAGAAATATTCCAAATATTCCAGCCAACTCCTTTGTCCTGGAGCATCGGGAATATGGAAATTCTGGTAGACCCCAAGAATATACATTATAGGAGAGTTCAAACTCAAGGCCGGAATGACTCAGTCAATCAGAAGGCCATAGGTCTTGGTACTTCTTCAATGCCCATTTAACATAGATTTTGATCAGTGTCTCTACCCAGAAGCTATATAAGCCCCTGGATTTATAAATTTAAGTGGAAAAACTTGCTAGGAAAATGGAAAAGTTGTATTTCTTTGCTAGCAAAGACGAAACACAGAGGCTGTGATTCTGCCCTTTAGGGAGATAAGGAGGTCTTTTTTGTTTTAGTTATAGATGGACACAATACCTTTATTGTATTTATTTATTTATCTTTAGGTGGTACTGAGGATCAAACCCAGTGCCTCACATGTGCTAGGATAGCTCTCTACCTTTACCAGAACTACAGTGCCAGATCAGGAGGTTTTTAAAAAGTGGTTCAGAGGAATTCTGTTTCCTGAGATTAGGGAAGAGATTGGGAAGGAGAAGACCAGGGAGAATAAGATCAGGGAGAAGTTTAAATAGGAGAAGATCAGGGAGAAGAAAAAAACATGTTTTAGAGCAGCAAAGGATATATTCAAAGCATAAAGTGGACCACAGCTACATTATTAGTAAAAGTATTGTTACTTTTGGTAGTTTGGGAAGTTTTACAACGTCCGTGGAGCCATAATGCTTATTTACTGGGTTTTACACTAAAGTTAATGATTTTCCCTGTCTTAGAAGGGAATTTTTCTTACACTCTCACCCACATACCCAAAGACAAATGAAGAAGTTTACTATTAATATATAATTGACACATGCTTTTTATTTTTATTTTATCAATGAACATGTGCATGAATTATTTTATGAGTAAACAAAGTAGATAATGCGAGCAATAAATATTATAATCAAAATTGTAGCACATGACTTTTATTTCTCTCAGTTATTGAGAAGAAAATATTAAACCGTCATATTTGTAGTGTTAGACTGATCTACATAAGACACAATAAAAATATGTTCATTGACAGAATATAATTAGATACAAAATCTTCCTCCAACACAGTAAAACTTCTCCCCAAAGGTAGCAGTTTTTTTTTTTTTAAAGGAAGAATAAAAGAACATTCATTATTAAATAAGCTTTAAGCCAGAAAGTGATGTGCATCATAGGCAATTTGTTAAGGGATTACAAAGACAGAATTATGCCCCATTTTATAATCAGGCAGATAAAATGCATTATATACTATTAGGAAAATAAATGATAACTAGGACACTAATAAAAAGACTTGATAGTATTTATTTCACATTAATTCATCCCAGTACTACTTGATAATTGAAGTGACATCTGTGTTGCCTAATTGGTTTTATAAAGAGGACCAGAAAAACCCTTACCTTTATGATATAAAATAATTTTGAAATTTGGATCAAGGTGACCACTAAAGTTGGACTGCAATCTGGCCACTTTGATTATTTACATTTCAAGGCATTACATTACATTTCTGAAGACTTGAGAAAGGCATTCCTAAGTTATATACGGGACAAAAACCTATCTAAGTTTCAAAAAAATTTATTTACGTTTTAAAGAGAGGAAAAAGTACTTCATCACTGCAAATTTTCAAAAGATGCTCTGAGAAGATGTGTGGCAGAATTCAGTTCTCTTATTTTCAATAAGAATTAAACTTCTTAATTTAAACTTGTCCTTATAAATTCATTACTTAATAAATTGTACAGAAGGACATAAGTAGTATCAAAACATGCTTAAGTATAAAACAGAAAGTTATATTTGAAAACTATAACTACAAAGTTTCAAAATTTAAAAAAGTCACCAATTTCTGGTAATATATTAAGTATAACTTTAAAACTGACATCTTTTGACATGTTGATGATGCATACCAACACATTAATATTTATTTAATAAACCAATGGATGAGGGAAAGTTCATTAGTCCTTTCTTTTTTCTGTCTGTCTCTTTCTCTTCCATCCTCCTGCCCCTCCTCCTCTTCCTCCTCCTCCTACTCCTCCTCCTTCTCCTCCTCCTTCTTTTTGTACTGGAGATTGAAGACCCATGGTAGCTTTAGCACTGAGCAACATTCCTCAGACCCTTACCCAATTTTACTTTTTATTTTAAAACAGGATCACACAAATTTGTTCCAATGAGTCTTAAACTCACAATTCTCTCTTGGTCTCCTAAATTGCTGGGATTTCAGTTGTACAATATCATGCCTGGCTAACATTTTAAAGTCAACAATCTCTTCTATGTCTTGTGGGAAGCTTGTTGTCCTGTTTCCTTACAAATTCAGAGAAAATTTTCATATGGCATGCATTTTAAAGAATCCAGCCAAACAAGAAATAAAATTAGTTTTATGGTGGAGAAAATGATGATGCATATTGAATCAATTTTGAGAAACCAGCCTCTACCTCAGAACAAAGCCTGTCCAAGGAAAGAGGTGTGACCCTTATCCTTGGAAATACCCACAGAGCTGTCCTAGGCACATACCCACCCTTCTGATTTGTTTATCTACAAATAACAGGAGAGATCTGCAGCACCAGGTGTCCCTGACTCTTTCTGGCTAGGTGAGGACCCATAGCAATACCCTATCAATCACCAATCAGCATGAGACAGGGAAAATACCTGGGATGCCAGATGACCCTCCCAGTAGTTTATGGTGGTTGATAACATGTTGAGAAATCATGTAGTTCAGCATGTTCACCCCTCTTGGCTTAAACCAATCAGTTCAAATGAATCCCCCTCTTGTACAGACCAATCACCCTTACTCAACTTATTCTCTCCAGTGAATGTGATAATCATGTTTTATAGTTGTTTTATGATTTTCCTGCTGTGTGTGATGATTTGCTAAGAGATGCTATGATGTATGTGAAGTCCCTGCCTTCCCTAAAAAGTGTATAAAATTGCTGCAAACCTTGGGCTCAGGGCTTCTCAGCATCACCAGTTGCTGTGGGTGCACAGAGGACCAAGCTAGCTCACAATAAACACCTCTTTGCTGCTTACATTGATCTTGGTCTCTGGTGGTCTTTGGGGGGGTTCCAAATTCGAGCATAACAATCAAAATATAGATATGTATAGTCTAGCTGGAAATGGGGAATATTATTAATATTTATATTGTGAAGTGTTAGTATATTGTGTCTGTTTGCTCATGCTTGTATGTGTGATAAATAGAATATATGGAGAATCATATATGTAGTAATTTCCTCATTACTATTAGTTCAATTAAAGCATTATGTCTAAATTGTATGAAAGAGAACATGATTTTGGACATGTAACTTAGAAAAGTATTTGTTGCTATTACAGAGTTGGAGTTTTTTAAACTGAGGCAGCCTGAAGACGTCCCTTCAATCTCTGATTCAGATTTCAGACATGTTGCTCAAAGTAATGGGAATGAGTTTATTAAAGGGATAGGAAAAGACAAAGGGGACACTCTCAAGAGAGAGAGAGTGGATCCTCTCAAAGAAAAGGACAGTGTGCCTCTCCTTCACATCAGTTATCTTGGAGATATCAGAGAAGTTTCCAGAGAGTCTTGCCCAGTTTCCAGAGAGTCTTGCTGTCTTTTAACTGACAGCAGAATGACAGACTTTTAAGTCCCTACTGCCATGACAACTCTGGGTTATGTTGGCCCATGAAGAACAGTTCTAATTGGATTCTTATCTATAAGTTCTTATAGATGATGAAAAAAAACTAAGTATACACTTTAGAGTCCCCCAAATTATGAATGTTCACAATTATTTAATATTTTTCCAAATAAAAAGACCAATAAAAGAAAAATTATAAATAACAAAATTGCAATTGTAAACAAATAATACACTTATACATGTTAATTAAAGATATCTGTCTTAACTTCTTTTACAAACAATTAAATATTCCATTATTTTTAAAGTCAAAATTATTTTTTGCATCAGTTTTTACCATTGGAAATTTGTAAGCAATTGAAGTGTCTATTAATACACAACAAATATAGTAAAATATGATTCATTTAAATTTCATAAAATAAGAGATAATAAATAATGCATGATTGTGTATAATTGTAGTGAATATTTGAAATATTTGATTATTGAAGGAAAAATGTTTTGTCACCAGTAATTTTAATCTCATTTGCCAGCACAAATTAAAAAAAAATCTATTCTCCTATATGTTTGTCACATTTTCTCATGTGATTACTTAAAAAAAGCTATAATCTAGTATATGTAAGTCATTTTATTTTCAAATCTATTTTTAACAATAGTTTTCTTTTTCTCTAATATATAACTCATAATTATTATAAGATCATCCAATCATTCAAGAGAAAATGTGACTATGGATTTTATGTCAAAAGTCTGGTAGGACATACACTTAATTTTAAAATAGGGTATTTATCAATAAAATTTTGTCTTCAGGACATGTAATTCATCCTCATGTGTAATCTGTCTGTATGGAAATTTAGGTTACAGAGTATAATGAAGTATATTATGAAATATATTATGAAGAGTATTACGAACTAATATATATTTTGAAGTATATTTTAGAAATAATGAAGAGAATTTTGGGTTTAAAATGAGTATAGAATGTGAAATCAGTAGATTCATTTACAGAAAGGGAATTTAAAATATTCTTCAAGTTTTTTTATTGGGTAACAATACTAAATGAATTGTGACACACCTTCACACAATTACATATATAAATTAAGCTTCAAGGAGAAACACTAATTAGAGGAAGCAGTAAGACATCAATGAGATGTAACTGAGGGATAATGGAGTTGCTGGAAACTGAGGGAGCACCAGGTCTCTTAAGATAGGGAGATTGGTCTCTGCAAATTATCACTGAATCCATTGGAGAAGAGTTCAGAAGGTCAAAAGAAGAGGAACTGCTATCCAGGTGAAAGGTCTCCAGCAGACTTTGTCCTCAGTTGAACAGAAGGGGTAGATGCACTTTGAAAACACAGCAGACAACTGATACAATAAGCCATTGGTAACTATTAGCAAAAATGTATCAATGGAGAATTGAATGGAAAACATGCAGATCTGAAAATAAGTAAGCATTTTTGCCCTGCTTTCTTTATTTTAGGGTTGATTTGCTTTGATTGGTTTACCTTTGCTTGGAGACATAACATGAAGCTATTTAAATGGAAAGCAAGATATTAAACAAGAACACTTTCAAAAAAGAAATAGTAGGATCTAGTTGAGGGTCAATATAAGGGGGTATAACATTTAAAGTTAAAAAAAATCATGGATTTGCACTGTAAATGTTAAAATTATTCACTTATTAAATCTTTTTCAGTCCGAACAGATTTTGTGAGTGAGTTAGTGCTATGTCCTTGAATCTTGGGGAATTTTTATTAGACTAAATCGACAAGAAAATATATAGTAGGTCTTTCAATGTCAACATAAAACATAAAAATGTTGCTGGGGAATGATTCAATATTAATTTAGTCTATGAAATCATATAGTTTGGTTAAAAAATCTGAAATACATCCCAGTTATATTAAGTGATTTATATATTAGAAACATTCTTA
This sequence comes from Ictidomys tridecemlineatus, assembly GCF_052094955.1. Lineage (NCBI taxonomy): Eukaryota > Metazoa > Chordata > Mammalia > Rodentia > Sciuridae > Ictidomys > Ictidomys tridecemlineatus. The sequence continues at coordinate 89,841,150 of NC_135484.1, read as the reverse complement.
AAACCTTTTTACGTGATCATTCCAATATTATTCTAAATGGAGAAATTATATATAAGTTTTATGCACCCTTCAAACCAACCGTCATCCCTTACTGTTTCAATACTGAGTTACTCTGGTGACGAATTTAAAGGATTTATTCAGCACTCTTTGATTTTATTTTTATCTTCAATAAGAGTGATTATTCTTTATGCCAAACTTGAAGCTTACATTTCTCCACATTGAAAAAGTCCTTGAATCTTTATTCTGAATATGTTTTCCTTCATTTATATTATTACTTGTCAGTTTTATTCAGTTGAAAATTGTGACTGAAGCCAAAAGCCTGTGACTTATGAACATATTTTTGATATTTTAGGTACATTTAAATATCTCAGTGTTGGAAGGTAACTTAATAATTCTTACTAAAATTCACTGAATGTATCTTAGAAAATATGTTTGCTTTTTAAGAGAATTCACAAGTAAGACACCTGCTTTTCAAACAAATTTCTTTCTTTGACAACATGACAGGCTTTGTCAATAGCAAAAAAGAACAAATATAATTCATCTTGATTCCAAAAAAGCAGTTCCTTTTCTTCCAAATGACAATTATTTTTTTTTCCTTTGACAGCAGTGAACATGCTTGCAGATAATATTAGTGTTGTGTAGGTTCTTTCCTGGTCAGGAATTTAACACAATTCTTAGCAATTTGTAATTTAGTATGGATTCAGGGGAAATTATATAGTTCTTCTGCTAAGTCTTGCCTGATACAATCTAATATTTTTAGCAATCACTTAAAATACACTTATAATAAATATTTAAATATAACAGAGTTGGCTAAAATTGAAAATTTGGAAACTGATATTGGAATGATAAACAATTTTGAGGTGTTTCTTTCATAATCAGTGCAAGTATCTTCTTCTCTGAGGAGACATCTTGACTTATCATTCTATAGGAGTATTCTCCTAATGTATTTATCTGTAACCATATGTTGTCCTATATTACACTATTTGGTTCAATGGTAAATACCAGTTTACATGTCACTTTCTTCCACAGGAGTGACTGCTCTTGAAAGTAGATAATGTTTTGTAAGTATTTGAATCTCCAGTATGCTGCATAATATTTAAACTTAATAAATTTATGCTAAATGGATAGAATAGGCTTAAATTTTATTGACATTTATCCAGAAGCATTAGTTTCAGTAAAGGAAGCAATTTAATTGGGAGTAAGTTCAATGCACCCATGGTTTTTATACAAGCAATGAGAATGAAGTTTCATGCACAAAACAATAGGAGTGTGTGTTTGAACTTTTCAGTGTTAAAAATCTCTAAAATTATTTATGTATTTCACAAAATATTTATTATACACCTTATATTTGAGAGGCTCCATCAGAATTAAGTAGTAGCAAGTGTGCAGAAGTTCCACCATATCAGTGCTTAGGTTTGAATGGGCAAGAAAGATAATATGTGTTTTTAAAAGTTAAGAGTGAGTATATCATAAAGTGGAAGGAACTCTGAACCAAACTCGTGCAATTTCTACCAGAAGTCAGGATAGGCTGTAAAGCCATGACATCTAAGCAGAGGTATAATCAAAGAGCTTGTAGAGCTAACATCTCAGCAGAGCACACTCCAAGAAGAGAACACAGCAAATACAAGGGGACTGAGATAGGACTGTGATTCATATATTTAAAGAAACAATTTTAAAGTAAGACACACACAGTGACCCAGACAAAAGTAGAATGACATAATTTTAGGTAACAGGTCTTGCTGTAGTTGATATCTTAGAGGCTGTGGATTTGAATCTCAGTGTATTGTGAAGTCAAAGCAGAGTTGTGAGCAATTTTTTTTTATATGCACTGGCTGATAATTTTTAAAGATTTTCTTGTTTTGTGCAAAATAGACATTTTATATTCTTATTAGTGCATTATAGTTATACATAATATAGAGGTTCAACTTAACATAATCATACATGCATAGAATATATTTCTGTAGGGAAGTATGTGAGGAATCTAAAAATTAAATCTTGGCAGTTTTTATTACTGCACATGATTTACATAAGTTGCCCATTCAATATTTAGTAATCCATTAAACCAAATATTATTTACCTTTGGTATTGTTTCCAAAAAATTTAATATAGCATCTATAATTTTAGTAAAGATTATAAAAGTCATAAAAAGAAAGGAAGAAAATCAAATGTACATGAAAATATACAGATATTTCTTAACATTTATGGTTAATAGCTAATTTTAAGTATTCAATTTTTATAACACTTATTTTGATAACAATATTATCAACCAATTTTATTGTGGCTACTATTATTTTTATTCAGCATATCTTACTAAGATGAAAAATTAATTAAATCAAATGGTATTAGAAACCATTCTCAATCAGGTGGTCAAAAAATTCAGACATAAAATTTATATTTAAAAAGGCATATAAAAAAGTATAATTAAGAAAATCTTGAAGAACAAAGATGAAGGACTAAAATTACTTTATTTCATGACAGATTACATAAATTAAAACTGTTAGTACTGGCACAAGGAAAAAAAAACAGAGATCATGAGAAGAAAGGACAGATGCCTAAGAACAGATCCAACATATATCTTTAGCTAATTATTGTCTAATTTATGACTTATAGGATGCACTGAGCAAAGATGGTCTTTCATTAAATAGTGTTCTATTAATTGAATACCCTCAAGTTAAAGAATAAATCTTAACTTTTGCACATAATGTGAAAAGAAAATTAGTTTCAAATATGAAAATGAAAACTGTACTGGTTTTAGAAAACACAAGGGAACATGATTCTAATCTTTAAATATAAAGGAGTCCTAAAAACTCTGACCATAAGAAATAATTGATAATATGGATATCATAAAATTATAATTAACACTATATGTTCATCAAAGTTGTCACTAATTTGAGAAGCAAAAAGGGAATATATTTGAATGAATAATGGTCTTTATCAGTTTGGTTTGCAATAACAAAGTAACATAGACTAGATGACTTTTAAAACAACAGAAATTTATTTTGTGCAGGTCTATAGACAGAGAATTCTAAGATCAAGGAGCAGGCATATTTCATGTCTGGTGAATTTCGGTTATCTGGTTCATAAAAATCTCTGTGTCCTCTGATGGTAGAAGGGGCAGATGAGCTCTCCAAGGTGTCTTTGGAATCATCAATATTCCGATTCATTGGGAGAGCCTTCCTCATCACCTAAACACCTTCCAAGTTCCTACCCACACAATCCTCTTTGGAGTTATACTTTGAACATTATCATTTTGAGCAGACATATTTTGAGTAGACACATATTTTAGTCACACTGCATATTTACAAATATAAAGATTCTTAAATTATAAACATTATATATAAATATATATAAATTATATGTATGATATACATATAAATATACATAAATTATATGTATGCTATATATATTTAATTTCTACAAATCAGTAAGAAGAAAAAGATAGCCAACTCTAAAACTAGGTAAAATATTTGAGTCAATACTCCAGAATAATGTAATGGTCTCTAAGCAAGTAAAGGTGACTTTTTTTTAATATTAGGAAAGGTTAAATTAAATTGGAAAATGGCATTCATGACCAGACCCACAAACATTGCTAAAATTAAAATAAGTGATATTGTTGAGGATGTGTAATAATGAGAATTCTGTATATTTTTAGAAATGCAATTTGGGACAACCAACTTGGAAAATTAATACTTATGAAAGTTAAGCACATGTATAATATCTGAGTAGCAATTCTATGACTAGAAATAAAATTATAAAATATACGTAAGAATTTCATAACTGTGATTATGAAATAACTTTTGTATTACTACCAAACTGGGAGCAACACATTTCTATCATAACTATTCAATGATTTATCATTTAATAGTAATATAATTAAGCTATGCTATAGGCAATAAAGTGGATGAAGCACATAAAGAAAATATTAATCAAAAGAAAGCAAAGAAACAGACAAAATAAACTTGTGGTGTTAGAGAAATCAGAATTATGGTTTCTTTTAAGAGAATATAGTTTCAGTCAAGTCTTTGTAGAAGCTAGCATTGCTCTAGTTTTTGATTTGAAGTTTCATTACTCTGGATGTGAACTCAGTTTGCAAATATGCATCAAGCTGTGTAATCATGATTTGTTGATTTTTGTAGATGTAGTTTATACTAAGATTTCCAGCATGCTACCATAACCAATAGCCAATGATATCACTGATTCTTTACCTGCATTTCCACAAGACTTATGAGTCTCAATTCCCTTCTGTTCAAATTCCCTGTATGATATGCTTCACACAGTCCAAGAGATAATTTAAAAGTGTACATAACTGCAATGACTACCACCTTATTATGTATTAAAGCACCTTACCATGGTTCTCTGTTTCCTCTCAATCTCCGTTACTGTTTTCTTCTAAATTCTCTTTTCTTCAGAAAAAGTTGTTCTCCTTTGAATACAACAAACACATTTATACTGAAAGCCATTGTTCCCTTTGACTGAAATACTTGTTTCCTAGTGTCTAGATGGCCCGCTTTTGTATCTTAATCAGCTCTCCCTAATCTCACCTTCCAAGGAGGAAGGCCTTGACTCCTCATCTAAAATAGCATCAAAGTACTTTTAATCCTTTATCTTTTTTCCTTTTTTTCCCTAGTATTTATTTTTATTTGCTTAAAATCCTTTCCATGTTTATTGGAATGAAAAAAATTAAATTAGGCCTGAAACTTTATTTGTTTTGTTGACTGCCAAATCTAGATCATTATAAAGAATGACAATTATAAATGCCTATCATGTGTTTAATAAATATATTGGCCAAATGAACGAGTATAAAAAAGTATAGCACACAAGGAAATGGTAATGGATTATTTATAGAATTATACACAGTCAGAAAATGGAAACATTTACCATGCATGTGTGGGTATGCACATGTTTCTTCAAGAGTATGACCTGCTTTCCTCTTGGTGGATATGAATAAGAGACAGGAGAAAAGAAGTAGAGAGGGAATACAAGAAGGCAGGGAACAGGGAGCTTTGAAGAAAACTTATTTTTTGAAATTTCTGTGTCATTTTATACCAATGAAATTGGATTATCCATATAATAAGTTTCAATTTCAATTGGCATAAACTGAACACACAGTTGTGTGTGTACACATACACTTACAATCACATATATTCTAAGCATATACAATGTTTATAGGAAATTTTAAGTTATCTATTTATTAGTACTTTTTCCACTTATTTTAATTAAGCCATTGTAGTGTCAGTAATGATGGAAATTTCATTCAATCTAATAACCTATACATCAGAGTCCTTATGGGCTATTAATAAATGGGTATTTTCTTCAGAGTTAAAAAGGAATATTCCATTCAAAATCATAAACCAATAACAACATATCAATAACTTAATAAGTTAAGATCAAATATGCAATTTAAAAATTATTTATTCATTCTAATTTGTTATACATGACAGCAGAATATGCAGTTTCTAATGAAGTATTTATTACACTTGTTTAAGTAGCTACTGAAATTGGAAGAAATCAATAATTTATTGGTAATCACTGCAAAAAGAATGTGTTCAGTGGGTAGCAAAAGAATTAAGAAACACGTTGTCTTTTTCCTTACATTGTGAAGCATATTGATTGATATTATATTGCATTGTTAAAATTTTCAGTTTTATTTTACAATTTTTGTGTTTTTCTCAACAAGTCTTTCTCTGATCACAAACAAGTGATGAAATTACACTCATTTGTATCCCTGTTTTATAGAATCTCTGCTTTTCAGAATGATATTGGCCAAATTATATTGTGGTAATGTGCATGTGTGAGTATGTAACAATGAATCCAACTATTATGTATAATTATAATGCTCCAATTAAAATATGACAAAAATATTTTAAAAATTGTACACTGAGATATCCTTTAGATATTTGCAGACAACCCAACATGGGGAGAAGTTATAAACCCTAGACCTGTCCTGTAAGAAATGCCAAAGGGAGTTCTTAAAATGAAAAAAAAAATGCTAAGAAGAAAAATTTTGAAGATAATAAAGTAACTAGTAGGAAGAACTACATACACTAATCCAGAATGGTCTAGGATTATAAATATGGTGCAAAAACCATTTATAACATTATTGAAGATAAAAAATCAATTGCTAATGAAAATAATTACATTATATTATGTGAAAGGTATTATAAAAATATTTAGGAGTAGAATTCAACAATTCAAAGTTGAGGACAAATGAAATGCAGGTGTGGGGGTTTATTAGTATTCTCTCATTCTTTCTTTTTGTTTATTTACCTATCTTTATGATCAATGTTAATGTTCTGTAATTTCCAATATTTTGTTACAATAAAAAATGATATTTGTGAAATCCTCAAGTTATGCACAAAGCAGAAATCTATAATACACACCAATTATAACACTCCAAAGAAAACACAATAATGAGGCTGTATAACATCTGCTAGGAATTGTTCCAGGCATAAGGAAGTTCATGTTAATATCCTAGTCCTATCTAGAATTCCTCTATTCCTCCCATCCGATATAAATCAGCCTCCTTACATCAAAGAAAACATTTGGTATTTGGTTATTTGGGATTGGCTAACTTTACTTAGCATTATCTTCTCTAACTCCATCAATTTATCTGCAAATTCCATGATTTTATTCCCTTCTTTGCTGAGTAATATTCCATTGTATATATATATAATTTGTAATTTAGTATGGATTCAGGGGAAATTATATAGTTCTTCTGCTAAGTCTTGCCTGATACAATCTAATATTTTTAGCAATCACTTAAAATACACTTATAATAAATATTTAAATATAACAGAGTTGGCTAAAATTGAAAATTTGGAAACTGATATTGGAATGATAAACAATTTTGAGGTGTTTCTTTCATAATCAGTGCAAGTATCTTCTTCTCTGAGGAGACATCTTGACTTATCATTCTATAGGAGTATTCTCCTAATGTATTTATCTGTAACCATATGTTGTCCTATATTACACTATTTGGTTCAATGGTAAATACCAGTTTACATGTCACTTTCTTCCACAGGAGTGACTGCTCTTGAAAGTAGATAATGTTTTGTAAGTATTTGAATCTCCAGTATGCTGCATAATATTTAAACTTAATAAATTTATGCTAAATGGATAGAATAGGCTTAAATTTTATTGACATTTATCCAGAAGCATTAGTTTCAGTAAAGGAAGCAATTTAATTGGGAGTAAGTTCAATGCACCCATGGTTTTTATACAAGCAATGAGAATGAAGTTTCATGCACAAAACAATAGGAGTGTGTGTTTGAACTTTTCAGTGTTAAAAATCTCTAAAATTATTTATGTATTTCACAAAATATTTATTATACACCTTATATTTGAGAGGCTCCATCAGAATTAAGTAGTAGCAAGTGTGCAGAAGTTCCACCATATCAGTGCTTAGGTTTGAATGGGCAAGAAAGATAATATGTGTTTTTAAAAGTTAAGAGTGAGTATATCATAAAGTGGAAGGAACTCTGAACCAAACTCGTGCAATTTCTACCAGAAGTCAGGATAGGCTGTAAAGCCATGACATCTAAGCAGAGGTATAATCAAAGAGCTTGTAGAGCTAACATCTCAGCAGAGCACACTCCAAGAAGAGAACACAGCAAATACAAGGGGACTGAGATAGGACTGTGATTCATATATTTAAAGAAACAATTTTAAAGTAAGACACACACAGTGACCCAGACAAAAGTAGAATGACATAATTTTAGGTAACAGGTCTTGCTGTAGTTGATATCTTAGAGGCTGTGGATTTGAATCTCAGTGTATTGTGAAGTCAAAGCAGAGTTGTGAGCAATTTTTTTTTATATGCACTGGCTGATAATTTTTAAAGATTTTCTTGTTTTGTGCAAAATAGACATTTTATATTCTTATTAGTGCATTATAGTTATACATAATATAGAGGTTCAACTTAACATAATCATACATGCATAGAATATATTTCTGTAGGGAAGTATGTGAGGAATCTAAAAATTAAATCTTGGCAGTTTTTATTACTGCACATGATTTACATAAGTTGCCCATTCAATATTTAGTAATCCATTAAACCAAATATTATTTACCTTTGGTATTGTTTCCAAAAAATTTAATATAGCATCTATAATTTTAGTAAAGATTATAAAAGTCATAAAAAGAAAGGAAGAAAATCAAATGTACATGAAAATATACAGATATTTCTTAACATTTATGGTTAATAGCTAATTTTAAGTATTCAATTTTTATAACACTTATTTTGATAACAATATTATCAACCAATTTTATTGTGGCTACTATTATTTTTATTCAGCATATCTTACTAAGATGAAAAATTAATTAAATCAAATGGTATTAGAAACCATTCTCAATCAGGTGGTCAAAAAATTCAGACATAAAATTTATATTTAAAAAGGCATATAAAAAAGTATAATTAAGAAAATCTTGAAGAACAAAGATGAAGGACTAAAATTACTTTATTTCATGACAGATTACATAAATTAAAACTGTTAGTACTGGCACAAGGAAAAAAAAACAGAGATCATGAGAAGAAAGGACAGATGCCTAAGAACAGATCCAACATATATCTTTAGCTAATTATTGTCTAATTTATGACTTATAGGATGCACTGAGCAAAGATGGTCTTTCATTAAATAGTGTTCTATTAATTGAATACCCTCAAGTTAAAGAATAAATCTTAACTTTTGCACATAATGTGAAAAGAAAATTAGTTTCAAATATGAAAATGAAAACTGTACTGGTTTTAGAAAACACAAGGGAACATGATTCTAATCTTTAAATATAAAGGAGTCCTAAAAACTCTGACCATAAGAAATAATTGATAATATGGATATCATAAAATTATAATTAACACTATATGTTCATCAAAGTTGTCACTAATTTGAGAAGCAAAAAGGGAATATATTTGAATGAATAATGGTCTTTATCAGTTTGGTTTGCAATAACAAAGTAACATAGACTAGATGACTTTTAAAACAACAGAAATTTATTTTGTGCAGGTCTATAGACAGAGAATTCTAAGATCAAGGAGCAGGCATATTTCATGTCTGGTGAATTTCGGTTATCTGGTTCATAAAAATCTCTGTGTCCTCTGATGGTAGAAGGGGCAGATGAGCTCTCCAAGGTGTCTTTGGAATCATCAATATTCCGATTCATTGGGAGAGCCTTCCTCATCACCTAAACACCTTCCAAGTTCCTACCCACACAATCCTCTTTGGAGTTATACTTTGAACATTATCATTTTGAGCAGACATATTTTGAGTAGACACATATTTTAGTCACACTGCATATTTACAAATATAAAGATTCTTAAATTATAAACATTATATATAAATATATATAAATTATATGTATGATATACATATAAATATACATAAATTATATGTATGCTATATATATTTAATTTCTACAAATCAGTAAGAAGAAAAAGATAGCCAACTCTAAAACTAGGTAAAATATTTGAGTCAATACTCCAGAATAATGTAATGGTCTCTAAGCAAGTAAAGGTGACTTTTTTTTAATATTAGGAAAGGTTAAATTAAATTGGAAAATGGCATTCATGACCAGACCCACAAACATTGCTAAAATTAAAATAAGTGATATTGTTGAGGATGTGTAATAATGAGAATTCTGTATATTTTTAGAAATGCAATTTGGGACAACCAACTTGGAAAATTAATACTTATGAAAGTTAAGCACATGTATAATATCTGAGTAGCAATTCTATGACTAGAAATAAAATTATAAAATATACGTAAGAATTTCATAACTGTGATTATGAAATAACTTTTGTATTACTACCAAACTGGGAGCAACACATTTCTATCATAACTATTCAATGATTTATCATTTAATAGTAATATAATTAAGCTATGCTATAGGCAATAAAGTGGATGAAGCACATAAAGAAAATATTAATCAAAAGAAAGCAAAGAAACAGACAAAATAAACTTGTGGTGTTAGAGAAATCAGAATTATGGTTTCTTTTAAGAGAATATAGTTTCAGTCAAGTCTTTGTAGAAGCTAGCATTGCTCTAGTTTTTGATTTGAAGTTTCATTACTCTGGATGTGAACTCAGTTTGCAAATATGCATCAAGCTGTGTAATCATGATTTGTTGATTTTTGTAGATGTAGTTTATACTAAGATTTCCAGCATGCTACCATAACCAATAGCCAATGATATCACTGATTCTTTACCTGCATTTCCACAAGACTTATGAGTCTCAATTCCCTTCTGTTCAAATTCCCTGTATGATATGCTTCACACAGTCCAAGAGATAATTTAAAAGTGTACATAACTGCAATGACTACCACCTTATTATGTATTAAAGCACCTTACCATGGTTCTCTGTTTCCTCTCAATCTCCGTTACTGTTTTCTTCTAAATTCTCTTTTCTTCAGAAAAAGTTGTTCTCCTTTGAATACAACAAACACATTTATACTGAAAGCCATTGTTCCCTTTGACTGAAATACTTGTTTCCTAGTGTCTAGATGGCCCGCTTTTGTATCTTAATCAGCTCTCCCTAATCTCACCTTCCAAGGAGGAAGGCCTTGACTCCTCATCTAAAATAGCATCAAAGTACTTTTAATCCTTTATCTTTTTTCCTTTTTTTCCCTAGTATTTATTTTTATTTGCTTAAAATCCTTTCCATGTTTATTGGAATGAAAAAAATTAAATTAGGCCTGAAACTTTATTTGTTTTGTTGACTGCCAAATCTAGATCATTATAAAGAATGACAATTATAAATGCCTATCATGTGTTTAATAAATATATTGGCCAAATGAACGAGTATAAAAAAGTATAGCACACAAGGAAATGGTAATGGATTATTTATAGAATTATACACAGTCAGAAAATGGAAACATTTACCATGCATGTGTGGGTATGCACATGTTTCTTCAAGAGTATGACCTGCTTTCCTCTTGGTGGATATGAATAAGAGACAGGAGAAAAGAAGTAGAGAGGGAATACAAGAAGGCAGGGAACAGGGAGCTTTGAAGAAAACTTATTTTTTGAAATTTCTGTGTCATTTTATACCAATGAAATTGGATTATCCATATAATAAGTTTCAATTTCAATTGGCATAAACTGAACACACAGTTGTGTGTGTACACATACACTTACAATCACATATATTCTAAGCATATACAATGTTTATAGGAAATTTTAAGTTATCTATTTATTAGTACTTTTTCCACTTATTTTAATTAAGCCATTGTAGTGTCAGTAATGATGGAAATTTCATTCAATCTAATAACCTATACATCAGAGTCCTTATGGGCTATTAATAAATGGGTATTTTCTTCAGAGTTAAAAAGGAATATTCCATTCAAAATCATAAACCAATAACAACATATCAATAACTTAATAAGTTAAGATCAAATATGCAATTTAAAAATTATTTATTCATTCTAATTTGTTATACATGACAGCAGAATATGCAGTTTCTAATGAAGTATTTATTACACTTGTTTAAGTAGCTACTGAAATTGGAAGAAATCAATAATTTATTGGTAATCACTGCAAAAAGAATGTGTTCAGTGGGTAGCAAAAGAATTAAGAAACACGTTGTCTTTTTCCTTACATTGTGAAGCATATTGATTGATATTATATTGCATTGTTAAAATTTTCAGTTTTATTTTACAATTTTTGTGTTTTTCTCAACAAGTCTTTCTCTGATCACAAACAAGTGATGAAATTACACTCATTTGTATCCCTGTTTTATAGAATCTCTGCTTTTCAGAATGATATTGGCCAAATTATATTGTGGTAATGTGCATGTGTGAGTATGTAACAATGAATCCAACTATTATGTATAATTATAATGCTCCAATTAAAATATGACAAAAATATTTTAAAAATTGTACACTGAGATATCCTTTAGATATTTGCAGACAACCCAACATGGGGAGAAGTTATAAACCCTAGACCTGTCCTGTAAGAAATGCCAAAGGGAGTTCTTAAAATGAAAAAAAAAATGCTAAGAAGAAAAATTTTGAAGATAATAAAGTAACTAGTAGGAAGAACTACATACACTAATCCAGAATGGTCTAGGATTATAAATATGGTGCAAAAACCATTTATAACATTATTGAAGATAAAAAATCAATTGCTAATGAAAATAATTACATTATATTATGTGAAAGGTATTATAAAAATATTTAGGAGTAGAATTCAACAATTCAAAGTTGAGGACAAATGAAATGCAGGTGTGGGGGTTTATTAGTATTCTCTCATTCTTTCTTTTTGTTTATTTACCTATCTTTATGATCAATGTTAATGTTCTGTAATTTCCAATATTTTGTTACAATAAAAAATGATATTTGTGAAATCCTCAAGTTATGCACAAAGCAGAAATCTATAATACACACCAATTATAACACTCCAAAGAAAACACAATAATGAGGCTGTATAACATCTGCTAGGAATTGTTCCAGGCATAAGGAAGTTCATGTTAATATCCTAGTCCTATCTAGAATTCCTCTATTCCTCCCATCCGATATAAATCAGCCTCCTTACATCAAAGAAAACATTTGGTATTTGGTTATTTGGGATTGGCTAACTTTACTTAGCATTATCTTCTCTAACTCCATCAATTTATCTGCAAATTCCATGATTTTATTCCCTTCTTTGCTGAGTAATATTCCATTGTATATATATATATATATATATATATATATATATATATATATATATATATCACATTTCTTTTTTGTCCTTTCATCTATTGAAGGTCATCTAGGTTAGTTCCACAGTTTAGCTATTGTGAATTCGGCTGCTATAAACTTTGATGTGACTGTGTTCCTGTAGTATGCTGTTTTTAAGGCCTTTGGGTAGAGACTGAGTGGGATAGCTGGGTCAAATGATGGTTCCATTCCCAATTTTCCAAGAAATCTTAAACTCTAGATAGGGCAGAGAGGTTGTATGGGAAGGGAGGGGGCATTGATTTAGAAATTATGGTGGAACATGATGATCATTATTATCCAAAGTACATGTATGAAGACACAAATTGGTGTGAATATACTTGTATACAACTAGAGATATGAAAAATTGTGTGTTCTATATGTGTAATAAGAATTGTAATACATTCTGCTGTTATATATAAAAATAAAGAAATAAATAAAAAGTATTCTAGTCCTGGATCATATCTGGGTGAAAATTAATTCTAGAAGAATACTTTCCAGCAATTTCAGCCTACCTTCAGGGTTTAGACAAAAAAGGAGCTGATCCCAAACTGTAGATTCCTACCAGACAGAGGAACAGTGAAATGGACCATAGGAAAATTGTGTGATACTGATGGAATCTGTTAGGGATAGAATCCCTTGTATTACTCATCTCCAAATCTACCTCTCATTAAATCAACAGTATTTGTTCACTGATTCTACAAGTTTATGTCTTATAATGATTTTTATAAACATAATTAAGATACAGTAGAGGAAATGACAGTCACTTCTCATAACCCACCCACAGCCCAGATATGATAATCATTATTTCTCTTTAATACTTCACTTTCTTGACTAATTACTATTAGTCAGTATTTTTATTCACTTTAATTGTTTATTTGGTTAGGTCACTCAGACCCTTAAGAGTGGAATGCATGTTTTTGTACATATGAAAACTATAACACTTAGTCTAGTAGTTATTCTTGTATCTCATTTAATACAAGTTGCTTCCTTGGTCTGAGGTGATGTTCTGCAGGATCTCATTTTGGTAAATCAGACATTCTATAGTCTTCAAAAAGTGAAGACATTAAGTACATAACTACATTAAGTAATGCTTAACTACATTAAGTAAATGTAGTTAGAGAATGAAAAAAAATAGGTCTAACATATTCTGAAAGTCCATACAAATCATTTACATCTCAAGTTGGAAGTAGTATTATAAACTCACTTTCCATTAAGTTTCTAGTTAAATCTGAGATCTAGAGTTCAACATTAGTGTCTGTTACTGCTTGTGGATCAGGTACCAAGCACCAGCAGTAAGTAGATTACATTTGATAAAAAGAATGAATAATGTTTAATCAGTGTATAGTGTCCATTCTTGCATCATAATTGTATCATTCATAGATTCATTGTACAAGAACTGATCAGCTGAATACTGACTTTCATCGGAAAAAGTCATTTTGCAATCTAATAGCAAAGAACCTCATATGAGATAGGTGCTTTCCAGAGGGAACTGACATGGGACAATTTTGCACTCTCTTCTTCCTTACATAGGTACATGCATGTGGCACCTCCCTTAGCCATCCTGTTGATTGAGTCTTGATGAGTGAAGTGATCTAGTTATTATTACATAGGAAATTCTCATTTTATACACTTTTTTTTTCTTAAAAAAAACACTTTGCGTGTATGCTACCTGAAAATAGATCTAATCTTGTCACTCTTTCAGCCACCACTGATTGGTGTTAAATAGTCATAGTGGATATGTTTTAAAACAATACCAAACAATTGTTACCTATTAGAGATTTTCCCTTTCTCTACCTGATTGCATTAAGAATGGGCTATGAAGTCACATGTATATGAAGGAGCTATGCCTATAAAACAGAGTTAGGTAATAAGGGGCCTAGGCCAAATGCTCATCTAATGCATTTATTTTCTCTAAACCTACTTAAGTTAAATCATAATTACAACATTTTCATTCTACAATGGATCATTGTTGCACCTCCTAGATTGCCAATCTAATAATACTCAGCTCTTAATGGGCATTTCCAATCACATAACTCTTGATTTTCTATGGTGAAAGTCTCAGGCTAATAATATATCAAAGCCTGCTTTTGAACAATGATTTTTTTATAAGAATCATGAAGGCTGTGCTGTAACTTGCCCTTTCAGACTTCCCATAGAATTCACCCCAAATTTTTATCAAATATGGTTACCACAAGAAGTAATAATTGTGCCAGATCAAGTGAACAAAGCAGCACATTAGGAATTACATACAGCTGCTTGAACTAGCTGTATTTTCCTTTATTACTCTAGATATAGTTAAAACTTACAGTTTTCTAATTTACCAGTTTGACTGCAATAGAGTTACAAAAAGTGCTACATGGTGTCTCTAATACACATAGATTTCTACTAAGAGCACTGTTACTTTCTTGGTAGCAGATTTTTGTTTTAGTTTGAAGAGTACATCCTCAAATGTCCCAGACTATTGAACCATTTCAAGAACCCTGTGCATAACCCTGGGGCCAGGAAATAAATCGTTGCTGCTTAAAATTTTAGCTGAGTGCTAAAGCTTTTACTTCTCTTTACTGATGGGAAATAAAAGGTTATATTTCTCTTATCAACAGCCATATGCCAAAGTTCAGAGGCTGCACTGATCTCTTCTAGTAAAGATAACATGTGAAATAGAAACTATAATTGGATCTAACATTTGATTAACACTATAATGGTTCACCATTCTCCTTGGTGGTCTTTATGGTTTTTGGAAGGTCCACATTTGTGAATGAATGGATTGATAACAGAAAACCTCTTTATTCATCCTTTAAAATTTGAGGTCAGTATATGTCATTGCTTCTAATCCAATATAATAGTCTTAGGAAAAAAGATCAGTAATAGGAGCATATGTGTATTTGAACATTATAGTTCTTTCTCTATAGAGCAGTGAATGACTGTGAGGATTTTTTATTGATCACATGCACACTCTTTCATCTCTGTGTGTGTGTGTGTGTGTGTGTGTGTGTGTGTTGTGCTATAGAAATCATACTGTTTTCTTATTGGAAAACCATTTATTTTGCCTCTAGCAGCCCCTTGTTTTATTAAACAATCACTTTTATTGATCAAGTCTACAGATTCCTCTTGTTCCCAATTATAATAGTGACATATACCTTGCCTCGTATGGATAGGTTTACTGCTTAGCTTCTGGTGTTATGGAATTCTCTTTCATATTGATTCATTTATCCTCTACCATCAACTCTGGTGTACAAAGTCTCTGAGATTCTCACATAAGCTAATTCTTTTCTCATAAGTACATTTTTAATTACTTAATTGAATGGAATGCCATCTGAGTTTTCCCAGGAAAATCACATATGTTCTCTAAGATAGGTTCTTTGCTCTGACATAAGGAAGCCATTTTGGCATTTATATTTCCCTGCATCTTTTGAACATATCCTAATGCTCTCTGAAAGCATCTCCACTCCAATTACTGTAGATCCTCATTATCCAAGCTTCAAGCTTCAGGCTTGAGTCATGAGAGATCAAGCTATGTCAACAAATATTCTGCATCACTGTCTTGTTTTTCACCAAACCACATAGATTAACACTCTTCATGACTTTTCTTATAAGTATAACCTCCTAAATTCCTACAGTACGTGGCCAAAATCTAATCTGCTTGTTCATTTACATCAAGTTTATCATTCTTTTTAAGCTACTATGACAGAGTTGAGTCATCATGACAAAAATTATGAGGCTATCCACACCTAATAGGAAATATATAACTCTTTACAGAAAATAGCCAACCACTGGTCTAGGAGGAATGATGGGAAGTAGAGATCATCTTGAGAAAGACTAGTCTTCTTTGAGAACCATTTGCTCCAGTTGATGTCCTTGCAGAATTTTTAAGCAGAGGGGAACTGTTCTAATTTAGCAAAGAGCCAAGGTTACTTCTGACAGCATAAATATCTAGGGGAAACTGATATAGAAGGAGTGAACACTTTGAGTTATAGAATTTAGGCAGTTAAGATGTATGTTGTAAACTTTGACCTACAGGTTTCCCTGAATCTTCAAATTATAAATTAAAACTGATTCATTATTAAACAGGTTAATTCTAGTAAATATTTATGTTTTTTAAAAATATTTGCTCCAATGCTTATGTATCTCATCTGTTTGTCACTGTTTATATTTTTGTTTGTTTTTCTCTTCATTTTTATATTTTATAGTAATTCTTACATTCTCACCTCATTATTTTTTACTATAATATATTTACCTCTAAAAATATATATATGTAAAAATAACTTCTTACTTTAAAAAATATATTTATTAAATTCATTTTTGTACTTTAGCTACCTTAATTTTTATTTTTATTGAAATACGAGTCTATAATTAGTTATTATTTATACATTTTTCTTTTTAATTTTGTTCTTTAGAATTTTTAATTTCTTTTTAAAACAAAATTTGATTTTCTCCCAGTTTTATTGTAGTGTAATTGGTATGTAAAAACTGCAAAAAAATCATGTATAGTTTGGTGTGTTAGGTATATGCACACATAAATGTCACTAATACCATAATCCAGATAATAAACATTCATCGTCTCCAAATGTTTCCTTGCACCACTTTGTTACTAATGGTGATGATTTACCACTAGATCTAAAGATACATTTTCTTTTTCCATTCACCTGTTGATGGGCATTTATGTTGCTTCCATATTTTGCTATTTTGAATGAGGCTGCCATGAATATGGCTGTGCAAAAATTTCTTCAATCCACTAATTTCAATTCTTTAAAACATATATTCAGAAGTGAGATTTCAGGATCCTATAATAATACAATTTTTAATGTTTGAGACCTTCCCATAGTATTTTTCACAGTAACTGATATTCTAAATTCCCATCAGTAATGATACCGTTTTATTGAGATATGAAATTCAATTTAAAACAAAATTTGTACTCAATACATGAAATAAATAAATTTTCAAAGTAATTTCCTAACATTAAACCAATGGAAACAAAAATAGCTAAAATATACTTAATTTTATTAAACCTGTAAGTCTACAAAATAACATTTACAGATCGGGAAATATATGAGTTTTAGAGTGTGTGCTTAGCAAGTTCTTGGGTTCTCTTCCCAGAACTACACGCCCACACTCACACACAATTCATACTTAGATACTGTTTTGATTTGCATTAGTCCAACATTAAGCTAAAATGCTATTCTAAAATTTCTGTACTCTTAGAAATTCTTCTCATCCTTTAAATAATGCTTATATTTATTTTTGCTGTCTCAATTACTCAAAATGAATTTTTTAAATTTTTGCAATATAATTGTTTTCTTTAAAGTAAATTTTATTTTACTAGAAAGCTAGCAATATAAATTTTAGGGTAAGAAGGAACAGGATTGATTATCATAACTAATTGAGGGAACATGATAGTTATCAATCTTAGTTGTCTCAACCACTATACTTCTAAACATATTAATAAAGCTGTATAGTTTCACTATTACTTATATTGCTTTCTAATAGCAAAGTAATACATACTCAATATTATTTTTTAAATATAGAAAAAATACCAGAAAGAATTTTAAAGTTTCCCTTAATAATACCAATCTAAGAATATGAACCATCAACTTTCATAGTTTGAATTATATATCTTTGCTATCAATGTCTTTACACACATATCCATTAATAATTCTAATTTATTAAAAATAGTATTTTGTGACATTTATAAAATACTATGATATACGATGAATACTTGTTTTGCCATTATATTTTTTAAAGCAGGATATTTACTAATATCCTATTAAATATCTCTTTGAGAAGGCATATCTGCAAACAGAATAAAATTAAAATTCCTCTGGGAAGATATACAATTATATTGATAAAAACCTTCATATAAAATGGACTATGATACAAAACTTGCACACATTTTTGAGATGAAATAGGGGTTATTTCAGAAATGTCATAAAATCAATAAAGAAAATAAAATATTATATATAAGACCCTGAATATGTACATATTTCTTGCCTTTCCTTAATTATTGATTAATGATTTTAGTCTCCTTTGCCTTTTCCTTTTCCAGTGACAATTATTAAGTATTACATTCTCATATGACCTATGATCATAGTGCATAGTTTTGGCATAGTTTTGATATACTTTCTATTCATCTTTTCAGAGCTATTTTTAATATGTATTTATTGGTATCTTGAGCAAAAATATATTTTTGTCTTCTAATTAATGAAGAACATAGCCTACTTTATTTCCCCAGTTAGCCATCTTCTCTAATTCCTTCATTTCCAAGTGACCACTGGTCACTGTATTCATACACAGACTTTTTTGTTATGCATGAGTATACATAAAAATGTACATGTAGTCATTACTAACTTGTACATCACATGTTAAAAATTACTGCACTCAATGTACTAGGTTATGCAACATCATGTGATAATTTAGTGTGATATAGCATTATGACCACTCATAACAAGTGCTTATTATCTATCATCAAGTTAAAAAAAATAAGTATGAAAACTTTGCTTGTCACAAGCAATAATTTTATGCAAGTAGATATGTATAAAAATTTAGTCACAAAATAAATGAGAAATTATAAATCAAGACTATTATATATGGGTGGAATTATGAATTTTATCCTTCTTTACAGCTTTTAAGATTTATAAATTTTAATAAGCATAGATATTGCCACATGATTATTTTGAGCATGATTTTCAAACTGAAAACAAGACATGTAATGCAAAAATCAGAAACCATGATGTTGTCTCTAAATAGAAAATGGTACTGCTGATTGGTGTCACATAGGGATAATTATCTGAAAGTATTATTAATAGTTTTATTTTTAGGATAAGGGATGCATGCTTTATTTTCTATTTTTTCTCTGAGGAGCAGTTTAATTTGGCTAAAATTTTTTTGGATTTATTTCTTGAAATTAAATGAAGTATTTCCCAGTGTGTTTCTGCTATCCTCAAGTGTTGTGTTTCTTGATATTTTTATTCATTGCCCATTTTTGTATACTCTTAGTAAACAAAATATTTAAATTTCATCAATGTTACTATTCCTTAAGATATAAAGTACCTGAAATAATCTATATAATAATTAATGTCATCATGTATCTATTCATTTACCTGTCTATAAATTTATTTTATGTCCTATAATATGCTTTTATGGTTTTGTATGTGTAAGCATATATTTATATCACAGCTTATTATACTAATGTCTGTTGTTTATCTAATCAATCATATGCATGAATGCACATATATTACTTTTAACAAATGTTAAAATGTTTTCTTTTAACAAAAAGGAATAAGCAACACAATATAAAATAGGTACCATATTCTTTTCTAAATTTTTGCAAAATGCTAGGGTAACACATGATAAACAAATTTTTAAAGAATGAAGGGGTTTATAGCTACCTCTTTAAATTGTTATGAACAAATTTATAATCGATTTTATGACAAAATTCAAACTAAATTGTAAAGTAATATCATTATAAAATTAGGCTTTCTTTAATTTCATCATTTGGGTTTTACACTTTTAAAAATTTGTTCATGATAAGAGTTTTCTTGAGGTATAATTTTATGATAAAATTTAAAATAAAATAATTGATGTAATAATAGAATAAATAAAAACAGATATATTTACAGTACAAATGAAATATAAAATTTATATACTTTATAGGAAAGTGGATGAGTTATGTATAAAAACCCTTGGAATCCAAAGAAATAGGAGAACAATTATATGAATTTAGCAAAGTAAAAAGGAAATTGGTGAATAAACACTCGAATTTAATTCTCTATACTAAGAGTTGACTAAGAACAACTGGGAAATCAAATTATGAAAATAATTGCATTGAAAATAGCAGCAAACTATCACACTATCATTGTCTTTCTTTCCCAAAGATAGAAATGCTAAATCCATCATGTTGAGCAGAGCCTGTGATGGTGTATGTAGACAAACCATGATGACCTTTGAGGGTGTTTGAGTCACACAGAATCATAAAGCTTCCATGGAGAAAGGAGTATTGTGGTCTCTCATAGACTATTAGAGACTGATCTACTTAGGGAGAATTTTCCCCTATCAGGCGAGGCAGAGTTCATGTAAGAAAGAAAAAGTGTCCTTGAGGGGTGGATGCATTGTAGAGTAGACTGTAGAAATAAATGTTGCTATTACATATATAGTAAGAGAGTGTTCAATGAAAGTACAAATTTAATTACATTGGACAGAATTTTTTTTGCAATCAATTGTGATGAAATCACTGGATACCTGAAGCAAAAATATAAAATTAAATATTTATCTCTATTGGAACAAAGCATAATCGAAATAATTCATAGATATAACCTACAAGAACTTATCAAATCATTTTAAAAGGAAGCATGAATGTCTTGCAAATTTGAGGTGTGTGTGTCAGCTTTCTGTTACTCTTACAGATACCCGTTAGAGTTTTTTTTGCTAAGTAATTTCCATAAATCAGGTTGCAGTTTGCTGCAATTCAACATATAAAAAGAATAGGTTTATTTTGGCAAACAGTTTTTAAGATTTCATCTGATTAGTTGTTCCATTGCTTATGGGCCTATGATGAGACAGCACATAATCTTGAGAAAATATGCTGGAACAAAACCAATCACCTCAGGCTGAGAAATGAAAAAGATAAAGAGAAAGGGAATGGTTTCCTATAATCCCCTTTAGAAGCAAGTAAGTGACCTAAAGATCTCCTCACTCTGTAAGACCTCTTAAAAGTTCCACTATTTCCCAATACCACTACTAGTAGTAACCATGCCTTTGACACATGATACATTGGTTGAGATGATTAAGATGCAAATATAGCATGGTGAGCAAATTGTTTTTTGTAAACAATCATACTGGATTACTAATTATAAATGATATGAAATTACTAATTTAATTTTATTAAAATTATATATTTTAGTTCATTCAATGAAAAAATTAAGGTGATTCTATTAGGGAGTTTTAATTATCACCCAAACTGACAAGTTCCAAATCCTAAGTTTTAACAAAGGGACTGACATATTCATAAGCAGATTTTCAAAAGATTATTTTGTTCCAGTATGGCAGACAAACTGGTCAGAAGAAATAATTAAGAGCCTATTGAAGTGATTTAGGTAAAAATACTGTCTTGCTTTACATAGTGGCAACCTTGATTGATAGAAATGGCAGAATAAAAATATCCAGGAGCTTAAATAAAAATTTTTGGTAAATCTGAGATGTGAGTGTTTAATTTGAGTTCAGCATGTTTCTTTTTTTTTTTTTTAATTTTGTATAAGCTAAGTGATTTCTCTTACAGATGCACAGGTTGAAAACAGTCTACTAACATGGTATATAAGACATTCATTTAACTTGAGAAAACCTTTTATTTTCACTGCTTGATTTTCTGCTATTATGAACCAAAGGAGTAAATAAGTAAATAAAATAAACAGAACTGGAGGACATCATGTTAAGTAAAGCAAGCCAGTAACAGACATGTATTACATATTTTCTCTCATATGTGCAAACAATAACAAAGCCAAAAGTAGAAGAGCAATGTTAAGGGAAAAGGAAAGAAAAATGAGTTGGAGGGCTATAGAGGGCAGAAGGTCAGGCAGACACAATAAAGACCTGATATTTGCATTTATGTAATTGTTGCAGAGAAACTCATTAATTTGTATTATTAATATATCTTAATGATTATATTAAAATACAATTTCCATATATATAAATTTTAATGCTATTTCTATATTCTAATGCAATAAATAATGTAGAATCACTCTTACTGAACAGGGATATTTATCTCTTTCTCAGTAGTTTTCTTGAGTGGCAAACTCCAAATGAAAGAACAGACTATTGAATTTTGAAATAGAAGGATACATTTAAAAAAGAAAATAAAAGCTTCTATTTATGTTTCTTTCTTTAGGACAGCACATTTATTTTACTTTTTAAAGAAAAATTAAAATGACTTTATATAAAACACCATGACTTTTTTTATGAATAAAATCCTGGAGAATTTACAAAAGAAAATATTCTCCTCTAACTGATAGGTGAATTTACTAAAGACATACAATATGAATTCAACATAAAAAATCAATGCTATTTTATATACTAGCAACAATCATTTGGAACATAGATTTATATAAAATACAGTCTTGTTAAGGATAATACAGCATTAAAAATAAAATTTTCTTAATTGAAAATGTTTAATTTCTTTTTATTGCCTTGTAGTTTCTTAAAAAAATACTGATTTTGCATTAAATTCACATTCAATTCTCTTTTTTTGTTTACTTTTTTTTTGCTGTGTCTCCTCTGTGTGTGTGTGTGTGTGTGTGTGTGTGTGGTGTGTGTGTGTGTTTCTTCATAGAAATTTAAGTATGAATTTTAGAAAAGCTGTATAAGTGGTTGCTGGCCAGATGTTATTTTAAAGAAGAAACTTGTAGTCATCTTTGTGTCTTGTAAGATATTAGATAACCTTTTCAAGATATGTACTCAATCATGTTAGAGATTCATTAGAAGGACAATTCCTTATAGCATGCCACTGTGCCATAATTCTTAAGAGAAGGCCACAGCTCTTCCCTGGGGTCCTAAAGAATGAAATCTGTCAATTTTTTCTTCACTTAAGGTTGAATTTTATGCTCCAAGTCTTACAAATTAAGGCTTAATAATTCCACCTTGGCAGTAGCTCAACTTGAGATTCCAAGGTGCTTACCAGAAATCTCATTATTCATTAAGTATCCAAATCTGCAGGAAGGCAGAATGCCACCTTTTTCAGATTAAGCCCTCACAATTTTTCTGAGTGACTCATGAGTCCTCATCTAGCTATTTGTTTTGTAGCCCACTGATGACCATAGCCAATGTGAGCTGGCTAGGTTAAAGTTGATATGAAAAAGTATAAAAGAAGGCAGCACTGGCATTTTTATTAATTTTTCTATCATTGGTTTTATTTCTTAATATTCCTTTCTCTATAAATGTATTGCAAAAAACAGGGAGGAATTTAATTGTGTGAGCTCATTTCCGGCGTATAACGTATGAAGGGTTGGTACTTGTTGAAAAGATTATATGTAAGTTATGTAGGGACATTCTACTTGACTTTGATTTACAATAAGCTGTCATTTTTATTTATTGAAAAAGTAACAAAAGTAGCACTTTTGCACATTACTAATGAGTAAAAGCCATATTCATAGATTATTTTCTCACAGAGCAAACTGCAATCTGATTTATGGAAATTACTTAGCAAATCCCTGTATCGTTGATGTGCTAATGTCACAGTTGTACCAATTAATAGGCAACAAAGTGAACAATATTAGCAAAAACGATCATTATTTCTTACAAAGAGCTTATCTAATAAAATATGTTAGAAAACTAAGTTAAATTTACCAGCACCAATGGTTTCTTCATATGAGTCTTGAAAACACTTTCTTGAATTTGCATGACTTTGCATGCAAATTCAATGAATGAAGATTTTGTTTCTCAAAATATCATTATTTTAAGATAAAATAATTAGGAGTACTGATTAACTACATGTTTGTCAAAAGATTCATCCTAAATTATTTTATCCAATAGCTAATAATTGAAATTTCTACATAAATCTTTCATGTCATATTTTATACTATAAAAATCCAATTAAATAGTTCTCATCCTCTGCTTAAAGTCAGAAGCTTGACCTGAGTCTTATGGATTATCCCTCATTTTATTTTTAAAATAGAAAAGCTTTTGTGAAATGAGCAATCCCAATTGAATTATAATAAAGTTAAGAGAGAGACAAATATTTGAGTAATGAAGACAACTTTGTAAAAGTATACAATAGTGCTAAGAGGATGAAAGTAGCTAGAATGTGAGACATACTTTTAGAGTTTCAGATGTTCTTTTGTTAATATCTCTGAATTATAATTTGCCTACTAGATTTTCATTAAAATGAATGTAGTCATTTTAAAGAAATTATATGTGTCTCCTACAGGCCCATTATTAATTGTATGTTGGTTTTTCACTCTTAGGTTAGGCAGTAACTTACCCTTCACATCATTTCTTGCTTGTATTTGTATGAATTGTAATTTGTATATTGCACTAATATCAGTTTTTCTTCAAAGGAATTTTTCATACTTAACAATTTAGTTTACTTTTAAATTATCCAAAATCTTTTTATTCAGAACAGAATACAAACCTGTGAAATGGTATAATAATAATCTCCGATATGAATCTGCAATATGCATACAGGGTAAAAATGGGAGTTCATAATCCACGTGAATCAAATGTATGAAATATGATATGTAAATAGCTTTGTAATGTTTTGAACAACAAGTAATAAAAAAAATTTAAAAAAATTAAAAAAAATCTCCATTTCTTCCACTTTTTGTTTAAACTTTTTTTTTTCTGTTTAGTATTTATTTACCAAGAATTCTTTTCACCTTTGTTTTCTGAGGATAAATTGAATATTACCTGAATGAAGCACTGAGGGAATTTAGTTATGTCAAACTGCTTTAATATTCTTTATGATAATATATGGATGGAAAATAATATTCTGTTTATGTGCTACCTATCATACACACTAATGTAATATATGTATATATGTATACATGTTTTATATGTGTGTGAGTGTGTGGTGTGTGTATATATATGTACATCACATTTTGTTTATCCATTTATCTGTTGAAAGACACGTAGGCTGGTTCTATAACATGGCTATTGTGAATTCTGCTGCTCTCAACGTGGTATGTATATATCACTATAGAATGCTGATTTCAATTCTTTTGGATTCATCAATTTTTACTTAAAAATACCTATCATGTAAAATTTATTTGTTTATTGATAATCTGGAAATATTACTGCTTGATTTTACTAATCTGGAACATTTTTATATTACCTAATGGATGTTACAATTTTGGTATAGTTTGTTGCTCAAAGGTTCATTTGCAGGAAGATTTGTCCCTAGAGTGGTGAGGTTGAGGTGGAAGAATCTATTAGGTCATGGGAACAGCATACTCAGTAATAAATTAATGCTGATCTCACAGAGTGGGATCAGTCTCACATAGGGGATTAATTAAGGCCACTCCATATACACTTGGCCCTTTTGAACACAGGAGATTTCCTTTGTGCTTCCCACCATGATTTGGCATAGCCAGGGGTGCCTCATCAGGATGACAGTGCCTATTTTGGCACTTCAGCCACTAGAATTGTGGATCAAATAAACTTCTTCATAAGTAACCTGGTCTTATATAGGATCACAAAATGGACTAAGATAGCAAGTTATAAGTTTAAAAATGTTATTATTTAGTATATCTATATTTTATAGTTTTGGTCAATTCCTACCTTTTGGCAAAATATTTAGACTTTTAAGATTCGGTTTGATCATGTTTATGATGAAAAGTACATAACAAATGATTTCATATTAGTAATTTCAACACACAATCATATTAGCTTTACTTTTCAGAATTGTTTTTTAACAGTAATGATCGAAATTACACAAATAAAGTTTAAATATTTTACTGTGACATACAGATTTCAATAGATCTCAGAAATTATTGAAATACCTAATATGATAATAATAGAAATATTTTGTCAGTTTTGGGCACCCATTAGCTCTTAATCCCTTAAAGTGACATACTTAAGTAATTTAACTCTCAATAGTATGATCTTTTTTTTTTTTTTTTTTTTTTTTTTTTTTTTTACTATTTGAGCAAAATGAGATCCAAGATATTTTCCCCTTTGTCTTTCAAGGCAGAGAACAAAAACATGAAATCTTATCTGCCTCCTTAATTGTAATGTTATATTGTTTTATGAAACTAAAGGAAAAAGATGATTGTGGTCTTAAATTTTCTGATGAACTGAAGTTTTTTTTCTATAAATAATATCACATTCTAAAATTGCTTTTCCTAAATTTTGAATTATCATTAATGAAGGTAAATTATTAACACTTAGTATGTGAAATACAAATGGATGAGAAACAAATTTAACAATTAGATATCTGGTTAAACATTGTTAATTACTGAATTTATCCATCATCCAACATAATTAGATTTAATAGAAGAAGGTGACCTTAGAAAGAAAATAGATGAAATAGTTCTGAAACATCATTATTAAAGTCAGAAGTAAATAAAAAATGCATTTGATGTTTATGTCTTACTTCTAAGAGATAATAATTTTTAATTCAGAGAAAGAAGAGTATGTTGTGTAGGTTCTTAAGACAATTATTTTTTAGGACTCATTAAACTTATTTTCTAAAACGTTGCTTAACAATTTCCTCTAAGTCTGAATTATTAGAATAATAATTCTGTATATTTGTTCTTCTAGTTTGAAATGAATTAATTTGTACCTTATAATTACTTTATGAATGATGATAATTTTATTTTATTTGAAAATTTATTACTCATCACTGGTGATTTAGATGAAGAAAAGATAATATTTTTTAACTAAAATGTTTAAGATATCACTGAATCTTTATTAGACAAGCTTTATAAACTGAAGTAATTTCATTATCTGTTTTAAAAATTCCACTTATCTCTCCATAAAGTGAAATTAAAAACAAGAATACAATGACATTTATGATTATCTCATATAAGTTCAATTTACTTGATTACTGTTAAAAGTTAAATTCATTTTCTTTAGTGCACATGTTATGGATTACCTCTTTGCTTTCTAATGTACCTCCATAAACTTAAAATCTTTCATAAAAGTTGTGGGCTCACTTGGTCCAGGGGAAGCACACACACCCAAACATCTGAGGAGGTTGTGGTGATATAGTCCAAAAGAGAGATCAGTTTCAGTGAACTCAATCCACTTTTTTATTGTGCGGGCAAGCTTTTATGAATAGCCTGTTACAGGGAAAACATATCTGAGGGTCATAATAATCCAAAGAGCTAGCAACACACTTAGGAGTGGCAACCAATGGGCTAATAGTTCAGTGGCAGAAAAGGAGAAGGAAAGAAATATGTTGTGCACATTAAGTCTCCTATATTATTACTATAGTGATGGGGCTGAGTGCAGTTAGTGTGCTAACCACAAAATCTGGGTTCAATGTTCTGAACCCTGAGAGTACCTCAAATAGGCAACATAGGCAGCTTTCCAACTCATGGGCCCAGTAAAAGCTATAATACCTATTATATGTATTTCAAAAAATAATAACATTGAAAATATTTAAAAGGTTTATATACCCTTACACTATCAACAAAAATGGAAAATCACTCCATATTTAAACACTTGTAAACCATTCATTCAGAATATTTGAATCTCCTGAAGATTATTAGGGCTAATTGATAAATTAAGAATTACAGCTTTACTCCATGTGGTCCTGTTGGCAAATTGTATTTTCATTGAAAATGTGAAAACATCCTTTATAATTTCAGCAAATATTAAGTATATAATAACTTCAGAAACTGTTGGAAATTTGTAAAAGTACATTTCATTCTTAACATAAAAGTGATAATGAACACACTTTCTTATAAATAATGTTACTTTTAGAACTTGTATTACTTCAAATAATTTAACATGAGTACAACATGATTTGTATAATATATATATTATACTTCTGTACACATTACATATAAATAATACCATATTAAATATCCTTTAAGTATGCTTATCTTGGCTATGTTTATTAGGATAACGTAACAAGGTAGATTTTGAACAGATGTGTGTTTATATAATATATTTAGGATACATTATTAAATTTTCCTGATAAATACATGGATGTAAATTCCAGAACTATAAGCCTTGTTTAATTTGCTCTTAGCCTATTTTTCAAAACCCTTTCTCCACCTTATTCACATTAATGGTATTCTTTTAGTTAATTTGAAAAACTAGGTCCTTGTTTCCTCTCTGAGATATCCACTCATGTAGTTCTCAGTATATTCATTGCCACTAACTGATCCATAACTTATCCTTGCTTTTTATGCAAATATTTCTTTAAATATACTTTCCAAAAATCTCTTGCTCTGTTTCTTAAATTTATATCTGGCAAAAGAGTAACATAGTCAGATTTTTTTTATTTCTTCTATATGAAATTATTTATGTCCATATGGTCAGTTTCAGAAAAAAAAAATGTATGTGCCCATGAACTTTTACACATTCTTATAGCAATGAATTTTGTTGTTGTTGTTAAGTTCGGAATTCTAGCAAGTTTTATCTATTTGAACTGTCTTGTATTGACTGACATGCTGATATTCCTATGTTCATATATTTGTTGTATTTGAAGCAAACAAAATGGAACTAGAAATCTTGTCAAACCTGTGGCTCTGCTTTTCATGATGTGAACTTGCATCACTTCCCATCAAGAGGACAAGTCTTTCTCCACATGGCTTGAGTCTTGTGACTTACATGGTCAACAGACTATGACAGAAATGATGATAGACCCCCAGAGATTTTCTGTGTTTCTACTCACTCTTAAAACCCCAGTTTCACTATGAAATTAAACCTATGTTGGCAAGGTATAGGGCAAGGAACCATATGAAGGAGTACTTAGAATTACCACTGGAAAACCAACCAAACTCCAGAAGCAGCACCTCCTAGATAACTTGTAGAAGGAAAGCCAGATAAGGACAGAAGTACTCTCCAGACAATGCACCTTAAATGGTTGACTTGAAAATGTTTGTGCTAAGCCAACAACTGTTCTCTTAGTCTCCTATCATGGTTTTTAACATAGTAAACATTAATCATATTATTTTTGACACCTAGTTATGTGACACTGACATATCAGTTCTCAAGTATATGCTATTGGCATTAGGCCTAGTGACTGGTGGAGGCTGGAGAAATATTCAGAAAAAAAATAATGTCCCATGGTATACAATTTAAAATGTTTGAACTATTATTCCTAATAACATGGAGACTAGAAAATATACCTTTATGAACTTTGGGTCTTTACAAATATGATTTCTAGGCAATAAAATCAATGCAGCTAGTCACTGATTATTAGTCACTGCATATACTATGGAACTGGAAGAAAGAACTAAACAAAGACCTAATAAGCTGGCAGAATTTAAAGAGAGTATCACAGGGCCAGGACTCGCTGAGTTGGAAAATAAAAGGGCTTCTCATGACTGGTCTTCCATTCTGCAGGCATCATCAGAGTTAAGTATAGCCTGAAGTGTAGATCCAACTCAAAAGTACAGCTGTAAACCAATTTGTAAGACCTCTTAAAGGCTTAGTTGCACTCTATGTAGACTATACCAGTTAGAGCAGAAGGCTTAAGGAAAGCTAAAGATAGACTTTAAGTTTGATTCCAAACTAGAAGTAATGCATGCAAAGGGCATGCAAATATATCTATCTATCTATCTATCTATCTATCTATCTATCTATCTATCTATCTATCTTTCTATCATCATTTATATGTGAGTTGTCCCCCAAAAGCTCATTTATGAGACAATGCAAGAAGGTACAAAGGAGAAATGATTGGGTTGTAAAAGTCTTAACCCAATCAGTGATTTAATCCACTGATAGGGATTAACTGAGTGGTAACTGAAGAGGTAAGGTGTGGTTGGAGAAGGTGGGAATTGGGGCATGGCTTTTGTGTATATGTTTGTATCTAGAATGGAGTCTCTGTCTCTGCTTTCCAATCCCATATGAGCTGCTTCCCTCTGCCACACACTTGCCAAGCCTCATCTTGAGTCTGGAGAAATGAAGCATCCTATGCACTAAGACCTCTGAAACTGTGAGCCCTCAAATAAACTCTTCCTCCTCCATAGTTGTTATGGTCAAATCTTTTAGTAACAGCAGAAAAAAAATGCTGACTAAAATATTATCTATCTATCTACAAAACAATTGCATTACTTTTTCACCATTAAATAGACTATCATTTGATACATAGAATGCACACAACTATTTCAAAAGAATTAATGCATTTCAAAGAATTAATGCATTAATAAAATGCTTCCAGTGGGACTAAGGGCAATAGATTGCAAGACTACTGCTAATACCATTGATTTTCCTGAAGAAAGAATTGGGAATCTACTCATCAGCCAATCCAGGTTACTTATTCAGAAGCAGCCAAATAGTGTAATGGAAAGGAAAGAATATCTTAAAGAGTGTAGCCAAGAGCAAAACAAAGAAATCAGAAAACTGGCAAACAATTTATTGGGTAGCTACTCCCTAAGACCAATAGAAAACTTAACAAAGGAAGGTTTTTCACCCTTAGAATAAAGGATACCTAATAAAAAATTTCCTGCCATATTACAAATTGTTGTGTGCTAATCCTAGGAATGTGTATAGTGTATTTGCATGTGAGAGAGATATGAATAATTGTGTCTATATACCTGGCTGTTGTGGAGTAATTACAAAAATAACCTCAACTCTTCAACTGTTTGTGAATCAACCATTGTCCTTTTTATGGTGACTTTTCAGTACCTCTCATTAAGAGGCAGAGTTTATTCTGCACCTCCTGAATCTGGGTGGCTTGGTAGGTAAATTTAGTGAGATTCATTACATAAATGTAAACCAAAAACAAAGTTTATTTCTATTTGAATATCCTTTGTATAAGATGATCATGGACTTTATTGATTTTTAAATTGCTAAACCCAAACCAATATCCATAAGTGATTATAAGTAGAAGTATTTGAGCTAGATTCTTAGATTCAAAACAAATATGTCACCTGAATCTTAAATACAAGAAAAAATACAAATGAAA
Source organism: Ictidomys tridecemlineatus (assembly GCF_052094955.1). Lineage (NCBI taxonomy): Eukaryota > Metazoa > Chordata > Mammalia > Rodentia > Sciuridae > Ictidomys > Ictidomys tridecemlineatus. The sequence goes on along the minus strand of NC_135484.1, from coordinate 89,809,901 downwards.
TTTAAAATTTTATATAAAATGATAGGTAATAATGTGAAGTATCAGAAATAAATCTGCAGAATATGAATGATTTCTGTGAGAATGAAATAAAGAACTATAGAAATATATAGTAAGACCTCTATCATTAAATAATACCACTTCATGGGGAGACTTTATAAAAGACCAAATGAATGAAAGAATACATAAAATTCTTAAGATTGGAAACTCAGTATTGTAAATATGTCAATTTTTATAAAACTGTCTATAGTTTTCATAAAATTCCAATTAAAATCCCAACATATTTCTCAGGGAAACTTAAAAGCTATTTGAAAAATTTTATGGAAAGGTCCAGAGTCAATTAAACCTGAGATACTCATTGTAAAGAATGAGATGTGGGCGGAGGGTGGGGAATAGAAGTTACACCTTACCGAATATCTCAACTTATTTAGTTCTTTAGTAATTAAGTTAGCATATTATTGATTCACAATAAAGATCACCAACACAGAAAATGTGGAGTTCAAAAACCATATATATTATTTCATATTTAATAATCTTCCTATGTGACAGAATGGTATTGAGAAGCACTGGAAAAAGAACAGTCTCTTCAGTTGACAAAGAACAAACAGATATACACAAGGAAGAAAAACAAGCATAAATGTATACTTTACCGGATTCTTAATGCCCAATAACATGAGAGTTGTTCAACTACATGATCATCACAGAAATGAACAATAAAAGCACAATAAAATCAACAAATTGGTAAACATTTAAAAATATTCACAACTCTAAAAATTATTAAAGTGTCTGATCAGCAAGAATGTTTGACACTGAGGCTCTCCCATACCCTTTAGAAAGCTCATGACATAAGCATTTATGGGTACAAACGGGTGAACTATGAGAGCATTATTTTAAATGAAAAAGCCAGATACAGAAAGACTCCATGGTTTCACTTACAAGTGAGATGAAAATGATAACATGAAAAATTGGAATACATAGAAACAGAAAGAACAGAGAGGGAATGGGTAAATGTAGGACAAGAGTTATAAAATTGCAATTATGTAGGAGGATCAAATTTAGAGTTCCAATGTACAGTGAAATGATTACAGCTTATAATATAATTTTGTAAATTGAAGATTTGCTGAGGAGTAAATTTTATATGCTGTTAATACACATATATATTCAAAGGTAACTGTATTATGATGAAGATAATTTGCTTATAGTAAACAATTCACTAAGTTTATGCATATTATATGTATTTTAAATTATATGTTATATATTCAAATATATTTGAAGAGGGAAAGAAAGGAGAAAGGAAGAAAGAAAGAAAGGGAGAGTGTGAGAGAAATGGAGAAGGGGAGAGGGAGGAAGGAAGGGGGGGAGGGAAAGAAATGAAAAGAAAGAAGAAGATGAAAATGGAAAGGAAAGGAACCTAGTTATTTAGCTCAAGGGCAACATTCACTAAAGAAAAACTTCCTTCAGGATGATCAATTCCATGCTTAGTCCCAGGAATGCACAGAAATGTTCATGTATCACCCAAAAGAACAGAGAAGCAATATTCATAGCCATCCCAACTGAAGCACAGTGAAAAAATGAAAGGCCTACCACCAGTACTTTGGGTTAAAAAAATTGTAATGCATTCATGGTGTGAAATTTTACTGTCTTTTCTATTCCCATTCTCCCTCCCTTTCATTCCCCTAATCCAATGAACTACTATTCTTCCCTTCCCCCTTTTTGCATGTGATAGCATCCACATATCAGAGAGAACATACACTACCCTGTCATTTATATCTAAAAAGAAAAATAACTTAAAAAATAGAGGATATGAGGGATGATAAACAGCCGAGGAGTGGCCACTTATAAAAATAAATACATCAACAAACAAAAAGTAAAGAGAGAAATTATCCTGGTGTTCCTTAATCTGTCACTTTAAAATAGAGTTCAGAAGTCAGCAAGGTAAGAAAAATTCAATGGAGCAGGGAATTTTTCTTAGTGATTTGGAGAATCAAACTCATTTTGAGGACATCATAAGGCATAGAATGATAGGCTTTGTGTAAAAGCTTAGATTCCTAATCATCAGCTGCCAGAGACTAAATTCTGACAGTAACTTGTGAATTTAGAAGACAACTCTGAGACTTGATATAATTACAAGCCCATCCAACAACTGAATATGAGCCTGCTGAAACTGTGAGCAGGGAATCAACTAAACTGGGCCTAAGCTCTGAAACCATGCAAACTCTTTTATAAATAATAAAATAGTGTGGTTTTAAATTTTTATGTTTGTGGTAATTAGATATACAACAGTAGAAAATTAATACAAGAAGTTATTCATGTAAACCCCTGTTGTAGGTCAATGAAGTAATGTACAGGGGAATAAAATAATGGTTGAGAAAATAGGAAATTTTTTCTTATAAAACTATTAATCAATCACATTACTAAAGTGAGTGATTTGAAGAAAAATCTATTTCAGCAATCTTCTTATTACTGTATTTTCTAAATGACTAAAAAAATTTCTACTATCAATCTATCAATCTATCCACTTATTTATCTAGCTATGTAATACACTATCAATCAGTAGGACACGTTTTACTATCTTCACAAGGAAAGTACTTGGCGCTAAGAAAACATTATAATGAAACACACAAATTCTACTCGTTTGGATTATGGTAGGAATTAAAAATACACAATAACAACTAAGAAGAAAATTTAAAAGACCGCCCCATGCATAGATAAACACAGGTAAATTATGAAATAATTTAAGATAGAACAGAATGTTTGAGTGTAAAAATATAATAAGAAATATGTCCTGAGGAAAATATATTTTTTCCAATTTATTCTAAAATTTTTGACTATTTTTTTATTTGAAGAAAAAATAAAGAAAAGTTAACTAATTATTTCAGATAATTTTCATTATTTTACATTTGTATCTATTGCAATGTGATATATTTTATATGAGCAAACAACAAATACACAAGAACATCAGTAGCAAAAAAATAACATTATTATTGATTATACAGTTCAAACTGCTCAGAAATTATATTTAAATAAGAAAAATAGTAAACTAATATAATTACTAATATAATAAACTAATAAAGTACTGATAGGAATATAAAAAAATCCTTGTTTTCATACACTCACTGATTCAGACATTTTGTTCTGTAAATTGATATGAATTTTTAGGGAAAAGTGACATTTTATCTATCCTTATGGATAGTAAAAGTGATCCAAATTATTCTCCTACCCCCAAATTTGTGAGAAATACTCATGTAACTCACCATTTAAACATTAGAATAACTTCTGTTTAGGATGAAAAACTAACACCACTGATGCAAGATGCATAAAAACAGCATGATATAAAGTTCAGAATCAATTGTGTTTGGAATGTATAAGTAAAGTTTAACAATATGAATTATAGTTAATTTTTTTCCAGAAGCATTGTCAATGAAGCACAGAGCATAGAAGGAAGACTGTGGAATATTAGGGGAAAGGAACTAGAGAGTGGATTTATTAGATTGTGGTAGGGAAAAGGAAATAGGGAATGGATCATAATACCAAAAATATAGGAGATCTGGGAATCCATATTTGTAAATTAAAACAACTATATGTGAGGGCAATAGTATGGAAGAAAAAATGAGGTTTTGAACAATAACATTTGTCCAAGAAATGTAAGTGACTAATGGACAAAGAGAAAGATAACTAATAATGTTATATTACTTATTATTAATATTAACATTATTAATATTAATGTTATATTGAAAAGAAAATCATTAGAATGTAGTTTCCAGATTGTTTGAACTGAAATAAAGGGCTTGTTTTCTCATGATTGTGGAGGAAATTATAGAGGTATTAAAGATAAAAAATGCTTACATTTCTAAAGAAAAATATAGATTAAATAAGTTTTGTAAGGAAAAATAATTTTGCATATGTAAAATTTGATATTATTGTGCACCTCATCAGCAAAGCAAATAATAATAGTCTCAAAAGATGACAAATACTTCTAATGAGCTATAGATGATGCTATAAAAAGACATACATAGAACTAAGAGAAATTATCTGGCAAAACAAAGAAGCCCATTCTGGCGACTCAAAACCACAGAGTGATTTCTACCATAAACATCTATACAATTTGAACACACATAACCACAGTGTGTACTCTATTATGTACAATGCACCTTTCCTGTGTAAAAATTAAACTCAAAAAGAACATACAGAGTCCCATCTGTCACTTTTTAAATCTCTTGGAAATGTTAACTCTTCTATGAGTTTGAATCATTACTCCACGGATAATGTTTACTTGAAACAAATTCATCATCACTAGTACTTGAGTTTATATGTGAAGACATACTCTTATGCATAGAGAGGCAGATTTTTATTAAGTACAGATCTACAAATAGTTATAGCATTGTCAAGTAATCAAATGCCTATGCTGATAGTTTGTTGTTTTTTAATATGGCCACTTTTAATATTTATAATTTCATATTTCTAACCACACCATTCTACATGTTATTTCTACTCATCTCATCACTGAGAAAATCAAATGGGGTAATTTAGTCTCTTATTTGTGAAAAATTTTTTTTTTGGTTTCTATAGTTCTCTGTTAACATTATTATTATCATTAATAAGAGGAAGGGCTAGAAAATGAAATTCTCATTTTGTTTGTTTTAAATAATATCTCTATTCAAATACTATGAAATTGTTTCTTTTGAATTTATATCCTAACGTTCAGTTGGAAACTGGTGAGGAGGTAAACTCAAATTACATTGTAATTCTGTAGCCATGGTGTCAAATGTGGGGTCTTATTTTCAAGTGCATTACCTTTGGGCTAAAGGAGAAAATATCATAGAAAATCTGTGGTTCCCTGATATTGCCATTAGCTGAGTTTAAAGCCCTTAGATAGCGATTTTCTTTCTGAGACCGCTGCAATTAGAAACTCTCAGTCCAATCAGAGATATAATACTCCCTGCCGATTCTAAAAGTCATTTGTTCTGCCACAGCCTCCTTTTCTAAACAATCTCAAACAAACAAAAGAACACAGTGTCACCCACAGCTCATGAACACTGTGTCACTAAGGCTGCTACTCCTAGAACCAGTAGGTAACAAGGAAACAGGTATACAAACTCACAAATTCCACTGCCATATGTCCCTTGCAGTTGTTCCTCAAGTGTTGCTATTTTCCTTGGGATAGCCCCTTTTGTCTTTTGTTGTTGTTGTTGTTGTTTGTTTTCCTTTCATACATGAGAATAGTTGAGTGAATTACATTCATAATTATCCAATCACAGCACAATTTTCATAACTCTGTATATAAAGGATATTCACGTCAAATTATGGCATTATACATGAGTTCTCTTATTGAATTTTTTTTGCATTACAATTGTTAATACACCTTTATACCACAATTTTTCATATCTCTGTTTGTATATAAGGTATGTACATTTTGTCGTTTTTGTTGGGCTTTTGCTATGTCAGTTGCTGTCACCACTCTGCACCTCCCACATTGTCACTACTGCCACCATTAATGCTATCACCAGTAGCACTACCATAACTGTTGCAGGGCTCTGTGCTCTGCTGCAGAAGACAAAATACAATAAATTTTTCCTTCTCTATTCTTCTTTTATTTTTTATTTTTTTTCCAGTGAACAGTTATTCCTACAGTTTGGGGGTGGGGGATAGGGGAAGGAAAACAAATATGGTTTCTTAAGATTTCCTCCTCCTCAGAGTTAGAGATCTGAAAGTGCAAATGTGAAGTTGAAAGGAAAATGAAATCATCCAGCACATAATGAAATGAGTCATTACTGTTAGGAAGATGAAAAACCTAAGTGGATAAAATGGTGGTGGGCACATTTAGATCCATATTTGATGTTCGAGTGAACTGAATTTGCTGATGCATCAACTAGGGCTTGAGTGAAGAGTTCAAGAATACATCCATGATTTTTATAACATTTGTATTGACTGAGGTACTGAAGAAAGCATAAAGTATTCCTTCACAACATATATATATATATATATATATATATATATATATATATATATATGTATCTTAATTCTTAGAGGCTATTAATGTGCTGTTTTATAGGAAGGGACTATTAAGATTGCAAACAGAAGGAATTATCATCTGAATTATCCTGGATTATGTAGATAGGCCCTGTGGAATCACAAAGAGTCCTTAAAACATTAAAAAAGTTGGTAGATGAATCAGTATCAGAATGATAATTGAAAGAAAGACTAAACCATCATTGCCGCTTTGAAGATGGAAAGGGGCCATAAGTCACAGTGGAATGGTAGTCTCTAGAAGCAGAAATTGGGGGAAAAAACAATAATTTTTCCCCAGAAACTTCCAGTAGAAATGCTGTCAGGACAATAATTGCCTTTAGTCATTGAGCTTTTTTTTAAACCAAGAATTGAACCCAGGCACGCTCAACCATGGAGCCACATTCCCACACTTTTTTTTTATTATTATGACACTGGGTCTTCCTAGGTTAGTTACAGTGTCCCTAAATTGCTGAGGATGGCTTCAAACCTGCAATCCTCCTGCCTCAGCCTCCGGAGCCACTTGAATTATAGGTGTTCACCACTGTACCTGGTTTAATGAGACCTATTCTAGACTCTAAGAACCAGATTTATAAGATCACAAGTTTGCCTTGTTTAAGACAATACGTTAGTGTTCTTTTTTAGAGCAGCACTAGTCAACTAGTATTGTACAGGTTTGATATGTGGAAATGTATTGAATGGATCAGAAAAGACCATGGTTGTTTCTTTTCAGAAGGAAAAAAGGAAGATACAAGATTTGTAGTCCAGATAGGTAGATTAGAAAGGACAGAGAGGAGGGTAGGGTGGGGGCTGGGGCAAAAAGAAAATGAGTACTCTTAAAAATTTTAAATATATTGATTTTTAATTCATAAGCCCTCATTTTAATTCTATTAAACAACAAAAATATATATCTTAGGGAAATTTGAACATATCCTAGATCTTTAATGATATTAACCATTTACTAATGTAGGGGTTTTCTTAATGAAAATACTGTAGATATGATCATTACTTTAGAAAATTGATAGTATTATGGATATTTTGAAAATGTATCTCTAACTTTTTGAAGTAATCATGGAAATATTTAGAAGCAAAATTATATGATGTCTACAATTTGCTTTAAAAAAAAATGGTTGACAGTTGAAGAGGTTGGATTTTACATGGTACCAGATTGTCCATTAGTGAATAACTGATTGCCACAGTCTGGCTGGGCAAAATAACCTGGGGGCGGGCTGTGACAAGCAACTTGTGAAGGTTGAAACAGCAGGAGCCACTTTATTGTAGCACAGCAGAGGTATATATACATAACTAATTACATAGCTTGACTCAATTTAGCATCATCCAGTTACAGTAATTAGTCATTAAAGAATCCTCATCATCTTAATAATTATACACAGCTTAACTTAATTGACATAATCTAGACACAGCAGTCAGTCATTAAGGAATCTCCATCATCTTAATGGCTCGATGGCATTACTTCTCAAATCACTCCTTCTGGCAAAGTGCCAGGCGCCATCTTGACTTGGTTGTGGCCCTCATCAACTGGTAAAGTTGTGTTATAGGTATATTAAGAAGTCATTTTATTATTCCCTCTACTTTTCTGATAATTTCTAAATTTACTTACCACATATTTAAATTAACTGGTTAACGTGTTTGGGATAAATAAGACACCTCAGACAGGAATGCTAAATTTTGTGAGCTCCCAAGAGTTAGCAGATATTATGGTTCTGATTTGGAACATCCCCCAAAGCCTCATGTGTTTAAGGGTTGGCCCTCAATGCAGCAGTGTTCAGAACAGGGCTAAGTGATTGGACCATGGGGCTCTGGACCTCATGATCCTCATCTATTAATTTTAGGTTCCTATCTGATAGCATTATTGGGAGGTGTTAGAAACTATAGCAGGTAGCGACTATTTGGAGGAAGTAGGCCACTGTGTGTGTATCCTGGAAGATTATTTGTTGTGCCTTGTTTCTTCCTCTCTCAGACTGCTTCATGGCTCCCTTGAAGTGAGCAGTTCTCTCTGCTATATACTCTCTGTCATAATGTCCCGCCTTACCACAGGTCCATCACAATGGAGCTAACCAATGATGGACTGAAACCTCTGAAAATGAATTTGTCCTCCTTTAACTTGCTTTTCCTCAGATATTTGGTCATTATAAAGAGAAGCTCTTTAGCACAGCAGCTATTATATGAGTGCAAATATGTTATAAATCCATTAACCACTTCTATACTAAATGCATAATAGGAATTCTTCAATAAGTCATCACAGAAATATTTCTAGAAAATGCATTATATCAATTTGTAAATATTTTGAGCAATCACAAGGATTAATACTCATGACCCTAAAGTATCCATAGTTAAAGTAATTTGAGTATGTTTACTGTATTCTGTGTATGTGTGTGCTAAATTTATGTGCCACATTAACTACATATTTCTTAATGTACTATGTGTAGTACATTATATAATGTATTATATACAGATAATGCTGACAAATCAATATTAAAAGACAATTCAATCCAAATATGGTAAGGGACTTAAATACACATTTCTCAAAAAAGATAAAGGTACATAAATAAATTAAAAGTTGTACATCAGCCATCAAGCAGATTTAAATGAAAATCACAATGAGATACTGCTTCCTATCCACTAGATTCAAAAAGTTAATACCCTTAAGCATTGACAGTGATGTGAACAAATCATCACATTCATGCATTGCTGGTGGGAATGTAAAATGCTGCCACCACTTGGGAACAATCTGACAGTTGCTAAAAGGAGTAAAATAGCTTCCTTGTAGTCCAAAAGATCCATTTGTTGTTGTTGTTGTTTTTTATTTACAGCCAAGGGACCTTCCAACCCTCTTGTCCATCATATTTTCTCCTCTGCTGAGCTGGTTGGTCTTCTGTATATGCTAAATATTCATTAAATCCACAAATATCTCAAATGCATTTTATCCCTTCTTGAGAAAGCCCTTAGGTCTGAATGTCTTTATGCACTGTTGCAAATGGAGTTTGTTCCAATTTTTCAAAGATTTTCATGAATAGTTGTTTCTTCATTTCTGGTTTCCTCTTAGGACAATTTTCATAGGCTTTAATGCTCTATTTAAAAATAACTTTCATTGTCACTGGTAAGCAAGTCAGCAGAAAGACTATTGTATAATTTCAACCACCAATTTCATATCTGTTTACACTTAAGTCTTCAACATAGAGGTGTAAAACAGAGGTTTCCCACTTCCATCTTCCCAGATATAGCTCAAATTGACTCAACTTACTTAAAATATAGTCTGTATGCAGAGTAATTACATATAGATATATTATTTCTCCCATGTTAACAGCCTAGCCAATATTAATAAGGAAATAAATATTTCCAAATATAGGAGAGAAAAATATTGCCTTGTTGACTAAATGACTCAGAAGTTCATAAGGAACTCAAATATTAGCCCTGTACTTATTCTATAGGACTTGTGTGTATGTAGTCATATCATATGAGTGCTTTGGAAGGTTATTAATTCCCCTTCTGAATTTTATTTTATTTTTTTTGGTTATTCAAAACATTACAAAACTCTTGACATATCATATTTAATACATTCGATTCAAGTGGGTTATGAACTCCCATTTTTACCCCAAATATAGATTGCAGAATCACATCGATTACACATCCACATTTTTACATAATGCCATATTAGTAACTGTTGTATTCTGCTACCTTTCCTATCCTCTACTATCCCCCTCCCCAATCCTCCCATCTTCTCTCTCTACCCTATCTGTTGTAATTTAATTCTTTCCCTTGTTTTTTTCCCCTTCCCCCTCAAAACCTTTTATATGTAATTTTGTATAACAATGAGGGTCTCCTTCCATTTCCATGCAATTTCCCTTTTCTCTCCCTTTCCCTCCCACCTCATGTCTCTGTTTAAAGTTGATCTTTTCCTCCTGCTCTTCCTCCCTGCTCTGTTCTTAGTTGCTCTCGTTATATCAAAGAAGACATTTGGCATTTGTTTTTTAGGGATTGGCTAGCTTCACTTAGCAAAATCTGCTTTAGTGCCATCCATTTCCCTGCAAATTTCATGATTCTGAATTTTTTAGGGTAAAATTAGATGGAGGGGTAAATAATTCACTGTTTCACCATCTCTGCCTAAGAATCTGGTGTCCAACTCTGTAAATGCTAATGAAGCAGACAATAATTTAGAAAGAGAGATGGAATTACTTACTAAATCACATATTGTATTATATGTATATACAGTCTATACAATTATGTTGAAAATTTCTCAAATCATATAGGAGTATGCCAACTTATTTCACATTTAGATTGTCCCTTTGCCTATTTTATGGTCATATAACAATATATTTGCATTTGTGTAAGATAGGAGGGGTTGAGTCATTATTTAGGTTAAAGAAAATGAGGGGTTGCTCCTCTTTTTTTTGACACCTGTATTCAGACCTAGGGACACTGAACCATTGAACCATATTTCCAGCCCTTTGTATTTTATTATTGTTTTTCTTTGTCATTTTGAGATAGGCAGAGTCTCACATAAGTTGCTTAGGACCTTGCTAAATTGCTAAGGTTGGCTTTGAACCCCCCCCCAAATATTTTTCTGCCCCAGTGTCTAGAGAACCACTGGGATAACAGGTATATAACACACGCACCTGGCACTCCTCACTTTCTGAAGAGTTAAGTTGTTCTCTTTTTTCAGATACTAAATAATTCAATTAGGCTGTAAAATTTTACAGTCAGTTATCATACTATTGTTCTAGATCAGCTTTGTTTATTTTCCTTCCTTTTTTTTTAATCTAATTTGTGTGTTTGACTGACGTCAATGATAATGTGGCCTAAAACATAGAGATTTAATGTGTTAACATCTATTCTTAAAATACAAGTAAATAATTAATTTCCAGATGTGATATAAATTTTATCCCATGAAGACAAAAATGTTCACAAATGCACATAGTTATAATTGACTTAGCATATTCTAACAAAATAGGAAAATTAATATTTAAATTTAAATTATAGTTAGATATGAGAATGAACAAATATGAGGGCAACATTCTAAATATAAAGAAATTGAAGAAATGGTTATATGCACATAAGTGCAATGAGTAATCAATGTTTAACACATTAGACAAATGTTGAATTAATAAATATATTTAAGGATGTAAGTATAGTCATATATAATGAATGAATAGATGGAATAATGATAATATTTACATAATTATTCAGAATCTTACATGCAGAATAACACTTTCTGCCCTCAACAGAAAACTTCTCTTGAGCTTGATAGGTATGTAATTTAAGAAACTTGTTTCCTCTATATTCATGTTCTATTTTGTTGAAAACTACAATAAGGAAAATAGTATGTAATCGTAAACTCTGCTTATTGTAGCATATTTAGCTTACACAGTGCTCGGTTTACTTTATTTGAGTGTATCCATGGCCCCATAATTACAAATGAAACTATTGTACTAAAACTTTTAATAAAAATGTAATCTAAATTTACCAGTAACTTAACCCATGTAAAATTTGAACTTACACATAAAAATAAAATAAAGATGTTGCGTCCACCAAAAACTGAAAAATAACTATTAAAAAAAATTGAACTTACTTTGTTGTTGTTGTTGCCTTATTTATTTTGTTTGCTTTGTTTTTGTTTTTATCCAAATGCTCTTTTTGTAGAAAGGGTACTTTTTTCCATGGGAGTTTTAACCCCTGAAATGAAATGTGAATTTTTGAAGGAAAACAATTCTGTTCATAATTTATCAGCTGGTGTGTGTGTGGGGAGGGTTTCCTCCTTTTTTTTTTTTTTTGAGAACTTGTCAAATAGTTTTTTGTTTGTTTGTGGTATCACAAACAAATAGTGGTATCAGTGGTAGCTGCCAATTTTGTGAACTAAATGGGTCATATATCAATGAAATATGTTGATAAATATAAAAAAATAACCAACATTCATGTATGTTAATCATAATTGGCTAATATGTGACTGTATAAGAGATACTAATATTATACTATTAACATATGGGGTGATATAAAAACAAATACAAATAAAACTTATTTGAAATTTATTTTATAGTGAGCACTTGCCAGACAGGAAGCAATAGAAAAAAGCTACTATACAAATATATCCTTTTAAAAAAGACTTTCAAGCAAAATGTTAAGCAAGAAGTGCATTCATTTCTGAAGAAATATTTACATAAAATGGATTCTGTTTATAACATTATTATTTCATATACTTCCCATTAAAACTCATATTTCAATTTTAATAAACTTAAATATCCCATTTGAGTCTTCAAAAAACAGAAATGACCATACTACAAAACTTATTTACTCAGATAAGCAACCCATTTTTTTTAATTTTATTTTTTTATTGGTTGTTCAAAACATTACAAAGCTCTTGACATATCATTCATAATACACAGAGTCTTTTATAGCATCATTTTATAATATTCCACTTTCATTATATATTCTGAAAAATCCACTCTCAGTTTGTTGCTTACTTCTTTGAAGTTAAGCTATAGACCAAAGTCAATTCTTTTTAATATATTTCCATTTCATTTCTTTTTCATTATTTTTTACTATGATTTGTCTCAACTTGCTTCATTTTTTATTTATCATGTTTTGGTTTCATGCATATTTTGCAAACTGCAGCTTGAAGTATTGATCAGTTTCAGGAAGTTCTCAACAAAAATAAAATTTCTCTATAAATTTTATTTCATCTATTATCTTTTTTCTCTTCCTGGCAATCAAATTTGTGTGTATTAAACTTTGCAACATGCCTCATATTTCTTTTATAATTTTTTTCTGTATTTCTCATCCCCTTTTACTTGTTCCTGTTAATTACTCTAGATACATTCTCCTGACTTATACTATATAGTTCATTAGTCTTTTGTTTCAGTCCTCTATTAAACATATGTGTTTTATATTTTATTTCCAATACTTCATTTATTAATTTTTTCTTTCTTTGTTTATTTACTTATTTTCATACTGGGTCTGAACCCAGGGGCACTTTGCCAATGAGCAACATTGTCAGTCCTTTTTATTTTTCATTTATGTTGTTGAGGATCTTCCTAAATTTTTTAAGCTGGCTTTGAAGTTTTGGTCCTCCTGCCTCAGTTTCTCAGCTGAGATTATGAGGATATGTCACTCTGTCCAGTTTATAATTTAATTTATAATCTAAACTAAATCTCTGGTGAAATTCTCTCTCTCTCTCTTTAATACTCTTGAAACTTCTAATCATAATACCTTAGGGTTGATTTTTGTGTCCTGTTTACCAGTATATTGGTGTTATTTGAGAGAGTGATCAACATTAAGTAATAGAAATTAAGAAATACTTGGTAATTTTTTTTTCTCCAATGATGATTTATGTACCTTTGGTTAGACTCTTTGAGCACAAGCAGATCTTCTTGACAAACTCCAGACTGGATGCAACTTTATAGAGCTCATCTACATCTAGTTTGCTTTTCCTGCTATAGTCCTCACTAACAGTATGACTGTTTGTCATCTTTGCTTAACCTTGTCATGTCCTGGAGTTCAATATTTGTCCCCCTAGGTCTGAAAAATATAAAATATTTGGTTATCATTTTAGTCTCCCAGCACCTAGTTTCTCAAACATTCAATAGTTTCTCAAACATTCTTTTGATTTTTGTGCAGCTTGGGATTCAGCAAGTGACTCAAAGCAAAGAGTGCATAGCCATTTTAGAAGGAGGCATGCTTTCTCTACATTTTGACTTCTTAATTTCCAGGTTCCCTGGACTCCTTGAATTCCAACTTCTATCATCTCACTTCAGTGTGGCTCCTTAAATCTCAGGTTGCTTCTTTCAACCAGTGTTTCTCTGCAACAAGTTAGCCATACTTCATGGGGCAAAGGAAAGGCAAATGTGAGATTCATTGCCTTCCTTCCTCTTTGGAAAGGTATTAATATATGCTTTTAGTATAAATGTAAATTATAACTCATTTTGAGAGGAAAATTAGAAAAGAGAAAATGCTAATAAAGTATGAGTGTAAAACTTCTCAAGAGAGGAAAAGAGAAGTGCAACAGTGTATATCTGTTTACAGGATTATTTCTTCAAACTACTTTTGGAAATATGCAGAAGAAGATATATACCAGTAAAAGAAAAGAAACAGCTCAAACTCACATATCAATCAGTCTGTCTTATAATTGCAGCCAGTTTTATAAAATAGAATATTTACTACAGAAAGTACACATCTAAAATGGCAGCATTAGGATCTCTGAGTCCCTTTCTCAAGTGAAAAATTCATAACTTGTGAAAATTATTTTTGAGTATTTGAAAACACTTGAAAATTCTTAAAATTATCCTAGAAGAACAGCATTGATTGTTTTTCAATAAAATTTACAAAGTCTGTAGCATTTGAGGCACAAATGATGCTCTCCCTCGCTCATTAAATCAGCAAGGCAAATTCGAATACTGAATGTTGTAGGCAAAAAGATGAGGTTTCTTCTTCACTAGCTACCAGTCTAGGGCTATGGTATTTCCATAACTACCAATATTCATCCCACTGCTTATTGTATTGCAGAAGCTCTATTACAAGCAAGAGCAACTATGAATTCTATGCTTTCTTTTCTTTCTCTGTTCCTCCATTTATGGAGTACAAACTCTGTCCCAGTTGCTGCAGACTGAAAATACTGGATGCCAATTGTTCTCACTCCAATTTTGTCCTAGGCTGTAGGTCCAACATCAGGAGAGTCAAGTTGAAAAAACCAGAGGCCACAATCCCTCCCCATTACCTTATTTTTAAAGCATGATGTCCCCTGAGAGAAGTAGGCCATTACTCTACCCTCAGCTCCAAAGCAGTGGTTTATGTTTCCCTGGAAGGTAATGTAGGTCTTAAAAGTGTGAGATTTGAAGTTCCCCTAGGTAGACTAGTCAGGAGTGGCAAATAAATTACATTTCTTTAAACTGTCCCAAGGGAGAAGCAAAGCCCTTCTGAGAACTCTTGGTGGAAAGGTGATGATTGAGATTGCTTGGTTGATGGTAAGTCCCTGTTCAAAGAGGATTCTGAGAGGCTCTGAATTTATTGGATCATGGCCTTGAGTTCAAACATTAGCTGCCCATAGGTAGAAGAGATATGGGCACAAGCTGATAAGCCCCAATTTGGTTGCTTTGCTTACAACTTTGTTTTGTTTATCTTGAAGATTTCTCACAGTAAATCCTTTTGATATTTAAACCTGTATAATAAACCTGCAGAGTCTTCTCCTGGACAGTCTTCCCCTGAGTCCTGCTTTCTCTATATTTGTGTCTGTATTTATTTCAGTACTCTCACTTCCCCATTGGGGAAACTGAATAAACTTCACGTTAGCAGCCACAGACTGATTTTATTGGAGCAGAGCTCAGAGAAGTTACAGCCTAAGGTCACTGTTGAAAGTATGGAGATTTTTACTGTAGGCAGTTAAAAAGAGGAAGGTATTCCATGACTGCATAAAGTGCAGATATAGAAATGTGACAAGATATCCAAGGAAACAAACACTTTAACAGGAGTCCTTGTGAGGTCAGAACAAAGATCAAAGGTTGGTCTCCAAGATTGTCTGCTATGATTCAAATGTTTATGTCCTCTAAAATTTACATGTTGGAACCATAATTTCTAAGTGTAATGGAACTTGACAGTTTGATATTTGGAAGATAATTAGGTCATAAGGGTTAAATTCTCCAGTATGGATAAATCTAAAAGATGTCCATATATAAGTTAGATAGCATGCTCTCAGCAGGAACAAACTCAGAGGACTCTTTAATCTTGGACTTTGTAGCCTCCAGAAGTCAGAGAAATAAATGTTTTCTAATCACCCACTCAATGTTTGTTTCATTTTTTTTCTGGATGTTACTAAATTTATATTTGTATTAGTAATAATTATTATATAATAATTAACAAAATTCACTGTGCTTAAAGTAGAATAGTGGGATTTGTCATTTTTATTAATAATCTTATTGAATTTATTTAATCTTTGTAAATTTTTTTCTCTTTAGATATATATAATAGTAGAGTATATTTTGACATATATATGCAAATATGTATTATATCATATTCCAATTGGTATCTCTGTCTTGTGGTCATACATGATGTGGAGATTCATTATGGTGTATTCATATACTTAGGAAAATTGTGTCAGATTGATTCCACTGTCTTAACTATTCCTATCCTTTCCTTTCCCTTCATTTCCCTTTGTTATTTCTTATATCAACTCAAAGTGAGACACTCCCTGGAAAAGGGAATGAGATTCAGTTAGATCACAAAATAAAGCACTTCATGTCTCAGGACATTGTCAAAAACAATGCTGTGTATACAAACAGAAATGATTACTACAGTAAAGCATCATGTCATACAGTGTATACATCAGCTTTCTTTTTCAATAAGGAAATGCCTTTAAAAAAGAGTCAAGTTGTAAGCTGATAGTCACCAGTAGAAGGAAAACTCCAGGACTAGAGGCATTTGATTGGTTGGATTTCCCCCCACACCCATAGGCAAATTCTTTTTAAATTATCTTTACAGTGTAGACTTCTCTGCATGTTATGTGACTTAGAACATGTAATTTGGTCCCTACATTTTGAACTGAAGTCTAATGAATCAACATTTAGAGAAAAATACTAATGAGACAGGAAACTATATGTTTCATTATTTACTTTATTTTGTTTTAATGACATTTAAAAAAAATGAAAACCACAAAGAAGTATGAGACATGGAACAAAAGATTATTGTATATGTGTGTATATGTGTCTAACAATGAACATTATGAAATCCAATGAAGTAGTTTAGAAGAAATAAAGCTTTGCAAAAACTTAAATAGAAAAAAAATAATAGAGCAGTCAGTTGGCAATTATTGGAAGCTAAGAGCTGAATATAGTTCTAACAGAGGTAGATCAGCTAAAAGTTTAGCAAGGAGAACAGGAAAAGAGACAGTCAAAATCCTGGAAAAATCAATGCCATCCCATACAGTTTGTGACAATGTGTAAGAATTTCTGAAGATGTTAGGGTTGTTTAAACTAAAGCAGAAACTAGGTAAGAAAGATGGGCCTGCTTTCTTCAAATATCAGGAAATTCTTCATTTAAAAAATTGCTTATAAAGGCAAAAATACATCAAAGAAGTATTTATTTGAAAAGACAAACTTAAGCCTTAAAAAAATAACAATACACAAAACCATGCAAGATGGAATAAACTGTTTACTAAGAGGATATATCAGAAAAGACTGATTGACAAGCTGCCACAGATAATGTAGAGAGTTACTTATATGAAATGAAAGTGTACATGTTCTTTTGCAGTATAAATTTCTAAAATTGTAGCATTGAAGAACCTTTTTTATAGCTATATCTTTATTGGTAAGTGAGGACTTTACACTTGCGTATTATAATGCTAGAAAGAATTTGTTCATTTGCTCTTCAAATTTAATAGAATATTATGGATGGGTAATGCTGAGATATGTAACAGATACTTAAAAATATCCAGATGTTCATATAATTTCAACTATATATATATATATGTATTCATATATACACATATATATTTAAAGCTATTTTTAGTAAACGTTTGTCATATTAAGAAAATATAGGGGCTGGGTTGTGGCTCAGTGGTAGAGTGCTTGCTTAGCACATGCTAGGCACTGAGTTTGCTCCTTAGCACTACATAAAAAATAAGTAAATAAAATAAAGTTATTGTGTCCAACTACATCTAAAAAATAAAATATAAAATATTCTACAACATTGTTCTGAGATTCTTTTGATCTACCTTTATTTAAAATGGTGTCAAATTTAACTGAAACATTGGATTTCCTTTAATAAAATAACATTTTTTTGCATAATAAAGGATTGCCTGGAAAAAATGTGAATAGCATTCTCAGCTGATAATAATAAAGTCAAATCAACTCATTTTCCACAAGTGGAAATAACTTTATGGAAGAGTAAATGTCAGCTCAGTTACCAGCAGATGGAGAAACTCTCAGACTAGAAATATTTGGCTATTCAGCTTTCTCTCTTCTCTAGATAATTTTCTATTTAAAATTTCACTGTTTCAGGTACATCTGAATCATGTCATTTTAATAAATATAATACATATAACACTATTCCTCATACCAAAGTCCAGTGAACATACTCAAGAGTAAAATATTATTTAAAATTCCATTCTTTGGTTTCTTTTATTTCATTGGCTTTAAGAAGAAATGAAAAACAATGGACAAATATGAGATGGAAGTATAACAAAAGACTATGCATCTCCATATTTTTAGGTAGATAAATCTTACTCATCCTAATTGCAGCATAAAAACATTCTCTGTGACAAGACAAAAAGTTGTCATGTTGATAGCCTAGGCAGTTTGAAATGAAATAAAAATGTATCTTGTCACGGTAAGACTTGTGCTTGATTGCAAAAGCTTATTTGAATACATGTTCCAGTAGCCCCCCTACCTCTGCTATCAGCATGGGAGTAAGCAAGAAGAATGAAAGAAAATTATTTTAACCCAATCCTATCTAAATCATTCCCACAGTAAAATAAAACTAAACTATTAATTCAAGGTCCATACATAAAAGTATGAGCCACTCATTGGTTGTATTGGATGAAAGATAGAATAAGAAGTAACCAGCCTCCTCTTTAATCTCCAACAATTTCACACAGGGCAATGCAAGGTCACAGTCTTGACAGTGTCCTTCAGGGTCCCTATCTGTAATGAAAGGTATTGTGTTTGGGACTCCCTGAATATGGCTTGAAGGAGATTTGGTGCTGTATAAAATCACTTGTTTACAAGGTGAAAGCCAAAGTGTCATGTGGAGATTTAGTGAGCTATTGAAGCAGGATAACCTCTCATAAAAGTGTGTTAAAGAACTGCCAACCTCAGGAGGAGCACCTTACTCTGGACTAAATTTATTTTACACTTTTAATCAGGCATTAAGAAAAGAAATAATTTTCTAGAAATTTAAATACCAAGGACGTATTCTGATAATTTTATTTGTGGATTCAAAACAAGTAATATAAAATTACTGTATCATACCACTAATTATGTTGTATCAATTCATTGCCTCTGAGATTTATGTATTCTTTCATGTATGTTATGGCTTATTTTTTTAAAGAGAGAGAGAGAGAGACAGACACACACACACACACACAGAGAGAGAGAGAGAGAGAGAGAGAGAGAGACAGAGAGAGACAGAGAGAGACAGAGAGAGACAGAGAGAGAGAGAGAGAGAGAGAGAGAATTTTAATATTTATTTTTTAGTTTTCGGTGGACACAACATCTTTGTTTGTATGTGGTGCTGAGGACCGAACCCTGGGCGCATGCATGCCAGGCGAGCACGATGCCACTTGAGCCACATCCCCAGCCCAGGCTTATTTTTTTTATGTAAAACTCAATTTTGAATTTGGCTTTCCAGAAAGAAGAAACAGGGGCTGGGGATGTGGCTCAAGTGATAGTGCGCTCGCCTGACATGTGTGCCGCCCGGGTTCCATCATCAGCACTACATACAAACAAAAAATGTTGTGTCTGCGGATAACTAAAAAATAAACATTAAAAAAAAAAGAAAGAAGAAACTTTTTTAAATGTTTTCTATAGACTTTTACAGGAGGAAATTGCTTGACAGTCATTGCTTACAATCTTAATATTATCATATTTGATACAACTATAATAGGAAGGTCCATTTTGTTTGTGTAGGACAAAATAGCATATTAGAACAATTTTGGATAAAGTTGATTATCAATGTCTCTGCTAGTATCATAGATTCAATTTTTTCAAATACTAAAGAATGTATGATATTTCATTCAGACTTACATGGTAACTGTCATTAGCAATGTCTTTGTTAACTTTATGCTGATAGATAGTAAATTATTAAATATATTTAATACATTTAATAGTAAATTATTAAATATTTGTTTTATATTTAAAACAAATATTCCTGCAGGAAATATCGCTTAATTCATAGAAAGTTCACCTCTTTGACCAAGTTTCTTACATTTCAAGAAGGAACTTAGTTCTTTTGATTCACTGCTTTAAACTCATTGAGAGTAATAATAATTAAAAACCAATCTTTGTGTTTATATTAGTAATGATTAATTAAGTTTTATTATAAGTTTTTTTTTTCCTGAACGTTTTTCAGGAATGGATCATACTTTCTTCATATCTGAGAGGTTTAAGAAATCTCAAACGTAGATTTATTGAAGGCATCTATGAATTATTTTGGATATTCAAGGGAAGCAACATTTAGTGGAAATTCAGTACAAATAAAATGATTACATAAATAAACCACTAAAGTATTACCTGGGGATAACTTCCATATAAACAGTATGTATTTAAATGTAAAACACTAATTGTAGTATTTAAACACAAAAAGAGAAATCGTTACATGAAAACGGAGCCAACATTTCATGTGAATTAAAACAGTTATTCCTGTTCTGATCACCACGACCCCTGCCTGAATGCACAACAGGGAGAAGGATAGCTCTTTCATTTGTGGATTTTATCTCAACTTCCAACATTTTTGAACAATCAGTGCTGCATTTTCACCGAAGAGAATTCAAACCTAAATGAAATAGAAATGAACATCATGCATCATTCCTTCGGGTATCCCCCATGTTAGAAAAGAAAAACACAATTTCTTTGTGAATGTGGTATGCCCTTCTCAGGATGGAATTATCACCACCAGCTGAATCTGGGCAGCATTCTGGATTGCAGCCAGCACTCTGCTATGTGACTGCACTGATGAAAGAGCAAGGTAAAAATTTTAAAAAGTTGAAAAAGGCTTTCTTACTATTAAGATACATTTTTCTTGTTTCAGCTTTTCATTGTTTTTTCCTGAAATTGACAACAACAACTTTTTCCTAATTCTGTTTGTCTCTGCTTCTCTGAAATGATGAGTATTTGAAGCTACCTTACTGCTATTTTTGCACACTTTCCATTTGTTTGTGTGTTTACATATACTGTTCTTGCTGCATATTTAATATTAGTAATAATTTAACTTAGTTTTTTATTCTTAGTATAAACTACTTACCAGTATAACTCTGACATACTCTTTTGCATCATTACACATCACCATGGTAAATTAAGGAAAACACTTTGCTGGTTAATATAAAGAATATTGATAACTATGTTGTTTAAGCAAACTATAGCCATAGAATTTTCTCTTTTAATTTTATGACTGAAAATTTGCAAATAGGTAGGTAGGTATAGCTGTCTCTTACTGAGATAGCATATTTTAAGATACTTTTTCATAAGGTACCAGAGTATATGTAAAGGTGTAACAGCATTATTATAGTCTGTTACATGAATATTCAGAAATATAAAAGCTCATGTCATAAAAGCCACTAAGAATCCAATTCTAGTGGATTCTTAGTGGCTTTTATGACCCTGAGAATATTTGACCCTGATATATGCATAAAAATTCCATAATTACATAGAAGTGATGTAATAATATGTAAGGCTTAACTTAACAGGAGGAAAAGGAAGCATGGGGTGCTCAGTTTGCACAAAAATAATAAATGAAAAACTCACTATATTCTGATATGAAATAAATTAATATTTTGCCAAAATTTTTATTTCATACATTTAAAAGTTTTTCTGAACTTGCAAAACTCCCAAATTCTTACTAAAATTGGTAATAATCAAATGAATAGCTAGTCTTCATTTAATAGATTTTTGAGTTTTATGTCAGCATTAACAATATTCATTGTCAATTGTTGACATTTTAGTATTTTCCTTTTTGTGCTCAGAAGAAAATCATTCATTTAATGATAGCCTTAGCGTTTATATTAAAATTTAATTGTGAATTATGGCTAAATTTCAAATTATAGTTCTACCTTAAGATTGTCTTTTTTTGTTTACAAATCTGATTTTGTCTGTATAAATTAAGAAAAAAAATCACATTTCAGTGAGAGATTTTACAGTTTAAATTTTCTTTGACCACTGATATACACTTATAACTTAATATTCTTGACTTTCCTTTTAAAAACACAGGCATTTAACCTAACAAGCTTGTTCCACTTATTGGAACTTTTTTTTTTTTGCAAATCTAATAAACTTAACATGAATATAATAAGTACAATAAGTCTCAAGTTCTCTCACATAATCTGATAGTGTGCATTATCATTGTAAGGACACGAGTTGAAATTTTAAGTAAATTACTCAATAATATATTTTAAATTTGTTTTATAGGATATTCATTATTCTATTATGCTAGCATTTTAAAGTTTAGAGTAAACCAAAATGTATAGATTATTGTCCATCTCCAGATATTAAAATATAGGTTTGACTTACTTTACTCTCTGTATCCTAAATATCCATAGCTTTAAAAAATATACTTAGAGAAACCAGGATTCTCCGTTACTGAGCATATTAATGTACCAAATATATATGCTTGGTCAGGAAATATATATAGATATTGAGACTAATATTTTTCAAGGTCCAAACTGTCATTTTCTCATCTCATGTAGAATAAAATATAAATGCTGTAGTTCACCAAGCCCTAAATAATCCTAGCCTTTACTAATTCCTTTTAGAACTCTCTCTTCTCTGTTACATAGTTTTACAGGATTATTCATAAATTCATGTGCTCTTAATTGAAAACGTTTTTTCTATGTTTTTCTACTGCGTCTTTCTTCTAGTGCCCCTCCCCAGGTCTTGATTCTTTCCATTTTTCCCTCATTTTCTCTCTACTAAGGGATACCTTCTTAACCATTCTTTCAAAAAGATGATTGATAACACATAATTTCACATTTTTGTCATTTTTTCTTCTGTTAGCATTTTTTTCTTCCCAAATATTTGTCATGTTAAGTGTGTGCATATCTTTAAAATGATAATTCAACTGTAATTATTTATTAATTTAGATTTTCCCTTAGGATCTCAAAATTATAAGCTATAGGGATTTTTTTTCTAATTTTTTTGTAACAAGTCACTTTGTGAAATTATCTTTACAATTCAAATTTCACACATTCCTTGAAAACTCACTTTTCAACTACTTATCCTGTTAATTTGTTGTTTTCTCATAACTTTATTGGATATTTATCATTAGAAACACTTATTTCTATTGCCTTCCTCTTATTCCTACCCACCTCACAAAATATTAATTAGGGGATTTTAGAGAGAATCAACTTATATACTTATTTTTAACTTTAAAGGAAAGCCAAATAGAAACTGAGGTAAAGTGTTGGCCTGAGCTGTCAATGCTTTTCCAGGTTGCTGATGCATGTAGTTGGAGTTTCATGGCCACAATTCACCACATCCTGACTTGTACTTTCAATATCTCACGTGTGTTAATCTCAACAGCATTATTCTACAAGGTTTTTGGAGAAATCAGTAATGGGTATTCAAACGTTATCTCTGCTGATAATTATCTATTTAACCTTGAGTAAAATCTATTTCTTAAATTCAGTTATAAAATTAGAATGTTACCAATATCATCACTAATACCTTAATCTTCTAATTTTTGGTGTATTCAAATTACATGAAATAAGAAATATTGTTAAGCAAGGTATTGGAGTTTCAGTTTCACAGGAAAAAAGTCAACCACATGATTATAAAGTTCATATTCAAATTCATCTTCTTTATCATAATAGTATGATGATAAGTCAAATGTTTGTAATAATCTGATGACTTGCAATAGCAATAAGTATAGCTCCCATATTTTCTATCAGAGCTATCAAGGTCAAAGATAGGTCAGTCTAAATCTATATTAGCAAATATTTAATTGTCTTTCACATTTAAGATACTATTTGAAATTCCAGGAATACAGCAATGAATCACATATACAACCCCTTTACTTACATTGAGTTTATATTCTTATAGTGATCATTCGTTGTTGAATTTTAACTCCTCAAAACCTCATTACATTAAATTATTACTTTATGCATAGATAGGGTCTTTAAAGATTTAATTAATTTAAATGAAGTCACTAGATATGTGAGTTCTAATCCAACATAATTGGTATGCTTATAAGAAGAAAATTGCATGTTTGTAGACATAGTCAAAAGACCATGTTCAAAACAGGGAGAAGATGGTCAACTGCAAACTACAAAAGAAGCATTAAGAGAAATCAACCCTGGTGATACTTTTATCTTGTAATTATTGTGTTGTAAGCTATGAGAAAATAAGTTTCTATTGTTTAATTCTCCATTCTGTAATATTTTGTTTTGAGCTCTAATAAATTAATAATAGAAAATAAGTGTATAAGTATATATATATATATATATATATATATTATATTACATTTCTATATGTGTGTACATAGCATATATATACACAAGTACATATATATATGGATATATACATTACTTGAAGCAGGTGCATATATCTGTGTCAGTAGTTAATTTATAAACAATATTAAATTATTCACTAAGCTAAATATATTTGCATTTTATGAGAAGATTGTTGGATTACATAAGAGTTCCACTAAAGAAAAATTAAGTGACTTTATAGTCTGATACTTTCAGTTTTAACATCATTGAAGAAAAATACAGTAACATAAAATTCTTTGGTTTATTTTAAATTATAATTCTCATTCTTATATATATGATAATTTCAAAACATATAAGCATTTTTTCTTACTTCATGACATCTCTTTCACATTTGTCTAGAAAATGTTTCCTGACTTTGGTATTTATAACTTAGTATTAAGTGTATTTCCTAATAGATACCAGGTATCCAAAAAAGCTAGACATTTTATAATATAAAAATGACCCATTTTTAAAATAAAGTCAATTTTATTCTTAGCTAGTATAAGATGTATATATATATAAAGTGAAGTTTATTAATATTACAAGTAAGTATGTATCTGTAATATCCCACATATCCCTTTGAAATAAATAAACAATGAACATGTTTTTGAGAAAATTAAGATAATGTATAGATAAATTTTAAAAGATATAGAAACAAGTAAAAATTACAGTAAAAAAATAGGCAAAAAAACCACACACACACAACAAAGTGTGTATCATAAGTAATTATCATAAGTAATTCTCATTTTTTTTGTCCTTGGAATACAAGAAAAGAATGATAATAAAAAATCAGTCTGTGGCACTCCCCAACTATATACATGACAAGGTTGTTGTTTACATTAAATATATTTACATACTAACATATATTGAATAACATACAATTCTGTAGAAATCATAAAAAACTGGAATAAACAAAAATTTTCTTTTAAAATTTCTCTTCTAAGAGAGAAGATGGTAGAAAAAAAGATGGACTTTCCAGTAGTTCTTCAGCATCAGATGTAAAGATCTGGTAAACTGCTCCTCAGAGAGTGGAAAATATGAAACTCACAAACGTTTAATCCATATAACCTAAAAGTGGATCTTAGCAGAAGTCCCTATAATACAGACATCTAAAAGAGACCAGCATCTCCCTAGAAACAGGGGGTGTGCATCAAATCTCAAATATCCATTGACAGAGTTCCAAAGATCAGTCAAGATTAAATCCCAACCACTGGAATTTCCAATTTAGAACTCTGCACCATCCGCTCAATAGAGGAATATACAATTTGTCAGCACTCCTCACTATATCCCATTATATACTGGAAGATAGGAAACTACTAAAATCATCCTTGGCCCTTAGTCACACTAGGAAAGGAACACAGCAACATTAGTCTAAACAACCCCCAGCCCTTGTCCCAAAGTTAAGAGCCAATAAAGAATGAAATTTCACACATACCAATAGTCTTGACAACCTCTACAGAAACAAACCCTGTTGTTCTAATTAAGATTTTTTTCTTTTGTTCTCATTTCTACATGTTTTTATCCATATTTTACTTTTTAAAATTACTTTAAATTCTTTAAAACTTATCACTATGTTTTAGTATTATTTCACTATTTATTTTTCCAATCTGTGAAATTTTGTGGGTGTGTATGTTGTGTGTGTGTGTTGAAGGGAGATTGAGTTTTCACCATATTAATAATGTTTTTTAAAAAATATACATGCTCATATAATTTTACTTTCATTTAAAATGCTTTTTCTGCACCTGTTTAGCCTTGGTTTGACTTGTGTGACATAAGATTATACAAGAGTTTTAGTTGTTTTGATCTTGCACTTGCTTGTTTGTTCATTGTTTGGCTTTTGTCCCTCTTATCACCTCTCTTTACCACAAATAACCTACTTTTTCTCTTCCCTCTTTCCTTATTTTTTATTGCTATTTTTTATTCTTCATTTTCTATAACCAAAATTTGCTACCCAAGACCTATCTCTACTCTATTCACTTTTTAAAGTATTTCAAAGTTTCTTTTGTCTTTCTACCTATATTCTCTTCACTTAAGAACCTGAAATCCCACCATCTAATAGAATTACTTGGTTTATATAATCCCTACATCATCCATGTTGTGATTAAAATAAAGTGAAATAGTTAATAGATAAGTGACGTTTAATGTTTGATGTAGTTCACAGTTTTATATTGTCAAAACTGATGTCAAATGCTGACCTCATGTTTTCTACATAGGTAGTAATTCCTATATAACTGTAAAAGGAGACACCAGATGTTTTTCTTAAGGGTATACATCTGTTGCTGATATTAGTGCTATATTGGGGTGGCTCCCTCCTCTAAAATAGGATGGGAAGTGATTGGTATACTTCAAGTTCAGATTTATACAGAAATATGAGTAGACCCAGAAACAATATGAAAAAGTAAGGAAAAAAATAAATCTAAACAAACCAGAATGACTGAATAGCAGACTCCACCAACACCATAAAGGAGAGAATGTCAGAGAAGGAATTTAAGAAGTTTACAATTAAAATAATCTATGAGATTAGTTAAAAATGTTGTAAGAAGTAAAGTCAGAGTCAAGACAGAAGAAGTAAAATATTGTTTCATTAAGGAAATAGAAATTCTAAAGAAAAATAAAACAAATTCTCAAAATGAAGAATCAATAAACTAAATTAAAAGATGGATGGAAAGCATTGCCAAGACTAGATGACTTGGATTATTGATTTTCAGGCAATGAAGATAAAGTATATAACCTTGAACATAACATTGATCATGAAGAAAAGGTGTTAAGAATCCATTAACAGAATTTTCAAGAAATATGGAATTTAATTAAAAGGCCAAATCTCAGATTCATTGGTGTATATGAAAGCTCAGATATACAAACTAAAGAATGCACAATCTTTTCAATGAAATAATAAAAGAAAATTTCTCAAATCTTAAGAATAAAATGGAAAATCAAATTCAGGAAGTTAACAGAACTCCAAATATTTAAAAAATATAACATACCTACTCTTAGGCACATTATTATGAAAATGGCTGGCATACAGAATAACTATAGAATACTAAAAGTGGCTAAGGAAAAACAACTGGTCATATTTATAGGTAAGCCAATCCAGATCTCTGCTAATTTTTTCAACCCAGACTCTAAAAACTAGAATGCCTTGGAACAATATATACAAAGTTTTAAAAGAAAATAGATGCCAACCAAGAATACTATATCCAGCAAAATTAAGCTTCAGATTTGAAAAGAAGAGGTAAAAACCTTCCCTAATAAACAAAAGTTAAAGGATTCACAACTAGAAAACCAACACTACAAAACATATTCAATAAAATATTTTGTGAAGAAGAAATGGAAAATATAAATGAAAACCAGCAGAGCATTAAAATAAACTAGAAAATAGTATATTAAAAAGAATCTAATTCAACTTAAAAACATAAACAAATGAAAATAGCAGAAAATAAAATTATCTCTCAATAATAACAAACACTTAAATATAAGAAACTCAATTTTTCAATCAAAAGACATAGACTGGCATATAGGATTTAAAAACAAGAGCCAAAAATATACTGTATCCTAGTGTATATGAGGCACTGGGTTCAGTCTTCAGCATGACATAAAAATAAATTAAAAAAAGGTATATGTCCATCTAAACTAAAAAAATTTTTTTTAAAAAATCAAGAACCAAAAGACTTGTTTCTTTGATAAATTAAACAAAATTGATAAATATTTAGCCAAGCTAACCAAGAGAAAGAGAAAAAATCCAAATTACTTAAATATAGGATGACAATGGAGATATCACCGAAAACATTACTAAAATACAGAAGATAATCAGAATCCACTTTGAAAACCTATACTTTAATAATAAAAAATCCTTGAAGCTATTGATGAATTCCTAGAGAAGATGATCTATCTGAATTGAATTAGAAAGATAAAGAAAATTTAAATAGATCAATTTCAATAGTGAGATTAAATAAGTCATCAAGAGCGTAGAAACAAAGAAAATTTCAGGACCTGATGGATTCTCACCTGAGTTTTACCAAACGAATAACAATCATTCTCAATTATTCAATGGAATAGAATAGGAAGTAACTCTTCCAAACTCATTGTATGAAGCCAATATCACCTTGATGCCACAACCATACAAAAACACATCAAGGAAACAAAGCTTCAGACTAATATTCCTGATGAGAATAGATGCAAAAATTCCCAATTAAATAATAGTAAAATGCATGTGAAACTACACTAAAAAGATAGTGCACAATGACAATGTGTTTCATCCCTGTGATGCAAGAATAGTTCAACATAAGGATGGAGATCTCTCTCTCTCTCTATATATATATATATATATAGAGAGAGAGAGAGAGAGATATAGATAGATATCAACATTAATAGAACTATAGAAAAGAATCACTTGATTTCCTCAATAGATGCAGAAAAAGCATTTGACAAAATACAGCACCTCAGGATTAAAACACTAGGAAAAGCAGTATCACACCTCAACATTGTAAAAGCTATGTACAACAAACCCAAGAACAACATCAATCTAATTGAAGAAAAAGTGAAAAACTTAAATCATGCCCTCTAAAAGTAAGAACAAAACAAGGATGTCCACTTTCACTACTTCTATTCAAAATAGTCCTTAAATCTCTAGTCAAAACAATTAGGCAAAACAATGAAAAATAAAAAAGAGGCAGATATAAATGTGAAAAGAAGAGCTAAAACTATCTCTGTTTACTGATGACAGAATCCTATATTTTGAAGACCAAAAAAAAAAAAAACTCATCAGAAAACTTGTAGTATTCATAAATGTATTCAGCAAAGTAGGATACAAAATTAACAATAATAAATAAATTGCATTCTTATACTCCAGTGAAAAATCATCTGAAAGAGAAATTAGGAAAATCATCACATTCACAATACTCTCAAGAAATAAAATACTTGGGAATCAACCTAATTGTTAGAATGGTCAGAATCCTAAAAACCCTTTCCAGAATCGGTGTAATTTCCATCAAAATTCCACTCTTTTTTTCATGAAAATGGAAAAAGCACTCATGAAATTCATATGGAGAAAACAAGAGGCCCAGAATAGCCAAAGAAATATTTTTTTCTTTTCTTTTTTTTTATTAGCTACACATGACAGTACAATGATCTTGACAATTCATACATTTGAATCAAATGGGGTATAATTTATATTTTTTATGATTGTACAGGTTGCAAAGCAAGCTTTAGTGGAAAAAAAGAAATCAAGAAGTATAAAATATCAGATCTAAAATTATGCTTTAGAGCAATAGTGAAAAAAAATCATGGTATTAGCATCAAACCAGGCAAGAAGATAAATCGGACAGACTAGAAGACACAGAGAAAATCCGTCCCCACAAAAAAAAAAATAGAGTTATCTCATACTATACAAAGCCACCAATTACATATATTGGAGAAAAGATAATCTTTTGAACAAATGATGTTGGGAAAACTGGAAATCCATATGTAGTAGAATGAAATTTCACCACTATCTCTTATTCTGCCCAAAACTTAGCTCAAAGTGGATCAAGAATATAGGTATTAGGCCAGAATTGATAAAATATTTGACTTTGATTTTCTCTATCTGGTTTATCTTATTTAGAATCATTTTTCTACCTCCTTGTATTTACCAGCAAATGCCATAATTTTATTTTTGTTTAGGGCTGAGTAAATCACCATTGTATGCCAGGCACAGTGATGCATGCCTATTATCCCAGTGGAGCAGAAGTCTGAGACAGGAGGATTGCAAGTTCAAAGCCAGCTTCAGCAAAGACAAGGTGCTAAATAACTCAGTGAGTCCCTGTCTCTAAATAAGATATAAAATAGTCCTGGGGGTGTGGCTCAGTGGTTGAGTGCCCCTGAGTTAATTCCTGGTACCCCCCCAAAAAATGAGCCATCATTGTGTGTGTGTATACATGTATATGCACAGATACAATAGTATTTTATATTTATATTGAGCCCATCATTTCTGTTTATTGTGACAAAACTGTAATCATCTAAACAAGAACAATTTGGTTTAAAGCTGTATATCATTTGCTTTGGGTGCTGTTAATATTGATCTCCCCTTTAAAGGGAGACTTCAGAGACTGGCTGGGACAATATAAGATTATAGGATAGAAATGTAATATGTCAGATTCACACTGCTACAGGGGAAGACACACAGAAAGCATGAAAAGACAAGGGGAAAAAAGCACCCCAAGCAAACCAAGATGATACGAATATAGAATCCATTGACAGCACTAAAGATGACGTGTCAGAAAAGGAACTCAGAATGTATATGATTAAAATTATCTGAAAATCAAACAATGATATAAGAGAGTAAACACAGGAAACAAAATATTATGTCAAGAAAGAGATAAGATTCTGGAGGGAAAAAAAAAAGAACAGAAACCCTTGAAATGAAGGAAACAATAAACCAAATAAAAATTCAATAGAAAGCACCACCAAGAGACAAGATCACTTGGAAGACAGTACCTCAGACAATAAAGACACAAATTATACAATCTTGAAAATAAAGGTGACCATATAGTGAAGATGGTAAGGAACTGTGAACAGAATTTTGGAATAACATCAAAAGAACAAATATAAGATTTGTCAGGATAGAGTCTTGTCCACATCCCATGCAGGCAATGGAATTTGGGGTTCCTTTGTGTGAAGCAGGCTGGCTGCAAATTAAAGCTAAGGAGAGAAGATGGAAAAAAACAAACAAACAAACAAACATGACACAGAAAGTAATTTTGGAACGCAAGGGTGAGATGGCTTTTTGAACTCAGTGGTTCACTTCCACAGTGGAAAAAGAGAGCAAGGACCCACATTTGCTTTATTTATATGTGGGGAAAACTTCAAAGGTTTTCCATAGAATGTTCTTTGCAAAATAAGGTAAGAGGTTGGCTGCCCAGTTCCTACTGGGCCATGCCCTGCTCCAGAGCTATGAGATCAGTCTTCCTAGCCCAGCAAAGACAGAGATCACATGCATTATGCAACCCATTAAGTGGGAGAAGCCACAAAATAACTTACAGTGCCAGACCAAAATCTCCTTGGCTCAAGGACAAGTGAATCAAATAAACAGCAGCACAAAAACGCTACATGACTTTAACATATCCCTCTCACCATTGGATAGATTTTTCAAACAAATACCAAAAAAAGAATCTATAAGAACTCAATAATAGAATCCAAAGTTGAAACTTAACAGGCATATATAAAATATTTTGCCCATCAATTAGCAAATACACATTTTTCTCAGCAGCATATAAATCTTTCTCTAAATTAGACCATATGTTATGCAACAAAGAAAGTCTTAGCAAATACAAAATAAAAAAGAAAAATAGAGCACTGGAGTTGTGGCTCAGTGGTAGAGCACTCTCCTAGCATATAATGTACTACCCTGCATTCTATAATAATGGAATGAAATTAGAAATCAATGATAAAAAATAGAAGCTACTCCAATAACTAGAGATTAAATGATACACAATTGAATGAGCAATGGATAGCAGAAGATAATTTGAGATGAAAAAGAAAATATCACAACCCATACTATTGAAATACAAAAGATAATTAAAAACACTTTTGAAAATTTATACTCCAATAAAATAGAAGATCTAGATGACATTGATGAATTTCTAGAGATAATGATCTTCCCAAACTGAATCAGCAGGACGTAAATAATTTAAACACATCTATTTGGAAAAATGAAATATATGCTTCAAAAGCCTACCAACTAAGAAAAGCCTACCAACTAAGAAAAGCCTACCAACTAAGAAAAGCCCTGGAAGAGATAGATTCTCAGCCGAGTTCTACAAAACCTACCAAAAAAAAAAAATTAATGCTAATCCTACTCCTCAAATTATTTCATGAAATAGAAAAAGAGAAAATCCTTCTAAACTCATTCTATGAGGCTGGTGTCACCCTTGATAACTAAGCCAGACAAAGACATATCAAGGAAAGAAAACTTCAGACCAATATCCCTGATGAACACTGGTACAGAAATATTCAATAAAATTCTGGCAAATCACATACAAAAACATATTAAAAAGATAGTGCACCATGTCAAATGGAGTTCATCCCAGGGATGCAAGATTGGTTTAACATATGGAAATCAATAAGCATAATTCATCACATAAATAGACTTATAGATAAAAATCATATGATCATCTCAATAGATGCAGAAAAAAGTATATATGTGACTGCATGACCAATGTGATTCTGAAACCTGTACACTTAGAAAAATGAGAAATTACATCCCACCTGATTCAAATGTATGATATGTCAAAATCATTGTACTGTCATGTTTAACTAATTAAAACAAATTTTAAAAAATTCTAAAAAGTATTTGACAAAAATACAACACGTTTAAAACACTAGAAGAACTAGGTATAGTAGGAACATACCTCAACTTTTGTAAAAGCTATCTATGCTAAGCCCAAGGCCAACATCATTCTAAATGGAAAAAAAATTGAAGCATTCCCTCTAAGAACTGGAACAAGACAGAGTTTTCCCATCTCACCACTCCTATTCAACATACTCCTTGAAACTCTAGCCAGAGCAATTAGACAGATGAAAGATATTAATGGGATATGAAGAGGAAAAAAAGAAGTCAAACAATCAGTATTTGCTGACAACATGATTCTGTACTTAGAAGATCCAAAAAACTCCACTGGAAAACTTCTAGAATCAATAAATGAATTCAGCAAAGTAGCAGGATACAAATAAATAGCCATAAATCAAATGTATTTCTATACATCAGTGATGAATCCTCTGAAAGAGAAATTAGGACAATTACCCCATTTACTATACCACAGAGCTATAGCAACAAAAATGACATTATATTGGCACCAAAATAGACATCTAGATCAATAGTACAGAATATAAGACACAGAGACAAACTCATATAAGTACATATACCTTATACTAGACAAAGGCACCGAAAACTTACTTTGGAGAAAAGATAGCATCTTCAAAAAATGGTGCTAGGAAAACTGGAAATCCGTATGCATCAAAATGAAATTAAACTACTATCTCTCACGGTGCACAAAACTCAACTTGAAGTGGATCAAAGACCTAGGAATTAAACCAGAGACCCTGGAACTCATAGAAGAAACATTAGCTCCAAATTGTTATCATGTCAGATTACGTCCTGACTTCCTTAACCAGACTCCTAAAGCATAAGAAATAAATGAAGAATTAATAAATGGGACAGATTCAACTAAAAACCCTCTCAGCAAAGAAAACAACCAATAACATGAGGAGAGTGTCCACGGAGTAGGAGAACATCTTTACTACATTCACATCAGATAGAGCACTAATTTCCAGGAAATACAAAAAAAAAAAAAAAAAAAAAAACCAAAAAAAAAACTCAAAAATATTAATACCAAAAACCAAAATAATAAATAACCCAATCAATAAATGGGCTAAGGATATGAACAAACACTTCTCAGAAGATATATATTTGATCAACAAATATATGAAAAAATGTTCAACTTCTTAGTAATTAGAGAAATGCAAATCAAAACTACACTAAGATTTTATCTCACACCAGTCAGAATAGCAGTTATCAAAAAGACAAGCAATAATAAGTGATGATAAGGATGTGGGGGAAAAACTCATATATTGCTGGTAGCTCTGCCAAATGCTGCAACCACTCTGGAAAGCAGTATGGTGTAATGAAATAAAAGGAGATACAGAGACAAGATGCAGAGACAGAAAAAATGGCCACTTGTCTAAGAGGCCGCATTTATTTATACCAATAGGTTACATTAGGTCATTAGTGCCATAACTACATTATTGTTTATTGTATCACTAAGGTTGCTTATTCCACAGTTACATTTTACAGTTATAATATGCAATGTTGGGAGCTATGTGTAGCTCTCAAAAAAGTCCATTGTTTGAAGTGACCATTAGGTGGGAAGGTCCAGGAGCATAGGAGCTTGCTGAAACATTGTAGTTATTTGGTAAGCAAGTTGATTTATTCAGAGGAGTTATGTGCCTGAGATCAAAGTTGAGGCTGGTAAAACTCTAGCATAGAGGCTTCTCATGCAGGGCATTGTCATAGCAGCTAGACATTGCACATGTATTATTTATCTCACTAGTTCCTTGGAGAAACTGCTGAATATTCCAAACGTGGGAAACAGGGTGCCTGTTACTGCCCAAAAGTTTGCTCACCAGAGGAATGCTTCCCTGTATATTTACACAGTCAGAACCCTTAAAGAATGGAGATTCATTAGAAACTTGGAATGGACCCACCATCTGACCCAGCTATACCACTCCTTGGTCTTTACAGAGGGCTTAAAATCAGCGTACTATAGTGATCTAGCCACATCAATGTTTATAGTGGCTCAATTCACAGTAGCTAAACTGTGGAACCAAACTAGATGTCTTTCAATAGATGAATGGATGAAGAAAGGGTGGTATATATACACAATGGAATATTACTCAGCATTAAAAGAGAATACAATTATGGCATTTGCAGGTAAATGGATAGAGCTGGAGAACATCATGCGAAGTGAAGTAAGTCAATCCCCCAAAAAACCAAAGGCCAAATGTTCTCTCTGATAAATGAATGCTGATCCATAATGGGTGTGTGTGTCCATGGGGGATGGTGTACATAGGAAAAATGGAGGAATTTTGGTTCTGTAAAAGGGAGAGAGGGTAGAGAAGCGGGCATGAGGGCAGGAATGAGAGTGAACTGAGATGAATATCATTACCCTAGTTACATGTATGACTGTACATATGGTGCAATTCTGCATTGTGTGCAACTAGGGAAATGAAAAGTTGTACTCCATTTGTGTACAATGAATTGAAATGCATTTTTCTGTTTTATATATATATATATATATATATCACATAATTTTTTTAAAAAAAGCAAGTAAGCTACAAGTAAAAAAAAATGGAGTGGATAAGATTCCACTCATGTGTGATTTTGCTGTGGAGAACTCAACTATTATGTACAATTACAATGCTCTAATTAAAAAATTCTATTGTTTATAATACTAAGAAAAATAACTGGCTCAGGAAAAAAATCTGTTCTTACTGAATTTTATATCCCTTAGCAATATAAATCAGGTAAATCAATAATCTTTGAAATCCTACTTTTTTCAAAGCAAAGAAGCCAATTAGAGAGTAAACCCTTGCTTAGAGTATTAAAATATTGAAGTACATAATATGGAAAATCTTTTTTTTATTATCTTACACAGAGAACAAATTCTTTATTTTGAGCTTTATTGATATAACTAGTAAAACTTCTTCATATTCAGGGTGTATATTGTTTTGCTTTCATACACATGTGCCTTATGAAATGATTGCCACAATTATGCTCCTATCTATTACCTCACATATGTATCTCTTAAAATTTCACATAAACTTGAGGAGTTTATATTTTTAATAAATTAATGTATCTTAAAATAAAACAAAAATCTTTAAGAAAATTCACTAGTGAACTCAACTATGTTCTAGTGGCAGGAGGATAGATGAATATAAGGAGAGTAGACTTTCTCAGCTTTCGTCAATGGAGAGGTCTATAGCACACACAAGTTACTTGCTAGTGTTAAGTTTTAGGAAATATTTAACCACAGTAAAAATGAGAAAATGAACCCCAAATTCTATCAAATAGTGAATCACTAGCCATTACTCAGATCACATTATATGTGATACAAAAATAGTAATCTATAATTAGGATATCAAGTTATAAATATGAATGGGCCAAATATTCCACCTAAATGTACAATAAATCATACAATTAATTAAATAGGAAAAAAAAGAAGGTCTGGTGTCTTCAAGGCATTGATTTACAATGGATTTGACACCAGGCTCAAAAAAATATTTAACTAAACTTCTCAAAAGATCATCTTTAATTACCATTTTACTTTTCAAATAGAAATGCTACTGCCATTATTTCTCTATTATTTAATAAAAAATGACTAGCTCTCCAACTTCAACCTGTATTTTCTACTATATGCAAGATATTAAATTTATCACTAGAAGCTATTATAAAAAAAGAAAATATCTAACTGAAGAGAGCATTAGAATTTATTCATAAAAATAAATTTTTAAACTTGTTATAGCATCACAAAGTAAGAAATATTTTTTTGTGAGACATACATTCAGATGGGATAAAGATTTACATGCCTTAAATTTTTGAATTAACATCTAAAAAACATTTAATATTTTACATAATACTATTTTCAATCTGAAATATTTCATAAATTTGAATTATTTGTTTTGGTAATCTGTCATTATTGATCACAAATTATTGTAAGTCAATACAATATTGGCAAAAATATTTTTAAAAACTTTAGTCTTGTTAAAATTTAAAAATTTAGGGATATTCTCAATTAATTTAATATAGCTATTTTCTACAAACACTTCAAATAATTAGTGACTAATATGTCATTCATGACATATTTGATTAAGCTAAAATTGTCTGTTAGTACCCCTATCAAATGTGATAACTCATTAACACATGTGTCTGTTTAAAAAGAATATAGTAATATAGGATACAGACATGATAAAAATAACTTTCTATTAAAATAAGTAAGTGTACTTTAATTAGGGAAACAGATCAGAATAACATCAAATAAAAACTATCATTTTTGTTACACAAAAACTGCTGCACTCTAAAAATGAAATTCAGTTAATAAAGTTAATTAAGTCAAAGTGTTAGCAGGTATGTGAATTTTTAGCAAGGAGAATAAAAATATACTATTCAATGACTTTTATCATTAAAAAAAATTTTGCTGTAAAATTTCTATGAATAACTAGTACTTTAATTACTCTCAGGGACAGCATTCAGACATGAGTTATTTTATTTATATATATCTTAATGAGGTATCTCAGAGATTTGATAATTACTTTTATTCTCATAATTCTTCATATAGTTTAGGAGTTTCTGTCTTTTGAAATGTTAAGATAATTTTAAGCATAAAACTATAAATATTCACTTGTTTGAGAGTATTAAAGATATGTGTCAATTAATCTATCATTTTATTAAATATTTTATCATAAATGGAATAATTTAAAGTTTAGTTTGACAACTATTCAAGTGGATGTATCTTTTCTAAACCCATATATTTAATTTTTGTTGATTTTTATAAAATATTAATTATCCTTATTATTCCAAAATATTAGCAAATGTAGATAAATGAAAATAAAATTGCATTTTAAGGCAAAATAAAATTATTTAATTATTTTGAATTTCAAACAAACATTATAAGTCTTCTGATATATAATCTTTATAATTGAATCTATACATGGACACTTTTAAATATAAATGTAAATATAAATATACTCTCTCTTTACCCCAGATAAAACATAAAACCCAAAATCCTCAGTGACCCACCTTTTCCAGACACACCCTACTTGCCTACAGTTACCACTCAGTTAATCCCTATCAGGGAATTCATATAATAATTAATTGACTTTCTCATAATCAGTCATTTTACCTCCAAAATTTCCTGAATTGTTTTATGCATGACCTTATGAGGGACATCTCATAACTGAACTCTAACATGTCCCAACAAAGAAAAGTCTGGGAACAGAGGACTTCACTCTTAAATACTATCATCCATTTAAAGAAAACTTAACACTAATTCTCAACTTTTCCAAAAAGATGAAGAGAAGAAATAAAACTAAATCTTCCTGAGGATCCAACATGGCGGCCGGCGAGGAAGCAGCGATTCCAACGTCTCCACTTTAACGGGATAAGAAAGACCCATCGGAACAGCGGCAGCCTACCTACGGAGGAACTTCTAGCATAATTCCCTTAAGAGGAGAGCTGCTGTGAACTGGTAGGTTTATTGGAAGTGACAGTTTGTCCCAGAGAAGTGGATCTTGGACGGCCACACGGGCACAGAGGTCTAGTCCCGCAGCCATCAGCAGCTCCGGCAAGCGGCCCCCCCTGGGAGGCTTAGCTCTCGCTTTGGGAGCAGCCGCCTCACCCGCCCGGTTCCTAACCACGTGGCTACAGCTACCCGGCTAGACAGGTGGCCCCGTGGCGGGTGCAGAAGTCAAGTCCTGCAGCCAGCAGCCGCCTTTGCAAGCTGCGGACACCCGGAGCAACTTGGCCCGCCCCGCCCAAACCGGCAGTCGGCCTCCGCCATCCCGGATCCCCTGGGAGGCCTAGAGCTTGCTCTGGGATCAGCCGCCTCACCTGCCCGGTTCCTAACCACGTGGTCGCAGCTACCCAACTCTACAGGTGGCCCCCCCCGGCGGGCGCAGAGGTCCAATCCTGCAGCCACCAGCAGCTCCTGAAAGCGGCGGCGGCCCGGAGCGGAGTGGCAGCCCAAACCGGCAGACGCCCCCGCCATACCGGCTCTCCCGGGAGGCCCTGCTCTCGCTCGGCGAACAGCCAAACCACCCGCCCGGATCTTAACCACGCAGACACAACTACCCCGCTCTTAAGGTGGCTCCCGGTGGCCCGACTCAGCTAGAAGGGTCCCCGCATGGCCCAGCACATGGCCATGCCCTCCGGGCTCTGCTAATAGCCCCGCCCACCTGGCGAACAACCGGGAAACTTCAAAATCTCTCCGTGGGCGTGACCGCAAGGACCAAAGGACTCTCGAACCCCAACTCTACCTACTGCCAGAGTCAGGCAGACCTGAGACCCACCAGTGGAACATGCCTAGAGGCCTGCCAGCATGGTAGACATGCCACTCCAATTGGAGTAGGGTCAGAGCAGAGTAGCCGCCCGCATCCGGATCAGGCCCAACAACCCGAGGGGGTGATAGTCATATCGCCACAATTGGAGGGGGGGAAGAGCAGAGCTGCCACCCGCACCCGCAGGGTGGGCAGACCTGCGAACAACTGGCAGAGCAGGCCTAGCAGCCCGCCAGCGCGGTAGTGAGATCACCCCAACTAGAGGAGGAGCACAGCCACTACCCGCCCTGCAAGGGAGATTTTTCAACTATACAAGAGCAATATAAATAATTAGGGGGGAAATCTCATAAACACAACAGTTTCACCAAGCAGAAAGAAACGTGAGCAGCATGAAAAGACAAGGAAAGAAAGGACCACAAGCAATGCAGGTCAACTCAACTTTAGAAGAGGTAATAGCTGCAACAGATGGAATGTCAGATAAAGAGTTCAGGATATATATGCTTCAGATGATCTGGAGTCTCAAGGAAGACATGAGACAGCAAAATCAGACAATGAAAGATCACATTGACAAACAAATCCAGGAAGTAAAAGATCAATTTCACAGGGAGATAGAGGTAATAAAAAACAAACAAATAGAAATCCTAGAAATGCAGGAAACAATAAACCAACTTAAAAACTCAATAGAGAATACTACCAGCAGAATAGATCACTTAGAAGAGAGAACATCAGACAATGAAGACAAAGTATTTCAACTGGAAAAGAACATAGACAGCTCAACAAGTCTGCTAAGAAACCATGAGCAGAACTTCCAAGAATTATGGGACAATATCAAAAGACCAAATTTAAAAGTCATTGGGATACAGGAAGGCACAGAGATCCATACCAAAGGAATAAACAGTCTATTCAGTGAAATAATACGAGAAAACTTCCCAGACTTGAAGAATGAGACAGAATCCCAAATTCTAGAAGCCTACGGGACGCCGAATGTGCAAAATCATAAGAGATCCACACCTAGACACATTATAATGAAGATGTCCAACATACAGAATAAGGAGAGAATTTTAAAAGCTGCAAGAGAAAGAAAGCAGATTACATTTAGGGGCAAACCAATCAGGATAACAGCTGATCTCTCAACACAGACTCTGAAAGCTAGAAGATCCTGGAATAACATATTTCAAACACTGAAAAAAAATGGTTTCCAACCAAGAATCGTGTATCCGGCAAAATTAAGCTTCAGGATAGAAGATGAAATTAAAACCTTCCACGATAAACAAAAGTTAAAAGAATTCGCAGCTAGAAAACCATCTCTTCAAAAAATCCTTGGCAAAACATTACAGGAAGAGGAAATGGACAATAACATTGAAAACCAACAATGGGAGGTAGGACAGTAAAGGGGGGAAAGTAGTCAAAGAGGATAACAAATCAGGTTTAGTAACATCAATAAACAAATATGGCTAGAAGAACAAACCATATCTCAATAATAACCCTAAATGTTAATGACTTAAACTCACCAATTAAGAGACACAGGCTAGTACAATGGATCACAAAACAAGACCCAACAATATGCTGCCTACAGGAGACGCATCTGATAGGAAAAGATATTCATAGACTGAAGGTGAAAGGTTGGGAAAAATCATACCACTCATATGGACTGCGGAAACAAGCAGGAGTGTCCATACTCATATCTAATAAAATAGATTTTAAGCCAAAGTTAATCAAAAGGGATAAAGAAGGACACGTCATACTGCTCAAGGGAACCATACACCAACAAGACATAACAATCATAAATATATATGCCCCAAATAATGGTGCAGCTGTGTTCATCAAGCAAACTCTTCTCAAGTTCAAGAGTCTAATAGATCACCATACAATAATCATGGGAGACTTCAACACACCTCTCTCACCACTGGACAGATCTTCCAAACAAAAGTTAAATAAGGAAACTATAGAACTCAATAACACAATTAACAACCTAGACTTAATTGACATATATAGACTATACCACCCAACATCAAGTAGTTACACCTTTTTCTCAGCAGCACATGGAACCTTCTCAAAAATAGACCATATATTATGTCACAGGGCAACTCTTAGACAATATAAAGGGGTAGAGATAATACCATGCATCTTATCGGATCATAATGGAATAAAACTGAAAATCAATGATAAAAGAAGGAAGGAAAAATCAAGCATCACTTGGAGAATGAACAATAGGTTGCTGAATGATCAATGGGTTTTAGAAGACATCAAGGAGGAAATTAAAAACTTCCTAGAGTTAAATGAAAACACAGACACAACATATTGGAATCTATGGGACACATTGAAAGCAGTTCTAAGAGGAAAATTCATTGCTTGGAGTTCATTCCTCAAAAAAAGAAAAAACCAACAAATAAATGATCTCATAATTCATTTCAAAATCCTAGAAAAAGAAGAGCAAAACAACAGCAAAAGAAGTAGAAGGCAAGAAATAATTAAAATCAGAGCTGAAATTAATGAAATTGAAACAAAAGAAACAATTGAAAAAAATGACAAAACTAAAAGTTGGTTCTTTGAAAAAATAAATAAAATTGACAGACCCTTAGCCATGCTAACCTAGAAAAGAAGAGAGAGAACTCAAATTACTACTAAAATACGGGATGAAAAAGGCAATATCACAACAGACACTTCAGAAATACAGAAGATAATCAGAAATTATTTTGAATCCTTATACTCCAATAAAATAGAAGATAGTGAAGGCATAGATAAATTCCTTAAGTCTTATGATCTGCCCAGATTGAGTCAGGAGGATATAGACAACCTAAACAGACCAATAACAATAGAGGAAATAGAAGAAACCATCAAAAGATTACCAACTAAGAAAAGCCCAGGACCGGATGGGTATACAGCAGAGTTTTACAAAACCTTTAAAGAGGAACTAACACCAATACTTTTCAAGCTATTTCAGGAAATAGAAAAAGAGGGAGAACTTCCAAATTCATTCTACGAGGCCAACATCACCCTGATTCCGAAACCAGACAAAGACACTTCAAAGAAAGAAAACTACAGACCAATATCTCTAATGAACCTTGACGCAAAAATCCTCAATAAAATTCTGGCGAATCGGATTCAAATACATATCAAAAAAATTATACACCATGATCAAGTAGGATTCATTCCTGGGATGCAAGGCTGGTTCAATATATGGAAATCAATAAATGTTATTCACCACATCAATAGACTTAAAAATAAGAACCATATGATCATCTCGATAGATGCAGAAAAAGCATTCGACAAAGTTCAGCATCCCTTTATGTTCAAAACTCTAGAAAAATTAGGGATAACTGGAACATACCTCAACATTGTAAAAGCAATCTATGATAAGCCACAGGCCAGCATCATTCTGAATGGAGAAAAATTGAAGGCATTCCCTCTAAGATCTGGTACAAGACAGGGATGCCCTCTCTCACCACTTCTGTTCAACATAGTCCTTGAAACACTGGCCAGAGCAATTAGACAGACGAAAGAAATTAAAGGCATAAAAATAGGAAAAGAAGAACTTAAATTATCACTATTTGCAGATGATATGATCCTATACCTAGCAGACCAAAAAGGGTCTACAAAGAAGCTATTAGAGCTAATAAATGAATTCAGCAAAGTGGCAGGATATAAGATCAACACGCATAAATCAAAGGCATTCCTGTATATCAGCGACAAATCCTCTGAAACGGAAATGAGGACAACTACTCCATTCACAATATCCCCCCCAAAAATAAAATACTTGGGAATCAACCTAACAAAAGAGGTGAAAGATTTATATAATGAAAATTACAGAACCCTAAAGAAAGATATAGAAGAAGACCTTAGAAGATGGAAAAATATACCCTGCTCATGGATAGGCAGAACTAACATCATCAAAATGGCAATATTACCAAAAGTTCTCTATAAGTTCAATGCAATGCCAATCAAAATCCCAACAGCATTTCTTGTAGAAATAGATAAAAGAATCATGAAATTCATATGGAATAATAAAAGACCCAGAATAGCAAAAACAATGCTAAGCAGAAAGTGTGAGTCAGGCGGTTTAGCGATACCAGACTTCAAACTATACTACAGAGCAATAGTAACAAAATCAGCGTGGTACTGGTACCAAAACAGGTGGGTGGACCAATGGTACAGAATAGAGGACACAGTAACCAATCCACAAAACTACAACTATCTTATATTTGATAAAGGGGCTAAAAGCATGCAATGGAGGAAGGATAGCATCTTCAACAAATGGTGCTGGGAAAACTGGAAATCCATTTGCATCAAAATGAATCTGAATCCCTTTCTCTCGCCATGCACAAAAGTTAACTCAAAATGGATCAAGGAGCTTGATATTAAATGAGAGACATGGCATCTGATAGAAGAAAAAGTTGGTTATGATCTACATACTGTGGGATTGGGCCCCAAATTCCTCAATAGGACACCCATAGTGTAAGAGTTAACAACTAGAATCAACAAATGGGACTTACTCAAACTAAAAAGTTTTTTCTCAGCAAAAGAAACAATAAGAGAGATAAACAGGGAGCCTACATCCTGGGAACAAATCTTTAATCCCCACACTTCAGATAGAGCCCTAATAACCAGAATATACAAAGAACTCAAAAATTAGACAATAAGATAACAAATAACCCAATCAAAAAAATGGGCCAAGGACCTGAACAGACACTTCTCAGAGGAGGACATACAATCAATCAATAAGTACATGAAAAAATGCTCACCATCGCTAGCAGTCAGAGAAATGCAAATCAAAACTACCCTAAGATACCATCTCACTCCAGTAAGATTGGCAGCCATTATGAAGTCAAACAACAAGTGCTGGCGAGGATGTGGGGAAAAGGGCACTCTTGTTCATTGCTGGTGGGACTGCAAATTGGTGCAGCCAATTTGGAAAGCAGTATGGAGATTTCTTGGAAAGCTGGGAATGGAACCACCATTTGACCCAGCTATTCCCCTTCTCGGTCTATTCCCTAAAGACTTAAAAAGAGCATGCTACAAGGACACTGCTGCATCGATGTTCATAGCAGCACAATTCACGATAGCAAGATTGTGGAACCAACCTAGATGCCCTTCAATAGATGAATGGATAAAAAAAATGTGGCATTTATACACAATGGAGTATTACTCTGTATTAAGAAACGACAAAATCATAGAATTTGGAGGGAAATGGATGGCATTAGAGCAGATTATGCTAAGTGAAGCTAGTCAATCGTTAAAAAACAAATACCAAATGACCCCTTTGATACAAGGGGAGTAAACAAGGACAGGGTAGGGACGAAGAGCCTGAGAAGAAGATTTACATTAAACAGGATGAGAGGTGGGAGGGAAAGGGAGTGAGAAGGGAAATTGCATGGAAATGGAAGGCGATCCTCAGGGTTATACAAAATGACATATAAGAGGAAAG
Source organism: Ictidomys tridecemlineatus (assembly GCF_052094955.1). Taxonomy (NCBI): domain Eukaryota; kingdom Metazoa; phylum Chordata; class Mammalia; order Rodentia; family Sciuridae; genus Ictidomys; species Ictidomys tridecemlineatus. The sequence continues at coordinate 89,765,712 of NC_135484.1, read as the reverse complement.
GAGGGGTAAGACAAGATAATACAAATGGAAGAAATGATTTACAGTAGAAGGGGTAGAGAGAGAAAATGGGAGGGGAAGGGAGGGGAGGGGGGATAGTAGAGAATAGGACTGACAGCAGAATACATCAGACACTAGAAAGGCAATATGTCAATCAATGGAAGGGTAACTGATGTGATACAGCAATCTGTATACGAGGTAAAGTTGGGAGTTCATAACCCGCTTGAATCAAACTGTGAAATATGATGTATTAAGAACTGTGTAATGTTTTGAACGACCAACAATAAAAAAAAAGAAAAAAAAACCTAAATCTTCCTAATTAATTCCACAACTCCACCATTACACCAAAAAACAAGCCAGATAAAAATGTCAAAATATAATACCATCAGAGATTATTTGTCTTAGGAATACTAGTACAGACTTTGTCAAAAACTATAAGCAAGCCAAATTTTACAGCATATTAAAAGGATCATACACCATAATGTGGGATGTATAACAGTAATGCAATGGTATTTCAATATAAGGAAATGATATAAAGCAAAAGAAACTATCTGTAAGGTGGGTAGAGAGCCTACATCTTGGGAGCAAAAAGAGTAAATTAATCCTCAAACTCAAAACATACACAGATGTTAACTCAACATAAATGAATGACATATATACATAATGGAATTGATAAAATATTAAAAGAATAAATTTTGGTAATTGCACTTTTGCAATGGATTCTTGTATATTATACCCAAAGCATGAAGGACAAAAGAAAAAATAATAAATTATATTTTTAAAATGAAAACTTTTTTACATGAAATAAAACAATCAAAGAATGGAAGCAAATATTTGAAAATCACATCTTTAATGAAGTTTTATTATCAAGAATTGTGGGAATTCAAATAAACCAGACACAACAGTACAAATATTATGCAATTTCACTGAAATAAAATATTAAGGTCAGGTAACCTCCTAGAGACAAAGAGTAGTTAAAGATTAGCAAGGGAGGGTAGATTGGAAAATGATTGAATCTGGAACTAATATTATGAATAAATAAATACCATTTAACTACATATTCAAATGAATAACATAATAAATTACATGTATATATATATAAAATTTACCTTAAGTACAATTATTCATAAAAATAATAAAGTGATGGAATAATGTTCATGGATTTCACTGTTGTTTTATAAGTTACAAGACTAAAGAAACCATGGAAATATGCTCCTCATGTTCTCTGGTGTCTACAAGAGAAATATGGACCAGTTCCCTAAGAAATGCTGTAATTCTATACAATCCCTGTGTCTATATAAACCTAAACATTTCACTTGTACTTCCATTCACCAAAAAAATGTTTTCTATCTTCTGCATCATAGATATCATTTTATAGTCTTATGTATTAAAAAATTCTAGAATTAAATCATTAAACTTCTTTCTTCTTTATTGACATGAGTACAGAAGGGAGTGGTGATGAATCAAGATGATAAGGAAGCAACTGAGGCAGTACAACAGCTTGTCAATTCACCTTCAAGTACATATTTGTACTAAAATTCAATTTTAAGATGTAAACAACAGCAACCATATCATGCCTTTCCCCACCACAGTACAATTTTTGGTTGTTTTTGTTTAATGATGTTGCTTATAACTTTCCCCTAAAAGAGAAACAATGAATCATCTATTGTTTGCTTCTTTTTCTAGACAAATCACAGGCTACCCATAGACTAGTGTTCATAGCCTGATATTTTGGAGCCTAAAGATTAGTTTTTAAATTACAACATCACATTATTTTTAAAATAAAAAAGAGAAAGAAGAAAATATATTATCAGTTAATATTTTTTTCACTATTTATATAGCAAAACAGTGATAATATAAGAATACCTATTATATTCATCATTATGTTTCTCTGCTGAGGAAGTATTTGATCTTTATGACCTTTCAACATCCATCTCCAGTTTGCTCTAACCTGAGCTGACATCACAGCAAGCACCTCAGTTGGTCATGGAGATTACCTGGTAGAGTGATCCAAGAACAGAGTTCTGAAGGTTTTGAGTTTTTATTAATCCTTCCTATATTGGATTTTATTTCTTTTTATTGACTTTTATTACTGTACATGAAAACATTAAGAAAAACTCTGCCAACTCTCAGGAATTCCCTGGTTTCTTAACACATGCTTCCTTGTCCCTAATATTTAACATCAACCCAATTTTCCATTGATAATAACATTAACCTTTATGGTTACCATGTTGTACTCATGGAAAAAGATCCCAATTAGTGCAAGTGGAAGTTTCCAGCTCTATAGAAACCTGGTGGTGTTTTCCTGAGCAGACATTCTTTCCTTAAGAATTAGGGCTCCAAACCACTGAAGTACAAGCTCTTCTAACAGAAGGCAATATGTATACATACATACATATTGGGTTTCTTAGAAATAATACATTTACTTTCCATCTCAGGTTTGCTTCATCCACAAGTTCTGGTTAATGGAGAAATGATACATGTTCTTGTTGTTGTGTCAGAATGGATTCTACAGTTCAGTGAGGAGAATCTTTACTTCCCCCAACCAATGCAATCACTGAATCTTTGCTCAATTACTTGCCAGCCTGCTTGGCTATCCAGGAATCTCTGGATGGTGACACAGATGGAGAGATAACAGAATCCTATTCTGAACTTTTTCTCACTTTCTTACTTCTCTTGTTATAAAATAAACTAAACAGGGAGAAATAATGTTGGTGGGATATGAGGATGGCAAATATGGCATTAAATAGGTGGGCTAGGTGTGGTGGTGCATGCCTGTAATCCTAGTGGCCTGGGAGGCTGATGCAGGGGGAAAAAAAAAGCTAACCTTGGTAAAAGTGAGGTACTAAGCAACTCAGTGAGACCCTGTCTCTAAATAAAGTACAAAATAGGGCTGGGAATGTGTTTGCTCCTGCGTTCCCTGGTACCCACCCCCTCTTAAAAAATTAAATTGATGGTTGTACAGGCAGAAGCATTGCTGGCAGGAAAAAAATAAACCTCTATGTGAATGAAGTCTATTTTCCAGGAAGGACAAACCCTTGACAAGGTATCACTCATGAAATCAATGTGCTGCCAAGTGGTGGCCAGTTCTTCTGGGAATGGTTCCATTCTGATTCTTAACTACTGGGAGACAGAAGGACTCTTCTGACAACAGTAATGAGATCAGTTTCAGTGAAGTTTAAGCCCAGACATAAACTTTATCTATATTTAGCTCATTGAGAAAGCACTGCAGTGGCTGGGAGAAGAGTCTGGCAGACATTAAAATAAAGGATTACCTTGTCTACCTGTTTATTGAAAACCTCAGCTGCTTCTATGCAGAGCATTCTTATTAAACAGAAGTAGCCACATACTTGTTGGCCCATTTGTAGTTTATTCCCAAGTTTCTTCTTCATATCTACTTATTATCAATAGTCCCATCTATTCCACAAGTGCTTCATTATGAAGTCAATCCACTAGAAGCTTCTTAGAAGTAAATCCTCTGTCCCATTCTCAACAATTTTGGCAAGCAAATTAACTGTGAAAAATTATGCAAGTGTTTCACACCCTTCTTGATCTTCAGGACCACATGTGGTACAGGCCACAACATTGCAGCACACCATTTTCACTTGGTATTATCTTATTAACAATTGAGCTATATTTTTTTTTCTTTTCCAGTAAATCCTTTATAGGAAAAATGTGTGTGTGTATGTGTGCACCTATATACACAAATATGTTTCTTTCCTCAGAGTTTTCAGATCTGAGACATTTGGTCTATAGTAATAATGATTAGGAATATTTCCAAAGGCAAAGGTCACTACCAAAACTCTGTGTGCTATTGTAAATTCATAGGCTGACAGGTGAATATTCTTTTTCCAAAGAATTAAGGGGGAAGGTAACATCTGGCTAAGTTTGGGAAAACATATATCATTCCCCTCCTTTCATTTATTAAGAAATACAGAAAAGATTGGCCTCCTGGTACACCCTTAGGAGGCTGAAACAGGAGGATTGCAAGGTCAAGGTTTGCATCAGCAACTTAGCAAAGCCCTATCTCAAAATTTAAAAAAAAAATGGAGGATATGGCTCAGTGGTACAGAGCTCCTAGGTTCAATACCGAGTATTGAAATAAAACCAAAGAAAAAAGAATATAAGAAAAATAGAAGGCAGGTAAAAAGTGAGAGAAAAACAGTCCTTTATTATATTTAAAAGTTTGTATGTTTGAGTACAATATAAATTTAAAGAAATAATATTAGACAATTTTAATATTATTCCTGTTGAAAATACTATTAATAAAATTTGAAAGTATTAAGTAATATGAAAATACTATTAATAAGTAATGTTATTCTTTACTAAGTATAGATAATTAATTTTGAAACTGTGCTACATATAGATAATATTTATGGAGTAAAACAGTACATTCTTGTTTTATAACTTTAAAAAGCTATTATTTGCAAAAGATATATAAGGGTGGGAAAAGAGAAATGCTATTTCAAAATTTGAATTCATTTTTGCTATGCTTAGTTAGGCCTCTTTAATATTGCCAATTTCTGACTTAAACATAAGACTTTATGTTACATAGTCTTAGACCATGTTGTGCTGCCTAAAAATATGAAGGTGGGCTACATGATAAACAGCAGAACTTTATTTAGCTCACTATTTTAAAGGCTATAATTCCAAGATCAAATATGGTATATGCTCTGTCTCTGGAGAGGGTATTCTGATTGTGTCATAGCATGGCCATTGGGACCATATGGTAGGCGCATGAGTGAGAGAGATCACATGGCAAGAGAGGAATTCAAAAGCTGGAGAGAGACCAGGCTCATTTATTTATAAAAATCTGCTCTCACACAAACTAGTCCATTTCCAGGAGACTTTACCAGCTCTCAGTAGAAAACATTAATCCTATTCAGGAGGCAGGATCTCCTATGACTTAATTCCCTTCACTAGGCTTTACTTCCAAAAGTTCTACTACCTCAACATCACTACACTGCTAAACTAGCTCCATTTACATGACCCTTTTTGGTGGACAAACTCTATCTAAACCACAGTATATAGCTATATAAAAAGAACATTTGTTCTTGAGTCTCTGTGTCAATAAAACAAATTAAATATTCCTAAATAAATTTAATTCAATGATAATCTACAGTCTGAATTGCGTAGATTTGATGTTTGGTTAGGTTCTGTAAAGTTTATGTTAGAAAACAAGATTAGAATACAAAATTTTCAAATATCTTAAGAAAATTAAATAATGCTAATAATTTTACTGAGTGAACAAAAAAATCAAGTTCAATTAAATTAAAATCTCCTTTGCATACCAAAACTCAAATTAAAGATGATTTGTATTGTGGTGAGCCGTTCCTGCGGACTGTGGTCACCATTACATGATGGCGCTGGCTCCGTTGTGGTCTGTGAAGGACAACTCCATATCAAAGAGAGTTGGCGTGTTCCCAGCTCCTTATCAGAGAAAGTTGGCGTGTCATTTTCTAGCACCCTGTGAGAAGGGTACACGTGGCAGCTTTGCATTGGGGTTCGAGGTGCTTTATTAAGGCTGGGAGGGGCATCCAATTATTATTCCGGGTAGTAGAAGAATCATTAGAAGAATATCAAGGGCCTGAATAAACTGCTGAAAGAAGATTCCTGAGTCGCGTCTTCCTTGCGGGCAAGGGGGTCGTGACATTGTATCAGCAAAACTGAGAAACAATAAAAAGAAATGAAGAGTGATATTGACTGAATTCTACTGTTATATTGTGTGTATGTACAAATATGTAAAGATAATCCTATCAGTAAGTTCAACTATATGCACTAATAAAACAAATGTGGGAGGAAAAAAAGCAATGGTGACAAGGGTGAAGTAGGAAGCCAGGCTGTGGGGCCAGCTATCTTACTACCTACTTGCAGTTTGGTATTTGGTGACTTTTCCTCATTTGCAAAATGTGAATAATGATATGCCAAAAAGTTGTTTTGCATATTAAATAATTTAATATGTATTAAGAAATTAAAATCTCCTTTGCATACCAAAACTCAATAAATTTTAGATCACATTATTATGAGAAATGTTGTTAGATTGAACACAATTGTTTACATAGATGTAAAATATAAATCAGGAAAGGATGAAAATCAGTGTATCAAGCATGCGGATTTTTTTGCACTATAAATTCAATCAAAATAGATGATAATCTATTTAAGCTAAGGTTGAAAGAAAACATACCTTCTTTACAAATATATTTGTATGCAAAATCTGGGCCTTTAGTGATTTTTTTTGTGTGGCAGATCAAAACAAGTATGGTTTAAACTAGATAAATGACATTTTATGAAATCACAAAATGTGCCTTTAAACAGGATAATGGCTCTAACGCATTTTAATTAGCTATCTGGCAAATCAACAGATGTACACCACCAAGCTTACATAATTTATCTACTAACAATAGTGGCAGTCATTTTTAAGAGCTTGTAACACTGCTTACATTAACAGTCTTAATACATCATTGATTTCTGGCCTAACAATTTGCAATATAGAGTTTTAAAACAATGCCATTTTGAAAATGTCAATAAAATATATGTTTTCCTAAATCAATGCAGATGTATAGTATATACAAGCAATTTCTCAGAACTGATGCTAGAGCTTATTAAAAGATATGTCATAATTTGGAGTTTTCATGTACACATGAGTCATAATCCTTACTAGAATCTAAATGTCCCAGTTTGTTTCATCTTTTTTCAAGTAAGCATTTTTATTCATGAGACCGTAGCATATTGGCTTAAGAGTCACACTCTGGAGACAGACAGCTGGCAATTATATTCTGCTTCTAGTACTTCCTGACTGTGAACTTCAACAAGTTTTTTAACCCCATCAAGGCTCTGTCTCTTCATTTATAATGTTAGGTAAATAAAAAGTGATTATCCTCATTGTATGGATGTAAATGAGAAAAATGTGGAAGTATGTGTGTGTTCTTCAATTAAGAGTTATTTCATTTTAAATACGTTTATTTGATGTAATGCAAAATCAAGTATTATCTTACTTTTTGCCAAACCAAAAGAAAAATATATAATTTATTCTTTCTTTTTTTAAAAAAAAATCTATTTATAGACACTATGGTAGAAAAGTAGCAAACTTATCTGCACTGGATTCAACTAACCTCACTGGACAGAGTTTGCAATGGTACATCGAATGCCTAAGTCTCCTGCCAACCAGGCATTGCTCAATTTGAGAAGATGCTACAGGATCCAATCAATGAAGATGCATTCCAGAGATGGGATGGCAAGCAGTGGGCAAATACTTGACTAATGGGAGGCAGAAGCAATTATATTACTTTTCATTTTTCTTCTCCCCGAGTGGAAAGCATATAAAGAAAATGGAAATTCAGAGATTAGGTAGGAATAGGAAACAAAGGAGTATCAAGATCTGGTAACTGACCATGTTATATTCAGTAAATACCCTTAAAGAATGCAAAAATGTTTCAAATTTCATTCTTTGAGAAAGAAAGCGCTCTCCATGGAAGAATATTTCCCCCCTAGGTACAATTAATGCATAAAGCCAAAATAAATTCCTACCAGGAACTATTTCTCCCAGAGAGAATGTCTTTTTCAGTACATGGAGAGTAGACAATGCCTAAGTGGACTGTGACATTCTTTTAAGAGTACAGTGAACTTCAGTCCTCAGATACTAGTACATTTCTGTGTTCATTTTGGAGAATGCTTAACATTATATAATAGAAAAATTAAGTTGGGACAATTTCTAAGAGAAAAAAAATTGACTTGCTTTCAAAAAGTTAAATATGAGCCAATTGTGGGAATACTTTTGTGCTTCCTAATAAACTGTAATGCTTATTTTAAAAAGAGCCATGTCATAGACCTTGCCTTGAGCTAAATCATTTTCTCAGTTTCTGAAGGATACATATTCAGGTACCTGGTGAGCAACACTCTACTCTGGAAGAGAAAATCTGAAAAGGTAAGATTGAACACTATTTTGACACAGATTTTGATTTCTTCATAATTTTAAGTTAAAAAATCAAAATACCTTGATTTTTATCTTTACATTCCCCTCAGGCTCTGGATTTTGACTTGTAGGGAGATTTAATTTGGAGATTAATTTCTTCTCAGTAACCTGGTAATGGAATATCATAAGCAAATATGGGGCTTCTATGTTGCTGGGATTTTATTGTTGTCATGCCTTAACATTTGATTGCTAGAATGGTTTGATTGCAAATAGGACATGGGATTGGCTATGTTGGACAGAACAAATAGACATCTTCAGAGGGAAAGAAATGAAATAGAGTGAACCTATAAATTTGAGTTAAGAATTTGAGAAATTACCAGAGATTATTGAACCAATTGCTGAGAGAAGCTCGCCTCTATGTCTATTCCCAGATCTTGAATCCATAGGTTAGGCAGTCAAGGAGGAAAGATGACTATGTTAGGAGATACATCATGGGCAGTATGGATGACACATGCATTGGCTAGAATCCCCAAAACAAAGACGAAGGCTTTGGCAAGTTGGCTATTTTGGACTTTGGTAACCAGTGTATCCTCCCATAGCCAAGACCCTGGTGATAGAGGTGAACAATCACCTATTAGCCAGCGAAGATGAGAAAATATCAAGGTGAGAGAAGTATCCCAGGCCTCTCTTCAGCCAGCAGTGTAATCCATCATCTTAGCAATCATAGAATGAGTCAAAGAGTGGCTGTTTCCCTTCACCCTCCTAACTGTGGGAAGCCATTCATGAGTCTTGTATGAATTGAGCAATGTTCCATCTATTAGAAAGAGAAGCCTGTTTGGGGAACTCCGAGTAGGATTCCACTGGTTGGAGAATGCCTGATGCGCGGGGGGTGGGGGGGGTGGGGGGGTGGGGTGTGTGTGCCCTGTTGTAGCTCACCACTCATATTCAAGCATAGCCTCAGCAACAGTAAGGAGGAGATGAGTGTGACCTGCTATGAGCCAAACAGCCTGCTTACCCCCACCCATATCCTCTTCCTCCTGAAGAAGCTAGCACAAGAGACAAGATTCCTCCCACATTGAAACCTCACACCTACCACTCCTCTTTGATCTGTAACCCTGGAAATAGTGCAAGAGAAGGCCTCATCTTTGTTAGAAGCTGTACCCCTCTGGTCAGCTTAACTGTTCCTGATCTTTAAAATATAATTCTGGGATTTCATGGTTCTATTTTCAAAGCTGTTAATTTTTCAGTCATCCCATCCCTCCAATGGGAACCCATTCCCTTTCCCACCCAGGACCTGAGCAAAACCAAAACTCTCAAGAATCTCTCTTGGGTCCCAGACTTACAGGAAATAAAAGAGAAGGAAATTCCTGGAAATGTAGTTCCATTCTTAAGTCAACACATTATACAGCCACCACACTAGTTCTTTTCTGTGTCTTTGGATTCTAAACAAAACTTTTACTCTAATTATGCTTTTTCCAAAAACCATGGTGCTCAGATAGATGATCTTTTGGTTTTGTGAATTCGCTGGTAGTTATTAAAATAATAATACTAATTATTATTATTATTCACAATTTGCTTCTATTTTTTGCTGAAGAAACAAATGTACAAATATACTAATGAAGAATTTGATCATGGCTGGCATGGTGGTACATGCCTGTAATCCAAGGGGAGGCTGAGGCAGGAGGATCTTGAGTTCAAAGCCAGCCTCAACAACAGTAAGGGGCTAAGAAACTCAGTGATACCCTGTCTCTAAATAAAATACAAAAATAGAGCTGGAGAATTGGTTCAGTGGTTGAGTGCCCCTGAGTTCAATTCCCAGTACCCACTTCCAAAAAAAAATTGATAATGGAAATTAGGCAGCAGGAACTAGAACCATAAAATCCATGACAAAATGATGTGAAATATACTCATCTATAGTCTGAAGTAAAAAAAAAATGTAGAAGCACATCATTTTCAGGTAAAGGAAACAGTTAAGCCACACTTTCTAATTACATAATGCCTGGTATATACTAAGATTAATAGTCTGGAGTCAATATATCTGCTACCATAGACCAATTAATGAACAATTTAGTGATTCAGCTTTAATTCTAAATTACATCTGTCAAAAGGAACACTCCTGTGGGAGCCAATGTGTCATCATCGGAGAAAAGAAGAACAATAAAATACCATGTCTTTGTAGTGTTGTTCTTAATAACTTAGCCAAGTTAAGGGAACAATGAGATGCACTCTGGAATATCCAGATAAATATTACCTCAAAAGACACTGGCTTTCTCCCATTTATTCTGGGAATTGGGGCAAGTACGTATTATCTATAGAAAGTTGAATTTCTTGCATGCATGCCATGTTCTTGGGATGCTGATCACATAATGGGACAAAGCAAGCTAAGACAGTGATGTCACTGCTTCTGTAGGCTAAGTTATAAAAAATCCCCTCTCCCTATGGTAACTGGTGTGGAATTGAGGTCTCTGTAGAGAGGACAAATGTCACTCACTCAGCCAGGTGCATTGGGACAAGATGGGTAAGGGACAGAGGCATTATATTTTGGAGAGTGAAATTATGAGGGATCAAGGTATAAGCATTGTGAGTGATGGAGGTACTAAAGTACTATCCGTTCAGCCTGTTGTCCCATAGAAAATTTCCACAAACATTTTCTATTACAAACCATCTCCAGGAACTTTTTTTTTTTTTTTTTTTTTTTTTTTTTTTTAGTAACTGTCCCACGGCACCATCACAAATGTGCTGTATACACGAAGACACTACATACAGAACCAGAACACATCGTTTGCTCCTGTCATGGAGAAGAAATTTGTAGAAACATACCACAATCTATCCATAAATAAAGTTACTCTCTTAGCTTTATCTTTTTAAGTTAAAAATGTTTGGGAAGGGTTGTTTTCACAAAGAATCTCTCTCTGGCAGTAGAAATATAAAGAGACTGACACACTGGTATCCATTTTATTTATTTAATTACTCAATGAATATGTATAAAAGGTAATAACAATGAAAAGTAGGGATGCAAGCTACTCAAAATTCAGCAAGTAGTATATGTGCTATGAACCTTGGATATGGTTAATTAATCATGGAGCTGTTCAGAAAGAAATTAACAGAGAGCCCATTCACAGAGGTGTCACTAAATTTTAAAAGCTGAGAAAAGTAATACCTTCCCATTTCTGTGCAACAGAAATCTTACATAGATATCCCTATAGATGTTGTGGCCTCTTAGATTCACTTTAGTGAAATAAAATTTGTGTACCTTAAGGAAAGTGTCTGCTTTAACAATGTATATATTTATTGTTCAAACTTTATAGTCATTATAATTTGCTCTTAAGTTGTAAGGTAAATGTAAACCATGAAAATTGAAATATTTAATTATCTCAGTGGTTATTAAATTCTGGAGATAACAATAGTTTGGGGAACAAACACTATATTGAGCAGATGTTTGCACTAAGTTGGTGCTCAGGAGTGTCACATAATTAATAAAATCATGACTAATTTCCGCTTCATAATGGGGGAAATGAAGCTCTATACATAATTGTTAAAAAATTATTTTGGGAACTATGTAGAACTGTTATTTCTTCCTTAAATGTCTGCTAGAATTTGCCAGTCAACACATTCAGGCTTGGGGATTTTATCTATTTTTTTAGAAGGTATTTAAAATTTAAAATCCAATTCCCTTAATATACTATTTACTTTTTAAAGTGATTTTTTGATAGTTTTTTTTTCTTTCAGGAACTTAAAATTTTCATCTGTTACTATTTCTGTTTGTATAGTGATTTTGGTTACATATTTTAATGTTCTCCTTTGTTCCTGATATCTATAAGTTGGGTCTTCATTTGTTTTCTTGTTTCTGATTATATTGAACAATCATTCAGTCTTTTGTCATTAAGTATAATATTTCCGGTCACTTTTATGGACATAATTCATCAATTTGAGAAATTTCCTTTCATTTCTTTTTAGTTGAATGCTTTCAGCATGAGTGGGTCCTAGAATTTTCTAAATGATTTTCTTGTGTCTATTATGATAGAAATGTGTTTTCATCTTCTTTATATCAATTTGGTATATTGTGTTAACTAATTTTTTAATATTTAACCAAAATATTATTTGTGGGATATGTGCCAGGGTAACTTTTGGAAGAATATTTTAATAAATAAATTATTTACTTTTGGAATGGTTGGTAGAATTCACTAATAAAGACATTTTAATCTGAACTTTATTCATTGAAAGTGTTTAAATTATTCTCTCACTTTTTCAGTGTTCTTATTTTTACTCATGCTACCCCAATTAAAAAATCAGTGAACTAAAGTACTTCTAGATGATACTTTAAGAATAAAATTTCTCCGAATTTTAAAATAATCCTTTGAGAATATAGTAACCATTCTTTCTATATAAATTCATTTTTGGCCATATATTCTGTTGCATAAAAAAGAAATACTGGGATTTAGGATGCAGCTATTTCACTGTTATAGAAATTTCTGAGTATTTTTTCAATATTCTTAGTGTTTTTATTTAAGCGAGAATTCCTCATTCATGATCAGAAATTCCTAGTAATATTTTTTTTCTTATGATTTTTTTAAAACTTTATTTTAAAAGAAAATCATAAAAATTTTTATGGAGTCACAGTACTCACTACTACCAGCATCTAAATATAGTACTCTTATTACAAGCAAAGAACAAGACAGGCAAGGAACATACATACTCCTGTAATCCCTGCAGCTCAGGAGGCCAAGGCAAGAGGATCACAGGCTCAAAGCCAGCCTCAGCAAAAAGCAAGGCTCTAAACAACTCAGTGAGACCCTATCTCTAAATAAAATACAAAATAGGGCTAGGGATGTGGCTCAGTGGTTTAATGCCCCTTAGTTCAATCTCTGGTACCAAAAAAAAAATAAAAATAAAGAACAAATGTTGTAATATTATTATTACATAAAGATTTCCTTAGCTTTTAACCTACTATCCTCTTACAGGATTCACTTTAGGATATTGTTTTCTGTAAAGTTCTCATGCCTTCTTAGGCTATTCCTGACTGTAACAGTTTCTCACAATGTACATTGTGTTGTCTTGAGAGTTCTGAGCAAAACTAGTAAGGTGTTTAACAAAATACCTCCCACTTGGAATTTTTTTGATGTTTCCTCAAGATAAAATTGGGGTTATGAATTTGGGGTAGGAAGACCACAGAGATAAAGTGTCATGATCATTGCATTAAGCATACTTATCATTTTCATGACTTGTCACCATTGCTCATGTTAATTAACTGCTTGGTAGAGTGTCCTTCAGGTTTACCCAAACAGGAAATTACCCTTTTCTCACCTTTGCATTTGATCCTCTTAGGAATGGAGTTGGTATGTGTAGCTTACATTAAGTAGGAGTGAGTTATGTCCCACCATTTTAAAGACACAATATCTAAGTAAATAATTTGTAGTGCTGCATGGAGAAATGTCAATTTTTCCTGCTGATTTATTGTCCATTTATGTGAGTATGGATTCATCTAAAATTGTGGCAGCTTTGTCCATTGGAAGCTCTTCATATTGGCTCTTGTGCCCTTTTGACATACTCCTATTGTTGTGGCTTTATTTTTATTGTTGATTTTTTTGTGTGTACTTTTTCTTTCTGGCATTATAAAATGCTCTAGGATCAACTGCATTTTTTTTATCCCCAGTCTAAAAATAATTTTCTCAAGGATCACTACTCATTTTTTTTTTAATTTAGTGAAAAGTAGTATTTAAATGAGATCTAATGATTTTGTGTGCTCCTTGGTACTGAGATACAATTGCTTGTAGGCCATCTCAAGTAATAGAGCAAGAAAAAATATTTAAACATATGCACACATTTATATGTAAATATAATTGTTTACTAACCTATGTATATACATATATCTATGAATCAATTTTAATCTTTTTTTTGAGACCCAGTTTTATTAATTTGGTGAGGTTGGCCTTCAACCTGCTATCCTATCTCAGCCTCCCATGTCACTAAGATTAGAGTTATGGGCCACTGCCCCTGACTAGAGTTAACTTTGAAGAGGTGAAATATGGTAACATGTTAATTTAGGATCACAGTTTTCATCTATAAGATTAAAAGCACAGAGTGGCAAAAGATTACAGTTGGAAAGGACATACACAAAATTTTAGGGTACATGGCAAGTGGTGTCTGTAGGTAATATACAAAAATACAAAATTATTTCTGAAGGTAAATAGTTAAGGAGGATGACAAAGAAAAGCATTCTTGAATTTTCTAGCTTGGTCATCTGGGTTCATGGGAAACTATAACATAAGAAACATTAATGTTTAAGAGAGAAATTTCTTTGTCTTTACATCTCTTAGAAAATAACAATAAAATCTGCCAGTCACTGAGTTGCCTATATCCATATATCCTGAACATATTCAGGAGTTTAGGGAGAACTTGAGGTCCATTTCTGGTTATTTGGTTATCTTTTAATTATGTGATGAAGGCCAGAAAGCTTAAAAATGAAGGCATGAGAAGCACAATTCTGAACTATAAACAGTCTCTTTATTTTACTTTTGTTTAATAGAGAACTAAATATATGCTGAAGAAGAAATATTATGAAATTCAATAATTTTTAAAGTGAATTCATTCAGTGTTCTCTGCCAGTTCTTTGAGTTATATATAACAAAAATATTTAAAGTGCACAACATGATATCCTGATATGTACAAATGACATAGAATGGTAGCCAGAAACAAGCTAATTCATGTTTCCATTGCTTGTCTACTTACACTTTTTGTGTGTTGGTGAGAAAAACTTAAGGGTGACTCAAAACAAATTTTAAGAATGCAATAGAGTATTATCACATTTAATCACCATGCTGAACATTATTCCTTAAGAAACAATTCATTCTGCAAAATGAACCCCTGAACCCTTCACGAATATTACCTCTTTCCTCCACTCCTAATTCCTGGCATCCACCATTCTGCTCTGCTTTTATGAGTTTGATTGTTTCAGAATCTACATAAAAGTGAGATTATGCAGCTTTTGCCTTTGTGATCCTAGCTTATTTCATTAGCATAATGTCCTCCAGTTTCATCCATGTTTTCACAAATGGAAGGATATACTTTTTATTTAAAGTCTTAATAATATCCCACTGTATATGGAGTGTGCATGCTTGTTTGTGTGTGCCATGTTTTCTTTATCTAGTCATTTCTTGGTAGATACTCAGGTTGTTTCTAAATCTTGGATACTGTGAATAATGCTGCAATGAACATGGGGATAAAAATACATTTCAGAGAAACTGATTCATTTTCTCAAGCAGTACAATTACTGGATCATATGGCGCTTCTATTTTTAACTTTTTGAGGAATACCTATTCTTCTTTACATAAAGCTTTTACCAATTTGCATTCCAACCTATAATGTATAAGTTTTCTCTTTTCACATTTTTCTAATAATTGCTACATTTGTCTTTTTTGATAATAGCTTTTCAGTCAAGTTTCTGAGAAGAAAACAAAAACTGAACTTAGAAGTAAATTAGTTTTTTTCTGGTCCCCTGGAATTGAGGTGATCGCTCTTTAATTTATTATGATTTATTGTCATGTGAATATGCAATTCCAGATCAAGAAGTCTATATTCCAACTTTTAAAAGTAACAACTTTTAAATTGTGTCTACAGACATTAAGTTCAGTCTCTAGCTATAAGATATCCTAAGGTGCAGAATATTGCCCTTTTTTAAAATTAGCACTGTATTTGTCATCTCTCTATCTTTTTTTTTTTTTTAGTTTTTTTTTTTTTTTTTTGGTACTGGGGATTGAACTCAGGAGTGCTTGACCACAGAGCCACATCCCCAGCCCAATTTTGTATTTTATTTAGAGGCAGAGTCTCAACTGTGTTTCTTAGCACCTCACTTTTGCTGAAGCTGGCTTTGAACTCATAATACGCCTGATTCAGCCTCCCAAGTCATGGGGATTACAGGCGTGCACTACTGCACCTGGCTATTTGTCATCTCTTGATGTAGCAAATTTGAATGAACATATTTTGGGATTACATGTGCAGAAAATGCATTTCAGTATTATTGGTAATTTTGATTATCAGCATCTCCAACTTTAGAATGATTGTTAAAATGATTTTTGAATAAATAATCAATTCATTTGGGAAATGTGCTTCCCTGATGGGGTTAATGAAATATATATTCAAAATTATAGTCTCTCACATGTTATAAAATATAATTTAATGCATGTGAAACAGAACTCCTCTATATTTATCTAGCTATACATCTACCTTTGGGCACCATTTTCATCTTTTCAGAAGTAATATCTCTTCATGGTCTCTAAATGCTTTTTCTGATGTTTCCAAAGGTGACACATGACCACAATGATAACATAAACTCTCACTTGTTTCTTGTTTCCCATATGTTGGATAAATGTTCATTGAAAGAGAGAAAAGTTAAAAGGTCTCCAGGAGTTTTGTTTCCTCAAGAAGTGTGGTAGAATGGAAAGAGTGCCTGGGACATTTGGAGTAAGATTCCAGGATCGATGAGATAAAGAAAGAAGTACAAGCATTCTGCAATGTAATCTGGCAGTTTAAGGGCATTGAACTAGTTTCTGATTGGTTCTAGTGATGGAATCACTATGGCTGAGCGAATGCAAGAGGGAGTGAGAGCAATTGAGGGATTAGAAATTTCTAACAATCTTCTCATGAGAATTAACCAGGTTCTCCAAAACTATAATTCCAAACAAGGATAACACCCCTAATTAGCTACTTACCTACCATTATGCTCCATCTCTTAAAGGTCTCAACACCTTAGTAGTTTATATTTTGAATGTATATCATTGTATATCACCACACTGAGGACTCAGACAAAACACATATGAACTATAGTACCCAGTTCCAAAAGTTACTAGCTTCTAATCTTTGATCAGTGTTTACCTCCCTCCTGATTCAATTTCATACTCTATAAAAAGTGAAATTGTAATAGTAATAACTTCACAGGTGGTTTTTGAGCATTTAATGATCTTCTCTTGGGCTTCTGTTTTATTTTATTTTTAATAAATGTTGAGGGTAGTTCATGATCAATGGCAGTTGATGTTAGCTCTACATTATCCTTATTGAAATAGAATTACTTTATATACGTCAGATGTATTTTATTCTCACTAAAAGAAGTACCATAGAATGACTATATTTGATCTTCTTAAAATAGTGAAATTGTTATGAAAGGGTATGTACTATTTCTATGCAGCAACTTTAAACTGCCATAGCAGACAACTGTTTTCCAAAAGTATATATGTTGTCTGTTGAAGATCTGATAAATTTCTGATTTTTTCTGTCAACAAATGTATTACAGCAGAATTTTTTTTCTTAAATTCACTAGAATTTAACTTTAAGCTATAGGGAGCAGGACTCACGATAGTCTAATAATTTCTGTTTTTATTTCAAAACGTACATAAATTTGCTTTTATAAAACAGATATTTCCAAAAAAATTCACGAACATGTTAAGGTATATGTTCATAGCAAATTAAAGTTTAAAATAAAAAGTTGTCAGTGATAGATTAGATTCTAACAGATAAAATGCTTTCATGCCTTGATATCTTTTTAAAACCTATTCAGTTTTGTGCATCATTAAGAACCATATTTTATCAAGATAGATTAATTTTCCCACATGTACAAAATCTATCAGCATGTAAAGAGAGAAAATGAGTGCTTTTAAATTGTACTGATTTCTCTCCTAAATTCTTCACATCATTGAATCCTATTTTTACGAAATGTGCTCTTACACAAAAGTGTTATATATCAGGTTATGATTAGTGACTTATACATTGGTTTTTCCTCTATAAACTGAATATGTAGTTTTTATAGACAAATATGATAAATCAGAGGTTATGTGCCATTAGTATAATGATTAGTACTTTATATTTTGAATGTATATCATCGCACTTTTTTTCAATCACAGAGTTTTAGAAAAGCCTATTCTAAGAGAAATAAGTTTCTATTGGAACCATTGATTGGTGTTCATTAAGGAGTTTTGCTATTATAATCATTTTCCTTCTTTAATGTCAAGATTATCTGAAGTCTTAATATAAATTACATATTTATATGGCATATTTTTAGAGAGCATTCCTTGGGTGAAAATAAACCATGAGAACAATGATATTTAATTTATACATTTCCAAATGCCCTTTCATTTAACTATGTATTTTATATATTTAGGTGGTGGTACTGGGAATGAACCCAGGAGTGTTATACCAATGAGCTACATCCCCATTCTTATTTTTAAAATTTTTGAGACAGGATCTTTTTAAATTGCTGAGCCTGGCCCAAATCTTGTGACCCTCTTGCCTCAGCCTCCCAAATCTCTCGGATAACAGATGTGCACTTCCACATCCAGCTAAATATTTTGTAGAACAGATAACTACAATATACACTACACTATCAGAATCTCAAAGTAAACTAAAACTAGAGAATCAAAAAGAGAAAATATAAGTGTGGTGGCACATGCCTGTAATCCCAGAAGCTTGTAAGGCTGAGGCAAGAGGATCAGGAGTTCAAAGCCAGCCTTAGCAACTCAGGAAGCACTCAGAAAGATGGATGTTGCCTCTAAATAAAATATATTAAAGAAAAGGTGGAGGGATAGGAATGTGGCTCAGTGGTTAAGTGCCCCTGGGTTTAATTCTGGGTACCAAAAATAAATAAATAAATAAAACTTCAAATTATTAATTGGATTTAGGAAAATATTTATAGATTTTTAAAATAGATGCCACTATATTCATACATATTTTAGTAAAATAATTTAGATTTCCTTTGGTAAATAAATTAAGGTCAGTGATTTGGAAGCAAAGGGTTGTCTCTGCTAGGCAGTAGGTTATATATGGTCTTGACACATTTTTATTAAAGCTTATTTACAGGTTATAATTGAAAAATAACCTTACTTGAAGAAATCTCTAGAATTCACAGATTTTAATCCTGGAGTTCTACAAACAGCAGATTCCTCACTATGCTAAGAGGAAAAATTTCTCTTTGAATAAAATTAAGATGGCTGGAAAGGATACAGCGGCTTTCTCCTTGCCTGTAGCACAAGGAGAACTTAAAAGAGGTCTTTGAGAGCATAGTACTTTTTCTGTTACCCATTCTTCTTACTAAAATCAAATAATATAAAGCTCAGTATCTTGATATGAAATATCCTTATGCAAAATATGTTAAGAACTCATCTAGGCAACAGATGCCTGGCTATATTTAAAGAGTTGTTTAAGAAAGTTATAAAGTCTGAAAATATTGAATCATTTATTAGGATTGTGACATCTAAGTTACTAGAACCTATTTCTGTCCCATAAGCATTCTTGTCTTTGTATATGTAAGTAAATGTGAAAAATATCCAAAATAATATCTTTTTTATAAATAAAATTTGTTTTGCTTCTTTTCTTTTCTTTTGTTCCATTTTCTATTTAGTTATCTTTGTCTGACTAGCACCATGCATTCCATTTAGTAAAGAAGCCTAGGTGAACTCTCTTTTCTCTCAGAACTCTAAATAATAGGACACTGATTGTGAAACAATCCTCATTAAAAGACTCTAGCCATTGCATATTTGAGTGAATTAATTCTATGCTACATGTGATGGTGTATCATACCTATATAACTATGAAAAAATATTTGGAAAATACATTTACTTTGGGCCTTGCAATTACATGATAAAGTAGAAAGTATTTTAAGGATAACATATACTTGCAATCTTGAATCTTTGCAATGAATATACACAGGGTTTTCAAGGCATTTTAAAAACAATTTAACAAGTTATTCCAGTCACAGTCTTACTCTTTCTTTTTAGTGTTGCTTTGTATTCTAGATAATAATGAAACCAAAATATTCAGATAGCCAAATATATAATAAGTGAGAGTGTATATATATATATAAACTTATATGTATTAAGTATGAAATATATATATATATATGTATATATATATGTAAATTCTCACTGTGCTCGGGAGGTGTTAGAATTTAATTTACTTTTGTTTGAATTATTATCAGTTGTGTACAATGAATTAAAGTGCATTCTGCTGTCATGTATAAACTAATAAGGAAAAAAGAGACATGAGAAAAATCAATAATCAGATAAATAATATTTAAGACAAAATTTTAAAAATCAAGATTATGACAAAAATTATGATGAAGAATAAATCAAATTTTAAAGTAGAAAAAAAATAACTCATGTTCTATGCCCCGTTTCAGTTTCAGAATTAGGAATCACTGAAGCAAATGATCTTGGAAGCAAATTATGGCCAAACCTGATGAATTAAAGTATCAAAGGAATTTAGGAGGAAAGAAAGCTAAACTCTCATGCTCCATGACACTGAAATTAAACATGAAAGAAGAATTCATTGTTGAACTGGAGAAAGAAACAAGACTAAATATCTGAGTAGGAATTCAAACTGAAAATATAAACTTTCTCAGAGTCAATGTACATTTAATTCAGAAGCCTGAATCTAATTTCCCAGTAAATACATCCTAAATTGTGGCGAGAACTAGGTTCCCCTCAGAACATAAATTTGCTTTTGGCCAATAATCACTCTATTGGTGATAAAAACTGATGTATTTCTTTTTTCATCTCAGTCATACTTAAAATCTGTTGACCTACTGTCCTCTACTTACTCTATTACAATTGATTCATGATTTTGTTTTCTTGATCAGCTCTCTATTGTTTTTCTCCTTGTGTTTGTTCTTCCTTTTCTCCTTTGGATGCTTATTGTCCTTTACTTGTTCACAAAATATTTAAGATTTTCAATTCAGGACTTTGAGAATAATTCCCCTAGATAATATCATTTCCTAGGGAACTAAATAATCTTATTTTGGTGATCACATTTACACTGATGTCTTAGGACCTACTGTAGAAACTCCATAAACTGATTATTTTACATGCCTGTTCTACATTTTTGACTCTTTCTTACTCATTATATTCTCTACAATGCCTCAAAATGTAAATAATTAAATTTCTTTCCAAAATGTGAATTTTTTCCTAAAGTACAAATTTAAATTAATGCAGTTATTGTCTATCTAGTTTGCAGCATCATGATCTGGGAATCAATTCATTTTTTACTCTCTTTCCTTTAATCTCATATTTAGGTACTAAAACCAATATCAAGTCTTATCTATTTGCCTTAAAATAATTTTCAAATTGTCATCTTTCTTCAAGTTGTACTAATATAGTCTTAGGAACTGCTATTTTTTTATAACTTACCAATTTTAAAGGCTAATATTCAAAGGTTTCAGCAGGTTAGGACAAACCGTTTAGTGTGTATTCCCTATACTGACATGTTAGGAATGATAATAGAGATGTGAAGAATAAAAGACTTTTATATCTAATATTTCTGAGTGTATCCATACTTGTTTTTTTTTTTTAATTTTGTATTTTCTTTAGTTTTTTTTTCTCAACTCCTTCAGGGTTCTGCTGGAAATAAGCAAATATCAGTTCATTAAGTGTCCTACTTAGACTATCATGAAAATGAAACTTTCCTTTTAAGGACATGACTAGACCTAATAACAACAAAATCCTCAAGATATTAATGACCATTGTTCACACAACTTAATTAATTCAAAATGTAACTCAAATAAGGTCAGTCAAAGAGAAAAACACAGCTGAGGAATGTTTAAACAGCACATATTTCTGAGGGGATCATTGAACTCATGTAACCACCTCGTCTCTATTATTTTTAAACATGTCAGATACACAATTAAGTCCTTGCCACAGATAATGTTATTAAAAGATAAATTTATTGATTTCTGTCAGTCATCATGTAAAAATCTTTGCAAATTTCCTTTCTTTATTAAATGTTTATTAATAGGCAAGGGCTCTTTGTAAGTTGTAAGCAAAGTTGTATGCATTAAGTCATAGCAAAGTGCTTTATTTTCTTTATAAAGTGTGCCTACTTCCATATCGTATATTTTTGTTTTCCACATTTTAACAGAGGTAATAGGTGAAGATATTTCTATGAGAGATGGTACCAGTTGACATACGTAATTCATTGGCTTAACTATTATTTATAGAGAATTTCTCTACTGTCTTTTGATATAGTAGATCCTCAAACTTATTCTGGACAAAAGAACGAATAGTCTTTCGAAGTGTCTAAGACACAGTTGATACAGCTAATGAACAAGGAACTCTTTGGTTGATGTGGGAATAGGAGACCACCAGCACATCTGTTTATTCATTTCAGTGTATAGCTGTCAGTAAAGGTCACTGATGTACCTTGTGGGATCCCTTAATGCCTTTGACACTAAACACATAGCACTCATTCAATCTATAGCCTAAGTTTACATGTGTTTTATTATGAACCAAAATATATCTGGCTTATCAGAAAATTTGTTGCAAAAATGTGTTTTCAATTGCATTGTAACATTGGAATGTATTGAATAGCCTCCATCTGTCTTTATTAGTTGTGTTTAAATGAGAAATAAACATAGAATACTATGTTGGACATCCAAACAATTTACATATTTACATGCATAGCTATTTCAAAATATATATCCTATATAAGTTATTTCTTTTAAGGTAATTGGTCATTACTAGTACATTTGTAGATGATAATATCATAATGAGCTAATTTGATTACATGGCAAATTTGATGACCATAAATTATATTTATACACTATTCATAGAAGCCTCTAATCTGAAATGTAGCTATCACTATGTTAAGGCACTAACAAGTACTTGTCTATAAAATGTACCAATGGCTTATGTACAATATTAATTTCAAACATAAAGATTATACAAATCCTCTTACATGAGCTCCAATTAGTCATTGATCTGATAGGCCCTAGTCATTAATATATTTAGTTAAAATATTGTTTTATCTATAATCATTAAACAAAAATAACTTTCATAAATCTTGGTGCTTTCAATTGAAAAAAGTTAATCATGAATTTGTTATATCAATGTTAATGTGCAGAGGATATAAACTTGATTATTTAATGTTGTTTCTTAATTCTTCACTTTTTAAAATTCTTAAGTATTTCAAATCAAATAAGTTATCACTAAGGGTATAAAGTGAGTATTTTAGCAGAGCAATAAGGGAAACAACCACACACACACACACACACACACACACACACACACACATATAATGAAAATGGTTATTTTGACAGTTAAGATTAATGCTAAAAATCTAAAATTGATATCTTTTACTTTCTTATAATTTACTATGCAAAAATTACCAAGGAATGACTTTTTTTAATTAATAAGATTTTATTTTAGTTTTAGTGCAGTTTATATTTAGGGAAAAACAGTAAGCAAAAAATGAAAACTGTTTCCATATACTTCTCAATGTGCCCATCTTCACTTTCCAAATTTTTATTACTTTTTAGTTTTTTCTTTTACTTGTAATTGACAAATAATTTTAGACACATACATATACATGTATACATCGATATTTGTGTATGTGTCTGTCTATCTATCTATCTATCTATCTATCTATCTATCTATCTATCTATCTATCTATCATCTATAAAACCTCTATGGGTTACTGAATGGTGTTTTCATGTTTAAACCACATAATAAGTAAGTCAAGTTAATTCTGAAATCCATCACTTCAAAAACTTACCAATTTTTTTATTTTGGTGGAAACATTTAAAATCTAGTCTTTTATAAATTTGGAATAGCCAAAGTAATATTAAAAAGAAACAACAAAGACAAAGGCATCACATTACATTCCTTCAAAACCTGTTACAAAGCCGTAGTAACCAAAATAGCACAGTACTGACATAAGAAACAGACACAACAACAGAAAAGAAAGCGCAGAGCACTACTTTAGGGTGAACTGATTTTCAGCAAAAGTCCCCCAAACACACAATTTGGAAAGGACAAGCACTTCAGTAAGTGGTGTTAAGGAAAACTAGATATCCCTAAGGAGACAAATGAAAGGAAACCTTGTCTTCATATGCGATTCCAAATCAGTTCAACATGGATGAAAGATTAAATGTAAGATTTGAAACTATAAAACTACTGGTAGAAAATATAGGGAAAATTTTCTAGAACATTGATGTGACCAAATGTTTTTTGGTATGACCCCTAAAGCATAGGCAATAAAAGCAAAATAAACCAATGGGATTGCATCTTCCATTTTTAATAACTCTGTTATTTATTATAATTATTGGGCTAATACTGATACTTTATTATGAGCTAAGTCATAGTTTCCATAAATAGATCATTTATGTTACATTTAATGATTTTTGATACATATGTACATATATGTGTTTATATATACATATAAATGTATATATATTTTTCTTTTCCTTCATGCAGAAGAATAGTTTTACTGCCCTAGAAATCCCTTGGTCTTCACTCACTCAACCCTTACTTATCCTCCTGAAGTTATTATATTGATTATTCTTTATGATGCCTCCATAGTCTTATCTTTCCCAGAATTCCATTTGGTTGGAATCAGTGTAAAAACCTTTTCAGATTGGCTTCTTTTTTCCACTTTACATTATGTACTACATGTCTCTCCTTGGCTTAACAACTTATTTATTTTTAATTGCTCAATATTCCCCTGTATAGATTATCTGTCCATCCATTCATACATAGAAGGATCCCTTGGTTTCTTGAAACTTTCAGAGGGATGAGTGAAGATATTAAATTTATTCATTTGTAGGCTTTTGAATATATAAATTTTTAACTCCTTTGAAAAATATGCATGGATTGGTTTTCTAGATTATATAATCAGAGTATGACAAGTTTTATAAGAAATTACTAAAATGTCTTACAACACAGTTTTGGTATTTTGCATTCCCACCTGCAATTAATAAGTTTTTCTCTTATTCCACATCCTTCCTCACTAACATTTGGTTCTGGGAACAATTTTTTAATCTGTTCAAAGATAAATAGATATTAAACAGTTCGATGTCAAATTGTTATTGTACACAGAGTGCCCATTTAAATAAAAAAAGGAAACCTCAAGAAATTTTGAAGTGAGTCTAACTACTTCTCATTATATCCTTTCATCTTTAAACTTTTGAAGTTTTACTCTTTTCTAATATCCTGATTGCAATCATTGTTCTATACATAAATGGTGCAAATTTAAATCTTTAAAGTATCACCATGAAGATTTTATTTTTAACTCCAACTGTACTTCCTGCTTTTGATATTCAAGGTAGATATTTAGATATTTCCATAGAAATAAATTTCATAAATATTGTCTGCTGTTGTAGCTACTTTCAAGCTTAATTTAATAAGTTACTTATTAAATAACAATATACCTTCTATTCCATGAAGATGGAGTAGTGAAAGAAAAAAAATATCTGGAGGACTGCATAGATTCTAGAGGAATGTGACAGAAAAATATAGACCTGTATTTTTAAAGTAAAATCAACTACAGGGTCAGGAAGTGAACTTGAAAAGGATCCTTGATAAGATAATAATTGAGAGAATATCTAAATCAGATCAAGAAAATTATACAAGGTACTTAGATGGAGAAAAATCGAGGCAAACTGAAGAAATTGAAAGATCCCAACGGGGAGCGTGTTGATTTATTATCGAAACTTACATTTGGCTAGTGAAACTGAAGCAGGGATGTAATTGGACAACAGAGACAAGTCTAGTAAGAGAGACCAAACTATAACAGTCAGAGTGGAAAGCAGAAGATCAAGCAGGAAGCAACTACTACAGTATATGCAAGAGGTGTGTATCACTTGGCTTACAGCATGGTTCAAGATTTGGTAAAAGTTCACAATTTTTGATGCCAAAGCCTCCATGATTATTTTTTAGTCAATTGATTGTGGATATAGAATAAATCAAGTTTTACTCCCTGAAGTAAAGGATGATGGGAACTGCAAGAGAATCCAATTATTTCCTATGAAGACAAGGAACTTTGAGAGATTAAGACAGAGAAACATCACAGACATTTACATGGTAGTGTTTACCACTTGAATACACTAATTAAGTAATACAGAGGGTATAATTTTGAAGCTGATATTCCTCCACAGATATTTTTAGCTGTATTAATAAATTGAAGAAATAGTGTAAACAGTGAGCACACCTAAAATAATAGATACATAAATGCAACTCAATTTACTAGACTAGTTTGTAGGGGTTTTAAAAAAAGCAGTGAATATTTTTTTGTTCTTGAAAAGGAAACGTATATGTGTGTGTGTATGTGTATGTGTATAACAGTAAATGTGTAGTTCTCAAGATAGTCTAGGTAACTTCAAACCCTACTTTTTCTTTTTCCCAATAGTGTATGCTTAGGCAAATTATTTAAACTCTGTATGTCTTGCTCTGCTCATGAGTAAGATGAGAATAATAATGCCTATCTCAAGTGTTACTATGCAAATAAATTAAATAATTATAGCTATAAAGTCCTTAGCATACTAGCTAGTGCATATTAATCACAAAATAAATATCTCCTTTAAAAACATCAAAGGCATGATATTACAAAACTATGTAAAAATAAGTTGTTATTACTCAAGTATTGGAAATAGCACAACTTTTTTAAAATTTAAGATAAAGAAGATATGCCAGGCACATTTACCAATTCTTACATGACTTTTTGTCTGTAGTATTAATAAAAGTGTTTATTTTTTACATACAGATGGAATTAACCAAAATATTGAGCTTTATAAGCTTCTAGAAGGAGTCATTTAAACGTTATGTAATTTTTAATGTTGAAATCTATATTACAATTTTTTTGTATGTTAATGCCAGTTTTCACGATCAATACATGCTTCTGCATATTTTGACTCCTTCTTCATAGTGGAAGCCATTTGCTGCATAAAAGGCTGCAGTCAATAAATAAAAGCAGGTACAAAAGATGGAGATAAGTTAATAGTAATTATTCAATCCTTTATTACACATTGATTTCGCTCCATACATATCCTCTTCAGCAATATAAGTAAATAAGTATCCTACTGGAAGTAGGACTTCCCTCATTTTCAGTTAGTAGAAAGGTAGATAATATAGGGTTGAAATTTTAGAGTTTATATAGTGTAATAATGTAATTGATGAGTTTTGTGATTTTATGTCTTTCTTTTCATTATTGCTAACAATTAGCATTGAAGAGCACTAAGTTCCAGGAAAAGCTGATAAAGATTTCACTTGATATGTGAAGATTCTTAAATGAGAAGTAAATTCACACTAGCCAAGACATGGAAGCTGATAAATGGACAAAGAAAATGTGGTGTACACACACACACAACTGTATATTGTTCTGTTTTAAAACAGAAGCTCCTGCCTTCTGCAACAATATAGATAAAACTGGAGTACATTATGCTTATGGAAATAAGTCTGGCACTAGAATAAAACTATTGTGTGATCTCACTAATATGTGAAACACTTTTTAAAAAGTCAAAATACAAACAAGGAATATAGCACAGGGTAAACAATTCTAAAGATCCAATAGATAACTTGAAGATGGAAGGGAATGAAACTATAGTGCACTAGGGATTCCTGCTTAAAAAGTAGATTTTTATCTCTTCTTGCCAAAACAAAAACAAAACAAACAAAAAACAAAAAGCAAAAAACTAATGGGTAACTCTGAGGTGATAGGTATGTTAATTTGTGTTACTATAGTAACTATTTTATCATCTATGTATATTACATAACACCATGCTGCATACTTTCAATATACATGATACTATTTTTTTAAACTGTTACTTGTTCTAAGTTCCGTAATTTTTCTGAATTTACTAATCT
Source organism: Ictidomys tridecemlineatus (assembly GCF_052094955.1). Lineage (NCBI taxonomy): Eukaryota > Metazoa > Chordata > Mammalia > Rodentia > Sciuridae > Ictidomys > Ictidomys tridecemlineatus. The sequence goes on along the minus strand of NC_135484.1, from coordinate 89,738,190 downwards.
GTTCTAGTGGAGCCTGTTTATCTTTTTTTTTAGTGTCATTCTGCATAATCATTGTAGATTTGCAATATCTTTATATATATTAATATAAGCCACCTAGATGTATTCTTTTTCTGGTCCTTTTCATTATAAATGTTAAGATTAGTTTACAGTTTTGTAAAAAAAAAGAAAGAAAGAAAGAAAAAACAGTACTCCAACATGTTAGTTTTTGAAAATTAGATTATATTGAATTTCTATATCACATTAGAGATGATTATCATCTTGCAGTATTTCATTTTCTAATCTATCTATATATATATATGATATGTTTGTTTGTTTGTTGATTTTTTTCTATGATTCTATATCATATACAACCAGAAGAATGAGAAGTTATACTCCATTTATGTATGATGTATCAAAATGCATTTTACTAGCATGTTTAACTAATTAGTAAAATTTATCTTTTAAAAAGAGGAAAAATATTAAAGTTTATTTCATGTAGAGTCTCCTATATAATAATGACTCAATATGCATACCTTCTGTCTACTTCATAAAAATGTTATTCTATTTCTATCATCACCAATTATTGTATTCATTCTAAAAGTTCACTACAAAAGCAATAATTCAAACACTTATGATAGTATATGTAAGGTAAACTATTATAATTTATAATACTTCCAATAATATTCCCAATTGCCACGTTTTGACAAACTTTTTTTTAATTCTGGGAATAATCATTCAGTGACACCATATCTAATTTTATTTTATTATTAATGGGATGTTTGTATATATTCTAATGCTAAAATTTAAAATTAATTTGTATAAAAAAACAAAGTAAAAAGTGTTCTATTCATCAAAATAGACTATATTACACTGACAAATTTCAATGATCTTCCTCAATAGAATTTATTACTTTCCCATGCTACATACTTCAAGTTAGAGGGCTTTACTCCCTGCAATCACATAGAGCTCTAGGAATTACTTTTGCCCAACTAGAATATAAGATGTTAAAGAAAGTGACTTTACTAACATCTCATTCTTTGATTAATGTATATCTGATATCTGTCATATGTCAAACTTGCTACTTGAAAAAATATATGGTTGTTACTTGAAAAAATAGACCAGTTAATAATTTAAGGTAAAATAGAGTAATAGGAACAGTTAGAAATATGAAAAAAATATTGAAATGGGAAGAAGCAAGTATTGCTATGTCACTCTTAAACTTAAGATTTAAGCATTTACATGTAAAACCTTTCCTACTAGAACAAATTAATATTTGAAAACTTTTGAAATAATAACAGATATTAAATGAGAAATTTGATTCAAAAAGAGATAAAAATATATGATACCCATATCATTAATGGAAAATACATATGGATGGGTGCTCAAAGAAAATCAAAGCATGAAGATGTTCAGAATGTATGAATAAAGTTCTCTGCAAAAGATTTGCATCTTGTTCTAGTAGAACAAGTGTTTTTAAAATCTAAATTGCTTATATCAAATTGTTACAGAAAAATATTGATTACTCAAAAATATATCCATTAAACATATTTTATCTGTGTGCCAAAAATATTATTAGGAACAATTACTTCCTCTCATGCGACTTACTTTCTTGATATCTTCCCAAAATAACCTTATGATAAAAATACGTGCTCTAAAAAAAATACAGTACACACACACACACACACACACACACACACACGCACACATGTTCATGGAATAATTGCAAATTTGTGTGTATTTATAATTAAATTGTAATAAATCACACTAGTTAGTCTGTAATGTAAATCTCAGTGAGAAAACCAGAGCTAAATTAACTCACATTTATTTTATTTTGTAAATTCTTAAAAAGTTACAAACTTATCTTTTTCACTATAGCATTAGGTACATTGTCAAACAAATACTGCAACATATTATTGGGTTGAAATATTATAGGAAAAGGAATTAAAAAAATAGAAGTTGAATTCTAAAATTTATATTAAGAATTTGATTAGTTCTTTGGTAGAAATTACATGACAACACATCCCTGAGCATTTTCTACTAAATGACATATCCAATTAACAGATCTTTCTTGGTGTTTGTAGATTTATTGCACCTGTTTCTAAGAGTATTATAACTCATGAATGTTAAGTCTATTGCTTATAAATGAATGTTGTGTTTACTATGTTTTTAGATCAAAAGCAACGTAACATTTACTTCAATTGTTGATGACTAAACTAGAATATAATTCAATTTATATATAAATAAATCCAATACCCCAACATTATTATTTCAGTACAAATATCATGAGCATTTATAATATAGTTTAAAGATGTGCCCAGAAATCTGGAAAAAGATCCTTGTATTTATCGCTTGTGGGAAGTGGATTAAATCTACTTTTCCAATGAGCTCTTTTTTTTTTTCTGGGACATACACAGAGATCCCTCAAGCCTCATCATTTTTCTATATATCTTCATTCCTAGCAGATTGAAAAACAAAAATGAGCCCTGGGAGAATCCAAAAACGTTCCTTAAGCTATCAAATTGCACCATAAATATTACTATCCTATAACAATAATAGTTTGCCTTCAACTTCTAATTGGCTAAAATGCAGTTTCACAAATCTTTTATGAACATTATCTACTGAAAAATCATGAATTAAGGACCCAAAACAAACTTGGCTTCTTAGAGTTGTTTCTCCAAATTGTAGAGTTTCATAACACAAACATGATTTATTACTTAAAGAACTGTATTTGCATTAGAAGGTTTGGCATTGGTTATAATGAGTGTGATGCAAATAAAACAAAAGCTGTAACTTACAAAGCATAGTGCACTAATGCTGCAGTTTTATCAATGACTGCAGCAATGAAAAGTTATTTCAATTTCTTTATTTATTTATCTTTAACTATTACAGTGATAAACTCTGGTGCAAAGTAAAAGCAAGATTAAAGTTCAAGGTGATGGAGAATAAGGTACTACTGAAAGTATAGAAATAAAATCAAATGGCCTTTTCATCAAATGACTTCTCATTTTTAAATGAGGATTAATATAAAAACAATAATATAAAAATATTTCCACAGATAAAAAATCCATATTTTATGGGTTTAAAAGGATATTAAGCCACAGTTTCTTTATATTATTATAATTAATATTCACATTATTATCCTCTTTCATTGTAACAATTTCTTAAATTTGAAATATTTTATAATACATGGTTTCTTAGCATCACTGTAGGTGAAAAGAAAGTAGGAAACTCTGGATTAAAAAGCTGAAAAAGAAACAGTACATATAATTGGAGCTTAGGTACTTGAACAGAGAATTTACAATAGACTATGCAACACATATAAATACATATAAGTAGTGTTTGAAAACAATGGTAAAGTTTTTATTAATTCTAAATAAAAACTAAAAATAATAATCTAGAATTTTTATTTTTGATAATTGGACTCTGAAGTTATCTGAATTAGATCTAATGCAAAATCAATAGCAAAATAACAAAAACAGCAAAGTTCCTGTGGCAGGAGGGTTGGGGTTGAAGGCAGGGGGGCTGAGACTTAAATATGTTAGTAATAGAAGCAATAGTTCTGTTACTAATTCTGAAGTAGAGAGAGTATAAAAAGGGCAAAGAAGTCAGCTATTTTGTTGATGGCATGCTCATTTTGATGAACTTCCGTTCTAGGTTTTATTTGCCTAATGGCCCTAAAGAACAGAAAATATAATTTGGAAGAGGACTCTAAATAAAAACCCACAGCATACCCTCTTCATTTCAAGATGCTTGTTTTAAAGATGAATCAAATGCTATCCTCTTTAACATCAGTCAACCAGGAAACATAAAAGAAAAATAACTTTATTGAACCTTAATATGAGTAAAAAAATACTGTTATGAATATTTTTTCTCATAGCAAAAGAAGTCATTTGATAAACATTCAGCATTTACTTCCTATTTCTCCTGAGGATAGTTGTATCTCTTACTTTCTTCGACCATGGAAAAGCAAAGATCCAGACAAAGTCAAATCAGCCTGATGCTGGAGACGATTGTGAAATCAAAAACTACAGCCAAGTGTCTCAGGTGTCAGAACTTGACTTCTATCTCTTTTTCATTATCCAGACACTCTGGGATGACAGAACAAGGTAGAAGTAGTCAATGAATCATTGGAAGGAAAGGAGTGAATGATGCATTAAGTTGTTAAGATTTTTTATTGTACAGATGAAATTTTTCTTGAGCACATAGTTTAGATCTAGTTTTCAACTAGCTTCTGATTATCACTGCAAATTTTTGTGATTACTTGTCAATTTACTTATATTAAAAAAAATAACCTCCAAACTCAGTAAAATTTCACAGGGTTGGTGGTGCAATTGGGCTATTTTATCATCTCAACTCCAAAAATAACTATTTGTTTATGATTTATTTATTTATTCACTAGTTAATTTTATTTTTATCTATAACTTACAAATTTTCAAATCTGTATAGAAATTATTTACTATATGATATAGAAAGTTAATTTTAAAAAATGGATTCTAGTTTAACATAGCCGCCTCTAAAATTGTATAAGAAAAAGTCAATTAAACCATAATGTGCTTATACAATTATTCATATTAAATAATAATTTTTACTCTAAGCTTTTGGTTTTTCATGTTTAAAGGATACTTGCATCTTAAGATCTGTGAGAAAAGGAACATTGATTTTTGTTGTTATTGGGGAGTGGTTTAGGGTCTTTATTCTTACAAAATATTTTATATTCTGTAATGTGAGTTCCATGGCCCTTAGGCCTTAATGAATATGGATGTTACTTATTTTTATATACCTGTTGACTGTTTGTATGTATTCTTTTGAGAAATATATTTAAATACATTGCCTCCCTTAAAAACTAAATTGAATATTATTTTTCTTTGATATTCAATTTTGGTATCCTTACATATTTTGGATACAAACTTTGTCACTTGAATACATTGCAAACATTTTCTCCCAATCTGTAGTGTGTCTTTTCACTATGATGTCTGTTTCATTTAGTGTGCAGAGTTTTTAGTTTGACATAATCCCATTTTTCCATTTTGTTTTATTTCCTTCCCTTTTAGGGTCTTATCCATAATTGCTTGCCATTTCATTTTTCTGGAAAATCCTCCCTATATTTTTTTTCAGCAATTTCATAGTTTCAAGTCTTACTTTGAATTCTTTTATGTATTTGGAGATAACTTTTAACAAGTTAAAAATGGGCTCTAGTTTAATTCTTCTACACATAAATGTACAATTTTCCCATCACTATTTATTGAAAAGATTGTCCTGTCAAAAATCAGTTGGCTGAAGTTGTGTGGATTAACTTCCATGCTCTCTATTCTGTCCCACTGGTTTATGTGTCTGCACTTATGCCTTTCCATACCTGTTCTGGTGACTGCAACAGAGCAGTGCATTTTGAAGATAGGTGCTATAATACCTTCTGATTTGTTCTTGCCTATAGATTGCTTTGGATATTTGGGGGTTTGGTGGTTCCATATAAATCCTAAGATTCTAGGATTCTGTGAAGAATGTCATTTGTGTTTTGATAGGGATTTCATCAAACCCACAGGTCACTTGAGTGGCAGGGACATTTCCAAAATATTAATTCTTCCAACCATAAACCCAAAATATACGTCCATTTTATTATGTCCACTTAAATTTCTTTCATCAATGTTTTAAAGCTTTCATTGAAGAGGTCTTTCATATCTTAGATTTTTTTTAAATTTTGTATTTTTATTGGTTTATATTAATTATACAGAATAGTGAGTTTCATTGTGACATATTAATACATGCTTGTATTATAATTTGATCAATTTAATTCTCCATTACCTCTTCATTCCCTCCTCTATTCCCTCTTACGGCATCCTCTTCCATTACTCCATGGTCAGCTTCCTATTTTTATTCAATCCTTTTTTTCCCAGTGTTTTTCCCTCTAGCTTCCATATGTCAGAGAAAATATATGAAACTTGTCTTTTTAGGCTGATTTTTTTAATTAACATGATAAGATCTAGATCAATCCATTTCCTGGCAAATGGCATGTTATTTTTTTTCCTTGTTTATGACTGAGTAAAACTTCATTGTGTATATATACTACATTTTCTTTACTCATTCATTTGTTTTCAGTCACACAGGCTGATTCCATGACTTAGCTATTGTGAATTGTTCTGTAATAAACATCACTATGCATTAATCTGTAAAGTATATTGACTTTATTTTTTTGTATAAATGTCAAGAAGGGGTATAGCTGGATAATAAGGTATTTCAAAAAAATTTTTGAGGAAATTCTACACTGATTTCCATAGTGTTGGTAATAATTTACATTACCACTAGCAGTGCATAAGAGTTTCTTTTTTCTTACATCTTCACTAAAATTTATTGTTTGTATTCTTGATCATTGCAATTCTATCTGGGATAAGGTGGAATCACAACACAAATAGGTTTTGTATGTCCCTGGTCAAACATTTTTACTTTTTAAAATATATTATTGTTGGTTGTTTCTGTTACTTTCTTTGAATAGTGTATGTTTAGTTTATTTGTGTACATATTGAATGGGTTATTCACTATTTTGCTGTTGGATATTTAAATTTCATATACAGTATGATGATTAATCTTGTCTTAGAAGAGTAGCTGGTGATAATTTTTATATCATTTCATAGGATGTCTCTTCATTCTTGTATCTGTTGCAATACACAAGATTTTTAATTTGATACAATCATGTTTATGAATTCCTTGTTTTATTTCCAGAGGTATTGTAATCCTATTCACCAAATTATTCGCTGTGCTTACATGTTGGAAGATTTTTCCAATATTTTTTCTAGCAGTTGCAAAGTTTCTTATCTTATTCCTAAGTCTTAGAATACACTTTGAGTTGGTTTTGCTCTTGTTTCATTCTTTTATATATGGATATCTAGATTTTTTTTTATTGGTTGTTCAAAACATTATACAGCTCTTGATATATTACTAATATGGCATTATGTAAAAATGTGGATGTGTAACCCATGTGATTCTGCAATCTGTATTTGGGGTAAAAATGGGAGTCCATAACCCATTTGAATCTAATGTATGAAATATGGATACCTAGATTTGCTAGCATGATTTATTAAGAGGCTGTCTTTTCTCTAATTTATTTTTTGCCATCTTTATGAAAATCAGTTGACAGTAGCAGGATGGATTTGTGTCTGTGTCTTCCATTCTTTTTTATCTATCTACATGTCATGTTTATGCCTGTACCATAATGATTTTATTTCTGTGGCTCTGTAGTATAATTTGAAATCTGAAATTGTGATGTCTCTAGAATTGCAGCATTGTTCTTTTTGTTCTGAGTTGTTTTGGCTAATCTGAATATTTAGTTGCTTATAAAATTTTAGTTTCCCCTCCTCCCTCTGCTTTGGAAATTTGAATAGAGATTTCCTTAAATTGAAAGTACTTTTTGACATTATGGCCATTGCAATTTGAGAATTCAAATTCTCACTATACATGAATAGGGAAGATTGTTTCATTTTCTAGTACTTTCAGTTTATTTCTTTAGTTTTCTAATTTTCATAATAGAAATTGTCATAATAGAAATCTTTTGCCTTCATTGTTAGGTTACTCATACATATTTTTTTAAAAGTTACACTGAATGGAATTATTTTCCTGATTTCTATCTCAATAGATTCATTATTGGTATATTAAAAAGCTATGTTGATTTTATTTGGTGATGCTTTACTGAATTTGTCAGCTTTAGAAATATTTTAGTAGAGTCTCTAGGGTCTCCTAATTTTGATCTTCTGATATCATCTTCAAATAGAAATAGTTTGACTTCTTCCTTTGTTTTTTTGATTTTATTTTTTTCTCTTGATAATTTTTAAACTAATTTATTTATTATAATTAGGTATATATGACAGCAGAATGCTTTTTGATTCATTGTACACAATAGCAGCACAACTTTTTTATTTCTCTGATTGTACTCAATGCAGTGTCACACCATATGTGCAGGCATACGTGTACCTAGGGTAATGATGTCCATCTCATTCCACCATCTTTCCTGCCCCCATACCCTCTCCCCTCCTCTCCCTCCTCTTTGTCCAATCAAAGTTACTCTATTTTCTCCATGTTCCTGCCCCCTTGTGGATCAGCATCTATATATCAGAGAGAACATTCAGCCTTTGCTTTTTTGGGATTGGCTTACTTCACTTATCATGATATTCTCCAACTCCATCCACTTACTTGCAAATGCCATAATTATATTCTATTTTAATGATGAGTAATATTCCATTGTGTATATATACCACACTTTCTTTATCCATTTACCTATTGAAGGACATCTATGTTGCTTCCACAGTTTAGCTATTGTGAATTGAGCTGCTATGACATTGATGTGACTGTGTTAATGTAGTATGCTGATTTTAAGTCCTTTGGGTTTAGACCAAGCAGTGGTATAGCTGGGTCAAATGCTAATTCCATTCTCAGTTTTATAAGAAATCTCTATACTGCTTTCCAGATTGGTTTCACCAATTTGCAGTCCCACCAGAAATGTATGAGTGTGCCTTTTCCGCCACATCCTTGCCAACATATATTGTTGTCTGTATTCTTAATAACTGCCAGTTTGACTGGTGTGAGATGAAATCGTAGAGAAGTTTTGATTTGCATTTCTATAATTACTAGAGATGTTGAACATTTTTTCATATATTTATTGATCAATTGTATATCTTCTTCTGAGAAGATATACCAAGTCTGCTCAGCTCCTTAGTCCATTTATTGATTGGGTTGTTCAGTTTGTTGTTGTTGTTATGTATGTATGTATTTATGTATGTATGTATGTATGTATGTATTTATTTATTTATTGGTGTTAACTTTTTTGAGTTCTTTATATATTCTGGAGATTAGTGGTCTGACATGTGTGTGAAAAAAATTTGCTCCCAAAATATAGGCTCTCTCTTCACCTCATTGATTGTTTCTTTTGCTGAGAGTAAAGTTCCAAATACTATTTTGAGTACTAGTGGTGAGAATGGACATCCTTTTCTTGTTCTTGCTTTTACAAAAATTATTTTCAGTATTTCTCATTTAATGTATGGTGGCTTTGTGTTTGTCCTATACAAAATTTTATTATAATGAGGTAAATTCTTCCATTCTGAAATACTTCAGAAATTTTATCATGAAGATGTACTGAATTTTATTGAAGACCTTTTATGCACCTGATGAGACAATAATGTGATTTTTGTCTTTGATTGTATTAATGTGGTGTATTGTTACTGTGTCTTGCACAGAAAGTGATCAGTAAACCAAACGGAATTGTGAACCATCTGAGAAACTAAAAGTCTGAAGAAATATTTAGAAATAAAGACAAAAGAAATTTAAAAAAAAATAGTTTCCAAAGGTGGACCTGGTGAGTAGATTAGACCTGATAGGTCTGATTCCCTAACAAAGGAAGAAGCTCTCAACTCCTTTATTTTATAGCGAAACACATCAAAGGGATTTACTGTGATAGAAATTCTTTAAGGTAAACAGAAGGCAAAAACAAGCAGGAGAGGGCTAATTGGAGCTTATCTGCTTGTGTCATGTCTTCTCTAGGCTCTGGGCAGCTGGCTTCTCAGGCTGTTGACCATGCACATATATCTTATACCCCAGAACAGAAGGCATCAGAATTCAAAACTATCAGAACCATAAATTCCATACCAGGAATGGAATTGGCCCCAATAACAGTGACCACTTGCAAATGGGTGTGTCCTACAGCTCCATCACACTGAAAGATTCCCAGATGGAGTACTCAGCTGCCCAAGGCTATGGAGTTCAAAGCAATGATTTATTTGCCTCTGCTGACAGTGTATAGCATTTATTGATTTGAGAATGTTCACAGATCCTTACATTCATTCCTGGACAATCTCAACTTGATCATGATTTATGTACTTTTCAATGTGCTGTTGAGTTTGATTCGAAAGTATTTTGTTTAGAAATTGTGTATAATCATCAGAGATATTGGCCAGTTTTCTTTCCTGCATGCATCTTTATCTGCTCTGAGTATGAGAATGATAGTGACAGTGCCTTCATACGATGTGTTTGGAAGCATCTCCACACTCTTTCTTTGTTTTGGATTTTTTTAATATTTTAATTATGATGTGTAATAGGGCGGGTTTTTTTTGGGTCTTTTCTATTTTTGGTTCTAAATTCCTACAGTTTCTGAGTCTCTATCTTATTGCTGAGGCTTAGTAAGGTTTTTGCTATTATTTTAAAGAATAGATTATCTATAACATTAGTCTGTATTTCTTATCCTATATGAAGAGCTTGTCAGAGAGTTCAGATAACCAGTATCAAAATAAAGAGCCTCCACATTCTGATCTGCAGACTTTCAAACCCACTACTATGCCTTTCATTGCCAACTTGAGTTTCCCACAGGGTTTGCCACTGTCTCACTCTTGAGCCCAGATTGACTCAAGTAGAAAAGTGAAGACTAGGTGGCCCCTGGGTTTGGGACACACAGAAAATAACTGGAAAACAATAATAATAAAAAAAGGGAAAATGCAGGGGTTTCTAAACTCTGAAGGAAGTAAACTCTCACTTTTTTGATTCATTACAATAAAAGAATGCATTTGCCCTTTAAATCCAATATAAAATTCCACAATGATTTGTTATTAGCTGAGAATATTTTCTACGAGTATAATTGAATAAAATATTCAATAAAATATTCAATTATATTCATAGAAAATATTCTCAGCAAATAACAAATAATAGTGGAACATTGTTATACAAAATTACATATAAGAGGATGTGAGGGGAAAGGGGAAAAAAGAGAAAGGAGTTACAGTATATCAGGTAGAGAGAGATGATGGGAGGGGAGGGGAGAAGGGAGGATAGGAAGGGGACAGGAAAGGCAGCAGGATACAACAGACACTAATATGGCAATATATATAAACGCAGATGTATGACGAATGTGATCCTGCAATCTGTACCCATAGTAAAAATAAGAATTCATACCCCATTTGAATCAAATGTGTGATATATGATGTGTCAAGATCATTGTAATGTTTTGAGAACCAATAAAAAAATACATTTTATGAAACTAATTGACATGACTATAGATTTTTTTCTTTTTACTTAATGTAGTAAAATTAATGAATTGACTTTCAAATACTTAATTAACATGGTGTTTTAGTCAGCTTTTTTTTTTTACTACTGTTACCAAAAGGCTTGAGAAGAACTATTAAAAGAGTTTATTTTGGGGCTTACAACATCAGAGGTCTCAGTCCATAGATGGACAACTTCATTCCTGAGGGCCTGAAGTGAGACTGAACATCATGGCCAAAGAGTGTGATGGAGAGAAGAACCTCTAAACATCACACTGGGAAGCAGAGAGAGACTAACCTCAGCTCACTATATATATAACCCAAGGCATACACCACTATGATCCACCTCCTCCAAAAACACACCATGAGCCTACAGATACCAGTCATTTAATCACTATAAGGGGATTAATTAATTGATTGTATTAAGGCACTAATAACTGAATCATTTTATCTCTAAACATTTTTGCATTATTTTACATATGAGCTTTTGGGTGATACTTCATATCTAAACCTTAACTCATATCATAGCATTCCTATGATAAACCTTTTCTGGGAATGACAGATTATTTATTTTGGACATTGCTTAATTTGACTTGATAACATATTGCAATAATTTTTAAACCTATACTCATGAAGAATATATTTCAGTTGTTTTCTAGTGATATTTGTATTTTCTCATGTTAAGCTAATGCTGGCCTTATATAATGGGAGTTGGTAAATGTGCATTCTTTACCTTTCTGAAGAAATGGATAAAATTGATGTTATTTAATTAGTGAACAGTTGATAGAATTTACCAGTGAAATATTCTGGCTTGCAGCTTTTTTCTGTGAGAAAAATGCAATTTCGTTAATAGGTATATGACTGTTCCTATTATCTATGTCAAATCCTTATTGTAGGACAAGTGCAGAATGTAAAAGAATTACAACATAATATGTCTCAGTTTTCTTCTCAATATTAAAGAGTCCTCTCATAAATCCAACACAAACAAATCATTTTGTATTTCAATAAGCTGAAGTTAGTTTTATAATCGTGTTTAACTGTAATGGAGTATAAGAAATGTTTTTTGTTTGTTTGGTATTAAGAATTGAACCGAAGTGTACATTACCACTAAGATACATTCTCAGTGATTTTTATTATTTATTTTAAGACAGAGTGTCATTAAATTGTTGAGGGTCTCCATAAGATGCTGACTGACATTGAACTTGTGACCCTCTTGCCTCATTCTCCCCAATAGCTGGAATTATAGGCATGCCTACTTCACCCAGTGCAAAAGTAATCTCTCAGCCATATAAATTGGCACTATGTAAGTGTTTTGTAATTCAGGAAAAAGAGAATGCTGCTGACAAGATGGCTAAGTTCCTCCCCCTCAGTAGTACAGTAATTAAGGCATAGATTAATTGTAGAATTTCTGCAGTAACAATGGGTCAACTTTGAGCAGATGTTCCATATATATTAGAAATAATAAAATTGAGCATATATTTTAGATAAAAATAGCTCTAAAAATCACAAGTTTAATGCAGTGCTATTAGAAATGATGCAGAATTTCAGGGGAAAAGTCTCAGCTGAGAAATGATGGCTGTTAAAACATGTATCTAAACAATAAAGCTATAACACTGAAGCATAGTGTAGTAATTAATTTCTACTACCTACTAACTAGAATTTGAGTTGAAACCATTTATTATTCCTGAAATATCCAAGATCATCAGTCAGAGAGGTCAAATATCATGTAAATAACAGATAGATACTTTTTTCAGGCTCCTGTTAATACTGTACAAACTATATAATGGAAATATGCAATGCTAATGTTTTATTCTCTTATTATGCTCAGTGTTCTGAAATTGCAAAATACTTTGGTCAAGGTCTTTTTTTATTCATCCTGCTGTGCTCTCAGTGGGATTATTCAATACTTTCTCTTACTGTTATTTGATTGTTTCCTCTGCTTATTTTGTCTGAAACTATATTATTTCAATATTTTACCTCCCAGGAAGACTTTTATTTGATTGCTATCTGCTGTTTTCTATATTGAATTTTTTCTTTCTTTTTTTTCTTTCTTCTTTTTCCTCTCTTTTTAGGAGATGTTCTCAATTTTAGCATCAATTAAGCATTGGTCCTCCTATTATATTTTCAGTCAATAATATGTTAAACTCACTATCACTATATGTTTCAATTTTTATTTCTCTATTAAATTTTTGCTTTTTCTCCCCCAAGACATTCTACTCTTATCTAATTGAGATAGTAATATCTCTTATCCTTGAGGATATTATTAATTACATTGCATAATGTAATTTCATTTTCTATTATTTTCTACATTTTTCTGCTATTTATTTCTTTGTAATATAGGATCTAATTCTAATGTAGGATCTAACGTAGGATCTTTGAAATGTTTAATACTGCACTGATGACAAAAAGATTTCCCTCATCTAGGACAAGAATATAAGCATCTAGAATTTAAACACCATCCTTGAAAGGAAACAACTAGAAAATGTTCTAGGATAATAAAGTTTAAGCTTCTAAAGGTAAAGAAAATAAATAAATAAAGTGAGTTTACTTATGTTGAATTGACTAAATTTTGTTTTATTTTATTCTATTATATTTTTGTATTCTTCAAAACTAGCATGAAGTTGACATAAGTTATTAAAAGGTAAAGTCATGTTTTCTTGCCAACCCCAACATTTTTTTTTTTTTTTACATTTTAGAAATATCTTACTTGCTACATGTTCTATTAGAGATATGCAAGTTCTGGGAAGATTATCAAAGATGAGCATCAAATAGAATCCAGTGATACTGAAACATAAGGGTGTTCCAAACTTCCAATAAATTTGGACAGAAATATCAAAGGGTGTGACAATGAATTTTGACAGTCTACTTGGGAGATTTTTTTTTGGACAGGATTAAGATTTATTTTAAATTAGTGAACTATGAGTAAAATGGATTACCCACCAAAATGTGCAGAACCTAATCCAATCAGTTGAAGGAGAAAATAGAGCAACAAATCAACAGCAGCAGCAACAACAACAGTATCTGCCATCTTAAGTAAAAGAGAATTTTCCAACAGATTGTATCCATAATGTAACTGGATTATTGGCTGGGACTCTAGACTGTCTTCCTTTAGAAGAGATTTCCACCATCTTGGGTCTTGACCTTACCGGCAAACTGAAAACTAGAGCTTGCCAGACTCTGTAGTCACAAGAGCTAATTCTCTGAAGAACCCTGATTAATTCACAGGAGACTAATCTAAAAAAATTTCTATCAAATAACAAAATTTCATCACTTGATATTTGCTTTCCTTTGCTGATATTACATGATAATATTTAAAAATTGTTAAATATTACATAAATTCATATGAAGCTTTTATAACAAGTTGTTAAAATCAAATTGAGATGTGCTCAATGTTTCTTAAATTGATGATCTCTGATGTCATGTTGTACAACCATATTTTTCCATGATATAGCCTTAGAAACTTTATCAGATATGAAATTGGAATTGGAAGATCACCTGCATAACTAAATATAACGTTCCCTATGCTTTCATAGGGATAATTTCATTTGGCAAAATAATTTATTATGCTTCTAGGAACACAAGGGAGATTACAATTGCTACCAATAATGGATATTGTCACTACATAGCCTGTATACCAGGACTCAGAAAGAGCTTTTCCAATTACCCAGACTACTCCCCTGATAAACAGAATAACAGAGCAGATAATTTTGTCCCACATTCAGATGATTTGTTGAGAAAATTAAACCATTTATAAGTATTTTATTAAATTAAAATATTAGCAAAATCTCAAAATTTTCAATTGGCTTTATTAATGTTAATATGCAAGATAATCTTCTAACACTATTAACCATAATAAAATTTAGAAGATATTTTTATTTCTGGTACATAAAAACTTTAAAAAAATATAATCATTTGAATATATTAGATGATAATGCTAACACAGGAAAAGAATTTGCTTCATAAGTATTTAGAAATTTTCAAGAACATCACATGTCAGAAGGGTTATACATGGTGAAATAACATAATTTTTATAAAATATATTTTCCATCAGTAAATATCCTTCAATATGAACATAGCTATATAGAGAGATATCTAAAGTCATACTTAGTGAGATATGTAAGAAAAACAGTGCAATTATTTTTGTTCAAATTCTATTTTATCTTATATAGTGACAAATAATTTCAAGAAATACAGAATGAAACACTTTAAGATAGCATTTTCTTGCTAAAATAGCCCATAACATTATCAACTAAATCAATAAAGTTGCAACATAAATGTATACTACACTACTCTCAAACGATTTCCATTAACATTAGGTCACGCATCTTCACTTTTGATTATTTTCAACTTGATTTTTACTTCTCATCTACCACTAACTGAAGGTGAATCCTAAATATACTTAAAATTTTTCAAATTCAACTAATTAAGAAAACTTGTCTCCCTTTATTTCTCATATGGTTTGAAAATTAGGCGTCCCCCTTTTTCATTAGACAATGCAGAAATGTTCAAAGGTTAAATGATTAGATGATGAGGTTAAGCAATTTTGATGGATTAATATTTAGAAAGAACAATGGCATTGGGTAATAAATATAATCAGGTAAGTTAGATGGAGAAATTAGTCAGTAGCAGTATGACCTTTGAGTTTACAGTTTTTCTCTGACTACTTGCTAATTCTCTTTGCTTCCTGACTGCCATGAGTAGAGCAAAATTGCTCTTCCACCATGATCCTCTGCCTAAATTTAGGAAGCATAGGATTTGGCTGACCATGTACCAAACCTCTGAAACCATGAGCCCCAAATAAACTTTTCCTCCTCTAGTTTCTTTCTGTCAGGTATTTTGCTCATAGTCATGAAAAACTGACTGTGTGTGTGTGTGTGTGTGTGTGTGTGTGTGTGTGTGTGTAATTTTTTTAAGATTAGTTAATTAAGTTGATTTTTGTGAAGACACAATAAATTACATCAAATAACTTTTATGGTTTCCTAAAGAAAACACTTTATATCAGTTTTGTTTTTCACACACTGCAATGTTTGTTCTTTTCCACATAATCTCTCTACATTCTCGTTTTCTTGTACAGGAGTGGCCAGTGATTTTCAAATGAAGGTTCTATTTGAAGATAAGAAAATACTCCCATGCTGTAAATTGTAATGATCATTGTTGCTTTTGCTTGAAGGTGCTTCACTGTGACAATAAAGCCTTATTAGGGCTTTATTGGTATAATGTACCTTCATAGTACTTTAAGTACTTAAAATATGGATTCTCTTTGGAATTTGGGAAAGTAGGTAGAATTTCAAGATTAGCTTACCCATACATACATACCAGCTTCCTCACTGCCACACTGGCACAATTAATATTATTCTATGCACTTTTCTGTCTGAAAAGAAAATGTATTCAGTACTTTTATGTTTAAGTTGTAGACTTTCCTCCTAAAAGTAAATAAAAGTCAGTGAGTGCATTATTATAACAGTGAAACAAATGCTTTATTATTGTTGTTTTTATTTTTATTATTTATCCTTTCCTTATGAGACTCTATATTTCACAAAGACCAAGATCATGCATATTTACCAAGATCAGGGATGTATATCAAAATAAGGGATGTATACCCAGTGCAAGAGTCATTACCTGCCTGATAGGGATAAGGATGGATTGATTGATCAGTTATCTTCTCCTAATTATACAAAATACATCTACTCAACTATCTTATTCATTTTACTCCTTTTTTTGTAAATATAAATTTTTTATCAAACATGGCACAACACATTTATGGCCAGACTATTTAGCTGACAATAAATCTGAAATATAAGATACTATTTGTCCTGCTTTTCATTACAACTGAATTTATGCTATATTATGCATTAAGTGATAAAACTAATAATAATTAAGTTATGCAGTAACACTAAGAGGCTGTGAAAGTTACTGTAAGTATACCAAGATTTATAATCCATGGTAAAATTTGCATGATAAATTCTATCAAGATGACATGACAAGATTTAAAGGGAAGAATCATGATTTTTTTAAAACAGCAGTTCAAATCAAACAGAAAAAATGATAAATATGAAATAAATTTTTAGTATTATATTTTACTAAAACTTACTGTTGAATTTGAAAAATGTAATGTTTTAGTAGTTAAAAAATTAAGAAAGGCTAATAAAGGTGATTGTGCTGTTGACAAAAATGAATGGAAATTGTGTAGGCAAATGGATCAAAAATCAAATCACTACACTTTATATTTGCAACCTTATTTCCCTCATCTTTTCAACTTATTTACATTTTCAGTTTGCAGAAAAATCAATAGGTGCAGTTTGGAATTAAAAGCTTTTACACCTGGAAGAGGATTTCTAACTGTGTGCTTCTTCTCTCTGTCATAAATTATAATTTTTAGGGCCCATTTAAAAAATTACATGTATGTGAAAATTCTATAAGAAGCTTCATCTCTTCTTTCTCTAAGTAATAGTCATGTTATTGTTCTTTGTTTACATTTTATTGGTATTTGATTGAGCTACAAAATTACACTTTTGTTTTTCTTAACCAGGTTCTGAATCAACTGACAAATAGACAAAAGGAAAGACCTGCACACAGACCTATGTATTGCTTCACTATTGATAAAACATGATGTGGCATGGGCCACTGCAGCAATGAACTTACTAGTATTAAACACTGGCCACAAATATTTTAACTCAGTAATTGTCATTCCAAGTGATCCCAAGCCTTCCAATCTAAGAGTCAGAACTGGTAAAATTTGTGACCTGGGGTAGCAGCCTCTTAAGGCTATTCTGTCCAAGAAGATGAGTCTTGAATAAGAAAAAAAAAAAAAAAGGGAGAAAGAAGCTAGTGTGTTGATGTGTGTGTGTGAACATATATATACATTAATATACATGTATATGTATACATATGCACATTTCCTCTTTAAATTTAATGATGAAATAACACATCACTCATATTCAAGGTAAAAGAAAATAGAAGGACATATAGGACTAGTAGTTCTTTTCATTATCATAATATATCAATATCCATTAGGGTAACCCTGCCAACAGAATGAAAAAAATGCGAAAGTAAAAGAATGAAAATTTTGGTAATTTTTGTTTATTTGCTTGCATTCAATGTCAAAATGGAATGCAGTATAATGAGAAAGAAAGTAATTTTAATGTAAGGAAACTATGGATTCGGGTCTCTGCTTAACATTTCTTTACTAAATATTTTATGCTGAGTCATTCACAATTGACTAACATTCTAACTTTACTTCCTCCCATATAGTTTATGTGTACACTCTCCATGATTTCTTAGAAGTATTTAGTTTAATATATAATAATTTTTAATGTGCTATTATACATCTTACATAGTCATTTGTATTTCTTGAAAAAATGTTCAAGTGGTATGAGATTTTTGTTCTTGCCTCTACATATATATGCCTCAACATATATCACAGGGAGTCTCTCATGATTTGCTCTTTGCTCATATGTTGACTCTCTCTCTTCCTCTCACTGTATTTCTCCACATGCTTTTTTTTTGCCTAAGGTCACTTTAATACTGTTTACCAGTGAGCTTAATTCTCAGGCTTTTCTTTATTTGTATATTTTTAAGATAGTGTTTTGTTTAGTTGTTGAGAGTTTTGCAAAGTTGCCGAGACTGCTTTTGTACTTTTGATCCTCCTGCCTCAGTCTCCTGAGTTGCTGGGATTACAGTTGTGCACCACCGCACATATATCACGTGGTGTCTTACACTTTCTTCACTTATTCACTTATTTTTTATACATAAGTGCTGCAAAATGCAAAGGTTTAAAAATGCACTTTTCATCTTCTGTGGAAGAAAGCTAATTAACAAAACAATAAAAGAGAAACTAAGCAAGAAAATAGTGTGAATGAATAGAATGAATGTTTGGCATTTTGAATCTGTTTCAATTTCTGCCCTATTTAGGGAGCTCAATCAGATAATCCAATCTCTGCCTTGCTTCTGAGAACCCCTTGAAGGGCTCCATGTGCTTTTGATGCCTTGACTTTCTGCTTCTCCAAGATCCAGTCATAAATTCTACTTTGATTAAAATACTCATTCTCTTCTATCTCCCAGAAACTGTGATTGGTTCAAGCGAGTCATATTAGTAAGTTTTCTTAGGATCCCATATATTTTCACCAAATATAACTATAGTCTAGTACTTTTTCAAAGTCTATTTATTGATTGAAGCATAGGAGCCTTGGAATTGCTGCTGAAAGTATTCAGATAACACACACAGGTATCAATATAGGGTTAATAAGACATGAACAAATATAGGGGAAGAGAAAGAACTATGAGTTTGATATTGTGATTGAACAACTACACCAAACACTACTCTTTGATTATTCGGTTAGTCAGCCATCTGATACTATGTGCACATGGGTGTGTGTGCACACTCACACATATATAAGCTCAAGTTGATTTTCTTTGTGATTAATAAATGGAAGCCTCCTCTAGAGGTGTGACATGTGTGCTGAATCATTAGAATGAGTCAAGTTTATAAAGAACTGAGAACTTATACACAAATTCTAGAAGCTTCAGAGTCTTGGCTTTAAAAAGAAAATGAACAAGGATGTCAATGTGACTAGATTATGCTGACCCAGACTGGCAATAATAAGTGAAGTTGGAAAACTAGGCAGAAAGAGGTTAGTGGGCCTAATTGATCATGGAAAGAAGTGTGGATTGTATTTTAAAAGCAATGAAACTCTTTGAAAGGTATAAGCAGGGATATAAAAAGATCTGGTTTTCACTTTTAAGAGTGCTTGTAAAAGGTGGTGCGGGTAAGAGAAGGACAAAGAAGAAGGAAGAAAATTGTATTGTCTAGTGGAAGCAGATTTTGGGATTGGACTAGGTGAACATTTGCAAAAAAGATATTAAGTATCCCTGAGCTGCTTTTATAGGAACTACCTCACCAGTGTTACTCCTATTTATCTTTTCAGCATTTGCATTCAGATGTTGCTGAGGAGATGATTAAATTATCAAACAAGAATAGATTTGAGGATAGTGTCAGCCCTCTTTGAAACCTTACAATCTTAGAATGTACTGTCTTTTGTTGTTGTTGTTGTTATAGTTGTTTTTGTCAAAATGAAATTCTTTATAATGAGAATTGCAGAGGAGATCAGTAAGTCTACAGGTAAGATGATTATTTCACACTAATAAGGTCCCTAATATGTTAACAGGAAGAATATGTAGTCTTTGGAGAAATTCATAAGATTTTTATTTGTCATAAGCAGTGACATTATTGAATTAAGCTCGTTGAAGGTAAAATTAAGTGATTTTCAAAACCACAATTTTATTTTGAAGCATCCACATATTCTTCATTTCCAAGATGCCAACTGGTGACTATTGAGTCAAGACAGAAAGACAGCCCAGTGTCACTTAAGTGGTATCTGAGATATCAACCAATAAATCATAAATAGAGACTAAGATTAACTGAGAGAATGATTAATAAAATAAGTCTGGCAATTTAGGAAGACTTTGTCTCCAAATTTAAAAAAGAACAATAAAACGGCTGGGCATGTAGCTCATACTAGGCACTTGCCTAGTATGCAGCACTGAAAGCCCTTGAGTTCAATCCCAAGTACTGAAGGGGAAAAAGAAAAAAAAAAAGGAAAGAAAAAAGAAACATGGTGTTGTAGAAAGAAAGAAAGAGAATGTTTTAAAAATTAAAGTGTAAGATAAAAGAGAGTATAAATTCTAAAAGGGGGGAACAAAATTAAAAAAGAATTGGTGTAGAATTTGTCAAAAAGGAGAAAAAGACCATTAGGATACAATATCAATAAAATGATGGAGCAAAAGGGATGCAAACATTAAGGAGGGAAGAACTAATGGAAAGTACAGTAGTTTTACTGGAAGAAAATTTAAAGCTTTCTATGTGACCAGGGTTAAAAATGTGTTTGTTTACATGAAATGCTACCACAGTATTATTTAAGCTTTGACTGTCTAACCCATTCCAAATTAATGTGCTATCCTCATTTTTTATTCACTTTCAAATGCAATTCATCATGTTCAAATGCATTGTAAAAATTGTAAACATGTGTGACACTTCTCACTCAAGGAATTGATGAAGAAACTAAATTTCAGGAAAATCTCTCATAAAAGTTCTGCAAAGCAGGAGCTGGGTGTGAGTGGAAAAATGCATAAATCATTGTAAAACAGGATCTCAATTTAGCAAGGGATGGAACCAAAGATATTTTTTCATTGACTTGCATCCCCAGATCTTTAATTTTTTTTATTTATTTATTTATTTATTTAGAGATGGGTCTTGCTAAAGTGCTTAGGCCAGCCTTGAACTTATGATCTTCCTGCTTCAGGCTCCCAAGTGGCTAGTATTTTAGGGGAGTGCCACCACTCCATGCTTAGATATATTCTTAAAAGTTACATATAAAATACCCATACATAGGGATAATAATGTCCTTCTGATTCCACCATCTTCCCCCCACACTCACCCCCATCTCATCCCCTCCCTCCCCTGTGCTCAGTCCAAAGTTCCTCCATTCTTCCCTTGCCCCCCAGTGCCTCCCCTCTGATTATGGATCAGCATCCACCCATCAGAGGAAACATTTGACCTTTGGTTATTTGGAATTGGCTTACTTTGCTTAACATGATATTCTCCAACTCCATCCATTTACCTGTAGATGCCATAATTTCATCTTCTTTAAGGCTGAGTAATATTTAAATGTGTATATATATCACAATTTCTATATCCATTCATCTACTGAAGGGCATCTAAGCTGTTTCCGCAGTTTAGCTATTGTGAATTGAGCTGCTCTAAATATTGAGGTAGCTGTACCCTTATAGTGTTCTGAATTTAAGTCCTTTGGGTATAGACCGAGTAGTGGGATAGTTGAGTCAAATGGTGGTTCCATTCCAAGTTTTCTAAGGAATATCCATTCTACTTTCCCACCAGCAATGAATCAGTGTGCCTTTTCCCCCACATCCTCCTCAGCATTTTTTGTTGCTTGAATTCTTGATGATTACCATTCGGACAGGAGTGAGATGAAATCTGAGTTTTGATTTGCATTTCTTTAATTGCTAGAGATGTTAAACACTTCTTTCATTAATTTGTTGATAGATTGAATATCTTCTTCTGTGAAGTGTCTGCTCATTTCCTTAGCCCATTTATTGATTGGGTTATGGGTATGATTGCACGAATGGTGTGAATCTACATCATGTACAACCAAAGAAATAAAAGAAAAAAATGTGCTCCATTTGTGTAAAAATAAAATAAAATAAGTTAACAAAAAAGTAATTCTCAGACCTGCAGAATTTCCTGAAACAATATCTCTTGTATTTTTAAGATGTATTAAATCTCTCTGGTTGTGACCATGTAAAAGTCACTTCTGAAAAAAAAAAAACACCTCTGAACCAATTTAAACAAATAAAGTGAGCTATTAAAAGAAAGCTACATGAAATGATTATCAACTTCAGACTTAGACATCATTATACATTTATACAGTAAATGAAATATAAATAAATTTTATCATAAAGAGATGAAAAGTATAATTCTTTAGTTCATAAGCGTGATGATTGGGTGTTCACGCTATTGCGTGAGATGTGCTTCCCTCTAAACTTTGTTATGACATCGATACATTACCTGACTGACATGAACTTAAAAATAAAAACAAAGAGATGAAAATGAAGTAAAAATAGGTATGAATGTTTTAAAGAAAATGAGAAAGATTTTAACTAATATTAAAAATAATCAGAACTTGTATTAAGAGAAAATACATGCAAATTATATTTTTCTTTTAATTTATTCTGTTTAACTGACTATTTCAATATTATACCATATTAAATGAGAAAATCATAGTCTCAGAGTTTAAAAACATATATTAGTTGCTATGTCTTTTGTTGTTTTGAATGGGGTTTCAGGGATATTTTTATTTATTTATTTTTTTGCGTATTTATGATGTTCTCTGTATATATTTATTTGGAAGCTTCAGGTTTTTGGACAATTGTAGAAGCAAATAGAACAGTTTTGGATAAATTATGTAAAATTTAAAAAAGAATAGGACACAGACCAAAAATATTTTTATAAGTGTGCATAAATATTTATTAGATAGAACTCATGCATTTTCTTTCCAGGTTCACAGGAGCCACTTTCCAATCTTTTAGAATCCTGCTGCTTTCCTCAAAAGCCTAACTACATGAGTTATAAAATACTTGATACTCCTTGGAACATATATGATGAGGTAAACCTGAATATCCTACCAAATTTTAAGGGCATGCACTGCCCTTCTGTGAGATGACTTTGTTATGTCTTTATTGTCAGGAAAGAGTCTTATGTGCAAGGTCTTTTGATCCCCAATCAACCACATAAGAATGTATCTTAAGCCCAGGACACTTCCATAATCAAGATGATAAAACTTCACATTGCATATACTAGAATTATTTCATCCTGTGAATATGTTTTCTCCTGTTTCAAACTTAGTGTTACTTTCTTCTCTTTAAGCCTCAGCATCAATGACCCTCAGTCACCCCAGCTTTCAGAATTGACATGGAGAGGGCTAAGGGTTGAGGTCTTTCCTTTGCCCCTCAGAGAGGGCTACCTATAGGAAAATTGCCCTGTATTACATGCCAGGAGAAACTAGGTATCCATTAAGACCAGGGCACACCATTGAACCTGATCGTGCTTTCAGATCTCCAAGGTAAGAATTGTTCAATTCAGTGCTTGATTGTGTTGTGTTTTTCTTTATGAATCCGGTACCCAGAAATTCAATGGACAGACAAGTTTAAGTTAGTCCCCTGGGATTAGTAACCAATGAAATGTTTTTCTCCCTTAATATCGATACCTGATGCACTGAGTTCTGCTAGACAATAAGTGGTTATACAATAAAACTTTAAAATGATTACTTATCTACTCTTCTTTAAAAGATCCTTACCATAAATATACTAAAACTAAGAGTGTAGACTCCTATAATAGCAGAGCAAAAACAAAACAACACAACACAATACAAAACAAATAATCAAAGAGAAATGAAGCTTCCTGGATTCAATTATATTTAATTTACTCTTATGGCTCTATGATTATGGTGAATGGATCAATTTTTCCTGTTTAAGCTGATGATAAAGCTCTTTGCAGAACCTATACAAAGAAAAACACATATTTTAAAACCACTTTTCTGGAGTATATATTTTCTTTACTGTCAACTTTATCACCTCAGGAATAATACATTTGATACTATATTTTGGTAAAATCTACTCTCATGTAAATGTGGAAAATTTACAAAATATATTGAGGGATGAAATAATGTCTGAATGGAGGGCTGAAGTACAGAATGCAGAAAAAATTTTTATAGTAAATGGCAACCTTAATGAAAAAATAAAGCTTCTAACACTTGGAACCTTTAAAGTTAGCATAATAGGAGTCAACATTGTTTAGTGCCTAATGTATTTCAAGACAGAAGAAAGAAAATTCTGTTAGGTTTCTTCTAAAAGAAATATTAAGTTCATGGGAGGAGTTGTGTTTATAACTTGACTGTCATTTTGGCACAATGGATGTCCTTTTATTTATTTTTTTCTCCACTTGTATACAGGCCTGTATACAAATGTCTGAATAAAACCCACAAAAAGCAATAATAAACCAGGAAAAGCAAGAAGAAGTAGGAGAAATTACCTTCTAGTTTATTTATTTATTTTTAATTTTCTTCGTTGATATGAGAATAATCACTTGGTCACCTGGAATAATCAGATAGTTAGCAGGGAATCCCTTCTTGACAAGTCAGTGAAGATTCAATCCTGACTTGCCCTATGTTGTCTGGGGCTGTCTGACTGAGTAGGAGACACTGACATCTCCACTCTGACCCATCTGAATCCAGTCAATGTCATGATGCCAAGTCTCATAACTCAACTCAGCTTGTAAGAATTCCCTTATAAAAATTAAAAGTTGCCATTTTGCAGGTCAAAAATTCAAATATCAGCAATTTTAAAACTAGATCATTAATATCTTTCCTTTTCATGAAATAACAGTAATTGACATTTTTTTAAGTATCATTTTTTCCAGTGGCTTTGTTATAGTTTTAAATGCATATAAAGGCCTATGGACCTAGAATTATTCTTCATATAGTAAGAAAAAATATTATTGTGTAAGTGGTTCTATAAATAATTGTTAATCAATAATTACATCTACAAATAAAAAATTCCTTTAGTTTACTAAAATTTTAGAGTGCTCACTGGGGAGTTTATGTAAGAATAATTTTCTTAGACATTTATTTATTATTTGAAATACAGATACTCATATGCAGCCAATGTTAAGTATAGTTTTCTGAGTGATATTATTGAATATTGTTGGTTAGAACTTTATATCAAAAATACTGCTAGATTAAATTTAAATACAAATCATAGAGCAGATGTAAACTATCATCTGAAGAAACAGTGGATTGATATTGGGAAATCTTACCATTTTGTGGCATATCAAAAAAATATACTTCCTAAAATGATTTTAAAATTACAGAATAATTCTGTATTTTGGGACTCTAAAGCAGGCAGATCCACACCTGAAGTAAAAGTATATCCTTCAGTATTCATAATAATGTTAGGAGGAATAACAAATAAGAATTTATTACTATCCTTTGAAAGTGTTTTCTGTTAATATCTAAGGCATATATTTTTTTTCTTTTTTTAATTATTTTATTTTATTTGTTTATTCTAAATAGGTATATATATGACAGCAGAATGCAGTTGATTCATTGTACACAATTGCAACACAACTTTTAATTTCTCTGGTTGTACAAAATGTAGCATCGCCCCATATGTGCAGGCATATAAATACCTAAGGTGATGATGTCTATCTCATTCCACCATCTTTCCTGCCCCCATGCCCCCTCTCCATGCCTCCATCCTGTTTTCCCAAAGTTCCTCTATTTTTCCCATGGACTCCCCACATTATGGATCAGCATCTACTTCTCAGAAAAAACATTTGACATTTGGTTTTGGGGATTGGCTTACTTCACTTAGCATGGTATTCTCCAACTTCATCCATTTACCTGCAAATGCCATAATTTTATTCTCTTTTAATGCTGAGTAATATTAAATTGTATGTATATATCTGTTTCTTTATCCATTCATTCTTTTTTAACAAATATGCAGATATCATTTATATGTCCATAAGTACAATATAATCATTATTTGAGCTTTACAAAAATCAAATATAAATAACCTGAAATTGTAATTTTACACAAAAATTCTTTTCTTACACAGATATACCAGGCAGTACAAACTGAAAATTTGAATTAATTAACACTGTTTTACATTAATATACATAGTGCCAATTAACATTTAAAAACAAGTTTCAATGCATAGCACTTGATATTTCTTTGAATCTGTTTCAGTTAAAAATATGAAAATGTTTAGATCTAGGCTAAAACTAATTCTTCTTCTAGCCAAAAATAAAGGCATAATATTTATAACCAGGTATCAACTTTACTAAACCACAATATTTTTGAACTATTAAATGATACCTAAGGGTATTTACATTAAAAAGGCAACATGCATTGTGATGTTTCATCTCCTGACTGGTTATGCACACACTTTATTCAAAGGATTTTAAAACTATACTCCTACTTTCAGTATAGCATAAGCCAGTGTTCTAATAGTTCTAGCAAAATGAATACTTTCAAAGGGAGCAGAATCGTTCTCAAGTCCCGTTATCATTATTTTCCCTTTGGAACAAAGGACATAACAAATCTGGTTCTACCCAGATGAACTAAGGTAGCAAGAGGGTTTCTGTTCAATCTAATGCTATGACATCATCAAGCTCTTCCATCTGCTCTGTATGTGACTTCTTTGCAGTGACATTCTCCTTCTAATTTCCTCTTGTGACTTCTTTTTGTTTCTTCACTGACATCAGCATTATTTGAAGGACCTTCTTCATCTGAATCAACTATGAGTACATCATATTGCTCTTTTGCAGTAGAGGTGGAAGGCTGCCATTGGTAATGCTTTTGGCAGCATCTTTAGTTTGTTTGGGCTCCACTTTTTCTGGGCCATCACCAACAACTTCAAATTCAACATCCTTTTCTAGGTCTTCTCTATGAAGGATGATGATCAATAAAGTGTAGTCCTGAAGGAAATCATCTGCTTGAAGCCAGCTGCCATTTCTAATTCCAAATTCTGACAACTTCTTATGATTATTTGCTGAAAGCCATAGCTAAGTAAGAATGACGCATGGCAATTTCCTTGTCAGCCTACCCCATGTTGCTTAGAAGGAGGACTCTCCATTGTGGAAATGGGCTTGCCTTGGACCCAGGTCATTTGCAGTGATATTACATGAAAGGTGACCTTGCTCAAGGTCCAGGGCAGATGGGGTTTAGGGCAATCAGGTTTAGGGCGGTTCCAGGTTTAAAGTGTATCCTGTGGGAATAGGGCGTATCCTGCTGCCTCAGGCGCCTGACCACTCCTTGAGTTCCCATTGAGTTCTTAGGGATTCAGAGAGTATTTTGGGATACAGAGCCCAGTGGAAGGGTGGATTTTCCCTAGAACGTGCATGTAGAGGGCCGGTGAGAGTTCGGGAATAAAGAGTTGCTGTTTTAATCTACAAGATGTGTGGTGACTCATGATTTTGTGCCCAGCCAGACTGCGACAATTATTAGCTTCTGTCTCTCCCTCTTCTGAAGATATTAGGATTGTTCCTTTCCCATCTTCAATTTGGACATCTGGTGCTACAATACCAAATTTTTCTTTCACTATCTTATCTTGTAAGGTGAAAACAGTCACTTTGTGGGCATTCAGTCATAAAGTCACCCCTGGCTTGGTGGCACACACGTAACAATTGGGGTTAGGAGGTTCCAGTGCACAAGGCACAAGCAGCTTCTTTCTTGGGTTGGGTTGTTTATTATATTAAAAAATATTCTACACTGGTCTATTTTTCCTGATAAAATCTTCAGTCCTTCCAATACTATCAACCCAGCAATCACTGCATTAGTAGTAGCAATAGCAGGAATAATGTTCCCTGCCATTGATTTTATATCAAACCTGCTCTTCATATTCATACTGAAAATATGCATCCTGAGATTTGCAGCAGAAGTGATAAAATCCATTGCAGATGGGTCATCCTTATCCCATATGAGCTCAGCTCCATCTCCTTTTTCTGCTAAATGAACTCTCAAAAGTATCAATGCTCTTTGAAAAAAAGAGTTGCATAGCTCTTTTCATCTAGAACCTGCTGGTCTTTCAGACCCAGCTGGGGTTCACTTTGTTGATCTGATGGATTAAATTCTTCTCCTTGACTCTGTACTTCAGCCCAGTCCAATGGAACAGGAGGTTTCCTTTTCCACCATAGTTTATCCACTATCATCTTTAAAAAGCTTGATAAAAAGTTTAACTGGATCATATCCAGTTGATTTTGCCCATTCCTTTGTAGAAATACATTTTATATCACCATCTTCATTAGATGCTAAAGCTCTGGATTCAGCTTCTGTTGGTTCCCATGCAGCTTCAGGGTAAGCTCTGTCAGGTGACACTTCCTGATCAGTATCTTCTCCCCCAAACAATTGGTTGAACAAATATTTTGCCCTGAGAGACCCCCAGATCCCCCAACCCGGAATGGACCACGCGAGACACTGGATGCAAACAGCAGGAGGATTTATTCTCACACAGGCACCCGTGGGTGCACAGCAAAACCTCAGCCGGAGCTTCGGTGACTGGCACACCCGGGCTCGGGGGTACAGAGTTTTTATAGGAAGCAGGGGGCAAGGTTTCAGCCTAGCACAGTAATAGTTATTCTATTGGTTTATCTAAGTTCCTCTAGGTCCAGCCCCTTAGGTCACCTGGGGGGTAAACTTGTTTTTTCCACTTTATGTTCTCAAAAAAGAAACCCATAAATTGCATCCTATTCTTTTAGTTCCTGTTTTTACTCTATTTGCTCAAGCTTGGCCTTCCCAGGATTATCTATATGGAACATCTGGTGGTGGCATTGTATAGAACTTGGAGTGTTACGTGCAGCTGGGAATTGCTATGTGCAGCTTGTGGGGTTTTAACATGGGGGTTGTACATGGGAACATCCTGTAGGGCACAGGGGTTAGAATTCCTAACATTGGGTTTGGGGCCCTGTAGTCCTTCAGCCCAAACAATGCGATGCAATAAATAGGTTCTGAAAGTGTGTTACGAATTGTACAGCCAGGAAAAGTTCTCTGGGTTGGCTTAGGATGACATTCATAACACTCAGTCACACCCTTTTTGATAGTAGTTACTTGTCCAAGATGACCAGCCAGCAGTCCCACTCTCAATAAGAGGAACATCAACTGTCAAACATATCCTATTAACATGGTTTCCTGCAGCTCTGTTATCTAATGCATTCATGACCAATATAAACTATCGAAAAAATTCCACATTATAGTCTGATTTTCAAACTTGTTTCTTTTGAAAAAAAAAACTGCCTGTTAAGGTTACTGACAGAGTAGTGTCCAGATCAATCATGTCAATGTGAGAGAAGCCGTGAGCACAAGGTTCTTAAGGAGCTCGCAGCCAATGTCGCCTGCACCCACCACCAGCACCCAGCCCCCAGCCCCCATCCACCAACTCAGCCAGCTCCTGGGGAAGCCCCTGAGACAGTGTCATTGCAGGACATCCATGAGCCACAGCAGAGGCGGAGGCCTTTATCCATTCATTCTAAGGCATAGTTTTTATAGTGATTGAAATACATATAGTGTATTTATATTTTTCACATGCTGATACATATGTAACATTGACATTCCATTTCCATCCAATAGTAACTTATAATGGAAAAATAATAACTGATCTTGGTTTCCTCTTGCTATTTGAGAGGGGTGCTAGTAACAAAGCAACTTTTCTAAATCCCACTATCCACTCATCTTTACTGGTGTGTGTGTGTGTGTGTGTGTGTGTGTGTGTTTATTTAAATTGATATTTACAGTTAATGGTTCATTCTTTGTTCTTAAAACCTAAATTTAAGAAGATGCCATCTATTCAATTTCTTCTTTTTGAAATAATGGTTTTAATGTTTGTGTCAGGTGTTTTCTTTCATAGTGTCTCGGGCAAGTAAAGTTAAGTTTTTGACTGCTTCCCTGTGTGTGTGTGATATGTTCCTGTTTGTTGGTCCAAACTTCAAAGCACACATAGAGTGAGTAACAAGTAGAACCTCTGCCTGGTAGGGCAGTGAAAAGCAGGTCAATCAGCTAGGTTAGGGCTTCTTGAAGGAGAGTGACTTCTGGTTAACTATTCTGAGTTTACTACTAGAGGTTTCTGTGAGGCGGAGCCTGCTCTGTGATGATGACAGAGTAACTACAGATTAGTACGGAGAGTAACACAGACCACATGATTTCATAGGAGAAATGAATGACCAATTTAACATGCTTTCACTTGTCAATTCAGGGGAGGCTGGGTGCAGTGCAGCGCAGGCTACTTATGTGGTACCATGCCATTTGGACTTTTAGGAACTGTATTGGCCTATCAAATCTAGAGTCCAGGGAGTAATCTTGAGTCTCTAGAATATACAGCAAACTATATCCCCAGAGATTTATAATCAAACTATAAATCTCTTTCTAATAATAATCACTAGTTTTAAAAAAACAATTGCTCTCTCTACTGTTTTTCTTTAGCTCGTTTTAATTGCTGTAATTTGTTTTTCATCCCCACAGGTTTAAGTTTCTAAAAATTATCAATTTCAAGTAGCTCAAGTTTCCTGGACTATAAAAATTCATTTGCCTTGATTAATCTGATTAAGTGGAATTTTAAATTATGAACCAAAAGAGTCTTGTCCACATCTTCATGAGACATGTATGAGTTAAGAGTTCAAGATCTATAATCAAGAATAGGGCAGAGAGGTGGGAAGGGAAGGGAGGGGGCAGGGGGTTAGCAATGATGGTGGAATGTGATGGACATCATTATCCAAAGTACATGTATGAAGACATGAACTGGAGTGAACAAACTTTGTATACAGAGATATGAAAAATTGTGTTCTATATGTGTAGTCAGAATTGTGATACATTCTGCTGTCATGTATTTAAAAATAAAAGCAACTAAAAAAAAAAAAAACTCTATTGCTCACTTAACCTGCCCCAGATTCAAGGCATTCAGGCATTCTGAAAGCAAGTCATGAAACTGTGTTAATTAGGCCCATTATATTAAGAACATTCAGTCTTCTCTTGGGGATTTCTTACTTGCTGGGTGGTAAGTTTAAATGGGCAGGTTTCATGGGCCAGTTAAGGTTCTAAAAGATAATGTAATGAATATACACTATGAAATGCTTTTGTACTTTCAAAAAAA
The DNA here is from genome assembly GCF_052094955.1 of Ictidomys tridecemlineatus. Lineage (NCBI taxonomy): Eukaryota > Metazoa > Chordata > Mammalia > Rodentia > Sciuridae > Ictidomys > Ictidomys tridecemlineatus. The sequence continues at coordinate 89,706,988 of NC_135484.1, read as the reverse complement.
AAAAAGAAAAAAGAAAAGGCAGAATGCTTTAAAGTTATAAATGGCACTAAAAATGCCATTGGCATATAACTGCTTTGATGGTTTATTCAGAAAACATCATGGTATCATTGTTCTTAAAGCAAGAAATACAAATATTTCAAAGAGAAATGAAAAGAAATCCATACATACTTCCAAATATTAATCAGCATTAAATAAGGAAAATTGAAACAATCAATAGGGTAATTTGAATTTAAACATAATTAATTTTCAAAACAAACGCCAATCTGTTAAACAGATACTACAAATATTTTAAGTTTTAGTCTATGGGGTCATCAAAAAAGTTAGCAAAAAAAAAAAGATTCTGGAAAAAAAGTTTTTAAAAGTAGAGCTAAAGGTGGAATAGGTAAAATGAAATTGACCAAATTATGCTGTGCACATATGTGAGTATATGATAGTGAATTTCACATTTATGTATATTTTTAAAAAGCCAATTTAAAAAACTGTACATGAATACAAAGGAGATGAGTAAAATAGAAGAAGGGTAAAATGGGAAGGGATAAGGGGAGGTATTGGGAACCAAAGTGGAGCAAATTATAGCTCATGCATGTATGATTATGTCAAAATGACTAAGACTATTATGAATAACTAAAATTATCTAATAAAAATGTAAAAAGTAGAGTTAATTAATAAGTACAGGTATTGGTTTATTGACATAAAAAGGACAAAGAAAAAATAATTAATGTTTGTTTCATTTGTATCTCTGTACAACATAACAGTAATGAGTAACTGAAATTTTAATTTTAAAAGTTATTACTTAAAATATCATAACAATATAAAGTATTTAGGCATTGATTTGACCAAAATAAGCAAGATTAACACACTAAGCATTTCAAAGCATTGCTGAAAGGAATTAAACAAACATCAGAAGAATCAATATTTTCATCTGTCATTTCTCCACAAATTACTGTATAGATTCTTAAGAATCATAACTAAAGGAACAGCATGCTTTCTGAATAAAAGAACAAGCTATTGTTATTAAACACTTTGTTATTGGGAACAAAATTCTGCATAGTGCAGACTATAGAGGTTATAGAAAATTCTAGAAAATTAAAATTCATAGATAGTGATAGAATTCATATTAATTCAGGATACAGGGATGGGAGCAAGGAGAAAAAGTAAAGAGAGATTAAAAGAGGAATAATGGAAGTATTCAATATCTTTTTGTGTTGTTGATATGCCTAAGTAGTTAGGTAAATAGATTATATATCACAGATTAATAGAAATACATATATATGCAAAAGTTATATACAGTTTATTAAATGTAAACCATACCTTTATAAGATTGTCATACTAATATTAACTCTATAATGAGGCAATTTTCCCTACCTAATTAGCAAATGTTTTGTAAAATGTTAACCAACTGGGGAAACAAAGCCACAATAGTTCTTGCAGTTGTATGAATTTCTAGATATATTACATGGAGTTCAATTTAGCCATATATATCAAATTTATGAATTTTTATTACAGTTTTATTTAATATTTAATTATCATAATCATATACTATAAGAGAGCAAATATTTTTCAGGCCTGGATAACATTTCAAAGCCCAAACAGTACAATTGATACCAGATACCTCAACATCAAGCAACTAAATGTAAATTCTCCAGTATGGGAAATCTAAGAGACTGCCCAATCTCTTTGGTTAACATAAACCTTACTCACATTGTGGGTTCGAGAGTTGAGGTAAAGTGGTCTAGATAGAACTTTTGGTATGGTTTATATCATAAGAAAAGTGAACCACATAAACATCTTCACATGCATCTATTGCCATTGTAGAAATGTAGGATGGGATACTTGTATCTGTGAGAAGCAGTTTTGAGTCACAAGTTAATGTACAGAAAGATGCTTTTCCAATAGATATTATAGAAAAATGTAGCAGTGGATCCTATAGCAGGCATCATTATTACCAGATTTTGTGCGGCTCTAGTCATCTCCAGTGTATTTTAAGAAAAAAACAGAAGAGCAAGAAGGAAGAACCAAAACCAATATCCAAAATCATTGAGGAAAAAAGCCCAAGTTTCTCATTGACATCTTTATAAATATGACCCTAATTATTGCTTTACAAGAACTCCCTCTTAAGTATCAATTTAGCATTTCTATCAAGTTTATGTCAATGTAAAACAAAAATAGAGATGAATCTCCCATAAAGAAATTTTTTGGGGGGAATAAATAATAAGACTGAAATCCAGGACTTACCTGCACAAGGTGGAGTGACCTTTGGTATGTCCTGAGAACAAAGGAAAAGTTGAGGGTTTTATCAGTAGAGAAATCTATGCAAGTTATTTTGAATGAATGTTTGTTTTCAGGTGGCCAGCAGCAGCCTTTCCCATTTAAAGCAAGTTTTAAGGTCAGAGCTGGCAGTGCCATTATCAGTTGATCAGTTACTAATTGACAATAGTCTTAAAGATAGGACATGCTACTCAAGTTGAGTGGCTTTGTCAAAGAGTGCCTGGAGCAGGATTTGAGTGTTTTGCCTTCTTCCCTATGGTCTTTCAACTGCATGTTAGTGGGGTGATAGGAATTACTATTTTGTATAATTAATTTTCACACTTACATATATAATTTCAGGAAACTGTTAAGTTTTTGACTTATAAAAAGAGATTTAATGACTCTTTTAACTGTGATTACTTAAATAAAATAGGAATATATATAATCACAATGCACACTAACATAATAACAACAGAACACATATAAAAAGATGTTTAAAATCAGATACGTGACTTTTTTCACATTTCCTCTAATTTTTTAAAACAATTCTTCCAGTCATTGAAGAATTTTTTTAAAAAAAAAATTTATCTTATTCAGAGAACAAATGAACCTTTCATAATGATACAGTCCTAGTAAACAAAAGGCAAATAAGCAAATTTACCTTTTTTTTTTTAACCCCAAGACTGAAGAAAGAAAGGATTTGGAATCTAGCCTAGATCTCTTTGAAAGCACAAGTAATGCACACTTTTGCCAAAATTTGATTGTTTCCTCATCCAAAATACTGTGGTCTGAGGTTGGTGCCATTGTGTGCATCATAAGTGTCTCTGAGTTTTTCTATTCATCAATTTCTCTCAATTGTGTAGGCTATCAAGAAACAAATTATACTTTTTATTATGTGTGGGAAATAGCAGATGCATTAAGCAAATCAGTGTGTTTTTGAAATATAAAACATTACAGTAGAATTAAATGTTTTCTTATTATTTAGGCAGCAAAAATTTAAAAGAGATAGTGCATCCTTTATGCATCCTAGCAACTCTCATTAGAAATCATTCTTGGCTTATCCAGTGATTTAATTAATGTCTTGTAAAACCAAGTGGAAGCTAAACATGACATCTATTTACAGTGTACATCCAGGATACTCAAATGCTTTTGTTATTTCCCGATAACTTACTGTACTTTGTAGAACCCTCGTTGCTATAAATTTAGAGAATATACATTTATTTTTCAGGAATATGCTAGAATTGATGAATTTTTAATCTTTTGCATTTGTTTAAATAAGGAAATTGTCCTTAGCTTGAACTAATTTGCTCCATATGCCCCAGTAAGTGCTTAAACTTCCTAGTGTAATGATGCTACTCTTAGACTTCTCAGTACTAGAACAAATTTAATTTGATTTTCATTTACTTTTAGACATCTCAATGGGATCAAAGTACTAAGATATCAAGGCAGAGGCTCAAATTATTATCTTGCAAATCTTCAAGCTGTATTTCTTAAACATTTTGCAACAACTTAAATACACACAAAGATTCAAATATATACAAAACCATATAAAAGTAAAATCTTTAACAATTATTTGAAATTTTTTTTTCAGTTGTAGTTGGACATAATACCGCATTTCATTTATTTAGTTTTATGTGGTGCTGAGGATTTAACCCAGTGCCTCCCATGTGCTAGGCAAGCACTCTACCACTAAGCCACAACCCAAATCCCCTCTAACAAGTTTTAACACTAACAGATTGTATTATAGGTAAAATCTATGGAAAGATTTACATACTACAGAGTGTGAATCTGAAATCATAGAGTTCAGGGCTTTGTGTTTAACTCAGTGGTAGAGTATTTGCCTAGCATGCAAAAGGCTGATTTGATTCCAATATCACCCCCACCAAAGAAAAAAAGAAAAATCATGGAATTTGTCAACATAATGTGAAAATATAGTTCCTTCATATTTATATAAACATGTATTTCTGCATAAAATATTTCATATGATATACAGTACCATGTACATAACAATGAAATTTATTCATTGAACATTCAATAAATAACATTTATTCAAACCTTGCCAGAATTTATCCTGGAGTTTTATTTACATAGAATTGGGCCATATTTTAGCCTGAAAATATACCCACTTTATGTGGATGGGAAACGATGATTAAAAATAAATAGGAAATGAACACAAGAAAATATGAGAAATATGACAAAACAAAACACCAAAGTTTGAAAGAGGCACTTAAAACATTGAATATATTAATAGAAATATCCACATTTATGACAGAATGCATTTAAAAAATTTTGGACAGAAATATACTTACTTTTAAACATGTAAGGGAATACAAAGTCAATCAAAGGACAATATTTAATACAACATTCAATTTCTTGAAATATATTATACAAATATTAGGTGAAAATATCAGAAAATAAAATTCCTTGCATCATATATGAAAAAGTTTGTTAAATTAATATATAATAAAAATAATGTAACTTAAGATAGATATTTGTGTGTGTGACACATCTTTTAGAAGTTTCTACAATTATATTTAAAATTTAAATAAATAGATGAGCTATATATAATTATTATCTTATCTTCTCATATGAGAATCGTGAAAGCAATAACTCAAAGTAAAATTGTACTGTAAATTCCTTAAATGTGGATATTAGTTTCATTTATTTGTTTTAAATTACCAATTTCATAATTAATATACATTTATGTTTATAGATGCATATTTACAGTGTGTTTTCTTACAATGTGTTTTATAATAAAACATGTATGTAGTTACAACTGTGGTTTTAAAGGTCCATCAAAGTGTATTTTTAGCTATTCACATATTATTATTCTAAAGATGATGAGTAATGAATTACTGTATGATTGAAAGAAATTTGCAATGGTATAATGGAAATATCTTTCTCAGTTCTCAAAGTTGGCTTCAACATTTTATTAAAACAAAAATAATACTTTTATAATAAACCAGATAATTATCTAAACCTACAATTAACAGATGAAATTATAGCAAATATTTAAAAATATAACAATATAAACAAAACCCAAAGCCCTTTATATACATAAAACATTCATGTCATATTATCTATTTATAATATCCCTTTCTATCTTTTTATTGGATTTGTTCATAATATTTATATATATACATATATATATATATGTATATATATACAAAAAAATTATTTTAAGGTTTTATATTTCATATTTGTATATCTGACCACATGATTGTGTCCAACTAAACCAAAAACAAATCTCTTGTTTGATGTATAGTTTCTATAAAAATGTAATTGACTTTCATTGTGTAATAAACTATCAAAATATTTCATTAACTTTTATTTATAAAGAATATGTACTCTTGAGGCTAAGGTTGTGGCTCAGCAGTAGTGCCCTCACCTTGCATGTGCAATGCATTGGTTTTGATCCTCAGCACCACAGAAAAATAAATAAATAAAATAAAGCTATTGTGTCCAACTACAACAATAAATAAATAAATAAATAAGTAAATAAAATTAAAAGAATACATTTTTAAAAAAATTTATTTAAACACATAGATTTTTTCTATAAATGCATTGAGACACATAAACAACCAATACATTACATATCATTTAACATTTATAACCAAAATTAAAATTTTGCCTTTTTTAGTATTAAATTTATAATGGTTACATTGTACTATTGTCTCTATCTTCTCCTTCTTCTCCCACTTCAGTCTCTCCTTCTTCCAAAGTAACAGTAAATATAAATAAATGATTGACCATGGCTGCATGGTCTGGGTAGTACCTATGTACGTATGGAGAGCATTGGTAACAGATGGTGGTTTGATTATAGGTATGTTGTTGACCTCTGTACCTTGCTAGCCACTTGGAGCTACTCCTGCCTGATATAAATATTTTATGTTTTACAAGGCTCAAGTGTCTATGATCAGGACCTAATAAAAACTTGTTGTAAACACTCCTGTCATCCTAATGGGACCAACTTGGCTTTGAGCCGCACAACAGGACCTCAAAGTCTCAGTTAAAGTCTTCTGTGAATGCTTGGTTCAAATAAAATATCTCTCAACAAATATTTTATTCTTCCACTCTGAGCAATTTCTGAATGCAGCTCTAGAGTAACAGAGAATTCTATATTTTTATATTAAATGTATAGGTAAAGGAAATCTGTAAAGGTAAGTGACAACATGTAAACCACTTTTCTGGTTTACTGCCAAACACTGATCTTTCACATGCACTTCCCACTCCACCCCATCTACACCATCTTCCTAAGGCTCAATCCCTGGGAGAGGAGCTGGGAGTGGTGCTGTGGGGTCTCTGCAAGGCAATGTCTGGTACACTTTTTTTAGAGCAACTCAAATTCTATCAATTAATCCATCTCTATAAAATATTAAAGATTATACATGTTATCTAAATATTATGTAAAATTAATATGTGCATATAATATGTGTATGTGTATACATGTATATTCATGGATGTCTAAATTATTTTTAAATTATTTTTATCAACACTTACATTTTAAAATTTAGCAAAGATGAAGCTGGGAGCTAATTTATAATATGCATTTATAAATTTCTTATGATCTCAGTTTATTAAATCTCATACTTGAGGAATTTTGACAATATTATTTATCATATACTTATATAAAATGATAATTTTAAAATAACTATACTGGTATTAGTATAATACAAAAATTTCATCATAATAACTCAGAAGATTTAATATACTTTTTTGTATCTTAGCAACTTTGTAAAAAATGATAAAGGAAGTTAGAACAAGAAGATATCTTCACAGAATTTAATTCTAACTTTGTATAAGGGCATGATCTTATACTGGCTAAACTTTATGTTGTTCCATTTATAAAGTAGGAAACATAATATGATGCACTTGTATCACTAGAATGTTAATGAGTATTAGCAAATCAATATATAAGTCAAGTGTTCTTGGGAAATAATTTGATTGTAAAGAATCACTGCTGAATGGAACTCAGAGTTATATGATGTAGAACCAGCCTTATTGAGAATAGAGTATGTTTCAGTGAACTTGTAAATTACCCCGTTAGGTATTAGGTTTTTACTTTTTCCAGTTTATTGACATTAAATAATCTTCAGTGTGGACAAGGAAAATTTGTCAATGTCTATTTGTATCTTGCAGTTGCAACTAAATAGGCTAGGGAAATGCACTTCAGTTAATTGGGCATATCATACATGTTAACCAGTGTGATGGTCTATAGGATACAGGAGGAGATGGGCCATTTGTGATGAATTCAATTGATTTCATTCCACACCAGTGGACTCCAAATAGCTAAAGACACTCTCCCTCTCACACCCAACCATACACTCAACTGCTTTCAACATAAGATTAAATATACTCTTCATATGTAATAATATCGTTTTTAGTTTTTAATAGTATGTGTGATGCTATGTGTCATAAATACATTATTTTTACTCTTAATTGGGATTATTTTTATTAATGAGCATGACATAAACAGATTTATCAGAATCTGCTTTGCAAGGTCTTTGCTGTGAAATACTTAAAACAGATGGATATTTGGAGATATAAGATACTTTACTTTCTTTCTTTCCTTGAAAGATATTTCTTCAGAATAAACTTATTGTTACATTTGCATTGAAAAACTCATGCCTTGGTAGGAATAGAGCAAAGGATTTCTGAGGGTCTTGTTCCTTCCAGAATTTTGTTCTAAAGTTGGGCTTTTGCTTTATACCTCAGGGTGGGGGATGATCCTTCTTTCAGTGTCAGGAAAACAAATTTTGTGACAAGAAGCTCTAGACTTCTATATTTTCCCAAGGAAACCAGCCCAAATTGGCAGCTGGTATGACCAGAGACTGTGTCTCATTCTATAAATGGGGAAAGCAATCCTAACATCTCCATGTGAACTAATAAGCTTTCCCCTGCTTTCCACATCCCGTTGCTTGACTTAATGATCACAAACAGGGAGCACTACCATTTAGAGTATATAATTCTACTCTGATATTTATCTTTAGACATAGACATTTCACATGAACATTTCACATGAACAAATCCATGCATGCTATAAATGAATATTTTAAATACATAGTTTTGTTCTAGAAATACTTACCATTCAATGCAGTTCAAATCTAACTAATGGAGTGAAGGATTCTGATGTCTGTAATGATGTGTAACTTCAAATTCTAGAAATTTGACATATCAAAAAATATCTTTGAGATCCAGGCTCACAGAAGTATGTTGTTCGTGTACTGACACATTTGTTATTTGAAATTGCACTATTTAGATATAGAACTACATCAAAACTCAGTTGCAATCTTTTAAGTAGGGGTCAGTGATGAGTCTCGGTATTTTATTTATGTATTTTTTTCTGTTAACAGGTAATTGGGATGGATATTGTGCAATAATTCTTCTAAAGCAGAATTTGTATGTTAGTTTTTATTGATTATCCTTTTGAGCATTTTACTCTTAAATAATTTAGTAATCATAGTCATCTTGTGGAATTGATTTTAGCAATAATGCATATCATCCAAATAACTCCCATCCTAGTAGAAAAGAAATAAATTATCTTACTATAATTTGAAAATCTCTGCTTGTCAAATAAGTGGTATCACATAAATCTTACTAGAAAAGAGCATAACACTTCAATGTTCATTTTTTAAATACTAGAGTTTGGCTTTTTAATCACTCTTTCTTGATTTGTCTGGGTCATACACATCATTTTTTAAAAAGAAGATTTATAGTAACATATATACAAAAAATTCATCCCATTTAGATATTTTTTTACAGATGCTAAGGTCATATTATTGCTGTCAATATAAAAATTCAAGACAATTCCAAAAGTTCAAATTTATTTTGAGACACATTCTGGTGAATCTTCTAACATAAACTCTAAATTGGTCATCTGAGACCTGCTTTCTATCTATTGGTTCTACTTTTGCAGATCATAAAATAGTACAAAAAATATACAGCTTTTTCAGTTTCTCTGTCTTAGCTGAGCATAATGTATTTGAGATTAATCCAGCTATAAGTAGTTTGTTCCCTCTTAGATCATTGAGTAGTGTTCCAACATGTGAATACATAGTCATTGATTTGATTTTTGAGTTGTTCAGGAACTTTCAAATGTTACCATTTTTTGGCACTTATGAGTAAAATCACTACAAATTTTCAAGCACAAGATCATGTGTAGATACACAATATTTGCACATATTTAATTAATACTTATGTGCGATTGAAAGAGCATATAGTAAATGCATATTTAGTCTTAAAAAAATTGGACAAAGTTCTCTCCAAAGTGACTAAATCATATCAAACTCCTACCAATAATGATAAGAGCTATAGTTATTTCTTATTCTCACCAACAGCTGTTATTTTCAAGTTCTGATTATGTGGTTTTCTTATTGTTAATTTCCTAATTTTATGATTCTAAAAATCTATAAAGGTAAATTGATCAGGTTTTAATGTATAATTTTTGGTGGGTAATGATGTTAACATCTATGTATTTGCTTTTGTATTATCTATATGCCTTTTTGGTAAAGCATCCTTTCAAATTGGTCACCTCCTTTTTTTTATTGGTTGTTCAAAACATTACAAAGCTCATGACATATCATCTTTCGTACCTTTGATTCAAGTGGGTTATGAACTCCCATTTTTACCCCAAATACAAGTTGCAGAATCACATCAGTTACACATCCACATTTTTACATAATACCATATTAGTGACTGTTGTATTCTGCTACCTTTCCTATCCCCTACTATCCCCCCACCTTCCCTCTCATCTTCCCTCTCTACCCCATCTGCTGTTATTAAATTCTCTCCCTTTTTTTCCCCTTTCCCCTCACAAACTCTTATATGTAATTTTGTGTAACAATGAGGGTCTCCTTCCATTTCCATACAGTTTCCCTTCTCTTTTCTCAGGGAAGAAGAGCATGAGGAAAAGATTAACATTTTTTTTTTTTTTTTTTGGTACCAGGATTGAACTCAGGGGCACTGAACCACTGAGTCACATCCTCAGTCATGTTTTATATTTTATTTGGAGACAGGGTCTCAATGAGTTGCTTAAGGCCTTGCTAAGTTGCTGAAGCTGGCTTTGAACTCCCTATTCTCTTGCTTCAGCTTCCCGAGCCACTGTGATTACAATGCATGTACCACCCCACCTGGCCTCACTTCGCTTTTGTATCAGATCTTTTTAAAACTTTTATCCCTGTGTTATAAGCATATGTGTTTCTGAATTTTAATGTTTGTTAATAGCAACATGCCAACATACAAATATGTTTTGTGTGAATTTTCTCCTGGTCTTTGACTTCTTTTTTTTAAAAAAAAAATTGTACTTCTTTTGAAGACAAAGACTTTTTAAAATAATTTCAAATTCTAATTGCTTTTCCCATTTTTATGGTACATGCTTATTTCATTTTATCTAAAAATGTTTATCTAACTTAATATCACACACACAAAAATTCTCCTATATTTTCTTCTAGAAGTTTGATAGATTAGGTTTGTCTTTTTTTAAAGAAAGAGAGAGAGAGAATTTTTTTAATATTTATTTTTCAGTTTTCCGTGGACACAACATCTTTATTTTATTTTTATGTGGTGCTGAGGATTGAACCCAGCGCCACGCGCATGCCAGGCGAGCACGTTACCCCTTGAGCCACATCCCCAGCCCCTATAGATTAGGTTTTACATCTAGGTGCATAGTATATTTTGAGTTAAAGTTATTATACATTGCAAATGATTTGTTAGAGCTATTATTTGGGGAGGGTATGGCATATAGATATCAAACATTTCTCCACCATTTTTGAAAATTTACTTTTTTTCTTTTTCATTTTCTGAGCTACATCTTGTTAAATTCCAGTTGTCTTTATATTTTTGGGTCTGCTTTTGTATTCTGTTCCAAAGCATCATCATGTGCTTACTATTTCTCTAATACCACACAATGTTGTTCACAGTGACTATGAAGTTTGTAATTGAAATAGGTGGACTTTGTAAAACAGGGTTGACTGTTTACACAAAAAGTGATCTTATTGGAATTTTTAATGTGAGTTTACATTCATAAATTGATTTGGAAAATTCGATAACTAATGATATTAAGTTTTGTGATACAAATAATAAAACCAGTGATATTGCCAGCACTCACATATGTCCGTTTTGATATCTGATATCAATGTTCTAAAATTTTAAATATACATGCTATTTTAAACTTATGTAAGTATTTTGTTATAATTAAAGGTAAGTATTTCATGTAGATAAGACTATTATAAAGGGTTAACAAGACAGAAACACTTGTGAAGAACAACTCTAATCATCCTATTACGCTGTAGAATAGTGGAACATACCCATTTCATCTGTGTTTTGCTGTCTGTTGTCCAACCTTCCAGGATCCCTCATGACCCAAACCTTCGTACTTCTAATAATTACTATTCTACTCTCTTCTACCTTATGATCAATATTTTTTAGCTTCCACATTTAAGAGAGTTACATGGTATTTTTGTTTATGTGTCTGCCTTATTTTACTTAACATAGTGCCCTCCAGTTCCATCCATGTTACCATAAATGGCAGGTATTGTATGGCTTAATAATATTCCATTGTGTATATATATATACCACATTCCCACATTTTTTAAATACATTCATTACTTGATGGGCAAGGTTGATTCTATATCTTGGCTATTGTGAATAGTGCTCCAATGAACATTTATATACAGGTACATGATTGATATGCTATTTCATTTTTTTGATATATCCAGAAGTGTGGTAGTTGGCATTTATATGTTGGATATATTTAGTTTTAACAGAAACATTGACATAATTCTGTAATGGCTATACTAATTTACATGCCTACCAACAGTATAACAGTTCTCTTTTGTTCACATCCTCGCCACTAATTATTTGTTTTCTGCTTGTTTGATAGGAGCCATTCTTTTACTGGGGCGAAGTGATTTCTAATTGTGGTTTTCAATTGCACTTTCTTCATTATGTGACATTAATATACAATACTCGTTTTATTCTAACTTAAGCATTTTCTGCCATAAATTTTTCCCTAAATGTTGTTTAGGTTGGGTTCACAAATTTGGATATGTTGTATTTTCATTTTCATTCACCTCAAAATATTTTCTTATTTCCAAAGTCACTTTCTCTTTGACTCACTGGCTATTGAAACACCTCTTTTGGGAAGCAGAGTGCAGTCTCTCTTCTCCGGTTCTACCTATCCAATAATATTATTATTTAACTTTGGTGGTACAATTTTTCAGCATTTTTGTCCCTCTTCACAAGGAAAAAAAATTCTGCCTTGTAACTCTGATATGCTTGAGCAAAGGGCATCCCTCTCCCGTTTCAAAAATGAAAAAAAAAAATCACAATGGTATTAGAATAGGTTGCTGAGGGACCAGCAATACTTCCTACTACCTCCTCTTCTTCCAAAAACATGTTCCTAGGTGTGACACGTGACAATGTTTACTGCCCTTTACTTAGTGGAGTATGGCAATATTTTTTTCCATCTCTAAATTGTACTAGTCTCAATCTCCCAAGTAGCATCACTTCAGTGTTTCTCTTCAGCACCTTGCAAGATAACAGAAAAGAGTCTGTCATATGTCCCCACCATACTCCCCAGAGAATTTTTTTTAAACAGAGAGAGAGAGAGAGAGAGAGAGAGAGAGAGAGAGAATTTTTAATATTTATTTTTTATTTTTTAGTTTTCAGCAGACACAACATCTTTGCTTGTATGTGGTGCTGAGGATCGAACCCTGGCCCACACATGCCAGGCGAGCGCGCTACTGCTTGAGCCATATCCCCAGCCCCAGAGAATTTTTATAGTAACTTACATTATGCTTTTCTCAGTTCATTCAAATTCTAACAGATTTCACATCCTTATATAAGTGGCCACTGCAACCTCTTCCTCTTATATTCTGCAAAAATATGACAGTAGACATGTACCACCAATCTTTCTCCAAATGATTTTTCTCTTTCTGTTTTCCTGGATGCTCAGTCTTATTAAATGAATTTCAGTCAGTTGTGCTTTTGTCACTTACTAAAGTTTGACTAATTTTTAAGTATGATGTATTTTTCAGATTTTTACATTCAAGACAGAAGCTGCTACTGTTATCATTAACTGTTTTCAAATTAAGAGAGGTTTGAAACTTATAACTTAAATAAATTTGTGACATGGTCATATTTTCTTATGTTTTTTAACCCAATGTTAATAATCATATTGCATTTAATACAGAAGTAAAAAGTAAAAGAGAAATTTGATTATTGTTTTATGTCTACTTCAATTATCAATAGGAATCTGTTTCATAATAATATTTATTACAGAATAGCCAAATCGTGAAATTTTTCTCAAGCCAGGAATGGTACTTTTATACAATAAAAATACTAGTAGTTTTTTTTTTAATTCCATATTTTAATTATAACCAATAAAATGTTCTTATCATTTGTTCAATGAAGGAAATACATATACTAAGAAATAAGTCATTAATAGTCACTTCATATATCATAATTAATAATATTAAGTAATAATTAGTAATTATTTTCTAAATAAAGAATATTAGCAGGATTGAAAGTATTTGAATAAAATCTCTCTACTATGTCTTTGTTGTCTGGTCTTAGAAAATGATTTAACCTATCATTTGCTTTATATTCTCATTTACATTATGACTAGATATTCCATTTTTTAATTATAAAACTAATGATATACTGTAAGCAAACACACAGTATAGTTCCTGGCTTATAATTACTAATTACATATTTAATAAATATATATGAAATATAACAGAAAAATATTAGAAATTATATATGTTCATTTTGAACCCCAAACTTTCCCTATATATTATGCTCCCACTTTGATGTACCTATAGTGCACCATTTTTAAATTTTATAAATTTGCAAATTTCCTAATTCATTGCTTCATTTAGTCAGAATTTCCTTTATACCGACAGCCATACAAAGCTTCATAGAGAAGCAATCTTCCTAAGTCAGATTTATGAAATGAAAATTTTACAAACTTTTTATTGATATTTCCTTGTAAACATTGTGAGAAGAGATAACCAGCTCATATCTTTTTCTCCTTTCTTTTTTGGTCACCATTTTATTTTTACCATAGCATTGCTTCTGGAAAATATTCAACAGAATATTAGTAATCAAATTAGTTTAGGATATGTATATGTAAAAATATATATGTATATGATTATATACACTCTATATGTAGTATTTTAAAATATAAATTATATATGCATATAACATAAATATATATTTTAAAGGAAAAACATATTCAGCTTTATAAATCTTAATATCAATGAATGAATTAAACAGAAAAAAAATTCAGAAAACCTTTCTTGGTAGAATAAACTATCCAATCCCCTGATGTTGAATCATGAGGGTGAAGATTATGACTTGGTTAAACCACTTAAAGAAGTGAAAGCACTGGAATCAAGAAGGATGTAAAGTTGAGACAAGAAGGAAAGGTCAGTAGGTTGTAGAGTATGTGGGGCCTTCTGAGTCATGTTAAGTATTTTAGTTATTTATTAGTAATTAGTAATAAGTCCCTGAGAGAATTTCTTCAGTCAAAATGGAGTATCAGTTTGGAAGCTAAAAATATATGTACATACAACGATCAAAGATTATATAATTTGAAATTTGTCGGATTCATCTTTATGAAAGTATTACTCATTTAGGGACCAATTCCAAAGTTATTTTGTCTTGAGTTTGAGTTACAAAATTATATGAGTTCATAGGTAATTAAATAATATACTCTTGAAGATTCATGTTCTTTGATAACAAGCAAGTCTAAAGTTTCAGGAGAAGGTTAAAGTTTGAAGAGAAGGCTAACCTGTGAGAGACTGAAATTTATATTTTTACCATATCTTTTATTCTGAAAGAATTTAGATCATTGAGTCATACACTCATAGTCTATTCTTGAGCCATTTGTTATATGAAATTTATAATTCCGTGATCATAAATTTTCTATCCTGATCAAGATAATAGAGTTAGTATTTAGGAATGTAATAGAGCATTAAACTTAATTTCTTCTGTTGGAAGATCAGGGAGCTTCCTTGAATAAGAACTTGTTAGACACCTAGATAAGGTTGTAAGCAATGAGAGAAGAGTATGTCATCAATGATTTTTTTTACATAAATTGCCCTGAGGACCAGTTACCTTATCTGAAAATAGGTTTGGAGATAAAGCCCATTGAGATGCAGAGCTTGCCATTATAATCAATGATTGTTATAACTAAACTGGTTCCCAGAAAATTCTGCATATTTTCACATTTGTACCAATAAAAATCATTCCCAAAATGAAATTCAAGAGAATGTTTTTTATACAATATTTCAGTTAGTCTCTGACTAACTTTCCTCTTTGTCAACTTTTATGATCTTGTTAGGAAATACTATTTCTATCTGTAATTAAAATATATATATTTGTTCAACTCAACTACATGCCAACTTCTGTGCTAGATTTGGAGTGGACAATGGGGAACAAAATAAACAAAACACACCTGCTCTCATGGAGGTTTTATTATATTTGCACAAAGTAAATGAAAATATATTGTACTATGAAGTATTCACTACAACCATCAAAAATGAGACAGGCAATGGAGAGCCATTTTTCCTGTTTTTCCTGATAATTCTTTCCCATAAGAACTTTTTACAGATAATCAAAGCCCTAAGGATTTTTTTTACTTTATTTCATTTGTGAGGAGTTGAGAAGATCTTCACGGGACTATTCTTTTGAAGACAGTCTAATAGGAATTGAATCAGTCTGAGCAAATTTAATTGACAGTGCTGCTAGTATAAAACCATTATTTAAGCAACTTTATTATAAATGTTCTATTGTGCCTACTTCCTAGAATTCATAAAGGTATAAAAAAATTATCTGATTACACAGTAATATGAGAAATATTAGGAATTATTCTGTGGGACTTCTGAATTTTCATGTTACGGAATATTAAAGAAAAACTACGTAAAATTAGAAAAGTTTATTGTCTTAAAAAAACACAAATATTGAATGAAGGAGACAAAAGACATTGATTTAACATGTCTCCTGCATTTGATTAGGGCTTGGTCCTTTCACTCATTCTGGGGGATTATGTTAATTTATAGTGACTGACATGTCAAAGTGAGCAAGTTCAGAACATTTTATTTTTTCCTTCTCCTTCCTCTGTTTTTTTCTTTTTTTTTTCTGTGCTCCTTTCTCTTTCTAGTTCCTCCTTATTACATCATTTTCCCCTACCACACACTTCTCTTCATCCTTATTCTTCTTTCTTTAGTGCTCACTCACACATTTTCTTATGATAATCTCTAGTTAGTTTCAAAGGTCTTTTACAGAGGAAGAATGTATACAAGCAAGTGAAATAAAAATACACTACAGAATAATTTTATAAAACTGTATTACCTTTATTATAAAAATTAGATCAAATATAATTATCCAAACATTTAACAGGAAACTGCTCATCTAATGAAGTAGGGAAATAAGGGTGACATTCAGCAAATCTAAGAATGTAACATAAAGGCATTAACAAATACATTTACCACAAATAATGACTAAAGAATAAAAAATTTGCTTTGGGAATTTCCGCCTTCCCTCCCTGAGGTACAGGTTGCTCTATGGAGGTTCACTTTGAGTAAAAGGAGACTTAACTCAGCAAAGCCATGACACCCTTTTCTATTTGCATAATCCCTGCCCTATGTATGCCTTGTCCAGTTACCTGCCATTTGGTACTGTGGACCTCTGGACTGCTTTGATGCTGAATACATTTAACTATCCAAGCCCCACCTGATAGAGAGCAACAACTTTGGGTTACTCCCCCAGCTTCACCCTCTTTCAGCCAGAAGCATCTTGGAGATGTCTTTGCCCATTTTTCCATAGAAATGGAATTCAGAAATTGACAGTGGGGAAATGTGACAGCTGTCCACTTTATGCTTAGAATGTAGCCCTTGCTGCTTTGGCACTGCAACTTATTTTTAAAATGGACATGTTTCTTTCTCTTCTTCTCTACCTGTTCCTTCCTTTCTTTGGTACCAGGGATTGAATTCAGGGGCACTAATCACTGAGCCACATCCTCAGCCCTATTTTATATTTTATTTAGAGACAAGGAATCATTGAGTTGCTTAGAACCTTGCTGTGCCTCAGCCTCCTGAGCCACTGGGATTACAGGCATGCACCACAATGCAGGCTCTCCCTGCTCCTTCCTAATCTCTCCTGGTCCTCAGTCTGAGGGAAAACAGGATTACCTTTCTTCCCCATCCTAGGCAGATTTATCTGTCCACTCATATGAAGGAACTAATCTAGAGTTGGGGATGGTACCAGAGGATCTCAAAAATGACTATCTCCCAAATTAATAAGTGAAATACAACTCCAACAGAGAACACTTGGAATGTAGCCTTTGAAGTACATCTTAAAAAGCCCCCTGTTCCTGCTGATGGGCAGATCCATAGCCTCTGGGACAGGCGTCCCATATGATTCTCCTTTGCTAGCAAAGAAATAAATCTTCTTCATTCTTTTTTCTCAATAAATAAATAAATAAGAGGCAGGGGGAGGGGAAAGAGATGGAGGGAGAGAGAGAAAAGCAGGAAGGAAATGTGTGTAATCATGGGAGATGAAGTTTTTTAAAAATTATGGACGCTGAAAAATTTTAGTTTGTTCACTAAATAACATTTAAATGTTAATAATAAAAATGCAGAATCCTCTTAACAAACAAGGTAAGAATTGTCATTAGTTTATTTGGAAAATATTAATCTAATGCAGAGAGAAACTGAATCATGACTTTCATTAATAAGTTGTGGTTTAAATGTCATTATCATTCTCTTTTTCTTGCTAATTAAGGTTATATGGGTGAGAGTCTGGATTATTTCCAGTAAATACTAGTCAAATGTTCTGCTGGAAAGTTCCAGTAATTTCTCCTTTAAATAATAAAAATACTATTGCAGCATATTGAATAAGACAAGACGTGGTGGAAGATGCTAACCCTGTGAAGTTTTCAGTTGATAGTTCTCAATCACTCTTAAGTATTTCCTTTTATATAGTTTTATGTAGTTTTGGCAGAGACTTGGCATGACACACTTCATAATTCATCTCATCTTTTATTCTTTAAAGAAGAATTTCTGAATGAATTAATGATCTTCACAATTCTGAAACTGGTCTATACTGCATGTAAATTAAATGTTATCTCTAGCTTTTTATTTCATAGGTCATATTTGGAGGGAAGGATACAGTGAAATTTTTTTCAGAATATAATGAAACCCCTCTTATTTATGAAAATCCTACCTGTAATTTGATTATTCATTCTTTGAAAGGCATTTCACAATGACAAGCTCATGTAGTAAGGCTTATGCCAATACCTAACGTGGGCATTGAAAATGCCCTTGTCAGAGTAATTGCTTTTGTTTGAAATATCACTATATGAAAAATGAACTACACTCAAAACTACTTGGATAATATATTTCTGTTACTCAAATAATAAATCATATTTTCAAATTACCAAACGAAACACAATAAAAGCTTTAAAAGGGCAATGAATAAAGCAGTAGATGGTGTACACAAGGGTTAAAAATTATAAACGATAAAACTGTATAAGACATGCCAGATATTTACATTATATAGTACATATAAAACTATAAACTATCTAGTATAAACAATATACTAAGTTAATGTCCACTATCAATATGTAGCTGTTAAACTAGCCTTAAAATCATCATAATAAAGCTAGGATTTTTATAAGGAAAGTGTTTAAAGTACACCTTTGTAATCCTGGACTTTGGGAATTTTGGCCTAAAAGCTATAAAGGGTGATTTGCCTCTCAACCATCAATTTGTGCATATGACAGAATCTTTGGATGTTAATGACTGCACAAAAAAAATTAAGTTAGTTTCAACAATTTTTAAGTTTTGGGACCACCCAAATTTCCTGACTTAAAACTCAACACTCTAAGCCCTCTTCTCAGTTTGGAAATTCTAAATGTGATGATTCTGCTTAATTTGAGAAAAATGGCTGTGCTTTCATAAATTCAACATGTGCATTTATATTCTTCCTTAATATAAGAATAAGAAAATACTGGTAGTATATGGAAAGTAAGTCACTCTGTCACTGAGTTTTTCTTTAAAACAATTTTTCTATAACAAATTTATTCTGTTTTAAATTCATCTAAAATTCAAAAATTGTAAAAAAACTGAGAGTGCTGAAATAATAAAGTATATTCCTTTTAGATTTTACATATTGAGCTACATCACAAATAGTTTATAAACCACTATGCATAATTGGAATTATATTTACTTTATAAGTTCATATGCTTTTAAATAATTTATTTGACTTTCCAATGGATTCTCCAAACCTATATCCTGGAAATATCACTATTCTATTGCATTGTCTGTAGAGGCACACAAAATACTCTTCAGTTGCACAAAGAGGACATACCAATTTAAGTTTTAGAAAGTAAATTTCCACAAATAGCATTATTAAAAATATAATAATTTTATAAAATAGCTGAAAAGTGATTTAAGAAGTGATTTAAGAATATACCCACTAATTGTACTGAGAAATGAAATTTTATGCCAAAATAAATGTTACCAATCTTAACTTAAATTTTAACTCTGTTCAGTACCCAAATAGTTTGTGGTATATTAGGTCAAAAAAGACACTAAATAAATAGAAAAGTAAGTAAGTTTATTGATTGTGGAGAGTGAAGCCTAAAATTTAGGGTATTTTGTCCTTTAAAAAAAAAAAAAAAAAACAAGGAAAAAGAAGCATATTCAGTTCCAGGAAGAAGATGTGCCTGACTTCAGCCCCCAAATCCACATGTGTTTATATATAAATATACTCCATTTACTTAGTGACTAGATAAACTCAAATAAGTTTAGAAATAATTATAAGAGGAAATTCTGTGTTGAGGATACTTTAAACACATTAAAAGACACTGGAGGTAAACATGAGAATAATAGATTGCTTTGTTTCACCCTGATGTAAGATTCCTTACAAAAAGTTTTCTTCTTAATCTGTACTAAACCAAATTTTAAAAGGTGAGTTAACATTATTCAATTTATTTCCTCATAAATTTAATTACTTTACACAATATATTTACTAATTTTTTAGGTCTCTATATTCCTGTATCAGCACTATGTTAATTTTTAGTGAACATTTGCTTCCTAAATGTTACATTATTATACAAGTAGATTATAATTGCAGTTACATGTATTTTATAATAGTAATATATTTGAGATTACTAAAATTTATTTAAATAT
Source organism: Ictidomys tridecemlineatus (assembly GCF_052094955.1). NCBI lineage: Eukaryota > Metazoa > Chordata > Mammalia > Rodentia > Sciuridae > Ictidomys > Ictidomys tridecemlineatus. The sequence goes on along the minus strand of NC_135484.1, from coordinate 89,686,544 downwards.
AAGAATTTATATTGCCTAGGGGACCTAGGTATATGTGAGTACAGGTACCTTTAATGCCCATCTTCTTCACAAGTTAACATTTCTAATGGATTAGAATCCTGGTCTCATATACTTAATTTCTTTGCTCTTTGCAAAATATACCATAGTAGAGTAGCTACCCTCCTTCACCCCCATTATTTTACTTTCTAACACTTCATTACCTTCAATAAACAATGGCCAGAAAGTACTAGAGGGCTGGGGAAAGAGCTCAATTGGTTGAGTGCTTGCCTCACATGCACAAAGCCTTAGGTTGAATCCCAGCACTCCTCCCCCCCCAAAAAAAAAAAGTACTAGAGAAAATTTTCAGGAAGTAAACTATTCATAAGATTTATATTCTACATCATAGTGAACAACTAATGAAATCTCATGCCATACCTTTCTGTGGTGCCTACAGCAGGAATCATACACTGGTCCAACATTTCAATACTTAAGACATCACCAGCAAATTAGTCACTTGGAAGTCATCTTTTCAAGAGGCCAACTATTTTATATTGCAGTGCTTATATTAAAATAACCTTAATTTACATAATAATAAGCAAAGAAATAATGATGCTGGCAATTCATATATGCCAAAGAGAAGTCCTAAGGTGCTTCCCTTAAGTTATATTTGTTTGAGATAGTGGAGGTGGGTCTTGATAACATTTAAGTGGCATTGGTCACTGTTCCAGTGGAATTTGACCAATGTTGTAGACTACAATTTTGATGACTTTTGTATGGTATGCGTGTGATGAGATGAATTAGGGCAATTTTTGGCAGTGGCTGCTCTTCCCAACCCCCTTTTAGAAACAGGTAAAATGAGATGTCTTCACTATATTTGCTACATGAGAAATATGTAAATGTTTTATGGATTCTGGATTCCAAGAGAACAGTTAGCAATTCTGTAGATAATCCTGTATATCTGTGTTCCTTAGTGACATTACACAGTCAAGCAACAGCTCATATTCAGTCCTCTGCAGGACTAAAATTTTTCCAGTTGACATTTCTCTGTCCTTGTATGATGTTTAGCAGTATCAGTCCCAGGTAGATATGTGTTCAGGTTTCATTTCTCCATTTAATTGTCTGTGATTTTAAAGTTTTATTTGAATTTTAAATTAAATTTAGTTAATAAAATTTTTAAAGTTTTATTTAAGTTTTCAGTTTTATTTTTTTCCTCTGAGATATCAATATTTTATGGAATCATGAAGTTATTTTACAGTCTATTTCCTCATTTTTAGATTATAGTGACACTATATAGATCTCTGCATTTTTGAACCTAAACACAGAAGCCCCTGTGACTACATTTTGAGTGAAAATTCCTAAATTTACTTTATAAATTATTCATAATAATTATAATTATTTATAATTACTTGTAATTTATAAGGTAAATATATGTTGTGTACATGTTAGTCACATTTTTTATAATCACTGAATTCTAATGTTATTCTCTTTATGTGTTTTACTTGGTTTAAATAATTTATTCTTTCATACCTACATGCAAATTGGATTTTTATATATTGTAAATAAAATATCAGTCATAATATTGTAGATTCTCTTTAATGTTTTCTTCTTCTGGGGAAGATTTAAATTTTCAATACTGCTGTCAGTAAGATCATAAGCAGATTACCTACATTTATTCTTGAAATGAACTGTTCAAAGTTACAGTTACAGTCATGTGTTGGCTTATTTATCTCACTACTCTTAGAACAGTGAGTCAAAATCACTGATCTTCCAGGCTCCTACCAGGAGTATGAAACAGAGACTCTATACCTGGTTTGGCTCTGAATTCATTTATTCTTTCCACAACCACATGAAAAGTAGAGAAAGCTCATTTTATAGGTACAGAGACTTGTCAATTCTTTTTTTTTTATTTTTTTTTTATTGATTGTTCAAAACATTACAGAGCTCAAGACATATCATCCTTCATACTTTCGACTCAATTGGGTTTTGAACTCCCCAAATACATAATACAGACTCACTTCTGTTACATACTCACATTTTTACATAATGGCATATTAGTGACTGTTGTATTCTGCTACCTTTCCTATCCCCTACTATCCCCCCTCCCCTCCCCTCCCCTCCCATCTTCCCTCTCTACCTCCTCTGCTGTTGTTCAATTCTCTCCCCTTTTTCCCCCCCCCACCCCCTTGCCCCTCATAACCTCTTATAATTTTGTGTATCACTGAAGGTCTCCTACCATTTCCATATGTTTTCCCTTCTCTCTTCCTTTCTCTCCCCCCATTCGTCTTAGTTTACTGGTAGTCTTTTCCTCATGCTCTTCCTTCCTGTTCTATTCTTAGTGGCTCTCTTTATATCAAAGAAGACATTTGACATTTGTTTTTTAGGGCTTGGCTAGCTTCACTTAGCATAATCTGCTCTAATGCCATCCATTTCCCTGCAAATTCTATGATTTTGTCGTTTCTTAGTGCTGCATAATACTCCATTGTGTATAGCTGCCACAATTTTTTTATCCACTCATCTATTGAAGGGCATCTAGGTTGGTTCCACAGTCTAGCTATTGTGAATTGTGCTGCTATAATCATTGATGTGGCCGTATCCGTATAGTGTGCTCTTTTAAGGTCCTCAGGGAATAGTCCAAGAAGGGCAATAGCTGGGTCAAATGGTGGATCCATTCCCAGCTTTCCCAGGAATCTCCATACTGCTTTCCAAATTGGCCTCACCATTTTGCAGTCCCACCAGCAGTGAACAAGTGTGCCCTTTTCCCCACATCCTCGCCAACACTTATTGTTGTTTGACTTCATAATGGCTGCCAATCTTACAGGAGTGAAATGGTATCTTAGGGTGGTTTTGATTTGCATTTCTCTGATTGCTAGAGATGGTGAGCATTTTCTCATGTGCTTGTGGATTGATTGTATGTCCTCCTCTGAGAAGTGTCTGTTCAGGTCCTTGGCCCATTTGTTGATTGGATTATTTGTTATCTTATGGTTTAATTTTTTGAGTTCTTTGTACATTCTGGATATTAGGGCTCTATCTGAGGTGTGAGGGGTAAAAATTTGTTCCCAGGATGTAGGCTCTCTATTTACCTCTTTTACTGTTTCTCTTGCTGAGAAAAAACTTTTTAGTTTAAGTAGGTCCCATTTATTTATTCTTGTCATTAACTCTTGGGCTACGGGCGTTCTATTAAGGAATTTGGAGCCCGACCCCACAATATGTAGATCGTAGCCAACTTTTCCTTCTATCAGACGCAGTGTCTCTGTTTTTATATCTAGCTCCTTGATCCATTTTGAGTTAACTTTTGTGGCTGGCGAGAGAAAGGGATTCAATTTCATTTTGTTGCATATGGATTTCCAATTTTCCCAGCACCATTTGTTGAAGATGCTATCCTTCCTCCATTGCATGTTTTTAGCCCCTTTATCAAATATAAGATAGTTGTAACTTTGTGGATTAGTCTCTGTGTCCTCTATTCTGTACCATTGGTCCACCTGCCTGTTTTGGTACCAGTACCATGCTGTTTTTGTTACTATTGCTTTGTAGTACAGTTTGAGCTCTGGTATCGCTATACCTCCAGATTCACACTTCCTGCTTAGAATTGCTTTTGCTATTCTGGGTCTTTTGTTTTTCCATATGAATTTCATGATTGCTTTATCTATTTCTACAAGAAATGTCTTTGGGATTCTGATTGGCATCGCATTAAACCTGTAGAGAACTTTGGGTAATATCGCCATTTTGATGATGTTAGTTCTGCCTATCCATGAACAGGGTACATTTTTCCATCTTCTGAGATCTTCTTCTATCTCTCTCTTTAAGGTTCTGTAGTTTTCATTGTATAAATCTTTCACCTCTTTTGTTAGGTTGATTCCCAAGTATCTTATTTTCTTTGAGGATATTGTGAATGGAGTGGTTTTCCTTATTTCCATTTCAGAGGTTTTGTTGCTGATATACAGGAATGCCTTTGATTTGTGCGTGTTGATTTTATATCCTGCCACTTTGCTGAATTCATTTATTAACTCTAGCAGCTTCTTTGTAGATCCTTTTGGGTCTGTTAAGTAAATTATCATGTCATCTGCAAATAGCGATAATTTAATTTCTTCTTTTCCTATTTTTATGCCTTTAATTTCTTTTGTCTGTCTAATTGCTCTGGCTAGTACTTCGAGAACTAAATTGAATAGAAGTGGTGATAGAGGACATCCCTGTCTTGTTCCAGATTTTAGAGGGAATGCCTTCAGTTTTTCTCCGTTTAGGATGATGCTAGCCTGAGGTTTAGCATATATAGCTTTTACAATGTTGAGGTAAGTTCCTGATATCCCTAGTTTTTCTAATGTTTTGAACATAAAGGGATGTTGTATTTTGTCAAATGCTTTTTCTGCATCTATCGAGATGATCATATGGTTCTTGTCTTTAAGCCTATTGATGTGGTGAATAGCATGTATTGATTTCCGTATATTGAACCAGCCTTGCATCCCAGGGATGAATCCTACTTGATCATGGTGCACAAGTTTTCTGATATGTTTTTGTATTCGATTCGCCAGAATTTTATTGAGAATTTTTGCATCCAAGTTCATTAGAGATATTGGTCTGTAGTTTTCTTTCTTTGAAGTGTCTTTGTCTGGTTTTGGGATCAGGGTGATGTTGGCCTCATAGAATGAATTTGGAAGAGCTCCTTCTTTTTCTATTTCTTGAAATAGTTTGAAAAGTATTGGTATTAGTTCTTCTTTGAAGGTTTTGTAGAACTCCGCTGTATACCCATCAGGTCCAGGGCTTTTCTTGGTTGGTAGTCTTTTGATGGCTTCTTCTATTTCTTCCTTTGTTATTGGTCTGTTTAAATTGTGTGTGTCTTCCTGTCTCAATCTGGGCAAATCATATGCCTTAAGAAATTTATCGATATCCTCGCTATCTTCTATTTTATTAGAATATAGGGTTTCAAAATACTTTCTAATTATCTTCTGTATTTCTGTAGTGTCGGTTGTGATATTGCCTTTTTCATCCCGTATATTAGTAATTTGAGTTCTCTCTCTTCTTCTTTTTGTTAGCATAGCTAAGGGCTTGTCTATCTTATTTATTTTTTCAAAGAACCAACTTTTAGTTTTATCAATTTTTTCAATGGTTTTTTTTGTTTCAATTTCATTTATTTCTGCTCTAATTTTAATTATTTCTTGTCTTCTACTACAATTGCTGTTGTTTTGTTCTTCCTTTTCTAGGTTTTTGAGGTGTAGTGTGAGTTCATTTATTTGTTGGTTTTTTCTTTTTTTGATGAAAGAACTCCAGGATATGAATTTCCCTCTTAAAACTGCTTTCATTGTGTCCCATAGATTCCGGTATGTTGTGTCTGTATTATCATTTGACTCTAAGAATTTTTTTATCTCTTCCTTTATGTCTTCTGTAACCCATTGATCATTCAATAACATATTGTTCATTTTCCATGTGGTGTAGGATTTCTCCTTCCTTTTTTTATCATTGATTTGCAATTTCATTCCATTATGGTCAGATATGGTGCATGGTATTATCTCCACACTTTTATATTTACTAAGATTTGCCTTATGGCATAATATATGGTCTATTTTTGAGTAGGATCCATGTGCTGCTGAGAAGAACGTGTATCCACTTGATGATGGTTGGTATATTCTATATATGTCAGTTAGGTCTAGGTTATTGATTGTGCTGTTGAGTTCTATAGTTTCTTTATTCAGTTTTTGTCTAGAGGATCTGTCTAATGGCGAGAGCGGTGTGTTGAAGTCACCCGTAATTATTGTGTTATGGTCTATTTGACTCTTGAACTTGAGGAGCGTTTGTTTTATGTAGATTGCAGCTCCATTGTTTGGTGCATACAAATTGATAATTGTTATGTCTTGTTGGTGGATGGTCCCTTTTAACAGTATATAGTGTCCTTCTTTATCCTTCTTAATTAATTTAGGTTTGAAGTTGATTTTATTTGATATGAGTATGGCCACTCCTGCTTGCTTCCGAGGGCCATGTGAGTGGTATGATTTTTCCCAACCTTTTACCTTCAGCCTGTGTATGTCTTTTCCTATCATATGAGTCTCCTGAAGGCAGCATATTGTTGGATTTGTTTTTTTGATCCAGGTTGCTAGCCTATGTCTCTTGATTGGTGAGTTTAGGCCATTAACATTTAAAGTCACAATTGAGATATGATTTGTACTTCCATTCATGCTTCTTTATTTATTTATTTTAGTTTGGCTAGTTTTACTTTTTTTGGTTATTTTCCTCCTCCTTTACTGAGATACCTCTTGTTGTTAGTTTTGGGCACTATTTTTCAATTCCTCTTCTTGTAGTATATTGCTCAGAATGCTTTGCAGTGCTGGTTTTCTTGCTGCAAATTCTTTTAGCTTTTGTTTATCGTGAAAGATTTTAATTTCGTTGTCAAATCTGAAGCTCAATTTTGCTGGATACAGTATTCTTGGTTGAAATCCATTATTTTTCAGCGTTTGAAATACATTGTTCCAGGATCTTCTCGCTTTCAAAGTCTGTGCTGAGAAATCAGTCGTTAACCTAATTGGTTTACCCCTGAATGTAATCTGTCTCTTTTCTCTGGTAGCTTTTAATATTCTCTCCTTGTCCTGTATGTTGGCTATCTTCATAATTATGTGTCTTGGAGTTGGTCTATTATAGTTTTGAATGTTTGGGGTCCTGTAGGCTTCCAGGATTTGGCAATCCATTCCATCTTTCATCTCTGGGAAGTTTTCTACAATTATTTCATTTAATATGCTGTCCATTCCTTTGGTTTGAATCTCTGTGCCTTCTTCTATCCCGATGACTCTCAAATTTGGTTTTTTAATGACATCCCATATCTCTTGAATAGATTGCTCATGGGATTTAAGCATCTTTTCTGTGTTGACTATACTCTTTTCAAGTTGATAAACCTTGTCTTCATTATCTGATGTTCTGACTTCTACTTGATCAAGTCTATTTGTAATATTCTCGTTTGAGTTTTTAATTTGGTTTATAGTTTCCTGCAATTCTAGGATTATAGTTTGATTCTTTTTTAAGATCTCTATCTCCTGGTAGAGCTCGTTCTTTGCCATTTGAATTTGTTTGTTTAATTCATTTTCAAAATATATTTTTATTGCTTGGACTTGCTGTCTCATGTCTTCTCTAATATTCCTTTCCATTTGAGTTAGGAATGCCTTGAGTTCTTTCCCTATCCCTGCTTCTGATGTTTCTATGTCCTCTTGTAGAATTAAGTTGTCTTGCATTGTTTGTACTCCTTTTTTCCCTTGTTTTCTCATGTTGTCCCCGTTGCTTTCCAGCTCTATTTGATTGTCGTGTTTCTACTCTCTTCTATAGATTTGTTTTGGTTCTGTTTTACTCTGATGCCTCTCCTTAGTGTTGTTAAACTATGCCTGCTGACGTGGATTCCACTGTGAAGAAAGATCCGACGTCCCAGCTCCAGTGACGACACTACTTTGCTATGACCGGCCCCAGTTCCTTGCCTGGGTGTCCTGATGAGGTGGTGTGACTGGACTGTCTCTGTTTGATTTCAGCTCCCAGTCGCGGCAGGCAGGCGGTCTCTAGCCGCCCAGTATCACAGGCCGAGGGCGGGTGATCGGTCACCTGTGGCCGGGTGTTCTCCTACCGCCCAGCTATGCGGGCAGTGGGTGAACTGTCGCCGGCGGGCCTGCAATTTCCAGCTGCCCAGTCTTGAGGGCCTTGCCTCTAGCTTCCTGGTTTCTCCTGCTAGCCTTCTGTAGCCGCAGGGCAGGCCGCATGAATCAGTGGGCCTGGATCTCCGGGGTCCCACAGTTGGCAATTGGGATCCCAGGCACTCTGTCCTTTGGATTTTTCCTGCTTGCCCCACCCCCAGCTCTAGCTAGACTTGTCAATTCTTTTAACTCAACTTTTATCTTTATAGCCTCTACTTCAAGCCTTCATATCTATATACCGGTAAATTCCCAAGTGGGAAAATCACTGAAGAAGTCTGGGCTCACTTCAATGTCCTTTACCTCTAAATTCTGTCTACTTTACATTTAGCTTTCTTGACATCTTTTGGATATTTTCATATAGACCTTTTTTAACATGATATTTCAGCATCAGTATGTTTCTACTAAATAGTGATTATCAGTTGTTATATAAACAATAGTTTAAAAAGGTTATACAATTTCTGGTGCTATTGTGTCACTTATTTTTAAGGCTCTCATCAAACATCAATTTATTCTATCACTTTTCAATTTATTTTATGCTACTGATAAATCCTTTCTCTTTTGTACTACAATCATACATGGTATATTCTTTTTGTGGTAAAACTTAATGAACTGTTTTAGAATCAATTATTTGCTTTTCTTTGTGCTCTATTAATTTTAAGTCTCATAGAAATGAATTAAAATCTTATTATGTACATAATTCATCACTTTCCATAACTTATACTTATCACACTGTAATTAAACTCTACCCATCTCCCTAAATTTAGTGCAGGTTTCTTTTACCAAAGAATATGTTTTCAGCTTCCTGAAATATAACTGAAAAACAAAATCTGCATGTATTCAAAGTGTATAATGTGATTTTCTGAAGCATATCAACATCATGAAATGGTTACCATATTCAATATAATTAACATATCTGTCATCTCTCATAGTTATATTGTTGTTGTGATGAGAATACTTTAAGATCTATTCTTTCATCAAATTGTAAATGCATAGTACTCTGTTATTCAGTATAGCCATCATGCTACATATGAAGTTGCCAGAACTTACTTATCTTATATCTTTAAAGTTATACTTTCAGACCAACATGGCTCCATATTCAACTCCTTGAACCATGTTGAGAAAGCATAACTTAGATATTATATATAATGTTGCAATGAAGATGATAGCATAGACATCTCATTAAGATAACATTACACTTTCTCCGGAAATCTTTCTATACGGCATTGCTGCATAATATCTTAGTTCCATTTTTAATTTTTTTCAGAAACTTCCAAATTGTATTTCAAAATAGAATTTGATGTCAATAAATGCCTAAATGAAAAACAAAATCTCGGAAGAACAATGTTAATTTACACCTCAGTGAACAAACAAGAACAAAACAAGCCCAATATTAGCAAAAGGAAAACTATAGAAAAGATAAGAAAAGAGATAATTAAAATAGAGACTAAAAAAGCAAGAAAAGATCAACAAAACTACAAACTGGGTGTTTGAAAAGATACACAAACTTGACAAAACTTTAGCTTGATTGTCTGAGAAACTAAGAAAAGTCTCAAAATCAGATATGAAAAAGGATATACTAAAACTGATACCACAGAAATAAAAAAAGAAAAAAATGTCCACAAGACATTCTGAAAAACTATGTGCAACAAACTGGATTATCTAGAAGAAATGGGTGAAATTCTAGAATCCTATAATCTACCAAGACTAATGAAGTAATGAAAAGAGAGATCAAATATGATTAAAGAGATTGAATCAACAATGAAAAACTTCTCAACTAAGAAATATTCAGGACCTAATGAAAGTTTCATAAGTGAATTGTTCCAAACTTTTAAATAATTAGTACCATTGATTGTCTTATTATTTTTAAAAATTGAAGAGGAGTGAACACTCTTAACATATTTTATGCCAGCATGACACTTGTGGCAGAACCCGACAAGTATAGTACAAAGAAAGAAAATTACATGTCAATATTCCTAATGAACTTATGAAAAATCCTCAGAAAAAATATTAACAAACCAACAACCGCATACTGAAAGGAACATACACATCATGATCAAGAGGGATTTATGAGACTGGGACTATGAGTTCAGTGGCAGAGCACTTTCATAGCATGTTTGAGGCACTGGATTCAATCCTCAGCATTGCCTACAAAAAGAAATAGAATAAAGGCATTCTGCATGTCTACAACAACAACAAAAATCTTAAAACGATGCATTTATGTCTGAAATGCTGAAATGTAAGGAGGTTCCACATATCCAAATCAATAAAATCAATATAACAGTATGAAGGATAAAACCACATGATCATGCTATAATAAATGTACATAATCATATAAATCATGCACTTTGTTGCTAGTTTTTAACTCTGTATATCACTATGTAAAACTTCCATCCCATCATTATCAGTGACTAATCAAGTCACTGGTTTCAATTTCTTTTGGAGAATGATGGCTGTCCATCTGCTATTCAGCTCATCTACAGACAGCAAAACATTTAGTTGTACTGCCTCTCTGTCTTCTAGTGGCAAATTTGGGATCATTTTGTATAAATGGGTTATTAGAAGAAGAAAATGATGAAAAGAGATGGTCTAATCTTAGAAGTGAAACTGGACATGAGCAGAAGATTATAAAATGACAATACCAAAGCAAATAGAGTACTTGACCTACCTAGGTCTTCATGAGATTAAGGTCTAAACTGCATTGTAAAGCCTGATGAAAATTAAAAACAGGATAAAGTTGCTTTAGCGTCTTTTAGTATAAAGGAAAATAGGAAGAGAAAGCTGCCACACATAGTTGAAATGAAGTGTTTACTTCTACTTTGAATTAGATGCTTCTCTCTGTATGTATTTGTATGTTTGAGAGAGAGAGAGAGTGAGAGAGAGAGAAAGAGAGAGAGAGAGAGAGAGAGAGAGAGAGAGAAAGACAATCCCAATCACTGTTTATCTCTGGCTAGAATCCCAGCCAAGACATTAAGGTTAATTTTCATATTGGAAGAAAGTGGTAATTACAAAGGGGTGCTAAAAATCTTTTATTATCAATAAAGACTGCTCTCATCATTTCAGAAGTTGGCTTGCATTGATTAGTGTTAGGTTATCTGGTTAAACTACTAATCCAGAAAACGTATGCTGATCTAAAATTTGTAACAAAATTCCAAAGATTAGCTTAAGTATATGTTTGTAACAAGAGGATGACAAATCTAAGAGGAAATGATGAGAACAATGTTTTTTTCCATGAAAAGATTTCTCAGATATTTCCTGACACTGAAATCACAAAAAATAAAGTTTTGAAGCTTATGCAGATTTATAAAGGAATATAAGATTTCACCAACCAAGGAATAAAAATAAAACTGTCTACATAAAGATAATTATACACTAAAAACAAAACAAATACTTTCAAATATTTTAATTTTTACAAGGCACACAACACTTAAATATCAGTTTCTAGTTTAACATCATAGCATATTAAGTAAATGTTAATATGTTAGTTTGCATTCTTTTTATTTTCTTCATATTTTACGAGCAGGTGTAATATTTCTCTTTTCATACTTTAAAATTTCCTTTTTCATTTTTTTCCAATTATTTATTGATATTACTTTGCAAAGTATTAAATTTTATACTCTTGAAATACTATGCAAAGGGAAAGCTTTAAGCATCTTACTTAGTAATGCTACCAAAAGAATGAAATGAATTGCCAAATGCCTTATTATTGCCCTTCTAGATACCAACAAATAATATACTAAAAGCATCATATTGAAATTCAAAAAGTTTTAAAAGAGGAATATATACACTTTTTTAACTTTTGGTGTTTAAAATTATTCTAAAATGCAAGTAACTTCTCTGTTATTACATACGTCTTTGGTAGATTAACAGTGTGAACGATTGAAAATACCATCTCTCAATTTTAGGAATCATCTTCAGTTCAAATTTAAATATGACTTTGAATTTCTTAAATTTCTATTTTAACATGCATAATGATGGTATACACAATTTAGTTAAACTAAAAATAATATGGATATTGAATATATTTATGGTTTTGCATACTTTTTATTATATAGATATGCTGCATTATATTATACATGATACATATTTGCATATGCATAATAATAGGATATTTTTAAAATTCTATTGTATTACTTTTATTGGCATCGTCTGAAGTAAAAATCTGAACAAAGACTAATGTAAGTTGCAGAAATTATTTGTTTCCTATAGTATACTATTGTGACCCAGCAATGACTGCTTTATTATTTGCTGACAAACATACATACATTTTTATATATATATATATATATGTATATATATATATATATCTTTCTTAGTTCAGTAGATTATAAAAAGATACAATATGTTGAGATTGTTTTTTAGAATAATTTAGTTTTGTTGAAGCCGAGTACAGTAGCACACAACTGTAATCCAAGTGGCTGAAAAGCTGAGACAGAAGGCTTGCAATTTCAAATCTAGCCTCAGCAATCGCAAGGCACTAAGCAGCTCAGTGAGAACCTGTGTCTAAATAAAAAATATAAAACAGGACTGGGAATGTGGCTCAGTGGTTGAGTGCTCCAATCCCTGGTAACCAAAAAAAAAAAAAAAAAAGAAACAGAATAATTTAGTTTTGTAAAAGAACAATTTATTTAAAGGATGCAATTTTTGAAATCAAGATTGACCATAATATTTTGTTTATTGCTGCTTCTATGACAAAGAGAAAAGAAACAGTAATAAGTGTGGAGAAGGAGGGTGGTATAGGGATGTGTGAGAAAAAGCCAGATTTTTAAAAGTTTGCTTGCTTTGTTAATTAAAAGACATTTTGAAATTTTTGTTTAGTAGAAATGCACATCAAGTTTTATCTCCCATCTTTAATACAATTGCAGAATTAAAGAATTTAGTGATCATTTAAAAAAACACAAATACACAGACACAATAGGCAATGAAATAGCTTAAGTAGTTGTCAAGATAGTCTATTTTCATGAGGAATCTGATTTTATCAGTCTCCAGTATGCACAGGCATGAAATCTCAAACAAAGAAAGGCATTTTATCTATATCCACTACACAGTTGAGTGTCAAAGGGGCAAGATTTGTATTAAAATGACTCATTCCATTAAAACATTTTAGTTAGAATCATTTTGGTGCATACCTTTCATTTATGACCCATGACACTTAACCATCTTCTTGGAAAAATGCTATGCACTAGAAGAGGTTTCTGTTACTTTTAGTGATTGGTGCACCTGTCATTTCCTGTTTCTATTCTAGTAGTATTTTGCAATTTCACATTGTTGTTTAAAAACATATTTACAAACACATACACACATACCCACAACAAAAAAAATCAAAACTCACAAACATGCAAAACCAAAACCAAACCCGCTGCCTTCCACTGGTTGAAGTAAACTCAAGGATGATACTGACTACATTTGCTCTGGACTAAGGTTTTCTCAGACTTTAGTAAAATGATACACAAAATGGATTAAAAATAAGTTTTGTTCTCTAATTTAGACAAGGTTACATTTTGAATCTTAACATCAGCTCTGTCTCTTACTTGTACACAGGTTACTCCTACATTTGTAATAAAGAACAGTTTATGTTGAGAAAAGTGACTTTAAAGTGTCTTAGCATTATAATAAAATAGGGAACAATATAACTTTTCAAGGATGTGAGTACTCAAAGGATCAGAAAGCACTTCAGTTCAGCATAACATCTGAAGAGTTCTACATGAATTCTTGAGTTATCCAAATCTGATCCTATTTTATTATTCTCCTATTATCTCTTTCCTCCCTCTACATTTTTTGCCAGTGCATTACAGTTGCATAATATAATGGTGGAATTTGTTTTTACATATTAGTACATGGTTACAACATAGCAATCCAATTTAGCCAGTATCCCTCCCCAACTCTCCCCACCCTCACCGGACTCCCTTCCTCCCATCCCTTGGTCCCTCTTCTCTATTCTACTGATCTGCATTTTTGCTTTCCATGCTATCACCCCACACTCTTCTTTTCCTTTTATCTGTCTAGTTTCCACATTTAAGAAAAAAATGACCTTTGGTTTTCTGAATTTGACTTATTTCAATTTAAATAATTGTTTCAGATTCTATCTATTTTCCTGCAAATGAAATTATTTTATTTTTCTTTATGGCTAAATAAAACTCTGCAGTGTGTATATAACACGTTTTATTTATCCATTCAACTGTTGATGGATACCTAGGCTGATTCCATTGTTTGGATATTGTAAATTGTGCTATTGTAAACATAGCTGTCCTTCTATCACTACAGTATGATGACTCTAATTCTTTAGGATAAATACCAAGGAGCAGTAAATTTGTATGGTGGTTATATTCTTAGTATTTTGAGGAAACTCCTTACTGATTTTCATAGTGGTTGTGGTAATTTACAATCCCACCAATAGTTTAAAATTCTTTATCTCCATATCCTCTCCAGCAGGTAGTATTGTTTGCATACTTAATCACCCACATTCTTACTGGTTTGAGATGAAATTTCAGTGCAGTTTGCATTTGCATCTGTAATTGTCCATAAGGCCAAGAACATTATTTTTTCATACACTTCATGGCCATTTGTATTTCTTCTTTTGAAAAGTATCTGTTTAATTCATTTGTCCATTTATTAATTGGGTTATTTGGTGGGGGCTTATTGGTGTTTTTTTTTTGTTGTTGTTGTTGTTCCTTGTATATTCTAGATATTATTTATCTGTTGGAAGAGTATATTGTGAAATACTTTTTTTTTCTTTCTGTAGGTTCTCTCTTCAGATTCTTAATTGTTTCTTTAACTCTGCAGAAACTTTTTAATTTGATGCCATCCTATTTCTTAACTCTTGGCATTATTTCCATAGCTTTAGGGATCCTATTGATAAAATTGTTGCCTGTATCTGTATGCCTGAATGTTACCCCTATGTTTTTTTCTTTTTTTTTGTAGGAGTTGCATAGGTTCTGGTCTAATTCCTAGGCATATGATCCATTTTGAGTGCCTTTTTTTTTGCAGGTTGAGCGATAACAGTCTAGTCTTAGTCTTCTATATGTGAAAAACTTGTTTCCCCAGCATCATTTGTTCCAGAGGCTGCCTTTTCTCCAATACAAGTCTTTGACACCTGTGGCAAGGATCACATGACTGTAGATATATGAATTTTTTTCAGTTTGTTTTTATGTTTTTCTTTTTTTTTAATCGATTGTTCAAAACATTACAGAGATCATGATATATCATCTTTCATACATTTGACTCAATTGGGTTTTGAACTCCCATTTCTACCCCAAATACAGATTGCAGAATCACATCTGTTTTACATACTCACATTTTTACATAATGGCATATTAGTGACTGTTGTATTCTGCTACCTTTCCTATCCCCTACTATCCCCCCTCACCTCCCCTCCCATCTTCCCTCTCTACCTCCTCTGTTGTTATTCAATTCTCTCCCTTTTTTTCTCCCTCCCCCTTGCCCCTCATAACCTCTTATAATTTTGTGTATCATTGAAGGTCTCCTACCATTTCCATATGCTTTCCCTTCTCTCTCCCTTTCTCTACCCCATTCGTCTTTGTTTACTGTTAGTCTTTTCCTCATGCTCTTCCTTCCTGTTCTGTTCTTAGTTGCTCTCTTTATATCAAAGAAGACATTTGGCATTTGTTTTTTAGGGCTTGGCTAGCTTCACTTAGCATAATCTGCTCTAATGCCATCCATTTCCCTGCAAATTCTATGATTTTCATTCTGTGCCACTGGTTTATGTGTCGGTTTTTATGCTAGTATCTTGCAGTTTTTGGTTCTATAGCTCTGTAGTATAAATTGAAGTCAGGTATTATGATGCCTCAAGAATTACTTATTTGGCTTAGAATTGCTTTGGCTATTCTGATTTTATAATCTTACAAATGAATTTTAGGACTGTTTTTTTTCTAGTTCTATAAGAATTTCATTTATATTTTCACTGGGATTGCTTTGAATCTGTATATTGATTTTGGTAGTATGACAATTTTAATCACATTAATTCTACAGGTCCATGATTATGGGAGGACTTTCCATTGTCTTGATGTTTTTTTTTTTTTTAATTTCTTCTTTCAATGTTCTGTAATTTTTCACTGAAAGTTCGTTCATCTTCTTGGTTAGATTTATTCTTAGGTTTTTTATTTTATTAGGGCTATTGTGAATGGAGTGTGTGTGTATGTGTGTTTGTGACTTCTTTCTCAGAAAATTCACTGTTGATACATAAGAAAGCTACTAATTTTTTGCATATTGATGTTGTAAACCACTGCTTTGCTGAATTTGTTTATTAGTTCTATCAGTGTTTCAGTGGAGTTTTTTTCCCTCTTCTATGTATAGGATGATGTAATCTGAAAATGGTGATAATTTAACTTCATCTTTTCCTATTTTTCTTTTATTTCCTTCTCACCTAAATACTCTGGCTAGAATTTCTAGCATTATATTAAATAGGAGTACTGAGAATGAACATCCTTGTCTTGTTTCAGATTTTTACAGGGTTAATATTTCTGAAGTAAAATAATTTATTAATCAATTAATATTTTTTCTCATGGACCATAGAACACACTCTAAAGCCATAAGTAATTTGCCACTGTCTGCAAGAGAGAATCAAATTATGTTGCAAAATATTTAAGGTTGTTAAATGCTTTTAATTTTCAGCTTCCATTATTCTTTTGCACAAATCTGTAATTCTAAACAAACGGTCTATTCATTCATTCCTCTGCACACATCTCATTTTATCTCTACATTTTGTTTCTTCTCAAGCCTTATCAAGTATCAATCTCCAATAACTTAACATATATCTCATATTTAGTTTTTATCAAAAACAATATTCAAACCAAAACTGCAGGTATTTTATTGCTCTCGATTATGTTTTATGCTTAATCATATTCACAACATGGTGTTCTAATATAAGTGGTACTTTATCTTGGTTATAATAGTGAATATGGTGCATTAAGGACACTCACTGATAACTTAGGACATTTCAATTTTATTATTCCATTTATATAGCTTAAGTTTACAATAATTATTTTCATATATAAAAAACACAAATACTTCAATGATACATGTGGTTTCGTAGAACTGTAAAATCTATTAGAATAACATCCTGACTGTTTCTTCATCCTCAAATAGAGGTTTGGGAAATCTTTAAAACATTGTTTAGGATAATTACAGAACACTGAAGTTGTTTAATATATAATGGAAATAAAAAAATTTTGCCATGAATAGTTTTAGATCAGACTATGTAGTCTTATTTTTACAATATTATACAACAATTTCAAGGAGGAACTGGCTAAATGGTAAAAACATGTTATGAACAAAACATAATAAGAAAATTAAAATGTATTAGGTTGTAGGAAACTGCTGTAGCACTACTTTATATTTTTCTTCCTTAATGATGTTAGAATATATGCTTTAGAGTACTGATCTATCAATGGGGAAGAACTGTTTAGTATACATGTTCCTGAAGTTATTTTTCACCATGAAGTTGCAAATTTTTAAACTTTATTGAGGTAAATGATATTTTAGGATAACCATTTCACTTTCTTTTATAGATTTTCTTAAAATAATTTGTGATATTTATTTGATTCACAATAACTCAAGACACTTATATATTAATGAAAACTGTATTCTCTGACTATAAAAATGCACCTACCTTATCTTGAATATTCTTTGTATCCAAACACTAAGCCAACACCTACTTTCTTTGATTTTAGTTGTCTGGAACATTTTTTTTTTTTTTTAAGAGAGAGAGAGAGAGAGGGAATTTTAGTATTTTTTTTTTTTTTTTTTTAGTTTTTGGCGGACACAACATCTTTGTTTGTATGTGCTGCTGAGGATCGAACCCAGACCGCATGCATACCAGGCAGACACGTTAACGCTTGAGCCACATTCCCCAGCCCATCTGGAACATTTTTGCCCATTGTTGTTTCAACCTTTCTGGATCATTTTGTTTCCAATATTTCTTTTGAATGTAGCATATAATTTTTATTGTTATTAACTGATTTATTCCAGATATTTAGGAAAACAAATTTAACTTAATGTAATTAAAGTAAAAATTAAAGACTTAGTTGTATCATTTTATCTTATGTTTTCTCTTTCTAAACTTTCTTTCCTTACAAATATTTTCCCACTGAATGGCCGAGGTTTGGGGTTTTTTTACTTTCATTGTGAATGTATTTGCTTCTGTAATTTTGTAAGGATTATAGACTTTTAAAAATTCTGTTGAAATTTCTTTAAAATTTCATACAATATAATTAGACTACTATTTGTAAAAATAATTTGTGACATATATATTATCTGAGAATTCACTGGGACAAGGAAATAAGCATTGACTACAACTCTGCATATGTTTAGACAGACAGTAATAAGAACTTTAAAAGGTGACTTGGAGATATTGCTGTACCAATTATTTTTATAAAATATGCTACCATAATGTGTAGTTTGAATGTTTGATATTGTTCAAAATGAGTAAAAAGTGAGTTGTAAGATATGAAGATAGATACAGAAGCTAAATGATGCACGCAAATACATGTCAACATTCAACTAAACCTGTGATGAAGTAATTATGCTATCTCAATGTTTGTGTATATTGTTCTCGTTTACTGTCTTATTTAATTGTTATTATAATCCAGTGAATTGGATATTATAAGGAATTTTATGCATATGAGAGATCTAAACATCAGAGACTAAACACCATTTTTTGCAATATTTCTAAATGAGAAAATATGATTTTGGAAAGTGAACCTAAGTTTTCAAACTTTACTTTTTGTTTATTTTTATTGATATATTATATTTATCTATAATAGGGAGATTCATATGTCTTAGACATACACATAACAATATGCTTTATTCTCCATTCCTAATACCTTTGCTTCCCTCCACTCCTCCATTCCCTTGATCCACTTGCTCTATTCTATTAATATCCCTACTATTGTTGTTGTTGTTTTAATTAATAAATTATTATTATATATTTTTATATATTGTGCAGCATGTATTATGTCATATTTGTACATGGAAATAGCATAATTATTAGATTTGCTTTCCAAGTACTTCTCCCTGCTCTGCCCTCTTCCCTCACTTTTGATCCCTTGCCTCTACTCTATTACTTGTCCTTTATTTTTTTGAGATCCCACCATTTGTTTCTTTCTCTGCCCCTCCCTTTTGCTACCAGCATGACATTTACTCAGTTTCCCCTAACAGGGCTGATGAGCTTATTGGAAAAAGAAGAATAAACCTAAAAGTTGAGAAAAGCAGGATATGGTGGATCAGTTAACTTCTGATGGAGGAGGACTGACAATGAGCAGGCTCCACATGTTTATTATATAGGTTTTCACAACAATGGATTCATTGTGAGAAAGTTACTTTAAAACAGAACCAAGGTCAAAAATTTGAACAGCCCAATTACAGTCATTAGATTAAACCCACAATTCTTCACTCCCTGGCAGCTGGCACCTGATACTTAGGTCATGAACTGATAAACTCCATGGTAACCATGGAATTTTCCTTTGAACAGGGTGTCACTATACAAAGGAATGGTTTTCTTGGAGCCTTTCCACCAAGAGATTCCTAAGGGAGGTGTCAGTCCCTGTCTCTGGGCAGTTCAAAGACCCATAATTCATTTGACACTTTGGACACCTCCTTTAGCTTCTGGATATGAGAGAAAAAAATGATACTTAACTTCCTGAGTCTGGTTTATTTCAATGATCTCCAGGTCTATATATTTATGAGCACATGACAAAATGTCATTCTTTTGGGGAGGCTGAGTAAAATTCCATTATATATACATACCACATTTTCTCATCTATTCATCTTTTGATGGACTCCTAGGCTGGTTTCATTACTTGGCTATTGTGAATTGGTATGCATGTATCACTAAAGTATGTTGATTTTAGTTATTTTGGATAAATACTAGGTCTTCTAACTTTAAATATAGTTTTGCTTTTCATATAATAAAGCTGTCAGAGTAAAGGTATAAAATTAAAGCATTAAAACTAAATAAAAGAGTACATTATGGTGGGTAAAGGGACTAATTTTGTTGTGCATTTTGTGTATTTAGCTTTAGCTTGGATAATTTTCAAAGAAAATTACGATGTGCCTATAATTTGCTCAAGTTTGATAAGACAGAATTATGATGCAAAGAGGTGAGGTTAGCCTAGTCAATTTTCATAATCATAGGAAGGAAAGGATACATGTACATGCTTCTTTGACTTTCATACAAAAGTAGAATGTAGGTTGCTAAAGAATGACCTCCATACTAGTTCCAGAAATTTTCCAAACTTTTTTCACAGAACAAAGATGAGTGTTGGGATAAAAGAAAAGAGTAGTACATTATATTTAGAGGTAATTTTCAGTTTGCTGGACCAAAAAAATAGAATAATACATGATATCAAAACAAAGTGGAACGTGATTTTAGGATATTCAGTACAGTTAATATAGATCATAGATGATTTAGGGCTCCCTAAGAATAATGTGCAGTTCATTAATGTATACACTGAATTATAGCTGATCCTTTGACATTATGTGCCCATGCATATAAGGCTCCCAGACAAATATGGTATTAAGAACATGGGTAAAAATAAATAAATAAACAAATAAATAAATAACACGGCTTTCCAATGCTTTGAGGACAGCATGTAAAACACTAAAGAAGAAGACAGAGACATACAAGCAAAGATTTGGTCCCAGAAGCTGCTGAGCTAATTAAGATAACTGAAGTCAGCAAAGTAAAAAAGAATGGTAATAAATGACTTCTTGTGTATTCAGGAGAATAATGCAGGCATAAAGCAAGGACAGATTGTTAAGTAAAAGAATAATAAGATAAAAGTGGATAAAACCAAATATTAAAGCTCATTTCCAAAATTAAAAATTTGCTTTAACCTTTAGAATTTAAAGTTAAGATAAATCTTCTTGAATATAAAAACATATATTAAATAAAGAAATTTAGGAGGTAAAAACTTAGGCACATGGTATTATTATATCCAACATAGTGCAGATTTAGAAGAAAGAGGATGGCAAAGTTAAGAACAATATTTGAACAATAATAAAGAAAATATATCCGAGCTGATGCAAACTTTGAGTCTTCAAATTGAAGTTCTTCACCTGATTCTTTCTATTAAAGTAAAAAAGCAGCAAGAGATGGTAGGTAAGAAAAACACCCATAACTAGAAATATAAATAAAAATGTAGAATGCCATGGAAAGCAACATGTTGGGAATAGGAAAAAGTAAAGTAAAACTATCTATATGGAAATAGATGTCATACAATATTTCATCCATAACCTGTACGTGAAATATTTCAAGTTATGATATATAATATACTAAAAAAGACTTCAGCATTCATCCAAACTGATTTTTTAAGTACAAACTTTATTTTTATTGGTTCTTTTTAATTAATTATATATAATATTAGGATTCATTTTGACATACTTTCAAAAGCACGGAATATAATTTGCCTGATTCCAACTCCTTGGCACCTCCCCTTTCCCTCTCCTCCTCCCTCCCCCCTTCCCTTCCCTCTATTGTTCTTTCTGCTATTTACTTATTTTTTATTTGTCTGTTTGTTTGTTTTATTTTATTTTATTAAATTAGTGCCTTGTGGATATACATGGAGTTAATTTTCACTGTGGTATATTCATGTGAGTCCAAATTTTTAATCTGCCATCACTAAGTATAAAGCATACTTTCTATATTGGAGAATTTTATTCTGACTTTTACCCCAAGTCACTAAATAAATAGCCAAAATCGAGATGGCACCTTCATACAAGTAATTTTTTTAAAAAAACCAAGCCTTTCCATGAAAAAAAAAATGTTATTTTTCAAGGTCAAACAGAATCATAAGTACGCACGGCCATTTTCACATTTTAACTGATGTTATAGGAAATAAAAGCTCCATTGATACTCAACTCATACATAAAGATCTTGAATTAAGAAAAAAACAAACAAAAAAAAACCCTGTCAACTGTTAAGTATAAATGTCCAATCTGTTTGTGAGCCCAGATGGAAGTAGTTTATTTTACTACTCACTGAGAAAAAAAAAAATCATGACACTTCAAACCTACATATTTATCTTGCTATAATTCTTCTCTTAATCAAGCTTACAATGGGACAGACTCTGAGAATTTCCATTATGATATAGAAATGGCATTTCCAATTTAGAAATAATTCTTATCCAATAAAATCTGCCACTTTTGGCCAGGTGTGTGTTCACTCATTTTATCCAGTGGCTTATCTACTATTTTATTCAAACTGTTGGCCCAAGTGGACTCTTATCTACAAGACTTATATACTGAAAAGAAAGCAATGGCAAATACAAATTAATGCCAGCTTTGTACGATAATAATGCCAAACTACTACCAGCCTACAGCACTAAGTATCTCTAAGCTGTGAACTGGAACTCAGATGTAGTTCCTAATGTGCCCATAGGACACAACCCTATCAAGTTGAATGTATACCACTTGTAAGCTCTGTGCTTAAACCCACTAACCATACCTCTCTTCAATAAAGAACTTCACAGGAGAATATCCATCCTTTAGTACTTAAAATGGCACTTGATAATATTTCTTTCTGATTTGACAAACTTATAGGCATTCAGGAATCAGAGGAAGAAGAGGAAGGAGAATTTAAGGAGAGATAGTCCAAAGACCCTTTATTCAAATAGCACACATTTTCAGACATTGCCAATGTCACGCCTATATCCTTCAACTGCCAGTGTTGTTCACTCTTCTTCCACTTCCAGTTGTCAATGTCTACATATAGACTTTCCTGAGAATATATGTTCTAAGAACAAGAAGCTTTCAGGTCAAAAGAACTGAAGAGGTAAGATGCTTCACAATCAATGACTTCTGGGGTCGGCATAGGTACCTCAATTATCTCACTTCTCTGCAAGGATAATTCTGAGGCCTATTTTACATCGTCTCCCAGATTTCTCAAGGGTATTAAGTTCAGGTGCAACTGTATAGCTAGATTTATAGCATGCTTTTTCTTACTACTTCCCTGTCCTCTTTATATTTTCATTTACATAATCCTCAAAATTACTGCACTCGGTTTGTTTTCTACTTCTAAGAGAATCCAAATACCTCACAGATCTAAAAAAAAAAAAAGGCAGAATAAAAATATATCAATCGGAAGTAACCAGGTAAAGTCTCAAGAATACAGATATTGTTAATAGATTTTCAGATTCAGTCCTCATAGTCTTCCCTCCCATAGTTATCTAATTATTTGAGGACTGAGGTTTGAGGTTTGAACTTTTCCAACACCAGAACAACATTTCAACTCACAGGTCAGACAAGAAAAGCTTCAATAGGACAAGTGCCTGGTCAAAGATTTTTATAAGTGCAAGACACTGTGAAGTATCTC
The DNA here is from genome assembly GCF_052094955.1 of Ictidomys tridecemlineatus. Taxonomy (NCBI): domain Eukaryota; kingdom Metazoa; phylum Chordata; class Mammalia; order Rodentia; family Sciuridae; genus Ictidomys; species Ictidomys tridecemlineatus. The sequence continues at coordinate 89,663,585 of NC_135484.1, read as the reverse complement.
ATAATTCAACAGACTCTAATATATAAAAATAGGTATCATATCAGCAATGTAACATGATTTATTTTAACTAAAAAAATTAAGCTAAATATCACCTATGATGGCATAAAGAAAATATTTTAAAAATTATGCATAAAATAAAGATGTGGAAAAATGTGATAAGTGCATTCCAAAAAAAAAGTTATATGAAACAACAGAGCTACATTTTATTATGAAATTTGTAAATTTGCCAATGAAAGAATGCATAACAAATAGGCAAGGACTTCTATGAGATACAAATTCACCCTGGGTCCACTTGTACTTTGAAATTACCTAGCTGGCAGCTATTTTATTCTTGAAAATAAAGACCATGGATATATACCTCTGGTTATGATAATAAATCTACTATAAGGTTAATTATAATTAAAACATAAAACTAGGCAAAATATAGATGCACTTGGTTTTAAATATTTTGTGTCAAACATGATACATAAGTGTGTTATTCCTTAGAAAAGAAAAATTCACAAGATGAGTCATGACCAACATGACTGACTGCTCCAAGTACTTTGCACAAATTGTTACATATCTTGCTTATTGGGGAGGACAGAATAAAGGAGACTAATGCCACTGAAATACGTAGGGCACATTACACTAAGAAGTGGGAGCTAAACAGAGAACAAGCTATAAAATTCGGCATAAGAATCCCCTTAAATTTTGGCTGTATACTTAGTTGTAGATGTGAAAATCTGGCAAAAATGAGCTGATTGGATGCTGAGATGTGAATGGAAAGTCTGGATATAATCAAGTTTGCAAAGATATAGGATTTCTGGACAAGCAGTGGAAAGAGAACTGATTATTTTCAAGTATTAACAGGAAAAAAATGAAAAGAAAACTGCTAACTATGTGTTATTAAAATGCACATGGAATTCTTCATTCAATAACCCCCAGGATAATCACAAATTATTGGAATATTCTTCTGAAATAAACTGTTATTTTTGCAAAATAAATAAAGAGTATTTGTATTATGGTCTACATGAACACAGGTTCTTAGTTACATGAAGCGACAACTAAAGCCTGGTTCCCTTTGAAGTATTTGCTCAACATTGGGACACACACTATGGGGATATGGGCTATCAGAATGCTTGAAGATAGAAATTAATGTTAGGGAATCACTAAGATAGTTTCTAATAGAAGATCTCTTATAAGCTAAAATTATGTTTTGTCAACCCCACAATTTACAAGTCAAATGTAAAATGATAGAAATACTCTTAAAAATGTGAATTAGAAGAAAAAAAATAGAAACTAAAACAATTTTTTTTCTTGAAATGTAAATGAAAATGAAATGTTCCACAAGCAAGATTCATAGGCAAGACATAATATTTGAAGAGAAAAATTAATAATCTAAAATTATTCCAAAAGCAGAAATTTTAAGAACTAACGAAAGATGGACAACCATATTGATTTAAGCAGCTCAACAAATCATAAACAGAATAATTTAAAAGAAATCTATGCTTACATAATACAGTAAAATAATATGAGAGATAATATGAGACTTCTCTAGCTAAAGAATGGAAACTTGTGGCAAAAAAAAAAATGTTTAAAAAAATTTCAAGATACCAACCACTGATAATTTCTTAATCTATGTATTTGACAGCATAAGCAGAAAATACATGTATGATGAAACATCTATGTGAAAAAAAACAAGTTACAAAAAGCAAGATCACATGTAATATAGTGAGGTGCACACACATATACAACATATCTGTTCATTTTGTGTGTGTTTTATGTGTATATAATTACAATAAACCAGAAAATAATTTTTTTTCATAAGAAAATATCTAAAGTACAAAGTGTATGATATGAAAGTAAAGGAGACAAGTAACTGATGAAATGTGAAATTATAAACTAATGAAATGGTAAACTGCTGATATTTTTTATTTACTAAAGTGACTAAGTCATTGGCAACAGGAGATAGCTATCCTCATGGCTCCGAGTTCTGCTGAGTCCCACTTGGATGACCTGAGTTCTAAGAGGATGAATCACTAAGATACTCAAGTAATCTACTTGAAGTACAGATAGTGTGCTTGGACACACTGGTTAGAAAAATCTACGGTATTGTTTTCATCATCCAGTTATTATAGAAACAATGACAAGGCATTATTTATGGATAATACATAGCCAGAATACATAGTCATACGGAGAATACAAAGCTTAGATTTTTATACCTTAATCAAAATATGGAGGGGCTGGGGTTTTAGTTCGGTGACAGAGTGCTTGCCTTGCATGTGTGAGGCATTGGGTTCAATTCTCAGCACCACATATAAATAAATAAATTAAAGGTCCATTGACAACTAAAAACAATATTTTAAAAAGTATAGAGGGCTGGAGATATGGCTCAAGCAGTAGTGCATTTACCTGGCATACGCAGGACGCTGAATTTGATCCTCAGCATCACATAAAAAATAAAATAAAAAGATGTGTGTCCATCAAAAACTAAAAAAATAAATAATAAAAAGTTCTCTCTCTCTCTCTCTCTCTCTCTCTCTCTCTCTCTCTCTCTCTCTCTCTCTCTTTCTCTCAAAAAATGTATAGAAAAATGAGAAATGATTTAAGAAGCAAATCTCAAGATTTCTGACAGAATTAGTCTTCTCACCAGAGGTGAAGATGATAATGGAAAATTTGAAAACAAAGTCTTTTTGGCATTAGCAGTGGTCAAATTGAGGTCCTTTCAAATAAACCTTCATTTAAGCCACAACATGTTATCTGGTATACCTTAGTTATCAGAACTCATTCATGTGGGGATTTGCCACCAACTCACCAGTTAATGGCTTTGGAGATACTGATACAAAAGCCATTTTTAAATTAAAAATCCAGAATGATTTTGGAGAGGTAGATTTTCATATTTATGCAATAATTTTATTTAAACACCTTTCAGGATTATAAGATTTTGCCTTACAAGACACACAATATCAAGAATAAAGACATAAACCCAGGTCATCTTCCATATCAATAACATTAATTCCCAGTGTTGTCTTTGACAATGGAATGAAATATTTTGAAATAATACATCTGACAAATCTTAAGTATTCAGAATATATATAGAAATCCTACAAGTAATCAATCAAAATAAAATAAACCAATTTAAAAGGCAAAGGCTTTAAATAGACTGCATTCCAAAGAAGTTATGTATATATGTAAGTTTTTCTCACTGAAAGTTTCTTTTGAATTCAAGCATATTTATATTTATATACTGAAGTTTGATCATAAAACCTAATTAAAACTTTTTTTCTGGTAATTCCTCTTATGAGTCAGTTTGGAGCTAGAATTTGTTGATTTTCTTTTCTTTTTATAATTAACAATTTTTTGCTAGTTTCTTTGTATGTCAAGTAATTTAGTGTTACTCTCCAAATACTTTGAATGTTATGGTTAGAGATGCCAATCTTATTACAATCAATTTTTGATTTTCCATTTGAGTGTTCTAACAATTCAATTATATTGACTTCAGTGACTCATCTTCCCTGGGATGCAGTTCCAAAGTTAAGATTTTGAAATTTTTGCTATGATGCTTTTTGTCTCTTCTGTGCATTTTATACTTTTTGTTATTCTAAATTCAAACCATTCTTGAAGTATCAATTCTATTCTTAAATCTGCATTGGATCAGTGTGCCATTCAGGGATTAATGAGTATCCTAGGCCAGTTAAGGGTCAAAATTCATTCTACACTGCTTGTGCTGTGCTACTATAGGTTTTGCACAATTGCTCAGCTTTCTGTGTTCTCCCATAATCTCTGACATATTGCAATTTTCCTCCTTTCCCAAACAGAAGGGGATTTCTGTCAATTTTTGCCACCCAGTGTTTCCCACAGCTCTGAGAACAAACCTCAAGAGAAAGAAGGGAAAATAAGAAATTACTATGTTAACTACTTTATATAACTAATTATAACAAATTAATTTTTTTATTAAAAAACTAAGACATGCAGATTTCTCTGAGTTTTGACTCTCTTTCACTATTCAACTACTTTCTTTACTCTTTCATAATTCTTTGGCAATTTTTAAAAAAATATTACAGGGAGCATTTGATTTTAATTTGTGGAAATTAGAGTCTAGAAGCTTTACCCCTTCATTCCAGAAATCAAACACTTTTTTTAGGCTTCTAAAAACAATTAATTATTTTATAATCATGACATTTTGTCCATAATGGTGATATATTTTCAAATTTTTAGAATGAAAACATAATTTCACATAAATGTCCTGTTTTTTCCATCTTATCAATATCTGTGAGAAATAATAATACATTTATGAGAATTTTATGATAATTAATTTAGACAATTCTAATTTTGAAGTATAATGTCATGTATTTTTTCTATTCTTATAATTTTTAACTATTCATTGCATATATAATTATTCAACTTCATTATTTCTGAATTATAAGTGTACATGCATTATAATATATAATGTTTACATTCATAATTAGAACTTAGGATAAATTAATTTAGTCACATGCCATTCCATATATTGAATGAAGATACAGTATAATTATTGTGCACTAAATATGAGATATAGTTTCTGTTAAAATTAAATAATTGAAGAGCTGAGTAAATACTTACAAACTTAACCTTAAATAGTATTATCCATCTTAAAAATCAATATTAGATTTACTTTTCATCACAAATATACTCAGTTTCATATTTGAATAGATTTTCTAACATTAAAGAAAATTGTATGATATATGTGGGGTTTTATTCACATTTTTATTACATCTACTAAGTTGAAATGAGAAGAAATAATACATTCATGCATGAATAAATTAATTGTTTTATTACTATAAGTATGCATAAATTTCTAATAGGCACTTTTATTGCCATTTTCTTATGCTCATATGCTTTAAGTATTAAAAGTCTGAGAACTCATAACACCTCATAACTAACATGAAGCTCAATTACTATGGTTCAGTTACATTCTCACAAAAATAAACATACAATATTGGTTTCATATTTTTATGTTCTCATAATAGTATTTTGGTTTAGTTAAACAATTTTATCCTTTTTAAATCTTATTTCCATGTATTTTCAAATTAATTAACTTGAGCATTTATCTGATGTGAATGAAAACATTGCATTATTTTGAAATCTCCTACAAATTTAATGTGTCTATAATGTTAAATCTTATAATCTATTTAACATGAAAATAAATTTTCCCAATTTTTAGAAACTGACACATAATGATACTGTCACTTTAGAAATGGAACTACTAAATCATCTATGAAAATTGTCCTAGGTCTTTACTTTACAGTGGTACAGTAAGTAAGTTGTTAGAGATGTGCAGGCCTCAATGATGCATCATGTCATAACTGCAATTTTATGGCATACGCTTTTGTTTCCTTTAGCATTACATTTCCTGTTGATTTATTGTTACATGTCTTATTGAAGCCAAAGAAAGTTTACAAAACATTCTACTCAATGGGAAGGTATTCCACATTATTTTATTAAAAAAGATTAACTTTACTTCCTGCAATGATTAATAAGTTCTACATAAATGGTATGTATGGTTTAGCTGTCTGTGAGATATATATTTTTATACTGAAGAAAATTGTTATATAATTGATATTTTAATGTAGCATCTGTAAAACCTCCTATGAATTGATAATTCTGCAAACAAGTATACATTTTCAGGAGTCATAATAGTTAAAGCATCTGTTAACTGTCCATAGATTACTCATAATCAATGGTTTAAAAATTCTATATTTTGAAAAACACATATAATGGTTGTTTTTAATAATGTCACCCACAATAGAAAAAAATATAAGTCAAGAACTTTATATTCATCAAAAGAGATCAATTTTTCTCTTTCTATTGAAATTGCCTTTTCCCAGGTGGTCAATTGCACTTGTCATCTGTTATTTTGGAAAGTGTACAGGATTTAATAGATGAGGTATATCAAACTAACTACATTAGGAATGTACCAGCTGTCAATATGGCTTCAACCCAACATCATCTTTTGGGAAAAGCAAATTCCAAAGTACAGACAGTATACTATTAGTATGATAGAATGATTATAAGTTCCACCATCTGTTGCATGTTTTACAATTAATTGTGTTTTTTTTCTCAAAATCATACATTTTCTTTGTTATATAAGAAAGAAGATACTGTGGAACATTCTGTGTCTGGTAGTGATATACCAGAGGTATCAGTTAAATTGACACATATTTGTACAATGATTATTCTGAAAGCTAATCAAAAGTTTAGTGAAAAATAGTCATCCCATATAAATTAAGTCAATATAAATTGTATGTGGATTTAAAATATCTGTTAATTTTCCTTCTATATATTACTGTTATACAAATAACTTAAAAATTGAATAAAATAGAAAAAATAGTTTGTTGTAATTTTTGCAATTATTCAGCTTATTCTATGACAGAGTGCTTTTATGTTTATGATGAATTGCAAGTAGTCTGCTCACTAAATAGTATTCGAAATTAAGTCAAGAATATAAATTAATTTTTAAGTTATTTTAAAAGTTGGAAAATGTGTATCAAATCTTTATATGATATAACTTGATCACTTAATTAATAATTCTGTATTCAAATTATAGTCCAATTATATGGTATACCCCATTCTGATTTTGATCGCTTCAATCAAACACTTAAAATTTGTTTCAGATGTCCTATGGAACAAAAGGCAACTTTTAATGTCAAACTATTTCAAAAGTTAATCTACAAAAAAAAATAATCAAGAACTGCGTCACTTCTTACTAATTACTTATAACTGAGGGACTAATTTTAGATGTTTCTGCTTAAAGCTTGCTGAAACTATACTTTCATCATCATATTTTTATCCTACTGTAGCAATAGTATACATTACTATCAAATGACAATGTATTGAGATATATATATATATATAAATATATACGTATTTTATATTTAAAATTATTTTGCATAGTTCTGGAAATTATCAAAATAGAAATTATCTAAATTTAAATTATCTGTGTTTAAACATACTATAAGTATGAATGTTATATTATAAAGTTACTTTGGTTGTTAGTAAACAGAAATGTCTTAAATAGAATTCTAAGACTCAGTTACATAGAAGTGAAAATTTAGATAATGATTCATTCACCTTCCAGTAGCATTTCTCTATAGTGGTAACTACTGTTGATAATGTTTGAAGTGTAACATAAAAAATTACCTTGTGCTTACTCTTGATTGCTAACACACTGTTCTAGGATACTTTATTTAAAAAAAAATGCATCACTTCAAGGATGCTCAAATTTGTGGACTTCTTTCATACCACATGTACCAAAAGAAAAATAATTAGGAAAAATTTTTATTTCAGATCAAACTTTATACTTCAAGAAAAAATATATTTATAATACTTTTCAAAAGTAATGAGTGGGAATACCACAAAACAATTATTTAACAAAAGCTATGAAACATTATATAATATATATATCCAAAAAATTCCTTTATTGGCTCCATGTGTCCATTCTTTAGACATGTTGGGCATGTAGAGTAATCTTACTATAAGTAAATACTCAATATGGAATGTATCTTTTAGCTATTTTGACAGAAAAATAGAATGCAGAATTTAACAGGAATTTAAGCTCTGTTCTCAGATTATTAATCATCCCTATGGAGATATAAGAAAGGAACACACACGGAAGCATATTATTTATTTACACATAATTCATTAATAGTTTGGTAAGTAAAGGGGTAAAATATAAGGTACAGCTAAAGATAAACAGTTGAGCAAGTCATTAGATGATCAGTATGATGAAAAATAATTGGAAGAGATAATTAGATTATACAAACACACTGAGAACCAACACGGTGGCACCTACTCTTCTCAGCACTTTATATGATCAACTATTTAATTCATGTAAAATCACATGAGATAGGAATTTTATAATATTTTATAAATAAATAAATTAAAGTTCAATAAGGTTGACTAAGTCTGTTTGTATAATGGTTAATAACCAGCAGTGCTAATTTTATTTTGTAGATATTTTAGGTATTATTGGATATAACATATATAAAAACAGCTTACAGATAGATACAGTATCGGTAATTTGAAGCATCTAACAATTCTATAAAACATGTTTTGGGGAGTAGCCAAGAATTGGAGATTCTACCATATTTGTAAGATACAAGTTATAGTTCCATTTTAATAGACATTGCAGAAGACATGAGATTGTTGGCTCAAAACCAAAAGGTTTTTTACCATTCACATCAATAGCAGAAGTTGGAATATGATCTCTGTGTTAATTACTTAAATGTCAATTCTCATATTGCTATGTGATAAGATGTAGATGACACCTACACATTCAGTACAGTATGTTATAGAAAATAATCCCTGATATTTGAAAGCCATGAACAAAATCAAAATACCATAGAGGGAGATGCCATCTTATTTCCCTTGATATTTAAAAATCTGCTGCAAAATAGTACAGTATCTCTACACCAAGGATGATTGCTATAGCATATTCTTGAAAACATAGTTAAATAGAATAGAAAGGCTGTGAATATGTTGTAGAAATTGTACATAAATTTTAATAAGAATTATCTCCAAGTATTTATATCTATAATTAGTTTTTGATACTTGATAATATATAAGTAAATGTTAATTAATATTATTAATATTAATATTATTCCCAAAGTAATCATAGAGAAATTAAATAGTAAATAATATAATGATGCATATGATATGTTCAATATACTAATAAAATAAAGTAGAAAATGATAAAGCATGACAAAATTAATATTTTAAAAATTGAAATGTTTAAAATATTTATATGATGAACTGATGCTAAAGTATAAATTAATTTTAATTTTAAAAACTCAATTTGGACTGAATTTATTGCAAAATGCTCTTCTAAAAATCCTGATTTGAGGTTTTATCTGTGTGGCTTTGTCTCTATGTCTTCTACTCTTTTTTTATTCTACATTATTCCATGTATCTTCAAGTCTGGTTTGTTATTAATACTATGTTGCTTTTGTTACTATAACCTTCTATATAATTTGAAATCAGCTGTTGTGTTGCCTACAGTATTGCTCTTTTTGCATTTCTTTGCCCTTCAGTATTTTTTTGATTATTTGGGATCTTTTAATCTTTCAAAAGAACTTTAGAATTAGTTTTTTTTAATTTTTGAAGAATTTTATTTTGGTATATTAATGGGAATTGCACTGAATCTGTATAACACTTTTGATAATATGGCCATTAATTAAGCAATTAATTCTGCTTATCTAAAACAATGAGAGGTTTTTTCAACTTCTAAAGTCTTCAATGTCTTTCTTCATATAGTTTTCTTTATAGAGATCTTTTACCTCTTTGCTCAGATTTATTCCCAAGTTGTTGTTGTTGTTGTTCTTCTTCTTCTTCTTCTTCTTCTTCTCCTCCTCCTCCTCCTCCTCCTCCTCCTCCTCCTCCTCCTTCTTCTTCTTCTTCTTTTTTGAAGTTATTTTGTGCAGTACAATTTTCCTGATTATTTTTTAGTAGATTCTTTATTGGCATATAAGAAAGCTAAATTTTGTTGTTGTTGTTGATCTTGTATCTTGCTGCATTGCAGAATTTCTTATCATCTTGAGAAATCTCCTGGTGGAGGTTTTTGAGTCTTCTAGATAAAATATAATTTGTTAATTAAATATCTGAGATTCATTAAGTTTTCAAAAATGTACATTGTAAACAAATGATTCTGGGAAAACTAGATATTCTTATGGAGAAGAATGAAACCAGATCCCTATCTCTTACCCTGTACAAGTCAAAACAAAATTGATCAAAGACCTAGGAATTGCAACTGGTAGAAGAAAACATAGTCAACATTTCAACATGCTAGTACAGGCACTGATTCTTTACCCCACCCTCTAAAACTCAAGAAATAAAACCAAGAATCAATTAGTGTACACAGAAAATTTAAAAAATTAAGAATGTGAAATTAATACCCAGAATATATAATTAACTAATAATCTTAACACCAAAAATTTTAAAAAATTTTAAAAACCTAAAACTAAAAAAAAAAGAAACACAAAAACAAATCCCAAACACCATCAATAAATGGGCAAAAAACTAAAGGGACATTTTTTAAATAAATAAAAAAGATCAACAAACATATGAAAAAAAATATTCAACATCACTAGCAATCAGGGAAAAGAAAATTAAAAATACATTGAGAATTAATCTTATTCCAGTTAGAATGGCAATCTTCAAGAATACAAAAAAATAATGAATGCTGACAACGGTGCAGGGAAAATGACATGCTCATATGTTGTTGGTGGGACAGAAAACAGTTATTATTGCTCAAGAAATTCCTTAAAAGTAAGAGATTAAGGAAATTTCTTAAATGGTACAATGATTCCTAAGAGACTAGAAATGCAACCACCATACCACCCACCTATCCATCCACCTATTCTTTGACTTTTATTCAAAAGAACTAAAATCAGAATAGTACAGTGATACAGAGATCATATATATAGCAGCACAATTCCAATAGTTAAGTTTAGAACCAATCCAACTGTCTGTCAACAGATGAATGGATAAATAAGTTATGGTGTGTGTGTGTGTGTGTGTGTGTGTGTGTGTGTGTGTGTGTGTAGATTTACTCAGCCAGCCATAAGCAAGGTTAAAATTTGTCATCTGCTGGTTAGTGGATGGAACTGGAGAACTTTGTGCTAAGTGAAATCAATCAGATTCGAAAAGTCAAGGGTTGAATGTGTTCTCTCATATATGGAAGCTAGAGCCAAAGAAGCAGGGAAAATCCCATGAAAATAGAGAAGAGATTAATGGAATAGAAAGGGAGAATGGATAGAAAGGGAGAAGAGATTTGCAAAGGAAAGAATGTAGAATGAATTGACTAGATTATGTTATGTATGGTTATATATGTGTATAAATAGACCGCAGTGGAGTCTACCTTTATGTTTATCTATAAAGCATCAATTAAAGAAATAATAGTAAATAGAAAGGAAAACCAGTATAGTGGAGGAAGGGAAACAAGGGAGGGAAGAGGGAAGGAAAAGAGGAAGTAGTGGGGACTGAAATACAAAAAAATATATATTCTATTCTTGTATGATTATATCAAAATGGACTTCAGTATTATATGTAAGTAGAATTATCTAATAAAATCATTAAAACATTGCCTTCATTTTCAAGGCAAGGGATAACAGAAAAAGATCAACAGAATACTATATAAGGAAGTGCAAAAAGATGTCATTGTGAGGAATCTGGTAAAGAGTAGTTCTGGTCTGATGTTGGAATGCACCAGGTAGTAGAACACCAATCCATTTTGTACTCCATGTCTTGAGAGGCACTTTAATTTTACAATCATGGAGATTTAAGATTAATGTACTGGACTTGAAACTTCCAGTGGCTGATCTTCCTACTGGAAGATTAATAGTCTCTTTTCTGTTAAAATTAAACATGCAGTCTGACTTTCCTAATATGTAACAACAACAACAAAAAGTGTTTGTTATAGTCTTAAACCTAAATTTCATAGTGTGTGTTAGATGGAGCTATTTTTAAGTTACAAAATCATGTTGTTAAAATGGAGTCATTTTGACCCTCCCAACATGTTTCCCTTTGTCCTCAGTCTTCCTGTCATAATGCTTAAAATGTAGTAGGTGATCCAGTAACTACTATAGCCCATTTCCTTGCCCTCCCCAATTTTAAATTAGTCAATTGTTTAGAGGGTAACCCCAAACTCTTCCTATTAGAGCTAGGGGCAATGCTGCATTAGGGACAAAAACCTGGGCTTCGTACTCAGTGTGCTTGCTTGCCACATTTTTTTTTTGGTAGCACACCCTTCTGCAGAAGTAAAATTTGTCTTGCCAAATAACTTTTGGGCTGTTTTTTGCTTGCAATACTCTGATATTTCTAACATTAAAAGCAATGTAGAAGACTGGGAGCTGGCAGGAATTGAGTCTAAAGAAAGGGGATTATTTCACCAAAAATAATAATAAAATAAAGGTGGAAAATATAGTTGAAGAAATAAGTCCATCTTTGATTTATTTTTCTTGACTTCCTTAATTGTTATATGGATGGATAATATTGTCTACTCTGTGACAATACCAGCATGATGTCTATTTAATACTATAATGAATATTTGATTTGAAACTCTTATGTAGGAGAGAATTGGGATGAGATAGTATTAATAAAATAAAAAATTGTATTCAAAATGTTTCTTAATTTAAAGGTGATATATACACATACACATACACACACATATATGCATGCATATATATGTATATAAAGGACATATTTTTCTATATTCTTAGACTGCTTTCACCTCAGAATATCCATAAGGATATACAACTTAGGTTTTTAACTTGAAAAAGCAAACTACAATTTTAACAGTTGATAGTAAGTATGTAAATTGTGAATATGGAATCAATGAATAATGTAGTTAGAGAGAAAGAAGGGCAACAATTTCTCTAAGAATCGCACATCTAGTCCTTAAATCTAAAGAATATAATCTTGCTTATAACAGAAAAATTGGTATTTTTCTGTCAATAAATTTTAATATTTTCAAATAAAGATTTTTAAATGAAAAATATTTTAATATTTTAAAATATATATTTTCTGTTAAAATAGTTTCAATAAATAGTATGCTAATGAATATATGTATATACATATATATATGTACAAAACACATAGATTCTAACAGAAAAATAAAGAGAGAAGAACCAATAATGTAAAAAATTAATTAAAAATATAATAATTAAATATATACCCAACATCAGAATAATAAAATTGATTTTAATAAGTATTTCATAACAAAATACTAAATGTAAAAATAGAAGTTTTATTGAGATTAATGGAAAATATTTTCTCATCAACTACCTTTGGAAAAGTAAACTCATATCAAGTTTTTGGAAGTTAATTTGCTAAGTCAATATATATTTCATGCCTTACTCATGTTCATTACTTTTAAATAAATAGTCCTTTTCCAGAAATTTATATTCAAAGGGACCTCAATATGATCCTTATCAGTGTCAATCATGTGTAATAAAATATTCTTTTAATCTATGATGTTTATGTATTATCTTATATAGTGAGGCATGGGTCACTGATCATAATATCTGCTAGGGCTGTACAGAAAAGAGTGGTTGGTATGGATTCTGCTCATAGTTCAAGCTGAACTCCAAAGATCCAGGCAAAACTTTACCAAGTTTCCCCACATACATAAATAAATTTGACCTCAAGACTCAATGGCATAATACACTCAATTACTTATTGTGCATAAAGGTAGTGCAGGAATGAAAGGAGTGAAAAGGGTCAAAAGAGAGAAAATTGATGCATCTAACTCTTTGATGGAGTCAGAAAGGACTTTTAATGATACAAGTAAGGGCATACTTTAGCTGCAGCCTCAGGAACTAACTGTACCAAGTTTTCTGTTACAAGTAAGATTATATTCTTTTGATTTAAGAACTAGGTGTGCCATTTTTAGAGAAATTGTTGCCCTTCTTTCTCTCTTGCTACATTATTCATTGATTCCATATTCACAATTCACATACTTACTGTAATTTATTTATAACCCCCAATTCAATACTCAAGGCACTTTCATGGTCACTCACAGACAAGTGCAGAGCAGCAAAAAGTTTGAGTTGATTTACCATGAAGGTTTCATAGTGAGTTTGAATAAGAAAACCTTCTTATTTTCTTCACAGCAAGAAAATAAGAAGAAAATTGTCTTCTTTTTTTTGCATTATTAGTGCAATGTTTGTTACATTGTTGTGTTTTTATTTATGTTTTGGTCAATTTTTCTGTATCAAATTACTTTCAAGCATAGTATCCCTATGCTGTGCAATGTTCCTAAGCATGTTAATCATGTGAAGTATTTTGTGGAAAAAAGTATGCACATTAGTTAATCTTCACTAAGGCCTGAAGTAGTATAGTGAGTTGATGGCTCATGAATCAGCAAATTTAATCAGAATTGTCTTTACACTGAAGCACATGTAAAAGAAACTGGTATATTGGTCAGGTAATAAAATGGTTTTTCTCATAAACTTGCAAAGACTTAATTATTCCCAGAGAAATGTTTCAACATTCACTAATTCAGTATTCAATGGGACTTTGTAGGACAAAACTACTATGAATAGCAAAAATAGACTAGACAGATATAATTATGCATGGAAACATAACACCAATAAGTATATATGAAAATGATTGTCTTTGGATCTATATTTATATATTTATCTCTTTATATGTACATACACAACATATGCATACACAGAAACAGATTTGTAGCAATTATTTGATACATTAAGATATTTGAGGGGTGTGGATTTGGGCTCACTGGTAGAGCACTCAACTACCACTTGTGAGGCCTTGGGTTTGATCCTCAACACCACATAAAAATAAATAAATAAAATAAAGGAATTGTGTTCCACAAAAACAACAACAACAAAATAAATAAAAATAAAAGAAGATATTTGATAATTAGGTGGCTAGATGATGTGTATTAAAATGTTTATTTCAACAATGTACAAATATTCTATAGTTATCACTATTTTCACATGTCCAAATAACTAAATGTCACTTCAAATTATGATCTACCACCAATTATTCAAACCATTATAAACTATAGTCCTTTTGACCTAAATGTGTATTTTTAAATGTTTTATTAATGCATTTCAGAGTTGCCTGTCAAGCATGTAATTATTGTTATGCTTTTATTATTCCTGCAATATTCATGTTGAAATGTATTTGCCATTTTAACAAAATTATGAGTTGGGACCTTTAAGAGATGATTAGACCAGTAGGTCTCTGCCCACTTGAATGGAGTATGTTCCTTAGAAAAAGATGAGTTAGGACCGATTTTTGCTCTTTGCCTTCTTCCCTGTGATTACTCAGATAAAAGGCTTGCACCATAAGTCAATGTCTTGATCTTTGACTTCCCAGTCTCCAGATCTGTGAGCCAATAAATTTCAGTTCATTATAAATTACCCAGTCTGTGGTAGTTTATTATAATATCACCAGTCTAACACAATTATGAAATACAAATCTTATGGAAAACATGAAATGGAATAACATTTATAGTCTTGTATTGATAGTTTAAAATATATCCAATTGGGAAAATGATATAATTGTAAAAATAAAAAATTGCAGGACTACTTATTGCTGTTTTACAAACTTTTACATATAAGACTTTAGAGAGAAGAATGTGGGATCTCTGGTGCAAGATGTATAATTTCCCTAGGACATTGTAAAGAACAGAAACAAGGCTTAGATCAATGTCAAGCAAAGGTTAACATAAAGTTCTGTGCCTGAAAATTAACAGGTGGAAATAAAGAAGTGCTTTAAACTGAGAAATGTGTAAAGAAGATCTAAAACTTTCAGTCCTGAGTCAACTCTTAGTATCATCTTTGATTGAAGCTAGGAAATGCTGAAGAGACTTACTTTGCATTAAAAGCAGTGATTCAGATATAGGAAAAGTTTATACTGAGAGAAAATGGAAATGGTCTAATTGCTCTAATTTTGTTATTGTGCCAGAAATTTATCCAAAAAGCAACTTAGGAGTATAGTTTACATTTCTCTAGTTTTGATTTACTATGACTCCCTTTGGCCCCTTTATTACATTTTATACAAGAATTCCCTTTCAAATTAGAAATGTCACCACAGAACTTTTAATGACAAAACAAACTAAATTCAAAGATATTTTATGTCCAATATTGAAAAAGACCCCCTGTCTTTTACTGCCAGGGAATAGGGTCGGCTAGCATGTATGGAGTTTTTATGAGGTATCAGGCCCTAGAAATGTTTTTCATATACAAATTCATCAAATCATCATTAAGTATTTTACATAAGAGTTGATGCTTCATTCCCATTTTTACTAATTTTGAGTCATCGACCTGTCTTACTGAAATGTTAGATAGCTAGAATGGGGCTGGGCAAGTTTGGCTTCCTAGTCCAGGATAATAGCCAGTACCCCAGATAGCCATGGCATAGAAGGATAGCAAGCTGCATATCTCACCAAAAGTTTTCATTGAAATTGCTTCACCTTATTGGGTAAACCTCAACATTTTCTAATGGTTCCTTTAAAAATATTGTTTAAAATATTATTCTCCAAAATAGTCTGAGAAGACAGTTGTGATGTCACACAAGAATATAACACAATACTATTCTATTACCTGAAAAAAGATTAGTAAATTTATTTTATTAAGCACTTAGACAAGCAAGAAAATGTCCTTGCAGTGTTAAGGTATAACATAAAAGGGAAGTTGCTCAGTTCATGGATTAACTGTGAGATTGCTTTTCTCATCTTGTGCCATGAAGACACATGGATTTATGTATTCTGTAAGTTACTTAAATGACTACTATGCATTATGGATCTGTTTCAACCTAAATTTTATTCTAAAAAGAGTTTAAAAATATGTAGCATTCATAATTTGTGGCCCAGAATCCTTTTAAATAATTATCATTTTTCAATTTCTAAAAGAATCAATTTTACATTTTATGAATTACAATACTACTCTTACTAAACTATTAAGAAGTTTATGGTAAAAAATATTACCTAAAACAAAGTAACTCATGATTGTGCATCTGTATTTTACAATTAAATTATGCATGTTTCAATACATGTATGTGAATATATGTATATGTACACCTATATTTGAAAGTAAACACATAAATCCATCACAGACATATGAGTGTTTAATATAGATATATATATAAAGATAGGTAGATAGATTCATAGCATATGTATGTTTTCTTTCAGTCCCACAATATTTCATAATTTAAATAAAATATATTTTAGTTTTCTTTTCTGAAGTATTTTCATATACTTTCAATAATTCACCAAAATTTTTAGAAGGTATTTATTTTACAGATATGAATATATAGATTTTTTTTTTACTGAAACTTCCTATAGTCTATCAATCTCAGTGTCTTTAAGGATTACTTCTACAATTAAGTTAGCTCTATTGATCTGTTTCAGAAAAATGAAATACTACTTCAATTTTTTTCTAGTCAATATGATTTTAATATTTTCACTAAAATAATGGAGTACTTCTTTGAATTGTCATCAAAATGATTATTGATATTGAAAGGTTAATAAAATAGGTACTTGTCACTCTGTTTTTCTATATGCTTAACAAAACACTGTTAAAAATCCTGAGAACTGTTTGCTAATCTTGTTCCCAGGATGTGCTGTCCCCAACTGCCAAACTGCAGGATGCACTCCCTCACTGGGTTGCAGGCAAACTGCCCACTCGCCTTGACCCGTCAATGAACTTCCCTCCCTGCCCTCTCCAATAAAAGTACATAAGCTCTTCTTAAGTTGTTCTCAGGGCTCTATCTTTCTTTGCACTATTCCAGTGAGCACTGAGCCCCAGCATGCTGGTCCCCAAATAAACCCTTTTGCTGTTGCATGAGGCAGTCTCTTGGTGGTCTCTTCCTCCGATGTTTCGCTGGTCCCTTACAATATCTCAGAAGCAATTGTCTGAAGTGAGATCTCTAGGGGACTAGTGAAGGATGAGGATCTGGAAGTGAAGATTCTGCTCCTGGCAATCATACCCATTATGACACACTAAGTCCTATTCTTCATTGGAGATGGACAAAGTAGAAATATGGTGATGTTTACAGAGGAGTTGCCTTTGCCTTAAAGAGAGCTAAACCTGTTTTTTAGTGTTCTGATGGTGTTAGTGGTTCTGACTGACCCTGTTTTATGCTATGAAAAGTAGTTTGTTTAATCCATTTCTATCATCCAATAGGAGAGCTCCATAAAGTTAAGGATCCCATTCATCTTTTTCAGTCCTATGTTCCTAGGATTGATGGTATTACTTGGAATATAGCATTTATTCAGTGAAGAAAGAAGTGAATGAAGAAAATATTAAGTATAATTTCCCAAATATGTTGCTTATATTAAGTATTTTTAATATTTCAAGAGGTATAACAGTAAAAATTTCTTATCTATTGTATGTTTTTTTGAGAATTATCAATCATAAATAGGATAATCATTTATAAAAATTATGGGTGGTATACATTGGTTATTTTAATAAGAAAATGGATTCTGATTCAAACTGAGAATTATTCCAAAATCATTCTTTTGCCTGTATCACGTGACTTTAAGTATTGCCCCATTTAAAAAATAATGTAGTTGTTCAAAAAAGTCTATATTATCATCAGAGTGCATCAATATGCACTTGGGTTTACTTCCACATGAAATCTAGAAAAGCTACTTTTTTCCCCGAGTTTGGAAAAAGAAATAAATGACTGTACTTTTTTTTTTAGTTGATATGTATTTCATATCACCAAATCTCAGTTATTTCCACTGAAAAGTATAACATATTTTTTTAAGATTCATTTTACAAATCATGAAATCTGGAAATTAACAAGATTTTAACAAACAAAAAAATGTTTGTGACATTTCATTTAGATATATCCCTGACTCCTATTGTCCATCTAAATGGTATAGTGGCCTCAAAAACCAACAGCCTCCCGCTGTCAGAAAGGCCAGACCTGCTTAAAGCTCTGTGAAATCCCCAGCACCAGTGTAGAGTTTTTATTTAACTCAATATGAAATTCTTAATACAAAATTTCCAGTTTGTCACGGTTATTTGACCTGACTCAGAGCTCAGAGCAGTAACAAAATCCCCTATCCTCAGGCACTGAAAACAATCAGTTGCAATAATTTAACATAAAGCATCCTGAAGCTTCAGTAACAATAAACAAGAGCACATCTAAAAGTTAAGGCTAATGTCTGGGAAGAAGTACAAAGGAGGTTTTGAAGAAATCTGAGATTTTGCTGATGATCCAGAAAGGTGTACATCTCTCAGGAAAGACTAGGAAAGGCTGCAGTTATTCACCTCTGGAGATACTATACAATTGCCAAGTGAAGCTGGAGGCAAAATTACACACACACACACACACACACACACACACACACACACACACAAGTTCTATCTTAAGAGCAGAAGACTTGTGGCTTAAAAAAATTGAGGCAATCACTGGCTGACACCCAAGACATGGAGATGGGTGACCCAGTGTGTAATCTATGACAAGTGAGCATTAAAAAACAAACAGGTTAATAATAAAACAAAACAACCATAAACATTGGAGACATCAATGACAACACACTACAGAGAGTACACAACAGAAAATTCAATAAGAAGAAACAATAGAAATAACAAAAATAGCAGGAAGAATCATTGGAATATCTGTTCACAATTGCTAAATAAATTTTCTAAAATGTCTGTTTTTAACATAGCCCCAGCATTTGACAGGCTGAGGTGGGATAATCACTAAACTCACAAATTCAAGAAGAATGTGGGCAGCACAGCAATAACCTCACCTCAATACATAGATACATAAATAAAATGTTATACTTTAAACAGACTTCAGCTCAATAAATAAATAAATATACAAATCAAATGCCCAATTGCAAACAAATGAGAAATTGTGGTGTACACCCAAGAAAAATCAGTAGTCAATAGAAATTTTCTGTGGGGGCTCTTAATATGAGATTGAATAGAAAATGACTAATTCAGCATCTTATAAATATGCCCCAGGAACTAAAAGAAACCCTTGAATGAACTAAAGAAAAATATGACAATCACATCTCATTAAATGCATATTATTAATAAATAGACAAACCAGATGTGGTGGTGCACATCTGTAAACCAAGTGACTCAGGAGACTGAGGTAGGAGGACTACTAGTTTAAAGCTCAGCAGGGGCAAGGTGCTAAGCGACTCAGTGAGACCCTGTCTCTAAAGAAAATACAAAAAAAAATATGGTTGGGGATGTGTCTCAGTAGTTGAGTGCTCCTAAATTCAATTTCTGCAGCCAAATAAATAAATAGACAAAAATTATATGCAAAACAGGAGAAATTTCCATGTTGAAAAGTACAATAACTAAAATAAAATTTTACAAGTGGGACTCAACAGCAATTTTTATTTTGAACATATTTTTCTTTTTTTCTTTCCTCTGCTAAAACTTGAGTCAACTTAGTGATTCTCTTTAAAGAACAGAATATTGAAAAGGAAAATAGTAACTTTACAGTTGAAAGACCAGTAATTAAGTTTATTATCCCCAGGGACATCATGTTGACATCATGGGCCACTTGGCATGTCATCAATTAAAACATCCACCTCTGTGGAATTCCTCAGAAAAAGCCAGAGCTTTTTAAAAATGCAATCATGAAAATGTATTTGAAACTTCACACACTGGAACTTAGGGCCATCGTAAAACACACCTTCTCAGTCAGGCATGGTGGAACACACCTATAATCCTAGCGGTTCAGGAGGCTGAGGCATGATGACTGAAAGTTCAAAACCAACCTCAGCAATTTATCAAGGGTCTAAGCAATTTAGTGAGACCCTGTCTCTTAATAAAATATAGAAAAGGTCTGAGAGGGTGGCTCTGTATTTGAGTGCCCATAGGTTCAATCCCCAATACCAAAACAAACAAACAAACATGTCCTATCACTATGATTTGAAAGAAATCATAGTGATAGGACATGTTTGTGAAAGAAAACTGACAGTCATACATTGTTGTGCGCATACTACTTAGATATGGTCGCTAAATTCAGAGCAGTGTCTTGGGTTGGACGTGAACACAGAAATTTCGAAATGGATCTTAGTGGGAAATGTGAGAAATTTTTACAACCAGCACATTAGTGTTCTCATGTAATAGCTTCCACTGCTTCTTCCTATGGTGTTACCAATAGTTATCTGCTAATAGTGCAGGCAATAAAATTCACTTATAAAATTAACAAAAGATCAGGAAAATCACCATACCTAATTGTTTACAAAGTTATACCCTTTTTTAAAAAAATTTGTTTTTCAAGAACACTCTTTGTTTGTCCTAAATAAATAAATAAATAAATCTATCAGCTTTCTGCTTGAGGAACACCCATAGATTTAGACAAGGTCTTGACATGGCCAAAAGTCTTATGAAAACAGGATGGCAGTGAACATGAATGTCACTGAATCTTTAGAGCAGACACTATGATTTATGAGGGGTAGGTTTAGGATATACTTACGAATAACCAATAGTTTAAAATGTAATAGTAATAGTAATCTTGAAACAGTAATGCACTAAAACCAAATGTCTGAAAGAATTTATAAATTTGTAATTTACCAAATTGAACTGTAAAATATTGACTTGTCACTACAAAATTCTGATTATCTGTCTTTCAAACAACATTCAGGGACTTAGCTATGAGTTCACAGTGTCTGTGAATTTTTATAACTTTCATAAAAGTCTTATGAATACACAATAAATTCAATAAATATTAATTGAGTATAATGAATTCTATAAAACACCTAATTGAAGTAATTGGGGTTAAGACCTTGCTTAAGGCAATTCATATTTAAAATACAAATCTGGGACAATTTCTCATTGAAATATATAATTTGCCTCATTGTGTCTAAAAATGTTTCTATAATAAGTATTCCATATTTGTAAATTCAAAACTTATGATAGAAAAATGTGTGATTATATTTAATTGATATTTAAGTTTTACACAATCTTTAGATATAATTCAAGTAATCTATCTAAAACAAAAAAATAAGTTCAATAAAATACAAATAAATTAGTTTGGATACAAAAATGGGTTTAGATGAGGTTAACTATATAAGAAATTTGTGATTTTAATCAATTATACTTGAACATAAATCTTAGCTCTATTCTCTCTGGAAGTATGTGCAAGATGATAGCAACACATAAAGTCAGGCATTTGTCATCCCAATATATATTTCTGAAACACATGTCATGATTAAAAAAAATAGCATGCATATATATGTGAAATCTGTGCCTTAAAGTAATTGTATATCCTCCTTTCTATTAAATTTTATAAAATTTTAATGAAATTCATAAATTTTGATGAACAAGCCTGGAATTTAAATTTCTATGTTTCATATTAGTCATGATTTACTTTATTAATAAACTGGCAATGGTGGTCATCTAGTCATTTTTCAAACTTATAAGAATAAAAATCAAAATCTTTTAAACATTGTCAAGCCACATGTAGAAATAGGCTAAACCTAATGGTTTCAGATGAGAAGAGCTCATAAATATTTGCCTATTTATTTACAAGCACAGAATTAAACAATGGGCAGAGCAACATTAATATTGTCATATCTTGGGTAATTTATTATTTTTATGACACAGAGATTAAATAAGCATACCAGCTAGTATAGAGACAAGAGTAAAGCAAGTACTTAGAAAATAACATCAAAGCAAATTCCTTTTAAGTTAGACAACATTGTTGAGCAAACATTCACATGTACATTTTAGTTATTCTCTCTCTTTATCATAGGTCAGTCACAAAAATCCACTTTTTTGTCTATCATTTCCTTTGCCATATTATGTCCCAACTCTTCCCTATATAAAATGGGTTCCACTCAATCCATTTAGGGAAGCTTTGTGATTTGCTTTTAATAATATAGTGTAAGGAAATTGCACACTGTACATAGTTCCTGTTTTGTAAAATAAGTTCATTTTTTTTTTGCAATCTTATGCAACAAGTTGAATAAGAGTGTTTAGAGTAGATTGGATCTGAAGAGTAAAGGCTGAAATATTATTATTCACATATAGATACTTTATTTTCCTAAATTAATCCTGTAATTATTTGTACTTTTTGTCTTCATAAACCCAAAACTCCCTGATAAGTGTTTGTCATTTCCATGAAAGTGATTCATTCTTCTTTTCTCCTTTGAATGGGACCCTATTATTCCTGACCTGTAAGAAAGAGGCTTTCCCTCATTGAACACCTAAGAATAATTTTGATCTTTATTATCCTATTAAAGACAAGAACCTGACAAAATGCTTGTTTTCATATTCAGATACCAACAAGTCTAAATAAATGAAAAACATCAAATTGTGAAATATAATGCCAACCGAGCCTTCATAGGTAGTGGTCACAGGTTTGAACGGGGCTTGGGAGAGACAGTAAGGACCTACCCGTTGCATTGGTCACCCGGCAAAGGGAAACAAACTGTCGCCATTTGCAAGAGATACCACCATGGTAGAGAACTGACATCACCAGACTGCGGCGGAGGAGATAACTTCATTGAAACCTGCGGCTACAGTGACTTTTCCCTTCCCTTCTAATACCTTTCCTCCCAAGCATCAAATAAATTTATAGGAGTAAACAGTAACTCAGCAGTCAAACAGAACAAGAAGGAAAATGAGCACCATGAAAAAGCAAGGAAGAAAAGGAGTACAAACAATGCAGGACAGCCTAAATATTCAGGACGATATAGAGTCATCAGAAAAATGGTCATATAAAGAACTCAAGGAATACCTTAGACAGATGGAATGGAACCTTAAAGAGGATACGAGACAGCAAATTCAAGCAGTGAAAGAACACATTGAGAATGAATTACATAAACAGATAAAAGAAGAAGTTAAGCATCTTTATCAGGAGATAGAGATTATAAAAAAGAATCAAACAATAATCTTAGAAATGAAGGAAATTATAAACCAAATTAAAATCTCAAATGAGAGTATCACTAATAGAGTGGAGCAAGTAGGAGCCAGAACGTCAGATAATGAAGACAAAATATATCATCTTGAAAAGAGTCTAGCCAACTCAGAAAGGCTGGTAAAAAATCACGAGAGAAATATACAAGAGATATGTGATAATATAAAAAAACCAAATTTAAGAGTCATCTGGATAGAGGAAGGGATAGAGATTCAAACCAGGGGAATGAGTAACCTACTAAATGAAATAATTACAGAAAACTTTCCAGAAATAAAAAAGGAAACAGATATACAAATTGTAGATACATACAGGACACTGAGCATACAAAATCACAGTAGACCAATGCCAAGACACATTGTTATGAAGATATCCAATATACAGAACAAAGAGAAAATATTAAAAGCTACAAGAGAAAGGAGGAAGATTAAATTCAGGGGTAAAGCATTAAGGTTAACAATGGATTTTTCAACACAGATGTTGAAAGCGAGAAGATTCTGGAACAACGTATTTCAAACACTGAAAGACAATGGATGCCAACCAAGAATTCTGTATCCAGCAAAATTAAGCTTCAGGTACATCAACGAAATAAAAATCTTTCACGATAAACAAAAGCTAAAAGAATTTGCTGCCAGAAAACCAGCATTGCAAAGCATCTTGAGCAAGACACTACACGGGGAAGAAATGAAAAACAACAACCAAAGCCAATGGGAAGTACCTCAGTAAAGACAGATGGAGGGGGGAAAGCTATTCATGGAGAAACAAACTAAATTAAAAAAAACAAAGAGATAAATAATCAAACATCACTGGAGGTACAAACCATATATCAATAGAAACTCTAAACGTTAATGGTTTAAACACTCCAATAAAGCGACATAGGCTGGTAACATGGATTAAAAAAACAAATCCAACAATATGCTGCCTCCAGGAGACACATCTGACTGGAAAAGACATACACAGGCTGAAGGTAAAAGGTTGGGAAAAAATATACCACGCACACGGTCCTCGCAAGCAAGCAGGGGTGGCCATTCACATATCGAATAAAATCGACTTCAAGACTAAGTTAATCCAAAGGGATAAGGAAGGACATTATATACTGTTAAAAGGAACCATTAAACAACAAGATATAACAATTATCAATATTTATGTACCAAATAATGGTACATTATTTGGGTGACTTCAACACACCTCTCTCACCATTGGACAGATCTTCCAAACAAAAGTTGAATAAAGAAACTATAGAGCTAAATATCACAATCAATAACCTAAACTTAACTGACATATATAGAATATATCAACCATCATCAAGTGGATATATTTTTTTCTCAGCAGTACATGGTCCTTCTCAAAAATACACCATATATTGTGCCATAGGGCAACCCTCAGTAAATATAAAGGGGTGGAGATAATACCATGCATTTTATCTGATCATAATGCAATGAAACTGGAAATCAATGATAAAAGAAAGAAGGGAAAATCCAATATCACATGGAAAATGAACAATATCTTACTGAATAATCAAGGGGTTACAGAAGACATAAAGGAGGAAACCAAAAAATCCTTAGAGATGAATGAAAATACAGACACAACCTATCAGAATCTATGGGACACAATGAAAGCAGTTTTAAGAGGGAAATTCATCGCCTGGAGGTCATTCCTCAAAAAAAAGAAAAACCAACAAATAAATGAGCTCATACTTCATCTCAAAGCCCTAGAAAAGGAAGAGCAAAACAACAGCAAATGAAGCAGAAGGCAAGAAATAATTAAAATCAGAGCGGAAATCAAGGAAATTGAAACAAAAGAAACTATTGAAAAAATTAACAAAACTAAAAGTTGGTTCTTTGAAAAAATAAACAAGATTGACAGACCATTAGCCATGCTAATGAAGAGAAGAAGAGAGAGAACTCAAATTACTAACATAAGGGATGAAAAAGGCAATATCAAAACAGATGCTACAGAAATACAGAAGACAATTAGAAATTATTTTGAAAACCTATATTCCAATAAAATAGAAGATAGTGAAGATATCGATAAATTTCTTAAGACATATGATTTGCCCAGACTGAGTCAGGAGGATACACATAAGTTGAACAGACCAATATCAATGGGTGAAATTGAAGAAGCTAACAAAAGACTACCAATCAAGAAAAGCCCAGGACCGGATGGGTATACAGCGGAGTTTTACAAAACCTTTGAAGAAGAATTAATACCAATACTTTTCAAGTTGTTCCAGGAAATAGAAAAAGAGGGAGCTCTTCCAAATTCATTCTATGAGGCCAACATCACATTGATTCTGAAACCAGACCAAGACACCTCAAAGAAAGAAAACTACAGACCAATATCTCTGATGAACCTAGATGCAAAAATCCTCAATAAAATTCTGGCAAATTGGATACAAAGGCACATCAAAAAAAAATGTGCACCATGATCAAATAGGATTCATCCCTGTGATGCAAGGATGGTTCAATATACGGAAATCAATAAATGTTATTCACCACATCAATAGACTTAAAGATAAGAACCATATGATCATCTCGATAGATGCAGAAAAAGCATTTGACAAAGTACAGCATCCCTTTATGTTCAAAACATTAGAAAAACTAGGGATAACATGAACTTACCTCAACATTGTAAAAGCTATCTATGCTAAGCCTCAGGCTAGCATCATTCTGAATGGAGAAAAATTGAAGGCATTCCCTCTAAAATCTGGAACAAGACAGGGATACCCTCTATCACCACTTCTATTCAATATAGTTCTCGAAACACTGGCCAGAGCAATTAGAAAAACGAAAGAAATTAAAGGCATAAAAATTGGAAAAGAAGAACTTAAATTATCACTATTTGCGGATGACATGATTCTATACCTAGAAGACCCAAAAGGGTCTACAAAAAAACTACTAGAACAAATAAATGAATTCAGCAAAGTGGCAGGATATAAAATCAACATGCATAAATCAAAGGCATTTCTGTATATCAGCGACAAAACTTCTGAAACGGAAATGAGAAAAAACACTCCATTCACAATATCCTCAAAAAAAAAAAAATAAAATACTTGGAAATCAACCTAACAAAAGAGGTGAAAGATTTATACAATTAAAACTACAGAACCCTAAAAAGAGAAGTAGAAGAAGATCTTAGAAGATGGAAAAATATACACTGTTTATAGATAGGCAGAACTAACATCATCAAAATGGCGATATTACCAAAAGTTCTCTATAGGTTTAATGCAATGCCAATCAAAATCCCAAAGGCATTGCTTGTAGAAATAGATAAACCAATCATGAAATTCATATGGAAAAATAAAATACCCAGAATAACAAAAGCAATTCTAAGCAGGAAGTGTGAATCAGGCGGTATAGCAATACCAGATTTCAAACTATATTACAGAGCAATAGTAACAAAAACAGCATGGTACTGGTACCAAAACAGGCAGGTGGACCAATGGTACAGAATAGAGGATACAGAGACTAATCCACAAAGTTACAACTATCTTATATTTGATAAAGGGGCTAAAAGCATGCAATGGAGGAAGGATAGCATCTTCAACAAATGGTGTTGGGAAACCTCGAAATCCATATGCAACAAACTGAAACTGAATCCCCTCCTCTCACCATGCACAAAAGTTAACAAAAAATGGATCAAGGACCTTGATATCAAATCAGAGACTCTGGGTATGGTAGAAGAAAAAGTTGGCTCTGATCTAGATACTGTGGGGTCGGGCTCCAAATTCCTTAATAGGACACCCATAGCACAAGAGTTAATAGCAAGAATCAACAAATGGGACTTACTAAACTAAAAAGTTTTTTTCACAGCAAGAGAAACAGTAAGAGAGGTAAATAGGGAGCCTACATTGTGGGAACAAATTTTTACTCCTCACACTTCAGATAGAGCCCTAATATACAGAGTATACAAAGAACTCAAAAAATTAGACAATAAGACAACAAATAACCCAATCAACAAATGGGCCAAGGACCTGAACAGACACTTCTCAGAGGAGGACATACAATCAATCAACAAGTACATGAAAAAATGCTCACCATCTCTAGCAGTCAGAGAAATGCAAATCAAAACCTCCCTAAGATACCATCTCACTCCAGTAAGATTGGCAGCCACTATGAAGTCAAACAACAACAAGTGCTGGAAAGGATGTGGGGAAAAGGGTACTCTTGTACATTGCTGGTGGGACTGCAAATTGGTGCGGCCAATTTGGAAAGCAGTATGGAGATTCCTGGGAAATCTGGGAATGGAACCACCATTTGACCCAGCTGTTGCCCTTCTCAGACTATTCCCTGAAGACCTTAAAAGAGCGTACTACAGGGATACTGCCACATCGATGTTCATAGCAGCACAACTCACAATAGCTAGACTGTGGAACCAACCCAGATGCCCTTGAATGGATGAATGGATTAAAAAAATGTGGCATCTATACACCACGGAATATTACGCAGCACTAAAAAATGACAAAATCATTGAATTTGCAGGGAAATGGATGGCACTAGAGCAGATTATGCTCAGTGAAGCTAGCCAATCCCTAAAAAACAAATACCAAATGTCTTCTTTGATATAATGAGAGCAACTAAGAATAGAGCAGGGAGGAAGAGCAGGAAGAAAATATTAACATTAAACAGAGACATGAGGTGGGAGGGAAAGGGAGAGAAAAGGGGAATTGCATGGAAATGGAAAGAGATCCTCATGGTTATACAAAACTACATATAAGAGGTTGTGAGGGGAATTGGAAAATAAACAAGGAGAGAAATGAATTACAGCAGATGGGATAGAAAGAGAAGATGGGAGGGGGCGGAGGGGGGATAGTAGAGGATAGGAAAGGTAACAGTTACTAGTATGGCATTATGTAAAAATGTGGATGTGTAATGGATGTGATTCTGCAATCTGTATTTGGGGTAAAAATGGGAGTTCATAACTCACTTGAAACAAATGTTTGAAATATGATATGTCAAGAGCTTTGTAAGATTTTGAACAACCAATAAAAAAAAAATTTAAATTGAGGACTCCCAACCATATTTATCAGGAGTTGATTAGATATGTATAACTATTTGTAGTGACATTCAGTTATTGTATATAGAGATTGACCTTATGCAATTCATTTAATTGAGGGCCCTCACCCATATCATCAGGAATAGGATTAAAAAATATATAACTACTTGTGGTATGAATTAATTTTGTGAGTGATTTGCTATCACACCATTCTGTGAAGTAAATAGTTCATACAAAACCCTTGGTGTACAACTGGTTCTGGGTCAACAGGTATTAAGGAGGCTGTCAAAAACAAAAGAGTGAAGTGAGGAAGAGAAAACCAAGCTAGAATTTGTGGAAGGGGTTGGAGTCAAAAAGGTGGACTGGAACCGACATTTGGCTCTCACTACTATCATACTGCAACCTCAAGGATAGAGCTACCAAAAAGACAATTTGGTGACCATCATACAGCTAAATATGAAAATTTTCATTCACTGTATGCCTGTGTTTTAGAATATTAGTCACAGCTAAACTTAAATTAAGGCTAACTATTATAATTTCATTATTTTCTCATAACCTATTTATATTCATTCCAAAAGAACATAATGTTATAATGCTTTCATTCTTGGTGCAAAATAATAAATTTTGAGTAAATGATTAAAAATATTAAATAGAGAAAATAACTGCCTTCCACCAAGAAAACATCTTGTTATGTTTTGATTCTGGTGAATGCTCCTCAAAAGTACATATCTGGAAGGCTTGGTCCTCAGTGTGGGCCATGCTCAGAGGTGGGCCTTTCTGGAAGTGATTGTATCACAATGGCTCCCATCTCATTAGTGGATTAATTCACTGATATCTGAATGGACTATTAGGACACAGTGGAGGCTGTAGATGGTTGGATCTGACTGTGGGAGCAGTTGGGTCATTGGGGGCATATCCTGGAAGCGTGAGGGTATTTCTTAATTCCCTCTTGCCGCCCACTCTTCCCACTCCTTTCCTTGCTGACACGAAGTGAGCAGTTTCGTTCTAACACATGCTCTTCTGCCATCATATTCTGCTTTGGAGCCATCCAAGTATGGACTGAAACTTCTGAAATCATGAGACAAAATAAATCTTTTTCTTTTATATTAGTTTTCACAGGTGTTTTCCATCACAGCACAAGTTTACTAACTTATCTTTGGGATTTAGTGATGTATCCCATTGAGGTTATTATCATAATGATTCTCAATTTAATAATGTGTCAACTCCACCACCCTATACTACATGGGACATATCCTATGGCAGGAAGAAGACAGGTCAGTTTTTTTTTTTCATTTTTCATGATTTTTGCCGATTAAAAGATTAAAATTCCCATCTCTTCTTCTCTGTTGTCTACATATTTATTGCAATGTCTATAGTAATATCTGAATCAATATTCTTGCCAGTGATCCTGTGGGGCCCTGATTTTTCTGTGTGTCATTTAAGCCAATAAGAACTTACCCATTTCATGTTAGTTCCTACACAGTTCATTGTCTCTTGATTCCTTCTGAGGTATCTACATCTTAATTTTGAAGCACCTGTTACTTCAGATGAAAAACATATAGCACATTTGCACTGATTAGTTCCTTACCTTTCTCAGTGGTATCCTACATCCTGAATCACTCTGTGACAGTAAGTGCAAGATAGCGTAAAAAACACCTGTTAGTATTCTTTCTAAACAACACAGCTGAGCTGCTTTATCCAAATGGCAAAAAAAAAAAAAATGTTTCTAGTGTTCTAACAGCAATTATTCTGGTACATGCTGATAGAACAGCATGCAGCAAAGGCAAAGCAGGATCCTAGGCATCACATAGAGCTGCTAATTGGGTTCCCAAGAGAGAGGACTTGGGAACATTGATGTACATGTGGGATACATCAATTGCAATCTCTGCAGAGTCATAGTGAAATATAGAATTTAATTTTCGTTCCTGACTTAGTTGTAACTAAATATGTATATTTCATGTTTAGAAAGTAAAGACACATTTTTCCCCTGTCTAAAATGCCTATAAACAAATAAAACCTGAAGGGCTGTACAGTGGAACAGTTAGTTTTTATTATATCTAGAAATGATTTTTTTATTATATCTAGAAATTATTTTTCTGATGAAAGAATAATTAACAAAGTGGTTATACAGTACAGTGACACTCTATATATTTAATATTTTAATGTTTTTTAATGAGTACTCTATGAAAATTTCCTCCAAAAGTATTGGATCATATCACAGAGTCAAGAAGTTTACAATGGGACACTTAATTTCCCCTCCATCTTTCCTCAATATATTTTTTATTTTCATATCTCATGCATAACTTAATCCTTTATTCAACAAATAGTTTTTAAATACTTGATGATATATTTCAAAAATAAACTGCTTTACCCATAATCTCCTTGGGCAAATAGGTGATCCAAATCTTACCCTTATCCCTGTTGCCTATAGACTAGTACTTTGCAGAACATTTGTGGAACCTGAAAAATTAAGAAATATAGGTCAATATCCTTGACTCCACTACTTAAAATTTTATAAAAATTTTTGAAGGAATTTAGAGCAATAACACTATTATGAAGTTAGAGTTTCAAAATTCATAGTCATTTGTCAGCAATTACTAAACTGTGCATATATGTTCCCTTGACCTTGTAATGTCAGTTCATGACAGCCTCATACCTATTAGGCAGCTACTTCATTTTTATGTCTGAGAACATTGCTTCTGAAATCACTTTCTCACCCCTACAGCATAATGAAACTCTAGGAAAGAATGAATGCTCAGATTCAGCCTTCAAAGTACCTTTCACAGGAACTGTATTTAAATGTTCCTCTACCCTTGCTGGTCAGTGGCAGAACATTTTAGCAGATGTTTTCCAGTAGGGTTAACATTCCACACCCTCCATGTCACTGGCTTGATAATTCGGAATGCATGTACACGAGTTCCTTACTGGTCTATTTTACCACATGTCCCTTTATTTAGCCTATGTCTTCTAAATAAACTACTTCTAGTAGAATCATTATCTCAGGCCATGCTGATGGTGAACCCAGTCCAAGACAATGGCAGTATAAGTTTTTAGATTTGGAAGTTTATTCATGGTCAAAATGGGTTATAATGGGATATACCTTAAGAGTGGAAATGGCTTTGCTTATTCTATTACTTCCTCATGTACTGGGGCCTAGAAATAGCATCAACACTGCCATCTCTACATATGAATACAATGAAACATCTAAATATTTCTAAATTAGAAAAGTTACAATGTCAATCCTTTGATCATAGATCCTCTGTAATGCCATTCCTTGTGCTTTTCTGTTTTATCAATGAAGCACAATAATGTTATACTCTGTCTATGGAAAAACAAGTGTGAAAGATTAAAATATTTACTTTCAAATTTTTAAAATGGAATATTAATCTTTACTTTTTTGCTTGCTGTCATGACAGGTGCTGAAATGTAATTATTTAAGAGAGTCCATGACAAAGACTAAAGTAATATATACTTTCTAGCTGGAGATTTATATATTATAATGTGTGGAATCTCACTTATTGAAAAAAATAATACCATCTTTCAAGAGCTGTTTTACTTTGGCAGGTGCGATTTCTTTCTTACAAATTATGTGTGTATGTTGAAAAGCTTCCTGACTTAATTTAAGTTATAGAATATTAGAAAGGTGAGGACAAAGATTTTTGTATTACCTTATTCTTTTTTAATATTTATTTTTAGTTATAGGTGGACACAATATCTCTATTTTATTTTTATGTGGTGCTGAGGATCGAACCCAGTGCCTTATGCATGTTAGGCAAGTACTCTACCAATGAGCCCACAACCCCAGCCCCAACATCATTCTTCATTTAACAGAGAAAGAAGTGACAACCAATGAATTTAAATGAACTTTCCAAAACACAAAATACCTAAGTATTAAAATGGTATTAACATATCCTTAATAACCAATATTCTATCTAGTTTCTTTTCTGTCTGGTTCTTCTTTTTTGGCTACCTAATTTTCTTTCCAGTCTCTTCTCTCTGCTAGATTTAAGTCTCTTTAGATTTTTTTAAATTCAAAAGTGCCTCTAAATTCAGTGATTCACTTTGCAAAGAATATTTTATTAATACTCCCTGAATTATCCCTCTTCCTGCCCCCCACCTCACACACACACACACACACACACAGACACACACACACACACACACACACACACACACACTTACTTCAATGGTTGTCTCTTGTTATTTTTAATAACGACTTGGTTAATTTGAAATCTTCTCCCATTTAGTATGGACCCATAATAAATTCTTAATGTTGAGTGTCACTGATTTTAGACATTTTCATCATGTTTTTTATGGAATTTTTCACTAATGTTTGAACTGTCATCTCTCTTTGGTTTTTATCTTTCTACAATTCTTTTTTGTCTTTCTTTTTTTATTTTAGTTGTATTGGATATACTAGTACCTCATTCTTTGGGGGCAAATGCTCTATTACTGAGCTACATCCCAAGATCTACAATTTCTTGACTTTTTGGGGGGATATGTATCAGGGATTGAACTTGGGGGCATTCAACCACTGAGCCACATCCACAGCCCTATTTTGCATTTCATTTAGAGACAGCATCTCACTGAGTTGCTTAGTTGGTTAGCCTCAGTTTTACTGAGGCTGGCTTTGAACTTGAGGTCCTACTGCCTCACCCCTTTGACCCTCTGTGATTATGGGTATGCAACACAGGCACCTGGCTCTTGACTTCTTTTTATATTTAATTCATAACAATCATAGCACTTGATGCTTAAAAACATTTAAAAAATCATAGGTGCTAAATTCAATGTTCTTCATGACTCAAGGAAAAATCCAATGTAGATGTTGCCAGTTGAGCGTATTTTCTGGAAACCTTTCCTCCAAGCTGTAAATATGGGATAGAGACGTATTCCATTTGAAAATGCTGTCTTATTCAACATATGGTTGTCATAGTAACTAAAAAAGGGAAAAAAGAGTAGAGATGCATACAAGATGTCTAATAATTTAATCAAAGATCTGTCAGGCACCATTTCTGTTTCATTGCTTTGCCTAAAATAGTTATACTTTTATTGGTTTGACTTTTCCTAGAATCAACTCTACAATATGAGATAAACCAAAAATCTTTGAGGTCAGATCACACATACTTCTATTACTATTTTTTTCTGGTATATTTTATTTAATTTGCTTGTGTACACTTATTCAATTATGCTAAAATTATTCAAATAAAATTTGCAGGACTTTTTATATTAGTTTTTAGTTATAGGTGGACACAATATCTTTATTTTATTTTTATGTGGTGTTGAGGATCGAACTAGTGCCTCACACATACTAGGCAAGTGCCCTACCTCCAAGTCACAACCCAAGCCTGTTGGACACTTTTTAGGATTTAACTTGTATTGTTGGATGTGTTATATGAAACTATATACAGCCTATGAAAAAATATTCTTGGTTTATGGTGTACCTGACTTTGTTACAGATTTTAAGAAAAATATAAGAAATAAATGTTGGGTAAATAGAGGACAGAATTAAGAAGTAGAATTTTAAGTGTTTATGTTGTGTGATGGTTGGGAATTGTGTGTTCTTTTTCTTTTTACATAAATTATCTAGTTTAACTTTTTAACCTATTGATCTTACTTGTCAGAATCAATAGATATACAACAATGATTCAACTCAATAAGCCAAATTAGAAATGGGATTCAGGGATTCCATATTCTCTAGCACCACTTTGGACAAACCTTAAACATCACTAGGGCTCATCACAGCAGCAGCATTGCTTTAGCAGATATTTTACCAATGTTACCTCTGACTCCCTTTTGAAATGTCAGGATTATAGTGCAAATATGTATGTATTAAATTTATCCTACTCCTAAATCTTATTTTTCATTAATGCAAGAATATTTACAAACTCTTGATTTTAGATGGGGAACATTTTCACGTTTAGAAGATATGAGCTAATAATTACATTGGTGAAAAACTGTTTTCACTTAGACTATTTCTTTCCAATGACACAAAAGAAGAGAAGTAAAGTGAAGAGCATATGTAAGGGCCACAGACATACTGTGGTATATTAGTAAAATGTTGTCTCTTGTATGACCAAAGGCTATATTTGTAATGTGCATTAGTAGAGTCTGTGATCATTAAAAACTGTAATTGTCAGAAAACTTTTTGGGGCTGGGAACATAGCTCAGTGGCAGAGCGTTTGCTAGAATGCATGAAGTCCCAGGTTCTATTATCCACATCACACACATAAAAACTTCTTCTTGTCCACAGAAGAAGTGATGAACTTTATAGAAAGAATCATCATACTTCTCAGAAAGGAATATTTCAATAACATCCTAGAACTTAAAAGAAAATCTTTCTTACAATGTGGTTATTGTTTCACTGAATGATTAATTGTACACAGAAAAAAAAAACATAAGATCAGAATACAAAGCAACCCATAAAGAATATCTACTACAGATTCTTTCTCAGCTATTGGCACAAATGTTTTAATGCAATATAATCATTAATGTAATATTTAGCTATTTCTACGGAAGCTCATTTAAGATCCATTGTGGATTATAATTTGCTACAACATAAGCAACTAGGCCTGTCCCAAAGCCTGATCAAGTTTTAGCACTTGGTGATGGAGTTTCTTTTATTTATATTATCTAGGCATATCATTAATTAATGAATAAAATCTCAGTAGCTGTTCCCAGTCTGATGGTTCCATGTTAGTATGAAACTAATAGCCTATTTTCATGTGGCTTCACTGTTCACTGCCCCATTCTGTCCTCCTGGAGAAATGGATTCCACCCATTTTTTTTTTGTTTGTTTGAAGAGAGTTGCATACTGTTTGACCCAAATCTTTCAGCAGTAAACCATTGCAACTGCTATGGCCAGGAGAACATATTTCTGGATGTTTCACCCTCAAACTTTAAAGTTCCTTTCAGGAAGTAGAATTTCATTAGTTACTTCTATAAGGATTTTTCTCCCATTCTTGGTATTTTAAAAATCCTCTCTCCACTGTTCTGAGAAGATGCCACCCACTTGGCTCCCTATGCAATTATGGTAGCAAATAAAGATGAGAGGTTGGTTCAGGTAGCCCATGACATCTGGAAAGACCACCAGCTGCTGGTGTTCTGTGTGAGAATGGTCCTTAAGGAGGCACAGATGTAGGTGAGGAACCTCACAGCACTAGAATACATGGCAGCAACATGAGATGCTGAGTTCAGTTCCTGACATTAAATTCAGATTGATTTTGCTATTAAAATGAAATGCTTGCAAATGTTAGGTGCACACAAGTCATTTTTCTGTGATAGTGCAGCAAAATTCTCAGTGTGATGTCTGAACACCCACTGGGGCATGAAATATGATGGGGAATATTAGGCAGCTCTCCTTGTTTACCTTTAACTGGAATCCTTTAAAACTTTGACTGAGTCAGAGGATTTGACCTTGGAATTTATCAACTAATTCTATTACTTATCTCTTTTATACTCCCTTCACTAAATCTTTATTCACTCATTGCTAAATAAGTTCTACTCTTGACATACTCCTTTCTTTCTCCACATACCTCTATGATCTCACCCATTTCAGTAGCCTGTAATATCACTTCTGTGAATGGATCACAGATTAACATTTTAAGTATAAATACTCTACCAAGTCACAGTACTAGAATTGCAAATTCTTACTGGGACATCTCTCCTGAATACAAGCCGTCTCTCAAATCACAACCCAAATGATAATCTTTCTTTTTTGGTTATCTTATTCAGCAAAATTACATTAATATTTAAATACAAAATAGAACATTCCATTTTATCTTTGTATTTTTTTTCCAAGGACTATGACTTTTTCTTTGAAAACATCTATGATTCCTCCTTTGATTTCCTTTATTTTTTTAATCAGAACTTTATAATTATTTATAGCAGTTGGGCTCATCCTGATGAACTCATACATGCATAAAAATTGATTTTAGTGCAAGATCCCCTTTTTCTCTCCCATCCTCCCTCTCCTCTCCCATTCTCCTTCCTCTATACTACCAGACTTGCTTGTATGTTAATTTATATTTGATTGGTTCTTTATGTTATCATATCCTTCCTTCTCCATTTCCTTTATTTTGGCATGATATTCTCCATTTCCTTCTTACATTGATTCCTAGAAGATAATTTCAAATTTATGAGATAGAACATTGCAATAAATAATTTCTGAGTTTTGGTAGTACTAATGGAAAATATGTCTTCAATGTGAATTCTTATATAAATATAGTTCTAGTCATAGACCCCCCTTAATTCAGAAAAGTCTCATAATTCCATTTTCTTACTCATCTACCTATAGGACTCCAATTTTAGCATTTAAGATTTTCTTTTTAAAGTGTATCATTTAAAAACTATAGTCAAACTGGATTTCTGATAGCTTTGTATCATTCTACATATTTGTTCTTAAACTTATAATCTAGCTTCCACATGCTATAACCTTTGCGTCTAACAAATTCTCCCATTAATTAGGGTCAATGGTTACCACCAAGTCTGCCTCAAAATATTTTTAGCAAATGTCTTTTTCTTCCACATTAATGAGGGTTACTGTTTCTTCTACTAAATTCAGTTTTAAAACTAAGACATTTATGACATAGCTTGTTTTAGCCCTTTCTTCATCTTAGTATAATTTTAAAAAATAATATATGTATTTGCCAGCAAATGCCATTTTATGGTAAATGGATAAAAGGAGAAGATCATGTTGAGTGAAATGGATCAGATTCAGAAAATCAGTGGTTGATTTTTTTCCTTTCATATGCAGAATCTAGAGACAAAAATAATCAAAAATAAAATATTTTTTTAAAAAAAGGGATATTAGCAGAATATAAGCCTTGGAACCAAGGGGCAGGAAGAGGAAAGGAAAAGGGGAAGAACTGGGAATAAAATTTACCAAATTATGCAAGATGTGAGCATGAATATACCACAAGGCATTCCAATTTTATATAAAACTAGAATGCATCTATTAAAAATAAACACATAAATAGAAGGAAAACCAGTAAAGTAGAGGAAGGGTACAGAGGAAGGTAGGAGGGGAAGAGGGTAGTACTGAAGATTGAAATGGAGAAAACTATGCTATAGGTAATTATGAATATGTTAAAATGAACCCTTCTCTTATATATAACTGTAATTAAAAACTCTAATGCTAAAGTTTCTCAGGATTCAGCATGCTATACCAAATTTAAAAAATAGTATAGAAAGCAGAAAAAAAAGATCTGAATTATTTCTGTTCAATTATTAAAGACAAAATAGTAGGTAGGAACAGGTAGAGACAAAGACTGAACCATTTAATGTTGTTTCTTTTCCTTATTCAATTTTAGGCATTCAGTTACAACATGCTGAAACAGATTCAAATATAATTGTTTTACAAGGAACTTGATAAGTGAAATAGAAGTTTTGATCTCTTTTATTTTGGAAAGGATTTTTTTTTATAGTGAAGCTTCCTAATGCCATATATTAAGACTCTGAGAAATCATATAGTAAGAAGCCTGTGGTGAGCCGTTTCTGTGAACTGTGGCCGCCATTACAAGATGGCGCTGATAAGCGCCGTGGCCTGTGATAAACAACTCCTTGTTTTGGGAGAGTTGGCACGTAGCTGTAAAACACCCTATGAGAAAGATCCACGTGGCAGTTGTGCATTGGGGCTTGATGTGCTTTATCAAGGCTGGGGCGCTCGGGTAGAAGTAGAAGTAGAAGGAGGAGTAGCAGTAGAAGAAGTAGAAGTAGAGGTAGAAGTAGAAGTAGAAGTAGAAGTAGAAGTAGAAGTAGAAGTAGCAGTAGTAATAGTAGTAGTAGTAGTAGTAGTAGTAGTAGTAGTAGTAGTAGTAGTAAGAGAAGCTTCCAGAGACACATAATTAAAGGCCTGAATAAACTGCTGAAAGAAGAATCCTGTGTCGTGTCCTCCTTGCTGGCGAGGGGTCACGACAGAAACCCTTTTTAGTCTTTTACAACCCAGAATTTTATGACACACTGAATATGTTTAGTAATGTGTTCCTCTTATAAAAGCTCTATGAATATTCCATTGAACTTATATTTCTTAGTGCATACATTCAAAAGAGATGATATTAAAAAATGAAAACCTATACTTGAGAAGACATTTGATGTTTTGTTTTTAAATTTTAAGATGCAGTTTGTTAGAGGTGGATTTCTAGTTTTCCCAGCACCATTTGTTGAAGAGGCTATCTTCATTGTACGTTTTTGACTCCTTTGTCTAATATAATATAACCGTAGTTATGTGGGTTAGTCTCTGTGTCCTCTATTCTGTACAATTGGTCTATAGGTCTATTTTGGTGCCAATACCATGCTGTTTTTCTTACTGTAGTATAGTTTAAGGTATGGAATAGTAATGCCACCAGCTTCACTCATTTTGCTAAGGATTTCTTTAGCTCTGGTGGGTCTCTTATTTTTCCAGATGAATTTCATGATTTCTTTTTCTATTTCTATGAGGAATGTCATTGGAATTTTGATTGGGATTGCATTGAATCTGTATAGTGCTTTTAGTAGTATGGTCATTTTGACAATATTAATTCTGCCTATCCAAGAACAAGGTACAGCTTTCCATCTTCTAAGGTCTTCTTTAATTTCTTTCTTTAGTGTGCTGTAGTTTTCATTGTAATGGTCTTTCACCTCTTTTGTTAAGTTTATTTCCAAGTATTTTTTAAAGCTATTTTAAATGGAGTGGTTTTCCTAGTTTCTCTTTCATTGGATTTGTCACTGGTATACAGAAATGCTTTTGATTTATGGGTGTTGATTTTATATCCAGCTACTTTGCTGAATTCATTTACTAGTTCTAGGAGATTTCTGATGGAATGTTTTGGGTCTTCTAGGTATAAAATCATATTATCTGAAAATAGGGATAATTTGAGTTCTTCTTTTCCTATCCAAATCTCTTTAATTTCTTTTGTCTGTCTGATTGCTCTGGCTAGAGTTTCAAGAACTGTGTTAAATAGAAGTGGTGAAAAAGGGCATTACTGTCTTATTCCCGTTTTTAGAGGGAATGCTTTTAATTATTCTCCATTTAGAATGATGTTGGCTTCGGGCTCAGCATAGATAAACTTTACAATGTTGAGATATATTCATGATATCCCTAGTTTTTCTAGCATTTTGAACATAAAGGGATGCTATATTTTATCAACTTCTTTCTCTACCTCTATTGAGATGATCATATGATTTTTATTTTTAAGTCTATTGATGTAATGAATTACATTTATTGATTTTCATATGTTGAGCCCACCTTACATCCCTGGTATGAACCCTACTTGACCATGGTGCACTATCTTTTTGACATGTAACAAAATGGAATTAAACCTCTATCTCTTCACCATGCACAAAACTCAACTCCAAATGGTATCAAGGACCTAGAAATTAAACCAGAGCCCTTGCATATAATGGAAGAAAAAGTAGGCCCAAATGTCAGATTAATCACCAACTTTCTTAATAAGACTCCTATAGCACAAGAATTAAAACCAAAAATTAATAAATGGGATGGATTCTAATTAAAAAGCTTTTCCTCAGCAAAAGAAACAACCCAGTGATGTGAATAGAGAGCCTACAGAATGGGAGCAATTCTTTACCACAAGCACATAAAATAGAGCACTAATTTCTAAGATATATAAAGTACTAAAAATCTTTAACACCAAAAAAAAAGAAAAAAATCAATAAATGAGCCAAGGAGATGAACAGACACCTCTCAGCAGAGGATATACAATCAATCAACAAACATACGAAAAAAAATGTTCAGCATCTCTAGCAATTAGAAAAATGGAAATCAAAACTACTCAAAGATTTACTCTCACTAAGAATGGCAGCTATCAAGAATACAAACAACAATTAGTGTTGGTGAGGATGTAGGGAAAAAGGCATACTCATACATTGCTGTTGGGACTGCAAATTGGTGCAGCTAATATGGAAAGCATTGTGGAGACTCCTTGGAAAACTTGGAATGAAACCACCATTTGACCCAACTATCCCACTCCTTGGCTTATACCCAAAGGACTTAAAAACAGCATACTACAAGGACACAGCCACATCAATGTTTATAGTGGCAGAATTCAAAATAGGTAAATTGTTAAACCAAACCAGATACCCTTCAGTAGATGAATGGATGGGGAAAATGTGGTATATATACACAATGGAACATTACTCAGCATTAAAAGAGAATAAAATAATGGTATTTGCGGGTAAATGGATGGAGTTGGAGAATATAATGCTAAGTGAAGTAAGCCAATCTCCCAAAAACAAAAGCTGAATGTTTTCTTTGATATGAGGATTCTGACTCATAATTGCAATGGAAAAGGATATAGAAGGAATAAAAGAACTGTAGATAGGATAAAGGGGAGGGAGGTTAAGTGAGGGGACAGGGGGGTAAGAATGATGGTGGAATGAATTAGACATCATTACCCTAAGTACATATATAAAGACACGAATGGTGTGAAAATATTTTGTGTACAACTGGGGACTTGGAAAATTGTGCTCTATATGTGTAATATTAAATGAATTGCATTCTGATATCATGTATAACAAATTAGAATAAATAAATAATGAAATAATTTAAGATTCAGAATCATAAATATTATTGTTCATTTTGTATGTGTATGTGTGTGGTAGAGCATTCCTACTCAGAAATGAGAAATAACTTACCCATGGGGCTGTGGATGTAGTTCAGTTGGTAGAGTGCTTGCCTTGCATTCACAAGGCCCTGTGTTCAATCCCCAGCACCACACATACACACACAAAAATAAATAAATAAATAAATAGAAAAGAAATAATTTAACCAAAATATTAGGACTAGGTATTCATATTTTTCCTGTGATTTTAAAAATTATGATTTATTGTTTCTATGTAGTTTTTAACATTTATTATTGTAAACTACAAAATTGGTTGTGTACATTTTTTGTGACTTTAAAAAAGGCAGATTTTGTTGTATTTGGTTTTATATTCTTATTGCCCCACATTGTGTTCAGCACGGGATAAACATTTAGTATTATCTAATGAATAGAAGAATCAATATATTTATCTAAAATATTTTATGGATGAATGCTTTATGATTTTTAAATTGTTCTGATATTTTTACTTATTTATTTCAACTATTTCAATACAAGTTCTTTGAGAATAAAGAATTCTACTTTAATATGCTTCATCTCCCATGTCATGCTAAAAGATAATAAAACAAATTTACTTGGAAATGATTACATGTATATGAAGAATTATATGAGAACAAAATGTATTAATCACATATTTTAATGAAAGGAAAAATTATTTTTGGATAAGTACTGAGTATTTCATTTGCTTATACAAATTTATAAGACTGGTTAAATCATACCATTTTTTAAATCAATTACATATATAGAGATCCCATATTTAAGTACTTTCTCTTTTAAACTGATGATGGTTACTGGAATCAAGCTGTCAAAAAATCATTGCAAATTTTTCAAAGGGCAGCAGAAGTATAAATAGAAAATAAGTGTACCTCTTTATTGAGGAAAAAGTTATTTTAGCTACATTAAACTATGATCCACTTAACAGCAAAAAACAGTTTTAGAATAGAAAACCTAACATGTAAGTATAGGTACCTACACCTAATATACAGGAACAACTGTATATCATATTATAAATACTTAACACTATAACTTTCTGGTACTACATATATTCTTACTAATAATGAATATTTACCTCTTTAAGTTTATTTTTGATTCAGGTTTTCTAATGAAACACGAAAAGACAAATTAGTGTCCCCCAAATAATTTATCTAAGTTTTGAAATTATTATGGAAGAATAATTTGTGTAATAAGATTTACATACTTTAAGTATACAATTGAATCAGTTTATACATTTGTGCATATTCATGAAAACAAAATCACAATCAAGATACATTTTCATCAGATTTAAAATATAAATATTCCTGTGTTTAATCATTCTGTTCTAGGCAACCACTGATTTTCTCTCATGATTGATTAGTTTAACTTTTGTATGTATGTGTATATGTTTGCGAATGTGTATGTATAATAACATTGAATGTGTATTTTTTTCAGTTCAATTTTTTGCTCAGTGATTACAATCATAAAGAAATTTATTCCATTAATTAATGACTAGGATTCCATTATATGGGTGTATGATAATTTGTCTATTCATTGACTTGTTAATGAAAATAAAAGAAAAAAGGAGAAAATTTAGTCTGTTTTACATTTTCATTATTCCAAATATTATTGCCATGAATGTTCATGTACAGGTTTCTGTATGAACATATAATTTTATTTCTCCTGAATAAATACTTAAGAGATGTGTTGCCCAGTAAACAGTATAGGTGCTTATGAGGCAACAGTAATAAATTTGTTCCAGAGAGTGACTAAAATAGAAA
The DNA here is from genome assembly GCF_052094955.1 of Ictidomys tridecemlineatus. Lineage (NCBI taxonomy): Eukaryota > Metazoa > Chordata > Mammalia > Rodentia > Sciuridae > Ictidomys > Ictidomys tridecemlineatus. The sequence continues at coordinate 89,620,864 of NC_135484.1, read as the reverse complement.
GATGTGGGCAGGCTCTGAGAGAATTGGGCTTAGGAAGTCCTCGTAGGTAACTCCTTTGAGATGAGACATAGCTGGGATGATTGAACTAGTCAAGGGAAGAGCCTTAATACAGGAGAAAATATCAAATAAGAGGACCGGGAAGAAAGAGTTGTCTTCTGGGATCTCACATACGTTGAACAAGAGAAATCATGCAGGAGAGAGTTTTTCAGGAGTAAGTTTGGAGATATAAATTGCTCACAGATCTTTTAAGTCATTTAGGTGACAGAAAAAAATATACTGGTTTTATATGTTGGTTTGTTTTAAAACTCAGGGGTCACGTGATCTGATTTATAGTTACAAAACAATGTTCTGACTGCTGAATAGATGAGAGCAAAATTGTAATCAGGAATGAGAATTAGAATACTATCACTATAGGAGGAGTGACTTTAAGTTACTTAAATAATCTGGAGACCACAGGTGTGGTGGTGGAGTCTTTGGGCACTCTAATCTACAGCCCTGGGCCTAGTTTCTTATCCAGACCATGTGACTCTCTCACTGACTTGCCTCATGGTCTTGGCAGCTCTCTAGCCATAACCTCCAGCAATGTCTGGAGCAGTGACTGAATTATGGTCTTTGAGTTGTCCATAGACAGAAGGGTTGCCTCTCATGGGAACTCTCAAAGGTGCCCATGGAGACTGCCCAGTTGCAATGCTAATGCCCTGTTCAAAGTTTTGGTGCCAGACTACAGACACTAGCTTCCCGAGGTGTACAGAATTATGGGTGCAAGCTGACAATTATAATTGAGCCGCTAGTTTCCAACTTTGATTCCTGTTGTTTTGAAGAAATTTTCTCACAACTGATCCTTTTGATGTTGTTGCTTATATAATAAAAGTGATGAGCTGTTTCTGGGTCACTATCTCCTTGAGTTTAGTGATCTGTCAAGCTCCAGATTTCTCTATTTATGCCTGTTTGTCTTTTCTTCATCCCCTCATTTCCCCATCTTCTTTCCTGAACTCATGGCTGTGCAGATTGCAGCAGGGAAACTCTGTAATTTATCAATGTGAATGCAAAGGAATGCTTCCTTCTTTGAGTGAGCCACCTTGAACACTAAGATGGACCTCACCTAAAGACAGTTTCTTATACATTGACATGAAGATTTATTGGCATGTAGATGACAGGATAGGGTACTAAATTTATTTATAAATGTATTTATAAAGGAGACCATGAATCTAGGGGAAAATACATATGCTGCTCATTTGACCATAGCATATTTATTTTGTTTTAGTAATAGAATGTTCACCATGATTCTAAAGATGGCAATGTTAACAACTGACTTCATGGAAGTTCTGAAAGGACAAGACAGGGAGAAGAAGCTCACCAGAACAACCTATAATGAATGAATAATGAGTTAGTAGGGGCAATAACAATTGTAAAGCATGAATAGGAAATCTAGAAAGGATATGCAGAGCCCTGAATATCAATAAGAAAAGCTGAGTGGTCCTTTGGACCTTTAAATTTTTTGCTCTAATTGCTATCATATTGGAAAAGATTAACCTGAAGGGGTTTTCTGATGTGCTACGTGTTTCTTAAAAAAACATTTTTCAGATGATCCCAAACTTGTATTTCACTGTTTAACACACACCTTAGGCATAATATTGCCACTAGTTTCTATCTTTAAATTTTTTGAACTTACATTGACAGATATATGTATCTGTGATTAGGGTATTCGGGAAAAACACCTTCTTAAAAAAGTTATCAATAAAAAAGATGCAAATAAATAATTAGAAATTTGATGTTATTTGAAGCTATTTGATTGAATGAAATCACCTAAGAATGTAGAAGAGATATGTATATCAAAAAAAGATATGTCAAATGTCATGAACTCCAGTATTTTAGTATTTGGTGGAGGATAAAAAATCATCAAATGAGAATATAAAAGAGAATCAATTAATACACTACATATGTATATTTAAGGCAATTTATATATATTTATACATACATATATACACACATATATACACACACACACATAAATTTAGTATAATATTGTGCAAGATTAGTGTTCCTGTTAAAAAAATTTTAGAACATTAATACAAATCCAATAATGAGGTGAAGATAAAAAGGTAATATGAGGGAGGCTTTTTCCAAGGTGTCCCATGTAAGGTACACTTGTATGCTAAGGGATAAGGCAGAGGAAGGGAGGAGTTGATGCCAGAGGTAAAGGAGGAACTCTAGGAAAGCACTCCTTGTGAAGGCAAGATCAAGTGAGATGCAAGAAAAAAACAATTTACCTTTGGTAGGAGCAGTATCACTTTATATCATAATCAGAATTCAAGAAAATTTATATAATATATATAAATATATGTATAAAAATTTATAGTTATATATATATATATATAAGTTTTATAAAACATATATATAATTTTATAATTAACATGCATATATAATTTTATAATTAACATGCCATAGAAATTTCTCTATACTCTTCCATATTGAACAATATTATTTATAAACCCTGGGTTTATTTTTAAATGATTTTCAAAATACAAGGGTAAAATCAAATTGGAAATCTTAAGGAATATAAAGATTGATGGCCATTATTACAAATGTCTCAGTGAAAATTTCTTCTGAAGGGTTTTTTAGTGCATTCCAGGGACTTCCAAGTGAAGTAATAATTACAGCTATAGATTCACCTAAAATTTCTTAATTGTGTATTAATCATAATTGAAAAGTTTGGAGTCAACTATTTTGCATTGTGATCTTTGACTAAGGTGATCTTATAGGATAAGACTAGGGCTAGTCCAAAATTAGCTGTCTGCTTGTTCCCCCAAATCCCCTCCCTGTTATAAAGCCCTTTCCTATCACCTTTGTGAGAAGCAATACACACAGCTGCTTACTCTTATGAAATTTCAGGAGATGGCTATAGTAGTCACCAATTCAACTTTGGGTAACTTATTTTACTTTTTTTCTCAAAATTTTAGCACAGGTACCTACTGCTTGAGATGACAATATTTCCTATCTGCAAGTATAAATTATAGATATTATGCATGTTACCTATTTAAGAATTTTTCCTGATCTCTTTAATACTATTCTACTTATTTAAGTTTTGAACATATCATTTTTTCTATCTTTACTGAAGCTAGGAATGATTAATTTTATGCTACCAAATTTTCTACTATGAAATTAAAATTCTGCTATTTCTCAATGATTAAGTGAGTCCATGAATTGTAAGACTGATCAATAAAAAGTGTTTTTAACCTAGTAATGTATCATATTGTTTCCCTTTGAAGCACTATTGGGAAGTTGTAAGACATCCCTTTGAAACTTTATAAATTTAATTTCAAAGACATTAATTTGTGAAAGGAGAAAATTGCATTATCAAATGTGTTCTCACAGGTGACATATAATCTGTTATATGACTAGAATTGTATAAGAAGTTACATAATTCTAAATTCTCAAATATTGTATTTACTTATGTCTTTATCTATGCTTATACCTGTAATGAGAGCTACAGGTATATGTATTTACATAATATTATGGGAGATAAGACCCTAATAAGTCAATTAGATAATAAGAACCAATAAAATATCACTAATGATTGACATTCACATCAAAAGGATAAGATATGGACATTATCCAGGTCAAATTAGAAGCTCTTTTTAGCTCTATTACTGGTCTAATTATACAAGGTATTTCTTATATTCTTCCACATATATTGCATAAGAAATTTTTTTTAATATTTATTAAGGAAGTTTTGATTTTGGAAAAAATATAATTTGATTCTTTAAAGATTGATTTGAAATTAGATATTTGGTTTAAAGTTGGTTAGAAACAAGTTCCTATATGCATGTGTGTCTCATTTTAACATCACTAATACACTTTAAAATATGAATTAATTTCATGAATATGGAGTTATATTTCAAAGGTTGATATTATATAATTTCTTTTTGTAAAACATAACTTTAAATAATGCTACTATGATACATGTTTTGATATTTCATATCAAAGAGCGATTAAGATATAATCTTATATCTTACCCAGCATTTAGTAAAACTCCTTTTTGTTAAAAATATCATAACTTATTCAATAAGTCTAATTTTGAATAAAAAATCAACGATTCAGTCATATTACTCATAAGTATTTTAGTTAAATTTGTATTTATCTTTCCTAGATTTATAAACAATGAAAGGTTTATTTCCACACTAGTTGATGAATTCCTGTGGAGTAAAATAACCACCATCATCCCTTACAATGTTTTCCCTGATGGGGTATCATCTTGGATAAATGCAAATTTGGATTTACTCCAGTTTTTATATTTTAAGCTGATAAACATCACTCTTGCTAAATATTTAAAGGAAATGAATATGCTCTATATTTGCAACATCTGAAACATTTTTTATGGTGCTAGAGACTGAACCTCAGGCATGCTAAGCAAGTGCTCTGCTAGACCTAAATCCCAAGCTTCATGGAATATATCTTCAACATAAGTTTATATAAATACAACCTTTTAGGGCATTATTTTTTGTCTACACTTGATATCTTGGTTACCATGAAAAACTGCAGTTATATATACACTACCTTGGTAAATATATTTTTTGTCTTTCATATCATGGCAATTAGGTTGTTATATATAACTTTATATGCACCAATAGAGAAGGCCGTATAAATTAATCAGCATTTAATGGATAATTAATAACAAATATATCAACATTTATGCCAAAACATACATTGTTTTATATATATAAATATATATCAAAATTTACATGTATTTTAATGATTATTATATAATGTATGTAATTCTTGCATAAATGTTTGTACACACATGCATATACATACATGGCTTTTGAGAACATTAGCTTCATTTTCGGAGTACTGGGATTTATACCCTTGCATTGATTGCCATCATTAATGTGAATATAATATCTAACAAAACAGGAGATCCATAAAGATAACATTCATGAAGCCCCAAGAATAATTCTGAGTCCACTGTTTTTTTTCTCTCTCCCTCCCTCCCTCCTTCCCTCCCTCCTTCCCTTCCTTTCTCTCCTTCCTTCCTTCCTTCCTTCCTTCCTTCCTTCCTTCCTTCCTTCCTTCCTTCCTTCCTTCCTTCCTTCCTTCCTTCCTTCCGAACACAGAAAGCATTAGTGTAGATTTAGGCAATTACATCTACATTTACTCACATTATTTTTTTAAATGGGATAAAAATAATGCTCATTGGATCTTCCCCGAAGAGAAAATTTCTACTCTTTTTATTTTTATAAGCATTCGTTCTTATCAGAACATCTGTAAAATTCTCTCTTCCTTCATTCCAGGCAAATAGTTAGGATATATGTTTAGGACTCTAGCTCAAATATTACCCTATTATAAATCTTTGTCTCACAAATATCTTTCATATTCTAAGGCAGGCAGAATTTCCCCCTCATTTGGTCTTCCACAGTATTTTGTCCATGGCAATGTAGAGCAGCCAATTACTTGTTCATATAACTGTCTTTCTAATAGTCCAAATACTTGGAAAGCAGGGAGCATATGGTATTTTTCTGACTATTCCCAAGTCTCTGTCAATGTTTATTGACTATGCATGAATACTTAATTGTTTGCAACTCTAAGTAAAAGAGGCATGGAAATTCTCAAACTTAATTATAACTGATCCTCACTATAAAGATAAGTAGGTTTACCAGAATTCACAGAATAATTGTGCTGTTTTCTAGACTATTAGTATACCACATAAAAAACTTAAAAATGCTTCTGACAATAAGCTCAAATAGCAAAATTTATTATACAGTTTATTGCATAATATGCAAAGCCATATTAGGAAATAGGAATACTAGTGCCTGTCTCATTTCATCATTTCAAATGAACTATCACTTTGCATTTCAAATCTGTGTTCATAGAGTAATGCAATAATTATAAGCACTTGGAATTTGAATATGAGTAGTAATCAGTAGATCTCTTTCAAAAAAGCAAGATCATTTTAATTTGCTACCTTTCAACATGTTCAATAAAACAGGAAAATGTCTAATAATGAAACAAATTACTATGCATAATGCTCAATTACTACAATTCTTTGTCAGAGGTCATATTCCTAAAACTACCATAATCTAATAATGTTGAAAAGAACACTCAAATTTGCTAGTCATCATTTTTCCAGTTTGTAAATGTTTTGCAAAGTTACTAAATTGGCTATTTTATATGTTGGTTCACAAGTATTTATTACATGCAGAGGCATATTAGCATTTAAACTTTGCTCATATCCATATGTTAAGCATGCACCTCAAGATGGTATATATGATTATATAATATGTCTAGGAAACTCCTTATGAGGGGAATTTCAGCAATTATTTCCTAATAACTGTAATTATTTATAAATAATATTGATGATGTATGTTTAAAATCTCCAGGATATTGGGTACATTAGGAGACAAAAATCAGCTTCAAAATGTTATACAATTGACAGAAAGTTTAAAAAAATACAGTTTTTTTATTAATCCACAACAAATGAACACTGCTAATATATTCAAGTATCTTCCATATTTTTTAAAAAGTTAGAATAAATAAATAAATTTATTTATTTACACTAAATTCAAATGTAGACAAACAAAATTATAGATAATTGCTCCTTAGTATCTTTCCATATATTCATCCTTGTCCATTTTTTAACCCACAGGTAAGCTTATTAGTAGACTGGACTATATTAATAATTTCCAACCTTTCAATTCTGTGACTATATCAATAAAACTGTCATAGGTGAATTAAAATAGGTTGGAAGACAGAGTCTACACATATATGTATTAATTAATATATTACAGCCATGATAATATAATTGTTGTATAAATATATTCTATACCACATAATTATTAGCAATTACAAAAAAGTGAGAGTAAATCCTTAGAAAGAATTTTTCATTTTATGCAATGATATGATAAATTATAATGTTGATTGTCTGGAAAGATTATGTTGTTGCTAGTCTATTTTTATTCTAAGCATTTTCTCATACAAATTTATGGGTATTCTAAGCTTCCATAGAAAAAAAATATACTGATTAATACTAAAAGTATATCATTTTACTGACTTATGCACCAAGGCAGTGCATTTATTTACCCATTGGGCCTGTCTCCTCTGATATCATAAGGCTTTTCAACTTAGTATGACTGAATAAATTCCATAAACATAATCATCTCATTACCATATATACATTTCTAATTAAAGCTCCAGAATATTGAGCTTCTTGTTCTCATACACACAGACAAGTTGCTGTGTTTTATGGATGTACTTTTATGCACTTATAAGTTTTTGCCAATTTTATTTCTCAGACTGGCATCTTTATTTCTCACCTATGCAACCCAAACTTTTTTTTTCCTAGTTTCAGTTTTTCTTCATCCTAATTTTGGCTTTTCCATAAGTTAACTTTTCTTCAGACTAAGTTTTCTCTAGAAAATCTCTGTTACTTCCACTGCCTCCAATCCAGATGGTATTTGTACAGATTCCTACAGTCCACAGTGGTTTAGGAAGAGAACATACTCATTGCTTTAAGAATTGTTCTTTTATTGATTAGACTTTCTAGATAGTCCATAAACCCCTTGAAGGAAAATATTGGGTATTTTTCCTGTTTCCCTGGTGCGTTGGTCAGTTCATCACTAGAATCATAACAGAGAGAAGATTTATGTTGCTTCACTGTTCTTGAAGTTTTAGTCCATGATGAATTGGCTTCCCTGCTTTGGTTCTCTGACAAGGCAGCACATCATGGCAAAGGAGTGCAGCAAAGAAAACGACTCATCTCATGGCCATAAAAGGGAAAAAGAGAAAGGAAAAGGAACTGAGTTTCATCTACCCCTTGAAGGCATGCCCCTGTGACACAAAGACCTTACTTTAGGTCCTACCTCTTAAAGATTCCACCACCGCCCAAGAGCATCTTGCTAGGAGTCAAGCTTTGAACACGTGAGCCCTTAGAGGACACCTAAGGCCCAAACCATAATATTTGGGTGTAAAATAGAAAAATAGCCCAAATATTATACATAAATATATTTCATAGGGTCTCTATACTATAGAATTTAACACAGAAATATACAAATATATTTTTAAAGTGAAAGGAGCTGATGACAAATAAAAATATGATAGATGTCAAAATTTAGCACAGATCATAAACAAGAAACATGGAGGAAGGAAGTGAGTAGTAGAATTCACCATGGACATCAGCAATGGTGACTTGAGTTGGGAAGAGTGGAATCCACAGTGACCAGTGCAACAAAGGAAAATAGTGGAGTAGAACATGTAAAAATAGCCATTCTGAGGAACTAGGGAGGGTAAGTCCAAGGCATAAATTTATCGTTTCCAATGTAGATCAGGGTTTGTACACATAGTACTTGTTCTGGTTTGGATATGTGATGTCCTTCAATACCTCTTGTATGACAACACAGGGAAAGTCAGAGGTAAGTGATTGGGTTATGAGAGCTTTAAGACTGATCAGTGCATTAATAAATTTATACAGATCAACTGTAGGTGGTAGCAGGAAGCTGAAGGAGGTAAATCACTGAAGATATGCCTTTGGGATTTGTATTTTGTCCCTGTGATCTCTGCTACCTAAAGGCCAGGTTCTGAACTTCTTTCCTCTACCACACTCTCATGACATCCTGCCTCACCTTGAGTCCCAGAGCTATTAAGTCAGTCTTCCAAGGATTGAGAACTCTGAAACTATAAGCCAAATAAATTTTATTCTCCATTAATTGTTTTTATCAGGTCTTTAGGGCACAACAACAAAAAAGATGACTAGATTAATACTCCTATATATTTTTGTACTTTTTTGGAGGTGGGGTGTGGGAGGGGTGTTACCAGAGATTGAACTCAGGGGCACTCCAACACTAAGCAAAATCCCCAGACCTGTTATTTACAGATAGGGTCTTGCTGAGTTGCTTAGTGCTCTGCTTTTACCCGTGAGCCTCCAGCTTCAGCCCCCGGAGCCGCTGTGATTACTGTGCCCGGGCTATGTTTTTGTACTTTCTGAAGTAACTTATGGATAATACTAAGAAAATAATGTGGACTGCTTATGTCCCCCAAGAAATTCATATTTTGTACCCTAACCTTCAATATGATGGCATTCGGAGATTGGGGCTCTGAGAGGAAATTAGATTTAGATTAGGACATGAGAGTATTTCATGATAGAATAGTGATCTTATAAGAACAGAAAGATTTCTATCTTTCCCCATACCATGTTATGTACAGAGGGAGAAGTGTCTATCAGCAATCCAGAAATAGGGCTCTTACCAGGATCCAAGTAAACTTGATCTTCGATTTCCAATCTCTTGAGGTGTGACAAGTAAATTACTTTTAAAAAAATCATCCTATTGTACTCTGTCAAAGCAACTTGAGTTGACCAGTAAGGGAAGGTGTACTGAATTCAGCATTACTTTAAAAAATCAAAGCCTTCAACTCTATAATATACTACCTTATTATTTTCTATCCATTATTTTTACTTATATGTTATAGAAGATTCTATTTAGATATATTTATAAAAACATAGAGTATATCTTATTCTAATTAGAATTTTTAGACATAAACCACAAGCCACTAATTAGATAAGAAAGGAAGAATATAGTCTAGTATAGGCAATTTAAAATATTTGCAGTTATGAGAAAACATGGAAGAAAATTATTTAGAAAGATGTATCACATGAGGTTCCTGACCTGGATGGGAAGAATACAAATATTCAAAATACATATAATTTCATTTGTATAAGTATTACAGAGTTGTCAAAATAGAAAATTTCAACATATTTATCTGGTAACATAATTTCCATACATATCTTAATAAAATAATCTTGTAATATAGCATATAAAATAATAAAGCATATAAAATAATCTTGTAATAAAACATACAAAATGACATCAAGTTAATCCAGAAGCCAGCAAGTTTAATGTGCATAAGAGCCTTTACAGATTTTATGTCTCAAGAGTTTCCTATCATAGAGAGATAATGGAAGATTATGAATGTCATATACCTACTCTTCTATGATACTTTATCTTTTGAGTGTGTCATAAACAGATAAATAGATAACTTTCAAGTTTTCTTCACAAGTATAGTTAATTAAAGATGATAATACTCAAATATGAAATTCTAGGTCCAAGGAAGAAAGGGCCATCTGTGATAATAAAGTATATTGCGGTAACTGAGCACTACATGTAGGTGTCTTGTAACCCAGGTGTAACAGGGCCTGATAAAGCAAATATTGGACAGGATCTTAGCAAATGGCCTATAAAGTGCAAACCAGGGGAAAACAATGCCTGTAAAAAATATATTACTTTGGAGTATAGAGAATCAATGCAAGATGTTGCTCTGGCTTCTATTTCTGCCAAGAGTAATAAATGATCTGTATCTTTAATTCAGGAGCATCAGGGCCTCATGTTCGTGTGTGTGTGTGTGTGTGTGTGTGTGTGTGTGTGTGTGTGTGTGTAAGAATCTGATAAGGTGAAACGTTAACTTGTAAGTAGTTTACAACATCAGACATTTTGAGTTTTCTGACTCTGTGTATTTATGATCTCTTTGAATGTCATTTATCTATTTATTTATGCAATGTCGTGTACCTATTTGGTCTTAATCATTTATTCAAGAAACATCTTAAGTTACATGATGTGCAAGTTCAACTTTTAGTTGCTCTTTTGATCTAGTCCTCAGGAGTTAGAGGAGATACACACACACACCCACACACCCACACACATTCTTACTTAAATAATTATGTAAAATTTAAAGCACAATCAAGTAAATACCATAGGAAAGGCAGTAGTTAAATATGATTTAATGTTCAAAAATGCAACAGTTATTTCTAGCCAGACTTAGGTAATAATTCTTGAATGAGATAATATATCAGTTGTGTCAGGCTTATAGAAATCAGGCTGTCATTCTGAGAGTTGGATTTCCCTGAAAATAACTAATTATCAAGACTGATTGAGTGGTATTTAAATAGAATTATTTATGAAGGAAATTCTAGATTATGAAATACCTATAGATATTTTCTGTAATGGTTTGGAGTGATTTCAAAAGAACTTAAATAGGAGAAGTAGAAATGAAAGAAAATGACAGATGTGAGATATATTAAGAGAGGAATATGTAGAATTTAATGTCTTTTAGGGCAAAAGAATATAGCAAGGAGAGAAAGCAGTCATAAAGGATTCTAACACTGAAAAAGAGAACCTTAAAGTGAGTCAAATTCTTACTGCTATAACAAAAATTTGATATACATAACCTATAAGGAGGAAGGTTTATTTTAGCTCATGGTTTCAAAAGTTTCAGTCCCTAATTTCTAGACCCTGTACCTCGTGGAGGTATAGTACCTCATGGAAGGGATTGTGTGGCAGAGTAGCTGCTAATCTCATTGTAGCAGGGAAGCAAACAGAAAGTAAAGGGCCAGGATCCCATTATCCCTAGAATGTCCCTCATGATCCAATTTCCTTTCATGGGCCCCACCTCATAAAGTTCCTATTACATTCAAATAGGACCACAGGCTGCCAATTAAGTCTTCATCACATGGGCCTTTAGGGTTCATTCAGGATCCAAAATATAAGAAAGGCCTGGTGGTGCTGAACTGTACTCCTAATGACTTGGAAGGCTATAGTAGGAGGATGCTTGAGAACAGCTACAGCAATTTAGTGAGATCCTCAGTAACTTAGTAACTCTCTCAAAATTAATAATAATAATAATAATAATAAAGAATTATGGACATGGTTCTGTGGTAAAGTACCTAATCCCTAGTACCTAAATAAATAAATAAATAATAAAAGAAAAATCCAAACTATAGCAATTGTATGGATTAGCTTACTCAGCTTTTGTTCCAAATTCTGATTAGTGTGTTTTTCTCTGCCAGGGCTCCCAGAAATCTATAAACTATATATTCTAGCTTCCCATGTACTTAAATTTTTGAATATGATTTAGATAGTACTAATCAGATCTACAAATCTGATTTACTCATGCAAGACTTACACTCAAAATTGGATTAAATGATGAAAAGAAAAAAAAATGAGATAAGTGCATTAGTTATCTGTTTGCTGGTGTAGATATTGGCAGAGGCAATGATGTTCTGCCACCCCCGGCTTCATGGTGTTGTGGTTACTTGCCTCAGAAGCAGAACCATTCATGTTTCTGCCAGATCTTATGGTCACGTTTCTGTACCATGCTTTCAGGTAATGATGAGTAGATATCAGTTTTAGCAGAGGCAATGTCTTTTGGAAGATAGATGTTTGAGAAGCTTTGTCTAAAAAGTACTGCTTCAGTCTTTCTGATTATGTAACAAATGTCAGATAAAAATTTTCTAGTTATTGTTTTAATGGAAACTTAATCAGTGTAACAACTCTTACATTCTGATGCCAGTGACAAAAGAGAGGGGGGTGGGATCTAGAGGACTAAATATTTAAAGAAGGAAACAAATTTATTCTCAAATATGCCAAGTTATTTTTTTTGTGTGTGTGTGTGTGATTAAAGATAATACATCTATCTTTGGAAATAAATGATAGGAATAAAGATTTGAAAAAAAATATGGCAATAGCTGAGAATACGTTAAATCTGAAAATCAGGAAAATATAGAACTGGAATAGGAATACAGGATAAATCATTAGGATTACAATCCAAACCAAAAACAAAATTGTGGACAGCTCATTATGTATGCTACAATATTTAATACTGGCGTATGCTAATCAAATAGTAGTATACTTGATTGGTAATAGCTTGAATTTCATCTTTCTATATGATTAAATTGTTGAAATAACCATAATAATAACCACATGATATATTCTAGCTATACTGATTTCTTTAGCATGATTTTTATTCATAGTTATTGACAGAAGTTGAATAAGGAATATTTCAGTAATGATCCAGTAAGATTTGCAATATGCCTACATATGGCCATGGTTTAAGTTATCTCTGATCCTTTCCATTATCAATCAGAGTAGAGATATAATTGCTTTGCATAGATACAATCAAAAAAGCATTATGTAGATGAAATAGTACACAAATTAATAATTATCTTTTCTCTTTAAATAATGTAACTAGTAATGGTTTAATCTTCAACTAACCTTCTAACCTCCCTAGGTCATAGCCACATTTCTTAACTCTAAAATTTATTTCTTTTTAAAAGAAATAAATCTTTAAGTTTTTTACATTTGTGTGACTGCTAGAGAAAGTGCATAAAGTAGTTTTGAGTTTCTGGTGAAAATAGATCAGATTTGTGTCCATCTTAAATATTTGAAATTCTTAGCAATATGAATTTGGTAATTTATATTAATTTATGCACATTTAAAAGGAGGATTACAATACTGACTTCATAATATTATTTATGAGAATTAAAAGGCAATTCAGAAAAAAAATGTGTTATGTTATTTATGTATCCAATAAGAGTCAAACATTTTTGAACTGACTTGACTCTTAAAATGTGACACTATATTTTTAATGATTAATAACTGTCAACTTTAAAAATAAATCTCCATAATAAAAGCATTCATTAAATAATGAAGCATATTTTAATGTTCTTTTAAATTGTTGTATTTTTAAAAGAAATAAATTAATACATAACAATTTATAAAATGGTCATTCCATATCACTACAATAATTCCGGGGAAGTTTAGAAAATTATCAATGAAAAAATATCACATGTAAATAATTCCATAAGCATGATGATTAGGTGTTAACGCTATTGTATGAGATGTGCCTCCCTTGACATCAGCACATTACTGTCTTGACCTGAAACAAAAAAAAGAAATCATAAGATTAAATGATTTTGAATACTCAATATTGATCATTTTAATAAAAGCTGGATTTTCTATTTCTTTATTTCTTCTCCCTTGGGAAGTTGTAGGTTTTTTTCCCCCTCCTGAAGAATTGCTTTTTTAAAAAAAAAAAATTTACTCACTTTTGAAAGCAGTGGTTGCTCAAACCTAAACATCAATGATCAATGGATAATTTCAAACTAGAATGCTTTTATAGTTCAAAAAAAATCATGCCCTCCTTTGGATACAAGTTATTCATAAGTTACTAGAGTTTATATGTCAGTTGACTTCACAGTCACATATTTCCTCTAAGGAAACTGAGGTCTAGAGTTTCTAATGACTTTTCAAGAGCAATAAAGCAAGTCAATGTCTTCAGAATGAATCATAGCTAATGTACCGGCTGGAAACCTTTCTTTGCTTCTGAAAATGTCCTATGGCAAGATGCAGGGGCTTCCTGATTCAGTGATATGAGCCAAGGCAAGGAGTGGCTATAATGTCCCTTTTAAGGGCTTACATTAGTTCCAAACAAAGGAGGAAGAAAATTAGAGATAGTTGAAACTATTTTTCAATTTGTCTACCATGACTTGAAGAGTACATACCCATTTTCCAAAAATTTTAGTAATAGCTCTGTTTTCACTCTAAAAATTACACTGGTATCAGTATAAAATTATAGAAATCACTTTATTCATAGCTTACCAAATTTTATCTCCTCTATTATTTGTGACTTTTAAAAGGCTTTACACTGAGAATCATTTTTGTTGTTATAATATCCATATGTACTATTTGACCCTTTCTGTTTTTACTTAATTAAAATTGCTCTGTATACACTTTGATAGTGCAACACTTATTTTTCAAAGCTCCATCACATGTCTAAAATCTCTTTACCTTTAGATAATTTCTTTTTCTTTAAATAGTTCCTACAAGTTCCAACATTTTTTGAAAATGTTCTTTTCTTTGCTTTATAGAGTAACTTTCTATATTCGACAAGACTGCCAAGGTTATCTTCCAAATAGCCAAAATTCAGGAATTTATTTATATTTAAAATCATATATTTAATAAAATGTATATTTAAAATTTATTTTTATTTATATTTAGTTAATAAAAATTATATTTAAAATATATAAACAGAAATTTTATTACAATATCATGATCTTCTAAGTGGCTAAAATTTTTTGTTACCATTTAAACACAGTGTTTGTTGCAATAGTTTTAGGTAGTAAACCATTCTTTTGCTTATTATAGCTAAGTGTATTCCTCATTATAAGCATACATTCTTTATTTATGAAGCTGTGAACATATATTATTCCTGGCCACTTGGCTTTCTGTTAGGAGCTGTATGTGAACACAGAACTTCTCACCATTTGAGATACACACAGTATCCAACAGAAAAACCTAGGACAAATCTTAAACAAATATAGTTTCTGTCTGTTAAAAGTAACTGATATTTCTGAGAAACTCTATGTAAACAACAGTCCAAAAGATAAACTAGTACTTTATAGGTAGCAGAAATCTATGAGAGTTTCCATTTCAGAAGATGATTACTTCACCTGGACAGGAAAAGATGTAAAAATAAGCTCACATGGGATTATTCAGAAAGCTTGAGGGAAGATCACCCAAGCAAGGGGTTGCTGTGACTAACTGGAAAACTAAAAATCATTATATGGAAACAAAACAAAACAAAAACCTTACTTGACCCCAATATGCATCCATCCTTGTTGTCAACTTCAAATTTATTATGAAAGCATTCAAGGAGGAAAAGCTGAAAAGCACAGAGAAATCAAAAGTGAACCATTTCCCACTGGTACTGTTAAGATTTGTAACCAGTCTTGACAATTTAGAAAGTGTCTGTCTCAAAACTTTTAAAGTAAATAATGAGGACTGGGGCTGTAGCTTAGTGTTACAGTACCCTGGGTTCGATTCCTACTACCACAAAAACTTGAAAGGAAAGAAGAGAGGTAGGAAGGATGGAGGAAAATGGGAAAGAAAGAAGAGGAAAATAAATTTAAGATACATGTTTTTCTTTAAAAAAAAAAAGACTTGTAAAGCAGAAGCAGCATTAGGTTTGGAGGTTTGATTAACTCCATCTGAATGAAATTTAATTATAAGTTGTGCCTCAGCTAGAGCTAGAATCAACCTTAGAAAGCATAATACAAAGTCTATTGACCAGAGAGAGTAGAGGTTGAAATCAAGAAATAATCGAAGATGCCAAGAAGAATAGAAGAACAATAATATGCTTCAACACATTTGTCCTTTAAAAAATCAACATTTTAAAAAATTTAAAAACATTTAAACATTTAAAAAAATTAACATTTAAAAAATTCATGACATCCAAAAAAAGAGAAATTAAATTAAACAAGAATCACAGTTGAATTCTATATAGCAGACTAAAATATAAAGGAATTACTGTAAATGACTTAAAAATGTAAAGGAAAATTTGGTTATAGTAGGTGAAGGATATATATTTTGAGAGATAAACCAAACTGAAAAGAATGCAAATAAGAGCATTGAAAAATAATGAAATTTATTTCATTATAAACAGAGTTTCTGTAGACCTTTTAAAATGGGTTGAACAGCAAAAATAGGGAAATAAAATAAATGAAAAATTAAAACAGAAAAGAAAGAGAGAAAAATACATTTAAAACTAAATTAAAAGTTATGGATTATTTCATAAGAAGGAAAAAACAAATCCACCTTAAACAAAAATCATATACATCTAAGAACTTTGGAATCTCTAGAAATATAAGGCTTTTCCTGTAAGATTTGACATGAGGAAAATTCTTGCCCTCTCACTATTCTATTCAAAATCTTAGTTAAGGTCTTATCCAGTGCAATATAAATTAAATAATTCAAAACAAAAGAGATTGGAAAGCAAGGTGTAAAACTGAATTTGTTTGTATGAGCCATGATCATCCATGTGAAAGTCCATAATGGTTCCACAAAAACACGATAAAGAGTGAATATGTTCATTGTGGTTATAGAATACAAGATTAATATATAAGAACCAACTGAATTTTATATTAGCAAAAAAATGTAGAATAATATTTTATATGCATTTATAATAATATAAAACTAAAACACTAAAGATTTAAAGTTTGGCACTTAGATAAAACTTTATGAATATAGACATATTAAATTAACTGATCAGGAGAATTACTAATTCTAGGATATCCACTCTTTCTCACATGGTCTACAGATTAAATATAAACCCAAAAAACAATCTCAGCAGAAAATGTTTCATGCATTGTCATGCTGATTTCAATATTCATTTGAAAATTCAATTACGCTAACATATGAATTTAAATTTGAATTCAAAACTTCAAGTAACAGGAAAATTTTTAAATAAATGTTAAATTCAGAGAGAAAATGCATACAATCATTTTTAAAAGAAATCAATAGAAAAATTATACTACTGATCCAATAATTACATAAAAGTGATTTTAATCAATTACTAAAAAGTTATTTTTAAGAATGTAATATTTTAATGACTAAAAGAATATCAATCAATAGAAAAGAACAGATAGTTGTAAATAGAATCTCACATATATAACCAAACAAGGTTGACAAATTAGCCAGCTAATAAAATATGGAGAAAGTCCTTTTTAATAATAGTGCTAGAACCTCTGTGTATTTAGGTATACTTAATAATAATTATTATTAATATAATTATAATAATTTTTAATTTATTAAAAACAAAATATATTTAAAATGCCTAATCTCCTTAAATATAAAAAGTAAAAATGATTTTCCCCCCCTTAGGAGTTATGCAAATGGAAAAAAAGGCATTTTCTGATCCTTGTAACAGCAACAACAGAAAATCTGCAAATTCACAACTTTCATGAATTTATGGTCATTTGGTAATGAACTAGACTAAAGTGTAAAAACCAGCACTCCAAACAAAGTTTTCTCATTTGGAGCATACTCAAGTAGATAAAAATGAGAATTTAATTTAAAATAGAAAAAAAAATTGAGTAAAATTATTCATGTCAGCAAGAATAGATATATTAAAAATAAAGAAACATTTCACTCTAGCCAGAATGGCAATTGTTAGGAGTATAAGTAACAATAAATATTGGAGAGGTGGGGAAAAAGGTACACTCATACATTGTTGGTGGGACTGCAATTTAGTGCAACGACTCTGGAAAGTGGTATGGAAGTTCCTAAAAAATTAGAAATGACACTACCACATGACCTAGCTATCCCACTTCTCAGTATATATCAAAAGATTTAAAATGAACATACTACAGTAGCTCAGTCACATCATTGTTTATAACAGCACAATTCACAATAGTCAAGCTCTAGAACCTTTCAACAGATGAATAAAGAAAATGTGGTATACACATATACACACACAGACACACAGACACACACAATGGATTGTTATTTACAATGGAGTATTATAGCTTTTGCAGGTAAATGGATATAACTAGAAACTATCATGCTAAGTAAAATAAGCCACTTCCCAAAAATCAAAGCTCAAATATTTTCTCTGATATGTGGAAGTTAATTCAAAGGAGGGGGATTAGAGTAAAAAAAAAAAAAGTAGAAGAAAGATCAGCAGAGTAGACAAAGGGGAATGAAATGAATGGAGGAAAGATAGGATAGAGAAAGATAGTGGAAAGAATCTGACCTAATTTTCCTATATACATATATGAATATACCACAGTGAATCTCACCATCATGTATATCCACAATACACTAAATTTAAAAAAAAATCTCTAAATAAAAAGCAGAAAGAGTAGAAGGAAAGAAACAAGTGGAAGGAAGAGGGAGAGAAAGGGAAAGTACTTGGGACTGAATTAGAACAGGTTAAATTCCATCCTTTTACAATTATATCAAAATTAATTATAATGCTATGAATGTCTAAAAATAAAAATAAAAAATAGTGAAAAAAAGACATGAAGGATAAAATAAATGAATAAATAAAAATACATATACAGAAAAATGCACACACAAAAGAGTAACAAAAGCAAAACTGAAGCAGACTTCTGAATATTATACAAGCCAAAAAACAATGAATTAACAAATAAAGGGTAGAAAGAAAAGAGAAAAAAACGTGCACTCTCAATTTTATTTACAGAAAAACACAGAACATTTTTCTAAGTGAAATAAGCCATACTCAGAAAGTCAAGCATCGAATGTTTTATCTCTTATGCAGAAGATAGACCAAAATAAGGTAAAAAGGGAGAATATGATGGAAAAATCCTGTCAAAATAGAAGGGAGATGAGTGAACTACAGGAAGGGGATAGAAGGAATAGGTAAGGAGGAAGAACTGAAGAGAAAATAAATGGAATGAAATTGTATGAATCGTGTATGTACATATATAAACATACCACCATGAATCTAACCTTTGTGCATATCCATAAAACACTAATTTTAAAAAAACTATAAATAAATAGAAGGAAGACCAGCAGAGTATAGAAAAAGGAACAGCATGAGAGAGGAGAGTTGGAAAAGAAGTATCAGGACTAAAGTGGAGCAAAGTACATTCCACGCATCTCTGATTATATTAAAACAAATCCCAATATTATGTATAACCATAATGCACAATAAAGCACTAAAAATGAAAATTCCTTCAAATAATATAAAAGAAATAAGGTTATATCTGATGAGCACTTGTAGGCAGCAATAGACTATGTGGTAGGCTGAGTTATCTCTCTAATCTCCATACAAATATATTCATATCCTAACCATTGGAGCCTGTGCACACTATTTTACATGGCAAATATTTGCAATAAATGATTAATTTACAGATACAGAGAGGAGATTATTTTAATTATATGAGTCAATTCTGAATGTGATCACAATTATTCTTATGAGAGGAACAGGAGGTTTGAGGAAGAAAGAAATATGATCAAGGAGAAACAATGGTGGTTCCACAGACAAGAAAGCCCATCAGAACTGGAAAGAAACAAGGAATCAATTCAACTCCAGAACATGAAAAGAAAGTGTCTCATCAACTATTGAAGATCAGCATGGTGAGGCTGATGTCAGCCTTCAGCCTTCTAGAGCAGTGAGAACATGAATTACCATTGCTTTAATACACCTTATTTATATTATTTCATTACAGAAAACATGATAAAAATAATACATGCTATAGCAGATATTAAAGGGAATTCTTCAGGTAGAAAGTATATAATGCAATACAGATCTCTGGGTTTACACAGATAATTGAAGTATACTCTAAAAGAGGAATATCTGAAGGCTAGAATGAAGTTTTTTTTTTTTAATGGCTCTAAAAGTTAATTGTAACCTCTAAAGCATATGCTTTATAAAATAATGCATAGATTTTAAACAAATTTTGAATATAAAAATAAAACTACATATTCATAATGAAGTTGAATGAAAAACACAAAAAAGTTAGAATCTTTGGAAAACTGCAAACTGACTGTAATTTAATCAAATCTTATGAATTTAGATGTTCCTTGTAATCAGCATATGCACCAATGAAAGATACATTGTCAGACTGAGAATATAGGGAGTTTTAGTTATACGTTCTAGACATCAAACCTGTTTTTAAACATAATAATTGATATAGGAAAAACTGGAAAAATATCTACCATGGAAACATTGAGATAATGTATAGAAAGAGCAGAAAATTAGACCTTAGGAAATATAACACTGTAATCACTATTACATGATTATAAGTCATAAATTTCTTAGGAAGATAAAATATTACAACCTAAAGGTGGACATAGCTAAAACTAGAATTCATAATATATTTATCAAAACTATATAGAATAATGAAAGGATAAAAAATTAAAATTATAGTTGAAGATATTTGCAGCCTCCCTTGGTAACAGATACAACAATATAAAGAAAACAAACAGTTTTTTAAAATGTGCATCAAAAACTCTCCAAGAATAGCATATTTTGGATTATTTTAAAAGTACCTTAACACATATAAAAATTGAAATTCTGAAAAGAAACATCATAGGCCATGTGCAATTAAACCAACTGTGAATGAAAAAATAATATGTGTACATTTACCAAATATATTGAGAAACCTAGTTCTAAAGAAAACATATGTTCAAAAGAAAAATGACCATGGAAATAAGAAAAAAGTTTTGAAAATGATAAAAATAAAAGTACAGCATAGTACAATATATAGGATGTAGCTAGAACAATGTTTAGTGATGAATTATGTCAGATGCTTCTATTAGAAGGTAAGAAATTTCTTTAAATGATTCTGTATTCAGAAACAGGATCTAGAAAAAAAAGAAATTTATATTATTCATAAGAATAGAAACTTATGAAATTAAAATTTTTAAAATAGGGAAAATATATAAAGCCAAATTCAATTTTTAATAAATAAAAAAGTTAATCTTGAGTAAACTAACCAAAAATATAACAAAAGGTTATAAGAAAATATTAGAGGACTGAAGTTGCGGCTCAGTGGTAGAGGGCTTGCCTAGCATGTGCAAAGCACTGGGTTTGACATTCAGCACCACATAAAAATAAATAAATAAGGGGTTGGGGTTATGGCTCAGTGGTAGAACACTTGCCTAGCATACTCAAAGCCCTAGGTTTGATCCTCAGCACCACATAAAAATCAATAAAATAAAGGTATTGTGTCCAATCACAATTAAAACATAATAAAGAAAGAAAGAAAGAAAGGTATTGTGTCTAACTACAACTAAAAAATTTAAAAAAGAAAATATTGTAAATAAAACAGCAGTCATTAATTCAAATTCTATTGACAATAGTATAAAAAATAAAGGAATACCAAGAGTAACTCTATATCAATAAAACAACTTAAATGTAATGGTTAAATGCAGTAAAACAGCCAATATACCCTCAGAAATATGAAGAAAACTTGAATGTTGCTACCTTGTAAAGAAATTAACTTTCTAGTTAAAAACCATTTAAGAAAGAAAACTCCATATCTGATGTCTTCATTGATGAACTCTAACAAAGTTCAAAGAATTTATAATACCAATTCTACAAAAAAGTACACAAATATTAAAGAGCAGGAAAGCATAATCTTAAAAAACACAAGGAGACATTATAGAAATGTAAACCACAGACCTATATAGCTCATGACTATAGAGGCAAAAATTCTCAATAAAATGTTAGCAAATAGATCCCACAATTCATGGGAAAGAAAAGACAACTTTGCCTTTTTGGGTGAATACCAGCTCAGTTCAAGAGTCAAAATTCAATTCATGTAGATCATCATCCAACAGACTAAACCATATAAAATAATTGATAGGAAAACTCTAAAAATGAAGTAAATTTATGGTACTAACTCTTAGTAACATAAGATTTGAATGAAGCTTCACCAAACTAATAAAAAGCATCTATAAAATATAGGTAAATTGTTAAAGACTAAATGGTTTCTTTTAAAGTCATCTCTTCTATTCAACCTTATACTGGCTAGTGCAATGTTACAAAAATATATAAAAATGATAGTGTTTTTAAAGATACAAAAATATCTACAGGTTAAGATGAAATGGTCATCCACATAATGTCTTAAAGAAACATAAACAGAATAAGATTAATCAATGCTTTACAACATATGAAAATGTAAATTCAATCTAAAATATAAAAATATTACAAAACATACATGAGGTTTTTATGTTAGAAAAGAACAGTAAGAAATTATTTATAGGATAATGCACATAAATACATATATGTGATATATAATGTTTAATTTGAGGAAGCACCAAAATTATCAGTTACTTTGATGTTAAAAATACTGAAATTTTCATTTGCTTAAAATTTTAATGGATAAATATTAAGATAGAAATATGGGATTCTATGCAATATTGAAGCTTACTTATTATAAAATATTTTAAAATCTAAAATGTCTAAAATAATTCTGGAAATAAATATAATTTTGGAGAAAATGTTAGAGAAATTACTTTGCCTTCTTTCCAAATGCACAATGAAGCAGTGATGATCAATACAGTTGGATTAAAGAAATGGGAGAATAAAAGTTTTAGTAATGGACCTACAACTAGTGAATTTATTTTCAGCAAGACTTAAAAGGAATTTAATGTGAAACGGTTTTTTAAATAAACAATTCATAACACATGAAAGTAGGAAAAGAGAGTAAAAGGAAAGAAGAAAAAAGGAGAGAGGGAAAGAAAGAGATAAAAAATAAATTGAAAAATAAATAATCAGGAATAGGAGATTGAGGTGAGAGTCTAAAGGAAGAAAGGAAGGAAGGAGGAAGGGAGGTTGGTAATATTAACATGGATTTTTAAATGATATCTTTAAAAATAATGAGTAAATATATGTAAAAAGACAACATTTTTATGAGAAATAGCAATGATAAGACTTTGTGACCTGAGTAAGGCATAGACTCTTCTGATACAACGTTCAAAAATATTTCCTATTAAAGAAAATAATATTAATCTGTGCATGACTTAAACATGATCTTCTTTAAAAAACACATCACTTCAAGAGTAAAAAGACAAATTAAAGAGTGAGATAATATATTTGATCATCACATATCAGTTAAAAGATTTTTATACAATATGTGAAACCTTCAAACTCAATAAATATGAATCAATCCCAAAATATTTGCAAAAGTTTAAGCAAACACTTCACAAAATATGACATACATTCACTACATGAATTTAAGAAAGTGCAAATTGGAATCACAGTAAGATACCACTATATATTTTCAAAATGACCAAAAAATATATATATATATGTATATATACATACATATATATATATATATATATATATATATATATATGTACACATACCAGGGTCTGACTAAACATTTTTGCCACAATACCCAGGTATGCCACACCAATGTAATTATCTAAATTAAATGAAAAATCTGTTCTCAGGGAAACACTTGTACTAAAAGTTTACAACCGCTTTATTCCCTTATTACTAAAATCTGTCCAAAATCCAAATGCTCTTCAATGGGATAATAGGTGCATTTGTGGTGAACTAATATGATGCAATAATACTCAACAAGAAAACAAATGTGTTACTGATGTTCACCAAAACATGGAGAAAACCTAAGTAAAATAAACCAAATTCAGAGGATATGTGCTAGTGATTCAGTTTATATATTGTATTGGGAGAAAGGTAAATCATTATATGTATTATCCTGAGAAAGATAAATAAACAGGGACAGAAAGCATCAGTTGTTGCCCAGACTTGTAGTGTGAGGGGGAGCAAATCTCAAGGGAGCACATGATAGTTGTAAGGAATGTTTCAGCTATTAGATATCATGATTATAATGATAGTTGCATCAATTAGTGCTTTGTTCAAATTAAAAGAACTGTATAAATAATTGCCAATGCAATTTTATATAAATTACATTTCAATAAAAAGTGAAAAAATCAGAAGATTTTTGTTAATTCAAATTACTGAAATATTTTTCAATGGAACAGAAATAATCCCACATCCATGGGATTGATAAATAGACTTTCATTAAAATAAAGAAAATATTAATAGAAAAATACTTTTAAAACATGATATATAAAACACAGAATGAGAATGTATTTTCAAGTTGCATGTGTCATAAAGATTCATTCAGGAAATGAAAAGCTATTCTCTATAAAAACATTGAAAGTAAATGGTTTGCACTCTTCAGTCAAAACAAATACAACCTCATGTTTTGTAAAAGAGATTTACCTTACAGGCAAAGACATCTACAGTCTGTAAGTGAAAGGTTCAGAAAAAAATATAAAAAGGAAATGGAGACCAAAAGCAAGAAAATGTGGCTATTCTCATATGACTGCAAGCCAAAATTAATCACAAGAACAAGAATGCAGTTCATCTTCCTAAAGGAAATCATCCAACTACAAGAATACTGATTATAAATGTTTGCGCCCAAACATAAGTGCACCCACACATGAAACAAATCCTTCAGAATATAAAGTATCAAATAGACCACAATACAGTAATACTGGATAATTTTAACCCACTTATCTCAACATTATATGTGTCATTTAGACATAAACTAAATAAAGACTTTTAAAACTGAAAATACTATTGATAATATGGACCTAACAGACATCTATAGAATACTTCATCTATCTACAGTTGAATTTACATTATTCTAAGTGGAACAAGAATTTTTCTCTAAAATAGACAATTCTAGATAACTGAGGGCATACACCAAGTCTTAGCAAATGAGAGAGAGACAGAGAGAATGAATTCTTTACATTTTCTTACATTCTATCATAATATTGGAATATAATTAGAAAACAGCAATAATATAAAAAAACAGGAAATATATTAACAACAGGAGATTAAATAATACAGTTTTGAATGAGGAATGGATCATAGAAAAAAATCGGGAGAAGTAAAAATATTATTGGAAACTGATGAGAATAAACAACACATAAAAATCTCTGGGACAGAATAATGGCAATTCTCAGAGGAAAGTTTATAACACTGAGTTCCTATGTTACGAAAATATAGAGATCCCAACTAAACAATGCAATTTTACACTTTGAAGCTCTATAAAAAGAAAAAATATTTCAAAAACAAAAGAGAGGATAATAATTAAGAGCCAAAATCAATAAAATTGAGAATAAAAATCAATACAAAGGATCCATTATGGTTTTGATATGAGGTCTCCCACAAAAGTTCATGTGTAAGACAATGCAGAAAATTTAGAGGTAAAATGAATGGGTTGTTGGAGCTTTAACTTATTAGTGCATTAATCTCCTGATATGAATTAACTGTGTTGACTGTAGGCAGGCAAAGTGCAGCTGGAGAAGGTAGATCAATAGGGTTATTATTTTGGCAGCTAAAGTATTGTCCCTGGTGACCTGATTCTTCTGCTTACTGACTACCTTGTTCTGAGCTGCTCTTCTTCTCCACACATGACCATAATGATGGTCTATCTCAGTTCAGTTCCAGACCAATGGATTTGGGCTTCTTTGAACTGAGACCTCTGAAATCATGAGTACCCAATAAACTTTTCCTCTTTTAATTGTTCTTGCAGGGTCTTTTGGTCACAGTGACAGTGCATGATGATCAAATGGGTTTCATCCCAAGGGTACAAGATTTCTCCAACATACCCAAATTAATAAATTTAGTTCACCATATAAATAGAGTTAAAAACAAGAAACACACAATCATCTAAATTGATGTATGAAAAGGCTGATGGAAACAGGATTAATACCGCCAAGCCTTGGTTCTTTAAAAAGAAAAACAAGATAAAAAAAAAACACAAAAAAGAAAAAAAGAAACCTTAGCCAAACTAACCAAAAGAATGAGAATGAGAAGACACAACTAAAACTAAATAGAGATTAAAATGTATATATCACCACAGATACTTCTAAAAACTCAGAGAATCATTAGAAACTATTTTGAAAATTTATACCCCAATAAGATAGGAAATCTAGAAGACACTGATAATTTTCTAGACACACAGAGATATCCAAATTGAACCATGAGGATAGATAAAACATAAACAGACCAATATCAAGAAATAATATTCAAATAGAAATTAAAAGTCTTCCAACAAAAAAAAAATACCAGACTCAGATGAAATCTAAGCCAAGTTCTATAAAGAAGAACTAATGCCTATCCTCTTCAAATTATCTTATAAAATATAAAGGGGGAAAATATTGCCAAAATTTATTCATTAAAGCTAATATCAAAATGGATGGCATTGGAAAAGATAATGCTAAGTGAAGTTAGCCAATCCCCAAAATATAAATGGGAGGATTAGATGAATTCTAGATAAGGAAGAAAGGTTGGAGGGAAAGGGAAGAGGCAGAGGATTAGCAAGGGCTGTGAAATGTGATGAACATCATTATCCAAAGTATATGTATGAAGACTCAAATTGGGTGTCAACTTACTTTATATATAAACAGAGATATGAAAAAATGTGGTATATATGAGTAATAAGCATTGTAATGCAAAAAAAACCCCAAAGTACATGTATAAAGGCATGAATTGGCAAGAATATACTCTACATTCAAAGATATGAAAAATTAGACTCTATATGTATGATAAGAATTATGATGCATTCCACTGTCGTGTATTTTAAAAAAAAATAAAATCAATAAAACTAAAACAAATAAATAAATAAATAAGGATGGAGATATAAAAAAAATAAAGCTAATATCAATCTGATAATCAAACCAAATACACATCAAAGAAAGAAAACTTCAGATAACTATTTTTGATAAATATAGATGCAATAATCCTTTATGAAATATTGACAAGACCACATTGAAAATCACATTACAAAGATAGTGCCTGATGATCAAATGGGTTTCATCCCAAGGGTGCAAGATTTCTCCAACATACACAAATTAATAAACGTAGTTCACCATATAAATAGAGTTAAGGACAAGAATCACACAATCATCTAAATGAATGTATGAAAAGCATTTGAAGAAATCCAATACACATTCATGTTAAGAATGCCAGAGAAAAGAGGAATAGATGAAACTTACCTAAACATTGTAAAGGCTATAAACCCAAGGCTGCCAACATACTGAATGGAGAAATATGTAAAACATTTCCTCTAAAATCGAAAAAAAGAGAAGGATGACCCTTCTTATCATTCCTATTTAATATAATTTTTGAAACTCGAGCCAAAACAATTAGGAAGGGGAAAATTAAATGAATATACATACCAAAAAGATAAAATTATCTGTTTTATAAGAATATTATCCTATATATAAAAGACCCAAGATAATTCACCAGAAGATTTCCAGAACTACTAAATTAAGCAAAATACCAGAATGCAAGATCAAAAAACAAATCAATTACTTTTCCATAATGCAATAATCAATTTGTTAAAAAAAGAAATCAAGAAAACCATCATATTCACAATAGCCTCACAAAATACAATAAAATCTAACTACGGAGGTGAACAACCTCAACAATGAAAATTATGAAACAGTGAAAAAATAAATTAAAGAAGAACTTAGAAGATGGAAATTCCTCCCAAATTCATGTATAGGTAAAATCAATATTGTCACAATAACCATACCACCAAAAGCAATATACAGATTCAATGCAATCCTCACCAAAATACTAAGGTCATTCTTCATAGAACTAAGACCCAGTAATTAGACCAGAAAATTTGCTACTCCTGGAAAAATTTACTACTCACCATTCCAAATTTCCTAGGCACTGACTTTTTTAAACAAAACTCCTAAAGAATAATAAACAAAACCAAAAAGAATTAAATGGATGGTAAGAAATTAAAAAGTTTCTTCAGCAAAGGAAAGAAGAGCATGAAAAACGAGCCTCCAAATTGGAGAAAATCTTTGCTAGCTTCTCCTCCAACAGGGGATTATTATCCATAACAAAAAGAACTAAAAAAATCTGAACACTTAAAAAAAAAAATCTTTATTAATAAATGGGAAAAAGAACGAGACAGAGGCTTCTCAAAATAAAAAATACAGCTGGGCACAATGGGCATTCCCCTCTAATCTCAGTGGCTCAGGAGACTGAGGGAGGAGCACCATGAGTTCAAAGCCAGCCCCAGCAAAAGTAAGGCACTAAAGATCTCAGTGAGACCCTGTTTCTAAATAAAATACAAAATAGGGATGGGGATGTGGCTCAGTGGTTGAGTGTCCCTGAGTACCCCACCCCCTCAAAATAGAGAAGGAGAAATACAAATGGCCAACAAATATATGAAAAAAAATATTAAACATCCCTAGCAATCAGAGAAATATAATTCCAAGCTACATTGAGATTTCATCTCACTCCAGTCAAAATGGCAATCATCGAGAATACAAATAATAATCAATGCTGGCAATGATATGGTGAAAAGGAATACTCATACTTTGTTTGTGTGGCTTCAAATTAGTATAACCACTCTGGAAAATAATATGGAGATTCCTCAAAAAGCTAAGAATGAAATCAAGATATGATCCGGCTATTCCACTCCTCAGTATTTATTCAAAAGAAGTAAAATTTGCATATGATAGTAATGTAAGCATATTGATATTTACACCAGAGCAACTCACAATAGCCAAGGTATGGAATCAGCTAAGGTTCCCATCAACAGATAAATGAATAAAGATGAAAACACAGTATAAAAACATATATGGTTGCAGGCCTGGGCAGCAAGAAGTGTTGCAGCTCTTAGGGGTGGGCTGTGTCCTCTAGTGCTGCAGCAGACCCCAAGAGCTCACCTTTAATTCTTCTTTGGGGGTTCTTGTCTCATGAATTACAAGAATGAAATCCAGAGACCAAGTGATTGAATGTAAGAAGATTTATTCCTGTGTACACAGAAACAGAACTCTGCAGAGCCCTAGAGGGGAACTGACAAAGGTTGCTGGCTAAGAGTGCTAGTCTAGAGGTTTATAAAGCACTTGAGTCAATGCTATTGGTCCAAACTTATGCTGAGTAGGATTTGAAAAAAGTACCAATGCTATTGCTCCAAAATTAGGTTAATTAGGGTTGGAAAAATACTAATGTTATTGATTGGGCCCTAAATCCCATTCAGGTTTGCTTTACTCCCATTTTCTCCCTGCTTCTCTAAAAGCAGGAGATTGAGGTCAATGAAATGAGCATGATGCTTGGGAAATGTCTAAAGCTACAATGTATGTGTGTGGAGCAGGAGTTTGCATTGGGCCAAGCTAAACTGTGGCATGATGATGGGTTGGTGCACCTTGGCTCACGTATACTACTGACCCACTTTGACTCAGTCCCTAGCTGACTACCTGTGCCCCAGCTCACGGAGATTCTTTCTCTTATTAGTTACTCCACAACTTGCTTGGCTGCAATGCTGCCACTTCTCAGGGATCAGTTGGGTAGCTTTGTGGTCAGGGAACCATGTCACTATCCTATGTATCTATATGAATTTACCAAAGTGAATTTCATATATATATATATATATACATATATACATATATATATATATAAAATATCTGTGATATATATATATAGATATATAGATATATATTCACACACATATATGTAGAGAGAGAGAGAGAGTAATAATTTAAAAAAATGTAAGTAAATAAAAGAAAGAAAAGTAAAATAGAAGAAAGGGAAAGAGGAAGAGAGGGAGAAAAGAAAAGGGGAACTACTCTAAGTGCTAAATTGGGAGCAAATTATATTCCATGCTTATATATTTATGCCAAAATAAACCCTGATATTATGTATAACTATAATGCACTCACTAATAAACTCTATTTTGCTAATACCAGGAAGTAAAATGTAAGGTACTAAGGATTGAAATTGATCAATTTTTATGTGCATGTAAAATTATGGCATAAGGAGTCCTATCATATGTAATTATTAAAAATCAATAAAATACATAAAATATAATAAAAATACACCGGTAAACATTTATTAATTAGATGTATTTGACTTTCAAATTTAAAATATACAATAATCATATCAAACTGTTTCCATCCTAAATATCTTAAATTTAAAATGTGATTAACACATTTTATTCAATTCAACTTCCTTCATTCAGGTTTTGTGGGTTTATTTGTTTACATATTGTTTTAGAGGTAAAATAATATGTGGTGTTTATATTTTCCAAATTCTGTATTTATTATTTTGGTGAAATATAGACAAATAAATAATTATAATTTAGTCCATATTACTTTAAATAATACTACCAGATTCTCTCTCTCTCTCTCTCTCTCTCTCTCTCTCTCTCTCTCTCTCTCTCTCTCTCTTTGCTTTTTTTCTTAAGAAACAGAGTCTCACTGAGTTGCTTTGCATCTTGTCATTGCTGAGACGTGCTTTCAATTCATAATCCTCCTGCTTCAGCCTTCCTAGCTGCTGGGATGAGGGGCATGTGCCAACAAGCCTGGTTTACTAACAAATTCCAAATCAGAGAAAATTTTAACTGACAGACATACAAAATGTCTATATTGAATGTCTATATTTACTCACAATTGCTTTTCTTTCTTGAATATAATGAGAGTCCCCTGGAAAAACACAATTAAAGATAGCTCTGTATAGGATCAATTTAAGTTGATTTGAAATTGACTCCCTGAGAAAGCAGCTAAGAACATTATTATGGTCTTCCTTTTACTTTCAAATGATTAATTAAAAGAAAACCTAAAATTTCCCTTTAACCTTCTTTCTGTTTTGAGAGCCTTTTTAATTTATTTCAATTGAATTGTACATGATGCCATAAGAACAACAATTTACCATTGGTCCTTCGCTCCTAATTTTCAGACAGTCAAAAAACATATTTAGACAGTTTTAGAAAGGAAAAAAGAAGCAGCATGGTCTGATAATCAGATCCATTCACTTGAGTTTTCAAGACATTGATGCCATTAACATGTTGTATATGCAGAAAATACATCAGGGAACTGCATCATTTCTTTTTTGAGTATTAATTCTTTTTCATAGAGAGAAACTTAATAAGCAGATAAATATTTAACATATAGCAATGATTTTTGAAATAAAAGAAACATAACAAGTGAAGGAAGATATGTGATAAGTGTGAGCCTTCTTGAATGGCATCTAAAGTCAGGGAATGGACCATGAAAAAGTCAGAAGTAACAACAAAAGCAAGAATCTAAGGAACAGGCTTAGCACATTTATTTTTAATTTTTAATTGGCACCTTATAATTATACTTAGTAGTAAAGTTCAGTGTGACATATTCATGCATTTACATAACATAATTTGATCACTTTCATTCCCCAGTACCTTCTCTTATTCTCGTAAGAAACACCTGTAACATCTCACTTTTTTGTCTCTCTTAAGTTTCCACATATGAGAGAATACAAGATCCCTGATTTTCTTGAGTCTGGTTTATTTTACTTTACGTGATACTCTCAATGTCTGTCCATTTTCTTGAAAATGACATAATCTCGTTCTTCACCACAGAATAAAACTCTGTTGTGTATATGCCCCACATTACCTTTATTCATTTTTCTATTAACAGATACCTCGGCTGATTCCATAACTTGACTATTGTAGTTGAACTGCTACAAATAGATACACATGTATTGCTGTTTTAAACTGACTTTAATCCTTTTGAATAAATACCAAGGAGTGGTATAGCTATGTCATATAATGGTTTCCTTCCTAGTCTTTACAGAAATCTCTATGCTAACTTCCATAGTGTTTGTACAAATACACAATCCCACCAATAATATAAAAGCCTGGCAACTTTTAGAATCAGCAAGGAGACTGGCATCACAGGAGGAACGCAATAGAGACACTTAGAGAAATTGTTTGGAACCTTGGTGATAAGAAGCTACTAAAAAATTTCAGTATGTTCATGTCATAATTAAAGTTACCTTTTTCAAATATTATTTTATTTGATTTTTGGAAAATAATTTTAGAAGATTAAAAATAAAGAAAAAGAGCAATACAAAATTTCAGGGAAAGTGTAACTATGAAGGTGACTTTAGTGAGAACTTCTATGAGACTGATATGATTATTTCTCCATTGAACTCTCCACAGAAGTAATAAAGAAAAATATCTCAGTATAACTGCAAACTATGTCCTGACACCAGGATGGGTGGATTAGATTTGAATGGAAGTGGTAAGAGGTTATTATGTTTTGGATTTATTTTAAAAACATCATGGAATGTAGTGGGATTGGAGACAGACTTAGAATGGAAGAGAGGAGTTCAAAATGATCCTAAGTCTTGGAGCCTAAACTCCTGATTGTAGATATACAATGCTTACCTTGAGAACATTGTAGAAAGGCAAGTTTGGAACAGGAGAGGGAAAGTCAAGTGTTCCCCTTGACTTTGGACAGTAACGTTGATATTCTTTTACACATTCAAGTGGATATTTTAAACCAGCATTAGACATGTGAACCAAGGAAGAGAGGATTTTAACTTGGAAATCCTAAGTATATGAATGACATTTGAAATTACACGACTGGATAAGATTGATTGAGGATTGACTTTAGATAAAGTGATTCCAAATTCTGGTGTCTCTTTGATATTAGCTAGGATATAATAAATGATACTAATGCTGGACTCTGTTCTGATTTACAAAACCTATAAATAAAATGTGAGTATTTATAATTTTTAAACTACAGTAACTTCTAAAGTGCAGCCACTGGCATAGGGAGAAAATAATTAGTGTCATGAAGAAAGGAGAAAATTTGAAAATTAAGCCCTGAGCTATTGCAATACAGATACAAAGAAGTGATCAAGCAAAGAAACTACAAAACAGGTACCAGTGAGGTTTATTTAAAAAATGGCATTTAAACTATTAACCTAGCAATGAAGATAGTGTTTGCCCAGGGAGGAAGGAATTATCTTTCTCAGATGCTTCTGAAAAATTGAGTTAGTGGACTTGTGAGATCACATTCAAGGCAGACAATAAGGGGTGGTCAATGAGTAGCACAGGATACTGGTGATATAAGGTGTGAGGTGTATCTCCTTTAGCTATGAGTAAGCAGGCAGAGCTCCAGGAGAAAGGGACTCACACACAGGAAATTAAAGAACAGAAGAATGGCTTAGCAGGTCATAGAAAACTTCTAAACAGAGGGATTGTCATGCAGGGATATAAAGAAAAGATATAATGATTCTGGGAGTTGTAAGCATTGAAATATAGTGATATTCATTATATTAGTATAATGAATGAATGGTAAGAGATGAAGCCATAGAGAATGACAATTTACGTCGTGAAGTCCTTAATATTCTAGGGTGTCAGGCCAATATGTTGAGCTTTACCACAAGGCAATCCAGGAGACATTGAAAATGCAAATTTTTTTAAATCAAGGTATCATTGAATAAATGTTAAAATATGCATATTAACAGTGAAACGAAAAGAAAAATTATCCTTTCGAGTTTTCATGTGTTTAAGTATGTTTGAACATTTTGAATTTTTTTTTCACTTTCTAATTACTCCATGAACATCTCTCAATAACTGCACATCTTCTCACTACTATTTTAATTTATACTTTTTTGATTAATTTTGACCTTAGCTCTTCATGTGTTTATTGGGCTTTTGAATTGCTTTGGTGAATTAACTTGTAAGTCTTGCATATTTTTCTTCCATGTATTTCACTGCTTTCACTGATTTAAGAGCAAGGTTAATGTATTTGAGAAAGGTAAAAGTCTCCATTATTTTAAACAATTTTCAGGATTTAGTGTCTATCCTCTGAATTTTGCTGCAGTGGAAGAGATCTGCCTCATTTAAGGTCCTCGGGGTCAACCTACATCAGTAACTGGTGGGTATTGGTGTATAAAAGGCAGTCCATCTGACCTCATAGTGTCACACCTCTGAGGGTTCATCATAGTCCCAGTGCTCCCTATGTTAGTATGTTTGGATGTGAGATGTCTCTGAATAAGGTCACATGGCAATGCAGGAGTGTCCACAGGTGAAATGTTTAGATTAGGAGAGTTGTGTCCTAATCAGTAGATCAATTCTCCTGATGGATTAATAATTTAATGGATCACTAGGTTGTAACTGTAGGTAGGTAGGGCATGCCTGGAAAAAATAGTTTTGTCCTTTGCAGATTATTTTGGCTGAGCTCCTTACTCTCCCCTCGCTGCGTCCTGCTGTAATAAGCTGAGCAGCTTTCCTTTCCCATGCCCTTCTGCCATGTTTTAACTCATCTGGAGCCCAGAGTAATGGAGTTGGCTGATCATGGACTGAAGTTCTGAAACTATAAGCACAAAAATATATTTTTTTCTCTTCTAAGTTATTCTTATCATGTATTTTTGTCACAGAAACCAAAAGCTGAGTAACACAGGAATCATCTGTGATTGTGATACCACTGGATGAATATATCCCTACAGAAGATCTTACTCTCTTTATCACCCCAAATGTTGATACTGAGAACACTCACCAATAAATTTTCAAACATATCACCTTCTTAGAGACAGTCCCAAAGGAATCCAATCTAAGATGCCGTTATTTCTCAACAGTACTGTTTTGGAAATGAAATATAAAATATACATGAAATTATCACATTAACCAGTAAACACTGTTTTTATGTACTATTCATATATATTAATAAAATTTAAACACATATATATGTATAATTATATATCTTTATGCTTCTTTCTTTAAAAATTGTATTCATAAAACTAACATTATTTTTCAAAACTTTTATTATAAAAGGAAGTAAAAATGTCACATCATATCCCTACATTTTTAGGGTTGCCAAATTATTAATTATTTAATGAGTTTTTATAAAAACATTTTTATTTCTTATCAATAGATTATATAACTATTTTTATGTTTATAAAAATATTCCTACTAAAATGGATGTTTTTGTAATATGAATTTGCACATATCTTGTGGACTTTATTTTTCAGTAATTTATTGCTCCTACTTAACATTGGTAAATAAGGAATCTATTCATTTGTGTTTAATTATTATGAACAGGCAATTTATTAAACACTTTATTAGTTCAAAAATATATTTTAGCTGTTATCCTTGTAGTTTTAGTGTAGATAATCTTAGCTTTATTAATCAAATCAGAGTTGTTCAAAACACTTAGCAAAATGACAAGCATAAAGCAGCAGCTGAAGAAATTTAGGAATATATGATTTAAGTAATGAAAATTATTCTTCTCTTTACTCAACATAATTTTTGGGGGGTTAGTTTTCAATTCATTAGATACCACATCCATTAAACTTTTATATACTATAATTAAATTGTTATGCTGTACAAGAAAGCATGTTTTATCCTTAAGTGGCAATGCTTCCAGTCTTACAACCATAAATATGGCAATTGCTGGGGCAAGTTGGTAGTATTTTTATCATAAGAAGTAAACTATCTTTATATCTTTTTAAGAAGGTTTTTTTTTTAAAAAAAATCACCATTATTGTATGCATTATTTTGTATGTATTTTTCCTTTACATTATTATTTTTACTAATTAGATGACTTTAACCTTCTCTTCAATCATTATTTATTCTTCTTTATCTGATAAATAGGTTCAATCTAGTAATATTTTTCTCTTGGATTTTTGTTTCTACAATTCACAAGCGGGACTGGTCTGGAAGCCTAGGTTTATTTGTTAGGTTTTGGTACAGTAACTTTATAAAATGATTGGTATACTCATTCAAAGGTGATAGGAGATATGATATAGAGAATGCCGTGACTACAACACACTGTAACTCCGAGGCCCATGGCTATGAGTCATACAGGACCAGAAGCACTTTTGTGAAACAAAAGAGTCAAAGTGGGAGTCAAGGTAGAGTCATGGCTGGTAGTTCATGACAGTACTTTGACTGCTCCTAAAAATAAATAAAGATTCTCTTAGAATCTTTTCAATTCAATTTTGGTAAGTTATATCCAAATACTAGCAAGACTATTTCATATTTTCAGATGACAACTTAGTGACTGATTTTCTTTTCTTATAACTCTAATTATGGGTGGACATTGCATAAGCAACCCAAATGAGAAATTAAGGTTAATATAGTTAATTTTATTTCAACACTTTGATTTTCTTTTAAGATTTTTAGCTGTTGATTTCTTGAAAATTTCTGCCAGTTTGTTAAGGTATTTTAATACAAGTTAAAACATTATTTCAAAGTTTTCATACCTTTTGCTTCATTTTACATTATTATTAAAGCTAGACAGTTTTGTTAGAATTTACATTGAATGATTTTTTTATGAATGTGCCTTCCAAAGTCCATTTTTCAAAATATATTGACAATTTCCTATAGCGAAAATCTATATAACTTCCCAACACTTTTTAATATTGACTTTAAGAGCAATAAATATTAAAATTGCCATTTTCCTGTTTTTTTAGTTGTAATAAGGCATATTTTATAATATACATTTTATTAAAGACCATGTTTTTCAGCTTGTTTTTAGTGATATTAAAATTAAAATCCCAAGGGATAGGCCAATTCAAATTTAAATTATTTAGAATATGATGTACTAATTTCAACAAATATATTGGTTTAAACCTAAAACATTTGTAAAATAGAAATCTAACTTTGAATTATATGTCATCCAGCAGTTTGTGATAAATCAGATAAAAGAAAGAAAACAAGTTTATATAATGGCTCAGTTGAAAGAATGTAAATGGATTTGTTTTCCTAATATAATGGTCAGCATGCACAGTTTATTGGTTTTATGAGAATTATATTGGTCTATGTAAATTATATTAGTTTCTGGTGAGACGAAAATAGGCTTGATGCTAAAATGTAATGATTCTATCCACTGTAGTTTTTTCTTTCCTTTGAAATATTCAAATAAAATGATGAATGATTTGTCAAGGACATCATTGTTAAAGGAAATCTAAGTAAAAACAAAATCATAAAACTGCCTGTTTAATTTTACCTTCTCCTTTAGTAATATGAAATATCTATCATAGAAAGCTGATATTTACTTGAAATGTACTTGATTTACTCTTTCTCTGTCATTTAATATCAAACCTCTAGTGAATTTTGCTCTTGGCCATTGGAAATCACAAAAAAATACTCTAAAAAATGTCATACCAAATTTCTGACCTCATGTCCTTTTTTACACAAGAGTCTTTTATGTTTTTGTCTTTTCCTTCTGCAAGGTGGGTGAAATGTGCACAATTTATAAAGACAAAAATCCAAAAGGTTGAAATCACTGTTCTCAAAAACCAAAATTTGTTATCTCCTGAAGATTCAATAGGAAAATTAAGAAAGCATTTCTAAGTTTTTTTGTACAATTTCATGTAAACTACTACTCTGGAACAGGGCTTTAGGAGAGAATGATCAATGGCATTCTTTCCCCTTCTCCCCATTCATTTCCAATCATGCAGTGTCAAAGAATTGGTTCATTTATTCTGATAACTTTTATTTAATTATTTTTCTCAGCCAAAATAATACATTTAAGACAATAGAAAGTATGTAAATAAAATAATAAATTTCATTAAGTGGATGCTGAGTATCTTGCTCAATGACAGAGGCTTCAAGTGTCAGAACCCAGAATATTTGGTGCATCATGAAAGAAACAAAGAGATAATGTGGGTAGTACATCCAATGCTGACTACAAATATTTCTGATAATTTTATTCTCTCCATTCTCTCTGACTTAATAGTAATATAACAACAGTTGTCCTGATAGCATTATGCACAATATTTTTGTCATGTAACTATTTTTTACAAAGATAAGATTGCAGTGTGTAAGATTGAAGAAAGTCAAGTTATGAGCTTGGGTCTCATGCTTATTGAATCTTTTGGTACGGGGTGTGACTGTGTATCTGTGTGTGTGTGTGTGTTCATGGCAAGTAGGAATGACAGTTACATGCACCCACACACATATATAAATACCTTAAATTGTTTTTACTGGGAAGTTTTACATAAAATACAAGCATTGAAAATTGTATGTATGTATGTGTGTGTGTATATATATCTTTATATAAAAAGTCATATGACTTTTTTTTTGTACCATGAATTGAACCCAAGGGTGCTTAACCACTGAGCGACTTCCTCAGCCCACTTTAAGTTTTGCTTTTTTTTGGGGGGGGTTGTCTGTTTTTATGTTGTTGTTTGTTCTATTGAGGCAGCATCTCACTATATTGCTTAGGGCTTTGTTAAGCTGGCTTTGAACTTCTGATCCCTCTGCCTCAGCCTTTAGAGTTGGTGGAATTAGAGGTGTGGGCCACCACGTCCAGCTGATTCTCTCTTTATATAAATAAAGAGCTCTTAGTGTGCTTAAACTTCGAGAAAATCTCTTAATGACAGTGTATTTTGGGGGATAATTTGTAACTGTTGAGATGTTCCCATTGCCAGTTTTCCACATTCAGTTTCTAATAGCTGCAGAAAAGAAGTGTGTCAGGTTGCAAAATGTTACTTCTCTCTCCAAATGCCACTCAAAAACACACTAACTTCCTGGGGGACCTGAAAGATTCAGTTTAAAAGAGAGAAATACCTATGACTCTAGCATGTCTATATGCCTAATCATAGTTACAAATAACTTTGGTCTGATTGGTGGAAATCTGTGGCATATAGCAGCTAATAGCAATCACTGGAGTCAAAAAAGCCTTGCTATGAATCACAGCTTTCAATTAGCTGGAGTTGCTTTTCCTCTCTATTTCCTCATTTTTAATGAGAACATTGGGTTGTTTTGAGGCTTAAATACATAATGTAAGTGAAATGCTAAGCAGACTGCCTGACATATAATGAGGACTCAATAAATGACAGTGATTATTACTTTTATTGAGACTACAAAACAGCCTTTGCTGATGGTTTTTAAAATCATCAATAACTAAAAAGCAAGTTACAATAATAATGAGGTGGCTTTGAGGATCAAATGAGACAAGCATATAAAATATGTCAGATGCTTTTCTCAATCTCATTCTCTACCTCTCCACTGGCCTCTGGTAAAAGAAAACATAGAATAGTGTTTTCCTATATTCACACTTTTTTTTCCCCACAACTGTTTCACAGCTGGTATCATTACCAATGTCACAAAATTATAGAACAAATATTTCTATTCTTAGTAAAATATTGCCTGTATTCAATAAGAGATCATTAAATTATTTTCATAGGTCATTTTAATGATACAAAAAGAAGCATAAAACGATTTTAAACTTTTTGTCATTTAAAGTCTCTTTTCTCTCCTGTTTATTGCATTTTTAAATATTTAGTTTATAGTAATTAAATGTAAATGTATTAGCCAGATGTGGTGGCACATGCCTATAATCCCAGCAGCTCAGGAGGCTGAGACAGGAGGATTGTGGGTTCAAAGCCAGCTTCAGCAACAGCGAGTTGCTAAGCAACTCAGTGAGATCCTGTCTCTAAATAAAATGTAAAATAGGGCCAAGGATTTGGTGCAGTGGTTGAGTGCCCCTGAGTTCAATCCCCAGTAACCCCCCCACAAAGGTAAATGCATTAGAATTACCATTGGTACTGTTATTTAAGTGAGCCCTTATTACCTTGACCATGAAAATTTTATCCTTTGGTTACTTTTAGTATAATTCTTTTTCCTCCACCCCTTCTGATTTCAAAACCTGACAAATTCCCAGAGTGGAATGCAGTTGCTTGTGCTTACTGGTAGATTCTTTCCTCTAGTGGAATTTGTCTCCTGTTAGGCAAGACTGCAAGATATTTCTTTCTGATTCCCTGGCCAAACTCTCAGACTCCTGCAGGTTCATAAACATATGTGGACATCCAGTCATGAAAATCCACTGTATGTGTAAGACTCTGATAGCTTCCAAATTGCCACATCAACTCTTCAAAACAACCCAGACTCTTTGGTTCTCTCCGTATACTATAGTGCCTCTGCTGGAGCCAACTTCATCACTGGTCCATGCTAATAAAAGCACAAAAATTCTGAGGGAGGAAAAGGCCTGAAATCATGACTCAAACAGAAAGTACTCTTCCCTTTCTATAAGTATTTTTTAATCAAGTCTCAATACTTATATTTCCCTACTTTAAAAATAATATTTTTGAGGGTGGAGGGAGTTTGTCTTCATCTTAGTCTTTAAAAAAATAACGTTAGCCCTCCACTACCACAGTGTATCCCAAATAATAAGCTGTCTATTAATTTAAAACAACCCATAAACTTATATCATCATGAGTGGAATCAGTCCAGGAATCCATCAACAGGATAAATGAATAGATAAAGACAATGTTATATAAATATAATTATATAAAGCATATATGCATATATTGCACACATACATATACCTATGTCACACACACACACACACACACACACATATATATATATATATATATATATATATATATATATATATATATAAAATTTATCCATTAAAAGAATGGAACCATGACATTTGTAGGAGAAGGAATGGAACTGGAAAACATCATGTTAGGTTAAATAAGCCACAATCAGAAATACAAGGCAGTATTACCTGTTTTCTTTTTCATGTGTAGAAACAAAGCAAATAAATACAAATGGATATACTTAAAGTACAAATGAATGTACTTCTTTTCTTAAAGGAGAAAAGGACCTATTAGGATAGGAGAAAGGGCCTGGGGGCAGGATTGGGAGCAAAGTTAGAAGGGAGGTTGGCAGTCAATAAAGCATGATGTACTCATGTTTGGAAATATTATAGTGAATTCCATTAATGTTTACAATTAATGTGCACTAATTTAAAATTAAATTGGTCATTTTATTTTTAATTTCATAACAGAATAATCTCATATTGTTTTGTGATTGTGTATCAATGCCGATCCTTGTAAAAGATGTCAAGAAAATATTTTTATCTTATTTTATTTATTATTTTCCCTTGTCCATTACCTTTTGAATATAGTACTTTGTGGATTTACACAAAATCATTGCTCTTGTGAGATAAATTTTGCTTATATAGCCTAATACTCTACCTTTATTTCCTTTTGATTCAAAATAAATAAGTATGGATTATAAGTGGGAAAATAAAGCTATCTTCAATAAAAATTAAAGATTTAAACACTCTGCCACATGATAAGTTTCATTTCTATTAGTAGAAGATCAGCTGGATCCAACATCAAAGAATCACAGGTTAGCAGAAATGGCAAAAGTAAAATTTTTGTAACAGTAATAAAACATGAAGAGTAAAAACTTAAATATCTTCATGCTGCTATCAAACCCTTAGTATTTCCAGCTTGACTGACTGTATCTAACGTAGGTGGACACCACAGGGTAAATTGGGGTAACAAAATAAATTGTCCTTATAAATTTAATTTCCTTATGATTAAATAAAATTTTCAAGTATTAAAAAATGCAGACCTAAATTCTGTTTTCCATGTTTATCTACTGCCATTTAATCAGTCATAATGTTTGTTAAAATCTTTCTAACACTCTATTTTTCATCTTTGTAATTATTAAATAGATTTGAGGAAGATTTTGATAAACATATTGAATAAGACTCACCTCCTTAAAACAGAACAAATCCTAACAATAACCATATTTCACTGAGCTCAGATAGCACAAAGTCACTTAAAAAATACTCTTTGACTTAGTTATTTTTCTCTCATATTAGTTACTAGTCTACATTTTAACTTATGTGAGATACTTCTAGCAAACATCAGGGAGCTGATACTTCTCTCATCAGTAAGAAAGAGAGAGGTTTGGTCCCAAGGAAACTTTCTTTTTTTTTTTTTTTTGGTCGTTCAAAACATTACACAGTTCTTTTTTTTTTTCTTTTTTTTTTTTTTACACACAGTTCTTAATACATCATCTTTCACAGTTTGTCAAGTGGGTTATGAACTCCCAACTTTACCCCGTATACAGATTGCTGTTTCACATCAGTTACCCTTCCATTGATTGACATATTGCCTTTCTAGTGTCTGATTGGACTTTTTATTATGTGAGATAACTAATACTGTTAATTATCTTAATTAACCCTCAATTAAAATTGATACTGAGTATCAGGCCCTGAAATGTAGATGTAGCAAAGGGAGGAAAGATGGACATTAGAAACCCTCAGTTTCAAGCTGAATGAACCTTGTTATAGACTTCCACTAAATGCTTAATATGTTGCATGACTTGGGACACAAAAGTACATTCATTAAAAAAAAACTTATTAATATAGAAGCAAAGAGTAGGAAACACAAGGAACATTAATCTGTATTGCCTACTTTCAGAGAATTTCAGAAAAATCATAAAAAGAGAAAAGGATACAAGTTAAATATTGGTACTATGTGTACATGTGTACACTACCATGTGCAAAAAAAATACAATAAATATCTCCATGCCTTGATATGCAAAGGGTTTGAGGAAGTTACCAAATGTTCCCCACATAATCTAATTTGTACTGTAAATCAGAGGTAGAAAAATAGAATAAAATAAGTAAATACTTTAAGATGCACTGGGAAGTGGGTTCAATAGATGACCAATAATTGTTCCTTTAATAACTAATGAATAAATAAGAATAACTCATTTTATCAACCCAGCTAGCTTTACCTGTACAGTGGCTAAGACCTCTGCAGCCTTCATTAGTGTCACCTGTGGCAATGCATCTTCTGTTATATCTTAGAAGGCTTGTCTCATATTAGTGCAAAATCATATACTGAATCTTTTTTCACCTTAACTCTAGCCATACACTTCGAATTTCTCTTGTGGTCTTCCTGTATTGTAAGTCAGAAACCCCATTATGAGGGAGATCTCTAAAGAGAAGGGAGAAAATGGAATCACTATCAGTAATGATCCTCCTTGGAGGAATATCTTATACCTCCTCTACACACACAAAATGCAAAGTGATCTCTTGGTGCCATATCACAAGGCAGCCAGCAACTTTCTAGGGTAATTTTTCCTGCTCAGCAGGGATAAGCCACCTGAGAAAAGAGTCTGAAATGGTTAGTGAAGAAATAAGTGGCTGAGACAAAGAACAGGTTTTAAAAGCAAAGCTCCTGATAGGTTCTTCCAGGCCTTACAGGAGCTGGAACAGAACAGCTACAAAATGGTTCCAGTCATTTATTTAAGTGGGTACATCAGAGGCAGGGGTAAGGTTTCAGGGGTGGAGTCTTGCTTCATGATGTCTTTCAGGCAACAGGTTCATTGGCATCTTGTCAGGCCATCTCTGAGTGGCTGTGTGGCTCTGTGGCTGCCACAGATCACCCCATCTCAAGTGCTGTGCAGGAACTTTGGCAGAATTGGGTGGGAGTTCACATGTATGGGGGCGATCTTTCAATAGGATTGCCATTTTAAGTTCTCAAATACCAGACTTTCCCACTCAATCAGACTTCCATGTTGATTGTTCCTTTACACACACATTTCAAGAGTGGCTCTTGACAATGCCACAAGTAGAAATGAAAGGATTGAAAATAAACCACTTCCACTGTCTTCATGTTTCATGTAAATCTCATGGTTACATCTTATCACAAGGAAAACTTAGCTGATTTAACTCATTTTGTATGCACCAAACCAATAGAGGGTTAAGGTGAGCAAGTAATTTTTCCACAACAGTTTGATTTACATAGAACATTCATCTTTGCTCTTTTAGAAGCTGCAGCAAACTTCAAGTAATCAATGTGATTAAAAGAGAGTTCTGTTTTTCTAAAATCATAACGATTTAAAAAATTGGAAATCCATCTACTAAGGAAATGAAAATGAAAAATGAGCAAATGAGTAATACAAATAATAAAAATAGCATTGAATTTTATCAGCCAGACACTCACATAAACAGTAAACGATTGACTCAAAATAGAAAGTTTCACAAAATAATAAATTAAGTTCATATATTAAAATAAGAAATAACTTTGTTTCTTAGTAATATCATAATCTGTACTATAATATGATTGCAAATTTTTATACAATTGTATATTTTGGAGAATAAATCTATGATAATCTCTTTTTAAAAATAGATATACAGAATAAAAAGCAAAGCACAAATTTCATTAAAAACCAAATTTGATTGCCATAATTTTATTAGGCAGCATATTAGAATAAAATATCTGGCCATAATAAAATATACCTGCAATACTGGGAGGGAATGAATCATATCTTAAAGTGCATCTTGCATATTTACACATGGTCTGACTCTGGCTTTATCTCATAGATCCTTTCTACAGAGTTGTGCTGTGGCTTGAATCATCTTTATCTACTTGGTTTGCTTCTCTTCAGACTTCGCCAAAATCAGCTTTTTGTCACTGGCACTATCCATGGCTGGCTGTCTCTAGCAAATACTCTGACCAATGTAGCCTGGTGTTTTGGAAACTCACTCTGTAGCAACAGGACTCTCATAAGCCAATGCAGCTGCTTCTAGGTTTATTTGCTTTGTTTGTTTTTCATGGTTTGGAATGGCACCTGGAACACAAACCCTATATTGTTTGTTTATTTTCATTGTCTCATTTACTCTATTTAATGGGTCGCCTGTGCTGGAGTCCTACTGAGTGTTTTGGTAGCAAGTGAAGTTGCTGCAGTAGATTCTCAAGGAATAGTGTAGAAACAAAATAGTTTAGGATTCTCTGCAGAAAACAAGAAAGCATGTCTCAGAAAACAGTTTTAGGAAATGATTTTATAACTAACCCCCATCAGGTTTCTTTAGTTGGAACTGTTCAAAGAGGATCTAAGATATGAAATCAATGATGCCCTCTATGTGAAACTCTGAATTATAGAAAAATTAAATTGCAAAATAACTGTTTAGGAAATCAATAAAGTTCTGACTACTCATGAGAATACTTTATTAATATGTTTTACATATGCACATTCATATGAACTATCAATGAATGATTAAAATAATTTTAAATATTCTTTTTGCTCATGCCATATGCATATACTTCATGTACCTTTTTATATAATCAAGTATGGTTTTCACGCTTTCTTT
The DNA here is from genome assembly GCF_052094955.1 of Ictidomys tridecemlineatus. Classification (NCBI taxonomy): domain Eukaryota; kingdom Metazoa; phylum Chordata; class Mammalia; order Rodentia; family Sciuridae; genus Ictidomys; species Ictidomys tridecemlineatus. The sequence goes on along the minus strand of NC_135484.1, from coordinate 89,576,099 downwards.
AAGCAATGTTTATGTTCAGCAATCTTCCTGAGGTCAAGGATGAGTTCTTATAATCTCTACAGGTGACATTTTTGGCTTCTAAATCAAAGATCTCTAAACTCAAATATCCAGGCAATTAAGGATATCCTCCAAACTACATAGTAAATGTGCAGTCCTAATCATTATCCTAAGTCAAATATGTGACACATATTCCACAGTAACTGCAAATAAATTATGTTCGCCTATAAAAAAAATTCACTAGAACATTCTATTTTATTGTTTATTAATTCCCAGGAATTATACTTTAATGATAGCATGTGTACAATGTCATTTATAACCTAACACATTTTGTTCACATTTCTTCCTCTGCCATCTGCTCAATCTCTTCATGTGCTAGTCACATAAAATGTTCTGCTGTCTCCCAAGAAAACTGTGGACATTCAAGCCACTGAACCATTTTTGTTCCTATTCCTGAAGTAGTCATCTGCCTCTTGCTAATCTATGCTATTTCTGGTAAAATTTCTAAAAGAAAAAGGATTCTGATTTTTCTTAGAATACATGCAATTTCCAGGAAATTTTCTTAATCTCTCACATTACTTTATATTTGCCTGTTGTAATATACATTACATTATATTGTAATTACATATGTATTTATTTCCTCAGATGGACAGTGTGATCCAGAAAGGCAGAAAATTTTTTTTCACAAATCTTCATGACTTTAATATGAGGCCTAAGGTCAAGTGAATTTGAAATATTAAATAGAGTGTTCATTTGTCAGAAATATCCTCAAGTGATTGTCATTCAGACTCTTAGGACTATTGTTTGCCTTATTATTTTCACAAAATTAAGACATCAGTTTAGTATAGAGTTTAACATTCAGAGGCTCCAAAGAAACTGACTAAATTTGTAACCTAGCTCCAAATTATTGCTATGACACCTTCAGAAAATTACAATATCTGTGCATCAATTTCTTATATTCTAAGTGGTAGTGACTAATAGTATTCATTAAGGAGAAATGTAATGAATACTTAACAATTTAATGTAAAACTCTCAACACAAATTTTGCAAATAAAAGAAACTATCAATGAATATTAATTATTTAGTATCAAATATTTTCATATTTGTAGTTAGATGTTTACACTGATAAGTTTTACTATTACTTTTTTTAAATCCCTGCTAAATGCAATATTTTTGGTCCAGTAAAATTACAAGAGAAGATTTATGACTTTCAGGTTAGAGTAATAGCCCCACAATTTTAAATCTAGTGCTAAAATTATTTAAATTTCATATCAATATAACCCTAGTTTCAGCAGAAGCTCTAATATGAAATTAAAGTATGACATGCAGTTTTAATAACAAGTATAACTTGATCTTTTTTAGAAAATATAATCTTTATCTCATTTCACTTATCACAAATTTGCCAGTGTCTTGTAGTTGTAAGAGTATATTTTTCTTAAAAATGATTGATTTTATGTCATTCAGCCATAAAGTCTTTGATGGGTTGCTGGTGAAGAGCAACAAATGTATTTTAAATAAAAATCATAGCCTTTAGGGCCCATCTTAACTCATTTCCTTTAGCTTCCTTACTTAGTATAATTTTATGATGACTGTTCATGGCTACAATTTTAAAGTGTTTATTGAAATGAAAATTGGCCTCAAGAGATGTCAACTAAGATAAAAATTTAAAATATTTTTGTTGCATTATGAGAAACTGGAATCGAAATTATTCCCATGAATATTTTAAGAAATAATAGGCCACTTCATACATATAGTAAAAACTTTAAACAGTACAATTTCCTTTTTTTTTAAATATTTTGTTTTAGTTGTAGCTGGATACAATACCTCTATTTTATTTTTATGTGGTGCTGAGGATTGAACCCAGCACCCTGCCAGTAGCAGGTCAGCTCTCTAACTGCTGAGCTATGACCCCAGCCCCTAAAATTTTTAAAAGCCAAAATTCAGATTTGCATGATGTCACATACACATGCATAATTCACAGGTAGAAGCAGATTTTTTTAGACAACCATAAACTAAAAAAACCTCCAAACTTACACAAAAACATATAATAATAATAATCCTTCTAATGCAAATAAAGATCAATGAAGATTAAATCACCTTAAAATAGAAAAGAAAATAAATTATGTTCAAGTAGTTGCTTGAATTTACTTTTCAAATAAGATAAAGCAAGTCAAGTAAGTTTTTTTTTGTGTGTACATATACCTATATGACATATTAAATTATTGATTCCTTTTTTATGTGAGAGGTAAAATATATGTGTGCATGACAACACTACTACAAAAAATGGGGTATAAACAAGGATCTAGAGTGTTTTAAGGTCATATGTTGCCCATGAAGTAATAAAGCAATATTTCATAATAGGCTCTAATATGTCAAGGAGGATTATTACACATACTATGTATTAAGGAATGAATTAGAAAAATATACACTTAGTAAAATGAAGATGGGAAAACTATAAAAATTTAAAAGAATAATGTATCTCAATTAAAGCAAGGACAAAAAAGAAATGTGTTGAGAGCCACAGCCAAAGGGGCCCCAGCAAACTTCCAGCTGCCAGCAAACTTCCAGCTGCCAGCTGATGATTGGCTCACAGCAGCCCCAGCAAACTTCCAGCTGCCAGCTGATTGGCTCCTCTGTGGTGATGCTCATTTTGCTGTTTCCCCGCCCTTTCAGACCACGGAGCTACTCATTGGAGGACTTTTTTTGGCTCCGCACATGTGACCCAGCCAATCGGCCTCAAGAGCAGGAGGAGTGGAGGAGGTTGAGAGGCTTGTGGGAAGCTGGTGGTAGCAGTTGGGCTCTGAGGGTTTTCCTAAGGACCTGTGTGGTGCAGTGTGTGTGTTCTAAAAATAAAGTTCGTTTCTTTTGACAAGTGGCTCCTGAATTGTGCCCAGCCAGACTGCGGCAGAAATGAATAGCCTGAACATACACACACACACAAAAAAAAATAGTAACAAAAATGGAACTTCACTTTCTAGATATTTCAACTATTACATGAAATGTAAATGGACAAATAGTCTAGTAATTAAGTGGTTATAACAAAATTAGAGTTAAAAAATAAATTGACTATATTATGTGGCTGGTGAACATGAACATTCAAAATCCCCACTGGTCTTCTGGTCTTTATGATTTTGAATAATTCCATGCTCCCCAAGCCCCTGTCCTGAATGTAGTAAGGATCCATGTCTTGTAACAATTCGATTGTTATGGATGATGAAAGTTATGTTATGTTATTGTTATGTTATTGTTATTGTTATTACTAAATTATTGTTATGATGATGAAAGTCACTCTCTCACTGCATTATATCACATTATGTAAGTCTTATCACCCTAGCAGACACACTGTAGAGGCTCATTTGCTGGCCTGATGAATTATGTAGTCCATGTTGGAAAAGACAAGAGAGCCAAAACTAGGGAAAGAAACAGGAAACTACAAGTGGCTCCAATGACCAAAACAGGCCTGCCAGTGACAACCAGGATAATTTAGTTCTCTCAGACATATAACTGTAAGGAAGATAATTCTGCAGACATAACTTGAAAGTAGGTATTTCCCAAATGAACTTCCTGTTTAGAATTCATCATGAACAATAACTTGATAGCAGCCTATTGAGATGCAAAAAAATAGCTAACCTATGTCAAGACTTATGACTCACAGAAATATATCACTGCTAAATTAGTTATAATTTGCAAGGAATTACTAGAAAATGAATATACATTACCTAAGAAAGAAAATCTTCAATTATGAAGTGTAGAAAGGTTGCAAACTAAAATATATAAAGAATCACAAATCAAGCAAATATCAATTCCCCAAAATCACAGTGACAACCAGAATTTAAAACAAGAAGGATAAAATTTATGAAGAGATTTTCATAATAAAAATGGGTCATTCTAAAGAATGATCAAGGGCTGGGGTTGTGGCTCAGTGGTAGAGTGCTCATCTAGCACATGTGAAGCCCTGGATTGGATCCTAAGCACCACATAAAAATAAATAAAGATATTGTGTCCTATATATATATATATATATATATAAAATAAAGATTTACTGAGTTGTCATTTTTATGCTTGAAAAAGCACAACCTCAAAATATGTGCACCCAGAACTGAAAACTAAAAAGTATAGTTAGATTCATATTTGTAGAAGACTATTTTAAATACGTATGTAACAAACAAAACAAAAGTCCATAGAAAAAGTATCTGGAGAAGAATTAATAAACTTACAGTGAATGACATATAGAACACTGAGTGCAATCCTAGATAGTACTTATCCATCCAAGTGCATATGGGCTTTGCTGAATTAGCATATGGAGCACTAACATTGTATCTCAACAAATTTTAAGTGATTTAAATCTTACATACTTTTAATTTACATAGCTACATGTATATGGGATTTAAATCCAATTTAATCACAAAAATCTCCAAATTCAAAAGTACCAAAAATGTTTTACTCTAACATACACACTTATAAGGAACAAATAAGTCGAAGAAAAAATAGAATGCCTACACGGTTTTTATTGAAAGGATAATATAAATGTAGCTTATGAAAACTTGTATAATGCAATGAAGCTTGTTACAAATATAAAGTTTGTAGTCTTAAATGCAACATTAAAAAAGAAAAATGTGAAACATCTTAATTTAGGTATCTTCTGAAGCAGCTAGAAAATTAAGGCAAATCAAACTCAACAACTATAAAAAGAAGGAAATGATCTCTGAAACCTGACAAATAATAACAGAAAAATAAAGGAAAAATAAAGAAATTAAAGAAAGCTAAAGGTTAACTCCTTCATTACACAAATATATCTGTGTTTGAACGGACATACACAATGAGAATGACTACTGAGAGGAAAAAAAATGTTCGAATATACTGCCAATGACAAAGGAAAAATTAGAAGGAGGAATTCTACAGAACTTAAATGGATAGTAGAGTACTAAGAACAAAATCATGTTGGGTGAAATTGTCAAATTTTACACTATAATTTTTATAAAAAATTGAAATGAAGAGAAATAAAATTTGAATAATCTTAAAAATATTAAGGACATTTACATCAAAAAGAACTTCGAACTAAGAAAAACCCAGGCTCAACTAGGGAGATAGCTCAGTAGGAAAGGAATAAAGAAGGAAGGAAGGAAAAAGGGAAAGAATGAAAGAGAGAGTGTGTCTCTCTAGACACACAGATCTAGATGATTTCCAAAAGAAAGAAAGAAAGATACAGATAATATTCAAAACTAAGTCAGCATTAGCTTAGGCCAAAACTAAGCATTCCCGCCGGAAAGCAAAATTTCTCTAACAACAGAAACAAAGAACAATGTTACAAATTTTATTAACAGAATAAGAAAACAAAAAATAAAACAAATTTATAAAATTATATTATTATCACATGTTAAAAGGCACATAATTAAAGTCAATTTCAGGTCAGAATTAAAAAAAGTATCTTTAGAAATGTGATATTACTATAGTAAGATATATATTGCAAATTAAATGTATTTACTAGAAGAAAACCTGTAGACACACATCAAACTAAATAGTGAATACTGAAAACTTTCTCCTTATGAGAAATAAGACTGATTTCCACTACCAATAAGTAGGTTGGACATTATACAGGATCTTATATCCAGTTTAAAAAGGAAAGAAAAAGTAAAGAGGGATATACAATCAGAAATAAAGAAAGAAAATACCAATATTTACAAATAACAACTGTATCTATGTAGAAAATACAAAATACTCTATAATATTATTATAACTGAAATTTTATGGGCTGGGGATATGGCTCAAGCAATAGCGTGCTCGCCTGGCATGCATGTGGTCGGGGTTCGATCCTCAGCACCACATACAAACAAAGATGTTGTGTCCGCCGAAAACTAAAAAAATAAATATTAAAAAAATTCTCTCTCTCTCTCTCTCTCTCTCTCTCTCTCTCTCAAAAAAAAAATTTTTATGAAAGTTACTGAAGAGAATATAAACATGATGGTAATCAATTATGGTTTTTGTTCTAATAATTAAAAAATAGGAACTAAAATAAGACATATACCATTTGTGATCACATAAAAATGTGAATAACTAAATATATAACAAGTTATATAACATATATCTATATTACAACAAAATATTACTGAGAAAAATTAAAAATTTGAAAGAATGGAAGTCATGCTATATATATGTACTGAAAAACTCAATACCAATAAAATATGAATACACTCAAGTTAATCTACAGATTCATTAAAATTCCAGTCAACTGTTGTATGTATAGAATTTGTAGACTGATTTTAAAATATCTGTTGATATATAAAGGACTGAGTATAGCTAAAACAAATTTGAGTTAGAAAAACATAAGAACTTATTATACCAAAACAAACTTATTATGAAAATGATTTCCTTATTATACTTAAATAAATAATCAAACTCTTTTTTTTCCTTGAAAAATAATATATTTGCTTTTGATCAAAAAACAGAGGGAAGGAGAAAAGCAATGCTGTAATCTCTTGGTCACAGTTTTTGCACATCTTAAACTTGCCCACTTCAACAGCTGTGTTCTCTCCCATTCTGTCAGCTACAGAGAATAGGATGGCTATGTGGGAAGACAGGTGGACACTGTTCCATCTCTTTTTTTTTTTTTTGAATACTACAAGTAACTGGTGATTCTATCAATATTCTAAAATTCATGAATGAGCAGGTCATAAATTGTGATCATAAAATTCCTAGAAACCTCACAGAAAGACCTTCTAAAACAAGAGCAGAGACTAAGGCTAGTCCCTTCCCTTTCTCACCTTTCCACATTCCAGGCTGCCTGAGGTGCTGGAGAGCTGTCCGAGGTTCCCCATATCACAAGGATGCCGATGGAGGAAGGGCAGGCCAGGCCAAACAGTCTTTATTGGGCTCAGACCAGGAGTCCATGGATTCCCAAAACCTCTGTGAACTTGTAAATTTTCTTCTCTATATTCTTTTCCACCTGTTTTCTTAACCTAAGCTCATTTTCCTTTCTGTAAAGGATCTTGGCTTTCTGCTTCCTCTTCTCCAGGGTTGCTTCACTGACTGGTGCTTCAGTCTGATCTCATAAGCCAGGCACCCCAGATAGGCAAACTTTCTTGTAGGCTGCTAACAAACAACCTTGAGAGCAACAGGAACCACCATCTTCTTTTTCTTGTCTTAGGGCGGTGACCTAGGACACTCAGGGCAGCCTGGACTCCCTTAGTCTTGTGGTGCAGCACAATACCTGTTTGGCTACAATGGCTGCCAGGCAGCCCAGGAGTTGGCCTTGGCCATCCAGCAACAGGACCTGCCCCATTCTGCCTCTCAATGGCGGCCTGGGAAAGGACAATCAAAATTCTTTATTTAGTGTTTATGGGAAAAATGAGAAAAAATTAACTTATCCTCCATTCTTACTGTGATATTCAAAGTATTTTAACTTAGGCATCTGAGAGTCCTGATTTTTAGCAGTGTTAATAATAGCAAAACCAGGTTACAATCAATTTGAAAATAATATTTTCACATTGGTAGTTACCTAGATTAAATAAGAAAGAAATGGGCAATAAGTTTTTAATGGTGAAGGAAGGGTAACAAGAGGAAGGTACATTTTGGATAACCTTAATGGAAAAAACCAACAGCTTAAGTTAATCACCACCTTGTGTAACTAATAATACAAAGAAGTTAAGGAGACATATTAGCAGAGAAAATTATGATTTTTATAAGTTTAACTCTAATAAGTCATTGGAAGTATACTGAGTATACATATCAGAGAATCTAAAAAACAGTTTGCTCCACAATATAAAGGGAAATTTAGTCTATATTTATTCAATGTATATATTCAGGCTTACTTTGTACCAATCACCATTCTAGAGGTTTGATATAACAAAGTTATCAAAGCAGAGATCTTTTGCTACATGAAACTCATATGCTACAGAGAACTGTGGGGAGAATAAGTCTACAGAGATTGCTGTCTTTTTAAATTTTTCACATCAATTATATTCTATTTTAGTGAAGTATTTTTAAAACTTTTGTGTGATAATTTGAGTTTAATAATTTTCCAATTATATTTCTTTGACTCAAAGACCATCATTGTGTTGTGAATGATAATGCTACACTTTGGTTAGTTTTCTATTGTTATCTTAATATACAAGGCTTTTGTCAGTACCTTTAATTTGGAAATATAAGAATGGAATACAGGCCTCTCTCAGATACACTCTTTCTTTCTAAAAGGGATAACCACTCCTATAATGAAACTGGGAATCTAAGATACCGTGGGTGCCTTTTGAAACAAATTAGCAGGGGACACAAAATGAAAAGTGGTATGAGATTGTGGCCACAAACTAAATTTGCTTATCAAAATAAGAGTATCCTAATAAATATTTAGGACAAACCATGTTATTTTTAGCAGAAGTGGAAATATTTAGTAACCATATAATCAATATTTATTTTTCATGGAGACTGTCTATGGTGGCAAAACAGCTACTATGACTAGAATATACAACTCCTGTTTTACATCTCTATGTACTGAGAAAGACAAGGTCCTCCATTTGTCACACATGATATTTTTTAAAGAGAGAGAGAGAGAGAGAGAGAGAGAGAGAGAGAGAGAGAGAGAGAAAGAATTTGGTTTTAATATTTATTTATTTATTTATTTATTTATTTATTTATTTAGTTTTTGGCAGATACACATCTTTGTTTGTATGTGGTGCTGAGGATCGAACCCAGGCAGCACACATGCCAGGCAAGCGTGCTACCACTTGAGCCACATTCCCAGCCCCATACACATGATTTTTAATAAGAAATTTCTCACATATTTTTTCTTGGATTTGCAGACATATATCACTATATGACCCTAGCTGCCACTTTATCCCAAATTTAAATGATTAAACTTTGCTTTTTCCCTACACAGTGTTCTGTCCTTGAGACCCTGGCCTTATAAAACATTCCAGTTTTCACCTATGTTACTGACAAGTAGAGGTTTCTTGTTATCTTTGTGGTATTTCAAAATTCATATATGGTTATGTAAGTAGAAAAAAGTGAGATGATTATTTCTGGCTGTATTATTTTACATAGAATTATAAATGAATGTGAGAATAAAGGTTTGTTTGCTAAAAGCATTTTCAAACTTAATTAGCTGGAAAAATAGGGAAAATATGCCAATTCATTATAACTGCCTTAAGGTAAGTAAAAGTTGAAATGCATATAGTGAATGTCCTCTCAGGGTTTATTGCTAATTATTTTTAAACATTAGTATTCCATTGTCCCCTTAAACAATCAGTCATAATTAAAGAACATAGTGAAGACTTGAGAAAATCACTAAAGTTGCTTGTTAAACTCTAAACTAGATTTTATTCTAAGTATATTTTTGTCACACTTCCAAGTAATTTATTACTATTCCTCAAAACTAATGTTCTTTAAAATAAGGTGTGAAATCTTGTCATACTACAATTTCTGTATTCCCTATTCCTAAATCATTCTGAACCTTGTGTACAATCTGCAAGTTTGTAAGAACATCAGAGACAAGTGACTATTCTAGACTATAGTCCTCTGTAGGTAACTGAGCCAATGCCAATCACACAGTAAGCACCCATTCATCAAATGTATGCTGGGAGAATTCATGAATGAACCATAGATAGATGTAAGAATAATATGTTCCAAGATAAAATTGTCCCATATAATTTTATATTCTTGATATGCAATGTTAAAAACAAGTATCAAATTTATTCAAATAACCCATCGTTTTACAAGTGTATGCATTAAGCACTTTAATGCTTTTCAGGCATGAATACTCTGATAATGAAGAAAATGACATAAATTATTAAAGAATTACAAATATATTTAGAAATAGGATTAATTTATTTTTTTTAATTTTTACCTAAAACATGCTATGGACTGAAATGAGTCCCTCTTAAATTAATTTTATAAATCCCTAACTTCTAATGTGATAGGATTTAGAGATAAGTCTTTTAAAGATATTAGAGTGATCTTCATTATGGTATCCATACCCTCATACCTTTAAACAAAGAGACCAGGCAGGTTTTTTTTTTTTTTTTTTTAATCCCTGCCTTGTGAGGACACAGCAAGAAGTGGGCTATGTGCAAGCCAGAGAGAGGAAGAGGGATCTCACCTAGAAATAAATCATCTGACATACTGAACTTAGAATCCTTCACCTTAAAAATTATGAAAAGATATGTCTATTGTCAAGTCACTCAAGCTGTTTTTTAATATCATTTGAAGTAGACCAATATAATATACCCTGATCTTAACAAAAATTTTATTTACTAAAGTATCTAAACTCCTCTTTTAATAGGGAGCTCCTGGTATTACCAGATTATGTCTATTGCCTTTGCTTGGCAATCATTTGTCTACATAGACTGGATTATTCACACTAACTTCTTGATATCACTTGTAGCTACAACTTTATGAAGTACTTTCAGGTTATCATTTATAATGGAATAATTTATGATTTCAAGTAAAGAATTTTATCCATATGTATTCTGTTTCACCCTTGCGACTTAAAGACTAAATATTCTAAAATGTGTCAGCTATTAGCAAAATGTAAAGTTTACTTTCTAAGTACTCTGTATGAAGGATTCTTGTTATTGAATTTGGTGGCTGCATAAAATGAAAGAAAATAAAAGTCTAAAAAAATTGTTTTTTTGTTTTGTTTTGATTTGGTTTGGATACTGGGGATTGAATTCAGGGACATTCGTTCCCACTTCTATATTTTGTATTTTATTTGGCTCTCACTGAGTTGCTTAGCACCTCACTAAAATGCTGAGACTAGCTTGGAACTCAGTCTCCCAACCCACTGGGATTAAAGGCAGGTGTCACTGCATCTAGAAATTCAACACATTTTTATGGAGCAGCTACTCTACTCCACTAGTTTTGAACTTACATTGTAAGCAAGTTAGTTACTTGTTCAATCTTCATAAGGGAGTGGCATGTGTCCACTGCATATTCATTCATATGTTGAAGTTCTGATCCACCGTGCCTCAGAAGATGACTGGTTTTGTAGATAGGATCTTCAAAGAGGTAATTAAGTTAAATTCAGGCTTTTAGAAGTGGACCCTAATAAAACGTGACTTGTGTACTTATAAGAGGAGAAAATTTGGATACACAAAGAGAGGACAGAAGTGTGTGTATGTAAAAAAAAAAAAATAGAACAGATGAGTAGAAAGTACTGGTGCCCTTAAGAAGCTGCAGGAAGAGACTTTACCTGTATTCATGATACAATAGAGTTAATCATAACAACAATTTAGCCCTCAGTTTAACCACTGGTATTGAAGTAATAATTTTGGAAAGTTATCCTACTTCAAGCAATCCATTCACAGAGAATGCTTAAATGTAGGTTTTGTACCATGTGTCCCTTCTTAAAGTATCTATAAGCCACACACTACCCACTTAGTTAGATTAATTAATGACCACATATTGTTTAGAAATAATACCTATGTCATAATTCTAAGGCATTGATATATACTTCAATTGAAGAGAAAATGAATGTATCAATAAATCTTTTATCAAGTGCATTTGTCAAATTGGTGATATTAATGTCAAGAATATGTATCCAGAATCCAGAAAAAACATTATCAAGTTACTTGAGTATAAGCAAAAAAGAAAATGTATTCTTATGGTTTCTAGTATCTTTAAAATGTTTCAGATTGTAAATTGAAATACAGTGATTATAGAAGCATTATTTTTTAAAAAATCAGTATGTTGAAGAGATATAAATGGCTAAAGTCACAGAGACCCCACCCCATGCTCACAGTTTGTCCTTCATGAAGCAACAATAAAGACTCTTTGGAAGTTTTAGTGATGAGAATGACAAAATCTATCTGAAAGGCTTAGTTGGTAGAAAAGTAAAGAGATAAGGGTAGAATTTTACTAGATATCTTTCCATGCAACAATTGTTTGGAGGTATAACATGCCATGTTAAAAACTAAAAGATTTTCATTATCAAGTAAATGTTGGTGAAATGATATTCAATAATGATTAAAATTATAACTCAATTTGGTAGAATAATATTTATGTAGAAGTGGTATCTTGTACACTTGAGTAATCTTACTTATTTTACCCAATATGATGATTAATTTGAGGCAAACGCAGCATGTCTCTGCACTCCACTGCTCACACAATAATGGTCTGATTCTATTTTTGCCTCCTCGTAGCTCTGTTGCTTGGTAGCATCTTTCAGTTTTGCATTTGGGTTTGACAATATGACTTAATTTGGCTAAAGTGTCAGTGGGAACCTTATGGAAGCCATGAAGTTAAAGTAACTTGCACATTGGACCTTGTCCTTCTGCTGCTCTCTGAACCAGGCTGCCTGCTACTTGTGAACAACCCCATGCCAGCTGACTGAGTGATAAGGTGTATGGTACAGACACTCTCCCCACACCTTGCCACCAGAACTGACACCAAGCCAACGGTCAAACGATCCAGACCCCAGAAGTCATGAGCCAGTTTTAGGTCAGCAGAATGTGGTTCATGTCAAAGGAATTGCTCAGTTGACTTACAGGCATGTGATAAATGCATAGATGATTATTTAAACTTCATGTTTCGTTCTTTCACTAATAAAAGCTGATGTACACACATATATCTATTCTCTCATTCTATATTATTAATGGAACCATTATTTTGGTGAGATATGTCCATATATGCATTTTTGAAATACTATATCCCTTCCTCATAGTTGGGCATAGCTGTGGGTCCCAGCTCTTCCCAAGGAGAAGTATGCAGAGTTTAATCATTTAGGCATCCAGGAAGGTTATTGTCTTTTTTTACCCTTTACTCTCTCTGACTTCTTTCTGCTTGAAAAATAGATGAGATACCAGGGGATATCTCATAAAAAATGAGATGTTACACATTTTTGGATAGAGGAACACAGAAATCAAAACAGCTTGTGTTTATCATGAGACAACTACATCTGACCTCAAGGTGCCTACTTCTGGTATAACCTTCTCATTAGTTCATTGTTGGTTAGCTTCTACAAATGTAATTCAAAGCATTGCTGGCTAATATGTAAGTCCTATTATAAACCATGTAAGATTAGAAAATGAGCTTTAGGAAGGCTAACGTTCCCTTAATATTTATTAATTGGATTCTATCTTCAATTCTACAAATGCATATAGAACACATACATTTATGTGATAATACTCTTTCAGGCACTGAGAATAATGCTAAAATTTCAACACAGGCAGTCTGATTAGAAAGCACATGTTCTACATTGGAAATGTATTCAGATTCCTTGCTGTAGCTCTTCTCAAAATCATTAACATGCTGATGGGTATTATAACCTCCTGAACCACAGTCTTTTAGGGTATTTGCTAGGGACATAGCTCTGAAAAAAATCAGTTGGAAAATGCTTGTTTAAAAGTCTGTAGGACAGTGAGAAGAAAACTAATCGGAGCATTATTTCCTAGTTTCAGGTAACAGACAATCAAAGTACAAACTAAGTAAGAAGTAGTGAAAGGGATGAAGGGCATAAAAAGAAATATTTCAAGAAAATAGAATTGAAAGTACTGCTCAGGGGATACCTGTAGTGCTGGTATTTGAGAATGTAAGCCAAAAGTCATTATTTGGAGAACTATGCTATGTTCTGTTGAGGTAGATGAACTTTGAGTTACCTATGTAAATGTCCATATGATGAGTGTGTAATAAAAGCATTGGATTTACCAAGGAAGAATGCAAAAATAATTTAACAATGGCTAAACCAGTGGCCACAGATCAATAAGTATGGTGGCTGATTAAGACTTTCTGTAGGTAAGAGCTTCATATCTGTACTAGACTTAAAAGAGGAAACACACTGAAATTAAAAATAAAGGGAAAAAAGTATAAATAATGTGAAGGAAGGAGAGAAGAAAGGGACTAGTGAACAACTGAATGGATGGGTGAGAGAAGAAGAAAAATAAGATGAAAGAGAACAGGAGAAAGAAGAATGAAGAAAGGAAAAAAGAAGAGAAAAACAACGAAAATAGTTAAGATCATTTAAAAATAGAGAATATTTCTTCTAATATGCCATTGGATTTAAAGAAGATCTTCCATAAACACAGAAATTAATCTTCATTCTACAAATATTACTTGGCCCTACCTAGGTCTGGAACTTTTCTATGGTAATGAGTAGAATGTGAGCATAATAAATCAAGATCCTGATTAATATGTGTTTGTTCTGAACACATGAACAAATAAAAAAACTAGACAGTTTGCAGACATTAATGTGTGTTCTAAGGGAGAAACAACACCAGCATATTCAAATTGAATCGATAATTGTGTGATGTTGGGGATGGACTTTGGAACTCAAATGCAGAATCCATATGGATTCCCAGTTTCTGAAAAAATAGTAACAGCATTTAGAGGCTGGCAGCAAGGAGAATGTGACTGTGCAGTGACTTTTCATGCAGACTCACACTGAAATGAATACAAGTTCTAGTTTTGAAGCTGGCACTTCTAAAAACTGGAATAGTTTGCTTCACTTTCATTAGAACAATCAAACTGAGGCAAAATTGATAATAAGGAAGAAATGTCAGAAGCTTTGCTATTCTGAAAGAACAGGAGTAATGGGAGCCTCCCATAGTTTAGATCCTTCTTGATATGGCACCTGGATCTAATGGGTTGAGGGTACACTGGCTGTAGTCCAAAGTAGCGGCTGAATCTCCCTGGAGTTGGGCTATACTAATGATTATTTTAAACTTAATTGGTAAATAGGATAAAGTAAAAATACATATGCCTTTTACAATATCCAAGCAGACCTATTTAGTGTGCCACTTGCAATAATTTAGGTTTAAAGCTGTAGAAAATTCCACTTCAATCTGGTGATACTTTCCTGAATTCCCATGTAAATGCATTGTGAAAAACTCCAATTCAGAGGCAAGTCTCAGAATGTGTGTGTTTCTATGTATATCTGTATTCATCACCTTTTTGAATCTCTGAATCTTATCAACATGAAGTCATTTCCCCTGTATAGCAACTGTCAGCATGATTTCCTCCTTGCAATGGAGCAATATTATTGGAACTGTAATACTGCCAAACTTCTTGAAGTCTGTGCTCAAGGTAACCAACCAGAGAGAGAGAGAGCAGATACAACTTCTAAAGAAGAAGAAAACATCACTGATGAGGAGAGTAAATTTCTGGTATTATTGTTTTTGATATAACTAGAGTGAAAAACTTATATAAGCAGTGAATTTACTAGGAAAAAAACTGGGTTAACAATAAGGAATGGAGAAGTAGCTCATCTTTGTCAGGTAAGGTTATATAAAAAATGACTCCTAAACCTCATTGATGGGCTTCATAAACATGTTCCTTGCTTGCACATAATCTGATTCAGATGATCCTGGTTTGGTAGTTTTTATGGCTATATTTCTAATGGTATACTAAAAGCACTGTAGTTCTTGCATCATGGGTCTCCATTATTTTGAATGTTCCCCATCAATTCTAGCCATGCAACCTAGGGAAATGTGAACAATAGTGTTGATTGTATTTCATTCAGGTCTAAATACATTTTTTTGCTACAATTAGGCAAAACTCAGCCACATTTCCCTACATGAGAGCAAATAAAGCAAGACAAAATTATTTTCCTATATAAAATAATTTGATGGAATATATTATTTTCTTTGCTGCATGCTCAATTAGGGTCAAACCTTGAATTAGCATATGATAAACATATATGATAGCTCTAAAACTATCAGATATTTCAAAAAATTTACTAAGGATTGAGAAGATACTTGATAAGAAATCCATCTTTAAGAGAGAGATTTAAAGAGAGCTAAGTATCTGAGTTAATCTTTCAGAATTGATATAAGATATTTGGTTGAATTTTTAATGGAGAACATGAATAACTACCTTTTCACTCTTTTCATAAGTCTCAATTACAGAAGTCATGAAAATTCTTGCAAATTGGGGTTTTTATTAGTCTAAAGCCTGATTTTGAAAGTAACTAACAAAACTACTTGAATTCATCTGTGCCTATCATATAGCACTCATGTAAACTGTATTTCTTGACACTCATAAGCTCCACCTATACTAGTGGATCTGTGGGGTTGGGTTGGGTTTCCAATTATTAGAGTAAGATTAGATGCATGTCCAACAATTCTCAACAATTCTATATTTTTATTTTCCCCAAAGATTAATTATGCAGATAAATAAATGCAATATTGCTGTTCCTTCTAGAGAAACTGATGAGAAAGTATACACACCATGAACATAGGTTTCTCAGAACAATTAGCTTTTCATTTCAGAAGTTAGAAATAAGACCTGACTCAGAAATATGAATAGGGGAAGTACTGTGACATTGTAATGCATCAGGTCAGATCTTTGTTAAAACTATATTCCATTATAAAATATCACCATAGTAATGGTCACAACAACAGTCATTAAAGTAATATAGTTACTTCTTTGATATAGAAAGCAAATAATTTCTTAGAGGTATTCTAATAATTTCCTTCTTAAAGATTTATGATTAATTGGATTCCCACAGATATAGTTTGGACAAGTCATTCTTGGAGTTTGGATTATTGTGACTGTCCTTGTATTCTTCTTGTTAATTATGACAATTTGACTTCTTTTTGAACCTTCACTATGTTTCTTAGTCGTGGAATTTGATACTTGGAATCCAGCCAGCCATATTAAAACCAGAGCCCATTTCAACTGGAACATCTTACTATATCATTCATGTCTAAGTTTCTGATTATCTGTGCTCTTTTCACGTAGGGAATTGCATTTTGGGTCTTCTCAGGGAATGCAAAAGAGTCTTTTTCAGTCTCTTTATAAAATTATATTCAGCATTTTTGAATCTTTCTTGATCTAGAATTCAATATATTTGAATCCTTATATCTTCAAAAACATATGATTTCTGTCTGTTTAATGAAGTTTGGGCACAAAATTCCCAAACAGGATTACACTAGGAAATTGAGTGAGCTCAAAAACCACAGGATTCTAGTTGCAGTATGAGTTCAGTCTACTCTAATATTATTTTGTTTCTTTAATCAGTATCCTCAAAATTCATTATCAAAAGGAGCCTTTAAGATGTTAATATACATTAATAAATTCCTGGTATAGTTTATGCATGAAAACTCTTTTTCTTCTCTATTTAAAGTCTATATTTTACTTGAGAACACTCTATTTTTGATATAAAGGTAAGTAAAGAAAGACCAAGGTATCTTCTCAAGGAATCAGGATTTTCCTTTTGTTTGAAGCATTTCCTAGGTTATATTTTATTAGTACTAGTACTAGTAGTATTGTCATTATTATCATCATTATTTCCTTTGAAAACATCCAAGCCACACATTTGGGAAATGTTATATTGCGAACAGCAAGAAAGATTTTGAATGTTGGAAAGAATGCTTTTTATTTGATGTGATAAAGTTACATGAGTTCATCTGGATTAAGCATAATCTGTGGGATGTAATCTGTGGCTAAATTGTGTCAAATTCTTGAAAGGAATATCTGCAAGGCAGGAAAAGCACTGCAACCCGAGTTTGTGATGAAGGCAGAGCTTACATGGGGATGTCATGAAAGATGAAGCTGAGCTTGTCTCAGTCCCTCACACCAGATCTGGGCAGGGTAAAGAATCCTGGAAAGAGTTCCTCAAGACCCAGCAAAAGCATACCTTCAGTACTGCAAGCATTGGATGCTAGTAGCCCATGTCATGCAAAGAGGCTGACTGTTAGGCTAAGGCACACTCACTTCCAAAAGATAGGAAGAATATACCCCAAGCTGTTTCCTTTTTATATCCACACACTACTGCTGCAGCAGAAACTACAGGATAGGACAGAAACCCAAAAAGGAAAAAATCAAAGGGGGGAATCAAACCCATATCTTCTGCCCTTTGCTAAAGTTTCACTGAATCTAGTTATGAAAGTAAAAGAAAAACCTTTGGCACAGATGCTGAGGTGTCACTGAATGGCAACTGTATATTTCTCTCTGCTGCACTCCTATAACAGTCCAAGGAAATTTTTCCAGGGTAATCAAAAAACAAAGTTGAACTAAAATTATTTGGAAAGGATCTTATGGTTGAGTTTAATACCTTTAAAATTAATTTTCAAGTGTAATTTTTGAATAAGAATTTTGCAAAAGTAATTCATTCTAATTGTTTTGTTTTTAAATGTGCACATCTGAAATCTAGGAGGGATTTGAATTTAATTGATGTTCTATTCATCAAACCAAAAATCTAGCACTGTCTGTTTTATCTAGTGATGACAGAAAATGTGACACCCTTTTACACAATATTTTTTAATTTTTTAATTTATTCTTTTTTATACATGGCATTAGAATATATTTTGAAATATCATAGATACATGGAATTTAACTTCCTATTTTTGTGGTTGTACATAATGTGCAGTTATATTGGTTGTGTATTCATATAAGAACATAGGAAAGTTATGTTCAATTCATTCTACTGTCTTTCCTATTTTCATTCCCCCTGCCTTCTCTTAACTTCCCTTTATCTAATCCAGTGAACTTCTATTTTTCCATTCTCCTTGCTTATTTTGAGTGAGTGGTTGTATATCACAGAGAACATTCAGCTTTTGTTTTTTTGGGATTGGCTTATTTCACTTAGCATGATAGTCTCCAGCAAGTGCCATAATTTAATTCTTCTTTAAGTTTGAGTAATATTCCATTGTGTCTATGTACCATATATTCTTTATCCATTCATCTGTTGAAGTGCGCCTAGGTTGGTTCCATAGCTTAGCTATTATGAATTGAGCTGCTATAAACATTGATGTGGTTGTGTCACTGTACTATGTTGATTTTAAGTCTTTGGGATATAAACCAAGGATTTTGACAGATGGGTCAAATGGTGGTTCTATTCCAAGTTCTCTGAGAAATCTCCACATTACTTTCCATAGTGATTACACCAATTTGCAGTCCCACCAGCAATGTATTTTTCTCCACATCTTTGCCAATATTTATCATTATTTGTATTCTTGATAATTGTCTTTCTGACAGGAGTGAGATGAAATCTCAGTGTAATTTCAGTTTTTTGCACAATAATTCTATGATGCTGTGACTAGTGGGGAGAATTTAAGAATATGAGTTCTGAGTTCCGTATTCTGTTTACAAGATGATATACAGCATTTTTCCTGATGGTTACAGATTTCCTCATTCTCTTAAAATTATTCTATTTGGTTACTGATTTACCAAGAAATTTTGCCTAAAGTAATCATGGAGTTTTTCTTGACCATAGCTAGCAACTAAGTATGTTACTTTATACATGGCATTAGAATATATTTAAATCACACAAAAAATAATAAAATTGCTTCTGCATTTTGACCCTTTTCAGTTCAGTAACAAAAATTAATATTGTTAGCCTCAACTCTTGGGCTTAGCTTAGTGCTGTATCAGTGCTACAGATAACACCAGCTGAATGTGACTAATACATGCAAAATGAAAGATATTCAGTAAGTGTATTCAGCAGCTGACGCAATAAATAGAAAAAAATCAAGAAATCTGTATCTAAAAAAATTAAGAACTAGTGCAACTCCTAATAATTAGTAGACTCTGTCCTCTTTGTCTTCTTTAACTCAAAATTCAGATGCCCACAATTTAGTGCCACAGACTGAAGAAGAGTGTTGATTTACTCTCAAATTAAAACTGCCAAGAAAGAAGGGCAGTTACTAAGAGAAAATCATGGTGTCAGTACGTTTATGCCAGCAAAAACAAATAATGTCACTATTTTCAGCAAAACTTTGCAAGTTTTAAAGAAAGTTAAATGAATTACTGATAATTTAAATAATGTTATTGTAGAACTAAATCAGCAATAAAAAGAAAACCAAAATATGTCATTTAAGCAAAATACTTCACGAAAAATATCTAGACTTAGAGGAAATGGGGAAATTAAGCTGGCCAGTATTAATAAAAACAATGACAAAACAATCCACTGGCAATTATACTATTCAGCATCTAAATACCAAAGTCTGAACTTATTGCTTTTTTATACTTTTATTATTTTCCACTCTTAATGAAAAAGACACCCCATTTATATCATAACTTTGACCTCCACCTGTGTTTTTAGATATCTAACCCTTACTGAGTTTTCAATTGAATATGAGATCTCTTCCAAGTGGGGTATTTGTGACTACTGTTTATGTAGTAGCAGTTTTTTTTTAAATTTATTGTTTTTATTTTAAATGATATATGATCATTACTAGTATCCAGAGACATGAAAATAAAAAGCATCACTAAAAATTTCATCTGGAGAAAACCATTTTTAATATTCTGTTTTATTTTTTCCAGATGTTTCCTAACCTGTCACATCATGCAGGTATATACATATAAAAGTTTACTTGTAATATTATCTTTCTTTCTAAATTATTTTAACAAGCTGAATAAAATTATTAATATTTTATAACTTATTTTTTCCATAATTTGAACATTTTTCCATGATACATATATATATTCAGATTTTAATGATTGTCTTGTATTTGATCTTATGGAGTAATATTTTATTTATCCAATTCTTTATTGAATCTTAGTCTCACTATAAATTTTTAGTATCAGACATGATATTGTGTGTTTAATTTTGCTACAATACACCATGTTTTTCTATTAAATAAAATGTAGTGATGAACAAACTTATGTGTTTGTGTGTATGTCCATGTGTATGTGTCTGTCTTTGGGTGGTTGTCTATGTTATTTCCTTAAAGTACATTTTTAAAATTGGAAGAGAATTAGCAATCTTTAAAAATGGTACTATTGGGGCTGGGGCCGAGTTCAGTGGTAGTGCACTTGCCTGGCATGTATAAGGCATTGGGTTTGAGTCTCAGCATCACATTTAAATAAATAAATAAATAAATAAATAAATAAATAAATAAATAAATAAATAAATAAATGCCTATCAACAACTAAAAATTAAAATTAAAAAAATATGAAAAATAAAATGATACTACTGAGTTCTAACTGATCTATTGCCCTCTTACTACCATGAAGCAGATAAAAAAGTGCACTATCATTGGTAAATTTTTAAATAAGCTTGCAATCTGGTGAGTTTTCAAGCAAAAATCCTATAAAATCTTGAAAAGAAATTGGTAGTTATTTTATACTACTCTTCCTTCAATCAATTTCTGGTCTCTGTGGATCAAAGAGGAGAAAAAAAATGACTTGCAATTACCTTTTGTCTCTCCAGGAGGACTCTGCTCCTTTGCTCTGGTAAAAGGCCTTGTGGGATCATGAGTGGTAGTTAGGAGTGTGGGTTAGTGAGCTTCACCCATTAGTGCCTATGTTTATTTAATTAGTGGGGTGTTGACAGTTTCCATAATGCTTCCCCCCCCTTTTTTCCCCATCATAGCCTATTTTGCTGTAGCTAGGATGCAGATGACTTGTTTTTCTCACCAGAGAACTTCCCTTCCCTTGTTTCAGATTGCTCCATGAACAGGTGATCAGTCTCAGAGGGCTGGTCAGCTCCCTCTTGCTTCAGAAACACTGGCTGCAATACTTCAAACTCCCAATTGTTGACATTTCTTCAGCCTACCATCAGTTTTATTAACATTTATATTTAATCAATTTAAACTCTACTACTAAATGTTAAATTCCATAAAAGTTAAAGTCATTAAAATATTCAGATGGGTTAATGGAGCATAAAAATATTTTACCATCAGTTAGAAGTAAGCATATGTGTATGTCTATGTTTGTATATACAGCTATTTAAAGAGATTTTTTTAAAATTGCAACTTACTGAGAAAATGATAGTATATTCTAATAAAGTGACATAACCAACAATCAAGGAAATAAAATTTTAATTTCAAGTAAGACAATTATTAAAAAGTGAAAAATTATATAAATATATGAATAAATACATAAATAAAATCATACCAAAAACTAATAATGAGAAAGCTTTTCTATTTAGTTGTGAATAAGACTATTTTAAGAATATTGTAAAAGAATGAAACTCTTAAGAAACATTTTAATTAAAATGACAATAAATTTTAAATTATATAGGAAAATACAAGGAAGAAAAGTGGAAGCATGAAAATTTCTGTTCAAGTAAGGTAAAGTATCTTTGGGAGATGATTTTACTTAACTCTTATACTGCATAGTTCAGATCCTCTGAGTAAAAGCATTTGCAAGTAAGAACAATTGGAATTACCCCCCCCCCCTTCCATCATAGCCTATTTTGCTGTAGCTGGGATGCAGATGACTTGTTTTTCTAACCAGAGGTCTTCCCTTCCTTTCTTTTAGATTGCAGACATCCCAGGATGGTAATGTTTAATACTTATCTCCAGGACTGAGGATATAACTCAGAGGTAGAGTACTTTGCCAGCATGAAGGATGACTTGCGTGCCATTCCCAGAACCATGAAAAACAAAACAACTAACAAAGACTGATTTGTCCATTCCTTGTCCAGCCTCAATTTTCCCCTATAATTGTGCAAGGGAATTTGTTGATTTTTTTTTTTAATGATGAGACTTACCAAGGGTTTAGGGTAGAAGGGACAATGTTTACTAAATCCTGGATGCCATGAGGAAGTGAGCTTGTCCTGAACATATAAAGAGACCTTTTCCAAAACTGATTATATAGACTACATATTTACAATGATCATGATTATTTGGATTATGCGATTTTACATAAAGCTTCTCATAAGTTAGTGTACAGCAATGAAAAAGAAATCTAGTCATTCAAGTTCATTTAAAATCAAGAAATATATGTATGTGTGTGTGTGTGCGTGCACACGCGTGTATCCTATCTGAGGAAATACATATTTTTAAAAGTGATGCTGAGATAGAGATGTAAATAGTTTTCTTGTTGAATGGGAAATAATGGTAAATAAAGGGGACAAGAGAACATAATGCGGTTCCTGCATGACAGTAATTATGGGTTCAAAAAAGAGATAGAAAGGAATAATATGACTTTCAAAATACAATTTTTGAATATCAATATAACAGTTACTTGAAAAACTGAATGGATGAGCAGGCACGATTTTTCCAGACTCTAGGCTCACTATATTTAAATGAATGAGGAGTATTTAGTTGAATATTTCACAAGAGAGAAGTTATTCACAAAAGATGCAAGCTTCATATGAGAAACATGAGGAGAAGGTGACACAGATGTCATTTGAAAAGGTTTTTTGTGTAGCAGTGTTTACAATAGAGAAGAATTCAGAGGGTGCTGGAGCCAGTAAGAAAGCAGTGTTTGTGAAGAAATCAGTAGGGATTAGGAAATGAGAAAAAAAAATTATTAGAATTAGGGAGTATTTGTATGTAGAGAA
Organism: Ictidomys tridecemlineatus; assembly: GCF_052094955.1. Lineage (NCBI taxonomy): Eukaryota > Metazoa > Chordata > Mammalia > Rodentia > Sciuridae > Ictidomys > Ictidomys tridecemlineatus. Next base: position 89,552,947 of record NC_135484.1, on the reverse strand, counting down.
GCAGAGGATGGCAGAGAAATATTTATATGGAGAGACAACTCCCAAAGGAGGTGACACAGGTTCCAGCAATCAGGAAGTCAGCAGCTGAATATTCCTTTTACTATTTTGGCAGAAAAGTTGGTTGACTGTCACTGAATACTCAAAAATAGACTACAACAAAGAGGTCTCTGAGTATATTTAAAATTTGAAGAGCAAACAAAAATATAATACACAGTGTATTATAGAATTATTCAGAAAACAATTTGCCACTCTCTATTAATATACAATAAAGAAATATCCTGTGACCTTTCAACTCCACTCCTAAATATTTACCAAAATGGCCACAATTGCAAACTTATGGGGGAAATAACACCACATACTAATGCTCACAGTAGCACTGAAGGATGGTTGAAAATGGAACTTAAACTCTCAAAATTTCTGATATTTGGGCAAATATTAGTAAGATAAAGGTAAAATGTTAGAGTCTGTAAACAAGTCAGGATAGCGCCTGGCATTTTGCCAGAGGGAGTGGTTTGTGAAGTAACTCCAGCAAGCCATTAAGTGTGGAGATTCCTTATTGGTTGACTGCTGTATCTAGTTTATGCTAAGTAAGATAAGCTATATGTAATGTATAAATACCTCTGTTGTCCTACAATAAATGGCTTCCACTCCTGCTGTATCAACGTACACAAGTTGTTCGTCACTCCCCGGTTATTTTGCTGCACCTGGACTGCGACAGTAAAACATTGAACATAAGAAAAACATGAAATATATATATTAGAAGTACATATAGAAAGTCAGTAGACAAGGTATTTATAACATAAACTCCATAAATATAAAAATATTAATACATTTCATTACAAATTTTCTGTGTTTTAAAAACATTAAACATCAATTAAGAAGTAAATTACAAATATTAAACGATAATTACAGATAAATTGTTAAAGTGTCAATATATATAAAGTGTCTGTGTGTGTGTGTATATATGTATATGTATTACATCTTTTAAAAGTTTTTTTTGGAAAATAGAAACATACATATAAAAATCATACACACTTACTCCCCTCAAGAAAGCTAACAAAAGAAAAACAAGATCTCTACATTTTTCTTATATTCTGAAATGTAAAATTAAATAATCACATTTTGTCCTGAGAAGTTTAAATAACATCATAGGATATTCTGTTGGAAGGCATAGGTATTTCCATGTATTATTAATGATCATACCAAGAACATAAAAATTCTGTATGATAATTTGACAAATGCATCAACAATTTTGAAAATATACTTAATTTTTGATTGAACAAATGTATTTCACTCTAATTTGTGGGTACTCTAAATATAACTATGCCAATAAGAAAACCCAATATAGCTTGTCTACTGATTATTAATGGCTTGACAAAGAGAAAAAGGTATGTTTATTAAAATAATATTTACCATTACCTGAATTCTTCTTGAGTCATATGTTGCTAATTATATCCTGATTTTTTTTTCCAGATTGTGTTAGTTGTCTTGTTATTCTCCAGTAATTCAGCTTTTCTGTCTTCTTTTTTTCTACCCCCCACCCTACAAATTCTGAAATTTCAAATGGGGAAGATTTTTTTTTATTCCCAATGCTTGAAATAATATTACATATGGGGTTACTAAAATTTGTTAAAGGACATATAACTGCATGAATCAATAAAAAGAAATGTGCGCATCTATAAAATATACATGTATATAATATGTATCATATACAGATATGAAAGACATATGTCATATATATTAGAAATATGAAAGAGGGAAAGGCAAATGCATCCTGACATGAACAGGAGATATACTGATAAAATATATTGCAAATTGACTCAATTTCTTGGCAAAATATGAAGGAGTATAATGTTCAAAATCAGGGTGACAAGTTTTGAAATCACTTGGGGTACTGAAATATATATTCATAATATTTTAATTAAAATACAGAATATGTACCAAACTGTTAATAAATCATAATTATGTAGCTCAATAGATTTTTTTTTAGTTTGAACACAACTGATGTCTTCTGCTTCTCTTTGATTGTTTAACACTATAAGAAAATGTCATTCCTATCTTAGCACTGACAGAAAATAGATAATCCACAAACAGTAAAATTATGTAATCCTAACAGAGATCTGGCTCACAAGATAAGTAAACTGAATTTCAGTGAGTGAGGAGCACCTTTTGAGAGTATTAGGGACACTTTATCTTTCTTTCTTTGGACAGAGCATAGGGGAAACAGTTCACAGACACTAAAGCAAATTGAAACATTAATTTTTGATGAATTATTAAAGAGCAGTCTTAGTCCAAGACTAAGTCTGTTTTCTAAGAAAAATTGAGGGCAGGGCAAGGAACTAGGTAGTCCCCCCCTACATTTATAGTAAATACTTGAGCATGAAACCAAGGCCCTATACTGGACTCCTTCCTTATTCAAAACAAACAAACAACAATAACAAAACAAAACAAAAAAGAATTTCAAGGTGCTAGAGTTGGGCTCAAGTAAAATGCATTGTTTTGGGAAAGATGACATAAATGCAAAACTATCTGCCACTTCCCAAGCTAGAAGAACTATCTTGACAGGCTCTGGGCTCATTCAAAGCAAAGACTTTTTATACTTGAGAAAGGGGCAGGAAACTACTTTATATTCAAATCCTCTAAAGACATCAGCAAGCATGTTGCTGCTTCATGTAACATTTGATATAGATACAATAAATGAAACCAATGAAGTATGCATGTTCATATTGAATCCAGAAAATTAATATCAAAGATAGGTTAGAGCGGTTCCTTCGGGGCCATGCATTTCCCTAAGGAAAATTAAACCTATGAATCTTTATTTTATTGAAAAAAGAGAGGGAGAAACAAATGATTGTATTAGATTTTCAGAAAAATTGAATAGGAAGTATACATAATTATATATCATATATACATTCATCTATGTAGATACATACACATATATATGGGGGAAGGGTTTTATTTTACAGAATTGGCTCATGAGTTATAGAGGTTGAAAACTACAAAATATGCACTTGAAGTCTAATATCCACCAGCTGGATAAACCCTTCTGCTGGAAAACTTCCTTCTTCCAAGTAGAGGGTCAGTCTTTCATTATTGCCAGGCTATTAATTGATTGGATGAGGCTCACCCTTAGGATGAAGGATAGTCATTTTTATGGCAAGTTCAATTTAAATGCTACCTCATCTAAAAACAAACTCACAGAAACATCCAGAATACAGTAATAATATTTTGACCATCTTCTTTTACATGGAGACCTGCAGGAAGCCACACATGAAACGTGCATGGACCAGATCATCATTGAAGCCATTGAATGGGATGATCTGGAATCTGGGAACTCACAGTGGCACTTCTGCCAGTGAGATGGCCTGATACATCCCACCCAGCTCTGCTAAAAGGCCCCATGCTACACTGGGATGGGCGTGGCCCTTTAAGAGCCAAACAGCCTGCCTACTGCCACCTATATCCTGTTTTTCATGAAGAAGCAAGCACTGAGACAAGTCTCCTCCCACTCTGAAACCTATACCTACCAATGCCTACCAATGATCTCTACCACTATATATAAAGCAAGCATGGGCTCCATCTTTGTTAGAATCTTCACCCATCTGGTCAGCTTGTCCTATTGCTGCCCCAGCTCTGAAACTCTATTTCTGTGTCCTGTGGTTATATCACAGTACTGTTGATATAGACTGAATTTAATCAATACAAGTTATAGGTTATATATTATAGATTAGAAATTGTGGGTTAATTAAATATCATTTAATAAGAATAATAGGATTATAAGATAAGTGTTATAGATTTAGTAATGTTAAGGTACTTCAGTGTGCAGTAGTTGTAGGTTTAAAAAAATTAACAGTGCAATAATATAATAAGATATAGGATTTAAGTAGCTAGCAATAAGATATAGATAATGTAAGGCGATAAGTGTAAGCTCATAGGTCTACTATAGTTACAGACAGTTGCAGATAAATATAGAGATGGATATAAGGTACTACAACAGTAGTTAAGTTTAACAAATAACTATAGACAAACATAAGTAAGTATAGCCATAGCAACTCCATCTTTTTTCTTCCTGTGTGAAACTTGTTACATAGGCTGTTCTCAAGGTGTTATTTAAAAAATGTTTTTGTGTATACCCATACGAATGAGGATATAGACCCCCATAAATGAGGATATGGTAGTTTGTTTTTGTTCTGCTAACTGCATTTTCAGCTCCTGTATTCTGCTTGCTTGCAATTTGCAAAATCTTATAAAATTCCATGGGGAAGTCCCTAGGGTACGATTTTTTTCTTTAAATACCTTGACCATAAGTCACTAGGGGCTATTTTTTCAGAGAGCCATTCTGTCAGAAATAGTCCTTGGCCAGGTAAAATTGGCAAAATAAAATTCTTTGATTTGATTCAAATTCGGACTTAGTGTGTTTCCTGAGTGATTACCCCATAACACTATTTTCTTAGCTTTTATTTCTCAGCCAGCACATCCCTCTGGAGGAGAACCCTTTACTTGCCCACCTGTGACTGTATGCAACATTGACCCAGTCAAGTTCACCCATAAAGTTAAGTTTAAATAGTATGATTACAAATTGCATGGAAACGCAAATTAGAAAAAGAATAAAATTCTTTTGGATCTTGTAGTTTCTCCTTAGTGAATATGTATGCTGACTCACGTACACACAAATACAAATAAACATCTTATTTAATTGCTTCAGATCCAAAGTGATACCTGCTCAGCCCCTTTTCTCCCCTTCTCTGAGGACTTTATATTCTCCTGGCTTTCATTAGAACCTGTATCTCCATCATTGTTTAATTTAGTTAATTGCATTCTGAATCGCCCAGGGAGAGCATTTAAATTATGTATCACATAACCAATAAGTTGTTAAGTTGTTAAAATTCTACCTCCATATTATTTCTTGTATTTATTTATATTCTCTTCCTCATTTCTAATTGTCATTAATTCTTTCCCTACAGGACCTTATTCTTTCTAATCTAGAGCATAGAAATAGCATGATAAACAAGGCCACCACCTATGCCGTCTACCCTTGGCAATCCGTTTCTTTACAGATCCTGAATTAATCATATTTTTAGCAGAGATCTTGTTCTAGTTATGCTAATCCTTCCTAAGTAATTCTGTACCATTCCTTATTTCCTATGGTGTCAGCTCCTTTGTTGAAATTTCAAACACTGTTTAAGATTTTATCCTAACTCTGGACACAGTATTGTTTTGGTCCTATTTTGAATTAAGTTTTCTTTTTGCAATACATAATTTATTCTATAGAAACACTAGTGCCTCTCTAATCTTTTCATTGATATACTGAAATTGTCTTGTTGGTCTTTTAAGTAATCTATAGATTCAATTGGATTTACTTGAGAGACAATCCAAATATTTGTCAATAAATTTTACTTAATCATTTCACTTGCTTCCCTATTTCTTATAAATCTTATAAATTTTAAGGTATTAAATAAAATGTTGAGAGAAATTATATTGTGAATGATTTTCTTGGGTCTTACTTAATGGGACTCTGTTTAGATGGCTATCAAATGTTTTATAATTATTTTATAAAGTTGAGATGTATCTTTCTATTTCTTGATATGCAATTATGTTTTAATAAATAATTATTAAACCATATATAATAATTGTCTTCCATGTGAGATGAGTACTATTTTTTCCATTTTGATCTGTTAAGCCTTTTTCTATTTGAACCAAATCCCATTTGTCTTGATGTGCTAACATTCTACACATCCAATTTGATATTTCCAATTTTTTGTGAGTTTTTTTCCATTACATTGAAAACTAGAGTGTGTTTTTTCAAAGCATTAGTAACTCTTGTTTGGTTTATTACTTTAATTATAAATATTCACATGATTTACACATCATGAAATGGTATACCTTAACCTTAAACTCTCATGCTCCAAAAGTTATCACGTTTGTATCTTTTCAAGGTTTGTTTTTAATTCTTATAATGTCAAATATGAATATAAGCCAGGTTCAGTGCTGCACACAACTCTAATCACAGCCACTGTGAAATCTGATGCAGGAGGATCACAAGTTTGATACCAGCCTGGGCAACATAGCAAGACTCCCTATTATATAAACAAAAATGCAAACAGATAAATAAATAAGCAAGTTTATATAGCTAAGTGGCAGATCATCCCTGTGTGTGTGTGTGTTTGCGTGTAGGTGCTACACACAAACACACACACAGAAGATATATTCCTTTCCCCTATAGTTCATATAAGTAGTATGCATAGTGTGTAACTTGTTTTTCAGTTAACACTACAAATTGAAGAGCCTTTTTCAGTTGGTACATAAAGCCTCAAACTTTCATTTTAAGGATTGTTTCATTCATTAATTTTTAAACTGTTTTATGTTAAGATTATTGTAGATTCACAGACTAAAAGAAAAATATCAGAAAATTCCATATACTCTTAAATCAGTTTCTCCAAATATTGTCATATTTCACAGAGTATAGTATAAAAAATGGGAAACTGGTTGGGCATGGTGGTACATGCGTGTAATCCCAGTGGTTTACAAGGCTGAGACAGGAGGATTGACAGTTCAAAGCCAGCCCCAGCAAAAGTGAGGCACTAAGCAACTCAGTGAAACCCTGTCTCTAGATAAAATACAAGATAGTGCTGGGGATGAGGCTCGGTGGTCCAGTGCCCCTGAATTGAATCCCCAGTATGCTCCCCTCAAAAAAATAAAAATTAAAAATGGAAAATTGACATTGGTGTAATTTGTTATACTTTTTTAAAGAAATTACCAATTTTGCATGTGTTTATTTATGTTTATGTACTATACTGTTGTGAAGTTCACTTTTCTGATACACTGTAATCACTCTGATGTTGTCTTAGATTTATATTTACGTGGTCAAACTTTTTCATTGTCCAACTCTTCCCCCTTTTTCTTACATACTCATGTGCCACATCATAACATTCTAGTCAACAGTAGTCTGCATGTATGAAAGTGATGTCATAAGATTATAATGGAATTGAAAAGTCACTGTCTACTAGTGACATTATAGCCACTGTAGTGTCATGGTACAACACATTGTTCACCTGTCTTTGGTGATACTGGTGTAAACAAATGTACTGCACTGCCAGTCAGATAAAAGTACAGCTACAGCATGTACAATTAGGTACAATACATAAATCTTGATAATGATAATAAATTAGTATATACCAGTTTATATATTGAACATACTATGCTTTTACTCATTATTTTACCATGTACTTCCACTTATTTAAAAACGTTTTGCTATAAAACTCTCCTGTTGCATCAGCAGCAACCTCATAATCTGTTTTCTGTGTCTATTGATTGCATAATTTTCTCCTGTACTTCAATTAATCTCACACTTTTTGCTCATCATTTCCTCTAGCATACAAAATTCACAAAATTGCCAGTAATAGATCATCCTACATATGTAGTAGACTCTATCATATGGGTATGCATAAATATACTCTACGATGTTTGCTCAACAAGGAAATTGCTTACTGATACATTTCTCAGAAAAGTATCTGTTGTTATGTGATACATGACTATGTTTGAATTAGTTTTTTAATGGCAATATATAGTTGGATGATGGTTTTCAAATCCATTTTACCAGTATCTGACTGTTGATAGATAGGCCATTCTCATATAATGCAATTTTAGACATATTCAGGTTTAACTCACCCATTTTAATATTTTTCTTAACTTCTGTGTAATTATGATTCACACATTGTTTTTCTGATCTTCACATGTTACTTGAGCATATTTTATTAATCCCTTTTGATTGTTTTCACCTTAATCATTTGTTTAAATGATGATTTGTGGTGGAAGTGATGTTCTTGGAATTCCAAGGATTAACTATAGAAATATTGAAGCTTCTGTCTTGGCCACTTTGAATGCTTGCTCTTGCATTGCTTGCTTTGGTAACATCTATTCTTGGTAGAAATGCACATTTGTACAATCTCTGATTGTAAAGAAACATACATGTATCTTACAACCACAAAATTCAATGATACTATCCAAGATAAAAATCACAGGTACACAAATGGATGTAAATATGGCATTGACAGCAACAATAATCACACTAATTTGAAAATCAAATTAAAATCAAATATGTGTAACTTAATTAATGGATAAATCCATTTTAATATACATATCATCAGTATTGAAAAGAACCTGATATTTGATATTTTTAACATGTATTCAGATACATGTTAAAAACATTAAGTACAATAAATGAAACACAAGTATCACCTCTCTTTCATTCATGTCTATAATGAATTTTGAAATCGGAAGTGTATTATGACAGATATCAAATCAGAGGTTATATAGAGTCAGTGCTTCAGAACGAAATTTGACCACACAAGCCTGGAAGGAAATATTTCAGAGTGAGAAACTGTTCTAAATTTGGTTATAATCTATATAATAGTAAGCAAACTAGATATCAAAAGTAAGAGGATACAACTGGGTGCTGTGGTGCAAGCTTGTAGGATTGCAAGTTGAAAGTCAGCCTCAGCAAAAGTGAGGCACTAAGCAACTCAGTGAGACCCTGTCTCTAAACAAAATACCAAACAGGGCTGGAGATGTGGCTCAGTGGTCAAGTGTCTCTGAGTTCAATCCCTGGTAACACCCCCACCCCAGCAAAAAAATAAGGGAATATTACTGTTTGTCAGCTTCCTCATTTTTATTCCTGATACCCTTTATTGAAACTTGATATTATGCACATGAAGTGAAGTACTAACTCCCAAGTTGAAGATATTAGGGAGTGAGGTGTCAGATGATTAACTTCTGAGGGTTCAACCCTACTGGGATTAGCATCATTATTATGAAGACTTCAGAGAGCTAGGAAGCCCCTTCAGTTATGTGATAATTCAATAGAAAATTACCATTCATGAACCAGAAAGGGAGGCTTCACAAGACAGAGTCAACCAGGGCCTTGATCTTGGCTTCCCAGCTTCTAGAATTGTGGGTAATAAAAGTATGTTGATTATAAGCCACAGAGCTTATTATATTTTCTTATGATAGCCTAAATAGACTAAGACACAACTGAGCATTGAGCTAGTGTATTGACAAGAAGCCAGATTCTGGTTTTGAAATAACACCACATGGAAAATGGCCAGCACTTTTAACTGGCTTGGCAGGCCTGGCTATGACAGGGATAAGGTCTTCTTCCTTGTTCTTCCCTAATCCTTCCCTCACATCAGAGGAGAGCTATCACATATTCTCCTTTATCTCATCCAACTGCCCTCAGATAAATAGATGACTTTAAATAGAGGTTGAATATTTCTGAATTTTCAAAATATTTTTTCCACACAAAACCTTCTTTTTAGAGAAAGAAAATATAATATAAAATATCCTGAATTAATTTATTTTTAAAGTTAATACTGAATGAGTGGCATTCCTATGACAGAAAGCATATCAATGTACTAGTGTGCCCAGTAAGAAGCATTGTACCTGTGACCAGATACTTAAACTTGCCTTTTCTCATTCCTTCTTTTTTCATCTTTCCACTTTTCTCCATGTCTTTTCTCTTACCTCACTTTCCCATTCCCTTTCTTCTTTCTCATTTTTTACCTCATTCTATTTTCTTACCATTCTCCCTTAAGCAAAGATAAGGATGAGTCGCATTTGATAGGATCCAGTGTAGACATAGTTCACTTGTATATGTCAAACTTTCTGCTACTGTGGCAAGCAGTTTGGAGAAATAAACAGAAAGTGAGTCAAACTGGGCATGGTGGTGTTTGCCGGTAATATCAGCTATATAGGAGGCTGAGACAGGAGGATGGCAAGTTTGAGGCCATTCTAAGCCACTTAATGAGATCCTGCCTCAAAAAATATATAGATAAATAAACAAATATATAATTATTTAAAGAAAAAGAAAAACCCACTGGTGATGTGCCTCAGTGTACATGCAGCAATTTTTTTTCAATAATTAGATACATTGAAATAATAGAATTAAGTTTTCTAATTACCAGAGTATTACCTAGAATAATCTTGTGGTTTTATATTGGAATTAGTGTGAGAGCTTAGAGTGTGTATGTGTGTGTGTGTGTATGTGTGTGTGTGTGTGTGTGTATGACTTTGCACATATCTATGTATAGTGATAATCAAACTGGAACTCACATCTCAATTTCCACATACTATACTTTACTAAATGAAAACATGATTCCTTGGAGAAATAGATGAAATAACTGGGCCTTTTTCACTGGATCTTCCTGGGAGAGAAAAGAGAAACATTTGTGCATTTACATACCTTTCAGATTGCAGAAATCTTCTTTTCATTATCTTTTGCAGTTAGAGAGAAAGTCTGTTGGATTTCAACTGCTACCATAGCCACTAATGGCCCAGCTCTCAACAGAGGTGTCCCCTTGTGACCTTTCCACAGAGAAGAGAGGGAAGAGGAGAAAGAGTGTACATGATCACACTGGTATCCAAACTGTGTTTCAGCTTTTGGCTTCCTGTCTGCATCCACTTGCTTTTGGTTTTGCTTTTAAGAGTCCTCAGCACGCTATCCAGAGTTTTGTATTGTAGTGAACAAAAGAGACAGGTTGTACTGGTCTTTGTCCCCCTTGATTAGATGTTGCATAATAATATGAATATAAAAGCACAGAATTAAGTTAAACAAGCTTAGTTTGGAAAAACTCTTTTTGTATCATATAAGTGTGTTAATATTTTAAATTTTACACTATTAAAACAAATCTAAGGCTGCATCTTATGTACTTATATCTATATGTCTACCATTAGGATCATATATAGAGAGATATATAGATGTATATCTTTTATAAATTTGGTCTTTTCCATTTAAATAGCCTTTATATTTTTCAATAATCTTAAATTGCACATCAACATTAAGTACTTTTATTTTTTTCCTCAAATCTTGCATTCTCAGATGTTTATGAAATGTAAACAAAATGAAACATTCAATGATTTTAAAGCTCAACTCTACTGTGTCTTTGTTTTGGAGTTGCCTCATTTGCCTGCTTATTCTAATGAGATTTTATGCTTCAAAGTAAACTTCATTGTAATCACATGGCTGATAGTGTATGAAAAAATTTTATAGGATTTCAAGAATAAGTTGAAATAGAGTTTTAAACTTATACAGGTATTTTTAGTTATCATTATCCCCAATTCTGTGCATATCAATGTAAATTTGACTTAAAAAGTAAAATTCCTTCCTTAGTTAATCCCAAACTTTAAGAGGTATTTTATGAACTTGCAGAAACATTGCCTAGCAAAATGTCATGTTAAGAAAGTAATAAAGCTTATGAGCAAATAACTTCTTTTTCTGGAAAATTCTTCATAGACACAAGACAAATTATATAATTGAGCATGTACACCAGGAATAAATTAGAATTCATAAATTAATATTAAAATAAAATATATTTGTGAAGTAAACTATTATGTTCAACTTTTTGCTGAAGGCTTTTTGAATGAAGAGACAATATCATTGTCATTTGATATTCTTATATTGCCTAAAGAAAATACATTAAAATTACTACTAATGTCATATTTTACTTCCTTGATTTTATTAAAAAAGGAGAGTGAATAAAAACAGAAGAGAGTGAAATATTGTTGCTACATGCACTATCCTAATTATTTGTAAAAATGTTATATAGATATTTATAATTCATACAGGCATTATCATTTTTTTAGTAATTTCATTTATGACTTGTCCATTAACTGATTTTTTTTACTGAAATAGACCATTTTTATCTGACAAATATTTGACCAGAATAGTCTTTCTCTGTGTTTAAAAAAAATTGTTTATTATTGTATTAGATTTCAAAGGGAAGAGATTCTAATTTAAAAAAAATAGTATCTTCAAAAACATTGAGGCACATATTTTTTTAAATCCCTAATATACTCCTAGCTACGAAAAAAAAATAACTAAGGAATAAAAACAAAAAGATCTTGGAGACTCCATGACAGATGTTTTCATGACTCAAAAACCATTGGTCTTGGCTGCATGCAGTGGCACATGCCTGTAATCCCAGTGTCTGGGGAGGCTGAGGTAGGAGGGTCTCAAGTTCAATGTCAGACTCAGCAAAAGCAAGGAACCAAGCAACTCAGTGAAACCCTGTCTCAAAGTAAAATACAAAATAGTAATGAAGATATTTCTCTGGGGTTGAGTGCCCCTGAGTTCAATCCCTGATACCAAAAAAAAAAAAAAAAAAAAAAAGAAAGAAAGAAATTCTTTATATTTTATGCTGTTAGGAAATTAAAGTTTTTAAATAGAGCCTTCAAATCAAGGTATGGTACTCTCCATATATAAAACATTATAAAGATATTTGTTCTAAGATAATTTTAAATAAAGAAATTTTTAGCTCCTTGACTTCCATATGAATTCTTTTCAAGAACAGATCTTTCTAAGAAAATACCTATTTTATTTTTTTCTTTTAAATTTATTTATCTATTTATTTGTACTAATTTGTTATACAAGATGGCAGATTGTATTTAATTCATAGTATACATATGGAGCACAATTTTTCATTTCTCTTGTTGTATGCAAAGCAGAATCACACCCATTCGTGTCTTCATACACATACCCAGGGTATAATGATGTCCATCTCATTCCACCATCTCTCCTACCCCCATGCTCCTTCCCTTCACCTCCCTCCCCTTTGCCCTATCCAAGTTCCCCCATTCCTCCTGTGCTCCCACTACACCCAAAATGAATCAACATCTACTTCTCAGAGAAAACATTTGACCTTTGTTTTTGGGGGATTGGCTTACCTCACTTAGCATGACATTCTCCAACTCCACCCATTTACCTGCAAATGCCATGATTTTATTATTTTTTAATGCTGACTAATAGAATTCACTTATTTTAGAGAAGTATCTCTCTTTCTCTCTTCACCTCTCAAAAACACCTTTTCCTACGCAAAAAGAGAAAAATATGACTCTCCTTTAATCTTACTTTTAATACATGGAACTCCTTTAGGAGGTGAAGTCTTCCAGAAAGGTCCGTTTTACAATTAATTCAGTATGTAGTTATGCACAATAGTAAGGTTAATTTTAACAAATTAATATTAATAAATGTTTTATCATAGTTTGTTCCATTTCAATATCCAGTACTTTCTCATTTAAATATTATTACAGGTATCAAAAACATGAAATAGAGATCTTTGTAATTAAATGTTTTGCAGTATTTTGCATATAACAAAACTATCGTTTCTATTATTCACAATTTTAATTATTGTCACTGATTTCACAACTAAAAACCCATTATTCAATAAGATAATTACCTTGTTGAAAATAAAACACTTATTTGTTTTTTGCTTTTCGTTTTAGGTTTGATTTGGTTTTTAGTTGTTGCCCCTTATCAATATATAGCAATGTATTTTTTGGTCACTGTGTTATTATGAATAGCTAATTATTAGACTATGCTTATTTAAACCTCAGTATAATATCACACTGTATATGCTGAAATTTTTAAAAATAAATTAGAAATTATCACTGGAAATTTTACTTAGAAGTACTGTAATGTTAAATAACCCTATTTACATATCAATGATCTAGTATAGCCCAGTTCTCAAGAGGTCTCAAAACATCCAAAGTTCTTTATTTCTTCTGCTAGAAAATAGAAAACAACCCAAATACTTGTATTATTTTACTTAATTTTAATAAAAAGGTTAAATTTTTTCAAAATGATTTTCTGTATTCATTGGTATGCTCATGAATTCTATTATCTTTCACTATTGATACATTGAATAAAGAGAATAAAACCTTAATAAGTGCTCCACGTATTCCCAGGTTTGTGTCTCATTTTGGTATTGGAAATTAATACTGATATCCTGCCAATTGCCAAATTCCATCTGATATACTTTATATTTTTTATCTATGATATCATGATTTTGTTTACAGAATAAATTTATCATTTCAGTATAATAGTATATGAGTTCCATCAAATGCATAACAGATTTTTTTAAAAATTATATGCTGTAAATATTTTAAATAGCATTCATAATTTTTATAAGTGTTTAGAATACAAAGTTACTCTGAAATGTTTCCACTGATTTATCTTCGAAGGTTCTTGAAGAAAGAATTGTTTCTGAATTTTAATTTCTATTTTCTCTATTACACTTATATCTTGAGGATAGAGGAAACATTCTCCTTTACTGTCAATAGATCATAGAAGTTACCAACTTCTAAGGAGTTTGGCTGTCACTATGCAGACTGGAATCCAAGATTTGGGTCAACATTTATGCCATTTGTTAAATGATTTTTCCTAAGCCCCAAGTACATCTGGAATATGTTGCTGGAAACAAGGAGTTCATATAAATATCCCAACAGCCAAAATGCAATAAAAACATTTTGGCAAATTCCAAAAGATAATGAGAAACAATATAATTAAACTTGGCCAGAACTATTAGTTATTTTTAATTAGAAAACTTTAAGTAGTACAAATAAAATACATATTCAATAAAAGTAAAATGCATTCCAAATTATTTAAATATATTTAATGTAGCAATGCTAGCTTAGTTCAATGAATCATTATAAAACTTTGTACTTACCACTTTTCAATACACAAAATTCATTTTTTCAATACCCAATAAGAATTTCCTTCCAGAGATGATCTTTTAAAACTTAATTATTTACCTTATTTTTTATTGAGAAATAATCTGAAAATGGTATTATGCAAAGGATAGGATTTAATCAAATAAATCCCATATCATATTTAATAATTGAATTTAATCACAATTTATTTGACTTAAATACTCTATTATAAAATTTCTAAAAATCTAACAACCACAATGGAAAGGTGCAAACACAAAACCTCCAACACCTTCCAGCATCAGAAATGTCAGGAGAATAAGTGATTATTTTTTTACTATTTAAATATGTCAAGTATTATGTTTAATCCTTTAATCTATTGCTTTAGCTGGCTTCATCACTGATGCAGGTCATTGCAGGAAGAATTCAATTCCATCATGAATACCACAAAAATTAATAATAATAATAATCAGCTCAGGTGTGATAAGAAATATTTATTTGGTATTTATGCAGTAAAATAATTTATACAATGTACAATGAATTGGAAGGAAGAGGCTAAACTACCAAGAGGTTTTGGTTTGTTTCAACCAAACAACACATTTACTTTGATCTGAAGTGAAAACATACTGGAACAAAGGCACCCCTTAAGCCAATATGCAACAGCTCATGCACTTGGTTCAGAGTTTCCCAAAGTGTAATGTTTTTCTCCAAGCTATAGGGAAAATCACTCCCTCATTCCAGGCAGGTTTTGTTCAGGTATAACTTTTGAAGAAAAATATCCATGTTTCATCTATTTAGTACAATATTGTAGCCATTATCCCCAATTGGCTCAAATATAAATTAAATTTTAAAAATGGAGTTCTTCTGTCTCACTAGAAGCATTCAACAGATTAATACAAAATGCAGATAGTGAGTATTTCATTAGCTAGAACACATACAGAATGTTTCCCCCATTATAGAGGATTCTATTAGGTAGTTCTACTCTATGCTTTTAAACTGTTTTAGTCTTATGCAAAAATTTATCATCATCTGATATTATATTATGCATTTTTATTTCTAATCCTTTGATTTTATTCTGATACTAAATCTTGTTTTAGTTACAACATTCCTTAGGATCAAATATAATGCTTAAACTGGGTGCAGTGCCACATGCTGTAATCCCAATGGCTCAGGAGGTTGAGGGAGGAGGATCGTGAGTTTAAAGCTAGCCTCAGCAATAGTAAGGTGCTAAGCAACTCACTGAAACCCTGTCTCTAAATAAAATACAAAATAGGGCTGGAGTGTTGCTCAGTGGTTAAGCACCTTGACAGAAAGCAATCACTCAATAAGTATTTGAAGAATAAAAGTCAAGAAAGTCTTTATTTCCCTTTTATTTTGTAGCTCTCATAAGTTAACAGTGTCAGACCCTATACAGTCATGTTCTACGTCTTTTATAATTCTAATCTTTAACAAAGAAAAGTCAGCTATTTCTCAATTATTTTCTTGGGAGGCAGGGAGTGGGGTGAAGGGGAATGTATATCTAAGCATACATACTGCAGAGTGGAAGTTAAAATCAAAACATACTAGACAACAAAACCCTCAAATAGTGCGAATTTCTAAAGAAAGTACACAAGTAAAAAAGCCCATCATGTAAATTTAAGAGTTTAAACTAATTGCTCCTTTCAGAAACCACAGCTAAATCATGTGCTTTGGGGAATCTTGAACAGCTATGAATGTGGTTTACAGAAACAGTGGGAAAGAGGACAGCCTTGAGTGTTGTGCAGATATATTTACTTCTATGAAGAATATAAATCTCTTTGGGGGAAAGAGGTTTTCAAAGGAAAACAAAGTAATGTAAGTGGGTAAAACAAAGACACCAAAAGAAAATTTAGGAAAAAAAAATCCACGTATGAGAATTTTTAAAAAACACGTATTTGTCCAAAAATAATGATTATACATAGAGGCAAACAGGATCTTCTTTTACATAAGCATCTCATATAAAACATGGAACCTCACCTGACTCATTGCTTCAGGATTTTGCTAACAGTTACAGGTCTAAAAGAGATCCAGTTTTAAAAAGAGATGAAGTAAAGAGGATCTAAAAATTACCATATTTCTTTAAATAGAAATATATTATAAATGCATTTCTTTTGAAATTTGGTTTGGAAAATGCAAAAGTGATGAGTCATGTGAGGTTCCATGTTTTGGATGTAAACGAACACATTTAGCCTTTATGGAATAAGGCTGAGACTTCCTATTATAAATAGTTATAAAATTCTAAAATATATAAGAAATAATAATTTTAAAATATTAGACAAGAGAAACAGAACTCTAAGTATTCTTAGGAGGAGAAACAGAAAGTGAATACTGACATTTCCAGACTGCACAAGAGAGGAGAGATAAGAAAGGGATTGGAGCTCAGCAGACCATCTAACATGAAGCATCAGAGATAATAGTTTAGGTTGCTCAGATAATTGACAATTGTAGGCCAGAGTTTTAGAAAGGATAAAATCACACAGAAAAGGATATTCATAAATCTACCTGGTCTTTATTTTCTCAGTACTAAGACCTTCTTCTATGAATAAAGGAAGTCAAAATAATAACAAGATTTTGATGTTAAGCTGAGAAAATTTTCTGCATGCCAGAGGGGATATATGTTTCAACAAGGGCCCTTAAATTGAACCATAATTCAGAACTTCCCTATTATTGCACAAGATTCAAGAGAACATAAATGAAATTATATAATTTTAAATGTTATGAACAAAAAATTGAATGGAATATTGTAATGGAAAGGTTTTATTTAAAATGCATATATGGATCACACAAAAATACAATAAAGCACATTGTTAAAAATCTATGGCTTATGAAAATATACTAAATTAATGCAAGAAAAATAAGAATCAAGAGAAAAGAAGGTAAGAGAGATACACAAATAGAAAACAATGCTAAGTTGTGGGATTTAAATTCAATAATATATATTTAAAATGTATAAATGGAATAGAGATTATAATTAAAAGTGATAGTCAAATTAGACATTAAATATCAGTTCAATTATTTCTATAAATATAACTTAATCTGAATAATAAAGATACAGGTAAGACAAAAGTAAAATGTATGAAAAGATATACATTATTGTACAAAGACAAAGTTATGGCAGCTATGTTAATTTCACACAATTTAGCATTATGAATTAACTAATTATGAATTAATTATAAGCATAGAATTTTACAATGATAGAAGGACGAAGTCAAAAAACAGGCATAATGATTCTAAAAGTTTAGGCACTCAAAGTTGCTCAAAATAGTTGATGTAAAACCTGATAGAACTTTAAAGAGAATACTCTAAGGTACAATTATCATTCAATATTTCCATATTCCTCTTCCCACAGTTTATACAACAAATATACAGAGCATTAGAAAGGATATAGCACAAATAACACAAAGAACAAAATAGGCATAACTGGCATTCACAAACGATCCTTACAACAAGAGAATACATATTCATTCTTCCAAAGAACACAATATTTTTAACCCAATATATCATATAAAAATCTCAACAAATTTATCAGAGATTATAGTATGCAGAATATGGTCTCTGATTGTGTTGGGTTTAAATTAAAAAGTGACAGAAATCCAGGTGTGGTGATGCACACTTGTAATTTCAGCTACCCAGAAAACTGAGGCAGGAGAATGGCAAGTTTACAGCTGACCTGAGCAATTAACAAGACCCTGTTGAGATTAAAAAAAAAAAAAAAGTTATAGTGCTATGGATGAACCTAATGGTGGGTACCCAGTATCTGGCCCCAACCTCCCGCCCCCCACCTCTCACCCCCCCAAAATAAGAAAAATCAGCTGTTTGGGAAATAAGAAATACATTTATAAATTTTAAACGACTCAAAAGATTAAACAAGAGTACACTAGAAAATATTTTACTTAATGATAATTCAACACAATATGGACAAAAGTATAACAGAAAAAATGTAAAACTTTCAGCTCCTAGATGGGATGTAGGTAAAGTTGATGGATTCTACCACTAAAGATATTATTAAATATAAATTATTTGGCAAATTCTAAGGCTAAAATTTCAATAGCCAATATAAATTTTCTTTCAATATCTGGAAATAAGAACAATTAGAAAATTATATTAAACAAAACATTTGAAGAACATAAAATGTGCAATAAACAGGGATGTATATGTGCAATAACTTCCTATGAAAGAACTAAAAATACTAGTAAGAGAAATGATAAGAACTAAATGAGTATATTTATACCATGTTCTCAGAGAGAAAGACTTGACATTTGTGCTGTGTCCCAGATTTTTTTTATAGATTTACTATAAAGCAAATCAAATTTTCAGGAGGTTTTTATCTAAAGAAACAAGCTAAGTTGAAAATACATATGTAAATATACAGAGTGTGAAATGCTTGATATTATTTGTAAAAGAAGAATAATGTTGAATACTTATTCTAATTGATCTCTGAACATAATATAAAGTTGCACATACTAAACAGCATTATACTATCAGATATAGATACATGAAGGGTAATAGGATAGAGATTACAGAAACAGACATACATTTGTTCAACTCAATTTTAATAAGAGTGGAGATAGAGAAATCAAAAAGTCAGGCATTTTTCATAAAACAGTAACAAAGCAATAGAACATAAAGAACTTTGATTTCTGTCTAATGCTTAAGCTTGAAACTTAACTTATAATGTATCACAACCTTAAAATAGTTAAACCTAAAGAAAACAATGTGCTAGTGTCAAAGGATATCTTTTCAAACTCAGGATAGTCACAGTTACTTAGTAACATAATGTGGTTCAACATTTAAAAAAAGGTGATAATTGTTTCTCATAAAGCATCTATATCTATATCTATATCTATATATACAATGTACTTATTCTAATTTGTCATACATGACAGCAAAATTCATTTCAATTCATAGTACATATATAGAACACAATTTTTATGTCAGAGATTGTACACAAAGTAGAGTAACACCATTTGTGTCTTTATACATGTACTTTAAGTCCATCTCATTCCACCATCATTCCTACTTCCCTGACCCTCTTTTTCTTCTCCTTTCCTTTTGCCCTATCTAATGTTCCTCTATTCATCCCATGCTCTCCCCCACCCCTATTATGGATCAGCATCCATATATCATAGAAAACATTTAGCCTTTGGTTTTTTGGTGTTGGCTTATTTCACTTTGCATTATATTCTCCAACTCCATCCATTTACCTACAAATGCCATGATTTTATTCTCTTTTAATGCTGAATAATATTCCATTGTGTATATATGCCACAGTTTCTTTATCCATTCATCTATTCAAGGACATCTATGTTGTTTCCAAAATTTAGCTATTGTAAATTGTGCTACTATAAACATTAATGTAGCTGGGTTAAATGGAGGTTCCATTCCCAGTTGTCCAAGGAATCTCCATACTGCTCCCCAGATTGGTTGCACCAATTTGCAGTCCCACCACCAATGTATGGGTGTGCCTTTTTCCCCATATCCTCACCAACACTCATTGTATTCTTAATAACTGCCATTCTTACAGGTGTGAGATGAAATCTTTGATTTGCATTTCTCTAATTGCTAGAGATGTTGAACATTTTTCCATATACTTGTTATTTATTGTATATCATCTTCTGAGAAGTGTTCAGTTCCTTGACCCATTTATTGATTAGGTTGTTTATTTTTTTGGTGTTTTTGAGTTCTTTATATATCCTACAGATTAGAACACCATCTGATGTGCATGTGTAAAAATTTTCTCCCATTCTGTAGGCTCTTTCATCACCTCACTGATTGTTTCTGTTGTTGTGAGAAAAAAAAAAAAGCTTTTCAGTTTGAATCCATCCCATTTATTGGTTCTTGATATTTCTTTGTTTTCTGGCACTATAGGAGTCTTGTTAAAGAAGTTGGGCCCTAGTCTCATATGATGAAGATTTGGGCTTACTTTTTCTTTATTAGGCACAGAGTCTCTGATCTAATTCCTATGTCATTGATACACTGTTAATTGAGTTTTGTGCATGTAGACAGATAGGGGCTTAATTGCATTTTGCTGCATATGGATTTCCAGTTTTCCCAGCACCATTTGTTGAAGAGGCTCTTTTCTCCGATATATGTTTTTAGCAACTTTGTCGAGAATAAGATAACTGTATTTATGTGAGTTTTTCTCTGTGTCCTCTATTCTGTACCATTGGTCTTAAAGTAAATTTTGGTGCCAATACCATGTTGGTTTTTAACTATTGCTCTTTAGTATACTTTAGGGTCTGGTATAGTGATGCCACTTTCTTTACTTTTCTTGCTAAGGATTGCCTTGGCTATTCTGGGTATCTTATTTTTCCAGATGAATTTCATGACTGCTTTTTCTATTTCTATGAAGAATATCTCAGAATTAGGATTGCATTGATTTTGTGTATGGCATGATGCAACATGTGGGGAATGTTGCATCAGAAAAGAGGAAAACCAACTTGCTGGCTGCTACCCGCTTCCTAGTCCTGGGGCCACATGTGGCTAAGATAGTGCCTGGTGATTAGCCAGAAGGCATTGCCGTGGGTTGTGACGAAAAATCAGACCACATCTAGGATAGGCTCAGAACCCTTCTTCCCTCACAGACAGCTCCTGTCTCCCATTACTGCCTGTAGGATGTTTGTACACGTGAACTCTCCCCACCCTGTTGACTTTTATCTTGATGGCTCCTGTCCATTATATTAGCTGTGTGTGTTTTCTCAATAAACGAGATTCTGCTTTGACTGTGCTCCCTGGCACGTCAGATTGTCCTCCAGTGAGGGAGGGCTGGGTGTAGGTGGCCAGTCGACCTTTGCCTTTCTTGGTTCGTCCTGGTTGGGGCGTGGTTTCCCCATCTTTCCAACAGGTCAGGAGGAAATGGGGGGCTAAAAACCCCAACAATTTTGTTTACTGCTTTTGATAGTATGGTCATATTGACGATATTAATTCTGCCTATCCAATAACAGGAGAACACTTTCCATATTCTAATGTCTTTTTAAATTTCTTTCTTTAGTGTCCTGTAGTTACCATGGTAGAGATCTTTCACTTCTTTCATTAAGATGATTCCCCCATTTTTTTTTCTTTTGAGGCTATGGGGTAGTTTTCCTAGTTTCTCCAGATGATTTGGCACTGAATTACAGAAATGCCTTTGATTTATGGGTATTGATTTTAATTCCTGTTATTTTGCAGAATTCATATATTAGTTCTAGAAAGTTTCTGGTGGGATTTGGGGGGATCCTCTAGGTATAGATAGAATCATGACATCAGCAAATCTGAATTCTTCTTTTTATATCCATATCCCCTTAATTTCTTTCATCTGTCTAATTCCTCTGGCTAGAGTTTCAAGAACTATGTTAAATAGAAATGGATAAAGAGGGTATCTCTCTGTTCCAGTTTTTAAAAAGAATGCTTTAAATTTTTCTCCATTTAGAATGATGTTGGCCTGGGGTTTAGCATAGATAGCTTTTATAATGTTGAGATATGCTCCTATTATCCCTAGTTTTTCTAGTGTTTTGGACATGAAGGAAAACTCTATTTTGTCAAATGCCTTTTCTGCATCTATTGAGATGATCATATAATTCTTATTTTTAAGTCTATTGATATGATGAATCACAATTATTGATTTCAGTATGTTGAACCAACCTTGCATCCCTGGGATTAACACCACTTGATTGTTGTGTACTATCTTTTTGATATGTTTCCTATTTGATTTGCCAGAATTTTATTGAAAATTTTTGCATCTATGTTCATTAGAGATATTGGTCTGAAGTTGTCTTTTTTTGATGTTTCTTTATCTGGTTCTGGAATCCAGGTGATATTTGCCCCCATAAAATGAGTGGAAGTTTTTCATTTTTGTCTATTTGATGGGATAATTTGAGAAATATTGGTATTAGTTCCTCTATGAAGATCTTGCAGAACTTAGCTGTGTATCAATCTAGTCCTGGTCTTTTCTTGGTTGATAGGCTTCTGATTGTGTCTTTCATTTCATTTCTTGAAATTGATCTGTGTATCTATACCAACCTGATTCAGTTTGGGCAAATCACATGATTCCAGAAATTTGTTGATACTTTTGATATTTTCTATCTTATTGGAGTACAAATTTTCAAAATAATTTTGAATTATTTTCTGTATTTCTGTAGTATCCATCATGATATTTCTTTTTTAATCAAGAATGTTAGTAAATTGAGTTTTTTTTTCTCTTTCTCTTCATTAGAATGGCTAAGTGTTTATCTATTTTATTTATTTTCTCAAAGAACCAACTTTTTGTTCTGTCAACTTTTTCAATTGTTTCTTTTATTTTAATATCATTGATTTCAGCTCTGATTTTAATTATTTCTTCTCTTTACTGCTTTTGGTGTTGATTTGTTTTTCTTTTTATACGGCTTTGAGATGTGATATTAAGTCATTTATTTGTTGACTTTTTCTTCTTTTAAGGAATGGACTCCATGCAATGTACTTTCCTCTTAGTACTGCCTTCAGAGTGTCACAGAAATTTTGATATGTTGTATCAGTGTTCTCATTTACTTCTAAGAATTTTTCAATCTTCTTTTAGTGTCTTCTATAATCCATTGTTCATTAAATAGCATATTACATAGTCTCCAGATGTTGGAGTAGCTTCTATTTTTTATTTTATCATTGATTTCTAATTTAATTTCATTATGATATGATAGAATGCAGAGTAGTAACTCTAAATTTTTATATTTGCTAAGACTTACTCTGTGGCATAATATATGATCTATTTTAGAGAAGGATTCATGTGCTTCTGATAAGAAAGTATATTCACTTGATGATGGATGAAATATTCTATATATGTCCGTTAAGTCTAAGTTATTGGTTATATTATTGAGTTCTATAGTTTCTTTCTTTAGCTTTTTTCTGGAAAATCTATCCAGTGGTGAAAGAGGTGTGCTAAAATCACCCTGAATTATTGTATTGTGGTCAATTTCACTCTTGAACTTGACAAGAGTTTGATGAACATATATGCTCCATTGTTTGGGCATATACTTTTATAATTGTTATGTCTTGTAGATGTATGTTTCCCTTAAGTAGTGTAATACCCTTCTTTATCCCTTTTGATTAACTTTGTCTTGAAATCTACTTTATTTGATAGGAGGGTGGAAACCCTTGCTTATTTCCACAGTACATGTGAGTGGTATGTTTTTCCCAAACTTTCACCTTCAGTCTGTGGATGTCTTTTTTTATGAGAGGTGTTTTTTGAGGGCATCATATTGTTGGATCTTTTTTAAAAAAAAAAAAATCTACAAGTCTATGTCTTTTGATGGTGAGTTTAAGCCATTAACATTCAGGGTTATTAATGAGACATGGTTTGTATTCTCAGTCATTTTTGTATATTTTTGGTAATTTAACTTGACTTGGTTTATCTTTTGATTGTTTTTTTTTTAGTGTAATATCACCCTTTGCTGATTTTCATTATTGTTTTTCATTTTCTCCTCATGGAATATTTTGAATATGATGTTTCAATAGTGCAGGCTTTCTAGTTCTAAATTCTTTTAACTTGCTTATCATTGAAGGTTTTTATTTTGTCATCAAATCTAAAGCTTATTTTTGCTGAATATAAGATTTTTGGTTGACATTCATTTCTTTAAGAGCTTTGCATATGTCATTCCTGAATCTTCTAGCTTTCAGAATCTGTGTTGAAAAATCTGCAGATATCCTAATTGGTTTCCTTCATAAGTAATCTGATTCCTTTCTCTTCTGGCTTTTAAAATCCTCTTCTCATTCTGTATGCTAGGCATTTTCATTATAATAGTACTTGCTTGTCCAAAATGAGAGACTGCATCCCAAGGAGCTCCTTTGGGGCCTGCTCTTATGATTCTAGTGCCTGGTCTTATCTCCTTGTATTGCATGTAGACTTTGCAATTCCTGGTCTCTAATTATTCTCTAAATTGTATCTCACTTACCTTCTCCCTTTCTACTTCCTAATGAGGAACCTCTCTCTCTCTCTGGAGGTCTTGTGGGCTGCTTTCTGAGGGCTACAAACCTGCAGAGAGCTGTTTTGTATTGGGAAGTTCAGAGCCAGGTTTTGCGAACTATAGACCAAATGAGTAGCTGCATGCGCTGTGCTGGGTTAGTGGCTGCTGGATGGAGGGGGAACGTTGGGTACTATAGTTACCTAGATATTGCTTCTAAGCCTCAACCAGTGTTCCAAGCTGGGAATTTCTTCAAGTAAAGATGGCAACAAAGGTGTCCGAAGATGGAGGAGGTACTTTCAGAGATGGATGTTAGGTTGGGTTAGGTTGGGCCTAGTGGTGGCATAGGGCATTGTGTTCATCGATGTAGTTCTTTTATGTTCAGTGTTGTGGCTGGCGGCTGTTTCCAGACCCTATTCTTTGTCCCCAGGTGCAGATTGCTGTGTTTGTACGATTGCAGTGTTGTAGTCTCCCAAGACAGAGGCGACAGAGGCATCCTAGATGGGAGTCCACAAAGGAATGATAGCCAGAGGTTCTATGTCTGGACAGGAGTTGGGTATCTTACATGGGTGTGTGGCCAGGGGTCCTGACATGTGGGCATTGAGATCAATATATATTTTTAAAGACATGGTTAGTAAAATTTAAGTGCAGTCCATAGACTGGGGACACATTTGCATGTTTAAAAAAATTCTTTGAACTCACAGATGAAAACTAAGCAGTGAAAATAAAAAAAAAACGTATGAAATAACTTAAAAGAATTCTTTATATCACATAGTTCCCTATAAATATGTATATTTTTATACTTACTGAGTTGGTTTTAAATAAATTAAAATGAAGAACACTTTATAAAGAGGATGATCCACACAAAAATAAAAGATGCACAAGGACATAACCATTATGTCATCAGGGAAATGTAAATTATCAACACAATAAGATGTCACTTCAGGCCCATTAGAAAGAGTGGGTTCATAGCCAAAATGCAGGGCAGTAGTGCTGATGCACTATAAAATGGCAACAACATTTTTGAGAAAAATTATTTTTTTTGTAGTTAAACATATTTGATCTAAACTGAAATAACACAAAAAACCATTAAAGAATTGAATGTAAAAACAATTGTTTTAATCTTTATAATGGTATGCTACTCAGAAAATTTTAAAAGAAAACATTTATGCATAAACTTGGGTCAATCTCAAAGATATATATTTTCAGATACAAATACCTGTATCAACTTGGCAAAAATTTTCTTACTACCTATAGCACAATTTATTCTTCACCTTTCACATCTGATAGAACATACTATACTTATCTCTATTTGCTTGTGCAAATTTTTTTTGAAGTAATGTTATCTCACTGAGACTAGAACACTTTAGGGATAGGTGTCTTTGTCTTTTTCTGTTGTTGACATTGCTTACAATATAATCACTTTGACTCTGTTCTCTCTTTATCTCCCACAATGACTATTTCTTTTACCAGTCTTGTCTCTGTTTTGGGAATGAGAAATACCAGTAATACCTCTTGCTTTTCATTCTCAACTTTCTCAATTCTATCTCACTAAAATTCCCACATTCATGAAAATTTTAACTAGCTGACTATATTTGAATGTATGTCTTTCTTGGGTTATTCTTCAAATAATGAACACATAGAGCTGGTCATTGAATATAACACAAAACATATGTGCTTCTTCTAAATGTATAAGAACATATGTTTCTACATCAAGAAAATTAGTATTTTGATTTTTCTTCCTGCATTTCATGATGGTGAAACAATTAGAAAGATACTAAAATTTTAGGCTGTTTCAACATTTGTAAATTGGCTATCTAAATCATCTTAGAGAGTTCTGGAGAAGTGTTTTAAAGCACTTATTAGAGTCTCTAGGAAATTATTTTCTCTAAATAAATATTAGCTAAATAATTTTACTATTATCTTCAATTATTTTATCTTTCACTCCTAAAACATAATAACCAATTTCTCTATTCTAATGAATATTTTAGATTTATTTGCTTTTTAGTTTTTAAAGTGTCTCATTAATCTACATCACCATCATCTATCTCTCCCTTTGGTTACAGATACAACTATGGGCTTGAACTTTTCTAGCTCATTCATGATGTTACAATCACAATATTCTTCCAAAGATGTAAAAGACAGTAGAGACCACATCTAACTGCTAATGCAGAAATGACCAGTAACCTGATGTTAAAATTGTTAAAATTCAAACTAAAACAAATGCAATAAATCTTTTAAAATACTTTAGCATTTAGCCTTCTATAAATAAAGAAAGAACTCTTCAGTCTCATGCTATACTTTGCTCTCCACACTTTTTCTTCAGCTACACTGGATGAACTCTACTTATGCTCTTTCCTCTTATGGAAACACTTAGTACCTATTCTTTTTCTAGAAAATCCCTCCTTAGTCTCATGGCACTTCATCTTAGATGTCCTACCAGTTTGTATTAGGTCAAATCCTCTAATGGTGAATCTCATGCTAACTGTATTTTCCATCAGTGAGCTTGTGGGACTATACTTTTACCATTTAGTCAGTTTAAACCTACAGCAGTTTCCATGACTCAAGACAGTAGAGACCACATCTAACTTCCTCTGGATGGCATCTGCAGTGAAGCTTCATACAGAGTCTGTACCTGATATTCAATAAATATCTGCTAAATATGCTCTTGTAAAAAGAGAATTATTCTCATAAAAGGGACCATAGAACTGTTGATACTTGGCATTTCCTAAAATTAACTTCTTCACCAGGGTACTGCTTTCATAAGAAATTTCCAAGCTCTGCCTTAGCAACTTTGAAGAATTTATGCTTGTTAACTGCTTCGGATTCTGTTTGGATATGGAATTTGATATTGATCAACTCCTTCAGGCTCACTATATCTAGCTTCTATGTATTTGGAGAAAGTTATTAGTCCAAAATTCAGAATCTAGCTCTCCTTTACTTTCTGTTTTAGCCAAAAGCTGTCCTACCATAACTCATGCAGAAACCCAGTTCTAGGAACAATAGTCCAATCTAGAGACCAATGACCTGCTTAAATAAAGAAATTAGGGTAAACCTCCTAAAATTTGTTATATAACTACATGAAAAGCAAAACAAATAAAACAAAAACTAAAAACCCAGACAAATTGTGTTATTACAAGAATTCAATGCACCTACTCACTGCCACTTTCATGCTATCTTCCTTTGCCATATATGTGTTTTAATTTTATAATCTTTTTACAGTCAAAAAACTAAAGGTCAAAGTACTTTATTAAATAATTTCATAAGATTATTTATTAATCTAAGATTTATTTTTCAACCTGCACTCAAATTCAGATTTATATTTAGCAGATAGAAATTTATTAATAGTTGATCTAAAATTAATGCATTCAGTTATCTCCTAGACAATTGTGTTTGGTTCAAAAGAATACAACATATGTTTCTCCTTAAACAATAAGATATTCCACTAAACAAAATTATGTTATTTGTGTTTTGGACTTAAAAGATAACACACTTATTTTCTCAGAATTGTGGAGTGTGTGAAGGTCGGAACCAAGGTGCCACCTGGAGTGGCTTTTTGGTGGTGCTCAATTTTTGCTTTCAGAAATCTGTTTTGAGAGTGTGGAAAGAGAAAGATTGAAGTCTCTGGTATCTTTTATGATAAAAGACACTAATTTATCAGATTGGGGACCATCTAAGACCTCCTGTAACTTTATCCCCCTCCTGGTGAGCTCTAACTTCAAGTATACTCATATTTGAAGATTGATATTTGAGGAAATAGAATTCAGTCTATAACAGATTGGAAGCTATTGGCAGTAGAACAGCAGCCTAGAGAAATAGTAGAGACTGTTTCTGGAAAAAATAAATTGGGCTGATTCAGCTCTGCAATATGCTGTTGTGAGGGCTTCCTTCTGGACTTTTAGATATGAGAATAAGTAAGGGAAGATAAAAATGTTAAGTCAAAGTTACATTTTAGATTGAAAGAATGGGCAATTAGCACATGTGCATATTATACATATGCACACAATGATGTAGAATAGCATATAAAGACAGAAACTGACATATATATGACTGTAATTAGGATTTTTTGACTTCACAAATGGTGCAAAGGTGATAGACATTCTCCAGAAAACATACTTTAAATTTTGAATTTTGTTCTTTTCCCAGGATGGTGAGGAGCAGTACAATATCCTATGAAGCCAAGGAGAAACATTGGGCTTCAGCTCTCAGCCACAAGATGAGGAGCACAAAACGGTCAATGTTCTTGAGTGCAGTTCTGCTAGCACATTTTGAATAGAGGTGCTCAATAAATTCCATAAGAATTTGATCTTTATTTTAATATATGTTTTGTATCAGACACTTTCTCCCAACTTAAGCCAATTTAGTTGTTCTGAGCTAGACATATATGAGGTAGACTAAGACAAACTTTGATTTTCAATAAATTAATTGTATTAAATGCATTTTCAACTTAGTATAGGTTTATCAGGATATAACCCCACTGTAAATTGAGGAGCTTCTGTATTATATAAATCTAACCATGTATAGGCATTCATTTATATTCAATAACATTTAATAAATGTCATTTAAAATTATATTTTGTAATTAGTTATGTAAAATTATATTTATCTTTTATATTTACACATTTGATTCACACAAACAAAATACAGGACAGAATTTCTGCTATTAAAAATAATATTATTTTTGTGTATTCCATTATCATATGTGTATGAGTAATTCTGAATAATTCTGTTCATTCTCTAGGCACTAGAATGCTTATTATAATTTTATAATAAAGATTTTTATTTAAGTTTTGTAAATTATAAATGTGTTTTCCTTTTTGTTGCTATTAATCATTTTTTCCTTGATCTTCTTCTGAGTTAAGTTCATTTTTATGTCCTATGAACCTTGATTTACTCATTTTATAAGTTAAACAGTTAACCCAGGCAGTGCACAATAAATCAGGACTATTTCCTTTTATGTGTAAATTTTTCAGTGAATGAATAAGCAGTTCAAAGAACACAAATATATTCTGACATTTTGAAGCATTTGCTGTTTAAGAGAAAAAATGATTACAGAAACAATGTCACCCTGTTTTTAAAGTTCATTTATTATATTATTAACTAATATATCTGTTTGCTTCTAAGTATAGTGCTAGAATTTTACATACCTACCATCTTTCTTATCTGCTTTGTTCCTCTAAAAATTAAAAAAAAAATCCCTCACACATATATATCATCTTTAAAAATAGTTCTCAATATTAAAGAAAATATTACCCCAAAGCAGTGTGTTTTTGTTTGTGAATTCCCACATGGGTTTTATTCAACACTAGAGAATTTTTGAGATTCAGATATTTTAATTGCTTGACCACCTGTCTTTTCTGAACCTTCAGTTCTTTTGCTCTTGAGAATTATAACAAAGTTGCTAGCATCTGTTCTTAACCTATTTTGTAAATGCAAATGGTAAATATTAATTTCATTGTTCAAAGGCTATTCCCAACCCAATTATAATTACTGGAAACTTATATGATTACTTTTTATATTAATATACCTTTTGTATGTTTGCAATGTATTCATGTGCAAATAATTTTATCTAGTCCATTATCTAGTCCACTCGTTTCAATATTTATTTGATAGCAAGAATAGAATTTCCAACTATTTGCATTATAAACTTAATGTTGGAGTTTTATCTGTAATTTGTTTTCACCTTCTTCATTACTTTAATTTGAATTCAAGGTTATTTATTGATTCATTTGAATTGCATTGTTTAAAAACTCAAAACTTTACTTGCCTACACACATTTTTGAGTTGAAATAATATTCATTGAAAAAATTTAAAAAATGCACCTATACTTTCCTGTAATTTCCTTTGTTAAATTCATGTAAAATAATATGATATAGGTAATAGTATTTTCACATCCTATATAAAAAATGTAGACTAATAAGCTAAAGACTAAGTGGACAGTCATGGAAATCCCAAGTTATAGGGGAGGGATATCAATTGAAGTCTGACTTATGTGCTAGTTAATAAACCAGAGAAAACGGCTAGTGGATTACATGAACTTCTTTGTTTCTTTTCTAGTCTTAATGGTTATCTTTCTACTCATAGAATATAAAATTATAAAAACTATTTACAAAATAATACTGAACAATGATTATAGAATGTAATTCTTTAGGTACTTATATTCTCATCACATTCCTCCAGACAGAGTACCTATGACACATGGCTTATTCTTAGTGCAGAACAATTGCTTCAATACATACATAAGAGAGAAAATCAGTGAGTTTCTTCACTCATATAAATATCTCTGAGATGTTACACTATCTGATTTAGTTAGGTATATATGTATGAGTATGTGCATATACATGTATCACACTAAATATTTACATAAATTTATATATCTAACCCTGTGTGTGTGTATGAGTTTCATTAAGAAATAGCTGTTATTAACACAACTGTAGCAACTAGTAATTGTGGCTAAATAAGTAGCAGCCAATTTGTTTGGTCTACATTACTTTTCTTTATCATGTGAATTTAGGCCCTCTCAAAGAGTTAATAAAATATAAATGCAATATTTTTGAAGATAGTAGAATTTACTGTATCAGATACCTAAAAGCAACCCATGAGAAATTATTAAAAAGAAAATGGTTAAAAAATAAATTTAGAAAAATTTATGATTTCTTTGTTGTACATATTGTATACACATAATCAATTTTAAAAACTAATGAAGATGATATATTTTTAAAAATTCTTCATCAGGAAAGTAGAAACAAAAATTATTAAGTTGAAAGGTGAACTATATATTTGTATATAATTGGTTATTACAAAAATATCAGTTACAAATACAAATTAATAATCCTCAAAAGTAAAACATATTTTGCAAATGTAAACATAATATCTATTTGGTTAGTAAGAATATAAGAGACAGAGAGACCAAGATAAAGAATGTTTAATTTTTTTATTAGTAATGTAATAAATAAAGTAAGCATTGTGCAAAGAAAATCTAAAAATCATTGTTAGTTAGCACTCCTAGTTAATTCCCTCTCCAAAGATCAACACAACTTTTGGTCATTTACAGTGATCAATACAGTGGATGTGCAATATTGATTTTAATTCTGTATTATTATTTTAAGTGATCTTTTAACTATTCCATAAAATCATTTTCACTCCAACATTTTTACTTTTTAAATTTAGCACATATTTATGCACTTTAATTACTAAATATTTTTACTCTGCATAATGTATATCATATACTGTCATTGTGAGGAGCAGTTAAATCATATTAAACTTGAAAACATAACATAAAAATTTGTAAGGACCATTCAGATGCCTGTGTACATATGCAGTAGTAGTATGAGTTCCCCCAACTATACACACACAAACACACACACAAAAAAAAAAAGACTTGCAAATTTTAGAAGTTATTGTTAAACCATTATCCCAAATATCAAACAATCAATGCATTTGTTTTTTGTTTCTGAACGAAAGTAACCTGAATTATCTTAATTCCACATATAAAAAGGAGGAGAAAAACAATTAAGTAAATTTTAGAGAATCCAAGTCCAAGCATTGTGAGTAGTGAAACTGGTAATAAAACAGATGATTGACTCTACACATGCACAGGGGATTCTCTTTCTGTGTGCGTCTCTGTATATCTGCCTCTGTCTGAATTTATTTTTAGACCAATTTTGTTTACTGAAAAACAATACAGAAAATAGTACAGAGTTCTCACATACACTTCCTTTTTTCCCCATTATAGACATCTGAAGTTTGTGTGCTACAGTTACTGAAATTAATGAATCAATATTTTCTTCCGTTTTCCTAATTTTTATCTCAGGTCCTTCTGTGTTTCAGGGCCTATCCAGAATTCCACATTATATTTGGAGTTCTTCCTCTTTACACTTTTCTTGGCTATGGCAGTTTCCCAAATTTTTTAATAAATATTGAACATTTTGAGAATTATCGACACATTTCAACTGTCATGTTTATCACATTCCTATATTAGGGTTTTAGTGATACTGCTCTCATTACTAGGTTGGGGATGTGTAACATTTGAAAGATGACCACAGAGATAAAAATCAACTTTATCACACCATGTCAAGGGTATACACTATCAATTACATTGATCACCAGCCTGGTTGATGTTTGTTAGCCTTCTCCATTTTATTCTTCTTATATTTCTATACTTATATTCTGAAAAACAAATATGTGAAACACATCCTGAAAGAGGGTGAAGATTGCTGCAGCAAATATGTGGATTACCTCTGCTTCTGTCTTTTTTCCCTTATTCTTCTGTTTTTCTCTTTTTGCTTATACTTGAATATCAGTATCAGCATTGATCAATTGAACACTTTCTCAACCAAAATACATTGTTATTGTGTAGTGCCTTTTGTCTTTAGTGTGAAAAGTTGTTTAGGTCAGCAATTTATATCACCACTTCTTTAAATGAATTTGTTTCATAAATTTGTAATACAGTGAGACTTTTTTGTCATAGTCTACCTTCCCTAGTGGCATTCCCCAACCTCCTAAATGATTTTCTTTTAAATATATGTTCACTGTTTCTATTATAAAGTTTTATTTAGTATAATAAATGGATAATGTTATATATCTACCATTGTAGTATCATATAGAATTATTTCATATCCTTAACATATACCATGTTTGATCTATTCAGTTTGAACCCATCTCTTGTTTTATTCAAAATGTCATTTAACTTGTAGTCATACCATATGAACCCTTTTCAGACCATGGGAGGTCAAGCCTAGTAGCCCAGAGCCACTCACACTGGCCTCTGTGGGGCCCAGCTGCACAATAAATCTTGGCCACCCCTTCCCCAGTGGGGCAGACACTCTCCAGCCTCTGGTGCAGGACTGCCCTTCCAATCAGCACACTACTACTGAAGGGTCAATCCCAGTGGCCCAGATCAACCCACTCCAACTTGTGCAGGTCCCAGACCCAGGATGCAGTAGCATCCATTGAGGGTCATCAGCAGGGTAACTGGAAGCCCAACATCAAGGTGAGGTACAGACAACCTGCACAGGTACTACAAAAATTTAGGGAAGAAACTTTAATATCTCAGGTCCACACTGCAAGAAAGGAAAACACATAGACAACATGAAAAAACAAGGGAGAAATTTGCCCCAAACAAACCAGGACACTATAATAACAGAACCCAAGGACAGCGAAGTTGATGTAATGTCAAAGAAGGAGTTTAGAAGGTTCATAGTTAAAATGATATGTGAATTAAAGATTGACCTAAATGAGCAATACAAGCAAAAATTGATCACTCCAACAATGAGTTAAGAGAGCAAATACTGGTAGCAAAATATTACTTCAAGAGAGAGAGACCCAGAAAAAATAAACAAACAAACACACAAGCAACAACAACAACAACAAAACCCCAGAAATCCTTGAAATGAAGGATACAATAAAAAAAAATTAATATAAAGCATAACCAACAGAGTAAATTACTTGGAAGAAATAATGTCAGATAATGAAGACCAAGTATGCAATCTGGAAAATAAAGTTGATCACACAGTGAAGAAAGTTAGAAACCATGAACAGAACACCCAAGGTTTATGGGACAGCATCAAAAGATCAAATATTAGAATTATTGGGATAGAGAAAGGCACACAGTTTCAAACCAAAGGAATGCACAATCTCTTCAATGAGATAATATCAGAAAGTTTCCAAAGCATGAAGAACAAATTGGACACCCAAATACAAGAGGCTTACAGGACACCAAATATACAAAATTACAACATATCTACACCAAGGGACATTATAATGAAAATGCCTAGCATACAGAATGAGGATAGAATCTTAAAAGTCAAAGAGAGAGAAATCACATCACATATAGGGTAGAACAATTTATATCTCAGTAGATTTTTCAACCCAGACCCTCAAAGTCAGGAGATCATGGAACAACATATACCAAGCTCTGTAAGAAAATGGATGCCAACCAAGAATCTTATATCCAGAAAAACTAAGCTTTAGATTTAATAATAAAAACCTTCTATGTTAAACAAAAGTTAAAAGAATTTACAACTAGAAAGCCTGAACTACAGAATATTCTCAGCAAAATATTCAAAGAGGAAATTTTAAAAAATGATGAAAATCAGCAGAGGGAGGGATTATACTAAAGGAAAATCTAATCAGAGAAGAAACCAAGGCATGTTAATACCAAAAATAAACAAAAATGGCTGGGAATACAAATCATGTCTCAATAATAACCCTGAATGTTAATGATGGCCTAAACTCACCAATCCAAAGACATGATTAGCAAATTGGATAAACAAAACAAAACAAAACAAAACAACAACAACAAAAAAAAAAAAAACAAGGATCCAACAATATGCTGCCTCCAAGAGACTCATCTCATAGAAAAATTCATCGTTCACAGACTGAAGGTGAAGTGTTGGGAAAAATCATACCATTCACATGGACCGTGGAGGCAAGCAGGGGTTTCCACCTTCATATAAAATAAAGTAGACTTCAAATTAAAGTCAATCAAAAAGTATAAGAAGAAGGAATCCACATACTTCTCAAGGGAACCATACACCTACAAGTCTTAACAATTATAAATATATATGCCCCAAACAACAGAGCAGCTATGTTCATCAAACAAACTCTTCTCAAGTTTAAGAGTCAAATAGACCACAACACAATAATTTTGGGTGACTGTAACACACCTCTTTCATCACTAGATAAATCTTCCAAACAAAAGTTGAACAAATGAACTATAGAACTCAATAATACAATCAATAACTTAACTGACATATATAGAATATTCCAAACTTCAATGAGAGAATATACTTTTTTTCTTAGCAGTATATGGACCCTTCTCTAAAACAGAACATATAATATGCCACAGAGCAACTCTTAGCAAATATAAAAAAAGTAGAGATACTACCCTGAATTCTATCAAATCATAATGGAATGAAATTAGAAATAAATGATAAAATAAGAAATAAAATCCACTCCAAAACCTGGAGACTAAATAATATGCTACTGAATGAAAAATGGGTTACAGAAGACATCAAGGAGAAGATTTAAAAAGTTTTTA
This sequence comes from Ictidomys tridecemlineatus, assembly GCF_052094955.1. Taxonomy (NCBI): domain Eukaryota; kingdom Metazoa; phylum Chordata; class Mammalia; order Rodentia; family Sciuridae; genus Ictidomys; species Ictidomys tridecemlineatus. The sequence continues at coordinate 89,517,503 of NC_135484.1, read as the reverse complement.
GAGGTGAATGAGAACACAGATAACAATATATTGAAATCTCTGGTACACTATGAAAGCAGTTGTAAGAGGAAAGTTCATTGCATGGAGTTTATTCCTTAAAAAAAGAAAAGTCAACAAATAAATGATTTAACATTACCTCTCAAAGCCCTAGAAAAGGAAGAACAAATCAACACCAAAAGCAGCATAAGAAAGGAAATAATTAAAATCAGAGATGAAATCAATGAAATTGAAACAAAAGAAATAATTGAAAAAATTGCCGAACAAAAAGTTGTTCTTTGAAAAAATAAATAAAATTGACAGACCATTAGCCATGCTAACAAATAGAAGGAGAGAGAAAACACAAATCACTAACATATGTGATGGAAAAGGAAATATCACAATAGACACTACAGAAATACATAAGATAATTAGAAATTATTTTGAAAAATTGTACTCCAATAAAATAGAAAATATCAAAGGTATCAACAAATCTAGAATCATATAAATTGCCCAAACTGAATCAGGATTATATACACAATTTAAACAGATCAATTTAAAGTGATGACATAGCAGATGCCATCAAAAGTCTACCAACCAAGAAAAGCCCAGGACTGGATGAACACACAGCCAAGTTCTACAACCTTTAAAGAAGAACTAATACCAATACTCTTCAATTTATTTCAGGAAATAGAAAAAGAGGCAGCACTTCCAAACTCATTCTATGAGGCCAATATCACTCTGATTCCAAACCAGACAAAAACACATCAAAGAAAGAAAACTTCAGAGCATTATCTCTGATGAACATAGATGAAAAAAATTCTCAATAAAGTTCTGGTAAATTGAATACAAAAACATATCAAAATGATCCTGTACCATGATCCCTGGGATTCATCCCAGGGATGAAAGTTCAGTTCAACAAATGGAAATCAATAAATGTCACTCATCACATCAATAGACTTAAAGATAAGAATCATATAATCATGTCAATAAATTCAGAAAAAAGCATTTGACCAAATGCAGCACCCCTTCATGTTCAAAACACTAGAAAAACTAGAGATTACAGGAACATATCACAACATCACAAAGGCTATATATGCTAAGCCACAGGCCAACATCATTCTGAACAGAGAAAAACTGAAGGCATTCCCTTTAAAACCTGGAACAAAACAGGGATGCCCTCTTTCACCACTTCTATTTAACATAGTTCTTGAAACACTGGCCAGAGCAATTAGACAGATGTAAGAAGTTAAAGCAATACACATAGGAAAAGAAGAACTCAAATTAGCACTCTTTGCTGATGATATGATTCTATGCCCGGAAGACCCTAAAAGTTCCACCAGAAAACTTCTAAAACTAGTAAATGAATTCAGCAAAGTAGCAGGATATGAAATCAACACGCATAATTCAAAGGCATTTCTTTATATCAATGACAAATCCTCAGAAAGGAAAACTACCCCATTCTCAATAGCCTCCAAAAAAGTAAAATACTTGGGAATCAAGTCCACAAAAGAAATTTACAGAACTCTAAAGAAAAAAAATCAAAGAAGGACTTAAAAGATGGAAAGATATACCTTGCTCTTGGATAGATAGAATTAATATTATCAAAATGACCATGCTTCCAAAAGCACTATATAGATTTAATGCAATTCTGATTAAAATTGGTTGAAATTATAACCCCCAAGATGATGAAATTAGGAGATGCAGATTTTGAGGGTGATTAGGTCAGGAGGGCAGAACACGCACAGTTAGGATTAATATGGATATCTAAATATATTATAATAATGTTTTGAAAAAACCCTACCCTTTTCCCATTAACTTTTATCCCTTTACAGATATCAGATGTGTTTATTTCTGGGTTATCTATTGTTCTATTGGTCAGTATGGACATTTTCTCACTAAAACATGATCTCATGATTATATAGTCTTATAATAGTTTTGAAATTAATAGTATAAGTCTTCTGTCTTTGTACATATTCTTCAGTATTGTTATGATTTTTCTTGGTATCTTTTCTTTTTTATGTAAACCTAGTATCAGCTTGTCAATATTCAAGGACTACTCACTGGGACTCTGGAATTTCATTGAATCCATAGATCAGATTGTAAATAATACTCATCTTAACAATATTGACTCCTCCTATCCAAATCAATGGATTAAATATACATTTAATTGTATCTTTATTTTCCATGAGAGTTTTATAGCTTTCCTCATAGATCTCTTGAGTACATTTTGCTAGATCCATATATAAGAATTTATTTTTCTTGGTAATAATATATATCATTGTTATGTTTTAAAATTCAAATTTTATTCATTTATTTCTTATATATAAGAAGAAAATTTACATTTGTGCATTCAATTTGGATCCTGTGACTTTGTAGTAATTACAAAGTTCTATTTGTTTGTTAAGTCACTGGGATTTTCTACATAGACAATAATGTCACCTGTGAAAAAAGTCAGTTCAATTTTTAATCTACACACTTTCTTTCATTTTTCATGTTGAAAATTTGTGTCTAGCTTGCTCTTTTGGGCAACTGGCTGGCTAGAGATTTACCAGTTTGTTGATTTTTGTCAAGGAAACAATTTTTCAATGAGCCAATTACTTTATTGATTTCCTATTTTCAGTTTCATTGATTTTTGCTCCAGTTTTCTATAATTCATTTTCTTCTGTTCATTTTATATTTTGTTGTTGTTCTTTCTGTAGTTTCCTAAGGAGTAAGCTTAGTTTCTTTATTTTAGATGTTTATTTTTGTAATATAAGCCTTCAGTAGTGTAAACATTCTTCAAAGCATTGCTTTTATTGCATTCCACATATTTTTAAAAATTGAATTCATATTTTAATTTTATTCATCAACATTTTTAAATTAGTGTTGAGACTTATTATTTGCAGATGGGCCATTTAGAAGTTAATTATTTAATCTCCAAGGAATTTTTGAGCTATTCTTCCTTTATTTATCTCTAGTTTAATTTAAGTCTAAGAATACACTTTTTAATATTTCAGTCTTTGAAGCTTGTTAGGGATTACTTTATGGCCCAGAATGTAATTCATCTTGGTAAATAGATAATGTAAACACAAGAAAGAGTGTGTATTATCTTGGTGTTGTCGAAAGTATTTCCAAATTGACTGAAAGCACTGTTCAGGTCAATTATATTCTTCTACCTTTTCAGCCAGCATGATCTATCAATTTCTTATAGAGGGGTATTGAAGTTTATAATAAGAGATTTATTTTTTCTTCCCATTTATATTGTTTTCTATTTCACCTTTTATGTCAGTTATATGTGTAAATGTGAAAATCGCTGTTTTCCTGGAGAATTGACCCCTTTCTCACTATTCACTATCACTTTTTTTCCTTTATGATATTCCTTGTTCTGGTTCATTTGAAAATTATTACAACAACTCTATCTTTGTTCTGTTTAGTGTAACCATGGTGTATCTTCCTCCTTATAGTCTATTTCTTTGTATTTAAAACAGTTTTCTACAGACAACATAAACTTTACTCTTATTTTTAATATAATCCATTCTCTTAATTGATCTTTTAAGCTTGATAAAGTAATTGTTGATATACTTGAATCACAGTTCTTTTCTGTTTGATGTACTTGTTCCCCTTTTTTTCTTCTCATTTCCTTCCTTTTCTATTTTCATTTGAACAATTCATGTGATTCTCTTTTCTCCTAGTGTATAAATTATAGTTCTAATTTTTGTAAAGTTTTTCCTAGAGTTTTCAATATCCACTTACATTCAATCCAAGTCCATATTCAAACAACATAAAAATGTTTCATGGTTAGTGCAACACATTATAGCAGAGTATTCCCAATTTCTCCCTCCATCCATTAGGACACTGTTGTCATTTATTCTTTTTTCCTTTGGGCTATAATAAACAAATATGAATCTTGATTCCCAGTATGTGTGCAAGTGTGTGTTTGTTGGAGAAAATATGTTTAAATTTGAGTACTGGAAAGGTTTTTTTTAATTATATATATATAATCTTAACAGTGGAGTGTCCTTCTGTTATTGGCCCTTGATTATATTATCTCACCAAATGAGGAAGGAAATAATTTCCAAGCTCTTTATGGGTTGAACTATAAACCTAAAATTTTCCTTTGTTTAGTATATAAATTTGAATTACTATCTGCCTGAAGAACTTCCTATGGAATTTCTTGTCTACTGGTACTTAATTCTCAGATTTTGTTCATGTGAGAATATCTTCATTTTTGAAAGATGGTTTTGCCAGCCATGTTTCCTGGTTGACAGATTTTTCTCTTTGGCACATTGAACATGTCATCCCACTGCCTTCTGTCTTTTATTGTTTATGATAATAACTTAGCTGTTTATTTTACTGGGACTGCTTTGTATATGATTGCTTGTTTATCTGTTGATACTTTTAAAAGTTTCTCCGTGGTTTGACTTCATGCATTTTTACCATATAATATGTCTGCGTGGATTTCTCTGTGTTTATCCTACTTGAATTTCATTGAGCTTTTTGAATGTGTTTGAATTAGTGCTTTCAACAAATTTGAGAAGTGTAAAGCTATTACTTAATTGAATATTTTCAGAGTCTTCTTTTCTCTCTTCTTTCCTTCCAGTACTTAGTCTACATGTACTTTGGTGCACCTAATTATATCTGTATTATTCAAGACTTTCCAGAAAGAAACAGGTTGTTGTGTGTATGTGTGTTTGCATGTGTGCATGAATATGAATGTGTCTTATATAGGAAATGGCTCACATAGCTGGCAAGTTTCAAATCTACAGGCCAGGCTAGAAACAAGAGCTGAGTCAAAATCTTGAAAATCTTAAGACAACTAATTTTTTCCTTGAGTCTCCTTGGATTATTTCTTTTAGGGCTTTTAACTGATTGGACAAAGGACATCTACATTTGAAAAGGGATTCTGCTTCACCCAAATTTAAATTTTAATTCAATCTAAACTATATCTTCATGGTTTTATCTTGAATAGCATTTTATCAACATCTGGTCAAAAAAATCTATCCCAGAAAAACTTTTGCATTGTTTAACCATCACAGCATCCCATATTTCTCTGTGATTTTGTACTCTTTGTTTATACTTTCCTTTCTGGATTTTTGTTTTTTTACTTCTTTAAAATTTGTCACTTCACTGTTCCATGTTCTGTCAGTGCAACTCTCCTATTGAATCCTTCTAGTCAGTATGCATCTATGTTTTTACAGTTTACAATCAAAGGAATTCCCACAAGACTCGTTTTAATAATTCATATCTCTTTATTGGTATTTCTACTTGATGCAGCATTGCTATCATAACTTCCCATATTTCTTTATTTATTCTGTCTGTTAATTCTTTAAACGTCATAATAGTTATTTCATAATCCTATCTGTTAAATTTGACAGGCTCTTTTACTAGAAATATTTTTTGTTTACATTGTTATTTTCTTATATATGGGTCACACTTTCTGTTTCTGTACATTTTATCACTTATAATTTAAAGCTAGATATAGTAGGTATTACATTTTGTACCAATTCTCAGTTATACTTTCCAACACTTTCAGTATTTGTCATCGATGTTTTCTTGTTTATTGAATGACTAATTGAACATTTTTTGGGAGATCTGTTTCCTCCACAGTGTGCCAGTGTTGTTTCATAGAGAATACAGCCTTTGATATGCACACAGTGAAACTTGGATGACCACATTTAGGAAGGCTCATTTTGACCTCCTCTTTTTCTGGCCACACTCATCCATCTTTTGGGCTTTCCTAATTGCCATAGATTCCCCTATTGTTTTCAACAATTCCCTGGGGCACAAATTTTTCCATGGTATGATCCAACCAAACCCAGAGTCTTTGTGGGGATAGATTTTGAGGTAAATGTTTGAGGCTTTGTCTTACTGCAATCAGGTTCATCTGAAGTCTCTCTTTCCCTATTTCTCTCTGGTGAACCAAATGAATGACATTTTAGGTCTTATTTCCCATGAAGCTAGAGTTTTTACTCGTTTTCTTACTCCCAATATCTCCACTGTTTTTGACCTTATCTTTCAACTTGAATTTCTCAAAACTTGTTTCAAATAAAATTATTTCCTTTGGGGAAAGATTCAGAGCTTTTTACTCAATGGTCTGCTTTACACTCTTAGAAAATTATTGTAGCTACAGCTTTGGAGTTGACGGTGGATCATTAGTATGCTTCTCTCTGAATGATACTCTTCTTACAGAGCTGGGGGTTTAGATGAAATCTATAGTTTTTGAATTTCTTAAATGCCTGCCGTAACATAGAACTGCTATCTCTAAACTAGTGAGGTAAGGGAGATAATGCCAAATATTCTCATTTTGCTGCAGCTATAATAGAACTGTCTTTGAACTGGGTTCAGTATAAGAGGGAAGCCCCTGATCTTTTTGCTATGCTCACTTGGAATTTAGCCTTTTTAACATGTAGCTCTAGAGAATGAAAAATTCTGGTGACTGGCCCTCCTGAGAAGATTATATATTTCTAGAAATGAAGCTTGGAGAAGCAAGCTCAGCATTATTGGCTGCACATGTCTTGAGTGGAGTTTCTATGAGACTGAAATGAGTATGGAGACAAAGAGAGCTGCTAATGTTTCAAATACCATAGACTCAATATTTCTTCCAAGTTCTAGTAGAGTTTTTTTTCTTTATTTGTTCTATCTTGTTATAATAAGTTCAAGATATTTTTCAATAATTTTCACCAGTGACCCTTAATTATAAATGGAAAATTAGAAAATGCTTTTACTAAAATAACTGACTTTACATGGACTTACAGATTTCCAATGGTTAACTGAAAGCAGAATAAAGTTTGGCATCTCTATCTTCATTTTACATCTCTCTCCTTTATCACCTTAAACTTTGGGTTATATTCTTGCTATCTGCCTTTAGGCATGTTAATCATTTAAAGAGTGATAATCGAAAAACTGGTAAGACAAGATTTATTACTCCTAAATTACTTAACCTATCTCATACCTATGCAAAAAGAGGACCCCAAGATTTAGAGTTTATCAAGTATTTTCAAGATTTTCAGGACATTCAACTGCATACAATGTCCTGTTGCAGATCCCTAGAGTGGTGTCTTAAGGTCTCTAATCATATCCCTTAACCTTCTAACCTTAAACCATATATTTAAAATAACCTTTGAATCAGCAGAGCTTTGCAGGCAGAACTCCCCAGAATGCCATTGCCCAACCCCAAAGCAAGATAAATATCTCATAAGAACTGAATTACTTCCAGAATCATAGTTCTCATAAATCAACAACCTGAGCAGCAATCAGACATTTCCCCCTCAAACTACAAGTACATCTCATATTAACATCAGAAAAACAGAACTGAGATAATAGTGGAAGACCACTGTTTGACTAAGACTGATTAATTATGCATACCTCTCATCTCCTGCCCCAATCCCTACTCTATTTAAACCTAAAGCTCATACTAGTGCCCCAAACACAGGGCTAGATATTTGATCTCACTTTGCCTTCTAAATATGACTATAATACTTTAAATCCCTTTCCTATTTTTCCACCATGATTTCTTCTGTTTGGTTTTCAGAATAAGTGGTTGGTCCTAATTTTGGGGGGCCTCCAGAGTCAAGCCTGTGTCCCAGGACTCCAGTAACACTTTACTGAAGATTGGGTCCATGGAGTTCCTTAGGCTGCTGTTCCAGAAATGAAATCACATTTTTAAAATATCCTTTGAATTTACTAATTCCATATGGTAGTTACTAATGTCATTTGAGTCACCATCCTCCATAGTTTTTGAAAATATTTTTATCTTATATTAATGTATTATGTTGTATTGTCAAATCCAGTATTTAGATAACATAGTAAAATGTATTAATGTGGAGCAACAGGAAGTGTAATTCATTGCCTATGTGTGTATAAATTATGGCTTGATGTTTTAGTGGTCCCTTATGAAACTAAGCAAACCCTTACATAAAATCCAGCATTCACATTCCTCAGTATTTTTTTCCAAAGAAGTTGAAAATTATCTAAACACAAATCTTTATGTGGATATTTGTAATGATTTTATTTATAATCACTAATATGTGAGATCAACCAGGATGTTCTGGAGGAGATAGTGAACAAATAAAGTATAGTACATCTAGGTAATGAAACATTGATTTTTGTTTGTATATTTCTTTTATTTTGTTTATTGAAATGAAGTCTCACTATGTTACCCAGGCTGGCCTTGAACTGCCAGGCTCAAGCAATTCCCTTCTTTCAGCACCTCAGGAAAGGAGACAACATATATGCTCAGGTAACAGACAATTGAATATTACTTAGTATTTCAGTATGTTGAAATGAGCTCATTAAACCATGAAAAGACATGGAAAATTTAAATGCTTATTAGAAAATTTGAAAAAGCAATCTGAAAGGTTACATATTGTATAATTCTGAGTGATAGTCTGGACAAAATTATGGGGCTTGGAAAACTATACTAATTGTCAGGGGACCATAAGAAGAAGGGATGAATGGTGAGTCCCAGAGAATATTTTAGGACAGTGAAATTATGCTATGTGATAATTATAATGGCAGGTATGTGCCATTATAAATTTGTCCATATCAATAATATGTACGCTACCACTGCAAACTGTTGACTTTGGATGGCCATGAATTGTCTATTGTCCATTCAAAAAATGTGCACTACAGTGGGTGATGTTCACAATGGTGAGTATAAGTGGAGGCAGAGAATATAAGGGAAATTTCAATACATTTTGCCAAATTTTTTCTGTGAGTCTGAAAAATAAAGTATATTAATTCTTCCATAAAAAATAAAGTATAATAACAAATCAATTTTTTCTGTTACAGTGTATAGGATATGACATTTAAATTAACTTCAACTTCTTGTGGAGTTAAGGCAGGAAGATCACAAGTTTGAGGGCAGCCTGGGTAGCATTATCAATACTCTCTCTCAAAAATAAATAAATGAACATAAAAATAAAAGACTGAGGATATAGTGCAGTGGTAGAACACCACTACATTCTAACCCCAGTACCATAAATTAATTTTTAAAAATACCCCTAAAGACTTGGTATGTTTGAATAAACTGCTATAATCTGTAAGAAGATTTACTTTGAAATCACTCTATTCATCTACTTAAAGATAAGTTGCTTAATGTTTTTCTAATTTTTTTAACATCAGACAAAATTTTCTTAATATGGCATTTGAGACTGAGAGGTTGTTGAGCAGATTTTTGAATATTTGTGACAATTTATCTTTTACCATATTGATCTCTTTTTATTTTCTCTAGTGTGTCATGATCACATCTGCTTGGGATCCTTGTTACATGACATTTTCTGCTTGGAAAACTTGTACAGAATTTTCTTGCAAATTCATTAAAACTCCTTCATCTTGTAGCTTGGATATATACTTTTGGCACTTATTTCTCATGATCTGATAGAACTATACACACTCCTTATATAATGCACTATTGGTTTAGGACTTACCTATATGATGAAAAACTTAACTCAGTGGACCACAATTAGGCTATTTCTTATTCTTACAGACTAATGCAAAGCATAGTGCCTGATATACAGAAGGGGTTCAAAAGATGTGAAAATTTTAAATATTATTTACTGCTTATAGAGAACATATCCCAGAAGAGAAGTGCAGTTAAAATCACATCCATAATTTCAATCAGTCTGCTTCAGAACTTATCAGCTCAGTGACCTGGATAATGCTTGTTCTTTTGTTTTGTTTGTTTTCTCTTAAGTAAACTGAAGATGCTTTCTGTGATCTTAAATCACTTAGTGTAATAATATTTTTAAGCAGGTCTTTTGGTGATTTATGACAACTTTCAGGATTCAGGTACCTGAAGTCTTTTTCTTCATAAATCTGAGCGAACTCAGTCACAGAACTTCTAAATGTTCTTTCCACTAAGGGAATTTGACTTACAATACCTATGTTTTTCAAAAAGTATTTAATCATATATTCAAGTATTTTCTATTTGATAGACCCTCTTGGGAAATAAAAAAAATAGAAAAGAAAAAAACCTCACTAAACAGATTATGTAATTGCATTACTCAATTTATATGTGCCACAAGTCTGTCTGTCTATCTATCTTGTTTGCATCTCATTCCTAAACTTTTGGTAAAATTATCCTTAGTAATCTTGTCACTTAGTTTATTTAGCACATGTGTATATTTTTCCAGACACTCCTCTGGGAACTGACAAAATATTATTGAAACAAACTGGTATGGCATTTCCTCCATATACATCATATATTCTAGAAGAAGGAGGTCAAGAAAGTAAGAGTCAAATCTCAACATAAATATTAAGAAAAAATCACATTGTATCACCTTCAGTTAGAAAAGGAATAGGGCATAGGAAAGAACCAGTAAAAGAAAGAAAAGATTATGTTATGAAATTATAGTTGTCTTTTCCTGACTTACAATGATAATTAGAAATGTGGTAAAACTACAAAATTATACCAACATTTCTGAGGATTCAGTTTGTCATTCAGATAACTCTAATCTCATTATTTTAAATTAATTCTATTCCTGAAAAAACAATATTCTGTCTCTTTAAATTTGATATTACTTAAAATATTATGGTAAGCAGCTGTATTTTTGGCTACAACATGACTAAAATAGGTTAAAGGATAATAGCGTTTTATCACCTGGTTAAAATATTTACATTGATCAACCAACAGAGCAATAGAAGAAAATCAGTTTAGATTTGTGCTCATAACTTTAAGAACTGTTATAGAACTTTATATTGATCTTCTCTGTTGAATGAACCTTACATTTGTACAATTCAATCAATTTAAACTCCAGTTGCCAAACCATCTCATTCCTAACTAGATGGTTCCTATTACATGTCATCTTAAATTCCTTTACCTTTTTCTGTCTAGAATTATTTTTGCTATCATATTAGTTATAATATTGAATACCACCATTATGTTTAGTACTTAAAAACATAATTGTTTTTAATAATTGAATAAAACTTGTTGTCTCTTTCTTGTAAAGCACAGCTAAAGTGACAGCCAGGAAGCAGAGAGAGGAATATGATAGATAATCTTTGCTATTCTTTCTTGATAGATTTTAAAATAAAATGGGAATCATCAAAACCCATTTATCTTGTTATGAATGGAATTAACTTCTTTTTAAAATAGTTTGAGAAATTGCTTCTTATGTTTTATGTGGCAATGGTTAAGTATGCAAGAGGCAAAAACAAATTATTTGTTGAATAAAATTTACACTTCAGAACCACTGGGATTCTGGACAACTCTTTATACTTAGAGACTTCAAAAGATTTTTGACAGTGGACACTGTACTCTAAATCTACTCAGACTGATTTACATGGAAGCAAGTTTGCTATTTGAAATTGGCTGCTTAAAAAATCAGAACATTTAAACATTAAGCTAATTCTGAGGCTGGGGCTCTAGCTCAGTGGTGGAGCTCTTACCTTGCAAGAGTGAGGCACTGGATTCAATCCTCGGCACCACATAAAAACAAACAAAAAATAAATATTAAGCTAATTTTATATATATTTGTTTTGATAAAATTCAAAAATAATCCTGTTATTCATACAGTCTATTGACTATTTGTAAAAGGTGTCTGGCTATTCAGTGTTGAAAATTGAAAATATTTTTCAGTAACCAAGCAATTTTAGGAAAGAAATAAACTTTTTCATTTCATTCATTTTTAGTTGAAGATCCACTGGTCAGAAATTATTTGTTTTCAATTTAAAAAAAAACTGCTGGAAACAATCTGTGTGATAAATACATTTACAGAAGAGGTCTAGTAGTTCAAGGTGAATGTTTAAAAATTTGACTTTTCCATATCAAACTAAACATTTAAAATAGATATTTCCTTTGTAATTTCCTTTATGCCTAAAACCATATCCTACTACTAACTTTTGAAAAGCAAATATGCAAAAAACAATTTACAATATGTCCTCCATTATCTTTGTAGGTTTTCTTAATATAGCTAAAATTATTTCAAATATTGCACATCTTTTTTTTTTTTCCTGCTGCAGTGTGGGTCTTAACTACCCCAAAGACCCATGTGTAAAAGGCTTAGTATTCCCCAGGATAGTGCTATTGATAAGCAGAAGATATTTTCGGAAGTGGGACCTGATGGTGGTCTTTTGGTCTTTGAGGGTATGTCCTTAAATGGGATTTTTTAAGCATAGTCTCTTTCTTTCCTTCATTTGCTTACTAGCCATGAAATGAGCAGTTTTAATTTGCCATGTTCTTCTCTCATGATGTGCTGCCAAAAGCAACAGGGCCAACAAATCATGGACTGAAACCTCCAAAAGTGTGAGTAAGAATAAATATTTTCCCTTTATAAATGTGTTTTCTCTGCTATATGTTATAGTAATGGAAAACAGACTAGCACTTATCCCCCATGTCTTAAATTCAAATAATTAAAATTAATTAACAATCTAATATTAGTGATAAGATTTAATAAGCAACTTAAAATTTACTGTTGATATGATGTTCTCAGATTAGCAATGGTTTGGCCCAGTTTTAAAGAGCACAGGTATCAGGTCAGAAATCATTGAATTCTGACTCAGTTAATGACTATGAGATCTAGGGCAAATCACTTATTCTTGTTAATTGTCAATTCTCTCATCTGTGAAATGAGGGTAATAATATTAACTTAAAGGATTTTTGAAATTAAATGCAATAATGCATGAAAAGTACTCTGTGAACAATTATTATAATTAATTATTATCCAGTACACAGTCAGAAATGACTAAAATACTGAAATTTTCTACACCTTAATAGTGACTAAGTTGATGACTATCTTTATGTTCTTCACATACCTTGATTTATTGACCAGAATAATTTTTAAACATTCCAGTTTTTTTCTATATAAATCAAATAATGAATATTAGGCATATATAACTTTTCACATTTAATAAAATTTTGTAGTAATAGTTTATTATATAATAGGAACCATATTAGTGGTTACTATGTTTTATACTATAATAAAGATGCAGATTTTGATCACTATTATTAATAGAGCTCATTTTTCTATTTTTAATTTTTAATTAATTATTTTTTGAGATGTTATCCAGTCTTGTCCAGAATTCCTTAGCTCAATGATGCTCCTGCCTCAGACTCCTAAGTACCTCAGACTACCAGTGTGGGCCACCATGCACAGATGAGAACTCTTATTTTTATAGTTTTATTATATCTCTGTAATTTTAAATAGTTTATTAAAGGAAGCAACAAAAACTGGAATTAGCAAAATTGGCAATGATGAAATACTTACTATGTGAAAGTTAATATACTGAGTCACTTAATCTACATCATTTCAACAAAACTTCAAACACCAATGGAAACTTTGTTCTGCCATTCCCATTTTAAGGATAAAAAAATTAGACCTAATTGGATGAGCAGCTTACTTGCAATCACCAGGGGTGTACATAATTTCTATTTCAATGTTACAACATAGTTGAGACAAAAAAGAACATGAAGATTTTTATAATCTTCATATTGCATAAAAATAAAAAAATATTAACATATAAATAAAAGGTTATTTTTATAAATATTTAGGTAATAATTGGGCATCAAATAGGGTGAATTTGTAATTACTTATTTAAGAAGTAGACTGGTACTTCTTTATTTTCTTTGTATTAGATAGTATTTCAGGCTTTTGAGGCCATACATTCCTCTGTTGCTAGGAAATGATTTTTAAAAAATCTAAAATATGATTTAACATGCCTTTACTCAGTCAGATTAGAAGAGCACTAGATCTTCTGAACATCTTTAGATTGTATTTCCTTTGTTTATTCATATGGTCAGTAAACAGTCATTCAGGAAATATTCAATAGAAAACTGTGTGCTAGGCACTATGTGAACAATGGGTGATAATGTATTATAGTGGAGGAGTGTGATGGTCCTCAATTTTCATCTTGATTATTTGGATGTGTCTGAGATTAAAAGGCTTCTGGCTGTATAGATGAGGGTATTTCTAGGAAAGATTGGCATGTGGACAGTAGATTCTGGGGAGGACATCCTAAATGTGGTCAACAAAGTTCAATAGGTTAGGAGCCTGGATCGAACAAAAATGTGGAAAAATAAGGAAGCCGATGGAAGATGCAACCTTGATTCTTCTTAAGCATGTGCTTCCATTGTGCTATGAGCACTTGAGGATTTGGAACAACTCATCTTCCACTCTTACAATACTGACTCTGACCAGTGATTCTACAGAGAGTTTCCAGCTGTGTGTCTCAGACAAAAGCTAAATAATTGGTTCTTTTGAAGCTCCAGCTTCCTGGACTAAGCAGCTACTGCTACTGGTTCCTCCAGCTCCCCAGACTGCAGACAGCTATTGTGTGACTTATCCAGCTTCTGCCTGTGTAAAACAATCCAATAAATCCCCTTTTTATAATCATATATGTATCTAAAGATACATATATCTTTAGATACATGGTTTGGTTTCTCTAGATAACCCTGATTAATATACAGAAAAAAATAATACATCAAGTAGAGTATATTGCTTTATGAAGAGAATGCAAGAATTGATACATTAGGGAAAATGTGTCGGATTAATGAGTTGTAATGATTTAAACTGGCTAGATAAGAAGACTTCAGATGAAATAGTTCCTTAATAACTAGTTGCTATTTAAACCAAGAAAACATAAGTTAATGATAGGTATTGAACTAAGTAATAGATATGAAATTTTACTGATTATATCTAGACAGTAAGAAGAGGAGGATTTAAGAAAATTGCAAAGTTTCGTGGAGTGTTCATCTGTACAGATACCGGTGCGAAACACTGAAACCAGGATCATTAGAGGATATTATGCTGATGTTAAATATGTTGAGATTTAAGTGTCCTTAGGCCACCCAGGAGAAGATATGAGACAGTCATATATTCAGGCCTCATGCTCATAAAGGAAATACTTAAGGGAGGACACATGTTTAGGACTAATCAGCACGAAATGACTACTAAAGACACAGCATTGGTGAAGTAAACTGTGTAGGCACAGAAGGGAGTTTGGATTTAAACCCTGAGGAATAATGCTTTATGAAGTGAAGGGTCTTACATAATTTATATATTTATATTTCCAAGTATGTTTTTCAAATTTTTTATATTGTTACATATTTTATAAAACAATTTATGTCAAGGAAATTTTCAAAAAATAAGCAAATAGTAATAAACTGTATGTATATTGAGAATACTCAACCTGAAAAAGTTTCATGAACTGCTTGGAGAGCAGTATTAATGCTTGACTAAAGGTCTACAGATAAATGTGTGGGACCCTACCAAATGAATATAATCTAACATGTCAGATCAGTGCTTGATTTTAACAACAATATAATTGTAGTTGCATTTATACACCAGAAAAGATATGTGTATATTTATGAGTACTCTTTATCAACATATAATCATATTGGTTTTGAGCTTGTTTTATTTCTTTTGGTTTCCATATGTATTTGCAAAAACATGATCACATCAATGGGTATTTAATTAAAAGCATGGCATTTTAATGACAATCATTAAATATTGACTAAAATGTCTTTTAAAAATTTTAGTCATATTTCCTTGCATAAATATTCCATAATTTATGCAAGTGCTTCCTAATGATGAATTTTTATTTATTTTTAAAAAACAATGTAAATAAATAATTAAGATATGAATAAAATATCATTTCAGGCCCATGTAACTATGGAAAACAGTTCCCCAAAGGTAAAATTTTTAGTCATAGGTAAATTGTGCCAAATAATGTTCTTATAATGAAAGCAATACATAGTTCTACTAGCAGTATATGAAAGTGACAGATTTTACATGCTCTCAACAGCATCAAATATTAATTTACTTAAAGATATTTGGATATGTTACTAATAAAAAAATTTACTTGGAAATGGAAAATGTGCCAAATGTATTGAATCTGTGTTAGCTAAAATATATAATTGAAATGTATGTAATTGAAGCTATGGAAGTGGCCATTGTACTTACTGAGATATTTGCAGTGTAAAGATTGTTGAGAAGAATGCTGGTTCAATGGATATGTTTAATACAAATTTACTGAAGTAGCAGTACAAAAGCACTTGCCAGTGTGGGAAATGTTCTAATCTTGTCTAGGCACATTCAAAATTTTATCAAGAATTAAGGTTTCTGTGATATCTGCAATGGTGTATTGTAAACTACTAAGCAATGTAATCTTGTGGGGTTAATATTGCTGCAAAAGGAATTTACATGTTTGTGGCGTAAAACTACGTGTATGAACTGAAGGATTTTAAAGAAAAACAAATTTTATTTAAACTTTATTACATTAAACCTATTAACAATGACTTTAGTGATCATTTTATAATATATCTAACTAGTGTAAAAATTACATAAGTGTTGTTAAGGTAAGAACAATCTTTTCTAAATTTCATTTCATTACATTGATTTATGTAAGATAAAAATTAAGCTGTGATTGGAATAAAATAACTTTAAATACAAAAATACAATGTTAATATAATACTTTATATGAAGCAAATTGTTGTTAATTTTTGTAGGTATTTTGTAGATATTTTGAGCTGTTTCTAATAAGAATTTCCTATTTAATATTCTGCCTATATATTTTTTTGTATGGAGTCTCTATCTACTGTGATATTAACTCTAGATTCATGCTATATATTATAAGCAATGTGTTTTAAATAAAGTGCATTTTCTAATTTTCCTTTGACCTTTGGTCTTCTTTCATTCAAAAACAAAAGTAAATATACAATGCCATCTTTTATGCAATGTAATACATTTTTAAATTTTCTACTTAGTCAAGATATTTGAAATAAGTTACATGCATTCTTATTAATTTTTCTCATGTATATATTTCATTTTAATAACTATATTTAAAATTAAAGGTAAATTATGTGCTGTATGTATACAATATATTTGACATATATCTTTGATTTCTTCAAGATTTCCACAGAATTATGCATACATTAATTTATCATTATTTTCCATTGACTCTCCATCTTATTTTCTATTCTATTCACCTATTAGTATCATAAAGGAAATTTAATTTTTGCTAACTTTATTTTGAATTTCAATGTTTTGGTTAATTTTCAAAATTTAATTGAAATTATCAGAAAGGCATTGTTGCTTTGACCTTATGAATCATTTTTATCAATTCCAAATATCACTCAGGAATTATCGTTACTATTTCAGTAAATTTTCACATCAGTGGAATATGATTGATATTTTATATTGCCTTCAAGTCCAGGAAAATTGTACACCTTTCCACATAATTCGAGAATAGTTACTTTAATAATTTTATAGTTTTATGTGTATAGGATCTCAAAGTATTCCGTATAATTTTCCTAAGGCATATTATATGTTTTTAGCTGCATTATAATTTTTAAAAAATATTCCTCATTGTTCTTACTGGCATAAAATGAAATGTAGATACTGTAAAATATATTATTTTCTTTATTCCCAGAATTTTCTCTAAAACTCAAAACTGAGGTCAAAATCATAGAAAGTATTTGACATTCTGAATAAAGTCTATTCATGTGGGTGCACCCTCATCAGAGTGTTGTAAACATCAAAACTGGCTCTGTTCTAGCAACATCCACATCTTTTCAATTTTAGTTAAAGGGCAAAATTGTGGGCATGGCTCTCTCTTTTGTACCTTTAATAATTCTACCTTCATTGTTTTTGTTTGTTTGTTTGCTTGTTTGTTGTTTTAGGAAATTGATGTATCATATTTAGTTTGTTTCATTTTATGTCCTACTAACTTAAAAATAAAATTACTATTTGATACTAAATTTTCATTTTGGGGATATATCAGGGTCCTGTGATATAAAGTTATGTATTTAGTTACATGTGTTCTTTTAAAAAATTTATATCCTGAATGGTAACAACATTGCTTTTCTATAATGTGCATTCTTTGATCTTAGTGAAGAGTCTTTAAAATTTTTCTAAATTTGAATTTAATTTAATTTTATTTAATTTTATTTAATTAAATTTTATTTAATTTTATTTAATTATATATTTTTATAATTATTATTTATTATTATTTATTATATTTATTATTATTTATTATATTTATTATTTATTATATATTATAATTATTATTTATTATATTTATTATTATTTAATCACTCTAAAGAAAATTTAATCACTATAAGTGTTTAGATGTTTGGTCATAAAATAGAATTTGTTGTGATAAAAGTTACTTTTTATGTTAGTAGATGAATAAAGAAAGTGTAACTAATTAAAACGAATAAAAATAAGAAAGGGTATTTATATCAGATATAAAGAAAGATAGCCTTGAGATGAAACACTGAGTTAACATTCAGAAGGAATTGGGCATTTCACATGTGTTATGGGCAGAATTATGAGAAAGGTACCTGGCACCTTCTGCTGCCCCATATATGTTGCAGTAATAAACCACAGTACTCCAGAAGGTGACTGCACTTTGAAACAGAGTCTTTAGAGAGGTATCTATGTGAAAACAAGGTCTATAGAGTGGGTCCTAACCCATTTCACTGGCAGCTGAATAAGAAGATGAGATTAAGATTCATAAAAACCCAAAGAAAAGACAGACCATTTGAAGACACATGTAGAGGATCAAGTTCTACTCAGGGGAAGAGGCTCAGTAGAAATGAAAGCTAATGACACCTTGATCTCTGACTTCTGGTTTGAATTATGAGAAAATTAATTTATTTTATTTAAGTCACCCTGTCTCTGGTACTTTCTTATGGCAAACCAAGCAATCTTATACAATATAATATCAATTTTTAAATGAGATGTAGTTAGAACAATGTTTCCTGACTTTATTATTTTTATTGTTCATTGAAGAAAAACATTTTTTATTAGAATAAAGGGCTATATAAAAAGTGATTATAATATAAAATCCTAGCAAAATTTTAAGCAGTGTTCATTTTGTTTGTTTTAATTCTCTGAATATTTTAGTAAAACAAGGACATGATAGAAATCATACGCAATATATAGGTCATGATAATATACCTTACCTCCTCTGTGATGAGACCCAATTTGCCAAAAATCCACTGGATGTAAGCACAGTTCTACAGTTTTAGTGTCCTTCCTACAGTTTGTTAGAGCAGGAAAACAAAAGGATGTTAATATTTTGTGGAGGATTTCTGTTGTTTAGCCCTTTTTCCTCCTCCTTCATTGAAAATGGCACTAATCTGCTTTTCTGTTTGAAATTGGCCATACTTGCTAGACTATCTCTCTTCAATTACCCATAAGTACCATTTTTCTCAATATCCTTCCTTTACTGCTAGACCAATGTGTTTCATTTCTCAAACTAGTAATTTAGAAGAAACATATGACAAAAAGGATATGAAAACACACATGGGAATTTCTATCATTTAGAGATGGCTTTTTTTAAAGCAACTTTGTAAAGACTTGCTTTCTTTAAAGAAATCATAAAATTGGCTTATTGAATCTGTTCCTTATGACTGGTTTTCTTTGAGAAACAGAATATAATCATGACATGGAAATATGCATCTTTTACATTGAAAACTGTAAAAGGAATTCAGAAAAGATGTCCATGGCTGATTCTGAAGTTTGCAAGAACAAGCTTATCTTGTTGCTTATGTTTTCTTTACAAAATGGAGGGTGAGAGTCTTATTGTTGTCATTCTTTCTTGACATAGTCTGTTGCATGGTTTGCACACTACAATTGACCAAAAAAAAATACTGCAGAATTAAGTTGAAAACTGTATCCCTTAAAATGGCTCTTTTTGACACATGCTGACAAGCAATGAGTTAATAAACTGATATTTACTTCAACTGTTGAACATGGTATTCACCGTATTCATATGTTCTTTCTAAAATTATGTTAATAGCATAACCTTTTATAAACAATTCATCATTTGACTTTTACGAAAGAAACATCTTGATCAACTAAAGGCACACGACTGAAGAATACCTCAGGACAGGTGGACATAGTGGCATAGGCCTGTATTCCCAGCAATTTGGGAAGCTGATGCAGGAGGATCACAAGTTTAAGGTCAGCCTCAGCAACTTAATGAGGCACTAAGCAACTTAGTGAGACACTGTTTCAAATTTTATATATATGGCTGGGACATGGCTCATTGGCAATTAATAATAAATAAATAAATAAATAAATTCCACTGTGGCATCAAACTGTTTCACAGAAGCATCAAGCAGTTAGCTGTTATAGTACTGCCAGGTCAAATAGAAAAATTACATTAAAAAAAAAACTCAGAATGTGAATGGATGGTATGCTTTTAATTTTGAGCATTTGGAGTTTAAACTTACTTCTAACACTGGTCACAGCATGGATGATGACTTGATTGTTCATGCATAGTAAAAGATATCAGGTAGCATGTGACTGTGCATTTATATCTATTTTTTCTTTGTATGACTGACTTCTAGAATTTTGATATATATAAATTCAAATTAAAAGCTAATTCCTAATCTAAATTAGATAAGCAAAAATAGTATTTTGATGTATCTGTTGTTTTGAATTCTATAGTATTCTTTTTCACTAGGAAAGGAAGTTATCCACCCTACTTTTCTGCTCCAGTGAGTTAAATAACAAAGTTGAAGAAATCACATTAACTCTTATCTATTTCAACAATGATTTTTAAATTCTGGGAGGGTCATTTAACATGATTTCATCAAAATTATTGAGACAATTATGCTACTTCAA
Organism: Ictidomys tridecemlineatus; assembly: GCF_052094955.1. NCBI lineage: Eukaryota > Metazoa > Chordata > Mammalia > Rodentia > Sciuridae > Ictidomys > Ictidomys tridecemlineatus. The sequence goes on along the minus strand of NC_135484.1, from coordinate 89,496,972 downwards.
ATTACACAAATAAGGGTCAATCAACTCCATCTGACAAATAATGGAACACATATAACACTTTGCAAACTGAAACTTCACTTGAAACTTCTCCAATACCTAAGATAGAGCTTTTCTGCGGGGCCTCTTGCTCTTTCATATCTGTTTCATCATCCTTTTTATCTTGACCACCTTCCTCCACTAAACCATCTCAGTTTGGGCCCAATATAACCACAGCCCAGATTCTTCATTATCTCTATGGTCAATTTATACTTCATCCCTGCTGGTAAACTGCCTTGTGTGCTTAGTTGAAATTCTCAGACAATAGAATCTGATGGGCTTTTTTCTCTGCATGATTTAAGTGATTAAAATACCTATGGATTATCTGTCTCTGGAAGAGATCTTTCTGGACAGAAGTTCATGAAGTATATGAACTGACTTTTCTGGGATCTTTGACTATAACATATGCCATAAACTATATCTGCTACAATTCAAGTATATTGATTTTGACCAGTAAATATTTACTAAGAGACTCTTACATTTAATGTACATTCTCTGTCAAATGATGAGTAAACAACACAAACACCTATGTACACATATGTATGCATGATTTGGTGCCTAAATGATTTAGATATAGATTAGAGATAGAGTGAAAAATTTGCCATTTTGGATATTTTTAATCAATGAAGACATGATGCATGTTTAGATATTATTAATAGGTGGTTGAACTACTTTGATACAGAGTAATTGATAAAGGCATTGAGCATATTTTCATTTATCTGTCTCATAAGACAAAAAACTCCATGAATTATTCCCATACATGTTAATTTAATTTTGTACTTAACTTTTTAAAATTTCTGTTAGCATCATTTACTTCGTAATAAGAAATTTATAGTATATGTCTTGTTAGGTCCCACAATTATCAACACAGTACTATGAACCCTGATTCTGTGTACATTACATATAAAAGCATTTTATCATTTGCTTAATTTATGACAGATACAATAAAAGTTCTTAAAATATATAGAGCTTAAAATATTCATTCTGGTTTTACATATTCAGACTTTTAAAAATCCATATAATTCATATCAAACACTAATTTAAAAGTCTAAGTCTAATCCCACAATATGCTAACATCACAAAACAAATAAAACTAGTAGTTTCCTGTGTCCTATGTCCAAGTACATGAATTATAATAGTGTTATATTTCCTACTACTTGAGCAGCACTTATTGTGTAAGATATAAAAAAAAATTTCCTCAAATTTTAAATGTAGAATATGTTTTAAATAAGAGATTTAATTTTGTGGTTATCAATAAATCATTTGAAAGATAAAAAGTAACACCATGGATATCTCCTAGCTTGAGAAAATCTTGTTTATAAACTAGGTTGGAGAAATAAAGATACTTTTAATTTTTTAACCCACTATTTCAAAAGGACATAAAATATATAGATTTTTTTGTTATTCCCTCAATGTTGCCAATTTAATGATATCATTGTTTATTTAGCTTTGAAAATTACTTTTTCCTTAGAATAAATATTGAAGTATGAAATGCTGATGTCACTCTATAGCAAAAAATGAGGCAAAGCTAATCTGGGAAACATTCCAAAGTGCTTCAAAGTGACTTTTGTGCCAACCTAAGCCTTTTTACCTGAAGCCATCAGTTGCTGGGGCTGGGAAAAAAAAAAAAAAAACATTTTTGAAGATAATTCAGGTACATTATGAAATGATGAAACTCTTATGTGTACAATTGAATATGTCACTGCAATTTTATCATAAGCAAAAACTAAATAAATAAATAATCATTTTATTGCTCCAGGGATGGACAGGGATTTAGGACCTCCTCTGAGTAATTTGCATATTCTCAAGAAGCATGTCCTCTTCTCTACTTATACCTGGGGATCACAACACAAAAGGAGTAGGGAAATGAAGGCCAGAGGATTTAAAATGAGAAAAACTTGATTTTAAGTCTGGGTGGAGAATTAATTGGCAAAAATTAAGACAGAAAATTATGAGTTGAAAGTCAATCATTCTTAAATTAATTCTAGTACATACAGTATGGTCCAGTTGATTTCAGTTACAATGTTTATTTAATTTCATTATACTTTTTTAAAAGACACAAAATAGCACAGATTTCAAAGTGCAAAATAGAAAGCTTAGACAAAACCTGGGTAGTTCTATCTAAACATGTATAATGCAATAAATCTAGTTACACTCAGAATATATTGACTAATGTATCACTCTGTGTCTGGTCATTTCTCTTTTTTTCTTAGTTACACTGTATCTTATTCGATGGGGATATATTCCTTCATGTCACAAGTTAAACATCTGTTTTATCAACTCCCTTGGCATATTTCCTATGTTCAGATCCTGTTGTCCTTAAGCAATTTCAGAGCTATCAACAACTTTCCCATCTTTGTGAATTTTCTGTGACACTGTATTTCCACCAGCACATTTTTTTTGTTTGTTTGTTTGCTTTTTGAGTCATTTACCTCTCCAGTGAAACTGAAATGCTAAGTGATTCTTGTCTTTCAGGTAGGATTAGAAACGTCTATCAATGGTGGCACCAAATTATATAATTGTGCATTAGCAACTAAAACCCAATAATGGTCAAATCATGCGTTAAGTATTTGCTAAGTGAACTGAGCATTTATGAAAATGGTGTGAAAAAAACAATGTTTCCCAAGCTTGCCATTAAAATGAGGAGCCCATGGATAAATACTCATTTGGGAAATATCATGTGTCAGGACTTTGATGGACAGACTAATTAATCATTTACACATGGCAGCCTTCACCCCAATAATGCAATCCATGCCACTTTATTGGCCCCTCATATTTACAAATAAAGTATGCTCTGATTGATTTAGATAGCTGGGGGATGTTTTTTTCTCTACAACTGTCTTTCAAGAATGAGCAGTTCCTCTAGTAGAATGTGTGTAAGAGGACTAGGCTTACTGACACATGGCTTCAGCAGAGACTAAGTGGAATTCCCTGTATTGTTAAAAGAGGACTGTTTCTCTAGGAATTTTGTAATATGTCATATTTAATAGTAAGCGAGTTACGTTGCATTAGTTGGGATTTATGTCAGCCCATCTCTCCCTTTGAGGTATATTAAATTGAAATTTAGTTCTTTCAAGGATTATTTTGATTATTTTTTAAAGACCAAAACCTCTTGATCAAAGCAACTACCATAAATCTACACACATATTCAGAGACCAAGAGCAATCACTAGTATTTTTCATAAGGAAACTATAAACATAATTAGGATTAAGATGATATTAATGTAAAACCACACACTAGAATTTAAAGGCCAAGGTATAAACAGAGCATTCAGCAATGTTCAGAGCAAGAAATATAAAATAAAATTAGATTGAGGGATATCTGACCAACAGGTAAAGAGGTGTCTCTTACAATGAAGATTGTGACTTTAAGACAAGCTGCAGGGCCTGGTGAGAGTCTGAAGTGGCATTTGCAGCAAAAGAAATTTCTCCAGAGATAGATAAAACTCTTCATAAGAGAGTGTCAAAAGTTAACACTCTTTTGGCTTTTTTAACTCACAAAGATCCATAAACCAATATTTAATAACAAATAATCATAAGTAATATTAATTAAGAAATATAAATTATTATAAAACCATGTTACAATACATATTTGCTGTGAGAAACTTTATATATATATATTATTACATATTTTTGAAAAACTTTTAAAAGCATAAGTTGTAATACATGGAGTTGTCTTATGTCTTTTAGATGTCCTTAATGTATCATAATGTCTTGAAATCAAATGTATGTTGATCACTGTGCTATGAGAAGAATATCTGGCATATGGTGGAAACTAACTATAGAATCCAGGATAGAACCACACTTATGCATATCATTCTTAGATGATACCATCCACTTGGATATTCAAAGGCATTTCAAACTTTATATGCCTATGATAGAATTATTTCTAAAGTCATATATACTTCCATATAAATGTGTCATACCTTATTAAATGACACTATTAACTAACCAGCTCTTAAACATATCCTCCAATGGTCATAGCTACAGTGAAGAAGCTTTCTCCACATCAACCTTGTGTGTAGGACAATTATAGAAGGCTGATAATTTTTAAAGGTTGGTTGTAGTTGGTGAAGATCACCAGAGACAACCATGAGTTTGTGTATCAGTATTCTAGGAAAATATCCATTTATGAGATGAGATCCATGTGCTGCAAAGTTATTTTTCAAGTCCTGCATTCTCTGAGGTAGAGTCTGTAAAGCCAGGGAAAAGGTGTCCATAAGGAGTCAGTATAGCCAGAATTTTAAAACTTGGTGAAAGTCTGAGAAGACAAAATTTGAAGTTCATTTGTAAAAGTACACAAAAAGTTTAAAGATAAAAAGTTAGAGTACTGAGGGGAACATGACAATCTGAATAAATTTTTCCACTGGACATATTTCAGGTTTTTAAGCTATGAAGAAGACAAAGAAGGCAAGAAGCAGGAGGCTTAAAATCTCATCAGTGGTTTCATCAGTCTTAAAGAAGTAGAGGAGAAATTGCAGTTTAAGGTCTGTCAAGGAGGATTTTTGATAAAGATATTAAGCTTAAAAGACTGTATCTTGGGAGTAGAGAATAGAAATGTAATAAGTTTCATGGCATATGAAAGCATCCTCTAGTAAAATCTGACATCACTAACTAGGTTGAGAAAAGATCCCAATATATGCATGCCGCCGGATAAGTTTTTTATACTATTCGACTTAAAATAGCATTATCCAATTCCTCTTCAAAGTTTCAAATAGAAAGTCTCTATTAAGAACAAAATGAAAATGAAGATATAAATGGTGATAATCTTAGACTAATCTTAACAGGCTTTTAAAATAATTTTGAGATCTTCAAGAAAATTGATAAGATGAATGATTTCAGTAGAATTGGAATCTACTAAAAAGTCATTCTAGAAATTTGAAACAGAAAATTACTGTAGTTATGGAAAAGAGTATCATAGATGGATTTGACAGAAGATTGGATACAGTTAAAGACAGAATTTAGGGAACTGGACACAAGTTTAATTTAAAATATGCACACCAAAGCACACTGAGAAAAAAAAGTTAGAAAATGTGTGAAAGAATATTGGAGATATCTGGGGAGAGTTGTGAACAATATGTAATGCAAGTGAAGTTCCACAAAGCAGGGGAGGAAGCATCAGAACAAAGGAACTTTTGAAGACACCATGACTAAGAAATATTCCAGAAAATATTAAAAAAGCAGCAAGTTCCACATTTCAAGAGAAATTCTTAGTATCAGTCATTGCAAAGAAAACATTTGGTAACAACAATAACAAATAACATTAGCATCCCTCTCAACTGAAACAATAAAAGGCAAAAGGCTATTTATCAATGGTTCCATATTTTATATACATGTTCAAAATAAAAGAATTTGAATCCATAGACAGTGAAACTACATTTGCAAAGTAAAGCAAGATACATGCAAAACAGTAATTAAAATAATGTTTTCTAACACATCTATTTTGATGAAATACATTCTTCAGATACAGGAAAAATAATTTTAGGTAGAACTACAAGAATGCAGAAAAACACTACTAGCTATGAAAATATACAAGCATATTTCAATTATATTTGTCCAAACATATTCCTACACTACATAGGTGATTAATAAATATAGAATTAAACGTGTTACATGAAGTATACAAAGATAGAATATTATGATAGAGTTAAGAGTTTTGTGTTTTGGGTATTACTTGAAATGATAGAATTAACCATTAATATTATTTTTTTGGAGGATGATAGTCTATATAACTTTATTTTTTTTCATTTTTTTATTGATTGTTCAAAACATTACAGAGATCATGATATATCATCTTTCATACATTTGACTCAATTGGGTTTTGAACTCTCCAAATACATATTGCAGACTCACTTCTGTTACATACTCACATTTTTACATAATGGCATATTAGTGACTGTTGTATTCTGCTACCTTTCCTATCCCCTACTATCCCCCTCCCCTCCCCTCCCATCTTCCCTCTCTACCTCCTCTGCTGTTGTTCAATTCTCTCCCTTTTTTCCCCCTCCCCCTTGCCCCTCATAACCTCTTATAATTTTGTGTATCACTGAAGGTCTCCTACCATTTCCATATGCTTTCCCTTCTCTCTCCCTTTCTCTCCCCCCATTCGTCTTAGTTTACTGTTAGTCTTTTCTTCATGTTCTTCCTTCCTGTTATATTCTTAGTGGCTCTCTTTATATCAAAGAAGACATTTGACATTTGTTTTTTAGGGCTTGGCTAGCTTCACTTAGCATAATCTGCTCTAATGCCATCCATTTCCCTGCAAATTTTATGATTTTGTCATTTCTTAGTGCTGCATAATACTCCATTGTGATAGATGCAGAAAAAGCATTTGACAAAGTACAGCATTCCTTTATGTTCAAAACACTAGAAAAACTAGGGATAACAGGAACTTACCCCAACATTGTAAAAGCTATATATGCTAAACCTCAGGCTAGCATCATCCTAAACGGAGAAAAACTGAAGGCATTCCCTCTAAAATCTGGAACAAGACAGGGATGCCCTCTATCACCACTTCTATTCAATTTAGTTCTTGAAGTACTAGCCAGAGCAATTAGACAGACAAAAGAAATTAAAGGCATAAAAATAGGACAAGAAGAAATTAAATTATCCCTATTTGCGGATGACATGATAATATACTTAACAGACCCAAAAGGATCTACAAAGAAGCTGCTAGAGTTAATAAATGAATTCAGCAAAGTGGCAGGATATAAAATCAACACGCATGAATCAAAGGCATTCCTGTATATCAGCAACAAAACCTCTGAAATGGAAATAAGGAAAACCACTCCATTCACAATATCCTCAAAGAAAATAAGATACTTGGGAATCAACCTAACAAAAGAGGTGAAAGATTTATACAAAGAAAACTACAGAACCCTTAAGAGAGAGATGGAAGAAGATCTCAGAAGATGGAAAAATGTACCCTGTTCATGGATAGGCAGAACTAACATCATCAAAATGGCGATATTACCCAAAGTTCTCTACAGGTTTAATGCGATGCCAATCAGAATCATTAATATTAGACTCATATATAACTCAGAAACTATCATAGGAAAAAGGGGAATAATTTGTAAATACTTTGCTTAATGTAAAAGAATATAAAAATAAGAGATAAAAAGATGTATAAGAAATAGGGTAAGCAGAAAATAGTAATGCTAGACCAAAATATCTTAGTAATTATATTTAAGGTAAACTTGCTAATTCAAAGTCAAAATTGATGAAATGATAAAGCAAAATATTTATATATGATCCATCTAAGTGATATATATTTATTGAGATCACAAAATGAAGAAAAAGGGAAATAGAAAACAAGTCATGGATATGCATAAAAACAGGACTAGGCAGGAAAAGCATCATTATTAAAAACAACGAAATGTATTTCACAATCATTAAATAGTGCACATACAGAACAACAGAATTTAAGCACAAATTTATATGTAGCAATAGGATATCAAAATGGTTAAATGTCTTAAAATATTGGTAGAACTTAAAGAAGAAAAACAATTTTAAGTTCTAATGAATATTTATTTTAGTGCAAACTTGACAAGATGGTCTTAGAATTTTTGTTGAAAAGTAAATGATCAAGAATAGTGAAGACAGATTTAATACAAAGAAAAAACTTAAAATTTAGGTGATACTTTGCATGTGGTGCTATACACTACCAGATATCGATTATTATTATTATTAGGTAATTACATTCATTCAGATATGGTACTGATGTGAAGATAAAAAATTGGCGATGCCACAGAATTAGTATGGAAATAGATTTAAAAATCGCTAAATTAATGACAAAATTGACATTGCATTTAAGTGAGGAGAAAACATAATTATACTTCAGTATGACACCATAGATACTATATGTATAGGCAGTTCCCAACTTATCCTGGTTCAATTCAACATTTTTTTTTAATTCACAATGATGCAATAGTGAGAAAATTTTGTTGGTAACACTATTTCAAATTTTTATTTCAATCTTTTCCTGGATAGAAATATAGAGAAGATGATATCTCCTGATGCTAGGCAGTGAACTATTTAGTCACAAGGTGAACACCAATGCTATACATTACAGTGTCCTGTGTTCAACAAATTAATGCTTTTATTGTAAAACAGTGTTTTATGTGATATTACTGCTACCCACCTATAGGCTAATGTAAGTGTCCTGAGCATGTTTAAGGTAAATTAGTTTATGCTATAATGCTCTGTAGGTTGGGTATAATAATGCATTTTAAACTTTCAATTGATTTTATATGATGTATAACCATTTGCAAAAAGTGTGTGTGTGTGTGTGTGTGCATGTGTCTGTGTGTAATCATAACATGCAAAAATCAATGTCAGGTGTATTATTTTAATAAATAAAGCAAAAACAGTTAAAAGAAAGTAGAGACCATCTTCATGATCTGGGAGACGGAAACCTTCTGGAAAGGATATAAAGCTCTAGTCACTCACAGCAGCAGTAATAAAATGTAGAACATTACACTTAAGGGACTGTGGTTATTAAAAGACTTCATCAAAGACTAAAAAACCAAGCCACAGTTATTAAGTTATATAGAAGGGTAGTATAGATCTAAATATAATGAAGGACATATGACATTAAAGGACATATGGAAAAAACAGCTAACTTAAAAGTGTGCAAATTTCAATAATAGAAGGACTTTCAAATAAGAAAAAAGTTTGTGAAACATGTTCACAGCATTATTAATTATTATGGAAATTCAAACTAAACCTACATACTTACCAGAGTGTCTAAAATTAACAACAAATGCCATTAATTGGTGGCAAGGCTATGAAACAACCATAACACTCATAAAAGGCTGATCAAATTCACAGTCACATCAAAAGTCATTTTGGAATTACTAAACTGAAAATATGCATTCTCTATCACTCAGAAGTTTCAAATATTGGTATATAATCAAAGTGATAGAAACAATTCATCAAAGGCATTCACACATTCATATTCAAATAGAAACTAAAACAACCTCATTTTTAATCAATAACACAATCTTACAAAGGACAGCATATTTATACAATGAAATATCAAACAGTTTTGAGAACAAACTACTGGCATCTATAAAGATGGGTAAATTTTCAAATACAATGTTGAAAAAAATGAATCAAATATAAAAGTATGTATAAATATATTATGAATATTATAATATATGTATAAAATATTCTTATAACATATATAAACTCCAAACAGGGAAGAGCCATTTTATGGTGAAAGAAATTAGTACAGTATACTCCATAGGTGGGCAGATTTATGAGAACATGAAGATACTGCTGTGGTGCTGATATATTCTCTATTTCTTTATTTGGTGTACTTTACAAAGAGGTGTTTCTGTTTTAAAAGATTATGAGTTTCATATTGATTTTTATATATGTTTTAATGTATGTGTTATGGTCTTTAAAAATTCTTTTTTAAAAAAAATATTTCAGGCCTTGAATGGTGGCATACACCTATAATCCCAGAGACTCCAGTGGTGGAAAGGCAGGAAGATCATAAATTCAGGTCTAGCCTCAGCAATTGAGAAAAGTCTGTCTCAAAACAAAAAAGCGAAAAGTAGTGGTGATGTGGCTCAGTGGTCGAGTGCCCCTGGGTTCAGTCTCCAGTAAAGGGGGGAACCCAAAAACCAACTAAGAAATTAATCATGATAAGGTTTAAACACTGTAATGGCCAATAGGATCAGTGAGTCATCCTTACCGCCCTGAAAACTATCATCAACATAACAGCAGAAACAGTGACAATGATAACCTTGATTCTTTCCATTCTCCCCCAAATCCCTCATTCCCCCATCAAATTACCCAATTTTCGAATCACTAATTCTACTATGTATCCTGATCTGACAATTTTTACTATTTCTACTACTTCCACCACTAAAACAAACAAGCAAACAAAACCACTATCATTTTTATCCTAAAGTCTAATAATAGGCCTTAATTGTCTATGTCTTTCAATTATTAAACAACTAAAATTCATTCTCTACAGAGCAGTGAAAGTAATAATTGTAAATCAGATTATGCCATCATTATGCTTAAAATGCCCCAGTGGCTTCAATTCTCCTTTAAAAATAAAATTTTATAACTCTGCATGGTTAGCCAACTGCCTCTCTCATATAATGGTCTACTGCTCTCCACATCACACATGCCTTCCTGTTCCTCTGGCCTTTCAATTATTTCGTAAATCCTTCCTGACTCAGGCTCTTTGCTCTTGCTTTTTCCTCTGCCTAAAATGTTTTTTTTTTCTCCTCAGAGGTCTTCACACAGCATGCTTCTGAGTTGATTCTCAGCTCGAATTCTACCACCTCAGCGGGGCCTTGACTTATCCTCTTGCTAATTACTTTCTTCCAAAAAAATGTTCTATTATGGTCATAGCACTTAGTCCTAGTGGAAATCATTCTATACACATATGTGTTCTTCATTTTCCGTATCAGTTGGGAATGACATTTGGTTTAAGGTAATAGTGGCTGAAAATAATGGCTTAGATATGTCTCAGACTGTTTTCTCACACGAGTCCAGAGGTAAGTGATCAATCTAGCTTTATAACTCCCATGAAGCCTTTGTGAATGTGAACTCCTATTAGTCTTTGAATTTCATTCTCAAGGTTAAAAAAAAAACAAAAAACAGATGGTTGCCATAGGTTTAAAAAACATTTGCCTTTCAGGAGGGAGGAAAAAAGATAGGGAGAATGGTGGAAAGACTCACTCTCCGGATAAGCAAGTTCCTAATTCTACAGCTTCCCAGAATACCACTACTGCTCAGAGCATAGCCTGAGAAATATTATGGTATAATTGGTACACTGCTATTCTGAATAGAAGCAAAATCATATTATCACATAATTAAAGAAAATAGATAATAGCAGGGTTTTTTTCCTAGGAGTACATTCTTTTCACTACTTAAATTCCATTTCCATTTTTTGCTATGTATAAGACACACATGCATAAGTTAAGAAGATCACTTTTTTTATTCAGAGTCAAGAATATGGGAGTGGTACAGATCTTTTCCTTAATATACATGGTAAATAATACATTATTTATAAAATTAAGATGGTTATATGATACTAAGAATAAAATAGCCAACCCAGAAAACAGGAAAAGAGAAGATCTCCTTGGTAGCAGTGTCTGAGATAATGACAGGCCCCTTCCCTCACAAGGATACAGGCTCCCTAGTTAGTTTCTCTAGCAGCTTGCCTCTGCTTTCCAGATCTAAAATGTCTCCGGGACACTGTTTCCTACATAAGGAGGTTCTTCCTTACCCATTGCCTTTCATGACCAATAGGTGGACAGAAAGAAAACATCATTGCTAGGGCTGCAGAGTTTTTACAATCTAGTTTTTAAACATGAAATTTTCGGTAACTCAGATATTCTTGTAAGAATGCAATACACACAGACATTTGCAACTTATGCTTTGGGTTCCTTTGTGATACTGTTCTGTCAAAACTAGAAGGTTTTTAGGTTTTTTTTTTGTTGTTGTTGTTTTATTTTTTTCCAGATAATTTCTGAGTTTCTATAGGTATAGTTTATAAGCATGTAGACAATACAGACTTTATATGTATGTATTTCTCTCAATTTAATACCTGTTATACTGAAGTCATATTAAATAATTGTTAGAGTCTATAAACAAGTCTGGATGGCGCCTGGCATATTGCCAGAGGGAGTGGTTTGTGAAGTAACGCCTGCGAGGCATTAAGTGTGGAGATTCCTTATTGGTTGACTGATGTATCTAGTTTATGCTTTAAGATAAGCTGTGTGGAATGTATAAATACCACTCCTGTCCTATAATAAAGGGCTCCTACTCCTGCTGTATCAATGTACACAAATTGTTTGTCACCCCCCAGCTATTTTGCTGCAGCCAGACTGCGGCAAATAATCAGTCCGAGCGTGGAAGAAAACCAGTTAATTTTTTTTTTAAAAAAGCTCATCAGCATTATCACCAGGCTCCTTTCATTTATTCATCCTGTATTAGATGCACTCTTTGCTTAGGTTGCAGCTGCCAATCTTTCTCCATTTACATATATAACAGTTGGATTTTTTTCACCTTTCATAAATTTCAATTTGGAGCCTAGAAAATGCTTCCATTTGCTGAACAGTGTTTCTTTTCATCTTTTCAGTTTAGCTCAGTTGACTCTCTTTGTCTTATTGGATTTTGCTGAAAGAGAAAAGATAGAGCCAACATGTACCAACGTGCAGACCTCCCCCATCAATTTTTTCATGGCTATAGCATTAGCTGACACTTGGTTTGATTTACCAACATTCAGAAGATGATAGTTGAATCAAATTTGATGTCACTACATAACTAAATTTATCAGATTTACAAAATGAAATAACTGAGTCTATATTTTTTCCCCATTTTCTCCACCAGGACATGGACATATGGTAGATTCTGGTATAACACTTCATTTGGAATAAATTAGAATATGAAGCCTGATTTTCAGAAATACTCAGTGGAACCCATTTCAGCAATTTTAAAGAGTGTAAAAAAAAGATCTTTTTATTGGTATTGATCTAAACATTTTCATATATATTTAGCTAAATAGCTATCAGAAATAATGAAACTAAAGAGGTCCTAGCCTGCCATTTGGCCTGAACAGATTCAAACCCACTACAAAACACACATACCCAATGCATTGCTGATAATCAGAAAGCTGATATTTAGTTCTTGACTCCTAAAATGTCTTCATTTCTGAGTTTAGAAATTCCTGCCAAAATTTTAAAACATTTTTTTTCAAAATTCATTTTTTAAATTGACTTGAAATTTTATTTTTATCGTGTACAACATCCAGTTATCATTTTATATTAAAAACTCTTAACAATCCCTTTATTTGTGTTCTTCATCATTGATATATGACATATTGATATTAACTCTATGTACTGTGCTATAAAATACTCTTGGAAGTTCTTCCTCTTATCTACTTCCAATATTTTCAGTTGCATATTCTCATTTTTAGCACTTTTTAATTGTCTATTATTTTTTATCATATGCTAAATAATCTTTTATATTACTCTTTCTTTGTTTTTATTAGTGCATTTAAGTATAATAATAGTGGGTGAATTCTGACAGTTATATATGCACATAACATAATTTAATCCAATTCATTTCCTAGTGCTTCTCCTTTGCCTCCTCTTTTCCCTCCCCTTGTTCTCTTTCCTCTACTTTCCTGGTCCTCCTTCTATTTTTTGTCTTTTACATTTTTTAAATTAATTGATTCATTGTGGTTATACATACAAAGGGGATTCATTGTGGTATATTTGTACATGTGTATAACATAACTGATTAATTTTATTTCTCATTCTTTCTCTCTCCCTGGTTTCCTCCCTCCTTCTGGATCACCTACCACACCTCTATTGAGGTTTTTACTATCTTGGTGACAACCCCCTAACCCCACAATCCCACATCTTTTAGTTTTTTTTTTTTTTCCTTTCTAGCTTGTGCATATGATGGAAAGTATTCAACTCTTGGCTTTCTGAGTCTGGCTTATTTCACAGGGTATGATATTCTGCAGTTCCAACCATTTACCTGCAAACGACATAATTTCCTTCTTTTTTTATGGCTCAGTAGAGCTCCATTGTGTATATAAACCGCAATTTATTCATCCATTTATTTTTTAAGGATACCTAGGTTGGTTCCATACTTTAGCTATTGTAAATCCTGCTGCTATAACATTGGAATGCATGCATCACTACAACATGCCGATTTTAGCTCTTCTGGATAAATACCAAGGAATGGAGTAGGGCAGACACTGGCTTTCTTAATAAGACCCTGAACATGAAAAAAATCTAACCAAGAATCAATAAAAGTGGGGTGTTATCAAATTAAAAAGCTCTGCAGGGCAAAGGAAATAATTAAATAATTAATTAAGAGTATAAAAAGAAAATCTGCCATTTACTCTTTTTGAGAGAGAGAGAGAATTTTAATATTTATTTTTCAGTTCTCAGAGGATAAAACATCTCTGTTTGTATGTGGTGCTGAGGACGAACCCAGGCCGCACGCATGCCACATCCCCAGCCCTGCAAGTTACTCTTCTGACAGATGATTAATACCAGAATATATAAAGGACAGAAAAAAAAAACTTACAAAAATCAATAAATGGGCAAATGAACAAGAAGAAACATTTCTCAAAATAAGAAATGCAAATATCCAATAAATATTTGAAAAAAGTAAAATAGTTTTAGCAATCAGGGAAATTTAAAACAAAACTACACTAATATTTTTATCTCACCCCAGTTAGAATATTTATTATCAAGAATACAAATAATAATAAATGTTCCTGTGGGGACACAGGAACACTTAAAAATTGTTGGTGAAACTGGAAATTAGTACAAGCACTGTGGAAACCAGTATGAAATTTTCTCAAAAGCCTAGGAATGGAATCAGGGTAGTTTAAATCTTTGATGCTTAAATATATCTACTATCCAGAAGTGAGGGAGTTTAGATAAAATCAATAGTAAAAGGATAGATGTATAGATGTATGTACATATAAATAAATAAATAAATACATATGTATATATATGTGTGTGTGTGTGTGTGTGTATACACACACACAAACAAATATATCTGCATTGATACAAGTTTATATTCACACAGTGGGAATATGTGCATACTTTAGAGAACTATATAAATATATAATGGTGACTACGTATGAGCTCTGAATAATAAGTTCAGATAAAGTTTTGAACTAAATACAATAATATACACACTGGATGGTAAAGACTCTTATCTGTCACTGATTTACCTCTAATGCTTAAAAGACTCTCCAGCATAAAGTATATTCCTAATAAATATTTGCTGAACGAATACATGTCATGATGAATAAATATATATTTACATGTTTATTGGTGCTCATAATCTTTCTTCTCATGGATCTTTTTACAGTTGGAATGATGTGATATAGTATTTAAGAGAATTTTATTTATGAAGAGATTATACAATTTATTATGGATTTATATAAAAGCAATAGATGCTTGATGACAGATGAAAAGTGAGAGTATCTGTGAATAAAAGATTTTACAAAGTGGTCTTCTAAATTTTCTAAAATATGTACACTTCAAGGTAAATAAACTTTCCCAACTTATTAGATTACTGATTATACTCATGGCTTCTGTACAATTTAATGAGGCACTTTTATACAAACACAAATTTACAAAATCAAATCATTTTTGGCATCATATCAAGGCATAGTTTATATGTCAGGAAACACTAGTTTTTAATTATTGAGATTGTTTTAATCAAAATTACTACACTAGCAAAATACACATATTAGAATTAATATTATTAATGACTAAGTCATTTAGGTAAAAAGGTAAAAATAATCAACTTAAATATTAAATTATATTTTATTTTGTGAACTTTAAAGCTTTTGTATTATTTTCTAAGTAAGAATTACATTTTAATAGTACTTTTTAAAATTTCCAAATATAAAACAGGAAACATTTGTTTTGAGAGAATGATTTAAGACAACTAAAAAATCAGTTTATCATTAATATTATAAAATATAGAGAAATATTATTGAATCTAGTCTATATCAGTCTTATGTAAATAAACATCCTTTCTCCCTTTTTTTCTATTCATGATATCAAATTGAAACAAAACTCTTTAAAATCAACAATGAACAGGTCAAATACAATGAAAAATTTGAACTTTTAAATGTATATTTTTGTTTATTATCTGATTAACCAAGCTTTTTAAAAGTTTCTGATTACATGTATTCAAGTCAAAGAAGAAAATTTAGGGTATGAAATCCATATTCTTTCTCTGAGTTATTTTGTAATCACCAAAAGGTGAATTTTGTTCAGTAGGAAAGCAATCATACCACAGTGCTCACTTAAAATAATAGAAATTTCTCATCAAATTTACTATTGATTACATGGAAAATTATCTCTGCAAATATCATTAAAGATATAAAACTTACCATGGGAGAAAAATTTTTGCAATAGGCTACTTTTCAAGTTTTGGCACCTGAAACAATGAACAATGATATTTTAAAATAATTTGTTATATCCTAAATATCCATAAAAATTATTTAATAAGATATTATACAATCAGGTGAGGGAAAAGAAGCAGAATTTGAAGCAACTCAGATGAAAAAATGTCAAGTTGAGAATGAATGAATAAATACACGATTTCTAAAATAAAAGAACAAGAACATTTAATTTGTTGTTTGTTCAATTGGGGATTTACAACTTAATAAATTTTTTTAAGGAAAAAAATGATAGGATGTCTAATATAAAGGAGCTACAAATGATTAACTGCACAGAGAGGGATGGGGAATAAAAGATTGAAATTTTTCCTGTACAATTTTTAAATTTGACATGATGCCTTAATTTTATTTAAACACATTAAATAACACAAAAGCAATTATAGTTGTTTGTGTATGTATCCTCAAATTCATCTATTTAAAGCAATGAACATTTTCTGACCATAATTTCCTATATAATTATTTCAAACTAAGTTTAAGAATTTAGAAAAATGTCTTTTTTTTCTTTTTTTATTTTTGGTTGTTCAAAACATTACATAGTTCTTTTTTTAATTTTTTTATTTTTTTATTGGTTGTTCACAACATTACAAAGCTCTTGACATATCATATTTCATACATTAGATTGAAGTGGGTTATGAACTCCCAATTTTACCCCAAATGCAGATTGCAGAATCACGTCGGTTACACATCCACAATTTTACATAATGCCCAATTAGTAATTGTTGTATTCTGCTATAGTTCTTGATATATCATATTTCACAGTTTGATTCAAATGGGTTATGAACTCCCATTTTTACCCCGTATACAAATTGCTGAATCACAACAGTTACACTTCCATTGATTTACACATTGCCATTCTAGTGTCTGTTGTATTCTGGTGCCTTTCCTATCCTCTACTATCCCCCCTCCCCTCTTCTCTCTCTACCCCCTGTACTGTAAATCATTTCTTCCACTTGTATTATTCTTCCCTTACCTCTCAATTCCTCTTGTATGTAATTTTGTATAACCCTGAGGATCACCTTCCATTTCCATGCAATTTCCCTTCTCTCTCCCTTTCCCTCCCACCTCTCATCCCTGTTTAATGTTAATCTTCTTCTCATGCTCTTTGTCCCTACTCTGTCCTTAGTTACTTCCCTTATATCAAAGAAGACATTTGGCATTTGTTTTTTATGGATTGGCTACCTTCACTTAGCATAATCTGCTTTAATGCCATCCATTTCCCTCCAAATTCTATGATTTTGTCATTTTTTAATGCAAAGTAATACTCCATTGTGTATAAATGCCACATTTTTTTTTTTATCCATTCATCTATTGAAGGGTATCTAGGTTGGTTCCACAGTCTTGCTATCGTGAATTGTGCTGCTATGAACATCCATGTAGCAGTGTCCCTGTAGCATGCTCTTATTAGGTCTTTAGGGAATAGACCCAGAAGGGCAATAGCTGGGTCAAATGATGGTTCTATTCCCAGCTTTCCAAGAAATCTCCATACTGCTTTCCAAATTGGCTGCACCAATTTGCAGTCCCACCAACAATGAACAAGTGTACCCTTTTCCCCACATCCTCGCCAGCACTTGTTGTTGTTTGACTTCATAATGGCTGCCAATCTTACTGGAGTGAGATGGTATCTTAGGGTGGTTTTGATTTGCATTTCTCTGACTGCTAGCGATGGTGAGCATTTTTTCATGTACTTATTGATTGATTGTATGTCCTCCTCTGAGAAGTGTCTGTTCAGGTCCTTGGCCCATTTGTTGATTGGGTTATTTGTTATCTTATTGTCTAATTTTTTGAGTTCTTTGTATACTCTGGTTATTAGGGCTCTATCTGAAGTGTGAGGAGTAAAGATTTGTTCCCAGGATGTAGGCTCCCTATTTACCTCTCTTATTGTTTCTTTTGCTGAGAAAAAACTTTTTAGTGTGAGTAAGTCCCATTTGTTGATTCTAGTTATTAACTCTTGTGTTATGGGTGTCCTATTGAGGAACTTGAAGCCCGACTCCACAGTATGTAGATCATAGCCAACGTTTTCTTCTATCAGACGCTGTGTCTCTGATTTGATATCAAGCTCCTTGATCCATTTTGAGTTAACTTTTGTGCATGGCGAGAGAAAGGGATTCAGTTTCATTTTGATGCAAATGGAAAGCATGCAATAGAAAAATGTCTTAAAAACTCAACAAATTCTACTTCCTTTACAGTTTTTGAAGTATAATATGCATGGCATAGGTTGAAATATAGATATTTTGCTCTAGACAGTAATTTCTATTTGGGAGGAAAAGTTAAAAGGCAAGTTAAGACAATTTTGGAGAGAAAATTGGCTCCACTTTGTTTTTTTTAAGTTAATTTATTTATTTTAATTATATGACAACAGAATGAATCTTGATTCATTGTGCACAATTGTAGCATAAATTTTCATTTCTCTGGTTGTACAGGATGTAGCATTGCACCATATTACAGTCATACATGTACCTAGGGTAATTATGTCCATCTCATTCCACCATCTTTCCTGTCCCCATGTCCCCTCCCCATTCCTCCCTCCCCTTTGCTCAACAAATCTCCTTCATTTTTCCCATACCCCTCCATTGTGGATCAGCATCCACTTATCAAAGAGAACATTCAGTCTTTGGTTTTATGGGATTGGCTTACTTCACTTAGCATGATACTTTCCAACTCCATCCATTTACCTGCAAATGCTACAATGTTATCTTCTTTTAATGCTGAGTAATATTCCATTATATATAATGGAATATTACTCACCATTATATATATATATATATATATATATATATATATATATATATATATATATATATATATATAACAGTTTCTTTATCCATTCTTCTATTGAAGGGCATCTAGGTTATTTTCACAGTTAAGCTGTTGTGAAATGAGCTGCAATAAACATCAACATGGTTGAGTTAGTATAGTATGCTGATTTTAAGTCCTTTGGGTATAGATCAAGGTGTGGGATAGCTTGGTCAAATGGTGGTTCCATTCTTACTTTCTAAGGAATCTCCATACTTCTTTCCACATTGGTAGCAATAATTTGCAGTCCCACCAGCAATGTATGAGTGTGCCTTTTTCCCGCCATCCTCACCAACATTTATTATTGTCTGTATTTTTAATAACTGCCATTCTGACTGGCATGAGATGAAATCTTACAGTAGTTTTGATTTGCACTTCTCTAATTGCTAGAGATGCTGAACATTTTATTCATAAATTTGTTGATCAAATATATATCTTTTTCTGACAAGTGTCTGTTCAGTCTCTTAGCCAATTTATTGATTGGGTTGTTTGTTTTTTTGGTGTAATTTTTTTTTTTAGTTCCTTATATATCCTGAAGATTTGTGCTGTATCTAATGTGTGTGTGGCAAAAATTTGCTCCCAAAATACAGGCTTTCTCTTCAACTCATTGATTTATTTTTTTTCCCTGAGGAAAATCTTTTTAGTTTGAGTTCATCCCATTTATTATTTCTTGATTTTATTTCTTGCACTTTAAGAGTCTTGTTAAGGAAGTCAGGGCCTAATCTGATGTGATGAAGATTTGAGCCTACTTTTTAGCAAAAGTCGTGAAAGATCTCTACAATAAAAACTATAGAACATTTAAAAAAGAAATTAAAGAAGGCTTCAGAAGATGTAATGATCACCCATGCTCTTGAATAGGTAAAATTAATGTTGTCAAAATGGCCATACTATTCAAAGCACTATACAGATTCAAAGTGATTCCAGGAAAAATTCCATCATCATTACTTATAGAAAGAGAAAAAACAATCATGAAATTCATTTGGAAAAATAAGAGACCCGGAAAAGCCAAAGCAATCATTAGCAAGAAGAGTGAAGCAGGAGGCATCACAATACTAGACCTTAAACTATACCACAAAGCTATAGTAACAAAATGGCATGGTATTGGCACCAAAGTAGACATATAGACTAATGGAACAGAATAGAAGACACAGAGAAAAACTCACATAAATACAGTTATCTCAAACTAGACAAATGTGCTAAAACATACATTGGAGAAAAGATAGCCTCTTCAACAAATGGTGCTAGAAGAACTGGAAATGTATATGCAGTCAAATGAAATTAAACCCCTCTCACTATGCACAGAACTCAATTCAAAGTGGATCAAGGACCTAGGAATTAGATGAGAGACCCTGTGTCTAATACAGAAAAAGTAGAACCAAATCTACTTGCTTTAAAAGTTAATCTAAAATCTTCCTTTTAAAATTTTATTATTTTTTATATAATAAGAAAATTTAAATGATCATTTTAGGGTTATCATAAAAGTTTGAGATTTTTGTTGAAATAAAAATAATTATAACAATCTTAACTTGATGGAAATGGAACAACTTTGATATTATTAATTATTATCTTTCTTTCTTTTTTACTTTAAGGGTGGATAAATAGTTAATTTCACAGATGGTATGATTCAAATATATATGTTTCATAACTTTTTCAATAAAAATGCTGCCAAAAATTTGAATTGGCATTTTGAGATTTTTAATTATTGCCTTCTATATTGTTGTCTCTGTGTTTATAGGCAATTAATCACACATTTAATTTTAGTGCATTTTTAAGTTATGTCATTTTTCCCCTAAGAATGTTCTGAACACACAAACACATACATACACACATAGAGACAGGCAAATATAGAAAAATGTATAAATTTGTATATCCAGTGGCAAGCAAAATATCAACTTAAACATATGTTTCAAAAGTTATTCTTCTTTTCAACCTTATTATACATATTGAATATCTTGGCTTTGAAATCTTAGTGTCTTAGACATCAGGCTACTGTATCCTTCTCCATGTGAATATTATAAATATTAAAGTATAATAACCAGAAACCATAACAAAATAAACTTAAAGAACTCATCTCAAAATATTCTATAATGTCATGGTATATCTGACTGTGAATTATCAATAAATAAGACTGTGTTATTATAATTTAGTTTCAATTATTATTCTTGTTCTTGCTGCCAATATTTAAGGCATCTTTCCTCAGTCATTCCTAATTTTTTGTCTTCTCACCTCATTTTATAAATGTATAGTACTATTTGAATATGAGATATTGTTCTTTCTTTATGGTTTCGTAAATTTATACTAATTTTTAATATCCACATTAGTTTTTTTTCCCTCTGGAATCAATCACTATTTATTCCAAATGGATCTAATCATTATTCCCTCTGTGCTTGCTCTTTTCACTTACCTTTACTGTAGCACTAATTTTATACCAGCTGAGGGAACATTTGATCCTTTTCTTTGGGTGATTATTTTTATAATTAGTGTTTTGACTTCCTTATGTACTCACAAAGAATTTAAATATAAAGTAGAACCAACAAAAATAAATGATCAGATCTAACTCAACAGATCACTTTCTTTTAGCTGACTTTATTGCTCAATCCAATGGAATTTTCACTAAGAAAAATCTTTCCCAGTCGGAAACTTGTGATAACTAAATAAGCATTAGTCCCATATGCATATTCTTTGAAAAATAAGTGCAGATGTGTACTGTTCCTTAATTATGTAATAAGTCAATTTTTAAAATGAAGAGACAGAGATGAGAAGTCCCCCTGAATAAGAAGAATGTTTTTTCTCAGTCAATGAAAGCATAGAATATTAAAATCAGCCATATCCTCTCATAATTTGTTATCAAAGATTTTATATATTATTAAATGTTTATTGTCCATGTCATATATTTTGTGTTAAAAGAATTTACTTTGAATTTTCATAATTTAAATATATTCACATCAGAGAAAAATGAGAATAATAAAAATTATTTTGTGTATATGTGTTTATGCATTTAATGACCTTAATAAATATAAAATTTACATATTTTAATAACCACAATTCACAATTGCAAAATATTATAGGAGATCTAACAGTTTCTTATATTTTCTTCATTAAAGGTCTTTCTTTTAAAATAATTAAGTAAGCATTTATTTTTATGTTCTATTTTATTGCAGGAGAAGAAAGTGGACTTGATATTCTATTTTTGTCTCCAAATAGAATTTTTACTATCTTTTCCCACTATCATCTCTACCTGCCTGAATAAAAAAGAAATTACTATTAAAATAAATAATGTTTTTCCTAAGATCATTTATCCTCTAAATTATTTTCTGTACTGCCTTAGTTTAAAAAAAAAAAAATGTTTTCATTCGAAATCCCCTGATGGGTATTGCTCTTGCGTAAACATCAACATTGATGCCTCAGTAATTCCCCTGGGGCTGCAATAATATTACTCAGTTTCACGGCAGGTATCAGAAGGAGAGAACTACTTTGAAGAATTTGATGCCATTTTTCCTTACATAGCTTTAAGGGAAAGACTCTCAGATTTTCCTGACTTCTTTATACTAAATAAGTCAAAAAGAAACAGACTTTCTAACATGTTTTTGAATTCTAAAACATTTTTACTCATTTGATTCTGGCATTTAAAAAATCATATAATAGGTCTGTATTGTGCAATATGAGAACCACAAGTCACGTTTGGCTGCTTAAATTTAGGTCAAATAAAACTAAGTAAAATTTAAATATTATTTCCTTGATAATACCAGCCACATTTGAGATGCTCAGTAACTACATGTAACTAAAGTACAGCACAGTTTAGACAGCACTCACCTGGGAGCACAGGTCATGCACTGGAGCAGAGTGCAGCCAGGTAAATGAGAATGTCGAATGCTAACCCTCCCTTTGGCATCTTATTACACATATATAACTCAGACTTTCATTGTATGAGCACCATTTATTTTAGTCAATGTTGGTAAAAAATTCTTCTCAAAATGAGAAAAAAAAAACGAAATTGCTGGCAACAATAACAACAGTATCTTCCAAGATGCAAAGAAAACCAGTGATTTAAGTAACTCTGGCCTTACTATTCAGGAAGTTTGTACTGAAATGTGTATATTATCTCCCATACAAATTTCATAATGTCCTGCCAGTCTCCAAACTTTCTCAACTAAAGCTGTTTGACTGACTTTTTTCAGATTAATCTCAGAAGTCTCTTAACTGTGCCGTTTAATTGTATTTTCAAATCGTTTCTATGAAGCAGAGGGCAGGGAGGAGACAGTTCTAATCAGCTACTCTCTCATCATCAAAATGCCTCCCGGTCAAACACTGGAAACTTAGGAAGTCATGGTGAAAGAACAAAGTACATCGGGGAATCTTTGGATATGTGGCTCTAATCCTTTTCCCTTTCTCCCAAATGGTAAGGTATGAGCTTAAAATAACTTCTGTATTGCTCAATGTGAGGCTGCCAAAGAGCGTTTAAACTAACAAACCTCCCAATCTCCTTTCACCTCTAGTTTGTTGCTTCTAACCTGCAATAAAATAGAAAATAGATAAACAAACTATTTAAGATTTATAGCTCAGGGTGAGAGCTTGAGGATACCCCCACTTCAGAGATTGTCTCTCTGTTTAGGTTCATCCAGTGCTATATGTACTTTCACCTGTTCCATCATCTTCCAGAGAGTTTAAGGTGATAGGCATCTGACTTAGAGTCCCATCTATACTCTGCAGTGCATGATTCACAAGCATGTGACTCAAAAAATAAAAAACTCCTAAAAGTTGGCAAGCTTCTCAAGAGCATGGTCTTTGAAAAAAAAAAAATTACTCTGGGATGTCAAAGGCTCTCAATTACCCAAAGTGTAAGCCTGACAGAGGAACATTAGTAATATTCCTTTATTACAGGTGACTACACCTGCACTTTCATACTCCTTTTTGATCTGCAAGGAAACTCTGCAAGGTAAGTAAACTTAGCATTTGCAGATGTAAACTTTCAAACTCATAGATTCCATTGCCCAGTAAGTACTTAAATAACTAAAGGATGGAACTAGAATTCCAAGCCAGATATTTGGTAGACAAAGATTTTTACATTTTCACCATCCCTGTCTGTTTCAGGATAAAATGCTAGGAGAAATAGAGAAGTTGTATAATGTAATCCCACTTGATGTAAGTGAATATTATCAATAAACAAAAGTTTTTCCTACCAGGTGCCTATGATTCATATTGACTTTTTGTATTTTGATTGAAAGATAGAAATTCTTCCCCCAAAATGCAGAGTACACTTCACTTCCTTAACAGAGGACACAGCACATAATGTAGTCGGTGTCTTGATGACTCATCATCATCATTATGTACTTCCATCCTTGTTCTGTGCTAAAACACAGCACATTTCTGCATATGCTTGGGAGTTTCTGAGTCCCTCAATGTCAGACTGTCAGCTCTAACCACTCCAGGCTGTCAGAATGCCTTACACCACCTCCTCCCACATCCAGTTTGCTGCTTCTATCTCACTTCTAACCTGCAATGAACTCACAAACTAGATAACACGCTTTTTAAGATTTTCAGGCCACGTAGAG
Organism: Ictidomys tridecemlineatus; assembly: GCF_052094955.1. Taxonomy (NCBI): domain Eukaryota; kingdom Metazoa; phylum Chordata; class Mammalia; order Rodentia; family Sciuridae; genus Ictidomys; species Ictidomys tridecemlineatus. The sequence continues at coordinate 89,472,619 of NC_135484.1, read as the reverse complement.
CTCAGAATGACTATGATTGGCCTGCCTTAATTGCAATGGTTCTGTGCCTTTTTTGTAGTTCAAATGCTATACAATTGAAAGAGCTTCACTTCCTTCTACAATATTTAATATGCAAGGAAATTGACCTACAGTCATATAGTTTTGATTTCAAGTGTTCCTTTCATGTAATGTGTCTGCAGGTATTCCACACAAACACTTGTAAAAATATTTTATGTTTTTTTTTTATGTTGATGGTTATTATATTAAACAATGTAAGATGAGAATTTTTTTTCACTTATTCTCCCAGTAAAACAGCTAAAGAACATGATTTCCTTAACCCTTTCTCCTCCCATTGAAAATAAATAAAAACCTCTTAAGCATTTTTGTTGTTTGTGTTCAGCAAATTCACTATACCTGGAACTTAGGACATTTCGACCCCTTTTGTTTGGTCAGCAAGATAGTAATGTTTAGCCCTTCCTTTCCATCTTCATTTGTTCAGATTCTCAAATATTAGGGAACACATGAACCTCTTGGGAATTTTGAAAACTATTTTTTAATACAGAGAACTAGGCGTTGGTGTGAGACCCAAGATTCTGAATTTTACCAGGTTTTCTAGCGGTGTTAATGGCCCTGGTTGCTGACTGTTTTTAGAGACCATATGTTGTGGGACTAATGTTATATTTAACTTTACGAGGGAAATTAATCCCTCCACTTTGCCCAAAAAAAAAAAAAAAAGATTCTAAATGGTAAGTACTTACCCTGTTACTATACTTTTTATTCACTACAAGTTGAATGGGTATTTTGTTAAGATTCTTTTACCCACTGTCACATTATGTGTTTTTTGAAATAGTTCATGTGAAAACTCTTGGATGAACAAAGAATCATGTGTATACTCAGTGATTGAAGTTAAAAAAGAAAAAAATGATAGAAAAATTGTCTTTGGTGAAAAGAGGGGCTGTTTACTTAGATCCTCATAGGAAAAAGCACTTCACTAACTTAGTTGTGCTGCATCTATAATATTTTATATTACCTTCTGGATTTGTAAAATAAAAAAAGAAAATAGGCAGCTTATTCTGTTTTTTCCAATGTCTCAACAAATTCAAGGAGGGTATCGACAGATGCTATCACTGCTTCGAGTGCACAGCCTTTGGGTTGTCTTTCTGAAACTACAGGACCAGAGTCTAGGAGAAGATCTAAGCGTGCTCTGTGAGCCTTGCCGCAGGACAGCACAGCTGCCACGGAGCTGCAGTGTTTTCACATATCCTGTCAGAGAGTGAAAACTTAAATATTGCTTTGTAAATTAAAAAAAGATAAAACAGTAGAGCTGTCTATTTTTTCCATTTTTTTCTTATATTTTACAATGGGGAATTGAAATCTATGTTAGATATGTAAAATTTATCTAGTATTTTAAGACAAAATAGAATATTTTCTTCATCTGCTAATTGTTATTACACTCAAAAGCTAATATGTTACAAAGCCCTCATTGAATGTTTCTCTTCTATCTTACATTTTACTTTGTAGGTTGCTAATTTGCTTTTCCATATTATTAGTTATTTTCCATTTTAAATGTCTTTCCAAATTCAGCTCATCTATATGTTCACTCTTGAAAGCTTCTGAGCATAAGAATATCAAGGTTGATGGGTAAATTGGTTTTTAACTTTGGGAAAACAAATTTTACAATATTGTGCAAAAGGTAAGAATATATAATTTTGAGTAAGTCTTTTAAAACATTACCTCGTCATTCATTCATATGATATTCAATATAACATATGATTGGACATATGATATTCAATATAACAGAAATATACAGATACATATGTTTTTATTTAGAAGCCAATGTCACTTATCCTGATCCTTATTATTATTTGTGTTAAGGCAACCATTGAGGGATATTATGGCAAACTTGGCTCTACAAAGTAAAATAAAGTAAGTAAACAATGCAGCCTCCTAAACTGTCTAATTTACTTCCACTTAGCTCTTACTCTGAAGGAATGCCCTAGACTTCTTAATCAGTCAATTAACAGTTGTTGAGTCTTTGTGCTACATATTGAATTCTCTTAGGCATCTAAAACTATAGAAGAGGGAATAAGATAGACATAATAAATTGTTAGATAAAATTATATAGAAAACATTAATGATATTTAAAGAAATGGATGTGAATCTAGGAGAATGCAGAATTGGAGGAGATGATTCATTCCTAAGGAATATTGTGGGAGTACATCATCATAAGAAACATCCATCTGATTTGTCTCTGAAAAGGGCAATGAGTGCATATTTGTTGGATAAATAAGGTCAAATTCTGGGCTAAAGAAATTGTACATACATAAATAGAAACAGAGACATAGTTGAGAAAGTATTCAGGAAACAGTGCTAGGTTATAGATAAAAGGATATAAGAATATAATCAGATAATTCTGTATTTTACATTCTAAAAGGATAGTAGGAGGATGTTGCAATTAAAAAAATAAAGAACAAAAAAGGAGAACAAACTTTGGAAGGAAAATAATGAATCATGCTTCACATTATGCTTCAGATCTTATTCAGATAAGGACTTTTTGCTTTCTTTTTAGCCCCCCCATATATATATACATATATTTAGATATATCCTTGCATTTATACATACATATATATATATATGAGATTTTGTTTTATATATATATATATATACACATATATATGTATAAATGCAAGGATATATATAAAATGTGTAATGATGATGAGAGCCATTTTCTTTTCTCTTGTAAAACAGCACATGCAGTTAACAGTTTAGCCAACATAAACAAAGAGAGCCTTCTTTTCCTTTTGGAGTCTGAATAGAAATATAGTCCTTTACTGAGAATACTAAGTTTTAAAATCTGTTACTCATGTTTTACTCACCTTTTGTCAACCACAGTGCACAGAATCTGACAGGAAGAGCCAAGATATCTCACAATATTTACAAATCTGATATTTCATAATCATGTTACAAGGAAATCCATGGGGTTCTCATACTTATTTTTAAATTTGAACATATGATATATAACAAGTGAAAAATAATCAACTAAGTTTTATTAACTGCCCCACCCTTAATTAAAATGTTGCCTTTTAGAAAAAATAACAAATTTCAGTAACTGATGAAATCATACATAGAAATTATGTATGAGCTAGGTATATAGGAAGAAGGTAAATTTTGGAAAATTGAATTTTTTTGAGAAATGAAAATAACAAGTTTCTCTTTATAAATTTAATTTAAATTAAATTTATTTTTTATTTAAAAAATATTTTTAGTTGTAGATGAACACAATACCTTTATTTATTTATTTGTATGTGACACTGAGGGTTGAACCTAGTGCCTCCCATGTCCAAGGCAAGCACTCTACCACTGAACTAAAGCCTCAGCCCTAAATTAAATTTATTTTTAATTTTTCATTACAATATATATTTATTTATTTATTTATTTATTTATTTATTTTAGAGTACCATGAGAGGTTTTGATCCATTTATATCTTTTTAATTTAAATCAGATTCAACATATACCACTCCTCAAACATGTATCACATGAAAGTATCATGAATATATTTAAAACATTTCTTACAGCTTTTTAAAACTTATAGTACATAAATATTGTTTCTAGTCACTGATGCTACACCAGAATTTCTCAACTTCAAAGAGATCAACATTTTTATATTATGTGTGTGTGTGTGTGTGTGTGTGTGTGTGTGTGTGTGTGAGAGAGAGAGAGAGAAAGAGAGAGAGAGAAAGAGAGAGAGAGAGAGAGAGAGAGAGAGAGAGAGAGAGAGAGAGATCATGTAATAATCGTATTTCTGTGCCTGGCTAGTCACTTAACATAGTGATCTCTATTTCCATCTCTGTTGCTCCATTTGACAAATTCTATGCTTTTTTTTTAATTGAATAGTACTCCACTGTGTACATATGCCCCATTTTATTTATCCATTCCCCAGTTCAAGTACCCTTAGGTTGTCTCCATTTCTTAACTATTGTATTCAGTGTGGCAATAAATTTGGCAATGCAGATACCCCTTCCACATACTGATTTTATTTCCTTTGGTTATGTACCCTGTAATGAAATTGTTGAATAATGTCTTAGTTCTATTTTTCATTTTTTGAGAACCCCCATACTGTTTTCCACAGTATATTCCTACCAAAATGTTCAAGCTACTTTTTTTCCACATCCTCACCAGCACTTGTTGTTTTTAGTTTGTTTGTTTTGATAGTAGCTGTTTCTACAGAGGTGAGGTGATATCCCCTTGTGGTTTTGATTATATTTTTTTCAGATTATCAGTGATGCTTAGCATTTTTTTCATACATTAGTTGGCCATTTGCATGTTTTTTTTAAAGAAAATACATATATTCCTCATTATTAATTGTGTTGTTTGCCATTTGCCATTTATTTATTTATTTATTGGTACCAGGGATTGAACCCAGGGGTACTTAAACACTAAGCCACCTCCCTTGCCCATTTTTATATTTTGTTTACCAACAGGGTTTCACTAAGTTGCTCAGAGTCTCACTAAGTTGCTGAGGCTGGCTACCAACTCACAAACCTCCTGCCTCAGCCTCCCAGCTGCTGGGATTACAGGCATACACCACCACACACAGCTTAGATTTATTTTTAAACTAAATAGTGGATCAAATGTGATCATTCCTCAAATCATGCAGTTTTATTTTTCACTGATATAATAGCATGTGTTAGAAACATGACACATAACTCATGATAAATACATGATTTTCACAAAGTACAAGCATAAGTAAATGCTCAAAACATTAAGGAACAGTTAATAACAGTGGGAGAAAGTAGCTCTGGCATCAAATTGACTTACATGAGCCTCCCATATTTATCATACATGAAGTTTGTGAATTTAAGAGAATTTGTAAATTTTTCTCTATTAGTAAGCTTTCTGTTAATATGACAAACAACAGCGGTAGGTAGGTTACTTTATAAAGTAAAGATGACTTTTTGACTCATAATTTTGAATAACAGATTAAAAATATCCCCTCAAAATGCAACACATCATGGCAGGGACATGTGAATTTGTCTGTGTACTTAACCAATTAGCCACATTCCCATTTTTATATTTTATTTAGGGATGGGATTTCACTAAGTTGCTTAGAGCCTCACTAAGTTGCTGAGGCTAGCTTCAAATTTACAAACTTCCTGTCTTATTCTCTCATACAGACTTCCCTTATTATCTCCTACACTCACCAAAGTTCAATCATGGGGTCTCTACCATAAAGATCTCAGCTAATTTAGACATTTCCTAAGGACCTGATGTCTATATACCATAATGAAATTAAGTTTTCACCCCTCTGTGTACAACCAGAGATATGAAAGATTGTACTCTATATATGTGTAATATGAATTGTAATGCATTCTGCTATCATATATAACAAATTAAAATTTAAAAAATAAATTTAAAAATGACAAAACAGCTTCACATACTTCAAAGCACAAAATAAACTTGTCTATTAGCACCTTATTTTTGGATGTATAGGTCAAAATAGTAATTCTAAAAGCAATGGAATGTAGGTTTTTACTACTTTGGGGGACAATACAAATCTCTGTGAGATAAGTCATATTTTCAGAGCATGTGATCTTTGATCTTTTGACAAATACATTTAAGCATAGACCCAAAGCCTCATTAAGACTACTGCTTTTCATAAATTAAATTTCTTTTCCGATAGAAAGAGGCAAGAAATAAAACAACCTTTTAATAGAAAAAAAGAAAGTTTTTTTTGGCAAGAAATAAAACAATCTTTTAATAGGAAAAAAAAAATTTCACCACCATAACATATCACTTGGGGATTACAATCCTGCATTGTTAAAGAAAACAAATGATAGTCAAATCACAGAAATGTCTGTGGGGGTTTTTTGCCTGAAATATTATATGATATAGTAGTTTTTATATTGTGATACTATTCTCAGAAATATAAAGTATAAAATACTTGGTTTTAGTGATTAAAATGCTAACTTTTCAGATATTTAATTCAAGTAAAATTTAAAAATGATCTAATCTTAGGAACACTCTTAGTAAAAATCATGGTCAAATAGAAAAGCAAGACAAATAAAAAAGCAGACATTTTAGAATGAATGTGTTTATCACTTCTAGAATTTCTTCCCTTAAGGCTGCTTCTTCATTATTAATATCAAGTCATGAAACCTGAAATTGGTGATCTGTTTTTTATGTCTTCAATATAACTTTACTTCTCCAAAAGGTGCTAATCTTGAAACCAAAAGTTTGAAATGGTGAATTTATTTTTTGTTGTTGTTGTTTTCGTAAAGTAATCATGTTATTTCCTGATAAATACATTTATTCATATTATTTGTGAATTAAATAGCACACGATCTTTAAATTTTTCACTGCTTTTTTCAAAATAAAAATATGATACCTTTCTCAATGATGTTTTTGTATTGCATTTTACTTTGCCATTATACGATAACTTACAGTATTATATTGGTCATTTTCTACTAAAGTCAGTCACAACAGGTCATATTTATAAAAATATTTTTATAACTGACATTCATTTTTAAATTATTAATGTGTATCAATCTTCTCTTTGTGATGCAAGATGAGTTTAAACAGGGACCACACATAGGTAAATTTAGGCAAATTATTTAATGTAACTATATATATCATTCATATGTATTAGAAAACAGAGATGAGGAAAAAAGCTAAGCTACTCATTATAGTTCATATAATTGACATGGTAGGATTAATACATATGTTTATTCATTTAAATATTTATGGCTAAATGCTGAGGGCCATTGCCAAGTAGGAATGACGCATCGAAATTTCCTTGCCAACGTACCCCATGTTGCTTAGAGGAAGGACTCATGGAAATGGACTTGCCTTGGATATTCGCTGTGACATTGCATGTATGTTTGAGAAAGGTGACCCTGCTCAAAGAGCAGGGTGGATCCGGGTTTAGGGAGGATCCTGCAGGTTTTAGGGAGTATCCAGCTCCTTGGGTTTAGGACGTTCCTGGTTTAGGACAATCTGGGTTTAGGGTGGTTCCAGGTTTAAGGTTATTCCTGCTGGGAATAGGGCGTATCCTGCTGCCTGAGTTCCCATTGAGTTATCATGGGATTCAGAAAGTATTTGGGATTCAAAGCCTGGTGGAGTATGTGAATTTTGGGGCAGAACGTGTTTGTAGAGGGCCGGTGTGAGTTCGGGAATAAAGAATTTCTGTTCGAATCTACAAAGCTGTGAGTGGCTCGTGATCTTGTGCCCAGCCAGACTGCGGTAGCTAAACCTGATATATTTCCAAATCTGTCATGGTCTGTGATAATATAAAAAGAAATTTAAATTTATTATTCTTATTTAGCTTATTTGTTTCCTGCAAATTTCATGAAATAGAGTATTATATGGTTGACCACTATAAAAGAAATGTCTCAAGGTAAATGAAGGCTGGTCAGAAATTTAGAAAGTATATTTTGGAATTCTATAATGTAGGAAAAAATGAATACTTAATATGAATGCATACTGAGATCAGATGTGTGGCCAAATGCTAAAGAAAAATATGCACTCTTTTGGTTAGGGATATGTACAGAGAAATTACAAAAGTAGGAAATAGTTTGGTTCTTTCCCGATTACAGTAAAGTGTATGTTTTCTGTGCATTTATTTACTTAAAGTGGAAAAAGATTACATGCCTAAACCTATCCAAGATGGGAACCACAGACCACATATTGCTCTGAAGCACATGGAATTTAACTAGTTTGAATTAAAGTATATTTTATGTATCATTGTACATACATTTAGTAAACATAAATAAAAGATTTTAGTGATAATTTAAACTATTAGCTCCTTGTGAAAATGATAATAGTTTGGGTTTTTTATATAAAATGAATTATACTAATACAATTGATTTCAATTCTGTTTATTATTTAACATAAATTGAACAGTGCTTCTCTACTGAATATTCTATATTTTATTTTTTCTCCCACATAGATATTTTTCTGTTATTATGCAGATTTTTCTCCCACGCTTCTGTTTTTCTGATATTATTCTGCTATTATACTGTTATAACTATATCATAGTTCTCAGAAGTGGTTAAGATATTCTAAACCCCTAACAAAACTCTTATAATTCAGCATTTTGGAAATTTTCAGAATAATTATTCTTCTACATTCAAAATAACCACACTATTTTTAAAATACCTGCTTCGATAGTTATTAGCTCATGAACATTAGTTCCATTGTTTTTACAGGTTCTGTAAGATTGCTAGAGTGTTAATAATCTTAGAGCCTCCCAGGCTGTGTTGCCACTTTCTTTGACTTTGACTGCTTATGCTTCTTTAAAGGCCATAATAGTGGCATCCAGTGGTCTTAAGTAAGGGTTATTGTGAAATTCCAACTGGAAGTAAGAATTATGTGACATGCAGGGGTTTGAAACAATTCCCTGAATGAATTTTCCTCCTATGTACATTCAAACCAACAGCTTAGGTGTTGCGTAAGATTACAAACTTGTTTATCTTAGCGTATCTATCAAAGAAAATGTTTCACGATTTTCAATTTAATGTGTTTGAATACAAATGCAAAATTGTATTTTATTAAAGACCTCAGTTAATAATGTTCTGAATCAATGTGTCACCAGGGATTTTTACCTCAAATATAATGAAATCAAAGAAATATGATCAAAACTTTCCCTGTAAAAGAATGTAAGATTTCTCTCAATGTGGACCTTCTGAAGCCATGATAGGGGTCTCACTGAAGTTCAAGCTGGATAAATGTCCCAAATCTTGACCTTTTTCCCCCCAATTAAATTGTTTGCACTCTCTAAAAAACTGTGCTTAGATTAAATGCAGTAAGAATTAAACAATAAAAACATAAATATCATATAAAAAGTGAAACAAAAAGAGTGATGCTTTGGGAAAAAAATATCAGGAAATGAGTGAAGCAATCCATTTAATCTCAAAGACCAAATGCCCCAGTAGCTGGAGAGGAAGGCAACAAGTTAGACTTGTTCCTAGGTATTTTCCAAGCAACCCTCTAAGGCAGGCTAACTCTACAGTAGTAAGGACAGCTTCTAGCTCTGGTAGATATACTCTAAAGCAATGTCACAACACCAAGGCTTTTAAAACAAAAGATGATATTTGTGGATAACATGAACATCAATTGCTTGAAGTCAAGAGGTTTAGGAATTAAACTCTGCAGGTGAAGAAATTCTAAAAACATTTTAGTCAAATTACTTTATATCATTTGTGTATGTGTGTGTGTGTGTGTATGTGTGTGTGTGTGTTCGGTTTGCTTGTGGAGATGAAACCAGGTCTTATTTATGTGAGGCAAGTACTCTGCTACTGAACTAAATCTTTTGCATTTTCTTTAATTTTCCATAAATAGCAGATTTGATAAAAACAATCTCTGTTCTATTAAGTCTATAATCACCAAATGAGTCCCCAATAAAATCTCTTATTACAATACTTCATTTTTCATCATATATATTTTTAAATACATAAAACCAGGGAATATAGAATAATCAAGAAAATTTTAATATTATTAAATGCACCTTTTCAAGTACACAGACACACACAGCTCAGGTTAGAAGTTTCACACATGTCAGTGGTGCTACCCAGACACTTTTCCCTCACAATATGGTATGTCATGAAATTTGTGGTATCCTTGTGAAGAAAGCCCTCTCATTACATGATAGTATGGTACTATGCATGCTTAAACCTTGTACAATAATCTTAATAATCAATGAGGAATGTTACAACTGAACTGTGGCCATTAGCAACTTTTATCAAAATAAACTGCTTACTGTTGATTACAGTGTATATGAAAATTAAAACTAAACCTATTGTAGTTAAACTTTGCTGGTTACTTTGTGCTTTATTAAAGGTGAGATGATGCTGCTGTATTCTCTTTAATTGAAAATTAAAGTATTTAATTTCCTTGTAAAAAAAAAAGTTAAAAGTCCTATAAACAGTGTTTGGTTTCTTGTTGCCCCATAACTTAAATAGAATAAATATCACTTCTATGGTCCGACAAACTGCCATACTTCTTTTTAAATTTGGCTTACCTTCCAACAGTGTGTTCTTTGAGCTTTCAGTGTCATGGAAAAATCTCTAAGTGTTCCTTTAATGAAATTCTGTGCTGGCACAGCTTCCTCTGAGAAGGAAGGTCTCCTTCTCCATTCTTGTGGGTAAGTTCACCTTCATCAAGTCCTTGTGGCTGCACATCTAATCTCTCCAAATGCAGACAAGGTTAACTTTATTTATATTTATGTCTGCTTTCACATCTAGAAGATAAACTGTTTTCTTTATTTCACTTTCATCTCTGTTAGGCAATTGCACCATTTCATTATCTGTTTTTGTAAAATTTTATGAGGGTTTGTCAATGGGAAACAAAAGGGTAACACAACTACAATCTTTGTCCATGTGTGGACTGAACAGCCCATGAGCAGCAGCCAATTACAGACACCTTTGCAAGATGAGGCACCTGAAGTTACTGATCATAAAATAATCTATGATCTACACAGACCTAGTGGACTAAAGAGTGAAGAGCCAACCCATCCTTATGTGGATCCTCACAGCTAGTATACTGTGGTTTCTCAAATTTGAACCAAGTTGATGGAGAACCCGTGTTATTTAATAAAATTACATAAATTGAAATCTATGACTATACAATATATGCAAAGCTAGGAGTAATTGTGTCCTAACACAGCTTGAATACCTTTATCAGAATTCATGTACGTCTGCCTTTAAGCAGAAATAGGTTGAATTGGAGGGAAAATGTGTTAGACAAGTTCCAGCTATTGTCCTCATATAGAAATCACAGTATGAAATGCTAAGGATCCACAATAAGTACAGAATAGCATGTTGTTTTGCAGTTGTTTGGTTCAATTAATGTACTACATACATCATTCCATTTTATTTTATTTTGAAGTAGTAATCTGGGAGCACTTTTTGTTGCAAATTACAAAAAGCTTTTGAATGACCCCAATTTAATTCATATTTACTGTTTTTTATCTATCACTACTGATTAAATAAAACTATCCATATTTTCAGAAATACAGGTTATAATTTGTTCTGTGATTATATTATTTTTATTCCAATATTAATTGTTTAATTTTGTTCACTATGAAAAAACAAATGACTTGTGGATATGATTTCCCAAGATCACTTTTATGTTATAAAAACATTCTACTTGTCTTGAGGAAAGTGAGGGATATAATGACCACAGCTGCAAAGAACTTGCATGGATAAAGTATTTGTACATATTTTAAGCTAATTATATATATGAGTGATACACTCTTATATACACAAATAGCAATGGAGTTAATAAAGGGACAAAAGGAGAAAAGTCCCTTAGGCTATCAGTTCTTCATTCAATCAGTTATTTTATTTTAGCGAACAACTAATTTCTAATGATGTCTATTTGAATATAATTATTATGATTATAAATATAATTTTTCTTCCTAATATGTTTTAAATCTTATTAAATAGATAAAATAAAAATAAGGATCAATCAAATTGATAAAATGAACATATTATCAATATCAAAAGTAGAACAATAAATACATAATAGTTATCATTTACCCTGAAAAATAATAAAACTTTGCATGCACAGTCATTGTGCTTCACAAAAATTCTATAGACTAGTGCAATAGTAGCCAAATGAAGAACTCTAGAAGCTAAAAGCCCTTCCCCAAATAACAATAAGAATGTGGCCGAGTCAAAAGTGGAACCCATGACTTCTGGGCTCCTGACTTGTGTTTACAAAGGCTTAGTCTAAATCTATGTCTTCCATTCCAGTGCTGGCATTGAAACCACAACAACAGGGAGACTACATTTATGTCCACCTCTGATTCTCCAGTATCCAGAGCACCACAGGACCACAAGCTGAATGTAATGTGTCTTTTGCCAAATCTAAGAATCGCATTGTGAGCAAAAGGGGATAAAAAGCACTGATTTTATTTGAAGAGAATTGGAAATCAATAAAATAAACATGGAATGTTTATTTTGCTGGAGGTGTCTTCATACGCTGGTTTATTTAATTGATTCTTACTATACTAGAATGTGTGTGTGCGTGTGTGTGTATGTGTGTGTGTGAGAGAGAGAGAGAGAGAGAGAGAATTAGAGAGAGAGAGAGAGAGAGAGAGAGAGAGAGAGAGAGAGAGAGAGAGAGATCTTGGTGACTATTATTCTTAACATTGGTTTAATTTTGCATCTAGCAGTCTCCCTTCCAGAGTGTTTTAGGTATGTCCCTCCAGTTAAGGCTATCAGGCTTAACCACAACCAGCATAACAGAGGTAGCAGAGAATGTTCAGTTAAATACTCATTCCAGATAAACAAAGACATGTTTTAGTATAAGTGTGCTGCATGCAATTTTCACACATATTCATACTTTAGAAATTATTTTTAGATGGAAAATTCAAATTTAAGTGAGTATTCTGTACTCTCCTGGCAAAAATTTGCAGGGGGATTATCAAAAGAGAAATTCACCCTGAATTTAAGTATTGAGAAGATCTTTGCTTCATTTCAAACTTTGTAATTTGCTAATCATGGGTCATTTTAGCTTCTTCCTCCTTGGTAAATATTAAATCATGAGATGGCCCCCTTCATCCCAACAATCAAAAGAAACAAACAGATATTTGAAGGGATATTTAAAATTCCATATGAGGAACATAATGGTTCTTATATTTTTCATTCTTTTCACATAACAATTAACTCTCACTGAATCTGACATAATTTTCTATTACATATCTCATATTATTATTGACAGCAGTTTTTCACTGTGAGATGCTTACTTCACCTATGAACTCAGCAGTAACAATGAGTGTTGGGTAATGAGACTTAAAGCAATGACTGATCTCACATACTAAATATGACCATCAGTAAATGTCCTTTAAATAATTGCTATTGTTAATTTTTATGAGATTTTTATATCTTAATATACTTTTCCCAAATTTGGTCATATCAAAGGTGATAACATTTTAATACTTGCACAAAAAAGATTTTCTCTGAAATTTAAGAATAGAACTACAAGAGTAGTGAAAAAAAAAATCTATACCATCAGAGATATACACATTGTCCAATTACTGTAAATTATAGTATGCTTAATAAAGGTGAATTTTCCTAACTATAAAACAAATTTTTGCCATTAATATGATTTCTGACCTTTATCCTGTTATTATCAATTCATAAAAATTACTAGTTCTGTCAGATGTCCACATAGTGGCAAATAACAATCTCAGAGGAACTGATCTTTAAATTAAAGGTCCCGCCACTATGTTTCAAGTCTCATTTAAAGACCTGGGATAAAAGGAACCAAAAATCTTTTAGAATATTTGGATTGGCTTAAGATTTTTAAGAAGAAATGTATTGTTTGCTGTTTAAATATATTTAAATGCTTTTGTTCTTGGCCTCCTCCTAGGCAAACAGGTTTTTTTTATATTTACCAGATCCCATACATTTAAATAGTTATAGCAGAGGTATGTGACTGGTCTTACCAATGAAAGTGATATGTTTCAGAGAGGGGTACAGGGAGGAAAAAATGTGTGCATGAACTTTCTCTTTATCTTCTCTGGTAATTCTGGAGACTTGTGAGAACCATAGGTTAAAATAGCATGGGTCATTTAATTATAAAAGACAAATAGCCCTGAAAAGATATATAATTCATATCGTAAAAGAATAATCCTTTTAAGCACAATTTTACTGTGGCCTTATTAATTACCTTTAATATGTCCCTTTCTTTCTAATTGAGATAAGTTTTTATGCTTTAAATAAAGTATTTTAATCAAATCATAGATATGATTTCTCTTACAATGTGGGGCAAGCACTTTTGGTTATTAGGTGGCTCAGTCATGGGACAAAACATTGAAGAAAAGTATTTATCATCTTAAAGTCCTAGACTTAAAGTCAAATGTAGTAAGTTAAGATTCAGGGGTTGGTCTCCTTTAGAAAAGGGGTATTATACAAAATTAAATTCAAAAGCAGAATAGGGAAATATGCATTCACATATTTTATTAATCATTTCAACAAGTAACTTTTGAGATACTCCCATGTGAGCATCATGCTAGATGCTATAGGAGACAAAATAAAGGTGATTGAGATATTTCAGTTCATTAGAATTCAATGGGGTGTGTACACTATAAAAGCTAACAAATATTAGCTAATGCTGACAGGTTTTTCCATGAGAATAAAATTAAAATTTATGAGTATTTTATTTTTAACAGAAATGGATAAAATTTAATCAGTCCTTATGGAACTAGTAAATTAATCCTCCCAATTTTGATCTCTTCAAAAGTGATTAGTAAGGTGCTGGGGATGTAGGTTTGTGGGCGAACACTTACCTGGCATGCACAAGGCCTTTGGTTCAATTCTCTGTGTCACAAACCAAACAAATAAGTTTAGCAACAAATTTAAGAATCAGAGTAATTACACATAAAATTAAGAAAGAAAATCCAGATTATTTTCATCCTCTATCTTTTTTTAAAAAAAAATATTTATTTTTTTTAGGTGTAGATGGACACAACACAATGCCTTTATTTTTACATGGTGTTGAGGATTGAACCCAGGTCCCCTTCCCCCATCCCCAACGCTAGGCTGGCACTCTACCACTGAACCACAATCCCAGCCCATCATCCTCTATCTTTTTAAGAACATATGTTTTATATACTCAATCCATAATATTCTGAGTCTATTCCTTATTAGTTTTTTTAAAAAACAAATACATGTTTTATCCATGTGTTTCCTATCCTTAATATCACACTGATAGTTTTTGTGCACCTGTGTTTATCTTAGAATTTATATATCTAAGGACATTCACATAAGAAACATATATGGACAATTTATGCCTTCTATATCTCCAATTTACTAACAAACAAAAGTTAAGCAAGCTACACTAATGTACAGAAGTATAATAATATTGCAGACATTTCCAAGTTAATTTTCTCAATTCATTAGAATAGAGATTGCTTAGCATATTCCATTAGTTTGATATGGAAAGTTGGAAACTCTATTTTTGGTCTTTTGGTGGAATTTGTTTGCTTCATTTCTTCAAATCTTTTCTTTACCTCTGTATGTTTGATTCTAGCAATTTTTATTGTCTCATCTTTAAATCTACCAGTCCTTTCCCCATCTATGTTAAGTCTACTGCTGAGCACAATGATATGATTTTTTTCCTTTTAAATTTTATTTTATTTTACTTTAATATATTTTATTTTGTTTTTCAGTTCTGGGGATTGGACCCAGGGCATTGCACATGCTAGGCATACATTCTACCACTGAGCTACACCTTCAGCCTTTTATAATTTTTACTTTGAGACAGGATTTCACTAAATTGTCAAGGATAACCTCAAACTTGTAATCCTCCTTCTTCAGCCTCAGGAGTAGCTGGGATTACAGGTCTGTGCCACTTCAAGTAGTGATTTTTTCAACTCTTATATTTTTGCTTTATACAATGTTAATTTGGCTCTGTCTTATAGTTTGACACTTTCTAACAAAAATATTGAAGTGTCCATGAATGCTGTCTACTTATCCATTAACTTTCCACCTACACAATCATATTTATTTTGTAATATTTTGGATCCTTAATATCCTCCAAAATACTAATATGTTAGGCAATTCAGGAATGTTCAGAGTTGTAATTGTTAACAGTATGAGAGCTCTAATCTAATCAATTTGAGGGATTAGTAATTTGAAGTGACTACTAGGTGATAACTGTAGACAGATGCCACATGTTTAAGGTTACTTATGGTATACTCTTGAACTATATCTTGCCTCTTTGGTTCTCACTCCACTTTCTGGCTACAGTGAGCTAAGCAGCTTTCTATCATGTTCTTCTGCCATGATGTTCTGCCTCATCTTGTGCCCAGAGCAATGGAGTTGGCCAACTTTGGACTAGACATCTGAAACACAGAACACAAAATACATTTTTCTTCCTCCAAGTTGTTCTCATCAGATATTTTGGTCATAGTGATGAAAATCTAATATATATTTCAAGCTTCTATTTGATAGTTCCAAAGCCTTATATCTGGATCTAGTTCAATTGACCTCTTGGGTTTCATTGTTCGTTATATAGAATTATTTTTAAATTAATGTCAACATTATAGAAGGAATAGTATATATTGATGTCCAAAAGCATTTATATATAAAAATAAGAAGACAAAATCCATTATTCATGAGTGGGTCAATCTAATAAGTAATTCAGATAGGTTTTCTTGCTGATATTATTAACCTTTGGACTCTACATTCAAATTCTTCTATCAGTGGGAGTTACTGACTTGGGTTTAGAATGGTATTTAGGATGTTAAAGAATTGTTCTTAGATTTTGAACTTCATCCTTACCTTTCATTTCTGTTTACCAGTATCATGGAGTAAGACTTTTGTCTACAATCTACCCCTCACTTCTACAAGAATTGGATTTCTGCTGATTCTTACTCAGTGTTAGACATGTGGTGTAAATAGGAAAGGTTTTTTTTTTCTTCATCGATCATAAGTAAAAGCTTTTTTGTCATCACCATATTTAAAAGTCTATCACTTCTCTAATTTCATCCTTTCCTATATCTATTTAATGTTATCTTTCTCCCTTGAATTTATTCTCAAGAGAGTGTGTATATATAGAGAGATTTTTTTGTTCTATTATTCATGTTTTTATTTCTTTTTAGTTGACAGTTTTCCTGGGTTGAAAATCATACCTGGCATATGGTAAGTAATCTAAATTTATGTTAAATATATTTAAGGAAGCCAGAGTCTTTTTAAAGCACTAAGGTTTTAAAGAATTCAATATTTCATTCATGATAATACCAGTATAAACTGAAAGAATACAGGAAATTAAAAGATGGTTTTAGATTTTCATCCCAAGTTGTGATAAGTCATTGATTTTTTAATGAGTTTTCTATGCTTAATTTAGGAAGAGAAAACCTATTTATTGTGAACTAACTTGCAAACAGGCAGAGAAAGATCACCACCTTAATAGTTATCCAAAAAGTGCCTTGGGAAGATATGGGAGATGGTTTTTTTATAATAAATATATTAGAAAATAATTTTACTATCCTTTCTTTCTTTTTCAGAATTGGTAATATGAAGTACCAAAGGAGCAGAAGAACCTTAAAGACATTTAAGGAACAACTATAGTATGGTGATATGAAAGAAAACAAAAACAAAGAATGGAAGTTGAAGTGCACCAATTGTCAAGGTCTTATCCCTCAGAATGTGCCCCTAAATTCACATGTTCTGTGTCAGTGATGTGGTTTTTGGTGGTAATAGTGTGAGGCTTGGAACTGAGGGATGTCATGGAAGATGATAAATAGTTAATGAAGTTAGGAACAACTGTAGAGAACTAAAAGAAAAGACTTGGAGACAATGAGCTCACTGAGAATAAGTACCCATCTTTGAATGTTGTCATAATTCCACAGGCCATTGAATGTGGGTTTATACGACATTTAGCTTAAAATTATCTATAAAATAGAGACCAAAGGAATGGAGAAATTACAACTAAACCTCATATGAAAGACTCAACAGCAACTCGGAGAAATAGAATATAGACTTATAGAGGTCAGCTTAATCCTTCAATGTTTAATAATGATTTGAAAAAAGTGAGTCCAGGGACCTACCTTCTAATCCATAATGCAATATGAAATCTCAAGATTCAGATTTGCAACTGTTTCTAAGAAAAAGCATTAAATAATCTGTGCTTTAGAAATTAGTTCTGACCCTGCAAGTCATATAATGGTCCAGCATTTAACTTAATTTGGGGGGAAAATAAAAAATGATCATGCTGTTCATGTGAATTCCCTTCTTAAGTTATGCTCACTTTGATTATGATGGTACTCTGGCAGAATTTTTTAAATAAAATCAATTCAATTCTGGAAGCATTGTTTCTGGTAAAAATCTAATGTATGTTATTATACCTTGGTGATGATCATGCTGGAACTGTTCAAGTTAAAATATGTATTACACATTTTCATTTAACTTCAAAATTAAGGTTCAAATGACATAAATAAGAAACACCATAAGATAGAATACTCTGAAGAGAAAACCTATTTATTGTGAACTAACTTGTTTTCTTTGCATGTGTTGCATATAGATACAGCTTCATAATCAGAGATGCATCCTTTTTTTACTAATTTTATACTAAATTTATAGATATAATTTCTCTCTACTATGGTTTTCAGAATAACATTAGCTTCGTGCAGGTTGTTATTCAGTTATATCAGTGAGCCAAATCATTCTCAGTTAAATTTCCAGTAGAGGTAATCCTCTCTCATTTATCTGACTAGTAAATTGGAAAGAAAAAAATTATATAACCTAACAGCATGAAGATTAAGTGTAATGAAAATTTGCCAGACATTGTATAAAATGACAAATGTTGGTTTTCAGATGTTTGGTTCCCATTAACTTTAATATAAATTACTTGAGACAAATGGCAACATTTGGCATGTTTATCACTGCAAATTAAGGAGTTTGGTGTGTCCTCACTCTGGAATATATCATATACTTGGTGTAGAGCAAAAAAGGCACTGTTTACTCAATAAATTTTCAATTTGTCAAAGCTGAGTTTCAGTTTTCTTTTTAATACTTGACTGTGTGGGCTATTTATGAACCATTTTGTACTTGACTTGGAAGGTTGGGAAGGAAATATTAAAATCTTATTATTTCACATCCAGAATTTAACTTTACTTAAGTAAGAGGAGCAAGTAAGAATAAATATAAGCAAATAACCAATTTATGTTCTACCATCTGCCATAGGAACTTTGAAGTGCATTATACCAGCCATGTGCATAACAACATCATACTTTCATAAGCTGGAAAGTATTCTTATGTTCCTAGGCCAGTTATTAGAAAACATAAGTAAAAATGACAATATATTTTAGTCAATATACATGTGAAATGAAATCTAGATTCATATAAAAATAATACAGGTTGCTTTTTAAAGTAAATTTCTTGAATAATTTATTAAATTATGCCAAACAGATGTCTTTGTAATATAAAATTCAGAACAAAGTCTTGTTTTACAGCTATCTATACACATTTACTCAAAGTGAAAAAAAAATGGTAAAAGATTTTCCACATATGTAGATACCACAAACAGACAGGAATAGATAACTTTGTATCAGGTAAAATGGGTTGGACAAAATACTAAAAGGAGACAAAGTTCATTATATCATGATTGAGGCAATAAATTAAACAAGCTGATCTTACAATGGAAATGTATTATATCCCTAGTGCCAAAGTATTCAGTTTCATAATAAAATATCATCTAAATAAAGGGAGATAAAATATTCAATACAATTTTTATAGTCTACTTCCATCAATGAACAAAGCATCTAGAGAAAAATTATGAACAAAGAAACATCTGAGTTAAACTACATTATCAAACACATAAACTTAACATATATTTACAGAATATTTAATCCAGAATACCTATTCTTTTAATGAACACATGTAACAATCTCTAGAGTAGACCATATATTGGATAACAACAACAACAAAGAAAAAATATCCTCCCGTGTAGTTGATATTCAAACTTGGAGAATCTGCATAGAGATTGTGATGAACCGTGTCCGGAAGTATAATTTATTTTCTTGTGCAAAACCAACTATTTCAGTTGTGCCATATTGTTAAGGGGATTGGTGTTTGTTTCAATTCTCTTTAAAAGAAATGTGTTCTCTCCATTTCTTCTTCCATCACAGTTTTCCTATCAAGCAGCCTAAAATAGCTGAAATAAAAAGGGATCATATTTCTTACATGAATATTAACATGTGCTAAACTGGAAAAGAGAAATCTAAGGCAGGAAGTAAAATACTCACCAAGAAGTAACAAATTACTGACATGGGTGCACTAGAGGCTCAAACACAGAAAAAAAAAAGATTAACAGCTTTACAAGAAAAAATAATCTCTGATCTGAGAGACGGAAGTCAATATCAACTATTTGAGGCACAGTACACCTGCAGCCATGAACTCAACACAATGATCCTCAGCAAAATGATAGAAGGATTTTTTGACTGTTCACCAGTGTTTTGCTAGCATGCATTATATTACAGAAGATCATCCCAAAGTTGGTAGGAAGGATGGAATCACTAGGAAACCCCTTCCCCTTTTAACTGATATTACAAAACCATGTTCCTGTCAGTTCCTATCAGCAACAAGAAAGTCCCCCAACTGGAAAAACTGTATTCCAGAACAGAGAGCTTCAAAGGATGGGAAACACAATACTATTAAAGTATATTGAAAATATTATTTTGTTGTCTACAAGGTTGTCAGATAAAAGGCTTTGAGTTAAAGCCCTATTAAAGCAGAGCTTGGTAACAGCATTAGCTGAGATAAACATTTAGGTGCTGTGATCTGCAATAGGACAGCAGAGTTCATTCTGAGCAGAAGAAATGTGATCTCTGCAGGGTGAGCCAGCCACAAGCTGGGCTGGGTTTTTCCAGCAGAGGCAACAGACTTGGCTGAAAGATGGACTTAATGTGCAAAGTGGGTGGTGTGCTGATCAGAGATGTAACGGTTTTGCCAGCTCATTCCTCAGCAGAATAATATAGTCTTGGAAGAAGCATCATTTCAATTTGGAATGGAACTCAAAGTATTAGTGTTTTCTGTGTTCTCACACTGTCAATGTCAATTCTTTCTCTCCCTCTCTCACTCTATTCTGCCTCCTATGGTTCTCATAGGGAATAAATGAAACTTCACAAAAACAATTCCAAATGTGATTTGTCATGGTTATGAATTTTATAGCAGTTGTGACATGCTTAATTTTATTCTAGCACCTTGTAAATAAATGAATAAACAATGCATAAATGAATGAGTGAGTGAGTGACTGAGTAAATGAAAACTTTCCCAACACTTTGATATTGCAGTTCACCTGCCCTAAATTTTAATGGCTGATCTGAATGGTATGAGATGTGCAGCCACCCTAACCACTAATGCTCCACAGAGAAGAACAAATGTAAATTTGCATGCAAAATGTATATTTCCTGTAGCAAAATTGCAAAATTACTAAATTCTAACTCATATGTACAATCCTCATTGTCCCGTTTTTGTCATATTATGTATTATCTTCTTACTAAGTATTATCATTATCTTCTTACTAAATTTACCTTTCATTTAGGCAAAGTCGTATCAAAATTACTTTGGTGCTCCTTCAAAAACATCATATGCATCCCTTCCCCATCCCATTACCTTTTTCCTCAATGTGCTATAACTGTGCTTGTCTGTGTTCTTCTTTCCATTCTAAAGACAACACTCAGCATTTAAAGGTTACTTATCTTTGAATTCCTATTTTTGTATTTCTGTCAGCCCACATTATGCCCATCACATTGAAATACCCAATAAATGTTTGTTGAAGTAATGTTAAAAGAAAAATCTAAGCACAAATGGTTAGGGATTTTTTGTCTCACTGACAAGAAGAACAATTGGGAATACCACTTAATTAATCAGTATAGATTTATTAGCCTGCATGCTCTGTGGAGACTAGCAACAGGCTGAGCCCCAGGTGCAGGGCAATGACTTGGCAGATTTCCTCCTGTTCCCATGTTAGCCCATCAACCTTATCCAAAAAGGGAAGCTAATAAATTATAACTGTAGTGACAACTACTTCTTCCCACTGCTAAGCATGTCATAAGTTGTTACATCATAGGTATATTTTAAAAAACTCCATAACTTTCAAAACCTGTGAAATAATATCCCATATATGCTATCTTTTATGTGTTTTTGGTTTTGTTTTTATAAGCAGAGCTGTTTTTACTATAAAAGTGAATGGGGTTTGAGAGACTCTATAACAAAGTTTAGTATCAAAATAGCTCCTTCATTGACACTGTCTCAAGCTGCCACTTGAATATTCAACTTGGATTAAGAAAATGAAGTGTAAGTGCAAGTAAGGTGGGAAAGAGACATTATCAGTTGACTCCCATCTAGGTTTAAATTAGAAAAAAAAAAGGCAGGTAAGGAATGAATGCTAAAGATGACAAAATAGTAGCTTTGAATCATTTATTTTCAAAATCACACAAAATTGAGGAAGAAACAAGACCAGAACTCAAATATGTCAGTATCTCATAAAAATATTTCACTAATTCAGTTTAAGAGTAGGATAACTGAATCTGCATGGGATATGGAATCAGAGTGTGTCGATTTCTCATGCTGAGTGCCTCATTACTCCCTACGTGATATAAAATTTTGGATCCATAGTTATCTGTACCATGAAAGCATTATAATCTTCAAACTGCAAATAAAATTAACATTATATATGTATAAATAATATAATATATTTTAATATAAATTATACATATTTAATATATACATAAAATTTTATATTAAAATATAAATATGTATATATATTTTATATATATAAAATGTGGTCCATCAATAAGAAAGAACAAAATACTATATAGGTTATTATAATTTCTGAAAAAATGATGATATGAAATTTAATTGTTTTCTTCTCCAATGAATGTTTTCAGCATTGTTGTCTTTTTAGATTTCTATTTACTTACTTTAGATATATTTTTATTAAAATTAATCCCTGCAACTTACTAAATTATTTAATATTATTGAGTCCTATATGCTTTCTCTATAAAACCATAATTATACAATTTTCTAATTTTCTGCATAATGACAAAGGTTTATATAGAGTCATGGACATGATAAATTCTCAGGTAGTACCTAGCACAAAACAAATATCATCCAGCATCTTCCTATTCTCTTTGTTTTGGTTTTGCATTTGTGACAGTTGATTTTCATAAGTGGTGATGACTCCAGTTCTTTCTGACTTTTCCTTGTGTTGTTGTCCACCACAGAGCAAGGACCTTTCTCCTAACTCATGGATATTTGGCTTCTAGGATGAGATTCCACACAGAGAAAGATGCAATTTGTCACAGGTATCCTAAGGAGTGGAGGGATTTCTGTGTGATGGTCACAATGAAACATGCGGAGAGTACAGTCAGGGTACTATCTGAACTCTACAGATGACTGAAGATGGACTAACGAGAAAAAACAAAAACAAAGGAATCAAATGAAACAAAATAACAACAAACGCAAAAAGCAAGACCTGGATAGAGAACTGTGAAAGGTAAATCTCAGAACTTATGCAATTAACCATTTGGCTAAGAATTGCCCTGTTTATCAACATGACTTGGTGAAATCAATATTCTACAATGTGTTTGTATTGAGTGCCTACTGTCACACAAAATGGAAATTAGTCAGGTAAGTTACCCTAGTGATTGAAAGTAAAAATAAACCATGAAATCTCAGTGAAAAAATAAAATGTATTTATTTCTTACTGACATATAGTCTAATTTTGGTATTTTTGGCTAGGCAGCTTTCCAACAACTTGTGACTCAGAGAGTTGAGCTCTTGCCATATGTGACACTGCTCTCTGACAGGATGGAACTGAAACAGGAAAGGACGGAAGGAGAGACTAAAGTTTGAACTTGGAGTTGCTGTACATTACATGACCCTTGACACACCCAGACACAAGAGTGATGGCAGATGTCTTCCTGTGTGTCCACTGGGAAAATCAAACTGTCTGAGAAACAAAACACTGTGTCTGCTAGTTCTTCATTTGCAGCTAGGAGAAGTTTATTTAATATTCTGCCTCTTCTGATGTTCTCTTTATAGGTAGCCAGTTTCTTAAAAGTAGAGTCCTTGTATGTCCTTTGTATATCCACTACCCTGGCAGATGCCATTCCTGTAGGCAAAGATTCTTTCACATAAAATTGGTGGTATCATCAAGAGCCCTTCAAAATGTGGTTTTCCAATGCAGCCAAGAAGAAAGAAAAGTTAGTGAACATGCATTGTTGTGCCTGCCAGGGGACTGGATACATAAAGGACTCCATTTAAGAAACTAGCTACTTACAAAGAGAAAGTAGGAGGCCTAGGTAAATACACTTCTCCTAGCTGTGAAGGAAGCACTGCATTTAACAGGCAACCAGCAGTTTCTGATAATAAGGCTATTCTAAGTTGTTTGATATTCCCGAACAAACTATGTTGCTTCGTTCCTGTTGCATAGGACATACAGCATATAGTATGTTGTTGACTTAGAATGTGCTTCCCTACTTGGCATACTGACAAATCTGTGATCTTAAAAAAAAAAAAAAAAAAAAAAAAATCTTCCACCCCCTAACTCGCTATTAAGACCCACTGATAGTCTTCTTCCCCAAAATATGTAGTGTACCCATCAACTATACGGTTCACAACATATTGTGTTTTATTTTTTGTTCTGTTTGTCTGTTTCTCATTGTCAGGTCTGAGCAAACAAATTGAATAAAGTTTTATTCTTTGAAACTACAAAACTTGCAGAGAACTTAGTTTATAGTGGATACACAATCAACATCTGTTCTCTTTTAAATCTCATTTGAATTTAGCAGCAGGATTATTGACAACTTTTCCTTTCAATTGATTGGTTCAAACAGACTTAAAAAATTATTTAAAAGGTCTATAAATAATGTGTTTTTAGATTAAAAATACGAGTTATATGAATTAAGATGATTAGATGAGATGTGCCTCTTTTATTAGACTAACAAAAAAGGGAGGGATCAAACAGGAAATAATTAGTTGGAAGATTAGGTAATGACTAAGCCAAGATGAGTTTAGAAAATATAATTTCCAATTGAATTGTAAATTCTGAGACCACATAGATATATGAATAATATATATGAAGTCTATTTCTTAAAATAATGTTACAACTTGCAACATGTTTCTCTTTTTATTTGTGATGGTTTGAATCTTTTCATTCTTAAACAGTTAGTTGTTTAGATTTCTTTTGATGATACTTAAAGCCCCCAACCTCCCCAAGTTGTGTTTGTAAGCCTGAAAAACAATACCTTACTGAAAATAGGTTGAATCAGAATAGGATACAAATTCCTAATTAATCAACCACAGATCAATACAGTGCAGTAATGAGAAACTGGTCATTTAAAATAATTATGCTTATTTGGACTGATTTAGTTGAAAACAATGATAATTTATTTTCTTTAAAAAATCTTGTTTTTATTAACCAAAGTGCCACACATACTGTGCAAACTCATTCTGAAAACTACCTGAACTATTTAGTATAATTTGATGATAGGGAATAAAAACATAATATCTTTTGCTGGAAAAATAAAACAATGAAAACCAGTAGGCAGTAAAAATTAGGATGAAATATACCAGTGATATTGTAATTCTTTCACTGTGTTTTCAAAAAAACAACTGCTAAGCAACTAAGTCAGTTGTCAGTTCTCATTCTTCCCTCAGATTCTTACATGGGACCCACAGAGTCCCTCAAGTGAAGGACGGTTGGCATCAGCTCCTGAATCTAATCCCAGCAGGAAAGAAATATGCTAAATAAGGACACTAAATTAAGAACATGGTATTTTGATCTAATCATATTGAGATTGCTAGGTATTTTAACAGAACATGTTGTCATTTATTCTTATCTTCTGAAATTCATACACAGACTGATTGCATTGTCATTTTCTATGATAAATAATAATAACATATGTGCCTAATTTTCACCAGTCTATGGACTTCACCACAGTGCTAAGCCTTATTTCAGCCTGAGTTGTAATCCTTTTTGCTTCCTTGCTCACTGAAATCCATCTTTCATTTATCCACTTTAATACTGTTCATTCTTCCAAAACCAAAAACTCATTTTCTTAGTTTTGGCTCCTGCTTCTCATTATCCCTTTCTTAGTCAGTTATTCATAGCTTATTTGTTTTTTAAAATTAATTAATTAATTAGTTAATTAATTAATTAATTTTATAGTAGAATGCATTTTGACATATTGTACACAAATGGAGCATGACTTCTCATTTCTTTGGCTGTACATTTTGAAGATTCACTCCAGTACTAGAATCACACATGCATTATAGGGTAATAGTGTCTCTCTCATTTTACCATCTTTCCCACACCCACAGCCACATTCCTTCCCTCTATCCCCTCTACACAAACCAAAGTTGCTTCATTCTCCTGACACCCACACACTATGGATCAGCATCTGATTATCAGTGAAAACATTTGGCTTTCAGTTTTTCAGGATTGGCTTATTTCACTTATCATGATATTCTCTAGTTCCATCCATTTACCTGTAAATGTCATAATTTCATTCTTTTTTGAGGTTGAACAATATTCCATTCTGTATATATACCTTATTTTCTTTATTCATTTATCTGTTGAAGGACATCTAGATTGGTTCTGTAGTTTAGCTATTGTGAATTGAGATGCTATAAACATTGATGTGGCTATGTCACTGTAATGTGCTGATTTTAAGTCCATTGAGTATAAACCAAGGAGTGGGAGAGCTGGGTCAAATGGTGGTTCCATTCCAAGTTTTCTGAGGTATCTCCATAGTGCTTTCTATAATGGTTGCACCAATTTGCAGTCCTACCAGCTGTGTACCTTTTCCCCCACCTCCTTGCCAACACTTATTATTGCTTGTATTACCAATAACTGCCATTCTGACTGGAGTGAGATGAAATATTAGAGTAGTTTTGATTTGCATTTCTGTAATTGCTAGAGATGATGAATATTTTTTTCATGTTTGTTGATCAATTGTATTTCTTCTGTGAAATGTTTGTTCAATTCCTTTGCTCATTTATTGATTCAGTTGTTTGTTGTTTTGGTGTTAAGTTTTTGAGTTCTTTATATATCCTGGAGATTAGTCCTCTATTGGTACCAAAATAGACATATAGACCAATGGTATGAAACAGAAGATACAGAGACCCACATAAATACAAATATTTCATACTAGACAAACGTGCCAAAAACACACATTGGAGAAAAGATAGCCTCTTCAACAAGGGGTGCTGGGAAAATTTTAAATCCATATGTAGCAAAATGAAATTAAACCTCTGTCTCTCACTCTGCACAAAAATCAACTCAAAGTGGATCAAAGACTTAGGCTCTAGAAGAGAGACACTGTACCTACTAGAAGAAAAAGTAGTCCCAATTCTTCATCAAGTCAGCTTAGGAACTGACATCCTTAAAAAGACTCCTGAAGCACAAGAAGTAAAATCAAAAATCAATAAATGAGATAAATTCAAACTAAAAAGCTTCTTCTCGGCAAAGGAAACCATAACTTGATGAGAGAGTCTACAGAATGGGAAACAAAATCTTCATATCTCATACCTTCTGAGTCCACTGTTTGCAGTTATATGGACACTTTGAGTATTATTAGTTTGTTCTTAAATTTGAGTATAGTGGCAATGTTCCTATCCTTCAGTCATAGGGCTACCAAACAATGACAGAGAGCCTTCTTGACTTGCTAAATATTTCTAAGAATTCATCATTTTTACATTCATCCACCTTCTGAAAAATATAGCAGTTTCATTATTTTTGTCAATTATTTTATTTAGAGTAAGAGCAGAGAAAAGAATCATATGGTGAAGAATATATCAGGGAGCTGGGGATGTGGCTCAAGCGGTAGCGCTCTTGCCTGGCATGCATACGGCCCGGGTTCGATCCTCAGTACCACATAACAACAAAGATGTTGTGTCCGCCGAATACTAAAAAATAAATATTAAAAATATTCTCTCTCTCTCTCTCTCCCTCTCTCTCACTCTCTCTTTAAAAAAAAAAAAAAGAATATATCAGGTAGGGGCTATTGCCTGTCCACAGTGTCCTCATAGCATCAATTGATGTTTCAAATATCCTACATACAGACTAAAGAAAGACACAGTACAAGTCCTCAAAAATATGCTTCTTATCCTCTTTGGAATTCCAGACATTCTCAATCATGAGTCACTCCCCCGCCCCCCAAAAATTCAATATTCAAATAAGAGACTCAATAGAATTTTTACCTGCATAACTGGTTTTTAGACCAGAGATGATACTTGTGTTGATTCGGGTTGAAAATAAGGATTTGGGTCCATTTCCTTGATGTTGAAGATCGAACACCTGAGACAATGCTGAGGCAAGAGAAACAAGTTTTGTTTAATGGATAAAACAGAGAGAGAGAGAGAGAGAGAGAGAGAGAGAGAGAGAGAGAGAGAGGAAACCCTCCTCCATATTTGAGGGGAACTGAAACTGGTGCATGAGGGAGTGGGGGCATCCTGCTCCCTTTTGCCTGACCTCAGCATTACCTGATGGCCTCATAGAACACTTTCATGACTTATTTACATAAGCTAAAATTCAATTAAATGAAATATGGCTTGTTTCAGCCATTAAATATCAGGAGTGAATGAAAATAAATATTCCAACTTCAATTTTGATAAGTGCTGACAGCTTCAAGCCTCACCCTTTGCTTTTTCCCACATTTGAGCAAGCCGATAAGCTGATCCACAATATCACCCTAGGTGTGAGCAGTAAATCACCACCACCTGGTAAAGCCCCAGCCAGCCCCACGTGAGAGCCCTTATCCCAGCTCCAGTCCACCTTCAATAAAACCCTGAACCCTCACCTTGACAACTCCACTTAATAATATAGCTTGCCTACCCACAGCTGCAATCTCGATCTTGTCACATGTTATTTATCACATGTGTTCTATGGTTTTGGTCATTGTTTTTAGATTTCAAGTTCACCTTGGTTGTCACATTTTATTCTGCTCTGTGTTGTTCAGGGTAGAGTCTCATCACAAAAGCAATGGCTTTTCTAGGCATTAAGCACAGTTGGTGTTCAACACCTGATTGCTGAATACATCACTCTTCTTATGTTGATTTTGTAATTAAAATAAACTCCTTTAACACCTAGACATACAAAGTGGGGCTAGTACCAACATGTAATACCCATCTTTGCTTGTATACAGAGTTATCCCTAGTTTTTAAATTTTGTTTATTGAAAATGACACTTTGGTCAGTGGCACCGTAACCAGATCCCCTGTTCATTAACAGTCCAAATACTTTCTGAGGTAGGAACATCACAAAAAGTAAGTGATAAATTGATCTCTAGGAATGAAAAATCAAAACTACATAGTGTGTTTTATCTATGGCTTCAAGAATGTGTATCTATTTCTCTGTATGAGGAAATATATTAACTGCTCCCATTTTGATTCTACTTTTGAAGGACCATTAAAATTTAAATCTGAGTTCTCATTTAGAAAATTGTACTGACATCCTGTCTATATTAACTACAAATGTCACATACTTACAATAAATATCATTTCACTTTTTCTATAATGTATTCTTTACTTTTCTAGCATTCTTCTTTGAGTTTCATTATTCTAAATCCATTTTTATTTAAGCGCTCCACTATCTAAAATAAACCAGCAAATTCTAAAGGACATTTACTTTCTGCTACCAATCCTTAGTGAAATATTTCTTATCAATGGATCACTTTTAATCTTGTATTGTCACAGATTCACTATTTCTCCTGCCCTACACCACTGCCTGTACAACTTTTATGCCTCTTCAGTATTATTATATTCCACAAATACTACAAACACATTGAATATATTGTTGTGTTGTACATGATGAAAGAGACATATTAAATTACTCTTGACTTAAGGATTCTGATCTCCAAAAACACTTTCCACAAGGAGAACCTGCAGATTGATGAGAGGAGTAGATATGGAGAAAATATATCAGTTATAGAACAGTGATTCTCAAAATATGATCCATCTGGGATGTATGTTTCATTGGGGAACTTTTTAGAAACACATACTTGGAACCTCACTCCAGACTTACTGTCAGAATTCCTGGGAGTGAGACTCAACTTTATCTATTTCAACAGGACTTCCAATCTGGAGAACCACTGGTATAGAGAAAGAATGGTTTTTCACTTCTACCTAAGTGAATCATAAGCTTAAAGGAGAGAAAGCATGAGACTTCTTTTAATCCAGAGTATCCTTTTGTGTATAAAGAAGTTAGTTATGTCTATATTGAAGTTAGGTAAAGGTAGGAGTGTGTATATGTGTGTGTGTGTGTGTGTGTGTGTGTGTGTGTGTGTGTGTGAGAGAGAGAGAGAGAGAGAGAGAGAGAGAGAGAGAGAGAGAGAGAGAGAAGCAGGGGCAGAGAGAGAATATAGAATATTTATATTAGAAAACATAACATTTACCCCAGTGCCTGCCATATGATAGCTTCTTTTAAAACATTTTTTTTTTGTAGATGAACACAATACCTTCATTTACTTATCTTTATAAGGCACTGAGGAGCAAACCCAGTGCCCCACATGGGCTAGGCAAGCACTCTATCACCAAGCCACAAACCCAGCCCCATATAATACCTTCTTAATAAGCACCAGGTAGATTGATTTCCCTATGCCATTTGCTACACCTTACTCAATGAAACACAATATAATTCACAAAAGGACTACAACTTGAAATACTATCTCAATTAGCAACAATGGTATATGCAAACCGGCTAAATTGTCTGAATGTGTTCCTAGTCCCTTCGTGATCAATGGTCACTGGACTACCGAGGTGGGTAGAGACGCGGAATCAACACACAGACTGCGGGAGCTGGTGAGAGAACTGGCTGGAGACCCGCCTCAGGTCGTCGTCCAGTAGCTCAGTTTATTTTTGGAATGCACACAATGG
The DNA here is from genome assembly GCF_052094955.1 of Ictidomys tridecemlineatus. Lineage (NCBI taxonomy): Eukaryota > Metazoa > Chordata > Mammalia > Rodentia > Sciuridae > Ictidomys > Ictidomys tridecemlineatus. Next base: position 89,442,255 of record NC_135484.1, on the reverse strand, counting down.
TTATAGGGTTTGAGTGGGGCGTGCCTGTCAATCATACGTAAGCAACACAATATCCATAAGCCAATCATCTTCTGCCTAACTTAACCACACTGTGAGGAAATTCTAAATATTGCTGTCATGGCAGAAAGCAATCTGGAAGAGTCTTTAGTCCTTATTGAGTCAGGGGTTTCATACCCTGAAGCCCCTGGCTCTCAGTTTCCTGGCTGGGCAGTTTGGCAATGCTAACCACAAGTGCTGAGGATGTGGTTTCACCCCATCCTGCAGGCGCTCCTGTCAGGCATGAAGGAAGGTGGATATTTCAGGCACTTCCGAGCTGCTAGTAGTTGCTAGCTGAGACTGAAACTTATTCCAACAATTGTTCATCAGGTTTCCTAGCTCTCTTATTCCATGAGCTATTCCTTGTATATGGACTGAGAGAGGCATGCTGAATATGGCAACATATGTAGGAGTGAGAAGAACCATTGACAGATCTGGACAAGCAATGTCCTAATCAGAAACCTCCATCACAGGGTTTCTGTGTTCATAGCATCTTGCTCAAAATCTCCTTAGCCCCACTCCAGTTGGAGCTTTAGGATAATGGGAATTGGCAGTGTGAGGAGAAACTAGAGACCTAATTCCACATTGGTTCCAGTGGTCAGCAGGGCCTTCCACAAAATTTCCACACTTCACTCCAGTGAATTGGTACAGTCTGGATTCTTGTACACCCTCAAGGTTGCCTTTTGCTTCAGAATCACCTAAATTCTCAGTTGACACATTTCCGAATCCTACTGGAATGCTAGGGTAAGGTGTTTCAAGGATAATGAATTCATTATATGATGTGTTTGTGTTGTGTTACAATTGTGTCATGATAAATATGGTTCTGTTTTTGACATTTATCAAATACTACATAATATAGTTTGGTTAAGAAAACTAGTTAATCAGCCAGGTGCAGTGGTGCATGCCTGTAATCCCTGTGGCTTGGGAGGCTGAGGAAGCAGGATCACAAGTTCAAAGCCAGCCTCTACAAAAGTGAGGTACTAAGCAACTCAGTCTCTAAATAAAATACAAAATAGGGCTGGGGATGTGTCTCAGTGGTTGAGTGACCCTGAGTTCAATACCCAGTAAACACCCCTCCCCCAAAAAAATTAGTAAATAGATTAGGGATATGTACGCTTTTAAAAACAATGATACCCATATTCTGACTATTCACCACTTATTATGAACATCCACTTAAATTCTATTTCAAATTGGAGACTAAGAACTGGGTGTGTAGCTGAGCAGTAGAGCACTTGCCTAACATTTGAGCAGTCTAGGTTCTATCCATATCCCGGAATTAAAGAAAAAATAATCCCAAGACCTATATAGAAATGAGAAAATATATAATCAAGATGAAATAAAACTATAGGCATATGGTTTGAGGACTTAATATAACTTAAGAGTTTATGAACATCTTGAGAGACCAGAAACAGAACTCTATATATTTTATTTGTATAATTTGTTAGTGTTCTTTGTTCTGCAACTTATTTAGTCACTTTCCCATTGCATATTTCCATCGCTTCCAAAGTAAGCAACATGTGGATAGACATTAAGTACATTTGTATATGTTTTTTTTGGTTTAGTTTGGCAATGATAATCAGAGCTGTGAGTCAGAAAAGACACAGTCATATAGTAACTGATGCAAGTGTAAATTGGCACAAATATTTTGAATGACAATTTAAAAATATGTATCAAAGATTTTAAAAATATGTATCAAAGATTTTAAAAATAAACCTCCCAACTTGGATTCAACAATATTTTTCAACAAACTTATTTTAAGAAAAAGAATAGGAAAGTGAAGAGACACATAAATATATCTTTCAAAAAATTATTTATATCACTAATCAGCTAGTGTATGCTCATTTTTAAAAGTATACATATCAAAAGTAAATTTTCTGAATGTATCCTAATATTTTGTTACCACTCATATTTTCATAGCAATAAATTGCTGTTTTTATAATATGTATTACTTTAACTAGTGCTTACTTTTATATGATTAGAAAGAAAAGAATAAGACAGAAAGAAAATTGATACATATACAATTATAACTGATATTTCCAAAATACATTAAAATAGGATGAGGTGGTTACAAAAATTATTACCATAGTAAAATATGTACTAAGTTAATTTATACATTTTTAATTTAATACTGAATCTTTATATTTCTTTACATTTTTTCTTGACTGACAATGATGCCATGTGTAGTTCATATTTGTGTACATGAAATTTGATCAACTTTAGTTTTTTAGTGTAGACTTTATTGTAGAAAATGATAAAATAGACGTTTTCTACACATATTTGATGCATTAATGACATACATTTCTCTTAATATTTTCAGTTTCTAGTTCACACAGCAAATAAAATTTAACAATGTATAAAAATAATTATATATCATTTCCAAGTGAGATTTTTTGCTGGCATGAAGGTTTGCCTCAACCTTTGAAAATAAGTTAAAGGAATATATCATATCAATAATCTAGAATTCAAAACTCAAATGATTACTTCAACTAATACACACACACACTCACACACACACACACACACACACACAAAACAGAAAGTTGGTGGAGGGTGGAATACAGTACACTTATTTACAATGAAAACTTTCAACAACTAATAGAGAAGAACTTCCACAACTTGATCACCTAACTTAGGTATAAAAACAGATAAAAACAAAAATGTCTCTTCTCACAACTCTTTTTCAGTGTCATAATGAAAGCACTAGATACTATAATGCAATAAGACAAAAACAAAATTAACAAAAAAAGAAACAAAACATATACAGATTGGGAAGATAGAAATAAAATTGTCTTTGCTCACAATTGACATAATTGTTTACATAGAGAATCTAAAACAATCAATTAAAAGCCTCTTAATACTGATAAGCAATACTACCACATTTGTGGTATACAGGAAAAAACCATTTTTAAAAAATCTATCACTTGGGCTGGGGATGTGGCTCAAGTGGTGGCGCGCTCGCCTGGCATGCGTGCGGCCCGGGTTCGATCCTCAGCACCACATACAGACAAAGATGTTGTGTCCGCCAAATACTAAAAAATAAATATTAAAATTCTCTCTATCTCTCCCTCTCTCTCATTCTCTCTCACTCTTTCTTTAAAAAAAATCTATCACTTTCTTATATACAAGAAACAAAGAGAATTTAAATACACACACACACTCACACATACACACACAAATAGATCTGAAGAAAACTAGAAACTCTGATTAAAAAAAACAGAATTTTTATCATTCCATTAAATAAACTAATTTAATGGAATTATATTTATTGACCTTGGATTATAAGACTCTATATTGTCAAGATGTTAGCTCTAATGTAGAGTGGCAAACTGCTTGGCTCATGTGCACAAGTCACTAGGTTTAATCTCCAGAAACACAAAAAGAAAAAAACTATTAATTCTTGACAGTTTTTTAATATATTCAATGCTAATTCAATCAAAACCCCAGCAAGTAATTTTCTAGATATCAATCAATTTTTGATTCTAAAGTTTATATGTAGAGGCAAAAATCTCAGAATAAACAGAATTTTGAAGGAAAAGAACAGAGGATCCACACTACTTCACTTTAATACTTACTATAGAACTACAATAATCAAGACCCTGTGGTATTGGCAGAAGAACAGAAAAAAAAATAGAATCAATGGAAAATAATAGACAGCCAAGAAATAAATCCACATGAATGTGATCAACTGATCTTTGATTAAGGAGATAAGGCAATGCAATAGGGAAAAATAAGCTTTCAATGTATGGTGCTGAATACCTGGATGTCCACGTGTAACAAATGACCCTAGAAACAAATCTTAGCACCCTCCACAAAAAATTAACGCAAATGGATCATAGACCTAAATATAAAACACAAAACTATCAAACACCTGCAGAATAACTTCATAGAAAATCCTAGATGTCCTTCTGTATTGTGCCAAAATTTTAGATACACAAAGACCCAGTCATTAAAAAAATAACTAATAAGGTGGACTTCATTAAAATGAAAACTTCCAATTTGACCCTACCAGTAAAACAAGACAAGACACAAGCTGTGAGAAAGTATTTGTAAAAGACACATCTGACAAAGAATAATTATCCAAAATAATGAAAGAATTCTTAAAAGTCAGAAAATAAAGACAAGCAACTTAATTAAAAAACAATGGACAAAATACCTTAGAAGATATCTCACCAAGAAAGGTTTATAGATGACAAATAAAAATATGAAGAGATGCTCCATATTACATGTTATCATAAAGATGCAAATTGTAACAATAATGAGATAGAGCTATAATCTATTATAATGGCCACCTCTGCAAATCTACCAACACCAAATAGTGACTAGAATGTTAAGTAACATGTGACATGTAGGAAACAAAAATAGTACAACCACTTTGAAAGACAGTTGAGCAGTTGGTACATCCAAACAGTAGAATATGATTTAGAACTAAAAAACAATAAACTATAAAGTCATAAAAACACAAAAATGAAATTTAAATGCATATTACTAAGTAAAAGAATCTAATGTGAAAAAGGATGCCTACTTTACTATTCCAAACATATGACATTCTGGAAGAGGTAAAATTATGGTCTCAGTAAAATGATCTGTGGTTTTAAACTTCTTTAGAAGTTTGTTGAATAAGCAGAGCAGGTCGATGTGTGTCATTATATATTTCTTCAAAACTTTAGAATGAATAATACCAAGAGTGAAACTTCATGAATTTTGTGGATTTGGGGTGATTAGGCTGCAACAATGTAGATTCATCAATTGTAACAAATGTACCAATGTTGACAATGGGGGAGCCTGTACACTTATGGGAATACAGAAAATCATTGTACTCTCCTTTTAATTTTGCTACAACTGTTCTAAAAGAAAAATCTGTGTGTGTGCATGTGTGCATGTGTGTGTGTGTGTGTGTGTGCATATCTATAGAGGTAAAAACTAAATATAAATGTTCAAGAATTGGGAAATTATACAGTGATATTATTCAAGTATGTAAAAGGTTGTAATTGAATTATATTAATTATGTTGAATAGTTTTCTATGATATATTTTTAAAGAAAGAAAGTAGAGAATAAATGTATATCTTACATTTGCAAGAGAAAAACAAATAAAATACTATAAAACATAGTAGATTTTATATTTGTGAATGTTTGAATTAGTGGGAAATTATAGTAATCATAGTTGTACATGGATAAGAAAAATAATCATATGTAATTTTCAGAAAATTGTACTGGAAAATACTGCAAAGGACAATGTTTTCAAAGAGTCAAGATTCTACACAAGTTTAAACATTCAATTGTTAATTGAGTCAAATTGTTTCAATTTTCTTTGAAATTGAAATCCCTTGAAATATGACCAACAAGTAATTAGCATAGGACATAGCTGAGGACCAAGAAAATAAAGAATGCTAACAATGAGAAGGGAGATATAAACTGACCTGTAATTATAAGCTGACACTCTCACTCACTAAATCCAAGCAGGAAAATCACATATTAATTGCCATTTGCGGACAGAAGGAATAATGCAGGAATGGAAAGCATCATATGAAGTTCTGACTATGAAGGGTATACAGTGAGTCAAAAGCTGGACCAGAAAAAAAACATCCACCTAAATGGCAAGAGACATATAAAGAACCATACTTGTTTCTGCCAGTTTTATTGCACTGTAGGTTTGAGATTGAAATTTGCATAACAATATATATTATCACAAAATCCTCAAGCCAGCCAAGGCATTAAGCAAAAAGATATCCCCTAAAAATAACTCTCCTCAACTTAGCTAAAGCAAATAAAAATTGGATTTTTTTTTCTGTCTAAAATGGAAGATTCCACTTTTCCTCTTCTTGCAATGATAATGGCACACATTAATTTATCAAAAACTGGGAATTTTTTCAGAAATATTTGGATGATGAGCAACTTCCTGTTTGAATAATGAGAAATATAAAAATACGATAAATGGGTAAGACTAAGTAGTTTTAAATCTAGTCATCATTTTAAATAGCAGGAAATAGAACAAACTGAATAAAAAGACTTTAAGAAAAAGAAATCTTTCAAAGTTGAAGTTTAAAGAGACAGTTTTAAGGAAATCCATTTTTAAAGTGTATACAGTTTTATCTAAGATATTCAGAGGAGAAAATTGATTTAAAAATTAAAATACATTTGAGCAAAAATAAGTTTTTTTATTGTGAACATTAGACTATTTAAGAGTAAATCAAACTAAAATTTATTCTGCTAGAATCTCCTTCAAAGTCTCTGTTCTTTCATTCTCTGTACCCAATGCTACTACAAATTAATGAGGAAATGAGAGAACATTAGACATGAACTAAATGCTGTGTCCCTCTACTTTTGAACACAGTTTTTAAAAATCTCCAGTTTCATATAAAGAACTGTCCTTTCTCTTGCAAAAGACTAATCACCTGCACTACTGGCACTTTTCTCTTGATATTTTTCCACAAATTAGTTCCTTTATTACATTTGTGCTCCCAGCAGTTAGCAACATGTACAACTCCAAGCTGGCTCTCAATAAGTTGCTATTGAACTGAGCTTATTTGGTTTTCAAAAATAGAAAGTTATAGCAGCAAAGACAGCAATTCAAAGGTAGAGTTTGAAATGTTAAAGGGATAAATCAGAAAAATATTACCTGGGGGGGAAAAAGATTAGAAGAATTTTCTCCTAGAAACTGATAAATTCTAGGAAAGATTTGTTTAGAACATCTTAAAGTTGCATGAAATATAACTATGTCAAAGAGAATATATTACACAGATCACCACCCTGTCATCATACCTTGTTGCTGATCAATTTAATATAATACACATAAATAAAAGATAACAAATAAGACTTAAAATAATAATAAATAAAATATTTATATACAATGTAAATGGATTTTTCCTTATCTTTGTTATAGAAATTAAACCATAACTATCTGCACATGACAAAATCTTCTGATTTCAAATTGTGCCAAAAGAGCCATATTGTATATGAATGATCAAATAATAAGAACCTCTATAATCATACCACTGACCTTCTTCATTATCCACTTCTACAGATTGCCTCATGGATTTTGCACATGAGCTGTAGAATTAACCATCGATAATAATGGTAATAATCCTCCATTTTAGTTGTCCCAGTGGGACAACGTGGTGGGATATGTTAAGTGGCAGGGCTTCTGAGACAAATTCTCAGGGAATATGGGGTGCAGGCTTCACTCAGAATAGGATTGAACTACAATGTCTTGGTCCTTATAGCCTCTGAAATGCTGTTCTCTATTGTTCTGAGCTTGATGTAAAACATTTGCTTTACCAGGTAAATAATACCTTTTGTATTACTGAGGGCAATTTGTTTTTGAAGAGTAACGATGGCACAATTTCTAATACACCATTTATTAACAAGCAAAAGTAATGGTGGTAGTTATCCAACAGTGATGTGGTTTTTATGGGGTTTGGTAATAATAATCATTCCACCATATAACTTATGACTTTCTTTTAGGTTTTGAAAAAAAAGATTTTATTGTTAGCCTTCTGACTATGACTACTAATAAATTAATAGTCTTTAATAAATCATTCTAGTTGTTTACTCTATACAAATATTTGTTGAAACTTCTTTTTACTGAGTAGAGAAACATGGCTTTCAAATATTCTCAAATGTATAATTTTGTGTCAATTTTGTTGAAATATTTGCCTTGATCTACCCTATCTTTACAAAACTGTCAAAGGAATTTCAGCATGGAGCTTGCTTTGTAGATAGTTCTAAGTAGGATTCCTATAGTGAAATAGAATTAATATTTCTAAAGTACATTTAAATTTATTCAAATTTATCTTATGATTTATTTTTAAATATGTTATAAAATATTTATAAAACATCAATATGTTGTATATTTGAAATATATATTATCCTATGCTCCTTTCACCAACACCAGTAATCATTAAAATTCTATATTTCTAGCTATGATATTTATTTTAGGTTAGAAGATTATTCATGGAAATGAAGAACTTATACTGTATTCCAGAACCCTGTATTAGTATAAATTCCCCTCAATTTTTAAAATATTTACAAATATTATGATTATTCGTTAACATTTTCCCTGAGTGTTTCATAATGTAAAATATGCTTTGATTGTCTGTATTTCTGTTATTGAGGCAAACCTTTCATTTGTGACTATCTTCCATAAGAAACTTTTATTGATATCTTTTATAATCTTTTGAAGACCAAATTAGATTACACATATGAAAAATGAAAATGTAAATTATTCAAAGGAAAGGATTTTTGTTACAAAAGGAGAAAAATCACTGAGCCTCTTTCTAAAACTAAGCTGTCCTACCCAAGTAAAAATATTGTAAATTCTGTAAAGAGGGAATGGTTTAGACGACTCTGGATCAGAGAGCACAGATGCAATGACACAGATATATCAAATTCTATTAATCCCAGTGATTATTTTCCATTTTAATTATAAGTTTTCAGCCTGCATGTTTTTCTGTTTTTCAGTTCTAAAAATCAACATTTAAAAATCTGTATTTTCCAATACATGTGAGATAGAACTTTTGATCTATGAGATTCTTTTGGAACAAAATGCACTATGCATAAGTAAGTTTGAAAAAATTCCATCCTGCATCCTACTCTCAAAGATTCAAAACCTCTACTGATATATTAAAAGCTTTAAGAAATCTTGTGAGATGTTTTGCTTAAATTAGATTTTTTCAATATATTTTCATAATAGGAAATGTTCCTGAAAGTTTTGGACATTCTCCCCTAAAGCATTGGAGTCATTAATGAGAATTTTCTTGTTGTTTGTGTTTTCAGAACACAAGACTTAGAATAAAATAATAATAATAACAATAGAATGATGTAAATTCTAGCTCTGTTACTGCATGACCAGGATTCATTACTTCAATCTTCAATTTCTACATTCATAAAATGAGGGTGGTGAGACCTGCCAATTGAAAGAGTGACAAAATAAAATCAAAATATGTTTAAATCTCTTATCACACTATCTTACACTATAGTGAATACTTGGTAAATATTATGCACTTATTTATCTGATAATTTTGGGAGAATTTCACTTTCTAAAAGTAAAAATACAAAAAAATATGAAAAACAGGAATTACTATGGGAAGAAATCTGTCTATGAAGAAATTTCAAGGGTACTACTTTCCATTATGAATTTGCTATCCCTAAGTATTACCAGTGTTAAAACATGCCTGCTCCAAAGTACTGAGAACAAACCAAACAAAGGTAAATAGGTTGTCAAGACACTCGCTAATAAAGCCAACAAATCAAATTATAAAATCCAATTATAAAAAGATCAAATCAAATTATAAAAAGTGAAATGATTAGAATGTTATTGGAATATTCACATTGAAATACATGCTATATTCCCTGCCTTAGGTAGATATTATGGTTAACCAATATATAAGGGGATCCTCACTAAATTAGCACACAATCAGAAAAGATAATTAATTTAATGAATGGTATCCCAAGAAATATTTTAGGTAGTAGTTACACAATTCACAAATGAAATATCTTTATATTGTTGTGATTTTCTGTAGCCAATTCTATCATTAAAAATTGTATGATAAATGTCTTTAAAATACTTGTAGGCCTTGAACATAATTTCGGAAAAGACTTCAAAGACATCTTTGGTAGTCTCATTTGTACATCTTTCTAAACTGCCTAATTTCTCTCATGTCTGGCAAACTCCCTGCTTTTTTTTTTTTTTTTTTTTTTTAGAGAGAGAGGAGAGATAGAGGGAGAGAGAGAGAGAGAATTTGCAATATTTATTTTTTAGTTCTCGGCGGACACAACATCCTTGTTGGTATGTGGTGCTGAGGATTGAACCCGGGCCGCACGCATGCCAGGCGAGCGCGCTACCACTTGAGCCACATCCCCAGCCCAAACTCCCTGCTTTTCTTTAGCATAGAAAACTTTTAATCAAGCCATGCTATGTCATCACATCTTGAGAATAATATGGTTTTGCTTTGATTTCTTACATATTAAGTCCAAGACCCATGTTCCTGAATGACATGATTTCCCTTTTCTAAGATAATTGTGCTGTATCATGCAGCTCCATTACAAACGTTTTTATTGTCATCCAAAAGAAAAGCTGAAAGCTTTCTAAAAGAATAATAAAATACCATGTTCTTTAAAGCAGTTTATAGTTTAAATGTAGAAAATGAGGGGAAGGAGAGGACAGGAGAGAAGGAGAACATTACTTTTGCTGAACTGGGAAACAGAAAATTCAAGACTATATCTCTTAACGTTTATCTTAGGATGCATAAAATTTTTATAAAATTAACTTCTACACATTGCAAACATATTTGGATGGAATTAGTCAATGTGCACATTGTATGTTATTACACATGAAGGATATTAATATTTTGTTATTTATATTGCTTCCATTTATCATAAAAAAATCTTCATTTTGAATACCCAGTTCCAAATACATATTTTGATTCTCCATCATTCCTGGTTTAATTTAAAATGCCAATTTTATAATCCATATTTCATGGTAGCAGAAAAGTGTATCCTCTGTATTTTAAAGAAGAAATCCATTCCAATGTCCCCATATAAAATATACTAGCTTCAGCAAGCATTTCATACAAAAGTTGTTGCACAGCTGATCACCCCTCTCCCTCAGAGTCAATTATTTTTAAATTTTCAATCTGGGCTTAGGCCTAGTCATTGCACCGATGGGAGTTTCACTAGTGTTTATAGTGACTTGTTACTTGTGCTGAGATTTCTCAGGCAACTTGGATTCCGCTTGATCTATTGTTGTATTTGACTTTATAGATCATTGAGGACTGCACAATCACTTCCAGCACCATGTGTGACTTTTGAATTCTAATCCAACTTGCTTTTGTCTAAGAATTGTCTTGGACATACACATTAGGAGGACATTTGTTTCTCTGAGAGCTCCAAATGCCAATTCTCTTCAGCATATAAGATGGAAGCTTACTTGTCTGAATAAATAAATTTATAGTGAGTTGAATTAGTATTGTCTAGAGGATAGAATTGTTGCTCCTTTTCTATAATGTCCTTGCCAGGTGTTGGATGACTGCCTATACTTTGCTTGATTGATACATTAATGGCTGTTGTTTTCTTAGTAAAATCCTAAAGGTTATGTTAGATCACATTTTATGATACACCTTAATGCAGAACATCTGTTTCGTAATCTATTCTCAATCACCAAAGGTATAAAGAATATTGTTAAGTTTCTGTTTCTTTCTGACTCATTAGCCTATTGATGAGAGTAGTTATGCATAACTTTAAGACATGCCTTACAGTGAGATCTATAGAACTGAGGCAGTTGAAGTAATGAAAAGAACTAACAAATAGGAGACCTGCTTCCACAGTAGCCCCTGTGTGCATTATTTAGTACCTTCTCTCTTAGCTCACTATCAAATACAGGTCTGGATTGGATATTATCCTTTTCTTTTATCTACTTTTTTGCTGTACCTAATAAAAAAGCCATTCATTTCATCCTGCGTAATGATGCATTTGGTAGTATAGACAGAATTATGAAGCTCCTAAGCAAAGATAATAATCTCATTCTTAAATTTAATCCACATCTATTGATAATTACAAAGATTTTTTTCCTAAGGCCCAGAAACTCTTCATGGTTTATATAAGCTAAAATTTAACTTCAAACCCTGGCTTATGAAGCCCACCATAAAACTGGCACCTGATTGTATCACAACTCTACCTTTTGCTGATTCTTATTACTCCATGTATGTTCCAGTTTCAGAAACATAATATATTATTGCTCATATTGCTCAATCTTTAAGTTTAGTACTTATACCTATTTATGAGATCAACAGATGAAATTTAATAGTATAGGTACAGATGATATTCCATTGAAATACTTGATTTGTGCTATAATGAGAACTCTTGAAAGAAATGATACCCTTATGGTATGTAACTCCAACCTCTAACTTCTATAGTGTAATAAAAAATAAGGGTTCTTCCTTTTTAAAAATTCCAGTTAATATTTGCATGCGATAGGCTCATCCTTTAAGCAAAGTGAAATGAATGGAAACTAATAACTTGTTTTTAAGTAAATTTATTTAAATATTTAAAAAATGTAGACCTGTGATTATTCATTCACCCATTTGTTCATCCATTTTAATTCATTTTGTTAGCATTTAGTATGTGGATAAAAATATAATGATATGATTTTTTGGACCACTAAGTAATCTCAGAAATATGTCACCCCATTCATCTACTGAGAGCCCTGACTTCAAAAGTGAGATTTCAATCCATCTACTTGTATTTGGTATTTTATCTTTAGCTTTGTCAAAGATATTTACCAGAAATGACTTTCTCTTTCTATAGAACATTAATTTATTTTTCTCTATGGGATTATGAATAAATGTGCTCCAGAAATTCAAATAATATTCTTAAAAATTAATTTTTAAAAATCCCTGATTCTCCTTCCTCTTTCAGGTATAGATTATTATCCTTTCATCTCATTGTAGGAAATTTATGAACATTCTTTATTTTTATTTTCCATTTTCATTGATTCCAGTTTGTTCAAGACACCCTGTCTTTTAGCAAGAAACTTACACTTGTTTTAGTATTCATATTAATTCATTCATTCTTACCAATCCCATTTTCCACTCACTATTCACAATTTTTTAAAAATGTAAATCAGGTTATACCATAGCCTTATTTAAACATACTCCAAACCTTTCTATTGCTCATAAATGAAATATAAACTTTTTATGCTGACTTAAAATTATATAAGAGTTTGGTTTAAATTCTTCCTTGATTTTCCCACCATAATTAAAGCTATGGTGCCTCATCTCTATCTTTCTGTCCAAATGCTTCTTCCCCTCATGTAAGTATTGATTGCAATGGATTCACTCTTCTCCCTAGAATTTACCTCAGATAATAGGAATTATTTTGGCAGGAAAGTTAGCTTCTCCAGGTGTAGGGATCTGCAAGCCAGTGATTAACTGAAACTGGGCATACATGGCCACCCCAATACTTCATGGCAATGTGAAATTATGCCACACCACTCATGCTCCAGAGACTACATCCTTGTTCAGTTCTCTCTTTCCCTATTCTATTTCACATCTTCTTTGCAAGTTAGTATTTTATTTTGCTTGCAGAATATTTTCTCAAAAATTTATTTATGCATAAATCAACAAAACAACAGCAAATTGCTTCTAAGAACCCAACCTAAGATAGCCATCAATGTTTCATTGAATCACAATGCATTGCTTTCTTCTTCATGTGAATCTTCACCTTGGCTAAGTGCCATTGAATTAGGTGTTCTTTTGGTTGTACATGCTGTAAACTCCTCACTCTCCATAGCATCATGATGCTCTTTTTAAATTAATTTTGATTGCTTTCTTTTTTGGGGAGAGGGGGATGTTCTTAGTAAATACGTTTTTTTTCATTGCTTATAATTTTCCTTTATGAAACAGATTGCATAAGAACAACTTGTAGTCCTTGATTCTTTCCAGTTTATCTACAAAATTTAGAAGAATGCATGGCACACAATAAATGTTCAATCAAAGTTTTGAACAGGTGCCTCTAAAAGGCAAAGACTGTGTCCATAGATTCTATGGAAAGGGTTTTTTACCCTAATATTTTTGCAAAACCTGTCCCTAATGGTTGTAGAAAAATCACATACTCATGGTTTCTTCCTAACTTCTTGGCTTTGGTTTTCATTCTAATTTAAGTAGGCAAATAAATCTGGGACCATGGTGAAGAATTTGTATGCTGATTTTACAAACAGCTCTTACTGTTTTTTTTCCTTCCCTACTTTTTCATTGCATTTCAGTTTGAAAATCTTTCAGGGGAGGTGTGACATGGGCCATGCATAACTCACATGATGAAGTCTGAATATTGGAGTCTGCATATTGCTTTCCTCATTTGAAAACTTTTAGGAGTGGTAAAACTTCTTCAAAACCTCATTCTGGCTGAATAAATTATATACTAAATTTACTGGTATCTGATTTCCATACTGAAATAGTCAGGATTCTTCAGAGAAACAGAAACAACGTTGTATCCACACACCACACATTCATTCTTGTACAGTCGTATATATGATTTATTATAAGGAATTGGCTTATGCAATTATAAAGGCTGAGGAGTTGTAGGATCTGCAGTAGGCAAGCTGGGGACAGAGAGGAGCAATACGGAAGATAAGTTCCAGTCTAACAGTCAGAAAGTTCAAGACTGAAGAAGAACTGATGTTTCAGTTTATGTCCAAAGGTAGAAAAAAAGCAGAAAAAAATGTTTCTGTTCAGGTAATCAGGTGTGAGGAGCTCCTTATTACTTACTCATGGGAAAGTCTGCTATTTTGTTCTACTCAAGCATTCAGTTTGGGGTAAGAGCTTCCAGAATAAGGATGATAATCTGCTTTCTCACTCTACTGATTCAAGTCAACCTCATTCAAGATCACCTTCATGTGCAAACTATGAATAAAATTTGACTAAATATCTGGACACCACTGGCCCAGACAAATTGATGCATAAAATTAATCACTAGAAATGCAAATACATGCTTACTCGCAAATAAATTTTTATTATATTTTTCATTTCCAGAATGACACTTATTTAAAGGCAAGTGAGATCATTTTACAATTATGTTAGCCATAATATACTTATATATATTTTATATATATATTCACACATCTCTCACTCTGATTATTGTATCTTCATCTCTTAGATATAGCAAGAAAAATACCAACATTTCAAGGACTTTGAACACAAAGCTATGTAACAAAAATCTGGTATTTCCTCTCCAAGTAAGAAATTTAGATATTTTGATGTTCAAATTTTATCATTCTGTGTTCATTCTATATTAATCTCTTCATGTTTTTATTTTATCTGTTTTTTATAATTTGATTTTGATTTTGAATCATAACTATGTTTCATCCTGTTTAATTAGAAAATGGTAGCCTAAAATCTTATTAGAAATGATACAATTTAGTGTCATGTTGATGTGCTAATTTCAAAACAAAATAAATCTTTTAATTTGCCTTAGGACCCATGTTTTTTTATTTAGAGATATGAAGCAAAATATTTTATGGGATGCTATATATTATATTATGAATTGTGTACATTCTTGTATCTTTTTTTGCACTCTTTTCTATAAAAAAGACATTAACACTACAGCTTATTTCCTAGTAGAAGAAAGACATTTTGATTTCACTGTGAAGCTATATATTTTATCAATGCACACTCAGTACACAATCTTGTTTACATTCTATATTAAAACACAATTTCATATATGAAAGTCACAGTGCTATTATGCTCTTACTTGGAAACATTATAATACAACAGACTATTTTTATATTTCTAAAATTAGATGTGCCACAAACCATTTAAATGAAAATTGAAAGAATATAGATAATCCATAAAAGTAAGCATATAAAAAGTACTTTATCACCTGATAATTATACTACTTTTTTTCCTCAGTGATCAGGGAATCTTAAGTGACATTCTCTTAAGCAGCTCTAATTTGCTGTCAAATTCATGCATTACATAAGCTAATATACTTCCTTAACTTTTCTGTAGAAATATTACCATTTCTACCTAATCATCACTGAAACAATAAATCTTCCATAGTTACAGAGCCAAGAACAGGATGGAAATAGGCTTGCTGAAATAATGCCTCACTCTAATAGGACAAATCCTACTTTCTGTGAAATATATATATATAGTTTTTTTCTCTTCAAAAGCAGACATATTTTAAATTACAGCTACCTATATTGATGAATACCTTGTGAAATTTGGATGATTATATCGCTGTAGTGTTCCATGTACTAATGAATTAATAGCAATATATTAAAACACATGATTGAGATAATATGAATCTTCAGTATTGCTACTCATTGAGCATTTTCTTGATAGGAGATCATCAGTTTTATCCCAATTGCCTTGACAGTCATGAATAATATGCAGCCCATAGTAACTAAAATGTCTCTGACACACTTTAAAATTAATAAATTCTGTTCTATTACATTGTTACAAGAGATTTACCCTCAGTGTATAACTAATATACAATGAAAAGATTCTACTAACATAAACCTACATATTTGGAAAATCAAAAGAAAGACAAAGCTTACTGTTAGAAAATATTTGAGCAGATCTCAATAAGGAATGCCCTTTGCACAATAAATTGCTCAGCAAAACCTTAACAGATCAAGAGATTCTTAGCAGTCTACCTAAACCAGGTATTGGTTTGCTTTTGTCTTCAGGTCCTTACTATCCTTTGAGTCAGACAAAGACTCTGACAATTTAGAAGTCCAGTCTTTTCATAAATAACTCTAGGAGCATTACCTATAAAACCAATAATTATCATTTGGTCACTAAAGAACTCCATGACTGTGTGAATGTTATAAACTTTTTGGACCATCTTAACTCATATGATCTTTTATTTTTAAAATTGGGCTACAAAGAATGAGCTAAGGAATTATGATTGCATTTCAGAGAGTATTCCAGGAATTGCTGCTAATACTGTAGTAAATTCCCAGCATCTGTAAAGTTTGGGAAATGTCAGTCATTTTCACTCTTTTTTCAATTAGGCTGTGACGGTGTTTATCAACTCTTCAAATCAGGAAATTGTTATAATTATCCTTTACAACATCAAAGAATGAGGCAGAAAAGTAAGATTGCTTTCAAAAATACCTTTGATTGAATCAGTAGTCAGATTTACAAAAATCATATATATAACTTTAACTCAGTAGTACTTTACCTCACAGATGACTATGCCATAAATATTCTGCAAGATGATTTAGTTGTACTGGGAGCTGTTAGCATTGAATTTAAATATTGCCTTATGTAATCAGTGACAAAAAGGAAAAAAAGGTGAAACATTATTTAAAGTGTGCTATAAGTAATTAATAATATTTTAGCATAAGAAACCTGTTGGATTATCATTTTAAAGAGGGCTTTATTTTTGTAAACTAATAAATGTTATCCTGTGGAATCTATAGACACACATGAAGCAAGGTTGCTAGAATACTAAAAGTCAGCACAAGAAAGTCAAGAGCTGTATTTACCTCTTCAGGGCTCTGCAGTCTTTTTTCTCTATTTATGCAAAAAGATCAGCTTCATTCCTCATCACCTTGTGAACTACAACTTGCTCATTTATTTGGTTTTTCCCTAAAACTTCAACCTTAGATCATTACTTGTCTAACACAGTCCTATCATTTAAGTCTCAAATAAAATATTATCTCACAGTGACATCTGTACCCTCAAAACCAGCTCACTTTTAGTATGAGGAGAAAAAAAATGCAAACACATGCAAGAATTCTCAAGTTTCCAAAGGAAATGAATCCAAGAGAAGGACATGGTAAATAACTTTCCTCCCTCTTCTACATTTGTTTTCAGTGCTGGGAATTAAATATAGGTGTGCTGTACCACTGAGTTATAACTCCATCTCTTTTCATTTTTTTTTTAAATTTTGAGACAGGGTCTCCCTAAATTTTCAAGGCTAACCTTGAAGTTTCAATTCTCCAGCCTCAGCCTTGCTAGTCACTAGGAATATAGGTAGGTGTTTGCAACTGTGCCCAGCTGATATCTTCTAAGCATAGCAGGCTCATCCCTTCAAATTACACAGATACAAAACTAATTTATAATATTTTGAAACTATATGTGGAATTCCTGGAAATAATAATACTGTTTTAATGAAAATATTAAAAGAATATTTAAACATTTAATCTTTCTTCTACTTTGGTATAAAATAGAAAAAAAATAGCAATCTTTTCTTGAGTTTTTAATAATATACTCTTTCCCATCCCTGTTTGTTTTGCTCTTTATTTCACTTCATCCTAAATGCTCTTCGCATAATTGTCATTGACAAAGTAATACAAGGAACACTCCTAGAAACAGAAGTACCAGTGACCATATACTATTTCAAGTGACTAATGGGAGTAAGTGTCACTTTCTTCTATCAAACTGGTAAAAACAAAAGGTATCAAGAAGAAGAATGTGTAAAGTATGAGTTTGGTGATAATGAATTTCATTTGCAATGGCACTTATGGAACCTTAAGATGATGCATCTACAAATACCAAAGCAAACAATTCCCTATCTATTAACTATTTCCAATGCATTTGTCATATGACAGAGAGTTCTTTTTTAAAAAAGTAAATACGCACCTTATGCACACCTTCCTTAACTATCTAAAGTCTCCTAAGAGACTTTAATGTATTTTTGTTGTTGTTGTAGACTTTGTTTTTGATGTAATTGAATATTTATTGTATTATTGCTTGCAATAGATTAAAAGTCAAACAGAATATATCTTACACATAAAAACTCAAATTTATTAATCTGTTAGAATTATGGATATAAATAATGTGTTTATATGTATAATTATATATCTAAGTGTGTGTGTGTATGTGTGTGTGTGTATAAAATTATTCAAGTGTGTTAATTGTTTTAATTATCCTTTGTGGCACCTAAGATTGAGATTCTGTGTGTGAGAATAAGTTTATATACATAATTTTCTTGTTTCCATATATGTTTTATTTTGACCTTTCATAATGCTTAATATTCACCTATATTATTTTGCCCTCAAATAAAACCAGATTCCTGACTGTTACTCCCTTTCCAGATGGTCCTATGCTTGGCAGATTTGATGTGCCATGTCACATAAAAAGCTTATGAAACTGAAGAGGCATTGGCCCCATATAATGTTTTTATAATCAGAATATACACAGCACATGGCACAGAGCATCTCTGCCAGCAAATTAGCACCTAATGATGCTACCATACAAGTTCAATTCAACAATTTAACTGTAATACATAATTTATGGGGAGCTTGACTTCATGAAGCTCATTTGAACATATTTTATGAAAATGAAAAACCACAAAATAAATAGTAAAACTAAAAGGGAAACCAAATTTAAGCAAATAATAATAATAATAATATACAATATTTGTGTGCAAATAAAAATTTTATAGATACAGGTGTGAAGTAGTATTCAAACAAAAGAAATGTGCTTCTCTAAAAAAGAACTAATTAGAAAAATATATGTGGGATTTTTAAAATATGAAATGTAGCTAACATACTTTGGCTGCTTATTTTAAAAGCTTTGGGGATATTTGTAAGATAGCCACATTTTAGTAACCCATATCTTTTGTGAGATTAAATCTGTCTGCTGGGAATATTCTTACATGGATAGAATAAGCAGTACTGCAAACTTTGGTAAGGAACAAGCTATCTTTATTAAAGTATTTATCATTTTTACAGCTGGAATTGTTATTAATATTTCAACAAACAATACCAGGAAGCCTTATCTTCTCTTTGTTGATTTTAGTTAAGCACTGTCAGCAGTAGGCTATTTAGAACAGCTTGGCCTGTTCAAGCAGAATAATTCATCTTAGAATTTTTTTTGAAAAAAAATAAATCCACTTTTAATATTCAGTAGGAGCTTGCCAAAGTAGAAACACAAAGTTAGTCTGAAGGAGTAAAATAGAGAAATATGATTGACAGCATTCATTCCCAGGTTTGTGAAAGCATTCAAAACTGTAAAAGGAATATTAAGGCTTTTGAAAGATTTTACAAAAATACAGAGCTTGTAGCTTTTATTTTTCAGTTATCATATAGGCTATTATGCATGAGTAAATCAGAATTTCTATACTAATATCTTCTTGGACATAGAGTAAAATGAAAGAATTTTAAAAAGCAGAGAAACCAATATTTTGAATTCAGTAAATGCTGCAGTATTTCATGATTTTAACCTAACTGTCATCTGAAGCTAAGAAATTCTCAGAAGCCAAACTCCATACTTGAAAAATAAGAGTATGAGGTAAAATTGGCATAAACAGACTCTTCTTTGATATGTTATAGTAAGTCTATTATGGAATTAGATGAGTCATCATACAATTGTCTGTATGCAGTTATGTGGCTGATTACAGTCTTGATTGGTCATTCTGGTTAAAATCATAAAAATAGACAATGTTTAAAAATCATTAATGACCAAAATTTACTCTCCCTGTTTACAACTGACAATGAGAGTGGAAAATGAATACTTTGTTTATGTAAATGTCACAAGCACTAAATATTGTATACATAAAGAATATTTTGTTTATGTAAATGTCACAAGCTCTAAATATTGTATATATGAAAAGAGTAAACTATTTTGTGTTTGAAAAGAAAGACTGCTTTTATTTATTTATAAAGAAAGGATAAAATTTTCATGTGAGTATGTACATCTTTCTTTAATTTTATGCTGTTTTATTTTCATACAGATTCAATGATTGGAGGATAACTTTTAGCATGATGAACATTTCTATTTGTACAAGATTATTTGTAAGAGCAGCTCCTGTATAGCACCTGTGATATAAGTCGGCTTTACTCATTTACATCATCGTGGCCTGGATTATTTTGATAATTGTAGATACTTCATATTTCTATATAAATTTATCATTAGAGTAACAATTTGTAATAAAAAGAAACCAGTAGAATTCATTGATGTTGCATTGTATCTTTAGAACAATATGAGGATAATTTCCATTTTACAATATTTTGGATTTTGATATGGAATGTGGGTCCCCAAAATTCCTATGTTGAAATCCTTTGTGAAGTTATTAAAAAATGCAGCCTAGGACTGACAATTAGGTTTAGAAAAGGTCATGAGGTGTGAAGCTTCTGATATGGGATTAATATTCTTCTTAGAAGAAGAGACTAAAGTTTTCTCTCTGCCATGTGAAGATACAATAAGAAGTTAGCCTTTGGCAAGCCAGAAGGAGAGCCCTCAGGAGTCAATGAATTTGTCATCAACTTTCTAGCTTCACAAACTGGGACTTCACAGATTCAAAAACTAAGATGTAAATATTTATTGCTTAAGCCACCCAGTCTGTGATATTTTGTCATAGCAACCATAATCAACAAATACAGTCCTTGGATATATGTTTCTTTCTTCATTTACTTATGACTGACATCCTCATCTAGTTAGTATTCCTCAGCAATATTTTGTTGTTTTCAATGAAGAAATCTGATGTGTGTTTTCTTAGACTGATTCTTGTGTATTTTATGTGATCATAACTGGTGTTCATGTTTTCATGTTTTTTAAGGCATCATAATTGCATAGCAGTGGAATTCATTCTGACATATCCATATATGTACATAGCATAATTTGCTAAGATTCATTACTCAGTACTTCCTTTTTTTCTCCTCACTCCCTCTGTCTCCTTCCTCTATTTTTCCAATCTTCTTATTTATTTACATATATATATATATATATATATATATATATATATATATATATCACTGGTGCATTGTAATATATTTTTCCCTCAAACACAGAAGCCAGAAGAAAAAGATTTTTTTTTAAAAAAGGGAGATATCATGAAGCCTGAAGGCAGATCAGTATAGAAGAGTAAGAGATCAAGGAGAAAGGAAGAAAGGAGGGAAAGATGAGGAACTAGGGAATAAAATTAACCACATTACTTTACATTCATTTTATTTTCTAAAATTTCTTTAGTGCAAAAATACAATTAGTTATTTTACATTGATTATTTACTCTGTGCACTGAATTTACACATTGTATCAGATAATGTTATTATGCATTAATTAGAAATTTCAAAGTAGACTTATTTCTTTTGCAATTAATGGCACTATATTCTTTCCCTTAAGTTTTGTATTTATAATGAATTTTATTGGCAAATAATATTTTCTAGGGCATCCAGTGAGAGTTAACCTACATGCATTTTTCTCTAATATTAGGCCCAGAACATTCTATCTTTATCCATTAAGAATGGCATTAGCTGCAGGTAATTGTAGATACCTTTTTCCAATTAAGAAAATTCTTTTCCTATCCCTATTTCCTAAGAATTTTTTTAACATGAACAGGTGTTGAGTTTTACTAAGTATTTTTTCTGTCTCAATATGATCTATGATTTATGATGTTCTATATATATAGTATTGTTTAAAAAAATTAAGATAAACTTGCAGTAATTGTATGAATCCCCAGTAGGCTTGAGATGTTATCCTTTTAATGTATTGCTTAATTTGAGATGCTGATATTTTCCCCAAATTTTTACTTTTATGTACTTTTGTTGAAATGACCTCTTTTGGTTGATAAGACTAGGGTTAAGATGGCAATTTGAATATGTGTTAATAATCATTTAGTCTTCCTCTTTTTTTATAGACCCATGTGATTTTTGTTTTAATTCTTAAAGATTTGAGAACACTTACCCTCAAATAATTCTGGTCCATGATCTGAAGTAGTTGTTTATTTCATTGCTTGCTTGTTTTTGAAGATTTTTAATTGGAGATATATAGATAGTGGGGAAAGTGATTGGGATACCAGTGTCTGAGATTGGGATCATTGATGACTTCACAGGTGTGGCATGCTTGGTGAGTGGGAAAGTTTCTGTGCAAAGGTGCAAGATGCAGACTGCTATGGCAGTGCTCTCCATGGGGAGGCTCTGTGCTAGAGTCTTATCAGCTTGGACTTTATTCTCAGGCACACAGCTCTTGGGATGGAAGGAACTCTCTTGCTAAGACAACCACAATGTTTCACCAGTTCCTCTGCTCTTGAACCTGCCTGGAATTAGTAACTTTAAATAATGGATTTTCTTGAGAGCTACACAATGCCTCTAACATTGCACATTGCAACTCTAGAATATATTGAGGAAATAGCTGCATAATGTTGCTAACTCTGTAACTTTCATGAATACAAAGAATAATGCTTGCATAGTCTTTAATGTGTTTAATGAGACATATATAATAAAGATTGCTGGTGTAATCCCTTATACCATCTTCTCCATGAGAGAACAGCACTCCACCTGATCCCAGCTGTATCTTCAAGATATTCGTATATGAGTCTTATTTCTTCAAATCTCCCATAGCCCCTCACCAGAACCTGCCAACTTGGCCGCCTTGGTCACAGCAGATGTAAAATTATTTTAATATTTTTATTAACACAATCATCGCCTATTTATCAAATAGTTTGACTAATTTACATAGTTTTCTTTCATGTTGTCAAAAAAGTATGGATAGCTAGCTCTTTTTACTCAAAGTATTTGACAGGTAATTTTAAAATCTATTTTATTTATATTATGCCTTAACTGTAGGCCATTTTCCCTCTAAAATTGAGGCTGATATTGTAACTTAAAGGTAAATGTGGTCATGTAAAATCAGTTTCACATGATCATAGTGAACTTGGAATAAAAAATGTGGCAAATCTGTGGAAGGTGGATTTTGAAAGAGTGGAGTTGGTAATAAAATGATCAAATAGAAAAGAAGTTTATTTATAATACTTCAAATATATGTTACACTCTGGTGTCTGCAGAATTATTGGT
This sequence comes from Ictidomys tridecemlineatus, assembly GCF_052094955.1. Taxonomy (NCBI): domain Eukaryota; kingdom Metazoa; phylum Chordata; class Mammalia; order Rodentia; family Sciuridae; genus Ictidomys; species Ictidomys tridecemlineatus. The sequence continues at coordinate 89,418,983 of NC_135484.1, read as the reverse complement.
GATAGTCCCTTTTTCCTTTTCATACCAGTGATTTGTATTTTCTGTATATTTTCTGTTTAATTTTTAAAAAAAACAGTCCTGCTAGGAGTTCATCAACTTTATTAATCTTTTCAGAGACACAACTTTTGATCTTGCTCCATTGTTTTCTTATTAATTATTTCTCCTTTTCTGACCCCTCCTCTCATTTTTTAGAATTTATTTTTCATTAACCAATAATAATTGTACCCATGTTTAGGGTAGAATGTGGTAGTTTAGTACAGGTGTACATTGTGCAGTGGTCACATAAAGAGCATTTCTATTTCCTTAAATATTTATCATATCTTTGCCTTTGGAACCTATGAATTCCACTTTTTTTTCAGGTCTTCATAAATTATATAACAGACTGATGGAAGGTATAGTGACCCTCTTGGGCTATATAGAACATTAGAACTTATTCTTCCTATCCAACTATATTTTGGTGCATATTATTCAACCTCTCTATCCACCATCCCATCTTCCTTTTCTTGCCTCTAGTGATCATTATTCTGATCTTCTCTTTTATGAGATCAACTATTTAAGATTTTATATGAGTAAGAACATGCTGTGTTTGTTTTTCTGAATCTGGCTTATTTGACTTAATGACCTCCAGTCTCATTCATGTATTCCCAATGGTAGAATTTTATGTGTTTTATGGCTGAAATATTTTTTAAATATCTAAATCATTTCAGAATGGTAAACATCCTGCTTGATTCCATATTTTAAATATAGTGAACAGTGCTACAAATAAAGGTGTTTTTTTTGCTATATTGACTTTATTAGATTAAGATATATAAAACACAGTAGTGTCATATGGTAGTTCTATTTTTAGTTTTGTGAGAAATCTTCATGATGACTACAATAATTTACATTCCTACCAACCTTACATAAGAGGATCTCCTTCTGCCAGGCACAGTGGTGTGTGCTTGCAATTCGAGCAACTTGGGAAACTAAGGCAGAAGGATCTAAAGTTTAAAGCCAGCCTCAACCATTTAGCCAGGACCTAAGCAATTTAGAGAGGCCCTGTCTTAAAAAAAAAGATTAAAGAGAGCTGGGGTTGTGGCTCAGTGGTTAAGTGCCCCTGGGTCTCCAGTACTACCAAAAAGAAAAACAGAAAAAGAAGGAGAAAGAAAGTTCCCTTTTTTTGGCTCCCTCATCAGCTCCCTTCCTTCCTCCCTCCCTCCTTCTTCCTTTCTTTCTTCTTTCCTTTCCTTTCTTTCTTTCTTTTCTTTCTTTCTTTCTTTCTTTCTTTCTTTCTTTCTTTCTTTCTTTCTTTCTTCTTTTTTTCTTTTGTTCTCTCTCTCTCTCTCTCTCTCTCACTTTCTTTTTTTCTTTCTTTCTCTCTCTTTTGTTGATAATGGCTATGCTTATACATTACTAGGTAAAGATGCTACCTCATGGTGGTTTTGATTTGCATTTCCCTGACACTAAGTGACTCTGACAGTTCCCCCCCTCCCCCATGGATTTTTTAGCCACTTGTATATATTTTTATATAAATAAAAAATTTTATTTTTTGAGATATTTATTCAGATATTTTTGCCCTTTTGAATCATATTATTTGTTTTATGTTGTTAAGGGTTTTGATATACTTTTTAAGTTACTTTTTTGGTTATTAATCCATCATGGATGAACATTTTCGAATATTTTCTCCATATATAGGTTGCATTTGCACTTTATTTATTGTTTCTGTTGCTGTATAGTAACAAACTCATTTTTTTTAACTTTGCTTTTGTATCCATTGATTTGGGGGTCCATATCCCCCCAAATCCTATAATTATTCCTTGAAATGTTTCCCTTGTGTTTGTTTACAGTGATTTCATATTTTCAGGTCTTATATTTAGGTTATTCATCATCTTTGAGGCAATTCTTTCAAATGATGAGAGAGAGGGTTCTCACTTCACCTTTTTTTTCACATGCATATCCAGCTCTAAGCACTTTCATTGAATAAATTGTCCTTTCTCTAACATTTGTTTTTGGTACCTATTTTGAAAACCAGATCTCTTACCTGTTCCACTGACCTATATATTGGTTTATATGCCAATACCACACTGTTTTGTTACACTAGTTCTGTATTACAATTTCTTGTTCAAGTATTGTGATGTCTTCTCCAGCTTTGTTATTTTTGTTCAATATTGTTTTGGCAATTAAGGATGTTCAAGGTTTCCCTATGAATTTTAAGACTTTTTCCCCATTTCTTTAAAAAAAAAAGTCTTTGGCGTTTTGATGGCTATTACATTGAATCTGATATCCCTGATTAAATAGATAAAAAAATTTCTCAACAAAGTAAGAGTCAACTGAATCTAACCAGCCTTCAAAAAGATCATATGCCATCACCAAGTGGGATTAAACCTAGAGATTCAGTGATGGTTCTATGTACAAAAATCAATAAATGTTATGCTTCACTTTAACAGAATGAAGAATAAAAACTAAATAGTCTTCTCAGTAAATTCAGAAAAAAATAATTAATACAATTCAACATATCTTCATGATAAAAAAATCTCAATAGTTTGCAAATAGAATGAATGTACCTCAACTAATTAAGTGTGCATAAGACAAATACATAGCCAAAATCTAGCTGAATGGGGAAAGTTGAAAGAATGATCTCTCATATCTGTTGAAAGAAAAGGTGGTCTACTCTCACCACTCATTTTAAAAATAGTAATGAAATTCTTAGCCAACAAAATGAGACAAGAGAAAGAAATTAAACTGATCCCAGTATAAAAGAAGACATTCTTATTGTCTTTGAAGATGACATCACATTTTATATACAAAAACTAAATACCTTTACCAACAAACTTATAGATGAGATAAATAAATTCAGTACTGTCACAGGATACATTATCAACATAAAAAATCAGTAGCATTTTTATAAAGCAGTACTGAACTTATCAAAAAAAAAAAACTCCACTCACAAATGGCTAGAAAAAGTTAGTAAATAAGATTTTAGGAATAAATTTAATCAAGGAAATGAATGATCTGTTCAATGAAAATTAAAAAAAAACCCTGGTGAGATAAATTGAAGAATACACTTATGCAGAAAAGCCACCCAGGTCCATGGATTGAAACAATTAACATTGATTTTCTATCTTAATAATTTTCTTGGCCCACCTTTCTGGACATATTTATTTCTCCATTTTCGAAATTGTCAAGCTGTTATTGAATCTTACATTTTTAAAATGTTTCCAATATGACAATTTAAACAAAATAGGATATATTCTCTGTAATTTCAGTAATTTGAAATGTATGGTGACATGTTTTATGCTCCATCATAGAGTTTATCTTGCTCATTTCATAATATATACATAAATGTAATGTATTAACATTTGTGTTTTTCAAACATCGAAGAGAGTTATGAGTGTTTTCTCATATTTTATTTGCTTACTGATTTGTCTATTTCCATCAATAACAAAAAGCAGAATAGTAAAATCAACTTTTACTGTGACTTGCATTTTTTCTCTTTTATCCTGAAAATTACCTTCAGATAATTTAAAACTCTGTTTATAGCAACAAACACATTTAGAATTACTATTGGTTCTTGTTGAACTGACTCTTTTATCATTATGAAATATTCCTCTCTGTTTTCCCATTCATGTGTCTGTGTGTGTGTGTGTTCATGTATGCACATGTAAAATGGGTTGATATCATCTGTAAAAATGTGGTTTATTGTGTGACTGTTCTTGATTAATTAAAACTCAGAAGTATGTGCATCATAATGCTTATGATCCTGACTGGCCAACATTCAGAAACGAGGAGCTGTTGTTGTTACTGGTGGTTTGGCTTAAAAACCATATTTAGTGAGGCAAATTTTAGATGAACCATTCCATGAATTTAAAAACAGTTGCTGATACTTATCACCATAGCTACAACTAAGAAGTTTTTTCTTTGGTGTTATATTTATTATTTTATAATTATTTAACCCTCTTTGTGTTCACTTAAGGAAAGCTACAAGAAATATGCCAAAAGTTTCCATCAGGCATCTCAATTCTCCTTTTGTAAGAAATTTAATGTGTAAGGGTTCAGATTTTTACGTATTTATCAGAATCATCAGAATTCTTCCATTTGATTCAGTCTTTTAATGTTTTTTTATATCAAAATAATTTCTAAATAAACTATTATTCAGCCTGGTGCAGTGGTGCATGCCTGTAATCCCAGCAGCTAAACAGGTTGAAGCAGGAGGATAGCAAATTCAAAGCCAGCCAAAAACGAAGTGCTAAGCAACTCAGTGAGACTTTATCTCTAAATAAAATACAAAATAGGGCTGGGGATGTAGCTCAGTGGTGGAGTGCCCATGAGTTTAATTTCTGGTAACCCTTACCCCTTCCAAAAAAAGAAAGAAACTAAAATTCTGATTGGCAGATTCTGAATAACTGTGAGACAATCACTAGATATATAATAAGAATCAACTGGACAATAATCTAGATTCATATCTAAGATTTCCCAAGTCTGAATATGCCTGAATAAGTTATTAATATATAACAAAGCAGTGTTTTTTCTGTCACCCAATTTAAGTATCATTAACTTTATATCTTTCTATTTATACTGTAAGATATCAAGGAGGAGACTGAACATCATCCAAGGTCTTTTTTTTTAAATATTTTTAATTTTTAGGTTTTTTTTTTTTTTTTTTTTGGTGGATACAACATCTTTGTTGGTATGTGGTGCTGAGAACGAACCCCGGCTGCAGGCACGCCAGGCGAGCATGCTACTGCTTGAGCCACATCCCCAGCTCCTCATCCAAGGTCTTTGCAGCCTCATCTAGGAAAAGGGTCATCATGTTTTCACATTGCTGAGGGCCATTGCCAAGTAGGAATGACGCATCGAAATTTCCTTGCCAGCGTACCCCATGTTAAATGGACTTGCCTTGGACATTGCATGTGTCTTTGAGAAAGGTGACCCTGCTCAAGTACCAGGGTGGATCCAGGATTAGGGTGTATCCTGCAGGTTTTAGGAAGTATCCAGGTTTAAGACAATTTGGGTTTAGGGCATTCCCGGTTTAAGACAAATTTAGGGAATTCCCGGTTTAAGATAATCCAGGTTTAGGGAAGTGGCAGGTTGAAGGTTATTCCTGCTGGGAGTAGGGCGTTGCTGCTGCCTGAGTTCCCTTTGAGTTCTTGTGGAATTCAGAAAGTATTTTTGGGACGTGAATTGGTGGCAGAACTTGAATTTCCCCGAGAACGTGTGTAGAGGCCGGTGTGAGTTAGGGAATAAAGAATTGCTGTTTGAATCTACAAAGCTGTGAGTGGCTTGTGATTCTGTGCCCAGCCAAGACATTGGCACACATGAACACAGAAAAGTTTTATTTTGTTAGATGAAAATATGACCTTGATATTTTCTTAAATTTGAACATTAAGCATGGTTTAAATAAATGAGTATATCAGTCAAATTGACAAAAATTCTGTGGTACTTATTTTTAAGTATCCACTTGGCTGTGCTATTATGATCAGATGTTTCTTGAAAACAAGTTTGAATTCTGCTAAGAAGGTATTTTGTTAGATATGCTTAGCATTTAAATAAGTGAACTTTGAGTAAAAGAAATCATACTCCATAAAGGGGATCAGCTTCATCTAATCAGGTCATTGCCGTAAGAGAAAAAGACTGATATTTCTTAAGGAAGAATAAATTCTACCTCTAGCTCACCTTGAACCCAAGACAGAAAATCTTCCATGGGTGTTTCAGTCTGGCAGTGTGGACACAGACATACATGCAAAAACAGATACATACATACATACACACACACACACACACACACACACACACACAGAAAAAAAATCCTTTTTTCTCCCCAAACATCATTTATAAAAATGGAATATATGTTGTTTCTCTGTCAGAAATAGATTATATATAGTATAATTTATTGCTAGGTAATGATCTGTGCTACAGAAACTACAAATAAATAAAAATGCTAAAAGTAAAGTTAAATAAATGGACACATAGGGACTCTTATTATAAAATGTGGTTTTTTTTTTTACTTAGATACACAGTTTGTTCAATTTTCTGATATTTTTCCTTAAAATTCAAATAAAGGAAAGAAATAATTATACTGAATTGGATGTGGAAAAAAATGAATAGTGAATGTTACAGAGATAAAATTTGCAAAAGAAGATACTAAGAAATGATAAATGACAGAAAAAAAGGAAGATTAAGAAAGTAAAAGAATAAAGTAGTAAAAGAAATAATAGTAAATAAAGAACAAAATATACTTCAATACAATGTACCTATTCACAGCTTATACATTTCCTCTTCCCCTTCCCTTGGAATTTGTGATGCTTTGATTCAATGCCTGAGCGTTGTCTTGTAACACTATCATCCCTGTTCTTTCTCAAAACACCTGACCTGGAGATAGATCAGAAAGAGTATCAATTATTGCAATGCTGTTATAAAACTTCATTTCACAGCAAAGTCACACTATTGAAGTCTTCATTATTTAAAATATGGTTGGATGGATTATTTTTCCATGACAACCACTTACACACAGAGAAGCAGACACACAAACACATAGACAAGTGGACAAATATGTGCACACACATCACTTCTATTACATGGACCTCTAACCCTCCAAGCAATAGCTTAGAGCACCTTCAAACATTTAAGACTACACAATACAATCAGCTGAAGTGCTTGTGTCTGCTACAACAGCAGCACTACTCATAAGAAATATTTTTATGGTGTTATGAAAAATGATGTCGTCAGTTCCTCAACCCCCTTCTTTCTTCCTTGTAGTCAAGATGCCTCTCTAAGAAACTTATAGTGTCAAGGGTATCACAGAAAAGTATTTGCTGTAAAAAGGATAGTAAAGACAATGAAGCTCGATCAAATGTATGTAACAGACATGATTCTATTTTGTGTATCATGATCTATAAAAAATATTTTTTTCTAAAACTAATGGTGATAGCTTGAAGAAGGAGCATGGCTAGAAGATTAAAAAGTAATGTTGTTTGCATGTTAACAATAGCTTTGACAAAATGCTCACTACTGATTATTTGTTATTTTACTTAATAATTGTGAAAGTCCCAAATTTTCATTATCCAAGATTTACAATAAAGATGTTGAAAGTAATAGTAATATTCAATATCAGATAAAAACTGTTATATATATATAAAAATATGTATATATATATAATTTTATGTTTATTAATATAAGTATAAATCTTTCAACTCTCTATACAGACATTATACTTAAATTCTCAGATATTTCTTTAATCTATTTTCTTCTGTGTTTCTATACTTGCAAAGAAACTGATGGATGCTCATCTTACTATGATATATGAGGGAGATTTTATGAGCCAAACTGAGTTAAAGATTTTATACAGAGTCAAATAATCAATGATAACAAAGAGCATTTCTTACAAAAAGAGACAATCAGAAATCCTGGGTAAAGCCTAATTTCTGCCCTGAAAGACTATTTGAAGGACGTCAGGGCTCTAGTGACACTTGTAACACTAGGTCTTAGAAGAAACCAGATAGACTTACTTTCTTTGTTACTGAAAAGATGATCACATCCAAATCCGAATTAATATTCTCCCTCTTTCATAATCTCAGCAAAAAGTGATCACTTGGTTTGGAGGTGTGGCTCAGTGGTAGAGTGCTTTCCTTGCATGAATAAAGCCCTGGGTTTTTAACTAGCATCACATACAAATAAAATGAAAACCAAGAGATCACCTTTATAATAATTACAGCAGTCAATTTTTTATGGAAGATGCTCATAGCTTGGTGTAAATCATGTGCCCATACACCAATTACCCTAGCCAGAAAGAAAGGTAAATGGATTGACCTGCCCTGGCCTATATTCACCACTGTGCAAAGGCACTTTGTTCATAAAAACAAATATTAGGTCTTACTATAATGAATTCTCAGTAAGAAAATAAAGTAGTACTAAGAGAAGAGAGGAGTACAACAACTGGATAGGAAAAAATCAACAAATATCCGCTCTAATAGGTTTGGGGAATATTATTCTCTGTACTGTGTATGAAGAGTCTCATCTGCCATTTCAGGGTTCATTTTACCTCATCTTTAGTCCTCTACCTCATCACCTTTTTCCATATCTGATTGGGGCTTCCCTTGTCAAATCAATGGTTTGTAGATGTTGATAATCAAAGTGGAAGTATCAACATAAATGTGGATCGTGAGGGGTTGGCAGAGAGGTTGGTGGCAGTGGCAGTGTTTCTAAGAGTTTATTACTTGTATAATGTATTACAATGTATGAAGCAAAACTCCTCACCAAGTCTAGTCAAAAGGCATTTCAGACACAGCATTCATATTTATATGGAAACATCAAAAGCTATCATCATGATTTATTTTATTTTTAATTAAAATCAAACTTTTTAATATTGTTCTTCATTTAGACACTAAATGTCATAGTATGTCAAGTCCCATTACTTTTTCAAGTCTTTCTTTCCCCTTCCTGCAAGTAGGATATGTAAAAAGGTCAAAGATACCAGATGATCAGCCTTGCTCAGGATCAATTTAATTCATTTTTCAGTCAAGTAAAGTAAGGAGCTAGCTTTTAAATCCTATCTCCATTTCTATTTCTTCAACTGTAAGAGCTAAATAGATTTACATCAAATAAAAATATGTTTAGCTAAAGCTTTTAAAATGCTTTAGTTATTAATAATAATATTTACATGGAAAAATCAGAAAAAAATAATTAATTTCTCATATTAAACGAATTTTAATTCATATTGCATGCTAGAAACAGGAAATAAACTATGTGCTTAAAGAATTACAGAATGCTAATCAAATTAAATGTCAATAAACAGTATTTTCTACTACTATCAATATCTCCAGAATAAATCTAGTGCAACTAAATAATTTCAACCTAAAAGTTTTTATCCTATGAGAAATAAGAGTTCTAGAATATTGTAAAATCAATTTTTCTTTTCCAATCAATATGCCAATCATTTTAAATTCAGACATAGGAGAAACATATTCTATTATATGTATACATTACATTAGAATATATATTCTATAACAATAAACAAGGGGGCTTATTTTTTGAGATATAATTAGAATAGATTATCATCCAAACAGTATTTCCCCCACAAAGCAAAAGCATTCAGGGGCTTAACAATAAGCCGACATGTGTGTTTCAGGTAGATTCTTGTTACTTGTATAAGCAAGGAAAACAGAGGTCTCTTTACTGTCCCAAAGATAGTTTTAGAAAGAGTTTCTTCCAAAGTAGCTCAGGATTTTCCCAAATGGGGATTTTAAGACATGACAGAAAGCTCCTATTAACTTAAAATCCCAAAGGCTACCATTCAAGGAAAACAATTTATTTCCCAACTTGGGCATAAATCTAGCTCAAGAATAGGACAAGATGAGTATCCTGAGGCATTCTAAGGCTGTCATGATGCCTGTGCTTTCACTAAGGGATACAGAGCTTCAGACTACAGAGATACCAATTAAAGTTACCTGAAAATCAAGAATCAAAAAGCACGGTTCTACGCTAATGAGAATTTGGAATTTTACAAGAAATCACCTCTGAAAATAAGAAATAAGTTAATTTGCCAAACAAAGCAGTAATTACCCATTATACTATTCTTTAATTTTTATATTGAACAGTGATATAATGTATTATGGTGGGCTGGGGATGTGGCTCAAGCGGTGGCGCGCTCGTCTGGCATGTGTGCAGCCCGGGTTCGATCCTCAGCACCACATACAAAGAAAGATGTTGTGTCCGCCGAGAACTAAAAAATAAATATTAAAAATTCTCTCTCTCTCTCTCTCCTCTCTCACTCTCTCTTTAAAAAAAATAATGTATTATGGTTTTGGTACGTTTGAATTATTTGGATAGATTTTTTTGTAAATAAATGATCTGCTTAGGTAAGCACCAGTTGTTTTGGAATAGTTAGTGTCATTTGAAGACACCTAAATAACTTTGTGCTTAGAAATATGTTACCAAAGTTTTACCTTTATAAGGAGTATGTTTTAAAAAACAAGTTTTTCCACCTAGTATGCATGTGCATTTTATTTTGAAAGAAAAAAAGTTCATCTTATGATAATGAAGTCAATATCTTAATTATTGCCATCTCACATGGACCCGTGTCTCTCTTTTATTTATGAGTTTCTATAGTATACAAGTGAATTCTTGAGAGGCTCATCACCCTTTATAAATACATTCTGCACAAATATTTTTTATTTCTCTTCAGATACTCCAAATTCAATAGCTCTGTCAAAAATCAAGATCTCTATCAACTTCTCAGCACTACTCCCTATGTATCTTCTTACTTTGAGGTAGTTAAAAAAGGGAAGAGCAGGACTGCAGCATTCCTTTTTGGAAAGGGATTGAGAACCTTTTTGGCAGAATCATAAAATGGAAACAGAATATTTTTTAGTTTATGTTGTAGTTTTAATTTGGGTATTAAAACTGCATATATGTTGCCTATAGTACTGTTATATCCCACTTGTTAATAAAAAGGCATAGAGATTAGTATTATATTTGTTTAGAAAATATGGGAACAATCTGAATTTGAAATGGTACCATCAATTCTAATTCAATTGTAGTTATACCTTTAAGAGATGAGGTAATAAAGTAGATGGATCAATAGATAGATAATCAATATATAGATAAAATATTAACATGCAAATATTCTCTCAACCAAGCTGTACTATGAACCTGAATTTTAGAACATCCATGCAGAACACTTATACCTGAACCATGTGTCTTATGTGGTACAAAGCCTTCCCAAGGCTGGGGGTAGTCTTAACTCTTAGAGACAGACAGCAAATATCTGCTATTTCTCCTAAATCTACACTCGAATCCAAAATCTCATTATTTCAATGGCATGAAAAGCCAAGGACATTACCCCGGTGGAAAATAAAAAGAAAGGCAACGTGCATATATCAGTGTTCCATGTACATTTTGTAGTTGAGCTATTCGTGACCTGTTGCTTGGCTTGCATTTATGATTTCATCTAAAATATTTTACAAACATCACCTTATCTAGAAAATCATATTATTAAATAAGTTACAATACATATTAAAAAATTCCAGGGTTGCAAGAGGGATTCCATTTTGTGTTCAAAGGGTCTTCCCTGTGTCTGCAGTGTTTTACTTGGATCTACTCTAGTATGAAATGTGACATCCTCATAGAATAGGGTCTCAAGCAGGAGAAAATGTGATGGGTACTATTATAGTTTGGATGTGAGGTGTCCCCCAGAACTTCATGTGTGAGACAATGCCAGAAAGGTTCAGATGAGAAATGACTGGGTTGTAAGAGACTTAACACAGTCAGTGATTTAATACCCTGACAGGGATTAACTGAATGGTAACTGAAGTACTAGGGTGTGGACGGAGGAAGTGGGAATTGGGGCCTGGATTTGGGTATATATTTATATATGGTGAGTTGTCAATTTCTGACCACCTAAGCTGCTTCCCTCTGCCACTCTTCTGCCACAGTGTTCAACCTCACAGCAGTGAAAAAGCTGACTAAAACAGGTATAAATAAGAAGCATCATTTTGTATGGTTCTTTTTTATTAGGGTGAAAAAAAATTCTCATTTTTGATTTACCTAGATTTCTTTAAACATTTAATTGTCAGATTTGGATCATAAAGTTGTTGTGGACTGGCCTAGAAGAAAAGGATACCCTTAGTCAAGTTAGTCCTTGACTCCCTACTTCTTAAACCCAATTACAGATTGCTGGAAGAGAAAAGTGAACTATAAGGTAGATGTCTATCAATGGATCAATATCATGAGTATGTAGGAGAAATGGGATATTGGTAGATAAATCTCTGACTCCTTCAGCTACTTAGGAGTAAGAGAAGCCAAATGTATGGGAATTGGGTTGATCATCAACTACAAACTGGACAGGTGTAGTAATGGTGGTGTACATAATATTTTTAAAATAGTCTAACTTGTTCTTAGTTCTATACCAGAAAAAATAGATTAAAAAAAATCTTTGGAATCTTCATATTTGAAAATGGTACCATACAAACATGCAGCAAAAATATATTCTAAACCACTTCTGCTATCATAAATAATGATAGAGAGGAAGACACTATGCAGTAAAAGATTTTTACAAAATGAAAAATAGTTTTCCCTCCAAAAGTAAAAATTTTTTTCATTGTTTGAGTACAGGAAATGAAATACTTCACATGAGAAACTCTGGCACATATATCCATAGAATTCAGAAGTAGTTTATATCCAATAAATAAATGGTTATACAAAAAGATAGAAAATTCAATTAACACAATATTCTTTGTTTTTATTTTTCACAAAACAGTAAATGACATAAGTGCCCCTATTTACAATTTTTCTTTGCAATAATGAGAAGGCGTTTAGAGCAGGGTAGAAGTAAAATGGCCAAGCAGGCTATGGATACATTTCAATAGAAGATACACATTTATACACATATGCAGGGAATACCATCTTGGCTCTTAAGATATTTTCTTTAAAATTCTGTTTAGTTCCAAGTCATAATGAAGAGAACCAGTAAGGCATAAGTCATATCAAAATTGTCCCTAATCTCAGAGGACCAGGCACCCCTTGTGAATAATACAGCCTAAAGAACACTTGCAAAATTAACACACCAATCAATGTCCTGTGAGTCTGGCCAACTGAGAAATTGTAATTGCTCCATAACATTATATACAATTTAAAGTGACAATGTAAGTTCTTATGAAGAAAATAAAACAAACAATTCTCCAGATTAAAAAGAGAGGTGAAAAAACAGAAGGAAACTACTATTTGTTGATCCATATAGATTTTTGTCATGATTTATAAGTCACTCATGTAAACAAGAAAAAAATATTTTTCAGTAGCATTTTGAACCTTTCAGATCCCACTCTACATCATCACATTTGGCTGACGTACCAATCCTATGATAAAAGATGTCATATATCACTCTCATTGTTCTGTGGAGTAAATACAAGAAATGAAAGTTGAAGTCATTGTGTAACATTATACAGCAGACCAGAGGCATCCAGGAGAAAGTCCTCAGCCTTCAAGTTCGAATTCAAGTTGTTTTCCTCAGACCAGAGAGCACAAACCACATACTTTCAGATGTATCAGCCTGTGGGTCCTTTTACATTTCAAAGTAGATTCTTAAATTGTGTTCCAAGATGTACAACTTTTGAATATTTGATCTAAAAATCTTGATTTAAATCTACTTGAAGCAATCACATTACCAGGGAACGTTCACTCTTTCATACATCAAGAGTTCAGTAAGCAGTATAGTGATTGCTCATTTAAGTAGTTGAATGATTTTCAATTTACCCCTAAACCTGGTTTACCAATCTATCCTCTTTCCCTCAGATACTTAACCAGATCCTGTGGACATGCATACTTTTGGATTCTGTGCTACACTGTGATCCTTTAGAGAACTAAACTCATGACTTAGAATTGTCTATTATATTACAGCTTTAGTTTTCTTCCTATAGCCTAGGTTAATTGCCTTCAAAAGCCACTATCACTTGGCTCTGCCTCCTATATTCATTATAATCATTGCTCAAAATCTTCTTTTTCCATAGAGTCTGTGTGACCATTCCAGCCTATAATGACCAAAACTTTTCTGAAATCCAAATAGTTGCTTAGAATTTACTCATGTTTACTCATGCTTTATAAATATGCAAATGCACTTTACTCTCAAAATATTTCACAAGTTGGTTGATTTTAAAACCAACCTACTTTTCTCCCAAATGACAAATTTGCTAGGATGTTTTTTTTTTTTTCACTGAGAAGTCAGAACCTGAATATGGCTTTAGTTAGAAAATCTAAACTATTAGTAAGACAATGACATAATCAGCCAACTTGGGAGCAAACCCACTTTCCTTGCACAAGACTGGTGTGTAGATGGAATGAGATAGAAGTTTGAAGAGAGGTGGCAAAGAGATTATAAATGAGATATTCAAGAAAAGAAAACATAATGCCTTATATTTTTTCTCCTTTGGTCTTTCTCTTTCTCCCTGCCTTTCTTATTTCTCATATTATACTCCTGGTTAATCTTGATTAAGCAAATTTTCTTGGTAAGCAATTTTTTTTTTCCTTATCAAATTCCATGTCTGTGTCTGGTGAGTTAGTAAGTAGGTCACTTCCACCAGTTCTCTTTCTGATTAAATTAAATGTTCAGAGGCTCACTTTCAGCCTCAGAAGATGATATAGCCCAGATCTCTTGGAGAGTACATTACTGTACCTGTAAGATTTTTAAAGACCAAATATGCCTCTCTTCGCCTACAGCATCCCATCCCTCCAGAGTCCTCAGGCACTCACTTCTTTGCCTTTTTAGAATGCTTGTGTCTTGACTCATCTGTATACCCTCCTTTATCAATCCTCTCCCCTAGGGCTTTCTTCCATTACTAATCAGCATGGATCCCATGGTCAGGGGTCTTTATGCACTCCTATAAACAGTATTGTATTTTTATCCTTTGAATAGACTGCCTTCAAACTCCCACATTTCTCTCAATCCATCTGTAGATTTCAATCCCTTCGAGACTAATGAGTACATTTAGAGAGAGCTGCAATGGATGAATGAAAGCCTTGTTCTCTAGTTACAGCTTAGTTGCCCATGCCACTTTGTATATCTCTCCTTTTTGTTTTGCTTGCTTTTCCATCATTCCTTCTCTTATTTCCCTGAGCACCTAATGCAAATCTGTGTTATTGCCTGAAGTTCAGTCTCTATATGCGCAGGATATAGTTCCCTGAGCAACAGAGAGCATCATTTTTTTTCATTTCCAGAGAAATACATAGAGGAGATCTGCATATGTATGGCAGCTCACATCAGAATCCTTTTCTTTGCTCACTGCTTTTATTTTTTTAAAACATAAACAGAAGTATAGGTTCTTATAAGTAAAATGTCTATTCCCTGCTGTATTAGAATATTAGATAATATAAAATAATTTAAAATAATATTTTTAGATGGAACTCCAGAATCATCTTGATTTGGACTCAATTCTAGAAAAGCAAGGAGCACTGAAATTTTATGTGGATTTTTAAGTTGTGTAAAATATGTATTCCTTATTTTCTTACAAGAGCAAAATTATTGTAACCTTTCAAAATCTAGTTCATTTTTTTTTCATTATGTACTTTCCACTATATTTTATTATGAACTTAGATTCAAAGATATTTTAGAGATATGCAAAAATTAATGGAGGCTGTGAATCTGAATGTACCTTTTTGGTGTATGTGACTTTAAAATATAAGATTTATTGGGCTGGGCTGTAGCCCAGTGGTAGAGCTGTTCCCTAGCACCTGTGAGGCCCTGGGTTCAGTCCTCAGCACCCACATAAAGATAAATAAATAAAATAGAGGAATTATATCCATCTACAACTAAAAATATATATATTTTTTAAAATAAGATTTATTGAGGGTTGAATTACATGCATTAAAGTGAGATTTGACAAAAAAACAAATACTTATGTAATTATAAACATCATCAACAGAATATTTTCACCACTTTGGGAAACTACCTTTAGTCTATGCAGTCATTTCAATGTCTTGATTGAAGTAACCACTGCTCTGTGTTCTGTCATAGTTTAATCTTGCCTGTCCCTTATAAATGGAACCATACAATATGTGTTCTTTTTTATCTGGTGTATTTTACTCAGCTTAATGTTTTTGAGATTCATTGGTATGACTGTAAAATAGTTCCTTTCTTTTTATTGTTGCATGATATTCTCTGGTATGGGTATATATGTTACATTTTGTGGAAAGTCTGTTCACAGCTTTAAATCAGATTTTATATAGCTTATCACAAAGTTCAACAGTCGTTCTTCTAGTATAAGCTCACACATCTCCAACCCTGTTCCGTCCCTAAGGAAAAACTTCTGCTATGAATCAACAGCAAAATGTTGTTCTATATAAAATATAGGCAGTCCTCTGCTCTACCTGTTATAGTTTTAATCAGCAAAGGCAATTAGTAAAAACAACATGGTAAGACATGTGGGTTTGTTTTATTTTCGGGTTTTTCCTGCCTTTGTGTATCTCATTGGAATGACATTGAGAGGCCTTTCACTCCTCCAGAGTAAAGCCAGAGATCAGGTTCACAGAGTTGAGAAAACTATTTATACTTGTCTTTAATAAGCTACTTGGGTGAAAAGTGAGAATAATTTTTGGAAACTCACATTGTTTCCCAGATTAACTTTTTAGCAAAAATATATAACAGAAATTTAAGGACAAACACTTAATTTTCAATTAAGACTATATCAGATTAAAGTGTTTGCAACACACACATCCCTTGAAGAGTTAAATTGATGAGACCCCTGTAAGATGTTAATTGTAAGTGCACTGACAATTTGATAGGATTTACAGTCATTTGTGAGGCCATATATTGATACAACCAAAATTACAAAAACTGGAAATACTCCAGTGTCATCAAAACAAATGTCCTGCTCTTAACCTATAAGAAATGCTTTGTCTTATGCACACAAAATATATGCAATTATCATTCAAAATTAACTTTTCAAAATCTCTGATTCACCAAAAATATGTCTATACATTGTTCCTCTTTCTGACCCTCCAAGCTTGAATATTCAGACTAAAGGAAATTTCCTGGACTCTAAAAGATAACCTTGGAATGTTCATTTTAGAACAATGAATTACCCCCTCAAAAAAAAAAAAAGGTAAAGTCATCTATTGCTTCAATAAAATGAAATAAAAACCAGCCATCAGCTGTTTGGAATACTTAGGAATTATTATACATTTTTATTTCTATATTTCTAAGTAATTAGTTATTCTTTCAGTTTGTGTATTATGAAGTTTTAAAGAATAAAATAGGTTTATTTATTTTAAGGTCTGCTTTAATATTATCAGAATACATTGATCTTCACTAGTTCAGTTTTTGCGTTTCTTCTCAGTTCACCACTGACATTAATATATCTGTTGATTAAAATTTTATTTTCCACTCTAAATTAAGGAACATGGACTTTAAGTCAAAATTGATCTCTCCTTATGTAGTGCCAGCTGCAAAGATGGTTATACAAGGCATAAAATGTGAAGTATTTAGATCTTTCCTGAATGATTTTTGCAGTATGATGAACTGATGTTGTGTAACTTCTAAAATATCAAGCTGTGAATGTTACCAGATCTCAGCTGTACAATATCTGATACAGTTTCACTTGTTAAATGGCAATGTTCTCCTATCTTTCCAAGAGCACATTATACTCCAGCATACTCAGGATATTCCAATTGGAATCAAGTTTCACAAAATTTTCAGATTATTATAATTTTTAAACACCACTAAGAAAATTAATAATATTAACTTTAAATATTTGAATAATATGTTTAAACACTTTAACAATTTAATAATTTCTATTTGGTAAGAAATCATGGTGATATTAAATATTGAGCACAAACATTCAAAATGAATTATCTTTTCAAATTTAGAAATATCTTGTCTATTTTCCTCAATTTTAATTTATGAAGTAATTTTTTCAAACAAGTTAAATTAAATATGCTTCTCAATATCCAGGTGGCCTTTTACTAATCAAATCCATTAATTTTACTTCCAAACAATAACCTCTTCATCTGGCTTAGCACTATACCACTTTTTGCACATCATGATTTTCATAAATCATATTTTTTATTATCATCACCTTTTTCTGATTTAAATAGCTAAGAAATGATGCTGAGCTATAGAATGGAATGTTAAATAAAACTTTTTATGTTTTCTCAGTTTGGTTAAGAATAGAAACCTAGGAACAATAGGTTATAACTTTCTCCAATTTCAAATAGACATCCTTTGCTACGGAATGGAAACTCAATATATTCCCACTCTAGTTGCTAAAGAGAAGAAAAAATGCCCCCAATTTGTAGGGGGTATTTTAGACAAAATTATTAGAAGAAAGTTGATTATGCTTTGCTTCTTCCACTTACCATGCCCACTACTGTTTTGAGTCAACTGACTTGATGAGAACTACTTATTCATTGCATTTATCCTTTGGTCTTTGAACAGCAATGCTAGTGTTTCATACCCTTAACTGAAAACCTAAGCACAAGGAAACAGTTGAATCTATCTCAAATGTCAGAACTAAGACCAATACCCACTTCTAGACTTTGGCTGAGTAATGGATACAAATACACATGATAGGAGGCTAGGTTGGAGAATCATCTGTAGGAAACTGGATAGGAGCTCTGAAATCATAGATGAGGTGAGTTTTGGCACAGGATCTCTCACAGGACAAAGAATATGAAGAGGGAATCCTCAACATGAGCCGTCATCCACTGAGGGAACAGTATAATTTTGAAAATAATTTATCTACAGTGTCTCAACCAAGTATTCTGTATTTTCATAGGCAGCCTGTGAAAGTTTGCCAGGTAAAAGTTTCAGAGACTGGAGTAAGATATCAGCAGCTATATAAAACTTTGCCATATTTCTTTAATATTCCTTCCACTTCCCACACTGTCATCTGCCAAGTGTTGGTCAGGCTTGCCTGATCTTGTGTGAAGAAGTAAAATGTATTAAATTCAATGAGAGGAAAAGTTGTTGAAATTTTATAAGAGGAATTGTTTCTTAATACCTACAAGTGAACAAAAAAGTTCTAGGAGTTGCATGAAATGGTGCACAAATGGTGGACAGGGAAATTTGACAGAATCTTTTAAAGCCACTGATAAAAAAAAAAAAAGAAAGAAAGAAAACCCTTTCTACATTACAGCGTGTCAAGTACAATCCATTCAATATTTTGATCATGAATAGAAAAATACTAGTAGAAAAGTTCTGATGAAGCCTACTTTAAATAATAAGCAGCCCAACCTCAAAGTACCCAACCATGGTAGAACATGCTACAATTCAAATCCCTCAAGCTACATGGCTTTGGGAAGAATTTTAAATAAAGCAGGTTAAGATTATACCTACCCAGCATGAATAGAAGCATAAACTATAAGCTGATGATTTCAAGGAGGAAATATCTAGTATAAATTTGTTAATATTGTAGAGTTAACTCTCAAAAAGCACTTGGAGGCATTCTGAAATAGGAGTAAAAATATCTTCTCGTTCTCACTGCTTTTCACTCTTCCATCTACATAGACAAGGGCCTGAGCAACAAGTTATTAAGAGGCTTGCCCATGTCCAGGTGTAGTCTGACCCATGTCTAGGTGTAAGCTCATCCATGTCTAAGTGCAGTACTTCAGTGCCAAGAAAGAATCATGTGTAGCAGAGAGAGCAGAAAGTTCCATCATCCCATAATCACATTGGGTTTATACTAGTCCCATTTGTAAAACCCTACATCTGTGTAACAAGGGCAATTGCAATAGCTGGGTCTTGTAGAGCTGATCAGTGTTCTGATTCTGAATATGTTTTATAAGATTTCTTATAGATTTTGAACTACTTCTCACTGTATGTACTTTTAGTTATATTTACTAAACAGAAAGTGCTTTTTCACATGGTTTTAATTTGATTTTAAATACACACACACACACACACACAGATATAATGATAAAGAATATATGAATTGTGGTTCACCTGTTCCTTTGACTGGTGTCCCCCATTTTACTGTTTTTCTCTACAATCATTGATCACTCTTTTCATATTTCATTTTCAAGATCACAGTGGAGTAATTCCAGCTCAGTCCTTGGGCCTGTCTTTTCACTTCTGTCCACATATCCTCTCTCACAAGCAGGCGTTTGATTAATAAAAGGAGCTTATTTGAGCTCAGATAATTAGTGAATGTATCCTTAGTTCAGATGCTTCCTTTGAACTCTAAACTTGTAAATGCAATCACTAGTGTAAAAAGAATTTCAAATTCAATTTAATATATTCTGCTTCATCATGTGATTCTTCAGCAAGAATTCACTGATCCAATTTTGTCATATAGAAAGTGATGTAAGTTTTAATATGAATGTCATGTTGGTTCCTATGTGATGTTTCCCAGCATGACAGGTATTGAAGTCATCTGTAGCAGGCTTTTTTCCATGAAAAGGAAAGCCTTAGTAATCCATGGAGATCTTTGGGAAAAGCTAAAAATTCTACAAAACAGCACATAATGGCTGGCTTGATAGTGTTGAAAATCACTAAACTTTTCAAAGCATCAAGTTGTCAGTAAAGCTGTGAGTATGGATTAAGATGATTCAAGGGCATTTCTCAAAATATTAAAAAGTTATATATGTAAGCCAGGCATGGTGGTACATGCCTGTAATCCCAGAGACTCTGAAGGCTGATACAGGAGGATTACAAGTTTGAGAGCAGTCTCAATAATTTAGCAAGGCCCTAAGAAATATAGTAAAAACCTGTATCAAAATTAAAAAGGGTGGGAATATAGGACAGTGACAGAGTACTTACCTAGCATAAGCAAGACCCTTGGTTTGATCCGCAATTCTGGGGGGAAAAAAAAGCTTCCATTTTTTTTTTTTTTTTTACATTTTAGAGATTGATAGAACCTTAGTTGGTGATATGTTCAAGAAAAATGATCACAAATATGTCTCAGATCTTAGAACCAGTTTTACTGCACAGAAAGCAATGACTAAACACTCTCACTCATATTTAGCTTCATTTACTAGGAAGTGATCAGCTTAGATATTTGACTGCTAAGTCTGAACAGTTTTAAAAAGCATCCAAGGTCAACAGCTTGTGAGAAATAGCAAATAAAGTAGAATGGATTTTGCTAGTCATCTTTCCAGTACTTTGCAACAAACCAGGGAAGTTGTGGACAAAACAAAACAGGAAATCATTTTATTAAATCACTGAGTACAAAATTAATTGCTGAAATACTTCAAAAGAGAGTGACATCAAAATGTCTCTGACTTTATTTGGGAGAAGTATTGAAATATTAAAGATAGGTAATACCAAGAAAAGAATAGCCCTGGAGGAAAATGTTAAAGTAGGATGTAATTCCACAGCATAGTAAAGACTGTGCTGTGGTTATTACAAAATAAAATTGTGTAGATAAATATGTGACCATATTTTGAAGGTTCTTAGAGATAGTCAAAGATGTTTGTACTTGATAGCAGAAAAATACAAAGAAACTTAAACATACTGAAATTGTGGTATTTATCAAATGATGCTGTTATATTACAGGTTTACTTTAGTCTCATAAAGCCCAAAACTTATTTTGTTTTGCCCAATATTTCTTAAGCTTAAGATAACCAGTTTTCCTTTAGAATTAACTATTTCAGCCAAAAAAATAATGTGCATTGTTGCTGACTCCTAATAATGTACTAGGTGTTTTCATTCCACAAATTCGTGAAACTTTCCCCTTCTGTGTCCTTCAGTCTTTGTCATAATCTATCACTGAAATTGACATTTGGAAGATAAGAAGAAAAAAATTCTTAATAAGCGGATAATAAATTTTTTGAAAAATCATAAAAGTGATGGGTAAATTTCCTCCCAATTCAAAAGTATCTGTTCTTTTGTTTCCAGTAAAATACAGGTAACCTAGGTTGAGTTTGTTTTATAACACATAAGACCACAGAAAAGTTCATGTCATTAATGTCTCCAGATTGTTTATAAAAATATTTTAAGAATAGTACATATTTACTGCCACAGGTGGATTTATACTAAGGTGGTATGATTCACATAAATCAAAATACAAATCAAAATCCTACTTTGGCTTGTAAATATTTTTTCCCACACACTATGCATGTGATATTGCTTTTCCTCTGTACCTCATCCCACAAAAAAAAAAAAAAAGAAAAAAAAGAAAACAAAAAAACAGGACATGGTAAACTAAGCCTATTTTCTTTCCTGTTAAAACCTTTTTATCACTATAGTACATCATATTATACATTCCTAATTATGAGGTTAGGGTAAGATTTTGATAATGTGGCACAGACAGTTTTAGGAAAGAATAGTATTGAGCCCCTTCCCAGTGAAGGCAGTGAAATCAGATGTTCTGTTTTGTCCCTAGAGAAAAATAGTCATTCAAAATTTCTTAAACGTATGATGAGAGAGCAAAAGCTTTAGAGTAAAGGAGAATACGGTAGCATAGGAGTCATTAGGTAACACAATTAGACTGATGCCTCTTTTTTTGTAAATTATCTCATTTTGTTAATGTACTCATGCAGCCTGCTCATTTTAAGTGCCATAAAGCATATACAAGGAAATGTATTTCTTTTTAAGAAGCAGGAAGTAAAGTATTCTTTAGGAATAGAAAATATATACACATAATGCACTGTTTAATTAACAAATGTAATCTTAGCTACTAATTTTAAAGCTCAGGGAGACAAGCAAATAAGAGAATTCTTAGATACTATCTCCCTTAATCTTTTCTAAATACTTTGGCTACTTTTCTTTCTATATTGCTATGCACAAAGTTCTCTTATGAAAAAATATTAATATATCTGCAGCCCTAGGTTCACAGAGAAAATTCTCACTTTGTGATCTCTTTTACTAAACATTCAAACATTTCCATTGATTTTTACTAGGAAGCCCCAGGCATGTGGTTATTTAAATGCACTTTTGTAAGTATTATATTAAAACTCACAAGTAATTTGCCATTTTGGATCATTCTCCAAATGCCTGCATATCACTCAGGCAGCTGCATACATTTTGAAATTCAAATTATCTTTTTTACGTTCAATTTTACATTTACATATTGCTTATGTAGTGTACAAATATTTTCTTAAATGGTTGCATTTCTTTCATATTGACCAGACTTTTTTGTAAACTATCAAATAAACCTTTGGCCACTGTCTTTTGTTCCATTATATTTTCAACTTTGTGTTTCTTTCCTTAAAATCCATTAATAAAACACCAAATCACTATTCCATTTTTGGTATTTTAGCTAATAAAATGTTGGCAGGTGTTGGAAATAAGTGAGCAATATGTAAAATGCAGCCTTAGGGTTACCTAAATTTGTTAGACTTTTTTCAAGGATAGGAAGCACACCTAGTTTCACTATAGTGACTAAAACATAAGTTTACTTAATTTTAACTTATTTGAACTGATACATATATAAACATGAAATGTGTACCTATTGTTGAATATCACAATGTTCAATACACGTATATATTAAGTAATGTTTAAACTAGGTTAAACATATTTATCTACTTAAACATTTATCATTTCTTTATGGTAAAAACTTTCAAAATCCTTTCTTATTTCTTGAAATTAAGTTTAGTAACTTAATAAATAGATCTAGTTGTGGCACCAACTTTCCATCTTCAGTGTTTTTATGAGTTTCAGTTATTTTTATGAGTTTTCTTAAGCTTATCAAATTTTTCAAAATAATTAGTAAATAACTGGACAATATTATGAAGGGCTAAGAAAGCAAACCATGAAAGTACAAAAGAGGTAAATGGGAAGAAGAAGAAAGTGTTTAATTACCGAGAACTTTAGAGCAGGACAGATGGAAAACCACCATTGTCCTAGTTTCCCCACTTCTAAATTTTCCTAAACAGAATCTATCATATTCCTGCTTTCCAAAGAAAGAAATAGTGCCTTAATTAGCTTATTTTAGTCATCATGTTCAAAATCTCAACAGCTTTTCCTACCCTTTCTTCTAACCATATTTTTATTTCTCATAACTATTTAATTGGGGAAAAGACCTTTCTGTGCACTGAATTGAAAAGTAGAGGAGACTACTTTTTTTTTTTTTTGGTGTCTGGGATTAAACCCAAGAGTGCTTAACCACTGAGCCACATCTGCGCCCCCTTTATATATTGTATTTAGAGACAGGGTCTCACTGAGTTCCTTAGTGCCTTGAGAAATTGCTGAGGCTGTCTTTGAATATACAAACCTCCTGCCGCAGCCTCCCCAGTCCTTGGGACTACAAGTGTGTGTCACAATGCCTGCTGAGCCTACATTTAATGGTAACTCTTGAAAAAGATTTAAATATTTCATAAACAAAACCATAGGTAGGTATTAAACAAATTTAGCTCAGAGTCTTGTTTTCCAGAGATGTAGATTTTTCTGTCCCAAACAAACCAACCTGGACAATTATGCATTTCTTAATCTTCCTGAGTACTGGATCCCTTCCAATTCATGCAACTTATTTAGAGGAATCTTGTAATCAACACATGAATTTAACTTCAGTGAAATGGCATATCTGCATTCTTTTTAATTTTGCTCTTAAGACCATGTCATTTTAACATGCTATTTTGTTGATAATTCTTTATAGCAATATGTCTTAATTATATTATTGAATTTTTAGGACAATTTATATTTTAAATATTAGTTTCAACGTAGTTTATTAACTCCCAAGATACTAATTAAATCATTATTATGAAGTCATAAATTTTGTAGGTGTAATCCAATAAAAAGTTCTTCCTGTATTTTACAAGTAAAATTTATTTTATAACTAAAAATTTTGTTTTGAAAGTGCAGATACCTGTAACATTTTGTTTCAAATTGTTACCTTGTGGGAAACATAGTTCTGGAAACTATCAAGTTTTTTATGTGCTATAAATCATGTTATAAAATGTACCCTATTTAATTGTGCTTTATGTTAAATATGCTTTCCTTTACAAAATATTTATTTAAAAAATATTTAAAGTTTGATGCTTGACATTGTACTTAAGAAGGAAATACGAAAATGGGATTTTGACTTTAAAATTTACCTTAAAAATCTGGGGCTGGTGTTGTGGATCAGTGGTGGAGCGCTCACCTCACACATGTGGGACCCTGAGTTCAATCTTCAGCACCACATAAAAATAAATAAGTGAAATAAAGATATTGTGTTCAACTACAACTAAAAAAATAGTAAATATTTTTAAAAAAACTATGGGGAATTGCTTGAAATTGGTTTTTATCAAAAAATATTTATAGGAATTCTGGAAAATTAAAACTAATTAATATTTGTCATTTATACTGCAAGATGTTTGACTTGTATCATTAATATTATTGACTCTTTTCACAGTTTTATATTACTGCTCCAGACAGAGCCTAAGTTAATTAGATTAGTTTGGAAATACAATGGATAATATTTGATCTTTGATACGAAGGAATTTTATATAAAGTATATTCATTAACATCAATGAGTACTATACTGAAGAATGCATAAACACAAAAAAATAATTTCTACATCACTCATATAGTTCAGGTAGTGATCATTACTATATATAAAATTATCTGAGTAAATAAGCAAAATTATGTTTTTGAAAGCTTTTCAAATAATTAAGACAAATTTTAGAAGAAAATGCATGAATTTAATCTTAATTTTCTCATATGAACTTCATTTCCATGTTCTTAAAATATAGCTAATAATCATACTCTGTTTTATATGTATTTGTACTGGCCTATATAATCTATCTGATGATGGTGGTTGTTTTTAATACAAAGTAAAACTCAGGTTCATGTGTATACATACACATTTTAAAGTCATAAATTTTATGCATTTAATACAATGCACTATATTTTTTCCCTATGTTCTTCCCTAAAATTGAGTCCACAATTCTAAAAACAGCTTTTAAAAATAGGTTTCAGCTCCATCAGAAAAATAATATATAGGTCTAGCAGTTTTTTTGTTTGTTTGTCTGTTTTGTTTGTTTTGTCTTATTTTTCTGGTAACCTTAAAACAAGCAGACAGGTACAATTTTAAATTGCCCAATAAACCAAAGTATAAAATATACTCATGTCAAGATGATAAAAGTACACTAAAACTATGCTGGTCTACATACAACCTTTTCAAAATCTTAGCCACAATCACAAGTACATACTGATAGTACACCCACAGTATCTAAGGATCCAAAACTAATGATATTCTCTTTTGGAAATTTTAATAAAGAGACATAGAAAATGTAGGATTTTGATAAAAGAAAGCTAGGCAGAAAGCTAAGAGTTATGACTATGTATCAACTGTTAGGAGTACGATCGAGTTTGAAAATTAAGATTTTATTTAACAATGGAAAAAGAGGTTTAAGGACAAAGGAATAAATGAGTCTCTCACACCTTCCAACATCCAGTCTTGATATTCATGTGTGACCCCAGGGGTCTTGATGTCTGTGAACTGACATCCCTAATGCTACTCAATACATTTCATGGCTTAGAAACATTATGTTCTTTGAATGTGAAAAAATTATGGAAACACTATGTTCACCAAAGTTCTCCTCTAAACTACTCTCACCGTCACTTATGTAACAGCTGTGTAAAACAACTGAATGCATATAAAGAACATATCAGTTCATAAGTGGATAAAGATTTTATTAAAAGAGTTTAGGAAAAAAACTGATGGCAATAGTAAATATACCAACTACTGATGTTACTGTCTTTCTAAATATTGCATCTTAATTTCACTCTGCTCCTACTTACTTTTCTTGCCTATGTTTCATGATAGTAGTTTTTTATAGCCCTACAAATAACCTGTGAATTAGGCTAAGGAACTCTAATAAATCGCAAAGGCCACACAAATTGTGGTACATTTTCAAGATTCCCAAGTCTGTCTAAGTTTCCTATTGCAGTCTTCCAGGGAATCTGAATTGCCAAGCAAATGATACAGATAATACTGCAATTAGCATTCTGGAAAAAGAAAAGCACCTCAAGTTAGTGCTTATACAAGGTTGAAGCCAAAGAAAAATGTTTATAGAAATGCCTGTAGCAATCAGTCACTATACTTACTTTTTTTTTTCTCTTTCAAACACAATCTTTATGCATGATTTAATTTTAGTGCTAGAATATGTGGAGACTCATAAAAGTGGTTGATGAGATAGAAACAAGCTGACACAAACTCCATCCCTAAATTGGTACTCTCTCTATTCCTTCTTAATATTTCCATATTTACATCTGTAAGTGGGGATAAAGATATTGCTTTGACATTTATTCCCACTTCAGAATATGAACAATTCCAACTACAGTATAAATATTAATACATACATAAAAATAATCTTGCTCTTTCTCTCAAATATATGCATTATTATAGTATTATTCTGTATTATTTATTTATGATATACATATAAATCTTCTAAGTAAAATTCCACTTTTATATATATGTATATATATATATATATATTGCAATATAAATATATTTATATTGCAAGTAAAGATCCTAACCCTTTTCCTAAAGGATGGCTAGATAAAGATATCTATGTATACATATATGAATACAATTTGGCAATATATGCATGAGTCCAACAAAGTGTGTTATTATGGAGTTTCAGGGTTTTCAAAGAATTAATAAAAAATGTATAAAACTGAAATGAATAGGACATTGTTGACCAATATATAATAGTAGTCTAAGAATATCTGAGAAAGAAACATAAGACTATTAAGAGAGCCTCTTTTATTTTATGAATTAAAGTTTGTGATTATTATTATTTCCAAGGAAAATAGTATTAAGTGCATTAACATATAATGTATTACCAGAGTGATACTGAAAATCTTAGTAATTCATCTTAACTTTAAATTACATATTTGATTAATGAATGAAATCAACAATAAAATAAGAAATTCTCTGTTGAAAATATGGCTTTTCGAGTTGTAGCTCCTGAATTGTATATTTAATTATGTCAATGCAGCCAATACAGCAACTGTCACACAATTGAATTATTCACTCCACATTTAAATTATGTGCATTCTGATAGGTTGCTTGGAATGATTAATATGATTTTAACTCATGTACTGATATAGTAATAGTCTGATATTAACTATTTGTCTTTAAAGAGTATATAGAAATTTTAGAAACTAAAATTAACTTCCTGGAATTAAGCAAGAGTCAAACTTTTTTTTTCTTACAAGCACAAATTTATTCTGTTACAGACCTTTTTTAAAAATAATTTGTACTTATTCTTTGATTATTCTACTGAATATATGACAGTATATATACATGACAGTAGAGTGTATTTTGACATATTTTACATTCATGGAGTATAACTTCCTGTTCTTGTGGTTTCACATGGTGTGGAGTTACACTGATTGTGTATTCCCATGTGCAAACATAGGAAAGTTATGAGCAATTAATTCAACCTACTGTCATGTCTTTTCCCTCCCTCTGCCTTCTCTTAATTCTCCTTTGTCTAGTCCAATGAACTTCTGCTCTCGCCCCTGCTTTTATTGTGTGTTAACATCCATATACCAGAGAAAACATTTGGCCTTTGGTTTTTTGGGGATTGACTTATTTCACTTAGCATTATAGCCTCCAGTTCCATCCATCTACTGAGGAATGACATAATTCCATTCTTCTTTATGGTGAGTAATATTCCATTGTGTATTTATACCACATTTTCTTTGTCCATTCATCATTTGAAGTGCACCTAGGTTGTTTCCTTAGCTTAATTATTGTGAATTGAAGTACTGTGAACATTGATGTGGGCTCAAGAGTAAAATTTTGCTGAAACAAGTAAATGCTATAGATAAAAAAAACACACTGTAAAAACATAATCATTGAAGAAGAGTTTATAAATTCAAAAGGCATGTTGTCATCCATGATATGCACTCATTTCATCCACTAAGTAGATATGCATCCAATTATCTCAATAAATCTTCACATTCTAATTATTAATTCATATTGTTTGATGCTTAAAATCTTTAATATAGATAATTAATATAAGGAATAACCCATTATATAACAATTTTAATACATACACATTTATTGATTAATATCTGCTTTGTATTTTGTTCAAAATTCAAACTAAAAAATAGACTATTTATATATGTTAGCTAAGATTTAGTAAAAAGTGCATTAGAAAAGCACACAGTTGTATGAATTGCCAAGATCATTGTAATGTCATGTGTAGCTCATAAAAAAATTTAAAATAAATAAAATAAATTAAATTAAAAAAAGAAAAGCACATAGTTAGGAGAGAAGAGAAAATCTTAAAATATAAGTAAAAGAGAATAAAGTTATGTCCAAATCATAACCACAATTTTCCTGAAAACTTAGAAAAAGTATTTAAAAAACAAAACCAAAGTAAAATAATCAACTACAGTTGTTCTAAGATCTGAAAAGTAAAATTTCAAATCTACTAGTTTCTCTATAATGTTGTATTTCTGAAATTTTGTGTCCCAATTTAAATCTCAAAACCTTTTTAGGTATAGCTTACTTCATGAAGCATTTGAGCAAACGTATGATAGAAATACCACATACACATAGATGGATAGATGGATGGATAAATAAAGATATAGATGATGTAGATATAGACAGAAAGATTACATAGATACAGATATATTTCCAAAAATAGTTTGAAAATTTTCCAAATAACACCCTCACTAGAGTTAATATAATCTAATGGAAAACAAGGTATACTTGATTTTCATTCATGGCTACAATTGTTCAATTGCTCACAAAATGTTCTTTTGAACTGGTAGTTTACATCTTGGGACATACTATGTAACAGCAAAATGGAGGTAAAAATACTGAACTTGTATGATTAATATAAGGGTTAGAATCATCACATTCCAATTTTGTGACCTTTGGTATTATCCAAATACACAGCTGATATCCTTATAATTTGCATCATTATATAACTATCTATAACATATATGTATACACTCTCTACTTACTTTGTTAATTGAAGAAGACACCAGAAATCACATACATATAGATACAAGTTGTTTTTTAGAAAGTAAGATTAATCATTTAAATGATGTGCTAATTCAATCTGCTTTTTCACATATTAATGTTCATACAAACTATAGTCAGTTTTTTGAAATTAATCTATTTGGCATATCTATTTTCAAATGTTTTATGTGTCTGGGGGAAAGTTGAAACATTTAATCTTGTATTTCATAATAAAATTATTATAAATCAATTGCTTGATGAAATAGATGACATTATTAATTTAAGATTGTTTTCACTATTTATAAAATTGGATTTATTTTTCTTATGAGATTTTGTAATAAGCAATATTATTGTGCAAGGATAAAAGAAACATCTTTAATGTAAGCTTCCTCACTTAATATTGACAGCAAGGTCAAGATTTGCAAGAATATATATGTAAATTCATACTAATAGGATAGATATGACCAGAACATACATTACATATATTTGTATAAGTAAACATGTACTCTTAATAGCTGCATCATTTCATGATGAATTTGTGATATTCCCTGAGGTGTTCATTTCAAATGTAAAGAAGAAAAGTAGAGGATTTTAAGTAATTCACCTGTGTTATCTTGTACCATTTAAAGTGGTAAAGTATTTCACAGAAATCATTATAAGAATAATAACTGTGTTATGTCCATGTATCAGGACATATTTGCATAAATTGAAAACAAATGAGAATAAAAACAAAAGTCTTCATTCAATATGAGGATATGGAACCAAAAATCAGTTGCTAGTCTTAATGGTTTTTTTTTTTTAAACTTCAGAATATCTAATTGGTTTCATGTTATACAAAAACAAATCATAACCTCTATTTATTTAGGGATTTTACATATGTTTTCTAAAATAGGCGAAGTATTCCTATTTTTTAAGAAGACACTCTAACATCAATTATAAGGGCAGTGGATGTATAAATCAAATATTTTAGCTAACAGTAAAGTCATTGTCAAACATTTTCAGAGAGAGTACACTAAAAGTTTAGAGTTTGTGGTTTCAGTCTATTTAGTAATTCATGTTTTCCCAAATTCTAGGCTTGCACTTCAAATGGCTATATAAATTTCACATTCAAATGGTATGAGCTAAAAAAATGACAAAATCATGGAATTTGCAGGGAAATGGATGGCACTAGAGCAGATTATGCTAAGTGAAGCTAGCTAATTCCTAAAAAACAAATGCCAAATATCATCTTTGTTATAAGGAGAGCAACTAAGAACAGAATAGGGAGGAAGAGCATGAGAAGAAGATCACCATTAAACAGGGATGAGAGGGGGGAGCGAAAGAGAGAGAGAAGGGAAATTGCATGGTATAGGAAGGAGACCCTCATTGTTATACAAAATTACATATAAGAGGAAGTGAGGGGAAAGGGGATAAAAACAAGAGAGAGAGATGAATTACAGTAGATGGGGTAGAGAGAGAAGATGGGAGGGGAGGGGATTGGAGGGGAGTGGAGGGAGAATAGTAGAGGATAGGTAGGGCAGCAGAATACAACATACAGTAGTATGGCAGTATGTAAAAAAGTGGATGTGTAACTGATGTGAATCTGTAATATGTATATGGGGTAAAAATGGGAGTTCATAATCCGCTTGAATCAAATGTATGAAATATGATATGTCAAGAGCTTTGTAATGTTTTGAACAACTAATAATAAAAAAATAAATAAAATAAATAAATAAACAAGTTCTAAAACCTGAAAAAAAAAACAAATAGTATGAGCTGCATACTAGCTAGATATAAATACTATAAAATATAAAAATTTTAAAATTTGTGTGTCTGAAATGTTTTTCCTTTTGTAAGTACATTTTCATTCATTCACAGACAGCAGGTTAAAAAAAAAAAAAAGTCTCTCCTGTGAACACTTTCTAGATTCTCCTGTGAGACACCAAATCTAATTATGCTACAGTTTGCCTACTTACAGATCTGGTCTGTATGCCATCATTACAATACCACTCTCTGTAAACCACAAGTTCAATAACATGATTTGCTTGGCTAATGTTTGTCTATTACTGTTAATTTGTGATAAATTTGAGAGCAATGGTGTATTTCAGGGTGAATTCATTATGACAGTGTCTGGTAGTAACCAAACGTGAGTTTTGATGAATCCTCATATAATAAATTCATAGATATTTTCTTTTCTAAACACCTGGAATAACTACTTTGTGTTGTCCACGAATCCACATCCACACACATATACACCTGTCAAATTTGACTGTTATGGGATTAATTATCTTACCATTATTATTTTCTCATTACTCTATTCCATTACTTTCAAGCTTGTTTAATGTGACATATTTCCAGTCTCTTTAACCATATAAGGCTAAGCTCAAATGAAAAGGATAAAAAATGGATAATTGAGTATTTAAATTTTCTATTTCCCAGGAAAACTACATTAAATATTTGTAGGAAAAGAAGATATAAACATATTTGAGGGGATTTTTTTCAAAATTAATCATACTTTCCTTCATTCGTATCATTATTGTATTTTCCTTCATTCATATCATAATTGTATTATAAAGTGATTTTTTATGGGGCTAAGTTTCATTTGTCCCCCAAAATACTATAGTTTATTAAAGTTACAAAACAAAAATACATTTGATATCATTTAATGTATAAAATAAATAATTTATTTTAAATGTAGACTTTCTGATGACAGAATATTTTTCTAATATTATCATTGCTGAATTCTCAGTGCCCTTAGAACAGTGTCTATAATATTATAATTATTATAATATGTAATTATTATAATATAATAAATAAACAAATTGGTAGCCAATAAATTATAAAGTGGGTTCAAAAAATAGCTATGTTAATACAATTTGTGACTAGCTTCTAACTATAACTAATAACTTCTAAGAGTTATTTCCACTAACTCTCCCCACTACTTAAACTATACCTTTTATATTGGATCACATTTTATCATGGGCTTCTACAGGACGTGGTAAGGAGAGATATTGAGGTAATGTATTATGGTCTCTATATTAAGTATCCCCATAAAGCTCATGTGTCCAACAATGTAAGAAATATTATAGATGGGTTATGAAAGTCTTAATATAAGTAGTTCATTAATTAATCATCTGCTAGGAATTAACTAACTGGGTGGTAACTGTAGGTAGGATATGACTAGAGAAAGTAAGTTAAGGAAGATGTGTCTTTCAAGTACATATGTTGTAAGTGGTGAGAGGAGTCTCCTAATGCTTCCTGATAGGAAAGTCCTGATTTTTCCTATGCCACACCCTTCTGTTATAATGTTCTCCCTCATCTTGAGTCTAGAGCAGTGAAGTCAGTGGTCTATGAATCAAGACCTCAGAAACTATGAGCCCCAGATTAACTTTTCCTCCTCAAAATTGTTCTTATTAGGTCTTTTGCACACAACAATGGAAATGCTGATTAAAACACTAAGGAAATGAAGAATATATAATTTTAAATATGTGTAGAGGAAACTGAATTTAAATAAATACAAAATATGAATTAAAGCAAGAGTAAACTTACTCTTGTGGAGCTCTGATTATTTAATGTAGTAAAGCTATAGAAGCATACTGAAAGAACATATTGGAAAAGAACATTCTAGTACCAAAAACTATAAGAAAACCCCCAATATTTTATCAACTCATTTTCAGAGTACAGTGTACCTTATAGTTCAACAACCTCACTATTAGTGTTAATGATTCACTTGGTAGTACAGGACTCTTGATGCACAGGACTTTAGGCTTTACAAAATTGAAAATGCCTGTGGGCTTATATTACAATATTTATTAATAGTTTTATTTTTATTATTTTAATTAGAATTTTAAAATACAGAATAATGCACAATAATATCTCTAAACTACAGAAGTGAGTATTTTAATCAATTACAGTAAAGAGCCAGGGATAAAACTTGACTACTCAAAAACCCTAGAACTTCTTCTCACTACAATTTACTACAATAGCAGTATGAATGATGAGTCATTCATTTCTTAAAGGCCAACAGTGAAATAAAGTTTCTATTGCTTTAAAACTGTGTTTCTAGGGTCTATTTAAAATGAAAGGAATTAGTTCTTAAGATTTTGCATTTAATGAAATCTCAATTTTTTTTTAAAGGAGAGCCATGTTCTAGTGGAAAGAGTACTTGAATAGAAATGATAACTTGTATTTTATTTTCAACCTTTCCAACAATTTCTTACTATCCTTCAATAAGTCTTCTTAACACTCATGATATTTAATGGTTATATTTAAAAATAGTTATAAAATATTTTCTCACAAAATTAATGTCTCTACCATGTAAATATTTGAGTATGGTTTTTTAGGGTTTTTCTTGTGTGTAGGTGTGGTACTGGGGGTTCAACCCAGGGCTTGACCCATATTAGGCAATTGTTCCATCACTGAGTTACATCCCCAACCCTAAAAAGTTTTGTGTATAGATTTATAATAAATCACATTATTGTAATTTTCTTTGTGTTTTCTTTTTGAATATAGTAAAATATTATCTATGAACATGGAATTTAAATATGTCATATATATAAATGAAAAAATATATATTTTCAAAGTTATAGTTTATACTACCAGAGCATAGAAAATATAAAACAGGCATTTTTTGAAACAAACATTCTTTTGGTCATGCACACAATATGTGGCATGGTTATATTTATGTACGTTCTTTATAAATTGTTAAAGTAATTTCCATACCAGTATGCAAGAATTCACATGACAGCTTTCCTATTAATTGAATAGTTTTGTTATGAATTTTCTGTACATGTTAATGTAGCAATGAATATTTTCATTTATACATACATACACATATATATAAGATTGTGTGTACATGCTCACACACACATACACACATAATCCTCAGGTACAGATAGTTAGAGATTCTGAAAATTATAATTTTTAGATCAATTTCTATTACAATGAGTAGTTCACATTTTTTAGATTTCACTTGCTTACTTTTCAAAAAGTCAATTTACATTCCCAAATAAAGTTTCTGTTTTTCTCCATCACCAGTATAAAAAGGATCAACCTTTCATTTTCACTAACAGGAGGGGTTATAGGCAACCTAAATGTCAGTTGCATCACCCTAATCTATCAATGAATATTATTTTTCTTAAGAAAAGAGACCTCAGTTATCACTCATGTTATTCTTGAGAAGAAACACTAATTGTATTTAAACCCCTGCTAAGTCTTTGGGAGTCTTCCCTCAGAAGTAGAGGGAGAAAAGAAGATATTTGTTGTGTTCTGTTGTTGCTCTTTTCCAGTGTATGAATGCACTGCACCTGTACATAGGTGTCTGCATGCGCTATACAAATCTGATAAAAATGTTCCTATGCAAGCTTAAAATAGTTCCTTCAGGGAAGGACTTTTGGTGAAAACATGTTAGATCTCTTAACTCCACATTCCTGTTCTTCTCTGGAGAAAATCCATAGATATTACAAAGAATATTTAACTTTTGTTTTCTCATGGTAATGGGAAAGGAAATGGTATCCTCAGATGCTAAGGGAAAAATGCAGTATCACCACTTTGTGTGCCTGCCTGTCTCCCTATCTCCCTGACTAATGTACTAGCGTTTGAGGCCTCAGCAGGAGTAATCCTGGTAGCACTTCTCTGAAACTGTATTCCTATGGCATTGCCAGTGGGGCTGGCCATTTACCTCTTACTGTATGTATTTACTAACTGGAATTCTGTATAGATGAGTCATATTTGTTCCCCCATTTATTTATTTTCATAAATAAATAATAGTGCTCAACTGGTAGTATGTAACATCAAGAACTGTCTCTGACACTACAGAACCACTTAAATTTCTTCATTGACCTCAATCTGTAATACAAACTCTCTAGTCCCTCTCATGACCAAAGTAGGCTACATGGTAGGACTGCTGGCTGTAAGCTATGTTGCTTCAGTATTTCCCTTTGAATACTGAAAGAGCTCATGAGTTTTACACATATCACATAGGAACTGACCATGGCTCAAGCAAACTTGGGGTATCACACTATCCTTTTCTTTATACATTATTGCTTTAATTTTTATTTTG
Organism: Ictidomys tridecemlineatus; assembly: GCF_052094955.1. NCBI lineage: Eukaryota > Metazoa > Chordata > Mammalia > Rodentia > Sciuridae > Ictidomys > Ictidomys tridecemlineatus. Next base: position 89,383,637 of record NC_135484.1, on the reverse strand, counting down.
AATTAATTTCAGATTTCAGATCATTAACAAATGTACTTTCCCTACCTCATCTCACTTCAACTAATGGTCAACTAATGGTAACATCTTAAGTAACAAAGGCACAAGTGTGATAACTAGTAAGTTAACAGTAAAATAAATTATAGGAAACTAATAGTTTTTGTAGAAGTAGTGTGTGTGTGTTTGTGTGTGTGTTCCCTATCCCAGGAACAGATCCAGAATTTTAGATTGCATTTAATCGATATTTTTCCTTAGTCTCCTGCAGTTTGTAATCATTCCTAATATTCTGCTGTCTTTTATTGTTTCTCAGGACCATGAATATTCTGAATAGTGCTGATCAGTGTTTTCACATTCCACAATTGGTGTTTGACAATTTTACATGTTTAAATTCAGTTTATGAATTTTTTTTACAAGAAAACCATAGAAATCATGTGTTCTAAGTATGTAACTTCAAGGAGTATATTATTTAAATGTGTTATTACCTGTCATGTTAGGCTTGATAATTTGATTAAGGTAATTACCACTGGCTTTCTGCCAGGTACTATATTTTTCTTTGAAGTTAATAGAGACTTTGCAGGAGTAGAGACAACACAACTCTTGTTTTCCTTCAAACATGTACTTAGTAATTTTAGCATCTGTTGATGGCTCTTCTCTGCAACTCTATTCCTATGGCAATGCTAGTGGGGTTGGCCATTTACCTCTTACTGTATTCACTAACTGGAATTCTGTATAGAAGAGTCATACTTGTTCCCCTATTTATTTATTTTTATTTTATATATTTGATAATAACTCCTATATATTTTGTGTGAGTTAAAATCCAGTGCTATCAATTTTTATATTGTTGGTTAAATTGTTCTAGTTTTAGACATAGGAAACCCTTCTGAATTTCCTCTTATGTTCTTTCAACAAGTCCCCATCTTTTCTCAGTTTCTATTTTTTTTTTATAGAATACACTAACTTTCAGAAACAAGAAAACAAGAAGTTTTAAGTTTATTTAGTATGCTCCCTGACCCCATATTGGGATCAGCTAATTCTTCAAGAGGCTCTAAAAATTTTATTGGTAAAGTTATTTAGAAACAAAGATCTGTGGGATATGTGCTCACTAGAATCTGTAGTGTCATTTTTAAGAATTCATCACCAAGGAGATAGTTAGGAATATTTTATAAATATAAAGTATGCATATGACATACCAATATCTGGAGATGGATGGATAAATAGATATGCAAAAATATACAGTAACCCATTATATATACACATTTGTCTACCTGTGTATATATATGTTTCCATGAGTCTATTTTGAAGTCTTTATAATAATCCAATAACAGTGGGTTCAGTTTATTCATTTTAACCTCTTCTCTAATCCGGTTTGTAAATTCTTTCTCCAAAAATGAAAATTTCAGTTTGTATTATTTATAATAAATTTATTTTTGATTATAGCATCCACATAATTTCACAGTTGCTTATTTCATATTCCTGTTGATAACATTAAAATAGATTCTTTAGATTACAGCATTTATCTATGACTTTTTGTCATTAGGTCAAAAGTATATACTTTGAACATTATTCAACAAAGTTGCTTAAGTTAGTACTTTTCCTCTAAATGTGTTAAGTGTAGGTATGTTATTAATTTGTTACTGTCTGTATTCCATTGTACTTTCCAGTCCCATATTGTTGGCTTTAATAAGTTGGTTACTTATTCATTTATATATGAACTTGAAGGTTATGTGGACCAATACAATATTTTTGAATGTCAGAGTTATAAAAATATATAATTAAAGGGTAGTCATTTCATTTCATTAGTGCTACTCCAATCCCATTTTCCTCTTCTATCCACTCACTTTTAACACACCACATGTAGATAATAAATCCTTTAGTTTACAGTTTATCATTTCTGGTCTGAATGTTTATTTCCCTACAAAATTCACATGTTGGCATCTAATCCCTAAGGTGATTGTAATAAGAGGTTTTACAAGTATATGTTAGGGTCTATGTAGTTACCTGTCTTCTATCCCATTGTTATATCTGCCTGCCTTATGAGAAAACCTATGTTTCTGAATACTGTTGATTTGTAATAACTTAAAATCAGGTGGGTTTTGCCTTTATTCTTCAAATGGTTTTTCTTTTAAAGTTTGACTTTCCATATAAATTATAAAATAACTTGTTTTTACCAAAAATCTAGCAAGGATTTTGACCAGAATTTCATTGAATACATAGATTCATTTGCAAAGAACTGACAGCAGTATTGCGACTTCTAATCCATAAACAAAGTATACAACTATCCATCTATTTTTTTTACAAATGTAAGTAGTAAAATTTAATTTTGATATACATGACTTGGAAATCTATGAGACTTAACATTAAGTGTTTTAATACACTTATAAATGGAATTTCTCTCTTGAAATTCAATATTTTACATTCCTAGGATACAAAATGTAATTGATTTTCATGTTGATATTTTATGATGCAAACTTTTTAATGTCACTTATTAGTTGTATCATATAGAATCAGTTGTTTTCTACATAGATGATCATAATCTGACATTTTTTGTTTCTTTTCATTATGGTTGATTTATCTTTTTTCATAAAATAATATCTTTTTTTTTATATTGGTTTTTGCACCAAAATCATGTTACTGATTTGGGGGAGATTTCAATCTTCCTCCATTCAATGTTAGCAGTATTTTGCTTGTTTGTTTGCTTGCTTGCTCTTGTTGTTGTTTTTGTTGCTGTCCTTTATGTGCTAAATTTCTTTATGTGAGAATTTCTGTCAGGAATCAATGTTGAATTTATGTCAAATGCTTTTTCTGCATATATTGGAATGGTTATTATTTTTCTTTTCATCATTATTGTAAATTGCATTTATGCTTCCAAATATTAAGCCCAACCTTCCTGAAATGAACCCTATTCAGGCACAATGTATTTGCTCTTTTAAATAGTTAAATTCTATTGGCTAAAGTTTTGTTTAGAACATTTATATCAGGGCTGGGGATGTGGCTCAAGCGGTAGCGCGCTCGTCTGGAGTGCTTGCGGCCCGGGTTCTATCCTCAGCACCACATACCAACAAAGATGTTGTGTCCGCCAAATACTAAAATAAATAAATAAATAAATATTAAAAAATTCTCTCTCTCTCTCTCTCTCTCTCTCTCTCTCTCTCTCTCTCTCTCTCTCTCTCCCCCCCCCTATCACTCTCTCTTTAAAAAAAATAAAACATTTATATCTATAACATGATGAATATTCACTCAGTTTTCTCGACATATCTTCATCTGGTATTGGTATCGGGACTCTCTGGCTTCACAGACAGAGTTAGAATATATTTTCTCCTCTTAAATCTGTTGGAAAACGTGTGTAGGTCCTTATTATTTCCTTCTTATCCATATGGTAGAATTCATCAATGAAATCCCTTCATATATGCTGTTTTTAAAAAATCTTATCTAAATGTGCAATTTCTTTAATTTAGAAGTATGCATATTATCTAGTTCATTTTGTGGGACATTCAGCATATAATGATTATATCAGGAAATGTTTTTCCAAGTCACCAATGTTGTTTGTTTTATGGTCAAAATTGTTCAAAATATCTCCAGTTGTCCTTTGAAAATTGAAGAATTTGTAGTGATATTACTCCTCTCACTCCTGATATTAGTAATTTTTGTCTTCTCTGTTTTATCTGGCCAGTGTGACTAGAGTTGTATTATAGTGTTTGATAAAGTCCTTATAATAAACCCAACTTTTATTTTGTTTTGTTTTGTTTTATGGTCTATTGATTTCTGCTGTGCACATATTGTTATTATTTTATTTTGCTTACTTTCATTTCATTTGGTCCATCTATTTCAGATATATTGAGGAAGGTTTAAACTGAGGGTGCCAACTTGAAATATTTTTATTTTCTAAATTGGTAGTTGTTCAGTGCTATGAACCACCTCCCCACAATTTCTCTTTTAGTATTTCTTACGAATTTTTATATTGTGTGCTTTAATTTTCTTTCCTTTTGAAATATTACAGAATGTCCTTTTAAGTTCTTCTTTGCATCACAGATTGTTTGCATACATGGTTTCCTGTTTCCACATATTTGGGGATATTTTTTAGCTATGTCTTCTGTTATCAGCTTCTTCAAATTTAATTCTATTGTGGGTAAACAATATATATTGTATAAATGAATGCATTTGCAATTTGTGAGAATTGTTTTATGACTAAAACTATCACGAATCTAGGTAAATGTATGTGCTTGAGAATGAATATTATACTATGGTTGGGAGATAGGGTGCATAAATATTAAAAAGTAAATTTGGCTGATAGTATTTTTCAAGTTTACTGTTTCCTTGCTTTTTTTCATTCTATGAATATTGAGAGCTATTGATATGCCTGATTATAATTGCAGATTTTTTTATTTCTCCTTGTACATCATCAGTTTTTATTCAATGTATTTTTAAGCTTTCTTGTCATGTGCATAAATGCTTAAGTTCATCATTCCCTATAGACAAATTTACTTTTTATCAAAATGAATAAGTGTCTTATGCCTTTTAATAGGCTTTGGCTTGATTTTTTATTTTGTTTTTTTTTGCAATTTAGGAGTCTTGTTAAGGAAGTCATTTCCAGAGCCAACGTGTTGGGCTTATGATTTCTTCTAGTATATGCACGGTTTCTGGTTTAATTCCTAGGTCCTAGGTCTTTGATGCACTTAGAGTTGATTTCTTTGCAGGGTGAGAGATCAGGGTTAACTTTCACTCTATTACAAATGGATTTCCAATTTTCCCAGCACTGTTTGTTGTAGAGGCTCTCTTTTCTCCAATGTATGTTTTTGCCATCTTTGTCCAGTATGAGGTAACTGTATTTATGTGGGTTTGTCTCTGTGTGTTCTATTCTGTTCCATTGATGTTCTTGCCTGTTTTGGTGTCAATGCTATACAGTTTTTGTTATTATTTCTCTTTACTATTTTTTAAAGTCTAGTATTGTGATGCCTCCTGCTTCACTCTTCTCACTAAGGATTGCTTTGGATATTTTGGGCCTCTTATTTTTCCAAATGAATTTCACTGCAGCTTTTTCGATTTCTATGAAGAATGTTATTAGAATTTTGATGGAAATTGCATCGGATCTATATAGTATTTTTGGTAATATGGCCATTTTGACAGTATTAATCAGCCTACCCCAAAACATGAGAGGTCTTTACATCTTTTAGTTCTTTCTCAATTTATTTATTTAGGGTTTTATAATTTTCAATGTAGAGCTCATTCACCTGTTTTCTTAGATGTATTCCTAAGAAGAGAATTTCAGTAGGTTAGATAAAGGTGAACCAAGGGAAGGGAGAGGATAACAAAATGAAATACAGTAGAATGAATCTAATATAATTTCCCTATGTACATATATGAAAAAAATCTAAGTGAATCCCATTACTATGTACACCCACAAAAATGGGATCCTTGGTAGAATAAGATACATGTCATGCTATTATAGTATTATAGAAATGTATTCTACTGTCATGTATAAGTAAAAGGAACCAAAAAATATTTTTTGCCTCAAAATAATTCTGATAGTTACGGAGCTAATATTTCTTTTGCTTGCATTGACATATTTTTACACCTTTTTTAAAAAAGTGTATTTTATAGGCAGGAACAGGTAGGGCCTGTAATCCCAGAGGTTTTGGAGACTGAGGCAAGAGGATCCAGAGTTCAAAGCCAGCCTTAGGAAAAGCAAGGCACTAAGCAACTCAGTGAGACCCTGTCTCTGAATAAAATACAAAATAGGCCCATGGATTTGGCTCAGTGTTTGAGGGACCCTGAATTCAATCCTTGGTATCTCCCCCAAAAATGTATTTTATATTCTCTTCTGCTGCAGAAGAGAATATAAAATAAATTTTTATATTCATACATTCATCTAAGAAAACAGGTGAATGAGCTCTACATTGAAAATATAAGATCAGAACTTCAACTGGATCTTCTCAAGGAAGGTAGTTCCTAAGGATTTATCCAGATTCCATGCACAATGGTCTCACACTTCTCTCAAGGCAGAAAGCTGGAGAAGCTCAGGACTGACATTATTTGTACTTGATCACTAAATGATCATTATCCCTCATGACATGAGGTCCAGGGTCATGAAAACTCTTTCAGTCCTTATTTTTCCATTTTACCAGTAAGTAAATACACTGGTTCAGTTTTAATTTACATCCACCATTTTTGAATAATTTGAACTCTTTTTCTGTTTCACAGACATTTTTAACACTTTTTGTTTTTGGTAAGATTTTGTTTATTTTTGTCATGTTTTTCCATTGGATTATTATGTTTTTGCCCCACAATGTCTAAGAATTCTATATGTTTTAATGATATTGGCTCTTTGTCAATGCTGAGTATAATGAACAATTAACAAGTAGCTTTTTATGGTATCATTTATTATTTTAAAATTTATATAATTATTTCCATAAAATTGTTCTTTAATTTTTTATTAGTTAGTATTTTTACTTATTAATGTGACAGTATGGTCTGAGAGGAACAGACTTTATAGGCTTTTTATTTATTGTTGTTGTTGTTAGGTGGAGTCGGGATTGTTGTTGCTTTTTTTATATTCTATACTGGGTCTTTGTTTATTTTTTTCATATTTATTTTTCTGTATAAATATATTATCAATTTATCTCCATAGAATACCTCCTTGGTATGCCTCAGAAGATTATATTGAATTTATAAATCAATTCTATAAGAATTAACATCTATAAAATATCAAATTATCCTATCAAAAATAGGGAATATCTTTCTATTTATTCATGTCAACTTTTGTGCCTTTTAGACATGCTTAAATATATTTCTTGTAAAAATAATGCACATTTCCTTTAAATGTATCCTTAACTGTTTAATTGGGTTATTTTTCATATTGTAAATGTAGTTCTTTCAATCATTATGTCCTGTTTAATATTTTAGCATATGTAGAATATTGATCTTCATATTATTTTAGTTTTCTGCTACCTCATTGAATTGTATTATTGTTTGCTTTATTTTTATCAGTGATATCATGGATTTGTGTGCTATACTACCATATCATCTGAAAATTAAGATAATTTTACTTATTTTTTATTCATTTCAAACTTTTAATCAATTTCTCCAAACTGTATGGGCTAATACCTTTAGTAAAACATTGTTTATTAAAATCCAGGACATCTTTGATCTCTATTTTTTTTAAATCTGAATGGAATTTCTTCCAAATGTTCATATATAACCTAATCATCTCCTCAGTTCCTATTTCCTGGAAGATTTTCAAAATTATTGTTGTATAGCTATTGAATATTGTTAGTGTCTTTTTCAAGATCTAAGCAAATAATCATATGGTTTCTCCCTTAATTTTACTAAAATAGTATATGATATTAATGGCATATGATATTAATTTTGTTCTGAGGTTTCAGCTATCTTCCAAAGGAACTTGAGCTAAGAATATATGCACTTCATGAAAAAAAATTAAAAATATTATGTCCTTTCTTTCATAATCCAAACTCAAAACACATATTTACCTTTGGAGGATAAAAGCAAAATAAACCCCAAATGTCCTTGAGCATTACTTTGTTTTCAACCTTCCAGTATTGAAGAGAGTTTCCCCACATTTTATGGTTTTGGTACAAGGTGCTGTCCACAAGCTCCTGTGTAAGACAATGCATAAGAAGGTAGAGGTGAGATGATTAGATTACAAGAGCTATGATCTGATTAGTGGCTCCATCCATTGATATGAACCAACTGTGCATAACTATAATAGGTATCCTGTGACTGGAAGAAGAAAGTCATGGGAGTGTGCCTGTGGAGTATATATATTTTGTCCATGGTAAGTGGAGGGAGGTATCTCTGATTCCTGTTTGCCATGTTCTGAGCTGCTTTCCTCTGCCACACCCTTCTGCCATGATATTCTGCCTCATATCAGGCCTAGAGCAATGGAGTCAACAATCTATGGACTGAGGCCTCTGAAACTCTGGGTCTCAAATAAAATTTTTCTCCTTTATATTTTCTTGTTATATCTTTTGGTCATAGTGATGAAAAAGCTGACTAAAGCCCTCCAGTCAATGGAAGGATGATTTTAACTAATAAAATTGGAGCAAGATTCAGGATCATGAATGTTTCCCCTCACTATAAATGTGGGTATTTTAATCAAAAATATTTCCTTTTTGTATTTAGAGACAAACAAATGGTTAACATTGGTTGATATTAGATTCCTTTAACATGTTATCACGTAAAACAATTAAGCATTATAATAGTTGTGGTCCTTCAAGGAAAACTGGTTTCAATTAATTATACTCATTATTTCCTACTTTAATTTCACACTGTCACCAGGAGACAATTCTACCTCCTTTGTCACAAATAGAGATAAGCATCTTTGGGACTTCCTTTGTTTCTTGAAGCAAAATATTGCAGACACATCTTGACTCCAACTATTAAAACATGAAATTGCTGTGTCTCCACAGACTCTTGGCATGTTTTTATAGAAAAGGATGTCAGAGACCAAAATATAGTCATGTTTCTGATGTTTCTTCATATATTCTGGAGACATAGCATATTGATCCTAAGGTGGCTAGAGACATCTGTAGTAGGGACAATATTTACCATATTTTAATACTCATTATTTTCATTTGTCTTGATTTAATAAAGCTCTCCTTTAGAGGAAGCATGGTGCTTAATGGCACAAAGTCTTGAACTATAGTGCTTATGTTTACCCCTTGAATTCACAGGTAATGAACAACAAGACCCTTGGTGACTTACCAAGGATCTCTCTATATATGTCTGTTATCTATTCTATTCTTTATGCATTACTTACCTCATATGTATAATAGGGGTAATAATGGTGCTTATATAATAAGGTTGTCAGGATAAATGAATGTTTAACTATTTGAGAATCACATTGAAAAGTGCCTGGAACAATTAATGTTAGTTAAAGTTATCAAAAGGAAAGCTCCATGATAATTGTTCTCCTCTCTTATTAAATTTTGTATTACACATTACACATTATCACATCCGATGTGTCCCTAAATTAGTATTGCTATGAAATATACAAATCTTTATTTTTCACTTTCTAACCTTTGTTCAGGTTCCAAGTAGTACAATTCTATATCATTTTTCTTGCTGTCTTCACTTTAGCAGCCAATATGGAAAAGAAAAAAAAAAGTCTCAGTTATTTACTAAAGTAACTAGGACACCGAATGTACCAGATATAGAATCCACATGCAAGATTTCTATGAAAGCCATGACAAGGACAAAAAAAAGAATAATATGCCTTTGAAGTTTTGTGTGTAAGTGCTTTAAATGGTTTAATGTCTCAGGTGTCATTATTTATCTTTTATCATGGGAAGATTTAAGGTTGAATTAAGATTACTTAAATGCCTTTAGATGATGTAGACACTTTACTTTGTTTCCTGGCCTACTCTGATTTGTCCATCAAAACTGTCCATTCCCACTGAGGGAAAGTGATTATCATAATGCAGATAAACAAAATAGTAAATGCAGGCCTTGCTAGGACTCCTTAGGCTTCATTCACAAAATCAAATTTTAAATAAAATTATCCTTTGGGGAATTTATTGTAATAGAAGTTTGCAGATTTTTATAATGAATATATTTTATATATAACATTTTGAAATTTTGTAAGGTTCTTAAACATTATTTTTTTACTTTGCCACTCAGTTATTAGAAAATCAAAGATATTGTTTTGATTTTAAGAGAAAATAATTGTTCTTTTTTTTTAACTGAAGCATCATGGGAATTATATTGATCAAGTAGCCAGGTCCTAGGTGTTAACTGATGATGAAAGTGAATTGGCTTTATTCTCCCCTCCCCTCCATCCCTTTTTGCTTTTTCTTTTCTATTGAGTTACACACCATAATGAATGGACATTATGTAAGTCCATCAACTAGATATCCTTATCTTAAATAGTATTTTTGCTCTGATTATTTCCTCAGGAAAAAGTTAGAAAACATATGACTAAATACTGATTGACTCCTATCACCAAAATCACTTCTACAGTTAAAGTAGAACTTCAGCCATAGGAGTCCGTATATGGGGTTTTCCTTGTGCATCCACAGGATACCTAGCTTGACAAAAATCAGAACTGTGAATGGAGAATAATAAAGAGCCTATACTTACTATATACATTTAAATGTCTCTCTATTCTATTTATACTTGAAAGCTTACATATGCCAAAGTGTTTTTTGTTCTTGTTGTTGTTGTTGTTTTTCACTATTTCTGTTTATTCTATCATTTCTCTTTTTCTGTTTTTTTTTTCTTATTGGATATTTGAGTAGATATAAGAATTTCATTTGGATGCTTCATAATGTTTTTGAATATATCCATTTTTACAGATACTTTAGTGGTATATCTAAGCATTACACATGATGCACAGTGTTTTGTTGTTGTTGTTGTTTGTTTGTTTTTTTTATTTTGAAGTTTGAGGAAGTGTAAGAATCTTAGCATCTTTAAGTGATTCACTTGACACAATTTTCATTATAATTATATTTTGTGGTTTTTCTACATACATCGACAATCACATGGGACAATGCTATAATATTTTTATTCAACCACAAAAACACATGAAAATCTCAAGAGAAAAAAGAATGGCTCTTTTATTTACACATACATAAAAATATAAAATGAGAAATATTTTATCACTTTTTTTCTCTTTAAAGAACTTTCTTTAGTCCATCTTTTGGGGTAGGACTACTGCTGACAAATTTTATAAGTTTTATTTCATATGATATTGTCATCATTTGATTTCTTTTTCATATCTGAGAATATTGTCAGTTGATATGAATTTTTGGTTGACAGTTCTCTTTCTTCCACATCAGAGATGTGTTATGCCAATTCTTTCTTGCCTCCATAGTTTATCATGAGAAATCTGTTGTCATTCAAATTGTTCTATTTTTTTTTTCACTGCTCATTTTTTGTCTTTAGTTTTCAGAAGTTTGACTATCATGTCTTTGAAAAGATTGTTTTGGTTTCATTGTGTTTATAATTTGATCATGTTCTTGAATAGGAGGTTTATGTCTGCTGCAAAATTAAGGGAATTTTAAGCTATTATTTTTTGGAATGCCTTTTTGAATTTCAAAATTATATCTGTGTTTCCTTGCATACCATTGCTTTGGTCCTATCATCATTGACCAGTATGTTTCTTCTATTCAGTCTTCTGAGTCTTCTCATGCTTCTTCTGTGTACAATGTCCAGAGTTGATAGCTGTCTTTAATGAAAGAACCAAAAGAACACTGTCTACAACAATTTGGAAGTAGAAACTTTTTTTCTTATTAAATTTTATTTTATAATTTTGCTTAGTATTTATCCTGGAAGTTGTGCTTTTGAATATCACCAAAAATACTAGGAACCCCTCCATCCCTTAACCTTTAGATATTTCACTTTATTTTTTTCACCTTTGTTGAATATTTTATTAGGTACATAAACTATGTAAACCACTAGACTTTTCTGACATATTTGCTCTTTTTAAAAAAAAAAAAATTATGGATAAAAAAATGTGGCATTTATACACAATGAAATATTACTCAGCACTAAAAAATAACAAGATCATGGCATTTGCAGGGAAATGGATGACATTAGAGCAAATTATGTTAAGTGAAATTAGCCAATCCCTAAAAAATAAATGTCGAATATCTTCTCTGATATAAGGGAGGTGACTCAAAATGGGGTAAGGAGGAAGAGCATGAGAAAAAAAATTACCTCTAGATAGGGAAGAGAGGTCAGAGGGAAAGGGAGGGAGAATGGGAAATGCATGGACAATGGAAGGAGACCCTCATCCTTATACAAAATATATGTATGATGATGTGAGAGGAAAAAAAGAAATGTGTCACATTAGATTGGGTAGAGACAAGTGATGGGAAGGGAGGGGAGAGGAAAGGAGGATAGGAAGGGCAGCAGAATAAAAGAGACACTAGTATTGCTATGGGTATATACGTGTCTGTATAATCAATGTGATTCTGCAACCTGTACCCTCAGAAAAATGAGTATATGATATGTCAAGATGATTGTATTGTCATGTGTAACTAATAGATATTTCACTTTAAAAATGAAAAATAAAATGATTCTTTGGATAATCAAAAGGTCACTAGTTAATACCTCAGTGGATCTGGAAGCAGCTGAACGGCCACAGTGTCAGAGTAGTTTATTGTGACCAAAACCAAAAAGAAAGCAACAGTCCAGAGTTTCCATCACTTATTACAATAATATAAGTCAAAGTCTAACCTGGAGAAAACATGAGAATCATGTTTTCTATTTTCCCATGGAATAATACCTGTGAAGACCCAAACAAATAGGAGGGATAGAAGTAGAAAAGGAACAAGTGCTGACTCAAAGTGAAAAAGTTTTCAATTTTCTACTCCCTCTGTCCTTGCCTGCAGAAGTGCCTGAGAAATGCCTTTGACAAAATTGCTAATAGAGAAGCATGAAAATGGAACCACCCAGGCAAGGGATGCAGATAAACATAGGGGCTGCCAGGTGAAGGGGCTTGAAGCCTGACTGCGACTCCTTTCAGATACTGCAAGATGGGTAAATGAGGCAGCTCTTCCTTATGAGACCTGCCAGGTAAAGTCCTTGTAGTTGTCTACAGTAAGGTCTAAAAAAATTATAGAGAGATTTTAGCTACCACCCAGGCTCCTTGGAAAAATTTAAAAGTTCCAGCAATTTTTAAAAACATTGACATTTCTATCTTTAATTTCAGATAAAATAATGATAGTTAGAACACTTTGATGAGTTTCAATAATCCTAAAGATATAAGTGGCAATCATAATTAGTATAGTTAAAATTTTGAAGCACGTAGCATTAGATATTGTAACAGTACTGTGAAACAACCTATACAAAAATCAGTCATTCAGGATTTTTCTTCTTTGTCACAACCACAGGTCCAAAAGAAGACTGTGCATGGCTAATATACAACGGCCCGTTTGAGCAGCTCCACTTTAAGCAAGGAGTGGGATTTCATTCTAGGCTGCATTCTAGCCCACAGACAGGGCTCAAGTGTATTAGATACATTTTTCTTTATGAACTTTAGGGTGAAGAGGAAGCAGAGCCCTATAATATGCTATCATCATAATTCATCAGACAAAAGAGCAGGTAAAAACACCCAGCATATTTAAATTCTTTTTTTCTTTTCATATTTTTTGATATTCCTTAGGCCAAAGTGAACCAAATGCCCAAGACCCTAAATCCATGCTGCAGCATGTAAAAATAAGTATCTTTTTACAAAAAAAAAATTACATATATATAATTTAGATATGAGCATACACATAAAATATATATGTGCATATATTTTATATGTTTATATATACATATTTATATAAATTATAGTTTATATATACATTACATTATGTATAAACTTTAATGAATTATGTGCAAACATACACTTGATCATATAAATGTGTATATGTTTATATATATATATATATATATATATATATAAAATGAAAAGAGAAGATGACAATATTTTAGAGCTTTTCTAAACATCAAACAGTACATCTTTAAGTATTTCATAGATATTAAATATTCATCCACTTGCACTATACCAGTTACCTGTTGATAATAAAAATTACCACATATTGAAATAAATCCACATACATCTATTACCTCACACTTTCTGTTTCAGCATATCTCAGAGCAAGATTCAGATCTCACATGTGGTGATAAAGTTAACTTCCTGTTGACCGACCTCATGGTTATCTTCCAAACTCATGAGGTTTTTGACATAATTCAATACCTTGCAGAATTGATGTCCCCAGTTTTCACTGGATGTAATCTGTGGCCCTACTTAGGCACATTCACAGGCTCTTTTGCAACATGGCCACTCATTACTTCAAAGTCAGAACAAACCAAATCTCAGAAAAGACCCAGCTCCTCTCTTCAGGGCTCCTGATTAATTCAAAATCAACTAACTTAAGGTTTTAATTACATCTGCATTGTGAAATGCAATGCAGTTTTATGTCATTAATATTGACTAAAAGAAAAATAAACTGTTAAGGTCTGTAAACAAGTCAAAAATAACACCTGGTATTTTGCTAGGGGAATGTTAGAGTTCGTAAACAAGTCTGGATGGTGCCTGGCAAAATGCCAGAGGGAGTGGTTTGTGAAGTAACAAAAGTGAGCCATTAAGTGTGGAGATTCCTTATTGGTTGACTGATGTATCTAGTTTATGCTAATTAAGATAAGCTGTGCAAAATGTATAAATAGCTCTGTTGTCCTACAATAAACGGCTCCTACTCCTGCTGTATCAAGTACACAAGTTGTTTGTCACCCCCCCTGGTTATTTTGCTGCAGCAGGACTGCGGCAATAAACAATGTTCTTTTATTTAAAACAGCAAAAATATCAATTAGAAGAAAAATATGTAGTTCAATTCATTTTACTGCCTAAAAAACAGTATAAAACAAATTCTTCCATGTAGGAAGTTAATTTTTGGAATACATACAAAAGAAATACAAAGACTATGAAGGGTAAATTGTAAAAAAATTTAGTGGAATAAGCTAGCATTTATGAACAACCATCCATATGTACCTCTATGTGTTCTTTCATGTCATAGTAAATTTTATTTGTATATAGTAATAGTAGTAGTGGACAATCTCTTGATAGATTTGTATATTTAGTTGACTTTTTTGTTTGTTTGTTTGATGGATCTTGGATTGTCGCTTATTTACTGTTTGTTTCCTGTCTTTCAAAACAGATAAGAACAAGATATTTCTGCTGATTTGGGTTACCTAGGGCTGTTTCTAGCATATAGACTATTTTCAAAACATATTGTTTGAATCATTGATGTTATTACATTACTTTTTATCTTTGCAAAAGTCTTGCTGATTGGCTTGTATAAATGAAGAAAATAAACTTTAGCAAATTTAGACAACTCTCTCAAGGTCTTCCCAAGTAGGTATATTAAATATATAAGATTTTAAAAATGGGAAAATACAAAAATAAAAAATGGATAAAGTATTATCATAAATTTAAAAAAATATGAAGGTGGAATTAACTTTTATACTGTTATTTATTGAATTTTTGTCTGTTTTAGAAGTTTTAATTTTTCAGAAAAATTTTAAAGATAGTATAGAGAGTTCTTGCTATGGTCTGAATGCTTTCTTCATCTTCAAAATTCATTAGAAACCATGTCTCCTAAAACGACAGGTGGTGGGGTCTTTATGAAATAATTAGATGAGATCATGAGATTAGAGCCCAGATGGTTAGTGTCTATTTAGGAGTTCTGAGAGAACTTAATTTCCCTTTCTACCATGTGAGAAAATAAGAAAATTGCCAAACAATTCAGTATATGGTAAGAGCCAGTATATGGCTCTTACCATATACTGAATCTGTGGGCATTTGTTCCTTGAACTTCCTAGCTTGCAGAACCATGAGAAATAAATGTTTGTTGTTTAAATCACCCAGTTTATTATATTTTGTTTCAGCTTTCAAAACTGAATCAGACAGTCCCTATATACCCCCAAATCCAGTTTCCCTATTATTATCATCTCACACTAGTTTGGTAAATGTATCACAATTAATGTCATAGTGTTGATATATTATATAGCTTTATCTGGCTGTAGCCATCTTCATGTATAATTTTCAGACTATCCCAGATCCATCCTGGTTGATTTTCCTTGAATAATGTCCTAGTGTTCTATGAAAAAAACAAAACAATTGAAGTATTTGTAGCTCTATTGCACAGCCCCTGGTGCAATAAGTACCACAAATGTTCCCTACATTTTTTTATATAATCTTGAGATAAAATGTGTATGTTCTAGCTTGGATGATGCCACTTTGATTCTGACCATTATGTAATGAACCGAATTGTTGGGATCCACCTATCTTGTTGCAATCTAAGACATGTTTCTGGTCATATATCCCCTATAAGTTGTACTTTGTGCAATCCTGGATCTGTCTGCCTCCTGGCATCTTGCATCTGTTGCTCATACATTGGGACCAAGATTTTCTGGGAAAAAAAAAATGTCAAGACATCCAGGATACCTAGGAAATGTGCAAGGGTAAGGAAGCTTCCTTAGGAGAAATCCTGAACTGACTATTTAATTCTCTATGGGAAGGGGTGGCTCATATAAGAAAAGTTCCCAGCTCACCATGTGACACTGTGAAATTGTAGCTGGGTTTGAAGCAGCTCTTTGCTGAATGTTGTTTAATCCACCATGATAAGAAAGAATGGCATTTTGCTGCTACAGTGGGGAGACTGTTGCCATAATCTGTTTAGCCACTAGAAAAGGAGTTTCAATGTGAATGAGAAACACATCTCTCTGACCCCTCTTAACCCCTAACCTGACCAGCATGCCAAGGTAGAAACCTTAGCTTGCCACTTTCTGGGCACGTTTGAATAGAATTAGAAGAGAAAACAGAAGAGAAGTAGTATATCAAGGCCAGAATCTGATGCAAAAAAAAAAAAAAAAATGGACTCCCTGAAAAGGAGGGGAATGAGGCAAAACCTGAGCCTGTGGGATTGAAATACTACAAGATGAAAGCACCCTACCATGAGCCTTTTTTCCCTGACTCTACTGTTAATGCAACACAAGGAAAGACATAGCATATGCAGAAGTAGTATGGAATCCTAACTGTTGGGGAATATACTGCAGGAGAATTTCTACCCATAGGAAAAAATTAAAAATTAAATAACTATCCCATGAAAGTATGCCATCCGGGTGAGACTCTAGGACATAGGATGCTACAGCATTTTTCTAATGGGAAATGAAGCTAAGAAAATGAATACTATTTAAAAAATCCATCTGGCCCATAAGCAGTGCTTATATAATACCCACAAAGTACAAGGAAATCATTGTACTATGGATTGTCTCATTGTGGCCTGTGACATACCATTTATACTCAAGTGTTTCAAGAACCAGATAAACCTATTTTATGATTAGAATGAACAGTAAACTGTTATGAAATAAACTTCTGTGATGGGATTACCCTTGTCTTTCCCTTCTCAACCTGATTGTTGACACAATATTTATAATATGGGACAAAATGAACATGTTTGGGACAAGGTGAACCTCATCATAAAATATGACAAGAAAGGGAGCAAATAAGAACAAGAAAAAAAAATAAGAGGTCAACTAAAATAACCAGGAAACAGAAATTGCATGATTTGTTCCATGCTGACATCCCCCAGGGAAACTATAGATATATCACCTAATGCAATCTTGGTAGTCTTGTGGAAGGAACTTAAGCCCATACAATAGTGCCAACTTTTACTTCTCTTCTTAAAAAAGACAAGATATCTCTATGTTCCAGCATTGTCTGCTATGTGGGTGTATACCCCCAATCGCTATGATTAGGGATGTGAACAAGATCACTGCCAAGTGTAATCTATAGGGGACAACCAGAGACCTCATGTGAAACTCACTATTTATTGGTTCTCCAAGAGCAAGAAGAACACAACTGATCTGGTAGATCCAAGTGCCAAATGTACACTAATACACAGTGATCAAGAACATTTTCTGGGGCCTTGAGCAATTATTAACTAATATATGAGTAAGATCATCAGAGTAAAGCAAGTATTATTGCTTCTAGAAATTTGGAGAGCACACTCCATTCCATGTAGGTAAGAATTGTCCCATTCTCTCAAACATTTTACAGATAGATATTTGATTAGGAAAAATTAATAAACTCTATTGAGGAGTTTCAAATCAAAGTGTGCATAGTAAAGACAGTATTGAGAGAAAATAAAAATGGAATTCTGCTTGCCTTCTTACTTCTAGGAGGCTAGTAAATACTGGGTAGTACATGCTGCCATGCTGAGACTGAAGCTACCATAAAAATAGCTGGAGAGGCTTGAAATTTTACAACCTGCCCGTAGTACCTACAGTAGCCCAGTCTGGCCAGTGAAAAAGCTGGATGCAACTTGGAGAATGACTGTTAACTCTAAGGTGCTATGTACGGTGATTCTTCCTCTCCAGGATGCAGTGCCTAACATTACTAAGGAAGTGAAAGAAAAAAAAATCACATCCTCCCTTGGCACTATTTGTGCTGCCCTGTTCCAGATTCACCTCATTTCATTTGCAGAATTGTTATTACAGAGTTACAGAACAAGTCTGTCCTCACATGAGAGGGAAGACAGTAGACATTTTAGTATTGTCCTGGGGCACCTAAACCTTCTTACTGTCTGTCATGACATGGTGCCTAGGGAGCACATTTTGTTCTCACTCCCTACAGATACTACCTGGTTACATTTTATCGATGGTAATTATACTAATTGTGAAGATGACATCCTCTTTTGGGACAAAGTAAAATGCCTGTGCACTCACCTATGCATGTGCATGAAGAGATGGACTGTCAACCCCAATAGTATTCAGGGTCTTGGACCATCCATAAAGTTCCTAGAGGTGGTCTGGTGAGATAAGATCCTTTTAATTCTGGGCACAATAAGACATAAAAAAACCAAAATTTCCCTATTGCCTATATGTTTAGAATGTATAGACTTTGGGGGGGGAGGGAACTATTGGGTTGTTAGCAAACTTTTCTTTTTTAATTGGTTACTTTTTGTCCAGTTTCTGGACTCTATTTTGACTTTCAGTGAGTTTCCTGAAAGCTCTTGATGCTTCATGTGCAAGATTAGCTGTAAACTGAAAGGTTAAGTGTTTATTTCAAACTTCAAAATATGTATTTTTTGTTCCTGTCTGCCCAGAAATTCTAAGCAGACTGCTTATTTTCTCTTAACCTGTGGTCCCTTTAGCTATTTCAGTACTAGATGGTGCCATTAGTCCAGGTTTGCTGGAGGCCACTGTTAGAGTGCTGTCACTGTTTCAACACTAGAGGGCGATCCAATCACAGGTTAGTCCCAAATTTGCCATTGGCATGTTGTACACTCTGACCAGGAAGATTAGCTAAAAGTAGTAGTGTGTCCCAGCCAGCATCTCTATGGGGCTGGCATAGACAAAGACACCTGGTCCACAATCACAATGCCATCGTCAGATACTGGAATTCCATAGGTTCTTGGCAGAAAACTATGGAAAACACAAAACCAAGATTCCTATGCCACCATCCTTATCTCCTCAATACTGTCATACCACCACATCACAGGACTGAAGACATATTAACACAGGTTTTCTCTGCTGAGATGAACTTGAGACCCAAGATAGAAGCAACCAACTGAAGGTAATGATGGCCAGAATAAAAATCTGATAGTCTAGTACTGATTGTCTTCACCTTGCAGTAGAGCTGTTCAGAAGCCTTGTACACAGGCAGGTGTGGGGATGGAAGCCAATAGCCTGTACCTTTTGTTAGATTTTAACAGTAAAATTCTGATCTCCAAAGCAAAACCCTGTGCTTACTACCCTGTCATAACGGCTGTGTTGGAGAAGGAAATCCCTTGACCAAGGTTGATGCTAAACTGGATCACACCTGAGAGTTACAACCTCAAGGACCTGAATAGTCTTTAGGTTGCAACCCAGTTCATGCTGTAGCTGGAAGTGGTGGAGGACAAAACATAAATTGATTAAAATATTTTTTAATTTTCACTTGAGATTTATTTTTTGATTCATGTATTTGGAATTATTTAATTTCCAAAATTTAAGGATTTTTTGTTATATCTCTATTGCTGAATTATTATTAAATTTCATTCAGCATATATACTTTGTATGACACATACTCTGTTTGAAACATTTACTGTGTGTTTTGTGGTTCAGAAAATGTCTAGACTTGTGCATGTCCATGTTAACATGAGATTATGTTTCCTTCTATAGATGAATGGAATATACTAAAAATATTAATCAGATCAATCTAATAATTCATTTTAATTACATATACACACATT
Organism: Ictidomys tridecemlineatus; assembly: GCF_052094955.1. Lineage (NCBI taxonomy): Eukaryota > Metazoa > Chordata > Mammalia > Rodentia > Sciuridae > Ictidomys > Ictidomys tridecemlineatus. The sequence continues at coordinate 89,363,904 of NC_135484.1, read as the reverse complement.
TGTGTGTGTTTGTATGTATGTATATGTAATTAAACATTTACATGGCCTGATTGTTTCCTCAAAGAGTAAAACTAGGATCTTCAAGGCTGCAATTATAGTAGTGGACTTTTACCTTTTTTCACTGTTGTAAGTTTTACCTCATATAATCTGGCACAATTATAAGGTGCACATGTTAAAATTGTTAGGTCTTCCAAGAGTGTGCAAACATTTACCATTATGTAATATTCCTCTATGGTCTTCATTATGTTGTAATATGGACACCTTCTAACTGTATTTCTAATCCATCCCTCTGTCCTGCATAATGTTTTCTATCCTGTCACTATGAACATAATTGTCATAATAGTAGTAATATAAACATGAATAACCACATATCTTTTTCATCAATAAAAAATAGAATAGAATTTGTTTACATTAATTCATTATCTCTGAATTTCCTTTTGCTTTAAGTAGCTGCAGTTCTTGTTTAAATTGTTTTAGTTCTCCCTGAAGAATTTACTGTGAACTTTCTTAAGAGCAAATGATTTGGCAATGAGTTCCCTTCATTTTTTTTTCTTATTTTTTAAAATCTTTATTCAGTTTTGATGTGTAATGTTCTGGATAAAGGAGTTTCATGGTTTTCTACTTCAACACTTTAAGTCTGTCTTCATTTTGCTTCTATAGTCCTCTATTTTTCTTTTTCAGGAAAGCAGAAGTGTTTACCTCCATGTTAGTCTAAGACTTTGTATGTGTCTTTGTAGTTTGTTTTTGAAGTTTGTGTATGATGTGCCTCTTTTCTTCACCTCTTTTCATTTCAGTTCAGAAAGTTCCTATTGACTTATATTCACCTATATTCAAGCTGTGGCTCAGCAAACCGGGAGGCCTCTCTGTTGAGACAGCTTTAATAAGTCATGTCCACCATAAGGAGTCTTCATTTGTTTCGGTACTTCTTTTTTTTTTTTGGCAGAGTACTGGGGATTAAACTCAAGGGCACTCAACCAATAAGCCACATATCTAGCCCTATTTTGTATTTTATTTAGAGACAGAGTCTCACTGAATTGCTTAGGGCCTTGGTATTTTTCATTTCAAGTATTTTCCTCTGGTTCTTGATGTCTTTGCTTTGGTTACTCCTTCATCCTTGGCACATTACCTGTTGCCTACTGTTTCCATTAGAACATTTAATATATGAATCATATTTGTCTCAAACTCCCTATCTGATATTTTCATTGTCTGTTTTTCATCTGACTCTAGTTATGACTCTTCTCTGCTTCATACTGTGCATTTTTCATTGGTTTTTACTATACTTTGTATTTTTTATTGTTGTTGTTGCAAGCTAGGAATGTTGTATTGGATAATAAAAACTGGAGTAAGCAGGCCTTTAGTGTGAGGATTTATGATGATATAGATAGGGGTTGGCCTGAGTTTACTGTTTCCTGGAGTCTTAGGTGTCAGGGAATGCAAATGTCTTTTGTATCTTAATTTTGACTCCTTTTTTGACTTTGAAAGTCCATAAATATTCTGTTTCAGAGATCCTACATCTTTCAGGTCTTCTGACTGTAGTCACTGATATTGTGCAGGAGCCCTTTTTGTTTCATGGTAAAGTTAGAGCGAGGGAAATCATTTTAATCACATAATTAAATCTCAATCTCGTGGATCCAGGACTCTGGTCTTTCAAAGTGTTTCTCTGATAGTATAGAAGCATTCCTTTTCTTAAATCAACACAAAGGCTTGGAGGGTCTAAAGCCTGAATATGTTTCTTTTAAAGTCTTTTTCCATGAAAAGTGATCTTTCTTCCGGAAAACGTTTTGCAGTTATTTTATAATGATTATTTTCCTTCTCGTATTGCTAAAGACAGGAAGAGATCTTTCTTGGCTCTTCACCATGTGAAACTGGAAGAGTTTTGGACTTCACATCTATGAAAGTTTTGGGGCTCTCCCAAGACTACAGCCTCTAGATTTTCTAACTCTCATGCCAGGATACTCTCGGCTTCCAGCAATTCATCAAATTATTCCTTAAGTATTTCTACCAGTTTGTGTTCCAGCAGCTTTGTTCCAAGTAAGCAGATCCCTGTGTAATTCTGTTCTGTATTCACATAACTTTTCAAATTCTGGGAAGTCAGTTTGCTCTACAATCTCAATTTTCAGGTTAATCTTTTAAAAAGTTATTGATTTTAGTATGTTCAGTTTATTTTGTTTGTTCATTGAAGATCAAAAGTGTTTACCTCCAAACATATTTGTTATAGCTCAAAGTGGAAGCTGTTCTTTACACATTTGACAGGGAAAAAACAAAGAGCAAAAACAATTGCTGTGCTGACATCCATAAACAAGCTTTTCAAAAATTAATAATGCTAACAAAATTTAATGCCTGTGCATTAATATACAACTGCATTTTTAGTGAAGAGTATGTTCAAATATACAACTCCATAGGTATCAAAGGCTTTAGGAATGTAAAAATATCTCCCCTCTATTTCATGATCATTTTATAACTTTACAAATGACTGATTGACAGTTATTATAGCAGAATAAATTTTAATTTTGTGATATATGATATTTTATGATATATTTGTGGTGACATATATTATTTTGTGATATAATATGTGAACTTAAGAGTCTTTTATATAGAGATCATTTAATAAAAAAATTCCGAAGAAATTTTAAAATGGTGATTTTTCAGTTGGTAGTACAATCAACTATTTATAAGAAAACAATTAACAGAATTAATGAAATATTCATAATTCATTTATTCTATTGAATTTTGATTACTTTAAATTATTATTAGGCAAACTAATGAGCAAATAAACAATAATAAGCACAATGGCCAAATAAACAATGTAGAAATTAAGTTGAACTGATTTTTTACATTAAGTGGAAAACAACCTATAATATTGAAGAACTATGCATTCATTATTTACTTGATTTTGTATTACTTTCTGCAAACAATATAAATTAAATACTTTGTCCTTTTTATACACATTATCAGATCCAGAAATGGTAAAAATTTCACAGTCAATATTTTTAAAGTTTTAATTGGTACTTTATATCAGCATGAATGACCTCCTATTGCTTCTTGCACTTTACAAAATCGTACAATAATCCTGCTGTCTTAAGTGAAAGAAGTTCTTCCAAGATTTATAAGCTCATGACCTGCTATTGTTCTTTTCAAGCTACTATGACCTTCTTGGCTCATCATTCATTTAATAAAATGAATTCTCTTTTATTGTGGTGTTAAGTCTCTATGTTTAGAAAACCAGTGACCTTTCCCTTATAGTCATGGTGTTTTTATAAGTCTACCCTTCTTTAAAACTAAAATCAGTTGACATATTTGAATCTTTTCTTATCTGCAGGAGAGTAAGCAAACTCAACAACTGCCATTCCTAACTTGAAATCTTGACAAGTTATATAAAAGCCCAAGACATACCTGTTTTGTAGGTTGTGTTAAATTAAATGTTGTTCAGTCACTGTCCAAAGGCACTATCTATTAATGCATATTGTACCCCAGAAGTATTTATAATCGAACACTATTAATATTCTTCATATATTTTATGCAGTTTTTTGGTATAGATGATTGCATTATTTTTTAAGTGTAAGTGTTTTTTTGTTTATCGTGTTCTTTATATCTGATAACCACATTCCTAAGGTCTTTTATCATGTTATGTAATCTTCTATGCCAGAATATTTTTCATCAGGGTTATATATGCTCTAGATAGTAAAAGTGATGGTAATCTACAATGTTCTCCCTTTGGCAATATATCTTCCAAGTCCTAGTTATATAAAAGAGAAACTGTCTTGCAATGTGCTCCTTTCAATTACAGACTTTATGATTTGCACTCCCTTACCCATTTTAATGGATGTGTATGATAGGGTTTTCTTAATAATTAAAAACTAAACTGGTAGAAGCTTTCCAAAATGTTTATGAATGTAAAGAAATAAAATAAATTTAATATATTTTACATAATTGGTTGGGATTTTAAAATCATAATTATATTATCTCCTCTTATCCATACTTTTGCTTTCCATTGATTTTTTTCACCTAGAGTCAGATGTAGTCCAAAGATATTAACTAGGAAGTTTCAGAAGTAAGCAATTAAAACTTTTAAGTTGTATGTTCTGGGTAGTATGATAAAATCTCACACCATTTCTCCATTCTACCTAGGACATGAATCATCCCTTTTTCCAGTATGTCCAGGCTGTATACGCCATACAACTATTACTTGCTTGGTGGTGGTCATCTTGATCATCAGATTGACTATCATGATTTCACAGTGCTTATGTTCAAGTAAAGTGTACATATAGTCTAACACTGAGTCACAATGCTTATGCTATTCACCTTTCCTAATCTCATAACATGGACATTGTATTATCTCACATTATTACCAGTAGGGTGAGTATAGTACAATAAGATGAGATATGGGGATGTAGAGATCACATTCACATAACTTTTATTACAGTGTACTTTTATAATTAATGTATTTTATTTGTAGTTATTATTATTATTATTATTTTAATCCTGTACCTTATTTGTAGATTATTTACCATAGGTAAGTATGCATAGGAAAAAGATACTATATATATATATATATATATATATATATATATATATAGGATTAGGTATGACATATGGTTCTGAGAGACCACTGAGAATCATATAATATATCTCCCTAGGATAAAGTGAGACAAAGCATTAAAATTAAAATAGACTCTCAGAATGCATCTTATTTTATTCTTAATTAATTTATTTATATTTTATTATGATTCCATAAATCAACCCACACTTGGAGAAAAGTGAGGATGTCCAATTACACTTACTTTTATAAGTGAGGACTAAACAAGAATTAAAACCTACTTAGGTAATGTAGCAAACAAAAAATAAGCATGAAAAGTAATCATAAATTTATATTCTCAAAATAAAAGATAAAAAACAAGTAATGATGTGCTTTACCTTAACATTTAGTATAAAAGAGAACATTTAATGATATCCTGTTCCATGTAGAAACTTAATGAAACAAGTCTATGTAATTGGTACTATCATTAACTAATTTTATAGATTAAAAAACGAGGTTTAAAGGATTTTTGTAAAATTCCCAATTGTCTCAGATAAGGTAAACAGAATAAGTTTTTATTATGATTATATTGAAATAATTTAATTTAATAAAATACTACCTGGGTTGGAAGCAGTAGCACACACCTATAATCCCAGCGGCTCAGAGGACTGAGGCAGGAGAATCACAAGTTCAAAGCCAGCTTCAGCATTTTATCGAGGCCCTAAACAAATAACTCTGTGAGACTCTGTCTCTAAATAAAATACAAAATGGGCAGAGGATGTAGGTCAATGGTTAAGTGCATTTGGGTTCAATTCCAAGTACCCCAAAATAAATAAATAAATAAAATACTATTGTGTTTAATTTTTTTTTCATTTTAGCTGATATAGAAAACACAGAAGTTGTACATGTTAATGCTGTATCATATAATTTTGATACGTGTATATATTCTGTAATGTTTAAATCAAGCTAAGCATTTATTGCCTCAAATTTTATCAATTTTTTGCAGTAAAAACTTCTAAAATATTTCTAGTTTTTTGAAATATGCAGTACATAATTTTTAGCTATACATACTATAATTTGCAATACTATCCCAGAGGATTTTTAATATCAACTGACCAATGTTTTTCCATTATTCCCCATTCCCCTACACTTGCCCCTATACCAATTCTACTCTCAACTTCAATGAAATCTTTTTTTTTTTTTGTATTTCACATATGAGAGAGATCATAGAACACTTGTATTTTTGTGCCTGTCTTATTTCAGTTCCAGAACAAGGTTTTAAACTCTCTTATTTTCACTTGGGAACCTGAATATCATATTCCCTAATTCTCATCTGTGCTATGTATCAAGTACAGTGTTAAGGAATTCATTTTCTTTCCTTTGTATGATTTGGGGGGCTAAAGCCAACTGGGATATTATTTTCCCAGTTATGGAGACTATTGAAACAGAGTTTAGAATAACTAAATGAATTGTGCCAGAGATACCCCACTGGTGAATAGCACATTATAATTTTTAATCTACATTTTACCATGCTTTTTTTGTTCTTTACCTCTGTAGTGACTCTCTTTATGAATGTAGGATTCTACTCCTCAAAGACAGTTCTATATCAGAATCCTCTCTGTCTTTGAAATAGGATGTTACTTACATCCCAGTAGCATAGTTGCTCAATGACATTTTCATTTTCAATGATCTATTGAAGTAAAGAGAGCTTTGGAATTAGCATTTAAGTGTTTATTTTATGAAGTATTGTGTGTCGTTTTCATTTTTTATTCTTCTCAATAAGATGTGTTGATTGTGGTGATAAATTCATTAATAGTACTATAATTTGGATTATTGCTTTTGTAATAAGGTTATTATGTTAGTATTTTAATGTGATAATTGTCAAATTATATAAGTAGAAAATTGTATGAATAAGTTTTGATAAGACTAAATATCCAAAATGTTACTAAAAGCATTAATATGTTTTTGAAAGCCAAACTGTCCTTTTTTGTCCTCTAACACAAGTTTCTGGGATGAGAGTTAGTGATTAAAATAATGAGCATATTTCATGGCTTTAAATGTGATGGAGTGGCACAAACTAAGCAAAGGCTTGTCATCTGAAAATTCAATATTTTGGAATGTTATTGATTATACTTTCCAAAGCAAGAACATTTTATACATCATTTATTATTTCTAGCAACAATTTTTATTACCTGTGTGTCAAATAAATGAAAAGTTTCATCTAACTGAGAAGTTGTTGACATGAGTGTATGTTACAATTGCAGTAGATTCTATCACAATTTACAGTAAAGATAGCCTCTGGATGTGAGAATTAGGGTAAGTCTTAAAGCAGAAGAATGTGCTGACAATAGTATTACAAAGTGGAATTTATATTCCATATCTACTTCATGTAGTTATTGATTATTTGAAAGATATTCTTTGTAGCACAGTCCTGGGATCCAACTTGTCTTCCCATTGCTTCTAAACTAGCTCTATTTCAAGACGCAAAAATACCTTCTAGGAAAATCAATGACAGTAAAGCTGAATACTGAAACTTTTACCAGCATACCGGAATCCCTGGTGCTTGGCCACTGATTTCCTTCTTCAGGTTAGAATAGTGAAAATACTAGTTTTGGAGGCTTAAAAATTCCCTATTACATGCCCAAAAGGTGGAAAGTAAGCAGATTTCAAACTCAAGTGGATGATAAAAGTAAAGGATAGTTCTTTACCCCTCACACTCACATACTTGAAGAACTTCAGAATTTTATAAATGTGTGACCATCATCTCATTCTCTTCAGTTCCTTTGACCTATAGCTAAAAAATAGAATCTTAGGCTCAACATTGCATCAATAGCATCAGAAAACCGGGAATGATCTGAGTATCTGTTTTAACCAACACCTCAGTTCATGCTTACATTGACTGGTTTTACAACTAGGGCCATGAGGACTTCTGACTAGGATCGACATAGATTAGAGTGGAGGTTCTATTAAGTGACAGCTCTATAGGCCTGGGCCTACATCATAAAATCGTGGAAATAATGCCATCTATCCCAAGTTAATCTTTTAAAGACAAATGTGATAATGAGTCAGAGGCATATATAAAACTCAGAGAATAGCATGTGAATAATCAATAAAGTTACATATTATTTTAGTTACTTATTGTGACACTTGGCATTGAACTCAGATCCTCACACATGCCAGAAAAAATGCCCAACCACTGAGCTATATTCCCAGCCCACAATTAAATACTACTATTAATAATAATAATAAGAAGAATTGTTATTATTACTTATATCTATGAGAAAGTTGTAAAAGCATTGACTCTTGATTGGAATGGGATGTTTTGCCAAGGCCAATGTCTCGGCTTGGCACCAGAATCACGAGGCACTCACAGCTTTGTAGGTTCAAACAGCAATTCTTTATTCCAGCTCTCACACCACCTCCACACAGGTCCAGGGGCAAACGCGTTCTGCCGTCTCCCGCACAAACCACCTACTCCACGAGGCTCTCTCCAAATCCCATTTTAATCTCACGAGAACTCAACGGGAACAAGCAGCAGGAACACCCTAATCCCAGCAGTAATCTTCAACTTCCAACTTCCCTAAAACCCATTGTCTTAAACTGGCAACGCCTTAAACTCAAGGAGCCGGTTACTTCCTCAAACCTGATCAGCTCTAAACCCGGATCTGCCTTGGTCCTTGAGCAAGGTCACCTTATTAAAGTATGCATGCAATGTCCCATCGAATGTCCTCTAAGCAGCATGGGGTACGCTTGGCAAGGAAATTTCGATGCGTCATTCCTACTTGGTAATGGCCCTCAGCAATGTTTGTACTATATTTATGGAGCAGGATAGTGTCATAGGCACTAGAAGAGCCTCTGCCATACACATTACTTAGTAAATAATTGTAAATGTTGCTTTTTGACACCCTTCTTCTCTCCTTTCACAATCTGCCAAATAAATCTCCTAAATAAATCTTCATTCAACTTATTCCCACACATTTGTAATGCCAGAGCATCTCAGTGCAAGCCAACTCATGGTTTACTTGGAATGAAGCAATTGCCTCCTAAACACAAATACAATGAAACACAAAACAAATTCACATAGTCTCTTGCCTACATAAAACTATTTTTAAATGCCACAGTGTGTTTTAAAATTCTTCAATAATGCAATTTTTAAAACACTAAAAATTCTTTTAAGCTCTGCTTTTTGCCGACTATTCCCTCTCCACCTTAAAAACTACACCATCTTCAGATCTATTGTCCAGGAACATTACATTTCTTTTTTCTCATAAAGTTTGCTGTGTCTTCCGTTGGGAATGTCTGCATACCACTTTTAGTTTTAGGTTTTAACCAAAAACAATCTCAGGTATCCTGGCTCCCTCAAACTCTTTGTAGTTCTGTACCCAAGTGATTCCTTTTGAGGAATCTGCCCCCAAACCAATCAAAAACTTAATTACCCTGGATTCCTTCCATTTTCCTCTTTATAGAATATATATGTTGTTGTGCTTAACCTATAATGCTTGTGAATATATACTCATTTTTATATCTGTTGTTAGTTTGTTTCTTGTTCATACGCACCATAACTTCAATATTCATGAAGAAATAAAACCTGTTTGTTTTGTTTTTCACTGTAGTCCCCAAGGCAAGTAAACCTATTAAAACATTAGGTACTCATTAAGTGACTCTCACCTGAATAAGTGATTGGACATTCAGATACTGCTTTTAAGCAAACATTCTATGCTCACTTATACACTTTTACTCAGAATTGATGTGCTTTCTTTTGTACTAAAAAAATTGTTCTTAGGGAAAAAATGTAGCACAGCACCATTGCTATTATTTTAATAAAAACCAAAAAAAAAAAAAACTTGCAGAATTTTCAGATCCTCAGAGCTTTTATGCTCTCCTTTGGGCAATACTCTTTTAGATGTTGACAGCATAAAATTGGTTCTGCACTCAAGTCTTCTTTCTGAAGATTATTTCTATGGATAAATCAGCAGGCCTGAGTTTTTTTTTTCCTTTAGTAAGTACTGTGGGACTAGTATTCCAATTACTCCAGGGGTTTTTGTGACATTAAGTGAGGCAATTCAAGAAATCACTAACAATATCCACTTTCAAAGTATCTTATATTTAAACTTTGAATGTTTTGCTTCTTTCCTTTTCTCTCTCTCTTTATTATTTCTTTCATTTCATGGAATTTAAGTATAGATGTTTTCAATATAAGGTATGATTATTAGTTCTTTTATGTGATTGTGTCCATTAAAGTTTGATAAATTTCCCAAGCTGTGAAAAATTTGGTTTTGCCCCATCTTTGAAGAAACTTAAACAGACTATATGCCAGTCATTCAGCACACATTTTTTTAAATCGTAAAATATTTTGAAACACAGAATATTATTATTCCTAACTTATAGATGACAAAACTAACACTGCGGGGTTAATTATCATGCTCATTATACTCAGTATACTCATTTCTTTCATTCATTTCTCCATTCAACTTGTACAAAAATGCTGAAAATATACAAGTAAGTAAAACATATGTTTGAGCTGGGCATGGCAGCCTGGTTTTAATCTCATTTATTCAGGAGATTTATGAAGGAGGATTATTAAGTTTAATATCAGATTGGGAAACATACCCTATCTCAAAACAAACAAAACACACAGGTATTGTCTCATTTCTGTAAGGAAAGACTAGAAACATATAATAAACAAGAATGCATGACATAGTAAGAAGTAATAAGTGTTGCAAAAATAAGGGAGTATAACGTAGATGTACGGGTGAGTGAAGGAGGTAGATAAATGGATATTTTATGTATTGTGCTCAGGAACAAAATGCTAGAGAGATAATTAACTTCAAAAGACAAAAGACATAGTTGTGCTCACAGTTGCAGAGGTTTTAATCCATGATTAATTAATGGTTTGGGTTTCTGGCAAGAAAGGACATTATGGCAGGAATGTGCAGTAAAACAAAATTGGACACCTATGACTAGGAAATAAAGAGAAAGAAGAGGCTAGATTCCCACTACCCCTTTACAAGGGGACTGAACTTTCTCTCTCACTAGGCCCCATTCTCTAAGTTCCACCATATCCTTATAATATCACCCTGTAATGGGGACTTTGGGGGACATTCAACTTCTGTACATAGCACTGGCTTTCCAAGAAAAGAAATAGGAAATAGGAAGGGTGAAACTATTAGAGCAAGTATAAGTTTAGCAGAAAAGAATGGTAGGATGGTATATAATTAGGCATTGTTAGAAAGGCAGACAATGGGAGCAGTTGGTTTGGAGAAAATAGTGTTCTAAAATGTGGATCTTCAAAGGACATAGAAATTATTTTAAACATTCTTTTAATTTTAACAGACATCGTTAGAGGCATGATGTTGAGCCACAGAGAAGTATGATTCTATTTTAAATAACCACTTTATTGATATATATTGACATAAGTTTCACCCTTCTAAAGTGGATAAATTAGTATTATATATAAGCATATGCAGAGTTGTGTAGCCATGATTACTATCTGTTATCTATTTTTACAATATTCCCTTCATCCTGAAAAAAAAATTCCATTATTCTTCATTATCCTATTTCCCCATCTCCTAACAACCAATAAACTTTCAGTGTAATTTATGTATTGGTATTAGTTGTTTGTTTAGTGTCTGTCTCCCTAAGCAGATTGAACAATTCATGAGAAAAGAGAAAAATACTTGACATTTGGAAGTCATGAATAAATATTGTGGTATGCATAAATGGATTATACAAAAAACACTTCTTAAAATTTTACTTGAAATAAAACCCTAGTAGTCCCATTTACCTCCAAGTGATAGTATATTGTAGTTTTTAAAAACCATATTGCTATTTTGTGTGTGTGTGTACTATACTCTAATTCAGTGTAAGTACAATTTTAATTTCCACTTAAGTTTGCTTTTGTACTTGATGAGTCATTTCTCTTTATCACCATTTACTAGAAATATTATAAAATTTGTTTTTTTACATTTTTACATAAAATATTTATGATGCTTTCACCATGGCATAAATTCAGCTCACTAATGAACATAACATCACACCACTAAACATATCACTTTGTGGGTGCATTTACTATTTCTGGTCTTCTATGATGATGAGAAATAAATGTGGATTCTTGGGGTCATTTTTCAAAGAAGAAAAAATTAATTTAATATGCATTTCTTCTTGTTTATTCATTTTGTTCTGAGATTATTTTCTACACAGTGATGTGTTGAAAAGGACAACATTGGTTTGAGATGAAATAAATGGAAATGGGCTGTGCCCACTCTCTAATTCAATGACATGCTACTATACAGTATTGTAAAACTGACATAAAGTTAATTTGGTTCTCAATACAGGGTCATACTATTTTATATCCTGTAACTTCAGATTTTTCTTATTGATAATAAAACCATGAATATCACAGTATAAACGCTAAATATACTGCAGAAATAGGAAGCTCAAAAGCCTACAGGACCAAGGAGAGATTTTAGAATTAATATAAAGGGTCAGCATATATGTTGGGCTGGAGATATCACCAAAACCCACACATAGGAGCTATTGCTTCCATGCAAAAAAAATTGTAGACTCAATATTAACAGATAAGATTTTTTAAGAAACTGGAATTCAGATTTTTAAAATGTAATATGCCCATCTTAAAAACTTTTAATTAAAAATAATTTATCAACTCGTATTTCTTCACATTTCATGAACCAAACAACATAAATCTTGATCAATTTTATACTATGGATGAGATCTGGCCTACTATATTGTCTTCTGTATGTTTGTTGATATTTTCTTTTTTTTTTATTTAATGGAAAAAATATATTTGAAAGAAAATATAAGTGGTACAGCAAATCAATCATAGTGTATCAGGATAGACAGGTTTGTATAAGGTAAAATAGCACCTCTTTGGGATAAATCTCAAAGACCTTTGAATAAAAAGCAAGGGGATAATTAAAAGAAGAAAACACTTTATATTGCGTACATAATTCCTTCCCTTATAATAGAAGCAATTCCATCTTTATCTACAGCACTGCTTCCTAAAGCCCCAAGGAAGACATCTCTGAGCTTGTGTGGGTATTGAACCTTATCATTGGCATGCAAAAGCATTAGCCTTTGGCAGAAAGGGAGGAGTGAGAATTGAATCTTCAAAATAGCTTCAATTATAGTAGCAGGATTAGTATGTAGTATTTCTCTCTGAGTTCTTACATGGATTTAAGATCTATTGCTTTTTTTTACCATAAAGTTTTAAAGTGTCTCTCTCTTTTCTGAAGAGAACAGCATTATCCTTAATTAAAACTCCTAAGAGAGCATTAGAGGTCTGTAGTTCAGATTATATTGTTTTGAGTCTTTTGATTTAAGAATTTAAGCTCATCCTGCCTCATTTCTGATTTTGTTTTAAGATTGGTGATTTGACAGGCATAGAAATCAATTTTGTGCCAAATAGCTGAATAGCTTTTTATATACTTTATACTCATACCTCCTAAACCAGCTACATGTACAGTCATATATTATTGTGAGAATAATGAGTACACAACAGGTTAAGCAAAAATTTATAGAACTGTTATTTTTCTTTTACAAAAGATGTAGTCATTAAATAAACACTTCGTAAAATTACATTGCTTGGTCTGCAGGCATTGATTACCTTGAAGCTTCCCAAATAAGAATAATGATGTTCAATGGATCAAAGAAATATTTTGTTATGAAAGCAAATATAAGCAGCCTCTATAGTCAGTTGGGCATACAGAATTAAAGCTACATGGGTTCTTCTGCACCACTCATGACTTTGAGCAATTCAGCCAATCTGAGTTTTATTTTCTTCATGACATAGTTATTAAAGGCTTGGTCAAAGAAATGAAATAGATGTGCATCAAAATCTGTGACCTACCAGTTCTTAATACGTTATACTTGGAAAAAATTTGTATATCTAAAACTCATTTTCTTTTTACTTTTTTAAATTTTATTCTAATTTGTTATATATGACAGCAGAATGCATAGATTTAGAGGACTTTCTTATCTTAGAGACTACAAGAATGGTTGCATGAAAAGAAGAATTTATGAAAGTTTGAGAAAAGCTCATATATGACATATGCTAAATAAACACAAGAATAAATACAACTCTTGTGGAGCTAAGGCCTTCCAAGGCTGGTTACCATTAAGGAGTCAGATACAATAACAACTTAAAGGCCAAAATGCAACCATGACATAGTTCAATTTTTTTTTTATTACTGTTCTTAAATGCTCAAAGGGTTTCATGCATGTACTTGCAAGCTTTTTATTTTCTAGTCTTTCCTATCAAGCTTACAAGTCAGAGCAGGAAGTCAGTAGGATCTTTGCAATACTGATAATTGGTTTTGAGTGTCAAAGCTCTTGTTAGGGAGACTAAAGCCATTCCAAATAGAGTGGCTATTCTTGGGCACTTTCTCAATGAACATTCGTAGTGTAGTACTATCTAAGCTTTCATACCTCTCAGCAACCTTTTCTCTTTTCTTTTTAAAAATTTACTTATTTTATCCTTTCACAGTGGTAGACATTTATAATGGGTACTCCAGTAATATATTCCAGGAGGATGGCAAATTCAAGATCACCCCTGGCAACTGAGACCTTATTCAGAATAAAAAACTTAAAGGGCTAATAGTATAACTCAGTGATAGAGCACTCTTTTAGTTTGTATGACCACTGAGTTCATTCCCCAGTACCAATAAATAAATAAATAAATAAATAAATAAATATTTACTTGTTTTAAAATTTACATGAAATTGTATATATTTATTATGTGTAACATGATGTTTTGAAATATATACACATTGGGGGCTAGCAAAATATACATAATTAACATATGCATTTCCTTGAAATCAACAATTTTATGGTAAGAACATTTACCATTAACACTCTTAGCATATTTCAAAATTAAAACATTTATAATGTTCAGCATACTGTGCAATAAAGCTCTTGAATTTATTTCTCCCATCTAACTACAATTTTGTATCCTTTGATTAACATCTCTCCAAACTCTTCTTCCAACCACTTTAGCCTCTGGTAACCTCCATTCTGTTTTCTTCTTTATAAAAACAGAATAAAGAGACAAAGTACAGAATGGGAGAAAATGTTTGCAAACTATATATCCAATGAGGGTTTTATATCCAAACACATAAATAATTCAAATAGTTCAATAGCAAGAAAACAATCCATTTAAAAATGGGCAAAGTATCTTAAAAGACATTTCTATAAAGACGACATACAAATAGCTTAGCTATCAGCTATCAGTACGTGTAAAATTTTTAATAATAGTAGTCACCAGAGAAGTGCAAATCAAAACCTTGATGAGATACACCCTGGCTCTGGCCAGAATAATCTAACAAACAGACAAAAAACATTAAAAAAACATTGGTGATAATGTGGAGAAAAGGGTGTCCTTTTGCACCATTGGCGACATAACAGTGGTCCACTTCATCTTTTCAATATAGCCCTTGCAGCTTATTTTAAAAGAGATGTTTTTCTTATTCTGTTCTTCCTTCCCCACCCTCCTGACCCCTACCTGGGGGCAGGAAACAAGATTACCTTGTATTATCTGTCCCAGAGCACACAACCACCACAGGAAAGAAAGGGATGTCAATGGAAAGTGTTTATCTCCAAAATTAACACATGAATTTCAACACAGCATGAGGGCATAACTGGGACCCTCTGACAGGGCACACCCAGAATATAGTCTTTGAAGAGCTTCTTTAAGGGTCAGCCTCTAAGCCAGGAGTCCCCAGTGATTCTCCTTTGCTGGCAAAGCAATAAATCTTCTTTTTCCTTTTTCTCAAAACTGAGTCCTCCTAATTAAATTTATATAAAAATATAATTTTCTGGCAAAAGTAAATACATGGACAAATATAAAAAAATGCATTATTATAATTTTGGTTTGTAATTCAACATTTTAGTATTTTATAGGATTTAGAAGGCAAAAGTCATAAAAACAATTATAAATCTATGTTAATCAGTACACAACATGTAAACATGTGATTGGTGACATTCCAAATGTAACTTATGACACATGCAGCAACATGGGTAAATCTCGTGGATACTGTATTAAGTGAAATAAACCAGTCACCAAAAGACAAATATTGTATGTTTCCATTTGGATAAGGAACATAGAACATTCAAGTTCCTAAAAATGGAAAGTAGAATGGTCAGCTGCTGGAATGGGAGAATTGGAGTTGTTCTTAATGGCATGAAGTTTCAATTTGGTAAGTTTAAAGAGTTCTGGAGATTGGTTGCACAATGATGTGAATATACTTAACATTATCAAACTATATACTTAAAAATGGTTAAGATGGAAAATTTCATGTTAAAAAAAATGAGTCCTTATTAAGGTGGCATTGGGAACAAGGAATGAGCTTTCAGTAATAGTGAGAATTTGTACAGAATATGGAAGAGTAGGGGGACTCCTCAAAAAATTAAAAATAGAGCTACCATATGATCCAGAATTCACACTGCTGGGTACCTATCTGTGAAGAAGGAAATCATAGAAATTGTGCACTTCCATATTTAATATAGCACTTTAAACAATAGCCAAGGCATGGAATCAATCAAAATGTCCATCAACTGTCAAATAAATAAAGAAAATGTGGAATGTACAATTTTTATCTATATTTTATCATCTTGATCATATATATTTAGCACAACTCATGTTTTCTTTTTTCTCACTCTGTGCCAAAATATTTACTGTAATTTTTGTTCTTTTCATTCTAATACTATATAAAAGTAGATTCATCAGATTATTTACTGGGCCTTGGTTGATAGAGAAATACTGGAACTTTAAAACAAGAGCCAGTCACTGACTTTCCCTTCATTCCCTTCTAAGAATGACCTCTAATTTCTTTCAATAGCAGGCATCTTAAAGTGTAGAATAAAGAAAATAAAATTTTCAGCCAAAAATTTAATGATTTACCCATCTCTATCTAATTTAACCCACATTTTGCTACATAATTCTATTTTTGTCTCTTTGTTTGTTTTCACTCTTAAACGGAGAGTCCCAAACTGAGTACTTGCTGGTAGGAAAATGCAATTTCAGATTTAACATTATCCTTATAATATCCCTCCATCTTTCAACTGGTTTAAAAATAATGTATCAGCATGTAAAACAACTGTTTTAGTCCTTCATAACATTTTTTTGAAGATTCAGGAGATATAATGACAATGTTTTCATGTGCCTCTAAGTACTATTAACAAGATTCAATTTCTGCCACTAGCACCCTAAATTTAACTGTGGTAAAAATCATAATTTTCTACATTTGCTATTACAAACTCAGATCTATGGGAAATTAAATACACTGTAAAATGTAGTTCATTTACCTGTATCTTTAGAAAACTATAAAAATAATCTTTTCAAAATACTATTCCTCTTTTCACCTCTCCCATCACATGCATTGCTAATGTTTTGATAACTTTCTTTCAATATTTTAATGAGAAAAATATTTTCCAAATGCTATGCATTATAAGTATATAAATGTCTGAAACATTTAATTTTAACAGACTGGCCACACTCAACACTCTAGATCAATGAACAACTGCAAATAATATTCTTTCAAATCTACAGAAACTAGAAAAGATATTTTTCCTCATGTCTCATCACTTTATTCCAGAGAATCAATATGATGCTGAACTCTCCTAACCTCATCTAAATTTAAGAGTGGAAGGAAACATGGGGGAAGTCCTTGAACTCAGATGTTAATAACTTATTCCTCTTAGTATACTTTTTAATTATAGTGACATCATTGTTGTTATCACAATCAGGAAATTAATTTTGGAAAATAGCAGAATATAATATGCTATTGGGAAAAAAATAAATGGAACACATGACCAAAACTAGATTAAGATAAAATATTTTATTCATCACTTTTACAATCTTATGTTGTGAAAAATAAAACCCTAAAATTAATGATAGAATTATGAGTAGAAGGAGATAAAAGAATCCTTAGCACGTATCTATTATCATAAATAGTATTACTGACTTATCTACTTAAACCATGAATTCTAAATGTTGTATAACTAACATTCATATAAAGTATAAAACTTATTCACTAATTTTTTACTATAATGTGGATTAGGACAGAAATATATACACTAATGAGTGAATTTATGTGGGCCAAGAAGGAAATCATACAAGGTCCTGCAGTATGTGGAACTGTCCATATTTAGGAGTTTACTTTTTGACTTCCTAGGAAGAAAATTTGTTTCTTAATCACTCAGAAATGCTTATCCATTTGGAATACACATTGCCAAATTTGTAGTAGGAAAGATCAGATTACAAATACTTCAGGTTTTTTGGGCCAAAGGGTCTCAACTCTGCTTTTGTAATGCACATGCATCCATAAAACATGTGAGAAAATTACCACACTGGAATACCAAAAAGACTATAATGGACATGAAATTTGAATTTCATATCAGTTTTACTTATTGGGATTTTTTTAGTATACTTTGCATTGTTTTCAAACATTTTTAGATGTAAAAAAACAATAGTGTATGTAAACTATGGACCACAAATTTGTTCACTCATGAATTTAAACATTAGTGTAAAAGGAAGAGTGTTAGACGGTCATTTTTTCACTCTTAGAGAGCACTCAACTCAAATGTTTGGAGCAGGAGGAATGATGCAGAATATGTTTCTGTTTTGTATGATAGTGAATTGTAGAGATACAGACTTATTACATTTGCTAAAAATAAATCTTTGACCAACTGAATATTTGTCCAAATGATTTTTCTTTCTTTCTTGTTATTTATATATTGTCTAATCTTTTTTTATAAACTGTATATTTTTCTTTAGTGATATTTTAAATATTCTAAATTCATTTAGCTCTTCCTTAAAGAGCTTCATTCTTTGTATTTATGCACATTTATACCCACATCCAAATTTTAGAAAGGTAGTATAATTAGCTAGATAGAGCAATATAAATTAAATTTTATAGAATTCAAGTATAATCTTTGAACCAATTTTTTAAGGGAAGTTAAGTGTCAGTCTAAAATTTTAAATGATAGTCCTGATCTCCCATAACATAACTTTGTATATATAATTTCTATCAAGTTTTGTAATTTTGACTCGTGTGTCTATGGGTAGACTGAATGTGCTATTTTTTATTTTACTTATAAGGTAGGTGGAAATTTTAAAAAAAAATAACTAATATACAGTTTTTCTTCATTCTTCTTCTGGATCCTCCCTACTTAATACTTGATTTATTTTTCCTTCATGGTAGATTATGCATTTTATAATGAAACAAGTCATTTCTAGTTAATTGAAATCATTCTAAGTACATCTACTCTCAAAAAATTTTACCAGTTAGGCCCCGTCCCACACAGGAACAGTGAAGCCAAAAATAACTGTTGCTCTGAAGAAATAAGGAAATTCTGAGTTTGACTGAAACAATTAAGAGAGATGAATAGCTGTAGATAATCCAAACTGCAGGAATCTTTGAAATATAGAGTGGGTGATTTCATCAATAATCTTAGAAGTAATTTATTTAAATCAATAATATTTCTATTTTTAGCAGTACTATGCACCATGAAGAATTAATACTACCAAAAAAAAAATACTTTCCTGATATAACTCATATTTCTGGGAAGAAAAGATTAATGTGTCTAGATTTATGAATATAGATTCAATCTTTCTAACATTCTGATTAGAATAAATAAGTAAATATTAAGGATTCTTATTGAGTAAATAATATAAATTTGTCAAAAAGCAACAACCAATATAGTAAATTTAACAAAACAGATGATATTAATATAGTAAATCATTTACATGATTTTTATTAAATTGTGGGATATTCTTACGTAGAGGAATATTCTCTCTCTCTCTATCACTCTGTGTGTGTGTAGTGTGTATGTGGACATACATGAAAGAATATTGTACTAGATACGCATGTACATGTTATCTCTCTCTCTCTCTCTCTCTCTCTCTCTCTCTCACACACACACACACACACACACACACACACACACACACACACACAAACCTATCTCCTAATATCATCACATTGTTGAATACATTTCCAGATGAATTTTGAAGGACACACGTTTTTCAGGGTATAGCAGATGATTTTGTATTATGTAAGATAATTTAACTTTTGGGTTTTATAGTCCCCAAATATAAGCCACATAGTTTTAAGTATATCCTGAACATTTATTTTCAGTGTAATATTTAAGATTTCTTATTCATGTTTCTTAAGATGTGTCCTATATTTCTGTAACATTAATTATATTAGTATCCCTCACATGAGGAGAGTGAACACAAAAATAAATAGTTTTCCCATGGTCACATAGGCAATAATTTGTAAAACTGAAATTTTAACCCCAAAATGCAGAGATAATTTCAATGTTTGGGAAGAGAAAGGTATACAAGAAGTTTTCCAAGAAGTATTCCCAAATAATCAAATATATGTAGGATAATGCTTCAATAAAAGGGTGTTAGCAATGACTAAGCAGCATCTTTCTTTACTTAAAAAAAAATAAATTTTTCAAAAGAAAATTTGAAAAGGGAAGAAAACAAAGAAAGTGAGATTCACGTGTGTCTTCCTAGAATAATTTTAAAACTGATCCTAAGCTTCATTCTTTTCATAAATCATTGACATGTATCCTTAATATTAGAATTTGTTTCACCTAAAAATTAGTAATTCTTTGAATACCATAAAATATCCAGTGTTAAAATGTATCCAATGACCTTATTATTATAATTTGTATTTTATTTGAATGTAGGTCAAAATAATTTCTACACATTGCAATTGGTTGATAATTTTCTTAAACTCTTTGAATCTATAGCTTCCCCTTTCTTATGTATTATTTAATTAAAAAGAGGGCTTTTGCTCTAAAAATTATTATTATATCCTCTGAGTTTTGATTCTTTGATCACCTGGTATCATTCTTCTGTCAACAGTGTTTTCTGTAATTGATTAAATACAGAGTCTTGAGGAAATGTAGATTTTATTTACTTCACAGATGGTACCATGTGTTAATATTAAGCTGACATTGAGGAAAAACAGCTCTATTTTGGTGATGTTAATAGCCATTGGTGAGCAGTGCCTCAAATAATTTTTTCATTAAGATTAGCAAAGTGGTGATACTTTAATTTTTTATATTACCATATGTTAGCTGACATATCTTTGTAAATAAAAATTTCAATAAATATTTGTTTTCCCTCATTTTGTTTTAAGGGAGAAAAATTATTCATTGTTTTCTTTTATTAAGCAACTTTCAAAATAATTACTTCCTCAGTAGCATTCAAAAGATGATTAATTAGTTGTAGCTCCTTTAATATCACTGAGTGATAGATTTAAGCAGATTTAATTCATTTCACTCCAATGGAATTTATTTTAATGGATGATAGAATTACCATTTTATATTAGCATTTGAGTTCTTTTGGTTAGAATTCAGTAGTTTGATAGCTTCTTTCATTTCTTTTGATATATCAAAATGTCTCAAGGTAATCTTTTATAATTTCTACCTCATTTCTAAAACAAACCACCTCTCTCAAAAGACTTTTTTTTTTTCCCTTTTAGTAGTAATTGGTGTATGGAAACCTATTGGTGTTATTATGCCTAGCCATGTTCTTTGTGCTGGGCCATTTGGGCTTTCACAGAATGAATTTGCTTTGTCATAAACCAGACAGTAAATGCAGCTCTACAAGCTGAAAAAGCCAAGGAAACACATTCTCCCATAAGACATTAGGAGAAAGCATACTTTTGCTAACATCATGATTGCAGCTTGATAATTCCAAAATGTGCTTTTTTAAACTACCAAGTTTGTGACAAATTATTATAATAGTAATGGAAAGCTATGAAATCTGGGATACAAGGATGGGATGGTCCTGCAACAAATAGCTAAAAAAAAAAAAAAAAAAAAAAAAAAAAAAAAAAAAAGATCTAGCTTTGGAATTTGGTAGGCCTTAGAGGTTGAAAGTTTTGAAAAGGATGAGGGAAAAACTAAATATGTTTTACAGATTCTGAGTAGAAAATTACAGGTTAACGACCTCGCCACTGAGTGCTTAAGTAAGGGCATTAGAGAGAAAGGCTATGTCTTCTGAGAGAATATCTTAGTGGTTCAGAAGGAAATGAGTAATATGTGTTAGATATTGGAGAAAAGAAAATCCTTGATATATACTTACAGGAAGATTAGGTGAATTTTTTCCTAAAGTTGTGCAGCAAACAGAACTTAAAAGAAATAAACATGTATACTTAGCTGAGAAGTTTTCAAAGTAAAGTTTTGAAGTTATGACGTGGTTTATTTTTGATGATTATGGTAAGATGGGAAAGGAAAGAGATAAACTGAGATTTTTTTAAGAAAAATATTAACCAGAGTTGATGATTTAGAAAAATATGAGCAATTTCAGATTACTCACATATTAAAACTGGGATATACACTGTTAGTAAAGCTTGACCTAGGAAGAAAGCTAAGGGTGTGGCTAGATAACACATTTCTAGTGCTGAAGAGATTAGTCAAGCAAATCATGAGTGCCTTCAGCCATCTCAACAAAGTGAAAAATTAGAGATGAGGTTTTCCAGGAAAGATGTGTAGAGGAAACTTGTCAAATAATGTGAATCCCAATAGAATACACATGAGATATACAAAGTTCTTAACAGTATTATATCAACAGAAACATGGCCAGCTTACTCTGAATGGACCAGATGAAGAGGACAAAATGAAGAAGACTGTAAACTTCCAAAATTCTACATAAATGAGACAGGCTGATTAAACTACTCATCTGCTAACAACTTCTATCTTTACAGAGAAAGGAGAAAGTCTCAGAGAGTATTCTAATATGCTCAGGAAATGGAGAAGCATTACAAGAGCTCAAACTACAGTAGTCCTAGGTCTTTAAAGCTAATATTATTTCCTGGGTGGATTTCAAAATTGCTTGGGGCCAATGAGAGGGTTAATTTCATGTGTCAATTTCTCCTGGCAACAGTACTCAGATATTTGGTCAACATGTAAATGGGGAGATTGAGTAAAGTTAATTGTACTCCACAAAGTGGTTAGACATCATTCAGTCATTTGAAAGCCTTGAGAAGAAAAACACTGTAGCCCTCTGAAGACGAAGGAATTCTGTTCCCATATTGCTATTGCACTGGAGATCCAATACCATTTTTTCCTAGAACCTCAGCCTTCTGACTTGCCCTGAAGATTTCAAACCACCAGTCTCCCCAAAATCCAAGAGACAATTTCTTAAAATTTATACATTTCATTCTCTGTCTCTACTTCTGTCCCCCATTTTAACTCTATTCCTCCATCTATAAACACACATATACAACACACACACACACACACACACACACACACACACACACTGTTCAGTTTTTCTGAGAAAGATAATACAACTGATGACTTTTTTCTTTAATTTTCTCCTATTGAAAATAGAAATGTCTTCATTACTGGACAGGGGATGTAGCTCAATTACTCTATCCTAGATCTATAATTATATTTGAGAACAGAAAAACTTATTCTTAGTGTAATTATATCATAGATGAAGAGGAATTCTGTCCAAAGATGAATAATACATAAAATCTCACCCATATGTGATTTATGTACTTAACATGAGACTTTCAACTTTTGAGGTAATGCTACTAAGATAAAATTGTGGACTCTAAACTTATGTTATAATGAGTTGATAATTTGAGCAGTGATCAAATGGGTGAAAAAATGCCCATGTGATTTAGACATGAATTTTTTGGTCAGAAGGAAAAATATGGTGAGCTAAATAAAGTCCCTTGACTATATCCAGGTTAAAATCTATGGAACCTATGAAAATTAATAGTAATAAGATCATTTTTAGGGTTTTAAGATGTGGAGATTATTGTGAGTTATCTGAATAGACCATGAAGATAATCACAAGTATCACTTAAGACTGAGGTAGGAGATTGGATCTAAAAGAAGATTAAGTGACCATGTAAAGATGTTAGATGCTACAATGCTTGCTTTGAAGATGGAGAAAAGGATCACAATGCAAGGGACGTATCTCTACAAGCCATAAAATGAAAAGGAACAGATTCTTCCTTAAAGGACTCAGAGTGAGTGTGATCTTGACCCTGGTTTTAAACTTCTACCCTCCTGAACTCCAAGAAAATAACTGTTGTTTTAGGCCACTAAAATTGAGATGTTGCTAAAACTGTGGAAACTAATACACATTGTCTTCTTTTTTCTGCCATGTTAGAAGCCTCAAAGTCCAGTGATATGAAAGTATGTCTTTCCATCATTCCACAATATTTATGCACAAGTCCTATTACCACCAACATTATCTGCATAATGTGATTACTGAAAAAAATCTTAAGATGCTTATTTGTTTGTTGTTTAGCATTTATACTTTTTAGGTTATTTCCCACTATGAGTATGTAATAAAATACTTTGGTTTAAAGAAAGTTTTAATATTTTTCTCTGTGATTGTAAATTAGATGCAATACATGTCTACCCAAATACATATATACACACACTCATTCACATATTTACTTGTATTTAAATTTAATGAAGGCTGAACCACAAAAACATTACATAATACAATTATCATTAAGCAAAGAAGGAGGAAAAACGCTGGCTTGGGAAAAATGGAAAAATATGCTTCTCTAAATAGATCTTGTTTGCAAATTTAAATTTGAACTTGCATAAATAATTTACATAACTTTTAACCAGAAACAGCTGTTTAGAAAAGACAATTACAGCATTTTAGAGACAAAATGAACCTTGAATCTATGTACATATTGAGTTATATTCAACACTTTTATGCTTAAAAATAAATGGAAACATAATATTAATACTTTCTTCCTCAATTTTCCTGAACAATATAATCTAAATGTCTCCCATAAAAGTATATAAAGCTATTGATCATTCTTTTTCTGAGCTGCATATATGATATTTTATAGATATTCCATAATGCACATGATTAATTCCCTATTGGCTTTTCTTTCCATTCTTTTCCCTTATAAATTATACATCTGTATTTTGGATTTTTGGGGGGTATCTTTGGGATACATTCTTAGCATTAAAATTGCTAAATTAAAAAAAAAAAACTGCATACATCTGTAATTTTACTGGGTTGTGTAAAACAACTTGCTTCCCCTACGGTCTCGATAATTACATGTGTGGTCAAACTTTTGGATTTCCCTATCTATAAAGT
Source organism: Ictidomys tridecemlineatus (assembly GCF_052094955.1). NCBI lineage: Eukaryota > Metazoa > Chordata > Mammalia > Rodentia > Sciuridae > Ictidomys > Ictidomys tridecemlineatus. The sequence continues at coordinate 89,339,269 of NC_135484.1, read as the reverse complement.
GGAAAATGCTGCCCTCAGTGTAATTTTAATGTGCATAACTGTGAGTGAAATTGAGTCTCTTCTTATGCAGTTAAGACAATGTACATTTCATTTCTGAGGACTGTCTGCATATTTCTTAATTTTTTATTATCTTATTTTTCAGGCTTTTAATTCTTCATTATTAGAAGTTATTTATATATTAAAATATTTATTCTTCAATTATAACATAAATTTCAAATAAATTTACTCTTTGTATTTTGGCTCTCTAAAAGTTTACAGACAATTAAAATTTATCAATCTTTCTGTCATTGGCTCTAGATTTTGAATCAACAGTTAGAAAAATACACCCTAGCCAGGCGCTGGGGTTCATGTCTGTAATCCCAGCCACTCAAGAGGCAGGAGGATCACAAGTTTAAAGCCAGACTTAAGTAATTTAATGAAGTGCTAAGCAAGTCAGTGAGAGCCTGTCTCTAAATAAAATACAAAATAGCATAGAGGTATGGCTCAGTGGTCCAGTGCCCCTGAATTTAATCCCAATACCCCCCAAAATTCACCCCAATACCAATTTATGAATTTATCAATGTTATTACTTGAATATTTTAGATATTACACTTTTCATTCAGTTGTAATTTTTTCTTATAAATTATGAGAAATTAGCTTAATATATTCTTTTTTTCAAGGTTATTTTAAATAAGAATATTAATAAGAATTTTCTCATAAATTAAAACAGCTAACTTCATTGAGTCACAATTTTCACATAAGACTTGACTTTTATATTATTCTATTTATTTTCTTGGTGCAGTATTTAGTTGTGGAACAAGGTCACATTCTTGAGGTTTTCATTACTGAGGTGTTGTGTATTTGAATATCTGGTAGAAACAGCACCATTCACTACTGGTCCTGTTTAAACCATTATGGCTGTTCTTGCTTGTTTATTCTTCAAACTGGTTTCTGCTGAGCGACCAGCACGCTAGCTTCATACTAGAGGTTCCAAATATAGAGATTAACTAGTGAGATCAAAATAAAGACACATACACTCAATTTACCTTTTTCGCCCAGCTAAGAGTAAAGAAAAATGAATTCTTAATGATATTCTTATTGGTTCTGCATAAAATTAGCTCAAGAAGGACTAACATCTTCAGGATATTGAGTCTTATTATCCATGAATGTCAATTATAATTCTCATTTTTTTAAGTCATTTTTATGTCTTTGGAGGTTTTCTAAAAATAATCCCCTTGCAATTGACATATTTCTTTAAGATGATGATTAGGCCATCAGATTTCCTTTTACTATACATTTCTGATTTGTTGCTGTCATTGATTTGGCCCCATCAGCACTTATGTTGGGGCTGATAGCATTACTTCGCCATTAGTTTTATTGCAGCATTTGGTAAGAATAATTTTTGTTATATTGTTTATTTTATGTGGTTTTAAGGGGATAAGCTGCTGCCACGTCACTTTCCCTGACATTCTCAACATTTTTTGAACCTATATATTTTATAATATAAACTTCCTATTAACAAATATGCAAAAAATAATTAAAAGTTAGCCCAAATACACACACCTAATCAGAGAAGCAGCATAATATATTTAACCTCAGCTTTTAGCAGTTACTAATATCACAGAACTACAAATAAAATCTTCAAAAAGCAAACTAATTGAGTTGGGCCCAAACAATTAGTTTTGCCTTACTGTGCCTCCTGATATGTGATCCATCGGTCTATTACTATTGCCTACATTCAACAAAGCAAATATTTCAATTCACATAAAAGTTTTCCACTTAATACAAAACTTTCATGTACAGAAGAAACATTACAAACTATTTTATAGCATTGGCTTAAGAAAAATTCAATCATATCATATTCCACTATAGGCAAAGAATTATTTAAGAAACATGTGGATGGCCAATATGAAAGAAAAAGATAAAAGAGAGATTTCTGGATGGAGCAGGCCATGTGGAGGCCATGTCTCTGTCTAACAACATGATTTCTCTAATCATGAGGGATCTAGAAAATTCTCCTGGCAAATCCAATACTAACTGGGCAATGCCATGATATCTCAGTATCTGGAATTACCTCCTGTAGGAATAAATTATTCAATAGTAAGATGATTGCTAGTAACAGTCGGTTATGCAGATTGTTATATTTTCTCCCACATAATAAAATCCAGAGGCAATTAGTCTATGGCATATCCTTCCTTCTGTTCAACTTTCTAATATTTGCCTTTTATACTTGTGACCACCTCACTATCACAAGATGTTCACTAAAGAAACAAACATTATTCTAGGGTCAAGGAAGTGGGAATAAGGAGGAAGGTAAGGGAAATTATTTACTTACTGGCTAAATTAGGTCCTCTTTTCAAAGGGTTCTCATCAGCTTAAAATAATGAGTTCTAATTACAATTTATTTACTGTTAGTGGTAAGAAAAACTCTAAAATATTGGAGACTTTTTGTTTTGTTTTGTTTCTAGCTGACACCTTGTTACATAGAATTGGTATGCTATTACCAAAGAGGGGGAAGAAAAGGAGTATTGAGTAGGAGCCATCCTTCCATGCCGCAGAAGTAGGCCACATTTCCATTTTTTTGGTTGTCTCCTTTCTAGGAAGGAAGAACCCATCATAATACCTCTAAGTTAATTTTTAAAGATAGCAATTCAATAGCTTCTATCGCACGTTTTTGTTGTTGTTGTTGTTTTCGTTTTTTACCAAATAACAGGAATCATTATTATTTAGTCATCTTAAAAATCTCAAAACAAAACAGAACAAAAGTACTTTTTGTTTGAATGAGTGTACACTCTTCTTTAAACTCATAGAGGGATACTATTCAATCCTCACATAAATCGAAATCCTTTTTTTTCCAACATGTTTAAGAATTCTATGCTTTTGTTTAGGAAATCAGTACAGCAACCATGTAAAATTTAACATCAGGCAGATCAAGATGAATGTGACTATTCTAGTTAAATAGGGCACTGTTTGCTGTATGGAAAGAAGATATATTACCAGGAGGAATGATATATATATTTGTGCAACATCTTGTAACCACACTCTGTTAGAAATGATTATCACCAGAATACTGCATGAGCTGAATTGGTTCATATTTCTTTAAGGCACAAGGGCAAGAAAGAGGCCAGCATCCAGGACAGTATGACCCAGTCTACTGCTCTGTCTGACCTATGTCAGGAGTAATCTCTATCAAAACTATAACTGCCACCATGTTAGGGCACTTCTAACATTGGTGACTCCTTGTTACAGCACTGGGTCTAAAAATAACAACCTTCCATCAGTGTCACTGCATGAAAAATAGAATTTCATCAGAATTTAAAAGAATTGTGAACTAGAATAATGCCATAGAGTAAAGTCAGTCTTGTGACTGTAATTTTTTCCTTCTATTGCAGCAACGTGGCAGCCTTCTGGCTCAATTTTATCAACTTCTCTAATCAAAAAGGAAATGATAGAATAATTTTTAAAAATTTACAAATGACTGAAAGAGTATTTTAATATATATTAGTTTAAAATAATTTGCCAGTGATTTTTTTGCTTTTTTGATATTTTAAATTCTGTTAGGGATCAGCACATTCTGGAATGTCTTCTTCATAAAGAAGAGGTTTAAGAAATGAGTAAATCTAAAATGTAGCCTAAAAATATGTGGAAACCACTGGTGTATTTAAAGAGGAGTTCTCTTTACTATCAAACTCAATTTAAATCTTAGAATAACATGGACATTTTTACAAATGTTTACTCAGCATAATCCAGCTTGATTCATAGCAGAGATGGCGAAGAGCTTGGAAATACAAAGGCCAACAAGGAAATTGCTTTGGAGCAAGTTTTAGTAATTCATTAATCTGAGGTTTTATAAAGAGGCTATTTGAAGTAAAATCTTTCACAAAAGAATTAAAAACTAATTTAAATCAATATTTGAGACAATGCAAATGATCAAGTCATAAGTTTTAAGCAAATGTTTTTTAAATATTAAAATGTAATTTCCTTCTTACAATGTTATTTTGGTTCTGTTCAAATTTTTCCTTTGTTTATAAAACTTTGAGTTACAAGATCTCATTCAGGCCTGCCATATTAAGAATACCTGATTTAACCATTTGAGATCAATTTAAAATATCTCCTAACTTCACAAATATTTTGTCTAATATATGAAGAAACTTTAAAAAAAAATTCACTTCCCTCACAAGTTAGTTGTACCAGAGAATTATTTGTGAATTCTAGAGGGAAAATGAAAATTTAGAATAATTTAAGGTTCAAATTAGAGAAACCTAGGAATACTTGTGGCACTAGTTTAAGAGCTGATAAAATGTATTATCTTTCTACTCTCAGTGACAGGACAGAGTGTAGATCAAAATAAACACAAATATACATTACAAAAGGTAATATGATTGTGAAGAAGAGTAAAGAGATGAAAAGAACTAGATAATGCAGATATTCATATATTTTGTAGAGACGAGAAGGGAGAGAGCTCTTGCAGATATCTAGGATGAAACCCTTCTAAGAAGCCTCAACTTGTGTGTATACTTCAGTGCGGAAGTGAGAATGGAAGGTAAGAAGAACAGGAAGGAATCATATGAGGCAAGTATATGGAAAAGGAGGGAGACAGGGAGGAAGGAGATGAATAGGTCCAAGGGGTTGGCAGATCTTTGGGGTTTTGGAACCATAATAAGCACTTTGGATTTATTCCCAACTTTTTATTTGAATAACAGTTTAAAGAAGATTATGTTAGCTAATTGTCTCATGGGCTGCTGTAACAGAATATCCTAATAAGTATTTAAACAATATATGCCCTGGAGGCTGGAAGTGTATGATCAGGGTGCTAATATGACCAGGTTCTTGGGAAAGGTCCTCTTCCTGGTTATAGAAGCTCCTTTCTCATTGTGTCCTCATTTGGTAGAGAGAGAAAGATCTCACATCTCTTCCTGTTTCTGTAAGAACATCAATCCCATCATGATGTCACCACCTTTATGACTTATCTAATTACCTCTCAAAGGCCCACTTCCAAACACCACTTTGGATATTAGAGTTTCAACCTATTAATTTTGGGATACAAAAATTCTCAGTGTCTGGCATTATTATAAAAAGAATAGAATTTGTGAGTGTAGAGGAAAGTAATTGTCTCATAATTGTTACATTATTTGATTTAGTGATTATTTTTTGATTTAGTGATTACTTTTTAAAAGTGGCATGTTTATTTTTCCAATTAAAATATTTTAAAAGGATCAAAACTGTCACTTCAGAAATATAGGCATTATATTGTAAAAACAGAGGAAAGATTGGACTTTAAAGCAGCATATGTATTATCACTGAAGTGATGCAGCCACATCAATGTTTATAGCATCACAACTCATAATACCTAAACTGCAGAAGCAAACTAGATGCCTTTCAGTGGATGAATGGAAAAAGAAACTGTGGTATATATAAGTACAATGGAATATTACTAAGCATTAAAAGGTAATAAATTTATGGCATTTGCTGCTAAATAGATGGAGTTGGAGAATATAATGCTAAGCGAAGTAAGCCAATTCCAAAAAAACAGGCACCAAATGTTTTCTCTGACAAGTGCCTGTGAATCCACAAGGGGTAGGGTGGAGGGCATGGGATGAGTGGAGGAACTGTGGATGGGGCAAAGGGGAGGTGGGGGTGGGGGCAAAGGATAGGAAAAATGGTGTAATGAGAACATCCTTACTCTGAGTACATGTATGATTGCACAAATGGTGTTACTCTAATTCAAGTACAACCAAATAAGTGAAAAATTATGCTACATTTGTGTATAATGAATCAAAGAGCTTTCCTCTGTCATGTATAACTGATTAGAACTAATAGAAATTAAAAAAAAAAACTTTTTAACACAGTGAAAAAAAACATTACACAGAATTATGGAATACTGTTACAACTAGGATACTGACTTTGACACAATATACTGATCTAAAATTTTACCAGCATACAATTGGGCACATTTAATGTGTAAATTTAGCTCTCTGTTTCCTATGTGTCTGTTTGTTGTGTCTGCTACCACAGAAATCGTACTGAATAGTTTGATCACCAAAAGGATTCCTCTTTTGCTGTCATTTTATCAACTCAATCACTATCTTCCTAGCCTGCTTTCTGCTCAAACTCCAATTATCAATAATCCATTGTTCATTTCCAAAATGTTTCCATCTTAAAATGTCATGTAATTTGAATTACACAGTATATAAACTTTTGAGTTTGGATTTATAAAATAGTAATAATAATAATAATAATAATAATTCTACTGATGAATCTGTACATATTGATGGTATGTTTCTTTTATTATTATAAGTATCTGTAACATGAAGTTATCATAATTTGCCTCATGATTTACATTTCAAAAATAACTGGGTCACTTCTAATTTTTGCAAATAAATAAACAAATAAAACTGTTATGAACATTTGGAAAAAAGAAAAAGGAAAGAAAATTAGAGTAAATTTCACAAAATAATGTTACTACATACATATATAAGATTTTCACCTTTAGGTATATGTAGAAATAAAATACCAATAAAAAATTAATACCAGTAAAAATTAATAAATAATGGATTTAAAGGAAGATCAGTAGAGTAGAGGTGGGAGAAGAGAGGGGGATGGAGGAGGTGTGGTGGAAAATGGGGATTGAAATCAAATTCCTTAATGTATTATTTTCTCAAAATGACTCCATTACTACACATAAGTATAATGTTCTGATAAAATAAATTAACTAACTGAATAAAAGGAGGAAAGAAAGAAAGAGAGAGAGAGAGAGAGAGAGAGAGAGAGAGAGAGAGAGAGAGAGAGAGAGAGGGAGGGAGGGAGGGAGGGAAAGAGAGAGAGAAAAAGAGAGAGAGAAGGAAGAAGTGGGGGAAAGAAAGAAAAGTAAAGAATCACTTTACACATAATCTTTTCCTAGTTTTACAGTTTGCTGTCTGCTGTTTGGGTTCAATTGCTCAGTAAATTTTTGAAAAAGAGCACACATCACAGCTTCTGGGAAGCCCTTTATTCTGCATGTTTGATTTTCTATTATGGGAATTGATACAGTGTTCCTAATTCTGTTCACTGGCTTTTTAAAACAGCCCCAACAATCCCACTGACAAACATTTCATCATAAAAGCCAGAACTGTATGATTGTAGCAAAATAATTCATATTGCAATTCTGAATAGTGCACGAGCAAATACAGGCAGCACCTGGAGGCAGAGAACATGGAATTCATACAATTAAAATGTTTACTTTTTGCTATTTTACCTATTGGTGCATTTATTGAGCTGAATAAATCTGAAAACAACATTATTACAACATGAAAACTTCAAGTAATACACACTTTCTCTATACCAGAGATATTACTGAATTTGATTCAAATAAAAACAGATGTTACTAGAATTAAAAGATAATTTGATAAGAAACAAATGTGATATTCAAATGCATTCGTTTTATTTCTATACACATTTAAAAAATGATTCAGCTCTAATTTATTGAACAACCAGTTCTGACATCATGTTGTTTTTGTACAGCTTGAAACTATAAATTAAAATCGAATTTTAGATATGAAGCAATAAAATTAAAAGGCTAATTAATAAGCATATCTGAAAAATTTTTAAACAATTATAACAAAATTTTGAAGAGGATGGATACAACTGGAATGCTGATTCTAAACTAAGCTTTAAATAATTTTAAAGTTTCAATTTTCTTCTTTAAGGTATTTAATTTATATAAAAATGAATAGAATTTAGAGATATTTTCCAAGAAATAATATATCTTGCAATTATATGTTACAGGGATGCTACTTTAACAGAATAAAATTTTATTATCATACTACTAACCTATGACCTTTTTTCAGCCTACAAGTTTGCCTTTAAAAGTGGTTTAAAATCTTTTTTTTGTAACAAATAAATTTACTTATTTTAGAAATTATATGGAATTAATTTAACTTCTAATATTTTTGTTTAGCTTCAAATTGCTTAACTGAATTTGATAAAATAGCTTATCATGTGTAACCATTTTTCAAATGCTGATATTGAGACAGAGGAGAACACAATAATAAGGTTACCACGGGCAACACTCCAGCCCTCTTGAACCTCAGTCCAGAATTGTATCATTGTGTTGCTGCTAAAATTGTGAGAAGGTAACTTGGGAAGCAGAAGAATCCACAATCAAGGGGAAAAGGATTGAAGCCTGTTATGATATTGCCTCATTACTTTCGTCAGCGTGGTGCTCATTCTCTCTTTCAATCACATTTCCTCTAGGAATACTGATGTATTTAATAATAGGCAAATAGTCTGAATTCTACTATAAACCTTTGCGAGTCCATTTGCTTTTATGCAAACACTTCTCCATCTTGTCAGTTTATTGGCTAATTTTCTTCTTACCCAACAAAACTTATCCTTGCTGTTCCTAAAGATCATTAGAAGTGAGGTGGGTGCTTATGCTACAGGATGATTTTAAAGCTATCATGAGCCCTCAAAATATTATTTAGCAACTTGTTTTGAGAAGTGTTCTCATGTAATCAGAGAGAGATAATATTCTAAAGTCTCTAAAGTCAACGCACATAGAAATTTTTTTCTCAAGTTAATATCACCCTTGAAATCATTGAAATGCAAATGACAAGACATAAAATGATGTTCCACCACATAAACTTTTGTGTGACATGGTCCAGAACTAGGAACTCTCAGGAAAGGAAGTTTCCCAGTTTGAACTTTCATAATGTTCAATTTTAAACATAATATTAAAGTACAATTTAAGGTAATAATATTAATTCTTTTTAGTATATATTTTTGAATGTTTTGAGAAAGCATGCCATTACACAACCAATGCATAATCATCACACTCAAAAATTGCTTCAAGAACTCTTGATTTCATAAATCCCCCAGGTGTTGACCTTTAGGAATCACTAAGTAAAATCATGTTGCCTGGTGAATTTTTAACATGGGTTCCCCAATACCATAGAGCATTTGTTGTCTCCTGTATCAGTATTTCATTCATTTTTTTCTGAAGATATTACATCATTACATTGTGAATATAAGAGATTCATTTTATTCCTTTGTATTAGTTTTCATCAATTTACCAAATAAGTTTTTTTTTAATTTCAGGCCTAGAACAGATAATAACAAATCATTTTGAAAATTGACATAAAGATTTTTATTTGAACAAAATTAATCCTTTTGTTTTACGAAATGACTTTGGGTGAGGTGGTTGAGCACTATGGTAAGTTTCTGATCTGATTTATCATTTCTTAATATTTTATTTTTAGTTATAGTTGGATAGAATACCTTTATTTTGTTTGTTTATTTCTATGTGGTGCTGAAGATGGAACCCAGGGCTTTGCATGTGCTAAGTGAGTCCTCTACCACTAAGCCACAATCCCAGACCTTGATTTATCATTTTAAAATACACCCTTTGAGATTTCTAGTTTCTAGCATGAAAAGATATTGGAAGGTGACATTCTTGTACTTACAAAAAGAAACAGTTAAAAAAGCTAAAACTTACAAATTTTATTAGACATACCAGAGGTCATTTAGTCCTCTATCAAGCATAGTATAGTAAATGAGACAAAACAAGCAGATTTACAGTGGAGAATCATCTCACCCAATTGATCAATTTCTTCATAGTGATAACTCATGTGAGAAGACATGTTAACAGTACCTGCCCCAAATGTAATTTACGGGACATGACACTTTACCTATATGCTTTTCCATGTGTTCATCCTATGGTAGGGTGTGTAACTCCTGGAGACTTAATAATCTTCAGAATTAAATATGGAAATCATGAGAGTAGATGACAGATCTTGCTGGGAAATTTAAAAAGAAGAAAAAAGAGATTGTAAGTGAAAGATTTAGAAATCACCAACAAAGATAAACAATTTCTCCTTAAGAAGAAACTCCATATAATCCTGAACTGCAACAGCAAAAGGTCTCTGAGGTTGCTCTCTGCTTCAGTGTCCACTTTTTTATACCAAATAAAATTGCTGAGTCCTGTAATAACTGATTCCATTTAAGTTGTTTATGGACTATTAAGATTAGTATTTGCCTACACTTCTGTTTGGTGCACTATCTTTGAGCAATTAATAGTTCCACAATTACTCATTAATTCCAGGGCAATTAGGTTGCAGCACTACCTGCTCTTTCCAATGTGGACACACTGACATCTATGGTCTATTTGCAGAGACATGAGGTATTGAGGATGGGAAGTGTTTTCAAGAAAGGATCCACAAGAATTCTAAAAAGTAAATGAACTATACTATTTTAAAAAAATATGAACAACACTAGTACTGAATAACTTTATGCCCAATAACATGGAAGACATATGCCTTAAATGTTATGGAAGAAAAATTACATTTCCAAGATAAAACTGTCTCAATATAGTAAGATATTGACCTAATTTTTCTTTTGGACACTAAAGTTTTTCCTTATTTATGTTTTCATTTTTATATCAAATATTGCAAGGAAGACTGACATACTTGAATCATTTTTAAATATAAATTGTTATTTGACCAGTTTCAGAAGCTACTGCACTGAAGTAATATATTGTATGTGATAGAACCCTAAAGCCATATAAGTAGATTCTGCTTCTCTAGACATTTTGTTTTATAAGACAGCTGCTATGGCTTCTAGCTATTCAATCACCAGGGTATTTAAAACAAACAACTATACCTAAGTTTGTAAGCCCTACAGTTATTAGCCATTAGGTTTGTATTGGGTGTATAAAATGTTTATTAAATTTAAAGGTTAAATCTAGGTGTTTAAAAGGTTAATTAAAATAAATTCCAATATGATTCAGGCAGAAATGACAAAAATTACATTTATATAAAATGATTTACTCTGTATTAATTGTAATTTTTAATTTTAATATCATTTTCCTTTACTTTTTAAAAATTTTTTATCAGTTCTTTTTAGCTATATATGACAGTAGGATCCATTTTGACATGATTATAGAAACATGAAATATACCTTGTTCTGATTCAGTCCCCAGTACCTCCCTTTCCCCTTTTCTCATCCCAATCCCTCACCCTTTCCTCTACTCCATTCATATTTCTGTCATTTACCCATAGGTATTTTTTAAATTAATTTCTGGTGGATGTACACTATGGTGAGATTCTCTACATATATTTATATACATACATAGAAAAGTTGTATCAGATTCATTCTATTGTCTTTCCTTTTCTCATCCTTCCTTCATTCCCTGTTGAATACTCCACTTAATTTCTATTCATCTTTATATTTCTTATCCCTTCCCTTATTGTGGATTACCCTCCATATACTAGAGAAGACATTCAACATTTGACTTTTTGGTATTGGCTTATTTCACTTAGCATGAGTCTCAGATCCATTCATTTACCAGCAAATGCCGTAAAGTCATTCTTTTATATGGCTGAGTAATATTCCATTGTGTGTGTGTGTGTGTGTGTGTGTGTGTGTGTGTGTATCATTCATCTACTGTAGGGCACTTAGGTGGCCTCCATAGCTTAGCTATTTTTAATTATACTACTATAATCATTGATGTGGTTGTTTCACTGTACCATGCTGATTTAAAAACCTTTGAATATATACTGAGGAGTTGGATAACTGGGCCAAATGGTGGTCCATTCCTAGTTTTCTGAGGGATATCCATACTACTTTCCAGAGTGTTTGCACAAATTTGCACTCCTACCAGCAGTGTGAGCATACTTTTTTGCCCATATCCTCACCAAACACTTATTGTTACATGTATTCTTGATAATTGCCATTCTGACTGGTATGAGATGACAGCTAAGTGTAGTTTTAATTTGCATTTCTCTAATTGTTAGAGATGTTGAACACTTTTCATATATTTGTGGACCGTTCATATTTCTTTCTTTGAGAAGTGTCTGTTTGCGTCCTTTGCCCATTCATTTATTAGGTTATTGATGTTTCTGGTGTTAAAGTTTTTTTTTTCTTCTTTTTATATCCTTACTATTAATACCCTACCTGAAAAGCAGGTGGCAAAAATTTTCTCCAATTCTGTAGGCTATGCTCTTCATGCTTTTGGTTGTTTCCTTTTCTGGGAGGAAGCTTTTTAGTTTGATGTCATCTCATTTATTGATTTAATACATTATTTTTGCTCTAAGAAAATACTTGATGCCAGATTATATATAAAGAAAAAAGGTTTATTTGGCTCACAAATATGGTGGAGGGATATTTAGTGATAATGCAGAAGTGTGGAATATTTGAGGAATATATTTCTTCTTTCCTGTTAGTGAATTCAAAAAGTAGAAATATCTATATTGAAATGCCATGATAAGGAAAAGAAGTCAGGAGGTAAATGTGATAAAACATTACCCAGTTTCCCAAAGCATCACCTATATATTAGTGCCATAGTCATAAGAAGAATTTGTTCTACTTAGGAGTTGTCATCATGAACCAAATTCAAGATATAACAAGAAAATGGGTAAAAAATAAAATAGTGTTTAGTAGACTGGATAGGTGGGGATGAGCTGTTGGGAATTTACTCTGGATGGAGAAATTATTGTATGATATCTCTCTTACATGGTGCTTTCTGTCTAAAATAAAGTAGGAGACTGCTACCTGCAAAAAACTGCTCTGCTCAGGAAAAGAAAAAAAATTACCCCTGAACCATAAATTGAGGTGTTAACACAAACTGACAGTCTTCAGTAAATTATAATAGAAGAGCTTTTGAGTTTTAAAATTAAACTACCATACCAATCTAAACATTAATTAACAAATGCTCTGAAAACTTCTTGCTTTTTACACTAATATTGAATATCTTTTATTTGTTCCAAATTTTATCTATTGTTAATATTTGAAGAGTAGAAAAAAATCCTTATAGATTTTTACCTTAATCCGATAACTGGGAAACAATACTGCTGACTTCTTATACTCAAGTTTGAAGCTTTTATTAGTTTACACTAGAAGAATTAGCATGAGTCAGTATAACAATTTGTGTAAATAAGGCTCAAATATCCAATTGTTTTGGTGTTCAGCAATCACTTGCTTATAACAACAGATATAACACTTTCTGACTCATATAAAAATCATTTTGCCTCCTTCCTTACCATCTTATGATGTATTCTAATGTGAGTGTGTATGTACTTATTTCTTTTGGAATTGGAGATTGTTACTTTAATGGAAGGTTTTTTTTTTTCTTCCTTCCAGTAATAGTACATACTCTTTGCTTATTGACTCATACTATTAGATCTGATCTCCCTGCTGGCCCAAAGTGGAGAGCCTCTGGGACCATGAAATAAAATAAACCAATTGACCACCTTCCCAGGAATCTTATCCCCAATTTATAGGTTAATAAGGGATATAATGTTAGCAAATAAAGGGAATAGCAGCTCCTTAGTACATGTCTATTTTATATTTGACATTAAGTTAAATGTTCAAAGTAATATTTTAGAATAAAATATAGAACAATTTTTAAATGCAAAGGTGAGTTTCATTTTTTTTGCATTCAAAAATTACTGATCACAAATTAGTGAAGTGACTATTTTTTCTAATTAATTACTGTTGGAACCTGTTTAATATAATGAGAGTACATAAGTGCATAAATCGGGTTTGCTTCTCAGTTCATTATTTTTGAGATATATATCATTTGAAATGCTACTAATTATTCATTTAAAAATTTAAAAATAATGGGGCAAGGACCTGAATAGACACTTCTCAGAACAAGATATACAATCAATCAACAAACATATAAAAATATGTTCATCATCTCTAGCAATTAGAGAAATGCAAATCAAAACTACTCTAAGATATCATCTCATTCCAGCCAGAATGACAGCTATTATGAAGATAAACAACAATAAATGTTGGCAAGGATGTGGGGAAAAGGTACATTCATACATTGCTGGTGGGACTGCAAATTAGTGCAGCCAATATGGAAAGCAGTATGGATATTCCTTGGAAATCTGGGAATGGAACCACCATTTGACCCAGCTATCCCTCTCCTCGGTCTACACCCAAAAGACTTAACAACAGCATACTTCAGGGACACAGCCACATCAATGTTTATAGCAGCCCAATTCAAAATAGCTAAACTTTGGAGCCAACCTAGATGCCCTTCAATAGATGAATGGATAAAAAAAAGTGGCATATATATACAATGAAATTTTACTCAGAAAAAAAGAGAATAAAATCATGGCACTTTCAGATAAATGAATGGCATTGGAGAAGATAATGATAAGTAGCCAATCCCCAAAACACAAATGTCAAATGTTTTCTCTGATACAAAGAGGCTGACTCATAGTGAGGTAGGGAGGGGGAGCATGGGAGGAATAGATGAATTCTAGATAGGGCAGAGGGATGGGAGGGAAAAAGAAAGGACAGGGGTTAGCAAGGACAGTGGAATGTAATAGACATCATTAGCCAAAGTACATGTATGAAGACATGAATTGGTGTCAACATAATTTTTATACAACCAGAGATATGAAAATTTGTGCTGTATATGTATAATAAGAATTGTAATACATTCCATTGTCATTTATTTTTTAAATCAATAAAAATATAATTATTAACTATTAACTGACAGGTATGTTTGGTGCTGGAGATACAAAGACAAAAAAGACACTTTAGTTCCTAACTTCCATATCCTCTTTGCATATTCAGGATCAGATAAGGGTTAAGAACATATCATAATAAAGTGCTCGTGGTCATTGGAACACAGAAAACTTGTAATGGCAGTATTTTTATATATTGTATTAACCATCATATTTCCCATTGCAGATATCATTAAAAAAAACATTTTTAAAGTAATTTTGGATACATGAACCAGAAAATAAATTTCATTTCAAATTTCTGCAAAAAACATGAATAAGTGATAAATTCTGCTTAAAAGAAACATGGAGATGAATCAGCTTATAGATGAGTAAGGTTTCTTAGGTAAAGAAGATAGTAAAGGAAAATAAACAGTAGGGGATATTTCATCAAGCCCTAAGGCAGGAACATGTGTCCATTGTTAGAAAAAAACAAAGTCAAGTTATAAAACTATATTATCTTTGCAAATGAGAGAGGAAATGAAGCTGTGAAAAAGAAAATTGGAACTAGAAAGGGAATAATTTTTTTCAAGCTCAATAAAGTTTATTTCAGTTGATCTTAAAATACATGTTTACTTATCCTAAATTGTTCTTGTTTTCATCTCAAAACAAGAATAACATGATATTCTTTATTTACTTTACAAGGTAGTTATGGGTGCAGAGTAAAAGAATCAATTTAAACACATTTAAAAAATATCTAGATGCAGTATTACACACCTGTAATCCCAGCTACTCTGCCATCAGAAGCAGAAGTATCCCAAGTTTGAGGCCAGCCCCAGCAACTTATCAAGACCCTGTCTTAACTGAAAGCCAAAAGGAGTGGTATTGGAGATGTAGCTCTGTGGCAGAGTGCTTCTGGGTTCAATTCAACTCTAAGATGTTTAATTTAGGGCATATGTTAAATATTAATAAAGAACTTAAATTAGGACATCTTTAATAATTGAATAATAAAATTTTTAGTTATATTTATAAGAGAAGAAAAGAGTACATTGAGATAAAGCATGAGATTCATTGCATTACTATATTATCATTTAGTGCAACATTTTATAATTACTTTGAAAATAATGCCCAATCTTAGCTTTTCTCAAATTATTTCTTCTTTTTAATATTTATTTTTTAGGTGTAGATGGACACAACACAATGCCTTTATTTTTATGTGGTGCTGAGGATGGAACCCAGGTGTGAGGCTAGCGCTCTCCTGCTGAGCCACAATCCCAGCCCCTCAAGTTATTTCTGTGTCATTTTAGCAATAAGGAAATATGTTCTTGTATTATTAAATGGAAAAACAAGTACAATAAGTTTTCCCCAGTAGTGTATTTTGTCAAAGTTTAATTTCTTAATTAACATTTGTGATTATTCTAATTTTTAATTAACCGTGTGCCAGTGTTTTGGAGTTAATCAAAGACATTGGTCCCATGTGATGTTATTGATAGCATGTAAGGCAGTGGAGAAAACAACATTTTCTTAAGATAACACAAAATTTGACAATAAAGTTTTTTTTTCAAAGAAATTCAGAATGTAGAAATTTAATATAGTTGGTTGTAAATCTGAACCATTAGATTAGGGTTAATTATCAAGAAATTTGTACCATAATGTTATTTTGTTTTATGTACAATAGATTTATTTTACATACCAAATCATTAATACAAAATCATAGGACAGATGTGTGTACATAGTAGCTTGATCTTTTGAAATTGCTGATGACGTGCAATATTTATTGCTATTTCAGGCCCTGCAGTATAGTGCTTAAGATCACGTGTTTCAGTCAGATGCAACTTGATTTGATATCTAGCCATGATTTTTACTTTGTGAGTGGGTGTGAGTTATTTTATAGTATCTGAGTCTCATATCCTTTTTCTGCAAACTTGAGACAATAATATCTATACAAAGAGAATGAAATATCAAAAATATATGTGAAATACTGAC
The DNA here is from genome assembly GCF_052094955.1 of Ictidomys tridecemlineatus. Taxonomy (NCBI): domain Eukaryota; kingdom Metazoa; phylum Chordata; class Mammalia; order Rodentia; family Sciuridae; genus Ictidomys; species Ictidomys tridecemlineatus. The sequence goes on along the minus strand of NC_135484.1, from coordinate 89,322,872 downwards.
ACATAATATCACATAGTGTTTAGTAAAATATAGTTATTAAATACCATGGCATCTTAAAGCATGATGTAATCTTCTTAAACATTTTATTAAATTTTCATTTTTCAATATATATTTGATGAAAATTATTTGTAAAATATAATTCTTATTAAAATTTTTTTAGGATTTTGTATAGTATCATATTCCCTATAAATATCCCAAAGAGATTGATTACTCTCAGCCAAAGAGACAGATGAGACAGCAAAAGGAAGGAGATATGTCTTGACTTAACCTGAAATAATAAAAGAGTAGGGGGAAAAAAAAGGTTGCAAGACTACTGAAAGTCCTAGAAATACTACACTCCATGTTAGTTTAAAAAATTAAAAGTGCTTTGATATTAATTAAAAAAATTGAATTGGATTATTTGGGTCTGTATCACTTCTTTTACTACAAAATTCATTTTGGCAGTCCATACAATTACCCCTTTTAAACTATTCTCATTCCCATCACAGATTACTCAGGGTTACTAGGAAGAGCAGGAGTTAGAAAACAAAACATACTCTAAAATCCTGTTTAAATAAAGCCAATATTTGGTGCTACTCTTTTTTCCTCTCACACATATTACACTAAAGTTGAAGTGACTGCTCTTAAGTGTAAGTTTCAGATGCTAACTGTACACACCTGATGAATCTAGAGATTTAACGTTATAGTAACAACCTAACAAATTCTTATAAAAAACAAGATTCACAGCCTCTTACCTTGTGTTTAGTCAAAGGAAAATAAGCTTTACAACTGTGTTATCACCACCAACTGAAGTTGATTTAAGAGATATGATTTTTTTATTTAAAGACATGACTTCCATAATAATTGATGCAAGAGAGACCCCTAGCAGTATCTGTAACTGCTGAATTCTTAAATCAATGATACAGGCATCATTGCCAACCAGCAAGTGTTTCTGCATTGATTAAGCCTTTTTTTCCTACCAAGAAAAGTGAGCATTACAAAGAGGCACTCACTCTGTCTATTCCACATATTCGTGAAATGATGTAATGTTTGCCAGAATATAGGAGTGTTATTTCACTTATTCACCCTGGCTGGCCAGCCAACCCGAACGAATGGAGTCATAGGAGGCAATAAATTACAATGTGGATTAGGATAAATGCTTAGTTGGCTGGGAACCACAATCCTGAGGACCAAAACTCCTAACCATTCACTAACCCCTGCCATAGCTTTACAAAAGAAGAATACTGAAAAGATGCTCAAGACAAAAACCTACCATTTTTAGCTTAAGGCATGATACCCAATTCTTGTCAAAAAGCCTTGAGCAACTACCAAATGCAGTTGTCAGAAATGGATTGAGAAATTTCTAGATTCTCTGGATACAGATTTTCTAGATTGACACACCAAATGTAAGAAAAGTAGTCTCAAGATAAAAGGGTATCCAAGAAATAAAAGCAATGAAATGCACAGAAAGACCAACCAAAACTGCACCCCCAAAACTTCCCAGAGGATCAGATATCTTCCAAAGAATAAACGACAGCCCCAAACCCTGTTATTTTTTCCAAGTGGAAAGCACAGATATATTACAAAGAAAGATGATTAAAAATTTTTAAAATGATGAATTTCCAGAGAAGCAATACCTAATATTTAATCAATACCTAAGCAATACCTAATCAATTGTCCTATGAAGAAGAATGAAAGACAAGGGTAAATGAATTTACACTCTAACTAAAAGCCAGTTTTTATTTTTCCCACTTTTTGTTCTTCACTTTTAATTCAGTGAACTTTTAAGTCTGACTTTCAAGATAGACTCTTTCAATCAGGAATATAGCTAAGCCCATAGAAGAAGGAAATCAATAGCATCAGGTATCAGAAATGTCCTACCCAAACCTGCTTGAGTTGTTTTTGTCCTTTTTTAATTGATTATAAGAGGCATCTTAACCCACAACAATGACATATGCATTTCAGCCATAGAGGCCTCCAAATTTTGAACATTAGACAATAACAATTAAGTTTGCTTAAGAACACAAAGTTATAGAATAAACTTATCTTCTAGTCCACGTCTTTATTAATTCAGAACCTTTGTCTATTGAAGTTCACTGTGTAAACTTTATACAATATGTAACAAATAACACCAGCCTTAGGAAGTACTTCAAGTTCCTCCCTACCCCATAAACTTTAACAGTGGAAACATTTCACATTTTCAAGTGAACTTATTGATTCTACAGTGAAATTAATGTTCCACAATGTATCTAAATATATAGAGAGAACCATATCTCCCATTCAGTTTTCCTATTCCACTCAATGCAAGCCAGAAAGGTCTCAGTCAGGCCCTTATTTTCAGTTTGCTTCTCTCAATTAACAGCTTTCCCAGTTTTCTCTAGAGCATATTCCATTCCTATACCCCATTACTGGGTTACCTCAACTCCATTTTTTTTATATTGTCCTTTTAGAGGCAAGACGAAACACAAAGGAAATATGAAATCTCTATTAAAAAAATAGAAAAATAAAACTAAATTTCAAAATCCATATGCAAAAATGGCAGTTTATGATCTAAATATCAATCTCTTCTTAGTATAGAATTTTTCAGTAAATCAATGTTTCCAGATCACAGAACACTCTGAACTAACATCACCCAAGAGAATTTTTCTCATATAAGCTTTAGTAATGCTTTTAAGATCAAGCAATCAGAAAGCCAGACAATGTAGGGAGAGACCTAGGTCATCCCTTTTCACCCCCTGGACCCTTGCTTTCCACATCAGGCTTGACCTTTCTACCCCAACTAATAGAAAAGGTTTGATTCTGTTTCTAGGTGTACAGGTTAGCAGACAGTAAGAGTTTAAAACATCAAACATCTATGTTTTATACCCCAGAGTTGTATAGTTATGCATCATTCTCCATAAATAATGTTTGTTTAGGTAAGCAATCCAAATCCAAGGACATCTGTTAAGATTATTACATATATAATATCTAGTACCAATGGTCGCTTTAGTAGGAAGTTCAATGATCATGTTTACAAGGTTACCCCAGTCTTTTCTCCTTTCTTCCAAAGTGTCCCCTCACCCACCAATAGTGCTACAAATTCATCACAGGACAGAAGCTTTAACTTTATTATGCTTAATTTGCCAATTGGATTTAAAAATTCTTATCATATTTTGATATTATACATTTCTATGATAATATGCAGTATAATATGCCTATTAACTTCCCAGTGAACACCAAGATTTGAGCCATTAAATGGGGACATGAATTCTGTCTATTGAGGTTGTTATTGTGACCTTGCACTGTAATATTTAGTCACATAACTGTGACTATCATTGTGACATTCTTTAACTAGTTCCTCTACTCTTTCTTCAATCAGTCACTTTTACTTGAACTTATGTATATGTCTTGGTAGAGACATTTTATTATAGGATTTTCAATGGTCAAATTCATGTTTGTCATCTAATCTGTTTCCATAGGCATTTTTATTAATTTTTTTTACTTATTTTATTTGTTGTGGTATTGGGGGTCAAATCCAGGGCCATGTACATGCTGAGCAAGCATTCTACCACTGAGTTTCATCACCAGCCTTTCAAAGGCATTTTATTGAATAGAAACTTTAAATAAAGTGTTATTAAATTTTATAGTTAATAGTTTATCATTGATATGTCAGATTTTTATTTAATTCTGTAAATGAACAAACAAACCCATTGATACACATTGATTCACTATCTCTCTCTGAGGCAGAGAATCTGATGATTTAATTACTTTTCAAACACAATTAATTTAAAATTGATGTGTCATTTCTGTCCAACATTAATGAAATTTTTCCATCTATGATACCTTCCCAGGGACTAAGATAGTGAATAGAGGATATACTGTACATCATATGCTTGTATCATAATGAACATTTTTCCTTATTTCTTTTATTAGTTCTTTTTAGTTATGCATAACATTAGGATTCATTTTGACAAAATCATAAAAATGGAGTATAATTTGTTCTAATTCAGTTCCCTGTACTTTTCCTTTCCCAATCCTTCTCCCTTTCCTGTTCCCTTCCTTCTATTCTACTGCTCTTCCTGATGTTTACTCATAGGTTTTTCAAATTAGTGTCTTATAGATATACTTAGTGGTCAGATTCACTGTGTTATATTCATATATGTACATAGAAAAATCAAGTCAGATTCATTTCACAGTTATTTCCTCATACCATTCCTCCCCTTTCCCCTTCAATCCCCTTTGTCTACTACACCAATCTTTTCTCTATATTTTTGTACCTCCAATATGTTATTTTGAAAGAGCTTTTGAATATCAGAGAAAACATTTGACCTTTGACTTTTGGGAACTGGCTTATTTCACTTAGCATGATAGTCTCCAGTTGTATCCATTTATGGTCAATTACCATAATGGCATTCTTATCTATGGCTGAGTAACACTCCATTGTATATGTGTATCAGAATTTTTTCATCCATTCATCTTTTAAAGGGCACTTAGGTTTGTTTGTTCAATAGGTTGGCTACTGTGAATTTTGCTGCTATAAACATTGATATGCCTGCATCACTGAAGTATGCTGATTTTAAATCCTTTGTATATATGCTAAGTTGGATAGCTGAAAATTAAAAACTTCTTCACAGCTAAACAAACAAAAATGTGAAGAGAGAGTGAAGAGAGAGCCCAGAGAACAGGAGAAAAGATTTGTCACCTGCTTCTCAGATAGAGCATTAATATCCAGAATATAATATATGTTTTTATAGAAACTGACTTCACAAGAAGTAAGGTATACCTAGTGTGTAGAACTATAGAGATCCAGCCTTTCCCCACACAGTAGTAACTAGATGTCAACAAGTTAAATGAATAGATGTAAATTTAATATCTATTCATGAAAAAGAAGTCCAATGTTACCTGTAGAAATAGCATTCCATACCCTTAAAATGAATTACTGAGTTTGAGAGTTTGAGGCAAAGGATGGAAGATGGGACTGTTCTTTATTCTTGAATTTGTGTTGGTCTAACCACATGTGATCTGCAGTAAATCCCTGCCCTATCATCTACATGCATTGTGTCTGCTCAAAAAAGCTTGCTGCCTCCATGGAATCCTGTCCTCACCTAAATAATGCCTTTTGTTCAATACTATCTACGATTCAAAAAGTACCTTCCTGATAATTAAGACTAAGAAGCTATGCAAATAGTGATTCAACAAGTGTCTTCGTAATAATGTCTGAGATGTTTAATAGAGTGCATTCAACTTTCAGTAGTCATCTGACTTTCTAATCCAGCAGTCTTTGGGGCAATTGATGGTCCTATTTGCTACAATTTGCTTGTGAACGTATCTCTCTCCAGAAAGAAAAAAAGGCATAAAACAATATTCCAGTGGTAGAAAAAAGTAGTCTTACACATTTTCACTCTCATCTCTCTCTTTTTTATTCCTTCCAGAGTTTAGGCCTGCTCTAGCCAATAATACATTCACTGCAAGCCACATACTGAGCACAGCTTGAGCATTGGAAATATAGCTAGTCTTAATAGAGATGCATTATAAGTATAAAATACATCTGGGTTATGAAGTCTCAGTATGAAATTATTAATAGAGTTTAGCATACTAATGATTTTTATATTGATATGTATTGAAATAATATTTTGAAAGCATTACATTGATTAAATTAAAACATTAATATTAATTTCACCTATTTCCTTTTACTTAATTAAATGTGGTTACTAGAAATTTTTAAATTACAAATATGGCTTCCATATATGGCTCACATTATAGTTCTACTGGACAGTACTGATGAAGATTTTACTGAGAGCTGTAAAACAGCAGATGAATATATTGCTTTTGCAGCATTTTCTTTTGCCTTGTATTTGCTCTCAATTGACTTAGCTAATTGATGCCAGACAATGTCTACTTCATCCAAATTCTATTGGTAAGATTATAATCAAGAATTTACTCAACTCTTTTATCTTTTTATACCAAGGATGAATAGTAAACATGCATTATTTTATTTTCCTAATAAAAGACTTTCATTCATTGAACTGAAGGATAATCCTGTTTATAACAAAATCCTATGACATAAATAATCAGAGTGCCCAATCAAGTTACCATGCATTAAAGATCTTACCCAGTATCAAGCTTTATAGAAGAAGCAGGAAGAAGTGTAGAATTTCACAGGTGGTTCTCAAGACCTTCCTTTCCCACATGGGGCTTGTTTTCTCTGACCCAGATTAGGAGATGAGGTCTCTAAAGAGTTTTATTAGTCATCTCATACAGCAAGGAGAATTTGATGCATATAACAGTGCCATTTTATATTTTAAGAGCATATAGCTTATACAATATTCTCTAAGAGCTATTCCATAAATTCATATATCTTAAGTGATTTTATCATGCACAAGCTTAAACCAGAAACTTACTATGAAGACCATTTAATAGATAAAAATGGTTCTCTTCACAAGTGTCCTTGGTTAATTCACCCAGAGGTCTACTCTCATTGTTTACAAAGAGGTGACTATTTCACCACCTCTTCTTTTTCCCTGGAAAATTTCTCTGGTAATTAAGGAAAACAGGATCAAAGGTCAACTGTTTTAAACTCTTTCCTACCCATTGTAATTGGCCATAAATACTTAACATAAAACTACTTTGAAATATGATGAAAATTATTGGAGGGGAAAAAAAACAGAAAGAAAAACTCCTTATTTAAGACTGCCAGTGTGAGATGTCCATAGTCCAGATTATTTAAATTCATAGTTACCTATCTTTTCTCAAAGTGTTAATAAACTCTCCAAAACAAATAATTCTACTGCCTCTTTAGGTTACCTGGCTTTTATGAGATTACATTCTGAAACAAACACAGTTGCAATATTTTGAACTTCCTTACTTACTCTATGTAGTCTCAGCATTTTGCTGCTTCCATTTATAAACATATGTGTATGTACATATATATTATGCATATATTATACATGTGCATTATCTAGGTATATATACATAAGTAAATATACTTTGTTGGAGATTTCATTAAATACTTTGTACATAAATTACTTATTCACAGGTATGTGTAAATTATATATATATATTTTTTTCCCCTTTTTATTCTCCACATCAACCCCTGTGTTTGCAATTCCTGAGTTAAACTGAATGTAAGATTTGTCTTGCACATACACCACTTTTGCTGACAATTTAAGTCAACAATCCATGCAAACTCATGTCTCTAAGTCCTAATTACCTGCTATCTATATCTAATGTGTGTGTCTGTGTGTGTGTGATCTATCTACTTCTCTATCTCCAGTGGTTTCCCCAAACTGTCTTTCCTAACCCTGTGCTGAAATTTTCTCTTCAAGTTATGGTCCTTAGTCCTCTAAATTCCACCATCATGGAGACGATTCTTTGTTCTGATAGTTAGCTAATTCTCCTGATCTGCCTTAAAGTCTTGAATGCATTTGCTAGTCTTGCTGATGCTTCTGAGCCTGTGCTCACAGGTTCCCAATACCCAATACATCTCTGATCCAGTGACATGCAACATCATGTCTCTACTTCCTTCAGTGGTACTCACTGTTCCAGTGACGCCAAGACTTTTTAATGTTGTAACTTACTAGTCTTCAGAATGCCAACATCAGAATGTATTTAACATATTATTTCTTCTTTACCTGAAGCATAAATTTCTATTTCTCTGTGACACCCTCCTCTACACACCAAGAGCAATTTAACCATTAGTTTTGTTTTCTCTTTGTCATTACACATTTCTGCCATATGGAATTGTTGGGAATGGATAAATGATAGCAAATCAGGCTTAGAATTATGATTATCACATGGAACCAGCCATAAGTCTAATACCTAACTTGAGGATCTTTCTGAAATCTGGTAGGTTTTAAGAATAAGCTGGTGAGTTTCAAATCATGGAGACCTTTACAGTTTTATCTGACAATAAGGTGAGAATTTACCCATTAAATAGATTTCTTAATTGGAAATAAAAGACCATTTTTAATTTCATTGGTACAGCAACAAGAAGAGCTTTTGAAAAATACTAATTTCAATGGTATAGAGAAAGATGTTTATATTTTCCTGAAAGAGAACTTATCAACATATAAAAACTATAAAATCAAATACAGAAAGAGGTATTTGTATGCATGTGTATCAATCATTGGCATACTGCTTTAAATGTTGCCCTGGTAATGACAAAGATATTATGTAACCAGAAGATCATTTCCTTTTTCTTGCCCGTTGTGAACACATTACATATAATTTGAGGTAGGTCAACATATTTTATTTATTTATTTATCTGTTTATTTATTTTTTAATTGTTTCTGTGATTACTTTTTTAAAAATTTGTTTTAATTAGTTACACATGACAGTACAATGATCTTGAAAAATCATACACTTGAATCAGATGGGGTATACTTTCTCATTTTTCTGAGTGTACAGGTTGCAGAATCACATTGGGCGTACAGTCACGTATATACATACAGCAATAAGAATGTCTATTCTATTCTTTTTAAGTATGCTTTTAGATTAGCCTTAATTAATCCATTTCATAGAAGGAGCAAGTGGAGCATAATGTGAATGAATTGTTTATCTATAATAATTTCAAGAGTAATAGGCATAAACTCAAGAAAACCAAATTTCAAGCCATAATCCTAATGAGTAGATAAAGATGTATCAGCATGATCCAAGAACCTCTGGGCATCCAGCAAATTGGCCATATGCTAATTCTACTCACAGAGCCATTTCCAGAAAGTAGAATGAAGCTGGACTGGGAAATACTTGTACTGTGTGCTATTGCAAAGCTGGTCTATGGGTGCTTTCTAGACATATGAGACATATGAATTGGACTGAAGAGGAATTTCTAAAACTTCCAGTAAACAGTAAGTTACATTTTATAATGTATACATTATCAAGACAGGTAGCTAATCTCTGGACACATTTTCTGCTGTCATCCAAAATAGTCTCCTTTTCATCAAGCAGTCACAAAAAAAGTAAGCAAACAATTACTATAAAATATCCAATAAATGCCAATTAGAAAACCTTGAAACTCAAGAAAAGAGTCTTGAATGAAGAGAATGATATGAATCATAGGAAATACTTCTGGAATGTAGTTTTAGAGTTAGATTTGAAAGTTTGTGAAAAAGTTTAGGGAGAAACAGAAGAAGGACACTAAAGTCAGAGAAATAGCTACTATCAAATTCATAAAGCTCCGTTGTACAGTAGGATTATTTTCTAAATGTGAGTTGTCTACCCAAAATTCGTATGTTGATGCCTAATTACCTATGTGTAGGTATCACATTGCTGTTTTGAGAAGATGATAATGTCATAAGGGCCAATATTTCTTGAATGGAATTAGTGCCCTTATAAAAGAGACACACGGAGCTTCTTTTTCCCTCCATACCATGAGAACAGAGAATAAAGATGTCACCTATGAACCAAAAAGCAGGTACCACCAAATGTTCTGATACCTTGATCTTGGACTTCTTGGCTTCTAAAATTGTGAAAAGTAAACTGCTGCTGTTTATAAACTATTCAACTATTGTCAACTACTCAACTATTCAACTAATGATACTTTGTTATAACAGCAGAAGTGAACTAAGAAAGATGGACAATCCAATGGAAAAGTAACACTACTCACTATCTAAAGCATGAAGCTCAGAGTCTGTGTTTTCCAATGAGTATGCTGATGTATGAGGAATCTAGATCTGATTTGGCTCCTGTAACTTCTTCAAGCTGTTTCTGGGCCTAAGTATACTTCTTTAGGCTAGAAGCTATCGATAGTTGAAAATGAATTATGTCCTATCCCTTGGAGCTCAATTAGGTCCCCCCAGGGTGTCCTTGAAAGAGTCTTGGAAGTCTCAACATTGATTCAATCTTGAGGCACACCACTGGGCTTGGAGGATTGCACCCCAGAGTCATCTGTCAATCAATTTCCATCTCCCAGTAGCTGGCTGCAGAAGAAGAAAGTAATTGGATGCCCTTAGGGGGTTATCATCTGAAATTTCAGTTTTGATAAACATCTATTTCTTTGATAATAATAAGGAGAAAAGACAATCAGGCTATAGGCACAACCAGAAGTAAGTCTCTGAGTAGTAAGATATACTATTCTATACATAGCTGCTCTATGAGAATAGTTAAAATTTACTTTTCCAATTCCTTTTCTTTTTCAGTTTTATTTCTCTCTCTCCACACCTCCTAATCCCCACTTCAAATACATCTTACAGAATCATAGCATTTTTTTCTTTTATTAAAAAAATCAGACATTTTTCATATATATATATATATACATATATGTATATATATATATATATATATATATATATATATATATATATATTTGGTAGGGACACTTAACCACTGAGCCACATCCCCAGCCTATTTTATATTTTTTATTTAGAGACAGGGTTTAACTGAGTTGATTAGCACCTCACTGTTCCTGAAGCTGGCTTTGAACTCATAATCCTCCTGCCTCAGCCTCCCAAACCACTTGGATTATAGGCTCATGCCACCACATGTGGATCAGAATAAATATTTTAATTGGCAATTTTTTTTTCTATTTGAGAAAGTCATTTCCTATTGATGGTAAACTTTCTTTTTATCATTATTTTTATTCTAAGTAACAGGTAATATGAAACTGCATGTTCTATTTTCAGAATTTATTTCCCTATACAAAACTCACCTTGGCTCTATTTTGACAAAGGGGAAAAAATACACACACACACACACACACACACACACACACACACATATATATATAAAATAAAAAGCAATAACAAAATTAAAATGAATCCTTTCATGGTATTGATTTATTTTTTTCAATTAAAACAAATGTATTTCATTATTTTGCACAGTGAACTAGTATATTCTTTTATTTCTTCTTTTCTTCCTTTCTTCACTCTACATTTTAATAAATGGCTTTTACTTTACAATGATTTTGTTTGTTCACTTGGATATAATTTTAGGATTGCTTTAGAGTTTCTTTTAAAAAATGTATCCTGAACAGACACTTCTCAGAGGAGGACATACAATCAATCAACAAGTACATGAAAAAATGCTCACCATCTCTAGCAGTCAGAGAAATGAAAATCAAAACCACCCTAAGATACCATCTCACTCCAGTAAGATTGGCAGCCACTATGAAGTCAAACAACAACAAGTGCTGGCGAGGATGTGGAGAAAAGGGTACTCTTGTACATTGCTGGTGGGACTGCAAATTGGTGCGGCCAATTTGGAAAGCAGTTTGGAGATTCCTGGGAAAGCTGGGAATGGAACCACCATTTGACCCTGCTATTGCCCTTCTCGGACTATTCCCTGAAGACCTTAAAAGAGCATGCTACAGGGATGCTGCCATATCGATGTTCATAGCAGCACAATTCACAATAGCTAGACTGTGGAACCAACCCAGATGTCCTTCAATAGATGAATGGATTAAAAAAATGTGGCATCTATACACATTGGAGTACTATGCAGCAATTAAAAATGACAAAATCATAGAATTTGCAGGGAAATGGATGGCACTAGAGCAGATTATGCTTAGTGAAGCTAGTCAATCCCTAAAAAACAAATACCAAATGTCTTCTTTGATATAATGAGAGCAACTATGAACAGAGCAAGGAGGAAGAGCAGGAAGAAAAGACTAACATTAAACAGAGTCATGAGATGGGAGGGAAAGGAAGAGTAAAGGGAAATTGCATGGAAATGAAGGGAGACCCTCATTGCTATACAAAATTACATATAAGAGGTTGTGAGGGGAATGGGAAAATAAACAAGAAGAGTAATGAATTACAGTAGATGGGGTAGAGAGAGAAGATGGGAGGGGAGGGGAGGGGGGATAGTAGGGGATAGGAAAGGTAGCAGAATACAACAATTAAAAAAAATAAAAAATAAAAAAAATAAAAAATGTATCCTTTATTCAGTCCTCAACATTGAAAAAATCCTATCCCCTGACATTAAAATTTATATTGGATTCACATGAAATTATTGAAATATTGATATGCTTGGCACCCTTCAATTTTTAAATTACATTCCCCCTTTCTAAGACCAATTTCTTGTTATTCTAATATGAAATAAAATATGTTTAGCCATAGAGGAAAGTATTTTTTTCAACAATACAAGAATATCTTTGCCATCCTTCTAAGTGTCTATGAAAACTAACAATTTGAATTAACATTATTTAAGACAAAAGCAAATTTTCTATGTGATGAATTTTATATTCTACAGAAAATTGAAATTCCATTCACTTGCTGGTCAAAGTCACCCTGAAACATTATTTAACTCTTAGAATAGTTTCTTTTTGTTCTCATAAATAAAGAAACTCAATGGTATTCAGGCTTTCTAAACTCTGCCATCTTTAAGAATTTACTCTTTTTTTTTCTTCATTATCTCAAAAATGCTGCCTGTTATGTATCATATCTTTATTTCAAACTAGATGAAGTAGGAATGCAAAGATTATAAATGTTCCATTCAAGATGAAATGTTTCCTTTAAAGATCCCCAAATCTTGCCCAATTATTCCTAGTTACATTTCATTGTTTAATATTATTTTATTTAAATACTGTTAACCACAAGAATTGCTGATAAATATATTCATCTTAGGTCCACACATTGACACATTAAGTAAAATCATGTAATGTTAGTAAGCAAGAAGGGATAAATATATATTGGTAAGTTAACTAACCTATGTTTTTCTAACTTATGCTTAGCTATTCCCTAAATAGATAATTCAGAAATTACTTATAAAATGTGAAAATAAGGTTGACTTTGAATTGCTACTTCAAGTGTATTAAAGTTTTCACTATAAGTGATAAATGTCTGAAGAAACAAATTTGTTTAAACTGATTTAAATGTTATGTAGTTAACACATTAATATGATACCATGATAATACCAAACTTTTATATTTGAATGTATGGTTTTAAAAATAAATTTCAATAAAAAATAAATAATAAAAAATAAAGTAGAATAACAACAACAACAAAAACATCCAATAAGAACAAAATGAGGTTCTTACATAATATCTTAGGAGCTACACTACAGAAGCAAAACAGTTACAGCTTGCATTTTGGGTAAGAAGTATCTGGATTTTTTTTCCCTTCAATCTACATTCACAAACTAACTTCAAGTATTTAACTTATGGTCTCAGTGTCTTGTTCTGCAATATATGGTAATTATTTGGCTACTCCATAAGGTTGCTATAAGGATTATATAAGTTAAAATATGGAAAATGTCAGCTCAGTGCCGGTGTAGAAGAAGTCCTAAATAGAGCTTAGCTATTATATAGCAACATGATTATGAAAGTTTCAAAGTACAACTGAGTTATATAAAAATATAGGATTTACACCTTCCTTGGAATGATAAATTCTTGCCTCAGTAAGATCACAGGAGTATTCTGATATTTTCTTCCATAATTCCATTTTTTTTTAATTTTACATAGGATATTACATTAAAATGAATTTAATAATTGAAAATAATGTATTCATGTTAAATTTTGTAACATTATTTTAAATTTATATTTAGAAACAAAATGTTTCTAAATATAAATGATGATATTTGAAAATGAACAGAAAGGCTCATTGTGGTAAAACATTATGATATTCTTTAAACTGGGGCATAAGTCTTCTTTACAATTCCCCTAAAATGGAAAAAAAAATACTAAATGACGCCTACATGTGCCCCTGTACAACCTGTACAAAATGTAGAAGAGGGACCTTACAGTCTATTTGTACCAGTTCCCTTCCATATGCTCTGACCCTTTTTCCATTATCATTTTTGAATGTACAAAGAAAAATACTGATTTTCATACTTTTATGGTCTTTTATGGGAGATTTCATTTTGCCAAGGGTGAAAGGTAGACTTTAGGAAAACAGTATTTTCCTTTCATAGCTTCAATTCATGATTATTGAAAAAAATTAGATCTGTATCTATCACTGGACAAATAAAGAAAAATATATCCATATTTCAAGACCCCATGATTGGGGATTATAGTGTGTTAACTTTCTGACTCAAAAACTTCCTGGGATGATAAACAAGAAAATTAAGATATGTAATTTGGATGCCCCCTAGTCTTCAATGTGATTTTAAATGTCATTAACAAGACCTGAATTATACCTACAAATACCAGGTTAGGATATTACCGAAAGAAAAGGACACAAGAGGATATTGAATGGTCTAGGGACAGGAAGGATGTCTGATTTCCCTAGGTCTTCTTTTTTTTTTTTTTTGCCCAGAAAAATGCATAATCATTTCTTGTGACTCATTATAAAAATAAGAAAATAAGAAGCTTTTATTTTAGTGATATATATTTTAAATTATAATTTTCTTTTTTGTAATTGATTTTATTTTTTAAATACATGTCAGCAGAATGCATCACAATTCTTATTATACATATAGAACAATTTTTTATATCTCTGTTTGAATATAAAGTATGTTCACACCAATTCATATCTTCATACATGTCCTTTGCATAATGATGTCCATCATATTCCTCCATCATTGCTAATCCACTGTCCCTCCCTCCCCCTCCCACCCCTTGCCTTATCTAGAGTTGGTTAATTTCTCCCATGTTCCCTCTTAAATTCTAATTTTCATATTATATTGACACATAATTTTAATTCTTTCAACAAGGGCACTTTTCCTGTGAAGAAAATTCATCCCAGAAGTTGGAGCCTGATTTTCTCTTGTTTTTGTTTTTATAAATCAGAATTGTATCATTAAAAAGGTATTAAACCATAAGCAGGTTTCACTGAGGCTTATACATATCACTAAAGGTATTCAAGCATTTATTTGAAAAAGTACACTTCTAGAGATTTTCTAATGAACGTGATAAATTCCAGATGCACACACTTTACAATGGAAGCTCTGATACTTCTGCCTGCTCATAACATAAGCATTTTTATAAATGTCATAGTCATAGTTATTTTTACTGTAAACACCTTTTTTTTTTATTCCCTCACTGACAAAATACTTCCTACCGCAAAGCAAAGAGTCTCTAAAGTTACTTTTGAATCGGCCATGTTCTAGTTTTCTTAAAACCAGCAGTTTTAAATGCTGTTTTAAAATTCTGTCTTTCTAAATTCATTGACATTTCATTAAACTGGTAATTGATTATCGATTATCTCTTCTCTGAAAAAGAACAGCTGTCTACTCTCCTGTCATACTACATACAATCACAGCTCTCACTTCAAAATTACCATCTTCTTCTTTTATGTTATATTCCATTTTCAATTTAAAAATTATAATATTACCTTTCACACTCCTAAATGGCCAGTGCCCTATTAGAAAGAATTGACCTTTTTGTAGGCTGTGTGGCTGTATGTCTTTACTATTTATTCATCCATCTTTGTGCTATGGACTTCCACCCACTCTTTTGGACTTTTGAAAGAACCACCACCTGGTAAAGGTCAGTTACCTTTATCAGGAAAGCTCCATTTAGATAGCTCTTTAACTAGGAGACTTCTAACATTTTGCTAACCTCACTGCTATTTAGAATGCCAGTCTTATGTACTTAGACCTGAGTATCATTTAATATCATTATCCTTTTCATAAATGATTTTCAAAAGCAGCATTATCCTCTGAATGGAGCTAGTTTATCAGTTTCTGACTTGGATAGACAGTTTTTTTAAATTCAAGCAAATTGGAAGAAAAAATTAATATGTTAAATGCCTACTTAAAAAAGTTGACCAGTATACGTACATATCATATTCAGCAAGAAAGGTACTTTTTCTCACGGGAGAGATAAATATAAAGGCACAAGATCATACCTGTGGACATTTGATTAATCTTAAGAAGTTGGATATGGATGATACTCAGAAAAGTCTCATTAGAAAAATATTCATCATCTCAACTAATGTTTATTTTCAGATTAAAATACTTGTCATTGAGCTGGGATTGTGGCTCAGTGGTAGAGTGCTTGCCTAGCATGCATGAGGTTCAATCCCCAGCACCACATTGAATAATATTAATAATAATAATAATTTGACCACCTAAATTAAAGAAAAAGTACATAAATAAATGAAATTTAAAAAATAAATACTTTCCATTGTCTCACTTATCTACTTTTCACAGACTCATTACCACTAAGCCTTAGTTTTCTACCTATTGCTCAGAAGTCAGAACAAATTGGTAAAGACTATGCATACACATTATGTGAAAACAATCCAAAGATAAAATTATTAATGTATCATTGAGAAAAGCATGTTTCAGAGCTAACAAAAGTCATTAAATTCAAAACACGAACTGTTTATTACCTGTCGAAATAATAAATTTCTGGAAGGAAAACTTTAGAGAAATTTTAAAAATGTTGAAATATTCTAAAAAAGCAGTTAAAAATTTTTCAGAAATGCAGAAACTAGAGTAGCACAAGGTTAAAATTCACCAACTCAAAAGTGCAGAAATATTTAAAGGAAGAACAAAAGTATTTCAGATAAATCCTTTTATTTCTTACAGTTATATGGATGTTAAAAAATGCTGAGTAGTAATTCTGTTTTAACCATTTACACATATCCTCTAAGTTACTGAGATAAAAATAGCTTACAGAAAAATAGATTTCTATTACAGTAAATGACCTTAATGAAATTCATTCTTATTAGAAGAGTATAAAGGTTCATTTTAGAGAAAACTTTGAATTATTTTAAACAGGGCCCATAGTATACAAGATGCAGAGCATCTTATTTAATCTCATAGCTCTCTCTGAAGTTGATCTTAAGAATAACATCAAATTCTTCCAAACATTTGGTCTTATCAGTAAATTTACATGAACGTGGAACATTTCTTTAGTTTGTGTTAAAAGAATTTTTTGGTTTCAAATATTAATGTCACGTAATTATAAGGCAATAAGCTGATATTACAGGTGTCATCAGAACAGAAATACCTTGCTTAAGCTTTATCTGGTCTAGGCACCTTAATCTTCTGCTTCCTTTGGCATGAAAAATTGGGTGCCGTGGAAAGCATTTATGAAGAAAAAGGGTCCTTTATTCTGCTTGCTTGTTCCATCCCTGCCTAGCTCACCAGAGGAAATAGTGTAAAGCTTTGCTTCTCCACATCTTGTCTGCAGAACAGCAGGAGCAACAACTAGAAGATGAGCAGAAATGCACATACATGCTCAGTCTGCAGCCCAAATCTGTTTAATTAGAATCTGCATTCAGCAAGACCTGGGGTTAAGTTTCTGTGAAACTGACATTGTGAATGTCAGATTGGCCAGTTTCTAGGGAACTTCTAATTACTAGATTAGTGATCTTAGACAATATGTTTAACATTTGTGTGCCTTATTTTCCTCATCTGAAAAATGAAGAAGATAATACAGATTGAGCATCTGTAATCCAAAAATATAAAATCCAAAATGCTCTAAGATCTGCTGCATTGTGAATAATGATGTAATGAAATAAATGTGCCAAATTCCACACCCCCAATTTTTATTGTTGTAGTTACAGTGAGAAACAATTTTTTTTTTTTGGTTTTTATTTTTCATGTATTAAGTGTTGAGAACACTCATTTAACAACTGACAGTAATACTCATTTAAGTTATGATATATATACTTCAATATTATGGAGTTCCTTATGAACCATCCAAATATCATTGAATGCAGTACATGTTTCACCCTAACTTTTGAATCCACAGTATGTTTAGATGTGCATGAGATAGCAATGGATTCTAATGAGAGTTTTTAACCCCATATTAACATATTTAAATTTATGTGATCTTTCCTTATGCTATTTATTTTGGGTATTATTTCCTGAATTACAACATACCTAGTCATTTGCCTAACAAATAGTGTTAAAAAATAATCTGAATGTTTTCAGAAGTACCATACGTCATTTCAGTCTTGAATATTCAGAGCTATTTTTACAAGAATTTAAAAAGAGACTTTTTGACCCACTTACTTGAGTTCTACATTTGTTGAATTCAATGTTCAAGGGTCATACTAATGAGCATTAATGTAATAGAATAATGATGTAAGATGGTTGAATGTAGATGCACTGTTGTGTACTTTGTTTGTTTTGATTTGTTTTGGAGACCAACAAAAGAAATGCATACTTTAAAATTTATTTTACTATAGATTTCAATATATATATATATATATATATATATATATATATATATATATTTCAAAACATATATATATAATTTGAATCCTATGTCTTTCACTATAAGATTCATTTGCAATCCCATCCAAAATTTTATGGACAACAACACATCCATGTTCGATAAAGAATGAGATGACTTATTCCCATAAAGATTTTTTTTTAAGTTCAACTCTGTCAGAAAAAAAGTAATTTATTATACAATAATCCAAAACTGCTTGAAAAATAACACAAACCATTTGACAAATGAAAATTATGACTCGTTCACCATCTCTAAGAAAATGGTAAATTGAATACATTCTTTAATAAAATAAATTTAGAAGTTTTTGTACCCGTGAATGCAAAAATACTGTAAATTCACAGAAAAAAATATTGAGATAGAAGAATGCTTGAAAAATTTGACCTATTTAAGTAGGCTAATTGGAACAAATGTGCATTAAAATAATAAATCATGAGTCAAATGTGTGAAGATTAAAAATCAAAAGCTTAAAAATTATTGAAATATGAATGTTTCTTTTCCTAGAATAAACAAAAGACATTTATCATAGCTACTAAATGTATTGAAAAAATGTGACTAGAAATATAAATGCACTTATATATCAGGTGATGTGAATCCAGCCTTCAAGAAAATCATCAAGGGGCTTTGATTGTGGGAGAATAGCAAAGGGTTTTGGATTTCTGTTGATTCTTATGGAATGCGTTTTTTTCTCCTTTTATTGAACACACACAGATAGATAAAGACCTGAGAACCACACCAAAATATAGAGTAGGATATGTATGTTTGTTTGGCTTGAGTAATCATTTTACTATGTTTGGGTACATATGTGTGTGCATTTTCACACACATATATCAAGACATCATTTATATATGTATTGCAGGCAACATCATCTGATGATTCCTTATTAATGGCAAGTTATTATAAGATGACTATGTCTACAGGTTAATGTATAGAACCATCTTTAGAGTTAGTCACTGAATAAAGTTTTTGGAGCATGTTTTCTATGTTTCATTGACCTACAACAACCAGAGAAGGAACATCTTTAGAGTTAAATGTAAAAAGGAACTGTGAAGATAAAGAACTTGTTAAAACTGAAACAAGTATTTGTATATGCTAATAAGCACTACATATTTTATATTACACACTGTCTTCCTTTCCCAGAGCAAAGGAATTAAAGAGATTAAAAGTTATCTGAAAAGACACAATAAATAACTTAAGAACAAAAAAAAATCAACAATAAATACTGATTTTAAATTTATTTTCTATAGTGCTTAAGGCTTGGGAAGTTGAGTATGTTCATAAATAAATTTATGGAGAGATAAAACTTCAACATATTTCAATATGTATACTAATTTTTTTTCAAATAATAAAAGTGAATTTTGAAACAATGACAATTTATTTTATTTTTAAAAATTTTATTGTTATTTTTAGTTATAGTTAGTAGGGTATATTTTGACATGGAATACATCTTATTCAAATTAGGATCCCAGTCTGTGTTTGTACATGATGTGTGGTGTATTTATATATGTACATGGGAAAATTAAGTCAGATTCATTTCTTTTAAAACTACACATAATTTGATGATTGGTATGGCTTAAGATGAAATTAAATACTTTTGTACTCCCACATCTAAAATATCCCTTACTGTAGATTCTACATGTAAAGAATTCATCTACAAGTGGATTAGAATACAGATTGGTTTCTTATGGTTACTATATAGGTAAAATAGTTTTTAACTATTTTAAGGTTTAACCTTCTATAGGTTAAAATAGCTTTTACTATTTTAGTAACTTAAAATCTAAATTAAATTGATTGAATCAAGTGAGAAGATTTAGTTAGATTTTCTAACATGGGCTGTTACTGATGTAGGATATAGAAAAAAATAAAGTTAGACAAAATTGAAGCAAAAGGAAGAAACAGGAGATCACAATTTCAGTCTGAAAGCCACCTGCTAAAGTCCCTTATACTTCTTCTCCCCAAGCAAGTGTCTCTTCTCCCACCTCTTTGAGAAATCTACAAATCTTAAGCTTACTCTAAATCCCCATACAACTTTAAAATTAGTATAAATTCACTCATGACAATTGCCCTGTGCTATTATGTTTGTTTTTAGAGTAAGTTAAACAAAGGGGGTACAACATTTTAAGAAACCTATAAAACAGTGTATTTCCCCAAATGTTCCCTATTCACAAAATAGGTGAGTGAGACCAGCTAGAACTTTTGTGTTCACAAGACAGATGTCTTCTCTACATACCTTCCCATGCCCACCTTTCACAAGGGTTTGAAATTAATAGCCTGCTACCCCCAAAGGCACACCTCACTCTTGAGATAGCCTGCATTCCTCCGTTGAATGTGTACTCCTCACTTACCTGAACGAATCTCTGCTTGTGCCTTTAACATGCCTTGAAATCATTTCCTGTGACATATGTTAAGAGTCCATCATCCGGAGCTGCCTCTTTCTGCGACCTACACAAACTCCCTCTGGTAAAAAATGTTAAAATATTAAGTAAAATTTTTTAAATATCATATCAGTCAGTAGCTAGGGTTTTAGTAAAGGTTTTAAGGAAATAAAGAAGCATACGAACAAACAAGGAAAAATTAGAGCACCTCAGTTAAAGAACACAGCATGTTTCAAAAGTCCTGAGGACGACTTGCTTCTGCTTTGCCTGTTGCAGGAGTAGAATAGCTGCACTGGAGGAGCAAAGGAAGCTTAAGGAGGAATGAAGACAGGGTCACGGCACAGGACCAGGTCACACTGAAGAAGTGGCTTCTACTCTGTGTGGGATGGGAGCCCATGTGTTACACTGGGACTTACATACCAAAGTGCACTTTTTCCATTAGGGAGGAATAAAATATGAAGGCATAAGTGTGGAAGTGGAAGGAATTGCAATAATTCAATATATGTCCACAGCTGGCTCTTAAGTGACAGTGATAGAAGTAGTTAAGATGTGGTCACATTGTGGATAGAGTTTAAAGCTAATGCCAAGAAAATTCAGGGACTTAGATGTGTGAAGTTCATTGCTTATGAAATAATAACTTTAAAACTGAAAATCTATTTATTGCAGGTTCTTGACACCAACTTTTATAAGCAGATATCTTTTACAATTCCCCTGCTAAGATGAAATGATTGTTGTGATTCAATAATTGAGAAAGAGAGCTTCAGTTCTACATGATAGCTGCTCCCCAAAACCAAAAAGAAAGGAAGATAATCCATAGGAGGGTTACAACAATAATCAGAAGAAAATTAGACAAAATAAACTGAAAACCAGGATATACAAGGTATAAGTTTAAAACTAGTTATTAAGATACATAATTTTCTTCAATTTCTCTTTTTCTACATAATTTTACTGTGCATTCTATTTTGGCCTTCCACTAAAGTCTTCCCATATTCCTTCTGGGAAATATATACTGGTATTTAGTTCTTGAATTTTCTTTACTTAATTAGTTTTCTCTTTTTTACGGTTTATACCTGCTTTACCTATTAGACAAATTCTATTTTTAAATTCCTCTCCTATAATTTTCTTTCATAAGTGCCTCAGAGAGCAGCATTTATTTATCTATTCAATACTTGAAAATATCCCTTTGTTACTGAGTTAGTTGTAGTTTGACATCTAAGAAAATTAATGCAATGTTAAACCTTAAACAATACTTCCCAATAAATTCTAATTATACAATAATATATCTAAGGTCACTTCAACATTAATATGATTTTTTAACATCAAGGGCCTAAATTTTAATTTCCTATCACCACTTGAGAGGCAGGAAAAAATTAACAAACTTTAACCTTGAAAGAAAAGCATTTTGATAGTGTACTGGACACCACAGTGTTGATTCAAGCCACTCTGATGCAGAGAACATTTCAGAGGCTTCTAAAGTCCTCAGAGAAACTTCATTGCCCTGTGTCCTAATTGCCTTAGGATGCCCATAGGCCCTTTTCTTCCACACTGTACTAGTACTCACCTAATCTTATAGCTGTGGGCTTAGTTGTCTGCTTCATAGGTTTCTCAGGAACTGTTCTGAGTTCACTTTGTCTTTTGAGC
The DNA here is from genome assembly GCF_052094955.1 of Ictidomys tridecemlineatus. Classification (NCBI taxonomy): domain Eukaryota; kingdom Metazoa; phylum Chordata; class Mammalia; order Rodentia; family Sciuridae; genus Ictidomys; species Ictidomys tridecemlineatus. The sequence continues at coordinate 89,300,837 of NC_135484.1, read as the reverse complement.
ATCTGCTTTAACGGTGATTCAATGAAAGTTTGCTAAATGTTCAGAGGAACAAAAAAGGAAATGGGGTATCAAGGCACCATAAATTGCACCCAAGAAGGATTCAATCACACAGTGACAAATTTCCCAAGTTACCTCGTCCACCTATGGGCTTTCCTACCTGTTAGCCCCTTCTTGTGACTTTTATTCTTTTATCAGTAATCCTAAATAACTAAGAGTACTTTATGTGCTCAGATAATGCCACATAAACTCTGGAGGATCCAGTAAAGAACTCAGTTAGGTGCCTTTGTATCAGTAAGATTTCTACCACCTTAAAAAAATGCCCAAGATAAAAAATTTATAAAGAGACATGGTTTACTTTGGATTGCAGATTTGAAAGTTCTAAGTCCATGATCAGTTGGTTCCATTGCTGTGAACCTGATAGGCAGCACATTGTGGCAGAATTGTGGCATAGGACCTTGAGGTGGATAAAACTGCCCATCTCACAGCAGGAAGAAGAGAGAAATTAGTCTTGTGGTCTCCTGGGAAGACAAGCCCCAAGAACCAAAGGAACTCTCACAAGGCCCCACCTCTCAAAATTTCCCTCCTAGAGACAAAGCCTTTAATACGTGAGCATGTGAGAGATGCTGGAGATACAAACTAGAGCAATCGCCATGTGTATATATTGTGTAATAATTTCCAAATGTATGATAAAGTAATTTTATTATTAACCACCAAAAGCTTATTTTAACATGAAAGTAGTCTGATCCCCTAAAGAGACTGCAGAAACTTTGAAAGGCATAATCAACAGGAAAATCCTAAAGATTATACAGTTTTATACAAAGAACAAAGAAAGGCCGATAATCTTCTTTGGGACCAGACCATCTCTCAAAACCAAGCATGTGGCCAGTCTTTACAAGTGGACTGTTTCTACAATCTGATTTTAAATAATTAAAATAACCACAGAAAACTTATTTATTAGAAACACCTGATTTTTTTTTTGTAGTCTTCATGTCACAGTCACCAAGGCATAATTTCAAATGTAGAAAGATAAGAAGAGTGTGAAACACTGCAGGCTTTGCCCAGACAATTCAAAAACCACATTTCAAATCATACTATTTTCATCAAAACTTAATTACAGAAAAGTGTCGGGACTTACTTAGCTGTCTTTAGCCATTCTCAATTCTCATGTTTTTAGATGTATTATCTTGTCTGTTTTTGTGCTTTTTAGAGAGTATAGAACCAGTGGGAATCAAGTTACTAAATAATGTTCTGAAATGATGCTGTGCATGAAAAACCTACAAGACAATTTGGTTCACTTAGATTTCTTAACAATAAATATATGAAGGAGCCTAGGGGGTAAAGAAATTGAGAAAGTAAATGAGGAAAAAAAAACCCAAAAATCTGCAGAGAAAGGGCAGAAAATAAAATAATGTAATTGGGAGAAAATAACTGACCCAAGACAAAGAGATAAATAATCTGAAAGAAAATGTCTATGTCTGAGTCATCTGCAATAAAATCTATGGACTATATAGATGATGTGCATCACCAAGGAGAGATTTCAGGAAGTGTAAAAGACAAAAAATAATTAGTTTTCAAGATTTCTGCACCTGGATTTGGATTTGTAGCTGAAAGTAAACATAATTTCGAGGTTGACATTTCCCAAACTTGAAAGTGGTGTCATCTGAGTTTGTGTTTTTAAAATCACAAAGAAACACAAGAATTACTCCTTTTAAAGGAATACTGCATTTCTAAATCACCTGAGTCAATAAAGGGTATTTAAAGATATATGATTCCTTGAGTTTGAGTGCTCTTGGTTTTTACATGTTCTGGGATAGTCTGCTGTTATGCAGAAGGCTTCCTTTAGAAGAGAAAAATGCATTTTATTATCTCTGAATCTGCTTACTTTGTTGTTATTATTTCACCTGTATAGTTGACTAAGATAAAAATGTGCATTTACCATATTCTAACTCCTTAAAAAATTATTTTGAGAATATATGTCCTAACAGTAGATGGAAGGGTGGTATGAGAATTACAGTGGGGGAAACAAACAAACAAACAAAAATCATTTCCTGTTCTTTATAGACTGTATGAGAATCATTTAAAAATATACAGAGTTTTGATGTTACTATAGAAAGCTCAAACTGCTTTGATTTAAACTGTGACCATGAAGAAAAAGTCAGAATTCATAATCCGTGGGGCCAATGCACATACAGGCTAATCACATTCAGTACTTTTGAGGTCAGGATTCATATCTGAGTCTGAATCAATATTAATATTCCTTCTTGGCACTTGGTAGATGAAAAATGTTTTCTGCAAAAAGGAACAGCTTCTATTACTTTTATTAAATAGTAGTTAGTTGCCTGCACTTTCCTTGGATTTAAAAAGATAGTATAGAAATGACTGTGCTTATAGTTTCATAGTTTGTAAGAAGTGCTTTTGAGAAAAGATATTTTAACTTTATGGGAGTCTATGACTTCACAATAATAGTATTTTCACTACTTCAACATACTTCTTTCTTAGAAATCTAAAAGTGTTAAACTACACTATCTTTCTGGTCTACATAACAATCCCATTAGGTCCAAATAGATTGTGATTTGATAAATCTTGGGAAAACCTACTTCACAAGAAGCATCCTTATTATTCTCCAAGGTAAGAACTGGTTCAATTCTCAACCAGCCTCCTTTTTGAATGTCGGTCCCATGAGTCACTTTTTCTAAACATAAATTCAGAAATAGGGCTTCTTTTCGAATTCACATAGACCACCCCATGCACATTCCCCTAAGGCATAAAGGTTATGGAGTCCTGGGGCAGGTGGGCTAAGTTCTACAGTGCTCTGTTCTGCCAGTTTCCATATTCTCTTCCACAATTCACGCATCAGAATTTTTTAGCTCTATTTTTGCCCATTAGAGAGAAAACAAAGAAAGGAATAAATGTCAGATAATTATTTTTCTTCCGCCCTCTGGAGCTATAGATAATTTTCAGCTGAGATCATTCAGAGCATTAAAAATCAATTCAGTGCATTTTTTAAAAAAATCTAAGAAGCATACTAGAACAATTACATATTTCTTCTTCTTCAAGCATTATGATATCTTAGTTTCATTGTAAAAACTCTACAGTTATTATCTCTAAGAGAGCATGACTTACTTACATATTATTTATGTTGCCAAGAATATTCACAATTGCCACTCACTTCACCCTACAGCATACAAAATAGCTAGCTGGTCCTTGTAAGACACTTAGCTGCTATCTCCAAGAGTATTTAAAGAAGTTATCATTATTTCACGAATAAGCAAAACCCAGAGAGGTGAATTATAGATCTGAATAGCATGAACTAGCAAAATTCAAATGTCACTTGTGAAAGATTTACTTTTTCAAGACATGAGGTGAAATTTTACTTTTTCTTTCTAAAAATACTAACAAAATAATAGGAGGTTGCATGATTATTAGAAACTTGTAGCACCAAATTTTGTATTTGTTTTTTAGATATTTTAAGAAACATATTAAATTCCAAAAAGGGGGGTGAGGAACCAAGCATGCAATTTTTAGCCTCCTAGTAAAACTTTGATAATTTATTAGTTAAAGAGCCATATAGCCAAGCAATCTTGTATCATTTGTTTTCCACTTTCTTTTGCCCTCAGGAAAAGTTCATAACCAGAAGAGAAAAATCAGACATCCTTTGAGTTATTCTTTCCTATTGCTTGTGGCTGAATTTTGGTCATATTTTGTCTTTGTTGCTATGGATTTAAGTTCTACCTCTTGCCCTAGTTGTCTGATTTTCAATCAGGAGCATAACAATAGATTCCTATTGTTCAAAGTGACATGATGCCTTATTGACGAATTTACTAATTTACTAATTCTTTTAATTGTCACATGAATAAAATGAATATGGACCTCAGGATAAGTTCCTATCCATAGAAACTGAATTCAAAATCCCGAAAGAAAACATTTGGGGCAACATACCTGGGAATTACGCCAGATATGCTTCTCAGCATATATATTTTCTTTCAGGTTTGTTTTGTAATGCAACAGCAGAAACAAACTGAGTACGTCTATTTAATACAGCCTCTGAAAGCTCCGTCTTCCTATTATTGAAGACAAGAGCTGTCAGGAAACAAACACTGAAAAGATGCATGCTGCTCTCTGCTCAGTGATGTAAGTAGAACAATCTTGGACAGAGGGGCCAATACCAGACAATGGAACAGCTAGCACAGAGTGGTGAGGCAATTAATTTCTCAGATGCTAATTCAATGTCACAAAGAAGAAAGGAAGGAAAACAATGGAGCTACAGCAATCTTGTAAACATTATGTAGATGATGGATTAATAAAAAGGACAAAAAGGAAAAGGAGAAATATATTTTCAGTTCACCTCATGGTACATGTGATTGGAAATAGCATACCAATGCAAACTCATTTTTATTGTTTTTTTTTACATTTTGTAATGGAAGAAAACATTGATGTTTCTATCCAAATCAATCATTTGTTTTTTTCCATGCAACATTCTTGGATAAAAGCATATTGAAAGAATAGAGATCGTTTGAGATTTATATTTCCTTACAAGCTAAATCAGTAGTTATTTAAATGTTACCTAATTCACTATTTTTTGTTTTTTTTTTAAAAAAGGGCAAATTAAATCACAAAGCAAGTCCCCTGCAGTTTGTCTCTGAGGGTAGTGATTTGGGAAAAGATATTTCCTGTTCCAGCTAAACCTCTTTGCAGCACAGAGAAGCAGAGTCTGCAGGATCTGAAGTTACCTCTCAGGACCCTGTTATCATCCACATTTTAGAGAGTTGTCTAAATAACTGATGTTTTCTTTTATTTCAAAATAAAAAGCAACTATTTCCATATTCTAAAGTAAACGTTCAAATTGTCTTAAGTGCACAGCAGATAAGCCTGAAGAGAAACCCAAGTCCCTTGGACTCAAATCAGCTGCTCATGCCCTGAGTGTTGTCATGTTCAAATTCCACTGCCGCACTACCAAAAGAGTAAAGAGTGGAAGGATAATTAGAATTACTACCTCTAGAATTAATGATATAGATCTGTCTCATGTCAGTAAAACAAGAAGGTGACAGCAGATAAAAGAAACATTTGAAAGAGGGGAAACACACAGTCCAATAAATACCATCCTTACTAGATTCAAGGAAAGGCTCCTCAGCCCACACAAATTGAATTTACATACCCCACATTGATTAAGGTTCTTCCTTTTCTCTTCCTCCAATTTTTATTAATGTTCCCTGTAAAAACAGGCTGTGGCATCTGAAATCCAAGCTGTTCTATGTATAAATCTCATGAGCATAACAAGTAGGGGAAGCAGAGAGGCAGGAATTCATATTCTTTCTTTATGGCAATTTCATACTCAAAAAAGATCTATTTTTATTAGTCTTTCTGGGACCATGCGGTGACAACAATCATTCAAACATTAGCTACATCAGATTAGAAGCCAATTAGTTCATTTAAAGAGCCACAAAATGTCATAATATTTTGAAGTTTATTTAGCCAACTATTTTTGTAGTTATTTTGCACAGATGCTGTATGTGTCCTTTCGGAATACAGAAGGTAACTGACAAGTTTGTGAACTACACAGCTACCATTATTAATGTCTCCATTGCTAATGAGGTCAAATTTCTTCCTGGGTTATGCATCAGGCAAGAAGAGTAAAAAGGTGATGCACTATTAAACCATTCATTTCAAATTTTATAAACAATTTATTGCATAATGTGCCTAAATGCAAACAATCTGTCAAAATTTACATCATCTTGAGGCCATGCTCTTCAACTACCGATTGCATTGTTAAATTGAGATTAGCTTTAGAGTGATATTGATGATGATGATGTGTGTGTACATTTGTGATACAGAAATCAATATAGGGCCTTGTTCATCCATGCTAGGCAAGTGCTCTACCACTTGAGCTATAGTACCATCTTCAAAGGACTTTGTTTATTTTGGTGAAATGGGAATTGAACCCAGGCATACTCTACCACTGAACTACATCATAGCCCTATTTATATATCTTTATTTTTCAAAATTTTAAGAATGTCTTATTAAATTGTCAGACTGGCCTTAAACGTGTGCTTCTCCCGACTCAGATTTCCTAGTTACTGGGATTACAAGCATGGTCCACTACACCAGACCCTAAAGATGGTTTTTAAAGCATGCAAATAAAAAGTGATCAAGAGTTTCTATTTGCAATGAATAGATTGATAGGAGCTAATACTATTGTTATATGACAGAAAAATGTGCTTAAATAAAATAATTTAATATCTTTTATCAGGTGTAAATTAGAAGAAAATATATAATTGACTTTATATGTGTAATGTTTGTTTCAGTTGTTTTAGGAGTATAGATCACACAATGCTTAGAGTTACTTTTAACATACCTAGAGACACATATTGTTATCTCACTATATTTTAACGCCATATTAATACCCACCTCAGGAAAGTAAAACATTTCAGCATTGGCTTCATGCATCATCACTCTGCAAAGGCATTTATTAATAGACCACTAAAATATCCAGTCATGTTTATCTTAAGAATTTGTTTGCAATATATATGTGCTTCTTTCTGACAAGTAGTCACTTTGTGAAGAGCTGTTAATTAAAATGATCATAAAAGATCTGAATGCTGTTAGAAGAAACATAACAGGTGAAAGCATTTTTCTTTAAGCATTGTATCTTGATGTCTTCATTCTTCTAGCTCCATTATTTTAACCATATGTCTCTACAATCAACTTGAATTTATGTACTTTTTAGACATTTATTCCCAAAATAGTTGGCATTTATTTAATATCTACTTTAATAATATGTTATTACAGTTAAATGTTGTTTTGCATCTTATAACTTTGATACCTTTATAATTTAAAATGAAATCATTCAAATAGAAATTATTGTTATGGAAATTAGAATAATACCATAGGTATTATAGTTTGCATGAGAGGTGTCCCCCAAAAACTAACATGTGAGACAAAGCAAGAGGGTTCAGAGGGAAAATGACTGGGCTTCTGGAACCTTTAATTCAATCAGTGAATTGCTCACCTGATGAGATTAACTGGGTAGTAATTGAAGGCAGGTGGGGCATTGGGGGGTGTGGCTTTGGGATATATATATATGTAACTGGCAAGTGAAGCTCTCTCTCTCTTTCTCAGCTTTCTGATCATCATGTGAGCTGCTTCCCTTTGTCACACTCTTCCTCTATGATGTTCAGCCTTGAGCCCCAAGAAATGATATCTCATGTCTATGGATTGAGATCTCTGAAACCGTGAGCCTCCAAATACACTTTTCCTTCTTAAAATTGTGCTGGTTGGATCCTATAATCACAGCAACCAAAAAGATGACTAAAACAATAAGTTAAATGATATTACCAAATACTCATGGAATATATTAAAACTTTAAATTAGTGTGATTAATCTGTTTTATAAAGCATATTGACCCAATATCATTTATAAAAAATTTATTTTAAATTTTTAAAAATATATGAATGTGATTTTCTTTTTTTCTGTTTACCAAGTAACAGTAACTGTCTTTGTATAAAGTAGTGAAATTTATGAGATAATTCAAAAAATATTTTTTGTTATCTTGATGGAGAAATTTTACAACTACAGTTAAATGTGCATTATAAATTGTGTTTGGTATTATATAGCATCAACCAAATAGCACTTGTGTTAGTGAGACAGGGATAAAATATATCCTTTCTGTGTAATTAATTATCTTTAAAAGTAAACTAATATTATAACTAGTTATCTAAATGTCTGTTTTATAGAGCATTTGTGTATGTATTTCCTCATTCTTAATGTGCTGAACATGTAAAATACACATCCCTATAAATCCATTTTATAAAACACTTTCATCACCAAACAGTAGATTTGAAGTCAAGGAAGTATATGCATTTTAGTTATTTTTTAAAATTGAATATAATTTTTATAATTCCAATCATAATTTGGTCATTTATATATTTTTATATTTTGAGAATATTCTAGGAATGAATTTAAGGTAACTAAAGAAAAAAACATATTTCTTTTCATGATTATTTTAAATAATGGGAATATATAGACAGACATAAATCATTATAGTCTTATAAAAAAAGTGAAAAAATAGATAGGTTACAAACCAAAAAATAAGCATGGATGCTCTAGCAAATACTTAAATATCCATCAAACTTTAACTTGGGTCATCTCAGAACCAGGGATGGTATTATCTGTGCAATAAACTAACTAGGGAGAAATGCCAGAAAAGGAAAACACAAAGGTACCCAGAGAAGGCTAAGATGAGTTCAAAGTGTCAAATATACTTCCCATAAGAGATATGCCACACTACACTATTATCTCATACGAATTTAAGACCAGCTACTCCAGGTCCCCTTGGGCCTTTCTTCATGAGAAAAGACTAGAATAGAGATGTTGCTAGAATATACTACAGCCCATGGCGGCAGCTGATCTGAGGTCAGCTACTTACTCCTTCATATCTATTTTCTAGGTCTTCCTCACTCTCATGCATTGAGCACAGAAGTTCTTGATAACTAACCTGGTGTTGTAACTTCGCCTTTCATTTCTGAGAGGTCCAAACTCTTGGTTATTATATCCTTGTTAGGTCAGATTGATGTATGTATGTGTTGAGAGTTAGAGTGAGGAGAAGTAGTGAGTGACAGGAGAGAACCAAATGGATCACCAAGGTTCCACATATATTTGTCTGTGAGCCAATAGTAAATAGCAGCCCCACCTCCTCTTGTAGATCCGTATCGATTATTTTTGACAGATATTTACCCTTTTCCTTCCATTCCCCAGGAGTGCAGAGTGCTCTGGCAGCATGGTAATATATACATCAATAGGAACTTTAATGGGTCTCCTAGCAAGAATGTAACTGGAGGGACCACGACTTCAGAAATAAAAAGCACAAAATCACTCATTGATTCATTGGTGATGATTGGTTATGGAAGTGATTATAAATGCGGACATTTATACTTTCCTTTTTGATTATTAGTCCCATGTATTCAGGACATAGCACCATACAGGGGTTTCTAATTTCATGCAAATATTGCTTTCTGAAGTAAATCACCTGTCCTTTTAGAGTACTCACTCTGAAACTGGAACTTTATTTGTTTTAAAAGGCTTTCTGGAATTTTCTGAGACTGTCTACTCCCATGTGAGTAGTGAGTTCCATGGTAATTGTTTTTAATCTTATTAATTTTTTATTTATTCTTTTCACTTATACATGACACTAGAGTCAATTTTGACATATTTACACAAACATGGAGTGTAACTTATCCTAATTAGAATCCCAGTCTCTTCTCTTGTATCCACTTTACTGTAAGTTTTTCTCATGATCAAAACAAAAGAGTTTTATGACACTCTGTGTTTCTATCGTTGTGGTAGATGATATTTTATGTTAAGTTTGGTTTGGATATTTTGGCATCTCTTGACCATTTATTTGACCCCTAAACACTTCATTAAGGTAGCATATCCCTGAATATATATAGTGTTTATACCTCACCCTCTGGAAATACTGTGTCATAGAAATTTTGTTAGTTACTAAAAATATTTTTATTCCTTTCTGATTAGCATGATGTCATCAGTACAGTACATCAGTATAATGTTCTGTGATATACCCAGTCAATATTTTTTTCAGATTATATTATGACAACCAGAGGGAAAGTTTGCTTACCTCTGCAGAAATATTATAAAGGAATGCTTTTAAGCATTCCACTTGGATGTAAATGGTTTCTGATAATTTTTTTCATTGGAATAAAGAAGAACATAACTGCAAAATCATTGGTCATATTCTATGTACCCAAGACCTGATTAGCCTGGTCTAAAATGATACCAAGTTCAGAACAGCAACTACAACCAGGGTGACTACTTAGTTGACACTACAGTAATCAATAGTCATTCTTCAAGCTTCATCCAGTTTCTGTAGGAGAAAAATTGAAAATTGAATAAAGATATATGACTGAAACTGCAAATCTGACAATTTTGAGGATTTAATAGGGTTACTCATCAAAAATTTTCCCCTCATCCAGGATCAATATTGTTTTTTTTTTTGATTTACTAAATATTTTATCAGGTATTTCCACTTAGCTTCCCCACTGTGATCACTTTTCCCTCATACTTCAGGGACCTCATGTGAGGTCAGTTCAAATTGGGAAAATTATCACAGTATGAGATCATGGAACTAAAGGGCATCCCTCTTGTTCAAGACTTAAGGTTTCATTTATTGACTGGATACCATAGGTCCATTGTCATAGCGGTGAAATTAGAGTGATTATAATGCTTTGAATCTCTGTATATCCTTGTCAACTCAGACCTTTGTCCAATAATTCTCAAAATATCTCCACATTCTCCTTCTCATGGTATTCTACACTTGTCACAGCACAGCAGGGTAGTATCTCCTTTTACTCAGCTTCCTTTTGAGTCAGTGGTCTCTGTATTTGAAAGCTATCTCAGGTCTAGACACTAAACAGGAGATTGTGACATTTTACTGGAATGATCACCTTCATCCTCTTACTCCATGGTTCTTGGCTTTTCATTTTTAATGTTTAAATGTAATAAATGTTTTAACCATCTGTACAACTGCCTATATTTCAAGATCCCTCAGTTGCCCTTCAGAATTTGCAAGTCTTTTTGATAATTGTAGTTTCTTTCTAATCTTTATTCCTCTGAGGTGGCATTACTCCTGTGGATATTAACCAGCCCAGCTCTTTTGACTATGTTCCTGCTCTAAGCCCTACATTGTAGTGGACAGAACCCACAGACATCTCAGGAATGTTGGTGGCCCTCTTACTAGCACCTTTCTAGTGTGTGCTTGGTAAATGCTATGTGTTCTGTGCCCTGCCATGTGACCTAGTTTTCTAAAGGGATTTTTCTGGACTGACATAAAGTATCTTATTCCCCAAGAACATGACATAAGCCAAAGTCAGCCATCAGAAGAGTCCCATATCTCCTAGGAACTAACTGCCTTAGCATGCCATCAACCCTCACTCCTCATTGAATGAGAGCAGCCCATGAGGACTGTAATCTCCTCTTCAAGGTGCAGATGGACTTCAGAGTGTAGCAGCTGGAACCATCAGTCAATTAGGCAACTCCCACAAGTATATCTAAAAAGTGCATACCCACATGCAATATTAATACTATTTATGTTGAGGATTTTTTTCTTAATCACAGAAAATTTTCTTTTAATTTAATAGAGGAAATTTTTCTGAAACCATCATGGACTACAGACACAGTCAAGGTTAAACCTTATGGTTTACATGTGAATGTGATTAAAATAAATAGCATCTATAGTGGCCAGCTTTGATTAATAAATAATAATATTGAAGACATATGAGAAGAAGTATTATCAGTGATAAATATTTTATTTCTGACCTTAAAATGATAGAAGTAGAAGACCTATAGGTAAATGCAGCACCCAAAAATGTGATGGAACAATTAATTTTGCTAGTAAGAGATTTGACATTTCTAAGTTCAGTTATTCTCTCTCATTCAGCAGGTAATATCAAAGGTAAATGATTAAAAGGACTCAAAATCATCATGCATACTATATTAACAATTTATATAATCACACACTTGAGTTATTTCTAACCATCTTAAATAACTCAAGTAAGTAAGCCATAATTCATTGAGGAGTTTACATTTTCTAAAATTAGCCCATCTTAATCTGAGGAAAAAAAATTCTGATTTCTATTCTATAACATAAGGGCTTCAATGTCACTACATGTTACATAAAATATAAACTGTGCATTAAAATTATTTCATTTGCAAACAGGAAGCAAAGTTTGTCCTGAATCAAATTCATTTTCAAAACTATATGTCCTACCATACCCTGCCAAGATGCTAACACTCTGCCCACATAGTCTTTTTTTTTTTTTTTTTTTTTTTTAATGAATGCCAAAGAGCCAATAAGCCCGTCTGGCATATAGGGAAAAATATATAAATAAATAGAAGCTGCAGTAATGAACAAATACCTATTTGATTAGGAACACAGGTATCTGGAAATTTGACTAAAATTAGATTTCATAAATTGATATCAACTTTATTTCAGTAGTTTAATTTCAATGGATTATTCTATGTATGAAAATACTCTATTTTAAGAATGGTTATAAGATGATGTGGCTTTATTAAACATCTAGGCAAAATGTATCTGCTATTGTATGAGGATTAGAACTTTGTTTTCGTGTAAGGAATTTAAATAATGAATGAGTTGCATATTGCTCATGGATTTGTTTGATACAACAATGTGCCACAGAAGGCTTATGACCACAGAGAACCTAGGAATGGATTTTAATGTAGGTTATTAGCATCACAGGGAAAATGAGTTTTGGGTGATGTATATTAAATGTCCGTATGATGTTTTGAAGCCATGCATATAAATACTCAGTGGTCATTGAGTTGTTGGCTTACATTTCAGGGTCACTGCCAGGAAAACCACTTTTCTCCACTGCAGTTGATAAGTAGGAAATGTATTGTATATTTAATACATGTTTATTTTACTATTGCAGAAGGAAATGAAGTGCGTCATATTATGGTAATGTGATGAATGTAAAAACATAAAATTTAAAGCAAGGATATAATTTTTCAAGTTCCCATATCTACCAAGATGATAAAAGCAGTATTGATTGTGGCTTCTTAGGACAGGATGAAGAGTTACTGTGCTTTAAAATATCTGAAAACTGTAATAGAGATAATATTCAAAACTTGAGTAAAAGTTTACCTATCAGATTAAAATATCAATGTAAAATGCCTTTTGATGGATTAAGAAGTATAAATATGCCAATCAGTATAGAAATAAATATAGACATGGATTTAGACATATGCCCATGAAATTTCTTATTTTTTAAGTTAAATTTTACACTTAAATTCCCCTTGGACTGAAAATTGGCTGACAAGATTTTAGTCCAGATGGAAAATACATTTTTAAATTATATATATAAAACATTCATTAGAAAAGAGTTTGAAATAAAAAAGATGTTTGTGATTTTTAGGCTACTTTCTTTTAATTCCTTTTGGGATAACATGCTCAACATGTTGGCTCTTAATTCAGAATGTTTTTTTTTTTTCTTCAGGCAAATTTGAATGGTTAGTAGGAACAATTATTAATGCAATGAAGACAAATAAACCTGTTCTGAATTAAAGTGGTTTTATTGGTTCAGATTATCCAGACTGTATTCCAAATTAATTGAATTAGTTAAAAAACTGTTCAACACTTCACTTTGCATGAGCAAATACAGCCTGAATAATAAGATAATAAGGATACTTAAGTGACATATACAGAAACTTGTGTTCTTCCTTACAAAAAATTTTTGAGAGGGGTGTGGGACTCCAGAAGAATATTTTAATTAATGAGTGAGTAAAGCAAAAATAAATAGCATAAATGTCTGTGATGTCAAGAAGTCATGTCCATTATAACTGAATCCCTGTTGATGTTGTCAACTTTCTGTAACCCACTATAAAACAAAGTGAATACAGCCACATAATAGTCAAATGAATATACTTTCTCAACATTACAAAAATTTGAATGATAAATAGGCTCCAAGTAATAGAATTTTGTTCTAAGTAAGAATTCATAATTTACTTTTATTTTTATTCAGAAATCATTTTCTCTGACATTTTATTTATTTGTTTGGTTGGTTGGTTGGTTTGTTTTTGATACTGGGAATTTAACCAGGGTGCTTAACCTCTGAGCCACATCCCCAGCCCTTTTTATTTTTAATTTTGAGACAGGGCCCCACTGAGTTTCTAGGGCCTCACTAAATTGCTAAATCTGGCTTGGGACTTGTGGTCCTCCTGCCTTAGCATCCCTAGCCTACTGGGATTACAGTTGTGAGCCACTGTGCCTAGCTTCAGACCATGTTTTAAAAAGAAGACTCAGCCATCTTTAATGATCAACTCCCTTTTTCCTCAAACTGGAAATACTGCTGGCAAATCTGTTTAAAGCATTTGTTATGGTCTAAATATTAGTGTTCCTGCAAAATTCAAGTTTTGTAATCTGTACTATGATGGAGATGATATTAAGAGGTAGAGCCCCTGAGAGGTAAGTAGGTCATAGAGTAAGGCCATCATGAAAGGGATTATAAGAAATACCCCAGAGAGCTAGTTTTGTCTTACTTCCATAAGAGGACAGAGAGACAAGGAGCCATCTATGAATCAGAAAGCAGGCTTTCACTGACATCAGATCTACCAGGACCTTGGACTTGGACTTCCCAGACTCCAGGATTGTGTGAAACAAGGAATCCTATACACAGAAAATAAATACATCCTGAGAGATGGAAAAGAACAAATCTCATTAGAACAGTAGATAAGCAAATGAGAATTATGAACAAATCAAGCATTAGAAATAAAACAAAATGACAAGAAATAATACATACCTCTCCATAATAACATTAAATGTATATTATTTTACTTATCTATTTAAGACAAAATCTAGTGGACTAGATTAAGAACAAGACCCAATTTTATATTGTTCTTGTCTCTAAGAAACACAAATCACAGGCAAAGATATTCACACACTGAAATTGAAAGGATTGAAATGAGTATTCTATGTAATTGAAACATGAAAGCAAGCACAAGTAGCTTTTTTTTTAACATCAGATGAGGTAACTTTAAGCCAAAATTAGTTTGAAAAGAGAAAGAAGGTCTTTACATATTGGTAAAGTGATCAGTACAACAAGAAGCTATAGTGATTATACATATTATATTCTGCATGTCAGTGCTCCTAATTTCATAAAATAATCATTATTTGGTATAAAAGGACTAATATACACCAATAAAATTGTAGTAAGAAGACTTCAATGTGACACTCTTATAGGTCATTCAGACAGAAAATCATCAAAGACACATCAAATTTAAACATTATTATAGATAGGTTAGACTTAACATACTTCTAGAGAATATTTTATTCAAAAACAACTGAATACACTTTGCTCATGGAACTTTCTGTGGATTATAAGCCACACAGCTTACAGGATTTTATTATAGCAGCACAAATGAAGTATGGCACTATTGGAGTGTGAGAGGGAAAATAAAACAACAGTTTAGTTTGAGTCACTGCTCTTTGCTCACTAGTATCTAAAATTAAGCATGATCTCATTGCTTTATTTGTGATAATTAAATAAGAGTATCTGGAGAAGTAGTTTAAAACAATAGGTTATTTAAAATATTTATTTTTATCAGAATTAAATAAAATAGCAATTATTTTAAATAGAACAAATCTCACTTGTAAAGAGTCACCTTTCAAGAAAAGACTTATTTGACCTCCTATTTTGAGAAGATATTCTTATTGAAAACGATTGGACTTCAATATAGAGAAACATAATTCTGAAACATAAATTCACAGTTAATATAAATAGCATAGTCATATATGATAATGAAACATCTGTTTCATTCTGGTTTTGTTCTTCCCATAAAACATAAGGAATCCTGAATGTTTTTACAATGAGTAAAAAGAAGTAAGAGATGTTATTCCAGAACAATGAGCAATAAAAGTTTGATTTAACCTTTGTATCAAGCACACATTAAGAGTGGAAATTAGAGTTGATGTAGTTATTAAAGAATCATGAGGAAAAATCATTTCTTTTGATAGAACTCTGACTCCATTTCAAACGTGAGGCCAAATGTCATTGAATCCACTATATTCCTTGTTCCGTGCCTCTTAAGTTGTCCTTATCTCTTTCTAGGGATCTCTTCGCTCAGTGTAGACTCAGTTTACAATATAATTCTGTCGTCTTTGCATATGAATAAAGTGCATATTTATGAGATCCTAGGAAAAGTATCTTAGTAGGCATTGCTTTGAAATAATATTGCAGATACACAAAAAGAAACAGTTTTTCGTTTTCTGTGTGTTTTTTAAGCAAAATAGATAAGTGGTTCAGGAATGATAATTTATAGCCTGGAAACCACCAAACTTTATATCCCCCTCAGCGTCATTAAACTTTCCATATAATTAGACAGGTCTTTCTGACCCTTGGCCCCTGACAATCCTTTTCTAGAACTTTTACTTTGGAAATCTTCCAATTACAAATTTTTTTTCTTCCCCTTTGAGATGAAAATCTTTTATAATCCAGGATTTTTTTTCCCCAGTATCATTCTTTTGAATGTACATAAAGAAAGAGATAATCCTTGTCTCCTAGTCTCAGGGGAGAAGAAAGTAGAAGCTTTCCTTAGACAAGAGTCAACTTGCAAATGGATATGGCTTAACATTTTGACTCCCTATAATGTCCTCTTCCTCTAGTACTTTTTCAGGAGCTCATCCCGGTGCTTAAAAGCTCTCTCACTCTTTGTTTCCTTGGAGTTGGGTTTCATCTCTCTCACCTAAATTTCTTTCTTTTTTTTTTTAAAGAGAGAGTGAGAGAGGAGAGAGAGAGAGAGAGAGAGAGAGAGAGAGAATTTTAATATTTATTTTTTAGTTCTCAGCGGACACAACATCTTTGTTGGTATGTGGTGCTGAGGATCAAACCCTGGCCGGGCCACATGCATGCCAGACAAGCGCACTACCGCTTGAGCCACATCCCCAGCCCTCACCTAAATTTCAATAGTCTTAAATAAAATCTTTTCTTGATTTGATCCATTTTTTCTTTGAACCTGGGTAAACCTACCTACCTATCTGGTTTTGTTCTTCCCATAAAACATAAGGAATCCTGAATGTTGGAAGAAATATAACCTAACAACTATTTCCTCTTCTGTCTCTCAGTCAATGTAAAAAAGTTTAAATCAGCTAAATAAAGCTGAAGATGTAGAGAATACAGGCAGTGTTGAGGGATCTCACCAAGTAATATTTATTTACTTTGTAATTATATCTCACTCATCGTCTCTTGTAGATACCACATGGTTGCAAACAGAATATTGGATATAACTGCTTATTTTAAAATACAAATACATATGTACTTTAATAACCAGCACAATAAAACCCTGCTGGTCAAGTAGGAAGAATGGAAATCTGGTTTCCTGGAGATTTAAGAGATAGCATCCAGTTCTTGATGACTGCCTTTAAAGAAGTGTTTAAACACTTACTTAAAGAAATGGATATAGATCTGCCCTTTATCTAATTATTTGGTACACAGAAAACTACCAAGAGGAATTTCCCAAAGTTAGTAATTTCAGTTTGAAAGTTTGCAAAAACAATTCTATTCTCTTGCCTTGAAATGTTAAATATTGAGTAAAATATTAGCCTCTAAGGTGATAAGAAAAGATAAAACCAAGATATTCAATAAAAAGTTTGTTCTAAGAAGGATAAGATGAGAGGAAACAGCAAATGAAAATGGAAAAATGTCTAAGCAGCTATCCAAATTATTTTATATTGGGTATTTTTCTCTGAGTTTAAAATAAATTTACTTTATGCTGTTTGTAGAATATTTTAGAATACATAGAAAATTCTGTAGAAAAAATTGTCACAACTTTTACACATACTTTCATAAAACAATTACAATGTATCACATCCTGCATTGAGCTCTGGATTCTGTGATGAATTATTATAGATAATGTCAGCCTCAGGGATTTGCAGGTAGCAGCCACATGATTATTAAATGATTAATTCCAAATGATTATTTATAAAATAGGTAGAAACTGATCAGATAGGAGAACAATGGAAAATACTTCCAAAATATTAATTGCATTTTACTTTTCTAATTTTTAGTATATTATAAAAATCACAATAAATTTCCAAATTACCAATAAAATTCACATGTACTTTAAAAAAATACTGGCAAATCTCATCATTATGCAAAATATATGGCAAATAATTGAGTATGGTCAAATTTATTAGAGCAGATCCATGTATTATAATACAGATGTACAGAAATGAAACTACCTTGACTTTCTATAACTTCATTTTTCCTTGATGCCTCCCTGCTTAATAGTGGGTATAACAAAAGTAGATAGAAAATTAATTAACAAGTTTATTAAATTAGTCTACTCTGATTTTAAACATTCTATTAATGGACAAATATTAACTCAATTCACAATTCAAATACCATCCCTAAGGACATTTTTATTTTCATTTGTAATATAATTTCTTTCCTCATCTTTCACTAAGAATGTATGTATGAAGTTTACATAATGTAATGATGTTATGAAGTTCTATATCCTGCACATTAGCTTCTGACTCTCAATTGCCAGTACTGGTTTATCCTTTACTCAGTATGAATACTTAATTACATGATAATTTGGGATGCAGTGTAAAAGATCCCACTTATTTTTCAAAACACCCACTTAACGTTTACTGCTGAAATATATAAATTCTATGGCCACCTGAACTCTTTTAGATTCTCTTCATGATGAGATATTGTTGGTTTCACTAGTTCTTTTAGCATTTGTGTGTTCTCCACAGTATAAAGTGCCTAACCTATCCCCTCCACGCACAGAGAAACCCTAAAAAGCTAAAAACCATATCTCAGTTTCATTTAATTAGAGTCCTTCCTCTGGTAATACTGTTCAACTCTCCCCACTTATGTTGGGGAGCGGGGGAAGTAAGTGGTTTTCAATGGAAACAGAAGGTAGATGGACAGAATCCAATACAGATTGTATATTCAGGCAGCCAACAGGATAAAGTTCCAGGTCTGGGGCTTAAGCAAATGATAGTCATTAAAACTAGTAAAAATAGAAAAAAAATAGAAAAAAGGAATAAAGTTTATGAATAAATAAGCTAATTTTTATTTGGAACTGTTTAACATATTTTATCTAAGATAAATATTTAAGTAAAGAAATTGAATAGATATTAGGAGAATGGAATCTGGAGTTAAAAGAGACAAAAGAACTAGATTTTATATTTTATCAGCATCAGAATGTATTTTGGAAATAAAACCATGGTTAATTGTCAAAGGAGATGGGAAGAAATGAATATTTTTAAATGAAGTCTTCCAACATATCAAGAGCTTAGAAATCACCATTTCCATCATTCCAAAAGGAAAACAGGACACAGTGGAAATCAATAACTTATGGGTTGCTTCTAAGAATTGAAACTGAAACTTAGAGGCAATAAAGAGAAATTTGCAGCTAAGATTTTTCACTCATAGCAGAATCTGATGGGACTATAAACTGGTAGAAACATTTAAGGGCTTACTATTATTTTTAAAATTTTATAATTAATTAATTTATAACTCAATCATAAAAATTATAGGGTGCCACGGGATGGTCCAGTACACATGTACATTTTGTTATGTTCAAATCAGATAAAACATAAATATCTTCCCAAATATATATTAATTCTTTACGGTGAAAATTTTCAAAACCCTCTATTCTAGCTTTTTTATACATGTGGTGCATTATCATTATTTGTCATCAGCCTACTATGCCATAGGACACTAAAACTAGTTAATCCTACCTAACCTCTGACCACAACTATGCACCCCTTGATTAACATTTCCCCTTTCTTTCCTCCTCAAATTTTCCCCAACATCTGGTGACCAGTACTCCACTCTTGATTTCTCTGAGATCTACATTATTCCATATGCAAATAAGATCATTGAGACTTGTATTTCTGTTCCTGGCTTACTTCATTTAACATTATGATCTTCAATTCCATCCCTGTTGATGCAATCAACAAATTTCATTCATTTTAGTGGCTGAATAGTATCCTGTTGTATATATGTACCCCATTTTCTTTTTTCCTTTATCAGTTGAAGTACATTCAGATTGTTTCCATTCCTTGATTACTGCAAACAGTTCTATACTAAACATAAGAATGGGGATGTCTCTCCAACATGCTAATTTCCTTTCCTTTATATAATCAGTAGTGTAATTGATAATTTGAAAGAGTTGCTGAGATGTAAATGAACACTAGCATGAGACTAAAAGCCTCATAGGAATTGCAGTCTTTTGTGAGAGAGAGAGAGAGCCAACACCCTTTAAATTTTTACCTGGAGAACACTCACTATGATAAACCTAAAAGGAACATTGCTCCAGACAATTTATACAAGTATGGATGACTTCATCCAAGACTATTGGAATATGGGAGAGAGCTTGAACTTAAGTCTACTGAAACAGAAGATGAAAGCATTTTTAAGTGCTCATCTGAGCTATTGGAGAGGTACTAGAGGTTTTTTAAGACCCAGTAACTTTCAAAAGCTACATACCTCAAAGAAAGAAGACAAATAATAGCTAGGTCAATGCCTTAGTTGGGAAAAAAATGGAAAGCTCACACATGTATGCATTACATTTGAATGCATTCATTGATATATGTGGATTTCCTTGTACCATCAAAGTTCTTCAAATTTCCAATCTAACTCATAATAGTGCTGGTTCTCCACATTTGATTCAAGATTCCATAGAGACATCTATCCTAAATTTTACATACCCCATTTATATTTCTGGCTAAGAGGCCAGCAAGAAAAGTCATGAAATAGTCCAGCCAGGGACTTTCTAAGCCTATAAAGGGCCCAAATTTAATTAAACAAATGCAAGCAAATACTAGGGGAATATCATTGGATCTGTGTTTTCTGAGATAAAAACTTGGGTAAGAGTATATTTTACTGTGGAAGTGTTCTTCCTGGATAAAGAATTTAATGCCTTGACCAAGTTCCTCAAAAGTTAATGCAAACATATGCTGCTAGAATTACTTCCAGAAACATGGAGGCAAAACCACTCATAAATTAGACAGAATTGCCATAGGAAATAGTGGAAAAGTGACTAAGAACAAAGAAGATAAATGGTCCTGTCTGAGCATATAAATTAAGTTGAAAACCCAACAGATAGTTTATTCTGTAAAGAGGTTTGGAGGCTGTATCATTTCTAAAGTGATAAAAATGTTCTGGTGAGGAAAAATCAACATCATGGAGAAGTTTAAGTTGAGATTTTCCTTTGGTTGTCCAAGTATGACCACATGAAGATTTATCTCAAAACTGAATTCAACAGTGTGTATTACATACAGCCTACCAACCCCTGTCCCGCAAAGTAACAGGAGCTAAGTAACAGGAGCTAAGTAACAGTGCTTAACCATCAGAAGCTAAGTTTGAGCAATTATTGTAAAGAGAGTTGTCTCTAAGGTGTAGCCAAGGACAGTTGACAATTAGAAAGTTGGAAAACAGCATCCCTGGACTGAAAAGAGTTTTACTTAATCTTTACTATAAGAAGTATTTAAGGATGAATGGCAAACAAGCTGATGGTAATTCTAACAGAAACTCCAACTAGTCTCCTGTTTCTAGATTGTAGCCACAATACCAAATCATACTATAAATGTATGGTAACGAAAATAGCATGGTATTGGCACCAAAATAGGCAAGAAGACCCAACAGAACAGAATAGAAGACACAGAGAAAAATCCATATAAATATAGTTATCTCATTCCAGACAAAGATGCCAAAAACACACACTGGAGAAAAGATAGACTCTTCAATAAATGTTGCTGGAAACCCATATATAATAGAAAAAAAGTTGACCCCTATCTCTCACTCTGCACAAAAATCAACTCTGAATCTACCAAAGGCCTAAGAATCAGACCAAAACTCCTACACATGCTAGAAGAAAATGTAGCTCCAACACTTCAATATGTTGGCTCAGAAACTGCCTTCTTGAACAAGATGCCAGAAGCACATGAAATAAAATTTAAAAAAAATCAATAAATGGAGTGGTATCAAATTAAAAACTTCTTCACAGCAAAAGAGACAATCAAGAACATGGAAAGAAAACCTACAGAATAGGAGAAAACCTTTGCCATCTGATTCTCAGGTAGAACATTAATCTTAATCTCCAGGGTATACAAAAAACACAAAAAGCTTAACACCAAAATAAATAAATAAATAACCCAATCAATATATAGGCAAAGAAAATGAGCAGACCCTTCTCAAAAGAAATATAAATAATCAACTGTCTAGGAGTGGAAACATCATTTGACATATATACAAAGTATTTAAAATCAGCCTACTACAGTAACACAGCCACATCAATGTTTATAGCAGCTCAATTCACAATACCTAAGCTAAGGAACTTAACCCAGATGTCCATCAGCAGATGAATGGATAAATAAATAGTTGTATGTATACACAGTGGAATATTACTCAGTCATAAAGAAGAATAACTTTATGACATTTGCTAGTAAATGGATGGATCTGGAGACTGCTAAGTGAAATAAGACAATCCCCAAAAAACAAAGTTCAAACGTTTTTGCTCCTTAGTGGAAGCTAGACCACAATAATGGGAAGGAGGGGATGAAGAGAAGTTCAATAGTTTAGATAAAAGAGAATGAAATGAAGGGAGGGGGATAGCGGTGGGAAACTCAGCAGAATGAATCTAACATAATTTTCCTATGTACATATATGAAAATATCTATGTGAATCTTACCATTGTGCCCATCCACAAGTATAGGCTCCCAATTAGAATAAGACATATTCCATGCTTGAATAAATTAATCAAAATGGATTCTAACATCATGGACAACTAAGCAGGACCAATAAAATGTGACTACCTCATTAAAAGTCTTGATAAGACACAAGCATTCCAGACTATTTTCTGCCAATCTTGCAAAGTGTTCATATGTGAATGTGACCCCTGAAGTTTTGTAAGCTGGAAACTTGACCCTAATGTGGTAGTGTTAGGAAAAGTGGTCTTGTGGGAAGTTTTGTGTCATTGAAGTACTGTCTTCACAAATATTAACATGAGCATGGGTTCAGGATCAGAAAAAGGTACCATTATCATGGAAGAGTTTTTTTTTTTTCTTTTTAATTAAAGGATGAGTCCAGACCGTCTCTTATTTCTCTTTTACCATCTCCTTTTTCTTCTTCTTCCATCAAGAGGTGATGAAACAAGACAGCCCTTTTCAGGTGTCAGTCCCTTGATCATACACTTTTAAGACTAGAGAACTATAATGCCAATAACTATCTATTGATTATAAAGCACCCAATCTGTTGTATTCTGAGAAACACCAGGCAGAAAGAGAAGTTGAGCTGTGAGGCAGCACAATTAATTAAAACAGCCACCTCACAGAAAGTGCTGATACAGACATGTTCTAACAGATTTGGGGGGAGAGGGGACTAGGCATTGACTAATCAGTCATGTTTGGTTATGAACTGCTGCTGGTAGAACTTGTGACTTTGGAGAAGGCCATTTTCTTCATACAAAGCCATCCCTAAGAATGATTTCCAGACTATTATAGCAACACTCCCAGTAGCTGGGGGGTTATCCATTCCTGTAAAAGGATCCAAGCCTCAGCAGAGAGGATAGGGTAAAATAAAGGAATTGCCAGGAAACAGAATTCCAGCAGACATTTACTTATATGATCTCGACAGTGAGTCTGCCTTAAATTGTGTTACTTATGTGCATCAATGTCACACTCTAGTTCTGGATCTTTCACGGCATCACAGGTTCCACCATAGACTGTCGTTTCCTGGCAATTCCCTCCTCTCATTCTCAGAAGGTGGTCACATGGCTACAAACAATTCCCAGAGTAGAATTTGAGTTTTCTAAGTCTAAGTATGATTCCATAGCACAATGTCCATCCAGTGCTTGGAATGGTCTGGTGCATGAAAAAAAAAAAAAAAAGAAGCTAAAGAGCTATTTAATTTACATGCCTAGGCTATGAATATAAAGGCTGTAAATACATATTTACTTATTCATGAAAATACACATTTATTAGAGCATTCCTCTCTTTTGCTCATTTATATGTGGCGATGATCTCTTGACCAATTTCTTACATGATTCGAATCTATTCCACAGATATCATAAAGAAGAACAAATAGGTATGGTCAAAATGACACTTTTCTCAGGCTCAAACTAGTTAGGGAAAGATTCACTCTGTTGTCAAAATAATTAGAAAATGGTCTATTTCCTTTGGGTTAAAGAAGTTTGCAGACATGACCATGATTCAGCCACATTTTTTTTTTTTTGCTAGTCCTATCTTTTAGCTAGAATTTTTTTTTCAAACACTCAAAACACAACATCAGAACCTTCTAATTTCTATTCTGCCATCTAAAATTTCTGATTGCATACAGCAGTAGTTTACAGTCTTAAATATACATGACAGAATGTGATATGATTCATTAAAACAAAGCTTCCATTAATATTCTACTGAATGGGACCCATTTCTTTATTGTCCTTATGTGTGGTAACAATTGTGTGTTTGAAATATATTGAGAGATGTATGTATATATAAATATATATATGATATAGATTGAAGTTGATGTTTGTGAAATTTTGAATTATTTAGTTGTAGATGGACAAAATACCTTTATTTATTTATTTATTTATTTTTATGTGGGGTGCTGAGGATCAAACCCAGTGCCTCCCACATGCTAGGCAAGCACTCTATAACTAAGCGATAACCTCAGCCCCCAAATTTGCATTTTATTCTGAATTTGTACGTTTTCTTGAGACTATTGAGACAAGTGATTTCTGATTCAAACAGTTTGGATATCTTAATCTTATACATGAAATGATAATGATTATTTTATTGTTGCTAATTTTGTTAAACAAGTATGTCAATTTTCTTTAACATAATGAATATCAGAAACACTATTAGGAAAATATAAAGTTAATAAAACTACGACTATACTTTCCCAATATATACTTATGCCATGCTTGGAAATATTGTTTTAGTAATTTGGTGAATTGAACTGGTATTTTATCATCAATTTATAGTGTATGAAATTAGTAAAACTATATTTAACTATAACCTACAGGAAATGTTAATGTTTTATTCATTCATAAGTTACATTAATTTCACTACATTAGATTTTAATACAAAAATTTTGAGAACATTATTTATCACTTTCTGAATTTTGGAAGTATTTTTTAGTTATTTTTTACTTACTAAAGTAGATATTTTAAAAAAGTAGACTCTAAAGTTTAGAATGATGTATTTATTAAAATTTTAGTGGAAAAAACATCATTCCAAGATGATTTTCATATAGAAATCCTGCTGATAAAATTGTAGATAAAAAATGAGATATGTTCCCCTGGATATATAATAACTTAGCTTCATTGATCAACCAGAAATAGTGAAGATGCATCAGTTACAAAGTCTAAGAATGCATCTCTTTTCGTGGAAAATAATGCCATCTAGATTCTGAAATTCTTAACTTGAAAGATTTAATTGGCATCTGAGTTTTCTTCTGCTTTGCAATTAGTGATAGACTTACAGAGTTGAAGAAGCTGATGTTTGGCTTAACTGACCATGTGGAAAACAGGATATTCACTGGTTGCCACTCTAAATTATCCTGATATTTGAAATATCTATCCTAACCATAATTCTTTTCCAACAGGACTAGAAACCTTTATTTAGCAGACAAATGAGATCTTCCTTTTCACTTCTCTTTAATCATCCTTCGATATATAACTTTTAGATGTTTCCAATCCCCTGACCAGTGGCTTAACAGAGGAAGAAACTCAGTAGGCCTATTTATTATATGACAATGCTTAAGAGCTCTACCTTTGTCTGTAACAAAGGGATTCCTGTCTACATTTCTAAGTGAAATTGTGTAATTCTGCCATGAGTGAAAAAAAAAAAAGTACTGAAAGGCCTTTCATCACAAGTAAATTGGTTTTAGCTTTGTTCATTTTTTTTTTTTTTAGAGTCACACTAATATTCTAAGCTCTAAATACTGTCCTTCTTTGTGATTGTTGTTCATGTGGCTTACTTATGTATCCCCAATTCCTGGCAGAGTCATGTGTGGTGGATGCTCAGCATGCAGCAGAGTGAACAAATATGGGCCTTCTTAATAAACATCTTCAAAGCTTAAGACTGCTTCAGAATTAGATGCATATTCCAGTCTCTTTTATGGAGCCACTTCTATGTGTCATGAAATTTCTTAATATTCAGTCACATATTTTCCCTTTAGGCCTCTGTGAAATAACTCAAGGAAGCATCATTCTCAATTTAAGTTTAGAAATTTGAAATAGTGACACTACATTATGGTCACATCTAATCATAGAATATGAGCCATGTTCTCTTTTTTATTACTGTATTTTAGTAATACATAATAGTGGAGTTAATTTTGATATGGTTATACAAGTATGAATGGATTTTGTAAAATTTGTTTCATTTCAGTCCCTAGTAATTAATCTCCCTTTTCCTCTTCTCCTGCCTCCTTGTATTCCCTTTTCTATAATGTACTGGTTTTCTATTAATTTATAGTTTTTTAAATTAGTGCTTTATAGATAAAAAATAAAGGTAGCAGAATACAACAGTCACTAATATGCCATTATGTAAAAATGTGAGTATGTAACAGAAGTGAGTCTGTATTATGTATTTGGGGAGTTCAAAACCCAATTGAGTCGAATGTATGAAAGATGATATGTCTTGAGCTCTGTAATGTTTTGAACAACCAATAAAAAAAAAAATAAAGGTAAAATTCACTGTGGTATATTTATACACATATACAGAATATTTGGGTCAGTTTTATTTCACTGGCTGCCCCCTTTCCTATCTGTCTTCTTTACCTTTCAATCTCCTTCCTTCTACTCCACTTTGTTCTATTTTTATGGAATTCTCACACTCTTTTGTTTCTCCTTATTTTGGTCTAGATTGCACGTATATAAGAAAAGAGTTGACTATTGCCTTGTGGGTCTGGATGATTTTGCTTAGCATGATGTTCTCTAGTTTCATCCATTTACCAATGAATGCCATAATTTCATTCTCTTTATGGCTGAGTAAAACACCATGGTATTTTACCACATTTTCTTTATCCATTCATCTGTTGATGAGCATCTTGACTGGTTCTTTTTTTATATTTTTAGACTTTTTTTTTGAGAGTTCTGATTAGTTATACATGACAGGAGAATGTATTTTGACACATTGCACACAAATGGAGCCCAGCTTCTTATCCCTCTGGCTATACATGATGCAGACACACACTGGTCATGCAATCATACATGTATATAGGGTAATAATGTCCGTGTCACTCCACCAACCTTCTCACCCCACACCTATTCCCTCTCCTCAATCCAAAATTCCTCCATTCTTCCCACATTCTTGCCAGCATTCATTGTTTGTATTCTTCACTATTGTTATCCAGACTGAAGTGAGATAAAATCTCAATGTAGTATTGACTTGCATTTCCATGATTGCTAGAAATTTTGAACATATTTTTTGTTGGCCATTTGTATTTCTTCTTTGGAGAAGTGTCTACTAGTTCTTTTGCCTATTTTTTCATTGGGTTATGTGGGTTGATTTTTGGGGTTTTTTTTTTGGTGTTACATTTGAGTTCTTTTTATATTCTGGATGTTATTCTCTTGTCTGAGGAGCAGGTGGTGAAGATCTTCTCTCATCTGGTGTGTTTTTTGTCATGCTCTTATATCCTTTGTTGTACAGAAGCTTTTTAATATGATACCATCCCACTTATTGATTTTCAATTTCATCTCTTATGCTTTATGAATCTTGTGAAAGAAAGAAATTGGTGCCTGTACTAATATGTTGGAGTGTTGAACCAACATTTTCTTCTAGCAGTTGCAAATTTTCTAATTTATATATCTTTAATACACTTAGAGTTGATTTTGGGGCAGAGTGAGAGAGAGATATCTAGCTTCATTGTTCTACATTGTTCTACATGTTTTTTCAGCACCATTTGTTTAACATGCTATCTTTTTTCCAACGTATATTTGGCATCATGTTGAGTATCAGATGTCTATCATTGTGGATTTTTCTCTGTTTCTTCTATACTGTTCTATTGGTCTTCAGGTGTCTTTTGGTGCCCATACCATGTTCTTTTTGTTAACATCTCTGTAGTGTAATTTGAGATCCAGTATTGTGATACCTCCAGTATCACTGTCTTGTCCAGTATTGTTTTGGCTATTCTAGGTCTCTTAATCATCCAGTTGAATTTTAGAACTGTTTCTTTCCAGTTCGATGAGGAATATCATTGATATTTTGATGGGGATTGCATCAAATCTGTGTAAGTTTGTTCTTTTAAATCAGTGGTCCATGGTCTTACCTCTAAATTACAAAGTTCAAAAAAAGTTTAGAGTCTATAAAATAAATTGATTTAGTATTTTGTTCAATTCGATGAAGGAAGGTACAAAGTAGCAATAACTAACAAAAGATTTTGATGGGTTTAAATTTTGAAATACAAAAGAGAAATAAAGTAATAATTAAAAGATTTGAAGTTAATAAGGATGTAAGACCTCAGAATGAGGTGGAAAAGTTAAGTCAACAGATAACTGGGAGGTAGAAGTAAAATTCTAAAATAAACCCTTAGCAAATTAATTGTTTAGAAAAATTTAGTACACATGCCTTGGAGCTAATCTATGATATGATTTTCCCTTGTTTTCCTCAGAGCAACAAATGATTCCAAGTTCTTCCCTTATACACAGATGGTTCCTAGAAGTACAGGAAGTTCATGTAGTCTTGTGGTAGTGTTGAGAAAGGTATCCAATATGTGTTATGCCTTTGGGGTTCCAGTCCACTCCCTGGATAAAATTTAAGTTTTACTTATTGATGGTATAATTTTTCCCATGTTAATCATCTATCCTTTATTCTCTATGGCATGTATAATTCTACCATTCTTACTAAACTACTGGGTTTTTCTGGCAATCTAAAGATTTCCCTTTAGTTCCTTCTATACTTTTCTCATGAAAGTCTATCACAGAGCACATTCTTGGGCTCTTCCTTTTTTGATATCCTAAACTGAAGAGACTCAAGTTAAATTATAGGTTAGAAGGTTAGATTATAGACATATCAGGTTAGGTTATACCTAACATCCTAAACAAAACAACATTTGTACCACAAATATTTCTACTACAAAGTAGTGTGATCATGTGACTGAAAAGTTACAACACCCATGTAGAATGTCACAGCATTCAATGAATTTCAGACATAATGGATGACATAAATACTAATTTTGAAGTTACAGAAAGTAAAGAGACTAGTAAAAACTTTATCAGCATAAAAACACTAAACTTTTAGGAACTAGACTTTAAGAGTGGCTATTCAAGATACTATGAAGAATCTTAACACAGGTACCTCTATATTTCATGATCTCATTCTGTTTCCAATGGTTGAAAAGAAAAAAGAAGAAGAAGAAGGAAAAAAAGATCTACCTCTAGGAATAGGCTAACAATCATGTTATTGGTTTTAAAAATCTAAATTCTCCCACAGGTACAGGAACCACCATGTTGCAAATTGCCTGAACAGTCTGATTTTGTGACACTTGTTCTATTATCAGTACAAGTTTAGAATGTGTTTTGGATTTAAAAAAAAATAAGAATTTTAAATGCTAATAATAACTGGAGTTTGGTACCACCCCAAATTTTCAGTCTTGAAAGTGGTGAAATTTGAAAGATAAATATAATTCTTCTGGTTGTACATGATGTAGAATTACATTGGTTGTGTAATCATATATGCAATAGAGTAATAATGAGCTATTCATTCCACTACCCTTCTCACCTCTATGTCCCTTTTTCTTCTTTCACTCTGTTGTGTCTAATCAGAGTCTTCCCTAGTGCCCCCTACATTGTGAATTTGCATCTACATTCCATAGAAAAAATTAAGGCTAATTTTTTTGGATTGGCTTATTTCAATTATGCTCCATCCATTTACTGGCAAAAGCCATAATTCCATTCTTCTTTAAGGCTGAGTAAGATAAGTAAGGATCCATTATGAATATATACCACATTTTCTTATCCTGTTGAAGGGGACCTTGGTTGGTTCCACAGTTTAGCTATTATGAACTAATGCTTTTATTAATGTCAAAATAAATATTTTATAAAGGAGCAAATTAAAAGATATGAAATGACAGGTTTACTAAAAAATTAAACTTAATAATGAAAAATTGATATTAAATTTGTTTTTCTTAAATGTTGGAGATAAATAAGCAAAATATTAAAATATATACTGACATTTATTTTATGCTGTGGCCACAAGAGTGACCTCTCTGATCACATGAATATGACAAGCAATAAAAATTACTAAGCATTATTATCATTAAATTTATGTTAAACATTATTTTAGAACAATTGAACTAAAAGAAATGATATAACACACCCAGATACAGAAGTTTCTAACAGGAAAAGTTTGACTTTTTATTTAGATCAAGTAATTATTCTTATGAATCACATCTCCTTTTTTGTTATAAAAGATATTCATGTGTGTGTAAAATATGAAATGGTAACTATTGAGGTATTAGCTACATATGCAGGAGAATATGTTTATAACTAATTAAATGATATCAGAGTTATACAGGAATTATCAGATAGTTAAACAGAAAAATAGTTATTTCTAATAATGGCTTTATTTTTATTTATTTTGAAAGTTATTACAATCGATGTAGCAGTATCCCTATAGTAAGATCTTTTAAGGTCTTCAGGGAATAGTCCAAGAAGGGCAATAGCTGAATCAAATGGTAGTTCCATTCCCAGCACAATTCACAATAGCTAGACTGTGAAACCAATCTAGATGCCCTTCAATTGATGAATGGATAAAAAAAATGTGGCATTTATACACAATAGAGTATTACTCTGCACTAAAAAATGACAAAATCATGGAATTTACAGGGAAATGCATGGCACTAAAGCAGATTATGCTAAGTGATGCTAGCCAATCCCTAAAAAACAAATGCCAAATGTCATCTTTGATATAAGGAGAGCAACTAAGAACAGAATAGGGAGGAAGAGCATGAGAAGAAGATCACCATTAAACAGGGTCAGGGGGGGGAGGGAAAGAGAGAGAGAAGGGAAATTGCATGGAAATGGAAGGAGACCATCATTGTTATACAAAATTACATATAAGAGGAAGTGAGGGGAAAGGGGAAAAATCAAGAGAGAGAAATGAATTACAGTAGATGGGGTAGAGAGAGAAGATGGGAGGAGACGGGAGGGGAGGGGAGGGGGATAGTAGAGGATAGGAAGGGCAGCAGAATACAACAGACACTAGTATGGCAGTATGTAAAAAAGTGGATGTGGAACCGATGTAAATCTGCAATATGTATACGGGGTAAAAATGGGAGTTCATAATCTGCTTGAATCAAATGTATGAAATATGATCTGTCAAGAGTTTTGTAATGTTTTGAACAACTAATAATAATAAAAGAATCAAACAATAAATAAATAAAACAAAAAAAAAACAATACACTTGAAAAAAAAGAAAGGAAGTCATTATAATCAAAATAAGCATCACATATAGTGTGATTATACTACTGGAAAATAGCAAAATTCAACACTAAAGATAACATCATCTGTATGAAGATTTATTTTAGTGGAGCATATAATCCTGCTAAAAACAATGATCCTACAAAATTAAGAAGTATTAGGCTAACTAACTTTTGTCTCTCTCTCTGGAGAGAGGAGAAATATACTTGAAATTGATTGCAGTGAATATATACCAACATAATTATATACAAACAAGCTTTTTTAGTCTACCAATGAAAATTGAAGTTTACAGATTTCAGAGGTTATAAAACATTGGTATTTGCATCCACACAAAGAAACTGAATATTGTGTTAGTCCGATTTCATTGCTGTGGAGAAAAAAATAAAGAAAAAAAAAACTAGAGAAACAATTTAAAAGGAGGATAGGTTTATTTTTTCCCATGGTTTCAGAGGCTTCAGTCCTAAATCATTTGACTCTGCTTTTTCTGGGCCCACAGCAAGACAGAAAATCAAGACAGGGAGCATGTGGTGAAGTAAAGCTTCTTGACTCATAGTTTCTGGGAGCAGAAAGAAAGAGAGGAAGGTTCTGAGAACACATATACCCTTCAACTCTCCCTCCCTTCTTCTTCCAAGTAGGCCCCACTTCCAAGGTTTCTACAACCTCCTAATATCCCATTAAACTGCAAAATCATCAGTAAACTACTCCATTAATGAAGTCACAGTCCTTATGACACAATCACCTCCCCAGGATCCTGCTCTGAACATTGCTGTGTTGGGGATCAAGCCTTCAACTTGACATAAGCATTTGGAGGACAGATACAATCAATGACAAATAGTTTGTGATAAGTCTAGTATACAATTCCATAAATATATAATCAGTAAGATAATTATTTTGTTGTATACACATCCCCTGCATTATTAAAAAAAAAGCATGAGCATTTGAAAATCCACTTTACAAATTAACTTAAATATCATACAGTGGAATTAAATTTCCTTTGACTCATCCAGATTCCCTTTGGAACCCCAGTATTTTAATCTATTAAGCATGTTTTATTTAAATACTTATATTTACTATTGACATTATTAGTCCTGGGTTCTACTGTTTTTGAATGATAAGGATGTTGAATTAGTTAATTAACACAATACTGACTTTGCTCTCACCTAACTGAATTTCCATTGACTTTGAGTCAAGAAATCCATCTAAAAGACTGAATCCATCTAAGCTCTATGACATTAATGACAATAATTGAAGATTTTTGTGATTAAAAACCACAGAAAAAGGTGAACATGGTGATACACACCTGTAATCCCAGCGATTTGAAAGACTGAGACAGAAGAATCACAATATTGGGGCCACTCACAGCAACTTAGTGAAGTCCTAAGCAACTTAGTGAAACCCTGTCTCAAAAAAATAAAAAATAAAAAGGGCTGGAGATTCTGCTCCATGATAAAGTGCTCCCATGTTAAATCTCCAGTACCACCTAAAAACAGACAAAACAATCAAAAAACAAAATACAGAAATGATTTATTTATATCTTTCCTCTCTAGAAATATTCCATATATTTATATTTTAATAATTATCCTCACCTTCAGTAAAATAACCATTGTGCATAGAGCATTTCTCTTTGCATATTGCACTCCTATTAAGAAATATAAGTATTATCCATAATCATGTGAGCAATATTCCATATCTTGGCTGGTAAACTAGATTTACTCAAGTAAAACCCCAGTGCAGATACTAGTGTAATTTTTGAATGTGCTCCAGTGTGTTTATACATCTCTGCATATAGTGTCTAGGACTAGTCATGATACAGGTGTGATGTGACCTGACTAAACTATCGAGTATCCATGTATCCATTGTGCTCCATATATGTTCATTTGGAAGCATTGTCTATCAATGAGGGCCAGAATGTAGGTAATAATGCATACAAATTGAAGCATTTTTCTTCTGAAACTTCAAAAATTGAGAAGTATATCTTAATTCAATAGGAGTTTCAATAATTCTGATCCACTAAAATCCCCATACTGAGATTCCCAACAGTCCTCAATAGTTTTCTTTGTTATGGTTTGAATATTGATATGTACTCTCCAACTCTATAAGGTCTCCAAAATATATTAATTTTATAAATCAGGCAGTAACTTAATCCAACTATGGTGTTTTGAATTGGGACCTCTGAGTGGTGCTTAGGTTTTTAGATAGGAACATTAGGGGATCAACTCCAGATCATATCTTAGTGACTTTGAAAGAAGAAAATAGTCCAGACAGACACAAATATGTATGTTCCCACTCTGTCACCAAGCAAAGTACAGGGTTACCCCATGACATTGTAAGCAAAAAGGACATCACCAGGCAAGACTCATAAACTTTGAACCTCCAGAACCATGAGCCAAAATAAACCTCTTTTGTTTATAAAGTGCCTGCCTCTGGTGTTCTCTTATGGTAACAAAAGGATTAATATACCCTTGTTCAGTATATTTTCTTAGTATGTCAGACATTGTCATGATGCAATTACAGTGTAACTCAAAAGGATTTCCTGATTCATTCATTCAATCAGTCTACAAGTTTTTATACAACATCTAAAGATTTCACGCAGTGTACCTGAGCTAAAAGTATGATATTGAATTAAATAAACTTAGCACCTATCCTTTCTGTTTAGTTAGTAGAATAAATTTACTTTACCTTCCTATAAAAAAAAGATCAAAAAGTTATGAGAGATACTAAAGATGTCTAGGTGAACATCTTTTGGGGAAGGTTGACTACTTAACACTGAGTGATAGGGGAAGGCCTCCTTGCCAAGGTAATATATCAACTTGGAAATAAAGGACATGATGGAATTGACATGCTATGGTAGGAGAAGAGTGTTCTGCAAGCAGATTGATTTGTGCAAAGCCTTGGGGTAGAAAAGAGTTTGGAATTTACAAAGAGCTCAATAACGCATGTTGGAGGAGGAGGCATAATTAACAAGGTAGGCTTGTGACATGAGATAAGGCCAGAGTTATTTGGGAACCATGTGAAATAAGAACCTGGAAGCAATGGAAAATAACTGTGATGTGTACTTCAAAAGCAGGGGAAGGATAGGACCTGTTTATGTTTTAGAAAGATTTTATTACTCTCTTAGAGTTAGTTGGTCAGGTCAAATTTGCCTAGTAGAATGAACATTTGCTGAATAGCAGACCCCACCTATTGGGAAATGGGGAAAGAATCTAATCTCTAATGAAAACCACCTCAGATTCCTGCTTGAGTATATAGATTTTTTACATTGTTATTCTATTTGGAGATACAAGATATCTGATTCATATTGATATATTATGTAAAATTAAAACTAAAAATAATTCAATTTTCATAGTGCAACTTATTTATAAAAAGAAATATTTGTCACAATATGAACTCTGGAAATAAAAGCTGTACTATTTTTCCTATTGCAAAAGCTTTGTAATTCAAACACATCTGATTTATATTGATTTTAAATTTAGCACTGGGAGAAAACACTTACATGCTCTATAACATTGTTAAGCATCACAAATAAAATTAGAAGATGAATTGTCATTGCTTTTCTAAGTTGTAAATTAGATGACTCACCATGTAGACAAAATGACTCCATGAGGATTGGCTAGTTTATAATTTGAATTATAATTTAGGCACTATGATGCGTTTCCTGTCACAAATTCATAGTCTGCATTAGATTATGCATTCTTATCTTGAGTTCAGTTAAGCAACAAAAGACTGAGTTCATTTAGTGAATAAAATTCAAGAAAAAAGCAGCTGGCTTTTTCCCAAATTATGGTTGCTGTCAGCTGTGCTGAATCTGTATCATCTATGAAACCTCCTGTTTCATTTCATAACTCGCTCATTACAAAACATGTAGGTCCAAAATTTTCCCATTGCTATATTCATAAACTCCTTTGAATCATATTTAAAATCCTGCTTCATTTTAGAATGGAAGGTTGATAAGAGGCATGGGTAGTTTTGAAAATCTGCTTTGCTGAAAGAAATTTGGTACAGAGAAAGCAGATCTTAATTAAAAACAGTTACAGATAGCAAGTTCTAAATCTCTAAGTCAAGTTGCTATGAGAAAATCTGGTGTATAGATACTGTTAATTTTTGAAGAAGGTATTTTTTTCCTTAGACAATTAACTATGTATTGGTAACTGTAACTGTGTATCAGTTCTAAATATCAATATTTTCATTCATGATCAGGCATTGAATATTTATCCTTTCATTCTAACTGTAAACAAAGACACCTGATATAGTGCAGCTGTTCAATCTCCAAAATAATAGACCTGGGCTGTGATCCCAAATATTATTGCTGTTGGTATAGATATTAGGTTTTTTTTCTATTCAATATTTTACATATTTTCATAGCTTATTCTCAGAGCTTTAATGGAGAGCCCAATATTTGCTGCCACTAACATGCATAAATGAATATACTTATTTTTGCCATAAAATATAGGACACAGAGATTGTGACAAATGCTTTCAATTCACTTTCATTTGATATTAGAGTTTCTGAGTAATCAGGCAACTAAAGTCATATCAGCCTTCCAGATATCACACTTTCAGGCTTCAAATAAGTGTTTTTTACCACCTGAAATGCTCTCCTACCTATCCCATTTTCTTAGTCAATTACTACTCACTCTGGTTTGGGGGCCTAACATCTGTTCCTCAAGGAGACTTTTATGGTTTTTAGGTTAGATCAATTGCCTCTGTTTTATACTTACATAACAGTACTACCTTTCCTTTATAACAATTTTTATTTTTTAATGAAAATTTCAGTATGTGTAATTATTTGTTTTTCTTTATCTTTCATAAAACTATTAACCCCTTGGAAAGCAGCTCTTTTTACCCATCACTGAAACTTATGGACTCTTGCTTATATGCAGCACAGCATGGGTATCTAACATGTGACTGAATGCTGAAGGGAAGGGATTTGTAGAACCAGGAGAGAAAGAATACATTTAAAGAAGACATTTTATGAAGTGTGTGTGTGTGTGTGTATCTTACCTGGAAAACACTTAATGGAGGTTTTATTATTTAAAATCTGAAATTAGAATATGCATGGACAAAAATCCCTGCTACAGTTAAAAAAAAAAAAAGCTACTTTTCTATTTCACCCATCCTGTGACATGAACAATGAGACACTCAAAAGAAAGAGAAAAAAATTAACCAGTGCAAGAACATTAAGAAGACACAGTGATAACAGGACAAGTTTTTCTTTAGGTTTTTAGTGAAAAACAACAAAAATATAGGACAATCTGCTACTGGCAAAACATGTGCAGCATATGAGCTTGGGTCAGAAAATAATATATAGCCTACATTCTATGTATAGCATACATTCTAGCACTGATTTAAACTCCTTTTCATCTTTTTTCTTTTGTATGCAAATGTTGTTTTTACTAAAAGTCTTCCTCAAATTACCCTTTCTTATAGACTGTAAAGGAGATTATAGCCAATACACTTGGAAATAGAGTAAGTAACAATGACTACTGTCAAGAGTATCAGTAAAATTCCAGCTCCAGTTATGAGTGGCTTCAACCACAGAGGTTCTTAATGGTCTTCATCCACATGCTATGTATACAGCAAGGTAGTAAGATAAGCAATGTTAACAGGAAAGCCTATTCTTCAGAGTGAACTTTATTGATAGTGGTGGAATGGCTTTTGGAATACTGGGCTATAAGGACTCAGAAGTGCACGGTGTGGACATAGAATACTGGGTACTTTCCAGCTGACAAAGAGAAATGAACAGTGTGAGTTGATGGGAGAAGCAATCTGACTGAATGTGTCAAAGTGACAGAAAACAAGGATGATACAACCTTAGATTAGCCTTGAATAAATACTGTGTGGCCAGATGCATCCTTCACCAGTTGTATTATCTAGAGAAAGAATGAAAGGGGCATGTAGCAGGCTGAACAGACTTTGTCCTATATCCTATTTTCTGCCACCTGTGAACATAACAAAAGACTTGGTGGATGTAATTAAATTAAAGATATTGAAATGGGGACATTATTCTGGGTTGGCCAAATATAATCACAGGATCTTTGTAAGAGGCAAGTTAGAATAACATAGAGTCAGAGAAAGAGAAAACTAAAGAGGAGAGACATTTGAAGATACAACACTACAGACTTTGGAGATGATAAAAGATATCAAAAAAAGTCAGGCACTGTATCTGTAATCACAGAAAACTGGGAGACCAAAACAGGAGGATCACAAGTTAGAGGCCAGGCTCAGCAACACAGTGAGACCCTATGTCAACATATAACTTTTTTTTTTTTTTTAAAGAGAGAGTGAGAGAGGAGAGAGAGAATTTTTTTTTTAATATTTCTTTTTTAGTTCTCGGCGGACACAACATCTTTGTTGGTATGTGGTGCTGAGGATCTAACCTGGGCCGCACGCATGCCAGGTGAGCGCGCTACCGCTTGAGCCACATCCCCAGCCCCAACATATAACTTTTAAGGTGCTGGGGATATAGTAAAGTGGTAGAAGTTTTGGAAAATAAGTCCCTAATACTGCAGGGGGGAAAAAGGATCAAAAGCTGAGGAACTTGAATGACTGCTACCCTAACCTTTAAAAGTCAAGGAAACAGATAATTTTACAAGATTTTCATAATGAATAGAGCGTTCTGACCCATTTTGGATTTCTGACTTCCAGAATGGGAAGATTTAAAAAAAAAAAAAGTGCACATGTTTTTTGAGCTACTAATCATGTCACAATTAGTTACAAAGAGGAAGAAACTATTATGGGGGAAATAACTTCTCTAAAATTCTATGAATGATACAAAAGGGGGAATGTCCCCAAAATGATATTGTTTCTGGGCCTGATTAACATGCCAGGGATCTTTCTAGTCAATGGACAGCAGGAGAGGAGAACAGCAAAACAGATTGAAGAGACAACAGAGGTCTTTAGCTGTGTTGTAGAAATATAGATAATAGTAAAAACAATGCAGCTGAATATTAACTTAAAGTTTATTTGATACTGATTTCATATTGATGGACTGCACAGAAATCTATGAGAAACAGGGGCAATTAGAATCCTAGTAATATGGTTTAGATATAAAGGGTCTCCCCCCAAACTCATAAGGATGTTCAGAACTGAAAAGATTCTGAGAGTTGTAACATAATCAGTTAATTAATCCATTGCTATGGATTAACTTGGAGGTAACTAACTATAGGCAGGTAGGATGTGGCTGGAGGAAGTAGGTGACTAGACGCATGGCTTTGGGGTTTATACTTTATTTCTATGAGCAGCATTCTTTCTGCTCGTGGTTGTCATGTCCTGAGCTTGTTTCCTCTGGCATGCCCTTCTGCAAGTTCTCCCTCACTACAAGCCCAGAGGTTTAGAATCAACTGACCATGGACTGAACCTCTAAAACAGTGAGTAAAAATAAATTTCTCCTCCTCTAAATTTGTTCTTGTCAGATCTTTTGGTCACAGCAAAAGAAATTTAACTAAAGCAGAAATTGGTACTAAGAAGTGGGGGCTATGGCTGTTACAATCTGATCTTGTAGTTCAGAAGCTTTTGGACATGGAAGGAATTTTGAAAAGTATAGAGATGTTAACTGGTAAAGATTTAGAATATTGTAGGTGTAGTATCACTGAACAATTTTGGTGGAAGTCCAGAAGACCAAAATGTCAATAGAACTGCAGATAGTAAAGATTGGCTCATGAGGTTTCAGAGGAAGGGGACTTTATTGGACATTGGACTAGTTGTCATTCAGGTTATATTCTGGCAAAGTTGTCCAAGTTTTACCTATGCCTGACACTCTGTGAGGCTGAATTGAAAGACAGAGGTATTTTCAACGCAGCACAACATCCAGACCCTGGTATGGATATTGCTTATGGCTTTTAAGTAAGTTTACTATGATAATCAAGAGCAGAAAGCAGAGCAGAACAATTTGAAAACCTTGCAGTTTGGCCCTAAAAGTTCAAGTAAACATGGCTTAGAAAGAGTAGCTGTTAGCTGAGCACAGTGGCACATGCTTGTAATCTCAATGACACAGAAGCCTGAAGCAAGAGGATTGCGAGTTAAAAGCCAGCCTCAGGAAAAGTGAGCTGCTAAGCAACTCAGTGAGACCCTGTCTCTAAATAAAATACAAATTAGGGCTGGGGATGTGGCTTAGTGGTCAACTGCCCCTGAGTTAAATCCACAGTACCCCCTTTCCCACAAAAAAAGAAAGTTTAGGTGTTAAAAATACTAAAAAGAAACTAAGTACTTTATCCAGAAGCAATAGGAAATATGCCTTGAAAGTATCTCAGGAATTGACAAGACCTCACCCATCTCAACTCAAGGACATAAAAGTAAAAATTCCTTTGAGAAGAGACCATGGATCTCCCTGTTTGCTTGGGGTGGAGGTGGAAGGGCCTATGAAGTTGTTCCTCAGCCACCAAGGCACTCAGAGGTTGCTTCATCCAGGGTTTTAGAAGGCTTGGCTACTACTCAAGATGACAACAGACATTAGCATCAACCACATGGTTCTGTTTCTAAAGGAATGCAAGATGCTGGAGTTAAGGAGTTATGGAAGCTGTGCTCGAAATTTCAAAGGAAGGTTTGGGAGGCCAGACAAATTGAAGCAGAGTCAAATTCCCTGAAGGCAGCACCCAAGTGGGTGATGTGTGAAGATGTGAAAAGGAAGCTGAAACTTCAGTGGAGATCCCCAAGAATAAGAGACACCAGTGACATGGAATGTCTGCTGAGGAAAGCAAAAGGAATTGAGCAGAGATAAGCCTAGAAAGAGGCTATGTGAGATGAAATCAACATACTGGTGGAATTACACAAGCTCTTGCAAAGAACCGTATGATGCCATGTGTTTTATATTCTAGGCATGAAGCTACAGAATTTTCTTTGCCCAGCAGGAGTTACATCTTGCTTTGGTCCCATTCCTTCTTCCTATGCAATTTCTCCCTACTATAATGGAAATGTTTATTCTGTGCCATTGTATATATCTTATATGTGACTTGCTTTTGGTCTTTACAGGAGAAAACATCCATCAGTTTCTTGAGTCTCAGATGAGATTTTTGGACTTAAACTTTTGGGTAATACTAGCACTGTTAAGCTTGAAGGGATTCTTGAAAATGCAATAAATATATTTTGCTTTGTGAGATGGGGAAGAATATCTTGATGGCTAGGGGCAGAATGTTTCAGTTTAGATATGAGGTATCCCCAAAAATCTCATCTGTGAAATAGTGCAAGAATGTTCATAGGTGAAATAATTATTTTATGAGAATTAAAATCTAATTAAAATCTAATCCTCTGGTGTGGATTAACTGGGTGGTAATGGTAGGCAGGTATGTTGGGGCTGAAAGAAGTAGATCACTGGGGGTGATGTTTTTTAGGATCTATATTTTGTCCCTAGTGAGTACTCTCCCTCTCTACCCTCCCCCCTTTGCTTTTTGGTTGCCATGCCATGAGCTCTTTTCCTACACCACACCCCTTAGCCATGATGCTCTGCCTTACTATGGGCCCGGAACTGTGGAGTAACTTGACCATGATCTGAACCTCTGAAATCACAAGCTAAAATGAACGATTTCTTTTCTACATTGTTCTTGTCAGGTCTTTTGTTTACAGCAATGATAAAGCTAACTGAAACACCCAATGTTTCTATAAGTGAACAAATTAAAGCTAAGAAATAGTACCTCAGCTGTGTATAATCTCAAAAAGTCATTGTTTTAACTCAAAATAGAATAGTGTTCTAACAACTCTCTCTAAAACGTTTTTTAACTTATTATATTTTTATAAAGAAATATATGTATATAGCCAACACATAAACAACAAAGAGGTATGAAAAAGTTGTATTATCTTAATGAGAATTACTTGAACCAAATATTTTAATGGAGAATGGATTTTTAATTACTGGCAGGCATGGTACAGAGAAAACAGAAGTTTCTGCTGTTTAGAGTAACATCATTAATGTTGTGGTAAAGTGTACAGTGTAACATTTTGTTGATGGTTGATTTGTTTCCTGTTTATCTGTGACAAGTGTCTCAACACATGACTTTTACTTGAGGTACATGACTGCTAGTCCTCTGAAATTCCACTGTCTGAATCAGTCTGGATGTTACTCAACCCATCTATTCATCATCTGATGTTCCAAAGAACACAAAACTTTATGTTCTCAGTATGTGATAAAGGGCAAAACTATAACCCTCCCAAATCACACAAGGACTAATGATTTGTGGCTGGTTTGTCAACAGATGAGCAGGAGAAAGGGACCTAAGCATTCTTTTTGGACACTTTAAATTATACTCATTCCATGGAAGCAGAAAGAGCCACAGAGTGTCACCTTCACTTCCACATAGAAACTGCAAGATCATGTTCATTCATTTAACCAATTCATATGTATTGACCAGGATTAATGGTAAATAAATTTTCAATATGGTAAACCATAACAGGCAGGTCCCTGAGGTTATATAGTTTGAAGTCTTCTCTTAGAAACAGTTAATTAGCATGTGAATGGGTAAATAAACACATAGTTGCATTTAAATTTTTAAGTTTTTATCTGTTTTAATTAGTTATACATGACAGTAGAATGCATTTATGCACTTTGAAATAGAATTCATAGAGGGGGTATAATTTCTCATTTTTCTGAGTGTGCATATATTGGTCATGCAGTCACATATGTACATAAAGTAATAATGTCTCTTTTATTCTACTATTTTTCCTATCCCTACATCTCATTCCCTCCCCTCCCTTCACTTCTCTAAACATAACCAAGAAGAATGCTAGGAGGAAATATATGGGGATGAGAACCTAATTCAGTTTACGTAGTCAGAAAAGATTACACTGAGAGAAAGACATTCATTTGAGACCCTGATGAGAAGTAGAAAGTCATGTCAGCATTCCCAGGCAGGTATTTCAGGCAAAGGGGATAATAGTCTGAATGGACCACTCAGGAAGGGGCTTAGAGTAGGAAAAAATTAGGAGAATGAAACATAGTAAGGAAAAAAGAGAGAGAGAGAGAGAGAGAGAGAGAGAGAGAGAATAGGTACAAATAAATTCAGGAAAGGTATTTGAGGAAAGATAAATCAGTTATGACTTATTCTAAGTTCAATAGAAAGTAATGGACAGAGACTCAACTTGAAAATGAAGTTATAATTAAAATTTATAGGAATTCTAAATGGTCTATATGGAACTTGAGAAGTGGCAGTGGAAGCGCAAGTTATCTTAGAAAATATGTTTTTAATCATTTTAATGTCAGTGCATAGCAAAGTACCTAAAATAAGTAATAAATAAACATGATTAATAAGAGGAAAGAAGGTAGGAAGGAGAAAAAGTAGAAAAGAAGAATGGAAGACAAAAATACAGAAATAGGCAAAAAAAATCTTGAACTGTTCACCAAAACATGAAAAGAATGGAAAAAGAGCTAATTTCAATTGATAAAAATATGAAAGGAAATGCCTAAGTTCATAAAAGTATTGCTGAGATTTTGATCAAGAGTGTAGTGAAATACTTATGTTTTAGCATTAAGATTTAATATATAGGGGCTGGGGATGTGGCTCAAGCAGTAGCGTGCTCACTTGGCATGCCTGTGGCCCGGGTTCAATCCTCAGCACCACATACAAACAAAGATTTTGTGTCTGCCAAAGACTAAAAAATAAATTTTCAAAAAAAAATTCTCTCTCTCTCTCTCCCCTTTAAAATATATATATATATATATATATACATATATATATATGTATATATATATATTTTTTTTTAATGTAAATGGAAAATGCTTAACCTTGTTCTGCATTAGTTTCACAATTTCTTTAATGGGGCCAATAAAAATATCTACCTTATTAGGTATATCTGAATAATAATAAGTAGTATTTATGCATTGCATAAATACAGCAGATTATAAATAATGATTTAAAAAGCAACACCCATTTTTTTGTTCAATGAGTCATCTTTTCACAATAAAAAATGTTTAAATTGTATTCAAATTAAAATAAAGGCTTCAAAATTCTAGTCATAATATTACACCACCTTTTATATCATTCAGGTTTTGATATTTCAATTTTTGAACAAATATTTACCGAAGATTTAGTAAATTCTGGAGACCATGTTTGATATATTTTGTATTTAAGAAACTTACAATTCATTTAAGAAATTAATTCATAAATAAGTCAGACAGAGCACTAATCTCTATGATATGTAAAGCATTCAAAAAGCTTAGCACCAAAACAAACAAACAAACAAACAAATAATCAATAAATGGGCCAAGGAATTGAACAGACACTTCTCAAAAGAAAATATACAATCAATCAACAAACACATAAAAAATGTTCAACATTTCTAGCAATTAGGGAAATGAAAATCAAAACTTCATTAAGATTTCATCTCACTCCACTCAGAATGGCAGCTATCAAGAATATAAACAATAGTTGGCAAGGTTATAGGGGAAAACACACACTCATACATTGCTGGTGGGACTGAAAATTGGTGTAGCCAATATGGAAAACAGTATGGAGATTCCTTGGAAAACTTTGAATGGAACCACCATTTGACCCAGCTATCCCACTCCTCAGTCTATACCCAAAGGACTGAAACATAGTATAGTAACACAGCTACATCAATATTTATAGCAGCTCAATTCACAATAACTAAATTGTACAACCAACTCAGAAGCCCTTCAATAGATGAATGGATAGGGAAACTTTGGAATATAGACAATAGAACATTACTCAGCATTAAAAGAGAATAAAATCATGGCATTTGAAGATAAATGGATAGAGTTGGAGAATTTAATGCTAAGTAATCCAATCCCATAAAACCAAAGTCCAAATATTTTCTTTGATATGAGGATGTTCTTTGATATGAGTAGGCTGACTCATAATGGTGATGGGGAGAGAGCATGGGAGGAATGGCGGAATTTTAGGTATGGCAA
Source organism: Ictidomys tridecemlineatus (assembly GCF_052094955.1). Classification (NCBI taxonomy): domain Eukaryota; kingdom Metazoa; phylum Chordata; class Mammalia; order Rodentia; family Sciuridae; genus Ictidomys; species Ictidomys tridecemlineatus. The sequence goes on along the minus strand of NC_135484.1, from coordinate 89,257,022 downwards.
AGGGGAGGGAGGGTGAGGGAGAGGGTAAGGGGGTACGAATGATGGGTAGACATCATTACCCTAAGTACTTGTATGAAGACAAGAAAGGTATGAAAATACTTTGTGTACAATCAGTGACTTGAAAAATTGTGCTCTATATTTGTAAAATGAAATGGATTGCATTCTGCCATCATGTATAACAAATTAGAATTAATGAATAATTTAATAAAAAATAAGTCCTTTAACACAGGACTAATAGTGAGCACAATTTAATGGCATTATGACTATAGTGAAGGAACTGGAAGGATTTTCATGTGTAAAGAGGAGAAAGAATAAAAACAGAAAGTTTATGAGTAAGGAAATGTTAAAGTTAAGTTCTTGTAAGCCATGGTCACATTTCATTTTAATTCAAGAAAATAGAAATACTTACATAGAAAGGATTTAAGAATTAGAGGGACAAAATCATATTTGTATTTTATAAAAATGACAAGTTATGGGGGTTATTAAAACTCTCAGTGAAAGAATAATGTACTAATGCTTTGCAGCATCTGTGGCCATGGGTCCAGCCATGGATCCAGCCAGAGGCAGAGGAGGGTAAAGATGAAGGGGTGTCAGATGTTTATTTGATTGGGAAATAGAGTGGATGTTGCTGTGTTTCTAAAAGGTTGAAATGTGGAGGGAAAAATGCAGATTAATTGAGCACAATTTAAAATTTTTTTAAGGTGCCCAAAAGCTTCCCAGGAAGAGGTATTAAGTTGGCTACATATGTCTAGAGTTGAGGAGGAGGCAATTCTCAGTGGCAAATACAATCGAGTTACTCTTCAACATAGGGAAACAAAGAAAATTCAAGTCACATTTAGATTCAATATGCCATGATAGAAGTATAGAATACAATGAAATTAGGGTGTACTTCAAGTCCCTGAGACCCATCATTATTTCATGTTTTTATAGACAAAGTAATAAAATAATAAGAATAACAAAAAATTATTCAAAAATTTTACTTTTAGAATTTGAGAATATACCAGAATGAGTATAGGTTCTTGTAAACAACATGAGGAAAAATTTGTAAGCAGAAATGTGTGATCAATGAGTAACAGATACTGATAAAAAAATTAAATTGATTAACTATTTATTGAAGTTAATATGATCAGTTAGGAGAAAGTGAGGGGAATAAGTATTGGAATTTTAGAGTCAAAACAGCACATATAAAAAATATGATGATATGTGGTTACTATGAATCTTTCATGTGGTTATGGCATATATAAAAAAGGAACAGAAAGAAGAACTGGGAATGATTCAGAGAAACCATCCAGGAACCCATGTACTAACACAAGGACTTTTCTTAATTTCAAATATAATGAAAGTGTTAAAATTTGTATGTGACAAAATGGTACCTGTATTTAAAAACTCGGATTTCTATGACAACATTATAGAAAATATTCTGGAGTTAGCAAAGGAGAGGTCTTAACCAATTTCAATAAATCAGATAAGTAGTTAAAAGGGCACAAATTAGTCAAAGCATTTAAGAAAATGAGAGCAGGCTCAAGTTGGAGAGTTGATACTTCTAGATTTAGTGAAAGCTCAGATGAGAAGAACAAAGCATAGGAGGCAAAAATGTCAAGGATGAGGGAATAAATAGCATTACTGCTCACCAGTACTGGAAAACAGGGAAGTGCATGAGATTGATTCATTCATTCATTAAGCAACTGTTTATTGACCTGCCCTAGCTTTCAAGATACTGGGTTTGCAGCAGTAAACAAAATGGACAGAATTACTCATCTCATGATGTTTTCATGTGTAGGGAGAGACATAGTACCACTTTAGTTATCTCAAGGTAAAATAACACTCCTTCTTGGGTAAAGTCTCAACATAAATGACTTTTTGGGAGAGGTTTTGAATATCAGGGTTTTCCTTACACAGTTCAAAATTTCACCATGCAATTTTATTAAGAACAATTGCAAACAAATCAACATTAAATGTGTTTTAATGACTGAAAACTCTGGGCATATGTTCTAAAGCTAAGACAAAAATTATATTGGCCATTAGTATACTTGGAATTCAATCTGCCCTCATGGTATTCAAATAGCCACCTAACCAGTAACAGTAAACCAGGGACTTTTTTCTTGGCACATTTGGTTGGCATGTGCTTTCTCTGTCACTTACTCTCTTATGTTGCTACTCTTTCATGCAGTGTTTCCTACATAATCTAAATCATTTTCACTATTTCAATTCTAATAAAAAATACTGATTTTAATAGCTAGGGTTAAACCTTAAGGATTCAGATTATCCATTATTCCTAACCCTAGCAAAGAAGACTTCAGGTAAGTAATGTCTATGTAAATAACAAAGGACATTTTCTTCTTAACTCCAGCAGTGGTCAAACATTTATTAGCATAGTGGTTTTCATTTAGACATCCCCGACTGAGTCATTATAAAAAGAATTTGGAAAGAAACCAAAGAGGAGTAATAAAAATGATTAACAATTTGATAAATGGGCCCTAGGAGGAAAGATCTAAAGAACAAGGTTTGTAAAGCCTAGAGTTGTGAATGCTAGAGCTAGAAGCAGAGACTTAAGTAATATCAATAGTGAAAAATCTCTGTGTAGTGACAGAGAACAAGTGTTCTTTCCAGGAGGAAATAGTGAGTATAAAGTTTATAGCAGGAATATAGCCTGAGAAGGGAATTTGGTTCTTGATGTATTTGTGAGAGTTGGATCTCTTCTCTAGTTTCTTAGTGAAGCTGTGTTCTTTCTTTCCTTCCTTCCTTCCTTCCTTCCTTCCTTCCTTCCTTCCTTCCTTCCTTCCTTCCTTCCTTCCTTCCTTCCTTCCTTCCTTCTTTCTTTCTTTCTTTCTTTCTTTCTTTCTTTCTTTCTCTCTCTTTCTCTCTCTCTCTCTCTCTCTCTCTCTCTCTCTCTTTCTTTCTTTCTTTCTTTCTTTGGATAAATCTTTACTTACTTCCTACAATTGTGTAATTAAAGGCACCAAGAGTTAAATACAATATTAGGAATCTCTGCAAAAAAAAAAAAAAAACTTACATTCAATGGCATTCAATGGCTGGGTATCCATAAGCATCCATAATCTTTAATTGAATAGACATGGTTTGACAACTGATAAGGAAAGAAAAACAATCTTTAAAAAAGGAAATGATGTTTTAGCATTTTTATTTAAATATCCTGATCATCAGTTTTGGGGCCAGTATTATATTAACAAAGGCCATGATCTTCATAACTTTTAAATGTTTCATGTGTTCCTGACATCAGGGAAAAGTTTATTTGGTATCAAAATTTATGGGACAAGGTAACAAAGGATACCTTATATCTAAAAAGTGTTGTATACCCCTTTGAAACTTCAAAATTTTGAAAATATGAAGACATAAGCTAAAAAGATTATAAATGTTATAAAAATCAAAACCATAAACATAAAAAAAACACTGTTTTTTTATGGACTAAAAGTATAGCTCAATGGTAGTGTTTGCCTTGCTTCAATGAGAACCTGAGTTTGAACCCCAGTATAGACAAAAAGAAAAAATATCTGATTACTTAAAAAAATATCCTTTACCCTTTGAAAAAAATATTTGACTCTTGTTTGTTTCATTTGCCTTGGCCTTCGATTTGAAAGTTGGGCATTTAATTACATTCAGTGTTTACATTTAAATAATACCAGCAGCTAAGTAGGCTGAGGCAGGAAGATAAAATTGAGACCAATCTCAGAATCTTAGTGAGACCCTCAGCAACTTAGACCTTGTCTCAAAATAAAAATAAAAAAGGATTGTTAATATAGCTCAATGGAAAAGTACTCTAAGTTCAATCTCAAATAAATAAATAATAAATAAAAACATTTCAATGCATTTACAGTACCAGGAATAGTCTTAGTAACACATATTAAAATATCCAAGTGGCCATTTCTGCATGCTTAAGCATAGAATAATAGTGAACATTTTGTTCACTGATTTTCAACTCACTTTCCATTAATATTAATGATGCATTAATATTATTTCCCAAAACAGAGTTACACCTATCTTCAAGTATTTTTGCAGACCAATTAATACCTTTATTTTTCTTATAGATCATTCTTGTGAGGTAATTCTATTAACTTTGTGATGCAAGCCTACAGAATAGAGACTATATGAATATTAAGTGTCATATAATTCATTTCATTCTCGAGTGGATTTTTAATACAAACACAGTGACAGAACAATATTGAAGGATGCACTGTAAAAAATTAGAAAATTTCTGAATGATGATGTTATCAATTAGTAACACTTCTTTCCATGTTACTACCATGCAGCAATGATCACATTAAACCACACAGAATGTTATTCTAGTTAAATAAAATCCCTGTGACCAAATAGAAACAAGTGAGAATTTACTCATTTACAAATTTTACAAATATGCTTACAAGATGAGGTTCTGTAAATTTCACAAATGCTTAATAAAGTCATATTCAGGAAATTTTACAATATTGCAAAGTTCATTTTCTCTTGGATTAGCTTCAATGAAAAATGACACCCACCACATACATCAAACAAAAGTCTTCCAAATTCTTTGAAAATATTTTCAAATATAAGATTGATATTCTTGGCGTCTTCTCTCAGGTGATGTAATCCGTTTTTCTGGTGTGCTTTTTGGTATGAGTACTCATTGCAACTCTCTTTGAATTCATGGGGAAAAACACATGTTGAAATCACAAAATGTAATTATTAGTTGGTGAAAAAAATAAAAGTTAAAACATCACCTCAGGCAGTTGATAAGTATGCATAGTTGAGAAAATAAAACATTTTTAAAAAAGTAAAATATTAAAAAATATTTTCCAAACACTGTATGCAAAGCAGTATGCTGGAAAAAAACAGTTCTGGAATCGAACCCAGGGCCTCACACATGCTAGGTAAACACTCTATCACTTTACTACATCCCCAGTTCAAAGGCTTACTTATATAAGATCACACAACCAATGATTAGCAGATTTGATTTACAAGCACAGATTGTAGTTAATGCCTGAGTTTTCCTTCAAAGACAATTTTAAGAACATTTTTTATTAAGTAATAAAGATAATAAAAATATTGTCAGCAGGAAAGGACATTCCTCCAGTAATTAGAAGAATTCAACTGATTTTAAACTTGGGTTTTACTTCCACATCTGTCTAAAGAGAGAATTGTTGCTGAGTGTTCCTAAAGGTTTCTTCCATCTCTAGAATTTAATAATTTTATAATTCTATAATCTTAATAAGTACTGGGTTGATTGGAATCATATTTATAAAAGAAGCTAGAAGAAAGTGAAAGGTGAGGAATATTAGATTAGTCCAGGAAGTGCCATGGCATTCCAATGCAGTTTGATGGAAAAAAACAATTTCAGTTCAAAAGAAAGAAAGAAAGAATAAAGGTACTTAAAATTTGATCACCATGTGTTGTTGTAGAGAAAGATGATATTTTTTGTCTGCATAATGTTCAGTAGAACTTACAGAATTTGAATCAAGAATAAAGAGACCTAAGAGCAAATAAAATATCATGAATATGGTGGCTAACATTAATATGATGAGCAACAGGTATCACAGGCTTCAAAAGCAGCCTTTAATGAAATGGAGAGCACTTGGGGATGAGTGATCCTAGTTAGAGCATGACATGCAGCAACAAGAAAATAGCAAATACCCAAGACAGAGATTGATTTAAAAAAAAAAAAATCCAAGTACTAAATAATTACAACCTGGACTAGGAATATCAGAATAGAATTAAGTAGAAGGAAGAAGAGGAGTAAGAAAACAGTTCCTAAGTTTCTTGCACAAAAATCAGAAGAACCTCAAAGTTATTTCTCAGAATGACTTTTTTTTCCTGTAGCCTCATGTAGTTTCACACTTCTACACATTCCTCAATTTTTATGATCTTGTACATAGTATTAATATACAGCTGACCTTTGTCCTAGCTTCTCTCTCTCTGAAAAAAAGTAGCTTGTTTTTTGGTTTTTTTTTTTTTTTTTTGGTGTTTTGTTTTGTTTTGATTTGTTTTTGTTTTTGTCAACCTTATCCCACTCCTTGTTCAAATTTCCAAAAGTTACTTTCCATGATCATCCTACCTCTTTCTCAGTCTTCCTTACATATCTGGTGATTTGCAAACTTAACTTTTCCTGGTCACTAATGAAAATGTTAACCCCTGTGGTATTTACAGTTGTCTTGTATTAATCATGTTTTCCTCTCTATTCCCATTGACAGGAATCCTAGAATAAACTGTTGTGATTGTAATTCTGCTTAATCATGTGTAATTTTAATAGATCATGCCATTTCAGACTGATGAATTATGAAACAATCATATGAGGGAGTTGAATAATTTCCTATGCTAAGATAAATGGATGTCAGTTCTTAATCATAGGGTATATGCAGGTACCTTATTTGAAAATGCGATTTTGCATACTTTTCCTGATGTTAAGTTTGATAATTTGTAACATGTATTTCACAAGTATTTAAGGATATTTTGTTGAATACAATTGTATATTTCACATGCATTTCTGAATAACTATTAGTTTGACATAATTTTACTTTGCAAAACTGAATTTCATTTACATTATACTTTTCATTATTTTTCTGGATTTTTAAAGTAGGCTTTTAGGGTTTTTAGATAATGACAATAGCATGTCACTCTCAATAAACTGCTCTTAAAGGAGATGAGTTCTCTCTTTTCTCTTGGAACACTCACAACATAATGCAGAAGGTGTCAAAAATAATTAAGATGAATGTCTGCCCCATCCAATGAAATTTATCTTTTGGAATTTTGACATTCTTCTTATGCTGTGCATAATTCTAATAAGAGCAAATTAAGTGTGCATAATCTGAAAAGGAGTGCAAAGAATTATGTATTAGTTTCAAGATTAATGTAGGAGTTTCAAGTCATTAACATAAAGTCATTACATAAAGTCAGAGCTTAAGGTCCTAAATTTGGCAATTTGATAATTTTTCTTCACTGAAAGAATTTCTGTGATTGTTGGCAGTACAGAAAAATTTCTCTAAAAAATAAGGCTATTAGAGGATAAAAACAAGTTTTAAATTTAAATTATCAGCTAAAATTGTGTATTTATTGAGTAAATCACATATATCTACAGAAACTTCTACAAAAATGACCAAGGTGCTTCCAGAGAATACCATTTTCCATTGACTTTAGTAAATTTCAAAATAAATATTTTATTCATTTCTTAGATATATGAAAACAATCCCCTGTAGCTCTAGTTTTCAAAGATGCAGATTTAGCCTTATAATTTCCACATTCATCTAGTTGTAAAAAAAAATAATTTGCTGTACATGATAACATTTCTTGAAAGCTGTATGCCTGTAAACCTTTAATACAGAGTGACATTCTTAAATGTTACCAAGCTGGGATTAATTTACCAGTCTTCCAGGTGTATCACGAATGTCCTCTAACACTGAGAAGTTTATAAGATTAGAAAGCCTTAAAAATTAATATGAGTATTCTAAACTTATTGTTCACTCTAATTCCAGGTTATCCATTTTACTTCATTGTGTAACAATATACCCCAAGGGGAATATCTAAATCCTGAGGAAGGAGTGCTTTCCAGCTGATATCTTAAGAAAGTCACAAAATTTCCTTATTTTCTGAATTTCATGTGATCTTTAGGTTTCATGTGCACAAATTGGTCTTTTACTCATAAGAAAACATTTGTTGAATTACCTGTGTTAAAAAATTGTATTCTATCCACCACAGTTAGCTAGAATGTGGAGAGTGACATAGAACCAGTGACTTGTTTTCCCCAGGCTGATGTCACTTTTCTAATTAGACACATGCACAATCAGCCTGGTATGCAATGAGTGGAACCTCAGAAGAGACTTCAAGCCATGGGCACAACAGAGTAGAAAATGCATACTCTCTTGTTTCTGCTCCCAGGGATTACACAGTCTTCATTTTTAGAAACGTTATGGTAGTGTGAGTTTGAGCCACTATGACTGCACAGAGAACTTAAGTGTTGCCAGCAGCGTGACTGATAGTGATGCATAAACTTTAGTGTCTGATTCAGTGTGAAATGATATAAAATATCATGCAGTAGAGCAAAAAGTGGTCTCACAAGACCATTTTGATTCTTCATCGTGGTAAGTATTTTAATAATTAACCATAGTCACACTGAAAAGTCCGACTTGGATTTGATGCCAGCTGCACACTAGCTATGTGACCTTAGGGAACAATTATTCTCTCTTCTCATTTGCTTCCTTGAATAGAAACCATGTCATAGTGATGTGAGGGTGATGTATCCTGACACTTGGACTGTGCTCTAGCATAAAGCATGGAACTTCTGTGGCACTCAGCAAATGCCAGTATCACTACTCCATAGGATAGCTAGTTTTTTCCTCAAGCTATACTTTCAAATTGTTCTAACATCTGGCCCATAATTGTCCATTCCTAGTATGCACTATTTCAAATTTCTGTGGCTTTTAAGACAGCATGGTATTTCTCTTACTCATTTACCCCCCTGATTGTTGTAATACATTTATTTCTGGTCAGTTACTCTATTCCATTTGTCTGTATGTCTGTCTTTATCCATTACTTTAGTGTTTAGATTACTGTAGATTTGGGATATATTTTCAAATTAAGAAATGTGATATTTCTATTTTCTTGCTTTTTTCTCAAGATACACAGACAAATGTGACATATCAAATAAATCCACATATATATTATCAGTTGATCTTTCAAAGAGCACTAAAAATACATAATGGGGAGAGGATATTGCCTTCAACAAAGGATGTTGGAAAGTCTTGATGGCTACATGCAAAAGAATAAAACTGAACTCTTGTCTTGCACTCTGTGTAAATATTAACTTGAAATGGATGATAAATGAAGACATACGACCTGAAACTGACCTATGTAGGAGAAAACATGCAGAAAAGGATTCAAGACTTTGATCCGTGCAATGATTTTTTGAAACCAAAAATTCAAGGAAAAAACAAACAGTGAAAAGATATCAAATTATAAAGCTTCTGCATAGAAAGGGGAACCAGCCACAGGTGAAAACTCAGCCTATGCAATGGGAAAAAAATATTTTTGAACTACATATCTGATAATGGATGGGTAATTTACAAAATGTATGTTTCCTACAACTCTACAGGAAAAAGTAATAACTCAGTTAAAAGTAGGCTAAGAGTTTGAATAAATGTTTTTATAAAGGAGATATACAAATTGCCAACAAGTATACTAAAAATGTTCAACCTCATTAGTCATCAGGTAAAGGCAAATTAAAACCAAGATGAGATATAAACTTACACCTGTCAGGACATTATTTTAAAAAGTGTGAGAGGAAATTACAAAATGTGCACATTATTGATGAGAAAAAAAATGGTGCAGCTGCTATAAAGAATAATGTAGATGTTCTTCAAAAAATATAATAATAATAATAATGTTGTATGATCCACTTTTGAATGTTTATCCAAAAAAAAAAAAACCCCTGAAACTAAATCCAAAGAGATATTAGCATTTTTGTTCATTGAAGCACTATTTGCAATAGCCAAGGTATGGACATCATCTAAATGTACATCAATAAATGAAGCATAGAAAAATTAAATATTGTTATGCTTAAAATGGAAAGAATTTCCGTAATATGCAACAACATGGATGAATCTTAAAGACATTATGCTAAGTTTTATAAGCCAATCACAGAAAAACAAGTATTGCATGATTCCACTTTTATGAAATATCTAAAATAGACAAATTCATAGAATTGTAAGAGGGATAGTGGTTACCAAGGGGTGTGGGAGGGAAAAATGAGAACCACAAATACATAAGCATAACATTTATATAAAGCAAAACGAATATGCTTTAGAGATCTGCTGCACATCTTTGTACCTATAGGCAATAAGATATTTTAAGAGAGCTGCTCTTATATTTTAAGTTGTTACCAATATCTAGCTAGCTATTACCAAGCCATAGATATAGATAATTAGATATGGAAAGAAAGGGGCATATGATATAATGAAAATTTTAAAAATCTTCTCATCTACTACATAGGATTGTATCATATACTAACAAAATTAATTGTTCTAGAACAGGAGTCAGTATATTTATATTTTCCAGGTCCTAATGACAGATATTTTCAGTTTGAGAGCTAGTTGCATAGTTGCAATTACATTGAATTCAAATGTAGTCACAGACAATATGCACATGAATGACCATGGCCATTTGAGTTCGCAACAGTAGTTTGCCAAAAACTGAGATACAATAGAACTTGAAGAATGGGATAAGAGATTATTGAAACTGAGTGATGAATTCAAATCTTATATAAGTAAGGTGATATCATCAATAGTGACAAAAAAGTTAAGCCAAGCCTCCCAATTTAATATATATATATCTTTATTACCAAACAGGAATTTTTGAGGAAAGTAAAATGCATTATAGATATTTAAGATAGAAGGGATTCAATACAGGAAATGGGAGTACTGCAAAAGTATTGAAAAGGTTTGGAAAGCAAACATCAGGATAAAGCGCTATAGGCTTTCCAGCACCATAGGAACAAGAGAACCCAGAAAGTAACTGTAAAAGATCTCAGCTGCCTAAAGCATCTAAATAGCTGATTTGGGAAGGACATCTTGGAAGGAGTGGCATAACTTCCTGTCTGCTTTCTGCCAAAATACACAAACCTGGCACTGGGGCAGCACTACCTTCATTTCTGCTCAGCTGCTGTGTTCCCATTCTTAAGCCAAGGGATTTAATAAGATCAAACCAGTTACCTCTGGTAGAGTCTGAGAAAGTACCAATATTATGACCTTAGGAATACAGAGATCTCACAAAGATAAAATGATAAGTAAGAAGAAATAGGTAATAATCAGCTCAACAGCATCCATGTTTACAGTGATATTTAAGGTAAAATGTGCTTAAGAATTGGTTTTGATAATGAGAGTTTGGACACAAAATGCATAAATATTAAAAGTCATTTCAAGTGATATAAGAAGAAGACATTAGAGCTGAAAATAATACACTTAATTATTTACAAAAAGCAAGAAATATATTTGACTTGAACAAGTAGAACCAAATTCCTTTCATTTACATTTGAAATGTCCATGTTTGTTAGGGAAATGGGCAAAAATATTTTAAACATTGCTTTATGTTATAGCCAAGAAGAAAGTTTTCTAATAGGAAAAAATGTAAAAGATAGGTTAAGAAGTGAATATGCTGAAGAATTTTTTTTTTTTTTTTTTTATGATTTCCCTTAATCCCTGCTGGGGGCAAGGATGTAGTCTTAGTGGTGTATTAGGGAGGTGACGGCAGGAACCTAAAATGAGAGAACAGAAGAATGAGTCTATGGGGAATGAAACTCTAATGCTAAAGAACATTTTCAATTTTAATGCTATGGGAAAGAGGCCAGACTCTGCCAGGACATGCTGAAGTATACTGTATGTTTGGCAGAATTAACTGCTTGAAAGGCTAATTAATCTTTCAGCTCCTATTTCCAGTTTGAGGACACCTCGAGTGTATTACCCCAGTTCTTCCAGGTTGAAGTGCACATGGGCACTCATGACATTGGAGAAGGACCAGAAGCAGAAAGGCACATCTGTGCCTAACATGTCACTCTGTAAGACTGTGATAAGCCCACCTTGCATAAAGTTGTTCACCACAACTGCTGCCAGAGTAAGACAAACAAGAGGTTGCTGCCATCTACCCTTCACAAGGCTCAGATCAACTCATGGGGGAGCACTTATTCCAAATTCCTTTCTTCCCCCAGGCTTTATTGAGGCATAATCAACAGAAAGAAATTATGAATATTTAAGGTATAAATGCATGCTTTTTTCAACATGTTTCAATATACATATAGATTATACAGTGATTACCACAATCAAGCCAATTAGCACATCCCTCACTTCACATAAACATTTGTGTGTTTGTGTGATATACTGAAAAATTTACTCTCTTAACAAATTTCAAATATACAATAATTATTACTAATCATTCTGTATCATTGTCCCATCTTCCTTCTGGTGTTTCCTCTTCAATCAACAAGCACTGGATCTAAACCCAGGTCCAGATCTGAAAACCATCTAAGGAATCACAATTGTACTGTATGTGAACATCAGATAATTTTTACTAGCACCATAAATGATAAGTAACAACTCAATATGGTTTAAATTTTTATTTTCTTATTATAAGCATAAACCAGAACGTTTTATATGTCTAAAGTTCAGTTTTATATCTGTTTCTGTGAATTTTTTGGATATGATTTTCTACATTTTTCTATCAGACGTGCATAATTTTTGCCATCAAACCATGAAAATTCTTTTGATTTTGTAGAGATTTTTCTTTTGTCTGTGATCTATGCTACAAGTAAATTCTCCCAGTTCGTCACCTCAATTTTGACTTTATTTATGTTAGTTATTGATAAATGTTTTCTTTTAAAGGTAATCTCATTGTCTTTTGATTTGAGAAATAGTTCAAAACATTTTCCTCTATACATTTAATAGTTTTTGTGCACTTGACATGTCTAAGAGTAGTTAAAATATATTTTCAATATATTCTGCCAGTTTCTCGTTCTATTTCGTGTAGCATCTGTTTATAAGAAACATTTATGGTATTGGGATTGTACACAGGGAGTTTTACTACTGAATTACAACCCCAGTCTTCCCTCCCCCACCCCAGTACCCTCACCCCATGCTAGGCAGAGTCTTGCTAATTGCCCAAGCCTGGCTTTGAACTTGTGATTCTCCTGCCTCAGCCTCCAGAGTCACTGTGTTTATAGGTGTGCACCACCATTTTCAACTATAAGAAACATTTTTATATAACTGATACTACTGGTTATTGATGGAGTCCTGCTTCCTCACATGTTGAAGTATAACATCAGAGAAGCATGCTGAGTCAAACATATAAAGGATTTACTTAAAAGGGGGTAACATAGACTTCTCCTGGGAAGGAGAAGGGGACCAAAGCTGGTAATCTGGTATCCCAAGAAGTGAGGATGTTTTGCCTTTTTTATATACGCTTCCTTTGTTCTCCTGTCTTAACTGGTCTTGGGCTAGTCATTTCCCTGTATAGTTTGTTTTCAAAAGAGCCACTGGAGCGGTAGCTTTAAGATTAAGTCTTGTCCTTAAAGTTTTGCAGTGGTTCCCTGTGACACTTGGATTAAAACATAAATTCCTTAAAACAGCTTTTAATGCCAAGACCATCAACAACTCTCTGGCATCCTCTCTTACCACTTGCTCTTCTTATTGGAACTACATCAACATCCTCATGGGATTCCCAGCCACAGCCACATTCTCACCTCAAGGTCTTTGCATTCCCGTTAGCTATGCTGTCTTTTAGATATCTGAATGATTCACTTTCTTATTGTCCTCAGATATTTGCTCAAAGATGAAACTGAAACCTCTCCCTGGTCATCCTATTTAAAATTACAACATAACTCCTCCCTCTTCCCCTCTTCTGTGCTTTCTCCAGTATGACATTTATTGTTACCAAGAAATAATGCACCTTGAGGACAGAGATCTTACATAATCAATTATTCAATAATATATCCTAATAACCTAGAATGATGCCAGAAAATGTTAGGGATTGATAAATATGTGTTACATGAAAGTTTTTTGTCTCCTTTATCTCATCTAATCTATCTAATCTAATGTATCTAATAGGGATACATTCTCCTTAATAATGCCAAAGAAATCTTTCAAAGTACAATCGAACCATACTACAGCCCTTACTTAAAATTTTTAGAGACATTCCATCACCTTTAAAATAAAACTTAAGGCCCTCTAGCCTGAGGAGTAAGGCCTTTCCATGTTCATTCCCAGATTCTAATCTTTCACAATTCCCATCTCACATCCTGAATTCTAACCAAGATAAATGACCTGCATTTCCTCAAATACACTATGTTTGCTCACAATTCTGTGTCCCTGCCCTTAGGTAGAATGGTCATATAATTTATCGTCCAAACCAGGACACTTCTGAAAGTTAAAGTGGGTATTATTAATAATAGTGCCAGGACATCAGGAAAACATGGGACTTTCCCAGACAAATAGGGATAAATGATCTGTTATATTGCCCTTAGGCATTCTGATGACATGTCCTTCATAATGTCTTTACTGACTCTGTCAAAATGTCTTTCATATTTGAGCCCCTATGTCATTTCCTAAAGTAGATGTGTTCATATCTCTGTTTTAGGCTAGACATTCTTCTTAAATACCTATAATACCAATCAAGTCCTTAGTGCAATCACTATTTACTTCTCTGGACATTCCTAAGACTCTGTATATGCTCCCTGAAGTCAAGTACCCTACCAGGTATGGAGCTAACCCTGATACCAGACACATTGTATGTCAAATAATAGGTAGTAATATTGTAAAAGCACAAAACTGTATTCCTGCTTGGAGGTTGTGGAGCCAGATTAATAAATAAACACTTAGGGTTTACTAGATATTAACTGTGCATACCTCGTCTTTTCATAGAGCGGTTGTAAAGATCATGCAGTTAATACCGAAATAAGTAGCCAGAAAGAATTAAGAGCTCAGTGAATTTTAAATATGTCAACTGTGATTTAATAAAATTTCTCTGAATGTATATATATTTTATGAAAATTAATATGGATCATACATTACTATAAATCAGAACCTCACAAGATTAAAGTATTTAAAAAAAAAAACCCTTACACATAATGTTCTACTTAATTCCTCTCTCCAAGACAACCATAGGGAAGATAGCACAAATGTCTTAGAATTTTCAATTTATAGTATAAAAACTCATTCACAGACTAAATGACTTGCACATAAACTGGGAGACATGAGAGTTATTACTGAGTTGCTGGGATTGCCCGTGTATAATCACACTTCACCCATGTGCTCTCTCCACCCAGGGCTACTAAGGTTATTCCACCTCTTCCTCCTTCCAGTCTTCTCCTCAGTGCTTCATAAAGGAGTTCTTGTTCTTCTCCTGCCTCTTTCCATCCAGATCAGTCCTAATCTGGGCACATGGTGGAGGGCTGTTTTGTCCTTGAGGCCTGGATTTTGTAATAAATCATTTTCCTCAGGATATGTCTGTAGGAGTTTACACAGAATCTAAATGTGTCCTTCAAATATAGCAATTGTTTCAGTAAACAAAACTCCACATAAGTTATCTTTTCAATATTCCACATAGCTGCTGAAATTTGAACTTAGAAATTTTGCCACAAAACACACAAACATACAACATACATTCTCTGTCTCTCTCTCTCTCTCTCTCTCTCTCTCTCTCTCTCTCTCTCACACACACACACACACACACTCACACACACACACACACACAGAGAGAGAGAGAGAGAGAGAGAGAGAGGGAGAGAGAGAGAGAGAGAGAGATTAGATGTTACTCCAAAAGGCCTGGGTGTTAATGAAGAAATATTAATTAGAGAAATCATATGAGCTTTAATTAAAATGTTGCTCAAGTACTGTACTAATCACATTTTTTTCTACTTTTGACTTAAGTAACTCTATGGGATGAGTATGCCCAAGTATCTTACAATTATACTATATTTGTAGTTCCCATATTATAGAGGAAGAAAATATTTAGACCATTGTTCATATTTTGTTGTGTACATATTATATGCATACATATATATTTTATATCTATGTAGAAGATAAAATTTAAAAAGGAAAAAAGTGAATTTCTGTTATATATGCATATTTACCTCAGAAAAGTTCATAAATGATGCATTAGTCACAGAGGGGAGGGCTATATTCAGACGAAAAACGTAACTGACTGCCATTACTATTTTGTCATATATATAAGAAAATGATTTATTTTCTACATGTCACATTACAAAAGAAATTCATCCTCAAATTATTATGTATAGATAGTTCATTCACGTAACTTTGCTTTCCATAATAACCTTTTATTATAATGGTGAATAGTGAATACACCTGATGTTTTTCTTCTAAAGGTATTGCTTTGATGTTTATATTAGTCTATCATTCTAAGTGATTTCTATTCTACAAAACCTTTTAAAAAGCCAATTTGTGTATTACTCTATATTTTAGAGTAAGAACATCTGAGTTACTAAAAATATGGTTATCACTAATGTATTTATTGAGTATATATTTTCACTAACATTTCAGAGTGATACACTTAATACTCTATGTGAACCTAAACACCTATTTGTTTGTAAGATATTATGAAATATCCATGTGTCAAAGTACTTTTGGCATTTTTGACACATAGAACATTTGAATATATTTTGATCATGTCATATGATAGTGTCATATAATAGTGACAGTTTCTGATCATGACAGAATGTGATGGTAATGACCGTTGCTGAGTTCATAACTATTATTACCATAAAAAACTAAGATTTCTTGTATTTCCATGACTTAAGAATGATACTAGAATTTAGTTTAGATTTGAAATCTGATTGCCCATTTCATATAGTTTCAAATTAACTTTGAAAGTTTTCCAAAGACAGCAAATCACTGTAAACTACAACATCAATATTGAGAGTAAGTTCAAGGCTTTCAGGAAAAGAAGAAAATTAAACTATAGCCTTATGACCTCTGTCTCTTTATTTCTCTATTTCTGGTGTTAAAGTTCTTATATCTCAACAGTTTCATCTTTCAATGATTTTTAGAATACAATTTAACTTGTACAATCCAAAACATTTTTATAACTTTATAAATCATTCAAAAGAAATGTCTGCGGCTGCAGAAAATACTGACACTTATGGAAAAAACAAAATACACCCAAAGGGGGAAATCAGTCCCTTTACCCACTTACCGAACAAAATGAGACAAGTACAGATTGGAAACCTTGTTTCAAGTGGTTTGTGATTCTCAAGTACTATCAATTTATTAGAAAATTATTTGTTTATTTAGAAATATCCCATTTTAAAACTCATGACTGTCAAATAACTAAAATATAATAAATCTTCACAAAAGCATATATAGGGATTACTTAATGATTAATGGAATAGAGTAAGTTTGTACTTATCCTCAAAGCACCTGCCCTTATGTCAGAAAAAATACTTAATTGGTTATTATTTAGTGATTTATCATTTCTTATTGTTTAAAGGTACAATCCTCCATTTTATACTTTCATGGGAGAATACTTACATGAGCATATTTAAAGGTACACAAAATGCCAAATAATTGTAAAATAAGTTACTGTATTTTCATTTGGCAGAAAAAAAAATGTTCCAGTCTTACAGATGCTGACCCTCTGTGTCTGTGCTAGGTACCAGTTTTGGATGCTTTATTTTTACTCAAAGAAAATAATTGTTAAATTCCATTAACTCTCTTTTAAAATATCCGTAAAAATTGACCATGGGAATTTTTAAAATGTGAAACTGTTAAGAAAACTTGGTAAAACAATTACTTTGGATTGCTATGCAGTAAGAGATTATATTACATGATAAATTCAGTAGAAGAAGCAGTTTAATGGATATTTCTATAGCATTTTTTAAAACCATGATGAAAATAACAGAATATGGCAACTACAAAAGAAAGAGAAAGAAAGAAAGAAAGAAAGAAAGAAAGAAAGAAAGAAAGAAAGAAAGAAAGAAAGAAAGACCGATCAAGAATTTGGTTTTCGAAATGTAACCTGAACTAAATAAAGAAGTCTCAAATGTTTTTTATTCATTAATTCATTCAAAAATAACAATTTCTAATAAACTAATAATGATAACCACATTACAATTATTATTATTATTACTGAAATAGCCAGTTTTCAAAATATGCAGAAACATTTCTGTAATAAATGCAGTCAGTTGACAGACCAATGTATAATACCTATAAACCTGGAATGCTGTGGTGGAAAGGGGGATTATAACAAAATCTTATGTCAGAAGGACTTTCCTCATTTCCAGACACAACTGAATGAAGCTCCAAAAAATTCTAGTTTGAAAAACATCACATGTCAGTCAATACATTGATCACTCACAATTTGAATTTTTATAATCCTAAAGTGATTCAATGTTGATCCCCTGACTTGCCTTAACAAGTTGTATAACTTCATTCCTTGTAGTAAAAATATGTTGGAAG
Source organism: Ictidomys tridecemlineatus (assembly GCF_052094955.1). Lineage (NCBI taxonomy): Eukaryota > Metazoa > Chordata > Mammalia > Rodentia > Sciuridae > Ictidomys > Ictidomys tridecemlineatus. Next base: position 89,239,086 of record NC_135484.1, on the reverse strand, counting down.
AGTGGGTAGCTTAAACTAGTTTATGAACATCATCAGTCATCTTTCCATCCATTAGGAGTTAACAAATTGGAATTTTCAAATACATTCAAATTATAAGGAAACTTTTATAGAATTTTATTAAAATAGTCACTTTTCTCTTTCTTATAGAATATATCAAATGTTTTCTGAGACAATACTAAGAATATCTAACATGAATTTCACAGTATTGCAAATTAATAATTGATTCACATAAGTGAAGGAACATTTCAAAGTATGGTTTGGGAAAACCATGAATTCTAAACTCAGGATGTCAAAAATAATTCCAAACTTTGCAATGTCAAAAATAAAATTACTTTGGAGAAGAATTTTAGTTTGTTCTTTTACTTAGGTATTTCTAATTGTGTAAACTTTCTAAGTGATATTAGAGGAAGTTACCTATATTCTTAGGACCTATTCACACTCCAGAGAAGGAAAAGAAAGTATAAGAGAAGATGAGCTATGAAGTTGTCTTTTAATTCCAGGAAAGCAAAAAAGAGCAGAAGATAAAAAAGAAAAGTAACAGAAGAAGACTGCACAAGGGATAGAAACATCTTCTTTGCCTCAAATCCCAAATGTCAATAAATGGGCCAAGGACTTGAAGAGACACTTCTCAGAAGATGATGTACAATCAGTCAACAAATACATGAAAACATGTTCATCATCACTAACAATTAGAGAAATACAAGTCAAAACCACTCTAAGATTTCACCTCACTCCAGTCAGAATGGCAGCTATGATGCATACAAACAACAATAAGTGTTGGTGAGGGCATGGGTAAAAATTTACACTCATACATTGCTGGTGGGACTGCAAATTGGTGCAGCCAATATGGAAACAGTATGGAGATTTCTTGGAAAATTGAAAATGGAACCACCATTTGACCCAGCTATCCCTCTTCTCGGTCTATACCCAAAGGACTTAAAAACAGCATACTATAGGAACACAGCCACATCAAAGTTTATAGCAATACAATTCACAATAGCTAAATTGTGGAACCAACATAGGTGTCCATAAATAGATGCATGGCTAAAAAGAATGTGGCATATATACTCAATGGAATATTACTCAGCAATAAAAGAGAATAAAATCATGACATTTGCAGGTAAATGGATGGAGTCAGAGAAGATAATACTAAGTTAGCCAATCCCAAAAACCCAAATGCCAAATGTTTTCTTTGATATAAGTAGGCTGATTCATAGTGGGATAGTGAGCAGGAACATGGGAGGAATAGATGAATTGTAGATAGGGCAGAGGGGTTGAAGGGGAAGGGAGGGGGCATAGGGTGATTAATGATGATAAAATGTGATGATCATTATTATACAAAGTACAGATATAAAGACAGGAATTGGTGTGAATATACTATGTATACAACCAGAGATATGAAAAATTGTACTCTATATGTGTTATAAGAATTGTAATGCATTCTTCTGTCATATATAAATTAAAAAATTCCAAATGTATGCAATCTACTGGAATGTACAGTATTAAAACATTTTTGAAGCATATGGTGAATAGTTCAGCATGGACATCAATTTTACATGACAACAAAGTCTTTCTGCAACCAACAATATATCATATGTCCATATGTTATACATATACATACATGTTTAGCATATTTCATGCAATATATATATATAGTTCCATTCCTATACAGTGTGTGTATGTGTGTATGTATGTATGTGTGTGTATGTATGTATGTATGTGTGTGTATATATATATATATATATTCCATTAAGAAAAAATTCTAATAACCCACATTTTAAGTATATAGGGTAAAATACAAAGCAGAAAATATTTCTTTGTAAACTGAGTTATAGAAAACAAAAATTGAAAAGAGAAAATGAAATTCTTAATTTTCTGAAGTGAATGGAAATGTAGATGCACAAATATTCTTAGATCGTTATGTAAATATTACTCTAATTTTTAAATTGTATCCCTAGAAATATAATTTAGCTTTCAAAAATTCTTGGGATTGCAAAACTGAATTGATTATATACATTTTTCTTAACTGTTGTAGTAAAATTCATTTTCAGTTTTCTCTTTTCTTAGTAGTGATATAGCTTAATTTTTTTCAAAAGGTAATGTTTCTTATACATATCTCCATATACAACATGTGTTTGTTGACAGTGAATGTCTATGTGTGTGTATATATACATAGGTTAACTATTTTAAAAATTCAAATATATATGTATATATATATTAGAAACACCTGAGAATAGTAGATAAAAATTGCACAAAATCTTTGGGGAAAATATATGTATAGACTTGGCAATGTATCAATTTGACAATTAATTGGAATACATATTATTCAAAGAGTTTTTCTGCATTTCTATGGGTTGAATGTATTCTTCCCATATTCTCGGTTTTGCCAATGTGATTATATTAAGCTGTGAGACCAGTAGTAAATGATGAGGTCGTGAGCACTTCTCTTTTCATGAGAGCCTGGAAGTCCTTCTAAAAGAAGTCTAATACAGCATTCAGTCCTCACTTTCCTTTCCACCTTTGGCTATGTGAGGACCACAGTTCCTTCCCTACAGCAGATGCAGTCTTAAGGTGCCATGTTGGAAGCAGAGAATAGCCCTCACCAGACAAATCAACATGCCAGACTCTTGATCTTGAATTTCCAGGGTACAGAATTATGAGAAAATAAATTTCTGTTCCTTGTAAATTACCCAGTATGCAATATAGCAATGCAAACTGAGACATACATGAAAAAAGGAAAGACAATTGGCACAAAATAAACAACAAACAAATTGATAGCATTTCTCTGAAAGACTCACATTAATAATTAAATAGTTACAATTTTCAATTGTCAATTCCAGAGTCAAGATTGCATTATTTTTCAGACAGGAAGGCTATTCCCGAGCTTTCTAATTGAAACATTTTCAGTTTGTCGGATTGATTGACAAGGCTAAGTGACTACATTTTCACTAGAATTCATCTCCTTTCCCCCACACATTTATCAGGAGCTAGTCACACTTGCTTTGAGTTGTTTCTGTATGTCACTACTGTAAATTCAACTGTATTAATCATTTTTATTATTTCTCAATCTCACAACTAGATAAAATTCTTAGAGTAAATGAGTGAGAATATAATTATTATTTAACTGGAAACAAATAAGTTGATTACTTGAATTAATTAACAACACTAACTATGAATAAGACACTTAACCTCCCAGAACTTATCATTTCTCTTCTTAAATTACAAATGTTTTGTTGTATTATTTTTATTAAAATCACATGATTAAGCAACAGAAGAACATCTAAAGTTTATAGCTTACTGTTTATTAAATTCTTTCCTTTGTGGGTTTATATATCTACTTTTTTCCCCCAGAATATGTAGTTTGGCTTTTGGAAATAATAAGTAGGGATATTTCTTTTTCTTTTATTTTCCTTAAGAATGGCAAATTTTGACAGTAGATTATCTAATTATTGTAATTATCTAAATAACTGTGTTAGATTAAAAAAAAGATCATTTCACAATTTAGCTGAACAACTAAGTATTCTGATTAATCACTGCAATGACTTTTTCCAAAAGTTCTAGAATACTCAACTCATTGCCTAGTTCTAGAATATTTACCATATTCAGGGAGAAAAAATCAGAGCCAAAGGATAAAAGCTAATTTGCTCTTAGTTTTGGTGAGTCAAGTTTTATTGGCACATAGCCACCTCATTTGTTTGCATGAATGTTCAGGACTGCTCCATAGTGGCCTATTGCAGTTAAAAACAAAGCTACCTAGCATGCACAGGATACAAGACTTACCATGTGTTCCTTTATAGAAAGTTTTCTAACTGTGAATATATCATTGTTACCATGAATTAATTTGTTAAAAGTTTGTCAATATTTTCAATAAAATTCTACTACAATTAATAGAGTATGAAAGTAATAAAGACCATTAATTTGGAAGAGAATCTTCAAAATATAATATTTGGGCTAGAGGTACAGCCAAGTGGAGGGACATTTACCTATTGTGCAAAGTCTTCCAGTGCCAAAAAGAAAAAAGCTATATTTATAATATTTATAATATATATTATAATAAATAAAGCTATATTTATATTTATATATTTATAAACTCATAATCATGTTAACTTTATGAAACTCTTTACAAAATTGAAATGCAATTTTATATATTGAAATAGCTACATGTGTTTATTTCATCCTGTTTAAAAATGTTTTAGTTTTTTAAAATATTTATCTCAATTAACAGACGTTAAATTTTAATAACAGAGGAAGGAAATATTAAGATACAAAATTTTAATTGTATCTAATATTAAATAATTTTATTAATGTACAGATATAAAAAGACAAGTTCTTTTTATAAAGATTTTTTATTGAACAAATCATTATTGAAGTATAACATATCATAGAAGTAAATGTATAAATCAATAAGAATACTTTCAAATGATTTTTCAAAAATTGAACACACCAATATAACTAATACCAAAAATAAAACAAAAAAGTGAGAATACAGAACATTATCTTTTCCATTTTCATCATTTTCCCTTGGATTTCTTTCCAGTCATAAATATATTTGCTACATTTAATCACATTCCTTACTTTTACAAGTATACAAAAATGGAATTCATCATTTGTTAAATATACTGATTATTTTAAATACTAAAATATGTGGGTCTTCAGGTGATAAGTTTTATAAATTTTTTCTGAATGCCAAAGATGGAAGAAACTGAAAAATCTAGATGGTTACCATAAATTATTTTAACAATATACATGCAGAGAGCAGATATTCCCAAGCCCTTAAAAATAGTTGGGAAGAGAGGAAATAGGATAAATTATAATTTAAAACACAAATTTTTGCACAATTTGGACATAAATGCATCTAGTCAATCTTGTCACAAGTTTCTTATCAGATTGATTTTGTGCTCATAGGCCTACCTCTGCTGTTTCAAGTGCCTGTAGAATACAGTAACAAATCAACATCTAAATGCTTACATTGTGGCTCTTAACTGTTTCATAAGTTCCTATTTCACCTTGTCTAACCTCTACTCCTTGATATTATCAACACATACAACTGAAATAAATCTGATTTAATATATACAGGAATCATTTTTTGTGATACAGATTGCATGGTTTTATGTTGTATGTGAATTCAGTCTAACCCAAAGCTAGTAATTTCATAGTACTTTTGCAGCCATCATTTTTCACACATGACATAAATTAAAATTGACTTAATATGCTATTAAATTCACTACAACTTTCTTACTTCCCTTAAATGACATGCTTCTGCCTTTTTAACTCATTTTATAGCTAAAACAGGATATGTTTGAAATTTCATAATATCTGAAATATTTTTGTTTCTTTGTATTTATTTATTATTTTTAGTGCTGAGGATTGAACCCAGGAGCACTTTACCACTGAGCTACATCCCCAGTTCTTGATATTGTTTTATTTTAAGAGAGGATCTTGCTGTATTGCTGAGGGTCTTGCTAAGTTGCTAGGTTGACCATGAACTTGTGATTCTCCTGCCTCAGCAACTGAGTCATTTTTATTACAGTTGTGCTCCTCTGTGCCTGGCTCTGAAATATTCTTTGAGGAATAGGATAACTACAGAAATATCACATATGGTGTTTGGTATACTATAAGTACCCAATAGCCTTTTGTTCAGTAGATCCTTTGGTTGCTTTCAAGCTAGTTAAATGTAGAAACTCAGCTTTGACTATTTTCATAGTTACTACAAGTAAAGTTGAATATGTGGTCTTGACTTGATTACTTTATGATATTATGAACAATAACAACTCACAATGATCCACCAAGTTATCTTGTAAATATCAACAAACTTCAACAATTTACTAAAGCCTATATGGAGCAAGAACTGGTAACTTAATATTGAAGGAAAAAAAATAGTCAGAGGACTGAAAGCATCTGACTTCAAGACTTTCCTATATAACAACAATGAGTAGGACAGTACTGTATTGGTGAAAATATTGACAGATGGATCAATGAAATAGAATAGAGAGCTCAAAAAACAGATACAAATAAGCACAGTCAAATGATTTTGACAATAAAGAAAATAACACAATTGGAGAAAGGATCATCTTTATTACAAAATTCTCTTTCAAAGAAAGGACACTGCTCTAGAGAACAGTAGTGCAAAAATCAGGTTGCGATCTATATAATTGGAATTGTACAATGATTAAGAATAAATTCTACAAATTTGTCTTGACAGATTCAAGTAATGTGGTAGGTGGGTTATGAAAAATATGATGGGATATTTTTGAAAATGGAATAATCAGCATTTCTGATGAAAGGTAGAAAAGTGAACAATTTTTTCAATTTTTAAAAGGCATAAATTGGAAAATATTGAGAAATACTCATCTCTCATTGGCTATGTAATTTCTGAGAAAAAAAAATATATATATATCGTCAGTGTAATAAATCAATAACTTTCCAACTGTTTGGAGATAAATCAATAACATCCTAATTACTTGGAGATTAGTCATTTTAAGAATAAATATCCTCAGTTATAATTTTCAGTGCCCTTAATTAAAATTTTTCGGGGGTACTGGAGATTGAATATAGGGGTGCTTAAACACAGATCCACAACTCCAGCCCTTTTAAAATATAATTTATTTGGAGACAGGGTCTCACTAAGTTTCTTAGTTCCTCACTAAGCTCTGGGGCTGGCTTTGAACTCTCAATCCTCCCCTCAGCTTCTAGAGCTGCTGGGATTATAAGTGTGAGCCACTACACCCAGCAAATAGTTAATTTTTTTACAGAATATAATAAAAAATTTGAAGAACAAGTAATGGATTTGACAACAGAATTTTATGGAATGCATGATTTTAGTAATATACTTAATTTGTAAAATAATGATGTTAATAGTTTATTAATTTTCCCAAATATGGGGGTCAAATCAGTTCTCTAAATTCAGAGAAATAAAGACAATATGGATACATGAGGTGAAAAGTTAACTCTCCTAGAAACAATTATATAAAACACCACTGAGGTTTTGTCCTGAGCTGATATCATTCCCTCTACCTTCTGTTCTACTTAAAGACCCATGAATTTCTGCTAATATCTGGGATCTGAAGTCCCCCAGTGTCATGCTGACCAAGAAGTAAAACCAGTCCCAGGATGAATTTCTAAACGGCATAAAAGCCTGTTGTGAGAATATTTTGAAAAAAATACCCAATTCTTAAGCATTTGTGAACTTCAATTAATTTCCATGAACTTCTTCAGGTGTAGTAATTAAAAATATTAAAGTTTTTCAAATTGAGAAGTTCATGATCAAGCAAACTGTATCCAGAATGGCTTAAACAAAATAAAAATTTAAATAAGTAGTAGTTTTGTAATCATTTTTATGTTTGCAAACTCTTTAAAACTTGAACTAAAGATGTACAGAGTCAGAAAATCTGGAAAGAAGCCAGAATAAGACTATTATTTTATAAGAACTAAGGAGAGACAAAGAAGCTGGCTTTTCACTACACATTCAGATTCTCAAAGGATATTGCTGTCATCTTGACAAAAGAGATATTCCCATCACACACACTTTTAGAGAATTTCAGCAAAATTCTGCTTTGGAGGTTGCTATCTGGGTTACAGAGACAGGAAATAAATCGAAAGTTTGAATATTAAGCTGACTGGCATAAAGAGGTTATCATAAATACATGCTGAAAAGCAGTGATGTCTCAACCTAGAGGCTTTATTAAGAAAAAAAAAACCACCACATAAAATGTTCTTAGGTTACTTTCTATATATCTTAGTTTGGCTGTCTATACCTTGCCTGCAAACGTATATGCATGTTTGTGTGTACACATCTGTACATACTTGTTAAGTACCTGCATAATACTAATGTAATTTTACATTATAAAGTAATGTCTTTTTTTTTAAGATTTTTTACACATTTAACCTTATACATGTTTTGACTTTTTTTTTCTTAAATATCTCAGGATACTTTCTTGTTCTTTATGCACTGAGTCTATTTATCTAGTGTAAACCTAGAAAAGTACATTAAAATGAATAAGAAAAGAGACTATACTGACCCATACATTTTGACATTTTATAAATTTAACTCAAATTAGCATTGTCAGTTGAAATGTACCATGGGCCCTATCTGTTTGGATGTGTCTCATTGACACCAAGAAGCAAAAATTTATTGCCTTACTTTGGTGGTATCAATATAGAGGGACAAGGTTCAGTTGTCCTTTGCCCACATAAAAGAGATGGCACAAGTTATGTTTAATCATTCTTGATTTGTCAAAAGCCTTCTATTCAAAAGTTCTCCTTTATCCCTAAATTTGCTACTGGTAATATATAATAACAAACAATCTGTGAAGTAGAATAGGTAGCATTTACCAACATTTGAAATTACCTCAATTCTTTAGTATATTAATCATAACTTATATAAGCCAATTATTTTGTTCTGACAGAGAGTAAGTTTTTTTTTTCTATTACCATTGGTTACATTGGCTAGAATCAAATAAAAACCTTAAACTGTGATTCTATGCAATTTACCTATAAATAACCAAGGTTAACAAACTTACTACAGTTTTAAAAAAAGGTTGAAAATACAATAAAAAGCCAGATGTGGTGGCCCTCCCCTGATATGTCAGCTCTTTAGAGGATTGCTTGAGGCCACGAGTTCAAGAGCAAACTAGGCAACATAGCAAGAGCAGAGTTCAAAAATGATGATTATAAGTTAATATAAGTTTATGTTAATAATAATGCTTATTATTTACAACAACTAGTTTTGAATGGGGGGACAACAAACTAAACATCAAGTTAATTTTTAAAACAGTTTTCTATTCTAAGGATAGTTTCTCATATTCAGTGTCTTATCTATGAAACAACTATATTGCTATGATTTATTTTCACTTGTATCATGTTTTTAATTTATTTTCTTCAGATATTTTAGTTTTCCAGAACAGTTCTTTTTAGGTTTACAGAAAACTTTGAGGAGGAAGTGTAAAGCATCCTAATACACTTCCTGACCCACCACAGACATAATTCCCTAATTAATATTTTTCATTAGTTTATTATAACTGATGAGTCAGCACTGATACAATATTTTAAAATAAAGTTCACAGTTCACATAAACATTCACTCTTCATTTTGCACATTTTTTGGTTGTGACAAATATATAATGATATGTACCCACTATTATATCACTTATAATCTTTGCACTATCCTAAAAATCATGTTTTATTATTCATTTATCTTTCCCACCAAGCCCTATCAACCAATGAATTTGTTAATTTCTCTATAGTTTTACCTTTCCCAGAGTATTATAGAGTTGAAATCATATGGTATGTGTCATTTTCAGATGGGTTTGTTCAATTAATAATATGCAATTTAAGTTCTTAATAACTTTTTATGGCTGAATAGCATCTCTTTTTATTACTGGACAGCAATTTCATCATCTGAAACTTCCACATTCCCTTTTTACATTCACATACAGAAGTACATATTGATTTCAAGGTTTAGCAATAATGAATAAGGTTGTGCAAGTATTTTGTGCATTTATAAGATTTGAACCCCTTTGGGTAAATACCAGGGACATAATTGCAGTATCTTAGAGTAAGAGTATATTTAGTTTTATAAGAAAACACCAACTTTCCTCTCAAGTGTCTACCTATACCGATTTGCATTCCTGCCAGCAACAAATGAGAGTCCTATTGCTCACTAGTTCGTAATTGTCAAAGTTCTTAATTTTAGTCCTTCTTATGAGTGCCTGTTTATTGTTTAATTTGTAATTCCCTAATGACATATAATATTGAGCAAATTTTATATGTATCTTTATAATGCATACATCTTCTTTGGTGAGATATTTGTATAGATCTGTGGCTTATTATTTCAGCTGTTTGTTTCTCTTGTCAAATTTCAAAGTTCTTTGTATTTCAATATTTTGCAAATATTTTATCCCTGTCTATGACTCATCTTATTTCTTAATAGCATCTCTCTCTCTACTAGTTCCACATCTCTGTTCAAAGTACTATCCTTTCTTCACTGAATTACCTCTGTACTTATATCAAAGATTCAAAGATTACTTGAACAAATCTGTGTGGGTCTATTTCTGGGCTCTATTCTGCTCCATTGACTAGAAGTATATTTTAGTTTTCAATTCTTTCCCTCTCTCTCTCCTCTCTCTCTCTCCTTTCTGGTTTATTTTGTGAACTTAGTACCATTATATAGCAATATTCCCAATTATTCCTTCTACTATTATTTTGGAATATTATATGCATTTTTATGTATAAGTTAGAAATCAAGGATTTTTTGTCAAAATAAGTGTTTCCTTAGGAAACAAGTTTTTTAAACCTCAAACTGACATTATAGGACTCTTCAACATGTCTAATCTAATAAGATACGTCTGTTGATTAGATGTTTTGTTTATCTGCAGGCAATATACTATGCTATAAAATAATTCAAATGAGATAAATCTTACAAAACAATATTAAGAAGAATAATTAGTAGGTACTAAGCTATTATTAGGCATGTGGCAATTTTTAAAAAACATTTGTATATTTTTACCTAAGAATCTTTTCAAATCAATGGGTTTCAACATTTGAAGTCACAGACATCTTGTAATGAATAATTCTCTCTCTTCACATGAAAGTCTTGAATTCACTAAAGTTTCTGTGTATAAGTTAAGGAGTTGAGAGTTTCTTTGGAATCCATTCATAGGTCCCAAGATCAGTATCAACCAGACCAAGCACTCACAAAGTAGATTCTCAGAACTCAACAATATTAGTAAGCATTAAGTGATTTCCTGGTTTCAATAGTCAATTACATTTTTGAAAATGTTTAGTTCAGCAGAGTTTCTAGAACTAATTTAGAAAATGGAATTTTTTTTATGTATGCTGTACAAACAGTGATTCTGGGATATACTTTAAAAGACACCAAGGTAATTCAATGTCCAGTAATATTTCTGATTGGATATAATGAACAAACACCTTATTCAGCTTTATTCTTCTCATAGCCTTTAGTATTTCTAGAACTATACATATAATGTTTTAGAGAAAAATGGCAATAAATTTGGCGATCAGAATACCATGTAGCACCCTAGAAAGGGTCTGCCCTGGAGAATAAACTAGAAAGATAAAAGTCTCAACACAACTCCACCGTGGCAGCCCCATATTTTCCCAATTCCTCAGAAAGATTCCTCAGTGTATTTTCATTATAATCCTCATTCCTCAAGCCTCATATGTGGCATGCTTTTCTGATTCCCTACATTGTACCTTGTCTGACAAGCATTGACTGACCAAAATATAGGTCAGCCTTTCTCTATCCTCTATGAACTAATGGTATATCTCTCTGGTTGAATGTCATACTATGTATTCTTTTTCTTCTTGAGCATAGAAACAACTTAAGAAACAAAATTAAGTTTTCATTCATATTTTTTTCCCTTTGACTTTATGTCATTTGACATCAGTGTTTTCTCTGTATAATTCTGAGCTCCTAGATAGAAAGTGTCATGTCAATTTAGCTTGATTTTTATTAATTTTTTTACAATATTTAATAATTTATTACAAAATCATTTAAAAAATCAATTATGTTTGCTTTCCTTTCCAAACTATTGTACCTAGTATTGAAGTGATTTAAATATCTACTAGTAATGGTGTTTGGAAAGTATGCTAAGATAGTTTTAAGTTCACAGGGGAAGTATCAAGAATGTTCTATTTTGTGATTTTTTTTCTTTTGTTTTAATGATAAAATTGGAAAACTAGAAACTAGGTTCAGTGTTTACATTACAGTATACAAATATTTGTGGATACAATGAGAATGTTAGAAGAAATGAAAACCCATTTCTCCATTTTGTCCTATATTACATAGTTAATAATTGATTTATTTTACTGAATATCTTCTTCTTCTAAAATGTATAAAACACTTGAAAGAGAGATCTGCTTATCATATATACAGTGTGGGTCCCAGTTGGTTTATCTACTTATCTTATCCAATAACCATACTTTTCTTGATGTGTCTTTCAAATCTTTGAACATAAGTGAAGCAAAGCCTGAACTGATTAATACTTGAATGAAGGATGAATCCTTATTAGCTAACTAAGAGAAACACTATTTGAGAATATAAATGTTGAGGAGGAAATAATGAAAGGATAATTTGGATTTGGATGAGATGTGGTAGAGCACAATATGAAAGCACTAAAATCACCCCCAACCTAAACAACAACAATAAAAAACAATAAGTATGTTTTTGCTTTTTTATAGTAGTATAGACCACTACCTGCTCAATAAATGCTTTTTAAAGATAGCTTGAATCAAAATGGAAATCTCAAATTCTGTACATTGTATTGATAAATATAACTTTGTATGTAGTATTATGTAATATAAATGAGGATGCAAAAGAAGCAACACTGAATTTTGTGGAGTAGAATTTTAAAAATATGAGTTTGCTTTGTTGTAAAAGCTTGGGGAGATTTCAGATCCTGTCGCCATGTGAAGTGAGCAGGTGTTTTCTCTTTCTCTTTTACCTTTAGTTATCTAACAAAATACAGAATATAAAGCCATCACTTTAAGGTATATAATAAGAATACTTCATTTGAATAACAATTCAGTAATTTAGAGAGAAATTATATATTTGGACAAATTTTGGAAGATTTTTTTTCTGATAGCTGTTAAAATTTTTTAAATTATACAAAGTAGTATCTATAAATGCTAAATGCTCTCAACAATGCCTTCAGTATACAACTAATCTTCTGGTGATTCCACTAAGGCATCTTGTCAGTCTTCTTAATTTGAACATATTCCAAAGAACATCTGGGAAATTAAATGTAGTAAATGAAAAAACAGTTTTGAACAGAGCTGAAGGGAACAGAACTCTGTCTTGCCTATGAAGTTCACCACTCTGAAATAATTCCTTTGTTTAAATTATTCAAAACACTAAACCATGGATTATTAAACATATTCTGTAGGGCACTATATAAAAGTCATTCTAAATGGTAGGAATTGCCACAGTCTGGCTGCAGCAAAATGACTGGGGGATGACGAGGAACTTGTGTACATTGATACAGCAGGAGTGGGAGCCGTTTATTGTGGGACAGGAGAGGTATTTATACATTCCACACAGCTTATCTCAATTAGCATAAACTAGATACAGCAGTCAACCAATAAGGAATCTCCACACTTAATGTCTCCCTCCCTCTGGCATTTTGTCAAGTGCCATCCAGACTTGTTTATGGACTCTAACATTTCTCTGGCAAAATGACAGGCGCCATCCTGACTTGTTTACAGACTCTAACAAGGAATAATGGTACCTTCAACGTACCAGTCTATAAATTCCAACTAAGTTAGAAACTATTACATGACTTGGGAAACGTGAATTCATGCTAGAGCAAATGAGTTATCTCCTTTTCACACTCATGTTTTAGAGAAAGCTAGTGAGACATAACCATAAGTAAGCAAGTGCAGGATTCATTGCCTGAGATTTGCCAGATATTCTGAGAAACAGAGATAAGAAATAAAATCAGAATTTAAAAGAGACTCCCTATAGAGCTTGTTAGGTTTTTGTTTTTATAATTTAATGGAAATTATTTTGCTTTATTGGAATTCTGTTGTCACTAGAGTTTTCATTTGGATGGTGATTTTTTTTTATTTTTTATGGACATATTGTTTTTTTCTTTTTTTATTTATATGTAACAGCAAAATGTATTACAATTCTTATTACAAAATCACTTTTTTTTTTTTTTTTTGCTATTGTAGGGATCTGACTTGGGGTTTCTAACATGCTAGGCAAATGTTCTACCACTGAGTCACATCCCCAATACCAGTCCCTTCCTTCTAGTAATGCAAACTAGTAAACTTTTTAATTTGGCCACTAGTGCTAAGCAAAATAAAAATTTGCAAGTGTATAAAAGAGTTCCAGCATCAGCTGGGAGTACACAGAAGAAAACAACCTTATCCCAGGGTTTAACTATTTCACATATAGTCAGACACTAATTCTTAGCAGAAATATTTTTTAGTTGTAACATTTGTATAGATGACTTTGTAAAAGTAAAATAGGTTTTTTTCATTGAGCTACTTTTGGTTTTTACATCCTGTTTGCTTATAATATAGAGAAGTATCATTCTTATTTTTTTTTTAAAAATTAGCAATGAAAAACTAAATGTTTTCCAAAAAATGCTTAAACCATGAATTTCCCAATATAAAATTCAATCAAAACCTTTGAGCATAAAAATCATTAGCAAAAATGGTATACTTTGATATATAATATAATTTGGTATTCTCATTTGTGTTTTTGTTATATCTTTTTTCTTTCTTTTTCTTTTTTTTTTTTTTGGTAATAGGGATTGGACCCAGATGCACTGAACCACTGGGAGCCACATCACGTCATTTTTATTTTTTGTTATGGGTCAGAATCTTGCTAAATTGCTTATGGCCTTGCTAAGTTACTAAGGCTTTGTTTGAACTTGTGATCTCCTGCTTCAGGCTCCCAAGCCACTGAAATTACAGGTGTGTACCACTGTTTCTGGTTCCTTATTGTATATTCAAAGATAAATAAGCAAAATTAAATGAAACTCTTAATTTCACTTGCTTATACCTTCTGATTTACCATCTGTTTTTTTTCCAAAGTCCTCTCTAACAAAAATGGGCTCAATTTTTCTATGTCACATATTCCACATCTGTGATATCAGGAATATAGAAAAATAAAATAAAATATATGGTTGAAGATCCAAAGAGGATCCATTTTCATTTCATTAATAATATAGCCTCAAAAATATATCATAACTGCTCATACCCAAATAAAATTTGTCCTTTTCTGAGTCAAAAACCTGGCACAGTATCTATCATTATCTAAAATGCTGTAATATATCAAGATATCTGATTACTCCACCTTTAACACTTTCCAGATCACATTAAATTCAGAAACTTTTTCACTTTAAATATTATTTGCCTGCAATATTATCATCTGTTTTTATGTTCACCTCAACACAAAAATTACTTTAAAAATAATTTTACTTATTTGCAAAATGAAGACTTTTTGCCTAACAGTGATTCAGATATATCTTAAGCAAAAGCAGTAGCGGCTAGGAATGAAATTCAGTCATGGAGTGCTTGCTTAGCATGCTCGAGGCGCTGGGTTTAATCCCTAGGAATGTAAAAATAAACAAGAACAAAAAAGCAATAGCTTCTTTGAAGATCTACTGCATTTGCATAATTATAATTCATTGAAATAAACTACTTTTTTCATCAAAAAATCATGGCACATATTGACAAGTCCAGCCACTCAGGAAGCTGGGGCAAAAGGACTTGCCAGAGCAACTTAGCAAGAATGTATCTCCAAATAAAACTTTAAAAAGGCCTGGAGACATGTGTCAGTGAGAGGTTATTTGCATAACATGTATGAGGCCTTGAGTTCAGTTTCTAGTACTAGTTGGAAAAAAAGAAAAAGCAGAGAAATAAAACAAACCACATTTCATATAAGTATTAGAAATGATATTTTGAAAGATAAAACATTAAAAGACATTATTTTGGAAGGAAGAAAAAGATAAATAAAGTCTAATAAATGTGGGACATGTGGTGAAACAATGTGGATCCTCCTTTGGAAAATAGCCAAAGATCTGGGAGAGATATGAGCACACAGCTGGCAGATAAGAATGTAAGAACAAGTGCTAGTATCTGAATGCTGGTTTTGACACTTCCTAGATGTGCCTTGAAAAACTTATGCAAACTTTACTGCCTCCATCTTCTTAACTGTACAATGGAGACAATAACAGTCCCAGTCCCATTTTGTTGTTAGAAAGATTTCAAAAGTTAGTAATTGAAATATGTCTATGTGCTTATGTAGAAACACCTGTAGCGTGAGCACAATGTATAGCATACAGTAAAAATATCAACAAATAGAGACTTGAACTCCTGCCCAAGAACACTACATATACCAAGTATATAATTTTTCTAGCAATTTGTATATTAAATAAGAATGTCCGGTTTTTTGCATCCTACTTTGATTAAAAATCTTAAAATTCTTAAAATTTATATCAAAATGTGGTTATAAAATCAAGGAATAAGGATACAGAAAATTAGCACTTATTTTTATTCTCAAATATTTCAAAATAATAATAAAACCTATTAGTCAAGAAAAAAATCATCTTTCTCCTTCTGAAGAGGTACAAGAGAGCAATCCTAAAAAGAGAATAAATTAAGACTCTATTATTAAATTACAAATGAGTAAATTAAGACTCTATTATTAAATTACAAATGAGGACTAGGGCTAGATCTTAGGACAGTGTTATATTAAATTTATAGACATAAATATACTCAGAAAAATGATCACATGGCAAATGGCTAAATTACTATACTTCATGCTTTTTTCTGTTTTTAACACTATATTAATCTTATAATTATTAGGATTTGAGATAATTATGTCACTTGTATAGTTTACATCTTTATCTGTGATTGGCTCTGTTATAAGATAAAGGCCTGCTGTGTGGAGCTGAGGCAGCCATGGTGGTCCTTTCTTATTCTAGTTCTTGTGATCATGTCAAAGATTTCAGACACAGCCCTCAGATTTGCAGGTATGAGTTTATTAGAAATAATAGAAAAAGGAAATAGGGAAGACTCTCCAGGAAGATAGTGGGTCCTCTCAGAGAGGAGAAAGATGGTATACCCTTCCTGTCTCCAGTTTTATTGAGGGTCTTAAAAAGTTTCCATAGAGTCCTGCCCAGGTCTACCTTTGACTTTTGATTGACAATAGGATGATGAATGGAAATGACAACTCTAGATCACTGAGGCCCATGCTGACATGTAATGTAGTACCTTTTGTTTGTTTTTTCCTGCATTTTGGACCTTGCATTTTTCCTGTGGATTACATGTTATTTGCTGATGAATCTAATATGCCCCGTTAACTTGAGCCAAGCAGAACTGTAAGCAAATAACTCTTTAAAAGAAAGCTTGTGGGCATCAGGACAGTGGGCCCAGAGACAGTGAGAGGCTAGGGCAATGTACAACATAAGAACTGTATGGGCTGTCTCTGCCTCAAAGTAAGGAGGTACTGCTAACAAAGTTGGAGATTTTAGGAAAACTGAATCTCCTGGTTTTTACCTCAACGCCTTTCCCCCTTAATCAGTTTATTACCCTTTTAATAGCCCTCAGCAAGCTTTCTCTTGACGGTCTTGGTGTTTTGGTTGCCAGGGTTATTGGAGGTTGCAGCATAGTTTCCATGGTAAGCGAGGGTCCAGGCATAATTTTGAACCAGTAGTTTTTCTTTAGGGGATGTAATTATGGCTGGAGAAGGTTTTAACATGCCAAGCCCCAATCTTCCAGGCACTTATCTGTCAGATAAGGGTCCCTGTGGTTTTTAGTCACCCTGCTCACCCACTCATGGCTGACTAGCTACTCAACTATTGGAAATCTAGTTTATTATATTTTGTATTAACCCAGTATTTTAGTTGTAAAATCAACTGTGTTTAACATAAGTAAAACAGGAATTCATAGAGAATGGTTTGAATAATCCTCAATATTGAAGAAAAAGTGTCTAGAGAACCAACTTAAAGAGCTGAACACCAGGAACTCAAAATTGGAGAGACAAATATCAGAAGTATAGAGACTCACCACAACTGCTACTCTGGTGACCATCATGAACTTTGAACACTGGTGACAGAATTGCTAACAGGGCAATATGTTCTAAGCTACTTTTGCTTGCTGGGACACAGAAGGAAGATTCAGAGTGGTATATCTTATAAGTCATGTTCAAGTCATAGGCCATAATATAACTGCCAAGGTTAAAAAGAACCAGCATCTAAATTTTCCAGCATCCACAATGCAAACTGGGCACTGTGTGTATTCTGGTAACATGAGTTTAAGTGCTGAGTGACAAAAACCAATAATTATATACTACATCTAACATGGTGAGGTTTTTGAAAGAGGACATATTCCAAAGATAGGCAGATTAAGCTTGCTCCCAGAGTGGGAATTAATTCTGGTGTAGTAGTTTACAAAGTACTAAAATCTTATGACTGTAACTTTTCTCACATGAGGACAAGATTTAAAGATAGTACAGAGCATGGAAGAGTTTGTTGGGAGAAATAAATGAGATAATTTATCTAAAAGTGTGAGACTCATAATGTATATTAGTTAACATCTCCAATCCACTTTCCTTGGCCTTTCACAACAACAACAATAACCAAAAGGCTTGATATTGTGAATTCTACATGTGCAAACTGTATTGAAACTTTCTGTTTTACATCTTTCGTTGACATTAATAAAACACTTCAAGCTGATGTGGGTGGAAATTCCTTCCTGTTGAAAAGAGAACAAAACCTTCAACAAGGAGCAGCTGGAGACAAACATTGGAGAGAGGAAAAGAAGAAAACGCTCTATGGCTTAATCATTTAAATCACAGATTAAGTAAACACAATAGCATAGAAATTGCAAGGAATTTATAATGTGTGACTATAGTGGAAAGCTCACAAATCTTCTTATTGGATGCAACAGTGGAAATGAACCAAAGGAACACAATCTTATATCTCCTGAGACAAATAAAGGATTTATAAGCAAATATGTTATCTTATTCTCTGCAATGAAATATAAGTATCAACTTCATGATAATAAATTTTAATGAGTTACTATCTTTTAAATATTTTTGAGATTTCACCATATACGCAACCAAACTACTTATATTTTTAAAACTCGTTTGTCCCCTACTATCACCTAACAGTTTAACATATAAAAAAGCTAAAGCCAAATGCTCCAGGAATCAGGCTCATCATATGGTAGAACTGGAAAAAGAACGGAAGACAATCTTTTGAAATTGAGTTTTTTCTATGACACTGACTCTGAGGTTGGAAAAAAAAAAAAAGAAAGTAGGAACTTTAAATTCTTGGCTGCTGCTACCACAGGCTGATATTACTTTAAAGTTTTCAAGTTAATGGTTCAAAGGATCACAAGCTCTCCATCTGTCAACATGAAGTCAAGCTGCATTTAATGATGAATATATGATACCTCGCTGATATAAAAGTTTCATCTGAGTGTCTCCCTGGTTAATTAGTGCAGCAGGGCATGGACAATACTCTGGAGAGAAACTTTTGCTATGTATCATAAGATGGGGTTATCTCTACTTCAAAATGCATCAGTACCTCCGCATTTTTAAAATTTTATTTATGAATGTGTGAACTTTTATTTATTAATTATCTATTTATTCCTTATTCTAGTAATAACTTAGGAGTTCTGCCTTACAAGGCAATGTGATAAAGTGTTTTATGGAAGACTTTATATTCTGCTACTATTAGAGATATTTTTAAGAGAAAAATGGATGAGAGGTTCATATCCTTTATTAGCTAGGGGTCATGAAAACTTCATGTGATAGATGATTTCTACTTTTACATAAGGGTGGAGATGATGATAATGACATTGATAATGATGATAAAGATGATGATAATTTTACAGTTTCAATTGAGGAAAAACTTAAAAATATTCAGGTCTATGGAAGATGTAAATTTGTACTATGTTTGTAACAACAGGTTTAACTTTCAGGGAGCATCATTAACCCCACTCTCTGTTTTGAATACAATCTCATATAATACATCTAAAAGGTGTGGAATTGTGCATATGCTCTTGAGATGCTAAATACCTGAACAGAATGATTAACTCTGATATGGAGTATTAGAAGAACAATAGTAGTACTTAGGCAATCTTGCAAATGACTTTGTACTTTGACTAAAACATTAAAACCTGAGACCTAATGATGCTGAATCTACATTATAGAGTTTATTTTGTTGGGTCTTGCAGTTAATAAAAATGTGTTCTTTCCTTTCCACCCCATTCCTCCTGTTGTATTCTCTGTCAAGATAGAAAAATAGGATAGGAAAAAAAATTATATATATATATATAATTTGCAATATGAGTACAGACCTATATCTATTTATCACTCCTGAAATAATTTCATAATTATGGAAAGAGATTAATGAAAATGTTTTCATATTTTTGAGTAGATAATGAAATATTCTAAGTATTCTGAATTTAGTTACAATTTAAGAAAACAAATTCAACATTGACATCAAAACATTGTAAAGCTTACACACAAAAAATCACAAGTAAATAAAATTTTAATTTACAAATTTATTAAAATGTATGGTATTCCTCTGTGGTAAAGGACTTGTCTAGCATGATTCTGGTCCTGGCTTCAATGGCAAGGATGAGAATAAAAGAAAGATTAAAAAAAAAAAGAAGAAAAATAATACATCATGACTCAGATTTGTTCCATGAAGAGAAATGTCATTTGAATATGAAGAAATATAAATTATAATGTGTAATCTCATAATCTAAGACTATAATGTATCTTATTATGCATGGAGGTGCCACAGTCTGACTGGGCACAAATCACGAGCCAATGAAGCAGGAACAAACTTTATTTCTGAACTCCACCAGCACACTCCATACTGGCTCCCTGGGAATTCTCCCGAACCCCACCCATGTGGCTCCTCTCCAGACACCTCCCACACCAACGGCCTACTGCATTTCCCCATCCAATGGGAACTCTCCGGGAATCCCAGGGAGAACTCCAAAGTAGCAGGCAGAGGTGGACAACAGGGGTCTAATATACACAGCTTAACATAACTATTATCATCTCAATGGCTTGCTGGCCACCTCTCAACCACTCCATTCTGGCAAAAATGCCATGCGTCATTCAGACTCACTATGGCTCTCAGCATGGAGGGAAATGATTCAATTAATAACAACTTTGAAGAACAAGTGAAAAATCCAAAACAAAATACAAAATAAATTAGATCTACACAAAAATATAATAAGATGATATTTAAAATTCTGTATGTTAGAAAAGAAATATCATAAGTAAATGCCAAAGGACAAACAATGTCACTGATAGAAATCACCTAATAAATGAAAAGACAAGAACTAAGCACTCAATGGAAAAAATATCCAATGATGAGATAAGACACATCACACCTGAAATTGTATGAACAAATATGAGAAGTTAATAAGAAATACCATATCATTTTTCATTTATTAGATTGGTCAAAATTTTGACAGCATTCTCTATTAGTGTGATTGTGGAGGAAAGATTATTTATTGTAGTCTAAATGCAAAATTAAAGATGCCAAACAGATATGGCAAAATAGGCAAGATATAAATAAACATTTATCCATTGATCCAGTAATCCTAGACCTAGAAATTGAGCCAAAACTATTTGGCAAATATATGAAAATCATACATACAAGATTGATTTGTATGAAAATTTTTTAATGAAGATATTGAAATGATTCTAGTATCCATCAGAGAACAATGTTTAATGACAAACTTAATTAGAAAAAATCATGGACTCCATTTATTAGTCTTATTTTAAATAATTTGGTCAGAAGTCTTTTCTCAATTGTTAGCATCCTGCCTTAAGTATCAATCCATTTCTTAGTTTTCTGGCAAAATAGAGTCATTACAAAAATAATCTAAAAACTTCCTGGATGTAAATGTGTGAATAAGTGAATGGGGACATGGATGATAGAGATTAGGTGGAGATGGTGGGCTGAGAGAGAGTAAATCACCAGAAGCAATCCTTTACTAAAGTACCAGAAACTGATGAAAAAAATGCCTCATCAACCCACCTTTCAACAAATTTGTTCTGGGTATCATTTGTATTTTTCAGGAATCCTAAAACATATAGTCCACAGCAGAAGCACTATTAATATCTCTTATTTGGATTTTTCTCCTTTCTCTCTCACTTTGTCTTGTATTCCTCCTGTTGGCTTTGATTACCTCACAAATAAATCACCAGAACTCAAGTCATTGTCTCAGATTCTAAATTACAGGTAATGCAAAATAAGGTGTTAGGGAGCTTATAATAGTGAGGTCAGGCTATCACTACAAAACTGTGCTAATCATTTTTTACCATTACTAAATCTGAAATAATCAGATATCAATGTATATGTAAAAAAAAAGTTCATTTTAGAGCAATATCAAAGAAATATTCTTGCTCCACTCACTTCATATACAAATAAATGATAGCCAAGACTTTAGATCTTTTTTTTTTCCATACCAGTATATAAACAAAACCACAATACAGAAAACCAACAATCTAAGAGGGAATGTATTCTGTAAGATGGGTGACCTGATTTTTTTTCAATGTAAAATTGAAAAAATAATAAAAGAAGAAAGATTGTGCTGGATTGAAAACAGTTTGAGAATCATGGTAACCAAACTCAATGAGTAAACATTATTTGGATTCTTATTTAAACCATAATAATAAAACAGTATTGGGCTGGGGTTGTGGCTCAGCAGTAGAGTGCTTGCCTAGCATGTGTGAGGCCTTGGGTTTGATCCTCAGCACCACATATAAATAAGTAAATAAAATAAAGTTTTTTTTAAGTGTTTAAATAAAAATGGAAATTTGACACTTTTTGGAATGATAAAGACACTGTGTTATATATGAAAATATGCATATTACTTAAAGAAATTGAGATGTTATTGTATTTCAAATATACATATCAAAATGAAAAGGATAATTTTAGTTTTTTTTCAAAATAACTCAAAAATTCTAACAAACAAATAATAAAAGGGTGAAAAAGATGAGTCAAATGTGAAAAGCTTAATAATTCTTGGGATATGGGTTATGAAGATGAGAAGGCATGTAATATTCTTTACTTTAATTTTGTTTGCATTTGAAGGTTCTCATAATAATTTAAAATGAAAAACTAAATTATGTTCCTGCTTCAGAGAAAGTAAAATTAAGCAGAAATGGTGAGAAAATTCGGATGGAAAGAGTTCCCTCATTCAAAATGAGAGATATATTTCCAGAAGTATGAGGGATTCCAAATATGAAAAAATAGAAATAATACACAGGTCCAGTCTACTAGGAGGGTACTGATACTCACTCTGATAGAGTGTCAGGTGTTGAAATTGTGTTACAGTGAAGTGATGATCAGGGTGCAGAATGCAAACAGTTTTTTATTCTTATTAAAATGAGAATACTATATGCTGGTGAATAGCCAAAGTGGGAGATAGGGGAAATAAATAGTATTTTTAAAATAAAAATGGTACTTATTTCATAGCTCTTGAAATATTCAAAATTATATCTGCCTCTGCAAAATACATTAAAGTCTACTTAAAAAAATCTTACTGAGATGAATTTTGCTTATAATTCCCCTGTCATTATTTTCATGAAACAGAGATACATACACATGGATGTATGTAAAAATCACCAAGCTGTGGACCACGAAAACCTAGGGTTTAACCTTAGGCAAAGTCATCTCTCCAAGCAGTGAATTTTTCACAATAAAATGACACTGTTAGGAATGTAGATGCTGCATGTCAGGATGTTTTGCCATTATAATCAGCTTTCTCCTAAATATAGGGGAATAAATAAACTAAGATGAAAAGCTGAACTTTATCACTCCCTTATGGAGCAGGTAATAGTAATGGTAATAATAATGATTATTATTATACTAAAAGAACTAGTAAGTGGTATAATAGTTTGAGATATTTTGATTTAAATATTACTTAATATAATATTTTATAATAGCATAATAGGATGGTAATAAAACTCCATAAGCATAAAATGACTTATGAAATCACCAGCGAACTATTAGACAAACCTTATTTCAACAGTTTTGCCCATCAGTCCATTATGTGTATGTAGAGAAAATAAGATGCACTCCTTGAAACTGGTGCTAATAGATGGTCAAGGAATTGTTTAGGGAAAGAATATGAATAGTTAGTCCCACATATCTTCAAAGAAACTAGGTCAGATTAGTGAGTAATTCTTTGAAAATATACTCAACATTTGTCCTTAGATACTTGCAATATTAAAACAGTGAGAAACCACTATACCTTATTAGAATGGCTAACATTCAGAAGACTGGCAATACTAAATGCTGGTGAGGATGCATAACTATGGGAGTTCTCATTGATATCTGAATGAAATACAAAATGGAACTGCCACTTTGAAAGAGAGCTTAGCATTTTTGATAAAATCTAAATATGTGCCTATCATACAATTTAACAATATTGTGTCTAGATATTTATCACACTAAGTTGATGACTTATGTCCACATATCATCTAAATGCAAATATTAATAGTAGCTTTATTTATGTGTCAGAATTTGAAAGCCCCAAGGTGTCCTTTATGAGTGATAAAGAAACTGTGGCACATATATGCAGTGAGGTATTTATTGTTCATCAATAGAAATAAATCAGTTATCAGGCCATACAAGTCATGGAGGCGTTTTAAATGTATATTGTTAAGTAAAAGAAGCCAAACTCAAAACCTGACAAGTTGTTGTATATAACTGTGCCATTCTAGAAAAGTAAAAACTATGGAGATAGTACAAAGATAAGAGGTTGTTAGGAGTTTATGATTGTGTGTGGGTAAGAGAAAGATGACTAGATGAAGCTCAGGGTGTTTTTACTGAAAATATTCTCTGTGATATTGTAATGGAGAAGTGACATTATACTTTTGTTACTAACTAAAAAGATTTCAACAGAAAGAGTGAACTCTGTACTTTGACTAATAACATCTCAATATGGGCTCATCAATTATGACAAATGAAACATACTAATAAAGCATCTTACTATCAGGGGGCACAGAGGGTAGTGGATGTATATGGAATCTCCTATACTTTCTGCTTAATTTTTTGCATAAATCTAAAACCCCCAAAATAAAATGTAACAGTAGAAAAACAAAAAAAAATGACAAGATTAAAAGCTATGACTACAGTTGGAAGTAATAATGTAAATAAAAAATAATAAAGTTCAAACTAAGACAAAGTTAATGGAACTAGAGAAAGAGGAATGACTTGGGAGATGTATAAGATGTAGAGTCAGTATCACTTAAAGTGCATCAGAGAGTTAAAGGACAATAAGAATCTAGAATTACTTCTGTAAATCTGAATTGGGTGCCTGGGTGACATTGATCATTGTAGCAAAGAGAAGATGAAAATGAAAAACAAATAATGATTTATTATTTGATTCAAATTGTACTAGCATCATATAAAACATGTTCAGTTCAGTGCCATACTAAAGTGCTACATGATAGTGACAAAAAATGATGGAGATGTCTGAGAAAATACGACATCCCTGAAATTTTTGAAAAAAGAAGATGTTGTGTCTTGCCAGAGATTTGAGGATTCTAAATGTTCACACAATATTTCTATTTTTATTTACCTTTCATAATTTATAATCCAGTTCTATAGTGGAGTGAAACCTTCAGAATATGAGAAAATACTTGTAAGCTATACATCTAACAAGGGACAATATCCAGAACATATAAAAAATTCCAAGAAACTCTGTATCATAAAATAAATAATCCAGGTTCAAAATGGGCAATAGACCTAAACAGACATTTTTCAAAATGTTCAACAAGTACTACATGAAAAAATTCTCAACACCACTAATCATCCGTGGAATTCAAATCAAACCTCAATGAGCCACCATCTCATTCCAGCAAGAACAACTGCTATCAAAAAGGCAAAGGTAACAGGTTCTGGCAAAGATGTTGGGGAAAAGAAACCCTTGTGTGTTGTTGGTGGCAAGTTTTATGTAGAACGGCCTTATGGAAAACAGTATGGGAGTTCTTCAAAAAAATTTAAAATCGAATTAACATATGATTCAATAATCCCCCTACTGGGCATTTATCTATATGAAAAGAAATTAGCATGTTAAAGAAACATCTGGACTTCCATGTTTACCGCAGTACTATTCATACTAGCCAAGAGTTGGAAAAAACCTAAGTATCCATTTGCTGGTGAATGGATAAAGAAAATGTGATACATATACACAGTGAAACACTATGCAGCCATAAAAAGGAATGAAGTCCTATCATTTATGATAAAATGGATAGGACTGCAGATCATTATGTCAAGATTATTATATAAAGTGATAAATCAACCACAGAAAGTACCAGATGATCTCACTCATATATGGAATCTAAAACTACTTATATCATAGTCTTAATGAGTAAAATGGTGCTTACCTGAGTCTAGGGAGAGGTGGAGTGGGTAGAGGGGAGAAGTGTCTAAGCATGGATACTAAGTTACAGTTTGATAAAAGTAAGAAGTTCTGGTGTGCTGTATTACACAGTAGTTTGGCTAGAGATAGCAGTTATGTACTGCATATTTCAAAATGCTAAGAGAAAAGAGTTTTAATGTTTGTTCCATAAAGAAATGATAAATCTTTAAGAAGATAGATATATTTAATCTGATTTCAATGTTACAAATTATATACCCATATCAACATATCACATTACCCCATAAATGTGTGCAATGTTTACATTTTTATGTATCAGTTAAAAATAAATTAATTAAATTGAAAAATGTAAAATATTCAATGGGTTATTATTCTGCTTATATTAAATATCTTATTAATTGGTAGGAGGAAATCTTTCCTAATTAAATTCAAATTCCAAAAGCAATACATAAAATGTAATGAAATAAACTTTGAAAAAAAATGTGGAGTGATATATTTTAAACCCTGCTTGGAACATGCTAACAAGAGCAAAGTTAAAGAGAACTTTTAATGAATAAAAATAGTTAGGCATTGTCAAAGAGCATGTACTAAGCATCATTTCCAAGTTATTAGATAACTGATTTTGCACTATATCTACACTGAAGGGGTCTAACTTAAACATGAAAGCACTACAATCCTTGTAGCAGGGGATTCTTCAGTTGTGTCTTTGAAAATATTTTGATTTCTTTGTGTGAGTGCTACTGCATATCATTGCCTCTAACTACACTCTTACAATACTTTGAAAATTGAGCTGGCAATTTAGATAACATAACACAATAAGTGTAGTAAAGCAGGAGAATATTAAAGGAATATGCAAATCAAATTATGAATGTGAATAGCACCTGAAGTTACAGATATGTTCATAACATCATAAAATGAGTAGGATTTTATTATAAAGACAAAACTTCTTCTGTAAAATGAAGTAAACATAGCTAATTATCTTAAGTCCTAGATTCCAGTTTTATGAGAGACAGTATTGTTCTAGTCAAGATATTTGTAACAAGGAAATGAAGTAGATGTGATACTGATAGACCTAGAAATGAAGTATATAGAGTTATATATGACAGACCTAGAAAATGAAGTATATTATAGATACTGAGATAGCTACAA
This sequence comes from Ictidomys tridecemlineatus, assembly GCF_052094955.1. Taxonomy (NCBI): domain Eukaryota; kingdom Metazoa; phylum Chordata; class Mammalia; order Rodentia; family Sciuridae; genus Ictidomys; species Ictidomys tridecemlineatus. The sequence goes on along the minus strand of NC_135484.1, from coordinate 89,212,042 downwards.
TATATATATATATATTATAAAAATATTTTCTTGGGCAGGGATTGTGTCTCAGCGATAGAGCGCTCACCTAGCAGTAACAAAAATTCTTAACATTTTGATAATGTTGAATTTTCTTTCCAAAGTATTGTTAAAGAAATGAATCATGTACTACCTGAATATTGTAAGGTATGTAGGGCAGGTTGTAGTATATCTATTTATACATGAGTAATTTATGGCTCAGAGAATGTTAGAAAGTTGGCCTAGTACTGGATTCCAAGTGTGGTAATACGGAATACTTTACAATGTCCAACTCTCTTAGTCTTTGCCAAAAACTACATTTGTATTTATCATTTGTTTTATTTTTGCTCTACTCTACTACACTTGTGGATAATTAGGAAGGGGACAAATGACTTTGGAATCCCTAAAATATCTCCTTTCTGAAGGGGGCAGGTACACATCCTTGAGCATTAGGAAAACTACCCCAGCAAGAAGTGAGTAGTAGATGTCAATTATACAGTTGTGTGAGAAAAATGTAGCAAGAGGAGCTGTTAGAGTTTCTGGTACATTCTCTGACAGGCCTCATTGCCTGTTCCAGCTCAGCAATCTGGAGCAGATTTACATACAGTGGGATCTACATAGAAATTAAAAAAGTTAATTATTATGAAGATTTTTGATGACATCAAACTATAACATCTACTCATAAACTGAACTTACAACCAGGAATGGAGCAAAGGATCATATAAATACCAGAGAAATTTTACTTATTATTATAAATAATTTAAATGAATACACGTGAACATTTGTACAAATGTCATTCATGGTTATCTTAGCTTTAACTCTGTGTGCTTTTATTACATAAACATATTTTTTTATTTGCATTATCTCATTCAGTATGTTTTCACTCTGAAATCTTTTTTCTATTCCCTTCATTGGAAGTAGCACATGTATGCTGGAAATCATTATAACTTTTACTATCATGACTGTCCGTAGAGGGTATCCACATGTTACCCCCATGCACAGAAGTGGAATTGTACAATTTTCCTGCTCTCCACCTTTATTTGGTCATTCAATTTGACCTTCATGACACTATCATGGCAGTATATTCCTAAGAAAATGTGTTGAGACCCTTTCTCTACTAAAAACTATTTTTTAATTTTAATTTCCATATGGCCTATAGAGGAAATGAACACACACAAACCACACATACAAATATTCTCACAAAGTGGTCTAAGGTTTTCAACATACAGCCTTTCTCTCCTTCTTAGTTTCCAACCACCAACTCAGACCTTTAGAAGTCTGATTCCACTATTATGAACTCCTTGAGTTCCAGGAGCAAAACATTTTTTTTAAATTGATAAGTACAATTTTACAGTTATCATGTACAATATGTTTTACAGTGTGTATACATTTTTGGTTGGTTATGCCTAGTTAATTAACAAACGGGTTGCCTTACACAGTTATCATTGTTGTGGTTAAATAAGGTTTTAGCTTTTGTTTCCTGGTTTTTATAACATTGCCCTTTTTTCCCTTGTTCACCAAGAAATTTTCTACTCAATATTTGAGATTCAATGCAATTGTCACTTTCTCCGGAAAACCTTTTACTTCTCCATTCTTTGTGCTGTAACTGTCCATTGTATATAACTCTATTATAACACCTTTTAAATGGTATTGCTTTTACTTTTTTATTTGCCTAGACATGCCTCGTTTCATCTAGATGGTCTCACTGAAAACAGTGACTAAAATAGAAATGTGCTTCTTGAATTTCTAGGACCCTGATGAAGTTTTTTTATTTTTTTTTTTTGAGAAGATGTTTTAAATCAGCAGGGAAAATTACTTAATATTCAGCTTTTTATATTGGCAAGATATATACAAAATGGCAGTTTAATTCCATTCCTGCATCTTATCCCATCCTGGTTTCTAGTTGGGAGGTCATCAGAGGCATGAAAATTATCTAAGTTACCTAGGTCAGGTCAAAAATCATATGCCTAGAAAGCAAATTTTTATGACAAAGGAATTGAGACTATTGTATAAAAGAGAGATCAGTGATATTAGATCCTACATAACTGTATTTACATAGCTATGAACAGCATTTGCCAAATGCATATCAAACATATATGGTATATTTGCTTTCTAAGATATTCCTTATAAGTTTTCTGATAAGCTTAAATATTTTCTGCATACATTTAAATAAACCAGAACTTGAGAATTTACCAAAATGCAAAAAAAGGGTCATCAAACATTCAGAAGGATGCACTAATATAGATCACAGAACAGAGTTCTTAAACTAATGCTACAAACTACAGACTATAGAACAGACTTCTTAAACTAATGGTATAGATTATAGAACAGAACTTCTTAAACTTCTTGTTTATATCATCAACATAAAGAAAGTTTGTTAGACTCTTGCTAGAAACTTGATCCCTCCCATGAAATTTTAATACCATTGATATACTGCATATGTATTTATGTATTTTAAGTATATCTGTGCTTGATCCATACAAAAATGAGATATTCTTCACTTTCCACAAGGGGGTGGTATGACCTCCACTGAGAATGCAAACTCTGGAGAAAGGTCACAGACAATATTCAGGCTGTAAGTTTGTGTAACCATTGACAGGAAGAAGTTCTCCCTTCAGTTCTTTAGCACAATAAGATACACTGAAGTTCAGTGAAATGTGAATAGCACTGGCATGCCACAGAGTAGCCATTAATCCCCAGGGTCCTCCATTCCTCTAATGTTCTCTGTTACCTAGCAGGGTTTCCCTTGAGAATTTTTCTGTACTTCTCTTCTATACAGACTGAAATTTCTCTGGAGAATATGGGCCCACTTGGAAATCAGACGTTCTGATAAACTTCAAATGAGGGCCACATCACATGTTTTCTTTCTCAGTATGCATACTCTGGGTCCTTAAAATATTGATGATGTTCCTTCAAGCTGGTGCCTAGACCTTTATTTATCTTCTGGTAAAAAAGTAGGGTAATACTAGGTAACCATCTATATCACAAAAGGATGAAGAGGGACCTCCATGCCAGAGTTCTAGAATATCTGTACAGACATAAGAGTGTTAACCTCCTATGCACTCTTACTGACTTTTGCAGAGCCACCAGAATCTCCATTTTCCTTCCTGGCAGTGAGAATAAACAAAAACCAAATGAAAAGATCCATGTCAGTTATGTAATACAAGGAAGCCATAATTCACTCAAAATAAAATATTTATTAATACTTTTGGGACTGGAAGCCTACTAGCTTACTGCAACACACAAGAAAAGATCTTGAAACTGTTTATAATACTTATAAAATGAATAATTTTAGAGTTCAGTGCCCGTTCAAAAATATTTTGCCACTGGGAGATGTTATTTCATCTCACAAGCAGAACATTAATGCCTCTTTGCTAGGCTCCACATTTTTATTTTATCCTTTGTAGACTACAGAGAAATTACCATAGGTGTATTTGAAAGATAATGATGATTATATGACTGAATCACACAATCATCACAAAAATCGCAATGATAACTTTAAGTCTTGGTCACAGTGTATATATGATTATAGAAAAATCACAAAACATGAAGAAATATATTTTTCCTATGTCTGAACTGGAAGTCATCTTGCATGTTGCATAATAATTATCCCACATGGTTTAATTCAAAGGAACCTTCCAATATTTCTTTTGTGGGTCACCTAATCAAATTTAGTAACTTTGTACCAATGGTCATAGTGTAATAAGAATAAAAATGATTCAGTCTTTGAAATATTAATAGTACTAAAATTGAGCTGTGAGGGATTGGAAGGGTGAAAATTAAAATAGAATACCAAAGAGTATTCCCTCTTTTCTGTGCTTCAGACCAAAGATTTCCCCAAAAGAATTTTCTCTTATGTGTTTTTTTTGTGTGTGAAATATGTCATTTACTAACTGAAAACAATTTCTCCAAACCTATATAGAGAAGAAAAATACTTAAAACTGATATTCCAGTCAGCTAAAGAGAACTTTATTGCCATGACTGCCTTGACAAGTGTGGCAGGGAGTCCTCCTCTTCAGAGTGAGTACCCCTTTGGAGACAAGCTGATGAGTGCTTTTCATCATAAGGATGAATCCTCAGAGAAAATTATTTTCTATATTTCCGATGGACAGAGTCATCAATATTGAAATTCTACTTAGGATGCTACTCTGTTTGGGATGGGAGCCAGATGTGAACGAAGGTCTGCCGAGGTGGCAACCATTAGAGCAACCATTTTGGTGAGCCCAAAGACTGAAAGCTACTTATTAAATTCTTAAAAACTTTCTGAGCTCTGAAGAATAATAATGTTTATGCATTGAATTTGGAGACCATGTGATGGTAAGCAAAGCGAGCAAACTGTGCTCAAAAATCACTCAATCAGGCTCAGGACAGTGCTAGTTAAAGTGGACCCTCCCTTCAAAGCCTAACACAACCCCGGTTTTTCCTTGACATCTTTCACTTAAAGTCGCAAGGACATTTGGAGGATAGAAAAGGAAAGTTTGAGAAAAGGAGGGAATCATACATAACTCAAGGAGAATGGGTTGATACCTTCTGTATTTTTAGCAACAAATGTAGAACAATATAGATCAAATCTAATACAAGCATTACCAGCAAGATTACAGGTCTTTGAAAAGTGCAGTGATAATCCTCTTCAGATAAGACTGAAGAATTCTACTACTAAGGAAACAGAATCTTGATAGTATATAAATGGGGTTCTACATATATGTGCTTTGATTTTGAAGGACTAAGTACATATGGTTGGACTGCAATACAAAGGGATCCTTCAATTATCAGTCTTAAAGATGGAAAAAACTATGGGGAATAGCAAAATGGCAATGAGATCTCCTCAGCACACACCAGAAAAAGCTAATGGAAGACTGTTCTGGCCGTTTCTACCCTCCAAGTAAAAGTGGGTGCAAAAACAGAAGAGACCTAGGAAGCAGATTACAAGGGACCACAATGAGGAAGCCAGTTCATTAAAAGTATCAGTTATCTCCCTTTACAGATTCTGCATGCATCAAGTTTATGGGTTTTTATTCTAGAACATGTTCATATTTGGGTTGTCAGGCTGGGGGAGTATCTTAGTGACAAATGACTTGCCTAGCATCCGCAAGGTTCTGTCTTCAGTCCCCAGCACTGAAAACAAACAAACAAACAAAATTAAATCCTTGGGTTGTATAGGTATTCAAATAATTTCCCTAAGGATTCACATAATAATCTGGCAAAAAAAATATATAAAAACCATTGACTTGTATTTTATAAATCTTGATTGGAGAAAAATCTTAAAACTGGAGTAAAATATCTTTAGCTTTTTAAAATAAAATGTAGTCAAATAGAAACAACTAATATTTGGCTACCATACCTGTTAGCCCTTTTACTGATTTCTATCGGGTAGAGGACAAAAATACAACTCCCTCAAAATATTCAGTCTGATAGATGTAATTTTCATTTTGTCCTAATCTCAGGAGAGTCAATCAAATTCCATATTAAATGCTAAGTCCTTTGATTTGAGATTCCTTGATCCCTGGCATATGGAAAGAGAGCCTACAAAGAATAAAGTGCAACCCAGGAAAACTGTTTACTCTTCCAAGGAAAACAGCCTAACCCCAATGTATATCTTCAGTGATTTCAGGTTTTACTAAATTAATAAAAATTAATTAATTAAATAAATAAATAAATGAAAGGGGAGAAAATAATAGGGCATTTAGAATATATAGCCATGATAAAGTTTACAAATGATTCCTGAAAACATCATATCTTATATAACATTGTAATCCCCTTCATTTGTCAGCTTGATAATCTTGCCTAGAAAACAACATTTTACATTACGAATGGTATGAACTTAGAAAAATATGAAACAGAGAAAAAGTACAAAAAAAGAAAAATAATCCCTGTTGCTACTTCCTAGAAATAACCACTCATAATCTCCTTGTATATTCTCCTTACAATTTTTGCTTTGGATCTTATCCCATTTAAAATAATTGTGATCAGACAATACACAATATTTGAACATTTATTAATAGAAATTTGTGGATCCTAGAATAAAGATGATATGAGAACCATCCTGGAAACAGATATTTCCTGCAGCTGGGATAGTATCTTCCTCTTATTTGGAAAAAAAAAAGGTGTTATCATTTTTCAATAAAGATTAAAAGATGCAGAATGCAATTGTTATTTCCCTCCTGATGAAAATGTCCAATTTGTTGCTTTATGTAGCTGTTTTCATGTAGACTATAAGTGGAATACTGGGAAGGAAAAAGGGAAAAGGGAAAGAAATAATGTCTGGTAATGCTCCCCACATAGTAATTTAGATGTATAAAGCATTTGACAATAACTGTTTAGAAAGTGCTAGGTTAGACAAGCACTGCTTACTTCTGCAAAGTTTCATACACATGTCAACCACAGCTTGAAAAGCATGTAAAGAATGTGAAATGAAGAAAAAAAGTACTTCCAGGATCTCAAAAGAAAAACATTTCAAAGAAACTGTTTGATCTCCCAAATCACCTGAAAACACAAAAATAACTAGGATTTTCATTTGAGTTCCAAAGCACAGGAAGAAATGTTAGTCATTTTCCATTTGATTTCTCAATTTTTTAATGAGAATTTATCCTCAAATAACTTAGCAGTATCTGAGACTCTCTTTCTGTTTCATTCACAGAATATTTAGTTTAAAATATTTTTGTTTAATTTTTCCTTGACTCTGCACCCTTTTTTATCTATTCTTCATGTCCTTTATGGTGAAACTTCTTGAAATTATAATCTGTAATTGTTACCTACTTTTCTTTCCTTCCTTTCTCTGAATAAACAATTCTAATTCAGATTAGGTATCGAACACTCTAGAGAAATTCTCCCTCCCCAGCAAAGTCAAACTTTTCCTACAACATAACCAAAGCTAATGACCTAAACCACCAAGCTGTATCAGATACAGATCAAAGAAATGCTTGTATACTTTACAACAGATATTAGAGCTTTTGGCCATAGTATGGGCTGTGACTTCCATAGACCATCAGAATAGAAGATAAAGTTATATTTTCAGTTAGGGACATGAGAAGAATTTAGAATATCAACAATAAATAAGTTGCAGCATATCTTGAAATAAATGTCTATACATTGGGAAAAATAAAATAAAAACTTTTTCAAAAATGAAACACTTAAAAAGTTGAAAATTTCAGTTTAATATGCAGGCTAAATTTAGACATTTGACCCACAGGGCAAAATGATCAATCAATCCTTATAAAGTTGCAAAATAACTTAAAAAATGAACATGATTAGAATCCAATAACCCAAAAGGGTTCATTGTAAGAGGATGTATAGTTTCCTCCTGTATAGGAAAAAAAATAATAACTTTTCCTAACCTATCATTAAAATCATGAATCTTGTCTTTATAATAGAAGACAGAATATCACTAAAATCATGAATCTTGTCTTTATAATAGAAGACAGACTGCTAAGACAAAGCACAACAAATTTATTTATCAGATTCACGTAGCTGGATGTTTTGTCACACACATACCTACAATCCCAGTACAAGGCCACCCTGCACAATTTAGGGAGACCTTGTGTTAAAATTTTTAAAGTACAATAAAAAGGGATGGAGATATAACTCAGTGGTAGAAAGCCCCTGAATTGAATTCCCTAGTACTGAAAAAAACTCACATGACATGGAAGTCTTAAGAAATAAAGACCCAAAAACCCAAGGAGAACTGTGTATTTTTATGCTTAGTTTATTATTGTTTTTTAATTTTTTTTAAGAAATGACAGAATGCATTACAATTCTTATCACACATATACAGCCCAATTTTTATATCTCTGGTTGTATATAAAGTATGTTGACACTAATTCATGTCTGCATACATGTATTTTGGATAATGATGTCCATCACATTCCACCATCCTTGCTAACCTTCTGCCTACTCCCTTCCCCTTCAACCCATCTGCCCTATCTAGAGTTCTAGAGTTCATCCATTCCCCCCATGTTCCCCCTCCCTATCCCACTATGAATCAGCCTCCTTCTATCAGAGAAACATTCAGCATTTGTTTGGGGGGATTGGCTAACTTCACTTAACATTATTTCCTCCAATGCTATCTATTTACCTGCAAATGCCATGATTCTATTGTATTTTATTGCTGAGTAAAATTCTATTGTGTATATATGCCACATTTTTTTATCCATTCATCTATTGAACAGCATCTAGATTGGTTCCACAGTTTAACTATTGTGAATTGTGCTGCTATAAACATTGATGTGACTGTGTCCTTGTAGTATGCTCTTTTTAAGTCCTTTGAGGAGAAGGATAGCTGGTCAAATGATGGTTCCATTCCCAGTTTTCTAAGGAATCTCCATACTGTTTCTATATTAGTTGTACCAATTTGCAGTCCCACCAGCAATATATGAGTGTACCTTTTTTTCCCCACATGCTCGTCAATTGTTGTTTGTCTTCATAATAGCTGCCATTCTGACTGGAGTGAGATGATATCTTAGAGTAGTTTTGGTTTGCTTTCCTCTAATTGCTAGAGATTATGAACATTTTTTCATATATTTGTTGATTGATTGTATATCCTCTTCTGAGAAGTGTTTGTTCAGGTCCTTGGCCTACTTATTGATTGGGTTATTTTGTGGGTTTTTTTTTTTTTTGGTGCTTACCTTTTTGAGTGTTCTATATATTCTAGAGATTAGTGCTCTATCTGATGTGTGAGGGGTAAAAATTTGCTTGCAGGACATAGGCTCTCTATTCACCTCACAGATTGGTTATTTTGCTAAGAAGAAATTTTTTAGTTTGAATTCATCTTATTTATTGATTCTTGGTTTTAACTCTTGTGCTATAGGAGTCTTATTAAGGAAGTTGGGGCCTAATACCACATTGAAGATTAGGGCCTACTTTTTCTTCTAATAGAGACAGAGTTAAAATGTTCTATGAACTCAAGGAAGATGTAAGAGAGCAAATACAGGCAGTGAAACATCACTTCCACAAGGAGCTACATAAACAAATACAGGAGGCAAAAAATCACCTTAACAGGGAGATTGATTTTTGTTTTTTTGTTTTTTTTGTTTTTTTTTTTTTAGAACTCTAACAGAAATCCTTAAAATGAAAGAAACAATAAGTCAAATTAAAAGCTCAAATGAAAGCATCATCAGCAGAGTATATCTCGTGGAAGATAAGACATCAGACAATGAAGATAAAATATATAATCCTGAAAAGAACATAGACCACATAGTGATAATGGTAAGAAACCACATGCAGAATATTCAAGAAATATGGGATAGCATAAAAAGACCAAATTTAAGAGTTATTGGGATAGAGGAAGGCATAGAGGTACAAACCAAAGGAATGAACAATCTATTAAATGAAATAATACCATAAAACTTTCCAAACATGAAGAATGAATTTGAAATCCAAATTCAAGAAATCTACAGAAAGTCAAATGTACAAAATCACAACATATCTACACCAATGCACATTACAATAAAAAGGCCCAACATACAGAATAAGGTCATTTCTCTTTAATTGTTTTTCTCATGCTGGATTGCATTCTCCTGGAAAATTTCCCCCTCAAGATTTCCAGGATCCATCATGTGAACATCAATAATTCATAGGAAACATTTGATAGCAACTTGATTATTATTTTTTCCTACAGATAGATTTTCCTCTGCATTTTTTAAAAATAGAAGATTTGGCTCTAATGGCCATAGTATTAAAATAGTAATAATCTCTACAGACCCATCACTCATATGATCATGCCCTCCACTTGGCAAAAGCACTTCATTGTCTTTATCTCATTTGTGTGGCAGGTGTCTTTAGTTTACTTTTACCTGTGAGGAAATTGAGGATCAGACTCATTGAAGACAGTGAATTTCCCAATAGAGTTCAGTAGCACAGTGTGGTTTGAAAATAAGCCTATTGACTCTAGTCATACCATAACCATTATATTTCAACCATTAAAAGTACTCAAGTGAAGCTTTATTATTTATATGATTGCATGACTACTGATAATTTAGTTTACTATGCATAGCTATTCTCTGACAATATAAATTATTTCTGGGCATTAGATTTGGGTCTTTACTGCCGTTTTTTAAAACTTTTTCTAAGAACAAGAGCTTTATTCCATGATGTTTATGAAATAGCTTTTGTTTCTAACTATTCTGATTCATTTAATCTGAAAAATAAAGTAATTCACAGCTTTCCAGAGTTTTTATATTTCTTCCTGTTTATCATCTCCATAATTACCTATCAATCAACATATTCTAAAATCTAAGTTTCATTCATATTAATTTCATTATTTAGGAGTGTTTGATTTTGACATTGGATTTTTATTTTACTTTTCTAAATGTCCTTCACTGCCTTTACATCTCCTTTCATGGAAATGTCATTAACTTTCTAAGTATGCCAGTCTATTTCCTCCTTCTCCTTCTTCTCATCCAACTTAGAATGTTAAGCAGTATCTTAAACATTTGTTCACATTACTGTGGCATATCATTTTTAAAACTACAATGCTTCTTCTGAATATTCAGTACATCTTTCCCTATTTTAAAATATTTTCATTGACGCCATAACTTGTTTTTCCTTCTTGTGCTTTAAAAAAGAGAAACGAGCCCAGTAGATGTTGACAACTTGTGTTCTGCTTCTTTTCAGAGAAGCCTATCAGTAAAAGATCTCCATTTCTAGCATAGTTCTTAGTAATTCATAGGCTTCATCAGGACCTGGTGTTCGAACACTCTACTGTACTGAAATATAATCTTTTCCTGACTTACTCATCCATTATAGATGGGATGCAAGGAAAAAATAAAAAGAAGCAAAGATTTGATTTCACAAAGGTGATTCCAGGTTTTATTTCAAAGAGACAACTTTTTTTTTTCTGGAATTCTAGTCCATGATCTTGTCTTATTAACTTACATCAAATTATCATTGTAGTATCTGTGATAATTTCTAACGTCTTAGAATTTACCCTCTATTCCTATACAGGAGGAGTCTTCATGTGTTTACAGTGTGGCCAAAGCTATTGAGGGGCACCACCTTTTTGTGCCCCTTCCTTTTACCAATCTTTTCATCTGGTTCGGTTTGTTCTGTTATTAATTGTTTCTTTCATTCTTCTGCTGTCTATAGAGTATGACTTGAAGTGTAAAATATAGGAAATTCTATATATAATGAATTTTTAAAATATGTTTTTCATTTAATGTATTTTTATTAACTATTATGTAGAACTGATGGTTCTCAAGGTTTGGTGGGTATTAGTATTATACACATTTTTTTTCTTTCTTTCTTTTTTAATAGAGAAGTCCATATCTATGGAGTCAAAATAGAGAGTAAGGAATTCCAGATATATATGCATATTGAAAAAACCCTTACAAGTACTTCTGATATGCATCAAAGTGTGAAAGCAAATAATTTGCATGTAGATTGTTTTTGAATAAAAAAAATGAAAACTTGCAATCTTACAACCACTATTTTTATCCTGATTATATTCTTTCAAATTGCTCATCAAGTCATCCCGCTCCAGTATCAATAGAATATACTCATCATTGCCACTTCTAAGCCTCGACTTCAAGTTTTAGTTCCTAGGGATTTTATTTTTGAGTTCATAAATTTATGAAAAAATTGAAATCATAAAGAAAAATCTTTATTGGAACAACTGGACATCTTTGAATTCTGCAAAATTTTATAGTTATTTTTTCTCTGAAATGGTTTTCAAAAGATTAATAACAAAACCTTAAAATCCATCATAATTGTAACCAATCATTAATAATCATTTTTCTTATTCAATTTTTATCCCTTCACTTATTTATAATTTATTTTACAAAATGCCAATAAATGTTAACATATTAAATTTTATGAGATCATTTAATACTAACATCTCCCCAGTTAGATAGGTACCATTTCAATTCCATTTACAAAGTGAGGAATCAGAATAAAAGAGATGAAATAATTTACCTAATGATCCATTAGTACTAAAAAAGTAGAGCTAGACTATGAATTTGGCATGTGATTCTGAATATTGTGCATTCAATCACTCTATTGCTTCTGCACATGAAGCAATTATAACTTTACTTTTTGCTATGGTTTAGAAATATGTTACAAATATATTTTTGTGTTATTGGATAAACTACAACCACAAAATTTTTATTAATTATATAAGACTATCATTTATCTTACTAATCACCTACTGTTGAACTAAATCTACAAGTACATCTTTTTTTTTTAAATTCTTCTAATTAGGTTATCTTGTAAAAAGCAATTCATTTCCTAATCCCTTGCTACAGTTTGCCCCAAAGAAAGATTGTAAGCATTTATTACCTCACCACCATCTCTTATGTTTGTATTGCCTCTTTCTTTTAATGCTCTTATATTGATTTGAACATTTTTTAGCTTTCATTTTAATGTTCTAATCTTTTTCCCTCTTTTAATAATTATTTTCAAATTCACAAAAAGACATATATATACATATATGGTATATAACATGGTGTTTTGAAATATATATTTATACACAATGTGAAATTAATAAATCAGGCTAATTAGTCTATGTATTACCTGAAATGTTTATTTGTGATTGGAAAACTTGAAATCTACTTTCTTAGTAATTTTCGATTATATGATACTCTTATTTAACATCACCACAAAGTAAAATAAATTTCTACTCTTTGGTAATTTTTAACTTTGGAAATCTATAGACACATGATTGGGGGTATATAATGACACCAAGCACGACTCTCTGGGTGTCACACACAGGTATCCTGCTCCATGGAGACAAAGCATATATCTATCCATTCACAAATGCACACCTCCTAGAAAAATCACTGCTCTAGTTAACTCTTATAACTGAGTGAAGTGTGTAATTTTATTTTCCAGATTTATGATGTTAGAGAAAAGGTTAAAGGTATTCTTAAATGAAGCTATATAAAAATCTCTAAGCTTGGTCATTTTGCTCTTCATACCTGACCTGCATGCAATTATTTTATCTGAAGTCTCAGCTGCTAACTGCATACCAACCACTATAAATCCATCACTAAATCCTTTGCATAAATCCTGGACTCTAGACTCATATTTCCAACTACCACACATACATTTCCATGTGTGTGTATTAGAGATACCCACAAACCTGCCACTATTTTCTTGCTTATACCTAAAAACACAAAATGGCTAACACATGGTAGACACTAATTAATATTTGTTGAACTCAACTGAAATAAAACAGACAAAATATACCCTGCTAAGCACATTTTGCTATCAAAGTTGTATGGCTCATTACTGAAATCCAATTACTTTATACCATAATTTATCTAGGATTTCATACCATATGTGTATGTTGGTAGATGTACTACTCAGGCAGAAAAAGGTTTTGCTTTAGCAAAGTATTATATTCTGTGATGCTGGCTGTTCAAATCTCTCAGCACCCTTCTGCTCGTCCATGGAATGTTCTTTTTACGACTTGGGAATCTGATGTCAATTCCCTTCTCCCCTGGCCTCATTAAGTATCTACAGTATTATTGAACTTTTTAAAATAAGACATTAGTAGGAAGATATATTCGAAAATATTTGGTTGAGTATCCTCAAAAGAGAGCTCAGGTGATTATTCAGCCTCTTAGGCAGTCATTTTATGGTAGTATCACAAACACTCCAAGTTCACCCACTTACAATGTCTGTTACCAGGGACAATGTTTCTGCAGAGAAACTCACTTACCAGTGAATAAACCTGCCACAAATTCTAATATTGCTAATTTTGCACATAAATGATATACTAATTTGTATTAGAGCAAAGTACACATCTTTATTAAATATACTAAAACTTTCAGGCTAGGTTTCTGTTTTATTATTTAGAATAAAATTGTTTTTGAGGAGCTTGGTCTCCACAAATTAAAAGAAGTGTGGATATAAAGAGTACATATATTTCTCTTAATTTAAAAAAATTTCATATAATTATCTTTCTTGTTACAATGAAAGATTATTATATATTATTATCATTGTAGCATAAACCAACTTTCCTATTTAAAAGCAATTGAGAGCACTGAACAAATCATAATATTGATTTTTTGTTTGCTGACTTTATGAAGTCAAATGAGAAGGGAACATATGAATTTCTAAAGCAATGAAATCATTTAGGATGAAAAATCATAACTGGAAAATTCAGAGTTGATAGTATTTCAGTATACTAAAGAAATTTCAGAGTCAGGGTCCTGCAACTCTGGATGTATAGTCAATTGCTTAAGGATTACTGAACTCAAGCTCAAAGCTTCATCTGGGCAGACAGGAGGATTTCAAGCCCATTCCAGTTCATAGCCATTTCCTACTGCAGAAGCATTTTGTGGAAATGGTACTAAAATAACTACTGAAATCCCAAAGATAAGCAGCTCTGGTGAAGGGACAGAAAATATAAAATCTCCATGGTTCTTCAGAGTTTGTTCTTTCTACCTTCTGAAGTTCACTAAGTAAATTTAGAGAGGGCTATTATTTTAATTAAGTGTGACTTAATCTGAAAAGAGAGGAATGAAGAAGTTATGAGCTTATCTTTTTTGCCTTTTTTTTTTTTTACCACCACGAGCTATATTATTCTGTGCTAATGGGGAAACAGAAGGGAAAAAAGAATAATGCATCATATAACTTAAGTTCAATACAATAAGAATATCATCATGAATTATAGAAATTAACCATTCTCTGCTTAGTTTAGGGGAAATAATGGCAGTTGTTGACAAAAATGATTGAAAGGGGCAGTTAATACTGTTGTATTTTCTTGTTAGAAAATGTAGTGACAAGAAAGAAAATTGCCACGTTCATATATTCCACTTGCTTCCTTTGTACCACAAGTAAACTTAGATTTCTTTCTCAATTTGCAGCCACTAAAGTGGTAGGATTTACTTCAAGTAGTTGTTTTCAAAATTGTCCTCAATTATCTCAATGTGCTTGTTTCTTCAGGCTTCAGAGAATTTGACTTTCTAGAGGCTTCTATTTGCAATAAATTGGCTCACCAGTGCCTAAGCTTGAAGGATAATACATCAACCCAGACATTTTTTTTCAGGGTTAAAGGGGAAAAATGACTGCTTTGGCAATGGTAGAACAATCAACTTGATAATAGATAAACTCCCTTATTCAGTGGCACTAATTCAATAAATGTATACTGAGGAATAAAAGGACCAAGTCTGGTGTTATGCAAGTAATAGCAATAGAAGAATTCATGGTAAAGTACATGAACTTAAATGAAAATATTATCACTGTTTTTCAACAAATAGAAAACTCACTATTCCAAGACTCATGGAGAGGATTCAAAAATTCATATGGTTGAATTGAGATTTGACTAAATAGAAGAGGTTTACAATATTCCAAATGGTTTAAAGGTACTCTAATTATAGTAATAAGAGCAGTAGAGTACAATGTGCCACAGTAATGTTAATTTACAATGTGCCATAGTAATGTTAATGAAGGTGCTTTTACAATTCCCGCTATTAAAGGAAAACCATAGTCTTATTTACTGTTTTTCAGATCTATTTGCAGCTTTTAATGTATTTACTACTACCTGAAAACATCCTTTGGCTCATAAACACCAGTCCTTCCAGTTACTTTTCTCATTTTTTATTGGGGCTTCTCTGCTTTCTAACTCCCTGTTTATATCCCAGTGAGAAGTTGCGTAACACAGAGTCCACAATTTGAGATCCCAGCTATTTCCCTTCTCATATTGTACCCCTTTACACAAAGCAAGAAATAAGGAGGTATGACAGGAAAACTGGCTCTTAATCTTATGGAGTTAAAAGACATGCCAGAAAAGTATGTGTTAAATGTGAAGCCTTCTTATAGCTATAAAATTAAGGTAACATGCTCACATGTTTATTCATGTTTACATGAATAAACATGTGAGCACTCAGAGACAAGAGGTTGAGAAGTCAGGCCAGCCTTCTAAGACTATGCATAGGCAGAAATGCCAAAAAGCCAGAACCAGGTAAGACAAGATAACTGACGTCAACCCACTATGACAGAACAATAGTCTGTTCTATTTCAAAAATAATAATTGGGAGCTTTCTCAGATGATAAGGTGTGAATTTTAGGTGGTTAGAGACCAATATATGCATAGAATAATCACTAAGATAAAGTCTAGTTGACTTTCTTAACCTAGTAAAGATCAGACCCTGTGGTGGACACTGAAGATGAAATGAGACAGGCATCACAAGAAGAGGCATGATGTAGAAGAGCACAGGCAGAACTAGAATTCCACCTCGATGTGTGATGACACGGAGAGACTGGGCCCTTGCCTCCATTGTAGAAGACTCAAAGTTTTGTACCTCTGAACTTTGAGTAGGACTGGTATTTCTGCCTCCTTGTAATACCTCCCTTGGACTAAAGCATAAGAAATTAAGAGCATTTTTTTTCTGTCTTAGTTTTGGCTTTAACTGGTTCTTCTGAAAAAAAAAATAAGAAAACAATAAGTTGGTATCACATGGAGCCCACCATGATGCCTCTTTCTAGAACAAACCTCATTCATCTAGGATCCACAACACCCCAAACCATAAACACTGGGCTAAGCCAAATTGCTAAATGAACTTTTTATTTGTATCCATTATTCCATGAATGGGCTGCAGACATTCCAGCAGTCAAGTGGGCAGTCATTCAGGGAAATGGAAATCAATAAAAAATTCATAAAATTAGTAATCCATTATATGTTTTGTGCTAAAATGTAACCCCCATGAATTTTCAGTAAGACTTCTACTATTCTCCTATACAAACACAATCAACTTGTACAATTGGCTACATTAAAAATTTAATAGGAAAGAAATAAAGAAAAGGGAGAAAGGAAGAAAAAGAGGAAGAAAAGAAGGAGGAAGATGAAAGATTAGAAAAGAAGATGAGCTAAAATTTAAAGATAAAGAAGACAATTATCAGAATTGTTAGAATTAATACAAATGAATTTTGTCAGATGGTTGATATTTGTTAGTGTTCAAAATTCATAGATTCTCAACATGAAAAAAAACTATAAATTAGTAAATTAAATTTAAAAATTATGTAATTTGAATTCCACTGAAGTAGGAAAACTTAGATATAACAATAAAAGGCAAGAAGACTATGAATATTTTTGTAATTTCTAACTGATCTAATAAAGTTGCCAATTAAACAGTAAACTTCATGAATTTATGGAATGATGAATTATGACTTAAATACAAATTCAATGAAATTCCAATCAAAATTCTTTCTGTCTTCAGAAAACTTGACAAGAGAATCCAAACATCATAAAGTATAAGAGTGAGGATGAGTCAAGATAATTCTGAGGATAAAGAAAGGAGGGACTTAACCTAACCAACATTAAGCACCCTCAATTAGGTTATGGTAAACTCAGTATTATCAACAAAAATAAAATCATGAAACTGAGAAGAGAAACATGGATTCAACTGTTTAATTTTCGGGTTTTTGGTAGGCAAGAGGCAAAGTTTGGGTTCTAGTGATTGCATTTTCTTGGGGCAGTTACATACATTTCTCTGTTCTTCATATTTGGCTGCTGGATATGGAAGCCTGACAGGATTTGGGTTGAATATCCTTTTCAAGTCACTAAGTGCTTACATGTTTATTCATTAATCAATATTTGTTGTGTATGTTTTCTTACTTTGAGATCAGTAAGTACTGTTTAAAGCCTGCCAACTCATTCTCAGAGGTTGATATAAAATGGTGATATTCTAATTATATCATTTTGTTTTCATTTATCTGATAGAACACCTTCATTATACACTGTTATTCATCTGTTACTTTTACAAAGGTATAAAAAATGCTCAGTTCTATTCTTTGATTTCCGTAATGTTCAATACAAAGAATTAGTCCTCTCTGTCCCCTGAAAATAACCAATTCACACTTCTGAGCTCATGGATTTAAATATATGTTCTCAGTTTTACTGTGTAACTATTATAATTCTTACGAATATTGAAGGGTAACATGGCATATCAGTGGCCAGCAGAAACTCTGAAATTGGTTGCTTTCTCCTTCTCACCTGACCCTAGTTGATTTTAACAGCTTAATATTTCTATTTAGAATTTCAAGACATTTCTTCCATAGGTTAAAAATTTTCAATCCAAGACCAGGATCAATATTTTTTCCCAGAAAGGCTCTACTGGAAATTATATTTCATTACCACAGTTTGGCCATTAGAAATGCTCATTACCCTTGTTACAAATCATTATTTGTAATATAAGTTTTCAGTAAACAAGTCTGGTTTCAAATTCAAAATTATGGGGCTTACTTAAACTGCTTTATAATACTTCTTTATAGTCTTTCTTCTACACATAATTCCATAAGAAATTCCCAAGAATTTTATTTAACACAAATAATGACAATAAAATTTTCCTAGTTATTCATTTTTACTCACAATTTAAAATATTCTTGCAAAATACACTATTATTAACACCACTTATTACTGCACATAGTTAATTTTTTTGCAATGTGCGATATGTGTTACATTTGTACCCACTTAATTCTCACATATATATGACACTAATGACACTGTATATTTTTAAATCAAATATCTCATTAATAAAAGTGTTATCTACCCTTTTAATATCCATTTTTATACATTCAATGATTCTTTACCATACATTAATTGTTCAGCACCAGTTCTTGTATAGATGTTATTTAGCCATTTTGGTTGTCTAAAATTTTTTTTCTAGTATTTTTTTAGAATGGGCTCACAAGAACATTGCCTGAGAGTATTCAGGGAATATGTTTGGTAACATTTTGTACCAGCAATAACTGAAAATTAATTTTATTTATATTACTGGGTAGACATTATAGATCGTAAATAGAAATTTTTATTAAAGAAGATTCATATTCATGATGTATTAAAGATTTACATTGTTTATTCTACTTTGTATTTTTTAAAGCTTGTGGAAGTAATTTCACTAGCCACAAGTGGGTTAGATTCTGAATAACACTACATAAGAAATGGAATAATCTTTCTGTGCCTGTAAAATCAAGCATTAAATAGCAACAAATGCTTGTACTTTATCTTTAATTTAATCAGTCACTACTCCCTGAGCATTG
Source organism: Ictidomys tridecemlineatus (assembly GCF_052094955.1). NCBI lineage: Eukaryota > Metazoa > Chordata > Mammalia > Rodentia > Sciuridae > Ictidomys > Ictidomys tridecemlineatus. The sequence continues at coordinate 89,193,070 of NC_135484.1, read as the reverse complement.
CTGTCTTCCATTTCCATTTTCTTATTTCTATTCCCATTCCTTTATCCCTCCTTCCACTCTCTCTAGCACGGCCCCCACTACCCTGCATTCTTTCATAAAGTTCCATCTGTTAGAGAACTCAAATTTCAGTAAGCATACCATGTCTTCACCTGTAATGAGAATATTTTCAGGGAAATATTCAAAGTCAGCAGAGGTAGGCACACAGCCTGGATCCTGGTGCTGTAAGCAGTTAATCCTTCTGTGACAGCCTTATGCCTTATCTACAGGAGAAGAAAACATATGTATTACATGAACCACTTATAGAATTTTTAAGATTAATTTTAATATCTAAATGGTTGTTCAACATAGTAAAAGTAATTAGAGTTTGTTTATGTTTAAAAGTTTTACAAAATGTGTCCCAGAAGACAGAATTAACTATGACAACCTGAATTTTGTATGTCCCAACTTTAAAGTACTTAAATTTTAATCAAGATTAACATTGCACTAAAAAGATTTTATTTTTATACAAGAAAGAATACCAAAATATGAACTGTTAACAAAGCAGTAACTGTGTTTTCCCCAGGGCACACTCTGTGTTACTAAGTCACTGAAGCCATTATGATGTGTAGACTAGGTAAAAAAGTTAAAGCATATTGTTAGTCTTCTACATTATCTCACCATGTTTTTGTGCACCATCTACTTGAGTTTAAGAAGAACCCAACTGTAGTCTTAAAAAAAAATTGCAAATACTTTCACTCCATAATTTCATTTATTCTCTATAAATGCTCATTACCACAAGTTGATACAAAAATCTTCTTTTCACATCTTATCCTTATCCTAAACTTTATGCCGTATAAGTGAAAAATTTCAGATAAAAGGTGTCATCATGTTAATACTATTCTGAACACACATCTTAATTATCTTCCCTATTACTCATAGAATCAAGGAAAATTTAAAAATCACTTTTCTTCAGGTAAGTGGACAGATGGAAAACATGCTTAATTTCACTATTCAGTTGTCAAGGGTCACTTACTAGCACTGACACCCCAACCCCCACCTTAGCTGCTTCTATCATCTCATTGTCAATAAAAGATAATAAAGAACCACAAAAGTAAGCCCCAAATATGAACTTTATACAACTACCATTCTTAATGTGTGTATCATATTCATGTGAAGAGATGAAGATTTAATTAACACTGATTTAAATAAATTAATCCTTGAATCTCTTTATATTCTGAATGTCTTATTCTTCCTTCATGAAAGTATGTCTTTTGTTTTGTACTTTTTTCCTAAAATTAAATTTTTGCATGTATGGCCACCATTACTCACCATTCTATCTGAATTTCATCATCTATATTTATCTCAATCCATAGATATGTACATTCTAATTAAATTCATAACACCTCTACTATAGACAATTCAAGCAGAACTTATACCTCTTGCCATTAAGTGCTGGCTAGTGATTGCAAAGAGAGCACCTATCTGAAGGACATTCTAGTCACATGTTTGCATATTTTCACATTATTTCACTACACAGAATTCTTGTTGTTTTTCAAAGAAGGCCAAATAAATTAGAGATATAAAATTACTGATACAAGTCAGCTTGGTACTTCAATCGTATCTCATTTCTTTTCCTGGTCTTCTAGCCTGGGCTTTTCAAAAAGGAATTAGAGCAATTTTATTAATTCTGAACTTAAGGATATAATACATTTGAATGACAGAACTAGCATCATCTACTTCTCTGATCTAATTTCACTGATACTTTTATTTTTAGTCAGATCACTGGACAGAACTGTGAAGGCAATCTTCCATTTATGTTTGAATACCCATTTGTTATTTAAAAAATAAAAAAAAACACAAGTTTTTCACATGGCCCCATAGCCAATACTCTCTCACCCATCTTATTTTGTGAATTTGCAATCAATAACAAAAAGCCTTAGAGGGCCCTGGGATGCACTGTATATAAATCAAGCAATATAAAGAGGTATTCATATAATAAAAAAATCATTCCTTTCCCCATCCCATTCCATCCCCAGTGTCACTTCCTGAGTGACGATTTTAGTCATTTTTCTCTCCTGTTTACCTCCATAAAGTTAGAGATTGTGATAATAAGTTATAGATGCTATTGTATTTCCTCTAAGAAAATTGCTTATTTACATAATACTTGACTTTCTTTCTTTAAAGAGTTGCATGATTTATTTTCTTCTTCCACTTAGCATTACAAATTTAAATACACATATATCTCAATTATGTGTTTATTTTCATTGCACAGTATTTACTAACCATCCATTATATATGATAGTGATTGCATCCCTCTGTCTGTGCCTCTGTATCTCCTGTATCAAGATTCGAACCGAAGTTTTGACAAGAATTTTTAAAGAATTTTCTACATACAGTTTTCTACATAGGACTTCTATGTAGAAATATTAGAGGCCTGCTAGACCTGAGAGTCAAAGAATCCTGAGAGGGTAGCATTTATAGACATTTGGTCATTGGTAAAATAAATAGCCATCACCCTCTAAAGTTGGGGAAAAGAAATAGAGCAAAGGAAAAAGAGAGATAGAGATAAAGAGATAGAATGTCAGGGGTCAGGCAAGAGAGCAAACTGCCTCAAAAAGTTGACAGCCAGATTCTAAAGCAAGATGATACCACATCCTGTTCATAAAACTGCCACTGAACTTTAAACAACTTCTAGAATATCTGTGATTATCAGGTTTCAAACCCTCATGAAAGTAAGAGGTTGGTTCTATTCTCAAATAATTTGAGAAGAGCAGTAAACTAAATCTATTTGTAGCAAAAAAAAATGTATATCCACAGTACCATTACAGATAAATTTATTCAGTAACCTTAACTAATATTAGGAGCTTCATAAAAAGAATGGCATATATTTGGGTGTTATAAGCATTTAAAAGAATTCTTTTGTACTTTAACATGTGATGATTTGCCTAACAATTTTAAATAGAAGAAATTAAAACAAAGAGTGAAATATAACCAATGATCAAGACCAGAAATATTAAATAAGTGCAGAACAGAAATGGTCCTGATATTGGTCTTCTCAGGCAATCAATAAGGGTATATTATCTTTCAGGAAAAGATGGAAGTTATATATGTGCATTTAAGATTACTTAATAAAAGAATACGAAAAAGAGTAAAATGGAAAAATTATACCTGAGAAATATAGAATCAGAGATAAAGAATTGCCATGTATATAACAGGTAAGTATCAGTAAATCTGAAGAAAAGACAAAAGAAATTCTCAAAACTGCATTATGATATAGGAACATACATTGAGCTGTAGGGCAAAATCAAGAAGTTTAACAGAAGTATGATCAAAATTCCTAAAAAATGAGAAAACAAAAAATACAGAACAAATGATTTTTAAGAATTTCCAAATGAAAGAACTACCAGAAACAAGAAACTCAGTAAACTCTCAAACACTTAGATGTATCATGGAGAAACTAAAATCCAAGGAAGTAAAGCAAATTTTTAGAAACAACCACAAGAGAAATACCTTTCATCAGAAACAATGGAGGTCTGAGGAAAACAGAAACACATTTTGAAGCAGATGTCAGAATATTGGCAATGAGGAATTGTTCTATGTCCAGCCAAAAGTCTCCTCCTCAAATTAAGCCAAATTAAAGGCGTTTTCTGATGAACACAAGGTGTAAGGATTTTTATCCAACATATTGGAAGTTTAAGATAAGTTTTCATGATGAAAACATGTGATAAGGAAGCTAAATATTTAAGAAGCATTGTACAAATTAGAAGATGTAAATATTCAATAACATTAAAATTAAACCCACCATAAACTTCATAACACCTTGATTGTTTAAACTAAAAGTGATAGATATACTGTGGAGTTGATACAATATACAGATTTAAATTAACATTAACCCCTCCCCCCAAAAAAGAATAAGGAAAGCTTATGAAGTAATTATTTCTCAAGGTAGACAGGAATAAGGTAAAGATATATACTGTAATCTCTAAGCTAACCCATAAAATTAATAAGGCAATTAAGTATAATAAAACACTAGGAAAATAAATTTGAAAAGTACTTGATGACTAAAAACAAGGCATAATAGAAGGAAGAAAGAAACAAGTTAAAAATCAGTGCTATGTGCATGTATGAATATGCCACAGTGAATTCCACTGACATAAAATTACTGAATCACCATCTCTCTTGGTGATCCATGAATCACCAAGAGAGATTTGAAAACAATAAACAAATAGAAGGAAAACCTGAGAGTAGTGGTAAGGGAGCACTGGGGAGGGAGAAGGTGAGGAAACAGGAAGTACTAAAGAATGAAATGAGGAAAATTATATTCCATGTATGTATAAGGACATTGAAATCAAGCCTGAAGTTATGTGTAAAGATAATGCCTACTGAAAAAATTTAAAAGGTTATATAAAAAATGTTGGAATGATAAAAAATGTAAAAGCAAATGCTGATGTATTTGACTCAGTCTCAAACATATTAATAATTGCCATAAAATTAACATGCAGAGATTGTCAGACTAAATAATAAATCGAGGATCCATTGTATGCTGTCAATAAGAAAATAGTTTTAAACATAAATATGTAACATATTTTAAAAAGGGATAGACATCTATATATTATGTTAAATATACATCTAAGAACCCCAGTATGCTTATATTGATGCCAAGTACCAAAATGAAACACCAAAAATAAAAGTAATTATATTAATTTTTTGTTTATGTAATAGTTATAGATGAAATAATTTAATTCTTTGGTCCTTGATCCACTTGAGTTAAGTTCTGTGCATTGTAAGAGACAGAGGTTTATTTTCATTTTGTTGCAGATGGATTTCCAGTACTCTCAGCACCATTTGTTGAAAAGGCTATCTTTTCTCCAATGTTTGTTTTTGGTGTCTTTGTCTAGTATGAGATAACTGTATTTTATGTGGGTTTATTTCTGTTTCTTTTATTCTATAACATTGGTCTATGTCTATTTGGTGCCAATACTGTGCTGTTTTGTTACTATAGCTTTGTAGTATTGTTTAATGTCTGGTATTGTGATACCTCCTGCTTCACTCTTCTTGCTTAAGATTGTTTTGGCTATTCTGGGTCTCTTATTTCTCCAAAGAATTTCATGATTGCTTTTTCTATTTCTAAAAGGAATGATGATGGGATTTTAATTGGAATCACATTGAATCTGTATAGTGTTTTGAGTAGTGTGGCCATTTTGACAATACTAATTTTGCCTCTCCAAGAACACGGAAGATCTTTCCATCTTCTAAGGTCTGCTTCAATTTCTTTCTTTAGTGTTCTGTGGTTTTCATTGTAGAGTTCTTTCACCTCTTTTAAGTTGATTCCCAAGTTTGTTTGTTTTTTGAGGCTTTTGTGAATGGAATAGTTTTCCTTATTTCTTTTTCAGAAGATTCATTACTGATGTATAGAAATGCAGTTGATTTATGGTATTAATTTGACATCCTGCTATTTTGCTGAATTCATTAATTAATTCTAGAAATTTTCTGGTGGAGTTTTTTGGATTCTCTTAAGTACGGAATCATGTCATAAGCAAATAATGATAGATTTAGTTCTTCTTTTCCTATTTGTATCCCTTTAATATCTTTTAACTGTCTAATTGCTCTGGCTAGAGTTTCAAAGACTATAAGCAAAGTAAGCCAATCCCCAAAAGCCAAAGGCCAAATGTTCTCTCTGATAAGTGGATGCTGATCCATATTGGGAGGGACATAGGGAAAATGGAGGAGATTTCATGGGGCAAAGGGGAGGGATGGGTGGGGAGGGGGAATGGGAGCAGGAAAGATGTTGGAATGAGATGGACATCATTTCTCTAGGTACATGTATAACCACACATCTGGTGTGATGTTACATCATGTACAACCAGAGAAATGAAAAGTTGTGCTGCAATTGTGTACAATGAATCAAAATGCATTCTGCTGTCATGTATACCTAATTAAAACAAATAAATTAATTTAAAATTGAATTGAAAACAATTATGAAATAGTAAAAGGAACAAATGACAGAGGATATCAAGAAATAAAAATTACTTAAAATATTGATAAATTAATAAATATAGTCAAGAAATACTAAGGTATATACTCAAGTGATATATGTAAGAATATACTCAAACATATATTCAAATAATATTCTTACTCAAGTAAGAACACTCAAAGTAAAAACTAGAGAAACACAAGTTTATATCAAACATAAGAAAGGAGACTTTACCCCAGAATCTAAACATGTTAATATAAAATAGCACTTTATGATTAATTGTATGCTAGAAAATGGAAAATTTGTGTTAAAATAATCCTTTAAAAGTCTCATAATACCATAAGAACAAAAGGATTTGAAAACCTAAAGACCCTAAATCTGTTAAATATAGTGAATATAATTAAAAAAGGTTTACACCTCCCTTCCCACTCACAACAAACACACTCATTAGAGACCTACATACCCTCAACAGGAAATCCTTTCAATTATTTAATGAAGAAATGGTGTCAATAGCACAAACTTTAAAAAGTATAGAATAGACTCCACTTATTTTATAAGGACTGAATAAATCTGATATAACTCCCCTGCCCCCAAATCACTATTGAATATAACTCTAAACATAAATGTAAAAATATTTGGCATATTAGCAAATTGAATTCAGCAAAAAATTAAAGAAACCCAGTAATGCTTAACTAGCAAGTACATTTAATTTTACGAAAATTAAAACCTATGGTTAAAAAAAAAAGTAATTAAGAAAGTAAATGTAAAGGCCAAAACAGGAGGGTACATTTGCAACACGTAGAGCTAACAAAATCTCTTTTACCCACCCAAAATGTAGACATTCTATCTGGGAGCCATGGAGCATGTCTGTAATCCCAGCAACTGGAGCGGATGAAGAAGGACAAATGCAAGTTCAAAGCCAGTCTCAGCAATTTAGTGAGACTCTGTCTCAAAGTAAAAAGAGCTAGGGATGTGCCTCAGTAGTAAAGTGCCCCTGGGTTCAACCCCAAGTACCAAAAAATAATTATTATTATTATTATACATATACATATATAATTATATATGTTTATATTATACACACACACATACACATGCACATACATTCTTGATATTTAAATCCCTTTGTCTCTGTGTCTTTCTTTTAGGGCATCTCAATAATAAAAATCATCCATACAAAACTATGGGCAAAAACACTCATCTAGACATTTCATAAAGACGTACAAATGATCAATAAACACATGAAAACATGACAAAAACTGTTACTAAGAAAAATAACATAAAAACCACAAGATAGCATGAATTCTTTTACAGGCATGAATGACTATGAGAACTGTAATCTAAGTAATTCACCTGTTGGCATGTCTGGGGGTAACTAAGGGAGGTGGGTCACTGGAGGTATGCCTGGAAGGATTCATCTTCTTTGAAGCTCCTACCTCTCTGCTTCCTGACCCTATCATGAGCTGAGCAGTTTCTTTCCACTGGGCCCTTCTCCCAGAATGTGCTGCCTCATCTTGAGCCTACAGCAGTGGAGATGGCCTTCTATGGATTGAAACTCTCAGCCCCCCAAAATCATTCCCTCTACTAAGTCCCTGTTGTCAGATATTTTGGTCATAGAAATGCAAAAGTTTACTTAAAACTCTTGTGTATCCCAACTTTTTACATTAGCCTCTATGTGAGTTTTAAAAATGTATTCTATATGACACTCAAAAGTACCAGATTACTTATATCTCTGGATGGAGAACTGAGAGAAAACTGGAGAGATTTTTCTGGAAATAAACATTAATTATTTCTCCTTTAATGCTCACAGACCAGTTTGTAATCTGATTTGCATGAGGAAGATAAGCTTCATACCATACTGCAGTCCCCCCTGTTCATGTTGCTGGGTAGTGCTTTCTCTGTTCTGTGTATGTGTAGATTTGTTTTCCAACTACTCTTTCACTTCTAGAAAATTGAAAGTATACACTATGTTCATTCTTTGTGATTCACCACCACAATCATCTCAATGAGGAATGTTGAAACAAATACATGGGCTTTGTCCACAGTTTTCAAGAAAAAATAAGAAGCCTTTTCTACAGAATTTAACAAGCTACATGATTTGACTTAATCTCAGGGTTCATGGGACTGCAATGATCTCACAACTATAAACAGAAAACAATTTTTCCATCTAATTAAATTGCATCAAATTTTTATTGGAATTTTGCCTTGGAAAAAATATTTCACTTCTCTAAGTCAATTTTCATATCTTTTAAAATATATACAAATCATAGTATGTCATAGAGAGGTTTTCCTAGTATTAGAAATCAAGTGAGGCATGTAAAGAAATTTAGTATTCTACTTAGTACTTACTAAGTTTTCAACAAATCTTAAGCACAAATGTTATTACCCATTACTTTTTTTATCCCTTTGCAAAATGCTCTAGGATACAACAAAATCTTAAATGTGCACTGCCTGTTCCATGATATCTTCACTCCAGTTAATATATGTGCTCTTAATTCACTCAAAAATCATATTTTTGTCTATCCTTCAGTAATCTGCTCTAACTTAAAAGTCAACTGGTCACCTTAAATATGGGCTCAATTTAGTTGGAATAAACTGCTAAGCTACTTTGTTATGATTTATCTCATTTGTCATTTCTATAGTGCTGCTAAATTTCAAAAATTGAAGCAGAGTTTTAATGTATAAATTGAAATTTTCCAAATACACCTAATTTGTCCTAAATGCATTCAAAACTACAGCAATGTAATGGAAATTCATATTTCTTCATAGGCCATTTTGAACATAAAGTAATAATTTTTTTTCAACATTGAATGATTCTCAATTGGCAGAAAACTTAAACTATAGTGGAAAACATCTTCACCCTATAATTTGGTTGGTTTGTTTATTCCTAAGGATGACCCATAAGTTAATTCCTTTCTCCTTCTGTTCTCAAAGTAAAATCAAAAGGTAAATCTCTGGTAACTGTATCAAATGGAAAAAGGTAACTGAATGTTTAAGAGAAAGGCCTAAATGAAGTTTTGTGACTAGAATGGATTTCATGTCTGAATTGCAAACTGTAACAAAGGTTTGCCTTCAGTTTTTATAGTCTAAACTTGGTTTTATTCTTATTTCAATAAGAGTGTATCATTTCATATTTTAAGTGTGATAGAATTGTTTTGATGTGAAAACCATTTTGATAATGTTAAGTCACATATCCTAATATTTTAATAGCCATGTTTTATTTATTTGTTTTTATGTCATACTGGGGATCTAAACCAGTGCTTCAAATCCATTAGGCAAGTACTGTACAACTGAGCTGCAACACCAGCCCCATATCATAATATTTTAAAATATATTTTGTGGTGTTCTTGTTGGTTTGACTTTATTTCAGTAGCAGCCTATATTATAGTTCCAGGTAACCTCACTATAGTTGGATTCTTGGTGGTTAAGTGTGCTGCTGTATTAGTGCTTCTTGAGTGAAGAAAACATTCTTCACTTAATGACAATTACAGATTTGTGAGGTAGTTGATAAATGGTATCTGAGAAATCATGGTATATGTACGTACGATGTAAGAAAAGAAGCATTGGATTTCTACCAGTTTCCTTAATGTCTTCCCTCTATAAAGTGGATGACATGTTCCAAATAGTGCTGTTCTTTCTGTCTGGGCTTTGAAAAAAGAAGATCTAGAATCTAGAAAATCATAGATGTTTGTTGTTATAATCTTAAGACATCTGAATATCTTAGCAGTTGGCTATGTCATCTTGAATTTTATTGTAAACCTCTTACCATCAATGAAAATTATCATAGGTTTGTATTTTAAATAAATAATTATCAGCATAATATTATATCATTTCTTAAATTAAATCTTGTTCATATTTCAAAGTTATATGATAGAATTTCATGACAGCATTTCATGATAATTTTTTTAATAGTTTAACAGTAGGGGTAAGACCACAGTTTGTTAGAAGCACATTTTATTTTTATTTTTCCCTGGGTTTTTCTGTATTTCAAAGGAGTTTACATATCCTGGTAATAATATGACAACAAAATTTGAAAATGATCCTCTTTGTCTTTTCTGTATTTCTTAATTTTTCTTAAACTCATAACACTTCTTAAATATAAGTGTTAAGTCTTAGCAAAACTTGTCTAGAATGGTACTTTCTAATTTTTAGCGAGCCATTCTCATAAAATTGCTAACTTTAAGACATCTCATGGTGCTGTAACATCATCTTTTGATTGGCACCCTCTTACACAATACTTTCACATTTAACTTTACTGTGTGGTAGTTCCTTCAGCTGCTTCTCATTGTACAAAACTGTGTGGATATAAGAAGAACCCTAGTTCTTCTTATATTGTGAGGGGAAAAGGCAAAGAAAAATATATATATACATATTGTCCTTATGATTTTACAAACTTTTATGTTGGATTCAAAAGGTAAATACATGTGTTTGATTTGCCATATTTACTGGATTTCCTTTCATAAATTCTTGCTCTTTGACATCAAGGCCCATATTAAATGGCACCTTCTCTGTTTAGATCCCTTGAAATCCACAGTAAAATAATTACTCCTTCGTCTGTGCTCTCCTGGCACTTTTTTCATCATGAAAATATGGCAATCATTACATTATATTTTAGCTATATTGAGACATATTTACCCTGATTTATAAATTGTGTTTTACTTCATAACATCTTATTCATTATAGAATACCATCTGTTATATGGTAAGTACTCAGTCAATTTTTGCTGAATTTAATGGGAATTCAAGAAATTGGCAGCCATCATACTCCCCCTTTCTAAATCATTAGACATGAGCTGGCTCCAGTTGATACTCAAATCTGTGTAGAAATGGTAAGAAAACTTTTGTCAAAATTCCAGGAGTAAGTTCTTCCATTTCATTGAAGATTTGAATTAACATTTGAAGTCAGTTCTTCCCAGTGCTTGGATTTTTGAGTACAGAAAAGGAAATCAGTTAGACTGCGAATTAGAAAAAGAAAGAAGTAAATAGCTTTACTTATTAAATTAACAGTGTTCCCATTGTGGAGGACTTATGGAATTGCAGATAGGCAATCAGGAAGTGGAGACACTATCAATTGACTTGCACAGGGATGAAGGTGGGGTGGGTAAATTGGTCTAGGGAACAAGTCCATTGACTTAACTAGGAATAAAAAATACTGTTAGATGAAGTTCAGTGGTAGAGGGCTTGCCTAGCATGTGCAAACCACTGGGTTCAATACCCAGAACAGGAAGTTAGAAAGGGGGTAGGGAGAATAAGAGAAAGAGTGAAAGAACAATTGATTCTGTGAAAGAATTAATATTATCTAGCAGTCATATACTATTTAGTTCATTTTATTTTTCCCTTTTACTACACAGTTAGTCCCTACTATCATCCCATATTTTCTATGAAGCTTAATTAAATATAAATCAGCTTTGAGAAATGAAAGAATGTTCTAAGTACAAAATAAGATCATATGGAACTATGAAAGTTTCAACATTCTGGAGAAGATGGTTTAAAGATATAACAGTCTCTCAAAGCCATTTATCAACCAATAGGAACCAAGCACCATGCTGGGGCAATGGAGAAAGAGCACTAAATAAGGCAGATCTGACTCCAATTTACAATTTACTCTGAAAGATAGATATTAAATGCGTACACTTAATAATTATTTTTTTTTAATTTTAAAGATATTCTTCTACTCCTGAGCCAGTAAGTTATTATTATTGTGATTGTCATGACTTTAGCAATGAAAGACAAAGGCAAGATAAATTGTGCTGTACAAGTCATAAAATATGTGATTGAATTTTAAAATAAGGAATCTTGCCAAACCCCTGTTACCACAGATTTATGTTCCACTTACAATAAATACCTATCAATAAAACTAATCATTTTACTTCCTTTTGAGACCTGCATTTATATTAACGTTATTCTCATGATGGTTATGGCAGACACCTGCTGACTTCACATTCTGAACTATCATCACCTCAGTGTGAGGATGTCAAGGCTTAGGGAGCTAGTGAGTTACCACACTTATTACTGACAGACAACATACATAAAATCTAGCATTTTGAAGGATTCAAAAGAGAAAAGAAAATTTAAAAAAATAAGAATAGATTAGGGTGAGGAATTTCCCATGAGTTATAATACAGAGAGGAAGAAAGTAAGAGACAAGAGAGGAAGACATAAAGAAGACAAAAGAATGAGCAATATTAATGCAATTAAAGAAGTGACTTGGAATCTAAAGAAAGCATAGTAAATGGAAATGAAGGGGAAATAAAATGGTTTTTGTTTGTTTGCTTATTTTGCTTTACCTCTGTAAAACTCCAAATTTGATTTTATTAAACAGTATTCGTTTGCTATAAATAAGCTGACATCCTATTTATGTCTCTTCCTCTGCCTCACGGACAGGCACACACTCACAGTTGAATTGGATTACTTAATGCTATGATTTTAACAGTAAGCTCTGAAAATATGTCTCTCTTAAGCTATATGTTTACCATTGTCTGATTCATCACCATGTTCAAACTTCATGTTCTTTCCAACTCAATTAAAATAAAACAGAAAGTATCTGTAGCTCCATTAAATTACTAATTCAACACCTGTCATTTTACCATATGTAAGAGACTAAAAATGGAGTTAATCCAGAGGGACAAAATAACTCAGGAGAGTACCTTTCCCTTTCATGTCAGGGGTAAGAATCCAGCTCAAAGCTGTGGTGACTAAATTTGCTCCCAACCCAGTGTTTCACAGAAGCATATATGAAAATGTGGAAATGTAGTTCTCATAGTTTGAAAATTCTTGTTGATTGGTAAATTCCCATGGGAGTCACTGAAAGTAATTGTTGGTGATGTTGAATATACAGAGCTGTAACTAATGGTGCATGGAAATGTCCTTCCTTCAGGTTTTCTTCTGAAAGATGTGAAGGACACTATTTCTGTGTTTTTAAATAATTGATATGTTGTCCCTAATAATATTTGAAATGATTAAAGATGGAAAATACTAACTACCCTGATTTAATGGTTACACACTATTCATGAATCTAATTATCACATTCTGTCCCAAAATTTCTACAATTGAAACGATACTTAAAAAAAAAAAAGAAAAGAAAACCAATAAGAAATTTTATATGCTTTGTGAATAGAAAAAAAAATTAGCCATGTGTAATCCAAGCAGCTCCAGAGGCTGAGGCAGGAGTATTATATGTTCAATGCCAGCCTCAGTGAGGCACTAAGCAACTTAGCAAGATCTGTCTCTAGATAAAATATAAAATATATTTTTAAGAGGCAGGAGGAGTGGGGGTGGGAAGCAGGGGTTGTGGCTCAGTGGTTAAGTATCCCTGGGCTCTATCCACAGTAACAAAAAAATAAATAAATAATAAATAAATAAAAATATTTTAGAATAACTTTCAGATGTAGCTCAAATCATGAGATTGAAAAAAGTTCAATAAAGCACTGAGTGAAATCAGGGCATGTCTGCGTTCTGTATTATTGAAATATATATATAAACAATCTCCCATTACTTGAGATTAAACATATAATTCGGAGCTCTTTTCTTTCATCTATATTCATAGGTAAAAATTAAATCCACAAACCAGAAGTTTTCTTCATTAAAGAGTATGGAATAAGATCAAAATAATGGATTTTTCCTAGTAGTATTTTCTTGAAAATTTTGACTTTATATATGACATATTTTCTTTCAATTATTTTCCAAAAAAAATGTATTAGAGTTAGTCAGAATGGACAAATGTAATCTACTCGTGATTTAATAATGACATGGAATCAGATATATTTAGAGATCAAACACAATTCAGTTAAACAGAGAGAACAAAGTCTAAATTTCTTCTGACAAGAGCAATGAATAGGAGAAGAAAAACATCCCACAAAACCCACTTTAAGATTTGTTTAGAATGTAAAAATAAGGGCAGTGTGACTGGAAAGAGATGTAAAGGACTTGGGCTACTTTTATGGTGGAAGGAAAATGGAACTTGGGTTGCATTTGTTCTTTGAAATTACCTTAATTAATTAATGTCTGGGTGGTTCCTGTTTGTTAAAATGTGTTTACACAACTGGATGTCTTAACAACTTGGATTGTCAGGATAAGAAATTTGGTAACCTCAGTAATGATAAGAATTTTGATCTGGTGCATATGCATGATGCATGTCAAAACTCCTTTTTTTTTTTTTAATCTGACCTTCTACTATAGCTTCTGAGTTTTATTTCCCTTAACTCTCTCAAGTCAATACTGAATTATAAGATTAAGAATTACAATGTGTTGTTTTCTCCAATTTTTCTACTTCCCTCTCATAGATCATTAATAGTCTCAACATTGTGGTCTCCTAAGAGCCAGTCTTGTGATTGATGATATTATATGTACATTATATTTGGGTTGAATTGGTAATAATTTGCTCTTCAAGTTCATCTCATTACCATCCTACAGATGATCTGGCGTATTCCTCTAGAATTCACCACCATAATTCAGAGAGATGAAATCTAAATGCATCATCTTAGACTTTGTCTGTATTATTAACCCTATAAGTTCTCACCATAGTTAATAGTGCACTGATCTGTTGCTACACTCATTCTATGACTTTTGTTTGGACCTTGGATCCCTAATTTTATATGTTCCACTTGGAGGAGTCTCCCTTGTAGGGAACTTCAAGATGAATTCAAATGTTCTTCCCCTGACTTTGATCATCCTCAACAGTGTGTCCTCAAAGAGAGTTTGATAAATTATCCTACTTAAAAGCATCTTTACCTTGGAATAGATATTAATTCTTCTCTAAAGATCCCAGACTTGTTAAATACAACTGTGACAAGCAACAGGATTGCTTTAGATTGTTTCTGGATCTTTCAATGAAAAAGAGCAAGATAAATAGAATTATGGGGCTGAACAATCTTATATAGAATATTTATTTTTCATTTTGCAAATGAAAAACCAAGACCCCACAGTAGGCATTTGATTATCCCTACATCACAAACACTGTACTTTGAGAAATGGAAAGCCTTTCCTTAGTCTCTCAATATAACCTTCTGTTGTCCTTGTTCAAGCTTCTCACTATACCCCAATTCCTACCAGTTTGGGCCATCTTACTCAGGCCCTTGTGAATGCTGGGCAAGTTCTCTACCACTGCCGCAGTCCAGCTGCAGCAAAATAACCGGAGGTGACGAGGAACTTGTGTACATTGATACAGCAGGAGTAGGAGCCGTTTATTGTAGGACAACAGAGGTATTTATACATTCCATACAACTTACCTTAATTAACATAAACTAGATACAGCAGTCAACCAATAAGAAATCTCCACACTTAATGGCTTGCTGGCACTACCTCATAAACCACTCCCCCTGGCAAAATACCAGGCGCCATCCTGACTTGTTTAAAGACTCTAACATACCACTGAAGTGAGTGATTTTCCAGACTTTTTCTAAGATTTTTATTTTGAAGCAGAGTCTTTTTTAATTGCCTAAGCTGGCCTGGGCCTTGTAATCATCCTGCCTCAGTCTCTGGAGTATCTTGTATTATGGGTGTAAACCAGCATGCCTGTCATTTTAATAGGCAGTTAGTACTGTTGTTGTTATTGTTGTTATATTATTAGTAATAGTAGCAGAATAGTACTAGTAGCAAGGATTGAAACCAGGGCCTTGTGCATTCCAGGAAGGCATTCTGCTACTGAGATACATCCTTAGCCTATTTTAATTATTAATTATCAATCATATTGTCACATAATTTGCATATATAATGGTTAAATAAATCGTTAATGTGATCAATCTTCCCTAATATAAAATTGCTTGAGCAAAAACCTTAATGTGAAAATTAGATCATTTTCTTAGGCTATATTTTGAAATGAAATTGCAAAATAAGAATGTTAACATTTTAACACTTTTGCTAAATATTACCAACTTTCTTTTTTTTATTGTTGGTCGTTCAAAACATTACATAGTTCTTAATATATCATATTTCACAGTTTGATTCAAGTGGGTTATGAACTCCCATTTTTACCCCATATACAGATTGCTGTATCACATCAGCTACACTTCTATTGATTTACATATTGCCATTCTAAAGGGGACCAACTTTCTTTCTAATATCATCTTTCTTTTAACATACTCACATAATAATTTTATTAGAAAGACATTATCATTATACCTTAATAAGTATTTTGAACTTTGTTTATTTTTATGAGGAAAAGTAAGATCTTATTTTAATAAGCATAACATGTGTTATTATTTAGGCTGTACTAAATGATATCATAGTAATTAGTTACATATAACTATTTAAATTGAAATTTACTACAATCAATGATTCAGGTCTTAAATACAGGAATCACACTTAATGTGTTGAATAACTACATGTGCCTTGTGGCTATTGTTTTAGATATGGCAGATATGGACCATTTCCTTACTCACAGGTAGCTCTATTGATAATGTAGCTCTTTGTTATTAAATGCTCAAATTTATGGAGAAGGAAGTATCTGAAGCTTAATTATAGGCTCATTCTCATATATATAGGAAGTGGATAAGTCAGGATTAAATAACATCAACTAATTCTATATAGTGTTATGTATAATTTTAGTATGTTTCCCAGCAGTTCATGCATTAAAACCTTGGTCCACAGTATGGCAATGTTAAGGTGGTGGAAACATAAAAAGAAAAGTTTTAGGGGAGATCATTAAATCATGAGGAAGGGGACCACTATCAAAAGAGATTAAAGTAGTCCTTCCAGAACCCTGGTTAATTCCATAGAGTAAGCCTGGCCCCTGAATCTGCGTGGTTTTCTGCCTCACCATGTGATACCCTCACCTCTCTCTCTCTCTCTCTCTCTCTCTCTCTCTCTCTCTCTCTCTCTCTCTCACACACACACACACACACACACACACACACACACACACACATATTCTCCAGCCAGGATGCCATCTACAATCCTGTGATGTAGCCAAGGAGAATTTCACCAGAAGTCAAATTGATGAAAGTCCCAGTTGTTGACTTTTAGCCTCCCAAAGTGTGATGTAAATAAACCTGTTTTCTTTAAAAGGCCTAAGGTGTTTTGTTATAGTAACAGAAAGTGGACCCAAGCATGATTTATCTTTGAATGATTTTTTTGAAACTGATAGTAAGAATAATATTGACTTTTTCAGTCATCTGTGTTTTGCATATTTTAAATTGTTTAATCACATGGAATAAATATCTACTAAATAAGTGATATATTTCTGAATAAATGATATTTATATTTCTCTCATTAAATAAAGTTTGTATTTTCTTTCTAAATTAAACCTTTATTATCACAAACCATATATTCCACCATCATCAAATGTAGTATTCTAAGAAATGGAATTTACTCTTACATTTCTACAAAAAAGGATCCTGGGTTGACACATTTGTTTCTTTTTTCAGTATGACTTTTTTTATTTTAGTGACAAACAAGTTTTGAAATTTTGGAAAATGGAGAAGTAATACATGAGAAGGATATGAAAGAAAGACATAAAATACGACTGTATGAATGTTCTTTATTCAAAACTTTACAGCTACCAGAACAACAAAATTGTTGTCACATTTAGCAAGATAAAATTTGTAGGGTTTAGAAAAATAGTAACTTACATGTTTATATTCAGTGTTCTTTAGAAAATATATGGTGAACAAACTGAGTTGTAATGAAATTAGGGTGTGGGTGCTGAATTGTGTTAGATAACTGAGACTGATTCTTGTAGAAAATGGCGTTTTAATTGTTTATGTAGTAATATAATTTGATAATGAGAATTTCAAAAAATATTATACTGTTATATAACTGCCATATTAACTGAAGCAATAAAGTTCTATGCCAAATTAATTTTAATAACATCACTAATATAAGCATTTCTATTCTTTTTTATTTCTAAGAAATATACATATCTTAGTGATATTAAAACTCACAGAGTCACTTTTTATTTTGGGAAAAATTCAAGTATGTTAATGATTAATATTTGTAAAATAATTATATATTTATGCTCATATCAAGGGTAGCTATTAAGAACTGGTCAAAAGATTGATATATTTTGCTATTTTTACAGAAAAAGAGAAAAAGGAAATACACACACATTCTCTGAAATTTTGCAGGGCTTTTAACATTATAATAGTGACAGTCAATATAAGCAGGCTTTTTACAAATAATTTTTAAGACACTGTTTTTAAAAGGCACCATTTCAAAATACAAACTCTTACTGACTATTTGTGTATGATAGACCATATCTTTTTGGTATCTTTCCCACATTTTAATTGGTTGTGCTTAGAGCTATATAACAGCCTTGGCCAGAAAATTATCTGGGGAATAATTTCCAAATGTCTTTATGTTATGGAAAATGACACTTATCACCTTATTTTTAAACATCAAAAAGTTCTTGAGGTCTTGCTACTCACATCTTAACAAGTGGAAATGGAGTTTATGTTCTTGATAATAATAGAAAGCTCCCTTCTCCTCTGGCATGAAACACTTTTGCTCATACTTTGTATTCAATGAACTGGAATTTATAGAAATTTTAAAAGTTAGACATGCAGGGCAAAATTGCAATAAATGTTGTTGATAATGTTTTGTTCAAACAAAGCCATGTTAGACACTTGTACTTCTACAGTCTGTTAAAACCCATAGCATTGTCTGAATAGAAAAGCAGATACACAAAGGGTTGCTATCTTACTTCTTGTAAACTATGCTGAAAATGTCTTTTTGACTTGCAAGGTGATGCAGATTTAGACAGGTGTGCTTCCATGTTGAAATCCTCCAGAGATTAACAATAACAAGAGCTGCCTCAAGGTGTTCTTGGTTCCATTTCACCACTTCACCATCTGGGTAGACATACGAAGATCAGTTCGGCAGATTTTGGAAATGATTATTATGGAGGTTATACTTTTTAACAGATGATTTTTTGTTTTGCCACTCCTACATAAATGTAAAACAGAAAATATGTTCAAAGCAGAGACAACTATGGAGCCTACATATTTAAAATTTCCTCTCCAGTAGATAAAACCACTGCAAAGTGAGTTTGACTATGTCCAGTCATAGCATGAAGGGCACATTTTAAAAGGTGTGTGCATTAGTGTGATGTATCGTTCTCTTTGCCCCCCAAAATAAATTACTCACTTTGAAGATAAATGTAAATATAAGAGCGAGCAGTAATGTTACTTGATAATTTAATTCTCCTTCACTGGGTCCTTGAAACTTCTTACAAAGCACTACAATGATTTAGAAAGATTTAATGCATAAAGTATCCAACCATTGCATTATTTCAGTAGCTTTTCAAAATTATACAAGCATTGATTTTAAAACATTTGCGTTCATGTTTTGTATTTACATTTCCTCTTGTGTAGAAGGAATTATCTGTAAGATGAAGATGACTCTAGTGTCTAAAATTTTTCTAGGGTGTGAGGTTTATTTCTAGATGGTTTGCATACTTCTTTATAAACAATAACTGAACACTCATTAGAGTCTTCTCCTGGATTTAAACAGAATTTTCAAAGTAGAAATATATGATGATAGTTTTGACTTTATCCTTGAATATATATTTTACTTAATACCTTTTCAGACTTCTCAAATTTTACTTCATTCATAGAACAAGTAATATGATATTTTAGGAACATAGCAATATACAAAATTGAAATTTTATCACATGCTTACATAGGATTTGCATATGCTAGGACAGTTTCTGCATGGTTCCTTAATTGAATATTATTCTCTGGCATTGGATCTAAACCATTGGATCTAGCCTTCTCTTCATGGGACATTTGGAAATATCTAGACAAATATTTAGTGACATCTAGAGTGGTGGCTACCACTGGACTCTGGCTGAGAAGTACCCAGGAATTCTGCCAGCATCCTACAATAAAGGCATCCCCAATTCCAATGCAAATGCTTAAGCAGATCAAACTGTCAACATTACCAAAGTTGAAAACCCCTACTCAAAAGTATGTACTAATATGTACAAAACTCAAAATGTGACAAATAAATTATGTACAAGTAAATTGTTAAGAAGCCCAGAATCTTAGGATAATCTGTCATGACGTATTTACACCCACATTTACACATACAAACATATATTCATGTATAGACTATACTTATATACGCATGTATGTTTAAATGTGGGGTGTGTGTGTGTGTGTGTGTGTGTGTGTGTGTGTGTTATTTAATGTTCAGTTCTTGATATGTGACTCTCTTTGCTCCTTTGGGATAACTGATTTCTCCCTCAGTTACTAAAATACTGTCTATACGGTATTCTTAAACTTTCAACTAAGTAAATCCACAATATTAAGTTGGCATAGTCTTTCACTTCCTGATCATAATGGCAAATACATAAGGTAATTCCTTTCTATTGGAGGTTTATATTTAGAACAGCATTTTTTTCATCTGTCTTTCATATCTCTGGATTGTTGATCTTTAATCGCTAGGACATATTTCTCTTTTAAATTAGACATTTTTCATTTTCAACATAAAATGTTACCTTAAAATATTTACTAAAATATAATTGCTGCTTGATAACTCAATATACTTTCATTTGATTAAATCATAACTAAGAGACAGCTGTCATAATGTTAAATAGTAAATAGAATTATCTTTATCTTCCTGTACATGCCAATACCATTCAAAAAACAAAACTCCTCACCTCATCTCCTGTGTCTAGAAGGAAGCAAATAATCTACTCTGAAAACTGGTCATATACTTGGACAAAATTGTCTAATTTATTTTCAGTTTCTGTCTCGAATATGATTACAAATACTCACTGGTAGCATCTCTGGATACTAAACAAAAATGTAAAGAGATTCTGCTCCTATTTGTCAAATGTGAAGAGAATATTACTTATTTTTCCTCATAATTATCATTAAATAAATCAAGCTGGATGCAATGGTTCATGCCTGTAATGCCAGGGCCTCTGGAGGTTGAGGCAGAAAAAGATCTGGAGTTCAAAGCCAGCCTTAGCAATGGTGAGGCCCTAAATAATTCAGTGAGACCCTGTCTCTAAATAAAATACAAAATAGGGCTGGAGATGTGATTCATTGGACGAGTGCTCCAGAGTAGTCCTAAATTCAACCTCCAGTACCTCCCCCCCCCCAAAAAAAAGAAAGAAATCAAAGATTGTTGAAAATATAATAAAGGGGGATTTGTAGAGTACTTTAGTCAGAGGTACTGATAGTTATATTGCAGAATATGTGTGTGTGTGTGTGTGTGTGTGTTAAACATATTTAAATGGCAGACTGTATAATGAGTCAGTTGTAATACCAAAGTAATCCATTTAAAGTGTTAGGAAGGGGCTAGGGATATAGCTCAGCTGGTAGAGTGCTTGCCCTTCAGCAAAAGGCCATAGGTTCAATCCCCCGCACCACCAAAAAAAACAAAAAAAACATCTAAAGAGCTGGGAAGCCATTCCCAATTGAACACAAGTATATTTTTAAGACTATCACATGAAATAAATTTGACTTCCTGTATTCATTTCACCTTTAGTTTTTGTCATTAATTTGGTATTACCTTTATATTTATTTCTATAATATTTAGAAAATTCTCACCATATAAACCCAAGAAACTATGTTTTACTCTACATAATTTTTTAAATTGTGAATTAACTGAAAAAGACAGATTTGCCTTGTTAAATACAAAACTTAAGTATTATACCAAAGATGGAAAGATGATAATTTTACCTTTACAGAAACCATTCAGTATCATACATGCTAAAATTATGAGAGAAAAACTAATAGGAAATGGGCAAATACAGACAATGAAATAATGTGGCAAAACTCAAATATAATGTGGGTATCTTTGTATCCTCTATAATATTTTTCTTAGGTTGTTATTTCAATGGAAAGAACACCTTTAAAAAATGAATTAAAAAGTAAAGAATTCTCAGAACTCATACACTTCAACACAAACAACATTGAGAATATCATCAAGATTGCAGATGGTTTGGAGAAGAATATTGGCAGAATTATAGTTAAACAGATAGTAATCTGAAATCTAGGTATTTCAGGCAAAATTTCATGCATGGTAAAAGGCATAGAAGTGAAAAATTCATTTTATCTATGGAAAGGATTACTTGCGTGTTAAGTACAAACAAAGGCTGAAAAGATCTGGTAATCCTTTGGATGCTAGTATTACTATAGATACAATAAGCAATGTCT
This sequence comes from Ictidomys tridecemlineatus, assembly GCF_052094955.1. Taxonomy (NCBI): domain Eukaryota; kingdom Metazoa; phylum Chordata; class Mammalia; order Rodentia; family Sciuridae; genus Ictidomys; species Ictidomys tridecemlineatus. Next base: position 89,171,018 of record NC_135484.1, on the reverse strand, counting down.
AGATAACAAAGTTGTATTTTGTTTTTGTTTTTCTGTTTGTTTGTTTGTTTGTTTTAATGTCTGGGAGTAAAAATAAGTCAGCCTGCTTTTAAGAAAGAACCATCTGATAGTATGAAAAATATTTGAAGGTGAATGTACTCAATTCTGGGATACAAGTAAAATAACTATTGCCATTATCTACAATGAACACGATATGAATTAGAACATTCTGCTGTTAAAAGATTCCACTATAGATTATTAAAATGAAACTAACCTAAAAAGGATAAAGTAAAATTTATGTTTTATGTTTTAACAATTATTATGTGAAAGTAAAAAAAATAAACAAAAATAAAATTTGTTAGAGAATTACAAAACAAATTGCTAAATTTGCTATGCCTCAAAGATAAAATCCAATTAAATTTTAAGATACATCAGAAAGCAATGAAAAGAGCATTAAAGAAAAGTAATAAAACTCACAGTTAAATTTATTTTCAAATGTCATCAAAATCAAAATAAAGAAGTATGGAAAGAAATGCATATTACCATTATAAAAATTAAATAAGAAACAAGAATCAACCATAAAAATGTGAAAGAAATCAATAAAATTAACATCTCAAATTATGTATAATTTTAATGCTAAAATGATTTAAAATATATTTTTTTTCAGAATATTTATGAAAGAAGTCAATTACTTGTGATCAAAAAAATTTTTAATGTTATAGGAAAAGAGCAAATTAGATTGGGACTATAGGAAAAAACTCAATAAGAGATGTATAAGTGTAAAATAACCATATAATTATACTACATACATTCTACAGCCAAAAGGAGAACTGCGAATAGACAATATCTACTAAGATTGAAGATAATACACATTCTAACATTGAGACATACTTTTGGGCAAGATACTTTATAACAATCCAGATGAAAGAAATGATGACTACTCAATTTAGTTCACAATTTAGCACAAGTAGTTTCTGATAAAAATAATATGTGGAAAATATCAGACAAACATTATTGATCAACATGGAAACAGACATTCTTAGAAATTAGAAAGTTTAGAAAACCAATTCTAGGTGTTCATAAATAATGATAAAAATGGAGAATACTGAAGAAATGTAATGCACATCCTTTTAATTCATTCATTCATTAAGTTAAAAAAAAGATAAAATGTGATTATGCCAAAATTATTTAAATTTTTTCTTTAAATGTAATTGTTTCTCTTTATAATTCAACATATGTTTATTCTGATTAAAACTATAAAAAATGTTTAGACAAAAATTAATAGAAGGTAATTAATTTACTAGAAATTAAAAAGGCAGAAATTATTTTAAATGGAGAAATAATTAAGTCATTCCTATTAAAAAAACAAGAACAAAATTTACTGTCTTTTATTACAATAATTTAATACTATTAAATTCATAAGGGAAAAAGAAACATACATATGAATATTGAAAATATCAACAAATACATTGCTGTTGATTAAGTTATTTCTCAGAGCAAACAAATATACTACTGTACACAGAAAAATTGATCAGAAATCAGAGAACATGTTGAGATGTCTTAATATAAGATAATGTTAAATATTATAATCTCTTTCAATAATACTTAACATTGTAATTGTAAATGTCATATTCAGTATGATACAAAGAAATACATGAAAGCCAATTTTATAAACAAAGTCAAGACAAATAATAGCAACTATGAAATCTTACTGAAGTCAGATCTGGAGAAATTACAGTGCATGACATATTACTGGATTACAACATTCTCAAAGTTAATATCTAAATTTGATAAAATTTTAATAGAATTTCCACATCAAGGATGGTAAAGTCATATTTAATTTCATATGAACACTTAAATTATGATAAGATCCAATACCATTTTATAACAATAACAAAAATAAAATTGGAAGGAGGAGTTACCAATCAGTTAATAAAACATATTACATAAAGTTTCCTTATGGAAATGAAATATTGCTTTAGGAAGAGAAATTACATTGATGAAGTACAATGTGCAAAACTATTTTTCAGTGTATGTGAATATCTAATATATAGCAACAAAGCCATTGAATTCAATTTGGAGAGAGATTGTTAATTTAATGACTCTTGCTGGCACGATAATTAGCTATCTAGGAAGAAAATAAAGCCAATTCTACTTTCATTGTATGTGAAAATTTTTCCTTTAAATGTAATTGTTCTCTTTATAATTCAATGTATGTTTATTCTGATTAAAGAATATGATTAAAATAAGTTTTATTTTAAAATAGAATAAATTTTTTAGGCCAAATGTATAATCTTAAGTATCCAATGCATCATTTAAGTATAATTGGATCAAAGACCTTATCATGCAAATGAATGGAAGATAACTATATCAAAATAAAATCTGCTTGGAAAAACATATAGACTATCAAAAGAAAAAATTAATTGACCCTATATATGACAAAGTTATAAAATCCATCATCAACATAGAAGTTCTTAATATTACTGAGATAAAGTGCAAAAAAATGAGAAAAGAATACAAATAGAATCTGAATATGTTTGATGTACTTTGGAAACAGCCCAAAATTAAAGTATTCTCAAAAATCTCATTTCTCCTTCATTATTTAAAAAATCAATGATTTGTGAGTTCCTATGTTATCATAAATATGAAAAATAAGATACCTATAAACTGTTGTCCCTAACATAAACCTATTTTTTTTTTGTTTTTGTTTTTGTTTTTGTTTAGATTTTTTGTAAAACCAAAGTATTTTATCTTAAAAAAGCACAAATAACTCTCTCATCATTATCAGATATGGGAATATATACCATAGCAAAAATATACTATCATGTAAAAATTATAGTGACATCACTTATTACAGCCACTTTTATTATAGCCATTCTAATAGAAAAAGAAAATAGCTTTTTTTTTTTTTTTTGCTAGAGAATACTCAAAACCATCTAAATGCTTACCAGTTAGAAAATAATAGAGAGAAATTTGTGTCTTGGAATAGCTGTTGTCACAATGAAAGGGACAAGTTTAATCTATAACATTTTACTTTAAAAGATGCCTCAGTTCATTTTCTGTTGATGTAACAGTACTTAAGACTGGCTAATGTATCAAGTTAAAACGTTAATTTTTGATCACAATCCTGGAGGCTAGGAAGTCTAATATAAGGTCCTATTATTTAAGAACCTCATGGAGAAAAGTGGAAGCGCAAGTAGGTATATGTGAAAGTGGCAAAATAATAGTGGTAGCTTCACTTTACAACCCTTTTTCATGGTACTTAATATATTTCTTCCAGAGAGAACTATGGCAAGAAAGACATCCATTATTCCCTTAGGTTCTGACCCATGACTGAAACACCTCCCATTAGGCCCATGTTTTAGTTAGCTTTTTTGCTGCTGTAACGAAAAGACCTGAAATGAACAATTTAAAGGGAGGAAAAGTTTATTTGGTGTTCCTGCTTTCAGGGGTCTCGTGCCATAGATGGCCAACTACTTATCTCTGGACCCAAGGTAAGACAGAACACTATGACAGAGTAGCATGGCTGAGGAAAACAGCTCAAAATACTGCAACAAGTACACAGAGATAATCCTTCAATAGGAACAAAATACAAACCCCAAAGGCAGGATTTTAGTGACCTATATTCTCTAGCCACATCCTATCTGCTTTCAGTTGCCACCTACCTAATCCCTATCTGGGTATTAATCCACTGATTGAGTTACAAATATCATTATCTGATGATTTGACCTCTAAACCTTCTTGAATTTTCTCATACATGAGCTTTGGGGTATCTAAAACCATAATACCCCGCCTCCTAACATTGCTGCACTGTGAATAAAACCTCAACATGAATTATTTTGATGGCATTGCAGAGATAACTCAATGTGTTTAAAAATGATAAAAATATTCATTCAAGGAACATGCATATAATATTTTTATTTAAAAATAATAATTTATATATGTGTATTAAATGTATTTATGTATTTAATGAACACAAAATATTATTCATCTCTTTATATCAAGCCAATAATATTGGTCTCTTAAGGATAAATAGATAAGCAAAAAAATAACAATTAAAAAAATAAAAATAAATCTGTATAAAACTTAGAAAATTCTCCAAGATTAAAAGATTAAAATGAAATGTGATCCAATTTCTAATCATATTTTATGAGTTTTTATTGATAGATTTATGGAAGTACTGGTCAATCACTGGCAGTAATTTTTCTAGGTGAATAAATTTTATTTAATATAAATTTTCTTCTATAAAATTTCCCTATTGCTTGATGTTACTAAATAGTTATAAATATATCAAATATATATTTATTATATATATGTGTATTATGTGTGTGCATATATATATGTGTTTGTGTGTGTGTGTGTGTGTGTGTGTGTGTATAAAACTTTTAGTGCCCAATAATATAAATTGGGAAAAAAAAAAGAAAGGAATATTGATATACTTGATTAGGGCTTTTAGGATAAAATGAATAATGGAAATAGGTAGAAGAGGAGATAGGTTACTCAGGCACCATGGCACATGCCTATAATGTCAGCCACTAGAGAGGTGGAGACAGAAAGATCATAAGTTTAAACTTAACTTTAGCAGTTTACCAAGAATCTGTCTCAAAACAACAACAATAATGATAATAATAATAAAATTAAAAGGAGGAGTAGGGTCCTGGGGATATGACTCAGTGGTTAAAATCTCTAAGTTCAATCCCTATTATAAATAAATAAATAAATAAGGTAGAAGAAGCAGCTAAATGAGATTTTCATGGGCAAGTATTAAAGACATTGCTTTTTCAAAATAAGATTTAAATGCTGGAGAGAAGATAAAATACACACTTCTTTTTATTTTCAGACAGAAAGGAAAGTAGAAAAGCAGTGATTCAAAAGATTTAATGTGCATCAGAATTACCTGTGAGGGTTCTTAAAAACAAATAGTTTGGCCCTGCTCCCTCCTCCAGTTTGGAAGTCTGGGACATGGCTTATGTGCACCTCTAATAATAGCTTTCAATCCTGACTGCACATCAAAATCATTGGGGAAAATTCTAAGAATACTAATAGTTTAACATTATGCTAAACTATTCTCTATAGGTGAACTAGAGATAGGATGTTTTTCAGTCTTCATATGTCATTTTAACACATACCAAATTTGCAGAATAGTATAGTAAAGAAGGACTCAAGTACAATGATATTGGCCATTCAATAAAGGAATATATGAAGATATTTGCTTGGGGAAAAGGGCTTTGAGGTGATATTAAAGTTGTCTAATAATTTTAACATGATCTAAGAATCCTGAAAGCTAATTTAATCTAGGGTTGGGACAATTTTTCAGAGTAACTAAATTCCTATAAAATTTTGAGACTGATAGATATATTCTACTTGTGCTGTCCCATGCAGTAGACATGGTCCATGTTTGGCTCGTCAGCACTTGCAATGTGGGCCATGAAAGCAAGAACTGAATTTCTTTCTTTCTTTTCTTTTAATTTGTTTATATATAAAACAAATAAAACAACAACAAAAAGAGAGAACACTTATTAATCTAATAAACTGTGGTTTAGACAGAATATGTATATGAGTATGTGTGCATGTGTGTATGTGTGTATACACACACACACATATATGTATATATATATTTGGTATTGGATATTGAATTTAGGAGCACTCTGCCACTGAGCCACATCTCCTGCCTTATTTTGTATTTTATTTAGAGACAGGGTCTCACTGAGTTGCTTAGTGCCTTGCTAAATTTCTGAGATAGGCATTGATCCTCCTGTCTCTGCCCCCCATTACAGGCATTCGCCACTTCTCTGGGCTGGTCAGAAAATCATTTTAACTGCAAGTTAGCGTGCAGAAGGAAGTTATTATTATTTTTTGGTTTAGACATGTGTATACAGAACAGTTGTTACTTCTTTGTTTTTCCTACATTGACTATTTTCCTCAATTAATCTGAACTTAATTCAGCATGCTCTATGTATGTTTACCTTTCCTGTCTATGTTATTCCTAACTCTATCTATGCTATTCCTTTTAACAAATGGGAATTGTGTATCCTTATAGTGCTGGTGATGAGAATCAATACAGGCCAAGTTCCATTCTACAGTTGTGAAGATTGAATACCCAAGAAATACCAAGGCTAGCATAGAAAGCAAGTTTTATTTAAAGGATAGAACAAAGATAGACTTCTCTGCAAAGAAGGGTTCCCAGAGCTGGGTATCCAAAGAAGTGTGTGTGGGCGGTGTCCTACCCCTTTTATACATTGTAGATTTCCTTTGTTCTCATGACCTCTCCTCCTCCATCCTGAATAGGTGACTAGTAACCATAAGGTGGGCAAAAAGTGAAGTGAAGGGAGAAGGCCAGGAGGCCTTAATTAGCAACTCCTACAACTTCCTGCAGGGAAGAACAATTCCCTGGGCAACAGGATGAGAAGGGGGAAGGGCTCTGATATATCAGCACTTTATTTCCTTTCCTTTCCAATCAGCCCCCATCTTCCTGACCAGACCCAATTATTTATTACCTTCACTGACTGTCTTTTGTCCCCTTGTCTCAAGTTCTTATACAGTTCACTGCTAGATGCTGAGATATCATCCCCAGATTTCCATTTCCATTCAACTCAAACTTCTAAAATAAAGAAATTTCTAGTAATGTTTTCTGCCTAAACCTGACTAAATATCTTCATAATTTAGAATCCTGGCTTAATTTTTGGACATAGAGAAATATTTACATCCATTCTGCTCTATAATCAGTATAGTTGTAGAGATGCAACTTATATCTCTAGAATTATAGAACTTAGTATTCCAATTTAATTTTTGAAAAATATTTTCAATGTATCAAAAATAATTTGAAGGCACATGATAGCACAATATCCCACTCCCATCTCTATGTTCCATACAACTGAACAAAACACAGATATGAGTTTTATGACTATCATCTTTGAGATTTAAATATTTAATATTCAGATTGTTACAGAAAATATGGAAAAATACAGAAATTATAGTCCTAGAAGGAGATAAGCAGCACTTACAGATGTAGAGGAGCAAGGTTTATTCAGCACCAGTGTGGGCTCAGTGGGAGTCCTCTTCAAAAGCTTAGCCCAGTCCTTTGTTTTCACCATCTTTTATACAGTACAGACTCTCCAGGTTTCAAGACTTTCTCAGGAAAGCAACCTTGATTTTTCACTCTTTCTTCAGGCCATAGCCTGCCATAGCCACTAAGCAAGCATAATTACAGAAACTAGCAGCTTGCAGTTATAAATAGAGTTAAAAAGAAACATTTTAGGAAGGAGTTGCTGCTTCAACATGTCCACACATGCAATAATTTATCTGTCCATTGCACTTAACAATCACCAGTTGTAATGGTTGTATCTAAAATATCTGTCAAAGGCCACGTGTGGAAGGTTTGTTTGTCAGCTCAATTGAGAGGTGGTGAAATCTTTCGAAGGTGGGTTCTGATTGGTGGAGAGGACATGTCTTTCAAGGGTAAATCTTGTCTCCAGGCTATTTAACTCTTTTCATTTCCTGGCTGCTTTGTGGTGAGGGGCTTCTTCTGTCATGGGCTCCCACCCCCATGATGTTCTGCTGTACTTAAAGCCCAAAGCAACAGAATCAGCCAGCAATGGGCTGAACATCTGAAACCATGAGCCAGAACAAACCTTGCCTTCTTTAAGTTGTTTTTCATCTAACAGCATTGCATATTGAAATGTCTCTATTTAGTAATACATTTTTAAACTTCTTTTGAATTTATAAACTAATTTGACAGTAATTCCACCATTGTATTTTCTGTTCCTATGGGTTTGATTGGTTTAGAACCTCAAAAAGTAGAATCCTGTAAGAAGTAAAATATTTAACCATCTGCAATTCACTGATTCCACTTAGACTAATGTCTTCAATGCTCATACATGTTTCAACAGATGACAGAATTTTCTTCTTTTATGGATAACTAATATTCCACTGCAAGTATGTAACACATTTTCTGTAGCCATTTATACATTGGTAGACCTGTAGGTTTGTTTTACATCTTTACTATTGTGAATAGTGCTACAGCAAGCATGGGAATACAAGTATCTCTTTGAGTCACAACTTCAGTTCTTTTATATGAGAACTGGGTTTGCTCTATTACATGGTAGTTTAATTTTTTGAGAAAATATTATACTATTTTCCATAACATTCATTCCAATTTATAATCCTATCAACACCGTGCAAGGATTCAGATTTCTTCACATACTTGTCAACAATTGTTATTTTCTGTATTTATTTATTTATTTATTTTAACTAACAGTCATACCAACATGCATGGTTTTTATTTGCGATTCATTGTGGTTTTTATTTGCAATTCCCTGAAATTAGAGGGGGAAAAAAGAAAGAAAACTCTGGGAATCCTTTGCTTCACAGACACTCAAAATATAAAAATCACAATTACAACTTTCTACATGTACTAAGGCCACACAGCAAAGTCTTAATGAAACACAACATATGTATTTCAAATGTATTAATGTTGCTACTTGAAATCAATATATACATCTCAGTTCTTTAAATAAATAAAGCAGCAGGCATGGTGGCACATGCCTGAAATCCCAGCAGCTTCAAAAGCTGAGACAGGAGGATCAAAACCAGCTTCAGTAAAAGCAAGGCACTAAGCAACTCAGTGAGACCTGGTCTCTAAATAAAATGCAAAGTAGGGATGGGGATGCAACTAAGTGGGCTGGGCAAGTGCCCCAGAGTTTAATCCCTAGTAAGCCCCACCCCTCAAAAAAGTAGTATTGACTCTTGGAACAGTAATTTAATAGAATCTCATGCGCCTAAGCATTCCAGATAATTGATTTAATTGAGAAACATAATGCTCTCCACAAGCAATTTCTTTTAAAATCCTAGTTAAACAAACAACCCCTGTGTAAACTGGGCTTAACCTGACCAATAGTGTAACAGGTGAAAGTGATCATCCTTGCCCTGTCCCTGATCATTGTGTAAAAAGTGTTGTTTTTCTCTGTTGAGAATGTCAGCTGATTTATTCCTATTTGTTACTGATCTCTTCAGGAGCTCTTTTTCTTCATGACTTATTGCTATAGTTTGGAACTGAAATATCCCCCAAAAACTCATGTGTTGAAGTCGTGGTCCTCACTACAGTAATGTCCAGAGATGAGGCTTTTAGGAAAAGATTGGGTTGTGAAGACTTCAAACTCATCAGTGGATTAATTCACTTGATGGATCAATAATTTAAATGGACTACTGGGAAGTGATAGAAACTATAAGCAGGTGGGGCATGGTTAGAGAAAATTGGTCACTTTGGGCCTACCCTTGAGAAGTATATCTGTTAGGGTCTGTAAACAAGTCAGGATGGTGCCCAGCATTTTGCCAGAGCGAGTGGTTTGTGAAGTAATGCCAGTGAGCCATTAAGTGTGGAGATTCCTTATTGGTTGACTGCTGTATCTAGTTTATGTTAATTAAGATAAGCTGTGTGTAATGTATATATACCCCTCCTGTCCCACAATAAACGGTTTCCACTCCTGCTGCATCAATCTACACAAATTGCTCATCACCCCCCCCCCGGTTATTTTGCTGCAGCCGGACTGCAGCATATATATCTTTCTCCCCCTCTCCCCCTGTCCTCTTCTCCCCTTCTCCCCCTCAAAATTGACTTTTCTTCAAGTAGCATCCCAAATTAGCACCCTTTCTTTTCATTGCTTAGATTATGCCAAGTCAGAAAACAGTACCTAAGATAGTCCCACAAAATTCTGAATATTAGATATAATGTTCTAGTTTTTACTTTCCTTCCCTAAGGAGAAACCAGGAATTATGATTTTTCTCCTAATTACATTTCACTGTACAATGTAGAAAGTCTTTGGTGAGTTAGTTCTATAAATTATAATACTGGAGTTAAGAAGGCCAGTTCCCTGCTTTCTGGAAGTGCACAGATGTCTTAACTGGTTTCTGAGTTCATAATGAAAATAATTGATGCATTTATTATTATTACATCTGTGTTTTTGTGAAGCAAGTAAAATCTATGGTTTTCTATTCTATCATATTGTCCAGGTCTAATTATTGATATTATTTTTAACTTTCTTTAACAATTTCTTGTATCAAGAATAGGAAAACATATTGTAATTTATTATCCTTGGATACAGTGACTTAATGCCATGATTCATTTATTCATCAGTTCTAGTAGTAGCTAGTTATTACTGGGACTCCTTAGGATTTTCTATGGTAATATATCTTCTGCAAGTAGTATAGTTTTAATTCTTCTTTTCTGGTATGTATTGCCTTTATTATTTCCCTTTGCTTTGTTAAAATTTCTAGATGATCCAGTGGAATTTTGAGTATAATTTTTAGAGCCGATATCAATATATTTTTCTTAAAAATTTTACTATTGCATCTTCAAATATTATATTAGCAGTACATTATCTATAAATGTATATCACCTTATCATAATACCAGAGCAAAAAAGTTAAATTTTATTCCAAGATGCTAAGGGCTAGTTATGGTAATTGTGTCTTGAAAAATATATAATGTTTTTTCTCCATCTATTTTTATTGCCTAAAAAATCATTTTTATTTCTTCCTTTCTTTTCTTCCTTTTTCTTTCCTTCTTTCCTTACTTCCTTCTTTCCTTTCTTATTTCTTTCTTTCCTTCTTTCTTTCTTCTGATGTGCTATATTTGTGAAACTTAAAACTACCTTCCTAACTTACATCTGTAAGATATAATTAATGTATTATTGGATCCAATTTGATAATATTTTGTTTTAAATATTTTTGTTTTGATAATTATTGGTCTGTGGAATGGGTTTGATTTATCTTCTTCTTAGCCTAATAAGGGTATAAATTTAAACTTTTCTTTTTTTCTAAAATAAGTTTCTAAGATGAAGGCATTACTGTAAACACCATTTCTGCTATATCACATAAATTTTGATTATATGCTTTCCTCCTTATTCATTTTAAAATTTTGTAAGATTTCCACTTTGTGGGATTTAGGTTTATTACTAATTTTCTATGAGCCTCGGTTTTATTATGTGGAAACTGGATGAAATAATGACATAAAATTAATAGAGAAAAAAATAAAGTTAATTCACTACAAGTTGACCTTTCATATGCATCATTATATCTAGAGTTAGGTTAGCAAATTAGGAATTACAAAAGCTTTGTATTAGTAGAAATTTGAATTTTATATTAATATAGATTCCTTTAAAAAAATAAAATTGTATCTATATAAAAATCCTAATTAAGTGTATGTCCTTAGTGGATAATAGGATTTGAGTTATGAATTGAGGTACTTTCTCTAACTTCTTTAAATTTACATTAGCAATTCTACTTTTTAAAAAGTACACGTAGAGGCTACAACAGGAGGTCAAGCCCAGGGACCCAGATCCACCCACACCAACACAGTAGGCCCTTGTCCAAGCCTCCATGGGCAGGCACCCCCTGGAGCCCAGCCTCCAACACAGGAGAGCCTCTTCTGACCAGCAGACTAGTGGGGAATCCCAGACCCGAACCAGATTCATCCACACCGACTTGCACAGGACCCAGGTCCAGGGTAGGTTCCAGCTCATACCCCGCCTCAGCACCTTTGGCCATGATGTGAATGCCATAGCAATTCCACAGGGCATGCAATCAGTTTTCCATTTATTATGTACCTATGCTTCCACAAATTGGAATTCAAATGTTGGTCAGAAGTGAATTAGACAATCCTGGAATAGAAAAGAGAAAAGTAAACAGACCAACTATGATTAAATTGAATAATCTGTTCCTGGATAATCAGGTTACTATATACAGATTTGATGTCTAACTGGTACTGTTTCTCCTAATTTTCTCTTTAGTACAAATTTTGTAAAGCTCTTTCTTTCTATGACCTTTCAAAATCTATTTTATACTAAATGCCTTTCCTCTCCTTGAGACTTAGTTTAAATGAGTTGCCTGACAGATCATTTAGCACCATTTCCCCTGCTTTGCAATCCTCTCAAGTAGTGAGTTTACCTCACACTGATTCAGTTATTTTATTATCAACTCAGTCTTCAACAATTCCAATTCTGAAATTAGGTAGGGACTTCTATAATATGATGCCTTTCTCATTCAAAGATTCTCACTGGGTTCACACTGAAACGAATTAGATAAATTTCCATTTGTGTGTTTTAATGGAAAACAAAGTAATACCTGCTGCTAATACAGTGGTTTCTAAGTCATAATTAACTGTAAGTACAAAAGTGCAGACATCAATGTAACCTAATCCAATACAAGTATTTTTCTGTACAAGATGCTTCAGAGTACAACATAATTATTCCACTGTGTATCCAGATCCATTCCTATCAATTAGGAAGGTTTTTATGGTAGTTGGTCACACTAATAGTAATGAAACTGATTCCCAGTCTATAGAGCTATGTGAATGGCAGGCAGAGTTTTCAAATCTATCCATTTTCCCAAACTTCAACTCAACAGCTTTTTTCATGGGAAAAGAACATACTGTGCTGTATTTGCCAATGCATGCCCACATTTCCAATTATTGAGATATATAATGCCCCAAAAAACTCTGTATTATTCACTACTTAGAAATCCCATGGGTAAGTGGTAAATGAGGTCTTGTTCTACTTCTGGATATATGATTAGAAGTGGTAAATATTTAAGAATCACATTCATATTTTTCTTCATATGAAAACTTCTATTATGATATTATAGTGATTTAGGGAGAATGAGCTTAAAGTTTTCATAACCTTATGAGTTCTCTGATCCCTTCTCTACATTTTTAAATAATTCACATAACATTAAATCTACCATTTGAAATTGAAGAAGTCAGTGACATTTAGTACATTCATAATGCTATACAAGCACCATTTCTATCTTGTTCCAAAATATTTCTATCACTCCAACAAAACAACTCCTTCCTGATTAAGCACTTTCCAAACACTCCCACTCCTTTTAGCCCCTAGGAGCTCTCAATTTCCACTATATAGAATTATGTATTACTACTAATGGATTATTATATAGTTGTGTACCTAGTATGCATGAGGCCCTTGGGTCAATCCCCATCACCACAAAATGGAATAAATAAATAAACAAGCAGACAAATAAATAAATGTGTGTCTATGCTATTTAGTGATTAAAATTTCTCTTTTGCTATTCATTGTTTTTATTCAGTATACTCAAAATGCTATTCAAGTTTTATATAATATTTAACCTTGTGGCTGTCTTTTTTACATAAAAATATTTTCGAGGTTCATTCACATGGCCAAATGTATGAGTACTTTATTCCTTTTTATAAGTGAATAATATACCATTGTGTATATATATCATGATTTATATATAAAGTCATTATTTCAAGCATTTGAGTTGTCTATACTTTTGGGCTGTTATGGATTATGATGATATGAACATGCATGCCATTTACTTGTATGAATGATTTGAATTATTTGGGGCACATAACTATGAGTAGAATTTCTGGATCATACAACAGTTGTGTGTTTATATTTTTGAGTAAATCTCATTTTTTTTCCTATAGGAGTAGAAGCATTTTGCATTTCCACCAGCAAGGTACAGTGGTTCCATTTTTTCCACATCCTCATCAACACTTTACATTTTCTGTTTTTTTGTTCAATTAAAGCCATTCTAATGGATATGAAGAATGTCACTGAGGTTTTTATTGTATTCCTATTACTAATTTTCTTAGTGTTTATCTTGAAAGGATGTTGGAAGCTGTAAAATACTGTTTCTGCGTCCATTGACATGACATTGTAGGTTTTTTTTTTCCCGTTATATTAATGCAGTGTGCTTCATTGATTAACTTTTATTATGCAAAATTATTCTTTCATTCTTTGATTAAATTCCAGCTGTTGTAGTGCATATAAAGCTTTTAATATGTTGGGTATTCAGTTTGCTAGTATTGAGGATTTGAGCATCTACATTTATGATGGATTATGGTCTGCAAATTTCTTCTGTTATCTTTATCTAGGTTTGATATCTATGTAAAGCTAGCCTCAGAAAATGAGTTAGGAAGTGTTCCTGATCTTATGGTTTTTTTGGAAGAATTTGAGAACTAGTGTTCATTATTCATTGAGGTTTAGATAGAGTTCACCAGGGAAGCTTGGGCATTGTTTTAAAGTTATTAAATTATTGTTCTAATACCAATGCTTGCTATCAGGTTCTTTTGGATCAATTTCAGAAATTTTTAATTTTTAGGGATTTGTCTATTTCACACAAGCCTCCTGATATATTGACATACTTGTTCAAAGCATTATCTTATAAGCTTTCTATTTTTGGTAAGATTTATAGCAATATCTTGATATGCTTCCAATTTTATGTATTTGTGCCTTCTTTCTTTGACAGTATTCCTAAAGGTTTAGCAAACTAATTAATTATTTCAAAATAATAATGTGTTTCACTGAATTTATCAATTTTCTTTTCTCTACTTCACTTGTATTCATCAAATATTTATTTCCTCCCTTCTGCTATTTTTTGTTTTGCTTGCTCTAAACTTTCTAGTTGCTCAAGGTATAAAGTTAGATTGTTAATTTAAGACATTTCTTTTACAACATAGACAATTACTGCCATAAACTTCTCTGCTAGCACTACTTTTACTGCATCCTATAGGTTTTAGAATGTCATCTACCTGTTCATTTTCAAAAAGAATCTTCTAAATTTCCTTGATTTCTTCTTTGACCCATTGGTTGTTGTGTTGTTTAACTTCCATTTATTTGTGAAATAATCAATTTTCCCTTTTCTTATTGATTTCTATTTTTTTTCCAATGTGGTTGGGAGAATAATTAAATTTTTTCAGTCTTTTTTAAAATTTCAGTTCCTGTGTGGTCTTTCATGAAGAATCTTCCATTACACTTAAGAAGCATCTGTATGTTGCTTTGGATGAGCAAAATATTTTATGTTAGGTCAAGTTGATTTAAAGGGCTGTTCAGGTCCTTCAATTTATTGTGAATCTTCTGTCTAAATTTTATATGCATTAATGAAAGTGAATTATTGGATTGTCCAAATATTATTATTGTACAAATATGTACTTTTAATATTTTAATCTGTAATGTTTATGACATATTTTGGGCTCTATTATATGCTATGTATATGATTATAATTATAATTACTATACCTTATATGTGAATGGATCTTTCCCCATTATAACTATCTTTGTCTTCTAACAAGTTTTAACTTAAAGTCTATTTCATATGATATATTTTTCCTAAGTCTCTCTTAATTAACTTTTCCATGGAACATTTTTTTTTTCTTTCACTTCCAAACTTAACATGTCTTCATGTCAAAAGTTAATCTCTCGCAGGGCGCTGTAGCACATGCCTGTAATCCCAGCAATTTGGGCAGCTGAGGCAGGTGGCTCACAAGTTCAATGTCAGCATATGCAGATTCAGAGACACTTAGTAATTCAGTGAGATCCTGTCTCTAAAAAAAAACTACATTTAAAAAGAGGAGGTTGAGATGTGGCTCAATTGTTTAGCACCCCTGGCTTGAATTCCCAGTAGAAAAATAAATGGTCTTTTAAACACAGTATATACATATCAAATTGGATCTTGGATTTTTAAATCCAGTCTTCTAAATTCCTCTTTTTTATGAAAATTAATTACTTATTAGAAAGTGCTTCCCTCTTTCATTTCATTACATTTTTTTCTTTATATTGCATATATTTTGTCTTTTTTCCTTCATTATGTTTTTTTTTTGCATTTTGTTGATTTTTATAGTGTACTCTTCTAATTCCTTTCTCACTTCTTATGTGCATAATTTCTGTATATTTTACTAGTGATTATCTTGGAGAGCACAATTTATATATATATATATATATATATATATATATATATATAATCAGAACAGTCTGAATTAATATACAGAATATTTGGTTCTCTGCAGTACTTCACCCCCTATATCCTTTTTGCTACAAATTACATCGCTGTGCATTCTATGCCTAGTAACAGGCTTATGATTATTTTTCATTTGTTTTTTTAAAGCATGTAGGAAATAAGGTGTGTTGCTGCAAACTAAAAGTACAGTAATCTGGTCTTTTAAATGTATTCTTGTAATTAGCTTTACAAGAGAACTTCAGGTTTTTCGTATTGCTTTGAATTGTTTTGTAGTGTCATTTTTATTCTAAACAGAAGAAACTCCTTTGGTTTTCTTGTAAGGCAGATCTTCTGGCAAACTCTACCAGCTTTTGTTTATCTGAAAATGTTTAAAATCCTCTTTCATTTTCGCCATATGTAGAATTCTTTATTCTCAGTATTTCTCTGGGTACTTTAAGTATGTCATCCTACTGTCTTCTGTCTTCCCAAGGGGTCTGATGGGAAGTCAGCTGTTAGTCATTTTGAGGATCCTTTGTACATGACAGAGGCATGTCTGTCTTACTACTTTCAAAATTCTCTTTCAATATTTTGAATATATTGTATTTTGATGTAGCTTTTTATTCATACTTCTTGAAGGTCATTGAACTTCTTTGCTACATAGATTCCTTAAGATTTATTATTTCTTATAAAATTTGGGATGTATTAGACATTATTTAAATACTTTATTCGAATTTTTTCCCAGTCTCTTCTTTTGGAACTACCATAATAAGAATATTGTTTCACTTGTTGTGATCCTGCTTTTTCCTCTAAGTCTCTGTTCAGTTTTCTTCATTCCATTTTTCTTCCTTTTTTATAGATTGGATAATCTCAGTTTTCTCTGTTGAAGTCTGTTTATTCTTCCTTCTGGGCCCAAATCTACTACTGAATACATTTTTTTCTTTCAATTATTGCAGTTTTTGATTTTATAATTTATTTTGTTCTTTCTGGAATAATCTCCCTTTATTGACATTTGTATTTGTTCATACATCATTTTTGTTCTTGTATATGGTTTCCTTTAGCTGTCTAGATTGAACAGACTGAACTAATATAGACTTTAATCACAGGAACCAAGCTTGGCTGTTCACAGAAGGCCATGTAGTCAGTTAACTGATTAAGCTGTCAACAACAACTTAAGCTATAACCAGTGAACTAGTTGATTTACTCGGCTACTGGCAGTGCAGTATTTTTCCATGTCTCACTTCTATTTCTCTACAATTCCTGTCAGGTTGTTTGGAATTCTCAGAACTTGCTCTGGTTAAGGGAGCTACCTTATTCAAGAATAATGGTTTTGTTTAGTTTTGCTCAAGTAAAGTATACAAGTTTGAATGGTCCAGAAAATTTTCCTTTTAACATACTTCTGATAAAACTTGTTGACAGCCGCAATATACTATAAAAAATATTTTAATGTTTAATGATACCACTGTATGTACATTTACTTAAGTTAAAGTTACACATAATACCCCCCCCCCCATTTTTTACTGCCTCTTTTTAGTTTACATGGACAGTAGAATCCATTTTGACACAATAATAAAAGCTTGGAACATATCTTGTTCTAATTCAGTCTACATTCTTCCTCTCACCCCCTGCTCCCTTCCCTCTATGATCTTTCTGCCATTTACCCATAGTCATTTTTTTACTTAATTTTGTGGATGTACACAATAGTAAGATCCACTGGGGTATATTCATTTATGTATGTAAGAAAATTATGTCAAATCCATTCCACTGTCTTTTTCCAACCCCTCCCTTCTTTTTATTCCCTTTTGTCTACTCCACTTAACTTCTACTCTTTTTTTTTTTTTAAATTCATCTTGCCCTTATTGTGGGTTAGCTTCTACATATCAGAGAAAAACATTCAACTTTTGTTTATTTTATTTTATTTTTTGTGAATGTGGATGTGTGTGTGAATGGCTTAAGTCACTTAGCATGATAGTCTCCAGGTTCTTCCATTTAGCAGCAATTGTCCTAAAGCCATTCTTTATAGTTGAGTAATATTCCATTGCATATATAACCACATTTTTTCTATCCATTCTTATGTTGAAGGGCACCTAGTATGGCTACATAGCTTAGCTACTGTGAATTATGCTGCTATATACATTGATATGCCTACATCATTGTAGCATGCTAATTTAAATCCTTTGGATATATACCAAGGAGTGGGATAACTGGGTCAAATAATTGTTTCATTCCTAGTTTTTGAGGACTCTCCCTACTGCTTTCCAGAGTGGTTGCACCAATTTGCAGTCTCACCAACAATGTATGAGTGTACCCTTTTCCCCACATCCTCACCAACATTTAGAGTTACTTGTATTCTTGATAATTGCCTTTCTGACTGGAGTAAGTTGAAATTGCAATGTAGTTTTAACTTACATTTCTCTAATTGCTAAAATTTCATTGGTCTTAAATTTTCCACATGCCCCATACTCTTTAACTGTCATGTACTGCAACTAGCCATATAGGAAACCAGTTTGGTGACATTATAAAAGTTCCAATAGGAAATTTGATGACATTATTATTGCCAGTTGTATAATTTTGGACTGACTCAGTCCTGACTCAAATTGTTAACTCATTAATTCCCCCTTAGTCTTATGAGTATGTTCTTCTTAACCTTATACAATAATGTGAATCTTCAACTGTGTCAGGGATTCTCTGCAGACCAAATTAGATACTATATTGTTTGAGCCACCATAACATGTTGAATTTAACTAATACACAGTTTGTATTATATCTTATGCCACTTGTTAATTCATTTATCTACCAAAAGGATTGGCTGTTGTGCCAGACTCATAGTGTTGGAAGTATGACTTTGCCACTCATTAGTTATGTGACATTTGGGCACTTACTCTCTGTGTATATAATAGGTAACAGTAGTGCCCACACTATGTGTGTGTGTATATATATATATATATATATATATATATATATATATATACACACACAGACATATACATATATTTAAAATACATTTATATATGTTAAATAAATATTTAAAAATCATTATACGTGTTAATACATGTTCAAATGTTATCTGTAATAATATAAGATCACAATATGTCACATAATAATAATACCATCATCATCATTTTTTAGGAAGCTAATGAAATATAATTATTATGGTTTATTTTTTCATCTTTGGATTTGGAAATGAGAAAAATTGTGCATAAAATAGTTTCTCAATAAATATTCTGAAAGTGTTAAATAAATGAAACTTATCTCTTAAAGTGTGACCCTTTAAATTTAGTCCATGATTTAATTAATGTGACACAACCACCAATCCTTCTGTTTCAATATACATAAAACCATGGAAGACGGCATTAAATACCTTTTATCCATCAGCAGCATATTTGTTGAGTCCAAGTTCTGAGATTGTCACCATAGCTTTTCTTCACACTTGAAAATTCAATTACTCTTTGAGTTTGGAGAATATAATTGTTTGGAACAATTTATCCTTATTACATGTATCTTTGCAAAGTCTATTCTAGTTTGCTCTATCAGGTCTCTTTACAATTTATACATCTTCTACACATGGATAATCTACAAGTTCCAAAATTTCTTAACCAAAGTTGTTTGTCTTCCATTGCATTTCTTGGAATCTCTTTAGTTCTATTACATTCAGTATATTATGTAAGTTCCCTGTGCTTGTATCACTAATCTATCAACTACTAGAGAATAAGAAATAGACAAGAGATAGATCCTGAAAAATATGTATCACTCAGCTCTATTCCCCAAAATTTAGCATTTGCTTGACCTAACATACATGCTAAATACATGCTTATTGAATTATATTTTTAAGAAGTAAATTGAAATCATTCTTGATAGTGATTCAGTGATTTCTAACTTCTTACTCAAGTAAATGTTAGCATAGAATTTCAAACCTCATTCTATATTTGAGAGTATGAGTCTCTTCATCTTTATTTTCCAGTTTTCAAGGAAAATAGAGAACAGCTACTTATCTCTATACACTACATTATTTTAAACTGTTATTGCCTTGGCATTCTGCTGCAGTGTACAATTTTCATAATGTTAGCAATGAAATTTAATAAATATGAGGTATTTAGTTTCTTGGAAAAAAATAGTACTTCTTCATTTTATTCTTATACCAATGGAACATTGGCTACAAGATAGTTTTTTTTAGCTATCTATTCACACAGAATATCTCTCTCATGAGAATAACAAGCATGGTTCACAAGCATTATAGGATATATTTTAAAAATTTATGACTGAATTTTTAAATACTATCTGGTAATTTAACACCTTTATATTATATTGAACCAATAAAAAGAGAACAGATAGTACAGTTCTGAGAGGGTCTGTCATGTTTTACATTCCTTTGGCACAAAAAATAAATTTAACCTCTAAGACTCTGGGATGCTCTTCTTTAGTGGTTAATGATAAGTATTGAAAATATGAAAATTTAAGCTTAAAATCAAGTACTTAGAAGCTCATTCAACAGTCACTAATATGCCATTATGTAAAAATGTGAGTATGTAACAGATGTGATTCTGCAATCTGTATTTGGGGTAAAAATGGGAGTTCAAAACCCAATTGAGTCAAATGTATGAAAGATGATATATCATGAGCTCTGTAATGTTTTGAACAATCAATAAAAAAATGTTCATTTTACTTAATAATGAGAAATATATTTCATCCTAAGAAAATGATCCTTTGTTTGTACTGGTTTTTAAAAATAATAAATTCAGATTTAAATGATAGCCTCAATCTATTTTTTTCTAATTACCTTCCTCAAAAATATTTTAATGTAATTTTAGACTCTGATTAAAAGTTAATTATGTTTGAGGATGTATCTCATCTCAAGGTACTATTTGAATGTTGGAAATATAAATTATTAACCTGAAAAAGGGAACTTATTTTTCCCATACCAAAGAAGAAGTAAAGATTATTTTTAATTGGGTAATACCTAAATATCATTACCTCACAAATATATCAGTTTTAACAGATATTATCAAAAGGATTTTAAAGGAATTTAAATATACGTGTTTTCTTCTCAGATCTAGCTTGTTTCTATTGACCTCTTGTCCATTTTTTTTTTCAAAAGCAGGTACTACTTGTCATCTTACAAATATGAATTTCAAGGAGAAATTTTAATGACCATACCTGTTTAGGTGTCACCTTGACTGACTACTTGTTTAGCCATTGGTTTGGTTTTTGAAAAAGTAGCTCATGAAAAGAGAGTAACTTCATATGCCTCATCATTATTTCAGTCATTCAGAAATATTTCCTGGAAATTCTGAATGAAGATGTAAGAGGTACAACTTTTTACTCCTATTCCCAAATTTAGTATCTGGAAACTAAAGGAAATAAAATATATTAAAAATTTATTTTTAATGCACAACCCAAATTATGCAAAAGCTATGAAGAATATTTGTGTGTATGTGTTTGTGTGGTTCTAAGAAACAAACCCCAAAATCACAGGGTAAGCAAATGTTTTTGTACTAAGCTCTGAAGCCAGTCCAAAAAACCTTCTAATGTAGTAAAACTCAAACTAAAATACTGAAAAATATTGAGAATTTGCACACACTATCTAGATCTTGGGAAAAATAAAATTTCTCTAAAAGACTAAGTTTCATGCAATGTCCATTAACTAATCATTTAGGATTTGGGATTTGAAGGGACTATTGCAGTCTGGGAGATGTTCTCATTTGGCCCATATCAAGCAGGTAGAGAAGCTGAAGTTAAAGGAAGAACCTCGAAGATATGTCTTTTTCATGGTCTGTGTCACACTTCTAACCTGATGGAAATTACTAAATGTGAGTTATGGTACAACATTGGTGTGAGTCAAAAGCTGTGTTCACATCACCAATAAACAGAGTGATAGGGACAATGTTGAAGATTAAAAGAGAGTGGAGCATGATATGAGGATAGCAAACATGATAGTATTGTTGTCAAGAATTTGAGATCACAGAGTAAGATTAAAATGCTAACAGTCCCATCTTATCTCATTCAACCTCATGAACACCAACAGGTCAAATCAAAACAAAAATGGTTCAGCTGAAAAAAATATCAATTTCATTTATAGTTCAATAACTGCATATGAATTGACAAAACAACTTTGGAGGAGAAAGAAATGCTAGTGTACATATAATTTAATCCCTCCACAATATACAAAATTAAAACATTGGTTAACATTTTTATTTTAACTAATATTAGTTTGAGGATGTTCAGCGGGAAGGATTACAAAAGTTATTCAAAATCCAGCATTATTTTTAATTTTTTATCACATTCATTCTTTCACCTCTATCAAAGTCAATTCAACTTAAAGTTAATTTTTTACATAAAAATAGGCTTATTTCTTATATGTATGTCTATTGTTTTATAAATACATATGGTAAAGGAAATTCATCAGGCTATATTCATTAGGCATGTTTATCATTTATAGAAGAGGTAATATTTTGAGTGATTTTTTAAGATTATACTTTATATATCATAATTTCATAATTGAAAATAAATGCACAATATGAATTTCCCCCTGGATTTAAACTTGATTAGACCAATTATTCTTCCCACATTTTGACTTCATTTTGACAATTTCCCTGTCATTCCAGCAACCAACATTTTAATCCTTTCTTCATGGTGCCCATAAAATTTTTACTGACCTTGCAACATGCTCCCAATTCAACCAAGTTGCTTTTGCTCTTCACCCCATCATCTTACGGAAGGATTATGATCTCAGAAGCAACATTTAAAAATAAAGGATTTAGGTTATAAACTAGGAGCACTGGAAAAGACAATTAAGTGATTAAAGAGCACAGGGAAATGTCCAGCTTCTCTAGGAGGAATTAGACCACTTGTGAATGTAAGAGACACTTATAATGAAAACCCTTGAGCACAAGTCTATTTGTACAGGCCACAAAGACATATGGAAAACTAGAGAATAAAATGTCCACAACCTTTCTTCATATTTTTAAGCATCCAGTGATGATAACAGTGGATTGCAACTCAGAAAACCATAAACGGCAGCACAATAGAAAACTTCAGAACCAAGATGAAAGATAAAAACAAAGTAATTAGCTGAATTTGAAGCCTCCGATATCCATACCTATAAGAAACATCAAAGATGCCCACTCCAGCTCTAGGGGACTTTAACATACATTTTCACTTGAGGGCCTTTTAACCTTAATATCTATGGCTCTATGAGCCTATGGTATAAAGAGAAAACTCTAAGCAATGCCAAAATGGTCTAAAGAGATAAACAGTTATCAGAATGAGATTCAGAATAAATATAGTAGTTAAATTAGACAAAGAATTTGGAGATACTATGATCAATAAGTTCAAGATACTAATTGAGGTTTGAAACATGCAATAAATGATGTTGAAAATGTATGTGTACAGAGATAAATGAAATGTTCTAAAATATTAAATAAAATTTATATATATCAAAAACACAATAAGAGCTTAAGATGCTCAAAAGTAGACTCAATGCTGAAGAGGAAAGACTTAGAAGATGCAATGACTTAGAAGATATAGCCATGAAAATTGCAAAATAGAAGCACAAAGAGAAATAAAAACGATGAAAAATATAGAATATCCAATAACTGTGGAATAATATTAGATGATGTGTATACATACTGCAAAAACAACAAGAGGAGAGAGAATGAAACAGAGGACATGTTTGGAGTAATGTCTTGAGAAATTTCCAAAATTAATGAGAGAAACCAAACCAAAAATCCAGGAACACTCAGCAGGAGACATATCAATGAAAGAAAAACTAAACAAGCAATAACAACAAAAAGAACACCTTTGCCCAACCAAATGCAAAGATGAAGGATAAAGAGCATCCATAAAGGAAAATAAATGTCACATCTACACAGAAATATATATATTTAAAAATGCAGTCATAAATAAGTCATAAATAAAAATTATAGTGAATTTCTTGAAAACCCTGCAAACAAGCAAAGAATGGAATAGAATCTTTAACATTAAAAAACAAAAACAAAAAAATGTGTGAATCCAAAATTCTACATTCTCTAAAAATATCCATTTGAAATAAAGGTAGTTTCCCAGTTTATTAGCTTCCTACTTCTGCTACAACAAATTACCACACATTTAGTGTTTTGAAACAGAAATCTCTTCTCTCATAGTTCTGGAGTATAGAAATCTCAAACGGGATGGCCACAAAGCTGTGTGCCTTCTGGAGGTTTTAGGAGAAAATCTGTTCCTTTGCTTTTTCAGGCTTCCAAATACCACCTCATTCTTTGTCTCATCTTCTCTCCTCTCTGACTTTCTATCTTCCATTTGAATAGGTACTGTGAGAACATCAGATTCACCCAGGTAACACAGGATAATCTTCCCACCTCAAGAATCTCAAGTGAATCATATCTACTAAGTTATGTTCTGATGTAACATATCCACAAGTTCAGGGAATGAGGATCTGGATGTCTTTAGCAAGAGCATTTTTTAGCCTACCACAACCCAAATCTAAGGAAATTCTCTGCCAACAGAATCGATTTATAACAAATGTTAGTAGGAGACTTTCAGGCAGACCTGGAGGACAGCTATCCAGGTGACTCTATACCAACTCAATCCCCCACAGCTTTTTTGCTTAAAAATTCCTAAGAAAACTGTAGATTGTGCTGTGAATGCAATAACTAAGAAAAAGTAGAAACTAGCTACAATAGCCAGGGCCCTGTTCCAGTGCCTCCTGGAAACAGTATCTCCTGCAATGCCCATAGTGCTTTATCATCTGTGGACTAAAGCCCAGGCTTGCTGCTTTTGGGGACCCCTCAGCTGCTCTAAGAGTGGGATAAATGCAGACAAAACTCCATCTGCCTGGACACCTTCCCTGTGCCTTTGAGGACTGGCCCATCCTAGGGTTTTAATGCTCTTTTACACCCAGCTGAAGTAATAAAGTTACTTCACTTAATTTATGTAGGTGTTCTGTTTCACCAGACTCATGCAAGTAATAGATTACAACCCAACAAGAGTTGGACTTAAAAAATAACCAAAGCATAGTGAGCCTGACTCAGAAGAAAGAAAAGACTAACAGTAAACTAAGACTCAGAAGAAAGAAAAGACTAACAGTAAACTAAGACTCAGAAAAAAGAAAAGACTAACAGTAAACTAAGACGAATGGGGGGAGAGAAAGGAAGAGAGAAGGGAAAACATATGGAAATGGTAGGAGACCTTCAGTGATACACAAAATTATAAGAGGTTATGAGGGGCAAGGGGGAGGGGGAAAAAAGGGGAGAGAATTGAACAACAGTAGAGGAGGTAGAGAGGGAAGATTGGAGGGGAGGGGAGGGGGGATAGTAGGGGATAGGAAAGGTAGCAGAATACAACAGTCATTAATATGCCATTATGTAAAAATGTGAGTATGTAACAGAAGTGAGTCTGCATTATGTATTTGGAGAGTTCAAAACCCAATTGAGTCAAATGTATGAAAGATGATATATCATGAGCTCTGTAATGTTTTGAACAATCAATAAAAAAAATGGAAAAAAAAAGAAAATACATATGTCAGAATCTTGGACATATGTAAAGAAAGGCAGAGCTTAGTAGAAGAAATAAAGGAAGTGATATATTTCATTTTTTTATTATTAACTGTTCTAAAATTACTAAATGTTTAAAAATAAGAAATATATTGTATGTTTATTAACATAAATGAAATAAAGAATGATATCATAAAGGACTTTAGTGAGGAATTATAATAACTCAGTTATAAGGCATTTGAACTGCATTAATTCAAGATTAACCTAGATTATTTAAACATGTATGTTGTACAAGGCACAGTGACACACGCCTTTAGTCTAAGATTTTGGGCAGACCTAGTAATGAGAATCACTTGAGTCCAGGAGTTTAAGGCATCATAGGAAGATGCCTGTCTCAATAAATATCAAAATTATAAAAGGATCTTACTCAAGACTTTACAAAAGCAAAAAAAAAATTAAATGAAAAATAGAGGATATGAAATTGAATCATAAAAATGTAAAATTAATGCCAGATAAGACAAAAAAAGAAACAATGAGCAAAATGATGAATAGTAATCATCTAGAAAGATAACTGACTTTAAATAAGTTCTATCAATAGTTACTTTAGATAAGAGTGGTCTGAGCAAACTAGTTAAAAGAGATCTTCAGATTGTACTAAACTTTGTTTGCCGCAGTCTGGCTGGGCACAAGATCAGGAGCCTCTCACAGCTTTGTAGATTCAAACAGCAATTCTTTATTCCCAAACTCACACTGGCCCTCTACAAACACGTTCTGCCCACCAAATTCACATACTCCACCAGCCTTTTTATCCCAAATACTTTCTGAATTCCACGAGAACTCAAGGGGAACTCAGGCAGAAGGATATGCCCTATTCCCAGCAGGAATAACCTTAAACCTGGAACCGCCCTAAACCCAGATTGTCTTAAACCGGGAACACCCTAAACCCAAATTGTCCTAAACCGGGATACTTCCTAAAACCTGCAGGATACACCCTAAACCTGGATCCACCCTGGTCCTTGAGCAGGGTCACCTTTCTCAAACATACATGCAATGTCACAGCGAATGTCCAAGGCAAGTCCATTTCCACGAGTCCTTCCTCTAAGCAACATGGGGTACCCTGGCAAGGAAATTTCGATGCGTCATTCCTACTTGGAAATGGCCCTCAGCATTTGTTCATAGCACAAGATTCCCATTTTTAATATTAAGACTTAGATAAGTCAAAATATAGTGGTAGAATAAGACACTCCAGAAAAAAACTAATCAAAAGAAATCTAGTATAGCTACATGAGTTCCAGAAAACACACACACACACACACACACACACACACACACACACACACACTTTGGAAAAGGAAAACTATTAGCAATAATGAGAGAGATTGCTGCCTTGTCATGGTTTCAATATTTGAATCCTCCAGAAGTTATGTTGAAATTTGTCACTGCAATGTTATTATGAAGTAGAACATTTAGGAGGTGATTAAATCATGAGGGATCCACCATCATGAATTGATTAATGCCCTTATTATGGAAGTAGTTTTGTTATCTCATTATTGGTTTTCTTCCTCTATCCCTTCATCTCCCTTCTTTTTATTTCCCTCTTCTTGCTTTGTCACCTTCTTCCATGTGATGACATAACTTGAACACTCTTACCTGATGCTGATCCTTCAATGGAAGACTGTTCAGTTTCCAATAAAATTCTGTTCATTATCAAGTACCCCATCTCAGGCATTCTGTTATATTTGCACAAATGGACTATGACAATTATATAATGATGAAGTGTTTTATTTTCCAGGAAGATACAATTATAAAACCATATGCTACATTAGGGAAATGATGGTTGTCATAAAGAACACATATTGGAGAGTGAAATATGTCTACAGAAGATCTTTTGATTGATTTTCTTAGACAAATTTTTATCAACTTGGCAATATTGCCAAGCATTTAGAAAATATTCAGCAGAGTACAGGAGAAACACAGGAGCATAAACAATTAAAATATGACTCAGTGATCAAGATAATAAAAGTGTGCCAAGGTTCTCTAAGTAAAAATATACTATATTCAAAGCTTCTATAACCTATATGGTTGGTACTCCAGTCCTGCATTGGCTTCTGTGATCAGGGAATATTATGACCTCAAAATATCCAAGAAGAAGTGTCGATCCTAGAGTGGAATCTTGTTCATTCACAGAAGGGTAGATTGTCTTTGTATGAAATTGAGACAGAAATATAAATTACTGTGTTTCACATGCCAAAGGCAGCCCTGAGAGATTTAGTGTTTACATAAATAGAATTAGACAGAGAAGATGTCAAGGATCAAAATAAGTGTTTTAGTTATTCATTTTATAGACAAAGTATTTACTGCTTCACATAAGATTTATATAATTTCATCCCCAAAACACATGCCTGTAATCACAGTGACTGGGGAGGCTGAAGCACAAGGTTCACAAGTTCAAGGCCATACTGGGCAATTAGTGAAACTCTGCCTCAGAATAAAAATTTAAAGGGCTGGTTGTATAATTCAATAGTAGAGCAATCCTGGGTTCAATCCTCAGTACCACAAAAAGATTCATATAATTTTCATAAAACACAATATTAGATATTGAATGGAATTACCAATCTAATATTTTAGCATCTTTTCAAATATTATATTTTATGCAATGGAATCATTAGATACAAAGATAGTAATATGAATTTCACAACATAAATTACACTAATTAGCAGTATTAAAGTATGAATTTAGGAATCAAATTATTGAATCTTTTATCATTAGGTATTTTTACTCTCTTGTATTTGAAAAAAGTCTTAAACAATATTATAGTACATCAAATTTAGTTTAACTCAATTATTTCAATTTACATTTGATACTATACTAAATGTGAATCTTTGGAGGAGACACATTGCATCCAATACAAATGTTTCCCATTTTTCTGTCTCACAGGAAACCTCTAACATGACCACTAATCAAAGTCCCACCTGGTGTTCAGGACCATGTGCAGTCTTCTCTGCTTCAGAGCAGGCTGAGTTTAGTTGACTCACTTATGAGGAACAGAATACCACAAAAGTGAAGGAATGTCACTTCTGACACAAAGTTACAAAAGCATCCTGGTCTTTGTCATGAGTGTCCTCACTTCCCCTCTCACTGGCTCATTCGGAAAGAAGCCAGCTTTCAACTAGAACATGTTAAATGAAAAAGCTGCATCTTCAGAAACTGCCTGTGAGGATTTGAGGTCTTGATCCTTGGGAACTGAAACCTTAAAACAACCATATGATTGAATTTTTTTTTAGAGAGGATTTATTCTTTATTTTTTTTATTGGTTGTTCACAACATTACAAAGTTCTTGACATATCATATTTCATACATTAGATTGAAGTGGGTTATGAACTCCCAATCTTACCCCAAATGCAGATTGCAGAATCACATCGGTTACACATCCACAATTTTACATAATGCCCTATTAGTAATTGTTGTATTCTGCTACCTTTCCTATCCCCTACTATCCCCCCTCCCTTTCCTTCACATCTTCTCTCTCTACCCCATCTACTGTAATTCATTACTCTCCTTGTTTATTTTCCCATTCCCCTCACAACCTCTTATATGTAATTTTGTATAGCAATGAGGGTCTCCCTTCATTTCCATGCAATTTCCCTTTTCTCTCCCTTTCCCTCCCATCTCATGTCTCTGTTTAAAGTTAATCTTTTCTTCCTGCTCTTCCTCCCTGCTCTGTTCATAGTTGTTCTCATTATATCAAAGAAGACATTTGGTATTTGTTTTTTAGGGATTGACTAGCTTCACTAAGCATAATCTGCTCTAGTGCCATCCATTTCTTTGCAAATTCCATGATTTTGTCATTTTTAAGTGCTGCGTAATATTCCATAGTGTATAAATGCCACATTTTTTTTTATCCATTCATCTATTGAAGGGCATCTGGGTTGGTTCCACAGTCTAGCTATTGTGAATTGTGCTGCTATGAACATCGAAGTGGCAGTATCCCTGTAGCATGCTCTTTTAAGGTCTTCAGGGAATAGTCCGAGAAGGGCAATAGCAGGGTCAAATGGTGGTTCCATTCCCAGCTTTCCCAGGAATCTCCATACTGCTTTCCAAATTAGCCGCACCAATTTGCAGTCCCACCAGCAATGTACAAATGTACCCTTTTCTCCACATCCTCGCCAGCACTTATTGTTTGACTTCATAGAGGCTGCCAATCTTACTGGAGTGAGTGAGATGGTATCTTAGGGTGGTTTTGATTTTCATTTCTCTGACTGCTAGAGATGGTGAGCATTTTTTCATGTACTTGTTGATTGATTGTATATCTTCCTCTGAGAAATGTCTGTTCAGGTCCTTGGCCCATTTGTTGATTGGGTTATTTGTTATCTTATTGTCTAATTTTTTGAGTTCTTTGTATACTTTGGATATTAGGGCTCTATCTGAAGTGTGAGGAGTAAAAATTTGTTCCCAGGATGTAGGCTCCCTATTTACCTCTCTTATTGTTTCTCTTGCTGAGAAAAAACTTTTTAGTTTAAGTAAGTCCCATTTGTTGATTCTTGTTATTAACTCTTGTGCTATGGGTGTCCTAAATTATCACTATTTGCGGACGACATGATTCTATACCTAGAAGACCCAAAAGGGTCTACAAAGAAACTACTAGAACTAATATGATTGAATTTGGAATTAAATCTTCGGTTAGTCAAATCTTCAGATGAGACGGCAGCTCAGACTAATAACTTGAATGCAACACCATGAGACCCTGTTGCAGAGACGTCCAGCTATATTCCAAACTACAGAAACTGTGAGATAATAAGTCTTTTGTTTTAGACTACTTTTGGGTTTTTTTATTGCAGAAATTGGCGACTAGTACAATAAAATGAATACTGGCAAAATCAAATATTAAGTAAACAACTATTGGAAAAAGGCCAATAATTTTGCATATTATAGTCAGTCATGGGAAGAAATTATTATCTAATTTGGGTTTTGCAGTAATTGAATAAGATATAATTCATAAAATTGGTACCTAATGATTAACATTGAGGAAAAAGTTGGTACAGTAATTCTTCTTTTTCATAATTTCTGGGAGCATATATTTATGACATAGAGAAAAAAAGTGAAAATTAAATTTCTCAGCAGTGAGTATAACTAGAAAAGTTCTCTTTACATATAATCTCCCAGTTTGGCCTCAGGTGGCTAGAAACCAGATGTTAAATGGGTTCTGACTTTCTATTTAAATACAACTGAATATGTCTGATACAAGTTCAAGGTTGAGTAAGAGTTTTGTTAATTTCCAAGGAGTTTACACATTTAAGACTGCCATGGCTCTAAGTCTTCTTTTGGGATCTATTGTCTCTCTAGATGCCATTGATTCAGATACGAACCTCCAATTCTTAGTTCCATAAAATATATTCACATAATCAACTGAGTAAATTACATTAAAAATAAGGTAGGCTTAATAGGATAATAAATAGATATTTATGTAAAAATAGTACATATTATTTCATATTAGGCACTAGTATAATTTATATTTCATTCTTAAAATGTCTATTCATCACACACCCACCACCTTTTATTTTGACCCATCATTTCACATAAACACCACCCACATAGGATTTTTTTCCTTTATTCTTTCTTAAATTTCCTTCTTCGACCAAAACCAGAAAATGACTCTTTTTTCATCCCAGATAAAATAATTGAAATCTACTAATACTGGTTGCTCATATTTCTGTTGATATTTATTCATGTAAAATATAATAGTCTATTCCCAAGCTGTTTCTAAAAGATTTTCCCCAATGAAATGGGATTCCTGTTAAAAAAATGGATTCCCTTTTATCCAATTTATAGAATCATTCATAGTTTATATACACATTACTATGGTGGATGCTAGTAGTCTGTATTTCTTCACCACAGCTTCAAAAGAAATTTAAGTGAATAAACTTCCTAATAGAAAAGTCACAGTTAAATTTTCATTTATAATTCTTCCCCCTTTTAAGTCCAATTTTTAATTTCAACTTTTTATAACCACCATTATTGCCCACCAATATAGAAAAAGAATGTTTTAGAAGAACAAAATGAAGGAAATGAAAGGGATATGAATGTGTCAGTAGAAATGTATAAAACCACCATAGAGAAGAAGAATAGATCACTCAGGAAGAAGATGGGCTATTAATAAATACCTACTGAACCCTCACTCTTTGCCACAACTAGGATAAAGGCACTGAAAAAAATCTTTTACTTTTATTTTAGATACAAGTGGAAATGAAACACATGGAGAGGAGACAGGGGTGAGCGCTGCCTTATTAGCAGCTTCAATGGTCCAAAAGTAGAGCCAAGTCTAAATGTGCAGGGTTCTGAAAGTCAACAGCCATGAATGGACAAACTCAGTGATAAACAGACTGGTGGCAGAGACTTTGAGTCTCAGATCTGTCTTGGATCATTTTCAGTCTCCATAATCCCAGGACGAATACACACATTTTGAAATTTAAAAATATTTAGGGCAGGAATGCACTCTGGAAATACAAAAAATGTAATTCCATAATGTTGTTAATAATCAAAGAATTGCTATGGCAATGAAGATTAAGTGACACAAATGAGGTAATTTCTAAGCATGCAGTGAGAGTCTACTGAGCTTAGGACTTTAAAGTGCTTCCTTAAGATTTTTTATTACCTCTTTTACTTAAAAAACAAACAAACAAACAAAAACACACTTGTCTGTGAGTTAAGGGCAACCAGCACACCTCTTTTGCTTCATATCCATTCATATCCAGCAAACATTGTAGTGTTTGTTGCCTTCAGTATGTTTCTGTTTTGAGCAAGGACAGTGTTGATAAGGACAAATGAAAAGCTCTTCTTTGCCCTAATTCTCTGACCTAACCACAGAGTTCAGGTGTTATTGTTCATAGGCTAGTTGCACGTATAGGGAGGAGCCCTGCTCACTCCCCAAGTTCTCAACTGTCTGGGAAGGGGGGCAATGGGCTTTGAGTTACTATTTGATTCTCAGAATTTTATATGTACTTTGAAAGACATTTTGGAATGTCCTAAATTTGGAAATGTTTTGAGAATTTTTTTCTTAAAAATATGCAATAGTGAGAGAGATCTCTGTTTAATAGTGACCATTTACTGAAGGCTTGTTATATGAGAGACTTAAAAATATTTTTCATCTAAAGTCATCCACTGGCAGATTGGTAGTGGTGAACCTATGGTTTTCTGAAGATGAAAGGTAAACCTATGGTTTTCTAAAGGGCATAACATCAGTATAAGAGTGGCACTATTATTCCAACAAAATGTTAGGAAACTAAAGCTCCCTAAGGTTATAAGTTATAATTCAAATGTTATTCAAAGAGGTACAATTCAACACAGGTGTTTTTCCATCATAAGCCTAAAATATTTCCTCAAAATCAGTGAAAACAAAAGAGTATTTTAGTATTTAGTCTATAATGTCAGAATTCACAATTCTATAGTGAATTATATATATAGATATATAAGGAAAGATAAAATGCACTGAGAGTAAAGCTAAGCTCTTTACTAATTTTAAAGATGTATGTGTATAAGAAATTGAGCCATATAGTCAAGATTAATATACTTTAAAGGAATGATCTCTGTGATTGTAGGTAAGGGCATCATTCATTATCAAACATATAGCCCAGAAGGTATGAAGTCTGAATGTGCAGGTGCATTTCACCCTCACACAGTCCCCATGTGGTAGTAGCTTCATGATAAGTGGTCGTGCCTCACAAGTATAAAAGTTTTCTGACTCATTTAAATGGCTGTTGTTGATGTGACCTGTTCTACTAAATGGAGTTTGTGCTATTTGGTTATTGTTGTTTTTCCAGAAAGAAGTAAGAAACAAGTGGTAATTAGAATCTCTGCTTAACCAGCATTTTCCCTAAAATGTTATTTCCAAGGAAATTGGACTTTGGCTTCAAAACCATAAAAATTCAGCAGCATAAAACATAAAATGTACCCAATTTTAATCAATGTAAATTACACTGGTAGAAAAGATGTGTATGTGCAACCAACAGCCATCCAATTTTTCAGAAGGGTACTCTTTGAATAAATCCTTGCAGTAATAATTTAATGAATGAAGTTCCAATGCACTTTTCAAATGAAAGAGTTGAATTATCTATTAATTTTCTGAGCTTCATATTTTATTTCATTGAATGAAAAAATTGTTATTTTCATTTCACCTGTCCTTAGAAGACTCAGAGTATATTGCTATCTTTACCTAATCCATGCCCTGTGAATACATTTCTAAATTATGAAAAGAAAAAAAGTATTAAAACATAATATGTACTAGTTTTTAAATTAAATATAATCACGGAAAAAAGAGAAATTGTAAACACAACAGAATTTAACCTTTGACCGTGTTGCAGTTAGTCACTGTTGATACACGGTAATTGTACTTTTGCCATTATATTATTAACCTATCATTCTTAATTCCTAATTAGTTCCAATTAGTAGACTTTTACTTATTCTTTCATCACGGTCGATAATCTTCCCTGAATTAATAATAATTTTTGAAAATGAGATAATTCTGGCTTAGTATAATATACTGAAAATAAAGCTGCCTATATTCAGCTGTGATATTCAATCCTGCTAATAGGATTTCTCAAAGAAAGGGAAAAATCCCTTCCATCTAATGAATCACCTGCAAATGAAAACTGCTTCCCATGTTTTACTTTGGCACAATAACTGCAACGTTTTCCCATTTTATTCAGAACTGTATCAGGCTCTCTTATTCTTTTGATTTTGCTTTCTCAATCTATATTTTATTCATCCTCATCTTATATACAGTCTCTTCTCCAGTCAAGAAGTAATGCTAATGACTAGTTCATGCTTTATCAAAGAAAATGGTCTACAGATTTTTTTTTCTCGAATGCCAATCTAATTAAACAATTCCTATAGAAAATGAAAGTGACATATGTAGCAGAGCATAGAGATGTTTACATAGCAGTTTTCAGGTGTATAACAACACTGATTAAAGTGCTAAATGGTTTATTTACTCATTATCAAGCAGCCGGGCTCAGCTGAATGTAAAGCAAAGACAGAATTTTTTGTTCAAATTACTCTTATGAGAGTTAAGTATCATTCAATAATGAGTGAAAGAAGAAACTATTAAAACAATGCAGCTGCAAATTTAACAATTCCATTATCTTGTACAATGATTGGGACAAGAGTAAATTCTAACTTGATCTAAACAAGAATGTGTTTTTTCAGGGATGGCCCACTACGTGTGGATGCCGGTGCATTTTCCCACTTTCTGGGAGAGCAGTATTTTGCCCATAGTCCCTGGTTTATTTTAAACAAAAACACTCAAAGAGTTATAAAGAGGATCTGATATGGAAGGGACTCTTATTATTTATATTCCTAGCGAGGTACATGTTAGATACATGTTTCCTGAATATTTGTCTCTTTTCCTCTCCATTCAGTCTAAACTTCATTGCACTAGACCAAATGACTGAAATATGGAATTAAAAATGCACATATTGGT
Source organism: Ictidomys tridecemlineatus (assembly GCF_052094955.1). Taxonomy (NCBI): domain Eukaryota; kingdom Metazoa; phylum Chordata; class Mammalia; order Rodentia; family Sciuridae; genus Ictidomys; species Ictidomys tridecemlineatus. The sequence continues at coordinate 89,136,334 of NC_135484.1, read as the reverse complement.
TAACAATGAGATAATTATAATATTGATATCAGACTTTTTTTGAAATTATTTTAAATCTTATGGGGGTATTAGGCACATTCAAGCTGTCTGAATCCAAATTTAAATCTACATGTCAGGTAATTTATGGATGTCAAATAAATATTTATTGATGACAATGAATAAGGCAGTTCAGCCATCCATGGAAGAGGAAGCAACAAAGAACACCGGGTGTATGCTATTATCCCGTTACTGGGTCATCAATCTCTTTTTACAATACGTTAGCAAAATTTCATGGTCCTGCTTCCTACTTCCTCAGATGCGACAAAATACTTGCATTGGAAATAGTGTACTTCTATGGTCTAAACACCGCCTCTAGCCTCTCTGCTTCTTTACAACTTTTAATTCATGCTGATAGCATTTGAATACAAATTTGAAAAGAGCAGAAACTTTTGAGATCAAAGTAATAAATTGTACTTTGACAAATTTTAGACAAAACTTAGGTAAAGGCACTTCAATAAAAATAATACCTGAACTAGCCTAAGTTTGCAAATACTGATGCTCTTAACTGTTTTATGGCAATGTGTTGTTGCTGTGGTTGCTCAGGAATAGCTAAATTAACAGTGGAAACTATAGTCTATAAGTCTATCCAAAAAGAAGGGATGTCCATTCATCTTAAATTATCCTAATTCTTTTCCTCTTATATTAGTATTTGCCTGTAATAACAAAATCTTGTGTAATATACTGATATTCCTCAATTTCATAATCTATTAGTCAAACAATCAGCCACTGTTTCATCACTTTCTGTTCCTCCTTGCACTCTGCTGGCCCTCTGGGGATAGGAAGCAACATGAGATCCAGTCTCTGCTTCCTCAGCTAGGAGTTAAGCCTGAATCTGAAAAAAGTTATATAATTACACACAACAAAAATAAGAGAAATAAGAGAAGCTTTCTCACCTCAATAAATGCTCATGAAAAATAAAAGCAGAGGGTAACAAACCAGAAACTTAAGACCAATGTTTCTTATAATACTTTAAAAGTGGTTTCTGGAAACAATAGTTTAAAAAAGTGTCAAAAATGTGAAGTGGGCAAAATTCAATAACTTTGTTCTTGTCCCACTTGTTTCATTTTTCTTTGTTGTTCATCAAAATTCACAGGCAATCCAGGTATAGCCAAGATGCCTTGACAAGACTTCTGGCAGAAAGCGACTTTGTTAATCAAGTTCAAGAGTATTTGAAGACTGGTGACAGTCCTAAAGAAATGCTCCTGGTGAAGTTGCTCTTTTTTTAACTGCCTGAAGTGTCCATGGCACCTAGATCCCCAAGGGCTGCCAGTTAATCAACAATTCTGTATTGTGCCTTTGGTCTTTGTCTCCCAAGGGTAATGGTGTGGTTGTGGTATTTTTGAAATAGAAATGGAAAAAAATGTAAAGAGTATATTCACAATGTGCCCCAAGCGTTTCAAGGTTACACATGTATTTCTGTGAAGCCTTTATTTTCAGTGGAGTCCTGTCTATTGCCCTGCAAACCACTGATAATGATCAAGAATGAAGATATCTTGACTGGCATCTGCCTCAAGCTTCACTTAATGAATACCTTCAGTTTTCAGATGCCTAAACTACACAAAAAATATGTATTGGGGGCCAAATTTTCTTTCTCAGCATTTCTCTTTTTATTTTCCTTTCGGTTTAGATTGATTGAAAAAAAATAATTTGGGATGAGAATTTAAAAAGTACAGGGAAGAAAATCATAAAAGTGAAGGCAGAGGAAAAAAATTAGGATGGTTCATGTATATATAATTTATGAGTTTCCCAGGCTTGACATACACAGAAGGAAATCTTTTGGCAAAGACTACTAGGAAGAACATACATTCCTCAGACAGATCCTTTACATGGTCAAGGTAACCTAAATTTCAATAAGCTCTAATTGAATATAAATGAATAAGTAAATTGACCTTTAAAGAAAATTACCTTGCATCCATCATGACTCTGTCAGTATAAATTCTTCATTTTTAACCATGAGCCATGTAACAGTGTATCATTTTTATAAAAAAAAACTATTTGTGGTTATTTCTGAACTATAAAATTACTCCATTTTTATTGTAGAAAATTTGGAGAAATACAAAAGTGTGAATATATCTATCCTTTTTCTTTCTTTCTTTCTTTCTTTCTTTTTTTTTTTTTTTTTGCCAGCTAGGGAATAAACCCAGGGGCACTTCAGGATTCAGCAACATCCCCAGCCCTTTTGAGTTTTTACTTTGAGATGGGTTCTTGCTAAATTGTGAGGCTGGCCTCAAACTTGCCATCATCCTACCTCAATTCCCGAGTTGCTAGGATTACAGGTATGCGTCACCACACCTGTCACATCCATTATCATTAGACAACTAATTTATAAGACTTTATATTTTTTCACACGTATACACATAAAATGACTATGCTGTGTGTATATATATGTATGTAAAACTATATATGTATAATGATTTGACTCTAACAGTCTTTTCAAAGTTTAACTCATGGGACATTAAGAGCTCATATTACATATTCTAAATAATTTCTCTCTGACACTTATATGTCATATATATAGTTCTTTTGTTTTTTTTAAATATTCAGATATTTAAAAATGTTTATGCTATCTTGTCTCTAATATTTTCTTTAGACTTCTCTTCTTTTGAATATCAAATACATAATTGATTATTATTTCTGCCATAATTTTCTTGATTTCTTCCTTAAGTACATATATTCTTCTAAAATATATATTTTCTTCTTTTACCACATATAGCCCATAATATCTTACATTGCTTTCCTTATTGCATTACTTTCAATTACACCTTCAAATAGCCTTACTGATTTAATTTTTTTTTTAGAATCACATCTGGTTTTTATTAATTTACAATACAGATTTGCTCTTATCTCTTCAGCTGTATGTGATATACATATACTAATCTTTGAATATTTTACTCTTGTGATTTTTAGAATCTTATTCAGTTTTCTTTCTCTTTCTTTCTTTCTTTTTTTTTTTTTTTGTAGCAGGGATTAAACTCATGGCACTCAACCACTGAGCCACATCCCTAGCCCTAGTTTATATTTTATTTAGAGACAAGGCCTCACTGAGTTACTTAGTGCCTTGCTAAATTGCTGAGGGTAGCTTTGAACTCTTGATCCTCTTCTCTCAGCCTCTTTAGCCACTGGGATTACAGGTGTGTGCTACCACACCTGGCCTCTTATTCAGATTCTTGAGGATGGTAAGCAATTCTCTGTCAATAACTGCTTCAACTTTAAGCAGACTGTTTTTAGAAATACAGCCTTCCTAAGAAATACTTAGGTATTGTCCATTCCTCTTGTTTTATTATAATTGTGCAGACCTCAAAATGATTTCAATTTTGTTTTTTCTTATACTCACATCTGTGAATAAATACTATGCTTTCTAACATACAGGTCTAGAAATTATTTTTAATTCACTATATGCTTTGGATATAATTTACATTTTTCAGATGTTCAGGTCTAGGACATGTCAATTCCAAGTTTGTTAGCCACTGGAAGGATCATAAGAATATTTTCTTCAATTTAGTCCAATAAACCATATTGCTAGTGGCAATTCCTCTGAGATTCTGGTATAAGTAGAAGATAGGAAAAACTGAAATTCCACTAACCCCCGACCCCTTTTCTTTTCTTTTATCTTTTTTTCCTGGCATTAGGAATTGAATCCAGGGGAGTTTAACCACTGAGCTACATCCATGCCCCTTTTTCTATTTTATTTAAAGACAGGGTTTCACTAAGTTGCTTAGGGCCTAGCTAAATTGCTGAGGCTGGCATTGGGGGTGTCAATAAACATAAAAGGGAAATTATTAATGACAAAAATGTATCTCTTAGTCAAACCCTGATGCCAGTCAAATCCAGATTTTGATTATGATTTCTATATCTTATTTCTTTTTTTATTATTTATTTTTCAGTTTTCAGTGGACACAAGATCTTTATTTTATTTTTATGTGGTGCTGAGGATGGAACCCAGCACCCTGCGCATGCCAGGCAAGCACATTACCACTTGAGCCACATCCCCAGCCCTCTATATCTTATTTCTTAAGGTTAATCAAACTAATCAAATTATTCATATTTGATTCTAGCCCAATGAGGCATCTATGTCTCCAATGCTCTTTCATCATTTTACCAACTTATAATAGCAAACATTTCATAGAAATTAAACATGATAGTAATTACATAAGACATATTAAAACATAAAGCCATTATTTAATAATATGCCTGATGGCATTATTGTTGAAGACATCTTTGTTTGATTTATATCTTGTCACTCTTGATGAGAAGCAGGGCTGCTTCAATGTTGTATGATTATTCAGTATTTTTATTCACTGGACTTATGCCCAAGAACTTAAGAAGGAATGCATAACTCAGTTTTATATGTTATCTCTGGGTCCATGGGGAACTCTTCCAACTTACAAATCTGTGATTCTATCTGAATGCCTGGTATTAGGAATTAGAAATGCCAATGGAAACTGAAAGTTATGTTAGGAAAGCTGATTTTTATATATACATATGCATACCTGCATCTCTATATTATTTTATGTATATTTATATTGTTTTATTAATTTAATTCACTTGAGCCCATGTTTATACATGCAAAAGTGTGTTTATCACTATGTCAAAAGGAACAGAGATGAATTAAAATAACAAAGTCCACAGACTGGGATGTTAACTTAGAGGCAGCATCATTCCTGAAAAATTTAAGTATGATTACTAAGACATCAAGGATTATAATTGATATTTCTAATTATAATTATGACACAGATTTGTATATTACATTAAAGTTAGCAAGTTACAAACTGATATTTTATTATTATTATTTTATTTTATTATTTTTTAAATTAATTCATGGGTGATGAATACTATTTGAGACTCAGAAAGTCAAATGATTTAACACATGTCAACTTGATATAAGTAACATCATGTCTAATGGAACCCAAACCTCAAATCTAGTTTTCACCTTATTATGTTTACTCTTGCATGCCTCCACGTCAGTCGTGATACCATGGAATGGAGAATTGCAATTCTTAATTTGGAATTGGGTTTTAAAAATTTTAATATTGTGAGTTTTGGAATGACTAGAGGAATTCATAGATACATGGTCACTGTGTAATTAATTCTTCTTAGTGCATAGTAGATCATCTCTGCTTGCTGCCACACAATTCTGCCTAGGTTATAGACAGGAATGCTAATTTTAGATATTGTCAGAGATACACTAATAACATGTAAGTGATACACACATATAAAAAAACATGAGAAAAAATGATGGAATATGTTTGGCAGTCAATAAATAGGTGTGGCATGTATTAATATCTCCAAAGAAAGCAGCAGTGTCAGTTAACCATTTGTTCTTATAAAACAAATGTAAAGAACAAAACCAAGTCAATAGTTGGGTTTTGTGCCATTTCTTACAGTGTAATGGCATTGCCAGATCTAAATACCTACACATATGTAAATGAACATGCATATATGTCCTAACACTACACACATATACACATACATAAGATATTTTTACTTCATTGGAAGATACATGAGGACCACAGGAAAGACAATAAAGAAATAAACCAAAAAATATGTTATTCTAAAAAAGCAGAAATCCCAATTTGTGCCTCTTATTTTTTTGCTTAAAGCTTTCCTGTAATAGAAACTTTCATTGAACAAAAGAGTTTATGCATTGTAGAATCCACACTAGGATTCATAAAATCTGAGATAAAATAAAACATATAGAAAGGTAAAAAACTGTCATTTCCTCTTATGCTCATACATTTTCCACTTTACTTTTGGAAAAATTCTCATGACTTTCTGCCAGACTTGCACAATCCTAGCTGAGATCCTGCTGTGTAGAGTATATCAAAATCCTTTGAGCTAATAACTGTATCTAGCTTGATAAACAGAGCTGAGACTTTTCTTCTCTTTTCCTTGATAGAGTAAAATGAATTTGCCCAGTTTTTCATTCTTAATGAAATACTTAGATCCTATCATTGCAGAGAAAGATAAATATACTTTCTATGCAATGATATAAAACCTAAGGATAATAAAGTCAAAGACAGAGCACATATACAATAATGATCACATAAGATTATATGTTATAACCATTGTAATATCTTAGAATAACACACTCATCCCATATATCTGGTCATGCTAATATAAACAAATCCACCACACTACGAGTTGTAAAATGTATACAATACAATTATGTGTGTAATACTTGATAATTATAATAAACTTACTGATTTTTATAATTACTAAATGTAGTTTTTTTCTTATTTCCAGGTATACTCCTAGTTATACAAACAAAATGTTTACTGTACAACTGTATGCTTTGTCCAGCAGAATCGTTATACATCTCCTGTTTACCACATCTCTTAATTATATTCTCTTGTGCTTGAATTAATAAATATCTTGTTGCTTTGTTCTTCATGGACACCTAAGTATACAAATTCTACTACTAGTATTGCACTAGCAGTAGTGGGCCACATCAAGTGTTTAACCTGGAAATGAAATTAAAATTGATTAAGGACTACAAAGGGGGAAAATCAATGATAGTTATTGCTCACCAGTCAGATATGTCTCAGTCTACCACAACAGCTACAATCTTAATGAACAGAACAAGGTGACAGAAGCTTTTAAAGGACCTGCCTCATTGAAGGCAGTGGAATGAACAAAAACTTGAGTAGGACATATGTCACATGGAGAAATTTCTAATGACCCAAACTGAAGAAAAGACACTGTACACTTCTCTCAGCACCATGACAATCATGACTGAAGCAAAAAGTTTGTTTACAAATTTGAAAGAAAAAGTTGTATATGACTGAGATGTTCAATTTACTAGTGGTTTACATAATTGATGAATCAAAATCCATTACATAACATGAAATTATCCATGACATCATCAGACTGCAATGGTGTGAGGGTTGCTGAAGAATTATTGGAAACTCCAGACAAGCTGACTGTGAACCAAATTACTTGCCACAGCAAATCTTCAATACAGATGACACCTTCCTATTCTAGAAATGGATGCTTGAAAGGAATTTCATGCATAAGGAGGCCAAGTCAATGACAGGTTTTAAAGAATACATAACAGACTTAATTGTGGGCAAAGTTTCAAGGTACAAATTGAAACCTTTTGTGATGTGACACAAAGATTATGCCAGGGTCTTCAACCTTAGCTATATGCACACACTGCCAGAGTGCTGGAGGAGCAAGGAGAAGTCATGAAAGACCCAGATTTTTCCTGAAAGATTCCTCCTGACCTGCTATGCCAGTGAAACAGAGAAGTATTAATTGGAGAACAACATGCCTTTTAAGATTTTGCTTACTGATAATAATATGCCTGTATATCCTCTATTAATTGATTATATTCTTCTCAATATCAAATTGGTATTTCTTCCTCCAAATATCATCTCTTTGGTCCAAAATGAATCAAGAAGTTTCAGCACCTTTTAAGATCTACCACTTGAGGAAGACCTTTGTCCAGACCATTGGCACAACTGGAAAAGACACTGAGAAGACACCAATATGCTACTGGAAGGAATACAACATATATGTTGCATAGTTAAAACCCAGAGTGGGTTTTTCATGAAGTTGAAGGGGACAACATTAAAGGCATCTAGAGGAAGATGATTAAGAGATTTATTCATGAACTCAAGGGATTTGCCAAGGCTAGAGAAGTTGCAAAAATCAACAAGAATGTATTTGAAATGGCAAACTTTAACGTCACATTGAGTTGCTCTTAGAGCATTTCCTGGGGAATAGACTAATAAAGAGTCATTGGAACTGGTACAGGAATGAAGAAAAGGCAAAGAAAAGGAAATTGCACAAAAAGAAGAGGAATGTTGCCCAAGAAAATTCAAAGTGGAAAAGTTTATCAGAAGCCTTTGTATACTTCAACAAGCTTTTTAAAGAGTTTTAAAACATAGACAACCAACACTGAGAGGTTTTTATTAACACTGAGGAATGCTCATAGGGCATTATATGATTACAAGAAATCCATGATGATAAGAAGACACAAACTAAGCAAACCACCATGGATATATTTCTTAAAAGTGACACTGACAGCTCCTCAAGCAAACCTGAGGCAGGTACTTTAAGAGGCATTACAGTAGAATAGAATATAGTGTGACACTCTATGCATGTTACTGTTCCCAACGACTTTCATGTGGGACAAGATCTAAAGATGTAATACAGGAATACTGGCAGACTTGAAACTTCTCTAGACCTAAGTTAATGTGTGTTTGTCTTAATTTTCTACAAAAGAAGTTAAGAAGTGAAATAACATTTTCAAAAGAAACATGCTTATAGAATAAGAAGAAACTATTTTATACATCTCTACAGTGCATTTGTACTTCCAGCTAAATAAAAGTATTATAGCAAAGTGTCAAACTGATAAAAAAATTAAAAGTTTATAAAGTAAAATGTTATATAAGCTAAGGTTCATTGATTAGTAAAGAAAAATGAACATTTTTCAATAAATTTAGTGAAACCCAAGTATACAGTTTACAAAGTCTACAGTAGTATAATGTAAAATGTTATGATTAGATAAGGTAAGTTTATCATTAAGAAAAAGCATTTTAAATAATATACATAAAACCTAAGTATACAGTGTATTTGAAACCTGCAGATATGGATGGACAGTAGTATCCTAGGCCTTCACATTCACTCACTACTCACTCAGTGACACCCAGAACAACTTCAAGTGCTGTAAGTACCATTCATGATAAGTACCCAACACAGCAATGTCATTTTTTCTTTGTTACTGTAATTTTCTGTACCTTTTTTTGTTTAGTTATGTTTAAATACACAAATGTGTACCTTTATGTTAAAATTGTATTACAATTGCCTATAACATTCAGTGCCGTAATATAACCTACAGGTTTGCAGCCTAAGACCAACAGGCTATTCCACGGGGCCTAGGTGTGCAATAAGATATAATATTTAGATTTGTGTATGTGCACTCTATGATTTCATACAACAATGAAATTGCCTAAACACTACTTTTAACACAATCTTTTAAAATCTAAACTTATTCATAGGTTCCTTGTGTCACTCTAAAAATCCTTTACATATACAGCTAAATACACAAAGGCAATAGCATATAGACAGAGCATTGTTCTTTCAAGTACATGTCTCTCATCTGATTAGTTAGTAATTTGTACAATTACACCTAAATGGATGCAATGCTGATATCACTGCTTCTTTTATTATAGCAGTAAAAGAGGTACAGTGCTATCTACCCTACTTGTTTATAATATTACTCATAAACAATTTTGTATACACTCTAATTCTCCAGCTTGATTAGCTAACAATCTGCACTAAAACATTCAAGGTAAAATGAAAAGCTAATTGCATAGAGATTTTTAAGCTCATTTGCACACAACAGGATTTATTAGTGCCAATGAAGGCAAAAAACAGTGTGACTGCTCTCATAGCTCCACTAATTCCCTCTGTTAATTCAAAATGTCCACAGAGAAACTAAATGGAGTAGAACATACAAATAGTATTTTTGATAAGGGCTATATTAGGCAAGAACAAAATGTTCCTTGGTTCTGCATACAGGTTATGAATTGCTTTTATTCAGGAATATTGTGCAAATTTTAAAATGTTGCATCTAATGATGTGGAGAAAGATAAAGGTTCTTTATATTATAGGCTGATTTCCATTCATTGCATTCTCTTAGAATTTTCTATTAGGTGTCTCTCCTTCACTCCTTGTAACTGAATGATACCAATTATAGGATATCAAAGAAGGAACTCAGGTGATAAAAGGCTTTAAAGTATATAACACAGAGTACTGTCCTAAAAACCTGTTATTTTAGAATAGAAAATAGAAAAGTTTAAACTGAAATTTTCTTAAAGAATAGAAAAACCAGTACACAATGAAATTCTCTTAAACTTTGAAAACTTCTCAAAAAAGATTATAAATCAAACATTTTAGCACAAAGTACAATTGAAATAAAAAATTTAAGAGATAACTGCAACAAATATTTATTGACTCAGTCAAAATTTTAAAATTCATTAAAAAAATATCCTTGAAGAGAGACCATAAAAGTAAATCTGAAACCTGTATCAATGCTTCAGTTAAAAATTAAAAAAAATAAATGTTGAGGATCATTCTTATCTTGAAATTAAGTGAGTGATCATATTTTTTAAATGAAGATTTTCCATCAGCTTACTGATATATACAGTGGTTTATTTATCCTCCTTATTGGGGTAGTTTCCTCTGGATGCGGAAGAACCCAAGTCCTCGTTCTCTTCAGTCCCACAGAAGGAAGGAATATTTCTTAGGTTCTCTTTCCTCCCACTCCTGGGTTTCTCACATCCATAGTTTTCTGAAGTAAATCATCCCTCCTCTTTTCCCTCATCCTTTTTTTCTCTCTTGAATTCTGAACTCTCCCTGTTCTTGGCACATTCTTCTTGAACTGACTTCCATTCAAGCTGGCCTCATGCAGTTGCCTTCCAGGAAAGAGAGCACACTTGTGTTCTTTATGCATCATCCTTGCATCATCTTATTCTGGAAATTAAAGCATTCACCAACAGCCTTCTACTTGGGGTTGTTTGACAAGTACTGACTCTTAACTCCACACTTTTCAGCATGTGTCAGTCCTCACAGTTGATGGACTATATACTATGTTCTCCAGGTGATCCTGTGGCTCCTTAAGAGTTACACTTGTACATTTACCTCATCTTTATGATGTTAATATTTGAAAACTCAGCCTCAAAACATCTTCCTCTGAAGAAAAAAAACTACTCTTTAATTGCTGAGCTAATATTTCACTGCTCAACTAATACTTTGCTATATGTAGACTCCACATCTCTGATGGAATAATGTCAGCCAATTCAATTTCAGAACCCTTCATGAAGGCCATACATTCTAGCATAACATATCAAAATTTATAATACCTACTTTACTACTCTTGACCTTTGAAAACTCAGAAATAATCATCTCTATCTCTTTCACACATACATTCACATGTATACAATATTTTTTCATCACTATGTTGATTTATATTTCTAAGTAATTAAAATATTTTGCAATTGGCCATACAATTTTTATAAAGTGGACTTCTGCATTTTTTTTATTCTTTAAACTGCTAAGATCCCTAGCATCTGCCTTTTTATTTATCATAACACAACCTGTTACAGTTTGGATGTCAGGTGTCCCCCAAAAGCTCATGTGTGAGTCAATGAATGAAGGTTCAGAGGAGAAAGGATTGAGTTGTAAGAGTCTTAACAAATCAGTGATTTAATACCCTGATAGGAATTAGCAGAGTGGTAACTGAAGTGGTAGCTTGCGGCTGGAGGAGGTGAGAATTGGGTTGGGGCTTTGGTATACATATTTGTATCTGGCAAATAGAGTCTCTCTCTCTCTCTCTCTATTTCCTGATCACTGTGATGTTAGCTTCGTCACCTTCTCCTGCCATCATGTTCAGCCTCATTGGGAGCCCTGAGGAATAAGCCAGCCTTATATGGATGAAGACCTCTGAAACTGTAAGCCCTCAAATAAACTCTTTGTCTTCTACAATTGTTCTGGTCATATCCTTTAGTCATAGCAACTAAAAAGCTGACTAAAACACAACCACACACAAAAATGCCTGTTTAAATTATTAATATGTTACAAAATTACACAACTAATTGGTGTGTATTGGTGATTACAAATAGACTAGCATTTGAAGTTATATTTTAAACAATAATATATAGATAGATAGATTTAAAAGTACATTTCCTATTTTGACAATATCTCTACCCAACCTCCTGAATCATTCAAAATAATTTACCTTCAAGATAATAAAAACCTTCATGGGAATATAAGCACTATTTAACTAAGTGTTGCACAAGGTGAAATGCACAATACCACATTCAGGGTCATATGTCAATCAGGTTCAAGTTCTACCTAATCTAGATTTTTGAAATCGTATTTAGGTACACCTGAGGGGAGACAGAGAGAGATAAAAAAGCATACATGCATGTGTGTGCAAACACACATACACTACATATATGTATGTATGTATGTATATCTATATGTATATTTAAGTATATGTGTATATATAAGTATAGTTATAGATCATTCTACCATAAGAAACATCAGACAATTTCTGAAACTTAGTAGAATATGTATACTTCTTATTTACACTACACATTCAATGTCCATCAGAATTGCTCACTGTCAACACTCAGGGATTTGAGCAGGAGAAATTGAATGAAGAAAATTTCATACTGTCTCCTAAGCATCTCCAGAAACTAACATGAATTACTCAGACTCAATTTTATTAGTCAAGGCAATTTATATATTTAGACTTAATATCAAAAGAATCAGAAATATACTCTTCTACCTATGCCTAAATGAAGCAGAGAAACAAAATATTGGGAAACATTCCTAGTAACTGACAAGTCCATAAAATCAACTAGCTTCAAGGGCCAAATGATATAGACTAAGAAGAGTGTGCTTTTCATGAACAATATCTGAATTCATTATCAAAGTCTGGTCTAATACAACAGTCAAAAAAAAAAAAAAAAGACATAGTCCATGAACCACTGGGTGCTTCCCAAATCCAGAACATGCTCATAATAATGCCAGAAAATGTTTTTTTCTCATCTACTATTTTCTCATGAGTTTATAGCTGAAATTTCCAGAAGCATAGAAGTCATCTCTCTATTAAACAAGGAGTTAAATATAAAAAATATACAACAACCTCACTCCTTATTAAAATTTTTCTTTGCTAAATATAGGTATTGCTCATGAAAGTATGTTCTGTTTTAACAAGTAGTAGGATACTTATTATTTTAAATGAATTAGTAAATATTGTTCCTTGCATCAATTTGGAACAACTCAGTGGAAAATGTGACTTACAGCTTTCCCCATGGGACTAGCTGAAGCTTTATTGTTGCTGTGTAATAGTTAAATGTTACCCTCCACCATGTCTTCCTTCCTTTAATCCCACATAGATATTGTTTCCAAGAACACTACCCAATAAACCTCCAGCTTGCAAATGTCTATCTCACTTCTTTTTCCCAGAGTCTTCATTTAAGTTAGTTGGTGCAAGAAGTGAGTCAAAAAAGCATTCTAAAATTAGATATTAGCGCTCATCTCCATGAACCGTTGGCCAGTGGGTAGTAAGGGTCCTATCACTGAGAATACATGGAACAATGCTAGTTCCTGTTAAGTTACATAATGCATTGATCAGTGCTCTCATTTGTGGTGAATTGGGATAGAATGTTAAGAGTGGGATAGTGCTGTGTATCAGATATTTGGGAAAAGTCGGATAAATAATAATGTGAGGATTAGAGAATTAATTGGCTTTTGCTGGGACCCATTAATAATATGGGGAAAGACAAAGTCTAAGACTAATCATCAATTAATGGTAAAAGTGAAAACTAGAAGATACTGAAGTATGTAAAGAGAATCAATTATTACATTAATAAATCATAAAAAGTTGATGATAATCCAGGGCATAATCACAAGAGTAGCAGAAGTCTAAAAGAAGATGAACTTTAAAGTATGAAAAAGTTGGTTCCTGAGTCATGAGGCACATGCAAACCTTGAATCTTCACATTCTCCTGAACTCTCTATTAGTAATCCACTTATAGCCCCTGTCCAACATGGAGTATGGTACTAGAGCAAATTAAGACCATGGCAGGACAAAAAGTTACAAACTATTGACGTGTAGGTCATGGGCCTAATACAAACTATTTTTTTCTATTCCTATAGGAAAGGAAGATTAAAAACATTTTACATTTATTTGAAATGAACTAAAATATATATTTATGATTTTCCTACAAGATCTCTTGTACACTCTCTTATAGATCATATTGATCTACCCTACGTATATTAATAGGAATTACTAGGGAAGAAGCTGCATAAACCACAAAGATCAAGTTGAAATAGTGGAAATCATCAAATTTATAAATTTCTAATTTTCAATAGTTAATGTAGATAAAATAAAAATGCAAGATGCTAATTGTATAAAAATACTGACACACATATGATAAAGAAGTGTTTCTGGCATATAATAAAACCTCTCAACGTCAATAGTAAAAAGACCCCATTATCCACCCCCACCCATTTATCTGAAAATGTCACGATTTTATTCTCGTTTACTGCTGAGAGTTAGACATCATTACCCTAAGTACATATATGAAGACACAAATGATGTAAAAATACTTTGTGTACAACCAGTGACTTGAAAAAGTGTGCTCTATATGTGTAAAATGAAATGAATTGCATTTTGCCATTGTGTGTAACAAATTAGAATAAATAAATAATGTAATAAAAACACCATTTCTTTTAAAAAAATGACAAAATTTGACATTTAACCAAAAAAGTTGTAGCATATAGGAAATAAACACATGAAAAGATATTCATTATCACTAGCAATTAGGAAAAGACAAGTTAAAACCATAATCAGATACCACTACATGGTAGTGGCTATAACAATTTAAAAAAGACTGATAAAGCAAAGCGTTGGGAAGTAATGAGATAAAACTGCAAATTGAATGCACAGCTGTTCAAGAAATAATGGGTCATATTACTTTAAAAATATGATACAGGTGATCTACTCCTAGATATTCATCCAGAAATCAAAAGTATATATTTATACAAGGATGACTTGTAAAACAATGCTTATAGCAGGAAGTTTGTTAGTAATAGTGAAGACTAGAAACAGTTCAAATGTTTACCAAGAAGAGATGAATAACAAACATCATGGTTTATGTAAGTGATGGGATACTACTCATCCACAAAAAGTTATGAACTATTGAGATATGCAGTAGCATGAATGAATCTCAATCAAATTATACTATATGAAGAAAAAAGATTGAATAATAAAATTTAGAATATTTAGAAAACAAATTTAATCTATAGTAAATGTTTCAGTCAGCTTTTGCATCACTGTGACCCAAATACTTCACAAGAACAATTTAGAGGAGAGAAAGTTTACTTGTGGCTCCCAGTTTCAGAGATCTCAGTCCATAGAGTCAACTCTTGACATCTGGGCCCCAGATAAAGCATCATATCATGAGGAAAGCTGCTCAGCTCCTGGAAGGGTCAGAGATAAGTGGGGGAAAGGGTTATCAGGTAGATGCACTCTGCCAAAGCACACCCCCCAGTGATCTACCTACTCTGATGGTGTCCCAACTGCTTACAACTAACACTAAATTAAGTCCATTGAAACCAAGATGGACTGATGAGGTTGCAGCTTTCATAATCTAATCATTCTATCTCTTAATTTCCCTGCATTATCAGATGTTCAGGGGAAAGTCCCATATCAAAACATAATATTCTTCCCCAGGTCCCCAAAAGATCATGTCCATCTCACATTGCAACATACACATTTAGTCCATTTCTAAAATAGTCTTAGCATTACTCATGTTCAAAATCTCAAAAAACTAAAACCTCTTGTCTGTGGAGCCCCTGGAAAAGCCAAAAGCAACTTACAAGTATCCAGTATACTACAATATATTGCAAAGAGTAATCATTCCCATTCTAAAAGTGAGGATAAGATCATAGAAAGAAGGAGTAGAAGAAAAGAAAGAAAGAAAAGAAAAAATCTAAACCCAGCCAGGGGAGCAGGTCCTATAACTCTATCCTTAATTCTGCATCCAGCATTTAGGATGTATGAGCACCTAATTTAATCTCCAAAGGGTTTGCAGAGCTACACCCATGACCTTGCAAGTTGCAGTGCTCATGGACCTTCTTTTAACCTGACTTTCTCTGCAGCCAGAAACTTTCCTCAGCAGACTGTTCAGTTATTGTCATATCTTAATTCCTGGGGTCTCCTTTCCACCTTTGCTTCACCTTCACAGCTTCACACATCATCCCCTCAGAGGCAGCCTTCAAGAACCCTGACCTTGCTACACTTTGCCAGACCTTACAGTTGATCTTTGAAATCTTAGTGGAAGCCTCTATGATCCCTAGACTAGAGCATAGTGCATTGCTGCAGAACCAGCACCATGGGGATGGTACTAAGGTCTGCTGCCAATTCACAGAATTTCTGGGAACCCTGAAATCATTATTATAGTTCCTGAGTGGTGAAATAATTTCATAGCCCCTTTCCCACTGTACTTCTTTCTCCACCCCAGAAATCAGGGTATCCCCATAATCTCTTCACAAAGAGATTTTCCTATCTATACCTTGGAGTCTGCTTTGGGTGTGGTCTTGTAAATTCTTTAGATGCCTTCAAGCCATCTTTCCTACTTTCTCCCTACAAACTACTTTACATCCCTTTAGGAACTATATTCTCTTTAAAAAGCATACCTTCACTGGTCCCAGCTTTACATTGCATTTATGGCCAAACCCTTTTAAAATGCTTTAGCTATCTTTTCTGATCCTTATTCTCACAATAAACCCAGACAAAAGCTGCCAGCAATATCCATCCCACTGACCAAAAGCTGTACTGCCTTGAAATTTCCTCTACCAGATTAATTAATCCATTGCTTTTAAATTCAACTTCCACAAATATGGACAACAGGGAGCCAACTTTTTTTGCAACTTTTTTAACACGGAGCCAACTTTTTTTGCAACAATATAACATGAATGACCTCTAGTCCAATTCTAAATAGATTCCACATGTCCTCTGAAACCTCATGACCACATTCCTATTGGCATTCAGGTCTTCTGAGCTTCCATTGGA
Organism: Ictidomys tridecemlineatus; assembly: GCF_052094955.1. NCBI lineage: Eukaryota > Metazoa > Chordata > Mammalia > Rodentia > Sciuridae > Ictidomys > Ictidomys tridecemlineatus. The sequence continues at coordinate 89,119,701 of NC_135484.1, read as the reverse complement.
ATCACCAGAATCTCTCATTAAGCACCACCTACAACATTGTAAATATTTTCAGCTTTATCTTTCTAAACTTTTCAAAATTCTTGCCACAGATGATATTCAAAGGCTTCTGAAAAACAAGGTCAGGTTAGACACAACAATGATCTCACTCCTCCCTTCCAATTTCTGTTTTGGTCACCTTCTTTATTGCTATGACCAAAACACCTAACATGAGCAACCTAGAGGGGGAAAGCTTTATGTTAGGTTCCTGGTTTCAGAGGTCTCAGTCCATAAACATCTGACTCCATGGCTCTGAACCAAAGTTGAGGCAGCATATCATGGGAGAAGGGTCCCACAGAGGAAAAATGCTTCCTTCATGGCAGCTTGAAAGTAGAGAGAGAGGGAGGACAGAGAAAGGGATTCAGAGAAGAAGAAGCATCCGGAGCATATTCCTATTGATCTCTCTCCTCCAGCCACACACCCCACCTACCTGCAATTACCAGTCAGTCCACTCAAACTAGGATGGATTAATTACGTTAAAGCTCTCATAATCTACTTTTTCACCTCTGAATATTTCTACATTATTAGGAGGTTTTTTTTTCAGGGGCTGGCACTTTATATTAAACCAGAACAGCAACAGAAATTAGATCAGTGATTTCCTGCTCAATGAATGTGCAGGATCCAGGAGGAAAAGTGAAGATTGAAGGAAGGAATAACAAAGGGTAATAAGAAAATTAAGCTTTTAAGGGTCTTATGTATGCTCATTATAATTATTTCTGATGTTCCAAGAATGTAAGTGTATGTCAAATTTTATTTAACTGTATTTTTTGATATTTACAGTTTATGCCATATCAATTATACCTTTAAAGTATTAAAATATTGTCATCATCCCTGCAGCCTCCTAATGACAATAAAAACAAAGAATTAGGTTTCCCACATTTTTCATTATATTATAATGTCTTTATTAATGCCTCAAAATCAATTTTTAAATTTAATCTGGAATAGTCATATTCTTTAGCAAAAGTCATGAACAGGGAAAGATATTGTATACTGCATATAATGAATCAGCTATAAAAATAGTACATATTTATAATTTAATTTTTATTAAGGACAAACTAAATGCAAAACACAGTGCTAAGCATTTGATGATCATCATTTTGCCAATTATTTTAACAAACTAAGAATAGCTATTATTATCATTTGCTTTCTTACTTTTAGAAAGCCTAAGACATGGAACACTCTCTGACATGGAGCCTTCAGTGTCAAGCCAACAGCAGAAGAAATTAGACTCACACTTAGATCTAACTCCCCAAATGTGATGACTCCACCCACATTATGTGATACAGTGGAACTATTAGACTTGTTCAACAACCTTTCTTTTGCAGAGAGTTTTTTTGAAGTCAGCAAGTGAGCCTTCACACACATTCATACACCCACAATCATTAAACTTCACTCCAACTTTTTAAAAATTCATCAATTCATTAATAATTTTTCCCTAGTGTATCTTTAAGTGCTCTTTAGTGTTTATAGGATCCATGTGCTTCATTTAAAATTATATGAGGCAGTATTACATAATGATTATGAGATTAGATGCCAGTTTTTCCAACTATTAAGTAGATTAAATTGATGTTAAAGGTCTTGAGATTTTGTTATCTACAGTGGATACCCCATCCTCTATTATACATTCACTTTATCTCTGGTGGTGAATATAAATTTATTTCTTAAACCATGTCACTATCATATTGAAATATTCAGAAAACACACTATGTCATAAGCTGTGATTCTCTCAAAGCTACTAAACTGCTTTATTTATTCAATTTCAGTCTACTCTTTTAAATTATATGATTTAACTCTATGTTAATGTATTGTTCTCGATATAATTCTTCAGAACTTCTGATGAGTAAAGCATGGCTTAACAGTCATTCTAACAGGATAGAAATCTAGTGTTTGGAGTCTACCTTCAGGATTCTAGTCTAGGCACTTAATAGCTGTGAGACATTGAGCATATATTTAAATGTCTGAACCATTTTTTGATTACAAATTAAACAAATACACTACTACTTATATTTCAAGATGTTATGGATTAAATTAGTTTGAGACACCAGCATAAAAAAATTTTGTTGTGTTTTAGATAAGAGATGACCCCCAAAACCTCATGTGTTAGACCATAAGAGGTGAAATGATAAAGTTATGAGATTATTCACCCAATCAGTGCATTAATATTTTGGGGGGGATTAACTGGGTAGTAACTGTAGGCAGACAGGTTGTGGCAAGAAGAGGTGGGTCATTAGGGTATGCCTTTGGGGCTAATATTTGCTTTTGATGAAAGGAAAGTTCTCTTTCTCCTTCCTGGTGTGATGTCTTTGAATCACTTTCTTCCACCACACTCTTCTGCTATGATGTTCTGCCTCACCGCAGGCCCAGAACAATAATCAGCCACATGTGAACTGAGACCTTTGAAACCATGAACCCAAAATAATTATTTTTTCTATTCTAATTGTCAGGCCTTCTGGTCCCAGCAACAAAAACCTGACTAAGACAGAAATTGGTTTCAAGAATTGTGGTTTTTTGCTGTGACTAACCTGATCATGTGGTTCAGAAGCTTTTGGAGCTTTTTGAAATATATGGGAGGAATTTTTAGATGTTTAGTAGTGCTAGCTGGAAATACTGTAGATTGTTGTAAGCAGAGCTTAATGGACAATTCTGGTGGTGATTCAGAAGATCAAAATGCTTATAGGACTGTACACAGTAAAGACAGGGTTCATGAGGTTTCAGAGGAGGAAGACTCTTGAATCTTGAGCTAGAAGCCATTCATGTTGTCTGCATTTTCTCTGTGTGTGAAAGGCAGAGGAGGGCTTAGGCAATCAGGGCAAGAAAGCAATTGAGAAAATTGGGAGCAGGGCCAGAACAGGGGAGCCTGGAGAGGGTCTTCTGATGAGGACAACATCCTGCTTGACAAATGTGCTCATGTACACAAATGGGGGACCCAATCAGGCAGACATTTCCATACTCATGCTCCTAAGTGGGAAATCCAACAACAAATCCAAAGCAATGTGTGTTGACACAAAGCAATAATAATGAGGAGCAAGTGGATGAAGGAGGATATAAGGAAAGGAGAAAATTCCAGAGACCATAAAAAGAACAGGCCCAAACTTCCCCCACTGGATTCCCAGCTCTGGAGCTGTTTCTCTTTAGAGAAATATATCTCTGTATTTCTGTTGCTTTTGTAATAAATCTACTTCTTGCTTGATATCTCTGTCCTGTTTGTCGATTCTTTGATGAACGGATACAACAAATCCAGAACCACTAGTTGGTAACATGTTCTGAGACTTTTGGTGAGGTTGAAGATAGACTTCTAAATCTAGTGGAAGAAATTTCTATACAGCATAATATTCAAATGGTGACATGAATATTGCTGGTGAGTTTTAGCCAAGTTTATTTTGATATTCAGGAGTAGAAAGCAGAGAAGACACATTTGCAAAACTTGGACTTGAAAGGTGGGAGTAAAAGTGGGGCTAAGGAAGATTCAGTTTAGACATTACTTCCACTAAAGAACTGCCTAGAGACTACAAGAAAGATAAATTGAGGGCATAATAGAAATTAAAAAGACCATATCCATCTCAGGCTCTAGGGAGTAAAAGTAAAAAGTCCTCTAAGAGAACAATGCAGCACCCTGCCTGCACAGTGGGACCTGGGATATTTTTTGGCCAGGCACTCAGAGGCTGCTGCAACCATGGATCCTGGAAAGTTGGCTACTGATTGACCTGGTGGCAGTTGCATCACTATGTGGTGCTGATTCTGCATGAATGCTAGAGTTAAGGGATCATGGAGTCTTCCACTGAGATATCAAAGGAAGACCTAGGAAGCCAGGCAAAGTGCAATAGGGAGGGAGTCCCAGCAGGCTGCAAAGCTGTAGTGGAAATCATCCAGAGACTAAGAAATGCCTCTACTGTGAAAAGTTTGCCAAGGAAACCTTCAGGAATTGAGCAGAAACAAGCCAACAGAGAGACTACATGGGCTGCAACCAGCAAAGCCACAGGTGTGGAGATACACAAGCCCTTTAGAGAGAACATCAAGATGTCATGTGCCCCAGATGCTGGTCAGGGACTTACAAGACTTGTTTGACCAGCTGGATTTTGGTCTTGCTTTGGTCCAATCCCTTCATTCTATGCCTCTATTTCTCCCTGTGGAATATAAATGTTTACTCTGTGTCTTTATATATTAGATATTTATAAATTGCTTTAGATTTTTACATGGGCTCATGTTGAAAGTTTGCTTTGAGTCTTAGAGGAAAATTTTGACCTAGACTTTTAGTCAATCCTTGAGCTATTGAGACTATGGTGACTCTGAAATAGGCCAAATGTATTTTGCGTTATGAGATGGGAATAAGCCTTGGGGACCAGGAACAGAATGTTATGGTTTAGATATGAGGAATCTCCCAAAAGCTCATGTGTGAGATAATGCAAGAAAGTTCAGAGGTGAAATGATTGGGGTATGAGAATATTAACCTAGTCAGTGCATTAATCCCCTTATAGGTGGTAACTATAGACAGGTAATTATGGCTAAAGAAGGTGGTTTATTTGAGTGCTTTGCCCTCCCCCGACCGTATCTTCCTGTGTGGTGTCCTGAGATATTTTACTCCACCAAACTCTTCTGCCATAATGGTCTGCCTCACCTCAGCCCCATAGCAATACAGTCAGCTATCTATGGACTACAACCTCTGAAACCATGAGCACCCAAAATAAACTTTTCCTTTTCTAATCATTCTCCTAAGGTCTTGGTCATAGCAGAATTTACTGACTAAAATAACTCTGCATTAAAAAATCGTAAATGTTATCCTTTTTTGTGGCAATCAAAAAACGAATCTAGTTTAGAAGACTCCTATTGACATGCATGGATTATTTACATGAAAATGAAAACAATTCTGGGTCTATTGAGTACTTTAAAGGATTTAGGTATGCAAGTATAGTTGGACTGCTCCACAAAAGCAAGAAGAAATTAGAGTTCTAAGGCCATTAGATGGGACAAAGATCAGGAGCAAGAAAAGAAGCATCAGAATAGGTCTAGAGGCCTAGACTGGTTCCAAAATGTTAAAACTGTCATTGTGAATGATAACCAAAAGATTTTAAAGAAATTATTTTAAAAATTTATAAGAATTGAACTAGATAAGTAATGTGTGTAGTGTTTCACTATTTTAAAAGTAAGCAAGAATCTTTCCCCATGATTCTATATTTTTATATAATTAATATTATGATGCCTATTGTAGTCTAATTAAAGAATACTGTAGGTTGGTGGTATGCAGAGTCAGCTATGGTATTCATGGAAGAAAAAACCATGTTGTCTCTGGGCCTGATTGGAGGCAAAAATAAATGAAACCAGGAGTCATACAGCACACCTATAATCCCAGGGTGCAGGAAGCTGAGGCAGGAGGATCACATGTTCAAAGCCAGCCTCAAGAAATGAAGCCCTACCAAGCACCTGAACAGATACTTCTCAGAAGATGGTATACAATCAATCAATAAATATATAAAAAAATTTCATCATCTCTAGTAATTAAAGAAATGCAAATCAAAACTACTCAAAGATATCATCTCACTCCAGTCAGAATGACAGCTATTATGAAGACAAACAACAATAAGTGTTGGCAAGGATGTGGGGAAAATGGTACATTCATAAATTTCTGGTGGGACTGCAAATTGGTGCAGCCAATATGGAAAGCAGTAAGGAGATTTTTTGGAAATTGGAAATGAAACCACCATTTGACCCAGCTATCCTTTTCCTCAGTCTATACTCAAAGGACTTAAAAACAGCATACTACAGGGACACAGCCACATCAAGGTTTATAGCAGCACAGTTAACAATAGATAAACTGTGGAATCAACCCAGATGCCCTTCAGTAAATGACTAGATTAAAAAAAAAAAGTGGCATATATATACAATGGAATATTACTCAGCAATAAAAGAGAATAAAATCATGGCATTTGCAGGTAAATGGATGGAGTTAGAGAAGATAATGCTAAGTGAAGTTAGACAATTCCCCCAAACCGAATGCCAAATGTTTTCTCTGATATAAGGAGGCTAATTCATAGTGGTGTAGGAAAAAGGAGCATGGGAGGAATAGATAAATTCTAGATAGGGCAGAGGGGTGGGAGGGGAGGGGTGGGGCCATGGGGTTAGAAATGATTGTGGAATATGATGGACATTATTATCCAAAGTACATGTATGAAGACATGAATTGGTGTGAATATACTTTGTATACAACCAGAGATATGAATAATATGCTCTATATGTGTAATATGAATTGGTAATGCATTCCACTGTCATACACAAACAAAAAAAATTTAAAAAACAACAACAAAAAAGAAAGAAATGAGACCTTAAGCAACTTAGTGAGACTCTATCTCCAAATAAAAAATAAAAAATAAAGGGCTGGGGGTGTGGCTCAGTGGTTAAGTGCTCATTGGTTCAGCCCCCAGTTCCAAAAAATTAAAACTAAATAAATAAAATTAAGTGAAAAATAACAAAGAATTAAAAGAAATTAGAAAACAAAGGCAGTGAGAATAAAAGCAGTTAGGGAGTTGTCTTATATCTTGGGAAAGGCAATATGAAATTCTACAAAGATCATTGTGATCTCATCTAATATTTGTGATAATCCACTAGCAATTGTGAGAAGATATATAACTTCATTATAAATAAACACATATAAATATGTGTTGGGGGAGAGGGGGTGTGTAGGGAGAGAGAGAGAAATAAGAGAGAGAGAGAGAGAGAGAGAGAGAGAGAGAGAGAGAGAGAGAGAGAGACCATACACATATCTGTGCATTTGTAACTTCCTGTCTTGATGGTTTCTTTTCCATTTAGTACTTTAAGACAGAAGAGAAAAATCTAGGTCATTGCAAATAAGGCCTTTTACCTAATTCTAAGGGAAAAAAAATATACACCTGATAAGGGTATTAAAGTAAATGATTTCTTGGGCACCTTATCAAAGTCTAGTGTTATCTTTCCTCAGGACACTGTCCTTTCTACTAGCTACTTTTTAATTCCTGGTCAGAACATGATCATCAAATCTTTACAGAATATATTGATTTCTATTCTCCCTCAGAGAAAATCAAAACTTATACACCATTGCAATGTGGCTCCTCCACACATAACTCAGGTTTGCTAAAAGCAAGTAGTCTCTGTTTCTTTCTACTTTTCATCCAATAGAGATTTTGTGCAGTGGTCTTCAAAACAATGCTTTTATTTCCTTGAGTTTCTGCTGGGCTGCAGTTGTTTTATTAGTTCTCAGATGATTTATGTATTTTCAATGTTCAAGTGCCTAGAGGGTAAGATAAATAGAGGTATTTTTATGGTAAAATTTGAAAAATAGTTCAAGGCTTGAAAAAGCAAAGCTTATTAGGTGCTCAAAATTAAAATGAATGCTTTCTATGCCAGGCTGTTTTTATAAAGGACACAACAAGACATGTGAAGAGAAGGTTTCTGATAAATATTTTATTTTTTGCTCTATATCCTCAGAACATCAATGTCAAGTATCAATAGTAAGTCATTTATGTAAGATAGTTGTATATTTTAGAAGAAAATAATCCTGAAAGTTATGAGCCTTAAGCTCAGGTATATGAATCATGAGGTATCTAGACCTCTAAGTACTGAAGATAAATGCCAGCCAATACAATTAATACACACAGACTATCTCATGACACTTCTTCACACAGAAGGGTCAGAATTTCCATAATGCATTGATATAATAGCTCATTCTAATATGGTTATTATCATTCTGTAAATATCTATACATTTCTGTATTTCTGTGTTTTCATCAACAATGAGGGAATTTGTTTCTTCATTGTTCCACAGTGGCATCTTAGTGCCTGTGATGGGTGAAGAAGACAATCCCCACATGTCCCATAATATTACAAAAAATAGAAAACATCTATTTTTACTGACTCATTTCTGAATACTTATGAGAAAGTATTGCTGCTGCTTCTAATCGTATCAGTTTGGCAACTAAAATATTAATCTCCAATCAAGCTTAAATAATTCCCCAAATGTTGATTATGCTCATAAAGATTATTTATGTATTGGTATATTTAGTTTACTTATGTACATATGAATTTGATCTGGCATAAAAATCAAAGTTAAAAGAATTTGAGGATAAAGAGTTCTTATTTAAAATAGGACAATTGCTACACTGTCTTGGTTAAACTATTAATAGCCAAAGTCTTTGACAAAATGAGTACCAAGTAGCACAATGTAGCAGAGAAGTGTTCTGGAAAGGACTGAGGTCAAATATGAGTTGCTGATGCACCTTATTACTCTCAGTAATAGATACCGCTTCTAATGTTGGTTCATAACCTGTAAGAAGGTGATTAAAATGAGCATTCAGGCAATCAGCATGCCTTTTGATGAGGTATGCAGGGCAATGAATACAGGGGGAAAAGGACAGGGTCATGGCTGGGCCCTGATGAGCTTGGATATATAAGAGGTAAAGAGAAAAAGCACACGGGAAAGTAATGAATAGAAGCCAGAAACATGCAGGAAAAAGAGAAGAAAATGTTTTAAGAAAGTCAAAGAATGACAGAGTTTAGAGAACAGAAGGCCATGCTGTAAAGCTACTTTTCCATAGAATGGTGGGTGCAAAAGCAAGAGCCTATAAACTATAAATAGGAGCATTATGACTACAGGGCAGATTGATCATTTTAAAAGCTTGTCTTGAGAAAATGCAGACATCACCAAGCAGAAAGGAATATAAATCAGGAAAAAAGTGGTTTTGTTTCATTTTAATATTGAACAGACTTTGTGATTTGTATGCTCGTGGGATGGAAAATCCAGTAAGGAGACCAAGGCTGATTCAGTGGGGAGAGGTGCCTTTGATGGAGCAAGACATTTGAGATGTGAGAAAAATGGAACCAGATCCATGGGCACCGACTTTCTTTGCCCAGAGGCACAACAGGATCACTGATAAAGAAAGTAGTTAGAAAGAGAATGAACAAATGGCTATTCATTTTTAAAGATTTGGAAACACAATAAAAAAAACCCTTAGTTTGATTATCTTAATGAAGAGGAAACAAATTTGGTCTGAGGATGAGAGAGCACCTTATGGGGTAGGAAGGTTGAAAGGGCCTTACAACATCTAAACATTGCCTTAGGCAATGACAGAAGAATCAGGCTATGGAAGTTTTCTAGGACTTGTGGGTAGTATTGGGGTAACCTGTATGATTGAAAGCAGGCATTTATATTGACTTCCATAGGCAATGGGGTCCATTTTCTCAAGGCACACCCAGTGACCAGGTGAAGTAGTAACTAAATCACGAGACTGTAGCAATTCAAATCAGTTATAATAGATCAAAAATGCGGTCATAGCCTTTAAGACACTAAGAAGAAAAGGATTTTATGTTTCACAGTTAGGTAACAGTGTACTTTATCATTCAAACTGGAATATAGTTGAGAGTGAAGGAAGGAAAATACCAATCAGAATGTGAGAAAAATAGAAATAAACTGTTCTACTAAGAACAACCTGTAATAAATGACCATTATGTTCAAAGTGATGAGAACAAATTTGTACTAAGACCAAATGGATTGGGGGAATATATCTATTAAAAGGTCGGTTTGAAGTTGGACAAATCTAGATCATGAAAACAAAATGAAAATCTTGGAAGAACAGAGTACATGGATGAAAATACTGGGCTTTGCAGGAGTTAAGATTTCAGAAATTTGATACTGTGGCTGGATAATTAAACAATTTAGTATTGCTGGAGAGGAAAAGGTAAGAAATTCACTGAAGTTCAGAAAGTCACAGTGGCCGAAGGTTAAAGTGTGGATATATTTTTTCACCACACATTTTTAAATTGTCCAGGATGATAGTGGAATTAATGGTGGAGAAATATTTGGAAGCCAGAGGCCACAGTCCTCAAAGAACATGAAGGAATGAGCTTGAGTGAGGTCACTCAGTAATAAGGATGAGCTCTGGGTGACATGATGCTCAATGATGACAGTTTTATAAGAGGGCACAAGAGGATTGGTGATGGCTATTAAGAAAATGAATTCATTTGGCTGCCATTGCTTCATGTAATTAAGTATTTGAATCATCCTTGATCCACGCTCATTCCAAAGCTTTGATTACACTTTTGCTTTCATTGCCTAACAAGAGAAAATTCACTGTTTGTACTAGCACTATTATCAATTTCTACATTTTTGTTATAATCTTCATTTTAATACTAACTTGGGCTTCTTGTTCATGTTTCAATTTTAATTAACAACAGCACATCCGTACTGGAAAATCTGTTCTTTCTCTGTCATTAAAAACTAGATGTTGTGTGCCTACAACTGGGTCAGACCTTATACTAGGGAGTATCTATCAAGGGGACTGATAGGTTTTTGTGGCTTCTTTGAGGCTCTTCATCATGGGAATGTATTCTCTATATTCATTTTAAATACTACTTGAAGTTAAAATCAGAGGGCAAAATGTATTCATATCTTCTTTGGTAACCCTGTAAATTCCTGCTATCTTCACTCATTGCATATGATTTTTAGAGATAAAAATTTAGTCATACATTTTCCTAAATTTTACATTTTATCTCTTTCTACTATTTCAGAAAGGAATTAATTTATAACTTTCTACTAAGTCTGAAAGGAATGAATATTTACTAGCATTTATGTTTTGCATTGGTTTATTCCTAGCAAGACTTTAACAAGAGAATTTTAGTTGTGCAAACATTACTTCATGATGCTTTTTTTATGGTGAAATTATAGAATCAAGTAACTCCCTTTTTTAAAAGTTGGAGAATATTTCTTGCACCAAAATGACCACAAGTTTAGTGAGTAATTATAATTCATTAATACATATACGATTTTAAATCAGATTGATTTTATAAGATACTTGAGATCACAAGGAGTTGGAGCAGAACACAGGTAACAAAAATTAAAAATATAAATTCGTCAAACATTTGCAGTATAAAATGTTGCATTAATTTTATTTGGTATTTATAAAATGGGAACAGAATAAGGCTTCTCTTGGCATTTAACATTTTTTCTTTAGATAGGCTTATTGATGAGAATTTGGGCTTTATTTTTTCTTTTCTCTTCACACTGAGACCTTTTTGTAGAGTTGAAAATTAATTTTATTTTTTATCTCTCTTCTGGGAATAGTATCTAGCTTCCAAATTTCAGCATACTTACCTAGTTCCTCTAAATTCATTTCATAAACCCTGGCAACCTATATGGCCTTCCAATGTAGTTAACCACCTGATAATGAATTTATAAAGATGGCATTTTTTAACTTTAAAGATAAAAGTAAGCCAGCTTTAAAATATCTCTTTACCAAATTTTGATAAGTATTTCCTGCAATCACATAACACAGCTCTGTCAACAAGTGTTTTACTCAGAATACCACAGGATACTTCAAACTTTCAGGTAATGGAGTGCAACTATATGAATTTTACATGAAAATTCAGAGCTTTCTTAATTATGGGAAATGCAGAACCAAAACCACATTCCATTGCATCAAACCATTCTCTTCTTTTATGTTAATAACTGTAGCTATCTGTTTGCTGATCTTCTAAATTACTTTGCTCATTTTAACAGAATAGAGCATAATGTTTCCTATAAAATCAGGCTTGTTTAATTTTGAGATTATAAACATCTTTAAGATAGAAGAGATTTTGATGAAAATGGAGGTCCTTAAAATAATCAATCTAGAGGAAATGAAATTTAGAATTTCTAAATTACATTATAGAATGTAATTTAGAAACACCTTGTATTTTATTCATTTTTCTTCTTTCAGTTTCAGATGCTACAGGGCTTTCAGTCTTATCTCATATTTCCTTTAAATTCTCCTTTCCAATTCTGAAAGACTGTGTTGGATTTAAATGATATTAAACTATATAAAAGAATATAGCTAATTATTGTATTTGAGAACCTAGATTTTTCCATTAGAAATCTCAAAAAATGATGAACAACAGTTATCTTTGGAGATAGGAATGTGGGAAAGGAAGACCCATTCTTTTATTGCTAGAATTTTCTAGCAAAGTTTAATTAGCATTTTTATTTTGTTCCAATAGGACCTATTTATATACAACAAGGAAGCAATTTTTGTTTACATTTTATATTTCCTTACATATATAAAAGTATGAGTACTTAATGTTATTTTTTAAATATGTGAATTAGATTTCGCTCTTCTTTGAGCATTTAATTATTCCAACAAGCATTCTGGCTTATTTTGTACCAGGAATTGTACTGAAACTGTGGTGATGAAAGCAAATGATGAATAGGACATAATTTTTTGCAAAGACTATCACCTCCAAATCTACTTAAGAGAAGTATTGAAATGAGTATAATTATCCAGAGTTGGAAACCATAGGTTTAAGACTTTATTTCTTAAAAATTCCCATTAAAATTTAAATTTATTTGATTCACTCTTTTGCCCCAAAATTATTTCAGTTGTTATGTTAGATATAAACAATATTAATAAAATAGAATGTCAATATTATGTAAAGAAAGATATCTGAAAATGCTAACTATTTAGACTCATATTTTTTCACTGTTTCAAGAAATATTTCTTTGTGCTAGGCAAATATTATGGAAATCATAAGATGGAATATCTCGTGATAAAGGCAATTCTGTCTAGTAACAGTGGAGGACAACTAAGTCAAAATCTTTAAAATCTCAAGAATAGAATTTAAGCAATACAGGAAGGATGCAGTTTAGCAAACAAAAAGAAGGAATCATCAATTTTCCTGAAAATATCATATTTCAAGAAATTGTTGCATAATTACTTTTATTTTTATTTTTTAAAATAATAAATATCAGTAAAGGACATAGAAGATAGCTTTTGCTCAAATGATTCACAAACCACCTCTACTAGTCAATTTTATTTCCATTGCTCTATTTTTCTGTCAATTTTCTATGCATAGTTGAGTTTGTTTCACTTCAAGGATTGAATGGAGTTTTTTTTTTTGTATTTTGTTTTCAGTTAATCTGTGGGGATTTTCTAACCACTTTTTTGTAATGTCCTTTAAAATAACTGAATAATACTTTAGCAAAACATATCAGTACACTCAACTAAAATTTGGACCTTTTCTATTGCTTTCAGTATACCACCATCAAAAGGTTCTTGATACATGGCAATATTGTCTTATAAAACTATGTATTCTCTTAAGGAATATATTCTTTGTTATGCAAATCATTCCAAGTTAGGAAAACGTAATATCTATCTTGCAATTATAAAATAAAACATGTACATTCATTTTGGGGACTAGAAAACTATTTTATTGAGCTGCATACAGGACTACCTTTTTTAATATGGAGATTTGTTGAAGAAAATATGTGTGCAGAGTATGGCAATGTCCTTGACAACAGTTCTGGTGAAACTAAGGAGTTAGTTTATATGACAGTTTTAGTTTGTTCCTATTAGTATAGAATCTGGCTGCAGGAGACCAGGAATTAAGTTCTGATACTGCCACTAAAAGACTATTAGATTATTAAATTTCTCTGTTTCAATATTTTTAAACAAAATTAAAATATAATTTGTGGGAATGAAGTCAGAGAAAACTAAAAGAAATAATATGTATAAGCACTCAGCAATCAGTGCAAGTATACACAGAACTCAATACATGCTAACTACCATCACTACTGATGGTCTTTTATAAACACAGGTGTCAGGTAAAATTGACTTTTTGCGTCCATTTATCTCTTCTAATATAGGGTTTATGTTAGCCTATTTCTAAATCCCCTGTTGTAAGCACTTTCTGGAATGGCCCTCAATGATCCTTGCCTCCTGGTGTTGAGGTTTTGTGTAATCCCATGCCCTTGAACACACACTGGAGCTTGTAACTTTATTACAACTAGTAGAATAAGACAGTTAAAGGACACTGTGTCTGAAATCAGGATACACAAATATGGGACTTGGTTTTTTTCCCAGATTCTCAAAGTTGCTCATTCTGACAAAGTCAGCTGTGATATTATGAGCTGTCCTAGACATGGGTCCACACAGAAAAACCAAGGGAAGCCTCTGAGGATTGAAACCCTCCATCCAATAGGCCATGAAGAACTCAGTCCTGACAACCCCACTCGTGAAGTGAGAAGCTGATCTTTCTCAGGAAAGTTGTGAGAAAATTGCAGGCATAGCTAATGTCTTCACTGCAGCCTCAAAAAAGTCTGACAAAAGTCATAGGTGGATTGCAGACGTAGGGAAATTGTAAGTTGATATTTTTGTTTAAAACTCATAAATTTGGGGGTAATTTGTTATACAGCAATAGATAACTAATAAAACCCCTTCCAGCTCTAGAATTATATGAATATTAATTATTATAACAATCCTTTAAACTTTGATTTTCTAAATTTATATGTGTATGTATGCCTTAATAAGAAACTCTTCATTGGGAATAAAATGGAATTTTCCAGAGTATAACAGACATTTATGTGTGTGTGAGTGTGTGTGTGTGTGTGTGTGTGTGTGTTAAAAATTCTAGGATTTAGTTTTTTTTTTCATACTAGCTTGAAGGAAATATTTAATTATAATGAGTACCTTAAGTTACATTATTTATTTATTTATTTTTAAATTTTTTCTTTTGTGTGTGTGTAGTGCTGGGAATTGAACCCAGAGACTTGCACATACAAGACAAACACTCTACCAACTAAGCTACATCCTCAAATATCCTCAACCCAGTTACTTTATTTTTTAAATTATGTTTTATTTGCTCATTATTGTTAATGTATCATCCAAATATATGTATTTAACTTCTTCTGGGACCAAATATACTGTTTTTAATTATTTTAGGTCATATTGAAAATTCTACAGGAATTGTTAGAAACTAATTTATACTTACATTAAATATAGAAAGTGAAAATGAAATTTCAAAGCAAAGTAGGCAAAATTTAATGTGTCATTTAAACATATTTTCCTCATTTAATTTAGAAAATCCTTAAATATATGTTAATATTGATTTTAATAATTTATCTCTACATCATAAGTTATTTTTTTATAGCAAGAGAAACATAACCTATTAATGGCATAGAAACACATAAGTGCTTATATGGCAGATGTTTTTTAGACTTTTGTTAGGGTAATAAGTATAGCTGATAAACAATAGAAAATGGTCACTTTACAATTTTGGCCCGGGAAAAAGCTCCTTCTAAATATCACAGTTTTGGATGAATTTCAATATTATACTAAGCGAAACATATTAATAAGCAATTTGGCAAAGAAGGACAAAGAATTCTGTGCTTTACCATGCCTAATTCTGGCTCTCCATGCCTAATAGTTGGCTCTCCTAACTTAAGGGAAAAAAGTTTCTATGGGAATTGTTTAATAATTTATTAGAAATAGAGATTTTGGAAAGAACACTTAGAAACAGAGTCTTTAATGGCTGGTAAAGAACATGGGAATGAGAACAGCTTGCAGAATGGGTACTATAAATAAGAGATGAGAAAGATTTCTGGACTGTCTCTTAAAACTGAATAAACTCAAATTCACATGGTGTCAGAATTAACTTGATTTATTTTTCACTGGGAAAATTAAAAGTCAAAACTAAATGAGCTCAGATTTCTGCAGTACTGAATACTTTGGGATAGATAGAAGTAAAAGGTACTTTCCTCAAACTACTAGGTGACTACTCTTTAATTATAAAGATCTAAATGACTAAACACTTCAGGCAAAACTGTTAATTTCATCTACTAAATCTAAGTATAAGCATAAAAGCAGTTGAGAATTTGGCTATACAGTAAGACAGATTAGATCTTTTCAAGCCAAATAAACTCACATTGTGCCCAGAATTATGCAAATATGTTTGTTACATTGTTCTAATTAATCAAATGCAGATATACCCCAGGTAAAGAATAAATTATTTTAGCTGGGGAGTGGTAGCACACACCTGTAATCCCAGTGGCTTCAAAGGCTGAGGTAGGAGGATCATGAATTCAAAGCCAGCCTCAGCCACAGTGAGGTACTAAGCAACTCAGGGAGATGCTGTTTCTTAATTAAATACCAAACAGGACTGGAGATGGTACTCAGTAGTTGAGTGCCCCTGAGTTCAATCTCTGGTACTCCTCCTCCCACCACCACCACCCCCTGCCCCCCCCACACAAAAGACTAAATTACTTTTTGTATATTCTATAGCTGGCCATGGATGGTAACAATTGAATCAAAGTATGGGCAACACCTTCAGGTCTGAAAGACCCTTGATCAGTTAGGACGTGAAAATTACCACTATCTAAACCTCAACAAGTGTCCAGGAAAGAAATGTCCTCAACCTGTCAAGCACCTCACTACCTTCACTAAATTATACTACAGTTGCATTTCATAGGCTTTCCTAGGAGTGTAACTATAGTTCATTGCTTACATGAAGGAGCTTATTTGGATTCCTAATAAATGACAATAACTGAATGAATGAATTAGTAGATAATGGAGCAAAATCCTTTAGTTGAGACCCTTCTATAGTTGCCAATTTTTTTTTTTTTTTTTTTTTTGCTTCCAGCTTTGTAAGCACTACCATCAATAGGCAAATGCATTATAAACTCCACACTCTGCCTGGTACCTCAAGGAGCAAATACACTGTCCTATCTTACTATGGTTGAGCTATCTAGATGTTAGAAAGAGCCTGGTTTAATAAGGTCTTCAAATATAGTAATCTCTAGCTTGAAATGTAAAGTTGATTTTTAATATTGTAAAGTAATATTGAATTCTTAATTATTCTCCCTGCACATTCAATAACACTACTTTTCCCCTTAAGCATGAATAATCAAAATCCTACAGTTCATTTTTTCCCCCATTTTGAACAAAGTTAAAAGGAGTTTTGGTGAAATCAATGACAACTATGTTCTCTGGAAGAAAATGCATACTTTCAGTGACAATGGGTTTAAGTTGCCTATGATCCACTGGCGCTAATTGATGAAT
The DNA here is from genome assembly GCF_052094955.1 of Ictidomys tridecemlineatus. Classification (NCBI taxonomy): domain Eukaryota; kingdom Metazoa; phylum Chordata; class Mammalia; order Rodentia; family Sciuridae; genus Ictidomys; species Ictidomys tridecemlineatus. Next base: position 89,102,840 of record NC_135484.1, on the reverse strand, counting down.
TTTTTGATACTGTATATGTGTAGGTGTATATATACATATAGGTATATATATATACATATATATACCTATATGTATATATACATATATATGTACATATATACACACACACACACACACATATATATATACATATATATGATTGCATGATGGATATATTTTGATTATGCCACATTATATATTTCTAAGGATACCTGGTTTGGTTTTTCTGGTCAAATTTGCTAGGAAAGAGCTAACTTCGATTAAACCATAGTTCTTCTCTTTCTTCTGCATGTTTTTAAATGCCTGTGTTGAGCTCATTCTTTAACATGAGACAAGTTTATTACTTTTACAATGGGCTACTAATAAGGAACCATTTATACTGCTTATCCTCTTGGACTCTGTATGTGAGAAAAGTACATGAAGCATCAATTGACCACAGGGTAAAATCAACCTTTTAATAAGCAATTCTTTTAAAATAAATGTCTCCTATGAGAGACCAACATACCATTCTGGACTTGCCCATCAATATTTTTTAAAGACAATAAATTAAACCCACAAATTCATCACTTATTCATAATTCATTATTGTATTCTAAATCAACATGTATTAAGACCAAAACATAGAAGGAGATATGAAATGATTCCTTATTTTTCCAAATCAAATTTATGTGGAGAATTGAAGCTCAAGACAGTTCCCCTAAAACAAGCAACTGAGACAGAAAATGACATTGTTGTAAACCCCATATTTAAATAAAGTGAGGGAGACTATATCTTAAGAAAGGTCAGTATAATTCTACCTAGATATTTCTTCAAGTTAATGTTGAGCTCTACTGTAACCCTTTATTTATTTATTTATTTTTTTACTTTTAGAAAAGGTCATAAGGAAACAGAGGCTAAAATTAATTTTTTTTTCATTCCAAATTCCAGTAAGGATTAACAAATTCCTTTTAGTCTGCCTAGTTTTATGATATGACCCAATATTTAAAGTTAAAATTTAGAAATTTCCCTCAGTAATGGTATTTTTCAAATACTGTTTAGTTATTAGTAACTGTGTTTATGAAGTCAAGTTGGTTTTCCAATTACATTCTTGATTTTGTAAGAAGTTAATGTATCTTAAGAGTACAAATATGTACACATATGCTTCAATAAGACAAAAAGAAAAGTTTTATTTGAAATTATTTTCAATTATGCCTCTTGTTTCTTTAATTCTTTGGTTAATTTTCATGTCAAAAATGATAGTTCATATTCCCCAAACCCATTATGTCATGTAAATTTACTGTCATCTGAACATTACTCCTGCCTTCCAATTTAAGTCTCCCGGACATTGAGATTTGCATCACTAATAGAAACATGACATTTCTTCCAAGAAAGAAAGAAGCAGTTGCCCAATAGTATTTGCTCACTGGAAAAAAAGAATTCCTAGATAACAGTCACATCCCAGGCAAGAAGAATAAGCATAACCTTTTTAGCAGCTGATATGGTAGAAAAAATAACTATTAAGTCCCAAGGATTTACAGTGTGGCAAGAACTGAATGCAAGATGCTACAAGGACAGGCTAGGTCAATGGAGGCCTTGCATGTTATACCCAGAGGATGAGAGGCCATTCAGCCCAGGAAAAAAAGCATATATACATGCTCAGTTGGAGGCACTCTGCTCTCCATGGTGTCACAGGCTGAACAAGCTTCCACAGGTTCCTGCACAACAATCAGATCCCACTTGGGGCCATGGCTGGAAAAGAACCAGGGGGTAACAATACACACCCATGAATAAAAAGAATGGTAGAAATTAGTTTTGTATAATAGGGATCCCAAGAAAGTTTCTTGCCATTGGCAAGGGCTTGTCTCTGCCATAACACAAAAGTAAGAATATCCTGAAAGAGAAGCCCAGAAATAATATATATGTCTAATTATACTTTTTTCTTTTTTTTTTCTTTTGGTACCAGGGATTGAACTCAAGAGGCACTCAACCACTGATCCACATCCCCATTCTATTCTATATTTTATTTAGAGATAGGGTCTCACTGAGTTGTTTAGCATCTCACCATTGCTGAGTCTAGCTTTGAACTCTCAATCCTCCTGTCTCAGCCTCCCAAGCCACTGGGATTCCAGGTATGTGCCAATGTGCCTGGTTTCCCATTACATTTTTTTGTCACCAAATGAAAATTATTTGAAAATAAAAGCACAAAATAACATTATGCTATTAATTGGCAGCATTTTTACATGAAGGAAAAACTGGCAAAGGAAGTTGTGGAGACAGGAAAATAGTTGATTTGTATTACTCCTTTTCAGTCCATCAAATCCCTTACATTTTTAATGAAGTTGGACTCCTTTATATCATATCTCAAGGAACATATCATAGCCTACCAAGAAGGCAACATGAGTCTTGGGTCTTCACACAAAACCAACTCATTTCCTATAAGAATCTGTTGCATTATTCCAGGCTCCATCTCTTTTCCTTTAGTCTTTAAGTCAAAGCCTTCCTTGTATAATAAGCACACATTCGAGGTCTCTTATATAACTTTGTGGTTGCAATCTTCTTTGGCTACCACCAGGTTCAGAAAACTGACAGTGTTACCAATAAAATATCCTTGACATGATGGTCTCACTCTTCTTCCTTAAATTTCTACTAGGAAAAGGTGATTTCCCCTGCCTGAAAGCCCCTGTTATCTCAGGTCCTTAATTTCTCTTCTTTGAGTCTTCTGGTCCTCCATCCTCCCACAGATGTAACACAAGAATAATCATATTTTATGTCAAGGGGTAGAAAATCACAGCCCTTGGGCAAATCCAACATGCAACTTGGTTTCGTAGAGCCCATGAACTAAAGATACAATTTAGAGCTTTAAATGGTTGCATTTAAAATGATTACATAAGTATCACATTATATTTTCAATTTTGGTGCTTTTTTTTTTCTTTTTTTGGTTTGGTACTAGGGATTGAACCCAGGGGCACTTAAATACTGAGCCACAACACCAGCCCATTTTTAATATTTTCTTTAGAGACAGATTCTTGCTGAGTTGCTTAGGGCCTCAAAGTTGCTGAGGCTGGCTTTGAACTCTTAAAAATCCTCCTGTCTCAGCGCCCTGAGTCACTGAGATTATAGGCATGTGCCACTGTACCCAGCTTCAATTTTGTTTCTTAACCCACAAAACTTAAATAATTTAATACTTGTCCCTTTAAGCAAGTTACTAACCCCGACAATGCCAATAACTACATTTTTTCATCGTGTCTATTTCAAACCAGTTGTATTGTAATCCTCATTTATAATATTTCCATCTTACTGCCTGGAGGATCTTCATTGGTCAAACGCTTTCATTTCAACATGATGATGATACATTGATGCTACTACTATTTTAAAATACTTCATTTATCTTTTGTAAGTTACAAGCTTAATAATTATTTGTTGGATGACTAAATCTTAAGGATACATTCCCAGAGTTCCAATTCCCCTCTGGAATCCCATTGTCAGGGGTCTGCCTGGCTTTGTCATTCATTTTCACATTGCTCCTTCCTTCACCCTATTTTCCCTGTTTTCTTTTCCTAGGTAAAGGCAATTCCTGCCTAGAGTATAGAAACTGAAGAATGCATCTATGCTACAAATAGCAGCTATCAATTTTTGAATGATTGTTTTTTACCAAATACTTTAAAACATAATCTCATTTGATCCTCTCAATAACTTCACAAGATAAATATCATTCATATTTTAGAGATGAAGAAACTAAGATTCTGAGAGGTTAATTGCTGGACTTCACAGAGCACACAAGTGTCAGAGTTCCAGCTGAGGCCTTTAGAACTACAAATCCCATTCCTCTTCCATGGGCGCTGTGTGCTGTAAATGTCAAACAATGACTTGAGAGGTGGTTATATTGGTTAATGATAAGGGAAGAGTCAGAGGAGCCATGTAAACTTGGCAAGTAGGCTTGCATGTCAACAGATAACAGGGTTAAAGGGTCTTGCTCTGCCCCTTGAATGATAGCACCTACGAAATTCACAGACTGGTAAATAATCCAGACTCACCAATCTGTTCCACCACTGATAATAAACACAATAAATATGCAAGAAACTTCATTTTCCCCTAAGATTGCTGTACCTCAAGAAGCTCAGTTTGCCCATAATCTTGAAATTTTCTAACTGGAAAAGCATGATGACTCGATGGGAACAACTTCTTGCTGAACTAGGGGGGGTCTATTTACTACTCTCTTCCAAAAATAGAGGGTACTGCTTAACCTATAGCAAAAAGAGCCACATAATATGGAAATTGAAGTCAGGTTAAAATTAATTATAAATAATGGCTTGCTTAATCACTTTTCTTAATCTCGTCTCAAAATAACCAATTAACATAGCTCTTCCTTTTTCTAGCCTAAGGTTTTCTAAAAGACTAACCAGTTCCAATAAAGACATTCAAATCTGAAAAAAAAGAAAAAAAAGGAGGTAATACTCAGGAGTGGTTAAAAAATACTGAGCATGACCTATAAAATTTATTATTCATATTACTGTTCTTTTTAAGAGTCTATCTTTAAAAAAGGGGGAAAAAAGGTCTACTTTTCATTGTTCCTTAAGCACAGTCTGTCTTGCTTCAAATCCTTAAGAATTTCTCATTTCTCTACAAATTGTGCTTCCTGAGCCACTGACATTCTTCTGCATCCAGTTGGGTCTTTAAATTCAGTGAATCTGTTTGCCCTGTGAGCTTCATCTAACTTGTACTTCTGGATAGCAATAGGCTGAATTGTTCGGTACTAATTTTGAATTTGAAAATAAGAACCCATTTCTCTGTATCCACTTCCCAAATACTCATCCTTACTCAAGCCAACTTTCACTGTAAAATGACAAACTTTTTATTAATACTAAGGTACCATGGCAGCAAGAGGACAGAAAAAGTCAGAATTTTCTTTTACATGAACTTTCATTGGATGCTTACTGTTCAAGGCATTACACTTCACATGTATTAAATTATTTAATATTCATCATAATTTCATTATGTAAATATTAGTATCCCCACCTGTATAAATGAAGCAACCACATAGAGAACAAAGATACTGAAAAAAATTGTTTGAGTTCACACATCTAATATGCCTTAGATCAGAGACTTAAATTTATCCAACCTGACCTAAAGTTTATTTAATCATGAAATTATATTCTGCCTTGGAAACAATAACAGGTGCTAGACTTCTTCAAGAAGATTTATATATCTTTTTGTTGTTGTTTATTTGTTGTGTTTTTGTAGTGAGCAGAATGTCTTCACAAACAGTGGCCTCCCTCAGTGATGTATGATTTATCTCCCCCCTACACCAACTAAGCTAATGCATATGGAATCTCCAAATTGGAGACAAGTTTTCAAATTCTCTAGGAAAGCTCTTGTCACAACTCAAAAGATTTCTCTCCTATATCCATCCTAATTCCTCCATCTGGCTCTATTGCTTTAATTCATGGCTTTGGAATAAGAAACAATGCAAGTGTATACTGCTATACTTCACCTATATCTCCCCTCTATGCTTAGATGGTTATCTAAGACATGATAATTACTCACTAAATATTGCTTTAATATAAAGAAGAATTTATAAAAAGATATTCATAGAAGTAAGGGGTTAGGAGTCATGAGACTGGTGTGGAGGGCATAACCCAACTCAGTCCAATAAGCAGAGTGAAATATGTACAAATTTGTATGTCTATAATATTTGTAAACTTATGTATTTTAAATTTATGGTATCAATAAAACACTGTTTAATTAGATGGATGTACATTTTATGTTTTATATATTGTGCCTTCCATCTTTGTGCTGCCAATACATAGTCTAGTCTTCTTTGCATAGATGGTATTTTTGCTGATAACATTGACCTGTGTGTGTCTTTAACCCTCTCATAGTCTATAGGATTTGGGGGACAAAGGCAGAATTTAGAAAAAAGCTTACTTTTCACAAACAAACATAAAACACACCACTCACTAACACACAAGGGATCAGGATGTCTTGGGGGAAGAAAAAAGATCAATGTGTATGTAGTTCAACATTCAAAACATATACATATTGCCACAAATAAGAAAATATGTTTTTTTGCAAATTAAAATATTTCAAAACCTTGATATCTTTAACTGATTGAAATTTGAATCCTTTGTCTCCCTAAGAAGAAGCCTTTTAGTTTAGCACAGTCACTTCCGAAACATGAAAGAGGCAATCATGAATTTCCTCCTTTGTTCAGATCTCCCAAAGTTCCTCAGCCCTCTCAGCTGGCAGTGTCTGTGTCTCTCAGCTCTCAATTATTAATGAAAGGAGAAAGTGCCAAAAATTGAATGTTTCTGTATTCTCAGAACACACACACACACACACACACACACACACACACACACACACACACATACACACGAGCATTATTTTTATTTTGTAGAAACACACCTAATTGTAATGTTGTTAGCTTTGACATGTGCCACATCCAATCATCTTCAAATAAATATTTTGCTGCTGCTGTAAAGAGGTTTGCATATGTAGTTGCTCTCTTATTGCTGCCAGCAATAAGCCTGATTTTTCTTCTTAATACAAAACACTAGGATTTACACTTGAAATGTCTTATGGAAGAGATAGCCTTATCCCTTGTGTATTTGTGAGTGGTGTGTTTATGTTTATTTGTGGTGTGTGTTTGTGTGTTTCCTTGACCTAGTTTAACTCTTATGGACATCAACAACCACTTAAAACATCCAAACACTTTTTTTCTTTCCAATTTTCCTCCTCTAAGAGAAATTTCACTGCAGCTGTTTAGTTTTGCAAAGCTCTATTATGCTTATAGTTCAGAGTTTACTAAACAATTGCATTTCTAGAAAACATAATTGGTTTTCTGGAATTTGGGAGCAATATTATCATTTTGCTTAACACATGCTTGTCTGTAAAAGAAAATTTTTATCAGCCAGCTTAGGCATTCATGCTTTTATATTAAAGTACTTTCTTAACCACCCAGAAGAAATAGACTTATAATCACAACATGCTGTATCTGAATAGTAATAGGTATCTTCACTATATGACCTCTAATAATGATTCCCAAACTATAATCATTACCCAAATTCATCAGATCTCTGGATTCCTATGATTTAGAACAGCGAGACTTGCTGGTGGTTGTAAGGCTGTTTATGTATGTGTGTATATGTAGGCCTGTATATGTTATGTATAGATGAATATAAAAGTACAGGGAAAGACAGCAACAGTGAAAAGCTGATCCTGTTTCTCATACATGTATTTGGAAAATAGAATTAAGCTGTCAAAAAAATAAAATTTGAATTGACCATAAACCCAGATAAAGAAAAACCTGTTGACCTCCTGTCCCCGCTGCTACTGCTGCGCTGAACTTCCTGGGCCGTGGGCTCACTGTCTACCAAAGCGGGGCTCCCCTGGCCACCTCCATCTTGGGATGTTGCAGCCACTGCCATAGCCCCCTCAACACAGTAGCCTCCACCTTGGAACACCAGACAGGGTTTGCAGACAGCTGCCTGCCGCAGCACTATCAATCACAGCACTGCATCTCTGAACAGGCCACCCAGTGCCACCATGCCGACCACCCTCCCTGCTCTATTTCTGGAAGAGGTCACCTCCATCTCAGAACACCGTAGCTGCCATTGTAGATTACCTCTGCTGCTGTCATTGCCATCTTTAGTTGGGACAGCTTCTATCTTGAGAACCACCAGGGTCCTAGAAGCCCAATATCATGGTACCTAAAGGTTAGGCACCGCGGCCACCCCCAACAAAAAGGGAGACAGCTGCTTCCATCTAGGGAAAAAACCTAGGGCGTAATAGATCATTACTAAGATACCTATAGGCTTGGTTACACCTGATGTCTCCCTGACATGTGATAATAGCAACCATCTTGCTGCAGAGGGAAGAAAGCCTTGCACAGGTTGATAGGTTGGAAGATGGTGTGAGGGCATCTTGATCCCAGCTCACCCAGCCAAGGAACCCAGCACCATTTGGGTTCCTAGGGCCAACTCAGGTGGCACTTGCTAGGACCAGACACCAGCCTGATCTCTGACTCTCTCTCCCATCTGGCATCCACCCATCACCTGGTCCCACCAGTTTGGCAATCTATAGGGCCCTAATGCTCCACAATCCCCAGTCTTTGAACCCGGCCCCCCTCCAAGTGACCAACCTGGCCCAGCCTTTGGCTATGTGGCCAGTCCACAGCTCGCAACAGTTGGTTCTGATCTGCCTGGTACAGAATAGCTCTCCACAAGAGAAACACACAAGTCTCAGAATTTAGCCTTTAAGACCTCTAGAGAGTGGGATTACTAATTGTAAAATCAAAAGGATGGGGGAAGGAGAGATACAGTTTAAAGAATAAATTAGAGACCAGGAATTATGTATTGGGCTAAAACCAGGTTCCTAACATCACATGAGTGGACCCCAAAGTATATTCCTGGGGATTAATCCTCCAATGGGGAACATCAGTTGCTCTACCCCATCTCCAGGAGTTGTGCCTCTAAGACTAATCTTCTTACCCTTGTAAACTTCACAATCCTGAAGGTGGAGATACCAGCAAACTCCAGACAACCTGACTTATCAGATGAGAAAGAAAACTGGGAATATATAAACTCCAACAGAAATAATTGTTCACTTTTCCTTTGTGATGGTTTTATTTTCTTTTCTCTTCCTACTCTCACATTCCCAACATTTGCAAAATCAAGTACTTTTCATGCATCAGGCTACTGCAGAATGGGATGTTTGAATAGTATATTACAGTTTTGTTTTTTATTCTTTTATTTTTATTTTTACATTTTTACTGTCTCTTTTTAATTTTTTCCATTTTTTTCTTTTTATTTTATTTATTTATTTTTAACTCCACATATTTTTCTCTAACTTATCTGTTTCCTCAGAATCTCTTTATCTCTTTTATCCTGCTTCTCCAACTTCTTTTGATTCTTCTTTTACATTTCCTTTGATCTATTACCTCTATAGTATCACCTCCTACCTCATAAACATCTCATCCTATACCACCCCCCAGTTCTTCTTTTGTCCATCTTTGGAACCTGTAGACCCTTTCACACACCTACTGTTTCTATTAGAGATAATAATTGAACACATCATTTCTGTTTATTGCAACAAAATTTTAAATGTCTTAATAGAAGCTATTTGGTTTAAGGCTGTATATTGTTTGCATTGGGAGCGGTTAATATTGATATCCCTCTTAAAGGGGAGGTATTGAAGGGACACTATAATTTTATAGGGCAGAAACTGTAATAACTTGGATCTGCACTACTTGAGGGGAAACTACCAAGACAACATGAAAAAAAAAAAGGAAGAGAGCACCCAAACAAACTCAAGATACTACAATAATAGAATCCATTGACAGCATAGTAGAAAAATTTCAGAGAAGGAGTTCAGAATGTAAATAGTTAAACTGATCTGTGAAGAAAAGACTAATATAAAAGAGAAAACAAACAACAAAATATCATTTTAAAAAGATCAGATAAAATGCAGGCAGCAAAATATTACTTCAATAAAGACATAGAGGTTCTGAAAAATAGCAAAAATCCTTCAAAAGAAGAAAATAATAAACCAAATTAAAAACTCAATAGAAAGCATCACCAACAGACTAGATCACTTGGAAGACAGAACCTCAGGCAATGAAGACAAAATATATATCTTGAAAATAAAGTTGACCACACAGTGAAGATGGTAAGAAACCATGAACAGAACTTCCACGAATTATGGGATAACATGAAAAAAACAAATTTTTAAGACTTGTCAGGATCAAAGAAGGCACAGAGATAAAAACCAAAGGAATGCACAATCTCTTCAATGAGATAATATCAGAAATTTTCTGAAACATGAAGAATGAATTGGAAAATAAAATACAAGAGGCTTACAGGATACCAAATGTACAAAATTACAACAGACTCACACCAAGGCACATTATAATGAAAATCCCTAGTATACAGAATAAGGTTAGAATTTTAAAATCTGCAAGAGAAAAGTTTCAGATTACATATAGGGGGAAACCAATTTGAATCTCAGCAGATTTCTCAACTCGGATCCTCAAAGATCGGAGGTCTTGGAACAACATATACCAAGCTCTGAAAGAAAATACATACCAACCAAGAATCTTATGTCCTGCAAAATTAAGCTTTAGATTTGATCACAAAATGAAAACCTTCTATGATAAACAAAAGTTGAAAGAACTTACAATTAGAATGCCTGCATCACAGAACATCCTCAGCAAAATATTCCGTGAGGAGGTGCCGCTGTCTGGCTGGGCATAATTCAGGAGCCACTTGTCAAAAGAAACTAACTTTATTTTTAGAACTACAAACGCCAAACAAAACAGCTCCTCAGGAAAAAACCCTCAGAGCCCAACTGCCACCACCGGCTTCCACAAGCCTCTCACCCACACAAGCCTCACCACCTCCCACAATCCTCCTGCTCATGAGGCCAATTGGCTGGGTCGTGTGGGCGGAGCCAAAGAAGTCCCCCAATGAGCAGCTCCGTGGTCTGAAAGGGCAGGGAACAGCCCAATGAGCAGCTCCGTGGAGGAGCCAATCAGATAGATGTTGCTGGGGCCGCTGTGAGCCAATCATCAGCCAGCAGCTGGAAGTTTGCTGGTAGCTGGAAGTTTGCTGGGGCCCCTTTGGCTGTGGCTCTCAACAAGGAGGAAATGAAAATCAGCAAAGGAAGGAACTCACAAAAAGAAAAACCAATCAAATGAGAAACCAAGTCAATTTAAAAAGCAAAAATCGATCAAAATGACTGGGAATACAAATCAAATCATATCTCAGCAATAACCCTGAATTTTAGTGGACTAACCTCATCAATAAAAAGACATAGACTGGCAGATTGGATTAGAAAAAGGTCAATAATATGCTGCCTTCAAGAGACTCATCTCATAGGAAAAAATATCTACAAACTGAAGGTAAAAGGACAAGGCAAAAAAGACCCCTCACATGGCCTGTGTAAACAAGCAGGGGTTTTCATTCTCATATCAGATGAAGTGGATGTCAAGCCAAAGTTAGTGAGAAGAGATAAAGAAGGTTATTTCATACTGCTTAAGGGAATCATACATCAACAAAACATAACAATTGTAAATATGTAGGCCACAAACAATGGCTCATTTCTGTATATCAAACAAACCCTTCTCAACTTCAAGAATCAAATAGACCACAACACAACTGGGTGATTTTAACACACCTCTCTCACTACAGGATAAACCTTTCAAACAAAAACTAAACAACAACAACAAAAAACTATAGAACTCAATGAATGATACAATCTATAATTTAGACTTAACAGACATATATAGACATCAATGAATACATACACATTCTTCTCAACAGCACATAGATCCTTCTCTAAAATAGATATGTTTTGCCATAAAACAACTTGTAGCAAATAAAAATATAGAGCTACTACCCTGCATTCTATCAGATCACAATGGAATAAAATTAGAAATCAATGATAAAATAAAAAATAGAAGTTACTCCAAAATCTGGAGACTATTGAATGATGAGTAGATAGCAGAAGACATCAGGGAGGAGATCAAAAAATTCTTAGAGGTAAATGAGAACACTGATGCAACATATAAAAATCTCTAGGACATATGAAGGCAGTGGTAAGAGGAAAGTTGAGCTCATTCAAAAGAATAAATAGTCAACAAATAAATGACCTAACATTACATCTCAAAGCCCTCAAAAAGGAAAAAAAATCAGAACCAAGTGTAGTAGAAGACAGGAATTAATTAAAATCAGAGCTGAAATCAATGAAATTGAAACAAAAGAAACAATTGAAAGACAAAAAACGGTGGTTCTTTGACATAATAAATAAAACTGATAAATGCTTAGCATGCTAATGAAGACAAGGAGTGAAAAATTCAAATTATTAAAATTCATGATTAAAAGGGAAATATTATAATAGACACTATGAAAATATAGAATATAATTCAAATTATTTTGAAAATTTACACTCCAATAAATTAGAAAATCTTGAAGTTACCCATACATTTCTAGAGACACATGATCTACCCAAGCTGAATCAGGAGGACATACACAATTTAAACAAATCAATTTCAAGCATTGAAATAGAATACACCATCAAAAGCCTACCGAGAAAAGTCCAGGACCAGATGGATTCTCAGCCAACTTCTACAAGACCTTCAAAGAATAACTACTACCAATACTCCTCAAATTATTCCATGAAATAGAAATGGAGGGAACCTTTCCAAACTCATTCTATGAGGCTAGTTTTACACTGATACTAAAACCAGAAAAGACACACCAAGAAAAGAAAGCTTCAAACCAATATATCTGATGAACATAGATGTAATAATTCTCAATAAAATTCAGATACAAAAACAAAATGTAAATACAAAAACATAGTGCACCATGATCAAGTGAGTTCATCCCAGGGATGCAAGGTTGGTTCAACATATAAAAATCAATAAACGTAATTCATCACAACTTAAAGATAAAAATCACATGATCATTTGAATAGATGCTGAAAAGCATTTAACAAAATACTTGCTCAAAACACTAGAAAAACTAGGGATAGTGTGAATATATCTCAACATTACAAAAGCCCAAGGTGAATATCATTGTAAATGAAGAAAAATTGAAAGTATTCCCTCTGAAAACTGGAATAAGACAGGGATGCCCACTTTCACCACTTCTATTCAAAATAGTCCTTGAAACTCTAGCCAGAACAATTAGGTGGAAAAAAAATTAAAGGGATATAATAGAAAAATAAGAACTCAAACTATCATTGTTTGCCAACAACATGATTACATATCTAGAGGATACACAAAATTCCAGCAGATAACTTCTAGAATTAATAAGTTCAGCAAAGTAGCAAGATATAAATCAATACCTATAAATCAGATGCATTTCTATACATCAGTGATAAATTCTCTGAAAGAGACATTAGAAAAACTGTGCCATTCATAGCAGCTTCAAAAAAATATATAAAATACTTAAGAGGTGAAATACCTCTACAATGAAAACTACAGAATACTAAAGAAAGAAATTAAGAATACCTTAGAAGATGGAAAGGTCTCCCATGTTCTTGAATAGGGAGAAATAATATGGTTAAAGTGGCCACATTACCAATAGCATTATACAGATTTAATGGAATTCTAATTTAAATCCCAATGAAATTCCATATGAAAGTAGAAAAAGAAATCATGAAATTCATTTGGAAAAATAGGTGACCCAGAATAGTGGAAGCAAATCTTACCGAGAAGAGTGAAGCAGGAAGCATCACAATACCAGACCTTGAACTATAATACAGAGCTATAGTAACAAAAGTGAAATGCTACTTGTGCCAAAATAGACATAGACCAATGATACAGAATGGAAGACAAAGAGACAAACACACAGATATACAGTTATGTCATACTAGACAAAGGCATCAAAAATATACATTGGAGAAAAGATAATACATTTAACGACTGGTGCTGGGAAAACTGGAAATCCATATGGAGCAAAATGAAATTAAATCCCTATCTTTCACTCCACACAAAACTCAACTCAAACTGGACCAAAGAACAAGAGATTAGACTAGAGACCCTGTCCCTGTGCTTAATAGAAGAAAAAGTCATCCCATATTTTCACCATGTTGACCTAGGATCTGACTCCTTAAAAATACTCCTAAAGTGCAAGAAATAAAATCAAGAATCAATAAATAGGATGGATTAAAACTAAAAAGGTTCTTCTCAGCAAAGGAAACAATCAATAATGGGAAGATAGAGCCTACAGAATGGGAGAAGATCTTTACCACATACAAGATAGAACACTAATTTCCAGGATATAAAAAGAACTTGAAAAACTTAAAACTTAACACACACACACACACACACACACACACACACACACACACAAATCAATAACCCTGTCAATAAATATGCTAGAAACTGAACACACACTTCACAGAAGAAGAAATACAATTGATCAACAAACATGAAAAAAGGTTCAACAACTCTAGAAATTAAAGAAATGAAAATTAAAACTCCTCTAATATTTCATCATATTCCAGTCAGAATGGTAATTATCAAGAATACAAGCAACAATAAATATTGTCAACGATGTGGGGGAAAAGCTACACTGATACATTGCTGGTGGGACTGAAAATTGTTGCAAGCACTCTGGAAAGCAGTATGGAGATTCCTTAGAAAACTTAAAATGGAACTACCATTTGACCCAGCTATCCCACTCCTTAGTCTATACCCAAAGGACTGAAACATACTGTAGAGACAAAGCCACATTAATATTTATAGCAGCTTAATTCACAATAACTAAACTGTGGAAGCAACCTAAATTCCCTTCAACAGATGAATGGATAAAGAAACTATGATATGTGTGTGTGTGTTTGTGTGTGTGTGTGTGTGTGTACACACACACAATGGAATATTACTCAGCATTAAAAAAGAATGAAATTATGACTTTGGCAGGTAAATGGATAGAGTTGGAAAATATCATGCTAAGCAAAATAATTCAACCCCAAATAACCAAAGGCTGAATGTTTTCTCTGATAAGTGGATGCAGATCCATAATGTGGCGGGGTGATGGGGGTGGTGGAGCAAGGGAAGAATGGAGAAACTTTGTATTGAGCAAAGGCAAATGAGAGGGGGGAAGGAGGTATGGGGTGGGAAAGACAGTGAAATGTGACGGACATTATTACCCTATGTACATGTGTGATTGCACCAATGGTGACTCTGCATTGTGTTCAACAAGAGAAATGAAAAACTGTGCTACATTTATGTACAATGAGTTGAAATGCATTCTGTTGTCATGTACAACTAATTAGAATACATAATTTTTAAAATGAGCAACCTCTTTCCCAGGACTCTAAAATATCTGAACTGTGGAAACAATGAAAAGGATGGAGGGAATGGGAAGAATTATTAACTATTTTGATGGTTCTCATTGTTCCTTTCCAAGATGACTGAGAAGACAACACGAATGAATGCTACAGAATGAAGACTAAAAGTTTCCACCTAAAATGACACCTAGTTTTGCACTTTATGCACTCCAAGAATCAAACACTGTGTCTGAGTTGCACTTGCAATTCCTTGTATTGGAAAGTAACCCTACTGAAAGGAGAAAGGAAGAGTAGGTACCAATTAGATCAGACAAACCATGTAACCCAACAATAAACTCTGCAGAGCAAATATTACCCATAAGAGGAATCCCTGCCTCAAACACAAATGGCTAAAACAAGATTGGAAAACCAGTTTCTTTGGTCATCGACGGGCAGCCATGCTAAGAAGAGTATTGCCTCAGTTTGAAAGGTGACCCTGAAGCTGACCCTGAAGAATCCAAGAGCTGGAGGCTATTGGATAGCTATACTCTTTGATGACTGCACTCTTTCTTGTGTGGTGATGTGGAAGCCTCATCTCTGTGTCTCCTATAGAAGGGAGGAACTAAATTATTTTATTATAAAAAAAACTCACCCTAAGAAATATCAACTCCTCTATATTAATTTGACGGTTCCAAATAAGAAGAGGATAGGATTCTTCATATGGAAACAGGGACTCCAGCCCAGGAGCCTACATTCATCACTCTCTGTATTATATTTTTTAAGTCTCTACTTTGCTTATTCAGACCCTCATAACAAATACATTTACAATTGTTTAGGATTAGAAGCATAAATTTGGTCAATCTTAAAACACATAAATATCTGTTTCTCAAAAAGAATAAGACATTAAAATATTCTAATAGATATCATTTGGTAAAGCTGAAATGAGTTAATGTCTTTATTTTTCCCTTTGCCTCAGTTTTTGTGAGTTTCCATGGGAATCTTTCTAGAGCAGTTGACTACAGATAAATCTATATGTGCTCTAACAGACTCAGCTTCAATTAAGGATTTACTGCATCTGTTCCTTACAGCTTATAAAAAAAAGTCAACATGAATTTATTGAATGATTAATTACCCCAAATTATGCAAAACCTCTGAGAAATTCATAAATGAAGGAATCCCTCACCTGAATCTCCTTACAGCAAAGGGAAATTAAGCTACACACAATCATCAACATGGTACAGGGAGGAAAAGATTCCTCATCCATTGCAAGGTTTATAGCTGAGGCCTACATAACAGAAGACGGAATAATAAGAGAAAAGCATACAAATTTATTTAATGTAACTTTTGTGATACATAAGAGGCTTCAGAAATTATCACCCAAAGATGCAGGGATAACGACATTTTTATGAGCAAGCATGCAGAAATACAGTTAGAAAGAAAAGGGGATTACCTAAAGGTAACAAACTGGAGGTAACTTAGCAAGAATTGTTTGTTCTGATTCTTCTTTGACCTCTTCCTATTATGTTTCTTCCCTAATGGTATAGTGCAGGACACCTGTAACATTATCCCTTCAGGGTAATGGGGAGGCAGAACGTCAAAGAGGGCTTCCTGTTTCTGCAGTTTTATCAATTTACTTCAGTTTAAAATACTCAGTATACTGAGGAATGGTATTTGGGGATCATATTTTCTGCAGTCCTTCAATGAAAAATATGAGATCTTAGTTTGTCATTTCTGTAAGTCTATTCACACACTCAGCCCCCCACCTCAACTAAAATGGCTTTCTTCAGTCTCAAGAAATTGCTAGGTTTATATTTAATGAAATGAAAACCATAATAATATTGCAGATAGTCAAGCAATATATGATTCATTATTTCAGTAAGTCAACAAATATAAATTTGATTTCTGCAATTTAATAGTCACCATGATAGGACCCCAAAACATAAAAATTAACAATAGGAAAGATCCCTCTCTCTAGTTAACTTAGATGTAGCCAAAATAATAATAATTTCAAAGAATTGTAAGGCCTAAGAATGAAATGAAATAAATATTATAAAGAGCAAATTGAGTGGAGCTGGAGTACTGGAAGAATTTTTTTCTAATTTGATCAATTGTGGGCACTTTAAGGAGGTATAATTTGAATTTATATGTGAGATGTGATAGAAATAAAGGGACCATCTGGTGGAAAAAAATTTAAAAAGAAGAAAGCTGGAAATAAAAATCACAACATCTCTGAGATGGAAGTAAGCTAGTCTATCCTGGAAATTCATTGTTTACTAGAACCACAATACAAGTCACATATAAAATTTCAAATTCTCTAGAAGCCACACTTATTTGTATTTTGTTTGTTGGCTTGTTTTTCATTGATATTGGTTCTCCCTATCTTGCCCAGTTAGGCTCAACCTCCTGGGCTCCAGTGATACTCCCAATTCAGGCTCTCATATAGCTGGGACTACAGGTGCCTATTACTGCACCAATACTGAGAAACCACAATTTGAAAGTACAAATAAACTGGCTAAATTGTATTAATATTTCACTTTATTTTATCTAATTTAGTCAAGATATTTGCATTTATATAGGTAATCAACTTAAAATAATGAGATATTTTATAAATAAATACTTACAATGTCTTTTAATTATAATATATGTGTTCTACTTACAGAAAAAAATGAGTATATCAAAATATTTAAATATGGATATCATATTTTAAGTGATTAATAGTTACTGATGATTAATGGCTGCCATATTGGACAGTGTAGCTCTAGAAATGTAAAGAATGGCAATGGCATTGGAAGATGCCTGACAAAGAGTGGATCAAAGTGAATTAGGAGCTTGAGATAGGATAGAGATAAGCAGGGTCTCCTAGTTAGTGGCAATAAATTTGAACTGTATATGAATTTCAATAAAATGTCACTAGAGATTTCTCAGCAGAACTTTTGTGATACATGAGAGGCTTCAGAATGATGATCATATGATGATCACTGCGTCAAGGCAAATGTCTCTGTGTGCTCTTGAAGATATGAGTAGGTGAGGGAAAACCAATTAGGAGAATTTGGAAAAGTATGGATACGTGTTTTGAATTCTACCCAAGAGATTACATGTAGAAAATATAAAGAGATGAATTTAAAATGGGAGTGTATTTCAGTGGTAGAATATTTGCATCAGGTTGTGAGACTGAGTTCAATACCTAGCAAAAACAAAATAAATTTTAAAAAAGTTAAAATAATTTTATTTATTTATTTATATTAATTTTGCAGTGCTAGGTGGGGATCAAAATCAGGGCCTCATGTGTGTTGCATAAACACTCTACTAGCATCCCCTGAGAATAACTTTTAATTTATTTTTCTGGGGCAATTAAGTGGATGGTGGAAGGACACATTGTAATGTGAAAGACGTAAGGTTTCAGATGATGGCAATAAAGATACTCATTTAGTTATACAAAGTTTGAAATGATAGAAAATAATGAGTACACATTTTGTTTATTAGCATGGAATTTGAATTTCAGAGTTATCAGTATACAGATATTTAAATTTGAGACAGATGAGGTGACTAGAGCTGGGAATAGAAGTGACAGTTAGGGGAGACCATAGGAGAAGTGAAGAGGGGAGAGGAAGGCATTACTGTCATGAAATACAAGAAATTAGGAGAATCAAAGTAGTTTTCTTATAGAGATAGGAGGATAAACCTAGTTGAAGTCTTGTACAGAGAGATGAGATGTGATGAAATAGAGACAGTGGGTACAAATAATATTTTCAAGAAACATATACCTAGCAAGTCCTTGGGTTCAATCCCAAGCACTGAAGCAAAAACAAGAACAAAAACAAAAAAACAAAACAAAACAAAAAACAGACAACAAAACAAGAACAGAGAAATTCAGGAATTTGAGGGAACTTGTGAGATAAAGAGAAAATGTTGTATATTTTTAAGGTTGAAAGTATTAAGATCTATTTTTATATACATGAATGCAACATTATCCAATAACTTATTATTTAGGATAGGAAGGGTCAAATGCAAGAAATAAATCCAGAAAGAATCTAAGATTAAGGTAGGTTAATCAACTAATCCTAGATCCCACAGTATGTAGTAAAACCAAGCTACAAATCCAGATATTCCCAGTGCCAACAGCCAGGTACTCATAGTGCTACAGTACATGTTATAAAGATTCTTAAGAAAGAAAGCTGACTTTTACAAAGATAATCTCTTTTAAGTGTAGTAGTATCAAGTAATTGGTTTAGGTGTGAGATGATAAAAAATAATAAAGACTGAAGTTGTGGAAGGAAGTAGGAAAGGTCTGATGGAAACACCATGTATAAACAAGACAAAGCTAGATTGCAGTATAAGTGGGAATAAGAAGTAATCAAAGATGACTTGAGTTCCATAACTTGGCTACTGTGAGTTGAACTGCTATAAACATTGATGTGGTTGCATCACTGTAGTATGCTGTTTTTAATTCTTTTGGATAAATAACAAGGAGTGGGATCATTGGATTATATGAAGATTTCATCCGTAGTCTTTTGAAAAATTTTCAGTCTCCATAGTGCTTTCCAGAGTGATTGCATTAATTTTCAGTCTCACTGATTATACCTTTTTCCTCACATCTTCTCCAACATTTATTATTTTTTGTATTCTTGATGATTGTTATTCTAAAGTGAGTGAGATGAATTCTCAACGTAGTTTTGATTTGTGTTTCCCTGATTTCTAGGGATGTTGAACATATTTTCATATATTTTGCTGACCATTTGTATTTCTTCTGAGAAGTTTCTGTTTAGTTCTTTTCACCATTTATTAATTGGTTTATTGATTTTCTTGCTTGTTTTTTGGTGTTAAGTTTTCTGAAGTCTTTATATATTAATAGCCTGTTAAGAAATAATTGGCACTAGTAAAGTTATAGAACCAGTCCAGGTGCCTTCCAACAGGTAAATGGATTTAAAAATGTGGTATATAGGCATAATGGAGTTTCATTCAACCAGATAAAAGAATAAAATAAAATTATGGAATTTGTTTGTTAATGGATAGAACTGGAGAATATCATGTTAAGTGAAATAAAGTAGACTCAGAAAGTCAAGGATCAAATGTTTTCTCTCATATGCCAAAGCTGGAGCAAAATAAAAGGGAATAAAGTAGTGTATCCCATGAAAATAGAAGGGCAATCAGTGGTGTTGAGGAAGGGGATAAAGGGGGGCAAAATGAGGGAGGAAATAGGAGGAAATGTGGGCTAAATTATACTATGTACATTATGAATATACCACAGTAAATTTCACCTTTATGTAAATCTACCAATTTATAATTTAAAAAAAATACTACAAATAAATAGAAGGGAGAAAAGTGAAGTAGAGGAAGGGGGTTTGGGAGAGGGGGAGAAAAGGGAAAGGAGAAGTACTAGGAACAGAAGCAGAGAAAATTATATTTCATGCATGTATGATTATGTCTAAATGAACACCCCTATTATATATAACTCTAAAGCACTAATAAAAACATTTTTAAAAGAGGACTTTGGGCCCCCAAATTCCTTCAAATATGAGAATATGGTGTCTGAATCTATCATGAATTTGACTTTCACATAATGCTGTGTTTAATGCATTCTGTCACTGCCTGTCATCTGTGTTTTTGAATTTGAGTTGATTTTCACACCTCAGCTGACTAATGATGGTTTTGAGCTATTACTTGGCAGCACTGCCCCCTAGTTGCTTCAGGATTCTTTTTTTTTTTTTTTTTTTTTTGGTAAAAATATGCTTGACCTTCTAATGTATTTTTCAGAAATCTGTTATGTATGAAAGCAAGTTGATTCTTTTAAGTGAAATGTTGGCAAAAACAACAAAGAAAGAAAAGACCAAATTTAAAAGAAAAGATAAGCTTAGCTTTAGAAATTCTATTCTGATATGACAGAAAGAGATTTAATTGGAACTGTGGAGACATCTTCAGGGCTTCAGTTCCGATGTAGCACTGTGAGTAATTTTCCACATTCTCTTTAGAACTTGAATAATGACTTCAGCCTTCCGACTGAGCTCAGCGGCCAGCCTCATGAAGATTTGCCAAAATGATCTGGAGAGTGTGTCAAGGCTGATGTCAGTAGAGGATGCCTAGGGTAGCACAAGATAATGCAGAACCGTGGATAGGCAGTTAGCCTTTAAATTGTTTTAAGGTTTTACTGAAAAATATCTATGTGGTAGAGAATTTGATTTCTTCTCATAGAAAAGGAGAGGAAAGTCTCTACAAGTGACTTGTCCACAATTCCAACACTAGTAAATGGCAGAACTGCGGTTCCATACAAGTGTATTTTGTACAAAGCAAGCACTCTTACCTACAGTGTGGACTCAGCTCCTGGGATGCATCTTGGGGGCTAGAACCCAGTGATCAACTGTGTGGCTTCTGCCTGATAGCTCTTTTATCTCTGTGATATACTGGTTACCTGTGCAGGGCACATCCCTGCAGTTTCAGTGGCTTAAGGAGTGAAGTACTGAAGCAGTTATGATCAAGTAGGAAGAGTTATAATTAACATAATAAAAAGAGGAAATATGGGTATTAAGTTTTAAAATACCAGTGATATTTCATAAATATGCATATGTCATGTAAAAACATCTTTCATCTGGTTAGAAAGACCATGTCACTGGTAACTTTTCAATGCATTTAATATAACTTTAGTATCGCAACTTTGCAATTTCCTGATAATCTTTTGTGTTTTTTTAAGATATCATTTTTTGTCCTTTTTTATCTAAATGCATCCCATTGTGTGACATAAGCAGATCCATTCACCATATATGGAATAAAAAACTGTTCCAAAGCCTTCAAACCAGTAGATTGATTGACTTTGTTATTGACAATTTGGGGCACAGTGAATGCAAAGGTTTTGTAACCCCAAGAACTTTTTTTGAGTGTTTTTAACTTTTAAACTATTCCAAGACTCATAAAGATATAGTAGCCCTTTATTTTCATGAATGTAAAACATTATACATTTTTAGGTATTTTTTTTGCATTAAAATATTGTAGTTCAAATTATTGAATTCTAGTTAGGCACCAAACACCTTTTAGAGTTAACAAAATCAGAGATAATGTTGGAAGTTCTGAATAGATCTCTGGAGAAAGATCTGACTCTGAAAATTAAAAGTAAGCCTCCAAGAATTGAAGCCATCCATTCATTCATCCATTCAACTGTCTATCCAATGAGCATTTAAATCAGCCACTGTGGAATTGACAGTGGACTGAATTCTGAAGATGAAAAAATCAGCAGCCTTTTCAAGAAATGTATTCCTTGAAACATCCTCTACTAACCAGTATTATGAACACTCCTGTGCTGAAAATATGCATGGAGTATTATAATAACAATGTGAGACTGGTTTTGCTGCATAAGTATCTATTCTAGAGATTGAAAATAGTCCTAGGAAGAATGAAAAGCCAAAATGGTATTTCACAATGTATGGAATTATAGAGATCCTCACAGGTAATTTAAAAAATTAGTACTTCTCTAGACTGGAGAAAAAATGTAAACATGTCCTTAACACTGACATATAAAGACAGATAAAGATAAGGTGATAAATGACTAATGGATATAGTAAATAATGTATAAAGATATCCATTAGTTGGATAAACCGTAAACCATTTAAAACACTTCATACAAACTTGGACAAGTAAACGTTATCTTATTTCCATATTATCATTTCAGTTAACTTGCCACATTATACTGCTTAAGCTTATGCTACTTATGATCCCATGGTTGCCTTAAAACACAAAAGTCCAATGTATTCAGAGTTTTGTAAATTACATTCAAATTATCACTTTTATTTATCTTGAAATACTCATGTGAAATAAACCAATTGCAGAGACTTGGGAGATATTTTTTTTAAGTTGAAATAAAAACAACAAATGATGCATGTATATTTTCAGTATCAATAAACCAGAAGAAGAGCAAAAAAAATAATTGAATTGGTATGGATGCTGACTAGTGAGAACAGATAATAGCTGTAAATGATAATAATTTACTATTATTATTATTATTACTCATAATAATAATACAGCTATTGGTGAACTGGTGAACATTGGTTAAATGTCAGACACACTGGATCAAATTGTTTTTCTGTTTGTATTTCAAAAATTATCACATAATGCTGAGCAATACAATAAAACCTTATCTATTGAGATAACTTCAAAGATCAATTACTGAATACTTTCTCTTTCCATCAACTTGGGAGTAGAAAATATTGATATTTGAGAAAAATCCATATGAAATTTGCCTAAGTAATTCAGGCAAGGTCATATTCACATATTCACTAGATCTTAATGCTGAGAGTTGAATAAAACAGATGATGCTAGACTGTGATTTCAGATATCTACAAAAACAAAACAATAATAATGAAAACATGTTTCAAGAATACACAGATAATTGAAATATGGCAGAGTAGTTCCCTTAAAAATTATATAGTTATTTCATTTTGTATTTACTAGCGTAAGACACGTTTATATATTTGTTTTTATGTGTTTTCAACAGTCCTCTAATAGTTTCCAAATTTATGTCTATTTAACTTGCCTTACCTGCCACTCTAGAGACTAGCATTAATATGGTGCTAGATATCTTATGTTGCAACATCAGTTGAGGATATCCGTCTTGACACTATGCTTGAGTAGGAAAAATGTTGAAAAGTTATGAAGCTTCCAAAAATTCTCAGTTAATATTTAGAATAGTGAAAATCTATGTATTACTCTTACACATTTGAAATGTAATGGGGAAAGAGTAGATGAATATGGAGTGGGGGAGAGAATGCTAAGCAACTTTATAGTTCCTTGAATTTCTCTTCAAACACAGATTTTTTTTTAAAAATCCACTTTTTTTTTTGCTTCTCTATTACATTTGGACTACCCTACCTTACCCACCATCAAAATCCAGAAACCCCAGATAATTTGTGAGACTAATAAGGGTAATAACCATGGTCCTTATATTTAAGTAATTTTAAAATAATTATTTAGTTGTAGATGAATGCGAAACCTTTATTTTATTTATTTGTTTTTATGTGAGGATCAAACCTAATGTCTCACACACTGGAGACAAGCACTCTACCACTGAGCTACAACTCCAGTCCTATTTAGGTATTCACATCCATGTACCATCTCCTAACATACCTGACTTTTAAAATTTCCCTGTCCATGTTCTTATATATGATGAAGCCAGAATTAGGCAATCAGTATAGATAGGTAAATGGAGTCAAGTCGATCAAGGAGGCCAATTTTGAGTGAGCTGAGAAGTAGGAGACTGTCCCCTGAGGGATTGAAATGTTAGTTCCTTCAGAGCCCTTCCTCCACCCTTATCAAGAACCAGCCTCTGCTCCCACCTGTTGCTAAGGTAACCTGTCCCAGGAATTACCCCTCCAGATAGCTATAAAGTTGTTAATTAATGTGTCCAGGGCTACTTCATCCTGCCCTTCCCCCTTCAGCCTACCTGTTTCCCACCTTCTGGCCATCCTACCAAGCATTCCTGGGCCTATCCACAAATGCAGAAAGGGAAAGCGAGCAGAACAAAGGAAGCTTAAGACCTATAAAAAAACTAGAACACCCTCCTTTATGGGGATACCAACTATGGCTCCCTTCTCCCTTCTGGGAAAAGTCTATGTTACCCCTTTTTCAATCAGCCCTGCTTTATATACTTGCTTCGTGCATTTCTCTAGTGTTCAAACTTCAACAAGTGAAGGAGCAGTCATCACCGATAACTGGCGGTATCAATGGAATAGCACATTTTAATAAGAGAAAGAAAAGAAAGCTTGCAACACCACTGGAAAAAAATCTAATGAGTTCCCAATTTACAAACAAATTACATTGAATACTACATATCATACAGATAAATGCTTTGACCTGATATTATAAACAATCACATGATACCAATATCAATATGTATGATATATTCAGTTTATTTAATTTAAGATAACTAATATGTATCATACTATGGACTGGAATTTAAAACACATTTATGTAGTTTGTATATGATAGCATTTAATGAGCATAGGAAGACCCCAAAACAAAATTCTATTTCACATACATGCTATGTCTCCTAAAACCTCTCTAATCAGAATTCTGTCTTTAGAGTAAGACATTCTGTACTGAAGTTGAGTGTCAAAATAAGAATTTTTTTTTTAATATCTAGGAAAGATATTTCCAAGTAGCAGCTGAGTTATATCAGTTATGTCCAAATGGTTCCACCTTTTAGATAGACCAGAGCCTTATGGGAACAAGATAAGTGGTAGATAAAGTTGATAGTAGACAAAGGTAGAGACATGGGATGTTGCCCAGAAGGACTGCTACAAATAAAACCCTATAGTGGAGCATCTTTAAATGAAAGGAGAGCATTAAACACTGCTATGACGCCGAAGCTAGGGGAAAGGAAAAGGAGCTCCGGTTTTATAACATGCTGGAGGAAGAGCACCCACTATGTGCTGTGGGTGCTGCGTGGTATCCATCTATGCTACTAGTGTGTCATGTACATGGTGTAGATTAGGACACTGAGATGTGGGGAAAGTAAAAAGGCAAATAAGTAACAGAAACAAAATTAGAGGTGGTGGTTGCTAACTTTCCTTGGGAAGATCTGAATGCCTACATTAAATTATATAAGAAAATAATAATTATTAATAAAGAATAAAAAGAAAAGAAAAAGAGAAAGAAAGGATAAAGAAAGAAAAGGTAGAAACAGTAAAAGAAAAGGGAAAAAAGAGAAAAATGATAGAATTTTAAAGGAAAAAGGATGAAATAAATGAATAATTATTGATTATGCACACTAAGAGTTATATAATCTGTAGATTGTCCTATGAATGTTTTCAAAGTCATTCATAATTATGAAAATAATGACTATGATTATAAGCAAATAGCATCACAAACAAATGTGAGAGAGTAAGTTTGGATAGTAATCTGGCCTATAATTCTATCAAATATTTCTTGAAATTAGGTAACATTTGGTTGCTGTCCCATGTGCCTTCTCACAGGAAAAAAATCTGAACAAGTTATGCTTAAACTGTTCCAAAACTTTAGCTTATGTCTTGATTATACTCATTGACTCATTTAATATCCAATTATGTTTCTGGAGGCAGACATTTTAAAGGGAATTTTCATTTTCCAACTCTTTGAGGCTCTTGAGCTTCTTTCTTCTTTGGAAGCAGTGATACGTGATTGACACATGTGGAAACACTAGACCAACTCCCAGAACCATTTCTTAATATAGGAAGTATAATAAATGCTTGTTTATATAGCAAAGTTAGAAACTGGGATGGCTTGGTTAATTGCATGTTCTAGTTACCTGTGAGTTATATCCTTAGGGAGAACTAGCAGATGTTAATAAAAAGTACCCTGTGCACTAAATCTGTTACTTTGGGGCTTATCATTTCTTTTCATTTACTTTTTCATTTTATTCATAGAACTAGTCCTTGATTCTGTGTAAGTTAAGCCTCTAGCATTTAGAAATTGTTTATAAAGAAGATAAAATGGAGGCACAAATTATACTTGATTGCATTCTGAAAGTGTGAAATTTTTAAGATTTTCTTGTTTATTAAGGTGCCATGATTACAGATTTCTTGACCATGAAATGAATCAGTTGCTATTGTGAACATTGACCAAAGCAGTGTTTTATTCAAAAGATTTGAGGCAGTGACATTTCATGGAATATCTGCAGGAGCCACTTTCACTTTCAATAATATCATATTATTTTCTTCCCAAATACCATATCTACCACATCTATAATGAAGCTGTGGACAAATTCTGTATGTCACTTTCTTTATTTCAGCAGCAATTATGAGAAAATGCATGTCAAATACAATCAGCATTCTGTGAGGCTTTCATTTCATTATTTGACTGTATAATACACACATCTGTAAAGTTAGTAATGTGCCGATACCTGGGGTCATTTTCATTCATGGGTATTTCACAGACCAACCATCTCTAAATGCCTAGGGTCCTTGGAAACTCAAGTATAAACTGTTCATTAAAATTTCAATCATTTCACACCTACTAGCATATACCATATGCTAGATATCCAGGGAAGAAATTACATAACACTCTAAAATTCCAGTGTAGTCAGCTCTGGGCTACCCTTTGAACAGAAGCTAATCTGAGCTGCCAGCCTACTTTGGAAAGTAGGAAGAACATGGCTGTGAGCCTACTCAGTTCTTACTCTTGCAAATGAAGGGAAATACCACTGTGTAGCTCTTGTGACAGATGAGAGAGGGAATCTTTTCAACAGCCACATTCTTCCATAGTGTGCTGCAAAGTATACTTAAGAGACTAGAGAATTATCACAATTATGTGTTTCTTTATTGAACGTTCTGCTTCTTCCTTAGAATAGTGGAAATATAGATAAGGATATATCCATTCTTTAGAATTTGCAACACTCTGAAAGTAAAAATAGAAGTGTTACAGCCGACTGAGGAGTATTATCTTATAGATAAATTTTGGTATGAGTTTTTCTCATATTCATTTAATGGCTCAAATGTAGGGACTCGGGCATTTTCCCTAATGTGTCACATAAACATCTTTTCAGAATGGGTTTCCTCTAAATGAGTGGTTTTTGTTCTATTTTGGATTCATTCCAGAATATTCCATAACATTGCATAATCCCTCTCATGAGACCAATGTGCATATAAACATAAATCTCATAATTTTATTTACATTCCAAGGAGTTCACGGAACAACTTATCTTTTCTTTGTGTCCATAAATCCAGCATATGTACCTACACAGAGGAGAAAAGAAGGTGTTGGCCTCAATGATTTTTTAAGCATGCAATCACTCCATGACCCCAGGTATCTGGTTAAATGCTTAAAGGCCCCTAAGAATATTCAATTTTCCAGTAAGTTTCTCTTTTCTTCCAGTTCAAGTTAAAAATCATGCCAAGAGTGTGTTCCTGGAACCTAGGGAAGAAAAAGCCGTAACTTGAGGGGAGTGAGACAGCTTGTTCCCCCCACATACAGGAGGAGAAAAGGCCTGCTTATATAATCACTTCTTAAACATTTGCTTCGTTTCCGTACTAAATGTACTCATACATGTTGAAGGAATTCAAAGTACTCAACTGAAATCTGCTAAAGAATATTCATTTAAGACAGTTTTATTCAGTACTTGCCCAAAATTTTCTCTAGCTCATGATTCAAAATTACAGATTTGTATTATTTGTAGGCAGAGTGTTTGGGGCAGCAAGATTACCAAGAGTTTTAAGGTAATCAAGAGTTTCAAGGAACATGTCAGAGATCAGTGTATATCATCAATAAAAAATTGCAAAGGACAAGTAAGTCTATTGAAAATATATCTGTATAATGCATTTCTCTGTGTACTCTCTCTCCTAATTGCTGCACAGGAGGGGAGATGAGCTTCTTTAATGCACAATTCTCCCTACTCTCCTCAACACAAATAGCACACATTTCACACACTCTATTGGAACTGCTTAAAGGCAGGGAGAAAATTGCTGTCCTAAAAAAGGAAGCGCTAGCATATCTCTGAGCTGCGCCAACCAAGGTGGGAAAAGGATGTTCTGAGAGCTAGTGACTTTTTCCTTTCGGGAAGACCAGAGCAGTCCTTCATGACAGTTCCTGAGTTGTGAATATTCACACCTGTCACTTCATTTGGTCACCTCGCCCTCTGTTTCCCTCAACCCCTGCCCAGAGTTTTAAGCTCTAACCCTGCTGCCTTTCCCAGACAGAGATTATGTTTGTCACATTAAAACAGAGCATCTTTTATTTTCTCTGTACTCCATATTTTAAGAAATGGCCCCTCCAACACTTTGTAGTAATTCTTATTCCATCTTTGTGTTCTTGGTAGGACAAACTCACACTCACTCCCTGTGCGTGAGCACGTGGTCAAAACCCAGCAATCAGAGCACACTGTTCTCTTGGCCAGAGCAACAAGGAGAGAAGGGCACCAGATTCAAGCCATGCAAGCCAATCTTTCTATAATTCTGTCACCACTGGACCAAAAAGGTTTCTGTTCAAAGGGATCAAGAAATATATGGATGATATAAACTACAAGGTTAAACACTTTCCCACCATAGAGTAATAATTGCCTAGGAATGTGGCCAAGTTGAAGGAAGCAGATTAATAGATGCTGAGAAAGAGATTTTATGGCATTGTTTGAAAAAGGATCTAGCTATCCCTGAAGCAATACCTCTCACCCTCCCAAGCTGTATGAGTCAGTTTTATTGCTTAAATTAGTTTGCATTTACTTTTGACACCTTTAACTAAAATAGCTCCTACTAACATTAAACCTGGTACCTGAAAGTAGAATATTACATAAGAGAGAAACACAAATATGGATTCAGCTGGGTTAAGATGAACAGTAAAACAGAAGTGATTCCTCATCTCTGATTGCGAAGTTTATAAACCTCCTTATGTAAAAGGAGGTATTATTACCTATAATATCAAGGGAATTAAATAAAGTAAATAAAATATCTGTAAATAAAGTTTCTGAAGTTTTAGGATAGATTAAAACAATCAGAAAATATATGCTAGGATGTGGAATTCATATCCTTTGGCCTATATTAATGTCATAGAAAACAGACATTAACTTCAGCCCAGACCAACTGCTCTCAAAGTAGAGTGCAACCTTGTTATGGTGACAGCCAAGAAGTCAAGATGAAATGTATATTAGCATGATGTAGAGACTCAAAGGCTAAACTGTATTACTAAAATAAATAAATAAATAAATAAATAAATAAATAAATAAATAAGTAGACCAAGCCAGCCAGCCAAAAAGGTAAGGAGGTAAAGAAACTGGTAAACTTTGTTTTAGAACCCAGAAGTCAGGTATGGAGAAGAAGTTTCATCCTGCATGTCTGAAGATGACTGAGGCCTTCATTTGAGGTCCAAAATTTAAGGACTCTAGGTAATCAAGACATAATATTTTAATGCAACATTTTTAAAAATTAAATTAATGTGAACTGGGGTTGTGGCTCAGCGGTACAGTGCTTGCCTAGCGTGTTCGAGGGTCTGAGTTCGATCCTCAGCACCACATAAAAATAAATAAATAAAATGAAGTTATTATGTCCAACTACAACTAAAAAGTAAATATTAAAAAATTAAATTAATGCAAAATTTCATGCTAAACAAAATATCAAAATTGTAACTAAAACAGGGCCAAGCCCAAATACTCCTTATGTACTTTCTGTTCCTAAAAGAAAACAGTGACACTATTGTTAAAAAACAACATAATCAAAGGCAGCCAAAGATTGCTGGCCTCACTGCCCCAGGCAGAAGCAACAAAATGGGTTGCTAAGAGACAGAGACTACCAGCATGAAATTCACATTTCAGATTAGACTCATCAAGTTTGGGTACTACTTGCTAGTGAAAGGGAGGAAGTAAAGAGCAGCCAAACAAAAGTCTCTGAGGTTTTAAGGGCACTGTTTTGTCAGAGAAACTTCAACACTGGCAACTGTCCAATGCCCAAAACAATTCACACATCTCAGAATTCACATAAAAGGAAGTCATCCACTAGAGCAATACTACTCCAGAAGTAGAACCTATCCAATCATCTCTGATGCAGCCATGGAGAAAAGTGGACAGAGTAAACCTGCCACAGAGCAGACAGGAGCCAAGCTGACCAAGAAATTGACCGCCCCTTACTCCTACCCAGCAGGAGTGATACATGCTCTACCCTGAAGGCCACTTTGTGCTATCTGCTCTTTTCTTCTTTTTTATATGAAAGTATTTATTCTATGTGTTTATCTTATTCTACCTGTTTAATTTTGGATGTGATGTTTGAGGACCCTTTAGATTTATCACATAGCTGCATACTGCAAAGGTATTTAAGGCTACCTCCAAATTGAACAAGAGAAAATTTAGAGCATTCAAAGTTCTTGATGTTAGAAATGGATGCAGATATTGAATAAAACTTGGAGTTATCAAATTTCAGGGAGAAAGTGAATCATTTTCAGTATTATGTGGAAGTAGATGCATTATGTTAAAACTGCTGCCTTTTATTCTTTTGGAAAATTTTATCAGTGCATTTTAATTACATATAATTGTGGGTTTCCTTTTGACATATTTATACATGAAAACAGCATAATTTGGTCAGTTTTGTTACCTGGAACCTCCCCTTGCCCTCCCTTCCTGCTTCTCTTGATCCCTTTTCTCTACTCTACTGCTATCCCTTCTATTTTCATAATCTCCACTCCTCTCTTTCTTTTTCCCCATTTTTCATCCCAGCATTCACATATGAGAGAACATACATAACCCTTGACTTTTCTCCCTTCACTAGTTTAATTTTTCTTAACCTGATATTCTCAATTCCAACCATTTTATTACAAATGTCATAATTTCATTGTTCTTTATGACTGAATATAACTCTATTGTGTGTGTATCCTATTTTCTTTATCCATTCATCTCTTGATGGATATCTAAATTAGTTCTATAACTTGAATATTGTGAATTGGACTGATATAAATGTAGATATTAATATTGCTATAGTATGCTGACTTTAATTTTTTGGTATAAATACTGAGGAGTTGTAGAGTGAGGTCATGTTTCCATTCCTAGTCTTATTAGGAATCTCCATGCTGATTTCCATATACGATAATTTACAATCATATATGTATGATATTTACAATCATACTAATACTCATGAGCATTTATTATTGTTTGTATTTTTGATTGTTGCTATTTTAACTGAAGTGAAACAAAATTTCAGTGTCGTTTTGGTGCTTATTTCTCTGGTTACTAAAGATTTTTTTCATATATTTATTGGTCATCTGTATAATTTCTTTGAGAAATATCTGCTTAGCTCATTTGCCCATTATTGATTCAATTATTTGGATTTTTTGGTGTTAAAATTTTTGAGTTATTTAAATATTGTGGTTCATAATCCTCTGTTGGAAGGGTAACTGGCAAAGAATTCCTTCCATTCTGAAGCTTCTCTCTTCATGCTCTTAATGGTCTCCTTTGCTGTGCAGAAGCATTTTAGTTTGATGCTGTCCCACCTACTGATTCTTGGTTTCATTTCCTGAGCTTTAGGTTTCCACTGAGGAAGTCTTTGACCCTGAGTTTTCTTCTATTGCGGTGTTTCTCTTCTCAAGTTTTTTGATCCACTTTTAGTTGATTTGTGTGTGTGTGTGTGTGTTTGTGTGTGTGTGTGTGTGTGTGCATGCAGGATGACAGATATGAATCTACTTCATATGGATATTCAGTTTTTTCATAAGCATTTATTAAAAAGGCTGTTTTATTCTCCAACATATGTTTATGGAATCTTTGTCATAGATCAACTGACTGTATCTATGTGGATTTGCCTCTGTGTATACTTTTCTATTTTGTTGTCCTATATGTCTGATTTTATAAAACTGCTATCTTTTTTAAAAAAATACATGTATAATAAGAAAAAAATATTTCTGGATTATTATGGGGTAAAACAAATTTTCACTTAGTTTTCAAATAGCACCCCCCCAATTAGGAATAAATTGCTCTTCCTCACATAGTTATCTGACTCAATATAGGTGTTTTGTGATATCAGTCCTCCACTCCTATCCCTTCTTCATTCTACTTCTCTCTACAGCCTGAATGTAGGACTCAAACCTATAATATCAAAGTACTCCCACTCAAGGCTATATAACCCTAACTCTGGGCCCTGATCTTTTAGTTTAACCTGTTTCTGTCGACACCTACACACTCATATTATCTTCCATATTTTTTTTAATTCCTCATGAGACAGCTGAATAATTTAGTGCATATATATATATATATATATATATATATATATATATATCCTAAAAAAAGAAAGAAAAACACCTAAACCTAAATAAATGAATCCTCATTTCATTTCTATAAAGAATGCTCATTCTATTTCTATAAAGAGAATCTTTATTTCTACAGTGGCCAAAACAATCTCCACGTTTTAAAAAGTATTAAAATTTTTCAAAATTAAGAATAATCATATAAAGAAATGAAAGAAAGCCTTTTCAATAGTTTCTGAAACATAGTACAAGTAGCTCATAAATGCTGAGTACTTTCTTTGTTCCAAGATCTATTTTAACTGTTTTACATGTATTTCATCATTTAACAGGAACAATTACAATCATTATTATTTTATAGATGACAATAGCAAAGCATAGATTATTTATGTTATCTGTTCAATGTTACAGAGCAATTAAAAAGTAGAGTTGGATTTCACATTCAGATAGCCTAATACAGAGTCCAGGCACAAAAAATCTTCATAAATACCACTCATTCTTAGCAGAAGTGACAAACACATTGAGCTGGATGAGTGAATTGACTCAAAGTTTTTTTCAGACCAGAATAAAGGCAAATAATCTGCAAGTACATGAAGGAATACATTTCCTAGTGCAAAACCCTCATAGCTTACTGTAACTCATGGTATATGGGGACATTTTATTTGCACCTTGAAGAACCCAGAGGCAACTTGAATTAACTTAAATTTGACCCAGTCACTATTAGGATCTTAAAACCCTGTCCCTATATGCAGGACTGTGCACTGGCCATGTTTATATAACCATATTACAAAAATGCTACATCTATATTCAAAACAATAGAATTATTTCTTTCCCCTGTCAAATCAGTTCTTTCTTTCCCTACCTTGAACATGAACATAAATACAGCCTTTAGCACATTTTGATACATATGGCCTCTGATCCACCTCTTCTACCATTTGCTTTTAAGAATGTTCAACTATGTGCTTATTTTATAGACCTTGTTTTTTGTGACTTGCAAAATGAAAGCTACTCAGCATAAGTGCTTTACTTTCACTGTGCTTTCAGCTAAATCCTGCACAGTAAAACAAATTAAGCAGATGGCAGACTTAAATGTTAAAGATAGGGGAAAATGTATGAAGAACTCTTAGGCCAAATTAGAATATAGGATAGAATATATTGAAGGGAAATGAATCAGAGGTTAAAGTCATAGAGAATTTTAAACCATTTAGTTTCATTGAAGATACATGATTGATGTGAAACAGTAACTGCCCTCCTATGATGAGACTGTCTTCATAATGCTTAATTCCCAAACTAGTCAAAAGTCGTCTTATGTAGCCCTCTCAATTCATGAGGGCATTCACATTACCACTGCCGTCTTTCTTTTCAGAGTAGAACATTCACAATCTTAACCAGCATGAAGAAGGTATTAAGGTCAGAGGTTTATGAGATTTAAAATTAGTGACGCCCAGGGAGAGTACAGTTTAAAAATAAAAGAATTCTCATCTTCTATCCATTACTACTGTCTCTGATTCTACTACTAAGGAACTTGCATTCACTTTACAATTTTGAGTTTTGTTGAAATGTAAATTTTCCTGGGAGAATTCAATCTCATGAGTCATTTCTAAATATGAGTAAATGAATCTAAGAGAACATTTCCTTAGGTAGAAGGCCGGCATATGCATAAGGCTGTGAGGAAGTTGGAATTAAAAAGAAAAATGCTCAAAACTCAATTTTCTAATATAGGAGGGAGAGTTCTAAAGTCAAATTATGTCTTACAAAAATATATTCCCAGGACTGGCCTTAGTTCTTATCTATTAGATGCATGTTTAAAGAAAATTAGTGGTATTTTGATTTCAAAAAAATTGAAAACAGGCAAAAATAAAGTGAAAGCAGAGAAATTAAGATATACTAAGTACCTGTTACGTGCTAAGTATTATCTTTCTACCATTACAAGTCTCTGAGATATTTTCATGGACCTCACTTTATATGAAGACAGTGAACCTCAAAAATGGCACTTGGCAAAAGTGACACACATAATAAGTAATGTAGAGGAAAGATTCTGTTTCCAATCTCTTTGCAAAGTTTGAGGCTTCTCTACAGACCAAATGGCAATGCCTCCCTAATTTCAAATTCCCTAGGTTTATTTTAACATTTTAAACGAATTAAACAAAGAAGACCTCATTCCAAAAATAAAGATACTAAACATAGTAATGCCAACAATATGTACTAAAATATTTGGCTTTGATCAGGAAGAAGTAATCAAAGATAGAATTATTGCTGTAAGGAGGAAAAGGGACTCAGAGGCAACTTGAATTAACTTAAATTTGACCCAGTCACTATTAGGATCTTTTTGAGTGCTCATGTTATTTCCACAAACCCAAGACTCATTTTCTTCTGATACAGCATATTAATCTAAAGACATAAAGTGAAAGGGCTGAAGACTTCAAAACCTCCTCAAGATAATTTAATAGTAAACAAAGAAAAAATATTGCAGAGAGGCACTTTAAGAAAATATCTGCCAGAAATATTTTATTTTTATAATGTTGCATGTCATATCTAGTCTTTTGTCTCTGTGGTTAAAATTTTCTTATATTCTCTGAACTAAAGCAAATAACAATATGCAATTAGACTAGTCTCCTTTTGTACCTCAGACTTTGGGTGGAACAGGAAACATTATCTCTGAAGTACAATTTACAAAGAAAGACTGAGTGGGCATGCTCAGGTAAATGAAAAACTACCTTTTAAGTGTTTATATTACAGAAAAAAAAGACTCTAATAATTTTGATTAACGGCAAGAGTGCCTCCAGAAGATGGGAATAACAGAAACCCATTTACAAGAACCATGTGAATGGTTTCATAGAACAGAGACTATTTCCCTGGGGAGTTTGTGGAAAAGCACATTTTAAATACACTCGTGACAAAAATATAATCCCTTAATTTATGAGAATGTGTGAATAGCCAAATTCATGAATACAGAAGAACCATTTTTTTTGTATTTAATGGTACAAATTAACATACATATTCTCCATAGCAGTTGGAGTCATAAGCTTATTAAATAAGATATTTTCTTATAGATGTTGTATTCTCAGTAGTAGGGATATAGTTCTTTTTGAAATACATTTATGTTTCTGAGTTTCTTATGTAGCAAAATATGAAAGTTTTACAAAAATTAATTTTTGTTCTCAGAAGCAGCAGTAATTTTCCCTCAGGTATGTATTATGAACAATAATATTTTTAGAGTCAACTGAGAGACGACATGGTTATATGGACAGTGTCTCCCCATATTCTTTAGTCTCCCGTGCCAAAAGAATCTTACTTTCAATCTTCTTTAACTGCCCTCATCCTCCCTTCACACTGCTATTTATACATCAGCACAGAGGTATCAGGACAATATGCAGAAATGTACAGTGAAATACATGTTCTATGAGAAAACAAAGTTCTGGTTTACTATGGTAAGCCTCTAAAGGTACAAATACAAAATACAGCTTGCTTTGTTTTTCTTTTAACAACTTACTAACAGTGTATCAATATAAAAGCAAATTTGATTTTTCTATCAGTGCTTTGAAGTGAATACTGGAGTGCATTAAAATTGTGACCAGAAATATTGGAAATTGACAGCTGAGAGGTTAAAGGTCCCAAATTAAAAAATAAATAAATAAAATATCTAATTTAAAGCCCACGAATGGCCAATTTGCTATATTCCAAATAAATACAAGCTGCATTTCCAAGCAGAAAGCACAAGAGGCTGCCAAGCGGTAGGAGTGGATCATTGTTCTTCAGTTCTGCCTTAAGACAGACCAACAGACGGGACCACAAAAGTTCAATCATTTGTGAATTAAAAACAGTTTTGTGAGCTCTTTATCTAAATTTTGAAAAAGACAACTAAGTTCATAATTTTATTAAAAATCTGTTGGGCTGAGCACAGTGGCTCATGCATGTAATACCAGTGGCTTAGGAGGGAGGCTGAGGCAGGAGGAAAAATGAGGCACTAAGCAACTCACTGAGACCCAGTCTCTAAATAAAATACAAAATAGAGTTGGGATGTGGCTCAGTGGTTGAGTGACTCTGAGTTCAATCCCCAGTATCCTCCCCGCCAAAAAAAAAAGAAAAAAAGAACTGTAGGACAGGCTCAGTGGCACACGCCTGTAATCCTAGTGACTAAGGAGACTAAGGCAAGATTGCAATTTTGAAACCATTTCAAATTAAAAAAAAAATACAAAGAGTCAGAGATGTAGCTCAGTGGTAAAGTGCCCTGAGTTCAATCCCTGGTATCAAAGTTATAATAACAAAAAAACCTGACAGGAATATTCCTTCTTCACATCAGTTTTGCACAATACTGTATATGTCATAATTTTGCTCAATAAATTTTGGTCTCCTCTGTTGATTTTTTCCATCAGAGTGTAGAGGAAACAATGAAGGGCTTTCTACTTCGAACTTACTTCTCAGCAACAGGGAAGAGTTAGTGTTAAAGGAAAGTTAAATAAAAATGTTCTCTTATAATTATACGTGGTATGTATTTTTCAAGCAATTAACTTCAGCTACTTAGAATATTTATTCTCTTCTTGAAGATAAGAACAGCTTTAGTACATTTTAACTCTTCAATGAATACCTTACTAACTTTATATATCTTTCTTTATATTTTAAAAAATGAAATTTAGTTCTAATATTTTAATATAAGAGAAATGGTTTTCTGATGACCAGTGCCATAATTATATGGAAATGGTGTTTAACTACCTAATTATATATAGCAATAGTATCTGCTCACTACAAGTTTTGCTATTAACAATCTATTGTCTGTCTTTATATTTTCTATTGACAATATATGTCCCTCAGAAATGATTTATTGATGGTCTGTGAAACATACTGTCTTCTTATTTGCTATCTAAAATTGTCTTTATTTCTTCTAACTTCTTGATGATATTTAGTTAGTATATAATTCTAGGTTATATGTTGCCAGTGATTCTTTTAAGATTTTTTTTGTACCAGTGCTTTAAGTTTCTCTTTATTATGTTTTGAGGTCTCTAGTAGATATTACTTTATACAGAATGATCTACCTAAAATGCAATATTGTTATGATATTGCCTAGAATCCTGCTGTCCTCTCTCCCCCTACTATCTACAGAATGAAATCCAAGTTTCTGGAGAGTATGCTGGTTTACTCCAATATTTATGGCCCGAACTCTCCTCATTGCCTGTCTTACCCTTTATGCCTTTAATACATAAAAATCCCTTTAATTCACTAAACACAACAGATTGTTTTGAGTTTGGAAGCATTTATAGATTCTTTTCCTATATGCAAAAATGTTTCAACTCTCACTCCTGATTTTATTTTAATATTTAAATCCTTTTTAACCTTTAAAATTCCAAAAGCCTTCTCATTGCAGTTTGAGGTGAGCTTCCTCTTTAATCCAATAAACCCCATAAGCATGCTTGCTTCTCCTAATAGATCTTGTTTCTTGGTATCAGAGGCTATTTTTTAACTCATTTCTAGTCCCCACTGTGTTACATTATGCCCTGAACATAGAAATGCTTAGTAGGTATTTGCTGAATATTGAAATAATTATGAAATGTTACCATAGGTAAATAGTTTCTCATTATATGGGCACAAATATGTTTTTCTAAACATTCAAATTGCAACTGCCTTTTAATTATTGTTTGCTCTAGAATATTCACAAGTATCTAAACATTTGCTAAGATTGATAATCCAAGATTAGGAAAAGGAAAAACAGTGCTCTTCTTTCCTCAGTTCTCAAAAAGAGAAAGAATACTATGTGAATGGATACATTTATTTTCTCAAGGAATTTTAAATATCCAGTATTATTGAAACTCTCACAACTACAATGATGTTCTTTACTCTGAGTGAACTTTTAAAAAACTTTTCACATTATTGTTATCCTTTCTTATTTCTGGATATAAGAAAAATGCTTTAACTTAATCATACTCAAAATGCAGTTTTCAAGGAAGTGTGTGCAAAACAGTGAATGAATATATAAGTGATGCTAAATTGGCATACAAGATTTACATTGCTACTTTCAAATAAATGAGCAATGTTTATGAATTTTTTTTCACATTGTTGATCGGAGTCCTAAATATTTGTATTTTAAAGATCCAAAAATATTTTCTTACTTTTGTATAATTAGAAGAATTATTAACACTGTCCCTCATTATTATGGAACGTAGCTCTTTCTTTGATATTCATTTAATTCATTTATCTTTTAGTGCACTTAATCAGTGAGCACTTGATGAGTAAGTCCTAAGTCCTAAGTCAATGTCTGGTCCCAATCAAATGACAAGTCTAATCTATAAACATTTAGATTAGATACACAGGTAAATATGTCATAAAAGTAATATAATATGGGGCTGGGAATGTAGCTCAATGGCAGAGTGCTTGCTTAGCCTTTACAATGCACTGCAATAAATTGCCAGCAAAACACACATACACACACACACACACACACACACACACACACACACTGCCAAGTAATATGAAAGAAACACATAACATATTCCTTGATCAAATTGTGTTTAAAAAGTCATTGATTGCATTTTAGCAGGGCTATCTGTGGTTGTCTAATAAAAAGATTTGTTGAGTGCAGTAAAAAAAAAAAAAAGTCATTGAAAAGTCAAGTAGGCAATCACCAGACATAAATAAGAAAAGTGTTTCAGAAGGAGGAAACAGCAGAGGAGGACTCAGGTGAGGGAAGACATCATAAAGTCAAAAAACAACTTCAAAATTTGGGGCATTCAAAATATGGACGAGGAAAGAAATTATCTGTGGTAAAGTGAGAATGGAATATAGTTATAGAGGGAGACAAGTTCAGGAAATAAGTGTTCTTTCTGAGGAGGGAGTGGGGGGAAGCAGAGTTTCAAAAACAAGTGACTTGCCCAAAGTTAAGAATGAGTTGTTGCTGCAGTGCATAGTTGAATCCTAGTAATATGGCTCTCAGTCTAAATTTGTTAAGAGTCAATTAAGGTAATTAATGAAAGGTCCTTACTTATGGACTACTCATTACTTATCCATAGAAAAGATTATTAAACTTGCTATACTTAAATGTATCTCTAAATTATAAAATGAGAATAAGTTCTATTGCTAAACATATATGTGAATTGTGGTATCTAGATTCCAAATATGCTTCTTCCCCAACAATAAACCCAGATAATTATAATCTTGAATAGTACTCTTCTTTTGAATTTGGGTTAACCCTGTGATACACATTTTTGACCAATCACATGTGGCAAAAGTAAGATGCTCTATTTCATAAATAGATTATAAGGTATCTGGGTTACCTAAAATGCCCACTGTTAGGATACTCTCTCTTGTAACCCAAATACTGTCCTTTTAGAAATCAAAGTAATTTGAAAAAGCCATGTGTGGACAGTCTGGTCAATAGCTCTAGTGGGTATCCTTAACAGACATCCAACAACAACAGCCAGCCACACAAGCAAGCCATTTTGGACAATTAGACCAGTATGGATATCAGTTTTAATTTCATTAAAGTTTCTAAGCTGAAACCTCCTATATTAATCCAATTATCCCAAAGCAGCATGAGAAATTATAATTAATTATTGGAAATCCTTGCCAATTTTTTTTAAAAAAATATTTGTACATATTTGTTTTAGATAGTAAAACAAACATTAAGCTACAATTTTGTTGTTATTATAAAATGTCTAACTACTTGAACTCCCACTCATGATTCTTTCTTCTTAGGGAATCACTTCTCTTATGTTCCAATAAAAATCTATTTGGTAATGAAAAATTAAATAAACTAAGGGCATTTTTTCTAAACATAAGTTTTTATCCTCTCTAGGAAAAAAAGATTATTTTATGTCCTATCTCATGCCAATTTATTTTATATACTTTTTAAATTTATTATTTCCATCATAGCATTTGACAGTTTAAATATTAACTCATGCCCTTTGAAGACAAAAGACACAAATTTTAACCCTAAAACAAATACCATATCTCATTAATACAAAAGTACTAAACTTTGGTTATGTCCCTTTAGTAAAACATACATATAATTACTTTTTATAAAATGTTATACTAAAGAGTTTTATATCCTGCTGTATTTCACCTTGTGATATGTATATGTCACAGATTTTTACCTCTTTCATCCTCATGTTCTTGCCCTAGAATTGTTAGTCCAATAAATTCATATTGTTAGCCATTTATTATTTCTAAAACTTTATATTTGAAATGTCCTTATTTTAAATTGGCAAATAATCTTAGATTTCTGATATTACTACATAAAGGAACCATTTTCCAATATCTTCACAGAGACTTAAGTGTTAATATTTTAAATTAATAATGTTTGACACCTGTTAATATGACTACTGGCCCATCAGATAAATATCTCTACATGTCCTTATTCATTATTTCTATAGTATGTCAATGTTTTGTGAATCATTTCTAAAGTTCTAACAAACATTGATGATGTGCCTTTAAATTCCTCAAATATTTTTAGATGTTTGACTTTCAGTTTTCCCTAGCCTCAAAAACATTTTTTCACGTACAATATTAAGTTATTATTGTACATTGGTACATATTTTGGGAGAAAGTAGCAGAAACAATAAACTCAAACCAAGCTTAGTAGCACAGGTAATCCACAGTAAGTTCAGCTACCTATGGAAATAGCAAAGGGCTCTGGAGTAATTGCACATAAGGAATGGAACGTGCTGGTAGCCCCACTCCACCACACCCTCCTTTTCCAGCACACCTCAGCCACCCCTGCACCTTCATTTCCTAATGTATTCGTTTCAGATGTACCTGTTCTGGATCAGTCTGCCTACATACTAGACATAGAGCTATGCTTCTCACATCTGACCTTTATCACTAAAGAGGATAGAAACAGATTTCTGCAACTCAATTGGAATTTAAATTGAAAGAAACGTTTTGTTCTTCCACTCAGCAATCACTGGTCCAGAAATATGAAATTAATTTCTTGATCACCAAATAAATCTACTGCCAGGGAAAGTACACAAATTGTATTCAGCACTTTGATCAAGAGGGAAAAGTTCTAGAATTATTAAGAATTCTAAGGATTCTTTCTCTATTTTTTTAGTAATGTTCTTCCATCTTAGACCATCTTCAAATCTTTAATTATACTCAAGACATATTAACGTTTTGTAGCCTACCTTTTTTCTCCTCTGCATATAAAGTACAGTGGATATCATGGTATCATACGACAAAAGAGAACACCTGCTATAGACTGAGTATGGGCTCTGCAGGCAGTCAGCCTGGGTTCAGATCCCATCTATAACCTATGTTAAGTTGGGCAATCACTGAATCTCTTGGGTCTCAGATTTCTCATCTTTAAAATATAAGTAATAATTCCGGTTGGCATGGTGAGTTCTTTTGATTCTTAAATGAAAATACGTAAAGCATAGAATGTTCCCCAACATACATTAATCATTATGAAATAAATCTATCATTTTCAGATATCAAATCCTACAGGTATTAAAAAATACTAAGAATTCTTTTCTATACAAGTTACAGATTCCAAATTGTAACACTTCAAATTAGACTATAATTCTTCCTTTGTCTCATTCCATTTGATTTTCCTTTTGAAGCATAAATTTAACATTTTCAGTAACAAATCCTTATTCCAATATGTAATTGGAATAGCTTTAGAGCCTGATAAGCAAAGAATTCATCATAAATTCTCCCTTCACCTCCCACTTACTAACCAAGCATAAAAATTGTCATAGGCATGGAAATTATTTCCTCATGAGAAACCACTTAGTAATGATTTAAATCAGTGCTTTGCAAACTAGTTACATTGAGTTCCATTACCTTAAGTATCTTTGTGTTGTGGTGACTCTGATCCTGAGAAGAACAGAATGTTTAAAGAGTAATCATCCTTATCAACAAATATTAGGAATCAACTTGTTCAATATGACCAATCTAAACTCTATGCTAAGAACAATAAAGTATATAGGAAAAAATTGTAGGGTATATTAGAATTTTTAGACCTTAAACTGGTTTCTATTCTCTACTAGCATAGCTTGCTTAACTTAAGGGACTTATCATCTGATCTCCATTAGCTAGACCAAAGTTCATATCACTTTTACTTAAAGTTCATAAATACCTACTATTGAAATAATGTTTTCAAACTTCTCTTGACCCAGATAAGGAGCAGAAACCCTTTATAGTAACCTTATTTTTCAATAAGAATTAGCTTATTTTTTGAATGTCTAACATCATTAAGCTTATTTTCTCAAAATGATTAAAATCCTTAGATTTAAGTCTATTTAACATAGGGAAAGAATTTATAACCATATCTTTTGGAAATCACATACAACCAAGTTCTCATGATTTTGTTTATCCAAAAGCCCAAGCTTTATCTTTGCCAATTTCTTGATTTAGCATCTATGAATATGCTAGTTTCACGAGAAAAAGCAATACATTTTTTTCATTCAGGGTCTATCTAGGAAAGAGAAACAATTTTAGATCTATCAAAATCTCTTAACACAGAACATTGGTTCATTTGTGATGAAATAGCTTCAAAGTCCAACAAAGGATGGTGAAACATTTTGGATATTAGCAATACCTAAAGTCATTATCTTCCCCAAGGTTAGAAAATCAAGAATGGAAGTGATGGGCTGGGGATGTGGCTCAAGCATTAGCGCGCTGGCCTGGCATGCGTGCGGCCCAGGTTCGATCCTCAGCACCACATACAAACAAAGATGTTGTGTCCGCCAATAATTAAAAAATAAATATTAAAATTTTCTCTCTCTCAATCTCTCTTTCTCTCTCTCTCTCTCTCTTTAAAAAAAAAAGAATGAGAGTGATTATATAACCAAAATGCCTCTGATTGACCAATCTTATCTAGAAGACAGAGGACAATTGAACTTGAGAAATGTAGTTCACCCTGTTACAGATACGAATACAAGGAAGGAAATGGATCTGGAGATGGTCATCATTATCATAGGTCAGTCACAAATTGGGGAAGGCTCTCTGGCTCTTGTATGTGTGATGGTCAGCATTGAAACAAGCTGGGAGCTTTGGAAAGGGTAAATTCATATGACCCACCAAAGCCTACAGACACACAATATAGAAGAGTGGCTCCAAGGATTTATATTTTATCATTTACATCAACAATTTATTATATAAATTTATGGCCAAATAAACTTTATTTTCTCCCTCTCTGTTTTACCTGACGCTATAGCATTCTCTGGTATTAATGT
Organism: Ictidomys tridecemlineatus; assembly: GCF_052094955.1. Classification (NCBI taxonomy): domain Eukaryota; kingdom Metazoa; phylum Chordata; class Mammalia; order Rodentia; family Sciuridae; genus Ictidomys; species Ictidomys tridecemlineatus. Next base: position 89,059,282 of record NC_135484.1, on the reverse strand, counting down.
TCAGATAGGTCAGCATTTGTGATAATCAAAATAGTCTATTAAACCTTCTAGCTTACTTGCTAGAATGAAACACATTGTTTCTACTTTCACATCTCACCAAAGAAAACAGTGAAGATACCTAATGGATTGTAAGTGGGCATCATCTGAGTTGTCTGCATTTTCTGAGATGACAGTTCAGGGTCAGACTGAGTCATTGTAGCCAACTTTGATTGGATGTGGTACTAATGATCCTGGGCAATGACACATATAAAGAAATATGCCTGAAGAATCTGGTCCTCTCTCTGTTCTGATGGTAGCAAAAAATAAACTGCTTAGCAAATCTTTCCTTTATCCACAAGATACAATTCTCCCCTGTCACTTTAGAGAGCCAATTTTCTCTTGTCTTCTGTCTGCTATGAATAGATTTGAAGAGTACAATGTTGTTAGCTGAAATATTCTATTCAGTTTGACACAGTGAATTTGCTCTGTTATTTTCTATCTTAACTTGCATTTGCTTACTCCTCCAAATCAGTTTCTCAATTTTCCATAGACCAGGGAAACTTCCTGCCTATTTATATAGCTCATTGAATCATTTCATTAATTTCGATGATTTGAACATCTTTCCTTGTTAGTGGTACCTATAATGACTTTGAATGATATTTGAAGCATCTTAATGTGTTTTAAAATTTTACATTGCTTGAATTGACTTTAATACAAACAGACCATATAGCTTGGCAATTAGTAATTTCTTTTTTGGCTGATCAAATTGATTGTAATTATAAAAATTGGAAGTATCAAATAGAAAAGATTCAATAACTTTTCTGTCAATAATCTCAAGTTCAAAGATCCTTGTACTTCATTAAACTATTATATGAGCATCAAAAACTGCAGCAAGGAGGAACAGAGGGAATTGTATCTTAGCATTTCTATTTTATAAATGAAAATATGTCACATAACTCAGAATAAACAGCAATGTGTGTTTCATATAAATAAAGTGTTTTCATAATTTTATTGATGATCAAACAAACATGTATTTTGCACAAACAAACCCTAAAATAACTAAGATACAGCTGATATGCAAACAAGATTTTTGATAGGAAAAATAAAGAAAATGTGTAAATACCAGACATTCTCAGAATATCCAACATAATATTGAATACATATACTAGGTTAGAATATCTATAGCCTCATTACAGAAATTAACAGTAAATATCCCCTTGTTTTCATTTCTAGCTTTAGGGGGAAAGATTTCTAATATGAGGCACTGCACTGAGGCAGGAGGCACCATCCAGGAGATACACATTAGAAGAGCATTTAAGGACTTCAGCCTGAAACACCTAGAGGAGAAACAAAACCATGCAGAGAATCTGAATTGCCTGTAATATGGCATCACAGGACTGATAAGGCTGAAACCAGAGAAACAAAGAGAAGAAAGGAGTAGAAACAGAGCAACTAAATCTGAGGCCATTGAATTTTAAGTCAGGATCAGTCATGTTCGATTGCTGGTCAGAAAAAGAATTTGAAATTAGGGTGCTAAACATTATGTGCTGCAAATCTCCTTTTAGATGCTTCTTGGTGCTAGGATGGGATGAAAGAAGATAAAATAAGAGCAGACTGAGGAGACAGTGGCTCAGTGGTAGAGCACTTGCTGGCACACTTGAGGTCCTAAATTCAATCCCCAGCACCGAAAATAAATAAACAAACAAACAAACAAACAAATAAATGCATAAATAAAAACTGAGATGCCATAGAGACCAATATAAGAATTATTGCAGGGTTTTGTGGGGATGTTTCAGAGAAAGAAAGAAGTCAAAGGGATGTCTACATGGGATTTAAGGGCTTTAAATTTCTCTTCAAATGTATTATGTTTTTATTATAGAATATTTTGTTCTTGTTGGAATGCAAACCATTCTGGGAATCAGTTCTAGGAATCTTTTTTGTTAATGCTGCTACAAAGGTAGTTCTTAAAGCTGCAGTTTACAAGGGGCAATGTCCCCAACTAAGAGGTACAGAGCTAAGTGGACATTAGCTAAACCTAGGTCATTTGTTTTCAAATATTTCTGTCAGACTAATGCTTTTTTAGTCTGTACTTTGCATAGACCACTGCTTTTTCATCGCCTGATATAGCCTGTTGATTTAGAAAGATATTAAGAAACTTAGATTGAATTAAAGGGTATGGAAATTGTTTAATCACTGGCATCCCCTGCCTGCATAAAGATTCACATTGACCTTGACATCTTCAGAGCAAGGTTCCCTGTCAGTTATCTCTGAGCCACATCTCACCCTTCACAGGGCCTTGTGTCTAGTTGAAGCTGGTGTTCAAGACATGCATATTCCAAGCATATTTTTAATTGGAAGAAATCACCACAGGATTTATTTTTCACCTTGCTGACTCTGTCTTGCATATTCCTTGTTACATACTAGTAGAGTCCAGGAAATATAGCTACTAAAAATGTAAAAAGAAGCCAAAGAAAAATTTTATTTTTTTTCTACTTTTTTTCCCCCAGAAAGCTAATCAACAGAGAGAAAGACATTACAAACATAAACTTATTCATGTAAAATAATGGATACACCTGTAAATAAAAATCTCAAATTATCCAATAGATATAGAATAAAAATCTGTTTTCCTACCACTCTGTCCAGTCTCCCAAACAGCAATGTATGGTGCCATTCTCTTGTACACAATACTCACAGTCATAAAGTCCTAACTCACCAGTTTCATGACAACAAGTGTTAAATTATATGATTGTCATAGCTTACAAAGCCCTATATTGATGGTTCAGGGAATATTACTATACATAGATCTTTTCACACATGCAAGCTGACTTGTAAGATACAACTCTAGCAGAAGAATTTGCATAGATTGCCAAATTAACTTCTAAGGGGACCATTCCAGTTTATATTCTCACAAGGAATGTATGATCATGGTGTGATATATTAACTTGTGAAATTTGGATCTTTCACTTAGAAGTAAATGGCATCTAAATGTAGTTATACTTTGGGTATGTATGTGGTTATGATAGAGTTGAACATCTTTTCATATTTTAAAAGTGTTTCTTATAAACAGTCTGTGATATCCTTTGCCCATCTTATTGTATTTGATACATGTTTTATATTTGATTGTATTTGACCTTTTTCTCCCACAGATTTGATAATTTTACTAAAATAAATTATGTCATTAAAATATGACTTGTAAGTATGTTTCCAAATTGTCTTTGGTCTTGTTTACAATATTTTTGCACTGCAAAGTTTTTCTTGCTTATGAATAAAATATATTATTAATTTTAGTCTTAGGACTTTTACATGTTGTGTCTTGCCTAGAAAGACTTGCACTAGAGGTGTTTTAAATATTAATAAACCTATCAATCTAGAACTTTGTTCAATTTTGAAATTTAGAGAAGTAAATGAAAAGAATGCTAAATATCTATCTTTTAAAATACATAAAGTTGGGCTAGGAATGTGGCTCAAGTGGTAACACACTCGCCTGGCATGCGCCGGTCGCTGGGTTCGATCCTCAGCACCACATAAAATAAAGATGTTGTTTCCACCAAAAACTGAAAAATAAATATTAAAAATTCTCTCTCTTTCTCTCTCTCTTTAAAAAAATAAAAATAAAAAAATAAAATACATAAAGTTATTTACAAATTTGGAAATAATATAAATAAATAGGAAGAGTCCTAAACACACATCTTTTGATTAAATAATTAATCATCACAATAGTAAAAGATTATGGTTAAACATAATCCATTTTTTCTAAGAACATTTCTTAAAGTTTAATACACAGAACTCTAGTTTTCCATGGAATAAGTAAATATACAATAAAAGTATCCTCTGTTTAAATAAATTTATATTATGCTGTGTTATACAGAAATACAATTTTGGGTTTTTTTTGGTTTTTTTTTGTGTGTGTGTGTACTGATAATTGAATTCAGGGGCACTCAACCACTGAGCCACATCCTCAGCCCTATTTTGTATTTTATTTGGAGACAGGGTCTCACTGAGTTGCTTAGTGCCTTGCTTTTGCTGAGGCTGGCTTTGAACTCTTGATCCTCCTGCCTCAGCCTCATGAGCTGCTGGGATTACAGACATTTGCACTGTGCCCTGCCAGAAATACAATTTTTAGTGTAATATTTTTATATTTTAAATAAGACGCTAAATTATATATTTTTTAAAAATATATTTTTTAAAGGGAGAGAGAGAGACAGAGAGAGGGAGAGAGAGAGAGAGAGAGAGAGAGAGAGAGAGAGAGAGAGAGAGAGAGAATTTTAATATTTTAATGTTTATTTTTTAGTTTTCGGCAGACACAACATCTTTGTTTGTATGTAGTGCTGAGGATCGAACCCGGGCCGCGTACATGCCAGGCGAGCGTGCTACTGCTTGAGCCACATCCCCAGCCCTAAAAAATATCTTTTAAATAAGATTTTATATGGAATTAATATATAATATGTTCTTATATATTATATATCATATTCATATTATATATTACATAATAAATATACATGTATCTTATACTTATTAGTATGTATCTTATGGAGATGGAAATGGAGGGATTTAAAATGACACACAAACACATATATATGTCTGACTCAAACAGCATTTGAGTCAAGGATTCCAATTCCAAGTGGCTTATTTCACAGTTGGTCTCAGAAAATATCAGTAGAAGAGTAGAGAGTGACACACACAAAAATGAAAATAATACAGATTGTTATAATGGGTGGTTATTTTTGTGATTAGCTGGGATTCTATTCCAATGGCAATCTCTGAGACATTTCACAGAATATACCAAAAAAAAAAAAATGTCTCACAAGGACAAGAGGTTCCTGACACATGCCTCTGTCCATCATTATTTGAGGGCTGTTCCCAGTGATGATAACTGCCTGTCATTTCATGGCTAGCATAATTAGAAATAGTGAGTATTAACAGGATTTGGAGGGAGTAGCAACAGGCTCTGATAGAGTTGCCATTTTTTTCAAGAAAATCTTCCACTTCTATTCAACTCTGTCCATTCCAACAACCTTTCTTTGCTATCTGCTTGGTCAACTTGCAAAGTTAGTACAAAGATAATGTAAGTGTACATTATCGAGCAAGCAGGATATTATGCTTGCGAAAACTGTGTTTGTGTTTGCAGTTCTCTTTAAGATTCCCCTTCATACCTGCCGCAGGTCCAGCCTCAAGAAGAGCTTAGCCATGCCAATCTTTCTCTTTATAAGCATTCTTAAACTACTGATTGCCACGGGTTCTTATACTAAGTACCTGACCTAAAGATTGTGAGTTACCAAGATTCAAATTTTGTGTAGAAGAAATGTGATATGGTTAGTTTTATTCATTGGCCTGAATACAGTACCCGGTATTTAATCTAATATGAATCCAAATGTTATTGTAAAGATATTTTATCAATATGTTTAAGCTAAAATAATTTCACAATAAAATTATAGCTGAAAGTGTGGATAGGTCTCATCTAATAAACTGAAGGCCTTAAGCTCAAACAGTGAGGTTTCTTGGAGAAGAAGTAATATCACCTCAGAACTACAGGAACGACTCCTGTCTGTCTGCAAGATAGAGATGGAGTTGGAGATGGAGATGGAGGTAGAGGAGAGGCGAAGACGGAGGTGGAGGTGGAAGTGGAGACGGAGGTGAAGTTGGAGGTGGAAACAGAGGTGGAGAATGAGAAAAATATAGATACAGATACAGATAGAAATGGATACATGATCTCTTATTAATTCTATTTATTTGAAGAATTTTTATTCACACAAGGAGGTTATAACCCTCAATTTAGTTTATAGATTAAGATTTTTACTCAAATCCAACCTTAACAGAGACCTGCAGATAGGTATCAGGCATTGGTACATCTAAATATGATACTTTTCCCATTGTGCCATTGAGCCTTGTTTGTATGACTTCATTGGAAATCTCATAGGAAAAAGGAGTAATTGGCAGGAAATATTTTGATGAGATTTTGTTTTAAAAAATGCTCCAAATAGCATCTAATATTGCTAAAATAATATCCATGCTTTTACTAGAATCATGAATTTTAAAATACTTTAAGGAACCCCATCCTTAATAAATTATGCTTTGTCTAAATCTATTTCAGCCATGTCAACCAATTTGACTACTATTATCACGTCAGTCTACCAGAGAACAACCATATTTATTTTCTCATTTTTTTAATATTATTTTATTCTATTTATTTAATTTTGTGTTTGTATCATAAGGTGTTTTTTTTTTTTTTTTTGAGAGAGAGTTGCAGTTTCACCCATTGGCTGAAAAAGCCAATTTGTATATCTCAAATCTTAGAATGTAAAAGTTGGTAGGTGTTTTAGTAAGCTCTTTGTCACTTTGATCAAAAGATCTGACAAGAACAATTTTACTTTTTAAACATTTATTTGTTTGTTTATTTGTTCTAATTTGTTATCCATGACAGTAGAATGAATTTTGATTCATAGTACACAAATGGAGAACAATTTTTCATTTCTCTGGTTGCACACAAAGTAGAATCACACCATTTGTGTCTTCATACATGTACCAAGGGTAATGATATAAATAACATTCCACCATCTTTTCTACCTCCATTCCCCCTCCCTTCACTTCCTCCCCTTAGCCCTATCCAAAGTTCCTCCGTTCCTCTCATGCTCCCCATCCCCCTTTGTGGATCAGCATATACTTACCAGAGAAAACATTTGGCCTTTGGTTTTTGGGGATTGGCTGAAATTACTTAGCATGATATTCTCCAACTCCACCCATATACCTGAAAAGCCATGATTTTATTCCCTTTTAATGCTGAGTAATATTCCATTGTGTGTATATACCACAGTTTCTTTTTTTTTTTTTTTTTTTTTTTTTTTTTTTTTTTTTTTTTATTGGTTGTTCACAACATTACAAAGCTCTTGACATATCATATTTTCATACATTAGATTGAAGTGGGTTATGAACTCCCAATTTTCCCCCAAATGCAGAATCACATCGGTTATACATCCACAGTTTTACATAATGCCCAATTAGTAATTGTTGTATTCTGCTACCTTTCCTATCCCGTACTATCCCCCCTCCCCTCCCCTCCCTTCTTCTCTCTCTACCCCATCTACTGTAATTCATTACTCTCCTTGTTTATTTTCCCATTCCGCTCATAACCTCTTATATGTAATTTTGTATAGCAATGAGGGTCTCCCTTCATTTCCATGCAATTTCCCTTTTCTCTCCCTTTCCCTCCCATCTCATGACTCTGTTAAATGTTAGTCTTTTCTTCCTGCTCTTCCTCCTTGCTCTGTTCATGGTTGCTCTCATTATATCAAAGAAGACATTTGGTATTTGTTTTTTAGGGATTGACTAGCTTCACTAAGCATAATCTGCTCTAGTGCCATCCATTTCCCTGCAAATTCTATGATTTTGTCATTTTTTATTGCTGCATAGTACTCCATTGTGTAAAGATGCCACATTTTTTTTATCCATTCATCTATTGAAGGGCATCTGGGTTGGTTCCACAGTCTAGCTATTGTGAATTGTGCTGCTATGAACATCGATATGGCAGCATCCCTGTAGCATGCTCTTTTAAGGTCTTCAGGAAATAGTCCGAGAAGGGCAATAGCAGGGTCAAATGGTGGTTCCATTCCCAGCTTTCCCAGGAATCTCCAAACTGCTTTCCAAATTGGCCGCACCAATTTGCAGTCCCACCAGCAATGTACAAGAGTACCCTTTTCTCCACATCCTCGCCAGCATTTGTTGTTGTTTGACTTCATAGTGGCTGCCAATCTTACTGGAGTGAGATGGTATCTTAGGGTGGTTTTGATTTGCATTTCTCTGACTGCTAGAGATGGTGAGCATTTTTCCATGTACTTGTTGATTGATTGTATGTCCTCCTCTGAGAAGTGTCTGTTCAGATCCTTGGCCCATTTGTTGATTGGGTTATTTGTTATCTTATTGTCTAATTTTTTGAGTTCTTTGTATACTCTGGATATTAGGGCTCTATCTGAAGTGTGAGGAGTAAAAATTTGTTCCCAGGATGTAGGTTCCCTATTTACCTCTCTTATTGTTTCTCTTGCTGAGAAAAAACTTTTTAGTTTAAGTAAGTCCCATTTGTTGATTCTTGTTATTAACTCTTGTGCTATGGGTGTTCTATTAAGGAATTTGGAGCCCGACCCCACAATATGTAGATCGGAGCCAACTTTTTCTTCTATCAGACGCAGAGTCTCTGATTTGATATCAAGCTCCTTGATCCATTTAGAGTTAACTTTTGTGCATGGCGAGAGGAAGGGATTCAGTTTCATTTTGTTGCATATGGATTTCCAGTTTTCCCAACACCATTTGTTGAAGATGCTATCCTTCCTCCATTGCATGCTTTTAGCCCCTTTATCAAATATAAGATAGTTGTAACTTTGTGGATTAGTCTCTGTGTCCTCTATTCTATACCATTGGTCCACTCGCCTGTTTTGGTACCAGTACCATGCTGTTTTTGTCACTATTGCTCTGTAATATAGTTTGAAATCTGGTATCGCTATACCGCCTGATTCACACTTCCTGCTTAAAATTGCTTTTGCTATTCTGGGTCTTTTATTTTTCCATATGAATTTCATGATTGCTTTATCTATTTCTACAAGAAATGCCATTGGGATTTTGATTGGCATTGCATTAAACCTATAGAGAACTTTTGGTAATATCGCCATTTTGATAATGTTAGTTCTGCCTATCCATGAACAGGGTATATTTTTCCATCTTCTAAGATCTTCTTCTACTTCTCTTTTTAGGGTTCTGTAGTTTTCATTGTATAAATCTTTCACCTCTTTTGTTAGGTTGATTCCCAAGTATTTTATTTTTTTGGAGGATATTGTGAATGGGGTAGTTTTCCTCATTTCCGTTTCAGAGGTTTTGTCGCTGATATACAGAAATGCCTTTGATTTATGCGTGTTGATTTTATATCCTGCCACTTTGCTGAATTCATTTATTAGTTCTAGTAGTTTCTTTGTAGACCCTTTTGGGTCTTCTAAGTATAGAATCATGTCATCTGCAAATAGTGATAATTTAAGTTCTTCTTTTCCTATTTTTATGCCTTTAATTTCTTTCGTCTGTCTAATTGCTCTGGCCAGTGTTTCGAGAACTATATTGAATAGAAGTGGTGATAGAGGGCATCCCTGTCTTGTTCCAGATTTTAGAGGGAATGCCTTCAACTTTTGTCCATTCAGAATGATGCTAGCCTGAGGCTTAGCATAGATAGCTTTTACAATGTCAAGGTACGTTCCTGTTATCCCTAGTTTTTCAAGTGTTTTGAACATAAAGGGATGCTGTACTTTGTCGAATGCTTTCTCTGCGTCTATTGAGATGATCATATGGTTCTTATCTTTAAGTCTATTGATGTGGTGAATAACATTTATTGATTTCCGTATATTGAACCAGCCTTGCATACCAGGGATGAATCCTACTTGATCATGGTGCACAATTTTTTTGATGTGTTTTTGTATTCGATTTGCCAGAATTTTATTGAGGATTTTTGCATCTAGGTTCATTAGAGATATTGGTCTGTAGTTTTCTTTCTTTGAGGAGTCTTTGTCTGGTTTCGGAATCAGGGTGATGTTGGCCTCATAGAATGAATTTGGAAGAGCTCCCTCTTTTTCTATTTCCTGAAATAACTTGAAAAGTATTGGTATTAATTCTTCTTTAAAGGTTTTGTAAAACTCTGCTGTATACCCATCCGGTCCTGGGCTTTTCTTGGTAGGTAGTCTTTTGATGGCTTCTTCAATTTCATCTATTGATATTGGTCTGTTCAAATTGTGTGTATCCTCCTGACTCAGTCTGGGCAAATCATATGACTTAAGAAATTTATCGATGTCTTCACTATCTTCTATTTTATTGGAATATAGGTTTTCAAAATAATTTCTAATTGTCTTCTGTATTTCTGTAGCATCTGTTGTGATATTGCCTTTTTCATCCCGTATGTTAGTAATTTGAGTTCTCTCTCTTCTTCTCTTTGTTAGCATGGCTAAAGGTCTGTCGATCTTATTTATTTTTTCAAAGAACCAACTTTTAGTTTTGTTAATTTTTTCAATAGTTTCTTTTGTTTCAATTTCATTAATTTCCGCTCTGATTTTAATTATTTCTTGCCTTCTGCTACATTTGCTGTTGTTTTGCTCTTCCTTTTCTAGGGCTTTGAGATGAAGTGTGAGCTCATTTATTTGTTGGTTTTTTCTTTTTTTGAGGAATGACCACCAGGCGATGAATTTTCCTCTTAAAACTGCTTTCATTGTGTCCCATAGATTCCGATACGTTGTGTCTGTATTTTCATTTATCTCTAAGAATTTTTTGATTTCCTCCTTTATGTCTTCTGTAACCCATTGATCATTCAGTAACATATTGTTCATTTTCCATGCGATGTAGGATTTTTCCTTCCTTCTTTTATCATTGATTTCCAGTTTCATTCCATTATGATCAGATAAAATGCATGGTATTATCTCCACCGCTTTATATTTACTGAGGGTTGCCCTGTGGCATAATATATGGTCTATTTTTGAGAAGGATCCATGTGCTGCTGAGAAAAATGTATATCCATTTGATGATGGTTGATATATTCTATATATGTCAGTTAAGTCTAGGTTATTGATTGTGGTATTGAGTTCTATAGTTTCCTTGTTCAACTTTTGTTTGGAGGATCTGTCCAATGGTGAGAGAGGTGTGTTGAAGTCACCCATAATTATTGTGTTGTGGTCTATTTGATTCTTGAACTTGAGGAGAATTTGTTTTATGAATGTCGCAGCGCCATTATTTGGTGCATAAATATTGATAATTGTTATGTCTTGTTGGTGAATGGTTCCTTTTAACAGTATATAATGTCCTTCTTTATCCCTTTTGATTAACTTAGTCTTGAAGTCGATTTTATTTGATATGAGGATGGCCACCCCTGCTTGCTTACGAGGACCGTGTGCATGGTATATTTTTTCCCATCCTTTCACCTTCAGCCTGTGTATGTCTTTTCCAATCAGATGTGTCTCCTGGAGGCAGCATATTGTTGGATTTGTTTTTTTAATCCATGATATCAGCCTATGTCGCTTTATTGGAGAGTTTAAGCCATTAACATTCAGAGTTACTATTGATATATGGTTTGTACTTCCATCCATGTTTGATTATTTATCGTTTTTTTTTTAAAAAAAAAAAAAAAATTTAGTTTGTTTTTCCATGATTATTTTTCCCCCTCGCCCTCTGTCTTTACCGAGGCACTTCCCTCTGATGGTTTTGGTTATTGTTTTTCATTTCTTCCTCATGTAGTGTTTTGCTCAAAATGCTTTGCAATGCTGGTTTTCTGGCTGCAAATTCTTTTAACTTTTGTTTATCATGAAAAATTTTTATTTCGTTGTCATACCTGAAGCTTAATTTTGCTGGATACAGAATTCTTGGTTGGCATCCATTGTCTTTCAGTGTTTGAAATACATTGTTCCATGACCTTCTTGCTTTCAGTGTCTGTGATGAAAAATCCGTTGTTAACCTTATTGGTTTACCCCTGAATGTAATCTGTCTCCTTTCTCTTGTAGCTTTTAATATTTTCTCTTTGTTCTGTATATTGGATATCTTCATAACAATGTGTCTTGGCGTTGGTCTACTGTGATTTTGTGTGCTCGGTGTCCTGTATGCATCTTCAATTTGTATATCTGTTTCCTTTTTTATTTCTGGAAAGTTTTCTGTAATTATTTCATTCAGCAGGTTACTCATTCCCTTGGTTTGAATCTCTGTACCTTCTTCTATCCCGATGACTCGTAAGTTTGGCTTTTTTATGTTATCCCATAACTCTTGGATGTTTTTCTCGTGATTTTTTACCAGCCTTTCTGAGTTGGCTAGACTCTTTTCAAGATGAAATAATTTGTCTTCATTATCTGACGTTCTGGTTTCTACTTGCTCCACTCTGTTAGTGATACTCTCAATTGAGTTTTTAATTTGGTTTATAGTTTCCTTCATTTCCAAGATTATGTTTTGATTCTTTTTTATAATCTCTATCTCCTGATAAAGGTGCTTAACTTCTTCTTTTATCTGTTTGTGTAATACATTCTCAATGTGTTCTTTTGCTGCTTGAATTTGCTGTCTCGTATCCTCTTTAAGGTTCCATTCCATCTGTCTAAGGTGTTCCTTGAGTTCTTTATATGACCATTTTTCTGATGACTCTAGTTCCTCCTGAATATTTAGGCTGTCCTGCATTGTTTGTACTCCTTTTCTTCCTTGCTTTTTGAAGCTGCTCATGTTACTTCTTGTTCTGTTTGACTGCTGCGTTACTGTTTACTCCTGTAAATTTATTTGATGCTGTAGCCGCAGGTTTCAATGAAGTTATCTCCTCCGCCGCAGTCTGATGACGTCAGTTCTCTGCCATGGTGGTATCTCTTGCAAATGGCGACAGTTCGTTTCCCTTTGCCGGGTGACCAATGCAACGGGTGGGTCCTTACTGTCTCTCCCAAGCCCCGTTTCACACCTGTGGCCACTACCTATGAAGGCTCGGTTGGCATTTACCTCCGTAGGATCAGAAGGGCTGACCGGTTGTTTCAGCCGGATGGATTAGTGCTGAGTCACAGCTGTTTGTCTGCGGGAAGCAGGCGAACGGGAGCTTGAATTCAGCCGATCCAGGTTCAGTGTGTGTTCTGAGAGGCCCAGACTGCTCGTTCCAGATCCACGTCAGCTCAGCATTGCCTAGTGATCCTCAGCAAACAGAATTAGGCTGTTTACGACTCCCTATGCCTGCACAGCTGAAGAGGTCAGAGACTTGATCTCTCCGCGCCCGCCGCCATGTTGGAATCTCCCACAGTTTCTTTATCCATTAATCTATTGAAGGGCATGGCATCTAGGATGGTTCCACAATTTAGGTATTGTGAATTATGCTGCTGTAAACATTGATGTAGATGTGTTAGTGTAGTATGCTGTTTTTAAGTTCTTTGGGAATAGACCAAGGAGTAGGATAGTTAGGTCAAATTGTGGTTCCATTTCAAGTTTTCTAAGGAATCACCATACTCCTTTCCAGATTAGATGAACTGATTTGCAGTCCCACCAGCAATATAATAGTATGCCTTTTTCCCCATATCCTCACTAACACTGTTGTTTGTATTCTTAATAACTGTCATCCTGATGGAAATGAGATGAAATTTTAGAGTAGTTTTGATTTGCATTTCTCTAATTGCTAGAGATGTTGAACATTTTTTATATATGTGTTGATCAATTGTATATATTTTTGTGAGAAGTGTTTGTTTAGTTCCTTGACCCATTTATTGATTGGGTTATTTATTTTTTTGGTGTTAAGTTTTTGAGTTATTTATAAATCCTGGAGATTGGTAGTCTATCTGATGTACAAAGAGGTAAAATTTGCTCCAATCCTGTAGGCTTTCTCTTCATGTTATTAATTATTTCTTTTGCTTAGAAGAAGGTTTTCAGTTTGGATTTATTCCATTTATTGATTCTTGATTTCATTTCTTGTGCTTTAGGAGTTTTGTTATGGAAGTCGGAGCCTAATCCAAAATGATGCTGATTTGGGCCTACTTTTTCTTCTATTAGGCACAGGGTCTCTGATCTAATTCCTAGGTCCTTGAACCACTTTGAGTTTTGTGCATGGTGAGAGACAGGGACTTAATTTTATTTTCCTACATATGGATTTCCAGTTTTTCCAGCATCATTTGTTGAAGAAGCTCTATTTTCTCCAAAGTATGTTATCAGTGCCTTTTTCTAGTATGAGATAATTGTATTTGTGTGAGTTTGTCTCTGTGTCCTCTGTTCTATACCATTGGTTTACAAGTCTATTTTGTACCAATGCTATGCCATTTTTGTTAATAGAGCTCTGTAGTATAGTTTGAAGTCTGGTTTTTTGATGCCACCTGCTTCACTCTTGCTAAGGATTGCTTTGGCTATTCTGGGTCTCTACTTTTTCTAAATGAATTTCATAATTGCTTTTTCTATTCTTATGAGGAATGTCATTGGGATTTTGATTGAAATTGCATTAAATATGTATAGTACTATTGGTAATATGATCATTTGACAATATTAATTCTGCCTATCCAAAAATCAATTTTATTGAGATTTTTGCATCTTATTTATTAGAGATATTGGTCTGAAGTTTTCTTTTCTTGATGTGTCTTTGTCTGGTTTTAGAATCAGGGTGATATTGGCCTCATAGAATGAGTTTGGAAATGTTGCCACTTTTTCTATTTCATGGAATAAATTGAGGAATATTGGTGTTAGGTCTTCTTTGAATTTCTTGTAGAACCCAGCTGTGAATCTGTCTGGTTCTGGGCTTTTCTTGGTTGGAAGGCTTTTGAAGGCATCTTCTATTTTATCACTTGAAATTGACCTGTTTTACTTGTGTATATAAATTTGATTCTATTTTGGAAAATCATTTGACTCTAGAAATTTATCAATGTCTTCAATATTTTCATTTTAGTGGAGTACAAATTTTCAAAATAGATTCAGATTATCTTCTGTATTTCTGTAGTGTCTGTCATGATATTTCCTTTTTCATCATGGATTTTAGCAATTTGAGTTTCTTCTCTCCTTCTCTTCATTAGCTAAGGGTTTATCAATTTTATTTATTTTTTTCAAAGAACTTACTTTTCATTTTGTCAGTTTTTTCAATTGTTTCTTTTGTTTCAAATTTATTAATTTCAACTCTGATTTTAATTATTTCCAGTCTTCTACAACTTTTGGTGTTGATTTGTTTTTCTTTTTCTAGGGCTTTGAGCTATAATATTAGTCATTTATTTGTTGGCTTTTTCTTCTTTTAAGGAATGAACGCCATGCAATGAACTTCCCTCTTAGTACTGCCTCCAGAGTGTCCCAGAGACTTTGTTATGTTGTATCTGTGTTTTCATTTACCTCTAAGAATTTTTAACCTCTACTCTGATGTCTTCTACAATCCATTATTTATTCAATAACATGTAGTCTCCAGGAGTTAGAGTAGCTTCTTTTTAAAATTTTATTATTGATTTCTAATTTCATTCCATTATGATCTGATAGAATGCAGGACAGTATCTCTATTTTTTATTGTATTTTATTTTTTTGTATTTGCTAAGAGTTGGTTTGTGGCATAATATATGATCTATTTTAGAGAAGGATCCATGTGCTGCTGAGAAGAATGTGTATTTACTCATTGATGGATGAAATATTCTATATATGTCTGTTAAGTGTAAATCCATTGTATTATTATGTCTATAGTTTATTTGTTTAGCTTTTGTTTGAAAGATCTATTCAATGTTGAAATAGATGTGTTAAAGTTTCCCACTGTTGCAGTTTTGTGTTCTATTTGGCTCTTGAAATTGAGAAGAATTTGTTTCATAAACATAAATGCTCATTGTTTACAGTATATATATTTATAATTGTTATATTGTGTGGATGTATGGTTCCCTTAAGCAGTATGATATGTTCTTCTTTATCCCTTTGACTAACCTTGGCTTGAAGTCTACTTTATTTGATGTGAGGATGAAAATCCTTACTTGTTTATACAGTCCATGTTAGTGGTTTGTTTCATTCCAATCTTTCAACCTTTAGTCAATGGATATGTTTCTAATGATATGAGTCTCTTGAAGGCAGAATATTGTTGGATCTTTTTTTTTTTTTTAAATCCAGTCTGCCAATCTATGTCTTTTTGTTGATGAGTTTAGGCCATTAACATTCAGGGTTTTTATTAACACATGGTTTGTATTCCTAGTTATGTTTGTTTATTTTTGGTTTTTAACTTGACTTGATTTCTCCTTTGATTGGTTTTTCCTTCAGTGTAATACTTCCTTTTGCTGATTTTCATTGTTATTTTTTATTTCCTCCTCATGGAATATTTTGCCAAGGATGTCCTGTAATGAAGGCTTTCTTGTAATTTCTTTTATCTTTTGTTTATCATGGAAGGTTTTTATTTTTTCATAAAATCTGAAGCTAAATTTTGATGGATATAATATACTTGGTTGGTATCCATTTTCTTTCAGAGCTTGATATATGTTATTCCAGGATCTTCTAGCTTTGAGAATTTGAATTGAGAAATCTGAAGAGATCCTAATTGCTTTCCTCCTATATTTAATCTTATTCCCTTGCAGCTTTTAAAATTCTCTCCTTATTTTCTGTATTCTAGCAATTTTTATTATAATGTGACTTGGTGTAGATTTTTTGTGGTTTTGTACATATTTGTTATCCTTTAAGCATCTTGTGTTTGATTTTCCAATTCATTCTTCAGGTTTGGAAAATTTTCTGATATTATTTCATTGAATAGATTGTTCAGTCCTTTGGTTTATAAATCTATGCCTTCCTCTATCCCAATGATTCTTACATTTTGTCTTTTCATGTTATCCCATAATTCTTGGATGTTCTGCTCATGGCTTTTTACCATTTTCACTGTGTGTTCAACTTTATTTTCAAGGTTATATATTTTGCTTTCATTGCCTGAACTTCTTTCTTCAAGGTGATCTAAACTGTTGCTGATGCTTTCTATTGAGTTTTTAATTTGGTTTATTGTTTCCTTGTTTTTAAGGATTTCTGTTTGGCTTTTGTCTTTTTCAGAATCTGTATCTCCTTATTGAAGTAATGTTTTGCTTCCTGTGTTTGCTTATGTAGTTCTTTACCCAAATGATCTTTTGCTGCCTGTGTTTGCTCTCTCATATTATCCTCTAATTCATAGAACATTTTAATTATGTATATCCTGAACTCCTTCTCTGACATTTCTTCTGCTGTGCTGGCCATGGATTCTAATAATGTAGTATCTTGGTTTGTTTGGGGCACTTTCTTCCCTTGTTTTTTCAAGTTGTTTGTGTGTCTTCCCTTCTAGTTTTACAGATCTGAGGTGTTACTGTTTTTACTCCATAGACTAATAGTGTCTCTGCAGGTTCCAATAACTCCCCTTTAAGCGGGAGATCAATATTAACAGATTCTAATACAAAAAATATACAGCCTTAGGCCAAATAGCTCCTATAAAGACATTACAGTTTTGTCACAATAGACAGAAATAGTGAGTTCAATCATTATCTACAATATAAACAGAAGGTTTGCAAAAGGGGCTACAGTTTCCAATGCTGGATAGAGAGAGATGGGGGAGTGTAGATGAGATATTAAAAAGGTAGGAGGTGAGGATATAGAGTTATTAGATCTTATGAAGCATGAAAGAGAAATCAAAAGAAGTTGTCTAGTAATAGGAGAAAACAGAGAAAGAGATTTGGGTGAGACAAGTAAATGGGAAGACAGTAGAGAGAGTAAAAAAACACAAAAAATAATAAAAAGAAAAAATGTAAAATAAAAAAGAATATATAACACAACTGTAAAATACTAATCAGACATTCCATTCCTCAGTAGCCTAATGCATGAAAAATACTTGATTTCACAAGTGTTGAGGATGTGAGGATGAGAAAAGAGAGAGAGAGAGAGAGAGAGAGAGAGAGAGAGAGAGAGAGAGAAGAAAACAATAGAAAGAAAGAAAAAGAAAAGGAAAGAAATATCTTGAAGGAAAATTAAAGTATTGCTTCTGCTGGAGTTCAGTATTTTTCCTGCTTCCCTTCTCATCCAGGAGGTGGGGTTGTCTGTTGTTTACTGGTGTATCCACCATCAGGAAGGTTATTAGGTTGGGAGAGTTTGTCTTGGAAGTGGAACTCCTACAGGTAGGGTATAGCACTTGCAGGTCCCTTTTGGAAGACTACACCCCTCGTGTGATTTGGGCACCTGGTCTTATCCCCTTATATCATCTATAGGCCTCACAATTCCTGTTCTCTAATTTTGTCTCTAAACTGTATCTTACTCACCCCCTCCCTTTCTATTTCCCAATCAGGAAACTTTCTCTCTGGCGGTCTTGTGGGCTGTGCTCTGGGGGCTTTGCACCCATCACAGAGAGCTGTTTTGCATTGGGCAGTTCAGGGCCAGGCTTTGCAAGCCATGGACCCACTGTGTAGCCACAAGCACTGTGCTGGGTTGGTGGCTGCTGAGGAAAAAGAGGAGTAGGGAACTGTAGGTACCTTAATATTGCATCTAGGCCTCAGCTGATGTTCCAAGCTGGGAGTTGCCCCAACTAAAGATGGCTACAAATGTGTCCCAAGATGGAGGCGGCTGCTTTCATAGATGGGGTGTCCGGTCAGGTGGGACAGACAGGGCAGTTGAATTGGAAGACATGTTCAGAGATGCATCTCTGTGATGTGCAGTGTCATGGCTGGTGGCTGTCTCCAGACCCTGTCATTTGTCCCCAGGTTCAGGGCTGCCACATGGAGGGAACTATGACAGCAGTTGCATTGTCCCAAGAGAGAAGCAATAGTGGAGCCCCACATTGGTACATGGATGTTCACAATAGCCTAGGGACCTGTGTGGGCATGGCAGTCGGGTTTCTTGCGCAAGAGCAGCGGTCACAGGTCTTCTGATAACTCACAGAGAAGCAGTATTCACACTGCTTGAATCCAAGGTCACAGAGTGAAAGGGAATGCAGCCTCCCTCTAGCCTGCCATCTTGGATCCCCCTCACAAGAACAATTTTAGAGGAGAAAAAGTATATTTGTTGCTCACAATTTCAAAAGTTTCAGTTTATAGATGGCCAGCTGCATTGCTCTGGACCTGGGATTATATAGAACATTTTAGCGGAAACTAGTGGAGGAGAAAAACAGCTCAGAACCTGGCAATTAGAAAGCAGAGAGCGGACTCTGCTCATGAAGGACAAAATATAAACCCTAAAGTCATGCCCCTAGTGACCTACCTCTCCAGCCATGGTTACTGCCTAGTTAATCCATATCAGTGGATTAATCCACTAATCAGTTTAAGGCTTAATAATCCAATCATTGCATTCTGAATGTTCTTAAGTTGTCTTATGTATGATCCTTAGGGGAACTCCTTATATCTAACCAATAACAGCAGCACCATAGCTATATTTACACCAGTCTTGCTTGATAACATGAATAACTTCTCAAACATTTTCAAGAAGTAGTACTTAAACTTGATAAAAAAAAATCCTCAGTTACAAGAAAATGTTGTTTACATTTGAAGCCTATGCCTTTGTAGGACAACCATAATGGTTATGAAGAGGAGACTGTCTTCCCATTGGTTTGGATTTTTTGTTTGGAATCACAGAAAAAAATCTAGAATTTCTTTCATATGAGAAACTTCTGATTAATTTTAAGGCATTTTGTATTGGCTTCTTTTATCTTGCTTCTCTTCAGATAGTAAGTACATCTTGGTTTTTTTTTTTTTCTTTCAAATAATTCTCCTATTTCTTCAACTCAGTTAATGAGATAATCCAGGATGGGGCTGAAACCAAAGCCAGAGAGGGGGGTATTCAATCCCAGTGGAAATCCAGACATTAAGGAGTTATACAAAGACCCATAAGTAACAAAATAAAGATCAAAAACTAAAATCACTAATTAGGAAGGACCTGGTGACAGGGAGTTGCTGTGGCAGCAAGGGTAAAATTGTGATGAGAAGTAATACACCCAAAGCTTGAATCTGGAGCCACTGAGCAACTGAAAAGTGCAGCCGTCCTCTAATCTGACATCTTGAATACTTTATTTTTAACTGATATATAAAAGCATAAAGAGCATTTGTATTTAAGGAGTACAATGTCATCAAGTTTCAATCAGGTTAAACATTAATCCCCTCAAATATTTACAATCCTTTTTGGTGAAAACTGTCAAAACTCTTTTTCCTAGCTTTTTTAACTGTACCATTTTTTTTAATTATCTATAGTCAACTTGCTATGAAATAGCACACTGAATATCTTGCACTTACCTAATTATAACTCAATACCCTTTGATCAACATTTCCTCATTTCTCTTACACCATTATCTCATTTGAGCAACACCACAGTTTATTACATACATAAATCAGGTGTACTTCTAATGGGGAAAATAAGTAAGAGATGGATTAAATCTGAATCATGAGATATTTTTATTGATTTGTTATAATATATACCTGAAATATACCTGCTGTTATACTCAGAATAAAGAATAGATTTTTAAGCTATATTTAATTTTCTTGTAATTAGGAATAATTGTTAAATTCATATAAAACATATATAAGTTTTATTAATTTCCAATGTATTATCTAAAAACCTTCTCCAACTATAAAAACAGTCATCAGTTTGTAGTGTTCCAGAATCTAGGGTCATGACATGGTGACTGTGCCAACTTTTTCTTTTTTTTTTTAAATATGCATTCATTTCTGTCTCAATAACCACAATTATGCACTTCAGTGGGGGAAGGGAACACTCATTCCTATCTTGTAACAGCTTCTTTTAATCTTAGATGCAACTGAGTTTCTCACTTATTCTTTGTTTATTTATAAAAGCAGAAGTGTAACTAGAATTTTCAATATAAAAGTGGGAATGAATGTTATAATTTAAAATGTGGGAAATTAGGGAAAGAAGTCTTAAGGGTAAGGAAAGGGGACCATATTTGCTAAGAATAAAATGTAGTTGAATCTGATGAAAAAATATTCAAAGTAGAATAAAGGAATAGGGAAAAAGAGGTCATGAGATCTGCTAACATGATTATGTATACAATCAATGATATTTTCTGTCTAGTTATTTCTCCCAAAGAACTTACAGAATCAGAAGATAATGAACACTGGAATAATGACAATACTGGAATGTACTAATTTCCAGTGCTAATAAGACTAGCCCAAAAATATTAGCAGAAAAATCAGGAATATTATATAAATACATATAGGAAATTGAATATAGCTATATTATTTGAAGAAAATTGTTGAAACTCTACAATTTTTCATGATGTAAATTTGACTTCTAACAAATGATAAAACTACCAATTATTAGAGGTAACATTAAGTCATAGATTCATATTTTAGAGGCAACTACAATGATTTTTGTGTTTTCAAAAGTAAACTATTGAGCTGGGATTGTGGCTCAGAGGTGGAGCATTCACCTGGCATGTGTAAGGCACTGGGTTCAATGCTCAGCACCAAGTAAAGATAAAATAAAAATATTGTGTCCGCCTTTATCTAAAAAATAAATCTTAATAAAGTAAAAACAAATAGACTATCTTCTCCTTAGGAAGTGTGTATTGAGTAATAAGATTTTTTTTTACAAATACAATTAAAATATATTCTCAATAAATTTGAATATGTATCTGGCTACAGGTAGAAGTTAAGATATGAAGTATTAGCACACAAGCAGAAAACACCAGTGGCTTAAAAGGATTGATTAGTCACTTGTCAAATCTTTTGTGGGGCTGAAAATCTTCACAGGACTACTCCATGCTCCCCAGAGCTCTAGAGTAACGGCTGACAGAATGTGACTTTCTTGGACAATATAGAAGAAAAATGAGCTTTGCAGGGTTTTCAAATGCTTCATTAAGGAAATTATACATGTTACTTCTGTTGAAAACATTTTTTACAAAAAAGTTACTTGCTTGTACCTAATTACAAAAGGTCATGAAAATGTAATCCTCCCATTCACCAAGAAGGAAAGGAAAATTTTATGCTCAAGAACACTAGAAATTTCTGCCCCAAGACTTTAAACTAAAGTTCCATGTGTAACACACATTGATGTTCTTCCATGTTGACTAAAATGCAAAGTTTGAATTTGTTAATTTTCTGTTTCATATTATTGCAAACATAACTTTGCAATAGTAAATCTGATATTCTCTGTTTCCAAAAGAAACATAAATATGTTATTGAACAGGGCAATGGTAAAAATAACAAAAAAGCATAAACACATTATTAATAGGAAATTATCCACTTTTTTAGTATCTAATGTGAAAAATTATTACTTTATGAAACTATAAATGTCAAGAAGATAAACATGAGTGTAACTTTTGGCACACATGCACAAAATTATAGAACAGGTTAACATTTTTGCTCTGTATTAGCCTATAGAAATTCTACAAGGCCTTTTTTTTTTTTTTCCCTGAGATAGTCTCCTCTAGAGAGAAGACCTTGCAGTTTCTGCATCTGTTCCTGCTGAATGAGAATGTTATTATATTCATGGTAACAGATGTTGTACCTGGAGGTTCATCTTTTTCTTTTAGAAAAATTTTATCATAGAACAAGAATTTTTATGAAACATCAGTAATTCCACAAAACAAATATTCTACTCCCAATTTAAACTTTCATAAACCAAAAATAAAATAAAGTAAAAATGAAAAGAAAACATTAGCATGCTTTAATTTCACAAAGGTAAAGTCATTTTTTTGAGTTGATCATCATTTCAAAAACATTAAGACATCATTACCAGAAAATTAATGAGCATTTTGATACATTGACTTAAAATCTTAAATTATTTGCATGTGTTTTTTCTTTTTAATTAAGTATGACTTGATCTTGAGTTTAATGGTAATTAAAGTGAGAATTAACCATATTTCCATGTGTAATTGTTTCATTTCTGAGTGTTACTGAGGTGCTCACACTTTTCCACTTCATTATAACTGGAGGATAAATCTTTCCTGAGTTAAACCTTCAAACGAAAAGAGAGCAGAAGTATACTAATCAAAATAAAATGTGTCACATCAAATTGTATTATCTTTATAAAATCATTGATGAACTTTTATGGAAAATAAAAATGAAAATAATCTAGGACCTGCAAGCCTTTCAATGTACAACTTACTTCAATATATGTAACTAAGCAAATATTTAATGAGCACTCATAGTGTGCTTGCACTGTGCTTTTCTTGGTATGGAGTGATATTACAGAAGAGCTTCACAGGAAAGCTGACTCTGAGAAGGACTTTGACATCAGACAGGCAAAGCAGCCTGACCTTATGCACTGGCCAGTCACTAGATACAGCAGCCCCTAAGCAAAGGACACAACCTTGGGCAGGTCAGCCAACCAATCTCTAGAAGGGAAATAAGTGCCTCAGCTCTGTAGCTAGAAGATCAGCTGGTCAGAAAAGGGTCACATAATCCCTTCCCAAATATTATTTAAGTATAATTATATAATATATATTACTCACAACTTTTCTTGTCATTCTGATGTTAATTTGTGATTTCTTTTAATGAAAGAATTGGAGAAATTCCTGAAAGACAAGTCTTAGGTCTAGTCTGACTTGAATCACGTTTCTCAAATATATTCCATTGTCACAAAATTATGGCTAATATCTTCACATATTAACATTGAAAACTATGAATTCAACTATGGCCTTAACACATTTTATTCAATAGAAAAATAATGTGACACAATATTTATTGTGTCTTATTGGGGTACAGGCAAATTTATGTACATGAATATGTATAAAATTCTTGAGAGGAGGAATAATATTATGATGTTCCATTTAGAAGCATGTGAATAAAATAATTTAAATAGTGGCATAAAATGGCATTATACAGTTATCTGAAGATTATACTTGATCTTAATTTAAGGAAAATCATGTGAATTTTTTACATCAGTTACTACATGCAATTTTAAGTGATTGCTTAAACTTATTGTGGATTCAACTAATTTTGTTTCAGGGTAAGATGAATGGTTGTTCAAATATGATCTAAATGGAGATATTTAAAACTGCTTGTATCTGCATTTGATTCCATGGTTATCTTACAGAAAGTCACCCTTCAGTGGGCCTGACCACCAGGATATGTTTTCCATGCTCAAAAGAATGGGAGATAATAGTGGTTTTAGTATAGCTCTTCAGAACTAACAGAGTATTTTAGACCTCAGGGGGGAAAAAAAATCTCCCTCTGAGAGAACTTAGCTAACCTCCCCACAAGACTAAATGGCATAAAGTTTGTCCATACTAGAGAGTCAGGTGATTAGTAGGTTCATTTTCTGAGAAGATCTCATAAGGAGGCTAGTAGTCTATGATTTTATTCTACTAGGAAAAGATTACTTATTAGGACATGGATGGTGGTAATATACCAGCAAAATATATATGCTTATTATGATGTTAAGCAAAGCAAAAACCAAAAAATGCAGAAGGATCAGAAAAATTCTACCAGCAATTATCAGATATTGAAGCACATTTTATGGCATATTTGCCATGATGATTCTGGCAAGGGTATTTGGCATGCAAGACAGCAAAATAAGTCTTACATCTATTGACATCAGAAGATATTCATATTATGTGCTGAATATTTAATATAAATGAAATCAGTAGGTGTTATTGAGCTAGAGTCATTGTGACAAAGTCAGATTTTAAATTTGGAATTAGAACATCCCTCTAGAGTGAAAAACATTCATGACTTTAAACAGTGGCAGAGAATTAGATATTTTGTATAATATTTTCTTTTCTCTTCAAAAAGATTTCAAATACACCAGCTCAGAATGTGCAAAGCCCAAGAAAATGAATTCCTTGAGTTATATCTTTTACACAGGAGGTGCTATTAAAACAAAGTAAACAAACTCTCATAATTCAATCCCAACAGATAGATTATACCTGTTAAGTAAATATAAATAAATTCAGAGACAGGCATCGTGGGGTTTAGCTGTTTTGCAATGTATAGTTTAAGAAAATTTTCACTTAATTTTTGTAAAATGGTAAGCCTACACCATTTTCCCTTTAGCTGGATGCCATGTGCCTATCTTTTGAGCTACTGGCAAATTACGTTAAGAGGAAAGAATCACGTGGAGATGAGTGCAGAAAAAAGGCAAAACATCTCCACAATAAGGAGGAAGAGCAGAGCTCTTGTTAGAACAGCAGCTTGGGTGGGGTCATCAGTAGTGTTTCCATATATCAGTATGTGGGATCAGAGTCTGACTTTGGCCTGATTCACTTGGAAGTTTGCTCTATTCTCTATTCATATCTACTGGCTCTATTCATCTTTGTTCCTAATTAATATCCTCATACTTTGGGGGTGAAATTCATGAGCCATTATAAATCATGCATGTATATAAATAATACATTGTTAAAATGTATATTTAGTATTCTGTACTAAGAGCAGGTCAAAGTACCACATCTCAAGGAGTGTATGGTATTGGTATATAACAGATGCATAGACTATTGAAAAAATAGTGCAGAAATAAATCCAAGCATATACAGTTGACAAATTTTTGGCAAGGCCCTCAAGGCACAGTAGGTAAAGGATGGTCTCTTGAGTAAATGGTATCAGCATAACTGAAAACATACATGCACCCAAATGAAACTATAAACAGAGTATTTATATTATAGTGGGGTGCAAAGGTATATTCATATATTATTGATGGAACTGCAAATTAGCTCAACCAATTTGGAGAGAAGTATGTCACCACCTCATATTGGAAACACTAAATGACCCAGGTATTCCACTCCTTTGTATTTATTCTTAAGAACTAAAATCAGAACACTATAATGAGATACGCACACCAATGTTTATTACAATTCAATTTACAATAACCAAGTTATGGAACCAGCCCGGGTGCTCATCAACAGAAAATGTGGTATATATACACACCAGAGTTTTTCTCACTCATAAAGAAGAATGAAAATATGGCATTTTCTGGTAAATAGATGGAACTGGAGAACATCCTGTTAAGTAAAATAAAACAGACTCAAAGTCAAGGATTAAGGGTTTTCTCTCACTTATGGAAGCTGGAAAAAAACTAGGGGGTAGGGATGGGAAATGGAAAAACCCATGAAAACAGAAGGAAGGTAAGTGTAGAAGAGTAAGGGGATAGAAGGAGAGGAAGGAGACAGGGAAGAGAGAAATGATGGAATGAAATGACCAAATTATGTATGTGCATATATGAATATACCATAGCACATTTCATCTTTATGTATATCTCTAAAGGACCAATTAAAAAAAAACTGTAAATGAATCAAAGGAAGAGTAGTAGAGTAGAGGAAGGTTAGTGGAGATATGGAAGAAAAAAGGGAAAGAGGAAGCCCTGGGAACCAAAGTAGAGCAAGTTATATCCCATGCATGTATGGCTATGTTAAAATGAACCCCAATATTATGTATAACTATAATACACTAATAAAAATAAAAATTCTCAGGCATCAAAAGCAAAAATAAACAATAAAAACTACATCAAATTAAAAAGCTCTGTCTAGTAAAGGGAACAATCAACAAACTGAGATATAGACCATAAATTTGGTGAAATATTTTTAAGCTTTATATCTAATGAGTAATTAAGATCAAAATTATATTTAAAAAATCACACATTCAATGCAAAAGGAAAAACAAACCTGATTACAAAGTGAGCAGAGAGTTTTCTAAAGATGACATACAAACAGTCCGCGAATACATGAAAATATCCTTAGCCTCAATTTTCAGGGAAGTATAAATTTTTAGAAAAATGATGTATCACCTCATCCCTGTTGACATAACTATTATCAAGAAGCCAAATGTTGATAATGTGTGAAGAGAACTCTGGTACACTGTTGGTGGAAATATAAATTGGAAGCATCATTTTAAAAAAGTATACAGGATTTTTCCAGAATTAAAATTAGAATTACCATAATACCCACCAATCTCTCTTCTGGGTATATATCCCTTTGTATATATCTCTTTTAGTAAAATTTGTGAGAATCCAATAAAATGTCTGAGGCAATTAGCTTACAAATAAAAACAGATTATTTGACTCATGGTTCCACAAGTTTTAATCCAAGACCAAGTAGCCCCATCACGTTGGGCCTTTGGTTAAGATAGCATATTATAGTGGGAGAATGTAATGAGCAAACCTCTTATATCATAAATAAAAAACCAAAGACAGACAGAGGTTTTCCAAATCCCCCTTGAAGTATGTCCCAATGACTCCCCCCTAAAAGTTCTGGCACTTACCAATAGCACCAACTTAGGAACAAAGACTTTAACACAGAGGTCTTTGGAAGACACCCATATAAGCAATAACAGTATACAAAAAAGATGAAATCTCATCTCATAGAGATCTCTGCAGTCTCAGTTCACTGGAACATTGTTCATAATTACCAAGATATTGTAGGTTTCACAAAAGGAGATTCTGGGCACTGAGGATGTGGCTTAATGGTAGAATACTTGCCTAACATGTACAAGGTGCAGGGTTCAATCCCCAGCAGAAAAAGACAAAAAAAAAGGGGGGGGGGAATTGGTTAGTTCAACAAAGGAGTTTCCAACATTTACATTTATAGCACTATACTAAATTAAAAAGTCAGATGCAGAAATGAAATATTGCAGAATATGAATTATATGTGAAATCTAAAAGAAAAAAGTTGAATACTTTGAAATGGAATAGAAAAGTAGATGGGTAAGAGGACAGAAATGGGGAAATATTAATCAAAAGTCAGGAAGTTACAGTTCTGTAATATGAGTAAGTCTGGAGATCTAAAGTATAGGAGGACTATAGCTAATGATATTGTATCACATTCTGGAAATTTTCTTAGAGTAGATTTTAATTCCTTTGAAAATACACACACACACACACACACACACACACACACACACACACACACCTACACAGACATTCTATCCAGTAACTGTGTGAGGAGATAAATGTCAATTTGCTTGACTATAATAATCATTTCATTATGTATACATATATCAAAACAGCATGATATACACTTTAAATATAAAAAATAAAATTATTTGAAGAAGAAGAAATTTTTAGTTCGTTGGAATAAGAAGTAGAACATTGTTGGTCCTCAGGTATATTGATCAAGATGATGAATTTTGATTGACCAATGATGATATTTTTTTCATAGTTTCAAATTTATTTAGCTCTTTACATGTGAAAGTTGGAAAATGTCTTATAATATCTCATAAAAAATAAAACTTCTGACTTAACTGTGACAATACTGAATGAACATCGCCTCATTATATAATTAACCAATGCTGTATTGTGATGGTTTGTATATTGAATATATCACACAATCTTATGAGCCAAAGACTTGTTTGAACATTTTGAATGCAGGGAATAGTGAAAGTTAGTTAGGTAATTGGAATTGTACCTTTAAAGAGGATATTGAAACTATATTCCCTAACTCTCATTTTTTTTGCTTAGCCTATGGAAGGTGAGACTGTGCCCTCCCACTGTGCAGTGCTGTGTCACCTGTGACCCAAAGCAATGAGGTCAAATCCCTAAGAATTCAAATAGCTGAAACCATAACCCAAAATAAATCCTTTCTCCTTGTAAAATTTATTTTCTCAGGTCTTTTGTCATAGTAGTGGGAAATCTTACTAAAATATTTCTTCAGAAAGAACAGATTTCCTCACTTTGTCTTGTACTCTCAATATTTTCCATATTCAGCAACCAAGGATCAAATGTTTTTTTCACAAACAATACCCACAGTTTGGCCATTTCCTCCCCCTATTACCTACTTGCATTTTGTATGTGTTTGAATCAACTCCAGGAGTAGGCTAAAATAATCTGACAAAAATAACCCTGATGTCAACATTGAATGAACATAAGAAATAACTTTACAGATCAAAAGTAATATAAATTTTACAGTTCAATGTTGGATTAAAATCAGAATGTTTTTGAGCTTATGAGATGATAGAGTTTATTAGCAATTTAAGGAAGTCTGTGAAACTAACAATTGCAATTGACTTATTATTAATTTCATCCTGTTATAATTTTCTTTTGGAAAAAATACATATATGATAAATTTATATAGGTCTTATAATTTGTTTTATATGACTATACATCCCAACTGAATATTTGAAGCTGGAAAAATAAGATGAAACATATTTTTTTCATTATGTGGAAATAATAAGACATTATTAAAAATTTTCTTGAATAATATTTTTAAGTAGTATGCTAAAATTCTGAGTCTTACTAAATACGAACTTATTGGATGTTAGCTTCATAGAATTTGCAATATTATGTGAATATAGTAACTAAGACATTGATTATCAAGTATAGTCTTCTAGACCATCTTTTATTATATAACATATTTATCACTTTTTTGTCTTCAAAGTTTATGTGGAACAAAGAACTAGAAAATATGTAGATTATTGAACTAAATGGAATATTGACAAAATGAGAACAAGGATAATATTCTTATATTTCTTAAGATAAAATACCATACAAACTGAAATTCATTTCTCTCTATAAAAATGTTGTATATGTTTGAGTTGTATATGTATATATTTATTTATTTTTATATCAGTTTTAGAGTTTAGTAAATAACACTTTGAGATTTAAAATACAAACTTTGAATCTATTTGTAGTTTTTCATGAATGTTTTTCAGAAAACATTTTAAGCTTTTCTTATTTTCTATTAATGTGATAGATTCATTGAAAACTTAAAAGTAAAAGAGAAGAGAACTAATATCTGCTCATGCTAAAGTCACAAATCATGTCCAAAAGCAAGCTTTGCTGAGGAGAGTAAGATCACTTTCCATTACACCAGGCATGAATAACTAACATCGCATAGGACATTTTAAATGAGGAATTTAAAAGAGTACATGCAAACTAATGTTAGTACAGGAAGGAAAACATTATTGGGATCCATTGGAGCATCTTTGGAACAAACTAAACAATAAGAGATAATTGCATTCCTTGTATGTCTGGGACTAAAAGATAGTTTTAGTAAGAAGGTCTTCTTTTGCCACTATATCTTGATCATATTTAGACTTTTCTTTCTGCCAAATTTTCTTAAATATTCTCTCTGGACTCAATATGTAATATATGTTTTCAGTGGTAATTTTGAGAGTTCTTTCCCAGAAGAACTAAATCCCATGGAACAACCTTGAAAAACTGCTTTTCTCACTTCAAAATTCATTTTTTACTAACTTATCCACATACTTTCATCTGCATCAGCAATAGTCCCAATCCCTTAAAAATAACTACAAAATCCTGGAAAGTTTTTGTTCCATTTATATTCAGATTAAAATTCAAAATTTGTATGTCTCAGAAACAGTGAGTGAAAAAAATGGATAAAAAAGAGCTGTAATTAAATTGAGAATTCCCAATTGCTCTAGGCATCAAAAATTATTCCTGCTTGCCCACAGTTAATTTTGACCCCATTAAAAATCTTTACTGTGGTTAACCATAAGATGTGACTGGATGGTCCTATGGATGGTTTAAGAAGCCATACTAGAGGCAGAGAGATTTTATTCATATTTTCACTAATTTCCAGAAATTCCATGGAAAGGTGAGACTAGGGCATGGTACAAAGGTTTTGCTTTCATAGTGGCACGTTAACTTTAGTTGCATTGCTTTAAATAATTGTTAATTCAAAACATTTTTGATGATGTTTAAAGTATCTCCACCAACATAAACAAATTACTCAAAAAATCATTTGAAATATAGTTTCTTTTTTTAGTCAAAAAAGAAAAGAAAATATGACAATAAATGGGTTGTATTATGGTTTAGCCTTATGACTGTGACATTTTTAGAGCCTTACATTTTTCTAAGAACTGATAAACTTAAAAGCTAAATGACTTATGATTTTTCCTAAGTCAAATAAACCTATATTCAATTGGAAATTCAAGATATTTGACTAGAAATGTATAAGAACTTCATAAAATTATTAAGAGAACCTCATAAATTATCAAGTCATATTCTCTGAGGTGAGGGAGACATAGAAGTATCTAGGCAGCAAGATGGGAGTGAGCAGGTCGGGAACAGGGCCAGAACAAAGGAGCATGGAAAGGCTTTCTGATGAGCTTCACTTTTTTTAACTTTCCTCTTGCTTGAGGAAAGTTCTTGTGGACACAAACAGGGGACCCAATCAGACAGATACTTCCATCCTCATGCATCTAGGCAGGGGTAGAAAAACAAGAACAGACTCGACTCGTGTACAGAGCGGGGTACCAATCAATAATAGTGAGGAGTGTGTGAATAGGTGAGGAGATAAGGAAAGAAGAAAATTCCAGAGACCATAAAAAAATCAGGCCAAAACACACTCAACAGATTCTCAAATCTGGGGCCTATTTCTTCAGTGATTTCTTGCCTGGGCTCTCTCTCGCCAAGCGAGGAAATCCACGGAACAGGGTGGAGGAGAGTGTGGCTGCGGAGTCGCTAATCAAGGCTTCTGGAGACCAAGCAGGAGGCAGGTCTAATTTTATTGTGCAGTTAACATGTATATATACTCAGGCAGCAGCTAAGCAGATTACAGGCAGCCACCAATACAATTTCTGGCCAACTGTCCTGGAATTGAGGAGTGGGCCATGGAGCAAGCACAGGAACTGCAACACATGGCCTCACACCCAGGGCTATGCCTACAGGGTAAGCGGTTTGCTGCTCACATGCCTAGCAGGGGAAATGGTTTGCTGCTCAGATGCCCTCAATGTAGGCCATGTATGCAGTACTCCATGCACTTGTCCCCACAAAGTCTATCTCTGTTGATTTTATAATAAACCTCTTGCTTGCTACCTCTCTGTCCTTTTCTTCAATTCTTTGCTGAATACAGACAATGAACCCAGCACCCCTAGAGAGTAATAGAAGGGATTCCAAAAGTGTATAAAAACAATATTTTATACATGTTTAAAAGTAATAAATAGAGTTAGATGCAGTAGGGCACACCTGTAATCCTAGCTACTAGGGAGTTTGAGGCAGAAAGAATGCAAGTTTAAAACCAGCCTAAGCAACTTAGAGAGACCCTGCTTCAAATTAAAAAAAAAAAACTAAAAAGGGCTGGTGAGTTTGCTCAGTAGTTAAGCACCCCTGGGTTCAATACTTAGTACAAAAAAAAGTAACAAATAGTATTTTTGCACATTGTTCTTTGAGCAGCAGCATTTTATTCTACTAAAAAGAAATATAAAATACTTTGGAAAAGGCTACTGCATTGATTAAGCAAATTTAACATCATGGCATTCAGTAAAATATTAGAATGACAAATGATAATAAAAAGAAATGTGAATTTATTTTCATCTTCAATTAAACTGATGAATTCTACATTAAAAGAAAAAATCACCCCTCCTACCAGATGTGTGTGGTATAGTTGGCAATAGTCTAGACTCTTTTCAACATCATACGGACATACTTTTCATTTATAAAAATGTACGCAATGCCTCTAGGCACATCCACAAAACAGCAAACAAAGAAAAATAAATGTTTATTTTTAGTCAAGAAAATATGTGCCAAATTTGAGCTATTTTACATATTTGACTAAAATTAAGTCTTTTTAACTTAAACTGTTAAAAAGAGAGAAAAATGTGTCTTCTTATACCAAGGGAAAGAGCAAAAAACTTCAGTTTAATGCCTGGAAATAGGTTGGCATTTAGTAAATATAGTTTATCTGAAAGAATGAGAAAACTCCATTGTGTATAAATGCCACATTTTTTTTATCCATTCGTCTATTGAAGGGCATCTAGGTTGGTTCCACAGTCTTCCTATTGTGAATTGTGCTGCTATGAACATCGATGTAGCAGTGTCCCTGTAGCATGCTCTTTTTAGGTCTTTAGGGAATAGACCCAGAAGGGGGATAGCTGGGTCAAATGGTGGTTCCATTCCCAGCTTTCCAAGAAATCTCCATACTGCTTTCCAAATTGGCTGCACCAATTTGCAGTCCCACCAACAATGTACAAGTGTACCCTTTTCCCCACATCCTCGCCAGCACTTATTGTTGTTTGACTTCGTGATGGCTGCCAATCTTACTGGAGTGAGATGGTATCTTAGGGTGGTTTTGATTTGCATTTCTCTGACTGCTAGAGATGGTGAGCATTTTTTCATGTACTTGTTGATTGATTGTATGTCCTCCTCTGAGAAGTGTCTGTTCAAGTCCTTGGCCCATTTGTTGATGGGATTATTTGTTATCTTATTGTCTAATTTTCTGAGTTCTTTATATACTCTGGATATTAGGGCTCTATCTGAAGTGTGAGGAGTAAAGATTTGTTCCCATGATGTAGGCTCCCTATTTACCTCTCTTATTGTTTCTTTTGCTGAGAAAAAACTTTTTAGTTTGAGTAAGTCCCATTTGTTGATTCTAGATGTTAACTCTTGTGCTATGGGTGTCCTATTGAGGAATTTGGAGCCCGACCCCACAGCATGTAGGTCGTAGCCAACTTTCTCTTCTATCAGATGCCGTGTCTCTGATTTGATATCAAGCTCCTTGATCCATTTTGAGTTAACTTTTGTGCATGGCGAGAGAAAGGGATTCAATTTCATTTTGTTGCATATGGATTTCCAATTTTCCCAGCACCATTTGTTGAAGATGCTATCCTTCCTCCATTGCATGCTTTTAGCCCCTTTATCAAATATAAGAAAGTTGTAGTTTTGTGGGTTGGTTTCTGTGTCCTCTATTCTGTACCATTGGTCCACCCGCCTGTTTTGGTACCAGTACCATGCTGTTTTTGTTACTATTGCTCTGTAGTATAGTTTGAAATCTGGAATCGTTATACCACCTGATTCACCTTTCCTGCTTAGTATTGTTTTTGCAATTCTGGGTCTTTTATTCTTCCATATGAATTTCATGATTGCTTTCTCCATTTCTATAAGAAATGCCGTTGGGATTTTGATTGGCATTGCATTAAACCTATAGAGAACTTTTGGTAATATCGCCATTTTGATGATGTTAGTTCTGCCTATCCATGAACAGGGTATATTTTTCCATCTTCTAAGGTCTTCTTCAATTTCTCTCTTTAGGGTTCTGTAGTTTTCATTGTATAAGTCTTTCACCTCTTTTGTTAGGTTGATTCCCAAGTATTTTATTCTTTTTGAGGATATTGTGAACGGGGTAAGAAATGACAAAATCATAGAATTTGGAGGGAAATGGATGGCATTAGAGCAGATTATGCTCAGTGAAGCTAGCCAAGCCCTAAAAAACAAATGCCAAATGTCTTCTTTGATATAAGGAGAGTAATTAAGAACAGACTAGGGAAGAAGAGCACAAGAAGAAGACCATCATTAAACAGGGTTGAGAGGTGGGAGGGAAAGGGAGAGAGAAGGGAAATAGCATGGAAATGGAACGAGACCCTCAGGTTTATACAAAATTACATACAAGAGGAAGTGAGGGGAAAGGGAAAAATAATACAAGGGGGAGGAATGAATTGCAGTAGTGGGGGTAGAGAGAGAAGAGGGGAGGGGAGGGGAGGGGAGGGGGGATAGTAGAGGATAGGAAAGGCAGCAGAATACAACAGACACTAGGATGGCAATATGTAAAGCAATGGAAGTGAAACTGATGTGAATCTGCAATCTGTATAAGGGGCAATATGGGAGTGCATAACCCACTTGAATCAAAATGTGAAATATGATATATCAAGAAATATGTAATGGAGGGGTAAGACAAGATAATACAAATGGAAGAAATGATTTACAGTAGAAGGGGTAAAGAGAAAAGGGGAGGGGAGGGGAGGGGAGGGGGGATAGTAGAAAATAGGACTGACAGCAGAATACATCAGACACTAGAAAGGCAATATGTGAATCAATGGAAGGGTAACTGATGTGATACAGCAATCTGTATACGGGGTAAAGTTGGGAGTTCAGAACCCGCTTGAATCAAACTGTGAAATATGATGTATTAAGAACTGTGTAAGGTTTTGAACGACCAACAATAAAAAAAAAAAAAAAAAAACTCAAAAAAAAATAAATAAAAAAAAAAAAAAAAAGAATGAGAAAACTATGTGAGTGATAATAAACAACTAATAAAAGAAGTTGCTTATTAAAAATATAGGACAATGTCACACTAATAGCAAATAATCTGGAAAACACTGATTTGACCTGATGAACATTTACCTCTTAAACTCTAGAAGGAGCAGGAAGCAGACTGACAGCATTTGATCTTGATTATCATTAATAGGAAGGAACCATTTAATGAAATGAAGTAATATAAGCTCTAGGGAAAGTACCTATAACCTTGTAAGTTAGTAATAGGGTCAGAGTTCTGGAATTTAAGAAAAAAACTATTATGAATAGAGAAAAAGCATTTTGACAGAATTTATGAATAAATTCTACCAATTCTAAAGAGGCCTGAAAGTCTCAAAATTATCCTTCCTTAGAGATCTTAATAAAGTGAAGATTCATGTACATAATATGTGAATAGCGAGCACTAAAATGGTTACTGATTGTATTTCCATTTTTTACAGGTTTATTGAGGTATAATAAACATATAAAATAATACATATTTGAGGTATACAGCATGATAATTCAAAATATGTACGCATTTTAGAATGATAACCACATTCAAGTTAGTTAACATATCTACTACATCACCTATATACCTTTGTGTATATATGTGTGAACATTTAAGATATACTGTCCTAGCAAATTTAATTTATAATACAATACAGTACTATCACCATGTTGATACTCATCTAATACTTAAGGGTGTACATCTTTTGGTCAATATCTCCCCATCAACTCTAGCCCCTGTTAATTTGACTTTTATTTTTATTCAACACATAAATGATATCATGTAGTATATGTCTTTGTGTGATATTTGATTTAGCATAATGCCCTTCATTTTCATTCGTGTTGTCAAAATAATAAGATGTCCTTCCTTCTCATGTGGAGAAAAAAGGAGAAACTTGCACTCTTTTGGTGGGAATGTAAATCAGTACCTCCATTATAGAAAACAGTATAGAGGTTCCTCCAAAAATTAAAAATGAGATTCAACAAAATGTGATTCATGAATTCCACTTCTGTGTATGTACATGCAAATAAAATGAAATCACTATCTCCTATAAATATGTGCACTCACATGTTCATGGCAGCATTTTTCATAACGGCAATAAGCAATTAATAATTCTTCCACCTCTTCCCATTCTCAGAGCCAAGTACATCCTAAGCAATAAGGGACTTCAAAGGTAATTTTTAGGAAGAAGACAATGATAGTCACCATTTATCATAGCTGTTCTGTTTCTCTCATGTCCTGACAGATTTTCTACTTTTGCCCCTCTTGATCATTTTGCAATAAAACAGGAAATAAACACTAGATACAAAGATAGGAAAGGAAATCAGGTCTTCAGTTACTTAATGTAGTCAATGATAAGCACTTACCTGGCATGTAAATAAAGGATTTTAAGACTATCAGAACATATAATATAAAACTTATTTTAATTT
Organism: Ictidomys tridecemlineatus; assembly: GCF_052094955.1. Taxonomy (NCBI): domain Eukaryota; kingdom Metazoa; phylum Chordata; class Mammalia; order Rodentia; family Sciuridae; genus Ictidomys; species Ictidomys tridecemlineatus. Next base: position 89,023,576 of record NC_135484.1, on the reverse strand, counting down.
ACAAAATGACTGCAATTCCTGTTTCTCATCATCATACCATGATGTCTGAGCTATTTATGATCATGAAGGAAGAAAAAAGTAGTCAACTCAAGAAAGTACTTGCTAAATAGAAAAGTGAACCTGAATTTATTCTTAGTAATAGATCAACCCATTTTTCATTAAAAATTATTTTTATTTTGTGGTAAAATCTTGATCTGTTATTAGAGAAGCCAATGGGCACAAATGGTATAAATGTGAATTTGTTTAATTAATATAAAAATAGGATAAAATAAAAATCTTGATAATATAATTAAACAAAATTATATAAAGAACATTCATATAAAGAAAACTTAGATCCTTAACACAGCATTTGGGGAACATCAAAAATGATAAGTGTCCCTGCCTATGCAGACGTTACTATCCCATTTGAAACTAGAATACACCTCCATGGAAGTAGGAAGGACTATGAAAGTATAATGAAAAACATTATGCTTATTAAGTACCAAAAGAGGTAAAACAAGGAGTTTGGGGGTCTATGTGATGAATATTTAATGCATTGAAACATATCTTATAAATTTAAGGTAAATATCCTAGTGACTATTATAACATCAAAATATCTAAAAAATGTGTTAATATTACACATAGAATTTTATTTTAAAAAAACTAAATTTTTTAAAAAAGTTATATAACAGCTTTGCAGATCAAATTCCATCCCTAAATGTACTTTGTTTTTAATTAAGTATAAACGTTAAAAATTAAAGTTAGTGACTTTCACTGACTGTATTCATGTAGATCAATGTGTAGTTGAATAGTAATTTGCCAGTTTTTTAGTAGGGAACGCTCTTTCTGATTACAATTATTTTTTAATTAATTAACTTATTTATTTATTTATTTTTGCATTACAATTCTTAATACACCATTATATCATAATTTATCATACCTCTGATTATATATAAGGTATGTAGACATGAAATTCACATCTTCATATATGTATTTTGTATAGTGATGAGGGTCTCCTTTCACCATCCATGCTATTCCCCTTTCCTCTCCCTTTCCTTCCCACCCCTATTCCCTATCTAGAGGTAATCTTCCTCCCTTGCTCTCCCACCCAACCCCATTTTGAGTCATCCCCCTTATATCAGAGAAGACATTCGGCATCTGACTACAATTATATGCATCTTTCCATTCAAGATACCTTTTTGGAAGTAAGTTGCAGGAGCATCAGATTGGCCATTTAAAGTTTCCTGGCTAAATAGAGAATAAACGCAAAAGAAGGAAAGAAGGAAGGAAGCGAGAAAACAAGCATGGAAGGAAGGAGGGAGGAGAGGATACATGGGACAGAAATAAAAGAAGATCTAAGTGCCACTTCATACAATCTTTAAAAGTTTGTACTCTCTTGTCCTTGAAATACAGAATACTTTTTAGTGCCTGGATTACCACACACCCAGATTCATCTTACTCTTTTCCTCAGAATGCATGCAGTTGGTTGACAACTTTTGTTTTAATAACCGTCCCCCACTTTAGCATTCTGATGATCTGTTGTTCCAGTTCTCTGTTTCATTTTTAACATAGTCACAAATGTAGTGATTCAAATACAAATTCATTGTTTTACAGTCTGCAGGTTAGAAGTCCACAGTGTTTCAGATCAAAGTACTCTCAGGGTCACATTCCTTTCTCAAGGCTCTAAGGAAGATTAAATTTCTTGTTTTACCAATTTCTAGAGTCTGCCCATGTTCTATGGCTCATGGCCCCATTATTCATTTCAAAATAAGCAACAGCAAATCCAATTCTTTTCACAATGACATCTCCTATGCCTGCCTCTTCTATGTGACTACTTTGGGCCCAATTGATTAATCCATGACTATTTCTGTATTTTAAGATTCGCTGATTGGCAACCTTAATTCCATCTTTTATCTTAATTCTTTTTTGTGATGTAATGTAACATATGTATAGATTCCAGGGGTTAGTACATGGGCATATATTTTTTTTTTTCGATCCAACTAGGGCTGGATGACTATACTCTGCTCGCTTCATTTACCTTTTGTGATATGTTCTACATTTTTAATATTATTCAACAGGATTCAGCCTAGATGCTCTCCCTATTGGATTAAGAAATATTTTTATTCTCAAGTTATGTGACCAGTCAAATCTTTGTATACCTCTGTATCCTCTATTGTCAGAATCCACAAGAAGAATTCACCAAGCATTTAGTATGCTTGCAACATATAGATGTAAATCCCTCATGAGAAATAAACACTTTTATCTCATATGTTATAATATGTAAAGAGATAATACTGCATGTATTAATTCCTATTATTATAAAATTCAAATAGTTTTAAAGATTAGCTACATACCAAAATGATGAATATGTATTTAGAGATATAGATATTTCAGCCCTTAGATTTAGTGAACCATAATAGCTGGAGATGGACTCATAATTTAAAAGTGCTCAAAATGTAATTCTAATATATAACTAGCTCTAAGAATCCTGAATTACTTTATGCAGATAAATCTTCAATTAGATTTTTCTTTCTTCCATATACTTCAGTGATATTTTGCTAAATTATATTGTGTTTAGAGATTTCCCTTCCTCATAAGAAGTTGGTTCTATATACTTTCAGATAACATGTTATTTGATATTTATATTTTGCTTGTGTAAATAGCCCTAGCACTTCTAAGTCAAAAATTCAAACACATAAAGAAGAATAATGAATCAAAACCAATAAACTAAAAAGTCTTAAAAGTCCACAAACAACCAACCCTTTGGTACTTTATAAGGCTGGTATTAAAATACAGGATCAGGAGCATTTTCATTATGTGTTTGCTGAATAGCTCTTTGTTACCATATGGCAGATTCTGAATGTAGCCGTTGGGATAAATATCATAAATGGTCATTGTAAAAGGAACTTAATGTTCTCATGACCTGAATTAAACCTTTTGTTGTACAGAATTGAGGAACACTTTTTCTTTAGGCTGAGTTTCTAAAACATGCGTGGTTGTATTCAATCTAACCTATATTTTACAGGGGCACTGGCTGAGCTTCAAAGCAGGATTATTTCAAAAGTACTTTCATTTGCAATTATAAATTAAATGATTTATAGAGCAGAATTTACTTTTAAAATGCCAGTTGAGTGATTCTATTTTAATAAAAAATGATTTTAGTTGCTAAGGATTAGCTTCCTTAAGTAGTTTTAATAAACATATTTGACAATATTATAAGAAGCCATAGGAAAAAAACAGCAACAGTGAATATATTCTCCCACATGTTCACACATTGAGTAATAGCTAATAAAGTATCTCTGTTTTCTATGATTTGTCAAAAAATATTATAAAATTATACTGCATCAACAGAAAAAAAATCATTGATAAATTATAGAAAAACCTCTCTGATGGCATAGTTACTTTTCAAAATACCTAACCATAGTCAGGAAACCACAGTTTGTTTATATCAACTATCTTGTAAAAAGGAAGACTTAGCATTTCTTTGATTGAATTATTATTTTTCCAGTGATTATCATAAAGAAAATTAAAAGAATTTAGAATGATCAAGGGATAGAATAGAAATAAAATGGAAAATGTATAAATAACTTGAATGCTGATTGTAAAATACCACAAGATCTATAGAAATTACTCAGAAATGTGGTGCATGGAGAATTTGCTTTTAAAATCAGGTTATAATTGCAAATAATTGGTAATATTTTCTGAAGAAATAGATCATTTTTGTATTTCATAGATTATTGTTAACAATAGGTTTAAACTGCTTTTATACATGTGAAAGACAACAATTTGCATTTATAGAAAAAATAGATTAAGTGGCAATACTTTGATTATAATAAACTACTGAAAGATTTTATTAATACTACCTACTAGTCTAGTTAGTGTTTATGTATAAATCAATATTTGCTTGAATGAGTCTGAGCCTGAGGTGCAGAAAACCCTAAACCTGAATATACCTACTTACTGAAATGATTCGAAAGTAGAGAGGACATTTAAAATATTATAATTCAGTGGGAAATATAACACTCATATCCAGTGGCAAAATTGTTATACTTGTGAGCATGAACTTTGATTATATTATAAATATTCCAGGGATGATGATATTGTAAATTAAAAAACATAAGCTTGAGAAATACAACACTCAAGACAGTAGTGTTATGAGAAACTTTTTTTTTCTCTTGCTTCTAATGCTATATATAAGACAAATGTGCAAAGATTCACTATCACAATTTAGGGAATAATATGAAAAATCAAAGCTAATATCTGACTTTTAATTATGTAGAAAAATAGAAGTACCTTATAGTATCAAGTGTTTCATTTAGATTTGTTACTATATTCAATCTATAATCACTTCCTTAGTATTAACAATAAGTATTTAGCATTAGAAATATAGTTTATTTTGGAAACAATTTTTGATCCATATAACTTATTAGAGGATGCTAAATAAACCTGAAATAATATCTTCAATTGTGAGTTAAAATATTTAAAAGAATGTGTTATCCCTTCTAATAGATGTAAGTTAATAATCTGAAACTGATGCCAAATAAAGTTGTCACCAGAATCTGAAGAATGCTAAAGAGGATTTTAATTCTTTATTCTGAAGATGTTGTTTTTTTAAATATAGAAGTTTAGAAATGAAGAATCACAGACTAAGGGTCAAGTCATACATAGGTAAGAATTTGCTCTTAAGTACTGACATGGAAAGTGATACTTGGCTTCAAATTCTGACTTTTGGATTTAATTACAGTGGAAACTTCTAAGAAGCTCTAAAGATTACCACCTCCTTGTAATCATGCCTTTTTGTAATTCAGTTTTCTGAAAAGTGGGCTGGACCTAGTAACTTGAATCTAACCAATAGAATATAGTAAAGGTGATAGAATCCACTGCCATGATTAGAGTACAAAAAATTATAACTGTCAGTCATCTTGTTAGCAGATCACCTCTATTGCGTTTTCCACTTATTTGATTTGTTTGAATGAGCCATCATAGGAATCAAAGTTGACCTCTGGCCAATAGCAACGTGCAAGAACATGAACTTTGCAAACAACTATTCATTGAACTTAGATGCAGATAATTCTCCAGTTGTGCCTATAGTACTTTAGCCAGCACTTTCAATACAGCCTCCCAAAACACCTTTAAAAAGAGGACTGAATTGAACATTTATACTGATGAGAACTGAATTGAGAGTATCCATACTCCTGACCCATATAAACTGTATAACAAATTGATGGATTAAGACCAAAGTTTTGTACAAATTTGAAACAAAACTATGGGTAACTAACATATGCAGTGTTACCATTAACAGATTTCTTAATTTCCCAGGCCTTCAGTGTTTACATTTATAAATAAGACTTTAGCATTTAGCAAATACCCTATGAAATACAGCAAGATTCAGTAATTAATATGCATCCTCTCTTACTGATTCTAGAAAAAATAATGGTAACTAAGCCACAGTAAGGCAAATGTAGATAATTTTGACTTAATATAGAAAGAGATGAAATTGAATCTCAAGAATCATGGCTTTATAGACAAATAGGCTTATATTACTAAGTCCCTGATCAAGGCAAGATTCTTCAACCAGTACTAACAAATTTTACAGGCCCATGGAAAAATAAAGCAGCAATTATGTTTTGGATGCAAATATTTGCAAGAGAAAGAAAGGAGAGGAAGAGATTTATCTAAGCATGTGCATTTTTTCCCTTCTAAATCACCAATTGTATCAAGTCGTGCAGTATCAGAATAGAGTATATTTAGGTAGAAAACAAGAAAGGGCTTCAAGAGTTATGGTTACAAACTCCTTCTATGTGCAAACATTGATACTATTAAGAAGAGCTAGTAGAAGTAGTCATGGTAGTAGAAGTAATAGAAGTAAAGGCCATAGCACTAGTAATACTACTATTACTTAATTGATGGATTAAGTAAAACAAATTTGTAGAAATGGTTACTGCAGTAGTTTTGTAAATAAAATGTAGCAAACCTCAATATTATTCCATGATTCTCCTTGATAAATTCTGCACACATTAAAAAAACTTAATTTAAATTACTATGTAGATCTTCCTATAACAAAATATACTTTATGAGTTTCAATTAATATTTATTAAATTTGCTACAGTGATAATTTAGTATTCTAATTTTTATGCATTGATTGTAACTACTATGCAGTTAGTTAGCCCTGACTGCACTAAAGGAATCAAATTTCTGAGATTAATAGTCACGCATTACAAAAGCATGTTGTGCTGTATAGTGATGATACCAACATGTGGCTATCCTGTGAAGACTGTCTAAGTAGCTGCCAGGATTCCCTCTGAAATCCATTATTCAAATTGCAATAAATGTTGACAAGCCATATCAGACATAGGGGTTGTTTGAGAATACTTATTAGTGTTTATTGTCATCATCATTTAAGTTATATATTTGCTTAGTTATACTAAAACCATTCAAATTTACTAGACTTAGAATTAAAGAATGTCCCTAGTGATAGAAAAATAAACAAATAGAAAATTAATAAGGTATCAAGTTAACTAGAGAACTCATAAATAATTGTACTCAGGTAATTGCAATTAACTAGTCTCAGTAAGAAGGCAATGTTGTTATATTCTGAAGAAGTCTGTTCCACATTCACCCCTGTTCACAGATGCTTACATAAAATTGTTTCCATCCTTTATCAGTATGATCGTTGACCTTAAATATTAATTGTGAACACTATGAATAAAATCTTATAAATGCTTATCTTAAAAGTTTGAAAATGTCAAAAATCACAAGATTTATTGATTAAAATATAGCAATTTCAATAAAATTCAATAATGCATATGGAAAACTAGCATTTGATTAGCCCATCTCTGGTGTTTCCTGACTATAATCAAATTGTTTAAAAAAATGTTCTCTTATATACAGGAACATCTTGTAAGTAAGTACTATTATTTCATTTTACTGTCTCTCATCCATAGGATTACATGGTCATATATCAGGTGGTAGAAAAGAAATATGAGTTTACCATATTTCATTTTTTGTCAGTCATCTTTACCAAGCTAATTGTGATCACAGAAAATACATAAGGATTGTTTGATTATTTATTGATTACTCATTTAAAAATATTCTTTTAGAAGGCATTTTTATAAAAATAAGCTTAATAAAACACAAATAATTCAGATATAGAATGGAAAGTGTGAAAATCTTGAAAGAGCTTTAACTAGAACTTGTAAAGATGAGTAACTGTTGCAAAAGTAAGGCCAATGCAAAAAGAGTTTAAAGAACTTAGAATTTTAACCAACCTGAAGATAAAGACGTACTATGTACCTCTCAGTTATTTCTCCAATTATTTTACTATTTCCAATTTTGTGATGAAAAAAAACATACTTAGAAGAGATTAAAAATAAAAATGCATTCTTTCAATGCATTATGAAGAACTTAACTTCTTTGCCCAAACAAGAAAAAAGAAGTCAGTGATGGGGAAGAAGACATTAAAGAGTTGTTTGTCTTGTAAAGTAACACTAGCTTCCTCTAGAACTTGGCATATGACACTATGGTATGAACTGTATAGTGTCCACTCTAAAAGAGTCTGAATAAAAAAGAGCACAAAGAAAGTAACCTAATGAATGCTCATACTTGAGAAAACTCTGAATGTCAACCTCACTCTTGTGGATACAGGAACTCAGCCTATAATATTTAGATATTTAGTACCCATTGAGACAAAGGGGGCTAAAGAGGAGTGACTTTCAGTTGCTTACTGGGAGTCCTACAGATAGCTGGAGTTCTTCATAATATCACATGCAGAATGGCCATATGATTAACTAAAGATGGGAGAGAAGGTAATATTACTATTTAAGAAAAGACCTCATTAAACTTGGCCTTGAAAAACTATCATATCACACATTCTACTTATTCATCCACACCGGGTTTCCAATGATGTGTGAACTTGCAGGAATGTGCTTCAAGACAGTAAGTCTTTACCATCTGACACAGAATGACATCATAAAACTAATCACAAATACCTTCATCAATTCTTTGAATAATAACTGTGTCCCAGTACTTATCAAAATGTTAGATTAATCCATGATATATTTTTTACAGTTATTATGTTAATTAATGGCCAGAATCCTGGTAACATAAGAAAATAATCCAGACTTTTTTTTTAAATTTTCTCCTAGTTAGTATATCCTATTTTCGATATGATAGGGGATATATCAAAAAGTAGTTCCAAATTAGATAGTTAACTATATTAAATATTGCATCACTTTTCAGTTGGAGAGATTACAGTAAAAGCTAATCATGTTACTCAAATATTTGAAAAAGAATTTCAGAAGCTTTCTGACAAACTTTAAAAGGGGTGTTTTATTTAAAGTACTAATAGAAATGTGTCATATAAAATTTATCAACTTTGATATTGCGATAATATGGACTACAATTCATTTTAGTTATATATTGTAATTTATGGTATACAGAACATTAAACATAGCTTGCTTCTTTATCAGCTTAGAAAAAAGAATGTTTTAATTGTATGTCCTATGGCAATTTTAGATATAAATACAATTGGTGGTGCGTATGGCTATCTTTTCTTTCTATGAAATGAATTGAATTTTATTTTTATTTTTAAATAAGTTTTAATATATTATTTATTAATTTAAATACATGCTCATACCCTAGATAAAAAATATTTGAAATGAAATGTTCATTAAAATTCAGTGAACTAACTTCTTTTAAGAATCAAAGAACAGACTGCACTTCATCCTGTTATAATGTTTACAAAGTGTTTTTTTTTAAGCTGAATAGCATCTGCTAGGTGATTATGAGTATTTTCAGATCTTTCTTAAGACTTATAGCAGAAAAAAATGGAATATATTTGATTTCCATGAAAGTCTTTGGCAGAATATATCCATAGACAAGTATGTGGAAGGTACATTTATAAGCTTCCACAAAGATGGATTTGCATGGGTATTAATCAATATTCTTGATTTCAAACAATAAAAACTGATATAGGCTACTGAGACTAGAAAAGAAAATTGTTGGAAGGCTCCAAGAAGGAACATAGGTTATTCAGAAAACTGGGAACTCTCCTTTCACCAGGGCCATAGTATGAATGTGACTAACACCACCATGAATGTAATAAGTTCTAATCTACACCCTGGTTCTTGTGTCATTAAGTTTTCTAAGTTTGGCTAACTAGCTCACATTCTAGGACCAACATTAGAGAGAACCAGTGTATGTCCTTCTGATCTTTATTGGAAATTGAAAAATGCCTTTCACCAGACTTAACAATGACTTAGTACTCTACAGTAGGAAGAGGTCTCAGAGGCTGTATTTATCACTAAAAGAAATAAGGCAACTGAGATATATAAGTTAAAAAGATTAAGAAGAGTGAATTACAAAAATGTGTTAATTGAATATTTATTAAAAAAAATGGATGCTGCCCTTCAACAATATCTTCTAATAAGTCTGTCATTAAAAAGGACATTTTCTTACTGCTATACTATCACAGATATAAAGTCTGGATATGTTGCCCAGGCTGGCCTGAAATCTCTGGGCTCAACTGATATTCCTGCTTAATCCTCCCAAGTAATTAAGACTAGAGATGTGCATCACCACACCTGACTGGATATAGTTTTACAATAAAATTTATAAAAACATCTGTGTACCTATGACTCTTTTGAGGGGCAAGGGTACCAGAGATTGAACCCAGGGGTGATCAACACTTGAGCCACATCCCCAGCCCTATTTATTTATTTATTTATTTATTGTTTTGAGAGAGAGTATTGATAAGTTGCTTGGGGCCTTACTAAGTTGCTGAAGCTGGCTTTTATCTCAAAATCCTCCTGCTTCAGCCTCCTCAGCTGCTGGGATTATAGGTGTGCGCCACCACACATGTCCTGTACTAATGTCTTTTAACATTGTATATGACATTGACTCTGAGTTGTATACTTTTGACTCCCCAGTCATTTACTGGATAAATTATTATAATCCCTTTGGGTTTTTTAATTGTGTGTGGTGGTTTGGGGGTTAGGGATTGAATTCAGGGCCTCATGCATGGTAAGCACATGCATTATCACAAATCTATACACCAAGCCCACACTATCATTTTACAGTTATAATACAGGAAATGTCTAAGAACAGACAACAATGTGTTTTTGAATAGATTTAGTGACATGATTTTAGATTTGGGCAGCATTAAGTGTTTGAAGTATAAACCTTGAAAATTGCCAGGCATGATCTAAATTAAGTTATTCAATGAGAAGATTCTCATTGGAGCATCATTTAGTATTCAAATTATCTTCTGAATGATGTACTTTCTACCAAAGACCCATTTTTCTGAGTGATAAATGATGTGTGGTACCTTGATAAAGGGACATTATTATCTTTAAAATAGCTTTTAATATTGTTGTTAATATTGTTAAGTATATAATATTGTTATTGTGAATTGGCTCTGGCATTGTGTCCACCAGTATAGCAATGCTGTGTTGCATTAATACACTGAATCCTAGGATTTCTGTGGCTTATCAGAACAAACATTTATTTTTACTTCTAATGCATGCTGATGTGATGAATGTGTGAAGACAAAAGAGGCATCTGAGCTTCTATACTTTCTCAATTACTCAAACAGACAGAAGTAACTACCATCTATAACTATGTTTGCTGGAAGATGAGACATTCTTAGTCTCTATTGAAGAGGAAATGAAGATGGGCAATTGGGCATGGGTGTTTGGTTGCTTCAGTCTGGAAATGTTATGCATTATTCTTAATATTATTGGTCACATGAGTCTGTAAGGAAGGATGAGAAATATGGGGGAGTGAACGATTCAATAAATACTTTATTAGTGTCACAAAGAATTTTACTTTTTGTTTATTTATATTTTACTTATCCTAAACTTATCTTTTTTAGTTGTAAGGACAATGGATTTGATTTTTTTTTCTCAACTGGAGGCATTAAAGAATACATCCATATTTAATGCCATTAGAAGGAGGCATTTGGTGTTAAGAATTTTGGTTCTCCAATCCAATCATTTTTTGGTCCTGTATCTAGAAAACTGATCTTTTCAACCTGCTAATATAGTCTAAAGAATTGTGTGCAAGTTTTAAAAAGCTATAGAATACAAGAAAGGAAATGTTATTAATCTATTTTCCAATACTACACAATTTTATATATTAAAAGCATTTACTTTTTAAAGTGGAATTAATACACTATTTTCTTAATGACTGGCTTTACTGTGTTAATATATCACTATTTAAACTGCATCTATGTATAGATGCACATGTAAACAAAATAGGATAATGAAAAAATACATAATATATTAAATTCAATTGCACACACAGAAATAACCAAACAACATTTTAGACGGAAGGCCTTCACGAGATAGTTCTTTTTCCTTCCCCCTCATTTTCACACTGTCTGTTCTAGTCTAATTATATATAGTATATACCAAAAGTTAGATACACAAAAAAGTGTTTTTTTGTGGAAGAAATAAATGTCTTTTGAAAAATGGAAATGCATAAAGCAGAGGGATACAATATACAAATAAATTGATTCGATGTAAATAAATTGAATTTAGTTTTTAAAATACTCTCAAATATAAACACATATTAGCTAATATAAACACATATTTATTATATATGCACATATACATGCATATCTACATATATGTATAATGTTTGTGCCATGTATTTGGTATGTGTATATATATGTGTGTGAGTATGTGTGTGTGAGGGTATTTTAAAAATACAGCATGGCTGGTGTGCTTTAAAATAAATGCAATGCATTGTGATAAAATGCAGAGAAGACAGCTCTTTATTTAAATTGTTTATAATCTAGTTAAATTAATAAATAAGTCTTATAATATGATGTGACATGATGTGGAAGAAAATTGAGTTTGGTTCCTAAAAGTACAAATGCATGCAGCCAATATGGAAAGCAGTATGGAGAATCCTTGGGAAACTGGGAAAGGAGCCAACATTTGACTCAGCTATCTCACTCTTCGATCTATACCCAAAGGACTTAAAAACAGCATACTATAGGGACACAGCCACATCAATGTTTATAGCAGCACAATTCACAATAGCTAAACTGTGGGATCAACCTAGATGCCTTTCAGTAGATGAATGGTTAAAGAAAATGTGCTATATATACACAATGGAATATTATTAAGTCTTAAAAGAGAATAAAATCATGGCATTTTCATGTAAAAGGATGGAGATGGAGAATATAATGCTAAGTGAAATTAGCCACTCCCTAAAACCCAAATGCCAAATGTTTTCTCTGATTTAAGGATGCTGATTCATAATAGAGTTGTGGGGGGACATTGGGAGAATTAGATGAACTCTAGATAAGGCAAAGGGGAGGGAGGGGAAGGGAGGGGCCATGGGGGTAGGAAAGATGGTGGAATGAGATGGACATCATTACCCTAAGTACATGTATAAAAACACAAATGGTGTGACTCTACTTCGTGTACAGCCAGAGGTATGAAAAACACTGCTCTATATATGTAATATGAATTGTAATGTATTCTGCTGTCATATATAACAAATTAAAATTTTAAAAAGGAAAAATTATGATATATACAGACACTATAAAAATGAACAAGTTTGACAATAAAAAATGAACTACTGATCTACACACCAAAAAAATGTACAAATGCATATAATAAATTTTAGGTAATTTAATTCCCTATGACTTGGAAAAAGATCTGTTAATGAGGGGGAAGGGGACAGACAGACATTTGAGTAAAGTTTAATCTACATCTTAGAAGGAATATTTTGCCAGTTTTAAGACATAAGCATAATCTCATAGAAGTCCATGAGCAAGAAAATATCATGGAGGCAGATATATGCTAGAAAGACATCTTTAACATCATGCACAATACTCAAGATGATTTTGCAGTTACTACTGAGATACCCTGGGAAAAATTGGGCTTCTTATCCACTTCATAGATTACCAATGAATGAAAGGCATTGTTTGGCAGAAATAACTATAAAGTGGAATTGACTGCAGACAACTGAGGTGTAGGGAACTCAGAATGTATTCTTTTTCAAAACTAATTCACTGGGGGTGTTGGAAACACATAGTAGCAGTAAGAACACAAAGTTTTGGAGTGGGGATACGTAGAAAGAAAGAAGAAAGGAGGTAGGTGCAATAAGGCAATAAAGTTCAGTTTTAAATACATTTATATAGTGAAGATAGTTTATGTAATAGAAGATGTTGCTTTCAAAGAATAAAGCTTAGACAAATGAGAAAAGAACCTTCCATAAGACCACAGGAATGGTTGTAATATGGGGGAGATAAAGAAACTCAGTAAAGAAGAATGGAATAAATTGTTACAGGATCACATTCAATCTTTTCCATTGTTCTGTTACTTTGAGGAACTTAGCCTTCTAAAGATGAATGTTCTTGACCTGTGATAGTGAAACATTTCTAACATGCAGGATTGTCTTTGGAATTAAACATAATAAAAATGCAGAGAGCTAAGCAAATGACTACCATATGCAATGCATCATAGGTACTAATTTATAAGAAGAAATGTGGCTGTGGATACATCTAAGTGGTAGAGTGCTTGCCCAGCTTTTGCAGAGCCCTGGATTTGATCCCTAGCACCACACAAACACTCAGACAAAAGAAAAAAAAATAAAAGAAAAATAAAAATACTTATTTTAAAAGAAACTCAAAACAAGAATGATTCAAGAAAGTGAAGGACACGTTGAAGTGAGTAAATGCAGACCTATTGATGACTTTGTAGAACATTTTATAAAAGAGATAGAAGCAAAATAAGCCCCACTCAATTTCAAGGGTCTTATATGATCTCTTATATGTGGAAGGTAGAGAGAGAAACATAATAAAAAAGAAAATAGAAACTTCATGAAAATAGAAGGAAGACCAATAGAGTTGAAGAAGGATCAGGGGGTGAGAAGAGAGCAAGGACTGGGAAATTAAATAAATCTGATTATGTCATAAGCATGGCATATACGTATATGTGAATATGTCACGATGAATTCTATTATTATATCTAATCATAATGCACCAATAAAAAATAAAGATGAGAAAAAAGATAGAAGCAGAAGTCAGAGAGCAAGGGATAAAAAATTAAAAAGTGATTCTTAGTGAATGTCATGGTAGAATTTATCTTTCAGATAAACTTGCAGTGAAGGAATGAATTGGATTGTGGCAAAAGTGTTGAATAATATTTTGTTTTTATTTTTTGCTATGGGAGGCAAAAGCAAGCTTACCTTTAAAATACACATTTGAAAAGTGTTGAAAAATGCCAGCAGGAAAAGCAGTTAACTAGAGGAAATCAGCCTTATGTGATGAGACAGAAAGACAGGAATCAGCACACAGACAGAAAGATCCAAAGCACTGAAAAAATTAAAAATGAGCTTTTATCAACAAAACAGTTAATCCAAAATGAAAAAAAAATATTTGAAAAGACATTTTTTTCAAAAGAAGATGCACAAATGACCAATGAGCATATAAAAATGTTCAACATCTCTAATTATCAGGGAAATGCAAATTGTAACCACAGTGAGATATCATCTCACCCCAGTTAGAATGGCAATTATCAGAAGGATGGAAAATAACAAATGCTGACAAGGATGCAGAGAAAGGGAGACTTTCACACTCTGTTGATGGGAATGTAAATTAGCATAGCTATTATGGAAAACAGTATGGAGATTCCACCAAAAACAAAAATTAGGAATGCTATATGATTTAGCATCCTCACTACTGAGAATGCATCAAAGGGAAAGGAAATCAGTATGTCAAAAAGACATCTGCATTACCATGTTTACAGGGGCACTTGTTCATAATAGCCAAGGTATGGCATTAACTTAGGTGTCCACCAGTGTTTGAATGAATGAAGAATGTATGCTATCTATAAACAAGGAAATATCATTCATCCATAAATAGGAATGGGATTCTGTCATTTGTAGTCACATGAATGAGCCTGAGAGATGTTAGTGAAATAATCACAGAAAGATACGAAAAGGCAAACACTGCATATTCTCACTCACATGGAAGCCAAGTTGGTATAGTAATAGGGACTAGAAAAGAGATCTTCAGAGACTTGGAAAAAATAGGCAGGAGGGGAGATAAAGGGAGATTACATAATTGATGCCAAACAGAATTAGATAGTAAGAATAATTTCTAGTGTTTAATGGCACAATAAGGTGACTATAGTTAAAAAAATATATAGTGTATTTTCAAATAAGACAGGACTTTAAATGTTTCCAACACAAAGAAACGTTTGAGGTGATGGAAATTCTAATTACTCAGGTTTAATTATTATGCGTTTTGCATATGTATCCAAATACATAAACATATCCTATAAATATATACAGTTATTTTGATTCAATTAACAAAATAAGTTGTGCTTCCTAGAAAACAGCTTGGACACTGGCCTCAGACAGACCTAAGCTAGATCTGTACCATTTATCACATATGTGACATCTTTAGTCATTTGCTATCTCTGTTCCTAATATTCTCATCATTAAAATGGGAGGATGATATTATATCCATGGTTGTTTTAAGCATTACAAAACTAGGTTTTTAATGAATGTTACTTTCTTCCTTTCCTAATCTTAAAGAGAAGTAGAATAATATGATAAATATGGAAAGCTGAGAAATAGCCTTCAACTTCTAGTAAAGGTTAAGTTTGGATGTGTTAGGAAATTAGGAAGTTCTCTGGGGGGCTCTTTGGAGTCTGGGGTAGGGGCACAAAAAAAGAGATGAATAAAAAAATCACTCAGATCTCTCAGGTTTCAGTTGAAATTGAAAAACTTGAGAGTTCCTTGAGATAGTGGCTTACTAAATACAATACCGGGCTCTATTTTACTAACACAATCTTTATAATTCTAAATATATATCTAATTGTCTAAAGAGAATTAGATAAACATAATATGAAGTGTAAAACCCAGGGGTAGACTAGACCTGGAATAGACCTGCTCAAAGAATATGTAACCTATAATATATTGCTTTCTGTGAGCTGTTATGGACAGACCCTCCAATCACCCTGAGGGATCCAAGTTTTCTTTCAGATCATGAGTTTTGCATCATTCATCATTTCTCTGAAGAGCACTGTGGCATCTCCCTGACCAGTGAGTCACTTATTCACTTATAGCTAGTTGACAGCATTTTGTGCCTGAACTTGAAGAATGAATGTTACTCAGGAAGAAAAGATGAATATTATTTTTCCTTCTTTAATCCTTAAAAAGAACTGAGCTAACCAGAGAACAAATATTATTTAGGCATCTGTAAGTGTATGTGAGATGAAGTTTTCCCATATTTAATGAGAAGATGTAGCACTCACTACAAAGACAAGGTTTGCTCCTAGGCTGCTTATGCCCCCAAATTGTTTCATTAATATTAACCGAGGTTAGCAAATCTCCTCGGGCAAGCATATGCTGCAACACAGAGAATAGAAGTACATAACTCACATGGTCTCCAAACTTATCTTTAGAAGTTAGAGGAATAATGGAGAAAGAGAAATACTGTTTGGCAGGTAAGTGAAAGACTTTTCTGCCACTGGGAAAATGTTACTTCTTTTCAGAGAAAAAGTGTTGCCTTATTTACAATTGTGTAACAGCGACACAGAATAAAATTTGTAGCATACATTTTTGCCCTGGGGCTTTATTTTTTAAAGGTAAGCATTTCAATATGTGACATTACTTATTAAGAAAATACAAATTTTTATTTTAATTTTATTTAATATGTTCTATTTAAATATTCATGATTTTAAAACAAAAGCAATGTTCAGCTATTTGCTGTGAACTTGCTGACACTGTGCTACCAATAGTCATATAGAGAATTTATTTTATTTAACCATTTAATAAAAATTATATGGATTGGGTAAAATTAATTAATGTGTTTTAAGTGTAAAAATATTTAGTATAGGTAAAGCAAATTAAATTTCTTAACTAAAAATTCAGTAGGGCCAGCCATGCTTTCCCACACTGTAATTTTAGTGACTCCAGAGGCTGAGGCAGGAGAATTGCAAGTTTGAAGCCAAGGCCAAAGCCAGTGCCATAAGCAACTTAACAAGACTTTGTCTCAAAAATAAAAATTAAAAAGGCTGAGGATATAGGTCAGTGGTAAAGAGCCCCTAGCTTTAAGCCACAGTTCCAAAAAGAAAAGGAAAAAAAAAAAGTCAGTGAAACATAAGGAAGAATTTAAATTCATGGTCTTAACATATATTGTATAGCAGATACAGTGTTTGTGGCAAATACATATTAACATTTTTTATGAAATACATGGAAACTCCTGTATTATAGTCTTGCATGCTATTGTATGAAATACTGTCCAGTTGCTAATTCTTAAATTTTATTTTCTCCAAGATGATTTTACTTTTTGAAGTGGCAGGTAAAGCAGACATATCATCAAAATGAGCATCTTGCATGTTTTGGAAAGGTAAATATAGAACCTATTTAAAGAAAAGAATTAAAAGTATTTGGTATATTAAGTTTTAGTGCTTTGGAATTGTTCCATTTAATTAGAAAGAAGGTAAAAAAATAAGCTTGCATTAATTAAGGTAGCTACATTTTTAAGAAATTAAATTTAGATCTGTATTTGTCTTCTCTAAACAAAAGTTGATATCACTTTATGATTATAGATCAGATCAAGTTCTAATTCTCACAGTCATATCTTTCCTAGAATGTAATTTTATTATTTCTTTCACACGTGAATATATATGTGTGTGAGTATATATACCTTGTGTTTATATGAATTTATACTTTTATGTATGTGTTCATGCATACATACATGTATCTTCTAGTCTACAGTATACAGAGAGAGTTCCAAGTGCAAGAGCACTTGGAGCTACAGACAGAAGCCTGAGATAATGATGTGTCATGCAAAAATAAAACACAAAATCTGTTCTCATATTTGTACGTTAATAAGTCCATAAATGATGGTGTCAGAGATGATTAAAAAATGAGGGCTGACTCACACAAACTGAAAGCATATGAATTAATGTACTGGCGGTATATTATTATTTTACAATGAAATTGATATTCATCTTGATTTCAAGAATTGGGATATTTATGATAATATTCCAATGTTTTTTTTCACCTGAAGACTTCATAGGGAGACCAAATTACTAGTAGTTTTATTAAAATTTAATAAAAACTGATCAATATCAAACATTTGTAGGTAACAGGGAAAGTTTAAAATTTGAGCAAATTAATGAGATTATTTTAATGAAGGATAGTTTTATGTATTTAACAAATATTGATTAAACTCCTACTAGGTTCAAAGAACTTATATTTTTATATTGATTACCTTCCTTCAGAATATTGAATTCTTTAGTTTTTGGTTTGGGTTTTTTTTTGTTTGTTTGTTTGTTTGTTTTCACATTGTTTTACATTCTCATTGTGCATTTTTGGACCTGGAGTGCTAATAGCTTTAGATTTTATCTGGGAATACCTCTACCTTGAAGCTATTATCTCCAGAATTAGAAGTTGTTTTTAAATGTGTGCTTGGGATGTGATAGAGTGGGTGGGTAGGAGTGTGTGGGTTTTGAGGTACTGAGGATTCAATCCAGGACCTTGCATGTATTAGACAAGCACTTTACCACAAAGCTACATTCTTAGCCTGTTTTCATTGTATTTCGAGACAGGGTCTTGTTAAGTTTCCCAGGCTGGCCTTGAACTTGTGATCCTCCTATATCAGCTTCTCAAGTAACTGGGTTAACAGAAATGCACTGTCCCCAGCTAAAGTGGCCATTTTTCCCCTAAGTATGTTTGTAATATGATTTTACCCTAAATATGATGTGTAATATTTACCCCCTCAAATATTAATTTCTTTCTTTTAATTTTATATGGTACTTTATCTATTTATTGAGCCAGAGTTTCTCTGTGTTGCACAAGTTTCTCTTGAACTCCTAGTCTCAAGTGACACAAGCCACTGCACCTGGTTCCTTCCCTCATATCTTAAAACTTGTCCTCTCTCATTTCAGCCAAAAATGCAGGGTTAATCTTTTCAAAAACATGATGCCATGGTGACATGTCTTTACTGCTAGTGAATGTGTCTATCTCTTTCTATTTCCACAGTTAGACAAACTTAACACTTTCTCCCAAGTAAATGAAGCATACTTTTCAGGGTTTATGTGTATAACAAGTGATTTGTAAAGATGACCTAGTTTACATATTGTTATGTTGTATATCTTCTTTTAGGTATGATCTAATGATCTTTGAGCACAATTAGAGAATTGTATCTTAGAAAGTTTACCATAGCAGGTTTTGTTGTTGTTGTAGTTTTTGTTGTTTTTTCTTTTGCACAGAGAAAAAGAAATCTGAATTCTCTATATCTCCCTATTTGATAATATTTTAAATAGATGACATCATTTTTAAGAGGGTTGTACATTCTATGATTAGATAATCTATTGATTGTATCATGTTATCTAGCCTTAACACAGTAATTTATTACTTAGCAATATATAAAACAATTCATTCTTGTGGAAAAATGATCATATTTTAAAAAGCTCAAATGGTTGGAATTACATGAACATAGTCTGTACCCTGGAAAGTTAGG
Organism: Ictidomys tridecemlineatus; assembly: GCF_052094955.1. Taxonomy (NCBI): domain Eukaryota; kingdom Metazoa; phylum Chordata; class Mammalia; order Rodentia; family Sciuridae; genus Ictidomys; species Ictidomys tridecemlineatus. The sequence continues at coordinate 89,004,102 of NC_135484.1, read as the reverse complement.
ACTGTGTACATTGCCTTCTTGGTTGGACGAGAGGTTCTGTGGATTAGCACAATTTAGGTAAAATATAGAGATTATAATCTCTGAGGGAGTCAAATGACAAATATCTCTTTTTTGAGATTATGTACTTGAACAAATATCATTTTATTGGTTCATAATAGTTATATACAACATTAGGATTTAGTTTGTCATAATTATAAATGCATGGAGTGTAGTTTTCTCCAATTAAGTCTCCAGTACTTACTCTTGCCCTCTCCAAATAACTTTTAAGCTAAATTGAATTCAAACATATCAGTACAAAATTTTAAAAGAAAAAAAATTAAAAAGAAATAAAGGCAGGAATTTTCCCAACTTTGAAAAAATATATAAATACACAGATTCCAAAACCTCCATTGAATCCTTCATAGGGTAAAGATAAAGAAAACATGCCAAGGCACATTGAAGTTTGACTACTAAAATAAATAATAAAAAGCAAATCTTAACAGTAACAAGAGGGAAACAAGGCATTATACACACTAGGACAATTATTTATCTTATTAGAAGCTATGGAGATTAGAAAACAGAATAACAATATCTTGAAAATATGAAAAAAATATAAAAATCCATCAGTAATGAATAAAAAATAAATTTTTAAAAAGGTATATACTAATATTAGTATATTAGTATATAGTATATATTAGGACAATGAAAAAAAATAATGTGAATACATAATGAGTTGACAGATTCATGAATGGTAGGTGTAGGTATTACAAGCTTAAACAACATGACAAGCACACAAGTTTGGTGTGGTAGAAAAGGCAGAGCTGCTGAGAAAGTTACATTGATCCTTTATGCTACCTATTGAAACATTACTTAATGTATTAAAATACAACTTATTTCATAGTTTTTATGAGTCAAGAGTCTTGACAGTTTACCTGGTCATTTGGGTGTTGCTCAGGACTGAGTTCTCATTTGGAGACTGAAATGGGAAAAAACACACTTCCAAGTTTACTCAGGTTGTTGGCAATATTCATTTTCTTGTGGCTGTAGGACAATTGCAGCTGGTTTCTTCAAAGACACACGGATAAAAAAAAATAATTTAGACAGAGTATTATAACTAGGTAGCTCCTATTTATCATAAAATAATCAGAGAAATGATATCGCACCAACTTTATCATATTCTATTGATTAGAAGGAATCACTGATTCTGCCATCACTCAAAAACAGAGGATTAAACAAGGGTGGGGTGATAAGAATAGCTGGAGCCCCCCAAAGTCTGTCTGACTGAGAGAGCATGCAGAATGTTTGATTATATAAAGAAATGATTACAGAATGGAAAATATGAAGCTATGCTAGCAAGAGCAAAACATTTTTATCTTTATTTTTAAGAAGACTGTAATGTTTTTGACAGGAAATTGGCATTCTCTGATTTTCCTTTCAAAAAAAACCACTTTGGATATGTAAGTGATCATCGGACAACTACTTTATCTCTTCCCTACAGTATGATGAGGAAAACAATTCCTAATTAAATTATAGGAATGTTTATACAAAGAGAAGCATAAAGAAGTCACAGGAGTCATGAATGTTTAATATGAGTCAAAAAACCTATGCATGCACTCTTGTTTAGTTTCTACCATATCCTTATGAACTAAATACTACTATATCCTATTAAGTACAAGGTACTTATGGCAGAACTATTTAATTTTGCATGGTCTATAAGGCTATTTAATAGTCATACATAGATTTGAACACAGATTTTTTCCCTCTTAATCACACTTCTTCTTGTGAACAAAGTTTTAATATCCAGTAGCTTGCTCTAGTTTCTGAATTCAATGTTTCTATCTCCTCCAAGCTAATAAATAAAGAATGTTTTCTGAGAAATATTGAACTACTTTGAGTTATAACTGTATAACTGTATCTAAACTTTCTTCAAATTGTATTGGAATTTAAAGAGCTAATAAATTGTAAACTTCTATGTTATTGTGCCTATTTCAGAGTGTCTTGTAACTACAAAAATCTGATTAATGTAGATTGATAGGAACTTACTGAAAATCTACCTTATATAATATTAGCAATATTCAGGTATTTGTTTTATTTAACCATAAAATATATATGGGAATAAGACTTTATTCTCATTTTTATATTCAATCACTTGACAAAGAAAGAGAATTTAGAAATTTTATTTCATGATACCATTTAGAGGTATTTTTAATATTTTTATTATTGTCACTAGCATGTTAAATAATATAGTTTTAAATATCTATGAGAAATATTTGACTATTTGGACTTATTTTTTCATTAACAAAAATATTTACACATGTGTATATATTTATTACAGTCACTTTTGAAGAAAATGGTGAATATGATTATCTTCCAGGCCACAAATAACTGGTAGCATAATCATTATAGTAAAAAAAAAAAACCTACTATTTAATAAAGTTTTATTAGAAACAAATATTGTGCTAATCTTGTTGCACTTGATATTCAAATCTTATGAACATCACTGGAGCCAGTTACTGTTGTTACTAATTTGTTTATTTAAGTCAACATGGACTAATGTCAAGTAAGAATTTGAATTAAAACATAATTCCTAGGTTTGGTAAGCACTATCTATGCTACACATACAATACTTAAGATTCATCAGTAACAGTGTAAAGAAATGGTGTTTTCCATAATTTCTTTTTGATTTAGGGCTTTAATCTGTTTGAGAAAATCATAATTAGGAGCTCTGAATAGTCCACTAGGAACAGGTCAAAGATGCCTGCTGTGTCTATCACTATTGTCTCTTCCCATAGTAACATATAGTGTTCACCACCAAGTCATGGAAACTTAATCTAACTGAGGCAGGACTGAATCTTTAACTTCTTTTCATTACAATGGAGTTTCAATCACTATACCAGATCAGATATTCATAAAGGCAAAAGAACACATTTGCCATCCTTGAACTAAACTGTAACTAATCGTACCCCCTCAGCATCAATAAAATGCCATTAAAATCAGGTAACCCAAGTGATTCTGCAATCCGTATTTGGAGTAAAAATGGGAGTTCATAACCCACTTGAATCTAATGTATAAAATATGATATGTCAAGAGCTTTGTAATGTTTTGAACAACCAATAAAAATAATAAATAAATAAAAAATAAAATAAAATAAAATCAGGGAAACTGATAAAAATCACAGCAATATCCAAAAACTCCTCTGTGTGAATGGTAGACTTAGTGGGGGATGCAAGACCAGTGTCTTCCCCAAGTTCTTATTCTAATTTTCTCTAACACATGTATAAAGAATTGGATATTAATTATACAAGTGATAGAAAGCAACCCAATTTGCTTCCAGCTATGGTACTGAAGCAAAATGGCTTGACTATTTTTGAAAGAAGGCATAAAACAATCTCTAAGCAATTTAATCTACATTTTTAAAACTGGGGGAAATAACACTTGAAAAGTTCAATTCATAATTGAGCTCCTAATGCACAAAAATCACTTTTAAAAAATAGTTGTAGTTGGACTCAATACCTTTATTTATTCATTTTTATGTGGTGCTAAAGATTGAACCCAGAGCCTCACATGTGCTAGGTGAGCGCTCTACGGCTGAGCCACAACTCCAGCCCACAAAAATCACTTTTGCATACATTCATCCTTTTGTTTTCTTTAATACTCAAAATATTTCTAGCATGAATGCTACCAGCGATTTTCTAAAATATTAACAAAATTTACATTTAATAGCTTGAGTATCTTTATTTATTTTTAGCTTAGGAAATGGATATCATATCTTAAAATTTAAAAATTAAATTACAAATAAAAATTTTTCTCTAATTGTTTTTACTCAACAAATATTTATTGAGGTCTTACTTAATCCAAAATTCCTTATAATAGACAGTTTGAAAGCATAAAAATTAATTTAAATCATTAAAATATGTTAATCAATCCTTCTATGTTTGGTGTGCACCTCATAATTGAATGCTGTTGTTTTCTTCTGACCTCAATTAAGCAGTGTGTCAGGAAGTCATAGGATTTCTGTGTAATATTTAGTTGTACCAATTTCAGAGGCAGACGAATATATGTATAGATGAGAACTCTGAAAATGTTTTTCTCCATCCAATACAAGGGATGAGAAATACCAATAAGTTTTAATCAACAAAACAGATCATTTTTCTTTGGATGGCAAATTGCTATTAAAGGAATAATTTGCATTCCCAATATTTTATTTTATTTGTAACTTTGAGGTCAAGAAATCTTTCTAGTCAAAGAACGTACTACAAACAGATGTCATTGCTTAGTGCCATGTGCCCTCATGTGCTTGGCTTATGAAGTGCATGACTTGAAGTTGTCCAATCAAATGCATTACCTCAGCTTACGTTCATATACAGAGCATTCAAAATTCCAATACAATTGTATTTCCTGATGTGCAGAGTGTGTAGCTTTATAGATATGGGAAAGAAATTTATATATGTGTGTGTATACATACACACAAAGATAATTTTATATATGTGTATAATGTGTACACACACACTCCAGGCAAAGTTCACAGTGTTTCAGATAAAATAACACACCGCTAAATCATAAAAATTGTATTTGGAAATTTTCATCATTGAGAACTGCTATCTGGAGAGAGGCAAGTCATCTTACCATTGGTTTCTGTTTCTATAGTTATGTTGTGTAATTAAACACCTTGATTTTACAGATTCAATCTTTTATTTGATTTCAACTTGTCCACAGAACATGATAAAAAAGTATAGAAATCACTGTAAAGTTACTCTAATTTGATCAACACGATTGTACATGTGAAATATAGAAATATTCCTTTTCATTTGGTAGTAATCTGGTCAAAAGCTTTTGTTATCTATTGAGAACATTCATTTTCTGTCTTACATTCAAATTTCACTTAGGAAATGAATAAGTACAGTGAATTTGTACCTTCCATTTTATTATTTATTTAGAGCAAGACACAACTCAGAGTCACCCTATGTGTTCAAACTAATGGAAATGATATTATCATTAATTATTAGCCTGCCATGGTATATTAAACATATGAAACAACCATCTTCCTGGGAAAAAAAAACCTGATAATTTTAAATGATGAAGATGAAGACAATGATACTGATGATTGTGGTTAGTGGTAATGAAAACAAGAGCTGCGTTTTTCAGGATGTACTATATGCCATTCGCTTTATGAGCCATTTCCCTTGTGCTATCTCACTGAATCTTTACAACAATGAAACATGTAATATTGCAGATGAAAAATCTGGCTCAGAGGTGTTAGCAGAGAATCCTTGAGATGAAACCTTGCTGAGATCAATACTGCAAGTGTGTCTAACTCCAGAAGTTTAAAATTATACTAATTTCAAAATGAATTTTTATTAATAGCTCTATCACATCTTGTGAAATAGAAAATGATCATTATCACAGAATGCTTCTTTGTAATAAAAACCTTCCTGTGATGGAACTATCTACAGCCAATTTGCATGTGAGCCGGTTGTATCTTCTTTTTTTTTTTTTTTTTTAGAAAGAGAGAATTTTTGCCGGCTGTATCTTATATGTGAAGATAATGTTTTCTTAATCCAGATTTCATAAAGTAAAAGAGGGACTATGTTTTAAGAGCATATACTTAGTTGGGTTTGAATCTTGCAATTCACTAATTTTTAACAGTGAGTTGTTAGATCAGTTTTGTACTCAGCTACACTATAATCTAGTCTGCTGAAATCCAGCTATTCCTAAAATTTAGTTTATAAATTTTCTTAATTCTTTAGTGAGAAGCTTTAAACATGTTAGAGCTAGAAAAAATTGTCAGTATTAAAAATGAGCTATTTTTGTTTTTTTTAATTTTATTTTTAGTATTTTTTTTTCCCATCAGTAGACATTGGATGGACAGTCATTTGAAACCAGCTGGCTGATGTTTTTTCTTCTACATCCCAAGACTTCGCTCACACCAATCAATAGCTAGAGGCTAGCATTAGAATAATGAAATAAAGAAACAAATCAATATTACTTTATATCAAACAGAATAAAAAGACCAATTGCCTGCCCTTATTGGCACATACAAGAGAATAAAATAAAAGGAAGACCAATATTTGGATATGTTTGGGTTTTTACACCATGAATTCTTAACAATGACATTTAAAATTCAATGAAAATAATGGAGAATAGTTATTAGCTATCACAACTACTTAGAAAATGCAGATAACCTGTTTTTCTGATTCAAAAATTAATATAAGAACAGGGAAAACTTAATCAAAGCCTAATCATATGAATTATTCTTAATTAAAACTAATTACCCTTCCAAAGTCATGTATTCTCTAATATTAAAAAATGCAGTTTTCAATAAAAATAAAACTTTGTTATGAACCAAAAAATTAATACCCCATTGCTGACAAAAAGTTAAATATTCCTACAACAGGAATGAGCCAGGTCCTGAAATAACCAAACCCCTCAATGTTTCCCTACAATCCTTATTTAATTTCTGCAGACATTCTGCAACTTTTCAACTCTTGTCTCACTCAAGTTACTATCCAAATTTAGCCAAAGAACCAAAACCAGTCCAATTGTTCTCTCCAAAAATTATAAGATATCTCAGAATAACAAAATTTCATATATAATAAGTACAACTTTACTAGGAAAAAACATAATATTTTTCAAAGTTCTTTACAAACATTATGTTTATAAAGAATAACTTTAAATGACCATATTTCTAATGATGAGTTAATAGCTGAAAATGTTCTTTCATTTTACTCCTTCAAAATTAATTTTTAATTACTGTCTACTATGTGCTAACATAAAATATGCATCTAACTAGTAACTAATAGTGAGCCTAGCAGTTTTATGCTCTGAGTCATGACAATGAGATAATATAAGATGATCAGTTTCAACTGTTCTCATCCAAGCATATGATACACGGGAAGGATAAAGTTTCACAGATAAAAGACAGCAGGTCAACTTGAAAAAAAAAAGAAATGTTTGATATTTCAAAAAGTTAAATGACTGAAGCAGGGAATAGTGAAATGTGAGGTTTTCTTAAAGATAACAAATGCTAAAATGAGAAGACCTTTAGTTCCTTTCTAGCAGCAAGGGGAAGGCATTGAAGTTCTTTTAAGCAACAACATACCATGCCAGGTACATATTTTAGTAAAATTATATTAACTTCAATATAAAGAATGAACTTGAGTCCAGAGAGAAAAGGGAAAATAAGCATTTAAAGTTGAGATATTAAGGGTCAGAGATATTGATAATCTGCATTCAAGCCCATGGGGATGACCTTGAATTGAGAAGTTTGATAAGTAGAATATATAGAACAAGATAGACCACTGAGTTGCTAGGCTTTAGAGGGAAGGGGCAAGAATAAAAGTTTTTTGGCCTGGAAGATATGAATGATTTTCGCCATGATTGGAAATACAGAAGGAAAGTAGTTTGTCCATAATGTTGATGATGGTTTTGATCTTGGTTTTGGTGATGGGTGAATTCAAGGACAGCCTTAAAGATGGTATCACGCCTCCCATGCAGCTTCTGTGCTGAGACACTTTCATAGACGCATATTCAGAAAACCATAAGTAATTAAAAATGACTTTTCTTTTTCAATATCTCTTGAAGAACTTTGTTTTGTTAGTTGCTTTTGTACTCTTTTTGTTAACTGTTTTGAGTCTTCAAAACAAGTTCCTGGTGACACCCAGATTCAAGTATGCCCCAATGTTCATTCATTGCTGCAAGAGCTTTAGAGAACTTTGAATACATTGATTGGTTTATTCACCCACTAAAATTAAACCTTAGGAAAGAAGACGAGATACTGTGGTATTCTCTGTGTTGGTTTCAGAGGCTGAGGGAGCCAATGGGGAAAACAATGGAACTCTTCCTTGGAACTGGCTATGATGAAAGATGCCTGTCATGATCATAGAATAATATATTTTTCCTCAAACCCTTTTTCTGAAGATATGAAACAATCTTCTCTGAAGATACTTGATAACAATTTCAAAAAAACAAAACACGTGCTTTTAGTGCCCAGTGTCTTCAGATATATGGGGTTTAGTTCAGCTAGTGATGAGTCTATTGATGTGTTCACTCCAGTAACCAGGTAAGGCCACCTCCTTGGGTACACCCTACTCTAAGTAGCATGAATGTCAGCATTTTAGTCTTTGCTTCTCCACATTTTAAGATGAACTCTCAGACAAACTTCAGATTTGGAAATTCACAAGTCATCTAAGCGTTCACTGCAATCAGCACTTTTAGGTTTGAAGGTGATTGACAAAGACACTGCTAAACATTTCCTTACAGATGAAGTCTTGCAATGGTCCTCTGCATCGGTAAACTCATCCCATTTATAGACGCATACAGCAAAGGCCAAAGAATGTAGTTCAGCTACTTCCAAAGCATGTGGCTTAACCTAATCATCTGAGGTGAACCAATGGGTAGCTTCAAGAATTATGCAGGATTAATTTCTGTGGCTTCCATCTGAACTGGTTTCCTTTCCCCTGCTCCTTCTTTGCCAAAACTGCCTGCTTTGCCTGGGTGGCTTTGAGAGCTCAATAAGCTTTCCTCCTTCTCAGTAGATTTTCTAGAGCCATAGGATAATTTTTTTTCTTTGCTCTTCCTCTGCTCTTTGCTGAAGAATTTTAGAAAAGACTATTAGACTATTAAATTCATTACCAAAAGACAGATTTCTCAAAATCATTTTTCCCTACTTCTCCAGCATTTCTTATTGGATGGCAGTTCTGGAGGTTTTTACTAACCCTGCAAACATTCTGCTACATCCAAGCTGCAAAATTGTTCTCACTTTTACTTTCACTGCCTCTGCCTGCAGTTTTTATTATCTAGATAAACTGAGATAAATTGGTCTCTTTGTTTGCTTTTAAAATTTTCTTTTCTCTCTCTTTCTTCTTTTAATTGATTCTCCACAAAAAGAACAGCATAGGATTTTAGAGTTGACATCACTTTTTTTTTTTTTTAACTCTTTAAAATCTTTCACCTTCGTCAATGGTTACAAGAGTGATCTGTGATCAGATGGTCAAGTCAGGAGCAAAAGGCCTAGCAACAGGCTCCAGGATGGAATTGTATGGCCAATGGCTGTCATATGGCTTTTCTGTCAATTTCTCTTGCCAGGTGAAACTTGGTAAAATGAAATGAGTCTCATTGGATGAAAATTCCATGACCTCCTAGTGACATCCAAGTAAGGCCAGTCATAGTTCATTGTATTTTGTTAATATGAATTCCCTGCTTTTGATAATTTGCTATAGTTGTGCAAGTTTTTAGGGAAAATGCCTATTTGACACAGGAGTAGGTCTCTGTTATTTAACTTTATTTTATTTCAAAATAATGAGTTAGAGAAAATTACAGAATCAAAATACAAATGAATCTCTGGTGAAAGAAACCACGTCAGTGTTTGCCTGAGACTGGGTAGAGAAAAGGGGAGGTCAGAAGGGACAGGAGGAAAATATTACAACTTGTGAAGTTATATAGACATATATTCATTATCTGGCTTGCTTTAGTGGTTTTGGAGATAAATAAATATGCCAAAATGTCAAATTTTACATTTTTTAATATATAAAGGTTATTTTATGTTTATGGTCTATAAATAAAATCATTTCAAAATTGTGACTCAGAATGATGTTAGAAACTATAGAGTGATTTACATCAAAAGGAACTTGAGGTAGTTATGAAATACAACCTTTCTCAAATACTATTACTCCCCCCCCAATAAGATATCTAAGGTAATACATAAAAATTATATAGGGTATCTCACGCAAAGAAAGTGGGGAAAGGAGAATGTGACAAGAGGACACACAGCAAAGAAAGCACACAAGCATAGGCTCAAGGCAAAAAGGAGTTCGTGTTTCTAGTTAAAGAAATTGAAAGAGCATCGGGTAACCTGAATTCAGGAAGCTCAGAGGTGGCATGGGAAGTAATGCAACTAAAGAAATAGCAGGAATATGTTGTGTTCCAAAAGTAAATTAAATTTTTTAAGGTTAATTCCTTAAATTCTCTGAAATGTACAAGATTTTTTTTTCTTCTGGTGAAATTAAAAGACATTTAAGTTGTACTGCCAAGTTTGTAAAAGGTCTGTTACATTTTTTAAATCTCAAATTATGGGTAAATCTTCAATGGAAAGTGATATAATATTTCTTGAATTTCTCCTCTTTTCCCCTCTCATTTTAATGGCTATTCATGTCTTATGGCTTCTTTTAAAAATTGCAGTGTGTTCATTTACAATAGATTTCCTTGGAAATGGGGTGTAATAAGAAGTGTGTGCCATGATTATATCCTACTCTTTTCAGAGATCCCTTCCTTCCAGTTTCGAAAGATAAAGTAGAAAATACTCTTCTCTGAAGATGCTTAGTAACCTTCCAAAAAACAAAACACATGCTTCTAATGCAGTACACTTTTAGATATACTGGCTCCATTTTAGCTGGCAGATGAGTTGATTGATGTGTTCACCCCAGTAGCCAGGGTGAGTCCAGCTCATTGAGGGAAACTATTTGAAGAGAACTAAACCAGAAACACACGGCAGTCATGAGAGAAAACCTGGAGATGTTCTTTGAAAAACACAAACATTTTTTTAAAACAACACAGGTTTATCATTCCCATATTAATGTCATCAGTCCAGGCAGGCTAAGCTCTGACTTAATAGTCAGACACATCTTCATCATCCAACACTCATTTACTTTCTTTTATAATAGCATCCTGAATTTCTTTTGTGGAACTCTCACACTGCCATTCTAACCGTGAAATCTAGATAGGATTTAAGTTCCTTCATACCATGAGCAACCCTGGGTAGTTTTAAATATTCTTCCAAAATCTTTACCTGGATCACAGAAATTGATTCATAACTGGGATTGAATACAATTATACTTAAGAATACAAGTAAGACTCGTGATACAAGTAAAGGAATTTCAAGAATGGCTAATTATGTGGGCTGGGGATGTGGCTCAAGCAGTAGGGCACTCGCCTGGCAAGTGTGGGGTGCTGGGATCCATCCTCAGAACCACATAAAATAAAGATGTTGTGTCCCCCGAAAACCTAAAAATAAATATTAAAAAAAAATCTCTCTCTAAAAAATAAAAAAAAAAATGGCTAATTACGTTCTAAAGAACACTTCCTTCACATACTTTTTAGGAAGATGTGCATGATGTGGAAAGTACAGTAAGACCAGACCAGACCAAAATTGTGTGTTAAGCAAGTAAAACTTGCTAATAAGGAACTTAACTTACAATTTAGTGGATAAATAAAATAAGACTTTAAAATAAGAAAATACCAATGACAAAACCTCCTTACAATTTTCCATTTGTTCGGATGGAAGGGAAAGTAACATTCAGCTTCTGTAAACCTCAGGGACAAAAATTAATTTTTAGTACACAGTGTTTCACTATGAGTTACTTGTATTCTCAGAGGCCCCTGTATATGAAAGGCACTGTCTGGGACTATTAATTCTCGAGAATCTGTGTGCTTTCCATATCTTCTGCATGGGCAAAATACAAACTGCTAGCCTAGCACTAGGGAGCCAAATCATCTCAGGTCAGAGTTGTGATACTATGAGGAGAATACATAGTCAAGGACAAAAAAAAAAAAAAATCAAGTAGAAGAAAAGAAAAGGCATCTTGACTACTTTATGGCTAGTGGTTACATCTAATATTATAAATAACAAATACTACATATAAGGAAATTTTATGTAAACATAGGTATGTATGTATATGTATGTGTGTGTATTTTTTTTTTTCATTAAGTTCTAAGACTTTATATCCATGGGTCAGACAATAACCCCACTGGTAATGCTGAAGCTAAGGCTGGCTGGAGAGGTCAGAGCAGATAAGAGAAAGAGAGTAAAGCCATAATAACCTCATGAGTGAGTAATTGGGGTTAAATAACACTGTTTCTCCTGCAATTCTGATTCTGAGATGGATGGTAAATAAAGACACAATGATTGGTATATGCCAATAAAGGAGACACATTCTGAGGTATTCTAAAAATCATCCTATTTAAATAAAAAACTCATCTATAGGTAAATGTAAGGCAGTATAAGTGCTTTGGTGATAACACAGCATTAGGGATGGTCAGTATGCATTATGATCATAGTTGGCATCATCAAGGAAAAGTGTTTAAGTTGATATTTTTAAGATTGAATGATTAAACAAACAAATATATAAAGTATTCATCCATGCTAAATGGTGGGGAGCACATAAGGCAGACCTGTTAGTACATATACTTAATTACTTAGTTAAGAGATTAGTCTAAATCAGTCTAGTATACTTAAGTGCTTATTTAAGAAATTAGTCTGGTTTGTTGAATTTAACAAAAAAAATGCCAGTATAAATGGGATATAATGAGCTAGGAAGATAGATAATATTAGATTAATTTGGAGGTAAAAGCAATTGCAGATCATGAAGTATATTTCTTTTTTTTTTTTTTTTTTGTAAAGCTGTATGACATAATTAGATACCTGGTACTGTGAAGCTCTCAGCATCACTCTTCTAATTCAATGTATATTTGGCTGTTCTATGTAACTTATTTTATTTATTTATTTATTTATTTTATTATTAGTTGTTCGAAACATTACAAAGCTCTTGACATATCATATTTCATACATTTGATTCAAGCATATTATGAACTCCCATTTTTACCCCGTAAACATACTGCAGATTCACATCGGTTACACACCCACTTTTTTACATACTGCCATACTAGTGACTGTTGTATTCTGCTGCCCTTCCTATCCTCTACTATCCGCCCTCCCCTCCCATCTTCTCTCTCTACCCCATATACTGTACCCATAGCACAAGAGTTAATAACAAGAATCAACAAATGGGACTTACTTAAACTAACAAGTTTTTTCTCAGCAAGAGAAACAATAAGAGAGGTAAATAGGGAGCCTACATCCTGGGAACAAATTTTTACTCCTCACACTTCAGATAGAGCCCTAATATCCAGAGTATACAAAGAACTCAAAAAATTAAACAATAAGATAACAAATAACCCAATCAACAAATGGGCCAAGGACCTGAACAGACACTTCTCAGAGGAGGACATACAATCAATCAACAAGTACATGAAAAAATGCTCACCATCTCTAGCAGTCAGAGAAATGCAAATCAAAACCACCCTAAGATACCATCTCACTCCAGTAAGATTGGCAGCTATTATGAAGTCAAACAACAACAAGTGCTGGTGAAGATGTGGGGAAAAGGGTACACTTGTACATTGCTGGTGGGGCTGCAAATTGGTGCAGCAATATGGAGATTCCTTGGAAAGCTGGGAATGGAACCACCATTTGACCCAGCTAATCCCCTTCTTGGACTATTCCCTAAAGACCTTAAAATACTGTAAGTACTATAGGGATACTGCTACAATGATGTTCATAGCAGCACAATTCACAATAGCTAGACTGTGGAACCAACCTAGATGCCCTTCAATAGATGAATGGATAAAAAAAATGTGACATTTATACACAATGGAGTATTACTCAGCACTAAAAAATGACAAAATCATGGAATTTGCAGGGAAATGGATGGCACTAGAGCAGATTATGCTAAGTGAAGCTAGCCAATCCCTAAAAAACAAATGCCAAATGTCATCTTTGATATAAGAGAGCAACTAAGAACAGAATAGGGAGGAAGAGCATGAGAAGAAGATCACCATTAAACAGGGACGAGAGGGGGGAGGGAAAGAGAGAGAGAAGGGAAATTGCATGGTTATACAAAATTACTTATAAGAGGAAGTGAGGGGAAAGGGGAAAAAATATGAAGTATATTTCAAACCATGAGAAAGACTTTTGATTTTATTATAAGTGCAATTGAAAACTACCATAGGTAGGGAGTAATTTGTGTAAGTGTGTGTGCATATCTATTTGCATACACAATTATAAATCTATATAGATGCAAGTATGCATATTTATTTATATGCATCCATATAAACTCTTATTATTGTTTTAGATTATTTTTTAGTAAGGGTTGGGATATGTAATTTAGTTGCTAGAAAACCATTGAAGTTAACAGGAATTTGAATATTAGAAGAAGAGATGATTTAATGAAATTAAAAATTTTATATACTTTATTTATTTTGAGGCAGATTCTCACTATGTTTCACAGAATAATCAGAAATATCTAGGCTCAAGCAATCCTCCCACTTCAGTCTTCAGAGTGCTAGGACTGGAGGCACATACTACCTTTGGATATACCATATAGTGAATGTAGAACCAATAGGTTGTATCATTGGATTTAGTGTGTAGAATATCAGGGATGACTTACATGTTTCAGATTAGCAATTTATAGATAGTATTGTCATTAGTTTAAATGAGAAAGATTGATGTTTAGGATTTATGGTCTGAACATGCTCAGTTTGGGATCCTCAAAGAAAGATTAAATGCCAACTCTATAGGTGATTTTGAAAGTTAAGAAATATGACAGTATCAGAGATGAGACTCCACCTAAGCCAACAAATTGACAAATTAAAACTGAATCTTACAATCTTCAATATTTAGAGGTCAATCAGAGGAAGAGGAGCCCTAAGAATGAATAAAAATTAAAAAGATTATATATATATATATATATATATATATATATATAATTGCTTATTTTTTTGTGGTTCTGAATATTGAACCCAGAACCTCACATGTGGGAGGCAAGTGCTCTGCCACTGAGCCACAACCCCAGCCCAAAATTAAATATGAAAAGAAAAAATTAACTTGTTATAGTTAGACAAGGCAGATCAACATGAAGGCTTCCATCTATCTAAAAATATTTGGATAGAATTTAATGAAATTTTCACATCTAAAGATTATAGCTGGTAAGTTGCCTGGGAGCAAACTAATTGAAAAAACTGCTTGGAAACTTTGTGAAGAACTTTAACTGTGTTAATAATATGTAATCATATATGTAGCCTCTGAGAAGGGACACTAAGAAAATATTCTGAAATGCAACAAATTTCCTACCAGTGCCATTATAATAATGTTATTTCTAGGAGAAAAAAAAACCTACACATAACTCTACAGTTAATCACTATAGGAAAAAGCAATTAAACTGGCCCACTACTTAACTGAATGCTATACACACAATTGAAGAATTTTGACACTTTTAAAGTTATAAATATTTGTATGTCAAATGAAAATTATGTCTGAATTTACTTCTTTATATTTTCTATGTTTGAAATAAATTTGTACTAGAATGAGAATTACTGCAAAGCTAAAAATAAATCTAGTTTCAAAAAAATTTAAATTTATCACATAATATTAATAATGCTTACAGGCTTGGAATGTGGCTCACTGGTAGAGCTGGTAGAATGCTAGAGCTGCTTAGCAAGCATGTGGCCCTGGATTGGATCCTCAGCACCAAAAATAATAATAATAATCAATTTTATAAATAATTTATATGATTTTGTTGAAAATCACCATTATTTCTATTTCATGTGAAAAATATATTTTTTCTTAGATTCTGGTAGATATAAAACTACTAGAATTTCAATGGTAAAATGACTTTAGTATCTAAGTGAGAAATTTATTCAGAAATGAAAATACATCTTTTGTTTTTACTTATACTTCCACTACAAGAAGCATATCTGAAATAAATAATTAGATAAGTATTTAAAACTATCTATGTTAAAATTATGTCTCAATATTTTGTTAGTACACCATTTGCAAATAAATGTAAATATTCATCCAAATAAGTGTAGCTACATTCAATAAAATGTAATCCATCCATTATACAAAAAGACACTCAATATATACAGAAAGAACAGTAGTTCCCACTCTAATACTGATCTGAATAATGAAAGATCATAAGTACATTTTATTCTTACTGAATACTATATGGTAGGAATATCCCAGGAAATTACTGACCTTCAAGTATATCTTTTTGTTTTTTCTGACCTTCAAATATATCTTGATGTCAAGTAATAAAATACTTTCCATTTATCAACACACTGTAATTTATATGATCATTTTTCAATTGTTGGTCAGTTAGAAGATACACATGAAGTCTCTATGCACACAGTCTCCATTAACCTTAGAGTGAAGTTGAATGGATAAAAAAAGTATTATATAAAATATTTTCCTATCATCCCTTCTCCCAAAAAGCAAAACCCACATCATTAAGCACAGGAAAAAAGAAACCACATATTTATCACTGGGAATATGAAAGGTTAGTCACATGATTCTTTCACATAAGATAAAAAGTCTCCTTAATTATGCAGAAAGACCTTGATTTTTCCATAATAAAATGCCATAATTATTGATACAATCAATAGAAATGCATTAACATTTCAGAGAATGGGAGTCTGAGATTAATAAGCCAGTGTGGTTGACTACTGGTTGAATTCTTGTGGAATTCTCTCACCGGTTTGTAGATGGCTGCCACCTTGCATTGGACTCATGGTCTCTTCTTTGTGAAGGTACTAAGAGGGAGAACCAAGGAGAGCAAGTTCATTAATCTTTTCTTAGAAGGGCACTAATCCTGTCATGAGGTTCCTGCCCTCATGATCTAATCCAACCCCTTCCCCAAAGCACTATCTATAAATGGGAATTTAAGCCTCAACATAGTAGTTTGGAGGGGACATAAGTGAGTCCATAGCTGTCCTAAAGGCTACAATATTTTCTTTGTGAGATTGTCTGTCTTATGTATCAACTCTTTATTATGTATTTGTGGAATATTTCTATATTGAGCAGATAAAGGAACATATAATTAATGTTTTTAAAAATGCCATTTAAAATGTTATTATTCATTATTCAAAAAAATATTACATTCAAAAAGTGATATTTAAGCTGTGTAAATTTTTTGGTGAATAGTCAAATACCAGGTATGGAATAATTAGGTAATAAGTATAATTATACTTAATTATGCAGTTTTTTACATTAATGCAAATATATGCTTTTAATTCATGATTATGTAATATAAGGAATTAAAAAGTTTTAATTTGTTAAAATAAAAAAGTAAATTGCATTACTCTAAAGGTAGAAGCCAAACTTTGGAAATTGAGATTACTTTTTCTTAATCTCTGGACTTTAAGTATTAGTATAATTTCAGATTTAAATGAACAAATTTGATATTATGGAAAAATTTATCAGTCTCAAAGCATGATAAAATTTATAAACATGAGATTAAAATTACTACTAGAAAATTCTAAATCCTATTTATTTTATAGGTGCATCTGAACAAAATTTTGCTTGATTCTATCTCCTAGCCTATCCCTCATTATTCAAAAAATGTTTAATTTATTTTTGAATAGGACTTAGAATCAGAAGAGGGATGGTAATTGAAGAAGGAAAATTCTGCTTGCGTATTTTATGTCTAAAATATTTACTGGGTTGCCTCTATGTATGTAAGGAAGTTAATTTCTAACCAACATACATGAAACATGTTGCAGACATAATTTTCCACTTAGGGTATCACTGGTTTGTAAATAAGCTTCAGATTTTGAGAACTTGCTCTGCATAGCTCTTTTAGTACATGTCTGCATTCCCTTGTTTGTAGCTGCTCAGGCTTTTCCAAGAACTAAAGTCCACATAGGTAATCAGATAGGTTTCCAAAAAATCTAATTCTCACAATGGTCCTTCCCACTGGTGATCCAGAACCTACTACATCAATGAGAAGTTTTCATTGAAATCCCCTTAAACCAGCTTCAACTGTGAAGATTTCCTGTTGTATAGGGATTGGCAGGCTCTAAAAAGACTTCAAAGAGTGATGACAGAACAGCTCACAGTTTAAATCCGTCATGATCTTAACTCAAGTACACATAGATGTATCATTCTATGCCGCAGTCTGGCTTGGCACAAAATCATGAGCCACTCAAGCAGGAACAAACTTTATTTCTGAACTCCACCAGCACACTCCACACATGCTCCCGGGAGAAAATGCCGAACCATGCCATGTGGCTCCTCCCGGGACACCCTCCTCCAACAGGAAATCCCTCCTCCGGAATTCCCTTCTACCGCACTTCCCCAACCAATGGGAACTCTCCTGGAGTCCCACCAGACCTCCAAAGTAGCAGGCCTAGGCAGACAGCAGGGGTCTAATCTCCAATTGAATGCACATCTTAACATAATCATTATCATCTCAATGGCTTGCTGGTGTCACTTTTCAACCAAAAATGCCAGGGATCATTCCTACTTGGCTATGGCTCTCAGCAATTCTAGAAACACAAGGAAACAGACCACTTAGAGCTTGAATAATAGAGCAGAACCCAATAAAATAAAACTGCCTTAAAATTTTCCTTTAAAGATATTTCAGAGTTGTAGAAAATCATACAAATGCTTATGTACGTGTATCCTAACACTTGGGAGCAGTGGAAATGTCACAGGATATGAGTGAAATAAGTCGTACACCAATTAGTAAGGGTTTTAAAGAAACAGTTTCATGAGTGAGAATTGGAAGGCTTTGTATTTTATCTCTATCTCAGAGTACAATCTGGATTCATTAAATATTACTGACATCATGAGTGTATCTGGCTTTTCATTTTGTTCCACCATAATTTCCATTAAAGTGAGAGACAGCTGGTAATCATTGGAATTCAATATGTTCGAGCAATGTAGTTTTATGAAATTTAACCTTTCAGAGCTATGGTTTCCTCAACTGTAAAAGAAAATAGCAATGATTATTTTGTAAATTGTTATAAAAATTAACATAATAAAATTAGTACTATTAGGGCTGGGGCTGTAGCTCAGTGGCAGAGTATTTGCCTAGCACTTGTGAGGCACTGGGTTTGATCCTCATCACCACATAAAATACACAAATAAAATAAAGGCATGTGTTTATTTGTATAAAAATTAGAATTTGACTAAATTGTTAAATTAACCTTTTTAAATTATATAAATTTATATACATTCCATACCATATTCTCTCCTCAAAATAGTTGTAGTATAAAATAAATAAAATATAAATGTTTTAATATAATGTGCTCTTTTCTATTAAGGAGGCTATCTTTTAACATTATTTATTGCCCTTAAATTTATAATGTCTTAAAAGAACACGGTATTATATTTTAAACAGTTTATTTTAATATAATAATATTTACAAAATTATAATTATTGAACTATCTTGTGTCATTTGGAGAAAAACGTGGGACATTTTGATTGCAACCTCTGCTTTAAGAATTATTATTTCTTTTGTAACTTTCAGTGTAAAAAGGAGCCAAGAACTAGCTGATAACATAGATAGTATATGTATGCGTCTAGCTGAAGTTTTTATTCCTAGAGTTTGAAAAGTAATATATTAAGCATCTATAAATTAGGAGTTATGAACAGGTAGGATGGAATTTTTTTTTTTTATTTTACTCTATTTTCTATCTTGGACCTTACAAAACTCAATTGTAGTGATATTCCCAAATTCATGCGGGTTTAAGAATTAACTCAAGAAAATACCTGTGTCTCAAAGATACTGGAGTATAGGGAGAGAGATTTTTCAGGGTGACAGGATCTCCATTCCATTTGCACGCATGGATACCAGAAGGCACTGAGACCAGATGAAATAGTTTCTGTTATCTCCAAACGTGCAGAATGATTGCCCAGTTGGGCTTTTCAGACTGTTGAAAAGACTAGTGCAACCTAACTTCCTCCTCCATAAAACAGCCTCCTCATTTGAGTGCTCTGTGAAAACCAGAGGGACATGATCTCCTTTTGGTATCCAAACATCCTTTTCTAGCAATAGCCCTTCAGTGTTTTCAATTCCAGTTGAAATGAAAACTGATCATATGTGAGAAGCATCAAATAGGAGAATACCATATGTGAATTGATAGCATATATTTCACACTCTAAGCTTTGTATAATTTAATGATAATTATCAAGAAAAATCACACTAAAAGTGTTTACAATCTCATTTAACCTTTGTAAATTATCTAACAGATACAAAGCCTTATGTGATATCAGAGAAAGGTAAAAACAGTATATTTAAACATGTTACTTTAATATTATAATTACAATCCACTGCTGCTGGTAGGCACTGGGATTTATTTAATTATCCACTGAGAAATAAAAACTTAGTGAAAGTTAATGTGAATTTTAAAAATTCTGTGTAAATATTTTTTCCATCTTTAGGAATTACTGATTATACTAAAAATATAATGATGGACCATGTGTATAGCTCAGTGGTAGAACACCTGCTAGGATGCAAGAGGGCCTATGTTTGATGCCCAGTACGGAAAAAAATTATATAGATATAGGTGTGTGTGTGTGTGTGTGTGTGTGTGTGTGTGAGAGAGAGAGAGAGAGAGAGAGAGAGAGAGAGAGAGAGAGAGAGAAAACACACACACACACACACACACATACATTTTTTTTAATTTCTCTAAGAATTTTCAAACTAATAGTCCATCTAAAATATATGTATTGATACACACACACACACACACACACACACACACACACACACACTCATTTATATACCTGTATTATTGTTACCACTGTTGACCGGTGACGAGTTCTTGCTCCCCGATGTTGAAGAATAACACCAAAGAAGCACGCCAAGGCAAGGTCAGAGTAGAAATTATAAGTTTATTAAAGGACAGCAGAAAAGACTTCTCCCGGAGGAAGAAGGGGACCCAGGAGGTGGAATCCGTTGAAGTGCGGTTGTTTCCCCTTTTTATAGTTTTGGTGATGGAATGTAGGTGGGAAGGCCCGAGGGGTGGGACACAGGTGGGCCTAATTATCACCTTTTGGGATGGGATTATCACTTCTCTGGGATGGGCTATTTCCAAATCTGTTGGGGCTGTTGGTTAACACTTCTTTGAGGTGGACTTTGGCCTAGGGCCTTTTCAGGACTTCATAAACATTCCATGAGTTGTCCTGTTTTCCCTGAGTCATTCTCAGCATGGCCTCCATTTTAGATTTCACTCGGTATTAGACCCGATTTACCTAACTACACTGACTACCTAACTTTAAATCTGGCTTCATTATGCATATATATGATGTCAACTACTAATACCATCATGGTTACATTAATTTAATGTGGATAATTTTTTAATGAGGGTTAATATCTTTTAATAATTATATACATTCTTCCTATGTACCACTTGGTTATATTAGAAGAAGAAGAAGGAAATCATACGAAATATTCTCTGGATTTCTGCACTGAAAATATTATTTATGATACATTTTAATATGTTTCTTGTAATTTTGAATAGTCTATTATTTATAATGTGATACATTGTTTCAGAATTCAAAGTAAAAACACTGAACATGAGGAATCTATTTTTTATTTAATCCATGAATTCAAATTAATAAAACTAATATTGTTCTGTGAATATGCTTAGTTTCACAAAATGTCCAAATGCTAACATGCTTAAATCTTATAAAACATAAAATTTCATCATTTTTCCACTGAGCACATTTTGGAGAGCAGAAATTGAAGGCAAGTCCAAATCAAGGTAATCATTTGTTGCCTGTAGTCTGTAAGAATAAATGAAAAGGAACTCTAGTGCCCAGCGTTTTGCTAGCATGTTGTTCTCTACAATATTTTAATAAAACAAGCGTAAGATTGACCACGTGCTCTTCATCTAATTTTCAAATTTGAGGCTTCAGAGACCAAATAAGCACCAGTGGCAGCATCAGTAGTGAATACATCCTCCCAATGAGCCCTATAGTTCAGTAAATTACCCACACAGTTCTCTGTAACACTGCTGTAAAATTAGCTGAGAAATAGGTGATACCAAGAGTAGGTCATTCTAGTGATTGACAGGGAACCTTCCTACAACTATGTATGTCATAGGATTCCCTGCATTAGGTAAGTGTCCCACCCCCACCCCATCTATGTTTGATTTCCTCTGGAAAGGCTGAGAGTATCCAGGAGCCAATGTTTTCAGAGCCTCTTTTATGAACTCATGACTCTGATCTTTTGCTATTTCTGTGGTATTACCAAAAGCCACACCTTGGCTTTTTCTCCTAGAGTCTATTTTACTGATAGTGGATCTCTTAATTTTCAAAATATTTGCACTTTTGAAAGTTGAGATTTTTCCAAATCACCTGATTATGGTTTCTTCTTATTTAAATAGTCTCCCCCTACTTATCTCTTTCATCTTGCAGTTTCCTCTAAGCATCAAAAACAAACAAACAAACAAACAAGCAAAAATCTGCAACTTCAACATTTTGTTTGGAAATCTGCTAAGCTAAGTGTACATTTTTATCATTTATAAATTCTACTTTCCACATAAATACAGGACACAACTGTGCTGAGATTTTGTCACTATACGACAGTGATCTCTTTCTTCCAATTTCCAATAATATGCACTTCATTTTCTCCTGAATCTTCAACAAGAGCACTTTTAACACCCATTTATTAACTATCTATGAATCATAATTTAGATATTATCTAAAGCAATATATGTTTTCTTTATAATGGTCCTCACTAGCATAATCATTAACATCCATATTTCAACTAACAATATGTTGATTTTTTTTTCCTCACCCCCATTTTTCCAGCTTCTATTCTAAATCAAATTTCAAAGTCATTTCCACATTTTAGGATATTTATTTCGCTAACATCCCACTCTCAGGTACCAAAATCTTCATTAGTATTTAATTTCTGCCTTCACAAATTAATACAAACCAATTGGCTTGATTTATTATTAACACAAATTTATTATTTTACAGTTGAGAAGTTCAGAAATCTAACAGGAGACTCACCAGGCTAACATAAGGATTCTTGTACTATCTAGTTAGACAATTTTACTTAGCTTTTCCAACTTCTAAAGGCTACCTGCTTTCCTGAGCCAGGTCATGGCCCTCTTTATCCATCTTCAAAGTCATCAATATCAGGCCAAGATAGTTGATACTATCTCTGGTTCTTTCTCTCTCAAGGTTTTTCTACTTTTAAAGATCCTAATATTTACATTGTTCCACCCAGATAATTGGGAATAATTTCCTCATGTTAAGGTAAAATGAATAACAATTTCAGTTTGTATTATGAACTTAATTACTTTTTGTTATGAAACTAATATATTAACATGTTTTGTAGATTACAATGTAGATGTTCAAGAGTATACATGGGGAATTAGGGTCATTATTCTGACTATTTTATCTGGAATCATTAGTTCAGGAATATTCAAATCACAAGATTCAAATCACCACAGAATTCATCAGGGACATCATAGATTTTGCCCAACTCTGTGGAAAACTTCTGGGTAGCTAGCAGAATGAGGTCTATGGAAAAATCCTTTATAAACCTTAGTGGAACATCTATCATTTCCTAACATCAAGATTAGGCACCTTGTCTGGAAGTCAGTCAAATCTTTTGCTACTTGGTAAAAGTGGCCCATTGTAACAAATCCCCACCACAATAGAATGCATTTCGATATGTAAGTCATGGCTTATTGATTTTTTACAAAAAAACGATGTCCAGATCTATATTCTACGAGATGTGATTTCTAAAAGAAATAATTATCAATGGCCTAACTGCCTGATATTAATGACTATAAATGACATAAGTCCAACTTAATTTAGGAAATTCAATTTTGTTTTTAACAGGGACCAAACATGTGGATATTGTTGGCTTACACATTTGGTAAAGCTTTAACTGGAAGTATACCAATGTGTTATGTAGGTAACAGCATAATCCTCATAATCATTTATGAACTGATTTGATTTTATTTAAATGCACATACGTGGGCTGGGGATGTGGCTCAAGCGGTAACGCGCTCGCCTGGCGTGCGTGCGGCCCGGGTTCGATCCTCAGTACCACATACAAACGAAGATGTTGTGTCCGCCAAGAACTAAGAAAAAATAAATAAATGTTAAAATTCTCTCTCTCTCTCTGTCACTCTCTCTTTAAAAAAAAAAATGCACATACGTGCATATTTTTCCATCCTCAGTACTTTATGAAATATATGAAAAGACTAATGCAGTTACAGTTATTATGGTGTTTCATGATGCGGAAGCATATCTCCTTCACATAACATTAGAGACATACAAAGCTGAGAATCTCTGATTTTAAAATGCAAAACTTCTTTCTCTCTCATTTAGGGAAAAATTCTGTGGTACTATTGTGCCTGCAGTTCAAGATTTGGCTTCTTCTACTCTCACGAAACTCCACTTTTCTCAGATTAAATTCTTCCACACAACTCTCACACAAGCATGTACATCAATCAATTCCCAATATACACTATGAAGCAAGATACATAGTTGTGCAGGAAACTCCCCCAAGAACTTTATATGGTGGTGACTGGTACTCACCAGTGCTTACTTTGAAGTAGTCATTACAGTTCCCGACAGTACATCCATGGAGAGTGTGTTTGTGCTTGTTTCTTGATTATTTTTGTTTACCTATAAACCAAATGACACTTGAAGCAGTTGAGGTAGGAGGTAAGAAAATATGTTTCTCTGTTATTTCATTTTCTGCTTTCCTTTTCTTGACCTAAACAGAGAAGCATTCAAATCTCATATGTAAAGATGCTCTCCAAAGTCTCTCCTGGAGAATTCCCCAAAACCAAATGAAAGTAAGACACTCAAATTCTGCAAATATGGACAGTGTGTGATAAGATTGAAAATACTGTTTCTTTTTCTTTAATGTCTTTACTAATTGTCATTTTTACACATTTAGCTCAAGATCATAAGGACTTATTAAATTAATAGTGACAACTTATATTTTTGACATGCTAATCCCTTACCATAAAGGAAATTAGTTTTTTTTCCTAGTAGATATTATTTTTCTGAATGATGTCAGTCAAGGAAAAGAAAAAAAATGTATCTACCTACATAATTAATTTTATAATTTGGGATACCTGAAATCCATCTATAGATTGGGAGGGAACACAAGCTTTACCCCATTACTGAGGAAACCACATGAATACATGCAGCTTAACAGTATAGTGACATATCATTCAGAATATCATAATTTTCTACTTATCTGTTAATTCTTATTGTATTTACAATGATGAAAATCTTTGAAGCTAATATCAATTTCAGTTGGAAGGGATGATGATGCCACATCAGATATTTTAACAAAAATAAATAAGTTGGGATGAGGATTTATAGCTGTCTTCTTCAGTGCCAAATATAAAAATTAAAGTTGTTTTAGATCAGCTTTACAAACTGTGTGAAAATTAGTTTAAAACTTTCAGGCATTAAAAAACAGAAAACAAGAAGCAGATGGGCCTACACTTCTTTAGAGAAGAGCTGTCTGTTTCTCCTTATGATCAACAGAAAAGCAAGAAAGGAAAATGGAACAGAACACCCAAGATTTCACACGATTGCTACACATTGCCATTTATTCATTAGATAGACAAATATATCCATATTAGAACATTCACTCTTATTCAATATGTTCATACCATCATGTTTGAGAGCTTGATTTTTATATCTGATTAAATTGTTTAGCTTATACTTAAATTATTCAGGGTGAATACTGACCTAAATTTTGCTGATAGTCTAAATTTTATGATATACTTATGGTAAAATCTATAGTGTAATAAATATAAGAATCACTCAAAGGCATACCCACCTTTATAAGTGTATAACCTGCTTATAAAAATTATGAAACCCTATTTTTTCCAGTAATAACTCATTTTTAATGCTCCAACTTCCTTATTGTGGTAGAAACACCTGTCTTCAATATTGATGAAAAACTTTTTGGTAAAAGTATTCAATCTGAGGGAATTTGATACTTTAACTAAAGATTTTAAATTAATGAAATTGTGGAAAGAACAAAAATATTTTTTAAGATTTATTTATTCTTGATACTTCCAACATGGCCCCAATGAAGTAAATGCTGACCATGCAGGTAGTAAATGTAGATGTATGTACGTTCCACTTAGTGAAGAATTGCTCTCCATTCCCCATCACACTCACACAAACTGTAGGAATTCATCATGTCATCATCTTCTGGTTTCTAGATTATCACTGGCATGTTATTTCTCAGATCACATTCCTTCTGCATCTTTGTTCATGCTGACAGCTTATGCAATTTTCTCCATCTCATTCTGGTGTACTATCTCACCGACAAAGGACATATGTTCCTGAGACGTTTATAAAACACATTAATGTCAAAAAAATCGTACTTTTCTCATCTAATTATATTACAAAAACGTTTTCTTATAGAAATGATTTTATTCCAAGCTAGAATGTTTACTTTACATTTTTATTATTTCATGTCAGAAGAATTTGATCACTACTAATACATGTCAACATACAGTATCTTTCAAGAAACTATAATTATCTCATTTGGAGGACTTATTAAATATTCCCATGTAAGTATTACAATTAATTCTCTGCAATAAACTGGATTTTTACATTTTCACAAAAGCTCTAATATTTTCTTTAATCTCTCAAATCTGTTTTCCCTCTTTCCTCTGTTTACATTGCTTTGCTCAGGAACTCACAATCCCCTTTTTGGATGGATGCAATAGCCTCTAACTGATTTCTAGCCTTCAACCTTATCAAGTTTCCAACTTAAGGGCTGGAGTTGTGGATCAGCGGTAGAGCACTGGTCTAGCACAGGCAAGGCCCTGAGTTCAATCCTCAGCATCACATAAAAATAAAATAAAGGTAAAAATAAAAAATTCTCCAACTTAATATGGCTTCTGAAGTGGGTTTTTGAAACACACAAAGCACATTGATTTGATGTATTTTTTTAAGCTTTCTATGTACCCATGACAGTGTCTTCTATATTGTGTTTCATAGGATGTCAACTGAAATCCAGAGTGGAATTCCTAGGAAACATATAAAAGTTATTGATACAAATAGGTTTAGGAAGTTGTGGATACAACTGTTTTCATTACTGTATGCCTATTGGAGTATTTTGAAGTTACAGACATTTTGGACATAGAACAGAACAGAATGGCATGTGGCATTTATATTTGTAAATTCTGGGGCATAGGTGGAGAGGAACATAAATGGCTACAAACACAATTTGAAAAATGCTGAGGGCTGGGATTGTGGCTCAGTGGTAAAGCGCTCGCCTAGCACGTGCGAGGCCCTGGGTTCTATCCTTAGCACCACATAAAAATAAATAAAATAAAATAAAGATATTGGGTCAAGTTACAACTAAAAAGCAAATATTAAATTAAAAAAAAAAAAAACCGCTGAGCCAATGAAACAGTTTTAAACTCTCATGTGTGGCTATTAAATCTGGCTACCTCTAAAATCTGACTGGTAGACTCTGCCTTTTGTGGTAATTCCTGGTGCACTTGCAGGGCCTCCATTGTTACCAGACCTGCTGTTATACTTGCCCATCAGACACCATACTCCTTCCCCATTCCCTGGAATCTCCTTGGAACTAATTCTCTTTGATCCAGTGTTTCTCCCTTCTGTTCTTTTAGATCATTTGAGAAATCTCCAGATCCCTACAAATGAAGCCCTAATATCTGTTTTCATACCTGTCACTGATTCTGAAAGAATAGTTTTACTGAGAAATTTTGTACCGATTTTCCAAACAGGGTTCCCTTCAGCACTGGGCCAGCATGCTCACTGAGGTTCTATTACAGCACCCTTCACACTACAGTCAGTGTACCTGCTTGCAGGCTTTGTCACTAAATCAGAGCTATTATTATTGGAGTCTGTATTTTTGTACAATATTACTAATCTGACATAGATACAGTATTCAGTAAGTATTTACTAAATAGAAAAAAAAATGGTCTAACACTGGATTTTAAGTTCCTGTAAAGGTGTGCAATTTATATATGTTTATTATTTTGTGTTATAATAGAAGAGCAAAAAAAAATCATGCTTGCAAATAATTGCTATCATCACAAACATAAGATGATTTAAAACAGGAAAATTAGAAAACATCATTAAAATTTTGACAATTGCATGGGTATAAATTACATCTTTTGTATTTGAAATAAGAATATAAAGAAGACAAACCTGGGAGGCCTAAATTAATAATCATAAGTTCTGAAATACTATAAATCATTTGAGCTTTGTAAAGATAGATTAAACAAAAACTCAGCAACTTGTGTAACAGTCTTTAGCATAATGAGATGAAAATCACTGTATGGAAGATTATGTATGAAATAGATGATTTCTTTTGCCAAAAGCACAGTGTATGTTTAGGAGAACAGCTAGCAACAGAAAAGGCCAGGAAAAATAATTCTCAAAGAGAAAATTGACTTTACATGTAAACAACAAGTCTGTGGATAACTCATCAATACTTGGAGCAACACTCTTTAAAAATCTACTTACAGAAAGCAATGGCAAGAAACAATAAGCATTATTTAAGTAAAAGTAAAATCCATCATACTAATTAAAATTAAGATTTCAATGCACAGATCAACAATCAAGCGGTGTGCACATAACCCAGTTCAACAATAGTGAACATTAAATTTCCATCCAAAATCTGTTCTTTTCTTCCTCCCTTTTAGCAAAATCCTACATTTGGGGGTGGCACTGTGTTACACCTACAAATTGTTTCCATCTTCTTTAGCAGAACCAAGTTGTGACCAATAAGATACATGTGGAAATTTTGGACCAGCCTTCTGAAAAGTTCTCTATTAGGACCTGAATTCACTTTCTGCCATTCATGGAGGCATGATGGCTGGAGCTGAAGTGACAACCAATGACAATGAGGTGGTCTTGAGGTTGGAAGACATTTGCCAAGTAAGACAGAGAGAGGTTAGATAGTCCAGGAGTTAGGGAATCATGGAGTCCTATAATCTACTCTATACTATCTACTTTGGGATGTTTTTACTTTATTTCACTAATCTCATTTTCCTCTTATGACTGTTGCTAGTAAGAAAATAGAATTCCAAATTAAATTGCAATGTTGGTTTTTGAATGACAATTTTCTAACAGATTCCATTTGGTTATTCTTCCCAGAAGTAAGTGCCCAAATGACTTTCCTAAACATGTGGAAGGGGAACCTAGAGAGTTGGAAATTAGCATTGCCTGACTTTTCTGAATGACTGACATCCCAAATGGCCCTACTTTTCAGAGAAAACCCAACCAGCACTCATGAGTTGCATTGAGATATGTACAAATTTTTTCTAGTACTGAAGTAAAAGTTACCCTGTGGTAAATTAATTAGGGAGTTTCAAAATGTAGAATAACTTATTCATGGGCACATTTGTCTAAATCATTTGATATAAGAGGCATTCTTTGTGAGCCTGAAATTTGATCAAGGTGACCTAAGAATGCTTTTAGGAAGGCACAACTACATTTGACTGTAACTAAGGAAACACACATTAAAATGATTACATTTAACTGTGTTCAAAGAGTTTGAAGAATATATAAAGGAACCAGAAAAAAGACTAAAAAAATGGGGACTCAGATAAAATGTGATAATGTCCTTAGGCTTAGTCAGATTAGAATATACCTAATTTGAATAAACAAATTTGTATTTTTCATGAGCTTTATTATCATCAGTGCAGTTCTGACACTTAGGTTATAATGAACTCACAAAAATAGCATCACTCTATTGGTATATGTTTGATGGACCAGCTGGCAATCCTCATGTGATTTCTATAAGGGCCACTAGCATTCAGGTTCCTTAAATATATCAGCCCTAATGCAGGACTATCTTTGTCCAATACTCACCATAAGTCAGTAATATTCAAAGTACAACTTACATTAGGAATACAATATATAGAAAGTTATTCCAAAACCCATGTATGGACTATCATATATAGGAAGTGTTTTGTCATTATCATTCTTGATTTCAATAGATATCTTTTCTAATTGATCCTTTTCTTATTACCTTTCTTAACAGCTTTATTGTTTCTCTTATAAAAAGCAGAGGTTTCTCTAAGGTTCAATACTTTCTGCCCACTATAGTTTTCACTCTAATGAAAAAGTCTCCCAATGAGCAACAACTTGATTTCTTACTCCCTAGTGCAATAAAATTCCTCCAGAGTTGCTGTACTTGTATTCATTTCTCCTATTCTGTTTTATCTCTTCCAACCCAACTTTCCCTCATCTCTCCACAAAAGGGCTATAGAAGTCTCACCAATACTGTCCATGCTGCTAAACACAAACATCAATGCTCTGTCTTCACCTTACTTAGACTTTCATCAGATCTCTATGCTGATGATCACTCCTTCAGCGGTGCACATCAGAATCTTATTTTCCAGAACTCCATGCATTTTGGCTCAGTGATTCCTTCTTCAGTACTTGTACTTTCTCACCCTCTCTCCAACATATCTGACTGGTGTACCCAAAGCTTAGTTTTTATCTTTTTTTCTCTATAAATATTCATTCCTTTGGTATTCCAGAGATGTCCATATCATCCAAATGACCAAAAATTTCAATATTTTTGGTCTCAAATCTAGACCTCACTTTATAATTCCCCAAACTGCTTACTTGATATGTGTACTAGGATGTATTATATCCATCTCAGATATTACCTATAGAGACAGAACTTTAATTTTCATCCAAACCAAGTGCCACAAGACTTCTTTTTTTTTCTCCGTTGATGAAAAAGAAATTCTTCCCCCCAAAATAAATAACTAAATAACCATTGGATACATCATTGATTTCTTCCTTTCTTTCAAGAAGCACATAGATTTTTTAGGAATTCTTCTCTCTCTACTGTCAAAATATATTAAATTTGACCACTTCTCACTACCAGGAGTATTCCTACCTTTTGTATAAGACAGGGCATTCTCTTACAAGTTTTCTCAGTAGCCTCCTGACTGCTGTCTTACATTCCTTCCTGTCTCACTACATATTCCGCAATAATCAAATGCCAATGACTTTTTACAAGTAAGTCAATTCATGTCAAAGCACTCTCATGGTTCTCTTTTCTATTAGACTAAAAGTCTGACAGAACTATCTGGTTGGGACATTAGTTTCCGTCTCTGATCTTATCTCCTACTTCTCTTTCAACCACTCTGAGGTTTTGCTGTACCTTGAATGTACCAGATTGCCTTCCCTTTGTGGAGTTGTTTGCATTTACTTATCTCCTTTTTATCCCATTATCTGCTTCTCCATATTCATATATCTGTTCAAATGCCAGTTTCTTAAAGAATCCTACCCACTACGGTTTGTAATTTATAATTATCAACTCCTTCCACTTCATTTTTTCCCCAAACCCTAATTTTCCCTTTCTGTTTTCAACAAAGCTCTCCCAACAAAATAAAATTTTGCCTGCTGATCCCTTGAGTAGTGTTGAGTGTCCTCTCTGCACTTCAACACTTCAATAGAAAGAAACTTTGTCCATTCAATGCAGCAGCCTGGTGCCTAGGATGGTCATGCCACATAGCAACTGCGCAGTAAATACTACCTGGATAAATGAGTGGATGACATTCTTTGCCTTGGTTACTGTTGTCACTCAATAATGACCACTTAGTGTTTTCCTTTCCGCACAAACCTCACATTCTCTGATATTTTTTCCTCATTCAAAAAACAGATACATCCCAGCAAACCAAAAGCCAGAAACAAATTATTACTCAATACTAAGCAGGCATGAATAATAAGAAGAAATCACTGACAAAAATCTAATGAAGGGAAACAAACTGTTAACGGTACAAACACAGAAGCTGATATCATCACATTTCTGCCAATCAATACTTGTGAAAACATGCATGACTTGCTTCAACTCTCTGTGCATTGTCTTCTTCATTTGCAAAATAGAAACAATAGCACCTACCTCATTAGGTTATGAAAATTAAACATTCTTGTATGTGAAGTAAGTTTAGCTTAGCATATAGTAGGTACACTATGTATGTACATTTTAAAGATATGGGATAAGAATAAAAGGCAGCAAGATCTTTTTCTCTTTAAGTATGACCTAAAGTTCTCAGAACCATTAATCCAGGATTTTTATTTTTGCTTGTCCCTGAACAGTCTCTGTGACCTTGAGTGACTCACTTTAAGTGCTCAGACCTTGGTTTTCTTATCAATAAAATGAAGGAATTGATCTATATAACTTCCGAAATCCCTAACAGCACCAAAGGTTCATGCTTTTCTGAAGGCTCGGTAAGTAGGTAAAGTTGTCACACCAGAATCAGTCCTTGGCCATGGAGCACAACAGGTCTGAGATGATATTTCTTCTCACATTGATGTTTATGGCTTTATTTGGTGGAAAGATGAGATTTGTGCCTCTATACTGATCAGGAGATAGAAATGTAGCTGATGCTCATCATCATCCTTGGTGTGCTCTTTATCTTCCACATTTTTGGATGGTAAGACTTCTTGAAAGAAAGTACAAGGCAAATGAACTAGTAAGACAAGGACAAAGATAATAACATAAGAAGTCAAATTTAGTGCAATTGCCAACAGGAATGACAAGGGTGCTGATGATGAGAATACCTGTCAGATATGCAGGTACATTCCTGATGAATATTAGGTTCAAGAAAGATTAATTGAAAAAGACTAGACCAAGGAAAAATAAGAAGTTAATATTGTATCACTTCAGGAACAATGAGAAATTTAAAATGCTTGAGCTCCTTCAAAAATGTTGTGACTCACAAAACAGTCTAAAACATATTCCACCACTTTGAGCCACCAAAAATGTGCTGCAACTTCTTTAAAGATGACTTGAGAATGTCCCTTAACAGAGGATAGTGGAGATGCTTCAATGGAAATGTTTGTTTTCATCACTTGGTATTAGAAAACCTATTTGGTTCTCAGTAAAAATGATTTTATTGGCAACTTCATTAAATTCTGCACATTTATTTTTCTGGCAGCATGATTCTAGAAAGGCAGAGGCCTCCTAGAACTATATTCTGCTTCCTGTACTCATTTCTACTCCCTTACACTGTAAAGTACTAGCAGCTTGAATACATCTGAGCCTTCAACAGCTGATGCTCCTGTACCCTCTGCCACTTGGCTTCTTGTTCCTGGCAGCTCACACTGGCACTCATGGTCCCCGCTGTTTCTAGGCTCAGAGGAGTAAATGCATATTGCAGAGTTGTTAAGAAGGCAGGGTCTAGTGCCAGAATACTGGGATTTGGACCCCTACTCTGAAACTTATTAGGTGTGTGTGACTTTGGGCAATATACACAACATCTTTATGCCTCAGTTTTCTTGTCTATAAAATTGAGATAATTATAGTAACTAATTCATGTGATTGTTGTGGGGATTAAATATGTTCATGGTCCATATTAAGTACTTAGCAAGTACATACTATGATTTAAGGTTCAGGTAATTTACTCATACCAAAATATTTCATAGAAACCTGAGATTTCTATTGAAGGCTTCTTATATAGTCTAGAAAAAGTGTTTTAATTATTAACACACCATGAATAAGGATGGCACCAGAATTCTCAAAATGCATGTTGTGTAGTTTCTTATTATTCAATATACCACTCTATTAACTAGTAGCTTCTGCCGTATCAATGATTCTTGTGATTTTAAATTATTTTCATTGTAACACATGCACAACTGAATCTTCACCCCCAAACTGTTGCTTTTAAATTGCAAAACTGTTTTGAATATAATGATTCTGCATTTTTGTATTTATCTACATACAGTTTAAAAATAAACCTATTTTCAATGATTGTCATTAATAACATTCAACTTCAACGGTTGTGCTTATACTTAAGAAATACTTTAAAATAAACACATTATTTATAACAGAACTCTGCCAAGGTGGCTGCACTGATTTTTGGTAATGGAAGGCAGTTCTCAACCTTTGTGCCTATGATGAAATGTAAAAGAAGACTAGATGCATTTGACACTCACTGGGATATTCACGGTCATCCTAATATATGAAGGACAAGATGGTCACCTAGAAAAGCTCATTAACTCCTTCTAGCCATTAATTCTAGTAGGTACCAAACCAGAGCCAATTTTTCCAGTTCAGGATATGGACACTATTTTTTAAGTCCTGGGATTTATAAACCACTCTTAAGAGTTGGTATCAAAAAGTAAAGACCTGGAGCATTTTCATGGTCAGAACAGTGATTTACTTTTCTCTCCTTGATACTGAAAGTGAAGTTTAGGATAAGACAGTGAATGTTTTACCCCAAATATTTAGGAATCAAAGCTTTCTTGATATTGGTCAGCAAAACTAAGAAGCCAGAAAAAAAATGTTCTAACCTAACAGATTAGGTAGAGTTCCCGAAGCAAGCTAAAGTAACTTCAGTCAAAGTCAAATCAATGTGAATTAATCCTCCCCCATTCAAGTGCATTTCTCTGTCAGAAGCTTAGGGAGAAAGAGACCAAAGAGGTATAAGCCCTTCTTTGATACCATTGCCTTTGGGAAAAGAAACAAAGAATGTTGGTTCACCTCTAATTGGGATTACATCCTATTCAAAAACCAGACTACTTGGATTAGACCATGCCAGTAATAGAAGTAAAACCCAACCCCAAACTGCCACTTCTCCCTAGCTTTGGAGAAGCAGGGGCCAGTGTAAATAAGGCATTATACAGAAGGAGACATCAACAACACCCCACCAGAGGATGAAGCCTTCTTGAGAGAAAGAAAACAAGAAGAGCCAACTTCTTCCCATCTAGTACCAGTAAACAGAGGATAAAATGGAAGGAACTGTACAGTTTATGCCATGTATCTTTTTCCTTTCTGTTCATGAACTCAAGAAATAGTTTCTATCTTTAGGTTCCTCTCATTAACACAAACAGTTCAAAAAGAATCACAACTCACTTTTATCAACTGAGTACAAAAGGCATTCTGTAAAAGGATGACCTGGTTCCAGTTTATAAACATTCTCAAGGAGTATGTCTTCTTACTTGTTCTGTAAATTATATTATACTTACTCTGGTAATTTCAAGGATTTCCATGCTCTGTATCTTGGTAAAAATCCCATTATTTGTCACTAGAATATATTAATACTATTGAAATTAGCATGTGTGTTAACAAACTTTTGGTGGCTGTTAGCAATACATGAGAAAATCATGAGGATTCTAACCAATGCTATGGTTAGAGTCCTCATGATTCAATCACCTTCCTGAAGTCCCTACCTCTGAACACTCCTACATGGATGAGAAACATTTGAGCCTTTGGCAGACATTCCAGATCCATACTATAGAAGCATGTTTTCGTTTGTTTGTTGTTTGTTTTGCTAGTTCTGTAGTTCTTACATACATATGAGAGTGGCTATCATGATAATTATTCTCCTGCTTCATTTCTAGAAATCTGACACAGTGATTAGAACATAAGGGATGCTCAGAAAGTAGATATTGAAGCAGTGAATGAATACTAAATCAGAGCTCTGGCAATGCTAATCTCCTCAAAAACAATTAAGTAGGTCCTTGTGACCTACCATGTGTTTAGTTCTAAGCATAATATTCATATCCTGTAAACTTAGCCCCAAGTCTCCATTGCAAACCTATGTAATGCAATGTCTGCAAAGGATATATTTTAGTTAGACTAAACTATCAATCCATCTAAAATAGATCATCTCATAATAACCTTGTCATTGAATATACAATACTATTACATTGACCTAGACTCCCTTTTCTTCTCTCAACCTTTCAAATTGTATCTATCATTTAAAACAAGTTCAAGTTTCACATAATTTATAGGCAATTCTCCAAAGGGAATAAATTTCTGAGTTTACAAATCATTTGGTTTTAACTATTTTCAGGTGGTTTCATTCTTTAATTTAATAATTTACTGCAAATTCCTATGAGGCATTAAACCAGGTACAGATTTCATTTAGTTACAAATAGTTCTGATCATTATACTCTTTGGCTGGCAGGCAATCTAGATGAGCAAACAAATCCCTATGATACAGAAGCTTTACTAAGTCTAAATACAGTGCTCTAAGCAACCAATGACGAAAGCATTCAACACAAGCTCCAGGGTGTCAGGAAATATTGCCTGGAAGATGTGAAGTCTAGTGGGCCTAGGACTTAATAAATCGTTCCTTAAAATAGTTAATGAGCCCTAAATTATAAGTCTTTTATGCAAATTCTATGCTCAAAAATGTGTACTATCTCCTTATTGTCTACATAATAGTACATATGCAACCAAGGCACCTACAGCTACATTGGAGTCAGTCAAAACAATGGAAACTCAAAAGAGGGGAGGAAGACTAATTGCACCATTAGTGGCCTAGGAAGGGAGAACCTAGCACACTGAGTTAAAGCCATGCTTTCTAACCCTCCTGACCCCCACATTTCTCTCCAATTACAAAAAAGGGAGGGGGGCTTTATTTGACTTTATGTAGAAATAATGTACAAGTTTTTTATTATTGTTTTTTTTTTTTGTTGTTGTTGTTTTTAATTTTCACCAGCAGAAGGTAAGTCCCTACCATGAGAAAGCTGGTGCTATATTCTTTAAGGGTCAAACACAAAGCCTAGATGCTAATCAATTAATTGTGTTGAGTACACTTAAGTATATGATGACAATATGCAAAGGAAAAAAAGTATCAATTTTGAAAGAAAGAAGGTGTTTTTCTTTATGCATGTCAACTGCCATTAATAATTTAAAAAATATCGAATTTACTTTCTGTCTCCTCCAGGAATTTTATTTTAACTTATTCTCTACTCAGATGCCTCCAGTTTAGTCATAGTCAACCACACCTGCATTTCCCTGCTATCAATCAGAGCTCTTCACTTAAGAAGCCAGAAGTAGATGTATACAGTTTAATGCCTCAGGCATCAAAAATCTTTCTTGTTTCTTGACTATACTGAGCAAGAGTTTTATCACCTCTTATTTTTCTGTAGAATTCTGTTTATCTGCTTTGATTTCTTTCACAAAGAATGTGATTCTATCATTATTCAGTTTCCCTATAGGTTAAAAGGGGAACTAAAACCTAGGGAAACATGGTCACTTAATGAATGTCACCACTATTATGTATATTTTCTCAGAATTATATTGATTCCTCTTTCATAGTATCACTTATATATCCATATACTTTTCTTTCTCATTGAATTTCTGGCCCTACATTATTATTTTCTTTTTTTGTAGAATAGCTCAAATTATAAGTATGCTATATAATATTGATACATATGAGAGAAAACATAATGATTATTGACTGTGAGTTTGGTTTATTTCACTACAGCCAAGTCGTAGAACCAGGACCTGAAGTATATCTCTCAGTGGTAGCGAACTTGTCTAGCAGATATGAGAGATATGAGGCCTGGGTTAAATCACCATGACTATGAGGGGAGAAAAACAAGAAAATAAAATAAATAATAACACAAATAGTTGTTTGTTTTTTTCCTTTAATCAGTTGAGAGTAGTTGCAAACTTGGTATCTCTGTGAATTCTACTTTCCTAAGTGCAACTTCTTAAAATAAGGACATTATCTAGCATACCCCCAATATGGCCACCAAAATCAAGAAATAAACACTGATATTTTAATATGTTAATTTCATCTATTATAGGCTGAATTGTATTCCTCAAAAATTCATACATCAAAATCCTAAACTTCTGTACTTCAGAATGTGAATGTATTCGGAGATAGAGGTGAGGAAGAGAAAACAAGCCTAATCCAATCTGATGAGTGTCCTTAAGATAAAAGGAAGTTTGGACACTGGAAGAGACAACAGGTGTTTAAATCCATGGATTGATGACTGAATAAAGAGGCATAAAGGGCAAACCAAGGACAAGAACCTCAGAAAAAAACAACCCTGCTAGCACCTTGACCTTGGATATCCAGCCTCCAGAGCTATGAAAAACAAGCACAAGTTTGTTGTTTAAGCCACACAGTGTCTTTTACTTTTACATGGAAGTTCTAGAAAACTAACACATAAACCCTATTCAAATTTTTCAATTGTCCAATAATAAAATGTTTAGTTATATTCAAACAAAGATTTCTAGTTATATTAAATTGCCATATCAATATTCTCCATCAATGTGGAGTAGTTCCTTATTCTTGCATTGATTTCCATGACCTGTACACTTCAAAAAAACTCTTTGGTTGAACTTTTTTACATAAAGATGTTCAATCTGTTGATGGATATCTAGGCTGTTTCCACAACTTGGCTGTAGTGAAATAAACCAAACTCACAGTCAAGAATCATTTTGTTTTCTCTCATATGTGGAAGCTAGAGGGGAAAACAAACAAACAAAAAAGGCACAGGGATTTCATGAAAATAGAAGACAGACTGATAGAGTACTAGAGTACTAGGATTAGATAAAGTGGGGAGGGAAATGTAAGGGAAGTATGGAGGTTTGAATGAGAACAAATTATGCTATGCAATAGGACAAATGTATCACAATCAAGTCTACTATTACATACAATTATAATTCACCAATAAAATTTTGAAAAGCAGATATATTCAGTTTGTCTAAGGTTACTTATCTTTGGATTCAGATAATAGAGCTTGCTGTATTTAATAGAATACTGTATTGGACATTGTCTCAATGTTGGTAATATTAATTTGACACTGTAATAAGGATGTATCTGCTGTAACATTTTTCTTTAAGGATGTATTTTGTTAATTATTTAAGTTTGCTGTTGTTGGTTGGTTGATGTTCAGGAAGAGATGGTTTGAGACATGTAGTTATTTTTGTTCTAATGAAGATTTCACCAGCTGTGTTTGACATCCCTAGATGACTCTCCCTTTAGTCAGTCATTTTTATATTTACAGGATTGTTAAGGTATAAATGCCTTAATTCCTTCTACTTATATTACATATATTTCTACAATAAAATTTATGTTCTCTGCATTTGTTGTTTTTGTAAATTATATCTGTTTTATTTTGATGGTTATCTCCTCTCACATTTCAACAATCAGATTCTTATGCTGGCTTCAGTGTTCTTTTGACATGTTTAAGGATTCTGTCACAGCAAGCTGTTCTAGCCACATCTTATGTATTCACCAT
The DNA here is from genome assembly GCF_052094955.1 of Ictidomys tridecemlineatus. Classification (NCBI taxonomy): domain Eukaryota; kingdom Metazoa; phylum Chordata; class Mammalia; order Rodentia; family Sciuridae; genus Ictidomys; species Ictidomys tridecemlineatus. The sequence continues at coordinate 88,965,572 of NC_135484.1, read as the reverse complement.
CTCACTCCTGGAATCTGCAATTAATTCCAGACATCCTGGCTTCTCCTCATGACCATGTTAGTTAGATCTGGATACTAAATGAATTCATTATTATTTGGGTGTCAGTTCCCCCCAGAATCTTCCACTTGAATAGACAGAAAGTGTGTGTGTGTGTGTGTGTGTGTATGTGTGTGTGTGTGTGTGTCTGTAAAACCATAAGTTCACATTGATACCAGCAATTTAAATCCAGCCTTCTTTCTTTCCATATTTATAACTTGCTTTTTTAAATTGAGAAATCTGCTTCCTCAATGCAATTATCCATGTAAATGTTCTTAGTTCACATATATGTAAATATCATGCCAACATCACCCCAGTGCAAACACCCTCCTTCTTTTACTCTGACTGATAATCAGGGCCACTACTGTTACTCTCTGTTTGAATACCCTATTTAGGGTAGCAAATTTATACCACCATAATAGAACTGCTGTTACCCCCAAGTGCATTATTCAAAAAGAGAGGAAACAAGGAAATAGTAAACTATTTTTTTAAATGAAACATTTTATCTAATGAAAGAATTATAACCAAGATATGAATGATTGTATCACGAAAATATGAATGATTCTCAAACTGTAACAATCCACTACTGTGGAGAGTGGTAAACTTATTTATTCCTTCCAACTAGATCTTAAACAAGTGTGCCTTTGGACCAAACTTTTTTTCTGTTTATTTTTTTTTCTGTTTTTTTTCTGGTTTCTTATTATTGAAAGTAGTTATGTCTACATGAGCAAATAATCACTCATATGGGAACAAACACTTGGAATGTATACAATGTATACAATTTTATTTGTCAAGTATTCTCAGTAAATTTGGAAGACAACACAGTTGACAACCAGTCTTACTTCAGTCTTTGATTAAGAGCCCTGTCATGACTACATGGTAAAACTACTTGTGCATTTCTACCTTGAGTTAACAACTACTGATTTAATGTCCACTTCCTCTTTGAGGAGTTACCTGCCACTAAAATAACATGTGGCCTAAATTCATTGTGATATCAAATACTAAGATGGCTCCTGCGATCTCTACTTTCTGATTTTCTGGCCTTATATATTCTTCCCTTCTTGAAGGCAAGCAAGAATTGATCGGATCCTAAAAGGAAGGGATTTTGCAGATGCAATACAAATTCCAAATCAGTTGATATTGAGTCAAAAAGGAAATTATCTTGGATGAGTATGAAGCAATTAGTATGAACTCATTTTAAAAGGGACTGGAACTTCTTTTCTCTCCATCAATAAACTTGAAACCGCAAGCCTTCAGACTGTGAGGAGACCCATATGGGGCATGGCAAGGATCTGTAAACTTCTAGGAGTTAAGTGTGGCCCCTCCATGAGAAGCAACAAAATGGAGCTTCAGCCCACAACATCAGGGAAATGAATTCTCTCTGTAGCCTGGGACAGTCTGGAAGAACACCTTTCCCCAGTTAATCTTCCACATAAGAATGCAACAGACCAACATCTCAAATACTGAGTAGAGGACCCAACTCTGTCATGTCTGGGATCCTGACACATGGAATCTGCAATAGTAAATATCTAACGTTTTAAGTTGAATTGATTTTGTTATGCAGCAGAAGAAAACAATAACATCCTTTTGGCTATCTGTAGATGTTCCCATTCTGTAGAAAGTGATTAATCTTATTTAGATGTAAAGATAAAAAATACAGCATCAGACACAAGGTAATGATGAGAAAAATATTTATTGATTGTAAATACTTAGCAAAAATAATGCACAGAATAATGGATGCCATATTTCCTCTTACCAAATATTTGATACTTTCAAGAAATATGTTTGATGCCACTTACCTGCTTTCTCCATACTGTTAGGAAAGTCAGCAGTTTGGCAGTGCATTACTGAAGAGTCTGTTATGAATTGCATCTTCCCAAAATTCATAGGTTGAGACTTTAACCCCCCAATGGAATAGGATGATATTAGGAGGTGGGGTTTTAGGAGGTAATTAGGTCATCCCCTTCATGGATGGGGTTAATTTCCTTATAAGAAAATACATAAGGGGCTCAAGTGGTAGTGTGCTCACCTAGCATGCTTAAGGCACTGGAGTCAATTCTCAGCACCACATAAAAATAAAATAAAGATATTGTGTCCACCTAAAACTAAAAAATAAATATAAAAAAAGAAAATACATAAGAAATTTTCTTCCACTCCATCTCTATCCTTCTCCCTTTTATTCCATTCTTTTCTGATCCCTCTTCCTTCTTTTTCTTTCCCTTCCCTACAGTGACTGTCTCCCCCATCTCTCTTCTCAGTGTGAGCTTGCAGCAAGAAAGTATGCATCTCTGAAATAGGAAGAGACCCCTCACCTGGAATCCCATGTGCTAGCACCTTGATCTTGGACTTCCCAACTTCAAAAATTGTGATATGTAAATTCCTTTTCTATAGAATACAGTTTATAGTATCTTGTGGTAACAGCCTAAGCTGATAAAAAGAGGTTCATATACCTCTGCCTAGAAACATTTTTGTATAGTTTTTATAAAAACAAATCAGAGGTAGAACATAACAAGTTTTGTGAAATTTATGACATTGTCATTATATTCTTTAACAAAAATAAAGCGGATTGAATTATGCTAACTTTACCTCACCCACTCATATTTACTCAAATCATCAGTACAACTAAATCTTTTAATTGGCAAGTTTATGAAAGCTCCTTTTAATTTTTTTTCTTTCAAGCAGTTTGATATCTCTCTTGCAATGCCTTTGAAATCTTCTTTACAACTGTACACATGGGATTAAAACAAAAAGACTTTACCCTTAAGCAAATTTAGCTTAGGGGAGAAAATGGAATGTAGTAGGCCTCAGAAAAATATAATCACTTTTAAGGAACTTTGAAGCTCCTTGGAATAAAGAGTGGCCTTTGGGGGGCACTGACGATCACTGTGGGCAAGAGACATGTTTGTCCTGCAATTATGTCACTACAGCTATCCTGCATAATACAATACTTCAGCCAAGCTTATTTCCTTGTGTCTTAGGTTCTCTGAGGCTAGTTTTCTAGTGTAAAATGGAATTTATGCCTTCATACTCAGTGATAACTACTTTTTCATTAAAATGATAAATTCAAGTTCTACCTGATTAGAAGAAGGCCAGGGTCTCCTTGGATTTTCAACACAAAATGGTAAAGGGAGGGAGGAAAGGGGAAGGGTATGAGGAGAGAGGTTCCTCAAGACAGCATATCATAAGAGTTTTTTCCTTATTTGTTTGGATTTTATTTTTTTTTTTGTTTTGTTTTCACTAATAAAACTATATTTTTAGAGTAGTTTGTTGTTCCCAGAAAAATCAAGAGTAAGGTATAGAGATTTTTCCCGGTACCTCCTGCCTTCCCACATGCATGGCCTCTCCTATTACCAACACAACACCTCACGCCCCCCCACACAGTGGGACATTTGTTAAAGCTGAGGACCCTATCCTTACGCATCACTGTCACCCAGAGTCTATGGATTTTACAACAGGGTTGATGCACATTTGTAAGAGTTTGGACAAATGTATCTATATTGCTATCCATCTATATTTATAATGTTCTGTCTTAAAGATCCTCTGAGCTCCACCTGTTCCTCCCCTTTCCCCTAATTCCTGGAAGCCAATGATCTATTTACCATCTCCATAGTTTGGCTTTTCTGAAAATGTATTATTATTAGAACCATACAGCATGTTGGATTTTTTTATATTGCCTTCTTTCAGTTATTAATATGCATTAAATTTGCTTCATGTTTTTTTCATTACTTGATAGCTTATTTCATTTTCGCATTCAATAACGTCCTTTGCCTGGATGTACCATAGTTTATTAGCCTGCTTACATACTAAAAGTTACCTTGGCTGCTTCCAAGTTTGAAAATTAAGAATAAAGCTACCATGAAAAGTGATGTTCAGACTATGGCATAGGAATATTTTTTCCAAATTCTGTGGTTATTTATGTTATAATACAATAATAATGAGAAGTGTTCTTGCTAGATTTTATCGTAAGAGAATACTTAACAGTAAAGAGAACATCAAACCATCTTTGAGAATGACTATTCCATATTGCATTCCCACAAGAAATGCATGAAAGATCCACATCCTTGCCCACATTTGACATTGTCAGTGTTTCAGATAGTGGCCCTTATTAAAGGTAAACAGTGGAACCTCATTATTGTTTTAATTTGCAGTGCCCTTATGCCATATTGATCATCATTGATGAATGTTCTTTGGTGAGGTATCTGTTCAGATCTTTGACCTAGTTTTAGTTAGGCTATTTGTTTTCTTGTCGTTTAGGTCCTTAGCTCTTAAAACCATACAGTAACTTATTTAGCTATTAAAACTATGTAGTTTTAATAAAATATGCCAACCTAAATGTAACTTGTTAAATTTCAAAATCTTCTTGTTTATTCAAATGCTAAGAGCCATAGCCAAGTAGTATGATGCATGTCATTTTTGGTTGAAAGGTGACACCAGCAAGCCATTGAGATGATATGATTATGTTAAGATCTGCATTCAAATGGATATTAGACCCCTGCTGTCCACCTAGGCCTGCTACAGGACTCCTGGAGAGTTCCCATTGGTTGGGGAAGTGCAGTAGGAGGGAATTCCAGAGGAGGGATTTCCTATTGGTGTGTGTGTGTGTGTCTGGGAGAATGCTGCATGTGTGGGTCGGCATATTTCCCTGGAGCATACAGGGCATTGGCAGGAGTTTCAAAAATAAAGTTTGTTCCTGTTTGAGTGGCTTGTGATTTTGTGCCCAGCCAAACTGCGACATTCAGATACACAGAAAAAAAAAAAATGATTGATTTTTGTATATTAACTTTGTGTTCTGAAACCTCACTATAATTAGTTATTACTTTCAGAAAATGTTCACCTATCTTTGGTCAATTATTTTGGATTTTCTGCATAGATAACGTTATGGGAGAACAAAGACACAGTGTATTTCTTGGATTTTACTTTTTTATTTTAGTATTTTTCTGTTACTTTTTTTTTTTTTTAGTGCCATTCTTCCAGTGTGATGTGGACAAGGGTGTCACAAAAGGGACATCCTTGACTTGTTCCTGATTTTTGTAGGAAAGATTCAGTTTCTCATCAGTAGGTATAGATTTAGATGAATATATTCTCTTTATTTTTTTAAATCAACTTGAGGAAGTGCCCCAGTATTCCAAGTTCACTGAGAGTTTATCATGGGTGAGTTTGGAATCTTGATGAATGTTCTTTCTACATATTTTGAAAATCCCAGGTGATTTTCTCATGTACCTTGTTGGTCTGATGGTTGCATTAATTGTTTTTAAAGTTGGACCAACTTTGCATAACTCATATAATCATTTTGTCATGCGAATAACTTTTCTATACATTGTTGGATTTAATTTTCTAATGTTTTGTGGAGGATTTTTGCATAAGAAATATTGATTTTCCATTTTCTAAACTAGTACTTTTTGATTTGTCTGATTTTAGTATAAAGGTGATTCTGGCCTCAAAAATGAGTTAGAAGGTATTATCTCTGTTTTTATTCTCTGAAAGATATTGTAGAGAATTGTTATAATATTTGCCTTTAAATGTTTAGTTTAATTCACCAGTGAACCCATTTGGGCCTGGGGCTTTCTGTTTTAGATGGTTATTAATAATTGATTCAATTTCCTTAAAAGATAAATGCATATTCAGATTGTCTACTTATTTTTATGTGAAGTTTTACAAATTGTGCTTTCAAGGAATTGGTAAATTTCTTCTAGGTTATCAAATTTGTTGGTATGGAGATGATTATAGTACACATTACTCTTTTAGCATTAATAGAATCTGTGATAATGTCCTCATATTTCATTTATGGTATTAATAATTTATATTATGTTTCTATTTTCTCAGTTTACTTGGCAAAAGTATTATCGGTATTATTGATGTTTTTAAAAAATGAGCTTTTGGGATTATTGATTTTTTCCATTGATTTCCTTTTTTCAATTTTATTAATTTCTGCTCAAATGCTTCTTTTCTTCCTTCTAATTTACATTTATTTTGATATTCTTTTTTAGAATTTCTTAATGTGAAAACTTTGATTACTGATTAGATTTTTATTATTTTCTTACATGTGCATTTGAGACTACACATTTCCGTCTAAACACCAGTTTCACTGTAACCTACAAAGTTTTATATGTTTCAGTTTAATTTTCATTGGATTGAAAATATTTTCTAATATCTTTTTGAGATTTCTTTCTTGAATAATATGTTTCTTAAATGCATATTTTGTAATCTCCAAGTTAGAGAATTTTCCACTTATCCTTCTGTAATTTCTTTCTATCTTAATTTAATATCTTAGAACAGATATTATATGATTTCTTTTAAATTCGATAAAGTTTAAACAGAATATGTTTCTTCGTAGGTGAATGTTCTATATGAGTTTAAGAAGAATGTGTATTCTTCCTAGCCAAGTGGTGGATGCCTATAATCCCAGCTGCTTGGGAGTTTGAAGAAGGAGGATCACAAGTTCAAAACCAGTCTCAGCAACTTCATGAGGCCCTGAGCAACTTGGTGAAATCCTGTCTCAAAATATAAAATAAAATGAGTTAGGGATGTGGCTCAGTGGTTAAGTGCCCCTGGGCTCAATCCCTGGTACCAAAAAAAAAAAAAAAAAAAAAAGGTTGTACTCTGCTATTGTTAATCACAGTAGTATATGAGTGTCAATTACATCTAGTTGTTGAATAATACTGACTTCAACCATATCCTTATTGGTTTTTATCTATTAGATCTATTCATTTCTAATGAATGAATATTGAAATCTTTATATGATAGTAGATAAATTTGTTTCTTTCTGTGGTTCCATTAGCTTTTGTCACAGGAGTTTCAGATACTGTTGTTAGTTTCCTCACATTAAGGATAATTACATTTTCCTAAAGAATTTACCCCCAATGATTGTATCATACTTGCTTCATTCCTGAAAACTATCCTTTTTTAAAAATGTTCTTCCTCAAATTAATATGGCTATGATTGCTTTATTTTTATCAGTGTTAGCATGGTATATTTTCTCTATTTTCTTTAATTCACATGTGTATTTTTTGAGAAAATCATATAGTTGTTTCTTGTTCTTTTGATCTACTCTGACAGTTTATGTCCTTCTGTCAATGAGTTTAGACCATAGAAGTACAAAGTGAATATTGACATGGTGGTATACATATCTACAGCATTTATTGCTATATTCTAAATGTTGCTCTTATTCTTTTTTCTTTTGTGTTTATCTTTTTTTGCTTTTTATAATTTTAATTCAGCATTTTGTATAATTCTGTTTTGTTTTTGTTGTTAGCATATTAGTTATGTTTATTTTTTTCCCCCTGGAGTTTGCAATATACATTTACAAATAAAGTTTCACTTTCAAATAATATTATACTATTCATAGGTAGTGCAAGTACTTTATAATAAAAAAAATAATCTCAATTCCTTCCTCTCACCCATTGTTGTCATTCATTTAACTTATATTTAAGTATACATGATATTATATATATTACATGTCTATGCATCAATTTTCAAATCTATTTTGCTATATTGCTATTTTGAACAAGGGCTGTTATGTGATACGCCAGATAAAAATAGAAAAATAAAAGATTTTATTTTACCTTTGCTTATTCCTTTTTAAATATGTTTTCTGTCTTTATGTGATCTGAGTTTTTTAACTTCATCATTTTCTTTTTAAATTATTTTAATATTTTTTGCTTGGTAATGCGAATTCCATGGCAACAAATTCCATTAACGTTTCTTTGAGAAAAATCAGTATATCTCCTTTACTTTGAAAGAATAATTGCACAGGGAACAGAATACTAGGTTGATTTTTTTTTCTTCTCAACACTTCAAAAATACTCTCTTGTGTTTACATAGCTTTCGAAAAGAAATTCTATAATTTTTATCTCTGTTCTTCTGTAAGTAAAGTGTTTTTCTCATCTGTCTTCTTTCAAAATGTGTACCTTATCCTTGACATAATGTAATTTGGGAATGATATGCCTTCACGTGTTTTTTCTTGATTTCATCCTACTTGCTATTCCCTGACTATCCTGAATCTGTGGTTTGGTGTCTGACATACCTTTGGGAAAATTTTCAGTCACTGTTGTTTCAAGCATTTCTTTGGTTTATTTTTCTTCGTCTTCTAGCATTTCTATTATTTGTATGCTATACCTTTTTTTTCATCGCCCCACAGTTCTAGGATATCTGTTCTTTTGTTTACAGTATCCTCAAGTTCAGAGTTTCTATCCTTAGTCTTAAACCACTTACTACTAAGCACATCAAAAGCAGTCTTCATTAATGTTAGAGTGCTTTTTATCTCTAGCTCTTGTTTTTGGTTCTTTATTAGTATTTCCACATCTCTTGCTTTGCACATCTGTACTTGCATGCCATCTATGTTATCCATCATAGTTCTTAGCATCTGAATTTCCCAATCTGATAATTCCAACATCCCCACAATGTCTGTTTTTGATATTTACTTTTTTTCTTTTCAAATCGTGATTTTCACCTTTTGGTATGTTGTGTAACTTTTTCTTGACAGGTGGGCATGTTGCACTGGCTAAAGGTGACTACTGTACACAGGTCTATATTAATGTGGTGGTGAGGTGTGGGGAGAGAGGAAGCGCAACATAGTATTATGGATTGGTCTCAGTCTTTTGCTGGGCCTATGTTTCTGTACCTTGAACTCCTTGTGACTGTTTCTCAGGTTCCCCCCCTCAATTTTTTAAGGACACAGTGCACTGTCATTGTGTATTTTCCTTCTTCCACATATAAAGCTAGAGCTGACTGGAATTGGTATTTCCCTCTCCTGGGTCAGTTAAGCTCTGATAATATTCCCACAGTAATACTCCCACAGATTACCGTCTGGTTACCAAGTTTCTTCTAAGTAAGGCCTTGTTAAAAAAGGAGTATTTGGGGCAATTTTCCCTATCCCTTTCAGAAACATGAGTGGGGAGGGGGCGTTCTTAAGTATTTATTATAGGAATCTAATTGTGCTCCTGGAGATAAGTCTCACAATAGTTATGTCCACTCCACCTCAGTTTTTCCACTATCACAGTTGATTCCCCAGCAATTAATCATTACAGTCCACACAGGTTTCCCTGTCCATGGTGACTTCAGTTCATATATCTCTTCTCTGGAAACCATGACACTGTATTGACTGTTTATCTCTCCAATTTTGAGGACACAGGTTTTTCTGAGTTCTTCCTTTTTATTATATCAAGAGAAGAGTGTTTCACTTTTAAGTCTGTTCCATCATTGATTTGTTGGGACATATAGGATCAGAAGCTGGAAATCCCATGCTATAAGGTTTCCATCACAAAGTCCTAAAAGTTCAATTTTCTTAACTCTATTTAGAGAAATATCCAAATGAATGTTAATTACTTACCCATGATAAATAGAATTTATGATCAAATAATTTGGAGAAACACTGAAATAAAAAGAATTAATCATTTTTAAGGTACTGATTAAAAAACTTTCTTGTAAGTCCTCAAGATTCCTATAAAGCCTGCAGGATTTCCAAAACTTTTTCAATTTTTGGACACTTTTAAACATAGGAAAACAATTGAACAAATTTATACTCAATGACAGTAGTTTGTAAATGACTCTAAAGCAGCTACTTCAGCATCAACATCTCTCAGGAACATGTTAAAAATATAGCTTCTTGATTCCCATCCAGGCTGGATAAATTGCAAACTCTGGGGCTGGGACTGAGTAACATTTTAACATGCCTCTCAAGTGATTCTAATACATGCGGAAGTTTTAGATCCATTACTTTATCCCATGTATAATTTGAGTAATCCCAACTCATCTTTCCTTTCAGAACAGCTATTTACTACAAGGGATATTCCTAAAGAGTAAGAGGATTAACATTAGGAACTGTGTAACCATTGACATTGGAAACCCAATTTCTCCCTGTGGAGTTTTAATGCTTAGTTGGAGTAATTGGATAGACATGAACACTGTTTAACAGCTTTCAAAGTCTTCACTAAAGACATTGACTCTGAAATCAAAGGTGTTTAATTGATAGGAAAAATATAGATATTTCACTCTCTTCCAGTCTGTCAGTCTTATAATGTACAGCCTAAAAGATTTCTTTTAAAATGAACATCGAAGAAGTAAATGTGCTAAACGTTAACATCTGTTCTGAAGTAATTTGTCAGTTTCCATACACAGAGGAGGTGAAACTTTCTTAAATGCCCATTTAAGTCATTTAAGTTTTCATGTGTTGGTAATGAATGCTAGGTATTTGACAACTTGAATGTGTTGTTTTCAGGATGATTAAAATCTCAATAAATATGGAAGCATATCGCAGCTTTATAAATATTAATAAATAGTTATATAACACTAAAAGGCAGTAAAATAGTGTGTGAGGGTATTAATTCCTGTTTGTACAACATAATAAGAATCAATGACAAAGTCTGGGTTGAATGACTGTCCTTTATTTAAATGGACTATATGTTGGCATTAAATTTTTATGTCATGAAAGTGCATCCAATTCAAATAACCTATTAGACCTTTCAGTTAGAAATAATTCCACTGCAGTCAGAGAGTTCATGCAGGTCAGCAGATAGTCTGTAATTAAGGATTTAAGGCAAGGCTAATTATACAAAAACCAGTTCTTTGAGAATAGGTTACATAGTTAACCACTGGTTTTGGTGTCACATAAATCCTCTTACTCTGTTAAATATTTGAATATATGAGATTATCAATCACACAAGGGATTAGGCTTAAAGATTCCATTCAGGAAAACAATTGCACCTAACTCTGTGCCCTTTGCTTCTCATGCCAAACCCATCCTTCAGGCTCTGCAGATATCAATGCCTAAGAGCTTGTTTGTTTATTGGTTTCCCTCTTCCCACTCCCTTTGCCTTTACTTCTAGTTATTTTTCCAGGTTCTGCTTGCTTATTTGGCCGGATCTCTTCCACTATTCCCAAAGTTTGGATAATTCCCAGTTCAGTAGGGAATATGATTTGATCACTGGCTTTCACTTAAAATTTGTGTTTTGATACTTCCTTTATGTAATTATATATATAGATATAGATATAGATATAGATAGATATAGATATAGATATAGATATATAGATATATATTTCTCACTGCTGAAAGTATTTTCTACTCTTTGGTCTTATGGGATCTGTTGCAATCTAATTTCAGAGCTATTCACCTAGGGAATTGAGTAGGGTAGGAAGAGTGCATGACAAAAACTTCTTAAGCATAAAAAAAAAAAAATCGAAGCTGTAACAGACTGAAAGCAGAATTTCCAAACATCAAAAAGTTCTCCCTACTCAGATTTTAGTGTTTTGAAAAAGTTTGAACCAAGAAAAACTGAAATGAACCAATCTACCAAGGTTGAGATTTCTTGGGACAGGGCTCTCAGAATGTTCTCTGTGCATGGTTAAAAAAAAAAAAAAACATTAGGAATTAATGTCTATATTGGAGTTTGCTATAATAAATAAATAGAGAATGTACAGCAAGCTTTCTAGATTAAAGAGCATATCAAAAGATCACTGTGGGCTAGCTTGAGGGAAGTATAGTGAGATTGGTATCTCTGGAAGGCATATTTACCAAATATGTTTCCCTTCCTAGGTCCAAGGTAGGATTATATTTTGCAGCCATGAGCTGTGTCCTGGTGACTTGGTTTGGCTAAAGGAAGTAAGATGCCACTTTCTGACATAAACTTTAAGAGTTAGTAAGGAACAGGAAATATTATTTCTGCCTGGGTCTCAGCATATCCACTCAGCAAAGCAGAGTTCTCCAGTAGTCCTAAAATGAACATATAGTATGAGCATTAAAAAACAAACAAACTAACTAAAACTCTGGATTTCATTGGAGCCACAGCATAATCTGACTAATAAAACACATTTGATCTACTGTGAGTAGTATCCTGAAAAGCATCTGAAGATTATCTCTTGTCAGAGTATTGAACATAAGAATTACCCAAAGAAATAACAACATACCTATCAATTAAAGACTTGGCCTTCCCTTAGATGATTTGTAATCTAAGGGACTCTATCAGAGTAGAGTTCTAACAGTATATGAGGGTGAGATTCTTGCATCAGGAGAAGCCTTGATGAAGTTGTAGAGTGCAATATCTTAGATTTATTCACAAATATTCCCATGTTATATAAAGGCTGTATCTCAAAGTGTCTGTAGCTCAGCATGCTAAGCCTGCTCCTTCAACTGAAACATTAACTCCTCACTTCAAACATAAAGACTTGAGCTAATTTTCCATGTCCTTCTCCCCAAGAGAGTTATTGGCATTGATTTTGCAAGTAATATAACATTAGTAATAATATCATTAATTTGTTCAATACTTAAGAGGTGCCAAGCCAAATGTAAAGCAGTTTATGTGGATTATGAAGTCTATTCTTTTCAGTAAATTGATAAGGAAATTACTACTTTCATGTACCATTTTAGGAACTTAGAAATTGCAAAGGTTAAAAACTAGCCCCAAGTCACACAGCTGGTGGATAACTGAGCCAGAACAACAGTCCAGGCCTGCTTGATGCCAATGCCATTGCTCTGTATGGCCCTCATTAATCACCTCTCACCTGGATTATTGGAACAATTGTCTAACTTCTGTTTCCGTTTTTCTGGTAATTTTTTGACCCCTCCCATTCTATGTAGAATGTTGAAGGAGGAATGAAAACCTGACCTTGTAAGAGCTTCTATGAAATCTTAACTCCTTATTTGTGTGACATGGAAACCTCAAGGACAAGGTTCTAGGCTATTTTCAACATAATCCTCCACCATGCCTATTTTCTATATTATGCTCTTCTCATTCTAAATTGATTTTGCTCTATCAATGTTATTGACTGTCACCTTGGGATACGTAGTTTCTTCCATAGCACCGTAGGGGAAAACTTCTCTGGGGAAGATCCTTTCACCTAAATCCAGCTATCATTTAACAAAACCTGTACATGTGAATGTACCATGGAGACTTTATTTTTCAATATTACCACTTGGGTTAGACATTCCTGTTCTCCTATTTCATTTTATGCAGCATCTTTGATTGTGTATATCACACAATGATTTAAATATATCTAAATCATTGTGTGATATACTCTGGAATCGGGAGGACATGGGTTTAGATATCAATTCTGCCACTCTCTAGCTAAATATTCTTTGACAAATTAGTCAACTTTGAAAACTATCAGTTCCAAAGCTGTTAAAAATGATACAAGTTTAAAACTTCCTGCACAGATTTTTATTTCATCATATTTTTCTATAGAATTATATTAAATAATTAGTTCAATATGACTGCCTATACTCAACCTTCAATAAAATATTTTTCATTATTGACATTTAGTTAACACTTTATAGAACAATTATTTAAATATTAACTTGTGAACTCTGTAACATCAGGACACATTCTCCTTTATGGACAAGTGCCTAACATACTAGGCCCTCAGTAAATATTTGCTAATTAAATGAATGAATATATTTAAAAATTGTGAGATGACATTTTTGTTAAACTCAAAGGGAAAGTCATGCATTCAAGGCTCCTTATAAATCCAGTAAATGGAATAAAAAATACAAAATATGGATTTTGAACAAAGGGATAAATTCTATTCCTGAGACTGTATGAAAAATTACAAAAAAATAAGAGGAGTACTGAGACAATAAAATAACCCCTTCTGGTTTGTCCCAATATGCACAGTGAAGTAAGAAATTTGCTCTAACTGAAATAGAGGGAAAAAATTGGAAGCTTATGGGCAAAAAAGCTTTGGAACATTTTTGAGAGCAATGAGCCAAGGAGTCAATGAGGGAGAAATATCAGGCATGCTGAGCAGTGGTCAGGGCCAGGTTGCAGCTGGTTGGTGTAAACATTAAGAAGGCCAGGTCTACTTGGCTATAGTTCTTTTTCCAGCGTGGATGAAGGCATAAAGGAGTGTGTCTCGTCATGATCCCATGAAAGAAATCATCAAGGTCATCACAAAGTCAGAAAAATGATTAAATAGGCAGAGTATAGAATTTTATTGTGATCTATTGAAGTTGAAAAATTAGTTCCAAATGAACCAGCACATAAGATTATTATAAATATTTGTTGAAAAACGTTCAGTGATATGAATAGCAGATACCCTCCTTCTAGAGAATATATTTTGTGGATAAAGCACAAATAACTAATAGGAGAGTACTTCCAATTCATAACACTATCCACAGAAAGACAGTATTTTGTGTGTATGAGTTAAAACCTTCCTAGATTCTACTTTCTAAAGTACACTCAGAACCCAATTAATAGGATAAGTAAATAACTACAAATAATGTCAAAGAGCCTGTCCTTCTTTGACTGTGTTTACAGAGTATAAAATATAAATGGAAGCAAATGGTTCATGATGAAGTGAATCATCATTTGAATTTTTCTGTGGAATCACAAATAACCACAGGAGGGATAATGAATTCTACTCAATCCAGAGAATTGACTATAGAAACATAGTCTATTTTGCTATGAATATAATTGGCAGGTTCTGCAATTAATGAACATAGATATATGTTTAGTGTTGGTTTTATCTGACTTCACTTTTACTTACCCTTATACTTAATTATGCTTAATGGGAAAAACAGATGAAAAAGTAGGTGTTGAAGGAAGAGAAAATGAAGGGAGGGAAGCTGTATAGGCAGAACCAGGAATTTGAAGCATTTGGAACAGGAAGGGGGATATGACCTGAATGTTTCTTTTGGACTATTCATTTTGACTCTTCCAAATTCATCATTGTTGCTTACTGTTAGTTATGCCATAGGATAGTATAAGAGAATGCAAGAAACAATATGGCAAAGGAATGGCCAGGCTGTGCAAGGGATATGCACTTAAAACCAGGTAATGTCTTCTATTGAATATTTACACACAAAAAGTAAATTTAATTTCCACTTAGCTCTGGAAAGTTTAGGTGCATTTAAAAATATCTCTGGATGCAATGATTTTAATAATAGTTCTAAACATGTAATAGAGAACAAAACATGGATTATTTTAGTGTCTGTAAAATTCACGTCTTTACATAAATCTGCAAATTATACAACTTTTCATAAATAGGAAAGTTCTGTGGGGTGTAGATACTTCCCCTCCTCTGGCTGTTCCTCAATTGTGCCTGTTCAGTGGGGGAAAAAAAAGCAAATACTTTCTAAGTTCTTTTCCTGTTTACCTCAGAGAAAGACAATATGTTACATGCTGCTAGATTTTTCAGGATTTTTTAGCCAGAAGATCAGAGAAATCTCATATAAGGAAAAAAATTAGCTCACCAAAGTCATTTACTTTTAACAAATAAAGCAGAGAAGTGAATGAAACTTTTTATTTTAGTTCTAGGAGAATATTCCAAAGTGGAGCTGCCCTACCTCCATATCTTCTCACATCTCCCCAGTTTTCACAATGTCTTCCCACTGTCCTTCTTTAAGTGCACCATCTTGCCCTGCTCAACTGATATATTCTCATCATCCTGCCAGGAAAACATGCCACATCCTGAAGTGCAGATTATTTCTGGCTCTTGGTGGTTTGCAGTGTGTGGTGCCTGAGGAGGCAGGCTGATCTTAGTACTGAGACAGTTTACCCCTATGAAAAGCACTGGGTTGGGCTCCAGTATAAATACTGTTTTAAAATTTCTGAAGGCAAAAGAGAATCTGCATTGAGAGGATAAATGAAAGAGCTCTTCTACTCTGAGATATGAAGAATTGTTTATGAAAGGCTTTTTTTTTTTCAGGTTCTGTGAGCTATCCCATGAGAACACTGCTACATCTGTGGGAGAGAATAGAGTCCAAGGGAAAGCAGAAAGGAAGAAAAATGAGCCATGTTACTATTTTTCTTTTATGATTCTGTTTAAATATCAGAACTTTTAAAGAAATACAGGAGTTGGGGATATAGCTCAATGATGGAGCATTTACCTAGTACGCCCTTGGAATCAATCCTCAGTACTAAAAAAAAAAAAAAAAAAAAAAAAAAAAAACCCAGCATATACAGGAGATAGTATCATATTGTCATATTGATTTGCATACTGGCTGAAAAAGTGAGCAGAAATTCTGAGAATTTCTTTCATTGTGATTGCCTTTCAACAATTATTCCATAAGTCTTCACATTTTGTGGTAAAATTTGGGTTGCCTTTCTTCTAAACAAATACTTCGGCAATTTATGACCAGCAAATAGATACTAAAAATTTGGAATGTTCTAAAATATAGTAAGAACAAAAATAATATTCTGTAATATGTATCAAGAATGCATTATATACACTGGTATTGAATTATCACCAGTTGCCCCAAATGAGGTGATTAATATAATGAATGTCACAATTGCCCCTGTAATCATCTGTAATCATGTGTACATTTGTAATGGCTGAGAGATAGTGGAGAGGATTTATTCTAAAATTCTTGTAATATGTCCAGAAGGAAAAAGAAGAATGGTAATTGGATTCTGTACTGTAACTAGTTTGTCCAGATAATGTACACCAAGCACTATTCCTCATTTATGTCCATATGCTAGATTAATATGAAGAACCCTAAAAAGGATAATCAAATCTATAGCTCCTCCACCCTCAACTCAATAGGAGAGAGAGAGAGAGAGAGAGAGAGAGAGAGAGAGAGAGAGAGAGAGAGAGAGAGAGAGAGAGAGAGAAAATTATCCAAAACTTCCAAGATCTTACTCACTAGAAAGAACTATCCTTGCTTCAACTGCCCTGTGGAAAAAAAAATCTAGAAAATTCCATCAACTAACTTGCCATTGCATGGAACAACCATTGTTTTTGTTTTCTGACAGAGTATTGCTTTTGACACAAGTCCTATGTGTCCTCTTGCAGATGCCAACCTTCTGTGAAGAAGCCCTTAAACCCTTGAAATCCCGGGCTAGGCTGCAGTGACTTTTCATGGAAGGGCAGTCCCACTTTGCTTTTTCCCACTAGGATAACAGAGCTCTCTGACTAATAAAGTGCATTGTGAAGGCAGCTATTTTCAAGCCACCAAAAAGTTGCATATATATATTTCAGGGTGTGTTTATTATATTATCTATTGCAAGTAATCAGCAAGTAATAACCTGAGGGACATGCACTAATTTTTTCCAAACCTATACCCTTGATATAGGTTTGGAAAAAAATTGATACGCGTTATGCAAATAAATTGAGTAGGAAGAGACTTATAAATAAGACACTATATAGGATATTTAGGCATTTGTTTTTACTTTATCTCAAGCATTTTTTGTCTAGCAAATTCTTATGCATGTTAGATTTATCAAATCATCTGATCCTATTTTCCCTACCCCTACTTGCTGAAAAATGTTTGTGTTGTCATTAAAAACTAGTGCTTTAAACTGTTTGTCAGTAGCTCACAACAAAATTAAATGCAAATAGTATCATATTGTCAATGCTCATAATTTTTTTATTAAATAATTTTAGTAATGATAATCAGTAGAATGGAGGGATTTAACTTTCTTTATGGTAGTAATTAATTCATTAATACCTCTAAAATACTCATGCATGACTAGTATTTAAGTGGATATTCATATTTTGGAAGAAATGTTAGTATTGGTATGATTATCAAATAGAGGACACAATATATTAATCATATGCAACATTTTAGGTTCATTATGAAGATGATGATGATGAAATATCAAAAGAGCAGAGAGATTAAAACTATTAACTCACAAAGCCTTCCTGGTGACCTTCAAAAAAAAAGATATCATGTATTTGCATTTTCAGTTGTAATAACAAAGAAATAGAAAAAAATTCCTATTGATAGGGCCTGTATTATGTTAAAACCTGTGTTCTTAGTAGGAAACAACCAATCAATTACATGGGGAGTGTGAGGAAAAAGCAGTCACAGGGAGGTGTTCTCAGCCATTCTATATAGAAATGTAGAGTATTGATAAATAATGAACAACATTTTAAGAGCATTCCTGTAATTTTGTTTCTTTACTTTGCCCAGAAACTGACATTTGACCTATTCTAGAACATACTCATAAGTGTGAAATAGACAGATTTATTGCTAAAGGGATGCAAAATGAATGACTCTTCAAGTTACACATGCTGAGCTCTTTTAAAAGGATATTTTCCAAATTTATTTCCAGTCTGATAATTTGAATAGTGCCTTTATGCAACCTTCTGTGTTTTTTGATTAAAAACCTTTATTTTACAGCTAAATTTCTACCATCTGGTTAGTGTGTGGCACAGGGTGAACATCTAATAATTCTGTTTTGATAATAAAATTGAATGTAGAGGATTCATGAAAACAGAATATCAAGCCAAAGGCTCTAATGGGGTAAAGAAGTCAGTGTGGCGATAGTAGAACAAATTCAGGTACAGTGAAAGTGGCAAAGTTAAGGAGTCAGCAAGTGACCAGATCATGAAGGCTTTTGTAGAACATGGTAAAAACTTGAGTTTTGTTCTGTCAGTGTTAGAAAACTTTCATAGGAATTTTCAGAACAGTGCATGGGTGTGTGACGTGACCTAATTCTGAAGATTGCTATGAAGTATGCGAGAGTGGAAGCAAGGAGAATAATTAGAAGACACTGAAGGTTATTATGGTAGAGGTCATAAGTAGTAGCTACATTTTTTTGGATAGTACTTTTTTTTTCTTGCAGTGTTGGGGGTCAAATCCAAACTTCACACATGCTAGGCAAGTTCAATACCACTAAGCTATATCCCCTACATTTTGAAGGTAAACCAAAAATAATTTTTAAATAAACCTGTTTTGCATGTCAAGGACAGGTAGAATCAAGAATGACTTTTAGGTAACAAGTTTTCATAAAGTTGGTAGCTGACAAAAACATTTATTTATTATCTCATAGTTTTTCTGGACCGAGAGTCTAAGCACAGTTTGAATGGGGCCTCTGCTTAAAGTCTCAAAAGACCACAATCAAGAAACCAAACTGTCTTCATCAGAAGGCTCTTTTAAGAAAGGATCTGCTTACACCATTACTCAAGTTGAAGACAGAATTCATTTCTGTGTGGAGGTAGGATAGGGGACACCAGTTTCTTGCCCCTCATTTCCTTGAACCACCCTTTGCTTCTCTCCCCAAAAGCTTCTGGGACATCGCCTTTTACATTTTCAAAGATGGCAAACAGAGTCTCCCAAACAGGTCAGCTGCAGGATTACATGACACCATCAAGGAATTGTCAAAACATCTATGATGTTTTAAGTGTCCTATTCAATCTCCAGGTAAGGGAATACAAAGACATGAATGCTAGACATCAGAGGTTATGAGAGGCCATGCTTGCATCTGTCCATCACAGAAAGGTAGGGTCTCCAGTGACAATGTTATTCAGCTGGTTTGACCTAGGCTTACCTACTCTCTTTTAAAATGATATAATAAAAGTCCTTACTTTTTAATGGCTTTTTTTTTTTTTTTTTGGTAAGGTACTCTTCTTTTTCTAGCTAAAGTTATCCTTTCTGACATTGAAACAATGATGACTTAAGAACTTCTCACTTGAGAGCCTCTTTTTTCTCTTTGAATTAGAAGGTGATGATGGATTTGGACCTTACCATAAGTGAAGGTTTAACATACCTGCTGCAGCAAGTGGGGAGGGAGATAGTTAAGATGGCATGAAAGTAGTTGCAAGTAGTATTTAGGGATCGGTTGAGATATATGAAGTCTGAGAACTTATCACTTCAATATCTGAAACTGTATTTCCCCAGTCTCCTCAATAGCCTGGATGCACAAATAGAGAAAGTTAACAGTTAATTGGCCAAAGCAGAGCCTCCTAGAAAGAAGACTTGGGAGATGAGACTAATGTCAAGAGAATGAATGGATTGATACAGAACATAAATCTAACTCTACGGAACACGAATTAGAGAAAGAATTTTCTTTGTAAGTCAAAGACAGGCTCTCTAAATGTAGTCTGAGATGTAGAAAGGGAATAAAGAAGTAAACAACTAGAAGAAATAGCCAGAGTGGAATGTAAGACTCAAAAAGAGAAAATATCTCCACAAACCCTAATCAGAACTATGGTTATGTGTAGGAATAACTAAAGTGGAATGCGAAATATGAGACATAGAGATTGGAGACAAAGAAAAGGGAGAACAAAATGCTATAAGGTTTACTCATGTGATAAGAGAATAATAGGAAGGCATAAGACACAGGACAAAATAAATAACCAGGGTCAGAGACTTCAAGAAAGGTAGGCATGGGAGTAGAGTATTGACAATTGGTAGGTGGATGACAGAAATTGAAGGTAAAGTAATCTTCTTAGGAAAGAACTGGGTGTTAGTAAAGACTATTGAGGACAGAGCATATGATAAGGGTTTTATTTACATGAGATTGGTGTTCCTGGGTAGAGTTCAAAAATCTGGATTGGGTTGGAGGTCAGCTCTGTGCAAGAGAACACTGAGACATTATTGAAGAGAATATATTATCTACTACTACTGTATTCATCAGATTTGTTGCTTTGAGTAAAACAAGACTTCCAGCAGATGTCCAGTCATTTGAAGTCCCACATGGCTACTATATTTTGCTTTTGCGACAGTTTCATGAGCTGTATTAGGGAAGGGAGTCTGCTGGGCTGAGTGAGCTGTCATCTACTTCCACAACATCATTAATTATGGGTTTCTTTCCTTTATTCTCACCCAAATGTTGTCTACTGTGATATCCCTGCAGGTCCACAGATTCCCATTCAGTTGCCCACCTGCTTGGGATACAGAGATACTTCTCTACCACCTCTGGTTCATTAATTTATTTTAAAGAACTATTTAAATAATTCAGTCCCTGTGGTCCCTTTTTAAATAGAGTCTCCATGATAAATACAAAGTGAAATTATCTGACTTGGACTAAAATACTTATTTCATATTATGTATTTTCTGTTCTCATTCTTATATACACATCTAAGAAAACTACTAATATTTTCTGATTATATTTTCTGTTACTTTATATGATATACTAAAATTTAGCTCTTCTTCCATCATTTTCCTTAATTCCTTTTCTATTGCTTACCTTTTATACATTACTTTATTTTAAAAACTTTTCCAAAATTAAGACAAGTTTTTACATCTTTATGGGGTATAGTAGGATAATTTGACATATGCATACAATGTATAAAAATCATCTTCTCAAAAATCAACAAATACTTATTTCAAAATACATCATAGATTACTGCAGCCAACAGTTACCTGAAAGTTATTCCTGCTTTCTATGTTGATGTCCCTTATCTAACTTCTTCCATTTGACTACTCCTGCTCTTCCTAGTCTCTGGCGACCACTATTCAACTCCTTTATTCTGCTTTTGTGTGTGTGTGTGTGTCTGGCTTATGATGATTAGCATAATGACCTTCAGGTCTGTTCATGTTTCTGCAAATGACAGGTATTCATTCTTTCTCATAGATGAATAATATTCAATTGGGAATTCAAAACCTTCATTAAAAGAGTCAACTATTCAAAGTTATAAAGTCATCTGTGCAAACTGGTTTAACCCTTGAAAATTTTATTTTCTCCATTCTCAGGAGATATCCTCTTTTATGCTTCCAAAACCACCTTCTATTGTTAGTTATTTTTGTTCAAATTAACTTCAGCGTATCCTGGGGAAGAGGTTATATAGAGAGAGCTAAAATCGTTTTTGATCATGAGAATTCCAGTAGTTACCAGGTGTGGTGATTCCTAAGCACTTGACAATTTCTGCTGTTCTAGAAACAGCACCAAGATTCCTGACCCTGTCCTGTGCACATAACTGAATCCAACTTCTATAGGTTCGATTTGAGATGGGCCAGTCAGATTTATCCTATTCCAGGGAATTTTGACCATCATAACCAAAGAGGGACAGCTTGAAATTTTGTGGGAGACGGGGGGGACTTGATGATAACATGCTAGTTTTAATATCTAGGAATCCCTTATCCCCAGAGCCAATCTCATATCTGTCCTTTCAGAAACTTTACTTCTCCATTATTCACTTTCCTTTTGAACACAATACAAACTTACAATAAATTTCCATGCCACATAACTAAGTAAAGGACCATTGCATTCTACTGTGCACACCAACATAAACTTCAGAGATACAATAAACTTGTTAAGTGCCGCACAGAGAAGTATTCCATGCCCAAGGAAGGTATACTAACAGTTTTATACTTAGCCAGAGAAGTTTTGAAAGTCTTGGCTATGAATAAAATTGAACCTGGACTGAAAATATAGGTAAATCAGTGGAAGTGCATTATCTCTTCTGGAAAAGCAAAATAACATGTACAAATCATTCCTAAAACAGATTATAACACAAAGCATAACTTCAGATATGTTAAGGTGTATAAGTTGTATTCTTCATTTTTTAAATGTATCATAGAAGTGATTTTATTGCTAGTTATATCACGTTTAGCATTAATGAATAAAATTTCTATATCCTGCATTTCTGTGAAAAATCTTTCTTTATGCAACTTATTGAGGAAAAAAAACTAAGGGAGATTAATCCATCTCTTACATTCACTCCAATCCACTCTATAAAATATAATGAAGGTGACTGAAGAAGGCAATTATAAGATTTAGTTTCTTTAAGAAGCTCAAAGTACTTATCTGTTGTTATTCAACTGATTTTGTAGGATCCCCTTGAGAGTAATGGAAAATAGCTATTTTATAACTAGAAAAATTAATGCAGGAATACCACATACTGTGTTAACTGTGCAAGCAGGATTAGGCATCACAAACCTCTGAGTTTACAAAATGTCATTAGCCCATTAAATTATCCTGGGTCTGTCATAGTACTTAATGCCGCTTCCTCCTCTTCACTGTGCTTCCACTAAGTGATGGACTAAATGACTGAACATTTAGGGAAACTTCTTCTGTGAGTTGACAAAAAAACAATATTTAGTGCCCTTTACCTTCATTCATGGTTTGTCCCTCATCTTTACAGTTCTCAATAAAAACATGTGTATCACTGCTAAAATGTCATGTATATTGTGCTTAGGCTAAACCACTTTAGAAGCTGCAGTCACATTCTTCAGTCTTCTTTTAAATTCCTTTAGTGGGATATTCTATGTGTTTATTGTGTCTTTCAACATCCTCTGCCTTTGACTTTCTGCATTTACCATCAGCTTCAGCCACGTTGTTTTATTCCCAATGAGATTAACTTTTGTGTGCTTTTTCTCTTATTCTCTTCACTTTACTTTACCTTCCTTTCCTCCCCTCACCTTCTTCTGAGTCATCTTGTTTCTCCTGACAGGATACCATCTCCTCAGCCTGCCAATATCAAAATCCTACTCATTCTTTCTGCTCCATAAAGTCTTCCTGGAATCTTTAAATTAAGTTATCCTTCTCACTTTTAAATTAAGTGGCACTCCCATCTGTATCAGAATTATTAGTGCTGTTCATTGCATGGATTCATTCTCCCTTGAGTATTTATTCAAGCTTTATTTTGTTGCTTCCTCTAATTATATCTCTTCTTCCTACAGATTAATATCTCCCAAGGATAGCAACTGTAACTTGCCTCTTGTAGCTCAGATAACAACTAGGGCAGAATTTTTAGCACTTACCAAATATATAATAAATGGACATTGTTAGAGCTGATTAATTCACTAGCTGGTTGAAGTGAATTTGAGGGTATTCTGATGCTTTGGAAAGCAGAAGAAACTTATATAACTTCTTGATATGTACATACTAATAATAAAAATGAGAAAACTCCATACTCACGTTTTAAATGAAAAATGATTTCAAAAATTATGAATTCTTGTAATTTTTTTAATATGAAATCTAGAAGTTTAGAAGACTAAATAACACAAACACTAGGAACACTTTTGCCCTAATATTAATCTTGATTGCCATGTAATCTAAAATAAGATTCTATATTGGTTTGTTTGTTAACTTTATTTATTTTCTTATGTGATGCTAAAGATCAAACCCAGTGCATCACACAATCTAGGAAATATTCTACTGCTGAGCTACAACCCAGCCCTATATTTGTTGATTGAACATTTTAATATATTATTTATTCAGGTAGTATGGAGTTTTCTCATTGATTTATGTATGAACACCCAAAGACTATCCCCAAACCCTACTTGAAAAATCATGTTCTGTACCTGCTGCTTTGACCACACTCATCTACAATTATTAGCACTTATCACCCCACTTACTGTAGAGCTGATAATTGATCCAGTTCATGATTCCCATATTTTGTATTCAAATGCTTACTCCAGACTTCCCAAAAGCTGCTTCCATATATTTCACATATTCTTTATTCAAAAATCTTCACATTCAATTTAACAAATATCTCATGAGTTATTAGTAATACGGTACTAGGCTAGCTACTGCCAATGAATCTACAGTTTGTTAAAATGTTTTTTAAAAAATCACATATAAATCACATGATCAAGTTATTCTATTCCAGGATTTAATTTGAACAAAGGCATCAAGATTAGGCTATAACATTCACATATGAGAGTGCTCATTGTAGCATTATTTTAAGTGTTAAAATATTCTAAACCAAAAAAAAAAAAAACCATAAATGTTGTACATTCAAAAACATGAAACAAAATAGTAACAGTAAAAAATATTATGAAGATTGCTTTATTACAAGTACAATGGTAATTATATAGTTTTGTATATAATAATTTATTAATTTATTCAGGCATATTTATGACCACATGAAATGTTTGGCAGATAATTCAAAGCAATCTTTATATAGCCACAAGCAAATATAGAAGCCCCTACCCTTGTATAGCTGGTATTTTTATGGCAAAAATAGTACCAACATAAAATTGTTATATAGTTATAGACAAAATAAAGGTGAGTCTAACTCAGGTGCTATTTCAAAGGATGACCAGAGAACATAGAATCAGAAAAATGGATATGCAGGAAAGAGCATTTTAGATGAAGCAAATATTAAGGCTTGATATTGAAAATTGCTTGCACTAAATGAAATTGGCATTCAAAATGAACAAATAAATGAAAAAAGGAATTATTCACTTATTATCATTATGATCTTAGGGTTGCATGAGTCTCACTGATTAGTTTTACACAGGCATATTTTATTAGCCAGTCTTAGGCTTATAAAAATTGAGTGCCTAACATTTCCAAGTACTTTTTCAAACTTTTAAAACTTCATAACACAAATTGAAAATTTTGTTATTATGCCTCCCCTTTTACAAAGGAACTGAGAGCTAAGAAGATAGTATATCTGGTATTCCAAGTTAGTTGTATGTGCTCTGTATTCAAAAATTTTCTACTATGTGCTGTTGCCTTTCATGACGAATGAATGTGGGAGAATGTGCATACATACTCCCATTAAACAGAAAGGAATATAGGTTCTAGATGTGTACTTGTAGGAAAAAGTTAAATTTTATGCATGGACTTTTCCCACATATGATGTATATGTGTGTGTGTGTGTGTGTGTGTGTATTTCTCCACCTATGATATATATGTGTGTGTATATATGTATGTGTATATATATATATATATATATATATATATATTTGAAATGTAATAGGCTTAAGAAAGAAAAATAATGTTCTTTGAGTTTATTGAAATTTTCTATGATTTATTTCCTAGAAAATTTAAACAGTTATTATTAACTTCTTAGATTTAACTTGAATGTCCTTAGCATGAAAATTTAGCATTTTCTAGATTTAGAAACATACTACCTAGGAAAAAAAATTGTAGGTTAATATAATATTTTGGAAGTTTACTTTTAGTAATAAAATTTACCTAATCTCTATCTCTCATCAATGCATAATAATTACTCTTTAATTCTAGTCAGTATACTTGAAATTTGCTTAGTTCTCTCCTGATAATTGTGGAGGAACTGAAATCTTTGCTAGTAGCCTTTTCTTCCTAAAATATCCAAGGTCCTCTCAAAACCCATCATTCTCACTGTTTCCTGTTAAGAAACCTCAGAGCTCTGAAAGGTCCCCTGACTCTTACTTGATGCACTTACCTTGTCAAGCAGAGCATAGTCTGAAAACAAACCATCCAGATCACTCCTCAAGTCCTACTCAAATCTTACCATACCTTGATCAGTTTATACATTTAATATTGAAATAATATATTTTATTTAAGAAAATTTTACAACATTATTACTTTACAATTAAAAAGAAGACCATTTATGTCAGTTAAACATTGGTAGAAATACTAGCGTCTGCTTTCATAAGATGTGTAAACTTAACTGGTTAAGCCTTCAAGTGTCAACTGCTAAATGAGGATAATTTATTTTACACCATGTAAAGTTGTGTAAGTATGCAATTTTTTTAAAAGAAGGAAAACCCTTAAGAAAGTTTCTGATGCATAGTTAACACATAAGAAATGTGATTGTCATTATAAGGTACTTTCTGATATCTTGTTTGAAGCCCTGTTTTTTAATTCAACAAACTAAAGCATGCTTCATTAAAAATGGAGTAATAGAATCCAGACATGATGGCACTAGTTTTTAATACCAGCTACTTTGGATTCTGAGTTGGGAGGATCACAAGTTCAAGGTTAGTCCCGGCAATTGAGCAAAGACCTACCTCAAAAAAATAAATAAATAAATAAAAGGGGCTCAGGATGTAGTTGGTGATAAAGTGCCCCTGGATTCAATTTCCAGTTGTACACACACACACACACACACACACAAATGATAGGTATGTAGCTAAGTGGTCACTAAGTGGTGTAAGTGGTAGAGCACTCACCTAACATGTGCTAGACTCATTATTGCAAAATATAAAAAATAAATAAATTTAAAAACCAATAACATAAATGGATTACAGAAAATAGTCATACATTAGACTATTTCTAATCTTTTTTATATGGTACCAAAATACATAAAGAACTTTTCTTTTAGTTATACTGTTTTGACATAATAAATTATAATACAAACCATTGATAAAACTCTGTTGACACTTTGATTATTATTAGAAGGCCCCTTTTTTAAGGAAAAGAGTATAATTGAATTTGAAATCAGTTTTAAATTGTATTTCAGTTATCTGTGTACCATTAAGTCAAGTGTTAAATCTCTGTGAATCTGCCTCACTCTCATTTCTAAACTGAGTGTAATACAAAAACATGGCTAGAGTGCTTATGATGATTAAATAGTATATTTACATTAAAAGCCATATACAGATCTCTCTCTCTCTCTCTCTCTCTCTCTCTCTCTCTCTCTCTCACCCCCCACACACAAACACACACTTAAAAATGGAAGGCATTAATAAAGGAAACAGAAGATATCACCAAATTATAAAATTGAAGGAAGAAAAGAAGAAACAGAAATAGGGAAAGCAGGCAGGCAGGCTTATCATGTAAAATGAAAAAAAAAAAACAAAAAACACCAAATCTGAAACAGGATATAATGCTGCCAATAACATCAGAATAAATTTAAAATGTTAGGGTCTGTAAAGAAGTCAAGATGGCGCCTGGCATTTTGCCAGAGGGAGTGGTTTGTGAAGCCATTAAGTGTGGAGATTCCTTATTGGTTGACTGCTGTATCTAGTTTATGTTAATTAAGATAAGCAGTGTGAAATGTATATATACCCCTCCTGTCCTACAATAAACGGCTCCCACTCCAGCTGTATCAATCTACACAAGTTGCTCATCACCACCACCACCACCACCCACCCCCCCGTTATTTTGCTGCAGCATTAAAAATCATAAAGGACCACTTTTCTCAGCAATAATTTACGAAACTCGTATAAATTTGATGACAAGCTGATGGACACACAGTATTGTCTAGGTTGCGGTGGTTAAAACAGGTATTTATTCATTACTGATGGGAGTATAAAGTCATGGAATCTTCATGGAGAGCCATCAGGCAATCTACTGCATTTTATAATTTAAATACACTTGCATAAAAAAAGTTCACTTTTTGAAATTCATCTACATATCCTCTTACATTTGTGAAGTGGTGTACATATATGCAGAGAACACTTAAATAGGAATAGGCTATATAATGTTAGGGCCCTATACTGAAATATCGTGCTGCTTCAGAAAAAATCAAGTAACACTATATATTATTAAAAAGAGCACAATAATAAAGATTAAATCACAGAACATGAGCATAGTATGCTTTCTCTTAGAGAAAAAATTAGTAAAGCTCTGTATGAGTATGTACACACAGGTGCACACATAGACATTCTGTAGGATGATATTCAAGAAATGTATAACAAGAATTCCTGTAGGAGAAATCAGTTAGGTAGCTGGAAAACATATTTGAGAGAGAAACTTTTCCACTGAATTTTAAAAAATATTTTGAAATGTATATATTTTATGTATTGTATTATAAATTTAAAAATTAACATTTTAAAAATCATAAATTGTTATACATAGGTAGAAAGAACCAATCAAATATAAGTAAATAGATGAGTGAACAGAAATCTAGTAGAGTAGAGGAAAGTATATGGGAGAGGGGAGAGAAGACAGGGGAAAAAATGGGGAAGAAAATAAGGGGGACAGTCGTAAACTAAATTCAAATTTCATGCATGCATGTGTTTATCAGGATGAACCCAACTACTATGTATAACTATAAAGCTCTAATAAAAAGTTATAAATTGATAATTTTCGTGAGCTAAGACTTAAATATTCCATTCTCTCTGTCATATTTTTACTCAATTCATTAGCATGGAAACAGCTCCAGGATTCATCTAAGAGTATTATCTTTGGTGTATTTTGTACCAAAACACCATACTAGATCCTGGATTTATAAGCAAAAGCAACAGACTCAGAAAGTATATTATTAATCTAGGAAGAAAAAAATGATTAAATGAATAAATAAATATTTATTTATTTTTGTTTTGTATAGTATTTCTCAAAAATATTTGACTGTTTAACTACTTTTGATAGGTATAATTTCTATACCTGAAACACACTTCAAGAAATACTATATTTAGTAGCCTCTTATGGCAAGATCTTTCCCAAAAGAAAGAAATGATGATGAGGATGATGAGGAGGAAGATGCTGAGGAAGAAAAGGAGGAAGAGAAGAATAAGAAGAATAATTTATATGTTTAAACAAAATTTAAAAAGGAGAAACTTTTTAAAATTTTTGGTAATGTGTTTGAAAGCTTAGTTATGTAGCCAGTGCTATGACACCCCTGGGTTCAATTCCCAGTACTGAAGAAATAAAAAGAAAGAGAGAGAGAAAGAGAGAAAGGAAGGAAGGAAGGAAGGAAGGAAGGAAGGAAGGAAGGAAGGGAGGGAGGGAGGGAGGGAGGGAGGGAGGGAGGGAGGGAGGGAGGAAGGAAGAAAGAGGCAAGGAGGGAGGAAAGAAGGAAGGAAGGAAGAAGGGAGGGAGGGAGGGAAAAAAGAAGAGAGGGAGGAAGAACAGGTACTGTCAAACAAATTTGCAGTCTAGCAAGAAACAAGCTCAGGTGCAGAAGGCTGAGCTAGTGTGGGATAAAATCCTAACACTCTCCAGTGAAGTTAGTGAAATTGGGGAAATGGCTATAACTTAAAAAGACTCTACACCTAGACTCCTGAGTTAGAGCATGCAGTTTACCTTTATATTTCATTTTGCATTCACAACTTTTTTTTCTTTTTTTGTCTTTTGATATGCTTGATTTTTGTGCACCCAAGCCTGACCTTCCACTCAATGAGAGGAAGCAAGGAAGAGAAAAAGAGGTACTGGGGCATAAAATTTATCAAATTGTACGATGTGCATGTATAAATATGTCAAACAATGGATCCAACTATTATTTACAATTTTAATGCAGCATTAAAATAACTTTAAAAGATACATACTATAAATCACATGATTAGATTATCTCAGCCTTGACATCCTAGTGAACGAGAAAAATAAATATATATGTGCTAGTTTGTTTTGTGCTATTTAAAATAAAATGTATTTCTGAAAAATGAAAGAAAAATAGGATTCTGAAATACATTGTTATAAAAGTGCATGTTCTAAGAAAAGCAAAGCTAATATATAAGTACATTTTACCAGAGCCATAAAATAATTAATAAATGTGCATACTGCTATTCTAAAAATAAAAAGAGAAACGATGCTTTTTGTATATAACATGCAAGTCATTGCTAAGGTAGAAGAAGTACTTTATTCAATTTTCCATAACAGTATGGTGGTCCTGGCATAACAAAGACATGTAGCAATAAATCATAAATTCTCCAATTTTAATAGGTAAATTTCCATATTTAACCCAAATAGATAAGCTCTCCATTTAAAAATTGGAGCAAAAATAGGAAATTCACTTTTTGCTCTACTTTTCTGTTTATTTTTTAATCAATCCCACAGACAGTTTCTAAGGCATGTCTTTAAAGCTTTGTTGCTGAAATAATACCAAGTTATTACTCTAAGAGTGTCATTCTACTCCTAGAGACTACAGTGCCCCGAAGCACAGGACCATGCTGATTTATTGATTTAGGAAACAAACACTTATTGAATAACTATTACAAAAAGTACTTTGTTGAGTGTTGGAAAAGAAAATAGAGACATGACTAATTTATAATTGTATATAAAGTAGGTCTCAATTGAACAAGAGAGCCATATGCATGCAAAAATTTTACACAAATGTAATCTAAGGGAGGTGAAGGTTATGAATACAGCAAACAAACAATAGTTCAAATGTTGTGTGTAAAATTGTTCCATAGGTTTGGAAGTGTTAGTAAAGGGCTGGCCAGGATTTATAGTGCTGCCCCCTTACGCTTTGAATCCCTGGCACCAAAAAAAGGTATTTCCCAGATACATTCTTTCTCGTGCCACCTCATAGGTGGGATATCTACAGGATGGAAAATGGAGATTAATTTGAAAGTGTCTTTGAATCCTTTCTTCTGGTATTATTTTAGTCAGTTTTTTCACTGTTGTGACTAAAAAGGATCTGACTAGAACAACTGTAAGGAGGGAAAGTGTATTTGAGGGTTTATGGTTTCAGGTCCACACAAGGTCAGCTCCATTTCTCTGGGCTCCAGATGGGGCTGAACACTATGGCAAAGTGTGTGCCAGAGGGAAGCAACTCACATCATGGAGATCAAGAAGCAGAGAGAGAGAGAGAGAGAAAGAGAGAGAGACTCCACTCTCCAGATACAGATATATACACCAAAACCATGCCCTAATTCCCATCTCCTCCAGTCACACCCTTTCACTTTAGATACCACTCAGTTAATCGCTATCAGAGCATTAAATCACTGATTGGGTTAAACTCTCACAGCCCAATCACTTCCTCTGAAAGTTCTTGCATTATCTCACATGTGCACTTTTAGGGGACACTCATATTCAAATCATAACATTCTGCTCCTGGCCCCCAAAAGCTCACAACCATCTCACAATGCAAAATACAGTTTTTCTATTTCCAAGTGCCCCCATAGTCGACAGTTCTGAGATAGGTCAAGTCCAAAGTCTTCTCTGAGGCTCATGGCAATCTTGGATTGTGAGCTCCTATAAAAGTAAAAGCAATTTACAAGTATCCAGTATATAATGGCACAGAGTAAATGTTCTCATTCACAAAATTAGGGGCATAGAAAGAAGGAATAGGATCAAACAAAGATTGAAATCCATCTGAGCAAACAAGTCCTGAAGCTCCACATCCAGAATCTTGGGCACATGACATCTTTTTTTTTCTTTTAATAATTTTTTAGTTGTAGATGGACACAATACATTTATTTATTTAATTTATTTTGGTGTGGTGCTGAGGATCAAACCCAGTACCTCATATGTGCCAGCAAGTACTCTACCACTGAGCCACAACCCCAGCTCCACATGACATCTTAATGTTCTCTCCAAAGAGCATGTGTGGCTGCACCTTTGTGGCATTGTTGGTTGCAACCCAATGGTCTTTCTGTTGGCTTGTCTCTGCTCAATTCCTACAGTTTTCCTAGGATGATGTCCCAGGTTACTAGCATTTCTTAACCTCCGGAGTTTCTACTGCAGCTGTGGCTTCCTCCTCACATCTCTGTATTTTGACTTCTCCAGAGTGCCTGCAGGGACTCCAATCCAGCTCTTTTTGCCTAGCCTCCCAGGTCTTCCTTTGAAATCTTGGTGGAAGCTTCCAAAAACCCTTAATTGTAGAATCCTGCATTTCTGCAGAACCAGCACCACATAGTTGATGACAAGGTCTGCAGCCATGTAGAGCAGTAGTCAAGCCTCCAATGACCCTTGCTGCAGCAATCTCTGAGTCTCTAGGTGGCTGAGTATGTTGGAAAAACTTCCTAGGCCCCCTGTGCAATAGGATTCCCCACTGGTCTCTTCTCAAAAGGATTTTCACCTTTTTTTCCTTGAACTTGAGAGGAGTGTAGTCGTGGACAGCTCTTGAGATGTCATCTTTCTTATTGTCTTTAGGCAAAGTCTTAAGCATTTCTGTAGTGGCAGAAATGTCTTTAACAACTACAACTTTCCTTGCCTTAGTTTTACTCCTGCCTTTTAAGGACAATTTATCCAAATCTTTCTGCTCTGCTTTCTGCTCCTGATACAAATATATAAATTTGCCTAAAAGCTGCCAGCAATTCCAAAGCCATGCCCTAACTCCCACCTCTTCCAGTCACACCCTACCACTTTATTTACCACGCAGTTAATTCCTATCAGGTGAGATTAAATCACAAATGGGGTTAAGACTATCACAATCCAATCATTTCCTTTGAATGTTCTTGCATTGTCTCATATGTGAGCTCTTGTAGGACATCTCACATCCAAATGTAACAGGTATTTGTGTCTCTCAACTAAAAGGGGAACACTATCAACTCCATCTCACTGTAGAGGTAAGTGTCCACATAGAAATAATTTTCTCTCCTTCTTTCTTCCCACAAGGAAGAATCTTTTTTCTCGTTTATTTTTTAACTTTTTAAATTGATTGTAAATTGCTACATAAATACATGAGACATGTACATATTAATGGGATACTATGTGAAGTTTTGACACATGTATACATTTCATAATATTTAAATTAGGTTAAGCACATTTGTTTTCTCAGGAACTTATAGTTTCTTTTATGATGAATTCATTCAAAATCCTAGCTTTTTGAAATGTACGGTATATTATTGATATGTATAGTCACGCTACTGTGCAATATTATACCAAATTTAGAAAAATCTTTTCAAAAACATAAGTACTTCCATATTGCCTCTGCATACCTACCTTCTAATATTTTCTTCTGTACTAATTAAAACTTGCTTTATTCTCAAAGTTTTTGTACAATTCTTCAAATTCCATAGCTAGTATAAAACCTGTCCTTGTTGATTTTTTTTCCTCTAAATATTTGAATGTTCAGGCACAGAATATACATTTCAGTAGCTCTTTTAGACATTTACTTTTTCATCTGCAAGTGATGATACCCACCCTAGTGATGCATGTACCCTGCTACATTACCTGCTTTTACAGATCCTTATCAACAGTACTCTTCAGCAGGGACAAGGCAGTAGGCTTAGAGTCTTCTCTATTACCATGGCACTCTGGGAGCTTTGGTGGAAGGGTGCCTCAAAATCTTAGATATGGATGACTTGATATTTTTCCTCACATAGTTCTGACCTTAGCAATTCATTCTCTAAATAATGTTAAATCCCAGACTCATCAACATTTCACATTTTAAACCTGAATGCTCCAATTTCTCATTATGATCCCTAATCCCTATATTTTTCATGCTGCAGTTCCTCTAAATGTGTTCCACTATCATTAATCTCTACTCTTTCTTGAATACTTTCTATTTTTGGTATTCATTAATCCTTTTTCACTAGTGCTCCAACATAGCAGCATTTCCTACTCTACCAAAAATGCACTATTCAAAGTATTTTCTAACTCTCTAACCAACATGTTCAGCATCTTTGGTCACTTGTCCTTTTTTCTAATCTTAGATCACTATAAATTTCTAAATTCTCTATTTCTGAACATATTGAAGAACATTTGAGAAAATATCCTGTTACCAGGTACTAAAGTATCTTAGTTACCACCACCCTCTGCCTACCTCGCAATATAAATAAATTTATCACTCTTTCTGAATCTTTGAGAAGCTACTTCTCTCATTCCTCCATTGCTATTTCAAAATAATTAATTTGTTCCAACACTCCTAATACACATGTCTTAGTCCATTTGGGCTATTATTGCAAAATACTATATACCAGGGAGCTTATAAACAATATAAATGTACTTATCATATTCCTGGGGATAGAAGTAAGGTTTGGTGTCAGATAAAGGACCTATTTCCTGATCCATAAGTAGCACCTTCTTGCTATATTTGCAGGTGGTAGAAGGAGCAAGGCAGCCCTCTAATGCCTTCTTTGGAAGCATACCAATTTGGAAGCATACCAATTTGAGGTTATCCACGATCTTCCTTCATGGATAACCTCCTGAAGGTTATTTCCTAACATCATCATGTTGGTGATTAGGTTTCAGCATATGAACCTGTGGAACACATTCAGAACATAACACTACACTAGCCCCAGATTCTTCTCTGTCAGTTAAAAAAAAATTGACTTTAACTTTCAGAAAAAATTGAAATAGTCAGTATCTACGTCTTCTATGGAACGAACTGCAACATGCATGCTATTTTCTCACTTTCATTCTCAAAGGAAGGAAACATCCCCTGATTATCTCATGTTAATTAATTCACTGGCATCTGGGTCAGAGCTTCTGAAACTCTAACATGCTTATGAAATACCTGGGGATCTTGTTTAGTGCAGTTTCTATTTCAGTAGGTCTGAAGTAGAGTCAGAGATTCTAAAAACTCTCCAGTATTCTTTATGCTCTCGGTTCTCCAACTATAGCAACACTGTCATAAAATACATTTTTAAATTTTGCTTTGGCCTGGACTAAGTGGCTCATGAAGGCAAAAGCACCCACATGACAGAATAGTGATAATGTGGCTCAGTTTTATTCTCCCAAACCATAAGAATCAATAATTTTTCTAAGAACATTTTTAATTCTTCAGTAGCCCTCTATTCAATCAATAGCTGACAGCTGATAGTTCTATGACATTTTGGAGACATCAGTTTAATTCTAGCTCTTTTCTGGACTCTCAGATTATTTTTAGCTGGGCTTCTACTAACAATCTCACCGTCATGATTCTTTCTTGTATAGTGAGTGCTCTAACATAAATGCTAACAGTAATTTCTCTGTTTAAAAATTTTCGGTGATTTGGAAGTAAAAACAAACTGTAACTCTTTCATGAACTATGCTTTACAAATATTCCTAGTTTTGCTTCCCCTTATATATCCAATTCTAACTCTCTAAATTGCTGGACATTTTTGTTCCTAATATTCTTTGTTATCCCTGTAAGCAGTTGCTTCTCTTTGGAAAAAGAACTTCTCCCTCATTGGTGTTTTCTCTTCCTATTCACCTTAAAAGTCATTTTCATCCTCTTTTTGCAAACACAGTAAGTACCTGTAGTTACTTACATAGTAACCTTTCCTTAGTATGTACATAATTCAGATGCACAACTCACCATATGTTTATGTATGTCTTTATTTTCTTGAGCCTTGCTTGGTATCTTTCAGGAAAGGAATGTTGTTTTGTAAATTCAAGTATCTTCAGTATCTGTTATAGATAAGGCATCCAATAAAAGTATATTTGATTACTGAATGAATAAATAATTTGATTGTA
Organism: Ictidomys tridecemlineatus; assembly: GCF_052094955.1. Taxonomy (NCBI): domain Eukaryota; kingdom Metazoa; phylum Chordata; class Mammalia; order Rodentia; family Sciuridae; genus Ictidomys; species Ictidomys tridecemlineatus. The sequence continues at coordinate 88,930,215 of NC_135484.1, read as the reverse complement.
TACTTTTAGGTACACATTTTATTAAAAGTACAAACAATAGCAGCCATACTTAAAAATGACATAGTAATTTCAGTCCACATACCACATCTATTTCTGTTTACTAGTTATAACTGGTCACTCTACTTCTGTAAATTCAAAGAGCATACAATAAACAATAATACAAAAGCATATAATTTAATTAGGAAATATGATATTTATGGTCAATAGCAATGTACCCTTAGATGCCTTTATCTAGTATTAAAACAAAAACATGTCAATAGAAAATATTAATTTATTTAAAAAATATCCTTGTTATAAGATTTCAAATATATTCTTAGTTCTGTCCTACTTGGGCAACCTAAATAATTTTTGGAAGTTCCTGAAGGAACAGATTTCACATGTTGCAAAAAATTTTTATAGGGTGCTTATGCTAAGGTCAGTAGGTACACCTGAACTATCAATGTACTGCACGTGTGTGTGTGTGTGTGTGTGTGTGTGTGTGTGTGTTAAGAGAGAAGAGAAAGATTCAATTCAGATAGAAATTATTCATATATGTTCTCTGAAATTTGAATAGTGTTGTTACAATAAATCAAAATACAGGTAGAGAAATCTTCATATTGTTCTCTTCCCTGCTTTTCTTCTATGACTGCCATGACAGCAATCTCTGCGAGCTAGGTAAAGTATTCTTTAATCTGTTGTTGTATTACTTATCTTTTCATCATGAGAATAAAAATAGAAAAAAATTTAAAGAACAATGATGAATACTAGTAACCTGAAAAAATGAAAATCAAAACTAAGATGAAATACTTCATATCTACCCGGATGTCTCTCATCACAAAGATAATCACAGGTGTTGATGAGGATATAGAAATATTAGAAAAATAATATATTTTTAGTAGATGATATAATTTTTCAGCAGTTTTGGAAAAATGTTTGATAGTTCCTCAAAAAGTTAATCACACAGTTATCATGTAATCCAGCAATTATATTCCTAGTTCTATCCATGTGAGAATTGAGAACATGAATTTGGATCAAAACTTACACACAAATGTACAGAGCAGTAATATGTATAGTTGTTACAAAGTGAAAAGAACCTAAATGTTTTTTAATCAGTGAGCAAAAAAACACAATGGGGCATAGCAATACAATAGAATGTTACTTGGACATAAAAAGAAATGAAGTCTAATACATATTTTATGAAAGCTAGATGAATCTTGAGAACATGATACTAAGTGAAAAACTCCAGCTACTAATAACTACATATCTATTTATATGAAACATCCAAAATACACAATAAAAAATGAGCACTTATTATGGATTAACAAGAGTTATTGGAAAAAGAAGAAAGGGGAGTGATTCCTACTGACATAAGATTTATTTTAGGATGGAGAAAATTATATATGTTTTTATATGTCAGAGTTGGTTACAAAATATTGTGCAATGCACAAAACTGAATACAATAAAAATCATGGAATCATGCATTTTAAAACAGTGAAACTAATGGTTGTATTAATAATAGCTCAGTTTTATGCAAAAAATGTTATAAAAGTCCAGGAAGTCCTAAATGAGTCTATTAATCAGATTTCACATGTCCCAAAAAATTTGCATAGTGTGCATATGCTAAGGTCGGTAGGTACACCTGAACTATCAATGTATGGCACGTGTGTGTGTGTGTGTGTGTGTGTGTGTGTGTGTGTGCAAATTGAGAAAGAGAGAAGAGGGGAAGGTAGTATTACACTTCTGTTTCAGAGAAGGTAGTATTACACTTCTATTTCAGAGAAAGAATTGATGAAAGATGATGGGAAAAGCCAAAGGGCACACATACGATTATGAAATGACTTTTAAAACAAAGCCTTCCAAATCCCTATATGAGGCATGAAAATGTAAAAAGAAGTTAGGGGATAGTTAGGTTTTGGAAAGGGTAACTCCAGACATAAGAGTACTAAATTCTTAAGACTGATATTGCCACTGTGTATGGCAGAGCACAACTGAAATCACAGCAGCTCAGGAGGCTGAGGCAGGAGGATAGCGGATTCAAAGCCAGCCCTAGGAATTTAACGAGGCTGTAAGCAAACTAGTGAGACTCTATATCAAAATTAAAAATAAAATTAAAAAAAAGGGCTGGGGATGGGACTCAGTGGTGAAGTGCTCTTGGGTTCAATCCCTGCTACCAAAAAAAGAAAAACAGAAAAAGGAATGATACTACCAAATTTCTGATAAAAGAGCATAGAAACTTGTACTAGAAAAATGACATTGGTACTTGACAAAATAATTTAAAAAATTTTAAAGGGAAAAGTCAAATGAATACTAATTTAAGTGGAGAAAATTTCAGTGTTTATGTCATGCAGGAAAATTATGTATTCTATTTCTAGTCTTCAGGATTAATCGGTATTTCAGAAAGATTCTTGTGATGGATTCGAGTTGATACGCCTCATTTCCTTATTCATTGCTGGACACTTACATGGATTCTTAACTATTGTGTTTACTGCTGAAATAACCATAGAAGTACAGATGGATGACATACAAATTTCATTTTCTTTCAATATATTCCCAGTAATAAATGATATGAAGTAGGCATAGAAATAAAAACATTACATGATTTCACTCACATTTGTAATCTAAAAAGGTTGATGTCTTAGAAACAGTATATAATGGTAGTTACCAAAGGCCAATGAGGAAGATATGAAGAGATGTTAGTCAAAGGATATAGAATTACAGTCAGAAAACAGGAATAAATTTCAAGTGGTCTACTATATAGGAAAGTGACTATAGTGAATTGCAGTATGTATTATGTTCTTTAAAAATGTAAAATAGTGTATGTCATGTGCTTTTTTGACAAAAAACAACTATTTGAGGTAATTTGTTTATTAATTAGCTAGATTTAACCATTCCAAAATTTATATTATTTTAAAACATGTTGTACATGGTAATAAAAGCATACATTATCTGTCAAATTTAATTTTTTAATGTAAAATAAATAAAATTATATTTATATTTTTATTCCAAAAATAATAAATTGTTTTTTGAAACAAAATTAAAAGGACATGTATATATACACACATACAAATATAATAGAAACATTTCATTTAATTTTATTCAAGTCAACAATGTAAAAATTTCAGTATATAAGATAGTAATTCAATTCTATTAATGATAAAACTTCCTTTTGTAGTACAGTTTTGTAATTACCTAAGAAATTTATTATAAATAAGAATTTTTCATATCAATTAGCCATGAAATATCATTAATTAATGTTGAGGATCTATGATATATGTCATGTGCTCTATTGTTTACTTCCCAAATTCATATTTTGAAGTCATAATCTCTAGTACTTCAAAATATGGCTGTATTTGAAGACAGGAGTCTTTAAATGGGCAATAAATATGAAACTATCATCATAGTGGGGACTATTCTAGTTTAACTAATGTCCTTCATGACACTGCTACACACAACATGAAGATGCTGGAAAAAGATCATTGACAAGCCAAGGAGAGGGCCCTCAACATAACCAGCCTGATTTTGGATTTGTATCATCCAAAATTGGAAGAAAATAAATTTCTGTGGTTTAGAGCACTCAGTCTGTAATAGTTTGTTATAGCAGACCTATAAACTTAATAAAACATATTTTCATTTTATTGTATTTTTCTCCATTAATTTCAGATTTACACAAAAGCTAAAGATCATTTAAAAAATTTCCATATGCTACTCTTCCAAAATCCCCAGTTGTAAAGATCGTGATATATTTGCCTTATTATTAATCTATGCAAAATTATATTCACAAATTAATTATTTCCAATTGAGAGTTAAGTTCCAAACCCCTATATGGTTTATTATGTATTTACTAAGAAAAAGGGTTTATTTAATTTATATCATTATTGATAAAACTTTTATAGATTTAGACACATTTGTTCAAATAATATCTTAGAGAAAAAATATTAAAACTATTAAAACGTCATGTATATCCATTATATAATAATGTATTTATATGTATACAAATGTGCTTTGGCTCTGTCACATTATCATTGATCTTAACTTTGATCATTTGATAAAGATAATGTTTTCCACATTTCTTCATTGTGAAGTTATTATTTTGTATTTTTAAAAAGTATTTGGGACTATATATATATGATATTATATACATAAAAACATAATCTTCATAGCATTATACCATTATATATGATATGCTTTATATATTGTATAATATATATAATAGTGCTATGTAGATTATATTATTATATGTAATATTATACAATATATAATTCATATCATATATAATACAATATGAATAATAGTATAATACTATGCCAATTATAGTATTATATATAATATATATTGTATACATATCCTATATACTATCAAATTCTGAGCCCTAGTTTCATGTTTCCAAGATTTAATAATTTATACTTTAAAATTATTAGTATATATAATACTATATGTTTCCCAAATTGGTGATTTTCCTAACTTCATCAATTTTTTGCCATTGAATGTTTGGCATTATACTATAAAAATGAGCTTGCAGTTCTTTATTGACTTATATCACTATGAGCCAATGTATTTCTATTTTATTCAATAATTCATAATGCATTACTACCACTATATAGTTTGATGATTATATTGCTCCAGATTCAGCTAGTAGGGGGCACTTTCAGCTGTCTCATGTCCCCCATTTCTTATTCCTTGAGCACTTTCTTAGTTTCAGGGCCAAAAAGAACTCAAGCTCATCCTATATAAAAACTGAAGATATTGCCCTTTGTTATTGTATTATTTTTATTATCAAAATGGATTATAAAATGTATTTAAACTAGTAGAATTTATAAGTTGTAGGTGAGGCATCTCATATGGATTTACCTATAATTTCAGCAAGACTGTCCCATAATATAAAAGGCAACAATATATGTTTATGTAGTCCTACATACTTATATCAAAAAGTCACTCTTATCATTTATACATGTATGTAGCTACTTTCACATATGGAAAAAACAACAATGAGGAATAATGAATATGCATAAGGGCTTTCACATCTTCATTAATATTCATAGTATATATTCACATATTAATCCAATGTCTAGCTATGCCTGACAATTGTTTCTTTTTTATATGCCTGAAATTGCTTTTAATGATACACTCCTGTGGATGGAAGCAAAATGTCTCCATATCTCTAATAAGTAAAGCCGGAGTTCCCACTGAGAATACTGGCAAGCTATTGAGATTTTTTTTTATTTATTGAGAATGCATATGCTATATATTACAAACAGAATTGAAGGTATATTGAACTTAGTGCAAATACAGCTGTAGGAGTCTTAAAACAGAATAAAAACCATGTAAAGTGAGCAGACGAAGTAGATAGTATCAGGTATCAGAGCCATGCCTATTGCACTCTGAATTTAATTTTAAGCTGTAAAATCTTGTTTTTTAAATTTTAAGATACATAAGTTGCATAATATTTATATTCTGAAATGTGCATATCTGCATACACACACACACACACACACATACACACACACACACACACACACACACACACACACAAACTGGTTTAAGGACCAAAAATATTTTCCATAGAATTTTACTAAAGCAAAGAAATTGCCATATGCATTCTGTGTGTGTTGTAATAGTCAAAAGTGTGGACAATATCTTTAGCTTTAATTTTCTAAAAGATACTAAAAAGCTAAATAGGTACTCACAGGATTTTGGTGAGGATTAAATTAAGGCATATGAAGATCTCTGATCCCAAGCATATAATGAATATACTATAAATGTTAGGATGTGATTATCACTGTAAAGGATATGGAGGTGTATTTAAATGTTGAATTGCAAGAAACATTTATGACTTGAGAAAATATTATTTTATTTTAGGTGACATATCTTAGTACTGGAATGAAACTCATAGACATAAGGAAAGATAGGGCTGGGATTGGAGCTCAGTAGTTGAGCCCTTGCTAGAATGTGTGAGAGTGAGGGCCTCTGTAAAACTCCTAGCACCACAAAAAGAAGAACAGACAGTTAATACATATGTCGAACTCTTTCTCTATGAAATTTCACAAGTTCTATGCCAACCCTTGGCAGTTTTAGATTTCAGTCAATTAGTACATAAATTCTTAAAAATGAATTCTAATGTAGAAATTGTGTTGTTGGTTAAAGTAAGTCCCATATGCTTTAAATATTACATGTGAGAAGTAAAAAGTTCTATCTCTACTTGGAAATTATAAGGATTGTCTGTGAGTATCATTCATATGAAATGCTAATATATTTCACTGCATTCATTGGTAATATTACTGCCCAGAGCTGGTGATATAAGGCTTGCCTAGAGGCTCTGGGTTTGATCCCCAGCATGGCAAAAAAAGAAAAGAAAGAAATGATTGCTTGACAGTGCAGTTTATATTATTCTCAAAGAACTTTGATTTAATGTAACAATATTTTGAAGTATCATATATGAACTAACTGGATCCCAACTTTGTAGTAATTATCAACTTACAGAAGGCTTACTAAGAACAAGTCATTGAATAAAATGACTTATGCACCAATCATTGGTGATTTGAACTTTCATAATCTTCTTATGAGTATGCAAAACAAGAGCCCACTCTCTACTCTTTTATTAGGAATCTAATGAATGTTACCAGCTTCCAGCTGGTAACAGTAGGAAAAAAAAAAATCAGAGGGAATGAGATGAGTGAGTTCAGAGCACTTAAACCTATTTCCTCTCAACTGGTTTGGATTGGCTGTTGCCTCCCTCAACTGAAAGTCATCAAGCTGACCACTGCAAATACTGTTTCTCACTGCAGGTTCTAATACTTCTTTTTCTCCTCTTCTTTCTGTAGTCTCATCACACTTACTCAAGTGACCATCAGGCATGTATGGATTGCAGCACAAGCTGAAGAGGACATAGCACACAGTCATTATGGGGACAAAAATCACCACAGCTCACTTGCTCCCATGATCCTACAGATCTGGGGTAAGGAAAAGGAGAAACTGAAAGCTGTGAGTATCCAAACAAGAGGGCAGATGAACAATTTCCAAGATCACTCTCCAGCTCCTATAATTGAAATGAGGAGATCTTGCTTAGCTGACAGTTCCACAGTTGTTAGGCCAAATATTGAAACTATTTAGTCTCTTGTTAAACTAAGGGCATTGGTGGAAAGGAATCAGACTCAAGTGTGTGGATGAACATTGGGAAGAAAGACACAAAGTTGATCACTTTTGACTTTTAAAACCTCTTGAATTCCCCTTTCCAAGAGGTAAATCTCTTTTTCCTTCATTTCCTCACCAGTAAAAGCTTTCCTCTTCATCACAAAAGAAAGTGAAAGTTTCCACCTGTGATAGTCTCCTTACCTCCATTATACCCCTGGATTTTTTATGAAAATTAGATCCAAACTAATTTTTTTAAAAAATAACCTTTTGCCAGCATGGCCTATACAATCTGCATTCACCTATGTGTAAGAGGGATGGTAAACATGAATAGATTTTAAGGGTGTTAGCCCCAAAAGAATTAAATGTCATGTCAAATTTATAGATAGGGGAACATTCATTTAAGATTAAAAATTGAATGTGTTAGACTAAGAAAATAGAAAGAGCATTGATATTCTGCTAAATTAGCAAATTCAAAGTTGGAGTTAAGGCTGTCTTATACATATGTGGTTGGAATGTTTGAATTTCCCTAATATGAGGTATAGGCAGAACATTGAAAACTTAGAGAGATGGAAATACTGAAATGAATGTGGCAATTACCACATTGAGCCACAAGGATGGAGTAGTTCTCTCTGTTTTGATCTTTAATGCTAATGATGCAATTTGTATGTTTCTCTCACATTGACAGTTTTAGATTTGCTTTTTTTAGTAGTCTTTTTTAATAGTCTTTAAAATAAATAATAACTACTGGTAGCAGTCACTATGAAATCTATTTTCAGAACATGAAAACTATTTTTTGGACTACTGCATGTTCAGTGTTTGTTTGGAAAGAGCATATTTGCACTGTTTACTTATTTTCAGATCTGTATATATGTGTGTGGAGATAAGCGAGTTAACATATTTTAAAATTTGTTAACATTTTCAAATTTTCTCTATCTCCACTTACATTTTGTTTAATGAATATAATTTCCAATAGACAAGTTGAACTATTACCATTTGATTTTCAATCTGACAGATTTTTTTTTGTTTATTAAGTTTTGCTGCTTATGATATGAAATGATACAATTAAGGGCAAAGATTTTTAGTATCTTATGTTCTTAGCGAATTTTGTTTCATTTTGCTGTTGTTTTCCTAAATCAGTATTTTACTTATTTGTCTACATGTTTTATGCATGATTAAATCATTTTGTCTATCAGTTAAAATAAGTTAGAGTGCTTTTACAATCACAATAATGGTTTTATTTTGTTATTATGGTGAATTACACCACTTAATTTTAAATATAAAACCATTCTTGCATTCCTGTGATAAACTTGACATAGTCTTGATGTAATTTTTAAAAAGTTAAGATTCATTTTCTATTACTTAGTTTATAATATTTGTAATCATTTTTGTTTATTTTATTTTTACTGAAACATAAAATTATAAGTATTAATTAGGCACTATGTGATAGATTCATACCTGTGAATGAATGTCTAATGTTTAAGTCAAGTTAAACATATCTATCTCCTCAACATTTATCATTTCTTTATAGCTAAAAAGTTCTGCCTTTTTGAGATAAACAGTGTGTCATTGTTATCTATCATCTCTCACATCAGAACTTCTTACTCTTATCTAAAGATACCTTAGTACCTTTAGTTAAACTTATCCTCATCCCTTGCTCCTGCCTATTCTCACCAGATTCTGGCAACCATCATTTGACTCTCAATTTATATGAGATCATTTTTTTAAGATTACATGTATGTGAAAGATCATGTAATAATTGTCTTTCTGTGCCTGGCTTATTTCACTCAACAAAGTGATCTCTACTCCATCCATGTTATTGCAAATGAGAAGATTTAATTCTTCTTGTGAGTGAACAATACTCCCTTGTGTGTATACACACAATGCTTTTTTGTCCACTAATCAGTGAATGGACATTTAGGTTGTTTCTATTTCTTGGCAATTATGAATATACTGCAGTAAATATAGGAGTGATGATGTCTCTGTAAAATTTCTTCCTTTCTCCCTGGATATGTACCTATTAGATTAACTGATCATTAATTCATTTTTAAATTTTGGGGGCAGTCTCCATAATTGGGGGAGTTCCATAATGACTGTACTAATTTCATTCCCACCAAAGTCTATGAGAGTTCTCATCCTTGCGGGTCAGCATTTGTTAGTTTTTTTTTTCTCTTTTTGATAATAATCATTCAAGCTGGATGAGATAATATTTTACTTTTGTTTTGCATTTCTCTGGTGATTAGTGATATTGGACATTTTTGCATATCCCTACTGATCATGTCCATGTATATTATTTTTTGTAGAAATAACTGTTTAGGTCTATTGCCCATTTTATTTTATTTTTTATTTTTTTATTATTAGTTGTTCAAAACATTACAAAGCTCTTGACATATCATATTTCATACATTTGAATCAAGCGGATTATGAACTCCCATTTTTACTCCTTATACATACTGCAGATTCACATCGGTTACACATCCACTTTTTTACATACTGTCATACTAGTGTATGTTGTATTCTGCTGCCTTTCCTATCCTCTACCATCCCCCCTCCCATTTTAAAATTTGGTTAATTGATTTTTCATTGCTTGGTTTTTGGAATTCCTTATATATCTTGAGTATCAATCCTTTCAAAAAATACTTCACAAATATTTTCTTCTGCTTTGTAAGCTGTACCTTCATTCTTTTGCTGTGAAGATTCTTAATTGTAATTTTTTGTCCCCATTTTATAAATTCCTGCTTTGATATTTACTGTTTTTTTTCTTCAATTACTTTTGGGTTTGGTTTGTTATGGCTTTTCTAGTTTTCTTCTGAATAGTGATAGGTTTTTCATTTTGAGATCCAATTTTTTCATATAGATATCCATTGCCATAAAAATTCCTTCTAAATATACCTTTTCTTTCTGTATCTTGGTTTTAGTGTGTTGTATCTCTATTTTTATTTGTTTCAAGAAAATTTTTGATAATCACCTTGAGTCTTCTTTTGATCCATTGTTTGTTCAGGTGAAAGTTGCTTCATTTCCATGTATTTTTAGAGTTTCCCAAGCTTTTCTTCATACTGATTTATATATTTTTTTGTGTTGGGGTTGCAAAAGTTAATCAACATAATTTCAAATTTTAAAAAGTTTGTTAAGATATATGTTGTGGACTATCATAGGATCTATCCTTGAGGCAGTTCTGTGTGCTTATGAAAAAGGATGTGCATTCTCCAGCTATTATATGAACTGTTCTATAGATGCTGTTAGGTCCATAAGTGGTCCATCAGTACTCCTATAGTACAATTTAACTGTTTTGTTTCTGTTTTCATTTTCTGATCAATGATACATCCATTGCTGATAATATGGTGTTAATAACCCCTACTATTACATATTGAATTCTCTCCTTTTATTTCTATTAGAATTTGCTTTATATATTTGAGTGCTCTGATATTGGTTGCATATATATTTAGGTTTATTATTTTCTCCTGCTGAATTGATTGCTTTATCATTATGTCATCAGTTATTGTGACTATCTCATGCCACTGTCTCCTGGCCTATAAGCTTTGTGCTAAGAAATCTTCTCTCAGATGACTTGGTGCACACTTACTGTTATTTGTTTGTGTTCTTTGGCTTCCATGAGAAACCCTTCTTTAACTCTCACCTTCAAAATTTCTTCATGTGTTGGGTTGAGTTAAATCTAACTGGTGACCTTTGTATAATGGATATTTCTACCATTTTCTAGGTTTGGGACATTTTCTATATTTCATTGATAAGCTTTCCAACTTGTTGGCATTCTGAAATCCTTGTTAAGCCCCCAAAACCTTAATATTTGCTTTTAAGTGCTGTCTTAAAATTTTGAATAAGCTTTTTTTCATTCCTCTTTTTTTTTGCTTTGTTTTTCCTCTGTGCATTTTTTAAAAGCTTGTCTTTGAGTTGACTAAGGTTTTCCTCTGATCTAGCCCATTATTGATGTAGTTAATTATGTTTTTAATTTCACTTTGCTCAGTTTTAAGTTCAAGTATTTCTGGGTTTGTTTGTTCATTCTCAATTGCTTCCATCTGAAAGTTTTCTCTGTTAGAGTATTGAATTTTTTTTCTGTGTTTTTAATCTATTGAAATACCTTCATAGAGATGTTTTAAGTTCGACCATTACTATCTGATGAATTCTCACACTGTGTTTTGATGTGAGATGATAGTTTCCTCAAAGTTCTTGATGCCTGTTGGCATGTGGTATCTGAGCGTTGTAGGATTAGATATTTATTCCGGTGTTCATACTATGGCTTTGTCTGTTCCTGTCTTTACAGAAATTCAAAGGTGGCTTATTTTGTTTGAATGTGTAATCACTTCCAGTATTTTAGCCCTAGAGGGTAGACTGAGGCCAAGTTTGTCACAAATCTGTTGTATTTTTTTCTTCACTGTTTCAACACTAGAGGGTGATCTAAATCCCGTTTGTCCCAAATCCAAAGTTGGTGTGTTGTTCAACGTGAACTGGGGAAATATCTAAAAAGAAGAGTCTATTTCTGCAAGACTCTCCTTGAGACTAAAGTCAGCACAGACACATCTTCCACAATGATCAATCAGTTTTCGGGCACTGCAGTCTTCTATGACATACCTATGGACACCAGTGCCACAAAATTATATTATGTTCCAAGTCAACATCCTGCCAAGACCAGCACAGCACTAGGGCAGAGATTAAGAGCTGTACTGCTATGCACTGTCTATTACTGAGGTGTACACATGTGCCAAGACTATTGCCACCAACTACAAATAACACTGGCAGAACAGAAATCTGATAGACCAGAGCTTCAAGTCATGCCTGACCACAGAGCTGTCCCAGAACCCTGGTCTGTAGGCAGACTTAGGGATAGTACTTTTAGAAACTGCCCAATGTAAATTTTCTCCACCCTGACACTAAGTTATAAGGAAAAATCTTATGTTTATTATGTTATCTTACTCCCTTCGTGAATGCAATGAATTGAGTCTCTATCCCACTATGCTGCTATGCTGCTTGATATCAAGATAGTGTTGGTAAGAATGGACCCCTGAACACAAAAGCTGATTTAAGGTTGGGTCCTGTCTGAACCTCATAGATGCAAGGATCTACAGTCTTAGGGGTATCCAGGTTATACAAGAGAGAGAAAAACAAAACGAACAGACAGACAGACTCTTAGAGCACTTGGCATGGATAAATATATTATCCAAGGCTGAGATGTCATTGGTGAAGACAGTTCTTTGGCTTCCAAGGCTAATGCAAAGGTAGGTCTTACCCAAGTCTCACCACCCCCCCGAAACTGCCTGAAACATGAGTCTCTTTCACCAACATAAAGGTCTATGCCTGGCACCAGGGCTGTCTAGAGGCTCTATCAGCTCTGCTGAGCAGGTTCTTTGATTTCTCCCTGGTGCTGGGTCTAACTTCCCAGCTCTGGGTTTCACTGTGATGCAGCCGGTACTGTGTTTCAAGCCTTAGGCATGGACTTAATATCCTCTCACCCCCACAAGCTGTAGTTGTGTCTTTTTAGTGTGCCTATAGTTGGGGAAGGAGTGATGCAGGCAAAATGTTTCCTTCTTTTTTTGTAAACTTCTACAAGACAACTTATCTTTTTATAATACTAAAACTTGGTGCTGTGTTCTTCCAGCTGACTTCTTTAGTTCTTGTGTAGATAGTTTGGTATGTGAATAGCTGTACAAATATGTACATTTGTGGGATGATGTGGCTCAGCCAAGAAGTGCTCCACCGTCTCTAACCATATTAGAATAAGAATGGTCTATACTTTCCCTATCTCCCAATAGCCTTATTCCATTCTAATACTCTGATTACTGGCTTCATAACTTTAGTTGCAAACATTTCTTCTTTTTCTGTTTTCTGGAAGAGTTTTTATTTTAAAATAATAATATTTAGGACTTAATTCTAAAAGTTGCTAGGACTAATAGCTTTTCAGTTGATATTTGAACTTTTTAGTTGATGTTAAAAGAATAAACCCGTCCACATTTCCTATTTCTGTCTGAATCTGAATATTTATGTTATATTTTCCTAATGTCTAAGTTTTTATAATTAGTTGCATTTTCTTTTTGTTTTTATTGTTCTTTCACTTTTCAAGTCTCTTTGTATCCATTTGGAGTTAGTCCCCATTTGTCTAAAATCTTCCCTTCTACAGTTTTGCTTTATTAATTTCACCAAGGGCTTGTTTATTCTTTAGTTTAATACATTTATTTGTGTGTGTCTTTCACTAGTAGATGATGAGTTCTCTGAGTAGAGGAATGACTTCTTTATTTTTCAGTAAGTATATATATATTTTTTTTACATTTTAACTTTTTAATTGACATAATAATTGTACATATTTATGGACTGCAGTGTGATAAACTGATGCAAACATTGTGTATTAATTAGGTTTGCTTTGCTGTGATCAAGAGTAACAGAGAAGAAGAAAAGTTTATTTTGACTCAGGGTTTCAGAGGTTCAGTTGATCATTGGACACTCCATAACCCTAGGCCCAATATGAGGCAGAACATCATGGCAGAAGTTTGTGGTAGAGGGAAGTAGATCAGGACAAGCAGGAAGCAGAGAGCTTCATTCATTCACCAGGGACAAAATATACACCCCAAAGTCATGTTTCCAGTGAACTACTTCCTCCAGCCACAACCTACTTGTATAAAGGTGCTACCCTCACAGTTAATATATATTAGCAGATTAATCCACTGAGTAGGCTACAACTCTCATAATTTAATCCCTCTGAACATTCTTGCATTGTCTCACACATGAGCTTTCAGGGAATACCTCATAGTTACACAACACCATGATGTATATTGATCTAATCAGGATAATCAGCATTTTCATCTCCTTAAATGTTTATTACTTCCTTGTGGTAGAAAGTTTTGAGTTTCTCCCTTCTAGGTTTTTTTTTTTTTTAATGTAAGAAATTGTTGTAACCATAGTCAACCTATTGTGGCACAGAACACTAGAATTTATTGATCCTATCTAATTGTATTTTAGTACTCATTATCCAATTTACCTTGATGCACTTTTCCTCCTTTCCTTCCTTCTTCCTAGCCTCTAGTGTCCATTATTCTGTTCTCCACTACTATCAAATCAGCTTTTTAACTTGCACATGTGAGAACGTGTGGGTGCATTTGTTATTCTGTGCCTGGCTTATTTGGCTTAACACGATGCCCTCTGGTTCATTCATGATGATGTAAATGACAGACTTCTTTATTTTTGTGCATGGATAATAATTCATTGTATATGTGTACCACTTATTCTTTACCCACCCGAAGCTGGCCACTTGGATGATTCAATATCTTGGCTATTATGATTGGTGCTTCAATAAATATGGGAGCGCAGCTATCTCTTTGCATTTTCTTTGGAAATTGTCCCAGTAGTATAACCTTAAAAATGTTTATAAATCATTTTTCAGCTTTATTAATCCATACTACAATAGTTTGCATTGGGTTCCTTAATTTTTCTACTTTACTTCTTTCTTCTATTTTCTTCTGCTTACTCTGTAGCTCTCTCTAGCTATCAACCTTATTTCTATTTCATTAATTGCAAACATTTTCTAAAATAGAAGCATTTATATTATAACATATAAACATTGCTCTAGCTATGATGTATGTATATCTATAGGAATTTTAAAAAATTTCTAGTTTCATTGCCCTGTAGTAACTTAGGTCTTTATGATACAAATTCTTCTAAAATTTACAATGCATGCTTTTAAAGGTTATATATTGTTCATATTGTATAGTAGCTGAAACATGTCAATTATATAGCTAATGTTTTCTGATCTCCCTAATATTTCTGTCTGCTCTAATAATTTCTGAGAGAGTAAAAATTTCATTTTGTGACCAGTATTTGTCAAATAGTGCCTAAAAATCTATTTATGAGATTATGTTATTTTGAATGTTTTAGGTTATAATTCTTATGCTTTACATATATCAAAAAAATAAAGTTCACAAATTACATTATAAGTAAGAAGAAGAAATAAGAACAATTATGTTACTTCTCATTGTTTTATTTAATCCCATAAGAAAATGTATTATACTATTTTTTAAATTTCATTTAAATTCATTATTGAATTTTAATCAGGTATATGCAATATTTTTTTGACTTAAATATAATTTTATCTTATAGCTACACTGGGCCACATCAATTTAACTTGATAATTGCCTTTTAATTTCAATATTCCTGTATTCTTATATTTTATTTATGCCCCTTTTAAATAGCATATATTGATTTTTTAGCTTCAAGCTCCAACCTGACGAGTTTGTGTTCATCTAGTGACTTAATGCATTTGAATATTTAGAATGTATTAATATAGTCATATTTTTTTCCATAATACTTAGTGTTATCTACTTTCCAGCTTTTTTTACCCTGTCTTTGTTGAGGATGATTAAGACTTTAAAAATTCAATTATTTATTAACTCTTGTTATGAAAGCTGTACAATTTACTTCTGTTATTAAAATCCTTAAATTTTAATATGTATAGTTTTTATCATAAAGAATAGAATTTAGTAGTATTTCTGCTTTTTACTTAAATAATATAAGAATCTTATAATGAATTAATTCTGTTCATTATATTTACATGTATTTAATATTAGGTGTTACTGTGGTTCTTGAATTAAAAATTCAAATGAATAATATTATTATTGTATTATATTTCCATTATCTAAAATATAACTGTTGGGCTGGGGATGTGGCTCAAGCGGTAGCGCGCTCACCTGGCATGCGTGTTGGCCGGTTCTATCCTCAGCACCACATACCAACAAAGATGTTGTGTTCGCCGAGAACTAAAAAAATAAATAAATATTAAAAATTCTCTCTCTCTCTCTCTCTCTCTCTCTCTCTCTCTCTCTCTCTCTCTATCTCTCTCTATCTCTCCCCCCATCTCACTCTAAAAAAAATAAAAAATAAAAAAAAATAAAAAATATATATATATAACTGTTTCTTTGTCCATCATTCTTTCTTACAATCATTCATTTTGTCTGAGATTTATTTCCTCTTCATTAATAACATAGATCTGTATTTTGGCAGTAAATTCCTCAGGCATCTTTGTTCTTTCAGTCTTTTCAAAAATAATATTTTTCTTTTCGTTTTGCATGATAGTTTAATTAGGTGTGGTATTCAGTGATGAAAATTCCTTTCTCTCGGCACTGTAATGGTAATATTGAATTCTAGCTTATATTTTTGCTGATACTGTTAAAATGCTATTTCTTTAAAGATCTTTTTACTTTTTCTAAGACCTTCACTTTGACGTTGAAGCTCTATGATTTACTAGCGTTTCTCCACATATTGATTTATTTACTTTCTTCCTTTCTTTTTTTTAACTTTTTTACATAATACTTGTGAGTTTTAGATAAAAATTTCAAACATTTCAATATCTGTTTTCTGTCTCTATCTGTAACTCCTGGTAGACATATGCCAGATCCTTCATGCTATTTTCTACTTTTCTCAACACTTCTGTCCTATTTTTCATTTTCTCATCTTTCTTGGCTACTTTCTCTCTTCAGATAAAAATTAATTTGTGATTTTACTTGCTTATAAAATTTTAACTTGCAGAATTTCCATTTGTTGCTATGTAATTTTAAGATACTCTGCTGTGTCACCTGATTTTTATTTCTTTATTATGCTTAATCATTTTATATATTACATAATTGTCTGTTAATTTTGCTATATGAAATTCTTGGACTTAATGATATTTGTCTTGTCTAGCTCTAATCCATGGTAAAATGTTTTTTCCTAGTGTATTTGGAATTTTACAATTCAAAAATCATTTTAGTGTTACTTTTACTTAAATTGAACTCCTTTACCCCAAAAAAGGTTTTGTATTTGTTTCTGCAATAAAACTCATTGTTATAACTCACCTAGGATAATGCCTGGTATTATTTTTGCTAATTTCTTAGGCTAGAACTTCTTTGATTATGATTTTGTAACAAAAGCTCAGATGTGACAGAGTTACATTTCAAAACTTAGTTTTAAAAAACTATCTCAGAGCTGAAATTGAAAGAAAAAATTTATTTTCTGACTTTGCCACTGAGTTTTATTTTCTTAGATCATACATTTGATTGATAGTACTGTGTAGTCATTTGAAGGCTTTCAATTTAGGCAATAAAATCATTTTCCACTCTCCACTCCACAGTAGTCCAAGGGCTGGCCTTCCTTCCCCACATGGTTAAGGCCCACCAAGAGCACTCCAGCACCAGCCAATGTGCTCACCTTCCTTTTCTTCCATTCATCTTTGTTTTAGTTCTGAAGGCATTTTCTGAAATTTTCCGTGAGTTCAGCTGGATAGGATTTAAAAAGACAGGGACTTTATATTTTCATCTTTTCTAGAGGTTTTCAAACAGAATGTTATTTAGATCGCTTAATCCACCATGCTATTGAAAAAGGAAGTTTCCTCTCTGGTTTTATTGCAGTTAGATTTAAAGCATATTTGGTACTGTGCCTAGAATTAATTTCCAGCCCATTTCCTTCTCAGGCCTTCTATTTGCCTGTTCTTGTAAGGTTTCCGTTGATTTGTGTTTTTGACAATGCCCTATCGTCTCCTTTTATTTTTCCCCACATTTATCCTTATTTTCACTAAGAGAACTTGTAGCTTAATTGAGATATATTAAGACCAAATTTTCTTGAGAAAACATTTTAGCTTGAAAATTCTACTTCATTCTTAGGAAGTGTTGCTTCAAATAATGAGGTTTCAGCTTCATGCCAGGATAACTCGTGGTCATGAAGAGATCTGCCTGTGCTTAAAACTACATATTGGAAAGATAGGTAGTTCTAAGTAACAAATACTGTCATCGAGGCTTCCTTGCTGCAATGCAAGCTGTCTTTTAGGCTCTCTTCTTTAACTTAGCGCTTCCTATTTTTCATGATCTGCTTTAGTTAATATGAATAGTAGTAAAATTCTGGTGCCCTAAAGGATTGTAGAGAAGTTCATGTAAATAATAATAATACATAATCAATAATAATGAACACTGACCAATAATTAGATAATATTTTGAAATTTAAAATATAATACTTGGATAATAATTAAGACTGCCTATATGTAATCAACAATATAGATTTGTAGAGAGAGGTTGTACTTATCTAATAAACCATAGACAATTTGGTTGTGATAAAATCTTCATTTAGCAGTTATTCTACTATGGAATATATGCTGGATATTAAATCACAAAAGCATATAAACATATAAGTGTATATGCTTTGAAAATATACTAACATTAATTTTTTATGGTCTGAAAAGGAAATGACCCTTTCCAAGGCAAAGAAAGGAAAAGTATGTGTTAGGTATCCTTTAAACCTCTCTATTATTGTAACCTATGACCTAAAATTTCAGGACAAAGCAGTTAATATACTGAAAAATTACTTTAGTACAATCAAGTAGGTCAAATTAAACTCATTATATAATACATTGTGTGTATTTTGACAACATCGTAGTATCTATATCAAAGAAGTTAATTATAGAATGTGCTACAAAAAGAAAGAAAAATAATTTCCACTGGTATTGCAGTTAATCCAGGTAAATTCATATGGAAGAGAACAAGAGAACAGGGAATAGTTCAAGAGAATTTAGAAATTAAAAACATTAGAGATTTGTTTATCTATTTTTTTATTATTTTGTCAAGTTTTTAATAATCTCTTTAATATAAGATTTTCAATATAAGTGAAAGAAAAAAAAGACCAGTATATTTTTAAGACAAAGAACAATAACAAAAACACTTCTAGCAAATTAACTACAAACCAGAATTATTATAGCATAAATATTTCATAAGTGCTAATTTTAATATCTTTGATGTTTGAGTGTTTCGTTTTCTAATCTATAAATTTCTACATGCAACCATATTAGTTTTCTTTATCCTATTTAGATAAAACTTCATTTACCAAAAATGCCCTAGCCTCTAAAGAGGCATTTATGCTATTGTGGGTACTATTTTAACTATCTGACATTTACTTTAATCAGCACTCTGTGTTTGCCAGTGCCCAGATGATATACATCTGTTGGCTCACCAGGTAGAAATGTATTAAGGATCAACTGCATGTCACACACTCTAATGGGCAATAGAGCCACAGCCACAAACAGGATCTCTATGTCAGCAAGAGTTTTTTAAACTAAAAGAGAGAAATCTTTTACAGTGCTCATACTTACCCCACAATATTAACTCATTAGGTCCCCCAAATGTTCTTTCAGTGAGAGTAATGCCATAAATACTTAGAGAACTTATAAACAGTCAATTTTTTAACTGTTTTTGTAACTTAAGTCTTGTTTAATTAAAAACTTATAGCTATGCAGCATAAACATGAAAGCAATGGGCCTGCACTTTGATTCTCTTCAAATTGTGTAAAACATAGTAAAACCAACCATTTGTAGTTGGATACTGCCATAGGTGGATGTGCTACTGATAATCTGACCTGAGTGTTCTGGGAGGTAAATATTGAAGCCAACTAAAGGCACCATAGTTTTGTTTTGTTTGGGGAATGTTACCAGGGATTAAACTCAAGGGCATTGAACCACTGAGCCACATCCCCAGCTCTATTTTGTATTTTATGTAGAGACAGCATCTCACTGAATTGCTTAGCACCTTGCCATTGCTGAAACTGGCTTTGAACTCATGATCCACCTGCATCAGCCTCCAGAGCAACTGGGATAATAGATGTGTGCCACTGCATCCAACAGTCCCTGAGTTTTTAAAGCAGTATTAAAACAAATTTTGTTTACTTGTTTTTGTCAGAAAATTTCAAATATGTTCTAATCCAGAAATTTGACAAATTTACTACTGATTTAGACACAAAGCTATAAGTTTACTTCATTTCCATTTCAAGAATAGCAGTAAGTAAATATAAACATGTTTTACAACCTTGGAGATTTTATCTTTGTATTATCTTATAACACATTTAGCTTTTAAAATGAGATGTTAAGCTGCAAATTTAATTGTGTCTTTGTGAACACAGCACTGAAACCAGTTTTAATGTCAATGAGAATTATGATTAACATATTGATATCCAATATGCATTTTAAGATTCCTAATGATTCATGTAATATATTTATAAACCATAAATATATATTGTCTACAGAATATTGCAACTTAAATTACCTGTTATTTAAAAAAAAACATTTAAAGATACACTTGCTACTTTTATTTAATTTAGAGAAGTAAAGCCTTCGAAAAAAGAAAAGTGTAATTGTGTTTTCATATATGCATGAACATGCCACAATGGAATCCATCATTCTGTATAATTGAGATGTGCTGATAAAAAAGAAACATGTATATTCATATGTATAGAACATAAAAGAAAATAGAAACACAATCAGAATGAAAAAAATAGTATGCATAGGTTTACTATGAGTAAAAAAGTCACCTGCTTTATAAATTATAATTAAAACAGAGGAAACCAAGATAATTTACTTAATGGGTGAGAATCACACTGAATTCTCACCACTTAAGTAAAAGGATGTAGACTGATTCTCAGTTGTTTAGAAAATTGTTAATGGCACAAGGTTATGGATCTAATTGTATGAAACAATTAGCTCTGCATAAAAAAATCAACATCAACAACAACAAAGCTATTCTACTAACACAAATCACACCATTAAGTCCGGTCAACCATCCCAGGAAAGCAAGCAATGGTCCCAATGGGATGGGTGCAACATATTTTCTCTCCTGGAAGAACAATTAAACACACATTTCCAGCTGTTGACAGTTCAACAGTGGCATGTTAATTTCGGGAGATATCTTTAAGTAGACATACTTAAGAAGGAATATGTCTGTGATAAAGCAGCAGACCTAGATGCCAAAATGAACATAAGTGAAAAAGCAGACTCTTATCTTCCTACCACTTAGACATGTAAACCTAGGAGATAGTATTTTTTTTTACATTGATGGACCTTTATTTTATTCATTTTCTTATATGTAGTGCTGAGAATGGAGCCCAGTGCCTCACATGTGCTAGGCAAGTGCTGTACCACTGAGCCACTAACCCATCGCTATGAGATACTTTTGAAATTCCAACCAATCCCAGAGCTCTGTGTACTTTCAGCAGGTTTTTGGAATTCAGCTAGTTCTGCTTAGTCCCACTGTTGTGCCAAGCAAGCATATGAAGAAAGGGCCAATGTAATTACTTGTACTGAGAACCTCAGTAATGGGGCATCCCACAAGGTATTTAATTCTTTTCTATAATTGTGTTATTTGTCCATTTTGGTCTATTCTCTCTCCTTGATTTATATCTGAAAGACTGGGTCCTATGAATTCAGCATTCAGGCTCCCTTTCCATATAGCTTCCTGCTGGGTAAGGCAAAAGTTAAAACAGGAGATCTGAAGAAAGAGGGAGAGTCAGGTTTTAGTATTTCTGCTTCTCTTTCTGTGCTCTGAATCATAACATATGTATAAACAGCAAGGAAACTTTCCACACTCTGCAGTCACTGCTCTTCCTTTCCAGGAATCAAAGATTAGACCTGGGAGGTGGGTGAGTAGCTCACCTTTTATGCTTCCTTAATACACAGATATAATGCCAGGCCCACTGTCCTTCTGGTCTTGTCTCCAAGTTTTAAGATGTGGTCATGTGTGTTCTTCTTTCTCCTTGCTATATTGATATAAGCTTAATATTAAATTATTTCAGTAATGTGTGTGTGTGTGTGTGTGTGTGTGTAACAGAAATTGTACCAATCCTAAGTTTACAGCTAGACAAAGTCTCACAAAGTGAGCACATCCATGGAACCAGCATCCATAACAAGAAACAGAGATCAGCTAGCATTCTAGAGGCCTCTGTGTGCCCCCCACATGTCACTATTTCCAGGAGTAAAATATATTCTGGCTTTAAACCACCAGAGATTTGTATTATTATTATTTTTAAAACTCATTGAAGGGAAATCATACCAAATACATGCTTTGTACTTGGATCACTTAATTCATTTTATGTCTGAGCTTCATCCCCTCCCTTCATCCTACTCCATTATCCTTCTTACTCCTGTAAAAATTTAAAAACACTAGATGATTAAAACTATTTCCCTTTTTCTTGGACAGTCACAAGTCTAGCATACACTTCTTTGCTAGACTTTTCCCAAAAAGTGGCTGCTATAGTCAATTACTTGTAGACAAGATACTGATTCTGCTTTCACCTGAGGCACTACATGGAGATAGCCTCCTCTAAGGTATGAATCTTCTCTGACATTTCCACAATGTGTTCAAAATTTTCTTCGCTGGTAAAAGTTTTGTACTTTTCTCCTCACCCAAGTTCATCCAAAAATATGGAGGTGTTTTAACATCTGGTGGAGTCCAGCAGTGATTGCTTATTTATTACTTGCTGCAGTCTTTTAATCCAGAATCCAAATGTGGTTGCCTCCTTGATTCTTCCCACCACCATGTCCTACTACAGATCTTTGCTGCCATTCCAGAGTCAGAACAACTTTCTATAAACTCTGGTATCTCCAGCTCATGAACCACTCTTCATTAGACACTTCCTTATTATTATTGGGACAGGGATGGCATGGTGATAAGCATTTAAAAAATGACATTAGCCCCAACATTCTAGATTTTTTATTAAATGATCTACTCTAAAATTATAATCATAACATCTCTTATGAAGTATTTTATAACCTCCCCATACCAATATTTAGATTTTCCCTTGTTTTCCTAACATTCCCTCCCTTTTTCCTTTTCCCCCGTGTGATTTCTGTATTCTTCCTTTCCTCAATATACCTCCCATGCTCCTACTTGCTGTTGCAATCAGCTCCTCTGGGCTTCATTTTCCTTCCAACGTTTACCCCTGAAAACAATTATCAACCTTCTAATTTGAATGGGGAATAGGACCCTTTGGAGTCTTCAGAAAGAAATAAAACCAAATCTCTCCTTTGCTAATTTCAGCTGCCTCTCATGCCATAATGCTGTTGATTTGTTAAACTCAAAAGTTTTTGTGTTTCTGCTCATTATAATAAAAAATAGAAGAAGAAATTGAAGGAGAAATAAAGTATCATCTTATCTACAAGCATAAAGACAGAAGAAATGCTTAATTTTTTTGATTTATTTAATAATCACTTACCCTTAAAAGCAAACTTTTAAAATAGAAAAGATATGGGACTATTTTCCCTAATCTTTTACATGTGCCAATATAAAGGGCCAGTAATGAAATACCTGGTAAGTATCATATGGTAAAATCAGATATTTCACTTAAGTGTTGGTATGAGAATAATAAGTAAATTATGAAAAATCATTAACAATCAAGAAAGTTACAATAACACACTCTTCTTCAGCGGTATCATCTATCATACTGATGCTATTTTCTCCAAAAATATATATATAAAGTAACACAATTAAGAATAGCATTATAAGCCTGGTGCGGTGGTGAACACCTGTAATCCCAGTGGCTTGGAAGGCTGAGACAGGGGGATTGTAAATTCAAAGCCAGACTCAGCAATGGCAAGGCAATAAGCAACTCACTGAGACCCTGTCGCTAAATAAAATACAAAATAGAAGAATTTCATGACTGCTTTTTCTACTTCTATGAGGAATGCCATTGGGATTTTGATTGTAATTGCATTAAATCTGTATACTGCTTTTGGTAGTATGGTCAATTTGATAATATTAATTCTGCTATCCTAGAGTAAGGTAGATCTTTCCATCTTCTAAGGTCTTCTTTGATTACTTTCTTTAAGGTTCTATAATTTTCATTATGGAGATCTTTTACCTCTTTTGTTAAGTTGATTCCCAAGGTTTTGTTTTTTTTTTTTTTTTTTTTTTTGAGCCTATTGTAAATGGGGTAGTATTCCTTTCTGAGGATTTGTCACTGATATTCAGAAATGCATTTGATTTATGGCTGTTGATTTATATTCTGTTACGTTGCTGAATTCATTTACTAGTTATAGAAGTTTTCTGGTGGAATTTTTAGGGTCTTCTAGGTATAAAATCATATCATCATCAAATAGTGCCAATTTGAGTTCTTCTTTTTCTATATGTATCCCTTTAATTTCTTTTGTCTGTCTAATTGCTCTGGCCAGTGTTTTAAGAACTATGTTAAATAGAAGTGGTGAAAGAGGGCATCCCTGTCTTGTTCCAGTTTTCAGAGGAAATGCCTTCAATAGTTAAACTGTAGAACCGACCTTGATGCCCTTCAATAGATGAATGGATTAAAAATATGATATATATTATACACAGTGGAATATTACTGAGCAATAAAAGAGAATAAAATTATAGCATTTGCAGGTAAATGGATGGAGTTAGAGAAGATAATGCTAAGTGAAGTTAGCCAATCCCCCAAAAAACAAATGCCAAATGTTTTCTCTGATATAAGGAGGCTGATTTATAGTGGGGTAGGAAAGGGGAGCATGGAAGGAATAGATGAACTCTAGATAGGGCAGACAGGTAGGAGGGGAAGGGAGAGGCATGGGGTTAGAAATGATGGTGGAATGTGATGGACACTATTATCCAAAGTACAAATTTGAATACAACCAGATATATGAAAAATTGTGCTATATATGTGTAATAAGAATTATCATGCATTCCACTATCATATATAATTTTTAAAAATTAATCAAAAAATAAAATAAAATGCAAAATAGGGCTGAGGATGTTGTTCAGTGGTTGAGTGTCCCTAAGTTCAATCCCCTGTACCCTTTCCAAAAAAGCATTATATATGATAAAAAATTTATACCTAAAGTAATGCAATATTTGTATTATGTAATTAATAAAGACATTTTGGTGAAATTGGAAGGAATCATGAAAAAATGTTTATAATCAAGTAGTGGGAGGGAAAAGAAGGGTTAACACATAGCATAAAGAAGAAGATTTACAGTAAGTACTAAAAATAACAATTAAGTACATGAATGTATCTGAGAAGATGTTTGTGCTTATGTCAATGTTTTATTCCTAAGATATGTAAAAATGTATGAGTGATAATTCCTAATTACAGTGTGAAAATAAATGTTACATTTTTAATACAATAGCTCAAAGAACACATTTGTTATTAAATGAAAGCTAGGAAATATGTGTATGTTCTAAAACATTCTTTTACAAAATATCTTTTAGAACTTCAAAAGGTTATGCAAATACAGTTTGAAAATTACTTGGGAAAACTCAAGGAGAAACTGATGTTTTTCTATTTGAATTTGAGATATATAAAAGAAGTGTAGCAAAGTAAAGTTTGAGAACACTTTTATTTTTTACTTCAATAAGGTTGTTGGAAGAGCTTCAGGCAGCAAGATAAAGGAGCACACACAGTCTTGTTATTCATATGCTCAAAAATCAAACTATGATAACAGAGAACTTATAAAACTATAAATTATGTTAAATTTTGTTAGACAGTTTAATACTCCAAGTGGTCAGAAATTTTCATTTGAACCTAATTATTACCTTTAAAATATAAGTATAGGCAACAATGAACATATGAGTATAGGCAAACCTGAACATCTACATCTTTTTTATAATAGTGAGGACAAAAATAAAAGAAAAGAAAACAGAAAAAAAAAACTCTACTTTTAAGATAAAAGACTCTGAAAACTAAAAGTAGACCTTGTTTTTCAAAACCTATTAAAATAAAGATAAAAATATGAGTTATGTGATTGACGAGATCATAAAATCAGGCTGTTTATTTGTGATTAATTCAGTGAACAGCATTGTAGACAGATAGTTTGTGGGTTTGACAACCCTTACAAGGGATACTTGCCATTTACAAAAGGGAGAAAGAAGAGCCATTCCATAGATCACCAAACATCAAACATCTAAGGCTGTGGCCAAAATAAAAATGCATATTCAGATATCATTTGGAGGCAGGGATTTTGCTTCAGATTGATAACTGATGAATTTTACAGCACATTTGTGACTGGCCTTACCTGGACATTGCTTGGCTTCTGCAAGTGATCAACAAAGATGTTGAACACAGGTACCACTTGGTTTTCATGCCAGTAACTATAGTTTCTTCCAAGAGGAAAAAATATAACAACTTCTTTTCAAAATTGTGAGTTTTCATATGTCCCAAATAATTCTGACTCTTCTAAATCTTACAATTCTCATAACTCAGTTCTGTTTTCTCAATTCCATTAGTTTATAATCTTCTATAAAAACAATTTCCCCAAACCTAATCTCTACAAATGTAGCCATAACAGAAAAAGTTCTATGTTTTCCTACTTCAGTGGAAGTCTATAGTCTTTTGTTATCTTATCGTTATGAGTCTTATAAGTCCAAGATATAGAGTTGTACTTTTTCATACAAAATGATAAGCTAAGCCTAGAATTCAGGGAAATGCTGGAGACTGCCACTACAATATCAAACAAAAATGAAGTTGAAAGAATTTCTGATTTGATATATACTATAAGACTGTAATAAGACTGTAATAAACCAAGATTGTGTAATTCACATAGATCAATGGAGTATCATTGAATATTCATGTTCAATAATTCTTAAAAAGGATTCTAGGTAAGTTCAATGGGTAGTCTTTTCAAAACTGGTGCCAGGAAAACTATATCTACACAAGCAAAAAAAAAAAAAAACCTGAGAAAATTCTTCAGACTACACACAAATAAATTAACTTGAATCGAATCAATGACCTAAATTATTATGATTAATATAAAAAGAATTCTTACAAATATATATTAAGAATAAAACCTAATTTTGACTCATAAAGTATTAGAATAAGTGACAAAGTATGAAAGAGTGGAAAATATTTAAACATAGATTTTGCAGTCATTATAGTTACTGGTAATGATGAGGTGCATGGAATATCCACTAAGTAAGTGGGCAAGGAGTGTAGACTAAAGCAAAGAATTGTTGATGCTCAGAAAGTAAAGAAGTAAAATGCCATTTGGGTATTCCAGACCCAAGGTGAGATGGAGAAGAATTAAGTGAATCAGGAGATAAATTGTTCAGTGAATCAATGGGAATTACTGCAAGGTTACTTTGTGAAAGCTATAAGAATTTCAAGGTAATTCAGGAAAAAAAATAAGGTAGTAGCAATATATATTGATGGAATTAAGACACTGAAATTAAGTCACTGCTGTTTTGTTATTTGATTGTATAGGCTATGACAAGTTACTAATAACATAAAAACTCTATCCCTTAATCTGTAAAACTAGGAAAAAAACTTCATAAAATTATTGTGAAAATTAAATGAAACACTAAATATTGAAGTGTGTGGTGTAGGAAGAAAAATTAACAACAAGTATTGAATTGTTTTAAGTCTTATTAGCCTCTGAACTGATTTTT
Source organism: Ictidomys tridecemlineatus (assembly GCF_052094955.1). NCBI lineage: Eukaryota > Metazoa > Chordata > Mammalia > Rodentia > Sciuridae > Ictidomys > Ictidomys tridecemlineatus. The sequence goes on along the minus strand of NC_135484.1, from coordinate 88,902,961 downwards.
AGCATTTGGAAATATGCCAATGTGTGATTCTTGGTGGAAATCTGACATCAGAAATCTAAGATCAAACATTTGCTGATTTCATATTTTATTAACCAGTGTGCCTATGTTTGTCTTGTGTTAGACAAGCAGATACTCACAACTGGGCTGTAAGTCTATAATAAGTAAGTCAAAGAAACAGTCGAAAATCTATCCTGGTGAAGATGGCAGTGGCATCAAGTGGAAGAGTTAAACATGTCATCCAATGTCTAGCTAGATACATCTTCTTCAGGCTATTTCTTTAGAGGGAACAGGTTTCTTTCAATATTCACCCCATTTTCAAGCCTGGTTTCCCAGGACAAGGAATTCAAATGCTGCTGAGTCTCAATCTTTCAAATATCTGTTTCATTCTGTTGATTTTATTCTCTGACACTGGCTTTCTATATGTGGCAGTAAATGTAAAAGCCATCAATTGATTCAGTCCTCATAGCTCCATGTCTGTCCCTGGGAAAGTTTTAAGATCTCCTTCCTTTGGTTACAAGTACAAAACTGAGAAAAGATTGTAATTGTTATAGTTTGTGGCAATGTCTATTCCTTGAGCAATTAACTGTGGCCCCAGTGTTGAGAAAATACAGCTGACCTATATCCCACTAGGAGCTAAGCCTAGGGTCAATCCATAAATGCCAAGAAGACAGAATCCCTCTGACAGAAAGATTCAAACAGCAGTGAATATGTTTAAGACAGGAAGAGAGTCATTTCCTAGAAGAATACAGGAAAAGAGGTGGTTTTCAAAAGATCAAAAAGGAATATGACCAAGATGACTTAGAAACATTCACTACAATTTAGGAAAAAACATAAGAGCAAGACACTAACATAGCCAAAAAATTATTTTGTAAATGGAGGACAACCACTGAAGAGTACTTGTCAGAAAATAATATATTCCATATAATCTTTGGGAATATCATATGAGGACAATTTATTTCAAAAAAACTAAAGGAGGAATGGAGGAAAGGATTTTAGAAAGAAATTATTTTGATAGTTTGGATATGAGGGCCTGAAATGAGATAAAGTCAATAAAAATATAAGAAAAAATAAAAGCATTATTTGAAGGAAAAATCAATAAAACTGGATGGTTAATTGATTCAAGTTTGTAAAAATGATTTCAAAACTGGAATAAAACTTAACTGTAATATTGACAAAAAACTCTAGAGAATTTGTGTGTATGAGTGTGTTTGGGAAGCTTAGAGGCAAATAAAAAATATATTTGTAATGGATTTTTCAAGAATTTCTGCTTTACTAATATGAAGATTTTCCTTCATAATATTTGTACTCAAATATGCATAAATGGAAACATCAATGAATGAATATATAATATATGGCAACATTTTTATATTCCTGAGAGACTTTCCTATGATATATCAAGTAAATGTAACCCACAATTTGAGAAATGCTGCCTAATGCAACAAAAATAAATTTGAAATAAAACTCATTCTTACTATTGAGCAAGCTGCTAGCTGAAAGCAAATTAGACACTTTTTCACATTGTATCAAAAAATAATTTAAGGCCATGGGAGTAAAGTAATACTTGTGATACTAAATGTATTCTCACATTCTGTAGAAAGTGATTTGGCTTTCAAAAGCAGCTGATACCTTGGAAATTATTTATTTACTGCGAAAATCTGTTTCTGGTCAAATCTTCATGCTTTTGATCTTCTATTTATGATTAATTTCTTGATGTTATTATTAGCACTGTTTAGAAACCAGATATATCTGGAGGAAAAAAATGCATTCCTTTTGAAATTACATAGGTATGTGTTTGCAAGTTTATATATCTATATTTATGTAACTTCATTTGGTTTTTGCCTTTTACAAATATATCTAAGATACGGAATATGTGAGTTTCAAATAGAAAATTTTGGCTTAGTACAAAGTGTCCTTGTTATGTTTTTAGAGTCATTTAGCACAGAAAAAAAAATTTGTCACATTCATTGGTAGTATATCCATTGAGTTAGATTCCACAGCCAAGGAATAGAGTAGAAATAGAGACAAATTGTACAAATTGATGAAATTTAGTAATGGTACCTCAACTGAGTTAAACTTGGCCAGTAGTAAAGTATGTTTATATTTTGTATATACTCATATAATGATATACCTCAGTGGCAATCTTTCCCAAAATTTGCATTTCCAGTCCAGTCATGAGAAATCACCTCACCCAGATCAGTTTTATCCCACAAAACATTTGATCAGTACCCTTCAAAAATGTCAAAATCATAAAAAGCAAGGCAAACTGAAAAAGTTGAAGATTACAAAAAGCTAAAACTATGTGATGCTAAATGCAACGTGGAAATCTGGAATGGATCCTGGAACAGAAAACAACCTCAATGGGGAAACCTGGGGAAAAGAAGTCTGTAGATTGGCTAAGAGCATTGTAACAATGTTAACTTCTTAGTTTTGATAAACATATAATAATAGTTCAGTAAGATGATAGCTGTCAGGCCACACAGGCCTGTAATCCCAGCTGTTCAAAATACTAAGGTATCAGAAGAATTGTAAGTTCAAGGCCAGCTGTGGCAACTTAGCAAGATGCTGTCTCAAAATAAAAAAAGTTAAAAAGGAGTGGGGATGTAGCTCAGTGGTCCCTGGGTTCAATCATAATACCAAATATATATATATTATAACTTATGGAAACTGTATGACAGATGTAAATTCTCTGTACTGTCTTTTTATTCTTCTACACATCTAGAATTATTTAAATATGAAAAAAATATTAAAGTAATTTTAAAATTACTTTTTATAACCTATTTATGAAGATGAAGAAAGAAATGATTATATCTGTAGATACCCTCTTCTGATCCAATTCCAATTCCTACTCTTCCAAATAAATTATTTCTTTCAGGCAGAGGTACATATAATTAATTCACATATGACTGTTTTAACCACATGAGTTCTTTTAGGGAAGAATTTTCACCCAGAGATGAAGGAATTGGGGAGAAAAGTACAACTTTCTCAAAGTCACAGTTAATAAGCAAGACAGAGTCAGAACTCATCAGATCATCAAATAGCATTCTTTCTTTTTATGTTCTTTAATAAATAATTAATAGGTGAGTATTGTTCCACGTGTTTGTGTTTGCCTATACTAGGTCTATTCTTTTAAATCTCCAAATTTGAACTTTTAACTTTGAATATAGTATTTCTAAAACTGATTCATGTGCTCCTAGAGCCTTAATATGATTGTATTTTAGCATATTTTTGAAAATAAAATTTTTTATTAAATTATTCATTTATTCTAATTTTCTATACATGATACAGAATGAAATTGATTTCATATTACACATATACAGCACATTTTTTTCAAGTGACTGACAAAGAACTTCACACCATTCATGTCTTAATACATATATTTAGGGTAATGATGTCTAAATCATTCCACCATCATTTCTACCTCTTAGCCCCTTCGTTTTCTCCTCCTCCCCTTTGCCCTACTAAAGTTCCTCCATTCCTCCCATATTTCCCCTATCACCATATGTGTCACCATCCTCATATCAGAAAACATTCAGCCTTTGTTTTTTTGGGGATTGGCTTGCTTTCACTTAGCATTATATTTTCTAACTTTATCCATTTACCTGCAAATACCAAGATTTTATTCTCTTTTAATGCTGAATAATGTTTTATTGTGTATATATGCCAAAGTTTCTCTATCCATTCATCTACTGAAGGGCATCTAGGTTGGTTCCATAATTTAGCTATTGTGAATTGTGCTGCTATAAATATTGATATGGCTGTGTTCTTGTAGTATTCTGTTTTAAGTCCTTTGGGTATAAACCAAGGAGTGGAATAGCTGGGTCAAATGGTGTTTCCATTCCCAGTTTTCCAAGGAATCTCCATACTGTTTTCCAGATTAGCTGCACCAATTTGCAGTCCCACCAGCAATGTATGAGTGTGACATTTTTCCTACATTCTCACCAAAAAAAAACTTATTGTTTTTAGTGTTCTTGATAGCTGCCATTCTGACTGGAGTGAGATGAAATCTTAGTTTTGATTTGCAGTTCTCTGATTGATAGAGATATTGAACATTTTTTCACATATTTGTTGATTGATTGTACATCACCTTCTGAGAAGTGTCTCTTCAGGCCCTTGGCCCATTTATTGATTGGGTTATTTATTTATTTATTTTGGTGTTAAGGTTTTTGTGTTCTTTATATACCCTACAGATTAGTGCTTTCTCTGATGTGTGTGTGGTAAAAATTTACTCACATTCTGTAGGCTCTCTATTCACATTATTGATTGATTCTTTTGTTGAGAAGAAGCTTTTCAGTTTGAATCCATCCAATTTATTGATTCTTGGTATTAATTCTTGTGCTACAGGAGTCTTTTTTTCTGTTTTTTTTTTTCTTTTGGAAGAAAATTTATTTTTTTCTTTTATTGGTTGTTCACAACATTACAAAGCTCTTGACATATCATATTTCATACATTAGATTGAAGTGGGTTATGAACTCCCAATTTTTACCCCAAATGCAGATTGCAGAATCACGTCAAGTCTTATTAAGAAAGTTGGGGGATAACCTAACATGATGGAGATTTGGGCATACTTTTTCTTCCATTAGGTGAAAGGTCTCTATTTAATTCCTAGGTCCTTAATCCACTGTGAGTTGAGTTTTGTACATGGTGAGAGATAGAGGCTTAGTTTTATGTTGCTATTATGTGGATTTCCAGTTTTTCTAGCAGCATTTGTTGAAGAGGCTATCTTTTCTCTAATATATGTTTTTGCACCTTTGTCTAATATGAGATAACTGTATTCATGTGGGTTTGTCTCTATGTCCTCTGTTCTGTACCATTGGTCTACAAGTCTATTTTGGTGCCAATACCATGCTTTTTTGTTACTATTTTGTTTTTGTTATTATTGCTCTGTAGTATAGTTTAAGTTCTGGAATAGTAATGCTACCAGCTTCACTCTTCTTGCTAAGAATTGGTTTGGCCATTCTGGGTGTCTTATTTTTCCAGATGAATTTCATGATTGATTTTTCTATTTCTTTAAGGAATGCCATTGGGATTTTTGTTGGGATTGCATTTAATCTGTATAGTGATTTTGGTAGCTCGGTTATTTTGACAATATTAATTCTGCCTATCCAAGAACAGGTAGATCTTTCCAAATTTCTGGTGGAATGTTTTGGGTCTTCTAGATATAGAATCATATCATCTGCACATAGTGATAATTTGAGTTATTCTTTTTCTATCTATATCCTTTTAATTTATTTCATCTATCTGATCTGGCTAGAGTTTCAAGAACTATGTTAAATAGAAGTGGTGATAGAGAGCATCCATGTCTTGTTCCAGTTTTTAAAGGAAATACTTCAAATTTTTCTCCATTTAGAATGTTGTTGTCCTAGGGTTTAGCATTTAACATCTTTACAATGTTGAGGTATATCCCTGTTACCCTTAGCTTTTCAAGTGTTTTGAACATGAAGGGATGTGATATTTTATCAAATGCTTCCTCAGGATCTATTGAGAAGATCATATGATTTTTATCTTTGAGTGTATTGATGTGATGGATTGCATTTATTGATTTCCATATGTTGAACCAACCTTGCATTTCTTTTCAACAAGATGAATTTCATGATTGCTTTTTCTATTTCTATAAGGAATGCCATTGAGATTTTTGTTGGGATTGCATTTAATCTGTATAGTGTTTGAATGAACCCTACTTGATCCATGAATCCTACTTGACCATAATACACTATCTTTTTATCTGTTTTTGTGTTTGATTTGCCAGAATTTTATTGAGAATTTTTACATCTATATTCATTAGAGATATTGATCTGAAGTTTTTTTTCTTTGATATATCTTTATTGGGTTTTGGAATCAGGGTGATATTGGCCTGATAGAATATGTATGGAAGCGTTCATTCTTTTTCTATTTCATAAAATAGTTTGAGAAGTATTGTATTAGTTCTTCTTTAAAGTCTTATAGGACGCAGTTGTGTATCCATCTGGTCCTGGTCTTTTCTTGGTTGGTAGGCTTCTGATGGCATCCTCTAATTCCTTGCTTAAAATTGATCTGTTTACATTGTGTATATCATCCTGATGTACTTTAGACATATTATATGCCTCTAGAAATTTGTTGATGCCTTTGATATTTTCTATTTTATTGGAGTTCAAATTTTCAAAATAATTTCTAATTATCTTTTGTGTTTCTGTAGTGTCTATCATAATATTTCCTTTCTCATCATGGATGTTAGTAAATTGAGTTTTTTTCTCACCTTCTCTTTGTGGGCATGGCTAATGGTTTATCAATTTTATTTATGTTTTTCAAGAACAAACTTTTTGTTTTGTCAATTTTTCAATTGTTTCTTTCATTTAAATTTCATTTATTTCAGCTCTGATTTTAAGTATTTTCTGTCTTCTACTGCTTTTGGGGTTGATTTGTTCTTCTCTTTCTAGGACTTTTTAGATGTAATGTTGTTGACTTTTTCTTCTTTGAAGAAATGAATCCCATGCAATGAACTTTCCTCTTAGAACTGCCTTCATAGTGTCCCAGAGATTTTGATATCTTATATCAGTGTACTCATTTACCTCTAAGAATTTTTAATCTCCTCCTTGATATCTTTTGCAACCCATTGTTGATTCAATAGCATATTATTCAGTCTCCAGATGTTGGAGTAGCTTTTCTTTTTTTTATTTTATCATTGATTTCTAATGTCATTTCATTGTGGCTGGATAGAATGCAGGGTAGTATCTCTACTTTTTGTATTTACTAAGATTAGCTTTGTGGCATAGCATATGGTCTATTTTAGAGAAGGATTTATGTCTGCTGAGAAGAAAATGTATTTACTAATTGATGGATAATATACTCTATATATGTTAGTTAAGTCTAAGTTATTGATTGTATTATTGAGTTCTATAGTTTCTTGGTTTAGCTTTTGTTTGGTAGATATACCTAGTGATAAAAGAGGTATGTCAGAATTATTGTGCTCTGATGTATTTGACTCTTGAACTTGAGAAGAGTTTTATTGATGAATGTAGATGCTCCATTATTTGGGGTATATATATATATATATATATATTATGTCTTGTTGATGTATGGTTCCCTTAAAGTATGAAATGTCCATCTTTATCCCTTTTGTTTAATTTTGGCTTGAAGAATACTTTATTTGATATGAGAACAGAAACCCCTGCTTACTTACATAGACTATGTGAAATATATACATATATATATATATATATATATTATGTAGACTATGTGAAATATATGTATATATATTTAAATATTTACTTTTTAGTTGTATATGGAGAGCATGCCTTTATTTCACTTATTTATTTTTATGTGGTGCTGAGGATCGAACCCAGTGCCTCACATACACCAGGTGAGTGCACTACTACTTGAGCAACATTGTTGCTCTGAATGTTATATTTTATCCCAACCTTTCACCTTCAGCCTGTGGGCATCTTTTCCTATGAGATGAGTCTCTTGAAGGCAGCAATACTACTGGGTCTTTTTTTTGTTTAATCCAATTTACCAGCCTATGTCTTTTAATTAGTGAGTTTAAGCCACTAACATTTAGGGTTATTATTGAGATATGATTTGTATTCCAGGTCATTTTTGTTTATTTTTGGCATTTATCTTGACTTGGTTTCTTCTTTGGTTGGTGTTTCTTTTATTTTAGTTCTTCTCTTTGCAGATTTTCTTGTTGTTTTTCTTTTCCTCCTCGTGGAATATTTTGCCAAGAATGTTCTGTAGTGAAGGCTTTCTTGCTGTAAATTCTTTTAGCTTTTGTTTATCATGGAAGGTTTTTATTTCATAGTCAAGTTTGAAGCTTAATTTTGCTGGATATAAATTCTGTTTGGAATTCATTATCTTTTAGAGCTTGGTATATGCTGTTCTAGGATCTCCTAGCTTTGAGAGTCTGGGTTGAAAAATCTGCTGAGATCCAAATCGGTCTTTCCTTATAGGTTATCTGATTTTTCTCTCTTGCGACATTTTAAATTCTATCTTATTCTGTATGCTAGATATTTTCATTATAGTGTGTCTTGGTATAAATCTCTTGTAAATTATGTACATTTTGTGTCGTATATATATTTGGCCTCTTGTATTTGATTTTCCAATTCATTCCTCATGCTTAGAAATTTTCTGATATTATTACATTGAAGAGATTGTGCATTCCTTTGGCTTGAATCTCTGAACCTTCCTGTATCCCTAATAAATCTTAAATTTGGTCTTTTGGTGGTATCCCATAATTCTTCCATGTTCTGTTCATGGTTTCTTACTACCTTCACAGTGAAGTTATCTTTATATTCAAGATTGTATGTTTTGTCTTCATTGTCTGAGATCTTGTCTTCCAAGTGATCTATTGCTGATGCTATTATTGAGTTTTGTAATTGGCTTATTGTTTCTTTCATTTTGAGGATTTCTGTTTGGTTTCTTTTCAGTATCTCTATCTCTTTCTTGAAGTAATTTCTTATAACCTGTATTTGCTCTCTTATGTCTTTATTGGTGTGATCTATGGTCACATGAATTTGTTCTCTTTTCTCTTTATTGGAGTGATCAAGTTTTGCCTGGATCTGCTCACTTTGGTTATTATTTAGTTCCCAAATCATTTTAGTTATTTATATTCTGAAGTCCTTCTCTGATACTTCACCTACTGCACTATCTATGGATTCTATTTCTGTAGTGTCTTGGTATGTTTCAGATACTTTGGTCCCTTGTTTTTTTTAATGATATCTATGTGTAGATTTGAGGTATTACAGCTTCTGCCCTATTGCCTTATAGTGTGCCTACAGTTTACCAATACCTCACTTTTAAGGGAGAGATCAATATTATAGCACTTAATGTACCCAACATGCAGCCATATATCAGTTAGCTTCTATTTTTACATTTATAGTTTTGTCAGTATAAACAGAAAAGATGAGTTTGGTTATTTTCTACCATACAGTCAATAGGTTTGCATAATGGTTTATAGTTTCTAATGGGTCTGGGGGTTGGTGAGATTTTTGTGAGGTAGGATGTGAGAATATGGAGATATTAGATTATATGACTAGTGAGAGAGAAATCATAAGAAGTTGGCTATTAGTAGGAGGAACAAGAGATAGGCTACCTCATGTAAGATTCTCTGTTACCTCAGCAACAGGATAACTGTTAGCACCCAGAGCAGAGAAACCTCTGGTACAGCCAGGCCACAGGGACCTTGGTGACATCTTACCAGGTTCTTATTGTTGTCTCTTGATAAAAGTGGCAATATCCCAGTTACATGGCAGTGGCAACCTGAAACCTATATGTATCCTGATGTTGGGCTGTGAAGCTCACTTTGGTGAATAAGGAAGCCCATCACAAGTTGGCTCTCCCCTGGAATCCTGGGCCATGGTGTGGTCGGGAAGGCTCCGTCTCCAGAACTAACCCTCTCTCAAATTTTAGCATTTGAGTTTGAGAAACAACATTGTGCTGCAATATGTGATACAATTTATTAACCTGGTATTATTACTAATTGTATTCCTTATGCCTCTCTTATTCCTATTGTGAGCTCCTGAATAGACTCATTATCTTGTGCAAAGTTTCTAACAAGCAAAAAAGCAGCAAGAATTCTGACCAATATTTAGCAGATTTAACCTAACCATACACAATGATTAGCTTACATTGTACTCCTATTGGAGATTTTCTAAAAATAATAGTTCAAGAAATTCATTGAGGAAAAGAACTAGTATTATTTGTGTTTGATGGCTATTGCAGAAAAGTGTACATAAGATACCTTACATTGATTAGTCAGTACACATAATTGAGTACAATTTTATTGTTTAATGTAGACCCTTAGTATAGAAGACTATTGCTTACATAAGATTTTTTCTCTATGTTCCTGGCAGACAGGAACTTTAATCAGGTATATAACCCTCCTCTACATAACTTAAATGAAAATAATGCCTCTCTGGCTTCTTTGGATAAATCTTAATTAATCCAAATTCATCATGATGATTCTATTTTCCACAAAGCTATCTAAAGTTCACTGGAAGAACCTGAAAGTTTTGAATAGAGAATGATGAAGAAATAGTTTAAGAATGCTACTAAGGTAAGACTTTGCTAAGCTCCGAGACAAAACAGATCTGCTAGAATACTCAGAGGAAAGCTGTTCAACTTTGTGAACACACCTAATAACACAATTCCTCTTCCCTGTTCTGGCAAGAAAAATGTGCAAATGTGTAGCTATGCTATCTAGAGCTGCAGTTACCATCATGCCATCTGCCCAGGGTAGAAGAGACAGAAAGTAGCACTATCTGATTAAAAGCCAACTTTCTGTCAGATTTACCATTATTTGAAGCCAAAGATATCTTGAGTGAAATGCTAAACTCAAATAGACAAAACTCTACTGTTAAACGCACTAATTGGCCTGAACTGCTTCCTCCATAAGATAGATCCATTTTTATGTAGCTTAAAAACTAACAACTAAATCAAAAGTTAGGGCACTGTTTAGCCCTATATCTTGAACAAATTGAGATACTAACAAAAACAATGATTAGATAATTTTTTATGAAATTATCCAAAGAATTGTTTCAAGGATGACACCCTAAACTATGGAGAACCTGTCTCAAAATAAAAAGTTCAGAGAGGTCAAGTGCCCCTGGGTTCCATGCCCAGTACCAATTTTTTTTTTAATTTTTCCTGTTTCTTTGAACTCTCCTATTAGGAGTGAAATTAAAAATGGAGAAAAGGTCCAAAATTAACTTCTTCATTGCGTAACCATTCCAGACTTCTTATTATTTTAATGTCCATATTAAACATTAAAATATGTTTAATACAGCTCCTAAATATCATGTAGCATTCTCTTCAATGTAATTTTCTCTACTTCATAAATACCTGATTAATTTTCTGGCTTACATCCCCAAACATGCTATTGTTTCACTATTTTTGCACATTAAATGAGCAATATGTTAATGTGAGTAATGCAATTATTCCTTATTTTATTGGTGTAATATTTCATTAGCTCCATAGAAACAGACATAAGGAGTCTCTTTTAGCTTAACCTGGTTCTATGCAGGCAATTGTCCAGCAGCTTTTTTTCCTCTCAAGTGACTTTTAGTTGCTGAGAAACTAACGGGTCCATTTGCTACTAGTACCTTGTATATCATAAGGGATCGTTTGCACAACTGAAAATTCCATTACTATCAAGTCTCCACTTGCAATGTTTCATAAAACTAATCGTTTCTCTGAAAATCATTGTAATATAATTATCCATTCATGTCTGTTCATTGGATACACATTATTGGTTAGAAGTTTGCTTTATTAGGGTTATTTCTAACAAATTACTGATAAGATATACAAATAAGTATTAAACTATTTGAACTGTATGGTGAAATCTTATATAACTTTTTTCTTTTAACATTTCAAATAGGCATGAACATTTTCTCTGAACTGTCTTGTTTACTTTATTAATAAGATGAAAACAGTTTTCACCTTTGTATTCTTAATCAATTATCCAAACATATTGATTGTATTTTCTAATAGAATATTCATTTTCAAGACTACTTTGTTTAACTTTCTTTGTTATCTGTGTTACTATGTACCCACAGAGAAAAGACTTACCTGCAAATTGGAATATACTCAACAAGTTTCTACATACATAGTCATTTCAAATTAAATCTCGAGGGTGAAGCCTAAAGAAAATTTGAACATATTCAAGTAAATTTTAGACTACCTTTATCTTCTTAATCTTTAGATAATCTTTTTATACACAAGTTATATGAAAGAAAGAATTCTTCATCTTATGCATATTTCTTAAAAAATAGATGTCACATTTCTCATGCCCTTTCTAAGAAAATATTTGTATGTTTAGAACTTACCAATTCCATAGTGCTTTTTCTGTAAGTAGGAAAATCTACACACATGCTGTTAGGCAGCAGTTGACATTTAAAAGAAATGTTGTGTGATGCATTTAGTGAATTTATAAACTTCCACAAAATAACAAAACTAAAGTATTTGAGTTTTGGGAATATAGAGCTAGAAAATACCTCCTGAGGACATTAGTTTCTCTGATATAAAACTTCAATTTTTTTTCTCATTGCACATGTTTTATTTTGCTTCCATAAATTCTAGAGCAAATGTCTGAGCTTATAATTATTAAAATTATTCAACTTTTAACATCACAATGTTATAATTCACTTAAGGAATTTTATAAATAGAAATAAATTATATTGTCAGACTGTCTCCCTATTTATTAAAGATATAAAGAAAATGGGGGAAATGGCAATAATATCAACAGCAAATAAATAAATAAATAGTTGCCACATACTTCCAGTTAACAAGACTCATTGTAATTGAATATGGTCCTTCTAGAGCAGGTAAATTGCAAATCACTTTTCCTTTTAAAAATTAATAATTATAATTAGGTGTGAGTATTTTATTACAAATCTTCATTTATTACAAATACGTTATAATCAATATATATTTTGTAATTGTATTATATAAGTATAATTATAAATATATTTTAGTTGCCTACTGTAATTAATTATTGATGTCAAAGAAATAATCATATAAAATGCTATAGAACTTTTAGATAAAAATAACAAATAGTAAATATATTTACTGATTCTTCTTCCCATAATCCCACTAAAATTAAAGAAGATATTAGAAAAATAAAAATAACATTCTTTTAAGGATGCTCCACCTCAAATAATGTTTTTAATTATTAGAATTAAAATCTGGAGGAATTTTGGAAGACACAAAGTATATGGGGGGCACAGTGAGCATGAAATGAGCTAGAAATGAAGAATTCACAACCACATTTACCAAGGAAGAAAAGCTTGAAATTCTGAATATAAGCTGAATATTCCTTAAAACTGATTTAATAACCCTGGGGTTATTTATATTAGTGAATGATAGAAGAACAAGGTCTAAGGCTGGTGGCTAGGTTATTAGAATATTATTTAAAGAGTGATAAAACAGAAATACTTCATCTGGCAATTAACTTCAACATAAAGCAATGAATAGCTTTAAGGCCATAAATGCACAAATTTTATACCACAAAACATATGATGCACCTAGGAAATTATAAGACTTCCTCTCCTTTACTCTTGTCATAACACTATTGTAGTTTGCAGGTGGTCTGAAATAAGAAGTACCACCACCAGGGAACAGTTCAATAATATCTCAAACTTCAAAAAATAAGGAGCAATTGGCAGCCTCTATCACCATATAAACATATTATACTCTGGGGACAGAAACTGAGACTTAAGTTTCATTTTCAAAGAAAATGAACCTATCTGCTGGGATTTAAAAACAAAGCACAACTACCAACCACCTCAACTAACAATAACAACAAATAATTTGAACCAAAGAGACTGAGCTACTTTCCACTCTGTATCTCTGCTTAGGAGAAAATAGAGAGGTACTCTGTAGGAATATACTTCTGATACTAAAAATGAAGGTGCTCTCTTGCATATTTGTCATGCACAGTGCTGGTACTTTGTCCAGATCTCTTTATTCAGTTTGTACACCAATCTCCCAGCTGCTTTGAAAGTTGGCTGTCAATAGCTCATGGCTCATCTGCAGGCCTGTTCTGCTTCCATCAAGCCCCTTCCTCTGGCAACATTCCTTCAATAAATCACACGGACAAGCAACTCTCACTTGACTTCTACTTTCAGGGAACCCTACCTAAGATAGCACTTGAATTTCTATGTATCAGTTCTCCCTTACAATTTTATTTGGTCAATGGTTTTAGAAACCAGAAATAAAGCAACCTGTGTATATTTGGCATGAAGTTGCATATTTGAATGCAATAAGCTATAATTTTATATGACCAATGATTTCAGTATTCAATCACAGAGCCAAAATGCTATAAAACTACATACAGTTAAGAATATATTAAGAATATATTAGACAAATATATAGATTTACTAATTTAACACAAATGCCCAAATCTTTTTTATTTATCTCTAATTTTCCATATAAAGAATGCCCAATACTTATGTGAGGTAGTGTTTTTTAAAATGAAGAAAATGTTAGCTAAATTATGTATTACCCTTTATGCTGTTCAAAATGGGTAAGTCAGTGCCTGACCTGATAACATTTCTTCCATTTGCTTTTATCCAAACCCTAATAACATGTCTCATAGGAGTCCAATTTTTATATTAAAATTTAGAATTATTAGTTTATGTGGGAATAGAATCTCTCTTATGGAAACGTGAAGGGACACAAGATATTTCTCGTCTGCATTAATGAAAAAATAATAATGTATTTCCCTGCACCATAGCCTATGAGATAATATTTTAAAACATCCCAGTGGAAATAAAATATGGTTTTTGCTCAAATTTTCCTTTATATATACAGGACAAATCTTTCTCCTTGCTCTAAGACTTCAAAATATCTTTTAAAAATCATTCTAAACCAATTTAAAAACTGGAAAGTGTTGAGGCCATTCAAATATAAAATAAAGAAGTTAAAAAGAGGGTACCTACAAATGCACAGTTCGCTCCTCTTAAATGTAGATTTGATGGTGGGTGTGTCAAAGGTGAATGTTCATAAACAGTTTAAATATGAAAAACTGCTTAGTAAAAACAAGAAAAGGAGCAGTAGATATTTGAGTACAAAGGGCCATTGAGGGATGTCATATATAGATAATCTGAGCAAAGGAAGCTGTCATATATTGAAGATAAATGAGACACAGATATGCCTAAGCATCCAGAAGTGGATACAGATACAGAAATCAGATACAGAAAATGAGAAAGAGCCAATTGAGAAAAGAGAATATCTTTGCATAATTAATCAACATAACAGTATTTTAAATAATATGAGTATTAGTATTACACTGAGAAGAAAACTAAAGTTTCTATTTATAATAACACCATGTCTTTGTTGCTATTTCTTTCTTCAACATATAATTTTTAGTATGCCTGTAGCTTCTTTTTCCTAAAATAAGAATCATATATTGGTACCTTTGAAATACTGACTTAATGATAAATCATTAGAACAATCATTTTAAGTCAAGCATTTCTATGCAGAAATAATAGTATTAACCATAGTATTTTAATTATATATAAACTCAAACTTATATGTACATTATTATTATTTTATGCATACAAATATATATGTGTATATGTGTGTGTGTGTGTGTGTGTGTGTATAAAATATTTACCCTTACTAATGTATTAAAGAATGTGTTTCTGGCCAGGCATGGTGATACACACTTCTAATCCCAGCAGTTTGGGAGGCTGAGGCAGAATAATTACAACTTCAAAGCCAACCTCAGTAACTTAACAAGGCCCTAAGCAACTCAGTGAGACTTTGTCTCAAGATAAAATATAAAAAAAGGGATGGGAATGTGGCTAAGTGGTTAAGCACCTCTGGATTCAATTCCTAGTACCAATAAAAAAAAAAAAGAACGTGTTTCTATAATGTGTTTCTTTTTCTTCTAAGAAAGAATCTTAATTTTGTAAAAGAATACTAGAGCTATGCTTGGACCCTTTAGAAATCTTATAGAACATAACAAGGCTATGATTAGTTACATTGTTTTTGAAATCAATTATTTTTGGAAAAAGCAGCATTTTATTTTATTTTGTTTTGTTGTCAATGGACTTTATTTAATTAATTTATTTATATGTGGTGCTGAGACTCAAACTCAATGCCTCACACATGCTAGGTGAGCACTTTACAACTTAACCACAACCTCAGCCCCATTTTTCTTCTTTTTTTAGTTGTCAATGGTGAAAGAAGTATTTTATTAAAGAAGTTATTGAATACATTAAATTCCAACAAATAACCATGAAAAGAGAAAAAAAAATTTGACTCAATAAGATATTTGAAATGAGAGTTGAAATAAATTAACATCAGCCAGATAAGTTGTTTGTTATAAACATTAACAATGGGAAAGATTGAATTAGAATCATAAAAACAGGTTCTTTCACTAAAAAAATAAAATAAAATCTGAAATCAATTGCTTTTAATGTCTAATCACATAAGGGTGGAATATATGCCAATACAAACATCCTTTGCACCACAGCTTTTCACTGATGGGCTCCATAAAGTGACACCTGCAGCCAAAGTAAAAAACCATTGTTCCAGTATGGCTTAAACCAACAAAAAGAACTTTTAAGATCATTATTTTGAGAGAGAATCAATAAAGAAATTATGGTGGTGAAGTATAGTTAAGTAGGAATTTCTTGGAATATAAGTGAGGTTACAAAATTACTGTGTCTGTTAGAAATAGTGTTATGGGTAAAAATGATGAAAAATATCTATCCTGATAGTTAAGGTTAGCTACAGTATCTCTGATAATAGACTTTTTAGTTTTCAGCACTGGAGAGAAGGAAACAAGCATGATTTTCTGGCTGATATTTTCATCAGGAAATGTTATGTTTTCTTGGTCCAGCTGCAATTCTTCTTTGTATGGCATAAAATGAATCTCATTTGATATGACTTTTTCTAAAATCTCTGCATTTGCATTATTACAAAAATATAGTTACTAGACTTGATATTTATATGTTTCATCTTCTGGATTAATTTTTATATAATGTGTTAGGTAAAGATAATTTAACAATTTGAATGTATTATGAAATTAATGATAGAAAAATATAAGTACTTTTCTTATAGATTTTCTCAAAGCACATACCATTGAATCCAAGTATTCATGTAGCTATCTCCTTCCATATTGTATAATTATATACTAACCTCAGTATTGGAAAGAATGTGTATAGGAATGTGAGAGTAAATACATAGATATATGCATGTGTTACTTCAAAACAGACTTCTATCAGCATGGCAAAAGCCAATATGATTTTGAAGTCTAGCAGTAAATTCACCATAAAAATTATATTTTAAATGAACTCTATGATATACTTTATATTTTCTAGAACAGTTTACAATAATTTTAAAACAGATCTCACAAAGGAAGTTTACAAAGAAGTCTATGTAATAGTGAACCACACAGAGGTCTACATGAACATGAGAAAAAGTGTTACTGAATTTTTTTTTCATTTATCACCTGAAAGTTTCCACATACTTATTCTTTTTCTAATTTCTCTTTCTTTATAATTTACAAAAAAACATGATATAAATGGGCAATCATTGCACACATTTTGCATGTGGAATTGTAGCCACAGAAATCATGTGTGGATTATAAATCATTGACTCAGTAAAATTTGGATAACACAGTGTCTCTGGAGGCAATGAGCTGAAATAATAATGTGACATGTTTTTGTACTTTTCCTCTTACTAGAAGTCTCCCCCACATGTGTCTCACCTTCCCTTTATGTTCCAAAGAAAGATAGAAAAGCAGTAACTGAAGAAGGACACTGTATTCACACCAACTTTTAAAAACTGAGTTTGAAATCTGGCAGCCTGCGATTTCCAGGAGATTCATGTTGTCCATTAAATAATTGAAATAGTTCATTCCTTTTACTCATACTTTTAAAAATAAATTAATTCACTTAATAAAATGTATTAAGTGATTTACTTTTATCCAGGTTTCTATATAGACATGGAGGGTACTGTGGGAACTAAAAAGGATACCTACAATAATAAAAGTTAACAGGCTACCAGTACTAAGTATATTTTAAGAAATAATTTTCCATACAATTTTAAAGACTAACAATGAAAAAAAAGGGGGGGGGACATTGAGAATAAATTAAATGGGGAGAAGAGCATTTGTAGCCAGTTCACTTTTGCACAAGTCTTATTTGCAGATGATTTCTAAGACAAAGACTGGAGAGATTAGCCATATGCTGCAACAAAGCAGTTCAGTTAGAGGGAGATTTGAGGACAAGGACTGTGATGTAAAACAAGGTTAGCATTTTCTTAAAAAGAAGGCCAATGTGTTAGCAGTGTGGTGAGCTAATGGTAAGATGGTACCAAGCAAGAGAAAAAAGTCAACTATAACATATTTTTCTACCTTATAATACTCTTTTTCAGCATTTCTAAATGTGTATTAGAAGCCCTAGTAGATCCTATACAAGATTTTTATATACTCAGCATATGCATTATAATCTATATCCATATGACTATTATTGCAACTTAAACTTCATGCCCACTAAGTCATTTTTAGAGTCCTTTCTTTCAGTATCCCTTTGACAATACAAGAAGACCATGTACTGTCCAAAAACTTTTACTTTGTTTGTATGTTTTTGTTCTTGTCATTTTGGTTTTGTTTGTTTTGTGGTGCAAGAGATCAAACCCAGGGCAACACATAGGCCAGGCAAGCGTTTTGCCACTGAACTACACCAGCCGCCCTAGGAACTCTCACTTATGTATGACATTCTAAAAGTTGTACATCTGCTAAGGATATAGTACTGCAATGATAAGGCAGGGTGTCTTAGTTTGGGCTTCTCTAACAAAAATACCATAGACTGTGGGGTTTACACAATAAACATGTATTTCTCACTGTTCTGGATAATGGAATTCCAATAGGAGCTTGTCAGCATGATTGGGTTGATAAGGGTCTTCTTCCTGGTTTATATATGGCAGCCTTTCTGCTGTATCCTTCCATTGGGTAAGGAATCTTCCCTTGTGTCCTTTTTGGAGACACTAATCCATCCATTAGTGTTGCACCCTCCCAACCTAATTACTTACCAAACACCCAACCTCCAAATAAATTCTTCTTGGGGACTAGGGCTCCAACATATACATTTTATGGGGACACAGCTTTCAGTTCATAACACAAGGTAAGGAAAAAATCCCATACTAAAAGTACACAACAAATGGATGTGTGTGTGTGTGTGTGTGTGTGTGTGTGTGTATACACACACATATATATGTGTGTATGTGTGTGTGTGTTTGAATTATGGCATAGCATACATAACATTTTATAATTACTGATATGTTAAAATCCACAAATCTAAGTCCAAATATATGCATTAATTTGTAAATTATATGAGTTTATGTTTTTAAAATACTTTAAAGTTACCTTAAATGATTGTAAATACTATATTTAATGTTCTATTATATTTTATATGAAAGCAAATAAAAACAAATTAACAAAAGCCATAATGGGAAAATTGTTGTGAAATAAAAATGCAACACTTTTAAACATACACACAGTCCTTCATGTAACAAAATTTTCAACAGATTCCTACCAAACTCTTTTAACTAAGAAAAAAAAAAACTTTGAAAATAAAGAGGAAATGAAACTACAATGCTCATATGCTGCTGAGGCAAATCTCTTGGGGTTTTAGAAAGAAGCTTGAGTGTTTTGCATTTTTCTGGGAGAAAAGAACGAGTACTTTATAATCCTTGGAAATTCTGTCTAGTGTCTTAGCATTCTGAGAATTCATTGAAATTAATTTATTGAGCTATACAAACTCTAAAAAGGAATTGAAAATGGCAGGTCCAGCAATCTATGACAAAGAAACGAAATATGTGCTGTGAAAATGCATAGCCTTCAGTAGGCTGTTCTGACAATGAAGCATTTGTATTTAAGAAAATGAAAAGTTTTTATTTGAATATTTTTCTACTTTTTAATATGGATAATTGATGAAACTAACAAATTTATATACTTTATATATATATATACATATTTAGCAATAATACATAATTTACAGTGAATAATATTATATAAGGTTAAAGTAAATACTATTTGTTGAGTTATCTCCTCTTTACAAATTAGATTTCTATTTTCCCTTTTTTTAGAGGGAGGGTTATGGAGGATTGAGCTCAGAGGCACTCAACCACTGAGCCACATTCCCAGCCCTATTTTGTATTTTATTTAGAGACAGGGTCTCACTGAATTGCTTAGTGCCTCACTTTTGATGAGGCTGACTTTGAACTCCCAATCCTCTTGTCAGCCTTCCTGAGCCACTGGGATTACAGGCATGTACAACTGCTCCTGGCTATTTTCCTTTTTTTATATACTTCTGTAGTACTGGGGACTGAATTCAGGATGAGCTACCACTGAGCTACATCCCTAGCCTATTAATATTTTATTCTGGGACAAAGGCTTCCTAAATTGCTGAGGCTGGCCTCTCACTGGTAATCCTCCCAATTCAGCTTCCCAAATACCTAGGATTACAGGGTTGTGCCACTAGGCTGGTGGATTTCTTCATAGTGTCTTCAGAATGCTAAGACACTAGACAGAATTTCCAAGGATTCTAATCCTGAAGGGGACATTTAAAATACTGATTTGGGGGTATTGCTGGGAGAATAAAAAATAGATTAAGAAAACAAAACGTCCCAGAATCTCATTTTAGAACATGCATTAATGTTGGTTTTAACATAATTTAAAACAAACACTAACAAAAACTTTATACAAGGGAAAATGAATAATTTATTGCACAAAATCTTAGAGCAAAGGCTAGGCATAAGGGTACAGGTGAATATTTTCCCTGAGGAGGCATATCTTCCAGAAAATATATAAATTTCATTTTTCTTAATAATTTTCATAGCAGTTCTGTTATGTTTACCAACATAATTTTTTCAAGAGCATATGTAATACTGTCCTTTCAAAAAGAGTAGAGAGAGAATTTTTTGTACATGAATTGAGATTGAGTTCTTCTTTAGAAAAAAAGACTTCCTTGCATTTTCTTTATATATAAGTATATATAAATATATATAAATATATATATGTTTTCCACCTTTGAATGTAATGTATAACCTGACCAACATGTACATCAAATTTTCAATTGATCACAGCATCTTTAAACTATAAAAAATGGGTATTAGAGTAGAAGCAGCATTATAATATTTATTGTAGTTCTAGTGGTATAATACTATTAACCTAACATGAAAATTCTGTAGATCTTAGGCCATTATGTATGAAGTGTAAGAATAGGTAATGTTATAAAATACAGTCTTTCAGCAGTCTTTTTACTATTAAGTTCAAGTCCAGAGTGCTAGAGGCTTAGAATTATGTTTGGTTTATTATAATAAAAACCTAACAATAGACAGTGTTCTCATATACTTAGATAAAAATGAAGAAAACAAAGAATTTTGTTCAGATATTAAAATCATTATTTTTGAATAAAAACAAATAACACTTAGTGAAAAATATCTGTACATAGAATTACATCTTCAACAAAAAATTTGTATGTATAACTAGTACTAAAAAGGCAGTTACTTTTACCTTAAAAAAAAAAAAAGTCCAGAGAATGGCTGGGCATGACTTAAAAGGTGACTTTTTTATTTCTAGAAGCCCTAGTGGAATATGTTCTCATTCCCATATATTACTATAATTAATAATACTTGAAGTCTTTATATAACATTTCTTTAGGGGAATTCAAAACAGGTTATTATGTTTTATATCAACTTCAAGGAGCAGGAATGTTTCCTTAATAACTTAAAAAAATCTTACACAACCTTGTGCATTACTCAAGGATACTAGGATTAATCAATGTTAAAAATAGTATGATATCCAAGATATCATTAAGTATCTATTCATGAGACATAAAACTGCAGCACTTTCCCATTTACCACAGTTAAATCCTAAAAAGTAAGGTAGAGAATTCCTTGGATAGAGAAACTGACATTTTAATTTTGTGTAATTAAAAGCATCATTTTATGCTATCAAAAAGTATAAGTAAACAAGTTAAAACTCCTAATTTTATTTTATATATCATTATTTTGTTATTGCAACATAATTATATATAATAGTGGGATTCATTATGCCATATTCAGACATGCACATAATGTAATTTGTCAATATCAGTCACCATTATCTTTACTTTTCCTCTCTTCCATCTCCTGATCCATTTGCTCTACTATACTGATCTCCCTCTATCATTATTATTTTTTAGTTAGTGCATTATAATTATACATATAAGCAGGATCTATTGTGGTGTATTTGTGTATAGATAGCATGATTCGGTAAATTTTGTTCCTCATTATAAAAACCCTAATTTTATTATTGATAATGTATAAAATTAATTCATCTGTATCTGTTGTCATGCACTGTCTTTGAATTGCAATCAGAACCTAGGTGAAAAAACTTGAGGCTCAACCACTTTCTTCCTTGTATAATCTATTTCTAGACAAATGGGGAAATTATGGCAACACAAAGGAACAAGTATTGTCAATAGAGAGATAGCGTCCCTTGTACCTTGATTACTAGAATGAACACTGACATTGAATTGTTAAAAAGAAAAAGGAAATATTAGTTCTTAAACTTAATCATTTCAGGTAAAAGTGGGTTGAAGCCTAACCTTG
The DNA here is from genome assembly GCF_052094955.1 of Ictidomys tridecemlineatus. NCBI lineage: Eukaryota > Metazoa > Chordata > Mammalia > Rodentia > Sciuridae > Ictidomys > Ictidomys tridecemlineatus. The sequence continues at coordinate 88,880,884 of NC_135484.1, read as the reverse complement.
AGGTTGCAGAATCTGGCAGGAACAACTGTTTGTGTAGCACCAGTCATGATCATTAGCATAACAAAAAGGACAATCTAAATAATTTTGTAAGGTTTTTGCATTTAGCCATTTGTGAAGGGATCCAGGATGCAGATGAAAATTTTTATCAAAATTTCTCAAGATACACAATCTAGACTATTTTTAAAATATTAAATTCCTCAGACAAGTGTGATGAATTTGTTACAGTGCCAACAGAATAAAAAATTTGCCAATGTTACAAAAACAAAGTTAAGACAGTTTAATCAAGATGACCTTATACCAACCTACATGGAGATATCAATAAGCAATAAAATAAAAAAAACATCGAAAATAATTGAAGTGCATCAAAGGATCTTTTTCTATCATGACAGTAGGCAATGCAAAGTTCTGAGAAGCAACTTTTACAATTAAAATTCAAGAGGATAATTATGATTTTATATTCACTATAATCTACAGGAGTTCAGATAAATAAATTTGGTAACAAAACTGCTTGTGAGAAACAAAGTACAATGGAACAGTGAGATACATCATCCAAAACAATTTAGATAATAAGGAAAAAAGTAAATTTGAATGAATCTTCCAATCATTGCAAAGTTTACAAAGCACCATATTTTCAGTGCTTTTGTTGGCTGAATATGCATGTCTTTTCATTGTTGAATGAAAAAGTCATGCTTCCCTTTCTGTCTTATCCCATTTTTGTATTTAGAAATCAGAATCACATGGATTTCACACTGTGCTATCCTAATGAAATAGGCTTTGCTTCTCTGAATTTCCACTCAGAGTTCAAGCAGATGATCATCATTGAACAAAGCTCATACCATTTCTGATTATAAACCACAAATCTAATGCCAAGCAAGTACTAAGGCTGCTGTGATGCCAAACCAACACCCCTCTTTTTACAAAAGCATCTCTATATTTCTATCACAGATAGCCCATGTACAATTCAGTTTATGTGAACACTCACCGTGACAGTGGCATTTGCATGTTTTTCCATGTGCTTAAATTGACAAATAAAAGGAAATACTCAAAAGTCCATCTCATAGGATAAAACTATAGAAAGAGGACTTGACTTTACAGAATTGAGGTGTTTACAAAATGTCAGTGTATTTCTGCAACCAAATTGACATTGTATCAATTTTACCTGTGATTTTAAAACGTTACTTACTGTTTCAAATCCATAAATAAAAATATGTACTATGGGAGCCTTTATTCATATAGCTCCCCAAACAATTAGTTATCTGAAACCTAGTCACTAATAAAGGATAACAGCTTTAAATTTTGTAATACTTCAAAACTTTCTTCAAATAAGACCATTTGAAGTATTCCTTTTAATACAGCCTTATCTGCACTAGAGTTTCAGTATATACACAAAAGAAGGTGATAAAATTTTATTTACTGCTATGTCTTCCTGATTTTAATGTCCATTTTACACTCCTAATTTTTAGAAAGATCCCTCATATTATTCATTTATTCACTTATAGTTAATGTGGGCAGTTAACATTTCCAGATTAAAATAAACATACATCCTCAGCAGAGCCCAAGTACATGGTTAAAAGAAAGAAGAAAAAATACGTATCAAAAAAATCAAGTAATTTCCAAAATAAATAATAATCTATACACTGATAAATTAAATTTCTATCTCGGTAAATTAAAGAAAATAAGATTGTGTTATCACTTATGATGTTATAGGAAATCAGACAGCCTGTCCCTGTAATGAGATAAGACACAGTAGTTTTTGTGGGTCCCTAATGACATTTAGAAATTGCATTCTTTCATTATAATGATGTTAAAGGCCTAAGTGTGGTACATACTTTGTGATTTAACTTTAAGTGTATAAATTGCACTGAACCAAAAATTAATAGATTTTTAAGAATATAATTGGCATGTAAAACAATTAACCTCATATTTAACCCTTCTTTACATTTTATGATACTGTGAGAAAAATGGGCTGATACAAAAATCAATCTGTTTTTACTGGAATTAAATAGTATATATTCATTATTATAAAATTGAATATACTTCACAATTCCAATAAACTGGGACAATTATATGTTATTTGCTGATTATTTATTTTTCTTTGTATTTCTGACAAGTATTTTATCCATATATGGCTCTTCTTCAAATCAGAAATTAACTTGGGTGACTAATTTTCCAGCTTTTATAACAAGCCTAGTGCAGGAGTCCTAATAGCTGGGTGCTAATGGCTGTGTACAACACATTTTTGAAGTTTTACATCAGGAAAAATTCTGCACCCTATGCCCTCCAAGAAACTCAACATTAATTAGTTAAGAATTTTCTGTTGTACAAGTTAGTTATTTGCATCCCTCACATTGTTAATATGTGTTAATTTAGATGTTCAGACTTGGTTGACCCTTCATGAATTCTTTTCTCTCGAATTTTTTTTTCTATTTGCCTTTTATTTTTTAAGGTTATGATTATTTTCAATTAACTCCAGGAAGAAATAGAGCAAAAATAGAATGTGTCCACATGCTGGACATTTTTTTCCCCTTTTAACTCCTCATAAACTCTTTTAAAAAAAGATGAAAGCCTACACCTAAATACTATGCTCTTAGTTTTCTGCCTAACTTCAAGTAAAACTTATTTCTTTGAGTACAAAACCCCATATGTAAATATAATTCAAGAGTGCTAAAGGAAAATAACTGTTTTAATACTGAAAAATAATGAATAATATTGACTTAAACAATTTTCTTATACCACTCCATTTACCCACTGTCACTTACAGCTCCCAGAATTTGACTGAATAACCATATCTAGAGAAATCTAGGTGATGTATACATTCTCTATCACTTAAAGATATTCTGTTTTGTTTTCTAGTGACTAAACAACTTAAAGTAAGTGAATGTAGGAGAATACAAAAGTAATTTTAAAGCTGTTAATCTTATCAACACCTTGTATGGAATATCTACAATGTAAAAGAGATGTGGCTTGGTATCTTAATATTTGTGACACTGAAAGTTTTCAGGCTTTAAGAAATAAAGAACCCTATAAGGTGAAAATTTATTTTTATCCATTGAGGGTCTTAATGGTTATTACAAATTTCAAAATAAGGATAGGAGAATGATGAAATGCTATGTATAATGTAATATGGGAATTTTTTTCAGAAAAGAAGAATTAAGTGGGTTTTATTGCTTGTTTTGTTTGTGGAAGATTTGGGCTCAAAATATGAGTCATTATAACACATTTTTAAATTTCTACTAAGGAAGATTTCTGTACCACATGTGTGCTATTGAGTTTTCTGTTACTATAATGTATTATTTGAGACATTCACCTTATAAGGAGGGAAGATATATTTTGGCTTATGTTTTTACAGGTTTCAGTCCATGATTTCTAAGCCCATTGCTTCTGGTCTTGAAGTCAAATGGCTTTGAGTCCATGATAGATCAGTTACTTGCTTTATGGTAGCCAGGAAGCAAAAAAAAAAAAAAAAAAAAAAAAAGGAAAAGGAAAAGGAAAAGGAGGGGCTAGGGTCCTATGATCCTCTTAAGGGACATGCCCCAAAAGACCACAAGACTTATAACTAGGCCCTATCTCTTGAAGGTTCCAGGTCCCAACAGTTCTGTTGGCTAAAGAAAAGTCTTTAACACAGACAACTTTGGGGTAAAAACTTACTCATACTTAGCAGTATGTCATCTGTGAAATTCAACTTTTATCTTAATCCAGATAAATAAATAAATGTTTCTATTGTAAACATTGGTCATTTGTATCTATCAAGATTACAGAGAACTTCCAATTGGTTGTAGCATCTTACCCTTCCACTAATAATATAATAGAGCTTCCCACTAGCTATGTATTTTGCCAACTTTTCTATTGTAGCCATTCTAGTGATTCTAAATGGAGTCCCACTGTGGTTTAATTTTGCATTTCCTTAATGCTCATAGTGTTCAGTGTCTTTTCATATGCTTACGGGCCATTTGAATATCTTGTGAAGTATGTGTTAAATTATTTTGTCCACTATTTATATGTTATAATTTCTTATATATTTAGGATATATGTATTGGAATTTTATATCATTTTTTTAAATTTTTGCTCTGTTTCTGTGGCAAATGCAAATAATTTGTTTTCAAATGTTTTGTTAGCCATATATAAGATTATAACAGCTTTACTGATGTTTCAAATAGGATAGCTCACAGTCTCCAATTTATCAATCAAAAATTATCTAGGAGTTGCTATGGAAGTATTTTGCAAATAGAATCAGTCCCCCTAATTTGTTGACAAAGGACAGAAATTTGTTTGGGTAAGTTCCTTTAGTAGTGCCAACTGAACTAATTAGAAGGTTTTAAAATCAGAGTTGAGCTTTCCTCTAGAGAAAAAGACTTTCTGTCCCTAGGCAAAGTTTTGGCCATGACCCTGGGATTTCATCCCACTCATAATCTTCCCTTCCTGACTCAGTGCCATATAAATGTGACATGTTCTTAGCCAGCTTCCATAAATCATGTGAAATAATTACTTGTAACAAGTTTGACTATACATCTATTATATCTGTCTTTATATATATTTGTCCATCCGTCTTTCTCTATATATATTTACCATCAATCTAAATCTTATTCTGATTCTTTTTGCTGTTTGAACATTGAATGATAGAAATATATACCTTATATATTGCTGAATGTAATGAGCCTATATCTTGAACGAGTGTTTGAACATATGTTCATGAAGGATTGGTCTTTGATTTTATTTTCCAATATTCACTTTGTCAAGGTTTGATGTGAGGGTTGTGCTTCACTCATAATTTTTCAAATAGTTTTCATATAAATGATCTTCTTTCTCACTGAAACGTTTCATAATATTCATCAATAAAACCATTTAGTTCTGAAATTCTGTTGGTAGAAAATACTTTATGACAAACTTAAAGAATTAAATACAGGCAGAATTTTTCAGATTCTCCACTTTCCTTTAACATTTGATAAGTTATCATTCATTTGTGCATTTTATCAAATTTGTTACATACATTGGGAAAAATTATTTATTACACCTTATTACTGCATTCTTTGTAGCATGTATAGTGATGTGTGTCTTCACTTTTCTCTGAATTAAACTGTGTCAAATTTTAATAATATTTTAAGAGATTCAAGTTTGGGTTTTCAAAATTTTTCCTTTTTTTGTGAAGTATGTGTTTGTCTTCTCTATAATTGATTTTTGTTCTTTTATGTATGATATTTGTCTGTTAGTCATTTTCCCCCCCTTACCTAAGTTTCTTTGGTGGAAAATTACATTACCAAAAGTAAACTACTTTTTTCCTTATAAATATTTAAAACTATAATTTTTCCTCTAAGCACTACATGAGCACCCTTCCACAAAATGTAATATATTGTTTACAATGAAATTCAGTTTAAAATATTAATTCTCATTGTGATTTCTTCTTCAATTTGTTGATTATGTGATAGCATATTTTGTAAAGGAAAATAATCTACAAATTTGGATACAGTGTTAAGTATACATAAATTATGTTGCTTGATAATATTATTCAAATTTGTCCTCTTATTTCTAACTTTTTGTCTTAATAATTTCATAATTGCTCAGGGAGAGTTTTAGAAATTTCCTACTATGATTATAGATTCTTAAATTTCTTTCTTTATTTCTGTCAGCTTTTATATTATTAATTAGGAGGATCTATTATTAACTGTACAGCTTTTTATTTTTATGTTTTCGTAATCAACTGCCTCTTCAATCATTATGAATGACTTTCTTTGTGTCTAATAAAATTCCTTGTCTTGGAGACTACTGTCCTTTATATTCAGATGTCCATACACTACTTCTTATGCTTACTATTGGCATAGTGTATCTCTAATATATTCTTTCTAATATATTCTTTCTTTTGCCTATCTCTGCCCTTACATTTATGTAGATTTCTTATAGATAGAATATAATTTGGTCTTACTCTTCCACCCTAACAATATACCTTCCAACTGGAGGATTTAATCCATTTATTTAATATATTAACATGGTATTGCTTGGCATGGAGGCACATGCCTATAATCCTACTGGCTCAGGAGGATTGTAAATTCAAAGCCAGCCTTAGCAACTTAGTGAGGTCCTAAGCAATTTAGCAAGACCCTGCCTCTAAATTTAAAAAATAATAAAAAACCACATAGTATTAATAAAATATTTTGTAATGATACACTTAATTTCCACTGTTCACTTTTAATTATATCTTTTAGTATTTTTACTTTTTTGTTCCAAGGATTAAAATATATACTCACAACTTACCACACTCATCTTTGCGTTTATGTTCTATCCATTTTACATAAATCATAAGATATTACATTTAATGTGAACAAATTCATAAAAATATAAGATAATTGCATTCATGCCATTTTTGCATGATTTAATTTCCCCTGACATTTGTATCTATTCCTCTGTAATATAATGCATCATTCTTTTGTTACTTTCAATTTTTTGAGCCATTGTTTTGGTTATTTGATTTTTCATTAATCTTATGTTTTCAGTTTGTTTGGATACTAGAATACGTACATTAGTATTTTTGTCAGATTGTGGGAAATTTTAGCCAAATTTTTTTCAAATGATTTTTGTTTCTCCTTTACTTTAGGGATTCAAATTTCTTATTTTATACTTCCTGCTATTATCCCATTTTTTATATAGAATTTATTTACCTTTTTCATTTTTTTTCTTTCTCTTGTTTAGTTTGAACAGTGTCTATGGTCTGGACTGAATTCTTTGAAACTTTCTTCTGTTATCCCCAATCTAAGGTTAAACTTTGTCAAAATTTAAAATATCATCCTTATGTCATTTTCACTAAAGAATGTTCATTTATTTGCAACTTATAATTTCCATTTGTTCACTGAATACCTCATCTGCTCAATAACTTTGAGCAGGTTTTTAAATTATTATTTTTCAATTATTAAGCAATTATATCTTTTTATTTTCTCAACATTTGGGTCATCCTATATTCTAGATCTTTTATCTCTTTAACTTAAAAATATTTCATATTCTCATCTATATGTTTAACATTTTAAATGAATATAGAACATTGTAGATTATAATTGTAGAAACTCTTGACTCTGAAGTATATTGATGTGTCTCCTCTCAGACAGTTAAGTTGCTTTTTGGTTCATCTTTAAATTTTAACTTATTAGATACTTCCAGTATTCTTTGCTTCTAGCGTATTCTAAGGAAGCTTTCTGGATGTAATTCAGTTGCTCATAAATAAGACAATACAAGAAGTTGTGCAATTGTATGATGGACAGAATAGTAAGTAAACACTTACTCTAAAACGTAAAGGTCATACCAGTCAACCTTTCTTTATATTTGCTAAAGCATTATAGAATGCTACTCAAGTGCTTTTGAATTGCTTGGAAAAAAGAAGCTCACATATGAAGAATATTGGTTCCTATAAAAGCATTTCTGTTACAGTGGATTGCTCCTCTTCTTGGTTAAGATAATAATACAGGCCTAAAATTTTAAAACAATTTCTTCCTCCTCCATGTCTAAAACTCTAAACATAAACTTCTTTTTACAGAAATATCACAGGCAGCACCTTGTAGTAAATCATTAAGAACATGTTTCTTGGAGACAAACTCCTTAAGTTTGAATCCTAGTTTCATAACCTCCTTATATTCTAAGATTAGGCAAATATTTCCCACTGTATGCCTCAGTTTGCTATCTATAAAATGATAAGTACAATAGTATCTATATATTAAGATGTAGATAAAAGAGTAAATAAATAAAAAGATATAAAACATTTGGAATAATCACATTAAATTTACTGTACACCTATAGCTTACATAATAACATTTAGGGAAAAAAATCCATACTGTAATCTTCTGTAGATTTAGTTCATGAGAAAACTGAAGCAATCATACCATGACAAATTTAACTACTCATTTATACAGAGTCTCCAAACTCTATCTAATGGTAAATTAATAGTAAATATTTTCATAGATTTTAAAAGAAAATCTTTGCTGAGTAAAATGATCGTTCTTATGTTTATTCTTTGTTTATATTTATTGTTTAATTATTGTTGGGCATGAATAAAATGGACCTCAATGCCTATCTCCTGGAGTTTTCAATCTTATAGAAATGTAGGAAATACATAATAATAAAAAGTAAGTTATATAGTATTATATATTAAAAAGGAAAAGGAAATAGGAAGTGTTAGGGGTGAGGGTAATTTGAATTTTTACTAGAGTTAATGAAGAAATGTCCATTTCACTAGTGTCTTGTCATTTACTAAACATTCCACTTTTTATATACCAGTTCATAAAGTATGTTAATTTGGGGGCAATAATACAATTGTTTAATCAAATCTAGGCAATAATTACTTACCAGCTTTGCAAATAAATTATGGCTAACCCTTTGCATTGCATTTTCAATTCCCACAATATAACCAACCACACAGAGAAAATATTCTAATAAAAAGTTGCATCTATACTAAACATGTACATTCCTTTTTCTTGTTATTATTCTCTAAAGAATACAGTACAACAACTATTTACATAACATATTGTACTAGTTATTATAAGTAATCTAGATAAAATTTGAAGTATATAGGAGTGTCTTTGGCTCAGTGGATCCCTTAGCTCATGCAGGATAGAAATAAAATATGGTTTTTAACATAGAGAGAGTAAGTAACAATTACCTATTATGTTGATTAATATCACAAGGTGACAACCTCACAAGCAGATTCAAAAGTAAGATGGCTACCCCACAGGCAGAGTAGAAAGGGAAGGTTACTGGCTGTTCCCTAGGCCAGTAGCTAGTAAGGTAACTACCCCACAACCAAAGTGGCAAAGGAACGAGGCATTAAAAAGCATATATATGTTCTGGAGTTAGGAATTAACAAATTCGTAAATTGTGATGCAATCTCTCATTGCACCTGAACCAATTTGCACATGGTTGAATATTTGTCCAAATTTATATTAGTTCTCTCCACTAAGCTTATCAGTTAGTATGTAAATGCACTTAAATGAAGGTCTTAGTTACTTCCATGCAAACAGTAGTTGTGGTCAAATATGCCTGCATGGGTTCCATGATCTGTTGTTTATCTTGAATAATGAGTGTAGTAATTGTGATAAGTCCTGATATTTATCTAAAACATAGAATACACAGTTCTTTTATTTCAACAGTCACCATCAACTTAAACTTTTTATAACCCTGCCTCAGGAGGAGATTCACAGGTTCCATAAAAATACTATATCATCTATATATAAGAGAACAGGATACATAATCAAAATTTTAAAAAATCCAATTGTTTTTCTATATACATATCAAGAAAACAATTCCACTCATGATACGATAGCTTAAAAATAGCTAAAAGTATGCCTAATCAAAGACGTAAAAGAACTCTATAAAATTATATAAAAAAGATAGAAAGACCTCCCAGGTCCATGGAAAAGCAGAGTTAATATTGTTAAAATGGTCATATTACCAAAGTGATCTACAGATTTATTGAAATTCCAATCAAAATACAATGATAGTTTTCATAGAACTTAAACAAAAAACAGTCTAAACATTCTATGGATGAACAAAAGATCAGGAATAGCCAAACTAATTTGAAGCAAAAAAGAGCAATGCTGGAGTCATCATATTACCTGACTCTAAATTATCCTACAGACCCATATTAACAAAACAGCAAGGTACTTGCATGAAAACAGACATGTAGGCCAATGGAATAGAATAGAATTAACAGAGGAGAGGGTACTAAATTAAAAAGCTTCTCTATAGCAAAGAAAGCAAAAGTATGAAGAGACAGCACTAAAAAATGGAAGAAAATATTTGTGAGATAATTTCAGACAGAGGATTGATATTCAGGATATATAAAAAAATTCAAAAACCTCAAAACCAAAAAAAAAACTTTCAACGAAAATGTGAACAGGTAGAGGAACAACACTATCATTTTTCAAAAGAAGTAGTACAAAGGACAAAAAAAATATACTAAAAAATATCCAGCGGTTGAGGTTGTAACTCAGAGGTAGAGTGCTCAGCTAGCATGTGTGAGGACTGGGTTTGATCCCCCATCATACAAATATAAAATAAAGATATTGTGACCACCTATAACTAAAAAATAAATATTAAAAAAATCCAACACCTTCAGCCATCAGTTGCATCAATTGCATCAATGCAAATCAAAACTGCATTGATATTCCATCTCAATATGTCAATCATCAAAAACAAAAGAACAATAAATGCTGATGAGAATCCAGGGAAAAAGTCACTCTTATACAATGTTGGTAGAAGTGTAAATTTGTACAGCCATTATTGAAATCAGTATAGGAGTGTCTCAAAAACCTAAAAATAGAACTACCATAAGACCTTGCTATATTACTGTTTGATATTTTTACAAAAGAATTAAAATAATTATAGAGATACATAATAACTAAGCTATGAAATCAGACTAGGTGGGCATATATGTAAGAATGAATAAAGAAAATGTGGTACATATACATAATTATTTTATTCAGCCATAAAGAAGAAGAAAATTATGCTATTTGTAGTGAAATTGATGGAACTGTACAATATTATGTTAAGTGAAATAAACCCAGATTGGAAAAACAAGTTTTGTTTGTTTTCTCTATTATTTGCAAGCCAGAAGGGGAAATGCTTGATATCTTATTTGCTAAATATGTCAGTGGAAAATTTTAAGGAGCTAGTTGCATTTATAATCATTTTTTATTGCAAGATATTCTGATTTTGTACATATGTGCTTATTTGTTTATATTATGATTGATTTTGAAATCAGATTAGATAGCAAGAAAATTAACACATAAATAATTCATTAAAACCATTCCATCAAATATTTATTAAAGGTAAAATTATAAAGGGACCAATGATTAATTCAGGAAGAAATTTAGAAAATGTTTCCTATGAGTATAATTTTAGAGGGATGTTCATTGCTGTATTTTCCAGATTTAAAATAGTTTTATAAGTAAAGAGTGTATAATCCAAGACATAACAGTTAAGAAAACCATCTGATACTGTGTAAGAGGATATTAATATGAATTCTCAAAGTCAATGTAAAAATAAAAGTATGTCACATTTGATTTCATGTTTCATAATATGGCTCAGGCATTGTGGCACCATCTATAATCCTAGCTATTTGGAAGACTGAGTCAGAAGGATTGCAAGTTCATGACAAGCTCGAGCAAGTTAGTAAGACCCTAAGTCAAAATGAAATTTTAACAAAGTAAAAAGGGTTATGGGTGTAACTTAGTGGTAGAGCACTTGCCTGGCATGTGTGAGATGCTTGGCTCAATCCCCATTACTATAAAAACTTAAAATATATGAAAAAGGAAAGACATATCATAATATGCCCTAACATAAAAAGACATAAATTTTATAAATGTTGCCTTTATCATGACATCTTCTTAGTAGAACTAAATTTTTATTTAAAAATATCAATGAGTCTTCCAAATTGGAATAATAATGAAAATAAAATTTTGCATACTAAAAGTGTAAAGTAGTCAGAGTGGTACATACCTATAATCCCAGTGACTTGGGAGGCTGAGGCAGGAGGATTGCTGTAGGAATTCTGACCATGGATATGTACAGGGAAGCATTCCCCTGGTGAGCAAACTCCTGGTGGGTAACAAGCAATCTGTTTCCCACCCTTAGAATGCTCTGTAATCTCTACTAGGATATAGTAAAATAACTAAATATATGTGCAATATCTATCTGGTATGGCAATGCCCTGCTTGAGAAGCCTTTGTACTAGAGCCTTATTCAGCCTCTACCTTGATTGTAGGCACATAGCTCCTGGGAATAAAGAAACTTGCTTGATAGATAACTACAAAGTTTCCCCAAGCTCTGGTGCTCCTGCATCTGCTTGCCTAACAGTAACTTTAGACAATGGACTCATTTGAGAGCTGTACAAAGCCCCCAACATTGCATATTGTAACTGTGGAATATAACTGCAGAATAAGCAACCTTACTGATACTCTAAACAATAATGTAGTTATGGTACTAATGACTTTAGGTAACCTATTGGTATAAATAAATGTGGCCACTTAGACAAGGGGCCACTTTCCTGCATCTGTACCTTGTCTCTCTGTCTCTTTTATTCTTTACAGATAGCATGTTTGGGGTCAGCTCAGCAAGTTAGCAAGACCCTTTCTTTAAAAAAAATATAAAAAGAAAAAACACTGGGATATAGTTCAATGTCAGTGATAAATTGTTCCTGAGTTCAATCTCCAGTACCAAAATAAAAAACTATAAAATGGTAAGTAATATAAAATAGTAAAAATAAAAGTATAAAATAAAAAGATATAAAATGTAAAATTGTAAGCCATATGTGTGTTAATGAAGATTTTTCAGAGAAACAGAACCAAGAGGTTGTATATGTTATAAAGAGATTTATTACAAAGAATTGACTCAAGAAATTATGGAGGCTCACATGTCCCAAGAGCTGTGGGATGAATCAGAAAGTTGGAGAACCAGAAGAGCTGATGGAGCAGTTCCAAAGTCTGGAAGCCAGAAGAGACTACGGTGAAGTTCCAATCCTAAGAGCAGTAAGCTGGAAATTCAGAAGGAGCTAGTGTGCCAGGTCATGTGCAAAGGCAGGAAAAATTCAACGTATAATTCAAAAGCAGTCAATAGATGGAATCTTCTTTTACTCATTTTAAAGGTCAGTTTTTTTGTTCTATCCAGACTTTCAATTGATTAGATAAGGCCTAACTACATACAGAAGGCAATTGCCTTTGCTCAGTTTATCAATATAAATTTTAAATTCATCTAAAAACATGCTCATAAAAACATTCAGAATAACATTTAAACACATAGCACAGTCAAGTTGACCCAAAATATTAACCATTGCAACATGTTTATATAATGTGGTATAAAATACTGATAATCCAAAACTGCAGTTTGTACTTGAACTTGTAATGAAGGGTGAGATTGCAGACTATCAGTTTAATTGTAAACTAAAGTGATTCCTTCTGTATGCTACCTCTCCTGTTAGTGCCTTCTCTGTACTGATCACACCATCATTTCCCATTCTCCAGGGCCTCTTATTGGCCAGCATCTGGGGGGGGGGGATGTTCTAATTCTTCTATACATATCAGAGCTTTGTTTCTAATATTTCTACATAATAAATCTTATCAAATTTTATTAGATATTATCAGTGAGTCTTTAGTACTGCTGCCCCAATTTTCTGGCTTCAATAATTTCATTTGTATGGAAATGATTCCTAAATATTATCGTCTCTCATATCCTTATGTCTCTTAAAATATATAAAGGAAAATGCTGATCTCATTTTTTGTAATTATGGGATGTCTTGTAGTATAGAAAACCTGTACTGAAAAGATGATGAATTTTTACTCTTCCATCATTAGTACGTTTACAAGAATGTAAGTTGACCAAATTACTTAATATCCATAATCCTCTAATACTTGCTTTCACTTATATATATGTAAAAGTAAAATATGAAGTTTGCATATAGAGTAAAATAATGTATATGAAGCTAGTAATCTATTATTCAACATATTGTAGAAGTCCTTGATTGAGTAAATATATTTTGACTGAGAGACTCTACAATAGGGTTGTCTCCTTAACTGTGGGTCCCTATCTTTAGAATTGTCCTTTTTAACAAATATGAAATTATAGGGCTGGGGTTGTGGCTCAGTGGTAGAGCACTCGCCTTGCATGTGAGAGACCCTGGGTTCGATCCTTAGCACCATACACACAAAAAAGTAAATAAATAAAATGAAGGTATTGTGTCCAACTACAACTAAAAATTAAATATTTAAAAAAATCATTAAAAAAGAAAATATAATACAATATTATTAAATTACAATTTCACCAACTCATCTCCTTGGAGATAAAGAGCTTTATCCCTAATGCAAACAAATTCAGAAAACAAACTATTTTTCATCTTTCCTCTCTTTTAGGTACATTTGAACTCACATAGGATATTCCAACTCAATATTACCAACTATTGTCGAATTCAGAAGATAATGTCTAAGATTTCAGGTTATAATAATACCTCAGATCTAGGGGATAGGACAGGCTTTGAATGGGGCTTCTTGAGAAAACAAATACTAAATCTGTCACCAGACACACAATCAAATAGTGAACTTTGGCCCTATTCCAGTATGTAATGGAACAAATTCCAGACCTCTCTCAGAGTAATTCTTATTTGCAGTCCAGAGACATGAGGCTACTGTAGTTAGATGTTAATAAAAGGCCTCAGTGCAGAGAAGGAAAGTACAGGACAAGTAAGTCTTGGTGTGTAAGCCAAATTGGGACAGCTCTCTGTCGTCTGGTAACAGTCAGGAAGAAATAGCAGAGAATTTAATTATAAAATATGGCTATGACTGCATGTTCAACAAAATATTCTCTTGATTTTCTGTGGATTTTAAGAAAACCATGGCATGTAATACAGTTATAGAAATAAAGTATTAGTTATACAAACATGAAAAGAAAAAGTATAATTCAAAAATTTAGTGAAAACTCAGTTATCCCAATGCAGTAAATCCAAAATGTTTTCTCTATAATGAAATTATAATTTCCATCATTTATTACTTCCATTAAAAGAGGAGTCTGGTCAGATTAGCTCAACATATGATTCATAATTTAAGTCTCTAAATTGAATCCTTATATTATGTGGTTACTTCAAGCCAGGTGTATGTTGAAGGGAGGAACAGCATGTAGAGGATAATAAGCACCATTATTTGAACTAATTTTATTGGTGACCGTATGCTTGAGGTAATGTTTATGGTTGGTTGTGGTCAATTAAATTAGCTACACTTGATTCATTTTCTAATTTGAGCAATTTCATTCAGAATTAAAGTTAGAAATATACTTTTCTACATCAATCTGTTATACCAGGAAAATCTAGGTAAAATATCAACTTTTATTAAATAAAGAAAGACTATTAATCGAAAAGGTCTAAATCTATGTATCTTGCCTTTGGCAAAATTTATTCATCCTGTTCTACTAATTAGTTATTATGTGTAAGCCACTGCTTATATATGCTGAAGGAACTTTCTGTTAAAATGTACAAAGTAAATACTCTAAGGTA
This sequence comes from Ictidomys tridecemlineatus, assembly GCF_052094955.1. Lineage (NCBI taxonomy): Eukaryota > Metazoa > Chordata > Mammalia > Rodentia > Sciuridae > Ictidomys > Ictidomys tridecemlineatus. The sequence continues at coordinate 88,865,874 of NC_135484.1, read as the reverse complement.
ATTTTATTGGAGTCATAGTGGTCACAAAATGGCATCAATGCCACTCTTCTAAGTGATCATTTGTAGATGACGAACACTGCTATGTACACATTTCCAACAGTGAAGAACATGATGAACATGAATCACATCAGGGGGCTCTGTTCTACATCATGATATCACACCTAAATATCAACAAAATAAATGAAACAGTCATTTGGTTTTACAAGGCAGGATGGATATGAAGGAATTTGATGTCAAAAAGGCAATGATATTCCATACTACAGGTAAAACTCAGGCACCTATACAAACAAACAGAACTAAACTTATATTTCAGATCCAGAATTCAATATATGTTGGTGAACATTAAATATATAGAAAATAAAGAAATTCAAAGATAACAATATCTTTAATAGGAATGACATGCTGGAAAATGATAGAGCAAGTCATTCAAAAAACTGGTGCCTCCCCTGAAAAAAATTTAAAAAAGACAAAAATGGACAGCAGCAACTTTCACTGAACTCTGAAATCAAACTCAACACTTAACACTAAGCAGAGGTCTACTTAATGAAGAAAAAGGCAGCTAATTTTCAGTAAGGGTGTCTTGGCAGTTTTGATCACTTACCAACCATTCTTCATTCCCCAGCATGATGGTGGTAACATGGGAGGGGAGTCAGCCATCCTCCTGCAGATATTATTCACTTTAAAATATTTACTTTTATGTTAAATGAATTTTCCTACACTTATGAGAAGAATATTTTTATAGTTGCTATTTTCCAAAATACCTGGTCAATGGAATCTAAGTTTAGGAATACACAGAATCCCAAATTATATTTTAATTTTTATGATCCTCAAAAATTTCAAGATCCTGAAAGTCTAGAGAAAATAAAAGAATTTTTCTAAATCAACTGGATAAATAAATGGAGTGTATTTCCTAGTACAGAATTCATTTTTTGAGATATAGTTTTACTATGTTATCCTGAGTTCAAGACAGTCTCCCATCTGAGTCTCTGGACTGCTGAGACTACAGGTAAACACGCCAGCAAGCTGGACTGGACCACAGTCTTTAGCTATGGATGACATTGTTGGAATGCTTAGTGATTTCATAAAAAATATGTATCTTCTTTGAGGCAGTACTGCGGTTGTCTAGCTATGTCCTTTTAAATGTATACTTAAGTCTTTAGAGTTGGTGGGGTATCTTGTCAACATCTGAGGGAGGGAGGGGGAGTGAATGTTGTGAAAGTAACAATGAAATCCAAATGACGATTATAAAGGGTGCTATTGTTCCCCCTCCCTTTATTGCTTATGTTCATGTATTCCATCAGTCTCAGTTTACTGATATCTATAAACATGTTCACCTTTGCAACACTGTTCTCTTTCTTTCTTTCTTTCTTTCTTTTTATTTTTAACTACTACTTTGATTTTAATGACTCACAAATCTATATACTCACTCCAGGACTTGTTTCTTAGCATCCCACTAATCTAACTCCTCAGAGCCAAATCACTTCAAATTTAACACAATCCATTCATCAGCTGAACAAATAGTCACCAGCTTCCAATAAGGCTGGCATTCTGCCAGAGTCTAGGAATATGTTATGAACACAGTACTAAATAGCCTGTGAGATGATCTTTCACAAAGCTAACAGTCTTCACATTACTTGTAAGCTTTCCTTGGCTAAAATGTGCACCCTCTAACTTCATCTAGAAATCTACATAAATTTTGTTATAAAGTTGTGCCAATTTTACTTCCTAAGGATTTCTGGCACCTTCTCTGGCTCTTCTTGTCACTCTTCCTTCCTTACCCCATGTGTGCCCTAATTAAACACTAACCGGGTCTCTGGACTTCACATCAACCTCCAAATGGATTCTATTACAGATAATTTTTTCCCAGTGTAAATTTGTTCTACATGCTGCATCCAGGCTTATCCACTTTAACTCAAAGTTTAATCATATTCATCTGCTAAAATGATGTCTTAAGTTCAGGTTATATTAAAATGTTTTATTGGTTTTAATAACACAATATCCTAACCTTTTCATAAATGTCTTTGCCCAAATATCACTTTCCTGATCTTATCTTTCCTAGCCACCGTTTCTAAATTTTCACATTAGTGACAGTCTTCCTTTTTCTGGAGTAGGTGCTCAATGAAGACAAAGATTTCTTTCTTTATGGGTTATTGTTGAATCTCCAGTACTTAGAGCAGTGGCTAGCACATAATGGTCACTCAATAAACGTGTAAATTAAACAAATAAATTCCAACAAAACTTTAAGTTATAAAGCATATACAGGAACATAATTTTGAATAACTAGTAAGGGAGAAATAATGGAATTGAATACTACAAGCCCACCTGGAAACTATTTTGACCTTTTGTTTCCTGTAACAAACCTTAAAGCTACTATTAGAGCTTATTAGTATGAGATCTAAGTCTCTGGTCCACATATCAAAACTTCTCTCTTTTTTTTCTCTCACTAGCTCACCCCCCCACCAGAATGCTCTGTGTCTCATGCAGTAGGCCATGCTCAGCATGTACTCTCTTTTCAAAGAGAACATTTTCATTCTTTCATTTTTCCATATTCTACCCTGGGCATTCTTCCAAACTTCTCAATACTCCCATACAAGTCTATGCAAACCCTTTATGTGATAATGACCACTTTTATGTTTAGCTTGATATCTTGGCACTTAAAATATTATATTGAATTTTTTCATCATTTTTTGTATTCTTCTTTTTAGTTATACATGATATTAGAATGTATTTTGGCAAATTATACACAGAGTTTAGTTTATTCTGTTTAGGATACCACTCTTGTACATGATGTGGAGTTATCCTGGTCATATATTCCAAAACAATTTCCTAGGAGACTCAAAGGATGATGTAATGGTCAATTTGAATTGTCATCTTGATTGGATTGAGACATACCAAAAGCTAAGTGGCATCTGGGTGTGTCAATGAGGGTATGTCTAGGAATGATTGACATGTAGAATATTGAACTGGAGACCCTCTCTAAATGGGCAGCACTTTCCAATAGATTGGAGGCTTGGATTGAATAAAAGTGGGAAGAACAAGGAAGCAGCAGCAGATGCAAGGTCAATTCTTCTTGAATATATTCTTGATTGCTGTTGTGATAGATCTAACTCACTACTTCACTATTTCAAACTGAACTCTGCCCGTGATTCTCAAGGGAGTTTCCAGAAACCTTCAGTCTTGGAGTGAGGAATCCCTGATTCCTCTTGTTCTGAGGCTTAAGCATCTTGCCCTACACAACTACTGGTCCCTCCAGCTCTCCAGCCTTCAGAGGGCCGTTGTGGACTTTCCAGCTTCTGGTTGTATAAGCCAATCTAATAAGTTCCCTTTTTATAATTATACCTTCTGTTGGTTCTATTTCTCTAGAGAACCCTAATACTGATGTACTAAATAATTATTTTCTCTCTCTCTCTCTCTCTCTCTCTCTCTCTCTCTCTCTCTCTCTCTCTCTCTCTTTCTCTGTCTCTCTCTCTCTCCTCTCTCTCTCTCCCCTATCATTTTGTTTGTTTGTTTGTTTTATTTCAAATCAGAGATATAACCTACTCTTACCTGTGGGGGAGAATTTTTTAATTATATATTGAGAAAATACTATGCAATAAACACTGTTAGGTACTTCACATATGTTATTTTAGTATGCTAAGCAAACAATAAATACAAATGAAGAAAGTGATATTCTAAGAGGTTAAATATTTTTCCCAAGGCCACGCAACTAGAAAAGATTAGAGCTAGGATTCTTGTGCACATTTATCACATTCAAACATATTCACTCTTTCAAAGTGCTTCTCCAAAACCTTAACAGTAATGGTACCCTAAGCTAATTGAATAATTAAGTACCATACATTATTTCATGTACTCCTCATAAAAAATTAGTGAATAATTTCTGTAATCTACATATTGATATTCTCCCAAATCCATATATTAGAACTTAATTAATAGTATTAATTGAGCTGCATTTAGTATGTAAAAACTCTGTGTGTCTAAGACAAAATACAGAAGCTTTCCTTAAGCACGATAAAAGTGTAAAGTAAAGCCAAGAAGATGTAGATATACATAAATAATTAAAGAGCATATGAAGGAGAGTGACAGGGATGTGCTGACAATGTACTTAAGGCCACTCGAGCTTCCATACCAGTGTTTTCATATGTGCATTGTTCTTCTGACCATGGTGGCTTTGGTTACGCAGTTTCCCTGGAACAGTTCATGTGTAGGAGTTACTGCTCTGTAGTAGACATTCAGGGAAAGCAAGCTGGTTAGAAAAAAATCAACATCAGTTCCATTTCATGGGTAATTGGTGACAAGCTACTTGAATTAAATACCAAATGTACTCCCTGCAATGAGACTTCTTTAACTGAAAATAGTGACCATTGTGAGTCAATGAATTTTTGTTTAAAGATTCTGTGTAAGTTGTTTACCATTGTTTTAGTCAGTTTTTTTTTCTGCTGAAACTAAAAGAACTGACAAGCAATATTTAGAGGAGAAAAAGTTTATTATGGAGTATGTGGTTTCAGAGGTCTTGGTCCCTAGAGAGCTGACTCCTGTCCCTGAGGCTTGAGGTGAGGCAGAACTCATGGCAGAAGAGTGTGGCCAAGGAAATCAGCTCACATGATGATCAAGAAGCACAGAGAGAGACTCCACTCACCAGACACAAAATATCTACAATATCTATGTATATATCTATATATCTCTCTATATATATATATCCCAAAGGCACTCCTCCAGTGACACACCTCCTCTAGGTATAACCTACCCACCTTCAGTTACCACTCTGTTAATCCCATTGGGATTAATTCACTACTTGAATTAAGGTTGTTATAACCCAATCTTTTTTTTTCTCTAAACCTTGCACTGTTTTACACATGAACTTTTGGGGGGGACACCTCACATCCAAATCATAACCTCCAGATTATACAAAGAACTCAATATTAACACCAAGAAAACAAATAACCCAATCAATAAATGGGAAAAAAACACTGAACAGGCTCTTTATAGAAGAAGAAATATGAATGGCTAAAAAATATATTTTAAAAAGTGTTCAACATCTCTAGCAATTAGAGAAATGCAAATTTAAACTACAATAAGATCCCACCTCACTCCAGTCAGAACAGTAATTATAAGCACACAAGTAACATTAATGTTGATGAGGATATGGGGAGAAAGGTACTGTCATACATGGCTAGTGGAGTAACAAATTATCAGTTGTTTATAATTTATCCTTGGAATGCAGCCACCATTGGATCCAGTTATCCCACTCCTCACTCTATACTCAAAGGACTGAAAATCAGCATAATTTATAACAGCGATGCAGCAACATCAATGTTGACAGTGGCTCAATTCACAGTAGCCAAGCTATGGAACCAAAATGCAAAAGCTATGCATTTACTGTCATATACCATGATTTTATTCTTCTTTATAGCATGGTATATGACAGTAAATGCATGGAATTGAAGAATATCGTGCTAAGTGAAATAAGCCAGTCCCAAAAAACCAAAGGGCAAATATTCTCTCTGATATGTGGATGCTAACCCACAACAAGAGAAGGTGGGAAGGGGAACAATAGAAGTCCATTGGGTTAGACCAAGAGGAATGAAGGGAAGCGGTAGGAGAATAGACAGTAGAATTAATTGGACAACTTCCCCATTCTTACATTTGAATACATGACCAAGGTTAATCTGCATCATGTACAACCACAATAATAAGAGACTAATTAGAATAAGTTATACTCCATGTATGTATAATATGCCAAAACACATTCTACTGTCATGAAGGATAATACTTCTTACCATTTTATCATGTTATGATTTCAATTAACTAAAATTATAAATGTTTATCTGTTTATTAGTGAATGTTGGAAAATACAAAATAAGAAAATATCTTTAAGTTTTATCATTCAAGGTTTGGATTCTTTTTTACAGTGTCATCATAATCTCATCTCATTTTTGTTTACTATTATATGTTATCATGTTGTCTTTTAAATTATAATTTTAAACAATTACATGGTATTTAATCAACTTTAAAAGAGAGAGACAGAGAGAGAGAGAGAGACAGAGAGAAAAGGCTCTTTACAGAAGAAGAAATATGAATGGCTAAAAAATATATTTTATATATATATATGACAGAGAGAGAGAGAAAGAGAGAGAGAGAGAGAGAGAGAGAGAGAGAGAGAGAGAGAGAGAGAGAGAGAGAGAGATGGAGCTGGCCACAGTGGTGCATACCTATAATCTCAGCAGTTCATGGGGCTGAGGCAGGAGGATCACAGGTTCAAAGCCAGCCTCAGCAATTTAATGAGGCCCTAAGCCACTTAGCAAGACCCTATCTCAAACTAAAATATAAAATGGGTTGGGGCTGTGTTTCAGTGGTTAAGTGCCTCAGTATCAAAATGAAAAGCAAAATCAAAAAGAGATGGGATGTCTAGAAGGTAGTAAGTAATGAAGTCTTGCTTTCATGACCAAGATTTCCAATCTTTATAAGAAGAGATTTAAGGGAATTCTCTCCCCTTCTTTCATGTGAGCAAAAGTAACTTCTCTGAAGCACAAAATACCAAAAATGTTAGTGCCCTGTCCTTGGACTTTCCAATCCCAAAACTCTGAGAAACAAACTAAGTTATCCTATTTATGGCATTTTTTTCTATTTATGGCATTTTTTAGTAGTAGCAAGAAATAACTAACACACTACTCTTGTGCAAATGTTATCTTCATTTAATGGACAAAAAAAAAAAACTGAAGAAAAGGGGAATTAGATAATTTACTACAGAACTGGAATTTGAACCTCAGGGAGTCTCACCCAGAAAGTAAGTTTTTAAAATCTGTATATTAACAATGAACTGCAATCTTTTTGAAAAAATAACAGGCAGGCCCAGGATTATATGATATAAGTTTGATTTAGATGACTGCAATCAAAGTTCTGTGAAAGAGAAATCAAGGTATTTTAAATATCAGCAAAACTCTCTCAACACCAAAGCAGAATTCCAGCAAGATTTGAGTAAGAAATTAATGCAAGGAAATATTCTCTTAGTAGCACATGCATATTTATAATTATATAGTTTATAAGTGTATCATATATTGGAGAAGACAGAGACTATTGTTTCTTGTTCATTGATGTATCTCAGTTGTTAAGAGCACCAGTGCCAGGACAATAGTATACACTCAGTAAATGTTTTTGATCACCTAATATGGGGAGTAGAAGTCACAGCAAGGACAGGATAGAGTGAAAGGGATTGCACAAGTGTGAGCAAAAATGATAAAATGCAGCCAGGAAACATGTACACTGATGTGCTACAGAAAACAGAAATTTACATGAAGAGTGAATTTTGAGAAAGGTATGAGACAATTTAATATGATCAGAAAAGCAAGGGCACTCCTAGTTCCCACTTCACAGTCCAGGCTTCTGAAATTGTGAAAATCATTTCAAGCAAGATAAATATGTTAAAGATTGAGCTTACCCCAGAATGTTCTACATTTACATGCATCTGAACCTCAAATATTATATTCAATATGCATAATATAAAATATATGGAGACTGTTATATATAAAATATTACTTTACTAGTGGAATTATTAATATAAGTGAAAATATGACAAACTAGCAAAATTCATAAAACATACCTATGACTATAGGTACTAAGAATGACTATATACAGAATAGATAAAAGAAATTACTGGAAAGCCTACTAAGGAAATTAAATTCTTCTCGATGGAGATATAAAAGCAGACTTTCAAGCAGGGAGAATATGGGATTAATATGAACCACGTGTGACAAGGCTTGGTATATTCAAGGAAGTAAAAATATACATTATCCAAATTAGCAATATTAAATTCATTCTTATATCAGTTATGTAAAGAACACATGTGCTTGTGAAATACTGCACTATGATAACACAAGTGTAAGATAGACACACACCACTGGTATCCTCGGGTGACCACTATATATTACTTTGAATAGAAATGAGTTAGTGCATTTTCACATATAATGTTGATAATCAACTGAATAACGAAATAAATTTCGTAGTTCAATGTACATGTACATTCCACTCAGGAAAAACAGTGAGTCTGTATAGGAATCAATTGAACTATACAATACATAAAAAGCATCAAGCATTTGAGATATTTAGTGTATATAGTCCCATAACCTGGAGGTTATGATTTAGATGTGATGTGTCCCCCAAAAGCTCATGTGTGAAACTGCAATGTTTAGAGAAAAAAATGATTGGGTTATAACACCCTTAATTCAGTAGTGAAATTCATCCTGATGGGATTAACTGAGTGGTAACTAAAGGTGGGTAGGGTATGTCTGGAGGAGGTAGATCATCCGAGGAGTGTCTTGGGGATATATATTTTGTATCTGGTGAGTGGAGTCTCTCTGTATGCTTCTTGATCATTGAGACTAGTGAAAAGAAAGGGCACCTATCTGCCCCTGAATACTGTGTTTTCTCAGCATTGATGTGAAGTAATTTCCAGCTACACAAATCAAAGAAAATTTACAGTTTGCATAGTGTGGTTCTTTCTAACTCATCAGGAGCAAAAAGAAGTGTCATTATAGATACTATTTTTTAAAATTTGTACTATCAAAAGGATCTTTCAAACACAAATGAAAATGTTAAATTTGTGTGTGTGTGCACACGCGCATCTGTGTGTTACAATTTTGATAGAGTTGGAGATTTTAACTGATTAAATTTGAAAATGAACTGAGATTCATTGATTCAATATTTATTAGGTATGTGAATTTAGACAGGTTTGTTAGCCTTTATAAACTCAACTTTCTTTTTTTCATTTTAACAGAAGAAATAATAGCCCCCAACTCCCAGAATAGTAGAGATTCAGTGAGAAGATCCATATTCAATCCTTAGACTAAGCATAATAACTTAGCACTCAACACTGCCAACTGTTATGATTATTATCTCTTTGTTCTATTTTTAGCAGAATAGTGCTTTTCAATAGTGTGGGTAAGACCTTAATTATTGACATGATACATAATCACAAAACAAATCTAATTTCAAAATAGTAGTTTTCCAAAACATTATAGAAGACAAAAAAAATTTTCAATTTACCTAAAACCTAGGAAGTTTGCAGGTTTGCGGTCAGCTAAAAAAAATATTTAGTTAGATTAACTGGATTTCTGCTTAGTTTTAGTTTTCTTTTGCTTCAGAAATTTATTATTTCATGTATTTTATGATATTTAAGCTCTGCTTACTTCATTCTTCACACTTCTGCATTTTTTTTCTTATGTCTAAATTTGGGAGTATCATTTTTCTCTATTGACATAGAAATAGTCTTTAACAATTCTGCTATAGAATGTAAATCATTTATCTGAAATATTACTATTCATAAGACTTGACCTTTACTCAACTGCAAGCAGATCTGTCCAAGACAAAAGAGTAACAGCTTATTTGAAAAGTTCAAATTTTGAATTCTGCATAGCAAGAAAAATAAAAGTATTTGATTTTATAATTACTGATAATTTTACATTTGATTAATAAATATTTCAATGAATAGTATTTAGTTATAAATTGCTTTTCAATTCATTATCACCCCAGTTATCTCTAATTCAAATTTAAAGATTCCCAAAATGATATCTGATAAAAACTAAAATTAACTACAATCAAATAAAACAAAAATCAAGAACTGGTTTAACTGACTTAGTACAAAGCATTTTTTAAATTTAAATTATCAGAATTTGAATCTCCTAAAACATATCATGAAATTTTAGAAAAAGATATGAAAGATTGAGCATTACTTTTAAATGGCATTTACAAATCTCATAATAAACCTACCTTAATAAAATATGTATAACTTTATCTTAGAATATACAACAGAAATCGACTATAGATGGTTGGCACCTACTCCAAACTATTCCTTTTGTTGTCTTTGCAGTACAATATCACAATAACATTAAGAACCAAATAACCAGTAATTTACTGGTCTAAAGGATGATACTCTCACTTCCAGACAAAATTTGCTTTGAAAATGAGGGTAAACTAAGATTGAAAATCTCATTACCTGAGTTTTATTGCCATTTTCCTCTCCTTAACATATAATATAATATTCTGCTCCACAGGGGAATGAAGAGTTCCTTTAGTAGAGAAGCTAAAAAATTATTTTCTTGAACTATGATCTATAGTCCAAAAGACCCATCAAACTCTCATATCCCAATATGTATTTTTAACACAGTCTTATTTAGATATTTGAGGTTACTAACTATTCTGCATAGCCCTGTTTGGACACAGTGAGATACTCTTTATAGGAAATAAAGGTGTTGGGAACAAGTAGAGATTCTGGAGAATCAATAACTTTGTCTTTGTATTTGTTTTTCCAAATTTCTGAGAGGTATTCAGCAGGTAGTTTGGGAGGTATGGGGTAGGTACAGTGACACAAAAGCGCGCCTATTTCTCTCTTGCATTCTCCATTGAAAATGAAGATCCACTCTTGTTAATTTGGGGATTTTCAATAAAGATTAATTTTAGGAAGTGTTTCATTTTTACTATATTCTCATAAAATAGTTTCTATCCGAATAAGCAACTCTAATTTGGTTCTACTTTCATTTCTCTCTTTTGTTTCTATTTCATATAAGTAATCTTTCTAAATTTATATCTTATATGTTTTCTCTTTATCATTTAAGCATAGTAGCCTTTTATTATGTATTGTAGAATAGTGTATTTCCTGGCTTCAAAAGTATATTATCAATGTGTACCATCTAGTCCACATTTAGGATAGTTTATATGGATCAAATATGGTCAATATATTACTAGTCTTTTAAAAAACTGAATTGCTTTCTTGTTTTCTGAAGCTCATAACCTTGTATAAATAGCAAAATGTACAAAGTACATTTTTCATGACAGAAGATTTTAGTGTACAGTGATAAATGCTTTTTGAGTGTCATAAGTTAGTCACTCTTTTCAAAGTCACTGTTTTCACATTTCTTTTTCAAGGAAATGTGTATTCCTCTTTCTTTTCTATAACACAATATGTTTTAAAATTCAAGGTCCAAAATACACTGTAACTTTTATAAGCAAAAACATCTATTTTAGACTTTCATCCTGAGTATGCTAACATAGAGCTGGCAATTCAATTTATCTCAGAAATTATCCATTCTTTGGGGCCATTTTATCACTATTAGTATGTGCTTTCCTCTCACTCCTTCTTGATGGTGTTGTGCCTTAGCATCTCTACCCAAGGGCAAAGCTACACAAAACTGTGAGTGCTCTCTTATATTTAGTTACAGATTAGTAAGCAGTAATGAGGGTAGTTTTCTAAGAATACAACAACCAGAAACTGTGAGAACTGCTATTCAAACTCAGATGGTCCAACTCAATATTAAATATAATTTTATACTATCACCACCAATGAAAGTTTTGTACTCTTAAGTGTCTAGAACTGTTTTCCTATATTCCCTATGTGTGTTTCAGAAAATGATGATTCAGAAAGAAATCACAGTATTCAATAAAATATTCTTATTGTTTTGAAAATATGAGTGACAGGTATGTTTAACTCTCAAGTCCAAGACAACTGGACAAGGTGACAGAGGTTCACATAGCATAGGTTCCATCTTTTTGAAAGTCTGCACTGGAATTTATGGAGGCTTAAATGGACTGAGTTCCTCTATCATCATCTTTAAAAATTAATTCTATAACATATGTCTACCTGTAATGGGCATAAAAAATACAAAACAAAAGGAACATTAAATAAAAATATCCAAGTAACTATCATAGAGATAAATATATCAGGGATTATTAAGTTCTTTGAAAATATTTTATGAAAATTTCCTACACAATCTCCATTTCTCCCTGTTTGCTGTTATTCTAAATTTGAAGTTGATTTTTCCCTTGTCGTTCTTTTATTAAAATATTTCTTAGTTGTCAACTGACCTTTATTTTATTTAGTTATATGCGGTGCTGAGAATTGAATGCAGTGCCTCACACATACTAGGCAAGCACTTTACCACTAAGCAACAACTCCAGCCCCTCCCTTGTCATTCTTTATAGATATTCCAACTATGTATATTATTATTTATTTATTTACTTGGTTAGTTCTTTTTAGCTATACGTAACAGTAGAGTGTATTTTGACATACATACATGGAGTATAACATTCTAATTAAGATCTCATTCTTGTGTTTGTACATGATGTTATCTTTACATAATGCTTTCCTTATGCATAACTTGACACTTTGAGAAATGAAATAATACTGTATTTTTCTTCTAGTTGTTTAATTAATTAAACATTATTTTTCTGAGATTAGGATCTCCAGTTGTTTATACTGCACTTCATATCACTTTCTAATATACTATACATTACTCAATCTCCTACTTATACACATTTGGGTGCTTTCATTTCTTGAAATTCAAAACAAAGCATTATGAATATTTTTAATATCTCCTTGTAAAAATTATAAAATGTTCTCAATTATACACATTGCAATCCTATAGCAAAGTTTTGGGAGTGTTCATTTAGGACTTTGATACATAAGATTTCCAAAATAATTGTGCTACTGTATCCTCTCATCAGTAGTAGATAAGTATTTCTGTTGCTCTAATATTTAAAGAAAATAATTGACATTATCAAACTGTCTAAGTTTGACAAATTATGGGGTTTATATACTATCTATTTGTGATTTGACTTAACATGTTCCAGACAATTATTCAGCAGCTTTTCATATACTTGCTATATATCAATGTTTTATCTGTTATGAATGTCTGCTATTTTATACCCTTTTTATTTGTTAAAATTGTTTAAAATATCTTTTCACATTTGTCTCACTTTCACTTTGAAGACAAATTCTTATTACTTTGTGATTATATTGCTTTTTTATATTTTGTTTTTCTTAAACAAATAAAGAATGTCAAGTTACTTGTTGGGCTTGACAGGGTATAAAGTATATCCTCCTGTCTCTGAAGGGCTCTAGAATTTCCTGAATTTATTTCACTTCATTGTGAAATTTTGAATCAATATATATTTTTCAATATCTAAAAGAGAGGAATTCAAATGTTCTCCACACAAAGAAATGATGGATGCTGGAGGAAATGAAAATGCTAATTATCGTGATTTAACCACTGCACATTGTGTGTGTATATACATATATATATGTAATGATCATAAAAATGCACAATTATTATATTTATAATTTTAACATTTAGAGAATTTCTTAACAGATAGGAAGAAACAAATTAAGATTATTTTAATAAATCAATAGATGGATGGGTGTAAGATATCTCTTATCTCTAGCCTGACTTTCCTCTTGTTAAAACAGATGTTTTTATCAACCTGTATCGAATTTCTAAAAAGATGCTACAAAGAAATATTCAGCTAATTAATTGACACAAGTCAATATAGTGCCCAGTTTCCTCTTTCTAGAAACTTAACTGTTAAAATCACAATTACAGTAATTGTATTTGGTTAAATGAAAATCAGAACTCAAAATCAGACAGATACACTTCTACTTAGGAGAGCTATCTGGTAGACTATTTTAAATTAGAACTAAAATCTATTCACTTAATTCTCCCAATAGCCTACCTCTTAATTTGCTGAACAACAAGAAAGTAAAGAAATATAACTAGCTTGAAAAGCTCTTAACATTGTTTGTCAAGGAATAACACAGGCTTTTCCAACTCTAGCATGTACATGATTCCTACAAAATATTTGCATGAATATACAATTTTCCCCTTACATTATGATTCATTGTCTTTCACAATTTCTTTGGTAAAAAAATCAAAACAAGATATAATTCCTTTCAACCTACAGAGATTGTAATTCTTTTATAAAAATTTTGCTATATGTATTAATAAAATAACAAACTATTTTCAAGGTAACAAGGTAACAATTTTTAAAATTTTGGTTGAATTCTCAGTTATTTTATAATATTGTTGTTACTTCAGAATCAGCAAAACACCCTGTTATAAGATGAATACTTGATAAATAAGAATAATTAATAAATATGAAGGAATATTTATGTAAATATTTTCCACAGGAAAACATCCAAATTCCCTTTTTCACAATAATTTGCTAATTTTCTCAGAATACACATTAATTGATTTTTTAGAGAGAGAGAGAATTTTTTTAATATTTATTTTTTTAATTTTCGATGGACACAACATCTTTATTTTTGTGTGTGTGTGTGTGGTGCTGAGGATTGAACCCAGCACCCCCTGCCTGCATGCCAGTTGAGCACGCTACAACTTGAGCCACATCCCCAGCCCACATTAATTAATTTTATAAAAATATTAAACAATACTGTATACTCAATTCAGGTTTAAATTTGCTAGCAAAAATATTTTCACAGAAATTAATGTTCCAGTATGATTGCTTTTTGTAAAAGTTTTTATTCAATAAAAACCTCAATCTTTATTATTGAAGCATACTAGTGAGAGTTAATTGGCCTTGAGATCTTTTCTAATATTTTTCTTATGATTCATTCTGGACGTATGTTTCCAATAGCCAGGTCGTTGGTTTATCTCTCAGATCAAACATGTTTCTAAATAAAAAGAAAACATTTAAGAACACTATTTTCCTCCAACAATTCAGTTGCCATTACTAGCCCTTCTCTTTTGTTGTCTTCTTTTTTTTTCTAAATCATTTGAGATGTAAATATAATGCTACTCCTAAATGTATAAGATGGTCTTCCTAAAGGTAAGGATATTCTCCTATATAGAGTGTTATATTACAAAATTAAAATTCACACAATAATAATATCGAATCAATAAACCTTAGTTTCTGCAATTGTCTAAATAATGTTGTTTGTATTAAAACAAAATACTGAATCAACTATTGAGTTCAGTTTCATGGATATTATCCTTTCTTCTTTAATCATTGCTCAGTCTTTATCTTCATGTCTTTGCTACTTTAAGCAGTATAGATCAGTCATTTTTAGTATGTCCCTTAATTTGGATTTTTAAATTTTACTTATAGGTAGATTCAGATCACATTTTTCCAGGAATATCACAGAAATTGTGCTGTTCTTTTTGTATTATCAGGTAACCCATAATTTCTACTTGACCCATTGCTAGTGAGATTACTTTTGGTCACTCAATAAATGTGGATCCTATCAGTCTCCTGCATTGAAAAATAATGAACTTTTTTTTCTTTTGAATAAATAATTATATTTGGAAGTAACGCTTTCATGATAGGTGTTAAACCCGAGTTCCTGGTGTCCTCTGCTTTTTTTTTTTTTTTTTTGAGAGAGAGAGAAAGGAAGAGAGAGAGAGAGAGAGAGAGAGAGAGAGAGAATTTTTTTAATATTTATTTTTTAGCTTTCGGTTGACACAACATCTTTATTTGTTTGTGGTGCTGAGGATAGAACCCAAAGCCCCGTGCATGCCAGGTGAGTGCACATTAGGGCTTGAGCCACATCCCCAGGCCCTCTGCTGGTTCTTACATAACTGAAGCATGATCCTGATGCCTGCCAAATGAGGGTTTGCTATCATTTCATTTAATTATCAGATCTGTGCCTTAAGGATCAGAGTCCTTATTTCTCCTATTTTGATATTTTTTGCTAATAATAGTAGTACACATATGCAAGTTCTTTTTTACTCTTTGATTTATAATCAATTGCTATGATAATCGTTACATATTTTCTTACATAGCCCCTCAGATTTGACTGGTAGGAAGCACTATTAAACTGACTTTTTGAGCAAATCATTTGTCTATTAATTTCAGAGTAAATAATTTAATAAAATAGTTTATTTTTAACATTTTATGTTCATTTATAAGATTACAGATTTTTATGTATAACATGTATATAATCACAGATATGTATATTTGTACCTATGTATTTATATTGTGCATATGTGTGGGCATGTTTTGTATAATTATTAACATGTTTTTATATTGTGGCCCAATAAAATATTTCAGACTCATTATTAAATATTCCTAGACATATCCCTGAATAAACTATGTATCTAAGGAGCCCTTATCCCTTTTAGTCTAAACTAATATTTAGAAACCAAGATTAGTATGCATATTGCCTTTTGTCTCTAAGAAATATATACAGACAGAGATGTGCATGTGACTATGATTTGTTTGTATGTGTTTATTTCACAAAAACACATCTCTGTGTATTTCTATATACTCACTTCACAACAGGCAAAACTTCTGAGAAATGTGCTAAGCAATTGTCATGGAAGCATCACAGAGTGAACTTACACAAACAAAAATGGCTACAACATCACTAGGTAATATAACCTTATGGAATAGCTATCACATATACAGCCTGTCATTCTTAGTGCATTAATGTGCTATATCTATATACATTTTAAAGCATGAGTCAATATTGATGACTCTAATATAAGTGCAGTTAACACAATACAATCTGTGCTTCCACTTTTCTGTATTTATGTCTCTTCTGCAGATGTTAAAAAACCTGCTTCTATTAGCTGTAATATATTTCCTTTTTTACTAAATTCTAGAAAATGTTTTAAAAAATCATTTCAGAACTACAGAAACATCTGTGGCACCCAAGTGGGTGTGGAAATGAACAAGACGTCCTGATGCTGCTCTTGGAAACTGAATATTTTATTTGAACCAGGTCACAGTTGGCATGGACTTCTTCCTCCAGTCAGTGAGGAGCACATCAGTGATATGCAGGCATAAGTGTTCTGGGAGACAGAGTACATATAGAGCTGATTGATGACTCTGGTTCAAGCACCCTCCACAGATTTGACCGTCTAGAAATCTAAGATGCTTATCTTCCTCTCTTATTTCCTCTTCCTTTCTCCCTCAATAGTGAGCAGCAAATATTAATAAAGAGAAAAAAAGTAGCAACAGAAATTACTAAAAATAAGATATGTGTATTATTGTATTATGAAGCAAATGAGGGGATCTAATATAAAAGTAAATAAAGAATCTAATAGAGAGGAGAGTTATAGAGAAAAAATAAAAAATAATAATATCTAAAAGTAAGAAATTGATGGAAAAATCAGTACACAAATTTTAATAAAGAATAACAAGAAACAGATTAATCAATAAAATACTGTATCTTCATAAAACATGGAGAAATAAATAAATATAAAAGAAGTCATAAAAGATTAGATATTCATAGTTAACTTATTTTAATAAAGCATAAAAGCAATTCAGTGCAGAAGGATGATCTATCCAACAATTTTTTGTAAGAACAATTCAAAATCCATACTGAAAAATGAATGTTATCAATAAATTCTGAACATACTTCTCACATTACATGAAAATTAAATCAAAATGTCTTATAAATGTGGGACCTATAAAATCAATAAAAACTTCAGCAAGAAATCTTTGTTAAATTGAGTTAGGCAAAATTTATCAGCTATTTATTTATCAAAGTACAATCAACAAAAGAGCAAATTGATAAATTTGGTCTTCTTAAAATTGAAGACTTTATGTCCCCAGAAAATCCTATTAATATAAGGAGACTCTCAGCCACTCGCCCACACACACCCCAGTCACTTACCCACACAGGACCCCAGGTTGCTGCTTTCATGCAGGAACCCCAGCCAACACTCCTGTGGACCCACATCAACTGGCATGGGGCTCCATCTTGGGATACTACAACTACTGCCATAGTCCCCTCCATGTGATAGCCTGCACCTGGGGATATAGGACAGGGTTTGGAGACAGCTGCCTGCCACAGAAGTTCATACCATTGAGCTGCATCTGCGAACACAACTCCCAACACCACTGCCTGGCCTTCCCCTATACCCTGAAATCTGCCACCTCCAACTTGGGACACCTTTGTCACCATCTTGGGTTATCCTTGCTACCGTCATCGCCATCTTCATTGGGGCAACTTCCAGCTTGGGACACCAGCTGGGGCCTAAAAGCAATATCAAGGTAATTATAGTCCCCCAATTTCCCCTTCTCCCTCCATAGCCACTAACATATTGCTAGTAGCTACGTGGCTGGTAAGTAGCTCACAAAGCCTGGTCCTGACCTGCCCAATACAAAACAGCTCTCCACAACAGGTGACCAGCTCCCAGAGCACAGCCAACAAGACCTCCAGAGAGAAAGGTTCCTGATTGGGAAGTAGAAAGAGAGGCGGTGAGATACACTTTAGAGGTTAAAGTAGAGACTAGAAATTTTGAGGTCTACAGGAGATATAAGGAGATAAGATCAGGAGCCCACAACACACTATTGAGCCCCGAATGAGATGCTTGATGTAGAGTCTTACAATGGGGACCAGGAAATGCTATACCCCACCTCTAGGAGTTCCACCTCCAAGACCAACCCTCCCACTCTAATAACCTTCACTATACTGAGGGTGAGGACACCAGCAAACAACAGACAACCCCATCTACTGGATGAGAAGGGAAGCAGGTAAGGTATTGAACCCCAGCAGAAACAATCCTTTAATTTTCCTTCAAGATTTTTTTTCTTTAATTTATTTTTCTTTTCTCTCTCTCTCTCTCTCATGCCACCCTCACATCCCCAAAATTTGTGCATCTAAGTACTTTTCATTCATTAGGCTACTGAGAACTGAGATGTCTGAATACTGTATTACAATTGTGTTGTATATTCTTTATTTTACATTTTTTTCTTTTTCTTTATTTGTTTCTTTGGTCTTTGTACTCTGATGTCTTCCCACTTACTACTTGTCTCTCCAAAAGTCTCTTTCTCTCCTTTCTCTTGCTACAGACCAATTTCTTTTGATTCCTCTTTCACACTGTATAAGCTCGAATAACTCTGTATCCTCACCTACTATCTCCTTAACATCCCATCCTACACCCCTCACCCCAATCTCTCTTTGTCCACCATTACAAACCATAGACTCTTTTGCAAAACTACTGTTTATATTGTTATAATAATTGAACTTACCATTTCTGTATATTGTGACAAAACCATAAATGTCTTAATAGGAGCTATTTGGTTATATGTTGTTTATTATTTGTTATTAAGGCTATATGTTGTTTGTACTGGGATCTGTTAAATTGACCTCCCACTTAAAGGAGAGGTATTAGAACTCTGCAGGAACACTATAAGTCTAGAGGGTAAAAACTGTAACAATTTCAGATTCACACTGCTAGAAGGGAAGACACATGAACAACATGAAAAAACAAGGAAGAAAGTGCCCCAAACAAATCAAGATATTACATTATTAGAATGCATGGCCAGCACAACAGAAGAAATCACAGAGAAGGAGTTCAGGCTGTACATAATTAAAATGTTCTGTGAGTTAGAGGATGATATAAAAGAGCAAACACAGGCAGCAAAAAACATTTCAATAAACAATTACATAAGCAATTAGAGGAAGCAAAGATTGCTTCAATAAAGAGATAAAGATGCTGGAAAAAAAGCAGAAATCCTTGAAATGAAGGAAACAATAAACCAAATTAAAAACTTAATAGAAAGCATCACCAAAAGATTAAATCATGTGGTAAACAGAACCTCAGACAATGAAGATGGAATATATAATCTTGAAAATAAAGCAAAATGATAAGAAACCATGAGGAGAACATTCAAGAATTAAGAGATAACATTCAAGAATTAAGAGATAACATAAAAAGAACAAATTTAAGAATTATTGGGATAGAGGAAGGAATAATGTTTTAAACCAAAGGATTGAATACTCTATTCAATGAAATAATATCAGAAAAATTCCGAACCTGAAGAATTAATTGGAAAATCAAATACAAGAGGCTTATGGGACACCAAATGCACAAAATCACAACAGATTTACACCAAGGCATTATAATAAAAATGCCTTGCATGCAGAATAAGCAGAGAATTTTAAAAGCTACAGGAGAATGGAACCAGATTATATATAGGGAAAACAATTAGAATCTCTTCAATTTTCTTAATCCAGACTCTCAAACCTAGAAGATACTGGAATAACATATATAAAACTCTGAAAGAAAATGGATGCCAATCAAGAATCCTATATCCAGTAAAACTAAGCTTCAGATCTGATGAAGAAATTAAAACCTGCCATGACACATAAAAGTTAAAAGAATTTACAACAAGAAAGTTTGTACTACAGAACATCCCCAAAAAAATATTCTATGAGGAGGAAATGAAAAACAATAATGAAAATCAGCAATGGGAGGTACTATATTAAAGGAAAAGCTAATCAAAGGAGAAACCAAGTCAAGCTAAAAACCAAAAACAAATAAAAATGACTGGGAATATAAACCATGTCTCAATAATAACCTCTAATGTTAATGGCCTATATTAATCAGTCAAAAGACATTGACTGGCAGACCCAACAATACTGCCTACTGGAGACTCATCTCATAGGAAAATATATCCACAGACTGAAGGTGAAAGGTTAAAAAAAAAAACATATCATTCTAACTGAAGTTAGATGATATCTTAGAATAGTTTTGATTTGTATTTCTCTAATTGCTAGAGATGATGAACATTTTTTCATATATTTGTTGATTGATTGTATTTCCTCTTCTGAGAAGTGTCTCTTCAGGTCCTTGGCCCATTTATTGATTGGGTTATTTATGTATTTGTTTGTTTATTTATTTATTTTTGGTGCTTAGCTGTTTGAGTTTTTTATATACCCTAGAGATTAGTCCTCTATCTGATAGTGAGGGGCAAAAATTTTCTCCCAAGATTTAGGCTTTCTATTCACCTCACAGATTGTTTCTTTTGCTGATAAGAAACTTTTTGAGTTTGAGTCCATCCAATTTATTGATCCTTGATTTTAATGCTTACATCACAGAAGTCTTATTAAGGAAGTTGGTGGCCTAATCCCACATGATGGAGATAAGGGCCTACTTTTTTTTATTAGATGCAGAGTCTCTGGTTTACTTATAGATAGGGCAGAGGGATGGGTGGGGAAGGGACCAGGCAGGGAGTAAGCAATGGTGGTGGAATGTGCTGGACATCATTACCCAAAGTACATGTTTGAAGACATGAATTGGTATGAATATATTTTATATACAAACAAATATAAAACATTGTGCTCTATATGTGTAAGAGGAATTGTAATGCATTCTGCTATCATGTATTTAAAAAATAAAATCAATTTTAAAAAATACCACTCACATAGACTGGGGAAACAAGCAGGGATTTACATCCTCATACTAAATAAAGTAGATTTCAAGGCAAAGTTACTCAAAATGGATAAAGAGGGTCATACTGCTTAAGAGAAGCATACATACATCAACACAACATAACAATTATAAATATATTCCACAAACAATGGAGCATCTACATTCATCAAACTTTTCTCAATTTCAAGCTTTGAATAGACCACAACACAATAAAACTGGGTAACTGTAACACACCTCTTTCACCACTTTGTAGATCTTCAAACAAAAGCTAACTAAATAAACTACTGAACTCAATAATTCAATCAATAATTTAGACTTAATCAACACATATAGATTACTTCATCCTTCAACAAGTGAATATAGTTTCTTCTCAGCAGCATATGGATATTTCTCTAAAATAGACCACATATTATGCCACAAACCAATTCTTAGCAAATATAAAAAAAATACTATCCTATTAATGCATTCCCTCTAAAAAAGACAGGGATGCCTATTTCACCACTTCTATTTAACATAGTCCTTGAAACTCTAGCCAGAGCAATTAGACAGACAAAAAATAAATAAAGTAATATGAATAGCAAAAGAAGAACTCAAACTATCCCTATTTGCCAAAGACATGTTTCCATTCTTCGAGGACCAGAAAAGTTCTACCAAACAAATTTTGGAATTAATAAATGAATTCAGCAAAGTAGCAGGATATAAAATCAATTCCCATAAATCAAATGTATTCCTGTACATCAGTGACAAATCCACTGAAAGAGAAATTAGGAAAACTACACCATTCACAATAGCTTCAAAAATAAAAATAAAATACTTAGAAATCAACTTAAGAAAGAGGCGAAAGACCTCTGCAATTAAAATTACATAACACTAAAGAAATAAGTTTAAAAAGACATTAGAAGATGGAAAAATCTCCCCTTATTCTTGGATAGGCAGAATTAATATTTTCAAAATGATCATACTACCAAAAGCACTATACAGATTTCATGCAGTTCCAATCAAAATTCCAATGACATTCCACATAGAAATAGAAAAAAATCATAAAATTTATTTGGAAAATAAGAGACTTAGAATAGTCAAAGCAATCCTTACCAAGAAGAGTGTAGCCGGTAGCATCACAATACCAGACTGTAAACTACTACAGAGTAATAATAACAATAACAACATGGTCTTGGTACCAAAATAGACTTGTAGACCAATGGTACATGATAGAGGACACAGAGACAAATCCACCTAAATAAATTGGAGAAAAGAGAGCCTCTTCAACAAATGGTGCTGGGAAAACTGGAAACCCATAAGCAGCAAAATTAAATTAAGCTCCTATCTCTCACCACACACAAAAACTCAACTCAAAGTGGCTCAAGGACCTATGAATTAGACCAGAGACCCTGTGCCTAATGGAAGAAGAAGGCACAAATCTGAATCATGTCAGATTAGGCCCCAATTTCTTTAACAAGACTCATAGCACCAGAAATGAATTCAGAAATTAATAAATGGGATGAATTCAAACTGAAAAGCTTCTTCTCAGCAAAATAAACAATCAATAACATGAATGGAAAGCCTACGAAATGGGAGCAAATTTTTACCACATGCACATCAGAGAGTGTGCTAATCTCTAGGATATATAAAGAACTCAAAAAACTTAACACCAATAAAACAAATAACCCAATAAATAAATGGGCTAAGGAACTGAACAGACTTATATCTTCTCACAAGAAGACATACAATCAATCAACAAATAATTGAAAAAAAAATGTTCAACATCTCTAGCAATTAGAGAAATGCATATCTGACTCCAGGCAGAATGGCACTTATTGAGAATATAAGCAATAATAAGTGTTGGCAAGGATGTAGAGGGAAAGGAACACTCTTGCTTTGCTGGTGGGTCTGCAAATTGGTGCAACCAATCTGGAAAGCAGCATTAAGATTCCTTAGAAAACTTGAAATGAAACCACCATTTGACCCAAATATCCCACTCCTCAGTTTATACCCAAAGTACTTAAAAACAGCATACTACAGAGACTCAGCCACATCAATGTTTATTGCAGTACAATTCACAATAGCTAAACTGTGGAACCAACTTAGATGCCCTTCAATAGATGAATGGTAAAGAAACTGTGGTAATATACACAATGGACTATTTCTCAGCATAATAAAATCATAATAAAATTATGGCATTTGCAGGTAAATGAATTGAGTTGGAGAATATCATGCTAAGTGAAGTAAGCCAATCCCCCCAGAAACCAAAGGTCAAAAGTTTTCTGATAAGTGGATGCTGATCCTTAATGGAGATGAATAAAGGAACATGGGAGGAATAGAGGAACTTTGGATGGGACAAAGAGGAGGGAGGGTAGGGAGAAGGCATGGAGGTAGAAAAGATGGCAGAAGGAGATGGACATCATTATTCTGGATACATGTATGAAGACATGATTGGTGTGACTCTACTTTGTGTACACTCAAAGAAATGAAAAATTGAGTTCCATCTGGGTAGAATGAATCAAAATGCATTCTGCGGGCATGTATAAGAAATTAGAACAAATAAATTTTAAATTTTAAAAATGATAAAAGTGAAAATAAGATAATGAAATGACAAACCAATGACTGCAAAATATATTTAAAAATCATATATTTAAAGGACTTATTCATAGAATATAGAAAGAACACTCAAAACTCAATTAAAAGAAATCAAATAATATAATTTTACATAGATGAATTATTAGAACAGACTCTTCACTAGAAAAAGTATAAACAGCAAATAATCACTGAAAAAAGTCCAGTATCATTAGTCTTTAGAAAAATAAAATTAAAACAACCAGGAGTTACCATGACACATCTATTAGAATATGAAAACTAAAAAGACCAACTATACTGGGAGTACCAGGAGGTAGAAAAACTGAAATATTCATATGTCTTCGTGAGAATAAAAAATACTGCAGCCCAGTTTATATGCCACTTGAGAGTTTCTTATTTTTTTTATATTTTATGTTTTATTTTGGATTGACACATTATATCAACCCATATTTATGGGATACAATGTGATGTTTTAATTCATGAATGTACTAGATGATGCTCATTAACTCAGTATATTTAATGTATTCATCAAAATTTTTTGTAATTTCTTTATGGTTAGTATATTCAAAATTTTCCTTTCTAGTTATTTCAAGATATGTAATGTATCATTGTTAATTATTTTCACATTTTGCACCACAGAACACCAAAATTTACTCCTCCTCTCTAAGTGACATTGTGCCTATCTACCAACCTCTCCTCATCCATGTACTTCCTACTTTCCCCATTTTCTTAAAATATAAAACATGCATCTATTATCTAATACAATTGTTCTACTCACAGGCATTTATCTAAGAGTGATAAAAGTATATATCCACACAAAAATGCCTCACATAGATGTTCTAATAGTTTTATGTAATACCTAAAACACAATCTAATTGCAAATAGGTAGCTTCTTCTATTTTTTTTCTCTATTTGTCTTCCGTGTACAAATGCTTTCTATACTTGCAAGCAGTGTAATTGTAGAATCTGAGGAAATTTGGCTGTCATTTTATCCATTTACACACAAGCTTTCAAATGTGTGTTGCTATGTACATTAACATAGGCTGAATTTTGTGCTTTTTCCTTTAATTTTTATGACTGGAAGAAACACTATTATCAAAAAAATTGCTTTCAGCTTTGCAAAATTCAGGCAAATATGCTTATACAAAACACTTCTTCTACTTTGCCTTCTACTTAGTGCTCTTTTACCTTTCTCCTCCAGTGTTTCCTGTATCCCAGCGGGATATCATTGGTTTATGAACAATAAATTGAGTTGTCTAGTGCTTTTAAATATTTTTAAAGAAACTCAGTTTTTAAGCTTCTTTTCACATTTCTTACCTGTTGTGGAGTTTGCCTGTCATTTTTAGTGTAGCATAATTGCACATCGTAACATTAAAGGGTGTCACTTATTTTAAGGGTGAATGCTAAAATGGGTAACTACCTGGATTATAACTTTGAAATAACAGAATGAATGTTACCATACATGCAATGCCTACATTCAACTTTCAAGCATATTGAAGGAAAAAGAAAGGATAAAGGTGTATTTTAATAGTTATTATTTCTCCCTACAATTTTGTATTTTGTTTTACATAATATCATACATGTTGCACGTAAGGTATCTACATTTATACATCTAGGTAAATAATTTTTAGACTCCTACATTCCTTGTTCTGATTTGTTCTGATTATGATTCTTAGAAATGATTTCTATAAAAAAAAGAAATAGGAAGTTGAGGAGTAGGAGCAGAAAAAGAACTAAATGCAGTGTTGTGTACATCTCTGCGGAAGCCTGTATTTTTTAAGATATGCATGTGCATATTTATTTTAAGGGAAAAATGAAACATGTTAAAATATAGCAAATGAAAAGACAAAAAAATATTTTAAACATCATTCTGGGCACTGTTGATATGTTCAGATAAAACTAGTTTTCCTGTTTTCCCTTCCTTTTATTCTGTTTCTATTGTTTGTGTGTGTGCACACACGCACACACACACACACACACACACTCACACACACACTCCTAAACATGTATAGTGTACTTTAATATCTTTGATCACAAACTCTGAAAGCCTACATCTGTTTCTCTCTGAATTAAAACTAAATTTTAACTGATCCAAGTAGTTAAAGCTTCATTAAAATTTCAGATAAAGCAGGATAAATTCCACCAAAGTATTCTGTGCTATTTCGAGGAGCACCACTGATCACTGCAAAATCACAGACATGATCCCAGAGTGGCGGATCTGCTGTGAAAGTTCTTATTTCATGTGAATTTCAAAGCAGACTATCAAAGTCTTTCCTCATTTCACATGCTGATATTTTTAGGGAAGCTATTAAACAGAAAAACAGTCTTCTTAATATCACCACATTTCTACATAGTGTTTTATGGGTTCTCTGCATCATATGAAATGAGGTCTATTACCATAAAGATGTATTGATTTAAGTGTACAATGTATTTTCTTTCAAAATTGTAAGACTTGAAGTAGCCATTTCTTTTATTTGGACATTTCTCTCAGGACAGGAAAATAAAAAAGTAGAAAGAGAAGAAAACTCCTTGTCTTTTTTCATCAATAGTGTGCTATAGATTGTCACTCATTGGTCTTTACTTCAGAAACTTGCAGTGGAAGTTATCCTGCAGTTAAGCTAAGTGAAAATAAAAATCTAAAAAGAAAGCATATGATTCATTCATACCTTAATTTTAAGTGGCTTCAAGAAAATTAGGTAAAATTTTATTTATAATATGAAATACATATCATTTTCACCAGTTCTCTTTCCCAAGTAGTTAGTAGACATGTACTGAATTCTTACTAGTCATAAAATACCTTAATAGATAGTCAGATGGACTGGAATATATATTTCCAATAATTCTTCTTTACTATTTGTTTTACTTGAATAAGCTTTGCTTTGCTTTATCATTGGTTTGCAAGCACTATCAAAATAAGTGCAAATACATTATCATTGACTAGTTTCTAAACTGTTCCTGTTTTGCCTAAATTTTGTTATATTAATCATGATTATCGTGGTTGGTATCAGAAACATAGAAAAAACATTGAGTCACGAAGGAGGAGGAGTTTACTAACTCCTGTAATCTAAAAAATGGTTTGGTGTCCATTCCCAAGCCTCAGGAAAGCTTGGAACAATACATGAATGCTTCTCAGACCTATAGTAAAGAAATCATTAAATTGTATTCAGTCTTCAAAAAGAAGGAGATTCTGCCATTTGTGACAATGTGGATGAACTAGAGAACATTATGCCAAGGGGAATCAACTGCCAGAAGGAAAAACATTGCTTAGTCTCATCTATATGAGGAATCTAAAAAAAAATTAATACACAGAAACTGAGAGTAGACCATGATTACCAGTGTGGTGGAGGAGAGAGAGAAGCCAAAAGGTAGAATGAGTTAAGTCTAAAAGTCAAAGGTACAACAGGATGACTGTAGGCAATAACATTGTATTGTATACTGGCAATTTGCCAGCACAGTGGATTTTAAGTACACTACTCCGCACACACACCCCCCCACACACAAATGAATGAAAGTAATATGATTATACAGGATGCTGGGCATAATTATTTGCGTAAGTGTATAATCTCACATCACTATGTATATTTATATGTATTTCACATCAGTATATCAAAACATCTTACTCTATACCTGGAAGATATTCATGAAAATATAGTTCATGAAAGCTTTAATTAAGAGATAAACTATGATCATGAGTCAAAAATACTTTGCCATTGAAAACTTAAATTATTCCCCAATTTAATTTAATATTAAAGCAACCTCAACCAGCAGAATTTTGGATAAATAATGTAAACTATGTAAAATGGATATGCAAATGCAAAGAACATTAAATAAAAATACATCTTGATAAAGAATAAATTTGGAAGATTTGTGTTTAACTAGAGTGGCAAACATTAAAAGGATGTGAAACACCAAATGTTGACAAAGAAATATAGTAACTAGACTCTAACAAGATTAGTGGTAAAAGGACCAATCACCATGCAAAAAGTTGTGTTAGTTTGTTACAAAGCTAATTATGCATTTACCTATGGAACAGAATTTTTTCATCTGAATAATTATCTAAGAGATATAAAAGTATTCATCCACAAATATCTATATGTTCAATAACTTTTATAATAGCCCCAAAAAGGAAATGTACCATGTTTTATCAATACAGGATGGATAAAATGCTGTGGAATAATACTCAGTAATGAAAAGGAATGTACTATGGATGCATACAACATGAATAATCATAAAAAACATGCTGAGTAAAGCAGGCTCACATATCTCTATTATTTGATTCAATAATTTTAATCAAGGTAATGGAATGACTCAATCATAAAAAAATATATGAAAAGTGATTACTTTTCATTGGTAAAGACAGAGACTAAAACGGTAGCTGAGAAGATGGTCTGGTGACGGTAATGTACTTAATATTGAAGGAGGTGTGGTGTTCTCTATCAATTTGTCAAATTTATTAGGGTACATTATATTTATGCATTTTATTTCATGTAAGTTTTACCACCAAGGAAAAATAAGAAATACAAACAAATCAATTGAAGTATACTTGGTAATATATATGCTAAAATGTTTATGGCGATTTTAGCCATAATCTGATTAGACTAATCTGATGTCTACAGATTAGTTTGAAAATCATCAAAAAAACAAAATAGATCAATTAGAGCAACATGTTAATAGTAGAGCCTAAATCAGCAGTCATATAGTGTTAACTTGTACATTTTTTCAACTTTTGTGTCTGAAATTTGTTAAAGAATATTGGGGAAAAAAATCAATCTTAAAGACAGAGAAAGAAAAAAAAATCCCTGTGAAAGAAAACAGTTTTATTCTAATAGCCCCAAATCAGAAAGGACACTAAAATCCATTAGCAGGTAACTGGCAAACAATTTGTCATGTTTTTCAGAAAGGATGAATTAATGCTGGAGATGCATTAGCAAAAGTGGATGAGGCTCAAAAGCATTAGTCTGTGCAAAAGATTCTGGACATAAAAAGGTAGACCACATGATTTTATCATGGAAAATTATAGAACAGGCAAAAACTAATCTCTCATGACATAAAACACATCAGTTTTTCCTGGGGACAGGTAATGGAGGGAAGTGAACTACTAAAAATATAAAGGCATTCAGGATGGTAACAAATGTTCCATATTTTAATTCTGATACTCATGTATGTATCTATTAGTTCCCACTGAGTTGCTCACTTAAATTGGCAAATTTATAATGTGAAATAATACTTCAGTATATCTAATTTAAGGAAAAAATCTATACTTGCGCTGATATTCTGATATTGTCACAGGATAAGTTGTTTTCAGTCTTGCTGAGAACTGCAATAACTCCAGTGTGTTGACATTTTCTCACGTCTCCCAAAGCTGGCTATCTCTATCACTCACTCAGGTGGTTGCTCTCAAACACAAGTGCCGAAAGTTAACCCAAATTTAAAGAGGAAGTACATGGACTTGTGAATACCTTGAAGTTTTTCAAAACAAAGCTCTATAAAGATGAGGATGAAATTGGAGCCCAAGAAGACCTAGAGCTAGTTGAACTAGACAGTTCTTTGGGTGCTCTTTCACCATCACTCTTCCTTTTTAATTTTATTTACGTATATTTTTATGGAGAGGACTTAGGTTTGTTTTCTGAAATTCAAGGCCTATATTGCCCTAAATTCATTTATTTTACTCCTCCTATTCCTTTGTTCTTTGCTCTGAGACATGCTGGTACAAAGTATATTGTGACGTGGTGTTCTATGAAACTAAATCAGAAAATATTTTGATACACCTTTGAAAACAAATATGGACTCTTCTCAGTCTACCTTAGATTAGGTGACTGGTTTGTCATTAATTAGTTTCTCCATACTCATATTCTTCTTGTCAGCTATGAATATAAAAAAGTACTTTTTAAAAGAATGATAGTGAATAATCTGAGATTGTCAAACAAGTTTGCTAAGAATGTGATAACACTACAATTTTAAATATTATTCTTCTTATAAAAATTTTGTTAAAGATGTCCTTATGGCAGTGTCTTTATTTGACTCCCTGAGGCATCTTTGTGAAGACATAAGTAATCCAAAGAAAATTTAAACAAGTGTATTTTTTTAGCAGAAATATACATTTAGGTATAACACATACTCTTTTCTGGAATGAGAAAATGCAGTAAATATATTCTATCTATATATAAAATCAAATATTTTTTGTGGTAAAGTTACTTATTTCCCAAATTTATATGTAAATTTAAAACATTTTCTGATTCTAATTTAAAGAAGGAAAATCCTACGCTTTTAAACAAACGTCATTATATGGTCTTTATTTCTACCATTCTTTACAATTTTGTTCTTAAATCTTCTAACAGTTTTATTTGTATTTTAAGACATTTTAAAGTTTGATGTTTCTAGAATTTTAAAATTTTAAATCAATTCTGTGGATGAAATTCTTATTTTATACACATATAACTCAATGTTATATCCAGGTCAAGCAGATAGCAGATTACTAACTTTAATATCTACTAACCTATTCCCCATCACTCAGAATTGGTTTTTGTATTTCAGATAAATCTTTATGCAATGATTTCAAAAATAATTCATTCAAGTTTTCAAATACATAATAAAATATGTAAATAATAAATATTCAAGATATAGGTAGTTGACAAAATATTATGATAGTAGCAATCAATTATTAAATGTGCATGTCTCAAAATTTATTCATCATATTGTAGTATTTCAAAGTTTAAGAAGTCAATATCTTTCATCTATGAACAACTCTCAAGTTAGAAGCCTCAAATCAGGAAAATAGAACATCCTTTAAATGAATGACTAAAAGTGGGGTTTCTCACCTGTTTCAATATTATTTGGGGGGCAGCTATAAGTCAAAAAGTCTGTTGTCAGCAAATATGACTCATTTTCTCACAGTTGGAACAAGATCTTTTAAATTTCAGTGTATGTTTCCTTAGCAGTATTTTTCATTGCTTATGGTTGGTACTTTGAACATTTATTTGTAAGTATTCTGATTATTTAGAAATTAATACTATCTAGAAAAGATAAAGTACATCAAAATTCATGTAAAGAATTAGTTGCTTGGATCAGTGCTCTACAAGGCAGGGATTTAGTTCATAACTCCCCAGTGATTAAGCTTTAATGTTGTAATCAGTAAAAATTCATGACTCTTTGATCTTTCAATAAGCATTAATTTGCATGGTAATTTACATAGTTAAATTGTGAAAATATTCCTTTGATCTTAGTAACCAAATGCTAAGACAAAATTTTGTTTTCTTATTTATTGCACCATTTTTACCACATGGATGTAGATTTGACTGCACACAGTTAAACCCGCCCACACACACACACACACACACACACACACACACACACACACAAAGAACAATAAGTTAAACAAGAAAATTATTAAATTCTCTTTTACATAAAGGAAGCCTAGAAGCAGGTGGTCAAGGCAAGTCTATATCAAGCCACTAGTGAATAACATATTTAATTTAATGCACTACCACCAAGGCTATGACTTGTAGTCTCAAGATTACCTCCTAGCCTAATATGGATGATGGAACTCCAGGTATTAAATGAAAAGTTTATAGGCCAGAAGAAACAATAGAAGAACTAATGAAGCAACTTCTAATTGAGTTGGTTCTGAAGAAGTTTTCCTAGAATCTCCCACATACTTCTCTTTTCATCACTACTTTTAAGCTGGTTATTCTAAACTAAGTTCTTCTCTTATAGGATTTGGTTGAAAACAGCAAGACATTGCTAATATAGGAAATATATGATCTAGTAACACAGAATTGATAAACATACATCTAATGGTAATTTTCTTTATACTGATACAAAAAAAATATTTTTTAAGATATCAAATCATTGAAACACACCTTGACACATATCTTCTGGTGTTCTCTATTATATTCTGGTATATTACATTTTGGACTAAAGTCTAAAGTATTCCTTTCCTTCATAGGTAAATTGTACCAAAAAAAATTGTATCCTCTTTTTGTCAGATGATGAATAAGATGCTATCTTGATTGTCATAAAATAAATGACCAAAACATAATTAGTTCTTGGATGATTATTATGAGTCATTGTATCTGTAGACTCAATATTTCCTTTAGGTCATAAACTTGCGATGTTTTTGATAAATTATAAAGTGTTGTTCATATTCTGTTTTCTGCATCTAAATTTTGGCACACTAAATTCATTGCTTCTGAACTTTCTTGATATTTACAGCAGTGAATTCAGTTCAAATAGAGAGATTACCATATATTCCCATCTACAACCTGTAGCAATTTACCACTATTCATGGATCATGGGATTCTGCCAGAATTTCTTCTGTTTACCAAATATGGCACCATGCTTCTCACTCTCTGAAAAGGAAACTTTCCTCGTTCCTGTTCTCAAAATCTATCCTATTGCAATATTTCTGACAAATTGAATTTGTCAGAAATATTTTGAAAAATGTGACATTTTGATTTTTTTATTCATCAATAATGTGATTATAGGGATTCTCCTGTTTTCTTATGTTTTAGATAGGATTTTAAGAGATAAGATTTATACACTTGTATTTAAGTTGTTATCTTGCCTGAAATAGCAAAGCTTTATTTGGTATATGTTTGATGTACAACAATAATAAATTTATCTTATTTTATCCTCCTGATGTATTTACTAAAATAATTTCAAAATATACAGTATTATTTTATTTTAAATTCTTATAACATTTGTGGATTTATTTCAGGAATCTTAATTCCATTCAATTGGCCAGATTTTTATCTTTATGCCAAAGTTGTACTTAAGTTTACCAGTATAGTTTCATAGTAACTATGAAAATATGTAATGTAAACAGCAAATTTCATTTTAATTTTTAAAAATATTTCTGTGACTCTCCTAGACATTTTGCATTCCCATATAAGTTTTAGAAGTACCTTGTTCATTTCTGTAAATAAAACAACAATTACAAAAACTTTGCTGGAATATTGGTTATGATGATTCTGCCAAATCTGAAGATGATTTTAGAAATAATACTGTAAAATACCAAGCATTCAAATCTGTTAGGATAGAAATTTCTTTTTGAACATTTTGTGGAGTACATTGTTTATTATACATTACAGTTTTTGCACATGTAGATAAATTTATTCTCTTATGTATTATATATTATGATATAATTATTAAAATGCTATAATTTTATTTTCTACTTGTTTGTTGAAAACATAAAGACATGCATTTGACATTTGTACTGAAGTCATATTTTTAAAATTTGTTACATTATTCAGTTTCTTTGAAATTCTTTAGATATATATTGTTTTCTATAAGGCTTCCTTTTCAAACTTTATGCAATTTATTATTATTTGTTGTTTTAATTGTTTTCCCCACAACCCAACTGCCTACAGTCACTACTCAGTTAATTCCATCAGGGATTAACTCACTCATTAAATTAAGGCTAGAACCCAATCCTGTCTCCTCCAAATCGTCTTGCAATTCCTCACATGTGAGCTTTTGGGGGACACCTCATAACTAAACCATAACAATGCAAAAAAAAAATTGACAAACTACAGCATACATTCATACTCAAAATATTAGAAAAACCAGGGATAGTAAGGACATACCTCAACATTGTAAAAGCTATATATGCTAAACACAAAGCCAACATCATTCTAAATGGAGAAACATTGAAAGCATTCCCTCTAAAAATTGGAACAAGATAAAAATGCCCTCTTTCACTACTTCTGTTTAACATAGTCCTAGCCATAGTCTAGCCAGAGGAAACTTTTAGACAGAAGAAATTAAAAGGAAACAAATAAGAAAAAAAAAGAACTCAAACTATACCTATTTGATGATGACATGATTCTATATTTAGAAGAGACCAGAGAACTTCTAGAACTCCTTAATAAATTCAGCAAAGTAGCAATATATAAAATTAATACCCATAAATCAATTGTGTTCGTATACATCAGTGATGAAACAAGTGAAAGAGAAATTAGGAAAACTTTCCCATTTATGGTACCCTTGAAAAAATATAATATTGGGGAATTATTTTAACAAAAGATGTGAAAGACCTCTACAATAAAAACTACAGAACACTAAACAAAAATTGAAGAAGATCTTAGTAAATGGAAAGTTCTTCCATGTTCTTGGATAGGCACAATTAATATTATCAAAATGGCCATACTACCAAAAGCACTATACGGATTTAATAAAATGCCTATTAAAATTTCAGTGACATTCTTCATAGAAATAGAAAAGGCAATCATGAAATACTTTTGGAAAAATAAGAGGCCCAGAATAGTCAAAGTAATCCTTATCAAGAAGAGTGAAGCAGGAGGCATTACAATACAAGACAGGAAATTATACTACAGAGCGGTGGTAACAAAAATGGCATGGTAGTAACACCAAAATAGACATGTAGACCAATGGTACAGAATAGAACACCCAGAGACAAATCCTCATAAATGCAGTTATCTCACACTAGATACATGTGCCAAAAACATATATATTAGAAAAAGATAGCCTCTATAACAAATGGTTCTAGGAAACCTGGAAACCCATAGGCAGCAAAATTAAATTAAACCCCTATTTTTCAGTATGCACAAAACTCAACCCAAAGTGGATCAAGGACCTAGGAATTAGACCAGAGACCCTATGCCTAATAGAAGAAATAGTTGGCCCAAATCTTCATCATGTTGGGTTAGGTCCTGATTTCCTTAAGAAGACTCCTATAGCACAAGAAATAAAATCAAGAATCCATAAATGGGATAAATTAAAAGGCTTCTTCTCAGCAATGGAAACCTTCAATAATGTGAAGAGAAAGCCTACAGAGTGGGAGAAAATCTTTACCACCTGCACATCACATAGAGCACTATTCTCCAAGATATATAAGGAACACAAAAAAACTTAATATCAAAAAAACAAATAATGCCAAAAAACTTAATACCAAAAAAAATACAATCAATAATTAGATTAAGGA
This sequence comes from Ictidomys tridecemlineatus, assembly GCF_052094955.1. Classification (NCBI taxonomy): domain Eukaryota; kingdom Metazoa; phylum Chordata; class Mammalia; order Rodentia; family Sciuridae; genus Ictidomys; species Ictidomys tridecemlineatus. The sequence continues at coordinate 88,831,413 of NC_135484.1, read as the reverse complement.
ATTGAATGGCATTTCTCAGAAGAAGATATATAAACAATCAACAAATAAATGAAAAAATGTTCACCATCTCTAGCAATTAGAGATTTCATCTCACTCCAGTCAGAATGACAGTTATCAAGAACATAAGCAACAATAAGAGTTGGTTAGGATGTGGGGGAAAAGGTACACTCATACATTGCTGGTGGCATTGCAAAATGATGCAACCTCTCTGGAAAGCAGTATGGAGATTCCTTAGAAAATTTGGAATGCAGGCACCATTTGATCCAGATATTCCACTTCTCAGTCTATACCCAAAGGACTTAAAATCAGCATACTGTAGTAATGCAGGCATGTTCAATTTTACAGAAGCTCAAATCACTATACCTAAACTGTGAAACCAACCTAGATGTCCTTCAATAGATGAATAGTTAAAGAAAATGTGGTATACATACACAATGAAATATTATTCAGCTTTAAGAGTGAATAAGATTATCTCATTTGTATGTAAATAGGTGGCGTTGGAGAATATCATGCTGAGCACAGTAAGTCAATCCCAAAAAAAACAAAGCCAAACATTTTCTCTGATAATTTGATGCTGATCCATAATGGGGGGAGGGCATGGGAAAAATGGAGAAACTATGAACTGGACAAAGGAGATAGGAAGGTTGGTAGGAGATGGACATCATTATGCTACATACAGATATGAATAAATGAATGGTGTGACTCTACATAGTATACAGCCAGAGAAATCAAAAGTTGTGCTCCATTTGTGTACAATGAATTGAAATGCATTCTGCCATCATGAATAACTAATTAGAAAAAAATAAATTAAAAAAATAAAAGAATGGGAAGTTATATTCCATGTGTGTATAATATATCAAAATACATTCTACTTTCCTGTATAACTGAAAAGAACAAATTTAAAAATTTATATTGTTGTATCTATTCAAAAAAGACATATGTTGGCTATTTTTTTCTGTAATTTTGTAGTATTTTTTTGTACAACGTATCTTGTGTTTTTCAAGAAATATGTGTAAAGTTATTTTATCATTATTATTTCTTATTGAAATACTGGAATTTACCAGTGAAGAAATTGATTATAGAAGTTTTCCTGTGTACAGAGATTTTTATTTACTTTTAATTTGAAATAATTATAGATTCATAGAAGTAGAAAAAAATAGTAAAGTTTCCATGTATCCTTCATTGGGTTTCTTAAAATGGGCATAGCTTTTGTAACCATGACAAAATATCGAACCAGGAAATTGACATTTGTCCAACTTGGTTTTACAGTCCTATTTCATTTTACCACATGCACAGATTTATATAACTCCACTAAAAACAAGATATTAATCACTTCCATTAAAATATGTTATTTGGCTGTACAACTATGCAATAATAAAGGCCACAATTCTATAAAATTAAAAATGCACTATTATAAATATTAATCTATTATATTACCACAAAAAGATCCTTCATGCTCCAGCATTTTAATTATACCTAATCACCACTTCTAATCCCTAGTACCACTAATCTTTGTTCCACTTCTATAATTGTATCATGCCATGAATGGTATATAAATTGAATCGTATCATAAGTAACCTTTAGATACTAGCTTTTTTTTGTTCACTCAGTGTAATTTCTTAAAATGAAACCAAATTATCACACATATCAAAAGTCCCAAACCTAATACACGCTTAAGATTTCAGTTTCCACTACAGAATAGAGAGATCATCTATTATGGAACATTACATAGTATTCTGTAAAAGTCAACACCTTAGTAATATAACTAAATTACAGCCCCCCCCCCAACCCCCCAAAAATGGCTAATTTGGATTTGGATTAGCAAACAACTGTTACTATTAAACTTCAAAAATCTGTTTGTTCTTCCAAAACAAGTATTTTCCTCCAAAAAAAATTTAAAAACATTTTTTACATATTTTTTAGTTGTAGTTGAGCACAATATCTTTATTTTATTTATTTTTACGTGGTGCTGAGGATCAAACCCAGTGCCTCGCACATACTAGGCAAGAGCTCTACCACTGAGCCACAACCTCAGCCCAAGTTTAAAATTTAAAAAAAAAGAACTATTCAACCATAATAATATAACTTTTGTAGTATCTAGTCAAAATTTAACAAACATACAAAGAAGCAAGAACATATAATATACAGAGGGAGTGAAATTTCACCAGAGAAACAGAAATGACAGAAGTTATGAGGGTAGCATATATGGATTCCAAAACTATTATTATGAGTCTTAAAAGTGTGTCCAAGCATATAATCAATAACAGAAAAATACTGAGAAATGAGAAGAAAAATGGAACTTAAAGATCCAAATGAAATTTCTGTGTATAAAAATATAAATCTAATGTGCAAACAGTCTATGTATTCGTCAGTGGAAGAATGGGAAAGAAACTGTGAGTTATACTCTATACACAGCAAAACAGGATCCAGCCAAAGAAAGAGATCTGCCATTTGCTGCAAATGGATGAATAAACCGGGAGAACATTATTCTAAATGAAAGAAGCCAATCACTGAAAGAAAAGTATTGCATGATGTCACGTACACTTTGATTTAAAAATTTAAAAGTCAAATATTAAAAGATAAAAATGGGAGTTCATAACCCACTTGAATCAAACTGTGAAATATGATATATCAAGAACTATGTAATGTTTTGAAAGACCAACAATAAAAATAAATGAATAAATAGGAAAAAAAATATTAAAAGATAATGAACTGTGGGCTGGGGTTATGGCTCAATGATAGAGCACTCTCCTTACATGTGGGAGACCCTGGTTTCAATCCTCAGCACCACATAAAAAATAAATAAGTGAAATAAAGGTATTGTGTCCAACTACAACTAAAAAATAAATATTTATAAAAAAGATAATAAACTGGTTATCAGACACCAGGGTATTAGAAGAGAGAATGAGGTAGTAGAAGAGAGAATATAGGTCTAAGAATACAAAGTAGCAGATAAAAGGATGAAATTGTAAAGACACAGTTCCTGAGTACAACATAAGAACTGTAGTTAATAATGGTAAAATTTTTTCTCCTTACATAAATTTTTAGAATTTGTGTATATTTTTTCTAACAAGTACAACCAAATCAATTAACTAAACTGTTCATTCAAAAACGAAAATCTTGTCAAATACTTGGATTAATTTACAGTTTGTTGTGGAGTTGACTGGTTTTATTTTATGTTCTTCTTTTTAAAACACTGAACAACGAATAGACCAAATTGACAACATTGTAGGTGCAGAAAACACTCATCCTTTTTTTGTATCAAACTAATACATATGCATGACTTACGTTTACTTATGGTCTCCATTGACTTTCTTTTTAAAAATTTATTCTAATTTGTTATATATGAAAGCAAAATTCATGTTAATTTATATTATACATTTAAAGCATTATTTTATTGTATATCTGTTTGTACAAAACATAGAGTCACATCATTCATGTCTTTCTACATGTAATTACAGTAATTATGTCTCTCATTCCACCTTCTATTCTACCCCCATGACCCCTCCATTTCCCTCCCTCCCCCTTGCCCTATCTAGAGTTTGTCCAATCCTCTCATGCTCTCCCCCAACCCCATTATAAATCAGCACCTTATATCAAAGAAAATATTCAGCCTTTGGTTTTGGGAGAATGGCTTACTTCACTTAGCATTATATTCTCCAACTCCATCCATTTATAAGCAAATGCCATGATTTTATTCTCTTGTATTGCTGAATAATATTCATTGTGTATATTTACCACATTTTCTTTATCCATTCATCTAGTGAAGGTCATCTAGTGTTGTCCTGTAGTTTAGTTATTGTGAATTATGTTGCTGTAAACATTGATGTGGCTGTGTCTCTGTAGTATGCTAATTTTAAGTCCTTTGGGTATAGACTGAGGAGTGGGATAGCTGGCTCAAATGGTGCTTACATTCCAAACTTTCCAAATTGGCTACATGAATTTTCAGTTTCAAAAGCAATGCATGAGTGTGCCTTTTTTTCCCATATCCTCACCAACACTTACTGGTTTGTATTCTTAACAGCTGCCATTTTGACTGGAATGAGATAAAATCTTAGAGTAGTTTTGATTTGCATTTCTCTGATTGCTAGAGATGTTGAACATTTTTTTGTATATTTGTTGATTGATTGTATATCATCTACTGAGAAGTGTCTCTTCAGTTCCCTGGCCCATTTATTGACTGAGTTATTTGCTTTTTTAATAAGATTTTTGAGTTCCTTATATATCCTGGAGATTAGTGTTCTATCTGTTGTGTAAATGATAAAAAGTTTCTCCCAAGATGTAGGCTCTCTATTCAACTCACTGAATGTTTCTTTTGCTGAGAACAAGCTTTTTAGTTTGAATCCATCCCATTTACTTATTCGTGATTTTAGTTTTGGTTCTATAGTAGTCTTATTAAGAAAGCTAGGGCCTAATTTGACATGATGGGGATGTAGGCCTACTTTTTCTTCTATTAGTCATAAGGTCTCTGCTTTAATTCCCAGGTCCTTTATTTACTTTGAGTTGAGTTTTATGCATGGTGAGAGATTGGGGGTTTAATTTTATTTTGTTGCATATGGATTTTCAGTTTTTCTAGCACCATTTGTTGAAGAGGCTATCTTTTCTCCAATCTATGTTTTTGGCATCTTTGTATAATATAAGATAACTGTAATTATTTGGTTAGTATTTGTGTCCTATATTCTGTACCATTGGTCTTCCAGTATATTTTGGTGCCAATACCATGATGTATTTATTACTATTGCTCTAATATGGTTTAACTTCTGCTTTAGAGATGCCACCTGCTTCATTCTTCTTGCTTGTAATCGCTTTAGCTATTCCGGTTCTCTTATTTTTCCAGACAAATTTTATGACTGATTCTTCTATTTCTATAAGGAATGTCATTGGAATTTTGATTGGAATTGCATTAAATCTATATAATGCTTTTGGTAGTATGGCATTTTGGTAATATTAATTCTGCCTGTACAAGAACAAGGGAGACTTTCCATCCTCTAAGGTTTTCCTTATTTTTATTTTTTGGCATTCTGTAGTTTTCATTGTAGAGTTTTTTCACTTCTTTTGTTTATTCCCAAGAGGTTTTTTTTTTTTTGAGGTTTTGTCATTGATATACAGAAATGCCTTTGATTTATGGGTGTTAATTTTATATCCTGCTACTTTGCTGAATTCATTTATTAGTTCCAGATTTCTGGTAGAATTTTTTGGGTCTTCTAGATATATAATAATGTCCATCAGCAAATAGTACCAATTTGAGTTCTTCTTTTACTATCTGTATCCCTTTAATTTCTTTTATCTGTCTAATTTCTCTGGCTATTGTTTCAAGAACTATGTAAAATAGAAGTAGTAAAAGAGGACATCCCTGTCTTCTTCCAATTTTTAGAGGGAATGCTTTCAATTTTTCTTCATTTAGAATGATGTTGGTCGGGGGCTTAGCATAGATAGCTTTTACAATGTTGAGATATGTTCCTTTTAATTCTAGATTTTCTAGTGTTTTAACATGAAGCGGTGCTGTATTTCGTCAAATGCTTTTTCTACCTTTATTGAGATGATCCTGTTATTCTTATTTTTACAACTATTGATGGGATGAATTATATTTATTGGTTTCCATATGTTGAACAAAACATGCATCCCTCGAGTGCTTGAAACAAAATAAACACTTGATTGTGGTGTGCTGTCTTTTTAATATGTTTTGGTATTTGATTTGTCAGAATTTTATTGAGAATTTTTGCATGAATGTTTATTAGAGATTGGTCTAAAATTTTCTTTCTTTGATGTGTCTTTGCCCTGTTTTGGAATCAGGATGATATTGGCCTCATAGAATGAGTTTGGAAGTATTCCCTCTTTTTATATATATTAGTACTTCGTTAAGGGTCTTGTAAAACTAGACTGTGTATCCATCCAGTCCGGGTCTTTTCTTGGTTGGTAGGCTTCTGAAGGCATCCTCTATTTTCTTTCTTGTAATTGATCTGTTTAAATTGGGCAACTCATATGACTCTAGAAATTTGTCAAATCATTTGATATTTTCTATTTTATAGGAGTACAAGTTTTCAAAATGATTTCTATTTATCTTCCATATTTCTGTAGTGTCTATTGTGATATTTTCTTTTTCATCACATATGTTAGTAATTTGAGTTTTCTTTCTTCTCTTAATTAGCAGAGCAAAGGGTCTGTCAATTTTATTTATTTTTTCAAAAAACAAACTTTTTGTTTTCTCAATTTTTTTCAATATTTTTGTTTCAATCTCATTGATTTTAGCTCTGATTTTAATTATTCTCTATCTTCTACTGCTTTTGGTGTTGATTTGCTCTTCTTTTTCTAGAGCTTTGAGATGTATTGTCAGGTCATTTATTTGTTGACCTTTTCTTCTTGTAAGGAATGAACTCCATGCAATGAACTTTCCTCTTAGTACTGCCTTCATAGTGTCTCAGAGATTTTGATATGTTGTATCAGTGTTCTCATTTACCGCTAAGAATTTTTAATCTACTCTTTGATGTCTTTTGCAATCATTGTTCATTCAATAGCACATTATTTAGTCTGCAGGTGTTGGAGTAGCTTCTATTTTCTATCTTATAATAGATTTCTAATTTTATTCCATTATGATTTGATAGAATGCAGGGTAGTATCTCTACTTTTTTTTGTATTTGTTAACAGTAACTTTGTGACATAATATATGGTCTATTTTAGAGAAGGATCCATGTGCTCCTGAAAACAAAGTGTATTCACTCACTGATGGATGAAATATTTTATATATGTCAGTTATGTTATTGATTGTATTATTAAATTCTTTAACTTCTTTGTTCAGCTTCTGTTTAGAAGTTCTATCTAGCGGTGAAAGAGGTGTGTTAAAGTCACTCAGAATTATTATGTTGTGGTCTATTTGATTCTTGAACTCGAGAAGAGTTTGTTTAATGAATATAGATGCTCCATTGTTTGGGGCATATATATTTATAATTGTTAAGTCTTGTAAGTGTATGTTTCCCTTGAGAGGTTTGAAATGTCCTTCTTTATCCCTTTTGATTAACTTTAGCTAGAAGATTACATTATTTGATATGAGGATGGAAACCTCTGATTGTTTCCACAGTACATGTTAGTGATATGATTTTTCCCAACCTTTCACCTTCAGTCTGCAGATGTCTTTTCTTATGAGATGAGTATCATGGAGGCAGAATATTGTTGGGTCTTTTTTTTTTAATCCAATCTGCCTGTCTGTCTTTTTATTGGTGAGTTTAGGCCATTAATATTCAGGGTTATTATTGCAACATTATTTGTTTTCCCAGCAATTTTTTTTATTTTGGTTATTCAACGTGACTTGGTTTCTCCTTTGATTAGTTTTTTCTTTCATGTATTACTCCCTCTGATTTTCATTGTTGTTTTTCATTTCCTACTCATGGAATATTTTGCCAAGGATGTTTTCTAGTGCAGGCTTTCTAGTTTTAAATGCTTTTAACTTTTCTTTATCATGGAAGGTTTTTATTCATCATGGAACCTAAAGCTTAATTTTGATGGATACAGGATTCTTGCTTGGCATCCATTTTCTTTTAGAGCTTGATATATGTTGTTCCAGGATCTTCTAGCTTTCAGGATCTGGGTTTTAAAATCTGCAGATGTGTTAATTGGTTTTCCCTTATGTATAATCTGATTCCTTTCTCTAGTGGCTTTTAAAATTATCTTCTTATTCTGTATGTTAGGCATTTTCATTATAATATGCCTTGGTATAGATTTGTTTTGATTTTGTACATTTAGCTTACTGTTAGCTTCTTGAATTTGGTTTTCCTATTTGTTCTTCATGTTTGGAAAATTTTCTGATATTATTTCTTTGAATAGATTGTTTATTCCTTTGGTTTGGAACTGTATGCCTCCTTCTATCACAAAAAGTGGAATAAAATTTGTTTTTTTAATGTTATCCCATAATTCTTGAATGTTCTGCTCATATTTTCTTACCATCTTCACTGTGTGATCTACATTCTTTTCAAAATTATATATTTTGTCTTCATTGTCTGTGGTCCTCTCTTTCCTATGGACTAATATGTTGGTAATGCTTTTAGCTGATCTTTTAATTTGGTTTATTGTTTCCTTCATTTCAAAGATTTCTCTTTGGTTTCTTTTCAGAACCTCTATCTCCTTATTGAAGTAATTTTTTGCTTCCTGTATTTGCTTATGTAGCTCTTATCAAAATAATCTTTTGCTGCTTGTGTTTGCTCTCTTATATCATCCTCTAATTCACAGGACATTTTAATTATGTATAGCCTGAACTCCTTCTCTGTCTTTCTTCTGTTGTTCTGGCCATGTATTTTAATAATGTAGTGTCTTGATTTGTTTGGGGCACTTTCTTTCCTTCTTTCTTCATGTTGTTTGTGTGTCTTCAGTTCTAGCACTGTAGATCCAAGGCATTACTGTTTTTACCTTATAGGTTATAGCTCCTTTTCAGAGTTCCAATACCTCTCCTTTAATGGCAAGATCTCAATGCAAAAAACATACAATTTTAAACCAAATAGTGGCTATTAAGGCATTTACAGATTGGTCACAATATACAGAAATGGTGACTTCAAATATTATTTACAAAAACAGAATGTTTGAAAAAGCGTTTATATTTCTGATGGGGTTAGGGGTAAGATGAGCTATTAAGGGGTAAGATGAGATGTTAAGGGGATAGGAGTGTAGGATACAGAGTTATTAGATCTTGGGCAGCATGAAAGAGGAATATAAAGAAGATGGTTAATAGCAAGAGAAGAGAGAGGAAGTGACTTTTGGGTAGACAAGTGGAAGACAGTAGAGCACATAAAACAAATACATATAAATATTAAGAAAAAATTTTTAAAAATGTAAAGGTAAGAGAAAAAAAGAATATACAACACAACTGTAATAAACTTCACATATCTCAGACCTCAGTATCCTAATTTATGCAAAGTACTAGGTTTCACATATGTTGGGAAGTGAGAGAGGGTGAACAGAAAGGGAGAAAAAAAATCTGAAATGAAAAAACAGGATTGTTTTGGTTGGAGATCAGTATTTTTCCTTCTTTCCTTCTCATGCAAAAGTGGGGTTGTCTGCTGTTTGCTGGTATGTCCCCCTTATGACAGTGAGGTTACCATTGTGGGAGGCTTGGTTTTGGACCAGGGGGATATGGCACTTGCTGGTTCCCAACGGGAGACTGCACACTAAGGATCTCTTTTGGGGCCTGTTCGTGTGATGTGGGTACCTGGTCCTATCTCCTTATCTTGCCTGTAGACCTCACAGTTCCTGGTCTCTAAATTTGTCTCCAAACTGTATCTCACTCACCTAATCAGGAACCCTTCTCTCTAGAGATCTGTGGGCTATGCTCTTGGGGCTTCACACCAGTCTTGGAGAGCTGTTTTGTATTGGGCAGTCACTGTGGCAGGTTAGCAGCTGCCAGGGATAGTGGGGAGTTAGAAACTGTTGGTACCTACTCAGCTGGTATTCCAATTGGGAATTGCCCCAACTAAAGATGGTGATGAAGGTGAACCAAGGTGGAGGCAGCTGCTTTCAATGATAGAAAGTCAGGCCACATTGAAGGGGACAGGCTATGATGTTGGGCCATGTGTTCAGGGATGCAGCTCTTTGGAGTGCAGTTTTGTGGCTGTCAGCTGTCTTCATAGTCTATGCAATATCTCCAAGTGCAGGCAGGATTCTATAGTAAGAGATTATGGCAGTGGCTGCAGAGGTCCAAGACAGAGGTGACCCCGGGAAAGCCCCAAGTTAGCAGATGCAGATCCACACAGGAGTGGCGGCCAGACTTCCTGCATGTGGGTAGTGGCTGGGTGTCCTGTGTTGAAGTGAAATCCAGGATTTCTGTGCATGTGGGCAACCAGGGGTCATGCATGAGTGCTGATGGCTGGTGGACCTGATCAGGTAGCCAGGAGCCCTGAGTGGGCAAGTAGTCAGGAGTCCTGCTCTGATGCTGAGGCCTGGAGCCCTGCATGGGCATGGTGGCCATGATTCCTGTGTGGAAGCAGCTCTGGGGGGGGGGGTCCTCTATCACTTACAGAGGAGCAGTATTTCCACTACTTGAATCTCAGATCCCCAAGTAACACATAATGCTGTCTCCTTCTAGCCCACCATCTTGGATCCCTCTGGTAATGGTAAATTTCATTTCATATTTTTGATACATGAGTTCATTAAAGCCATTTTTGCTACAGGATGGAAAAAATGGGTACCTCCATGAGATGAAAGACACATTAATTTGTTTCAGTATAGTAACCGATGTATAGACAAATAAATATAGTTAATCATTATATATGTCTGTATGTAATATATGTAACATATATAATAACATCATATTCTATACTTTAAATATACAGAATAAAATGTTTTCAAAATTGTGGATAGTTGTATAATTCTATGAAAGTACTATAAACAACTTGTGTATTTTAAAATATAAATTGTATGTTTTAAAAGTTAAATATTATGATATGCTGATCATATCCTAACAAAATTATTTCTTTGTGAGAAGTTTAATATTTGAAATAATAAATTAGATACTGAATTTATAATGATGAGAGAACATTGGGACATTGAATGACATAAAATGAATAGAACATAAGAGATTTATGAACAAAATTGGCCAGTATAACACACTTTAAACTATAATCTGAAAAAGAAAAAAGGAAGAACAGAAAATATCTATACAACCAGTGGCAAAACATATTTCCCCAAATTTGAAGACAACTATAAACTCACAGAAGCAAGAAGCTCTCATGATTCCAGAAATAAGCTGAAAACCTCACCAAGGTATATCACAACAAAATATCCATGATCCACTGTGAAAACAAAAAAAGGTAAAATCACCAATTATACAGAAACACATACAGAATAAGAAAGAACAACAACAGACTTCTCACATGAAATTCTGCTGGCAAAAACAGTATGGAATGGCAGTTGTGAAATGTTGAAATCTATATTCATTGAAAATTACTTTCAAAGACCATAAAAATGTATCCATAGCAGATGTGAATTACAGACATTTTAAAGAAATACTTTAATTGAAGTAAAAATTACACAAAGGAATGAAGACTGACCAAAAATGGCAAATATAAAAATAAATACAAACATTTTCCCAATTTGTGTTGTGTTAAAATATAACTAACTACTTAAAGTAAAATAATAATGCATTCTAAGGTTGTTATACAGCAGAAAAAATGAGGGGGAAGTAAAGGATGGCATATACTCTTGAAAGGTTCTTACAGTGTCTATCAAGTGCTAAATGTTATTACTTAAAGATGATGATAATCTACCCAAATTCTATATCATAAAATTTTAAAACTACTAAAAATAAAGAGAAATATTAATGAGTAGCGAAGATGAAATGTAATCCTAACAAATGAAATCAGTTCAAAGGAGGACAGAACAAAAAGGTGCAAAAGTAGAAAACACACAGCAATGGGAGATGAAGGCAGGAGGATTCTGAGTTCAAAGCTAGCCTCAGCAACTTAGTGAGGTCCTAAGCAACTTAACAAAACCCTCTCTGAAAATAAAGAATAAAAAGCTGTCTGGGAATGTGGCTCATTGTTTAAGCACCTCTGGTTCAATACCCAGTTCCAAAAAAGAAAGAATGAATGAATGAAAACACAAAAGAAAATTGTAGGCTTAAAATCCATTTCATCTATAATGATCTTAAATGTAAATTATCTAAATATTCAAATTAGTAGGTACTATCTAAAAATTAACTCTCTTTAAATACAAAGATACAGAGAAGTGTAAAAAAGTAACAAAAAAGATAATAAAACATCTCCATGCAAACACTAAACAGAAGAAAACTGCAGTGGCCTGACTAATATCAGACATAGACTTCAAGGTAAAAAGTTTCACCATTAATAAAGAGCAAAATTTCCTTAACATACAATGGTTATTTCATCTAAAAAACATAGAAACTTTTAGAAATGAGTATGTCTAATAACAACTTCCAAACATATAAACCAAAAATACAAATGTTCTGAAAGCAAAATCCAGAAATCCAAAATCATAAGTAGAGGTCTCAACACTCTAAGTCACTAAAAAAATATATATTTTAAAATTATTAAGAATATGTGCCTTGTTTAAAGATCCTGCCAAAAACTTGGCCCAAGTGACATGTAGAGTAGAAGACATAGAAAAAACACACAAATGTTTAAAACTAAAAAAAAAAAAAAAAAAAAAAAAATCCTTTAAAATAACTCAAGTGTCAAAAATAATCACTAGATTTGGAAGAGAAAAAAAATTTGTAAGAATTCATAAATATTATGTATAGTTTTTATTGTGTTATATTCATTCTTAACCAATCCCAAAATAATAGTCTAATTATAATATTGAAAAAAAAGGAAGTTTATTTTGCAAGGGCTTGGGATGTATAGTTCAGTGGTATAACTTAGCATTGCACAAAGTTACAGGTTAAATCCCCAACAACCTGCCCCCCCCCGACCAAAGAATAGATTTTAATTTTGTCTAATATGTCCAAGAAATATTTGAAATAAGAGTGTGTAACTGGCTCATTTCAGAATTAAAAAACACAAAGTATATAATGAGACAAAAATTTACATTGGTGAACAGAAGCTGCTTAATAAGTGGTCTATAGAAAAGAACTTCTCCTATAACTTAAAAAAATAATAATAAAAAACAAGCAACCAAAAAATCACAAGAAAATTGGAAACTTGTTTGAAGAGAATTAACGGGAAAATGCAATACATAGAAATGTATGTGACAAAGACATGTTTAGTGGAAAATTTATAGCAGTCAATTCTTACATTAAAACACAGGTAAGAATCAATTATTTCAGCATCTACCTTGGGAACTTAGAAAAGGAATTGCAAATTACAGAAAAAGTAAATAGGTAGGTGGAAATAATAAAAACAAGAGCAGAAATCAGTAAAATAGAGAAAAATCAATGGAGAAAATCAATGAAATCAAAAGCTATTTGTTTCAAAAGAATGGTAAAATTGTTGTATTTCTAAACAAGCTTACAAAATATAAAACACTATCTTCCCAGTAGCGAAGATGAAATGTAATCCTAACAAATGATTAGGATTTTCTGAAGGTCACATATGTCATTTGAATTTTACCTAAATTGACAAGATATACTAATAAACCTCATATTACATTTAGTGCATCATACTTGTGAAAGAAATGGGAAAATATACCCTGAGTAAGCATAAGATCATGACAAGAGCAAATGAATGACTGTACATGATAGGTCCAAAATTAGCTATCTTCAAATGCAATCAAGCTGACTCAGTTGCAAAGGTATTAGACTTGCTGTATGGCCAGTGATGGCATGAACAATAAAAATGCAAGGAAGTTCAAAAGGATAAATGTGGACCCCTCCACACAAATATTTTTCTGAATTCTTGCAGCAGATTATTTGGTAGTCCCTTGTGAAATTCTTTATTTTTACTACAATTACTTATGTCCATACCAGCTCCCTAAAGGGAGAACAAATATATGGTTTACTCTATTTTCCACAATATCCATATATACTGCAAAGATTTGTGTTATACTTTTCTTCTTATAGATTTTGAATAAATATGAATTTGATAATGCATCATTACTACAGGAAAGAAGAAAGGAATGAAGGGAAGGAAGGATGAGAAGAGAAATGGGAAAAGGAAGAAAAACAGGATAATTGGCAGTTACTCAGTTACCCTCAACCAAATCTTCGAAGCAAAAGCTGCATGACACTTTCTTTGATGTTTCATTGATGCCACAGAAAGAGGAACGAAGGCTATTACTATGAGACTAATGTTTCACAAAATGCACTCTTGAAAGCCTGCTACTTAAAATTTGGCCCCTGCACTGCTGCTAGTCTACAGCTGAGTTCCCAGAACCTGAAGAGATAATGCACAAAAACAAGAAGCAGCAAAGAGCAATGCTTGTAGCAAACAGGCAGATTAATTTTATGTCTCTTGGGTCTAATTATAAAATTTTGGGCTCATATTTTGTATGACTTTATTTTGATTTATAATAATTCATTTTTATTTTAGTTTACCAAACAATTAATCCATGAAAGTTAGTTTTAATGTAGTTTTTATTCTACTTTTTTATATATGACAGCAGAATGCATTACAAATCATATTATACATATAGAGTACAATTTTTCATACCTCTGATTGTATACAAAGTATATTCATACCATCTGTGACTTCATACATGTACTTAGGGTAACAATATCCATTTCATTCCATTGTCTTTTCTATCCTCATTCCCCTTCCCATCCCCTCCCTCCTCTTTGCCCTATTTAGAATTTTTCTAATCCCACCATGCTCCTCCTCCCAAACCCACATTGAATCACCTTTCTTATATCAGAGAAAACATTTGGCACTTATTTTGGGGGATTGGCTTACTTCACTTAGCATTAAATTCTCCAACTCCATCCATTTACAAGCCAATGCCATGATTTTATTTTCTTTTATTGCTGAGTAAGATTCCATTGTTTATATATCCCACATTTTCTTTATCCATTCATCTACCTAAGCGCAACAAGGTAGGTTCCTCGGTTTAGTTATTGTGAATTGTGCTGCTATAAACATTGATGTGACTGTGTCCCTGTAGTATGCTGTTTTTAAGTCCTTTGTGTATAGAATGAGAAACGGAATAGCTAAGTAAAATGGTGATTGCATTCCCAGTTTTCTAAGGAAGCTCCATACTGCTTTCCAGATTGGCTGTATCAATTTGCAATTCTACTAGCAATGTATGAGTGTGCCTTTTTTTCCCCACATTCTCACCAACACTTATTGTTATTTGTATTCTGAAAACCTGCCATTCTGACTAGAATGAGATGAAATCTTATAGTAGTCTTGATTTTCATTTCTCTGATTGCTAGAGATGTTGAACATTTTTTTCATATATTTGTTGATTGGTTGTATATCATCTTCTGAGAAGTGTCTGTTCAGATTCTTGTTCCATTTATTGATTGGGTTGTGTGTGTGTGTGTGTGTGTGTGTGTGTTTAGCTTTTTGAGTTCTTTATATACCCTAGAGTTTAGTGCTCTATCTGATGTGAGAGTGGTAAAAATTTTCTCCCAAGATGTAGGCTCTTTATTCAGCTCACTGACTGTTTTTTTTGTTGAGAACAAGCTTTTTAGTTTGAATCCACCCATTTATTTATTCTTGATTTTAGTTCTTGTGCTATAGGAATCTTATTAAGAAGTTGAAGCCTAATCCGAAATGATGGAGATTTGGGCCTAATTTTTCTTCTATTGGACGCAGAATCTCTGGTTTAATACCTAAGTCCTTGATCCACTTTGAGCTGAGTTTTGTGCATGGTGAGAGATAGGGGTTTAACTTCATTGTGTTGCATATGGATACCTACTTTTCCCAGAACCATTTAATGTAAAGGCTATCTTTTCTTCAATGTGTATTTTTAGTGCCTTTGTCAAATATAAAATAACTGTTATTATGTGGGTTAGTTTTCATATCCTCTATTCTGTACCATTGACCTACCAGTCTATTTTGGAGCAAATACCATGCTGTCTTTGATACTATTGCTCTGTAGTATAGTTTAAGATCTGGTGTAGTGATGCCACCTGCTTAATTCTTCTTGCTCACAATCAATTTAGCTATTCTGGGTCTCTTATTTTTTCAGATTAATTTCATGATTGCTTTTTCTATTTCTATGAGGAATGCCATTGGAATTTTGATTGAAATTGCATTAAGTCTGTATAGTGCTTTTGGTAGTGTGGCATTTTGACAATATTATTTCTGCCTATCCAAGAGCAAGGTAGATCTTTTCATCTTCTAAGGTCTTCTTTGATTTCTTTCTTTAGCATTCTGTAGTTTTCATTGTAGAGGTCTTTCACCTCTTTCATTAGGTTGATTGCCAAATCTTGGGATGTTTGTTTGTTTGTTTTTGTTTGTTAGTTTTTATGGCTATTTTTTAGTCTTTACTCCAGATAATTTGGAAGTATTACTATAGAATATCAGTCCCTTTAAAAAATCTTGTTCTATAAGCATTCCATGAGTGATTATTTTGAGAAATGTATTACTAGGTTTCCCTGATAAATTATAAGTGCATATTCAAGTGTTAAAGTCTACTAAAATTAAAGTTTTCTTTTCAGTTTTCTTAACACATTATTTTTCAAGTCTTTGGGAATACAGAATTATTTTCATATATTATTAATTAAATCCTGATGAAGCTAGATGCAGTGGTATATGCCTGTAATCACAGCAACTGAAGGTGGGGAGGCACCAGCAGGGCAGGAGCATCCCAAGTTCAAAGCCAGCCTCAGCAATTTCACTAGGCCCTGTCACAAAATAATAAATAAATAAATAAATAATAAAAAGTGATGAGAATATGACTCAGTAGTTATGTGCCCCTGGGTTCAATCCATAGTGCCCCATGCCCCAAAAAAACTATCCCGGTGGAAGAATGTTCCCAAAATACACTTTAAATTACATGATTTGAGAGTTATGAGGAATTGTTCAAATTTCTGAAAGTTTTATGATTATATTTAAACATTCACTCTTTCAAATTTATTTTTATTAAATTTATCACACCTCTTTTCTAAAAGTGGTGATGCATAAACATAAGATGTACCTCTTAACAAAACTTCAAGAAAACAATATAGTATTGTGAACTGCACCTTATTATACAGAATCCTCATAGTTTATTTATCTTGTGTAACTGGAATTTTACACTCTATGAACAGCAATTCCCCTTTCTCCCACCCATTGGTAACCACCATTCTACTCTGTTTCTATTAATTTGATTTTTTGTTAATTCATAAATGAATTATGAAATATTTATACTTCTGTAAATAGCTTATTTCATTTAGCAAAATACCTCCTGGCTCATCTGTATTCAGCAGGATTGCCTCTTTGTTAAGAATAAATAATAATCCATTAAAAGTAAATGATATAATATCCATCCATGTTTGGGTAATATCTATGACTTGGTTTGTGACTAATGCCACAGTGAATCTGGGATACAGCTATCACTTCAATATCTGGATTTCAACTATTTTAGATATGTACCCAGAGGTAGGATTGTTGGGTGATACTGTTGTGCTATTTCTACTTTTTTTTTTTTTTGAGGAACTTCTATTCTATTCTAGTGATATTTTGCATTCCTGCCAACAGTGTACAAGAGTTTAAATTTCTCCACATTTTCCCCAATATCTCTTATTTTTGTGCATTTTTAGCCATCTTTGGTGGAGTGATATCTCACTGGGGTTCTATGTAAGACCTGAAACTGTAAAACTTCTAGAAAAAAATCACAGGGATAAATCACTACATGGATTTTATGTCATGGATTTTGGCAGCAATTTCTTTCTTGAATATGACACCAAAGGTATGAGCAACAGAAGCAAAAATAGACAAGTGGGACTACATTTAATGAAAAGGATTTTGCAGAGCAAAAGAAAAAAAACAACAGAGACAAAATTCAAATTATAAAATGGGAGAAAATATTTACAAGTCATCAGATAAAGGGTAAATGTCCAAAATATATAAGGAACTTCTGCAACTCAGCAGCAACAACAACAAAAATGGCCAAGAGTTATATGAAAATGTGTTCAAAAATCACTAATCATCAAAAAAAATATTACACTCAAATTCCTAAACATATTAAAATAGATTTTCAGTTGTCTATGAGAACTTAACTTTTAATAAAACTAGTGTTTGTAATTATAATTTTGTATTACACAAATATATTTATTCTACTTTAAATAATTAAATTATATATCATCTATTTTAATTATATAAAATAAGGCAATTATTTAAAGTCATATTACATGGTGAATATGAATTGAGGTAATGGGTTTAAAGGATATTACAATAAAAATTAAAAATAGAAAATAGTTTATTGCATAAGTCTGAGTAGTAAATTTAATATTTAAGCTTTTCATAATAAAGTCCATAAGTATATATTCCCATAATTATCTAAAATATTTTAAATTCAACTTTTACATGATTTTTTTTTCTTTTCTCTTCTTTTTTTTTTCTTCATTGCTGGGATCAAACCCAGATGCTAAGGCATGCTACACAGTACTCTAGCACTGAACTATACCTACAGCCTGAAAATCGTTTTTTAATTTGCTTAGAAAGAACCATTCAATATAGTTGCTATCAATTATTATTATGCCTCCTTGAAGGTATAACATATGGAGAATTTTATTTGTATGATATTTTCATCTATATGTTCCTGGGAATATATTGATAAGAAATTATTTCAGCATCTACTTTTTAAACTGATTATATATAAAATTAAGGAAGAAGAAACACACTCATCGGCATAACATAATCTTTCCTAATTTCAGAACTATCCAAAATGTCGATCTGGTAGAAAGTTTTTCTACCCTCACAGTTCTCACCTCCTTTGGAAAATAAACATTAAAATAAGGATGACATATCATGTTGGGAAATTGCCAAACATGATTAATTAACAATGTTGCACATTAGATAAATGAAAATAATACTTTTCTCTGATCCACTAACTAAATAAAATCCCCCCCTTGTTTTTGTATTAAAAGTGAAAATGCTACCATATAGAGAGATTTTACTTCCCTTTTTATTTACTTCATATGGAAAAGGCTATGGAAATGTGAATGAAATTCACTTTAAGTCTAAAATGTTATGTCTATAAAATATTCTGTGATTATTTCTAAACTTTATGGTTTACTAAAATCAGGTTGCCTATTTCTACATACTATTTCAAGATTAGAAGCACTAAACTTTATCTGAATGAGCCAAATCATTCTGTTCAAATTTTAGATTTGCAAGAAATATTTCAGGAATTTGAGATTCCAAACAATGTCAACATTGATAAACTTGGTTAATTGTGTTTTCTCATTTATTTTGCAGGCAAATGCCTTCAACATTAAGGCAAAACAGTTTTTCATAGAAATTACATCTAAAATGCAGGAACATATGACCCCAGTTGTGTCTGACAAATTAGCTTCAATTATGGCTACATAGACAAGGAACAAGTTTCCCAAAGGAAGCAATACAGAAATATTACAGGTGTGATCTTTAAAGATATGCAAATGTGGTACAAGTAATACATTAGAAATACAGACTTTTATAACAAACAACCCAAATTTAGGATGCAGGAATCTGAAGGAACAGAAGCTCTTTTCTTTGGTGTTATGTAGGGACCTGGACTCCTGTACTATCTACCTTCAGGTCCTTTTAGTCCTCCCCATTCAGTATGCAGGTAAAGGAAAGCAAACTTTGCCCATGGCTTCCTGTTAGTTCAGCAAGCAAGAAGTCCATGAAATGCATTAATAATGTAAAAATAATAAAGTATAACAATAGATAGAATTAATGAATAAGATCATGAAGATATCATACCAGTTACTAATATTTGACTTTCCTTTTTGGCAGTCCTGACATAGAGGTCAAATATGATAATGGATATAAAATGTAGTACAAATTATCACATATTATGTGTTATTTGTACAGTAAAATTCTCAATATTATCAGTATTTATCATTGTTATACTAAAAGGCTTAAATATGCTCTCATTTGAGCACCATATATTAAAAGTAAAATTATTTTCATATAATGTATATCACAGATTGTGTAAGAGAATGTGTTTGAGGGTTTTGTTTCATTTGCATTTCTCATATTTGTTAATTGGTAGGCTCTGAAATGAAGTTAACTTAATAGTAACTATTGTTTCAATAGAGAAGAATCACTACAAGCATCTTTATATTGCCTCTATGTCAATTTACTCCTATCCTAAATAAATCACAAAGAAAATAAACATGAAATTCATGTGGGTGTTTTTGTCTTATTGTTTTAATGGTAAGAACTGAGCTTACTCTTTGAGCTACTTTAGCAATTACATTTATTTCACTAAAATAGTGTTTTCAAGGGCACTCTCTGTTTCTGAACTTACAATACATCCAACGCTTCTGGAAAGAAAATCTAGCACATGGGGGTCCTGTGTCAGGATTCTGGAAGGTTTTTCAATTTTCAATTATCAACAGTAGAAGATCCCCCAAGAATTTTGTTGCTGAGCTGAGAATTCTGACAGGTAAAAGATAGCACAACAGAGGAAAATGACTTTAGTGTTATGACCAAAAAGCAATATCACGTTTTACTAACAAGTAAATGAAAGCCCAGAAGAGTCATACAGAAGCTTAGATGCACAACCCTGGGACTGAGTTGAGTTTGAATTTAGAACAGGGAATACATAAAGAGAGTGATTTGAAGTCATTTTGGATTTAGATTCCTTTTGTTTTCTTCAATTTAATAGCAGCATTTACCAACTGTTTTATAAGTATTTTAACCTCAAGCTTAGAGTCTTACAAAGAGAAATGTTTAAGACAGAAAAAGAGAAACCCAAGCCAATGAGTACGTTCCAAACATCTATAGTCGTAACTTATGAGATTTTAGGGAAAGAAATCTTCCAGGGAAAACACAGAACTTCTGTATCTGAATAAAATATTTTCCTCTTGTGATTTTTTCTTCTATTTCATCTCTTATCTTACTCTTTCTGGTCTCCTTAGAGTTCTGAAAACTACCTATCAGCAACAGATAAAACACTTAGCCACAATGTTGCAAACTTTGTTGCAAAGGAAAGTAGACATTCAACTTTGTGGCTTTAACACCTACATGTGTCCTCAAGAAATATGAGTTGCTTGGACAGGAACAGATTAAAGTAAGCATATGCTTTCCTCAACAGCCCTGCCCAGGAAGTCTGGTTCTGCTGCTAAAATAAGACTGCCATTTAGAGCAGGTGGATTCTGCTATTGTTTTTATTCTCCTTCCTTCCTCAACACCTTTCAGGAATAAGAAATTAGGTAAGACCAATTTACCTTCCCTAGGCAGGTGTCTCAATTCTTATTTGAAGATCCTTGAGCAAGTAAGACAAAAAGTTTCAGGTTATTTCTTTAGAGAAAAACTTCCTTATTTCCATCCATTTTTAAAGAACTGAAATCATCAATTAAAATAATAAGCCACTACTAAAATATAAATTAGGAAAGGGCTGGGGATGTGGCTCAAGCGGTAGCGTGCTCGCCTGGCATGTGTGCAGCCCGGGTTCGATCCTCAGCACCACATACCAACAACGATGTTGTGTCCACCGAAAACTAAAAAATAAATAATAAAATTCTCTCTCTCTCTTCCTCTCTCTGTCTCTCTCTCTCTTTAAAAATAAATAAATAAATAAATAAATTAGGAAGAAGCTCTTCCAAGATAGATCACATCTTTCAAAGCTATTCTTGTTTTTAGAACACACTTGCTTATTCTTCCTCAAGAAAGGGGTAGTGATGTATATAAATGACTAGGTAGATAAGTTACATTTTTTGTGTAGTATTTGCAGTGGCTCCTTTAATGACAGTGTGCCTTTTCCAGTCACCTGGCTACGTACAATCACACTAACTGCAGATGTCCTGTGTTAGACTGAAGCCCAACCCCACATAAAATAATAAACTGG
This sequence comes from Ictidomys tridecemlineatus, assembly GCF_052094955.1. NCBI lineage: Eukaryota > Metazoa > Chordata > Mammalia > Rodentia > Sciuridae > Ictidomys > Ictidomys tridecemlineatus. The sequence goes on along the minus strand of NC_135484.1, from coordinate 88,810,053 downwards.
TGGTTTATCTTTATCCCTATTCACCTTCCCGTCTAGACTTCTCTTTTCCCTTTGTTCATTCCCGAACACCCCCTTATTCCTTTTTTTACTCATAATATTAAGTAACTACCTGAAAGTAAGGCTAAACCTAATTCTCACCCAAGTGATAGATGATAGTCTTATGGTTTCAGCATCTCTTGCAAGCTATTCCCTGGGCACTAGACAGAATGTAAGAAAATACTCTTTAAGACAGAAAGGTATATCTTTCAAATTAAAGTATAAAAGAAACAGTTCCAGTGTCAAGTTCTATGTTAGAGGAAAAAATTGGGGCACAAAAAAATTTCAGTAGGCAGAAAATCAAGCTACCTTTATCATCTGTTCATAAGTTAAATCCTAATTATAGTTAGGTCTATGTCCAAACATGGTAATTATATATTGCAAAATGCTAAAATTCATAATATATAATATCTAAATGATGAACACCAAAGAAACTAGGTAGCTTGATGGAAAATTATTTTCCTGAATAGGAAAGTGAATTTATATTCTGGTAACATAAACCCTGTACAACTTTGGTTAGGAAGAAGACAATTTGGAAGAATCAAAAACTAACATAAGATGACTAGGTCCATGAGCTAGTGTTAGAAGGAAATGATTCCAGAAAAATGGATTATGTTAGTGAAGTCTAGAAAGTCAAATTGTTTCCACAGCATTGTGAAAGTGGGGAGCAGAGATTTACAAAACTGAAAAGACTTAACATGGGGTCATTATGAGATCATATGCAGTAGACGTTTCTGAATATCTGAAGTACCAGTCAGGAACAATAGTCTGAGGAAACATATGTGGAAATCTGCTGGAGGAAGAGGCATGGGGCTTACTCATAAGAAATATGAAGCAAATAGGAAGAAATCTGGATAGAACCAACACATTCTGAATTCCCATTTATGTTCACACAATAGTAAGAAAACATATTTACCTTTAGTTCTTAATAATAAACCAATCAAAATATGTAAAAAAACACAATTTTTATATATCGGAGAAGTAAATTGAAAAAAAAAAAAAGGATCCTTAACAGGGGGGCACGAGTAAAGTAAGACCTAGAGTCATACTAACTTTCTCTTAATCAGGTCACCAGGCTGCAGGGTTTTTTTCCCATATATTTATATATAACATCTCTTCTATTCATTTTATTTTTAAACTACCTGTATCTTTATGTTTTGCATGTTGTAGATGGCATATGTTTGGATATTTCTTCTCTACTACCATCTATTGTCTGCCTAATGTTTGAGGTGTGATCATTTGTATTATAAGGCTTAAATTTAACATCTTGATATTTATTTGTATATTTTTAATATTTTCTCATTGCTGTCTTATTTTCATATTTTTCTGACTCCTTTGAGATTATCTGAATAATTATATTCATTTGATTACATTAGAATAATATTGTATTACAGTTTTAGTGGTTAATTTACAATATGCAACTTTAACATACTATAATATACTTCAAGTAATATAAAACAGAGTATAAGACTATTACAATGAAATGTTTTCATTTTTTTACACTATGGCTCTCATCTGTTTTCTTCTACATGTGTGAATAAATACAATACATTGCTATTATTTTCCTTTATCTTTTCTTTGATTGATATTCGATTTCTATAAGCTGGATAAAAAACTTCAGGATGACATCCCTAATTAATAAGCAAGTGCCACAGAGCAGTAACCATTTCTTCATATCCAGGCTTCACCCAAGCAATTAATTTACAAAGTGTTATAAAATTTTTTTAAAATATGTTTTAATATTCTTCACATCTTTACTGACAGTTTGGTTTTTCTTTTTCTTTTGTGTAAATCTCAGTTTTCAGTTAATATCATTTCCTTATACCTGAAAAACTTTTAATAATTCCTATCACAGTGCTATTGATGATGACTTGTCTCAGCATTTATATGCATGAAAAGTTGTTTTTCTTTCTTTTTCCATTCTTTTTTGGAATGATATCTTTGCTAAGCATAGTATTCTAAAATGACAGACTTTTCTCCATATATTTTAAATATTTTTCTCCTGGCTTGCATAGATTATAATAAGAAAAGGATTGTCATTTTTATTCTGGTTCCACTGTTCACAATGTGTCTTTTTTTCTCTGACTACTTTTAACTTGTCACTTTAATAGCTGTTTAAACAATATAATATAATGTATATCATTGTGTTTTTTCTTCATGATTTTTGAGTTTGTAGTGTGTTGAGCTTCTTAAATTTGTGGGTTTATAATTTTTATCAAGTTTGAAGGAATTTTGAACATTATTTCTTTCAATATTTTCCTGTCCTTCACAGTCTCCTCACTGCTTTTCTGTGATTCTAATTACATGTATATTAAACTGCTTTATGTCATTACTCATGAATACACTGTTCCTATATTCCTTTTTTTCTGTTTCATTTTTTATAGTCTCTTGATATGTGCAGTTCACTAACCTCTCCCTGTGTCTCTCTAGAGTCTCAGCTGCTCTTTTCACAACCAGAGTTGATCATCTCTAGAAGTTTGATTTGCATCTTTTTATCTGTCACACTCAACATTTCCTCATTTTGGAAAAAAGTGTGTATTATTGACATATATTTAGCTTCCATATCTACTTATTCTAAATTATTTCTGGGTCAATTAGTGTGATTTATTTCTTTCCTAGCATGTGTCATATTTTTTTTAAAGAGAGAGAGAGAATTTTTTTAATATTTATTTTTCAGTTTTTGGTGGACACAATATCTTTATTTTATTTTATTTATTTTTGTGTGTGTGTGTGGTGCTGAAGATTGAACCCAGCACCCCACGCATGCCAGGCGAGCGTGTTACTGCTTGAGCCACATCCCCAGCCCCATGTGTCATATTTTGTTCCTTCTCTGAATGTCTATAATTTTGTATGGGTGCCAGGCGATATGAATTTTACATTGTGGCCTGTTAGCGTTTTTGCATTCCTTTAAACACTTCCACAGTTTGTTCTGGGGTATTTTGTTACTTGAAGGTAATTTGATTTTTTTCAATGCTTGCTTTTAAAGTATTATTAGATGAGCTTTCTGTAATCCAGGATTAATTCCAGCTCACTAAGGCAATTATCTTTCTAGATGCACTTAATATTTAACATCCTTTTTAGAACTTTCCACTATGCTGGTTAGAATACCAACACTTATTACTTTGTTGAGATTATGGAGTGCCCCATCTGTCCTTTCTGGTGATTGTTCCCAGCTCTGGTATTGCCTTGGAAATAAAGGAGCAAATTAAACTCAAAAGGAAAAAAAAAAGCAACAATTAAGTAGAGAAATCATGGAAATATACACAGAAAATCACTGGAGAAATTAATAAAATTATAAGTTTATCCTTTGAAAGGCTCAATAAATATTAATAAATTTCTATCCAAATATAAGAGGAAAAAGGTGAAACATAAACTACTAGTGCTAGAAATTGAAGAGTAGATATTGAAAAACATGACTAGAAAGCAATAAGAACAAGTTTATGCCAATGCGTTTAAATTGAGCAGATTTCTTAAAAGACACACACTACCATTTTTTTTTCAATGCAAATAAATTTAACTTAATTTAAAAAAGGGAGAAGCAGTTGTGCTTTAAAATCCTTCCCCCAAAGAAAATTCCATAGTGAGACAGGCCCATCTCTGAATTCTTCCAAATATCTAAGTAACATTTAATACCTATTTAACACAAATTTTCATGACAATGGAATCAAAAGAAGCTTTCCCACCTAATTCTATGAATAATGCCATAACAAAACCAGAAACATATTAAAGAAAACTACAAATATCTCTTGTGAACATGAATATAGACATTTTTATAAAATAATAACTTGAGTTCAAAAATTATAGAATAATACAGTATAACCAATTGAAGTTATCTGATTGCAATGTTTTATTTCATAGTTGAAAAAAATATAATTTTGTCATATTCACAAAAAATAAAAATATTTGTTAAATCTAATAGATACAAAAAATTATTTTGTAAAAATTTGTTCAAGCCTGGCATGGTGGCACACACCTATAATTTGCTGCTTAGAAGGCTGAGGCAGGAGGATCCAAGTTCAAAGCCAGTCTCAGCAAATTAACAAGGCCCTAAGCAACTCAGTGAGACCCTGTCCCTAAATAAAATACATAAAAGGCTGGGGATGTGACTCAGTGGTTAAGCACCCCTGGGTTCAATCCCTGGTACAAAAAAATACTTGGTATTCATTCACAGTAAGAACAATCAGAAAACAGACAATGAATGAAATTTGATGAAGGCTGTGGACTAGTAGATTACAACCAACATGGTACACAATATGTAAAAGCTTGATTCCTTACTCTAATACCAGAAGCAAGAAAAACATTCATTATTTAAAATTTTCAAAATACTCACTTAAAAATTGCATGAGAGCTCATATTAGTGTACTAAGGTATGAAGAAGAAACAAATGCATAATATATATAGAAAATTGGCCTCTAATTCTAAAAGAATAGTTTTCCTAGTAGAAAACCCTAATGAATTTACAAATAGTTACTAGAAATAACAAGTGAACTTATTACATATGAAGTCAATGTAAAAAAAAATAAAAATTGTTTTAATTTTGAAGAAGCAAGTCAGTTGGAGGATCTATAATATCTGAATCAAGACAATATGGGAGGGGAGGGGTACAAAGGTAGGAAGAGCAGTAGAATGAATCAGTCATATAACCCTGTGTACATATATGATTACGTGACTGGTGTGATTCTACATCCTGTACAACCAGAACAATAAGAAGTTAAACTTCATTTATGTATAATGTGTCAAAATGCATTCTACTGTCATGAATAACTAATAGAACAAATTTAAAAACTGAAAAAAGTATAATACTCATGAGTGACTTTTATTTGTATAAAACTAGGCATTTAATGTAAAAGAATGAAATCCAGTGTCCAAAAAAATACATTCGATATATCCAGTCAAATGATTTTCCACAAAGTCAAGAAGACAATAATACAAGGAAAAGAAAATATTGGGTAAACAATGTAAATTTTTAAAAATTCTCTAACCTTTACATATATTATCTAACATAGTGTTTAAACAAGTTATAAAGTTATTAAAACTCTGAGAGAAAATAGAAAAAAGTACTTACTTATGTTTCTATGATTAAAAAAACGTGTAAAATCCACAAAAGAAAACATCTGTTCAATACACCTAAAATTCTCAAATAAGAAAAGTCAATCGAGACATGACAAGTTAAGTGTAATGTGGCAACCTGGATGGGATTTTGGAAGAGAATAATAATATTCAGTAATAATTAAGAAAATATATTAAATTACTTTAAGAAATAACATAATGAGATTTATTTATTATGATAAATATAGCAGTAGTATAACTGAACAATAGAGAACCTGGATTCTGAGTATTCAGGGACTTTCTTTACTTTTTTTAAACATTTCTGAAAATATAAAATTATTTCAAAACAAAACTTTATTAAAAATAAAAGTTATCACATGACCATCCCTTTCACTCCCAGTCATTTACTCAAGAGAATTAAAAGTTCATATTTATTGGAAGCCTGCTATATAAATAGTCATAGCATTTTTATTTCTAATACCCAAATGCTGAAATAAACTAAATATTCACCTTCCTTAATCCAGTTTTTGCTGTTCTAACAGACTGAGACTGTGTGACTTATAAAGAACAGAATTATTTCTTACAGTTTTGGAGGGTGGAGAGTCCAAGGTTGAAGGGCCCATATCTCTTGAAGGTCTTCTTCCTGTGTTATTCCATGAAAGAGGGTAGATGAGCAATAGAGTATACATGAGAGAGAAGAGGGGCTTGAACTCATCTATGTATCTTATCAGGACACTACTCCCCAGACAGCTAGCCCATTGTCATGAAAATGCAGTAATCATCCATAGGACTCTCTTGACCTCCTCACTTCTTTAAGGTTTCACCTTTCAACACAGTTGCTTTGGGGATTAAGTTTTCAATATATGAACTTTGGGGGGACACATTCAAACCATGGCACCATGAAGCAGTGAATTATAAGAATACTGTATTATAAGTATACAACGAAATATTACTTAGCAATTCATAGGAATTGAAACACTGATGCAGACCATAAGAAGGACAAAACTGAAAACAAACATAGTATATGAAAGAGGCAACACTTTTGAGCTGGTGTCTTGGTTCTTTTTGTGCTGCTATTAAAAATATATATATATACCCAAGAGTGAGTAATTTATAATGAGTAAAATTTTTATTTCTCACATATCTGGAAGCTGGAAAATGCAAGAACAAAGCTGGCCTCTTATGCATGTTTTTGTGCTGTGTCCTCCCTTAGTAGAAAGGAGAAGGATAAGTGCACAAAGTGCTACAGAAAGCCTGTTTCATAAGTGCCTCCATTTTCTTTTTTTTTTTTTTACTAATTACCTCTTAATGGCCCAATGTCTTAGTATGACATTGGAAACAACTGAATTTTAGAAGGGACACAACCAAACCATGGTTCTCCTTAAAAATGTAGTATATGTTCCATAATTCCATTATGAAAAATTCTGGAAATTCAAAGTACTATAGTTATATAAAGCAAATCACAGTTTAAATTGAATAAGGGATGAGAGATAGACTATAAGGGGGTCAACAAAATATTTTGAGATGATGCAAATGTTTATTACCTTAATGGTAGTTATTGTTTTATGGGTGGCTACATATGTAAAAACTCATCAAACTGTACACTTAATATGTGAACAGTTTATTTATTATACATTAAACTTCTATAAAGCTGTTAACAATAGAAGAGGCAATAAGTATTCAATACTTTCTCCTCATATATTTTCATTCTTTCATTTTGTTGTTGAAGTAAACTGAAATACGACCCCAAAAGATATCAAATCCTAATTCCTAATTTGGAAAAAATGTCTTTGAAGATGTGAGTTAAATATATTGAGATGGAAAGATTATGCTCAATTATCCTAATGGGCCCTAAATGCAACCACATGGATCCACGTATGAGAGGCAGAGGGAGGCGATACCTAGAACAGAAAGAAACAATGGGAATACTGGAGGCAGATTCTGGAGTAAATAAGGCACAGTCAAGGACACCATCAGATACCTGAAGCAAAAAGGAACAAGAAGAGCTTTCTCTAATAGAGGCTCCTAGGGAGAGCAGACCTGACAACAACTTGATGCAGTCCAGTGAAGCCAATTTAAGACATCCAGTCCCCAGAAATGTGGGAGAATTATTTTCTGCTATTCTAGCAGTCCAATCTGTGATAATTTGTTACATCAGTCACTGGACAATAATACAGCTATCTTCCAACTCCCAATGATTCAAATGCCCTTTTTATAGGAAAAACAGTTTATTTTAGTTGATTTCTGGTTTTTGTTTTGTTAGGTTCTGTTTTTAATCCCTGCCTAGTCCTCTTTTCTGAATTTCAACTGTTAAATTCAGTTGCAAATTTGATACTTCCCTTTAGAATATCTCCATATTTCCAAAGTTAAAAATCTCCTCACAAATGCTCCCTCTAAAGTCTTTCCACTTCCATTAATACCAAATTCATCCCTTCAATTACTTAAGCCAATATTTTTATCGTTATCCTAAATTCTGTTTTCTCCTCACCACTGAAATTCAGTATGTGAAATGCACATGAGCACAGCCTTCAAAATATATCCAGAATCTGATTGCCCATTCACTGTCTCCACCATGACTATGAATTTCATTCAATTCACCATTATATCTCACTGGGATTACTGAAATATCCTACATCTCTCCCACCTTCTATCCTCTTGCTCTTCTTTAGTAACTCAAGAAGAAGAATAAAAGGTACCCTTTTCAAATGTGAATAAGATCGCATCACTCATCTTAATATCATGCAATGATTCCCCATTTGGTTCAGAGTAAAGGCAACATCTTTCCTACCTAGAAAACTCTAGTTGGTCTGGGCCTCCAATTACTTGTCTGACCCCTTTCACTATTTCCTCTGTCTCTCAATATTTCCCACCTACACTGGCCTCCTAGCTGACCTCACATACCCTCCTTCAGGGTCTTTGCTTTGACTGTTCCCTGTAAGTCTCATTTTTCTCTCTTTACTGCATAGTCCCTACAAAGAGTTATATATATATATGTATACACACACACACACACACACACACACACACACACACACATACACACACATACATACTTGGTATTCAATAAAGGTGGAGAGAGGGATCTCATGAAAATTGAAGAATTGAAAGGAGATCAGTGTAGTAAAGGAAAGGGACCAGGAGGAGGGAGGACAGGAGGGAAAGTGTCAATACTGGACAATGAAACTGACCAAATTGTATTGTCATATTGTGTACACATATAAATATGTAACAATGAATTCAAACTTTATTTATAACTATAGGCACCAATAAAAATAGGAAAAATATTTATTAAATGAGTGATTAATGATGGTTACCTTGACATACACCTGAGTTTCTTAATCTCAATAAGCCACTAATAAAATTTTAATGAAATGAGACTTCTCTACCAGTTGACTTTAAGGGCTTACTACTTTAAGGTTCTTCTACCTCAGTGACTATTCCCATCAGCACACTGATTAACCTCATTAACACTCCATCCATCCTTTTGCCCAAATTGTATTTCTGTTTTATCAAACTTATAAAGACAATTACAGTAAATAGCTCTATCCATTTACATCAACAATTTTACACACAGATCAGACAGTATTGAATAAAGTACCTTCTCAATATTTAAGATTTCAATAAATTTTAGAATAGACTCATTGCATTTAAAACTAGAAGCAAAAATCTTCTAAATGACATAGTTATCAATTTGAAAGCTTTCTCCTAAGAATAAGAATTGTAAAAGATGATAAACTTGGCTCAGTGTACTAGGTTGAATCGTATATACCAAAACTCACTGTCCTTCCTGGAATCTGAGAACGTGATTTGAAAATAGGAAGATTGCAGATGAAATTGATTCAGTTAACATGAGGTCATACTGGAGTAGGGTGGGCCCTTAATCCAATATCACTACTATCCTCTCAAAAGAGTAAAAAGAGACAATGGATACACACAAGGAAGACAGTCATGTGAAGATACAGGCAGACAGAGCTCGGAAGGACTCAGCTACAAGCAAGAGCCTGGTAAGGAAGTGCCTGCCATCACCCGTACCTAGGAGGAGGAAGGGAGGGCTGCTTCCCTCAAGACTTTGGAGATCTCTGCGTATACCTGCATTTGAACTTCTGGCTTCTAGAGCCTAAAGGAGAGTACATTTCTGTTGTTTAAGTCTCCTTGTTTGTGATACTGTGTTTGCACTTCATTTTTTCCCCAGATTCCAATGCTCATAATAAATTATTAATGAGCAAGTTGACCTATATTATGTTGTTAAGTTAATGAAAATCTGGTCTAATAAAATATTTTTGGACTTTGATGAGCACTTTTTCTGATGGCCTCCTTTTGTAAAGCTTGCTAAAAAGTCTGGGGCAATTCTTTGTACTAAATATTTTTGTTTTTATTTGTAATCCCTGAATCGCTATTTATCGTGTGCAATAGAACTTAGGTCTTTGGGTATTAAGAAAAACTTCATGTGAAAATATGAGAAGTGTTAGATAGAGTATTTTGTATTTTCAGACTATTTGTTATTTGTCATTTATATTTGCCTTAAGTGTGCTTTTCTTTTATGCTGGGAATATAAAACAAATGCCATGGATTGAAGGGTAATCTAGTAACAAATTACATTTTTCATGTTAAAATTACCTTTACATTGTTTATGTGTATATGAGTGGGAGTTTTTGAAAATCACTTACTTACTTGATGGAAATAAATATATAAATGGCAAGAATATACTTATTTCTAGCAGCCAATGAATTTAAAATATGAAAGTATACTGAATTATCAAAGAAATATCCAACCATTTAGTATTAGGGAGTACCAAAGGCATTCTTGACTTATCTGTGCAATGTTTTGTTAAATGCAGTACATCTGCTTAACCAGCTATGGTTAGATTTGAGTAGCCATGGAAATATGAACAAGCCATTTTAAGTAAGGAGTTATAATGTACTTACTGCTTTAGAAGACGAAGTCCATGTGTTAAACATTTAGTATTTAAAGGAGATTGATCACTGTTTCCTAAAAGATAACTCTTGTGCTTTATAAAAAGTGCAATAAGCCGGGCACTGTGGCACAGTGACTCAGGAGGCTGAGGCGGGAGGATCACAGGTTCAAAGCCAGCCTCAGCAAAAGTGCAACACTAAGCATCTCAGTGAGACCTGTCTCTAAATAGAATACAAATTAGGGCTGAGGATATGGCTCAGTAGTCAAGTGCCCCTGAGATCAATCACTGGTCCGTTCCCCCCCCACACCCCCGCCAAAAATGTGCAATAGAATCTCTCTCCATTAAATAATTCCTCTTTTGTGTCAAACAGACTCTGGGTTAATTCTTCTAGGATAGACATCATTTACATTTAAACAGGATCAAACTCAACAGTTTTATCTTTGACAACAATAAAATATATGCCAAGCAAAAAATATGCAAGCAATGACAATAAAGTTCACAATTCTATGTAATTGTTTTACAATTTTGAGAATGCATTCATATAAATTTGATTTCTAAAACAATAGGCTTCAATTGCATATGTATGTTTACTTCAATGTCATAGATTGTATGATTTAATTAATACATGGTTAGGTTTACCTTGAATCATAGGTTTATTTGATGGGATCCTCAGTGTTATAAACTTTTTCCATTTCAGACACTAAAAGAGAATTAACTATTTTTAAGAAGTTGGGATTCCTCCAAGGGATAAGAAGTGTCTAGAACAAGCCCATTTTTATACATTAGGCTGTAGCCATTAATCTCCTACAAAGCCGACTTTAGCAGTTCTCATTAGATTTCTTCCCTACCCCATGGACATGATGATTTGCAAAGGTTAAATTGAATCACAAGCCCTAGCCCACAGAGTTTCATCAGATTCTGCTTCTTCACTGTCATAACAGTCTTTTTCCCAACTAATTAGGTCTCTGCTGTGCTTCCTATTTTTAATTCATGGATAATATCCAGCTTTGCCTTGGCAAGTTATATTTCTTTCCCTTGATCAATGCCACCCCTTATCCCTATAGGTACAGGTATTACCTCTGCTGACTGACCTAGTTGCTCCCTGGTTCTCTAACCTCCACATGTCAACTCCATGTCTGGAATTGAACATGATTTCATTATATGCTCTAGGTACCAGTGTGCCCCTGTCGACCTGAACTTGCCTTCCATGGGACATCATTCCCCAGTGTCTATTCACCAGGGCATGCAACGATGTTCCATTATATGATCTGCAAGATGTTAAATGCAAAGCTATCCTTAGGGCTGACTACAAAGGGCTTTATTATGTTTAATTGTCAAATTTAAATTTCAAATTTAATTACATTTACATTACAACATAGATCACATATTACCCAGTATATCAGAAACTTTCTCAGGGAAACAACTATGTAGTAATATTGTTTTCCCAGAAATATCTGTTATATGGATTACAAACACCCATATCAACAATATGTAGAAAGAACTAGTACATATTATCTTTCTTCAAGAGTATCTGAGGGAGTGAGGCTGTTAGGTGGATATACAAGTCTATGAAATAGTTAACCTTCTTAACCAAATATTGACAATAACCAATATATAATCCCATAAAGTTTTCAAGAAGATAAATACTGTGGCAAATTTTATGATTTGGGGAGTTTCCATAATACAGTTAAAATATTGGAACAGAGCAGAAATTTTTAGAAGGGAACATTGAATAACGTAGATCAAGGGGGAAAAAATCGATGCTAACCTCTGTGAGCATGATCATCAAAGAAGGTTTAACAGAGAAACTTAGGGAAAGGGGTAACTATGCCTCTGTATTGCAAGTCTGAGGGAGTAATTTAATTTTGGGCTTCCTAAATATATTTGAGTCTATCAGTAGTTTCCTTGCCTCAATTAAAATTAGTTTAGCAGAAGGCATGTGGCAGAACCTATAAGTAGGATGAATCAGTGGACTTGGTTCTAAGAAGAGAGGTCTGGTGAAGGCAAAGGAAACCAGGGGACACTGACAAATTTTGTCATTAAATATAGGTGGATATGAAAAATGAAGCAAGTTCAAGGGTGAGAAGTAAAGGTCAGAGCAGGTTATAACAGTTGTTTTGGAATTGAGTTGAGTTTTAAATTGTATGGGCCTGTCAGGGAGAGACTAAAGGAAAATTGGTATTTTGAGTATGGCACCCTGGAGAAAAGTGTGGATTAAAAGCAATGATGTCACCAATACAACAGAGAGGGGAAAGAGAGGATAGCTATGAGTGGGAAAGCTTACATAGAATTTAGGCTGAAAATTAGCCATTGATTTGGCAATTAAGAGGCCATTAATTGATCTTTACAAGTACTATATCAATAATATGATGGGAATAGATAGTAGATTTCACTGAGCAATGGGAAGTGAAGAAATAAATGCAGTTAACTTTGTCAAGTGGCTTAACAATAAAAAGAAAGAAAATAATTCTGTATCCTGTTGCCCTATAAAAGAGTTTACAGATTTTTTAACAAGTTATTTTTACACTTGGGAAACTCAAGAAAATTGATTACATTTTTTAATAAGTTCAAAAGAAATACTAAAGACAACAGCTGTTGTTGGCGAGAAGATAAATTGGTACAACTTTTCTAGGAAGAATCTGTTAATATTTTTCAAGAATCAGAAATAAATTTATATTCCATGTAGCAAAAATTTAATTTAGGACTATATAATAATAAATCATTATATTACATAACTTCTATGATTGTCTCTTAAACATATAATCATGATAAAAGTAAATTAGCACAAGCATGCATGTACGATCATATTCTAAATGTTGATAAATTAGAAAGAAGTGAATAATCTCAATAATTTGGAGGTTAAATAAATATATCTTCGTATGCTGCAACATTATTAGGTCACTAAAAGCCTTCTTTGGAGACATAATGTGATACCATGGAATAAATTCTCAGTATATATGATTGTTTTTTAAAGTAGGACATTACATTATACTAAGGAAATAAAACAGGCACAGAAAGAAAATACTAAATGATCTGATCTAGGTGTGGACTCTAAAAACTGAAGTCATAAAAGCAAAGGATAAAATGGTAGTTGCCAGGGGCAAGGACATGGGTCAGGAGGGATTGTAAGATATTGGTCAAGGGGTGTCAAGATTGAATATGACAGAAGGAATGCATACTGGTGATCTATTGCACAGACTGACTACAATTAATAATAATGTCTATTTCAAAATTTCAAGGAGAATAGATTTTATTCCCATGATGTCACTGTAGTAAATGATAAGTATCTGAGGCATTCAGTATGTTAATTAGCTTAATCTAATAATTCTATATTTTTCTGGGCCCAGGGACACACACCTGTAATCCCAGTGGCTAGGAAGGCTGAGACAGGAGGACTGCAAGTTCAAAGCCAGCCTCAGAAAAAGTGAGGGACTAAGCAACTCAGACCTTGTCTCTAAATAAAATACAAAATAGGGCTGGGAAGGTGGCTCAATGGTCTAGTGCCCCTGAGTTCAATTCCCCAGTACCCAAATAATAATAATTTCACATTTTGTTCTGTGTATGTGTGTGTGTACCTATATATGTAAACATCACACTTTACGTGATAAACAGGATTGTAATTTGTCAATTTTTAAAAGTAGAATAGAAGGCTATAATCGAAATCCTTTAATGTAACCATGATCACGAATATAACTTAAAAATATAAAAATTGGCTGGGTGTGTGACATAGATCCATAGTAATCCCAGATATTTAGGAAGCTAAGGCAGGAGGATCACAAATTCAAGATCAAGCTCATAAACTTAGTGATAACCTTTCTCAAAGTAAAGAAGGCTGGGAATAGAGTTCAGTGGAAGAATGCACCAGGGTGAGGGGAGTGAAAGCTCTGTATCTGAATCATTACACTGGATCAACCTGCAAGGTGGTAACCTAATCACATAAGTATTTTAATTTGAAAAGATTATTTCAGATGCAGAATGGATAGATCTGAGATGACTATAAAGGTATGCATGAAGAGAACAATTAAGGGGCTATTAAAAAAATAAGACAGGTTGCTGGGACTCACATGCTGGGGTGACAATGGGGAAAAGTGGAATCATCCTCACAGTATTTGGAAGTTAACAGAACTTGATGAAAGGGGGTAAATGAGATAGGGCTGTTAATTACGACTCATAGGTTTCTCATTTCATCAACAAGAAAAATCCAGGTAATAATGATTGCTTATTTCTATAACCAACAAATATTTTTGTGTTTCATTCTCAAATACTCAGCAGCAGACAGAGCTGTTTGCCACATTCCCTGTGATTACATGACTTCAGGAAATCATCTTCCCTATTTCCAGCTATTTCTTCTCAACCTCTTTCACTGATTCTATTATACTATAATTATTATAGTTAATACAATCATAGATCTAAGCCTTTCACTTTTTATTGTGTGTACTCTCCCTGCATCACTGGCATAAAAGTTTTTGACTATGGCCTACAGTTACAAACAAATACATTCTGCATTGCACCCTAGATCATTTGCATGTGTGTGTATGTAATTGAAACAAAAAATGTGTGAGATAACATCTAGTTTAATTGCACACTTATATTCTAAGCTCTTCTGTTTCATTTTTAAAGTGACTTTTTTAGTCCATCTGGATTCATTGATGACCTACAAAGAGGTCTTTGTCTATGATGTGAAATCATGATATGAGTTGTTCTTATCCACTGAAATAAATTCAGTTTTATGCATAAGCTGATTAAACACAAAATTGAATCTCAATCTCTCCTCTAAATCAGAACTCATTAATTCTGCTATTTTATAACTCTCCCAGAAGGAATTCTAGACACTTCAAATTCAAAGAGATTGGAATTAAGCCTATGATATTTAACTCCAATTCTGCTCCACTTCTAGGAATTCCTGCCTCAGCAAATCAGTGGCATCTACACATTGGTTAAGCCAAGAGCTAGAAGTTCACTCATGGCGCCTTTCTCACTATTCTCTGTATTCAACCAGTTGCCAGGTTTTGTCCTTTTTATCTATTTGATGTTCCTTCAATGTTATGTTCTCTTCATTCCTATCAATAGTAACTTTGATCCCCATAGCAATTTCTCTGGGCTACTGCTGAAATGATTTCTTGGTTTCTAGATTAAACAAAAGTCATCTTTCTACCCACTTCATCAAGATGTATTTTTGAAAACAAAAACTCTTTCTTGTCTTTAAGATCTTAAATACTTCCTTGATGATCACGTTTAGACTTGCCCTTCTTGACCAAAATATATGCACTTATCCCTTTGCACCTTTAATTCTTCTCTATATGCAGAATTTTACAGCTGTTAACAACTCTCACTTGAACTGCTCTTCCTTTCTGTTCTCAAATACTTACCATTCAGATTTGGGGTAAAAATATCTCCTTCAAGAAGTCTTACTAGTCCCTACAGACTGAGTGAGAGGTCATTCCACAAATTTCCAAACTGAACTTATTTCTCATGTTGAAATAATTACACTGTTTTAGTTTTTCATTTATTTAATATCTCCTCATTATTATACAAAGTCCTTATGGGAAAGGACATTTTCTTGTTCATCATTGAAACTTCAATACATGATGGTAAATAACTGCTACAAAGAGAAAAAATAATTAAAATTTAGATTAAAATGAATCATCTACAGTATTTCAAGTAGAGACCTGCAAGTCTAAGATGCCAATAGAATTAATGCTCACATTTAAAACTTTTTATTAAAATACTCATGAAATGTCAAATCAAAACAGGGGTCTAATGGTTAGCAATTTAGATGCCTACCAACACAATCAAAGGAAGAGAAAAAGGGGAAAATATACTTACTACTACATATGAAAATATATACACACAATACATAATAAAGTAGAAAAGTTATACAACATACATTGTAAATGAGACCACTATATATTTTTTAAATGATGATTAAAAAAAAAACCTGGTGTTAACTCACAAAATATTATATGTATGCAAATAAAAACAGAACTTACATAACCCTGGAATATTTTCCAGTTGAAAAGGTAATCTGTTGGAGAAGGGCAAGGATCTATATTATGTCCTAGAGCTGGGGAACTAGCTCAGTGGTAGAGCATGGGCCTGGCATGTGTGAGGCCCTGGGTTCCATCCCCAAAACCACAGAGAGGGATGGGAGGAAGGGTGGGGGGGGGAGAGAGAGAGAGAGAGAGAGAGAGAGAGAGAGAGAGAGAGATACAGAGACAGAGAGAGACAGAGATAGACAGAGAGACAGAGAGGAGGGGTAGAAGGAGGAGGAGGAGGAGGAAGTGGAGGAGGAGGAGGAAAGGAAAAAGATAAAATGCCTTCTCTTATTTATGCTGTTGTATTTCTCAGTTTTAGAATTTCTATTTGATCCTTTAAGTTTACAATTAACTTTGAAAAGTCCCAATGCTGCTTATATTTCTTTGTGCATATTAATCATGGTTATTTTATTGTAATTTTCTAAACAACTCAATTTACAGATCCCCTGAGATTTTGTTTCAATTATCTATTGTTTGTTATGGATTAGACTCACATTGGATTATTTATCAGTGTGTCTGGTTAGTTTTGATTGAGAGGTAGGTATTGTATTAAAAAAATTGTAGAAACAGTATCAGGACCAAGATTTTTTTTTTTTTTTCCTCCATATAGAATGTGCTCTGTGTTTGCTAGTTCCTGGAGGGGCGGGGAGAATCATTCTGGAAGAACTGCTATCCAATTCAAGTCACTGAGATAATCTTAAACTGAAGTACAGACTCTGTTAAATCATTCCCCCTTTTGGATCACCTTTATTCTTAGTAGGCAGCCTCTTTATTTCAACCCACAGAAAGCATGTTCATGAGCACACATCACTAGGTAGCACTTGGCTTGAACTTCTGTTCTTAGTAGACAAGGTTGCCCAAAATTTTCAACTTCTCAGATTATCATCCTCCTCCAAAAATAAATAGCCGCCTCCAGGTTAAAAGCAGGCTCTCTTTAATGCTGTGCTTATGTCTCTGCATCTCCATCTTCTCATATATCTTTATCCAGTATTTCTTTACTGTCTTGGTGTGTTTCAATATCTTCATGCAGAGCCATCTATATCAGTATTGCTCAAGGCCTGGGCCTAGATCTGTATTTATCCCACTTTCCCACCTGTTCGTAGTCAGATTAGTCTGGTTAGTACGTTCACTATTATAGAATTCAAAATCTCTGGGCTAAGGTTAAATAAAGTGTTCTCTGGGAATCCTACAAGAATTGAGTTGACCTCTCTTCTCTTTAGACTATCTTTACACTTACTTTTATCAGGTATTTCTGAATCAGGATACATTTTCATTTTAACAGCTCAGTTTGTTGCTTTCTGGACCACAGAGGAGGTATAAATTTGAAATCCAAACATATTTGAGGTTCGTGACCTTGGTTACAAATTCTCAGGTAAGATTTTTTTTTTTTTTTTTTTAACCTCAACCAGAGTCTAAGGAGAGGTATAGAAAAGTCTTGTGCTGCCAGCCATGGGGAATGAATTCCTGGTGTTATTCAGGTCAGGCTTTTAGCCACTATATTAAAATTCTTCTTTTACATTAGACTGTGAATTTCCCTTAGTTTCTTGAATATTCAAGTGGTCATTTGAAAACAGATTTGATAAATTTTATATAGCTATTGTTCGTATTTCATAATAGGAACTTTTCCATATTAATTTATATGTTGCTGGAATTAGTCATCCACTGAAAATTTTTATGTACACTACTGCTTTTGGAATAAATAGCAGTTAGCTGTAACATGAAGTATGTGAAAATTAGATTTAACTCAATTCTTAACATCTATTGCTACAGAATCTGAGAGTCTTATCAATTCAGAAACCCAATGGTCACTCCTGTCTCTGTGGGAACTTCTCTCTCAGAGCTGTCCATGCTTCTACCCTGATACAATAATCCTGCCACTTCTCACAGCCACCCAAGCAGTGGAAGTACTATTCTTCTCCATCCTCTCAAAGGTAGAGCATTCAGGGCTGTACTAAAGCTTCAACTAAGTCAGTGTAGGAGACAAGAGAGGTCACTTTTTCTTCTGTATCTCAGAGTGAAAACTTGCTATAAGAGATGAAATCTGAGAATGTCCTGGATACAATTTACTTTGTCAATGGTGGTGTTTTTATGAACTCCTTTTGGTCAAAGAAGAAGTACAAATTGCATTTTATTATATAGTAATAGAATTTTTTTTCCACAGAAATAACCAGGCATTGTAAGCTGGAAACTTGTCTCTGCCTAGACTGTAAAGGCATTTAATACAAATGCTTCAAGGTCATGAGAATTTATGAGGGTGTATTCACATCTAAATTGCATAGTTTAAAACTGAGAAGATATCTGTTCATTCTCAGTTTAACATTAATGTGCATGAAAGCGAATCCACATTTTGTCTGTTGCCAAACATCAATTTTACATATAAATACTCTACTTTTAACATGAATAAATCATTAGCAGCAGCACAGGAAAAAAAAAAATTCTTCAATAGAAAGGGAGAACTTCCCCCAAAATTACAAAATTTCACAATTTAAAAAAGTGGCCTTTCTAAGAAACAATAGATGTTTAGAAAGCATCTATTTTGCATAACTATAAGACAAATACAGGATATTGTGATTAACATAAAACATGAAATTAGAGATAATATTAAAATACAATAGACTGAGTGGTTCAGGGAAAAGATGTAAAAAG
Organism: Ictidomys tridecemlineatus; assembly: GCF_052094955.1. Lineage (NCBI taxonomy): Eukaryota > Metazoa > Chordata > Mammalia > Rodentia > Sciuridae > Ictidomys > Ictidomys tridecemlineatus. The sequence continues at coordinate 88,791,372 of NC_135484.1, read as the reverse complement.
AAATTCCAATAAAGACTAAAATGAAAAGTAGCTAATATGGAATATTGGAATTGAGTTCCCAGTAAAATCAGTCTGTTAAAAGGAGAATAGAGTAAGTAAGTGAGTAAGAATATAAAAACTCTGCTTAAGAATTCAGAGAAGGGCTAGGGATGTGGCTCAAGCAGTAATGTGCCAGCCTGGTATATGCAGGGCACTGGGTTCAATTTCAGCACCACATACAAATAAAATAAAGATGTTGTGTTCACCAAAAACTGAAAAATAAATATTAAAAAATTCTCTCTCTCTCTTTCTTTCTCTCTCTCTCTCTTTCTCTCTCTCTCTAAAAAAGAATTCAGAGAAAATAAAATATAAATAAAAGTGACGGTGATGATAAGTAAGGTGGAGAATGTAGACCCTATCCATAAATTATAGGTGCTATTAAAAAACAAATGAGAAAAGAAGAGCAAAATAAATGACCCTTAGTATAATAACAATTAATGATAACAATTATTAATGTTTTAATAAATTGTTTCTATTATTTTCCTAAGAAAATAAGTTTGCAGATCTTTCTAATCAGGGTGTTATAAGAAAAATAAGATTAACCCATGCATAAACTTATCTGGTAATAGATTTTCATTTTGAGAAAAAAAATAGACATAAACTGCTAGTAAATTTTTAAACAGATAAATGAAGAATTTTTATATCTCAGAAAATATGAAGGAACAAAACTGTTCATTAATAAGAAAAAATAACAGAAAATAAAAACATAGACTATATATTAATTTACTAGGTGCTTATTATTTTCTAGGTACTTTACATCTAATATCATTTAACACGTATAAGAACTCCATGAGGTGTTATCATTCCCCTTGGGCACAAAAGATAACTGATTGCCCACCTTTATATCAGCAACAAATGATCAAGACAGCATTTTATTTTATTTTTTTAGAGATTGTAATAAATTTTATTTAATTTATTCCTGCAAATTACATTTAAAGAGATAAAAATTATTTATTTATTTATTTTTGCATTACAATTCTTAATACACCATTATATCAGAATTTATCATATCTCTGATTATATATAAGGTCTGTTGACACCAAATTCACATCTTCATAGATGTATTTTCTATAGTGATGAGGGTCTCCTTTCACCATCCATGCTAGTCAGCATTTAAAACTAAAACAGTGGTTCCAGAAATTGTGCACTTAAGCCACTGTGGAATATCATCTGAAATCATTTTTAAATATCTTAAAAGACTTAAAAATAAGTTATTAACAAATATTAGAATAGATAAGTTTTGATCTTAAAGAAAATAAAACTAGTTTTAATTTCCTAATTAAAAAAAGATTTCTCAGATTGAGATTTAAAAATGCATAAGTGTATGTTTCTAATTTGGTCATGACTTTTTTTGCCATTAGTAACAAAATTTACTTCAACATATGAAATACATTGGCACACTTCATGTCAAAATAAAAGTATATGACTGGTTTCAGATGTCATAAGATCCAGCCATACAAAGGATGCCCAGGAAATATGGCTCTCCATCCTTACCTTTGTTTTTTAGTGTTGACTTGATTCATTGGAAACGTTTCTCTATAGGATGAACAGGATGTGCACACTAGAGATACAGGCTTAAAAATTCTTAGTAATGAATTATTCATAAAGACAGAAAGGACTTTTTTGATTGGCTAAACAACGGCTGTAAATCTTTTTTGAACCAATCACTACAGTCAGAGGTGTGGGATTACAAGTACATTTCTGTGGCAGTAAAGGTAGTGTAAGCAAAGAATAGCACCAATGGTGAAAGAAGGGATGTTCACAGAAGAGAAAGATTCAGGACAAACTAAAACAGTGATAAATGTCCACTATCACTGCTCACAACAGAATCAAAGCAATATACATATTAAAAAAAAGATGAGAAAAATACCTAAAGATAGCATAAACAAAATGAAATTACAATACTAACATTAAAATTTTAAGTAATAAGCACTAATGTAGCAAAAATTTATACTAATGAGTTTAAATATATAATAAAAATATAATAAATATAGATCATTATGAATTGAATATTATTTCAAGAAAATATTAATAGAAAACTATTAAAAATGATGAATTGAGAAAAGGCAATTTGAATATAAAGAGCTAAAAATAAGCAATAATTCTATAATAAATCTAGTAAAAAATATGAAGAAGGAATAAACATAATAATCAATAAGGAAAATATTGATATATTTTTAAATTTCTTATCCTAACATTTCCTTTTTAATTGTCCATATATATTTTATTATATTGGTTATGAACTGAAATATATAAATAAAAGCACTCTAAATTTCCATAACATTAATCATATTGCATATTGACTAGAATAGATTTTAAAAATCCTTTTAAACTAATTGTTGGATCATATTTTTTTAAAAATGTAATTCTTTAGCTTTTTTTCTAGGATTCTATGTGACAAGTGGTAAAATTAATATATTGTTTATGAGGTTTATTATTTTTAAATTAAAAGGAAGTATTATTCATGTTTAAAAATACTGACCAATTCAATAGATGAAAAATAATTTCTTTGAACTTAATCAAATCTACTTTAATCAACTTAACTGTGTGTTTCTAAAACCTCCCCCACCTCAGGTTTCATTCCATATCAGGTCTTCAATATATAGTATGAAGTATGAAGTAATGTACTTCATCATTTGTCTATCAAGGAGATTGATGTTGATTAAAATGTACAATATTTAACTATGGTATGGAGAATGAAGTCTGGCTACAAAGCCCCATTCAAAATGACTATATTCTAGTTGGATTTTCTAGTAATAATTAACATGAGAATAATGGAAAATTTTTAATTAGAGTTATCTTTAAATTTAACATTTCAATTAAAATCTTTACTCTTAGATACTAATTCTATTTTTTTTTTCCTCAGATATATCTAAGTTTGTGAATACAATTAATTTCCTAAATGAGTTTGGCAAACCCTGTTACTACTAGAGGGCAGTAAAGTCTTGTTACATGCCCAGGAGATCACCAGCACAATTAACCCCTTGCAAGCCCACATGGTTTATTACATGATGCAACTTTCAGCTTTATTTTCTGCCAAGTAATAAAGTCTATCTGAACAATTTGGTTCTAATATTTACACTTTAAACACAACCCAATCATTGATCCAGCTCAGTCAATAAACACAGATTAGCAAGGCAACCACCGTAATTAGGTTACAAATCTGTTAAAGTGGAATATTCCTTTTTAAGTAGCAGATAGTAACACTTTTCCTATAAAATTCCCTACTCAAGTTGTTTAGGGATTTTCTTTAAAATGATCATTGAAAGTTATTGCCTTATATAAAAAATGACAAATATCTACTATAAACTCATGTATCCAGCAAACTTTTCAATATTTTAATTATCCATGGGAAATACCCCAAGTAGAATATGAGTACTCTAAGGAACATATGTAAAAAAATGATCTAGTTACCTAGCAACACTTGAAAGAAATAGAGAAGAAACTTTGCATACTGTTCAGCCATTTTTTTAAAAACATTATTCTTGTGCAGCGTATTAGATCAGCGTGCCTTGTGAACAGGATTTTAACAGTCAGGAGATGTGACTGTGTTTAAGATTCCTTTTTCCAGTCACTAGTTCATTGTCAGCAGCAGCTACAGAGCAGCTTTATGTGCATTCAGAGACCGCCAGGAAATTAGTTCTGCATGACTGGGTCAGCACTATAGCCCAGAGAACGAGGATCACCCATTTCCTTAAGCAATTGTTTATTCCTAGTTGTGATAACAATATTAAATATTATAATTCCAGTGTAAAATAATGGTCACGTAATTATACTTCATGTCAAACTTGTCACTCCTAAAAGAGTAAGTCATATAATAGATTTCACACTAAGTTTAAATGTCACTTGCAAGGCTTTTGTTCATTTTTTTGTTGCCTTTCAAAGTGCTTGATAACTGTTGATAGTTTATTTAGTGTGTTCAGATCTAAACTACATGAGGCAGTGAAACACAATGTCAGTGAAAGGAACTCAAGGAAAATGAACACTTAAAACTAGCAACAGCTAAAATTAAACTGATCTTTAAAATCAAGACAAATTTTTTTTTTTTTTTTTTTTACGGTTTTCAAAGGAAAAAAAATAGCATGGCATTAAGATTTTCCTATCTGGACTAATTAGTCAGTGAGTTATATCCCACAGTAAATTAACATTGGTCCCCTGTGCTTCACTACTGCCCCATTTCTGTCCACAATCCATTCTCATACTATCATCCCCAAACTACTTGGTATTTTTGTTCTTTCTTTTAGAAAACAAAATAAAATGTTCTTACACTCAGAATTATACACTAGAAATTGTGTTATAATTAAAATCTAAGTTCTTTATTTAAATTATGTTCCTGCATATTCTTTAAGATTGAGAGTGATAATTTTCTCCATTACTGCACAGTATATGCATGCAGATATAAATCTGCAAACAATCTCTTAGATATTTTGATATAATTCTGAATAAAATATCAAAATATTATGTAAATAGAATCTTGAAATATGCTACATGTATATGAGCACATGGCACACATATATCTTACCTGAATTTCAAGATATAATTAAAGCCTAAGAGTTTGTGAGGAGAGGAGGTTCTAGATATTTTAAGACCAGATTCCTACTTCCTATTTGTTTTCTATATATCCCTATCTATATTATCTATATATCTATTTATCACTATACATCTTTAGATAAACACACACACACACACACACACACACACCTCTTTATAGAGTTTGTATAATTTCAACAAAATCACTAGCAGTTACTTTTTAGACCTGTGAAACTGATACGAAATTATAATCTAGAAAAAGGCTCAGAAATTCAATTCAGTAGACGCATTTGCTCTATGGCTGAAACTTTAGTGTTTTCTTTTCTTTTTTTTCTTTTTTTTTGTTACTGGGGATGGAAATCAGGGACACTTGACTACTGAGCCACATCCCCATCCCTGTTTTACATTTTATTTGGGGATAGGGCCTCACTGAGTTGCTCAGTGCCTCACTTTTGCTGAGGCTGGCTTTGAACTCATGATCCTCCTGCCTCAGCCTCCTGAGTCACTGTGATTACAAGCAAAAGCCACCAGGCCCAGCAAACTGTGCAATTTTCAATGGTGAATATAGAAGTAGACAACACAGTCCTTGTTCTGAATGTTGTACCTTAATCAATATGAAAGTTACAATTTATCAATTATAAGGTTTGGTTGAAAAATGTAAGAACATGACAAGAAAATAATTTGTAAAAATTTTAATAGCTTGGGTAATAGAAAAGAAATTATTCATCATCATATTTTTCAAATTGAACAAATTCTAATTTGTGATGGAATGATGGATTTCCTAATTCAAGAAAATTAAGAGATGTAATCTACTGACACTGTCTAATCAAGAACACTAGCAAAAATATGAGGAATATGGTTTACTATGAACAGTTTGTTGACTCCAATGTCAGAAATGAAGTAGTTGCAGAAATAAATGTTAATTAACATATTAGCCAAGGAAGAAAGCAAATTATTCCTATTAAGATCAGTTATTTAATTTAAGAATAATAAATGACAAAATAGCATGAAGTTATTTTGTACCAATTACAAACTAAGACACTGAGGGAGGTTAGTATGTAACAAAATCAAATAAGGAAATCAGGGTTCAGAAAAGAAGTAAACTCAAATCCAGTGGGATTTTGTAGCCTCTGCTACTTTTGAAATTGCTGAGTTCCAGCTCTTGATTCATGTTTTAGAGGACCTCAAAAGCATTTTCTTAAGTCAATTCGAAACGAATGAAGTTAAATTTTAAATATCTAAAGGGCATCACAATTTTTTAAATTTGTTCGAAAATATTAGCATTACAACATCACAAAGAATATGATTCAGAAAACACCTGACAGGGTAACTACCCAGACATTTGTTAACAATATTCAACTGTGCAAGTAGAAAATTTTACCACAATCACCATTGCATATTTTACCTAGAATAACTTCATATATGCAAAGCTGTTATGTGAAAGTAGGTAGGAAATACTGATTTTCAACTCCTAGCACATAAAAAGTTGCCATGACAAATATCAAGGCTGATATAGAAGTTTTGTCTTGCACAAGTACAATTGTCTGGATAGTGAATGTGAACTGAAATTTGCCTGCCCTTTGTTTTTGAGTATCTAGAGCTCTGTTGGCATGGCAGGAAGAGACACTTCTTATACATGTACAGTTTATTCAATTCTCTGAAGAGTCTATGGAGACCCTAGCCTTAATTTGCCTGTGAAATATTTTGTTTGCACTTGCATGATTCTTTTTGTCATTTATACAACAGAAATAGTAGGCCTTTTATCTAAGATACATCTTTACATGTGTGGTAGACATTTAAAATGAGAGAAGGCATTAATACCTAAGATTGCTAAATATTTTATTTCTCCCTGAAATTTTTTAACAAATTGTTAAAATCTCCATTTATTGAATTTGCCTTTAACACAATTATTTATTTTTTTATTTTACTTATTCATTTCTTTTTTAATGTGATGCTGAAGATTGAATCCAGAGCTTCATGTGTACAAGGCAACTTCTCTACCACTGAGCCACAACCCCAGCCCACAATGATTAATATTTTAAGGAGAAAGAAACATTGTTTTCAATAATAAGTTAATTCTCTTTTATATACTTTAATAAATATAAAAATAAATACTTTAATTTTTATCTTAAAGTTGATGCTTTTAACAATGAAATTCAAATAATATTTCCTTGTCAACTTAAATTAAAAAGAGAGAGAGAGAGTGTGAGAAAGTTTCCAAAGACTAATGGCACTTATTTGGGAATAGCAGAGCAATGCAACAAAAATACAAATGCTGCAGTCAATCATGAGTATATTCCAAAATACTGAGGTGAGAAAAGTTTTTAAAGACAAAAAGGAGAAGGATTACCTCGGATTTTTTGGAACAATAACTTTTGATCATAATGATCATGTTACTCTTAAATTTGAACTGATCATTGTTGGGCAAATGTCCTTCAAGTTGTTTCTGTATAAAGCTATGATGTCCTATATTCAAGCTGTGTGTGTGTGTGTGTGTGTGTGTGTGTGTGTGTGTGTGTTTTGTTTTGTTTGGTACTGAGGAGTGAACCCTGGGGTGCTCAAACACTGAACCACATCCCCAGCCCATTTTTATATTTATTTAGAGACAGGGTCTTGCTGAGTTGCTAAATGCTCTCTAAGTTGCTGAGGTTGGTTTGAACTCACAATTTTCCTGCCTCAGTCTCCCAAGCCTCTGGGATAACAGGCATGGCCACCATACTGGGCTCAATCTGTGTGTTTTGTATTTCTTTCTTTACCACTTTCCAGCTGTGTGTTCTTTTTCCCTTACAGTTACTCCATTTTGATTCTGACAACTTTCATTTCCTTTCACAGCATCTATATTTTCAATGGAAGAGTTGTAAGTTACAAGGGAAGCCTACTCCTGATATAAAAGACACAGAGACAAACCCACATAAATGCAGTTATCTCATACTAGGCAAAGGCACCATAGACATACATTGGAGAAAGGTAGCCTCTTCAACAAATGGTACTAAGAAAACTGGAAATTCTTATGCAGCAAAATGAAAGTAGACTCTTTTCTCTCAACCTGTATAAAATTGAACTCAAAGTGTATAAAAGACTTAGACACTAGACCAGAAACTGTCTGTCTACTAGAAGAACAAATGAGTCCAACACTCCATTATGTTGGCTTAGGAACCAACTTCCTCAATAAGACTCCTAAAGCACAAGAAAGTCAAGAATCAATAAATGGGATGGTATCAAACTAAACAACTTTTTCCCAGCAAAGGAAACAATCGAAATCGTGCAGAAAGACACTACAGAACTGGAGAAAATCATTGCCACTTGCATTTATCTCCTTGATATATAAAGAACTCAAAAAAACTTAACTCCAAAAAAACAATTAACCCAATTAATAAATGGGCAAAGGAACTGAACATACACCTCATAGAAAAAGCAATATACAAATGGTCAACAAATATATGAAAAAGTGTTCAACATATCTAGCAATTACAGAAATGCTAATTAAAACTACACTTAGATTTCATCTCACCCCAGTCAAAATGGCAATTATCAAGAAATATAATTGTGGGGAAAAGAGTACACTCAAAAATTTCTGTTGAGTTTGCGAATTGGTGCAACCACTCTGGAAAGCACTATGGAGATTCCTCAGAAAACTTGTGATGGAACCACAATTTGACCTAGTTTTCCCACACCTTGCTATATACCAAAGGATGTAAAAACAGCATACTACAATGATGTAGCCACATCAATGTTTATAGCAGCTTAATTCTTACTAGCGAGGCTGGGGATGTGGCTTAAGCCGTAGCGCACTCACCTGGCATGCGAGCGGCCTGGGTTCCATCCTCAGCACCACATACAAACCAAGATGTTGTGTCCGCTGAAAACTAAAAATTAAATATTAAAAAATTCTCTCTCTCTCTCTCTCTCTCTCTCACACTCTCTCTCTCTCTCTCTCTCTCTCTCTCTCTCTCTCTCTTAAAAAAAAGATTCTTACTAGCTAAGATATTAAACCACCCTAGGTGTCCTACAACAAATGAATGGATAAAGAGTATGAAATATATACACAATGGAATATTACTCAGCCACAATAATGGATGACATTATGATATTTACCAGAAAATGGATGGATCTGGAGACTATTATGATAAGCAAAATAAGCCAATCCCCAGGAAACAAAGGTCATATGTTCTCTCTGATATGTGGATGCTAACACAAAATGAGAGTTCATGGTATTAGACAAAGAATAAAGGGAAAGAAGGGGGGAAATTGAAAAGACACTGGAATATTTCTGGCATAAATTTTCTATGTACATATATGAATGTATCACAATAAATCACTACATTATGTACAATCACAAGACTGAGATCCTAATTAGATAAGTTGTACTCCATGTTTGTATACATAAGTTAAATTATACTCTATTGTCATGTTTAAATAAAAGAGGGGGAAAAATTCTAGAGCTCTGCCTGAGAATGTAAAGATTTAGGAGAATATAAGTTGGGAATTGTATTGAAGAAAGAAAGAATAAATGCCGCAAGAAGTGTATTGCAAGTATGAGTATATATTTAAGAGTTGAGATGATTAAATAAAAATTATGAAATTAAGAAATGAAAAAAATAAAGGCAAGGAAAGTCACCTTCGCCTACACAACTAGATAAAATCCACTTTCTCACTTATATGTCATTTATGTATAATTTTGCTTCATCTCTTCTCATGCCTTTCTAACAACATCTCTCCCTCCCAGCAAGGCTTAGAAGATAATGGGTCAGTGTTGTGTCCTGATCCCAGCATGCTTAGCTTTGAGGCTTTCACAAAAACAAAGTGCACATCCAAGGCCTCACTCATACAGGTCTTGAAATCTCTTGTAGCAGGAACTGTTACTAGGCAACTCCTTGTTAGCTATTGCTTCTTTACCCTAACTTAATCATTGGAGCTAGCCCATGACTTTCTTCACTGGGTGGGAGAAGGAATTCCAAAAAGATTGTTTATGAAACAATGAGAATTCACAGCTACCAAATTTACATGACCTAAGATGACTAGGATACTTAGTGTTTCTCAAAGACCTTTTTTTTTTTTGTACTTAAATCATTTCTGTGGCCATTTGAGTTTGTTGTAAATTGCACGATAAAGTACTCCCTGCAAACTAGCAATGATGCATTATTTGCAGTTTCATTTCCAATACTGAAAATGGATGATTTCTTTGGGGAACATTTGCAAATACAGCAAATAATAAATGAGTACATTTTTTAAGACTTCTAAATAAATCAGGACTCCTTGATCACTGCAGACTTCAAGAAAGAAAATAGAGAGTATATTAATTTTATTAACTTTATGCATAAAAATTATCCAAATATTCAAGAGCCATTTTAAAATTTTTGACACTGTGTGGAAATGTCATTTGATTAATGAAAAATTAGTAGATACAATTATGGAATTTACATATTTATAGAATTAACTTTTGCTTCATTTTTTACATATGCACATAATGAGGAGTTTTATGGACAAATATTTACTTGCTTGATTTATGTTCATAAATATATTAAAAATTAAAAATTTGATTTCATAGACTTGTGACAAGAGCAGAGACCAATAATATAAAGCTTAAAAACTAAAGTGAGACTTGCATTAGATTTTCAAGTGTATAAATTTCTAAAAATTGAGTAGCCTAGTCAGTCATGTTGTTTATTCATATTTTCTTTTTTAAATTTTTAAATTCTAATTTGTTGTATATGGCAGCAGAATGCATTAAAGTTCGTATTACACTAATAGAGTACATTTTCTCATATCTTTGGTTGTATACAAAGTATACTCACACCATTGTTGTCTTCATACATACACTTAAGGAAATGATGTCCATCTCATTCTAGCATCTTTTTTGCACCCCTTACCCCCTCTCTTCCCCTCCCTTTTCCCTATCTAGACCATCTAATCTTCACATGTTTTCCCTCCCAACACCACTATGAATCAGCCTCCTTATATCAGCAAAAAACATTTGGCATTTGGTTGTTTGGGATTGGATATCTTCACTTAGCATTATTTTCTCTAACTCCATGCATTTACATGCAAATGTTGTGATTTTATCCTCTTTTATTGCTGGGTAATATTCCATTGTGCATAAATAACACATTTTCTTTATTAATTTATCTACAAAAGGGCATCTAGTTTAGTTCCACAGTTTAGCTATTGTGAATTTTGTTGTTATAAATATTGATGTGATTGTGTCACTGTAGTATGCTGTTTTTAAGTATTTGAGTATAAACCAAGGAGTGGGATAGCTTGGTCAAATAGTGGTTCTATTCTCAATTTTCCAAGAAATCTCCATACTGCTTTCCATATTGGCTGCACCAATTTGCAGTCCCACCAGCAATGTATGAGTGTGCCTTTTCCCCCACATCCTCACCAACACTTATTGTTGTTTGTATTCTTAATAGCTGCCATTCTGACTGGAGTGAGATAAAATCCTAGAGTGGTTTTGATTTGCATTTTGCTAATAGCTAGAATGTTGAACATTTTTCATATATTTGTTGACTGATTGTATATCACTTTCTTAGAAATATCTGTTCAGTTCCTTGGTCCATTTCTTGATTGCATCATTTGTTATTTTGGTATTTAGCTTTTTGAGTTTTTTACATAACCTAGAGACTAATGCTCTATCTGATGTGCAAATGGAAAAAAAATTGTTTATAAGTTGTAGGCTCACTATTCACCTCACTGGTTATTTCTTTTGCTGAGAACAAGCTTTTTAGTTTGAATACATCCCATTTATTAATTCCTGAGTTTAATTCTTGCACTATAGGAGTGTTATTAAGGAAGTTGGGGCCCATTCCAATATCATGAAGATTGGGGCCTACTTTTTTGTCTATTAGACACACAGTCTCTGGTTTAATTCCTAGGTCATTGATCCACTTTGAGTTGGATTTTGTGCATGGTGAGAGATAGAGTTTTAATTTCATTTTGTGATTTCCAGTTTTCCCAGCACAATTTGTTGAAGAGGCTATATTTTCTCCAATGCAGATTTTTCGCTTCTTTCTCTAATATAAGATAACTGTAATTAAGTGGGTTAGTCTCTGTGTCCTCTATTCTGTACTATTGGTCTACTAGTTTATGTGGTGCCAATACCATGCTGTTTTTGTTACTATTTTTCTGTAGTATATTTTAAGGTCTGGGACAGTGATGCCACCTGCTTCACTTTTCTTGCTAAGGATTGCTTTAGCTATTCTGGGTCTCTTATTTTTCCAGATGAATTTCATGACTAATTTCATTTTGCTTTTTCATAACTGCTTTTTCTATTTCTATGAGGAATGTCATTGGGATTTTAATTGGAATTGCATTAAATCTGTATAGTGCTTTTGGTAGTATGGTCATTTTAACAATATTAATTCTGTCTATCCAAGAACAAGGGAGATCTTTCTATCTTCTAAGGTCTTTTTAAATTTCTTTATTTAGTGTTCTGCAGTTTTCATGATAGAGGTCTTTCTCTTCTTTTGTTAGGTTGATTCCCAAGAATTTTAAATATTTTTAGGCTATCATAAATGGTGTAGTTTTCCTTGTTTCCCTTTCAGAGGATTTGTCCCAGATACACAGAAATGCCTTGAATTTATGGATGTTGATGTTTGTTTTCTTCTACTTTGCAGAATTCATTTACTAGTTGTAGAAATTTTCTGGTGGAGTTTTTGGGGTCTCTAGTTATAGAATCATATTGTTGTCAAATACTGCTAATTTGAGTTCTTCTTTTCCTATCTGTATCCCTTTAATTTCTTTCCTCTGTCTAAATGCTCTGGCCAGTATTTCAAGAACTATGTTAAATAGAAGTGGTGACAGAGGGCATCCCTGTCTTGTTCTAGTTTTTAGAGGGAATGGTTTCATTTTTCTCCATTTAGAATTATGTTGGCCTGGGGTTTAGCATAGATAGCTTTTACAAAGTTGAGGTATGTTCCTGTTATCCCTAGTTTTTCTAGTTTCTTGAACATGAAAGGGTGCTATATTTTGTCAAATGCTTTTTCTGCATCTATTGAGATGATCATATGATTCTTTTCTTTAAGTCTATTGATATGATGAATTACATTTATTGATTTCTGTATGTTGAACCACACTTGCATCCCTGGGATGAATACCCACTTGATCATGATGCACTAACTTTTTGATACGTTTTTGTATGTGATTTGCCATAATTTTATTGAGAATTTTTGCATCTATGTCCATTAGAGATATTGGTCTGAAGTTTTCTTTCTTTGATGTGTCTTTGTCTGGTTTTTAGATCAGGGTGACATTGGCCTCATAGAATGAGTTTGGAAGTGTTCCCTCTTTTTCTATTCCCTGAAATAAATTGAAGAGTATTGGTATTAGTTCTTCTTTAAAGGTCTTATAGAACTTGGCTGTGTACCCATCCAGTCCTAGTCTTTTCTTGGTTGGTAGGCTTCGACAGCATCCTTTATTTTCTTGCTTGAAGCTGATCTGTTTAAATTGTGATTATCATCCTAATTCAATTTGGGCAAATCATATGACTCTAAAAATTTGTCAATGACTTTGATATTTTCTATTTTATAGGAGTACAAGTTTTCAAAATGATTTCTATTTATCTTCTATATTTCTGTAGCATCTGTTTTGATATTTCCTTTTGAGTTTTCTCTCTTCTCTTCATTAGCAGGGCAAATTGTTTGCCAATTTTATTTATTTTTTCAAAGAACCAACTTTTTTGTTCTGTCAATTTTAAAAATTGTTTCTTTTGTTTCAATTTCATTGATTTCAGCTCCTCTGATTTTAATTATTTCCTTTTTTCTACTGCTTTCGGTGTTGATTTGTTTTTCTTTTCCTAGGGCTTTGAGATAAATTGTCAGGTCATTTATTTGTTGACTTTTTCTTCTTTTAAGGAATGAACTCCATGCAATGAACTTTCCTCTTAGTACTGCCTTCCTAGTGTCTCAGAGATTTTGATATGTTGTATCAGTGTTCTCATTTACCACTAAGATAATCTACTCTTTTATGTCTTTTGCAACCATTTTTCATTCAATAGCATATTATTTAGTCTGCAGGTGTTGGAATAGCTTCTATTTTCTGTTTTATAATTGATTTCTAATTTCATTCCATGATGATATGATAGAATGCATGGTAGTATCTCTACTTTTTTTGTATTTGCTAAGAGTAACTTTGTGGCATAACATATGGTCTATTTTAGAGAAGGATCCATGTGCAGTTGAGAAGAAAGTTTATTGATTCATTGAAGAATGAAATATTTTATATATGTCAGTTAAGTCTAAGTTATTGTTTGTATAATTGAGATCCACAATTTCTTTGTTCAACTTTTGTTTGGATGATCTTTCCAGTGGTGAAAGAGGTATGCTAAAGTCACTAAGAATTATTGTATTGTTGTCTATTTAACTCTTGAGCCCAAGAAGACTATGTTTGATGAATGTTGACAGTCCATTATTTTGGGCATATAAATTTATTATTGCTAGTCTTGTTGATTAATTGCTTCCTTAAGCAGAATGAAATATTCTTCTTTATCCCTTTTGATTAACTTTGGCTTGGTGTTTACTTTATTTGATTTGAGGTGAAAACCCCTGCTTGCTTCTGCCATCCATGTGAGTGGTATGATTTTTCTCAACCTTTCACCTTCAGTCTGTAGTTGTATTTTCCTATGAGATGCAACATATTTTGGGGTCTTTTATTTAAAATCCAACCTGCCAGTCTATGTCTTTTGATTGGTGAGTTTAGGCCATTAACATTCAGGGTTATTATTGAGACATGATTTGTATTTCTAGACATTTTTTTGTTTATTTTGTATTTAACTTGACTTGGTTTGTCCTTTGATTCATTTTTCCTTTAGTGTAATACCTCCCTGTGCTGATTTTCATTGTTGTTTTTTAATTCTTCTTCATAGAATATTTTGCCAAGGATGTTCTGTAGCGCAGGCTTTCGAGTTGTAAATTCTTTTAACTTATGTTTATCACAAAAGGTTTTAATTTCATCATCAAATCTAAAGCTAAATTTTGTTGGACATAAGATTTTTCACTGGCATCCATTTTCTTTCAGAGCTTGATTTATGTTGTTCCAGGATCTTTTAGCTTTCAGAATCTGGGTTTTAAAATGTGCAGATATGTTAATTGCTTTCCCCCTAATATGTAATCTGATTCCGTTCTCTCATGGCTTTTAACATTCTATCCTTATTCTGTATGTTATGAATTTTCATTATAATGTACTTTGATGTGGATCTGTTGTGATTTTGTACATTTGGCATCCTGTAAGCCTCTTACATTTGGTTTTACAATTAATTCTTCATCTTTGGAAAATTTTCTGATATTATTTCTTTGAATAGATTGCTCATTCCTTTGGTTTGGATCTCTATTCTTTCCTCTATCCCAATAACTTTAAATTTGGTCTTTTTATGCTATCCCATATTTCTCATATATTCTGCTCATGGTTTCTTACCATTTTCATTGTGTTGTACACATTCTTTTCAAGATTATATATTTTTTCTTCATTGTCTGAGGTCCTGTCTTCCAAGTGGTCTAATCTGTTGGTGATGTTTTTAATTGAACTTTTAATTTGGTTTATTGTTTCTTTCATTTCAAGTATTTCTGTTCCTTTTTAAAACCTCTATCTCCCTATTGACATAATCTTTTGCTTCCTGTATTTGTTTATGTAGCTTTTTGACAAAATGAACTTTTGCTGCCTGTCTTTGCTCTCATATATCATCTTTTAATTTGCAGAACATTTTAATTATGTACATCATGAACTCCTTCTGTCATATCTTCTGCTGTTTTGGTCATTGATTCTAAAATAATGTGATGTCTTGATTTGTTTGAGGAATTTTCTTCCCTTGTCTTTTCATATTACTTGGGTCTTCCCTTTCTAGCACCATGGATTCTAAAGTGTCACAGATTTTACCCTATAGGCTTATTTTGCACCTGTAGAAATTCAATACCTCTCTTTTGAGGTGAAGAAAAATGTTATCAGATTCTAATATAAACAAAGTAAACCCTAAAAAACAAATTTTTGCTAATAAGACATTTACAGTTTTTTCACAATGTACAGAAATGTTGAATTCAATTATTATCTACAATATACTCAGTAGTTTGTAAAAGGGTTTCTGATAGTAGACAAAGAAATGGGGATGAGAAGTAGGATGGTATGCTGATGAGGATATAGAGTTGTTAGACCTTAGATGTATGAAAGAGAAATCTAAAGAGGAAGATTAGTAGCAGGACAAAGGAGAGGAAGTAACTTTGGATAGAAAATTAAATGGGAAGACAGTAAATTACATAAAACAAACACAGATATATATTGATAAAAATAAAAATGTTAAAATCGCAGAAATTGATGGGAAAAAGAAAAAAAAAGATTTTAAAAATTAAAAAAGAATAAAAAGAATGTACAACAAAATGTAATGTACTATTCAGATGTCCCAGACCTCAAAATCCTAATTCATGCAAAGTACTTGGTTTCACATATGTTAGGGATATGAGGGTGGAAGAAAGGAGAGGAAGAGCTGGGAGGAGAGAGAGAGAGAGAGAGAGAGAGAGAGAGAGAGAGAGAGAGAGAGAGAAAGAGAGAGAGAGAGAGGGAGGGAGGGGATATCTTGGAGGAAGACACAGGGCTTTTTTTGTTGGTTATCAGTATCTTTCTTGCTTCCCTGCTCATCCAATATGTGGGGTCATCTGTTGTTAGCTGGTATCTCCACCCTCAAGATGGTGAAGGAAATCAGGGTGTCACTGTGCCAGGATAGCACCTGCTAGGGAGAGTGGGAAGTTAGAAACTGGGTACCTGGAAGATGGTGATGAAGGTGACTCAAGATGGAGGTTCCTGCTTTCAGTGGCAGGGTGTGTGGTCAGGTGGAGGAAGCCTGGTGATGGTATTAGACAGTGAGTTCAGCACTGAACTTTGAGGCTTGTAGTGTTGGCTGACTTTAATGCCTGTGTGAAGTTCATGGTTGCAGGCAGGCTACTGCATGTAGGGGATTATGTCAGCTGCTGCAGAGTCCCAAGATGGCAGCGACCAGGGTATCCCCCACGTTGGTAGATGGGGATCCACACAGGAGTAGTTGCCAGAGTTCCTACTCATGGGAAGCTGCCCGGTGTCCTCCATTGGAGCGGCGTCCATGATTTCTGCTCAAGTGGATGGCCAAATGTTCTTCATGGGTGCTGCTGCCATCACAAATGGTCTCACTCCTGCAAATAGTACTCCTGCGTGAGTGAGTAGTTAGGAGACCTACTCTGATGCTGAGGCCTGGAGCCCTGAATGGGCACCATGCTTCCTGCATGAAGTGGGAGGGGGGTGATGGGAAGGCAGGAAAATCACTCACAGAGAAGCCATATTCTCACAACTTGAACCTCAGTTCACAAAGCAAGGCAGAATGCCACCACCCTCTGGATCACCATCTTGGAAGCCCTGTTTATTCATGTTCTCTAAAATTAGAGACCCTTAACAGTATCAGGATCATACCATTATTCTTCTATTTTTTAAGTTTTTAAGAGCTTAAGATTAAAACTTTTTTCTTTCCACAGTAGAATCTTAACACTTCATTTGGAAGATTCTGTAGGTTTCCAATCATTATCTCAAAAAAAAAAATCTATGGAAATAATGTCTTGCTTTGTCTTTAGTAAGTGCATGAATGGACATTTGCTACATCTATAACCTTTAAAAATAATGGTATGAATCTGCTCCAAACCTGGCAGGAAAAATAAAGATCCCATTTTAATTCTTATTTCTTGATGTTTGAAAATCATATACTTTTTCTAATAGAGAGTGAAACAGTCCCCGAGAGACCATTCTTTACTTTTCACTCAAAAGAAGAATTTTAAAATATTACATAGTAAAAAAAAACCTTACTAACCAAATAAATAGCTTCCATGCAATGTTGTTAAAGTTGAAATACTGGGTTGTCACACACAAATCAAAGAATTTTTATTCCTATCATAAAACTTACAGAGAATGATTATAACAGCAATAGCCTATGCAACATAAGAAATCCCACTTACTAAGCACTATGTAAAGTGCATTAGAAATATGTCAGCATCTTCACAGAAACCAGCAACATTGATATCCCTAATGTATATTCATTGTAGATTGTATTCAAAGTCAGTCTGGCAATAGTAATGCCATCTTATTAGCCTTCAGGACACTGAAGTCATCATGGTCCCTGAAAATGGCTACAAAGGATTTTTTTAAAGTCAAAAAGGCCAAGAATCTTGCTCTGGATTGAGTTTGAATTAGGCAATGACTTCAAATCACATTTTGCCTCATTGTATTTTTTGTTCCTCTTGAAACAAGTATGATGATTTGCATGGACTGATTCCTTATGGAACAATAAATTGTCACTTTTTATTGCAAAGTACTTGATGTACAAGTGTTTGAATCATTTTTCCTTTGTGAGAGGTCAGTAGAAGAGAACTTAGATGGTAAACTCCACAGGGTATATTTTCTGCAAATTCAGGGAAAGTCTGATATTTTTTTCCTCAATCTAGCAATTACAGTGCAATGCCTTATTGTCAAATTACTATATCCAATGATTGTGATATTTCTTCTTGTTTTCAAACAGCCACATTTTATTTTTAAGTACTTCCTTCTAAGAACTTTACAGAGAGTTGTAATGTTGATGCTCTAACTACCATTTTAATCTCTCATGAGGTTGATTGAAGAAACATGTTGTATCCATCAAAAACTGCAGACTAGCAGAACACGCAGATCGTATTTTAAGGACCCAGAAAGATTAAAAATGAATGGAGATACATCACTATTTCCACTATTTCCACAAAGCCATTTCAATTTATCCTTATAACACTAACTTTCAGAGTTAAAAATGTAAAGTTATTGAATAGTCAGAATAAATGATAAAAAGACCGTTAGTTAAAAAAAAGAAATATGCACTTTGATGAAACTAAATCTTATTATGAGATAAGAAAGAATAAATCAAAAAATGCTAAGTGGCAAGTGGAACCAGTGAAGACCACACCCCCTCAAAATGGAAGAATCAATAAAAAATAAAAGATTAAGACTTCTGAAATATGGATAAATTAACACCCAGAACATTCAGAACACTACCCCATTTTTGTATCAAAGTCCAAAATCAAAATGTAAGTGAAAAAACAAACATCCTGGGAGTTTGTTGGGTTGCTTAGAAACCTTTTTATGAAGTTTACATGTATCAGCTGTTATTTTCAGGTATATTGAGAGAATAAACAATTATTTGGGCCAGAAATATTTTGGAAATCAATTATGCAATACTAGTAAAATGTTACTGTGCATAATAATTAGAAGGGTGTATTTTCAACTGAAGTAAGTATAGATTTGAATCTTGGCTTTAACTTAATCTTTCTAAAACCGAGTTTTCTCTATTAAAATAGAGATGATAATATTTACCTTCTAGGTGATGCTGTTGATTAAATGATCAAATCTAAAGTCATAGCACAAAGGAATAATGAAGAAAAGTTAGTATGCTTTGCCACCTTGCTTCCAGTAGTATAGCCAATTCACTTCCTCATCCAATTTTTCTTCCTCGTTCAATTTCCTGGAGTTTTGAATCAGTGATAGAACACTTTGATGGCGTGTTTGAGGCCCTGGGTTTGATCCTCAGCACCACATATAAATAAATAAAACAAAAATATTCACTGACAACAACAACAACAAAAATATTTTTTTAAAAATTCCCTTTGGTAGGACATCAACTGTCATTCAGTTCTTTCATAATGACTTCACTGTTGATAGATCTATACAGGAAAAACAAAAGTGGTCTGGGTAGAAGTTTTAAAATGAGTGGACTCAAGTTGTCTTGAGTCACTAGTAAACATTAAAAATCCACAGAAATCTACCAGTACAACTAAATATGAGCAGGAGAGATTGTCTGCATGTGAATGCAGACAGCAATGTCAAAAGAGTTTTGAGAAGCAGCTGAACAGGCAATGTGTTGAGAAGTGAAATAAGTAGCAGTGATATAAATGAAAGTAGATCAAAAAAGATGGGAATAAACGGTGTAGGATTTTGGAAACAAAGTTAGGGATAAATGTCTTATGTTATGTGTTTACGTTTAAAGCTGTTTGGTTTTTTAGAGCGGTTATAGGTTCACAGCAAAACTGAGAGAAAAGTACAGAGATTTCCCACATACTCCCTTCCTTCAGATAAGCATAGCTTCTCCCCTCATCAACATCCCCCTCCAGCATCGCACATCTGTTATGACTAATGGACCTACACTGATGGATTACAATCACACAAAGTGTATCATTTCCATTACAGTTAATTCTTGATATAATATTAATATGGCTATTTTTGTTTTCTTTTGACTTTAATTTTCATAAAACATTTTTTTTCTTCCCTTTACCTACAGTCCTTTTGTGTCTTTATAGGTGAAGTGAGTTTCTTTTAAGTAACATACAGTTGGACCCTGAATTGTTTTTATGTTTATTATTATTATTATGTATGCTTTTTGTTGCTCTATATCCTTTAATTATAGAATTTAATTCATTTACATTCATGTTAATTATTGATATGATACATTTTACTCCAGACATTACCTAACTTGTTTTCTAGTTATGTTATCATTCCTTCTTCTCTCTCTCTCTCTCTCTCTTATGGTCTTATTTGTTGGTTAAGTGAATTACTTTTGTTATGTGTTCCGATCCCTTGCTTATTATTTTTGGTTTATGAGTTGTAGATTTTTTGTGATTACCATGAAGCTTAATTAATGTTGCATTAATGTCTTTCTTTAAATTTGAAGAACATCATTCATCATTCCTTATAAAATAGATCTGGGGAGATATAGTTTATTAGTTTGTTGTTGTTGTTTTGTTTCTTTTGGCCCACAAAAATATCCCTCCTCATTTCCAAGAATAGATTTGCTGGAGATAGTGTTTTGATTGAGAGTTTTCTTCCTTAAGTATATTAAATTCCATGCCACTCTCTCCTGCTTGGGCTGTAGGTTTCTGCCCAAATGTCAGCTGTTAAACAACTTGTGGCACCCCAATGTGTTGTTTCAGAATCTTCTCTATATTTTGAACTTATTATACCTTGGTAATAAGATGTCTCAGCATAGACTTGATTGGGTTAAATTTGACTGGTGACTTGATCTTCCCAAACCTTGATATTTTTATCCTTTTTTAGATTTGTTAAGTATTCTGTTATTATACATCTGAATAAGTTTTCTAACTCTTTGGCATCCTTAATTCCTTCTTGAACACCAGTAACCTGAATAATTGCCCTATTAATACTCTCCTAGTGTTCCCAATCCTCTCCCTGGTTCAGGGTCAGCCCAGATGGCTCATCCACAGTTAATGGTTTATGATCAGACACTATAATATTCTACCCAGCTCTGGGCAGAGCAACTATGGTTTGACCAGTCCCCAGCTTCTACTGCACACCTGTAATTACCAAAGCTGTCAAGTTGTGTCATTACCTTGAACTCATAGTACACAAAGACCAACATAATACTATGTTGGGACCAACCTACACATCTATGGGCTGCATATTGCAGATAGGCTCCTATCCCAAGCCTGCTGCAATCAGCCTCATATGAGGCTATCTGGAATAAAAGTCTGATGGACTAGGGCTGCATACATGTCGTCCCCTGGCACTGGAGCAATTCCAGGGACTGCATCCACAGGTAGTTTTTGGAAGAGGGACCTTTAGTTTCTATGCAATGTTAGCTTTCATTAGTGCAACACTGAGTTCTAAGGAAAATTCTTATGATTATTACTTTGTCCTGTCCCCAGCAAATGTGGTATTACTCCCCAATGTCATAAGTTAAGTTGGATCATACCTCAGTCTCACAGCTTCAAGGGTCTGCGCAGGTTTAGAAATACACTAAGGATGACACCATAGCCTACAGTGATCAGGCTGAAACACAAGTGTGATCTATGGGAACACAGGTCTCTACCTGGTACTAAGGAAGTCTCAGAGTCCTATCTGTGGACACTGTCCTGCTACGAGCTATGATGTCAATGTTTGAGGGATGAATGGTTGAGAGAACCCTTTGTCACCTAGACTGAAGCTATGTTAAGTTCCACCTTAGTCTCTCAGCGACAGGGCCTGCACAGTCTCAGAAGGCAGGTGGGTGTGCCCTGGGACAGCTCCAAGGCTGAAACTGCTGCAGTCAAAACTTGGGGCTGATCCACAGATTTACAGGTTTCTGCTAGGTGCCAGAACTGGTCTAGAAGCTCTGTTTGTGAGTTGTGACCTATGTAGGGGGTCTATGTTTCCTATTAGGTTCTTGGTTTTACCACAATGGATCCAACATTGTGCTAAAAAAAAAAAAAAAAAAAAAAAAAAACCCTATGCTAGCTTTGTGTCCTGTTGCCCAGTGGTAGAATCCTGCTCTATCCTGGATGAGAGGAGGTAGAAGCAGTCTCTTTGCTGCCATTTATACCGGAATTCCAGGAGCTGCATCCACAGCTATAAGCCCAGAGGTAGGGCTTTGCTCACCTCTGAGTTTTAACTGTGGCAAGTTTGCTGCTGGCTTTTCAATCCAAACATTGGGCTTAATTTTCTCTTCCTCCCACAAAGTGGGATTTTCCTCTCTCCATACTGGGCTGCTTAGAGTTAAAGTAGAAATAATGTGGGAAATTATTTTCTATCTCTCTTCTTCAATGTGTCTTTTAATTTTTATATACATAAATCCATTAGTACTGTCTTCCACCTAATTTCCTTTTTGTGCTTGTAGTTTGGTGAAGCTGTTCAACTTGGAATGTCTGAGGGCAGAGATTGTCAGAGCATATTACTCAGTCACTATGTTGCTGTGCCCCCAAGATTTTTTACAGTTTAATACTTCATCCGTTTTTTTAACTGAATAATCCCATTATCTGGATGTTGCACAGTTTATTTATCTATGGAAGGAGATCATGTTTGTTTCCATGTTTTGATAATTATGACTAAAGCTGCTATGAAAATGTGTGTGCAAGTTTTTGTGTGGAAGTTTACTTTCATTTTTTTTTTTGGAGTTTATTTTCATGTACTTTGGGTAAATACCAAAAAAAACACTATTTATTAATCATATGGTAAGTGTATGTTTAGTGAAGAAACTGTCAAACTATCTTCCAAAGTGTCTGTACCATTTTTCATTCCCAAAACAATGAATGAGTTTTCCTTGCCACATATCACAACCAATATTTGATGTTGTCAGTATCTTAGAGTTTGGTCTTCTAGTAGATTTGTAGTGATTTCTCATTGCACTTTTAATTTTCATTTCTCAGGACATTCCTTTCACAGATCATGCCTTTGGTGTTGAACCGTAAGTAAAACTCATTGTCATATGCAAGGTCATCTAGGTTTTCTATCATGCTATCTTCTAGGAGTATTACTGATTTGCATTTTCCATTTTGCTCTATTTCACATGTGATCAATTTTGAGTTCGTTTTTGTGAAAGGTGTGAGATCTTTATATATTTTTTTTCATTTCATGTACAAGTCCATTCATTACAGTACAATTTGTTGAAAATACCATCTTTACACTACTGTATTACCTTTGCTCTATTGTCAAAATCATTTAGGGCTGGGGTTGTAGCTCAGCAGTAGAATGCTTGCCTAGCACCTGTGAGGCATTGGGTTTAATTCACAGCACCACATAAAAATAAATAAATGAAATATTGTGATCATATACAACTAAAAATACTTTTTAAAAAGATTATATAAGTAAATTTGTTTGGGTCTATTTCTAGACACTTTATTGAAGAAAAGATTGCCTTTTCAACAAATGGTGCTGGGAAAACTGGAAATCCATAGGAAACAAAATGAAATTAAACCCCTATCTTTCACCTTGCACAAAACTCAACTCAAAGTGGATCAAGGACTTAGGAATTAAACCAGAGATACTATGTCTAATAGAAGAAAAAGGAGGCTCAAGTCTCCATTGTATCATATTAGGCCACTACTTTTTTTAATAACACACCTATAGCACAACAATTAAAATCAAGAATTAATAAATGGGATGGATTCAAATGAAAAAGCTTCTCAGCAAAAGAAAAAATCAGTGAGGTGTACAGAGAGCCTACAGCTTGGGAGCATTTTTTTTCCCATTTGCACATCAGATAGAGCACTAATCTCCAGGATATATAAAGAACTCAAAAAGCTAAACACCAAAGAAACAAATAATGCAATCAATAAATGGACCAAAAAACCTGAACAGACACTTCTCAGAAGGTGATATACAATCAATCAACAAATACATGAAAAAATGTTCATCATCATAGCAATCAGAAAAATGCAAATCAAAACCACTCTAAGATATCATCTCACTCCAGTCAGAATGACAGAATATAAACAACAATAAGTGTTGGTGAAGATGTGGGGGAAAAGGCACACTCATACATTGCTGGTGGGACTGCAAAACAGTGCAGCCAATCTGGAAAACAATATGGAGATTCCTTGGAAAATTAGGAATGGAACCAACATTTGACCCAGCTATCCCACTTCTCAGTCTCTAGCCAAAGATAACCAAAGATCTTAAAAACAGCATACTACAGTGACACAGCCACATCAATGTTTATTGCAGCACAATTCACAATAGCTAAACTCTGGAACCAACCTAGATGCCCATCAGTAGATGAATGAATAAAGAAAATGTGTTATTTATACACAATGGAATATTAATCAACAATAAAAGAGATTAAAATCATGGCATTTGCAGGTAAATGCATGGAGTTGGAGAATATAATGCCAAGTGGAGTTAGCCAATCTCATAAAAAAACAAATGCCAAATGTTTTCTCTGATATAAGGAGGCTAATTCATAGTGGGGTTGGGAGGGGGAGCATGGAAAGATTAGATGAACTCTAAATATGGCAAAGGAGGGGGAAGGAAGGGGGAAAGGAGGTAAAAGATGGTGGAATGAGATGGATATCATTTTCTTAAGTACATGTGTGAAGACACAAATGGTGTGAATATACTTTGTATACAACCAGAGATATGAAAAATTGTGCTCTATATGTATAATATGAATTGTAATGCATTCTGCTGTCACATATAAAAATTAGGAAAAAAATTTAAAGATTATTTAATTAAATTTATGTGGATCTATTTCTGGGTGCTTTATTCTGATCAATTAATTAATCAATTAATTAATTAATCCATTCTTTTTGACCCAGATCAAAGACTGAGACCTGTACACTCAGAAACTATTTCTATGCTGAAAACATGATCACCCATATATAGAGTTATCAGACATTGGAGTATAAAAATAAAAGAAAAAGCAGACATGAAAAATGGACACCAGAGAATGCATTTTAAATATGATTTATAAAGAGAAGGAAGAAGTCAAAATATAAAATATCTGCTTTAAAACTACAGTGATTATTTGTGAGCCTGAATAACCCATTGTTTCTATATTTAATACAAAGATTAATTTTCATCTCAGAAATACAGTCTAAGGCCAACTTTATCCTGCTTTAGCCTAGTTAAATTATGAAGTAGACAGAAGCTGTTCTACTTTTCACCTTCATTCTCCTTTTTGCTTCCAGCAAAAGTTTGTTCTGTTGAACAATAAACAAGTTGCTGAAAATTCTACTAAAATGTAATTTTTAAAGGAGTTTTGAATTAAATAACACATATCAGAGACTTTCTTAGGTCAAGTTCCCTAGAAGAACCTGAATTTGAGACACACCAGTGGTTTAGGAAGGGCTTGTTGCCAGCTGAACCTTACAGGACTGAATGGACAGAACAGGAGAGGGGAGAATAAAGGCAGGATGTGGCTTCAGATGAAATGTAGCCCTGCCTGAACACGTATGGAGTCCCACAGCATAAACAGCTTTACAGAGTCTGTTTCCATTGGGGCAAGACCTTTTGCAGCCCAGCAGCAGATAGTCACCCTCTGGCTTCCTGGAGGGTAAGGCAGTTCCAATAGCCCAAGGCAGTTTTCCGGGGAAGGCTGCAGAAAGTTGAGTCCTTGGCAGCATCCACAGCTGCAGTTAAAAGGGATCCCCAGAAATCTGAGTGAGACACCAGGAGTATAAATTAGAGCCTTATAAAAATAAATTTTTCTCAAAAAACAATTTTTAAAGTCTTATAAGCAGAGAGGGCATGAGGGAGGGAAAAGCAGCATGTTTTCCTTATTTCTGAGGACATTCATCCAGATCCCAAACCTGATTTCTCATATATCTAACAGTGTTTACTAACTTTTAACAACTCAAGAGAAAGGATCAGTCCTTAGATATTCTAATCTGTGTGGTTCTTTCCATTTGGGGTAATTTATACACATTATTCTTCCTAATGTTTTGATTAGTGTATCATAGTTATACATAGTAGAGGGGTTTATTTTTACATAATCACACATGCATAAAAAGTAATTTGCTTCCCAGCCCTTTTTATTTTGTATTTTGAGACAGACAGGGTTTTGCTAAATTGCTTTAGGGCTCAAGTTGCTGAGGCTGGCCTTGAACTTCTGGTCCTCCTATTTCAGCTTCTCCTGTTACTGGAATTTCAGGCTTGTGCCACAATGCACAGCCATTTGTTGTTGTTGTTCTCCTCCTTCTCTTCCTCCTCCTCCTCCTCCTCCTCCTCCTTCTTCTTCTTCTTCACATGGGACTTTACTTTATTTCATTTAATTTACTAAATGAAATAAAAGAATTGAATCCAGTGCCTCACACATGCTCGGCAAGTGAAACTCAAACACTGAAACAACCCCAGCCCCAGCCATTTGTTCTTGAATCTCCAAATGATCCTGAAAGTAAATAGTACAAATATTTATTATCATTTTACAAATAAGCAAACCAAGACTTGTAAAATCTGTAGACTAATGCTACTCACAAATGTTTTAGTTGGTATTTCCAAACCTGAACCCAAACTTTTACTTCCTGATTCAATGTTCTTACTACTCTGTCACAATTTTTAACGAGAACGTTTCAATTTCTCAACACATGTTTCTTTGAAC
The DNA here is from genome assembly GCF_052094955.1 of Ictidomys tridecemlineatus. NCBI lineage: Eukaryota > Metazoa > Chordata > Mammalia > Rodentia > Sciuridae > Ictidomys > Ictidomys tridecemlineatus. The sequence goes on along the minus strand of NC_135484.1, from coordinate 88,764,977 downwards.
TATTCTGTTGTCTAAGCATATCAAAAGTGCATTCTTCTAGACATAGCTTTCTGAGATAACTCTAGTAAAGTGGAAAAGCATCTAGAATCAAATGAATATCATTTCAGGTCTCTACTTATCATTTATTATCACTATGACCATAGGCAACTCACACTTAGCTTCAGTTTTCTCCACTGAAAATTGACAGGTAGATATAAGACAATTACCCCAGGGTTGGTTTGGCCACATGTGCAAAAGAATATTCACATACCATAAACTCCTGTATAGTGTGGTCATTAAAATTATCATCCTCTCTTGTAAAAGACCAGATAATACATTGTAGTGCACATTTACTTCCTGATGACACTACACCATATCTCTGAATCTTCCATAATTCAGAAACTTTCAAATTCAGAAATAATCAGACTCCTGACTTGAATTTAGATCAGACAATATCTTGTCTATTTTAATAACAGAGAAACTTGACTCTTCTTCCATTGCCTGGAGCATAACGTCACTTTGATGCCAGTCATCCTGATGAAGTGCAAAGCAAGTGCACGCTTTCTTGAGGACTTGTCCTCCTGTTTTTGAAATAAGTGAATCATTTGCTGTCTGGGTAGCAGAGTTTGGTGGAATCATTTAACTGTTTTTATAAAGAAAATATTTACACTTTACTATTTCAGTTTTCCTGTGACCTCAATTAAAATTACCAATAGAATACATAAACACAGCTCTTAGCTATAAAATATGAATTCCTATAAGTTTTTTCTTCAAAAGTTAAAAAAAGAATATATTCTAAGTTTCAAAATGAGTAAAACTACCATTTCACAATTTGTGTCTAATATAAGTCAATTTTCACCCTGGCCAGTGAATGAAGAGTTAGAGGAAATTTTAAAAACTAATTAAAAAGTGGAATATTTTCATCTTTTTAAGCTTTCTATCAAAAGTTCTGGAAATTACAGAATAGTTCCTCCAGTATACTGTGCTCTGCTAATCATTTTCATAAACCATCATTGGGTCTGAAGTTTCTGAGTATGTCAGTACATTTGAGATACAAAAAGACATTTTTGAAAAATTGTCACACCAGAAATTTGAATTCAAACACATTAATTCAACCATATCTCAAATTATTTTATCAAAATAAAATGTGTGACTTGGCTTAAGGAAACTACATAAAAAATAATCTAGTATCTGTATATAATATAGTCTATAGTAAAAGAATATATTTCCCCATACATGCCTCAATTGTCAGTTGACATACACATAATTTCCTTTTTGTTTTCCTATTTGGCTGAATTTGACCCAACAATGGACAGTTATGTGTTAATGTAAATTACTATGTGTATCCTAAGTACCTGCCATCTTAAATTTTATGGTTGATGATTCAAACTGAAGTACAACAAAAGACTTGATAAAGAAAAGATAGAGATGATGTGGAGGGAGGGAAGGGAGGCTGAGAAAAAGGTGGGAGGGAGAGAGGGAGGAAAGGGAGGAATGAAGGGGGAAAGGGAAGGTGGAAAAGGAGGGGAGGGAAAAGACTTTTGGTGATATTGGATAGTCATTTTGTCACATTTCAGTTGTCTGAATTCTATCAGCGTAACATCAACTACTATAGCAGAAACTAATTTTGCAGAAGGTACCATGATTTAAATAGACAAAGGAATACGTTTTTCTGTATTTTTTCAAAGAAGTGTTTATTCTACATCAAGCATTTTGTTTTGACATTAATGTAATCTTAAAATAAGCAATAAGCAGACTCAAATAACTAAGATGGAAACCACTTGTGTAACTAATTTACTTTAGCTTTCAGAAATTAGCTTGTGTCTGCCCTTCACATTCATGCATGAGAGGGAGGCTCTAAGAATTCAGCTATCTCAGTTTATTATTAAATCTTAAGGACAACACAAATGCCCTGGTGATCTGAGAAACTCCTTTTTCTGCTTCTGGCTTTCCAGACCTCCAGTGCTTATCCAAGCTTGAGGGAAAAATAATGCATAGAGCATGCCCAAATCCTTTGGTTTAGTTTGAAATCAGTGAGCCCAAAACAACAGGAATTCTATGTGAAATTGGACTTATATTTACACATATTTTTGAAAGTTTTATGTCCAACTTGTGAGATAGAAAAAGAGTACATTAGGTCAAGCAGAGGATTCTCATCTCTATCCAATTATTTTCAGCACAGGCTCTACCTCTATTCCTAGAATTGGTTAATTATTCTTTTCTGTTTCACTAACATGCCATAATACACAATTGAGTGCAATTGAATGTGCATTGGACTTGCTAACATCCAAACTGACTCTTAACACAGTGAGAGCCCTGAAACAACTCTGTAGAGATGCAGCTCCTTCCCTCACCAAGACACACTTTAAACCTGAAAAGACCCTAGTGGACATGTGTAATTGGTTTGCAATTCTCAAACGAGTGTCATGATGTGTTTTGATTATTTCTATAAATCAGAAAAAAAAATATTTCAAATAAGGTAACAACTATTAACTCTTTCAGATGGGCCATGGGAAGAAATTTAAAAATTAATTATTCTAAATTAAAAGCCAGATGAATATGACAGTATCTGAGGGGGAGAGCCTAGAAAGAAATGATAAGCTGCTTTACACTGTGCTATGTAAATTCAATTATTTTCCCTATGTCCATGAAATTATTAAAATTCCCCTATCACATTTTCTTTTAATCAGTCTTCATCTAATAAAGAAAGGAAAAATCATTTATTTATTAGTAGAGATAGCCACAGGATAATTCCTTCCTTACTTGAGTAATAATCATACCATTCATGCCTATTGTACATGAAAGTTTCAAAATCACTTCACATGCAGGGTCTTCAACACAGAGTTAACTTTCCACTTCGATCACACCTCCTTTTGGGGAAGTAAACTTTCACATTAACCAGAAATCCAAGCTTAATCATCCTGTAAGAGACAATTCAAGATCCACACTCAAGTGACTATATCTCAACTGGTCTTTGGACAGCGTATTACACAGAATAAAAATATCAGAGATTCATGGTCTATATGTAGGATTTTTTCTGTTTTTAAAGAAACACACCTCACATGTTTTTTGAACAATGGTGTCTTGGTTTACAATTCTGCCATACAGAAATAACACCTAATTCTTCATATATAAGATACACATGATAGTAAAAGCTATCAGATAATCACTTATTCACACTCATTTTTAAAGACTGTTGTTCTAACACATTTTACTGTTGAATTATCAAAGGAATTATCTCTTATTTGGAGGTTCTGGATCAATTGGAGGGCTCATAATAAGCTAACACAGTTGGTGTGGAAGTTTTGTTGTTTTTTCATCTTCCTGATTTTTAAAATTCATTTCTTTGTATCTTCTATCCCCTTTCAACCTTTCTGCATAGGCACCCTTTAAACTTTTTTCAGCATGTGATCTTTCTATATATTATCATTTTGTATGCTTGCATTTTTAATTTCCATGTAATCTACTGCACTATAAACTGATTCTCTTTCTTGATTTCTTTCACTAAGCACTGTTTTAAGATCTGCTCATGATGCCAAGTGAATCTTGAATTAGCTGCATTGAAGTGCAGTCCTACATGATGTGTACCAAGCATTTATATTTTTTTCATTTCTAGCAATGGCCATCCAAACTGCTTCCAACTTCTCAATTCCACAAATAAACTCCTGCAAGAAAAATACACATACAAAATTCCCTATAGATCTGTATAAAAATGACTCTGGGACTTATATTCAGGAAGAAAATATATGACTGAGTGGTAATGTACTTTTCTCTGAGAACAATTACACCATTTCACAATCTCACCAAAGGGACCTGAGCATTCTTAAAGCCCATATAGCCATCAATACCTTCTGCTTTGAGTCAGGCTAAAATGATATTGATAAATCACATGGTCATTTTCATTTGCATTTAGAAGAATATGATCAGTTGAAATTTCTCTATATAGCATCTGTGTTCTCTTTAACTGTACAAACCATTCTAAAATTTTACATAATCCTAGGGGTGGAATTTGTTGCCCTAAGATGTGTATTTTTAAAGATTGTTTTGTACTTTGGTCACAAAGACATTTTCCTGTCTTTTTCTTTGCTAACTTTCCAACTCTTTACTGAATATGTGCATTTTTTGGACCATCTAGAGTCCTCTTGTACATAAACAATTTTATAAGTAATATGCACGTAATTGTCTAAAAAGAGCAGATAATGTGTAAAAAATGGGGAATGTGACATTAAGGAAGTATAAGAACAAGTTATAACAACTGATAAGAAAATACAGTCATGTCAGGAAAAACAAATTGGTGAGAATTATTTTTAACAATTTCATCTTCTAAAGTCTATTTTCAGATTTTTGCAGATGTATTCTAAAACAGACACAAGAATAAAGACATTTTGTGAAGAACTATATATGAATTAAAACAGATTTCAACAAGTATTACACTGGCAATATGAAATTTGACTCATTATTACAACCGGTATATTTCTTGGTGTGAACAAGGAAGCAAACTCCATGATTTCCACTATACCTTTTCCTCATTTTTTCTGTTATCTGACACATGTGCTTTGTAAATAAACAAGAAGATGATAATGTACATAATTCTTGAATGAAAATTGCTTTGTAAGGAGTTCACTTAATCATGAATAAAATGATTTTAAAGCAATATTAAGCATCACATCTAAGTCATTTTTATAAACCGTGAAATAATGTTTGGGTACCAATTTATTTTTAAAATGCAATGGATTAGACATTTTGTCAGGTCAGATTTTCAACAAGCATACATAATTGATAATGACACTGAAAATTCTGTAGTAATGATAAGACAATGGCAAATTGGTTCTATACATAAAAAATTAAAGGAATGCTGTGGGATGTAAGAAATACCATGCTTATTATTAAGTGTAACTTATTTTTTTTAAGTCAGATTTTTCAATGTTGTGACTAAAAGACCTGACAACAACAACTTTAGAAAAGGAAAAGTTCATTTGAGGGCCCATGGTTTCATAGATCTCAGTCCATACCAACTGGCTCCATCCTCAGGGCTTGAGGTGAGGCAAAACATCATTGAAGCAGAGTGTGGTAAAGGGAAGCAGCTCACATGATCATTAGAAAGCAGAGAGACTCTACACACCTGATATAAAATGTATACCCCAATGGCATGCCCCCAGGGACCCATCTCCTCCAGCCAGCCACACCCCACCCACCTTCAGTTACTACTCAGTTAATCACATCAGGTGATTAATTCACTGATAACAAACTGTGAAAAACCTAGTCATTTCACCTCTGAATGTTCTTGCACTGCCTCACACAAGAGGTTTTCTGGGACACCTCTTATCCAAATCGTAAAACTTATACAATGTTATTGAGAATATAAGATGTGCAATTCTTTCATACTCTTAAATTTTCATACTTAATTTTTTTTCATGCAAGAAAACATAATAATAACTATGAGTGTTGAAGGTTGTAAAAAAATTTAAATAATGTTGGCAGAACTATTTCAAAGATGAATTAAATACAGAAAATTAAATAAAATATTTAAATTGTGAAAATGTATAAGAGCAAATTTTAACAACAGTGCATACAATTTGCTGTGCTATTATATTTGTTTTCTTTTTAATTTAGGGTGAAAAAATTAAGACTGCTTTAGAAGCCAAGGAAAATTTTAAAATCTACTTTAGGAATGACACATTTCTTTAGGATAGTTAAATCAGATATTTTATTTCCTTAAATTTCTGTTCTCCAACTTAATGTATTAATTTATTGATCACTCATCTCCAATAATAAACTTATTTTTAAATACCAGTTGTTTTGTAATGGTTTTTGATTTTCTATACTGGAAAAATTTATTTTATGAACTGAAACATATATGCAAATTGGATCCATTTGGTTTTTATGTTTCTGTGAACACAGCTACCATGTTCTGTAAGTGTCTGTGTGTACTAGTGACTGCATATGTGAGTTGTGTGTTTTTTCCCTTGTCATCTTTGAACTAAACCTCCAATTTATTTCTTAAGTGAATGAAGAAGTATTCGTCACACTAATCTCTAGCTTTTACAAGCCTAAAGTTCAGCTATCTTTGTGAATGTTGCTGCAATGAACATGGGAGAGCAGATGACTTCTTGACATACTGACCCCAATTCCTTTGGAAATACACCTAGCTGAGGAATTGCTGGATCAAATGATGATTCTCTTTTTAATATTTCTTGAAGAACCTCCATATTGTTTCCCCTAATTACTATACTAATTTTACATTTTTAAAACAATATCAAAGAGTTCCCTTTTCTTCACCAATGCTTTTGTCTTTTTTTTATATTAGCCATTCTCATTCTAACAGGTGGGAGATTAAATTTCACTTTGATTCTACTTTCCAATAATCTGATGATTAGTGATGTTGAACATACTTTTCCTTCATCTTTTGACTGTTCATATGTCTTCTTATGAGAAGTGTCTACTATTCAGAGTCTTTGTTCATTTTTAATTGCTGTTTGTTTTCTTGTTATTGACTTTTTTTTTTTACAAACTTAATAATAACCTCCTATGAGATTCGTGGTAAGAAAATATTTTCTTCCATTCTACAGGTTATATCTTCATTCTGTTGATTTTTTCCTTTGTTGTAAAGAATCATTTTATTTGATGTAATAATTTTCCCTATTTTTGTTTTTGTTGCCCATGTTTTGAGGATCATATTCAAGAAATTATTGCTTAGACCAATGAAATGCTGCCTTCCTTCTGTTTTCTTCTCATAGTTTTATAGTTTCAGGTCATGCATTTAAGTCTTTAATCAACTTTTAAAAATATTTTATATTGTATGAGGTAGGGGTTGAATTTTATTCTTTTGCATGTGAACATCCAGTTTTCCTAGCACCATTTATTGAAGAGACTGTCCTTTCTTCACCATGTATTTCTGGTGCTTTTGTTGAAAGTCAGTTGGCAGCAAAAATGTTGGTCTATGTTGCTGTGTTTAAACCAATAATGTTAGGTCCGTGGTGGCGAGTTAGTGGCAACTTAGAACAAAGCAGCCCACACTGGAAAAGAACATCAATCAGATGCCGAAGGAAACGCCTGTCAATCAGCCAGATCTCCTGACTAACGCCTGTCAATCAGCAGGACCCCCTGGCCAATCCTTGAGTTCAGCCAACTCCCCTGACCAACTCCAAGGGGGCAAGGGACCCTAGCAATACCTTTTCCTGTCCCAAGCCCTTCCCTTCCTGCTGTAAACCCCATAAAAGTCTAGTCCGGTGGAGCTTCCATGTGGTTTCTCCTCAGATCCTTCCCCTGTCCCCTCTGTGGGTCTGATCCAGTTCCGCCCAGGAGTGATATCTCAATAAAGCCTGTTTAGCGGCCCTTTTAAATCTGCCTCCTTTGGTCGCTGCCTACCCCGCCTGATCTGACAAATAACATGCTGTTTTTGTTTCTATAGCATTATGGTATAGATTGAAGTCAGAAAGTGTGATGCCTCCAGGTTTGCTCGTTTTCAACAAAATTGTTTGGGTATGTTTGGCATCTTTAGTGGTTTCAGATATATTTTCAATTTTTTATTTTATTTTTTGACAAAATTTGTTTCAGATACATTTTAAAATTACTTTCTTCTTTTTTGACAAAGTAGGCATCATAAATATTCATGTGTGTGTATGTGTGTGTATAATTTTTCTTTCATTTTAATTGATTCATTCTTCACCTATTTATTACTTTAACTTTGGTAAGGTAAAATTTACATGGGTTTTATTTGTTTTGAACTTATATTTGTTTGTATGTTTGTTTGTACCATGTTTTTTGTTCCTCTTATTATCCCCTCATAACTTATTTCTTCCACTAATAGCCAAATTTTCCTGTCCCTGTCTCCTCTCTTTTGTTTTATTATTTTAGTCTTTTCACTCCTCTTTCTTTATAGTCATTATCTGCTGACTCTCTTCTGCTTATCCTCTATTCCCTTTTTAAATACTCTCAATTTTCTATTGCCTTCTCACTACTTTCTGCTCACTTAAGGAACTATAAAATTCCACTATATGTACAGTTATAGAGTTTATGCAATTTCTACCCCATTCATGTTGTTTAGATTATTAATAAAGTGTGCAATGTAGTAGTCACCTATTGTTTAATGTCTGATCTAGTTCATGGTTGTTCAGTGTTGGTGCTAATGTTAAAGGCTGGCCCACATTCCTCTATAATTGATAATTAATGCTATAAATGTCAAAGCAGCACCAGACATTTATTTTAAAGATATATATCTATTGCTAATATTATTGTTATTCCTTGAATCCCCATTCTCTAAGAGGAGCTGGGAAATGATTGAGATACTTGCAGTTCACAGAGTAAGGATCCTGTTGCTCAGCAACATTCACAACTCAGACAAGTAACAGTGAATCTTACTCCACACACAAACTATCCCCACTTTCACCTAAACAATACTTCAACATACAAAAGAAGGGTACCAAGTAGGAATTGTTAAAGAGGAACATCGGGTTTGACTCATAGACATGTACTCACATAGCAAAAACAGAGAGAAGTCCCTAGAGGGAAAAAAAATAACTACATACCAAAAGATACACACATAAAAGAAGAAGAGGAGTTCATCTCAAATGATGAACAAGTCCAAGACTTCTGAAAACATATGAAAGCAAGTAAACTCCCCCAAAATTCACAACTCCTCAACAAATAAACTCATAGATGTAAAAGGGAAAATAGTAATTTCAGAAACACTATTAAAAACTGATAATTGAATGTTCAATGAACTAAAAGAAGATCCAAGGAATTAATTAAGAAAGCAAATACAGAACATGAAGAATGATTTCAATAAAGAAATTAAAATTTGAAAAGAAATCAGTCAGAACTATTGAAAATGAAAGATAAAATTGATCAAATTAAAAATTTACTTGAAAATATCAGCAACAGAGTAGATTTCATAGAAAACAGAACATCAAGCCTCAAAGACAGACCTTCAGGCTATGAAGAAAGGATATATACACCTTAATATTCAACATGCAATAAGTTGGGGGGGAAAGACCACCATCACAATATGCAAGTACACTGGGGCAATGTCCCTAGGTGAAACCTGAGAGTCTTTGAGAACACGGATATACAGACTAAAGGCATTAAAAATCTCTTAATTAAAATAATGGCAAAATTTTTCCAACCTTAGAAATTAGATACACTTTCACATACAAGAATCATACTGAACCTCAAATAAACCAAATCAAAAAAAAAAAAACCTCTCCAGGATAAATCATAATCAAATTGTCACAAAAAATATTATTAAAAGCTGCAAGAGAAAAATATAAGGTCACACTTAGAGACAACACAATAGATTCACTTTTGCCTTTTCAATCCAAAGCCCAAAATCAAGGATATCTGGAATGAGATATCCATGTGCTAAAAGAAAACAATTACCAATCAAGATTTCTATATCCAGCAAAGCTATCTTTCATAATTAATGAGGAAACAAAAACATTTCCATGAACATAAATAACTAAAAGAATTCATGATACCTAAGATAGCACTACAAAAAATATTCAAAGGTATACTACACTAAGAAGAACTCAACAACATACCACAAATCTCCCAAATATATGATGATCATTAGAAGAGCAACTCACTAAATGAAAATCAATGCTCAATTAAATATAACAAACAGAAATTAACAAACATCTAGCCATAATAACACTGAATAAAAACGGTTTCAATTCCCCAAGTAGAAGATATAGATTGTCAGAATTAATTAAACAACAAGATCAAATATATGCTGTTTGCAAAAGATTCATCTCATAGGCAAAGACAGTAACAAACTGAAAGTAAAAGGATGAAAAAATTATTCCATGCAAATGGAGTCCTGAAACAAGTCAGAGTAACCATTCTCTGATCTGAAAAGGCAGATCTCAAGCAAATATTAATCAGAAGAAACAAACAAGGTGACTACATTCTAGTAAATGGAAGAATTCAAAAAGCAGATATAACAGTAGTAATTATATATACATAAAATGTCGGTGAACCTAATCACATTTAAAAATACTTCTTAATGTTAAATCACAGATAGATCTCAATACAATAATATTGGGGGATTTCAACACACCTTTATCACCAATAGATAGGTACTCCAAAAACAAAATCAATAAAGATATTTCTGACCTAAATATTACTATAAATAAAATGGACCTAATAGACATCTACAGACAATTTCACCCCAGAACAGCAGAATTCACCTTCTCAACAGCTCATGGAAGCTGCTCAAAATAGACTATATCCTAGGTCAAAATATAAGTCTTAGCAAACATTAATGATTAAATGATTATCTTAAATGAAAATGTATGACAAGGATATTAGAGAAGAAGTCAAGAAATTTTTAAAAACAAATGAGAAATAAAACTTATCAAAATCTCTGGAACAATATGAAAGCAGTTCTAAGAGAAATTTTTATAGCATTGAGTATCTACACTAAAAAATAAGTAAATAAGTTTATGTTATATCTCAAGACCTTAGAAAAGGAAGATCAAACTAATTCCAAATTAGTACAAGATTGTGAATAATCAGGAACAGAGCCAAAATTAATGAAATTAAGAATTTCAAAAGAAAAAAAGTTACAGGATCAATGCAACAAACAGTTGGTTCACCAAAACTATAAATAAGATTGAAAACATTTATCTAAACAAACCAAAAAGGAAAGAAGACCCAAATAAACACAACTACAGATGAAAAAGGAGATATTACCAGAAACACATCTGAAATTCAAAGGATCATAAAAATGACTTTGAAAATTGATAATAACTGAAAATTTAGAAGACATTGACAAATTTCTAGACACAAATGACCCGCCCAAATTGAACCAGAAAAATATGCAAAACCTAAGCAGAACCATTTAAGTAATGAAATTGAAAAAGCAATTTAAAAACTTCCAACAAAGAAAAGCCCATAATCAGATGTATTTATCAGCTGATTTCTACCAGATTTTAAAGAAGAACTAACACCAGTCTTTATCAAATTACTCCATGAAATTAAAAGGGAGGGAATATTCCCAAATGCATTCTATGAAGTCAGTATAACCCTGATACCAAAACTAAGAAAAGACACATCAAGTAAAGAAAAGTATAGACCAATATTCTTAATGAACATAGATACAAAAATCCATAATAAAATAATAGCAAACCGCATTAAAAAACATATCAAGAACATAATACACCATAATCAAAAAGGTTTCCCAGGGATGCAAGGTTTTTTCCACATATACAAATCAATAAATGTAATTTACCACATAAGTAGAATTAAGGACAGGAATCATGATAATCTCAATAGAAGCAGAAAAGGCCTTTCATAATATCCCAGCATCCATTCATGTTAAAAACACTGGAGAAACAAGAGATATAAAGAACTTCCTCAACATTATAAGGGCTATGTATGACAATCAAAGCCACAATCATACCGAATAGAGAATAATTGAGAGCATTTCCTCTAATAATAAGAGTAAGACAAAGATGTCTACTATCACCCCTCCTATTAAACATTGTCCTTGAAACTCTAGCAAGAGCAAACAAGCAAGAGAAGAAAATAAAAGGGATACAAATAGAAAAAGAAGAACTCAAATTTTCTCTATTTTCTTATTACATGATCCTATATCTGAAGGACACAAAATAGTCTACCAGAAAAGTATTTGAGCTGATAATATAATTTAGCAAAGTAGCAGGATACAAAGTCCAACACTCAGAAGTCAATATCTTTATTTTACTCCAACAGTGATTCTGCCTATAAGGAAATCAGGAAAAATATTCTCATTTACAACAGCATAAAAAATTGGGGGAATTAATCTAAGGAGAAGGTAAAAGCCTCTACAATGAAAACTGTGGAACACTGAAGAAAGATATTAAAGAACTTTACAATGTGGAAAGATCCCCCAAGGTGATGGATAGGCAGAATTAATATTGTCCACATGGCCATACTACCAAATACATTATACAGATTAAAACAATCCTCATCAAAATACCAATGACTTTCTTTAAATAATTAGGAAAAACAGACCTAAAATTCATTCATTCAGAAAAAAAATACCTGGACTTGCCAAAGCCATCTTGAGCAAGAGGAGTGATGCTGGAAGTACCACAATAACTAACTTCAAATTATACCACAGAGCAATAGTAGCAAAACCAGCATGGTATTGGCATCAAAATCGACATTAAGACCAATGAAATATAAGACACAGAGACAAATCCACATAGCTACAGTCATCTGATACTTGACAAAGGTGCCAAAAATATATTTTGGAGAAAGGATAACATTTTGTTTTGACAGACAGACAGACACACACACACACACACACACACACACACACACACAACATCACCATGTGGAATCTAGATGCCTATCTCTCACCCTACACAAAAATTAAATAAAAGTAGACAAAGACTTAGAATTTAAACTAAAACTTTGCAACTGCTAGAGGAAAATATGGGTTAACACTCTAAGGGACTGACTTCCTTAACAAGACCCCTTAAACTCAAGAAATAAAAACAAGAATCAATAAGAAGGATAGTTTCAAATTAAAAGTTTCTGCACAGCAGAGGAAATAATTAAGAATGTGAAGAATGAATCTACAGAATTGGAAAAAAAAGTTTTGCCAGTTACTCTTCTGGCAGGGGATTAATATCTAGAGTATGTAAAAAAACTCAAAAAACTGAATGCCAATAATAATAATATTAATAACCACAACAGCAATACCAACAACCAAAACAATTGAATCAATACATAGGCATAATTACTAAATAGGCAAAGCTCAAAAGAAATGCAAATATCTAATAAATGTATGAAAAAAATGTCCAAAATCCTTAGCAATCAGGGAAATGTAAATCAAAACTAAGATTTTATCTAACTCCAGTAAAATGGTAATTATCAATAACACAAGTAATAATAAGTGCTGGCAAGGATGTGGAGAAAAGAATATACTAATAGATTATTGGTAGTACTACAAATTAGTACAACCACTCTTCAAAACAGTATGGAAATAGGAATTGAACCATCATATAACCTAGTTATCTCATTCTTAGTATGTATTCAAAAGAACTAAAATGGGCATACTATACCAATTATATAGTATACAGTATATCTGTATATATACAGTATATATGTATGTAAACACACACACACACACACACACAGATATGTTTCTAGCAGCACAACTCAAAATAATCAAGTTACTGAACAGGTTCTGGTTCCATTCAAATAGATGAATGGATAAATAAAATATTGTATATATGAACATTCAACCATCAAGAAGAATGAAATATGGCATTTGCTGGTAAATGGATGGAACTGGAGAATATCATGCTCAATGACATAAGCCAGATTCAGAAAATCAAGGGTCAAATGCTTTCTCTTATATGTAGAAACCAGAGCAAAGTAAAGGGGAAAACGGGGACTCGATTGGATATTTTAAGAATAAACGGAAGACAAGTAGAATTCTAGAAGAAGTAAATTGTGGGAGAGAGAGGAAGGATGGGAAAGGAGAGGAGATTCAGAATGAATTTAACAAAATTATCGTATGTACACGTATAAATATACCAAAGTTAATTCAACTCTTAAGTATATAGATATAGAGCCAAATTCTTTATAGATAAAGAGCCAAATAAAATAGATAAATAAATGGAAAGATCAGAGAGTAGAGAAAGGGGAATAGAGGTGGGAGGAAGAGAGAGAAAGAGGAGGCACAAGGGACTGAAATGGAAAAACTTTAATTTCATATATATAGGATAATGTCAAAAGGAATCCAACTATTATGTATAACTACAATGCACTAATAAAAGTTTAATATATATAATGTAGATGTGTAATATATATGTATATACATATATGTTATATATATACATATATGTTTTATATATATATATGTCTATATCTATCTATCTATCTATATATATATATATATATATATATATATATATATATATATACACACACACACACACTATTTCAAAATTACTAAAGTGTGGACTTGGTGATAGCAACAAGGATACACATAATTTTTCTAGCTCTAATGACAAAAAGGGCCTGGGTGTAATACTATAATACCAATGTATATATTCAATGTTCATACATTGGTTACTAAATATCTATCACTAACAAAGAAACCAGAGAGGATTTACTGAAGAAATGATAGGTGCTAGTACTGGACTGTGAGAAGTACAAGCTAAGGTAAACCTATAAGGCATACTATACTGCTATGCAATAGTAAGAAAGTACTCAAAACCTGAAGAAGTTATGTCACATGGCAGGCAACATTTTGAAGGAGTATCTCCTAGTGACCCAATTTAAATCACTGCACATCAAAAGTAATAATGACTGAAATGGAACATTCTCCACAGATCCTGAACAAACATGCATCTGTGTATGTGTCTATGGCATACAGTGTATGTGTTTCACTAAATGATTAGAAATACTAAAAAAAATTCAAAGGAAGGGGTAAGGAAAAGCTGTTCTTTGCAAAAGAATGATGGATAGTAAATATAGGAGGAATCGATTTGAAATCATCATTTGGCGATCCCTGAAATACATTTGACACAGAATGTAATCATCAGTTAATTCAAAAACTATTAGTTGGCTAAATGATTATTGGGGGAAAGGATGGTTATATAGTCTCAAGTACTTTTAAAATTGTATTATTTGTTAATTAAAAGTATAAGACATAACTGTAGAAATCTGTTCAAAATTTAAAATCTTTAAATAATGGATCACACTGACATTTTGTGACTCCTGCTACTGACAACACATCACCTATTTAATGCTATTTCCGAAAATTATTTAATCAGATATGATACCAAAATCATACTGAGCAGCAATTGGCTAATTAAAGTTAAGTTGAGGCGCATTCTTTTAAACAAGTGATCTCTAAAATTTCTGACAAATTAAACATTAGCATCAGTAAAGGTATATACTAAAGAGAGTGCTTCCAGTTACAAAAAGACTTTCCAATTAAATTAAATGTTTTAAATTATGTGGGTCTCTGAGTAAGTTTTAAAAGCTCTATTTTTAGAAAAAAAAAAAGAAAATGAAAAATTTCAATATAAGCTATATGTTACTGTATTAATTTTAAATATTTTCTTCTAATTGTTGTTCTGGAGTTACATCACCACATTTCTCATAATTACTAAGTATTTTATATTAAATACAATACAATTAACAAAACACTTGAGCACTCTCAGGATGACAAAATTGGAAATTCCTACACCATAAAGTTTGTTTTGTACATGAAATCATAAAATATTTTCATAACATTTACATACAGTTTCCATCAGGCTATATGTGCAAGATGTATATGAAACAAATGAATTTTGTGTCTAGACTTTGGTCTCATCCCCCAAACATTTTGTTATTTATATCACATATGAAAATTCCAAAATCCAAAATTAGAAACACTTCTGATCCCAAGCATTTCAAGTAAGGGAAAATCAAACCCTGACAATGTCTGAATGAGACCTAAAATTAGCATATATCAAAAGGCACAATGGTATTCAGAGGCCTATGATACTCCACCTGACAGTTAAAATATTAATTAGTAGGGAAAATATAATACAGAAACCTATTTTTTTTAAGAGAGAGTGAGAGAGGAGAGAGAGAGAGAGAGAATTTTCAATATTTATTTTTTAGTTGTCGGCGGACACAACATCTTTGTTGGTATGTGGTGCTGAGGATCGAACCCGGGCCGCACGCATGCCAGGTGAGCGGGCTACCGCTTGAGCCACATCCCCAGCCCCCCATTTTTAAATTTAATATAATACATATAAATCGTTTAATATAGGGTGATACACAACAAATGTCAAATTCCATGATATAGATCAGTGCTTCTTAAGTTTTTATGTACTTATGAATACCTGAGATACTATTAAAAGACAGTCTCTGAATCAGAAGGTCTATAGTGGTGCCTGACAGTCTGCATTTCCACTAACTTCCAGTTCTCATATCACACACATTGAGTAACAAGGAGTGTAAGGTATAAGAACTATAGAAGAAAGAAATTATTAAGAATTAGAGTAGTTATTCAAATCTTCATGAAGGAAAAGAATTTTGATACCTAAACTCTTTTCAAAAATGAAGAAGCAAGGGAAAAGAATGGTTAACAATTTGTTGGTTCTTTATTGTGTATATCCTCTCAGCACATAGCATATCAGACACAAGGTGCAGCAGTGAATACAGTGTATTGATTCATCATAATATCTCTCACAGTGTCTCGTACAGAGGAGGAGTTCAATGAATATATTTTATTAAACCTAATTTCATTTGTGGCTAAGAAATAATATCAAATAAGAAATCGAGAGAGAAATTATCATGATGCAATTGTAGGTTAGTAAATAAATAGTTTTGACTTCAGAGAAGCCTAACCGCAACTGGGAGGATAGGTTGAAGAAAGATAATGAGCATCTGGAAATATTAGCAGCAAAGTGGCACTGTCTGAGTTGGGGAACGATATTATAAAACAATGTGTTAGGACAATTATTCTAGAAACATAAAGCAGTTTTGTTTGGAGAGGTACAAAGTGGAGGCCATTTTGAAGCTGATGCATAGTCTACAGCATAACCCTGCTTCCAATTTATCAGTCTTCTGGCTTTAATAATTTTTGTTTTGCCATTACCCTCTCTCAACCCCCATCTCTCCATATCAAAGTTTGAGAGTCTAGTTCCAGGACACTAGGACATTGGTGAAGATGAGAATGTGGTCATCTGTTTCCTTTGCTCATATCAATGCACTTACACTGGAAATTGATTTGTTTGAACCTTTTACAAAGATTTATTTTTAAATTATTTTTTTAAAAACTTTATGTCAAAGCTAAAGCATTATATTAATCTTTTAATCAAGCTCTTCCCTGAATTATTGATAGATTTCAATTATCTGGGCAATTATTGGTGTTAGCTTGTTAGGTGCAAACATTTACAAGTCTGTGTTACACTTCAATTTATTAGTAAATATACATATGAATATCAGGAATAACTTTTCCTGTCTATTCTCATGTTTGCTTTTCCTTAATGCTATCTTTTAATAAATAAAATGTATTAATTTTGGAGAATGACTTTTCTACATTGTAATCTATAGCAAATAATCCATTGAAAACTGCCTACAAATTTTTAGAAAAGAATTGAAAAAGGATGAAATTTCAAATACCATTTTAAATCATATTATAAAGTTAAATAATTTAAGCATCTTAATTCTTCCAAACTATGCAAGAATATACAATTATTTAGAAATAGGAAATATGTCATGCCTGGAATTTGTCTGGAATGTGTACCTAGTACTGAAAATAAATAATGAGGACTGTTATCTATTTGTTACTATGTAACAAACTACCACAGATTTAATGATATCAAAGAGTGAAAAGGCATTACCTTAGAGTTTCTTTGTATCAGGAAATTAGGTACATATTATTGTTTTGTTCTTTTGCTCAGGTTTTACAAGGATAAACTCAAAATATAGCTCAGGCTGCTTTTGAGTCTCTTATATATGGTCCTCTTCTGAAGTCACTGGTTTTGACAGAATTCAGTGCCTAATATTTGGAGGACAGAGACACTCCTCTGCCAGAGGCCACATGTCATTCTCTGTTCTGTGGTCATTTCTCTAACATGTCAGATTGCTTCTTCAAGAACAATAGAACAAAACCTCTGTTTTTTGAAATCACTTTGACTTCTTTCATCTCTGACCTCTAAATCTTTTCTCAAATGGCTCACTTGATTAGGTCATATTCACTCAGGGTAAATTTTTAGATAAATTTAAAATCAAATTGAATAGAAATGCAAAATATATCTGTAAAATCCTCTCCTCTCATCGTATTTCCTAATCTAACCATTGGATTGGTATCTCAGATCATCATATCTCCATGTTTCACTCATAATTATATATGACTGGGGATTTTATAGGACACATACACTTTAGGGAAGGAGAATTAAACCATTAAACAATTAGAAGAAAATATTCTGAGCATTTAGTAGCAGTTCATCCTACTATTGGGAACAATATTCTCTACATATAAAGACAAAGAGAGAAATCATAAGGAGGTTTTATATTTGTTTATAAAATATTTCTTAATTGTGTATATTAAAACCACAAATATAAAGCAATGCAAGAAAAATTGTAAAATAGTCTTACCTTTACAACTAAAATAGATATATATGTTTATATGTAAACTCTTATAAAAGAGAATGGAACAATTATATGAACAAGAAATATAAAACATTACTCTATTATCTAATATTGATATCATACTATATTCTGTAATAAGTACATGTTAGAGTTTGAACTTCACAATGAACTTGTGAAGCAATATTAATATTACATCTGTTATAGGTTAAATTGTATTCCCTCCAAAAACATATGTTTATGTCCTAACCCCAATTACCTCAGAAAATTACCTTGTATAGAAATAAAGTCTAAAAGATGTAATTCAATATGAATGGTAGTTTTACAAAAGAGGAAAGTTAAAATCAGAGATAGGGCTTATAGATAGAAAAATAGTGGAGACAAATAGGAAGATGTCTATATACATACCAAGAAGAAGAATCTGGAACATATCCTTTTCTTAGAGCCTGAAGGAACCAATCACCTGATATCCTTATTTTGAAATTCTAGCCTTTTCGACTGTGAGATGAAAAATTTCTGTTGGTAAGTCATATGACTTATTGTCCTTTGTTACTAAAGACTTATCTAACACAAGAGCTTTTATGCCTAAAAAATGACTTAAAGAGAATATACTACTATTATTCTAGCTAGCATCACCTTTGGCTAGATGCAGTCATATTAATATGAATCCATCTCAGCAATAGGCAGTTCATAGAAGTGTTGGGCTTGATATTAACTCACTGTTGTATCTATGTTAGTGTTTTGGGGCTCAATGGGTGACGGCACCTGGTAGATTTGGTGACTAGAGTTGTGCTGTAGGAGCCTTGGACTGGTCCATCCATGGCAACTCTGCTCAGAACTAAGCAGAACCTACAGTGGTTGCACACAAGCCAGTAACTGTGGGTGAGTCATCCTGGCCTACAAGTCTCCAAGGAGAGGGCCTAGTGGGAGACCACACTGTCTAAGTGCTCTACTATTTAGTGATAGCCAACATTGAGAGATGTAAAATGGAATATCAAAAATTCAAAATGTAAATTGCAATGAAATTTATCTCTAGAGTTTTCTCATGGCATATTTTGCATTGTGATTTTTTTTCTTTCTGTTTTTTATTTCCTTACGATCATGTTAAGCTGCTATCATTTGAAAATAATTTCTTAAAATCAAAGTATTTTTTGTAAGTCTCATGATAGCCACAAAGCAAAACTCTATTATTGAAAATGAGAAATAACAAGTAAGGATTCAAAGACACAACTAGAGTAATTAATTTATCTATAAAAGATTATATAAGATAAAGAAAAGAACTACAACAACTAGAAAACAAATTATATAATTACTATAGCAAGTTCTCATCTATCCATAATTATGTTGAATGTAAATGAATTATATTCTACAATTTAAAAGATATAGAGCAATGGATTTGATTTAAAAAAAACTGATCCAACTATACATTGCTTATGAAAGACTTGCTTAACCTGTAAGAACACACATAGTTAAGGAACAAAATATTCCAAATGAATGGAATTCAAAAGAAAACATGAATATCCAATCATATTTATCATATAGAACAGACTTTAAATCAAAAGCAGTAAAAAAGAGATAAGAAATATCATCAGATAATTCTAAAATTGGGTCAACACAACAAGAAGAAGTAACAATTTTAAATGTATGTGCACCAAATATTACAGAATCACAATTATACAAAACAGTTTTTACAGATCTAAAAGGAGAGATACACCCTGATACAGTAACATTTGGGGACATTAACACATGATTTTCATCCATTAAGCAATCATTTCAACAGAAAATCAACAAAGAATCATCAATGTTATATTGCACCCTAAATCAAATGGGCCTAATAGATATCCACAAAATATTCCATCCAACAGTTGCTGAATACAAAGTTTTTTTACTATCAGTGCATGGAACATTCTCCAGGATGAATCATATGGGAGGCTACACAACTAGACTTAAACAAATTTTTTAAACATTAAAATCATATAAAGTATCTTTCCTGACTACAGTGCAGTAAAGTTGAAAGTCAATAATAAAGAAAACATTAGAAAATACAAATACATTGAAATTAAACAATTAAGTTTTGAACCACTAATAGACCAATGAAGAAATAAAAATCTCTTGAAACAAATATAACTGGAGGCATGACATACCAAAACTTATTGAATACAGGAAAAAGCAGTACTAACAGAGAAATTTAAATTAATTAATGTCTACACCAAAAAGAATAATAAAAACCACCTATCATTGCATCTCAATAAACCATAGAGAATAAGAACAATGAGAAATTATACCTCATCCGATTCAAATGTATGATGTCAAGATCATTGTACTGTCATGTGTAACTAATTAAAACAAATAAACAAATAAAAAATTAAAATTAAAAAAGATTTTTAAAAGAGTAAAAATAGAAATTATGAATATCAAAGCAAAAATATGGAGACTGTACAAAGTACTTTTTAGACAAAGAGTTGTTTCATCAAAAAGAAAAACAAAATAGATACATGCTTAACTAGACTAACTAAAAATAGGAAAGACTCAAAACCAGTGAAGGAGATACCATGACACCACAAAAATACAAAGGGCAATTAAATATTATTATAAAGTATATACCAACAAATATGATAATCTAGAAGAATTGTACAAATTCCTGGATACATATACCCTACTAAGACAGAGTATTGAAGAAATGCAAAATCTGAACAAATCAATAGCCAGTAATGAGATTGGATTCTTAATAAAAGGGTTTAAAAATGGTTCACTGTTAAATTCTAACAAACATTTAAGTGAGAACAAATACAAATTTGCTTATGTTTTTCTCCCTCTCAAAATATAGGAGGAAGTAATTCTTCCAAACAAATTCTATGAGTAGAGCATTGCTATGATACCAAAACCAAACACAGACAATAAAAAAGAAAACTACAGGCCAGTATCCTTGATGAGCATTCATACAATTACCCTCACCAAAACACTAACAAATAAAATAGCACATTAAAAAGATTGTTCACCACAATCAAATGGAATTCATTGTTTCAATATAAACAAATCAAAAAACATGATGCACCATGTCAACAGATTGAAGGACAAGAAACAAACATCTCAATTGATGAAGAAAAGACATTTGACAAAATTCAACATCCCTTCATACTAAAAACTCTGAACAAATCAGTCATACAAGGAATATACATCAACATAATAAAAGCCATTCATGATAATAGCTAACATTATATTGAATTAGGAAAAGCTAAAGACTTTTTTTCTCTAAGATATGGAACAAGAACAAGATACCCACTTCCAGCACTTTTATTCCATATAGAGATGAAAGCCCTGCCAGAGCTATTAGGCAAGATAAAGTGATAAAGAGCATCCAAGTTAAAAAAAAAAAAATCATAGTCACTTTTTTTTTTTTGCAAATGAGTGATCTCATGTATAGAATACCTTATAAAATCTACAAAAACTCTTAGAACTAATAAGGTAATTTGTGAAATTTGTAGGATATAAAAATCAACATACAAAAATCAGTAGCATTGCTATATCCTAACAGCAAATAATCTCCAAAAGAAATAAGGAAATCTTATTTGCAATAGCTCCAAAATTATAAATTTCTAAGAATAAATTTAACCAAAGAGGTGAACATTTCTAAAATAAGAAAATTTTAAACTCTGATGAAAGAAATTGAAGAAGCAAAAAAAAAAAAGTGAAAAGATATCCCGTGCTTAGGGGTTGAAAGAATAAATATTGCTTAAATGTCAGTCCTTCCTTCCTTCCTTCCTTCCTTCCTTCCTTCCTTCCTTCCTTCCTTCCTTCCTTCCTTCCTTCCTAAGATCCCAAAAGCACAGGAAACAGAAGCAAGCAGATTAACAAGTAGTATTATGTTGTATTAAAAAATCTTCTAAAAAAATCAACAGAGTCCTGAGATGACTACAAAATGTGAGAAAATATTTTTCATGTATACATCTCAAAAGTAGGTGATACCCAGAATGTGTAAGGAACTCCAAAACCTCCATAGCACAAAACAAACAAGCAAAACACATAACCCAATTAAAATATGAGTAAATAGATCTAAAAAGACAGTTACCTAAAGAAGACACAAAATGGCAAATAGGTACATGAAATTCAACATCAGAAAATAAGGAAATGAAAATCAAGACCACAATGAAATATCTACTCACCCCAGGAAGAATAGCTAATATTAAAAAGACTAAAGATAGGGGCTGGGGATGTGGCTCAAATGGTAGCATATTGGCTTGGCATGCATGCAGCCCGGGTTCAATCCTCAGCACCACATACAAACAAAGGTGTTGTGTCCGCCAAAAACTAAAAAATAAATATTAAAAAATTCTTTCTGTCTCTTTCTCTTAAAAAAAAAAAAAGACTAAAGATAACCAGTACTGGCAAGGATGTGGAGAAAAGGAAATCACTGCACCCTATTGGTGGAAATGTAAAACATCTATATGAAAAACAGTATGGAGGTACTTCAAAACTAAAATTAGGACTACCATATTATTCAGCATTTCTATTACTGGGTATATATCAAAAGGAAAAATGTATGTCA
This sequence comes from Ictidomys tridecemlineatus, assembly GCF_052094955.1. NCBI lineage: Eukaryota > Metazoa > Chordata > Mammalia > Rodentia > Sciuridae > Ictidomys > Ictidomys tridecemlineatus. The sequence goes on along the minus strand of NC_135484.1, from coordinate 88,742,362 downwards.
AGGAGATTTCTGCAAGTCCATATTCATTGGGGCATTATTTGCAACAGCCAAAAAATATGTTAGTTTTTGTAACTGTGACAAAATATCCAAGAAAAACAAATGAAGGAAGATTTATTTTGGTCACAGTTTCTGTGATTTCATTCCATGTCAAGTCTTTGGAAGGGCAAAATTGCTTACTTTATACTGGCTGGGAATAAAAGAGAGTAGAAGGGGTAGGAACAAAGCATATGCACCAAAGATATGACCACAAGGACCCATTTTCTTCAACTATGTCCTACTTTATTCAGTTTCCTCCCAATAGTTCATTCAGCTATGATCTGTCAATGGCTTAATTCATCCTCTTGATGCAGTCACTTTCCAAAGTCCCACCTCTGAACTGTGCTGCATTGGGGACCATGTCTTCAAATCATGAGCCTTTGTGAGACATCTGAATGCAAACTATAATAAAATAGAAACAATCTAAGCTTCCATCAACTAAGAAATGGATACAGAAAATGTTGCACCCATACCCACTGGAATACCATTCAACCATAAAAAGAATGAAGCATGGAACTGGAGACCATCACCCTAAGTGGAATAAGCTAGATACAAACACTTACTGTATGGTCTTATTTGCATGCAAATCTAAGAACATTGATCTCAGAGACTTTGGAAATAGATTGGAGGTTACAGGAATGGAGGATAGGTTTTGAGGGATAGGGAAATTCTGATCAATGAATGCTAAGTTACAATTAAGAGGCAAGAAATTCTGAGATGCTACTGTATAGTAGGTAACTGTGGAAAACAGTTATATATTGTGTGTTTTAAAAAACTAAAAGAAAGGATTTTTGAAGTTTTCACCACAAAAAGCTTACGAATGTTTTAGAAGATGAATATATTTAATCAGATTCAAACATTATGCAACATATACAGGTATTGAACATAAAATCATATCCCATTAATATGTATCACTTTTATGTTTTTTATATCAAATTAAAAATGAAAAATGAATATATTTTCTTTTAAAAATCTCACTCGTGGAAAGTGTTACATATCATGGCAACTATTGATAACATATAGTAAAATTTAAAAAAGATTAAAATTCTGAAACATGTTCCACAGATCAGTATTAGAAAAATAGCAGATAAAATTAAAATATCTTCACTACTATCCTTTTTACTTTCCTTCTTTTCAAGGAAAACCTCCACCTGAAAACTTTCATGTTTACTTCTTGACTAATCCATATAGTCTGTGTACTACACACAATGATTTTGAATTTACATCATTTTAAGTTTATGTAAATGTTTCATACTATAATGCCATTTTTCCATATAATTGCTTTCAAATTTGAAAACCACAATGTATCTCTGTACATCATAAACGTAACTAAGATACTTAAAAATATCTTTTCAATTTCAAAAATATGTAAAATATTATGCCTTACAGGATGATATGACTATTATATATTTCATATATACATATGTGTGTGCACACAGGCAATAATATGGATGATTATGACAAAAGTTTAGCTTTGAATATTTTCTTCTCCAAGCTTTTCATTATTTTATATTTTTTAAAGAATACATATTCCTTTTGAAATTATATATGTTATTGCTATATTTAACTTTGAAGAATCCCAGTCATACATAATTCAAAATGTGAATTTATGGAATTATTTACCCACTAGTATTCTGTAGGAGGGGGTAGGGTCTAGAACTTTTTATCTATAACAAAGGTTTAAATTGTAGTGTGTAGGGACTTAAATATATATGAAATATGCATCCACAGATACTGTCAAAATTCATTTGGGAGAAAAAAATTAAAATTGGGCATATTAGACTGGTAGAGAAATAAAAAAATATATAGAAAGAAAAAATTAAATAAATATAAAGAAGATATGGGCCAACCTAAAAAAAGTAATTTATATGGATGAAAAAAAGATGACATTAAGAAACCTGACCTTTATTAATAAGATAGTAAAATTCTTTCAATGTGTCAAGCCATGAAGAGCAACTGGAATAAGAAAGCAAATTGTGTTTAATTATCAAGGCATTTGTTGAAATGCAGTAGTGAGTTCTATGATGAAAACCCAGATACCTATTGTTAGTATGACAACCCTATTTCTGTGGTCAGAGGAGAGCTTGTATCAGCTCAAGGCCTCTAGACAACTGCTGTCAAAACAGAGGGCACAGCAAATCCCTGGAAGTCCAAGACATTGTATTTCATTTGGAAACTCAGTGCTGGATGAAATAGCTCTCTCTTAGTGCATCTTCCATCAACTGTTCCTCTCACTTAAGTTTCTTTGTTCCAAGAACAGAGTAAGCATTCATCTATCTCATGGTATGGCACCTGGTATTCATGCCATTTGAACACCCCTGGCTCTAGATAAATTCATAAGTCACTTCCTCATTGTGATGCAGGTTTAATGGGCCTCATTTCAATTATGGGGAAGGACTGTTATCATCTCCCCAATAGAGCAAACTGATTTCAATCCACTTGCAGCAGTGCAAGCAAACAGTGTTCACATGAGTTAAATGAAGCAACTTTTAAACTCACAGGCAGTAAGAATAATAGAATCCTAGGATTCATGACAATCCAATAACCCAAGGCTTATAAACGCTGTCCAGGACAGGTGGATTCCCCTCTGCATGTGCTTTACATTGCACAGCAGTGCAGTCAAAGATACTGAAAGCATCTGGGTTTTATGGCCCACTGGTACCTCAATTTGTGGACTAAAATGTTGTGGGACTCCCTGTTCTTGGGGAATCAGAAATAGAAACTAGACTTTTCCAACAAGTTCCTCCCATCTCAGTAGGTTGTATGGTCTACACATTCTGCCATTATTCTGATGAGTACAAGCAGCAAATGAGAAGAGAGGAAAGCTGGTCAGCCAAAGCCACATGAAGCCTTCCCTATATGAACTACAATATTTTGGAGTATTTCCTCAAGAAACAGACCTTCCTTGACTACTGCATGAAACATTGACTCTGCCCCTGACATCTTTCTCTACTCCTCTGGAGTTTATATATGCTTAGAACACAGTGGGTTCAACAGATATTGCTAACTGTTGCATAAATGAATACATTCAGTGTAATAATAACATGAAATCCTAAATTAGATTTTTCTAAATCTTATCCTTAGATTCCATGATAAAGTGTTTTTTTAAAAAAATATATTTCTATTAATATATCTTTTAAATTTTTAATTGTCTCATGTAATTCATAGTGAAATACAATAATTTAAAACATTTCTTAATTTTGTACCTAACTTCCAACTACCCTAAAATAATAAAAATTACATTTTGTGTTTTATATTTTTTGTTTTTACTTATTATGTCTTTTAGTAGTGCATTATAATTACACGTAATAGTGGGCTTCATTGTGACATATTCATACATGCACATAACAGACTTTGCTCTGTTTCATTCTTCAGTATTTTTATATTTTCAAAGCATATTATAAATAAAATTAATCCTTCCAATATTACATTACAAATTCATGACAATAAATTAAGAGTATAATCAGTTCATGAAAAAATTAGAATGTGAACAGGATAAGAAAATGGACTGTAGTTAAAAAAAAAATCCGTCTGGTTTACATTCACCAAATGCAAGTGCTACTTCAAATTACATTATTAATAGCATAACATGTGTAGTATAAAAATCAGGCCAAAGCACTTGTTTAGCAGGTAGAGCAATAACAAATTTTCTTCAGACTCTAATGAAAATCTCTCTAATGGAGAGAGGCCAAATGTGTATCATGAGGCCAAATGTATATCATCAAGACAAAAGGAATAGAAAACAAAATTCTTGTGTGATAGTTCCATCCCTGCTCACCTCTGCTGTTTGCCTACAAGCCAGAGCAATCCAGACATACAAGATATATTTTCCAGGTGATGAACTAGCTTTAGATTCCCAATAGTGCTGAACTTAGCCTACTGGTTCTCAGCCGACTCTACCTCTCAAGTCTTTCTCTGTCTACCTCTTCTGGGCATCTTGTTCCTGAGTTTAGCTTCTGCAGAGTTGTCTATCTCTTTGTCAAAATTACATAAACTTGTACTTCTGTCTCCTTAAAACAAAAAGTCTATATATGGAATATTATGCCTCAGTTTCTCCACTTACATCCTGTCTATTCCTTATAGGTTTCAAGTAATTAAGTAGTTGTATACTCAAATGGCTCCTATGGATTCATGTCAAATAAAAATACACTATAAGTCTTTCTATTATTTATGTAGATATTGCCTGCTAATATTTATTTGATACTAAAAAGAAAATAAACTTGGATTCAAAAGATTTGGATTTTCATTTGAGTGACCCCATGTATGCATTAGATAAGACAAACAAATATTGAATATTAGTAACACTTTCTGCATTTAGTTTTAGGTATTTATAACATTCTGTAAAGGTCCAATAGTAAATAGTTTAGGCATTTGGGGCTACACAGTCACCCTCACTGGTCAGCTCTGCCCTTGTAAACACAAAGTGGCCCTAAACCATGTGTAGATGGCTGTGGCTGTGATTCAATAAAATTTTATTTACACAAACAAGTTGCCAGCTGGATTTGATCCACAGGCTATAGTTTACCAATTCCTCATCTATAAAATGGGAATAACAATGCCAGTCTTGGCTCTTTTACTGAGTTGACATAATTGATCAAACACATGAAAAGGGACTACTTCATAAACTGTAAATTGTGATACTCATACATGAAGTTAGTTATTATTTGTAAAGTTATACCTTTAGAACTCAGTCCATGAATATTTTTATACTGGAACATTTTAATATGATTCTTAAATACCATATCTAATAACTTTACTGGCTTCCACTAGCAGCCTGATTCTAAAATCTGTTTTTGAATACAGAAATACAGAATTCTGGACAATTAAACCAATCCTTAAATGTCAAACATTTGATGCTTCACCTATGAAAGATATGTGATACAATCACATCATTGTATTTGATCTGGCTAATGAAAATCAATGAAAGTGTAGGTTTAAAATTGATGATAAAATAAAATCGATGATATAAAATTAAGTATGTGAAGTATGACACACTTTTTTACTGTGCTACCTTAAGGAGATAGAATTTTCTTAAATGGGTTTCCATCAAGAGTACTAAGAGATGATGCTATCCATTTAAATAGATTTTAATTCATTGTAAATTATAATTGAAACACAAAGCACATGAGGTGACCACATTAAAGAGTCATTGTTGAGCAAGAGGAAGCTTGATGGCAGTTGTGCTGTATGCTTGGGAATGCTGAATAGAGACAATGGCACTTCTGCTAGGAAATTTGGGAGAGCGCATTTTATGGACATCTCTAAGGAGCAATTAAACTAACTGAATTCAATTAAAAATTGGCTTTAAACCAAGAGAATATGAACTTAGCCAGGAAAATAGAGCCATGTATTTAAAAAAAATTAAAAACCCTGGACTTGGAGGCAAGAGGCAGAAGATCACACTGATTCTTTCAGATACTATCTTGAATGAGATTGTGTTATTGCTGTAATAGCAAATCATTTTAATAAGCAAGGACCTTCAGGAATTATTTCCAGGTCATTGCTTCAAACGCTGAACTAAAGAACTCAATACAAACCCAGCTAAAGTATTTAGTTAGAAATTGCTTTCAAACCACTTACATTATTCTCCTCTTTCTGAGTATAATTTGTTTAACAGATGCTAGATAGACCTCATTCTTACTACATAATACATGAAAAACTGCCTATATATTTAAGTAAATATTTTAATTTAGTTTAACATCATGATATGTGTGTTTAGGTGTGTGTGTGTGTATGTGATATACTGGTGATGAAACCCAGAGCCACACACTTGGTAGTCAATCATTCTAACCTCTGAACCCATAATGGAGATTTTATATATATATTTAAAAAATATATGTGTGTTATATGGATTATATATATTATATAGATATCTGGTACCAGATATTAGATCCAGGGCACTGAGCCACAGCCTCAGACATTTTTTACATTTTATTTTGAGACAGGGTCTCATTAAGTTGTTGAGGGCCTCACTAAATTGCTGAGGCTGGTCTTGAACTTGTGATCTTCCTGCCTCAGCCTCCTGAGCTGCTTGGATTACAGACATGAGCAACCATACCCAGCATCGAAATATTTTTTTGATCTTACAACTTCCTCTATTATCCTTGTCAAAATATGTAGAGTATGTATGTATATTTAAGCATCAGTAGCCTGTGAAGATTATTCCCAGAAGACTGTCATACTATTGTAGACCTTTAAATAATGAGGATCACAGATTATTTTCTTTTTTTCAGGGTGAAATTTACTTCTAAATAATGGTTTGAACACTCAGGATTATGAAATGGAAGGTATGTATTTCTGCTAGATATATTTATATTGATCTATTAAATAAATTCTAATGCTTGAGTTTGAACAGGTGGACCCAGTAAAAGAAAGCCTTTCTTCTGGGATAGTAAATAATAAGATAGGTGGTTTTAAACTGCTTATGAAGTTATGTTAAAACATGTCATAAATAACAATCATTTGTTATAATTAATTGCTAAATTTACTAAAAGTGCATATGTGTAGAAAATGAAATTGATTTATCAATAACTGTATAATACATAACTCAATTTATAGCAATAAAATACAGAAAGGGTAGCATATTGCTAGCTACTATTGGCCATGAATGGTGCTAAACATTTTGGCCTGTTTTTTTTTTTTTTCATTTATTGTTCACAGTAATTTTATGAAGCATTTACTATTGTTACTATACTTTATATCTGAGGAGACAAAGTACATATGATGGAATGGGATTAGTAATGAGAACTTAATATTCTTTATCATTAATAGTTTTAATAGGCTACAGGTCAGCACTGTTCTCCCAGTTTCACTGATAAAGAAACCCAAGCTTGGGAGAGGTTAAGAACTTTAATATGTGTTAGTACTACAAATTAAAACCAGCATTCTGATGTCAGAATTCACACCCTTATCTAACCCAATGGGCAAAATATAGTCAGCAATACTGATGTCAATGTTGATGTTAATTCAATGATAGAATAAACTATTTGAATTAATTTTTATATTTGGCACCAGAACATTTCTCAAAGAGGATATCCTTGAGAAAACATATATTTTGAGCTGCTTAGAGGTAAGACTTGAACATAGACACCAGGAACACAGGAGAAGATAATTTTCTGGTCATTGTTCCTGGAGGAGAGAGTAAGAAATACAAGAGAAGGACATGGAAGAAAGAGATCACTATACAATTAGAAAGGATTATATAATGTCAATGTCTAATGTGTTGGGTGGTTTGTGATGTGATCATTTCACAGGTGTGAAATTGGGGTTGTAAAACCTTTTTAATAAGCTCTCAGGAGACAGAAGATTCCTAATAATATGCCCATCTATCATCCATCTATACCTAGTTCAGGTTATGGTAATGAAATTCCAACTAGTTCACTTAGCAGATTACCTTAATTTAGTGGCTCATTCTCATTGCTAGGAGTTTTATTCAAATATTGCATGCTTATACAGTAGTTTGTAATGTTCTTCTAATCTATCTCTCATGTAAGTTTATAATTGGCAAATTAAGAAAAGATTGAAATACAATTTCTGTATTAAAAATGAAAGAATAATCCAGGAATGGTTGTTCATGCCTGTAATCCCAGAGACTTGTGAGGTTGAGGCCAGGTGGATCACACATTCAAGAGTAGCTTCAGCAACTTATCAAGAACCTGTCTTAAAATAAAAATTGTAAAAGCGGCTGGGAATACAACTCAATGGTGAAGTGCCCCTGGGTTAAATCCCCAGATCAGGGAAAAAACAACAATAAAAAATAATATAAGTATCAACATTATCATGAAAATGTTATAGGAATTTGATAAAAGTTTAGGTTTGATAAAAGTTTAGGTTTGTTAAACCTAAAATCTGGTTTCATTCCACGTTCCAACAGACTTAAGAGGAATTCAGCTCCTTTTGATTCAATAGATAAGATCTGGTAGCTGTTAGATTACTGACAACATTGGTTTTTTTTAATAACAGGATATCTGATTCCAAAATTTATATAGAATGTCAATGGAATTCACAATTTTAGGAAATACATGAGCATTGATATGAGAAATGTTTGTCTTTGCTACATAGTGATTATTTACAAAATTTGCCAGTAACATGTATAATATTCTCTTCAAAAATTTCCATCAGTTGTTTGTTTCTTTTTGCATTAAAGTAATTCATAGACATAAAAGTTTTCAGGAAATAAAAATGTTGGTTGTGGTATCATATTAACTCTATGTCTAGTAATTACTTGAAAAGAATCCAGCAATGTAGAAACACACAGTAATGTCCCCCAAATACCATTCAACACCTTTTTAAAATTTTAATACCTAATAATAGCTGAAGTTCATCTGATTATAATAATCAATCTTCTTTTAACTGTAAGCAAATGATAGAAATTTAATTTTCCAATCACTTGAGGCTTCTTATGGAAACACTCAAATACATTGCCCGAGTCATGTTCTTAGAGTATTTTTCAGATAACTACAAGTTCTTTGACATTAGCTAGAAATATACATCTCAAATTAAAACTTAACATTCAATGCTTCTTCCAACAAACTTTTTGGTCATGTAAATTGAAAAAATAATATATGAAAACATTTATAGTTGACATGTCTTGAATCCGTTCTTATGCAATCCATGAAAATTAAGATGATCATCATTAAATATTTTCAAGAATGAAAGTAGGTTTAAAGATTTCAGTACTTTTTCTCACATGAAGGGAATGTTAACACTTTAATAGATATCTTTAATGTTTATTATTTTGTTGTTCTCACAAAGAAAACTAAGTTTGAGATTTAAATGTTAACCTTGTTACTGAATCATGAATTGATTATTCATTACCCAAGTGATTAAATAAAATTATCCAGCATAATGTAGGGATATATCTTAATACTGGTTTTATATGCTGGTTTACACATGAGGACAGATTTGTGTTTTAAATACTTACAACTTGAAAAACCATAATTCAACCCTAACATACAAATATTTATTGAAAAGAGTTTAAACATGATCAGAATTTGCTGAAAACCAAACTCCAAAATTTATGGCATAAATCCTACTAACTATAGAAAATTTGAATTGCAGAATTCAAATTTAATTCAAATATTTTTTCTATATCTTGATTTTTAGTTTACTTCAATAAAAAATATAGTCATATAAACCATAATTGTATTTGAAGAGTAGTTATTCTTTATAACTTTCTCTTCTGGGTACTCATAATCTTTGATTAGCAAATAGTCTTTAGTTTCAATAAAACACATGGGACCACAGTTGTAAAGTTAAGTATTATTTTAGTCAATTTTCTTGCTGCTGTGATCTAAAGACCAGACAAGAACAATTTTAGAGGAGGAAAACTTTATCTGGGTTCAAGGTTTCAGAAGTCTCAGTCCTTAGGCAGCTGACTCCATTGCTCTGGACTGACAACATCATAGAAGAAGAACATGGCAGAAGAAAGCAGTTCAGAACATGGCTACCAGGAAACAGAGGGAGATTCCACTTGCCAGTTACAAAATTTATACCCTAAAGTATGCCCCTAATGACTCCCCTCCTCCAGCCACTAGCTGCCTGCCTACAGTGACCACACAGTTAATCCCTATCAGAGGATCAATTCACTGATTAGGTTAACACTCGCATAACCCAATTATTCCACCTCTAAACTTTCTTGAATTGTCTCAAACAGAAGCATATCTAAATCATAACAATTTTGGAACCCATTTTCCTCTGAGTACTATCCTGACATTCCAAAATAAACCTTCCCTTTGCCTTGAGATCAGTAAACTTCTGCATTCATACCATGGTTCCTCACTCCTAAACTGCAAGTCCTGTAATATGCTAGTAAATAGCACTAATAATTACCATTTCTTGAAGTTCTTTTCATTTCCTCCTCTATATTTGGCATTTCTCATATTATTCTTAATCTTTATATTAAAGATTTGAACTAAATGATATGATCTTAATTGAGTTTTTAAAAATACTGAGACATGGTGAAGTGATTTGCTCAAGTCTACATAGTAATTAGGAGATTGAGTCAAAAAATTTAAACTTAAGACTGTCTCATACTGCTTCACTAATGTGTTTTGGTTAGGTTTGCACTGCGGGCTATGATAATTTTCAGATTATTCCAAGTATAGTATATGAGTGGCTGGAACAAAGACAAAGCAAACATTCTTCAAAGAATGCAATGATAATCTTTTATTATTTCTATCAACAGGTCTCTTTCACTTCCATGAATTTCATCCATAAATTTAATAAATCTCAAAGGAATCTTACTGCCTCTCTTAGTCTTCAATTTACCCCATCCAAGCACTCGATAATTAGGAGATACTTGACCAGCTCTCTATCTAGGTCTATATAAGCCATGATCACCAGGGCAGTTCCAATGCAGTTCCTACTGGAAAAGAGATAAATAATGCCTTCATCTTATTAATTTTAAGAAAAGATAATGAAGTACATTTTTGTTGAAGTAATCTAATATATCAATTAAATAAAAGGACAAATTATTATCTCTTTTCAAAATTCATAGGCAAAAATATCAAAGTAGAAATGGTTTTGAAAATAGAAAGAATAACAGATTATCAAAATTTGGCCTGCCATCACCTAACTGGGTAAAATTGGTATGTTCACTATTGGTGTTTATGTCTAAATTTCTTTTTCTTTTAAATTTGAGGGCCTCAACTCTATAATTTTTTTCCATACTTTTCTGGTCATAAGACTCCCTTGGGACTGTGGTAAAAACATAGGCCTAAAATATGTGGAAAAATCAGGATCTCCATGGAAGGAGTCAGGGATGGGAGTGTTTTAGTGAGAGCCCCAGTATATTTCTAATGTTGATTACAGTTAACAAAATCCATACTTATATTTTATAATTCTGTGAAAAAGTTTCATGTAGAAGTATGAAAAGAGAATAAAGTAAATTATTTATCATTGTGAACATTTATGCTTAGTTTAGAATTTTTTTCTCTAGTGCATATATTACTGTTTGAAAAAGATAAAATTTAGGCTGGGGCTCTAGCTCAGTGATAGAGTGCTCACCTCGCACATGTGAGGCACTGGGTTTGATCCTCAACACCACATAAAAATAAATAAATAAAATAAAGGTTTTGTGTTCATCTACAACTAAAAGTATTTCTAAAAAAACTTAAAGACAAAATTTAGCCTCAGTATATACTCTGCTGTTACCAGAGGCCCTGAAATGAGAAAAGTAAGAAGGATGAAATTTCGTGTCGAATACGATAAAATAGCATGGATAGAGCATAAAAGTCTTTCAAGTCTATGTCTTCAGTTATTCAGAAGGTAACATTTGTTCAATGAGTATACTTCCTTTATATCCTACAGAAAAAGTAAACAGCTTGATGTGGATCTGTATTTTTTTCTTTTTTTTCTCTTTTTCTCTTTTTGGTACCAGGGATTGAGCCCAGTGGTACTTTACCACTGAGGAACATCCCAGATTTTTTTTTTTATTTTGAGACAGGATTTCAATAATTGCTGAGTTTGACTATGAATTTGTGATCCTCCTACCTCAGCCTTGGAGTCACTGGATTATAGGCATGCACCACACCCAGTTTACCTTTTCTTATATAAATTACAGATTAAAGTGAAATTTCCACTACTAATAGTCCAGTTTGAGTCAAGAAAATGAAAAGGATAAAGGATAAATAAAATAAATGTTTAATCTCTGTCCCTTTCCTATAAAGAAAATATAAAGATGTATTCAGAAAATAGATAACAAAATATTTGTTTGATTTTCCTTATAAATCACTAAAAAATTGCTCTGCAATTAATGTCCTAAAGATTAAGTCATCATCTGAGTGTGGTGCCTGAGAATATAACAGCATCAACTTCAAAATAATACTAAATGCTCTCTGGGATACAGAGGAAATATTTCATATGTTGGCATCGAATGAATGGATTAAGGAGGAAATTAGATGGCTTCAAAAAGAGAATTTCATAAGAAGTCATTTAACAATTTTTTCTCTTAGTATAATCAACTAACATTATAGAGAAACAGCATTATAATAGAAATGATAAATGAAGGGAAAGTGAGGAATGAGAGATGAGTGAGAAATGAAAGATGGAGACCAGGCAGAGATACACATGAGAGTTTATTTGTCAGAGCTGACAAATAAAGGCCATCTCCCTATAGGAGAGAGAGGCACAACAGGCTTGAGTTCTGGGACTTTTATGAGGGAGGCACAGAAATCAGAGCTGGACAGGTCCTAATGCAGGCAGTTAAGTGTTGGATTGGTATGAAGGATTGGTGAGCCTTTCTCAGAAAAGCCATTGGGCAGGAAAGCAAAACTTTTTCCTTAAAATGGTGGCCATCCAGATGGTAAGCATGGACCTTATAATAAATCTGTCTGATATTTAATTTCAATAGCAATTTCAAAGAGTAACCTACTTAAGGAAATGCCCTCTATATAAATCAGAACTGTCAAATTCTCTGTAGTATTCAAAATCAAGATACATACAAGGAGTTTTGATGAACAAATTGCATTCCAAAAGATTTAAAATTTCTAGTAAAATAATTTTATCTTTAAGGGAAATTTTCAAGTATTAAGAAAGTAAATAGCTGGATATACACAATATGTGATCTTGTTAAATAAGAAGAAATAATGGAAGATAGTCATTTGTATCATTAGTAACTGTGATACTTAGATTTAAAAAAAATAACAATGGTAGAAGCAGAGAAGGAAAGTCATATAAAGAAGGATAAAATGAATGAAAACTTCAAAGACATAATAATAACAGGAAATTTGAACAAGACCTTGCCTTCATAGCACAGAATCATTAATAATAAGAGAAGACAGAAAGAAGTATGACTTAATTCCTACTTTGATCCATCTTCAATCAAAAATAAAATGAATTTTTACTTTAAAAATATAGACCAACAATGTTAATGTTGAGAATAATGATACCCAAGACATCAAGAAAATAATAAAAGGATCCTTAGGTACTTTATACTACTTTGAATGTGATAGCTAGAAAAAATGCATCACACAATATACTTAAAGGAAGTATGAAGGTTATTGTGAAACCATTCACCATAACCTTTGAAAAAGTCTCCTGAAATAAGTAGGCACAGACAAAAGACAATACGTAGGAGATGACAGATACTCTATTTTAAAAAGAAAAGGGGACTGATTTCTGAAAATCTTTGTTTAATGAATCTAATTTTCATCACTGTAAAAATTTGGGTATAAATTATAGAATACATGGTTTGTGAATGTATAGGAGAAAAGATTGTAAATAGAGACTAGCCTGGATATTCTAAGGAACACTCTTAGTCTAGGAGCTGCTGCTGTTACAAGAGAAGAATATGATAAGCATATTGCATATGATTCTTATGACAAGGTATTTGTCATAATCTGTTACATTCCTGGAGAGAGGAGAGCTAAACATGGATTGGTTGTTTGGTTGGTTAAGCAAAATTCTGTCACAACTAAATCTCAATTAGTGAGCTAGGGATAAAAATGCTTATCAGCTGCTATCCAAAGACTGATATTGTAGCATAAGATAACATCTTTGGTCTCCACAAGGAATGAAAAGTTCTGCTCCATTTGTGTACAATGAATCAAAGAATTTTCTACTGTCATGTATAACTGATTAGAACTAATAAAAAAGAAAAGAAAGATAACATCTCTGCCTTCTATAAATTCACATCCTAGCAGAGAAAAGTTTCCAAGTACATGTTACTGACATGATATTAATATCCATTAATATCCTATTTAACATTGGCCTGTGACATGAAAAGTGCATCAGATATGCAAATGTAATTGATTATGGGGATAATACCTAATGTGTTGAATGGTAGGATCCACCAAGGTGTCAGTAAACCAAGGACTCACTGCACATCACACATCCTTTGGCCTTCCTTCCATTGAGAAAAGTGATTACATCAGATTAATAGACATTTCTCTACTCAAGTTCTTTCCCTCCACCAGTAGTTTGAATCTGGGAAAGTTTCGTGGCTGCTTAACTAATAAATAACTTCAGATATTAAGATGCTTTGCCAGTTTCAAGATATCAGCCTTAAGTTACTGACACATGTCCTTTTCTTTGTTTTGGAACATGGATAGATTCCTAAGATAGTCACAGTGCCCTATGTAAAAGGCTTGAGTGAAGATACATACAGTTCCTGTGATACAGGTCTTACTAAGCCCCCAGCCAAAGGAGAACACCAAATTTCAGTCATATGAGGAGCTACCTGAAACATGGACCCTTCAGATGTCCAGTTGACATTGCAAGACAATGTCAAGAGACAAGCCCTCCCGCCAGCAGAACTCTCTCAAGATTTTATATTGCAGAGAAAACCCAAAGATTACTGTTATTTTAAGCCACCATGCTTTTGGTTTGTCACAGATGTGCCCACATATGCACATGCGTGTGCACTCCCCCACACACACTTAGGATCAAACACTCAATTGTACAAAAGAGTAAATTGATCTAAGTATTTCAACTGGCTGTAACGTAAGTATGAACCAATATTAGGCCATGATTAACAGTTTGGATTCTTTTTCTTTTTTTTTTTGGTGGGGGTGCTGGGGATTGAACTCAGGGGTACTAAACCATGGACCATATTCACAGCCCTATTTTGTATTTTATTTAGAGACAGGATCTCACTGAGTTGCTTAATGCTTCGCTGTTACTGAGGCTGGCTTTGAAATCTCGATCCTCCTGTCTCAACCTCCTGAGCTGCTGGGATTACAGGTGTGTGCCACCGTACCTGGCAACAGTTTGGATTTTATTATATGGGCCATGAGAAGTTACTGAAGTAAAAAATATATATATATATATATATATATATATATATATATATATATATATATATACACACATTCCATTTGCTTTCAAAATGATACATTTTGCTTTTTGAGAATAATTGATTGGAAGGAAATGAACAGAGATTATTAAACACCAATTAGAATTGTCTAGGCAAATTCCACATACTTTGGAAAGAAAGATGGCAGTGAAAAGGGAAAGAATGTGATTTTAGATCTTTGTGTTGGAGAGTCGTGCCTTCCCCAACCCCACATTTGAAGAGGCAGCAGGACAGCAGCCTTCTGCAAGCCAAAGAGAGATGACTGATCCTATAGGTACCATTTGAATACCAGCCTCAGAACTGTGGGAAAATAAATGTCTGCTGTTTAAGCCACCCACTCTGTGGGCAGTCTTATGGCAGTCCTACAAAAACAATCCAACACTGATCAAGGGACTAGATGTGGAATGATAAAAAATGAGACAGCAAGCACATTCCCATAAGATGCAGAAGTCATTTCCTGAAAAACTAAGAGAAGAGCACATTTTTTTTAATAATCATGAGTTTTGCTTTAATTACCCTAAATCTAAGATGACTGTGAGATATCTTTAGTAGAGAATACAAGTGGTTTATTATTTAACACTGAAAACTAAGAGGAGAGATCAGTCATTTCAAGGTCATGTGGAAAAAAAAATGAGCAAAGGAGACTGAGAAGTGGTCAATGAGATTACAGTGGGCCTGGGATAGTATGGTAAAATAGAACTCAAAGTAGAAGTGGATTTTCAGAATGAAGGACACACTATATCAAAAATGTTGCTGAAATTTGGAGTAAGATGAAAAAACTATTTATTCATTCAACTTGGCAACAAAAATGTCTTTTGTGACATTGACTTTTATTTATTTATTTTTTAGTGGACTGTGAAAGCCAGAATGGAGTGACAAATGAGAGAGATGTGAAGAAGTGACATACATGTGATAGACAGATTTTTAAAAGAAGAAATTAGTTACGAAAGAAAACTGAGAAATAGTGGTCAGAGGGCTACTAGTTATATTAATGGAAATGATCCAGGAAAGAAGGAGAAATTACTGGTATGAGAGTCAATAGGACTAAGATCCAAGTTGTTTGTGGAGGGGAAAACTTCTGATATGTGGGCAATACCTCTCTGAATATAGGAAGAAAGGAAAAAAGTGGATGAAGGCATAGGATGATTAATAAATCTACTATGTAAGATGAGGGAGTTTCCATGTGATCCTGTCTGCATTATCAGGGAAGAATTAAGGTTACCAGTTATAATTAAAGAGTTGAAGGAAAATTTCAAGTTATAATGATTAAGTAAAAGTTACAAAACATTTACAATATTTTGGAAGAGTGAGCTTACAGGTGATAGCTGGAATGGTGAAACCATGGAATCCTGGTTATTATAAATGTACAGGGATGTCAGACTGCCCAAGGGTGTGAGTTTCTTCAACAGTGCTCTGCTATAAGCATTCTAGATCAGAAAGGGGAATTGGACAATACAGTATGCATGGTTAACCAGCTACAAAGTATAGCAGATAGTGAAGTTTGTTGTAAGTAAGTTATTATAGTGATGGGCATGGAATCTATCCAGTATGTATTTGTTGTCTATTGCTACATAATCAATTGTTCCCAAATATAGCAGTTGGAAAAGTCATTGATTTGGTTTCTTATAGTTTCTGTCGGTCAAGGATCCAGAATCACCTTAGTTGGGTAGTTCTGGCTCAAAGTCTCTTAAGAAGTTGCAAAAGATGTTTGTTAAGCTACAGTAATCTTATGACTTGACCAAAGACCACTTCTGAGCTCACTCTCATATTTGTTGACAGGCCTGAAAAGTTGTTCTAATCAAACTCAGACATGCCTCTCTACAGGACAGCTCACAACATTGCTCATGGTTTATCTGAGAGCTAGTGATCAAAGGGGGAGTGAAGGAGATCCCAAGATGGAACAAATAGTCATTTTATACCTTAAACTTAATTTTTTTGAGTGCTTAATATGGTTTAAATATGAGGTATCTCCCCAAAAGCTTATGTATTAGATAATGCAGGAATGTTCAGAGGTTAAATGATTAGGTTATGAGAGCTGTAACCTCATCAGTGGATTAATCCACTTGATGGATTTATAATTTGAATGTACTATCGGGAGTTAATTCTAGTCATGTGGGGCATGGCTGGAGAAAGTAATTCACTAGGGGCGTGAACTTGGAGATTATATCTTGTTTTTGGCTCCTTGCTGCTTCTGTCTCTCTCTGCTTCCTGGCTGTTGTGAGCTGAGCAGCTTTCCTTCAGCATGTTCTTTTGCCATGATAGTCAGCTTTAATTAAAGCCTAGAGCAATGGAATTGGCTGACCATGAACTGAACCTCTGAAACTATGAGCCCCAAATAAATTTTTCCTCCTCTAAGTTGTTATTGTCAGGTATTTTGGCCACAGTGATAAAAAGTTGATTAACACAGTGCTTGGGATTGAACCTGTGGCCTTGAACATGCTAGCCAAGTATTCTACCACTGAGCTATATCCCCAGCCTTATACCTCAAACTTGAAAGTGACTATTCATTGCTACTGTCACATTAAATTCAATAGAAGAAATTTAGCCCATATTGGGGGAAGATGATTTCAAAAGGGTATGAGTATCAAAAAGTAGGAGTTACCTAGGGTTTTGCTAGAGGCTGCATAACACAAGAGTATAAGAAAGGAAGTAAAGAGGAGAAATTGGTGAGATCAATGGATAAAGGTCTGAACTTTTTGGAAAACTTGGTTTCATGTGATTAGTAAAGTCAGAAGACTGTAATTAGATCATTTAAACATTAAATTTTGAATATCGGAGGTTGGACAGTCATTGGTTATGACTTTTTTAATCAAAGACCATAGGAAAATGTGGTTGAATATAGATAAAAACACAGAAATGGAACTGAGAAGTTAGTGTTAGGTAAGCTATATATGTGGATGTTGAAATTATGGGAAATAAGACTAAGAGTAAAGAAGAAAACTGTGAGTTGGTAGGCAACAGATTCCATAAATGAAAGCCAGTGACATGGAAGTTAGTAGATGATGACAAGCAGAAAGAGACATAAAGGGAAAAGGCAGATAACAGAACCTCCAATCAAAAGGGATCCAGACCTGAAAATAGGAGAGAACAAGGATATTGATTTGGCCACTGACTCTACTTAATCAGGGTTTGGGGAAAGTATGCATATAAATGGCTTCACTTGACAGGGCTGGAAGAGATGTCATTTCTTCACACTTGAACAAGTGTCAATCAAAGGAGGGGTAGATAGAACATTCTATAAAGAGGTGTATTGGTATAAGAGAGCAAGGAGTTTCAGAA
Organism: Ictidomys tridecemlineatus; assembly: GCF_052094955.1. Classification (NCBI taxonomy): domain Eukaryota; kingdom Metazoa; phylum Chordata; class Mammalia; order Rodentia; family Sciuridae; genus Ictidomys; species Ictidomys tridecemlineatus. The sequence continues at coordinate 88,724,253 of NC_135484.1, read as the reverse complement.
GGCAGTAATAAAAGAATCTGGAAGAAAAAGGAATAGAAAGAATGAGTGGGTGAGAATTTCAAAGAACAGGAATGGAGACATATGAAAGTTCAGAAATAATGGGTGATCAATAAACCTCCATCTCTCATGTGAATTAAGGTCAACCATCACCAAACTGCTGGTTTAGTTTCTGCCATTAGTGATAGTGCAGGGCATTAGTCTAAGGAAAAACAATGATCAGAACAGAAGAAGAAGAATGGAAAGAACAGTCTGTATATCAGCTTATGAAAGTAAGGAGGGAAAACTATGAAAGTTTTTGGGTTTATCATCAAAAGAAAGAAATTTCCAGGGTTTGAGTGGAAAAATATAATCATATCTACCCAAGGAATCTATTGCATTTTCTCTCATTTCTTACATTTCTTGTGAGATATATACCTTTATTTGTTTAACAGAGATTAGAAAGAACCTTACCTAGAGTCCATATCTTCTTGTTCACATAATTGTCAAGCTCATGGGTAAAAATGAAAAATCTTTATTTCTGGTGCATTGAACTTACAGATATTAAAAATAGTGTTATAAACACAGTACCTTTACATGACAAAAAGACAAGCAAAGTAACTGATAAGATTTTTAATTTTTTTTTTAGTTGTAGATGGACAAAGTATCTTCATATGTTTATCTTTATGTGGTGCTGAGGATCCACCTAGGGCCTCACCCATGCAAGGAAAGCACTCTACCACTGAGCCACAAACCCACCCACTGACAAGAACTCTTGATGGGTTCATATTTACCTAGAAACATATTTCAAGCTTTCAAAGTCCATATTTTCCAAAATGTTTTTAAAATACACTCTTGTGCTTCCTAATCATGGCAGTTTCTGAGTGCCATAAGTGAAGCCTTGTGAATTGATGGCCAAAATATTTTACCAATTTATTTTTTTTTTACTTGTGTCATTATATGATGAAAAATGAAAATTGATGCAATCAAGGGTTTTGGACAATATTAAACTCTGGTTGTGCCTGACATGGGACGGCTTTCCACTTGAGCTAACTTATGATAAATATTGTCTGTTCCATGTCTTTTTACCCTAACTCGATTCCTTTATTTTTTAATACTTTGTCATGTCTTAGTATTCTGGGATATCCAAGTAGAAAATGATTTTTTTTTTAACAGAGAGACTGAATGGATCCAGTTTGGTTTCTGAAATAAGAAGAAGAAAAGAAAGAAAGAAAAATGGGAAGTTTTTTCAATAATGTACTAATACAAGTTAATACTTGTAACAATGTAATCTTGTAATATTTTGATCATTTTATTAGCAAGGACTATATTAAAGCATTATTATAGTAAATAAGATAATTAAGGTACATATCTCTGAAGATGTTTTAGTAATTCTTTTTAATTATGGAATTAATTACCAGAAGCCATTTCTGTGCATATTGGAAACAATACAGATATATCAGAAGAGTTTGAACAAGGAATAATCTACAAACCCATTTCTACTTTCTAAAGCCTTATTGAAACTAACAATTTAAAAAATTTCAATGTGTCAATGTAGTAACACTAAAAATATGGGAGGAGCAAGGGAAGAAAAAACTTTCTAAAACAAGTAAACAAGATTGAGAAACATATTTTTGAGTAGAAGAATTTTGCAGATGACACCGAATTTTAAGCAGTAATCTTGGAGAACAAGGTTATTCTCAAATATAGAAGAATAAACAAAAAAGTAACAGGAAAATATATAAAAATACACTGAGAAATGTCATTTTTCTAAAGAAATCTTAATCAAATGGATATATAATAGGAGAGATAAATTTGAAGGACTCTAACCTTAAATACTTGGGCTAATTTAAAATGCAATGTCAGTCCATATTTTGATGTGTTAATCTGATTTCTCAATGGTTCTTTTGAAACTCAACAAGGAAACAAAATTAGTTTATATCATTAATTTGGCAATTTTGAGGAGAAATTCCTTTGTTTAGCAGAGATATATAAAGTAATATAGTGAAATATCCTCAAAAAATGTGTTACAACTGAAAACATACATGCATATTATATATGTATGTATTCCAATAGTAGAAAATATGTGCATCATGTATGCATGTGAAATTTGTGTTTGTACACATACAGATGTCATGGACATGCACAGGGACTTAAGAGGTTAAGAAGCTAATAATTATAATTTGAAATGGCAATTTCAAAATACTTTAAGACATAAAAATGGACCTATGTCAATAGGAAGAACATAGAGCCTAGGGTATGCAAACTGCTATTCTCTTTTGGTTGTTGAGTCAATATGTCAGCAATGCTTTCATGTGGAACATTGTGCAGACATGAAACAAAGTGATTCCTCCTTGGTTTGCCTTTGGACTGTGCTATTGTCAGGGTTCAGAGACCAGATTCTCCACATCCAGGGCTCTTTTGGTGAGTCGTGATTATGACCCCCTGAGGAAGTCAGTGGAGCCTGGGGTTACTGGAGACGATGTCTTGCTTGGCATATTTATCATCTACAAATCATCTGCTATAAATATACCTCAGCAGGCTCATCATCAGGCCAGCTCAGTAGCCTGCAATTTATGAAGGTTACAGGAAACAGTGTGAAGGGTGAAGCGCTTTATTAAGGGTAGCTTTCTTTTCTGACCCAGCCCTGCATTCTACTTGAATATAAATGATCCTGGGAATGAGTGCTCCTTTCCATTTAGAATTAAGCCTTTTAAAATTGTCCCCTTTGGATGTTATTCTTACATCACTGAGTCATGACATTTAAGAATTTCTAAGAAACATCAAAATCACTATGCTAAAGGATAATATGAGAAACCACTAAGTGCAAAATAGAAGCATGTTTAAACCTTATTTTTTTTTCATTTTTTTTAAAAGTACAAACTGTGCAAAGCTTTTTTTTCTCCATTTTTATTACACATCTATCATTAATCTCTATTTTTCTCTAGATAAAAATAACAGAACTGATCAAAATGTTTTGGAGATACCATGGTTCCAATCTCTGGAAGTTGAAATAAATAAAATGTTTCTTCTTTATATTGCTGAATGTTCTTTTTTTTTTTTAAGAAAATGTGTATGTTTTACAGTGTTTTGGATTTTGCCCTGAATATATAAACCATATTTTCTTTGTACATTTGTTTCAATGGATAAAAAATTGTGGTAATGAACCAAAAATGACACAAAACAAAATGCCACTCAAGTTTCTCTCACTGGTGATTTGTTCCTGCAAACACCCTTAAAGCCAGCTGGGGAATGATTACGGTTTCCCTTACAGGGTTTTACTTTAAACATTCATCCTAGAAGAGAAAGCATTGAAGAGGGTCATTCTATTAATATGTATTAAGAAGTAAAGAGCCAATTTTAATATTTCAAACAACTCTGGTGAATAAAAGATCACCTGTTTTCACTCTAACCTTTTAAAAAATATCTTGTTCTTGGCTACACAATCGACCCAGGGGAGAGGAACAAAAAGAGGAATAAAAATACAGAAGAGTGAGGAGACAAAATGATGGGAAATTGCTTTATTCAACTTCACCTGTCGCTCATGCAACTTACCCTTAGGAAGGCTCCACACTTGAAATGAATTACCCTTTATGGTCTCCTCCCACCACATCACTGCACTATTTTAGCACTTGTTTTGCAAACCACCAACTGAGTCTACAAGTAGAGACATAGTAAGGAGTCAAATGACATTTTTGCATCCTATTTTTGAAGCTAGTTCATCAAATACTTCATTAGCCTACTGTTTAGGAGCCTAAATAAGTAAATAAATAAATAAAAGGGGAGGGTGTGGAAATTAATCTCTTCCTTCCTTCTTACATGGAGAATCAGGCCCTTCTCTTGCTTTTCCCGGGTTTCTTCCCACCCATTCCCCCCAAACTTGTTAGTAGGGAAACTTGAAAAAGAAAAAGATACACTAAGACCACAAAACAAAACAAAAGTTTTGACCCCACAACCATGATCCCATTGCCATGCAGAAAGCAATGCAAGATTCCCAACCTCGGTTGCCTCACCGCAGTCCCGACAAAGCCTGTACCGAGCCTGAACAAATAAGATGTTAATTGCAGCCTTGCTGAGAAAAACTACTATTGTTCCAGGCGAGACCCGAGCTGAGATATGCCCCCCTCTGCAGCGGACTGGATCAATTCTGAATCCTGGTGCTGAAATGACAGCTCTCCCGCTGCGCAAAGTCCGTGCTGAAAAACAGAAAGAGAAAGATGATCAAGTCCAGCATTTACTTCCCACCCTTCAGAGTCGCCTTCCCATTCTCCGCACCCCCCCTGCGTTGCCTCCTGGTGAGTTTCTCTTACAGTCGGTCGCCGCCAGCCCCAGCGGTGGGAACTGAGGACGCAAAAACCTCCCAGACGCAGAAAATACCGCTTTCGGGACGTGCCTGGGTTTGAGTAGCGGTGACGTGTAGGCGCACCGCGGCCCTGGCTGGACCTCCGCGGCGCACCCCTCCTGCCCGCCTCTCTCCCGCCCTCCCTCGGGGTCCTCCCTCTTCTCCCACCCAGCCGCTCCCGTCGCCCGCTCACGCACACACCCGCCCTCGGGAGTCAGAACTCCAAGGCGCCCCGACCGCGCGGCGCGCAAAAGCCGCGGGCTGGCTGCCCGGCGCACCTCGCCGAGTGCTGGCGGCGGGTGCGCGCGCCCACGAGCACGCGCGAGGCCGTCGTGCGGGCGCGAGCTCGGGGACGCGCACCTCTCACGCGCGTGCCCCGGGGAGATCGAGCGCGGCGCGCCGGCGCGCACACCGAGACAGAGCTTTACTATCTCTCTCCCTCTCTCGCCTCCCTCCTCGCTGGGCATTCAAACAGCTTTCCGACATCACCAGCCAAGGATATTTCCCCCCCTCTCCTTAGTCGCCGTCCGTCCATCAGTACCTGCAGGGGGGGGAGGAGGTAGAGGGAGGAAAGCTTAAAGAGGAAAAAGCATAAGCTTGAGCCTTCCGATCCGACCACGAATACTCCTGTAATAAACCCACCGCCCCAACAAATCTGCCTTAGCTGCTGCCGCCGCCGCCGCCGGTCACTTCTCGTCTCAGCGCTTTCTTTGCTTCTTGACTAATCGGTTTGCTGGGGGATAGATTTGGTAAAACAAATCTTCGTTCTTAATCCACTTCCATCGGTTTTTTTTTTGTTGTTGTTGTTGTTTGTTTGTTTAGAGTCTCCCTCCAGGGGGGCTTCTCGCCCCCCCCCTCCGTTTGGAGATTGGATTCAGTTGGATAAGGCGACAGGCTTTGGCCCCCGGGGCTTTTTTCCCCGCTTTCATCACTCCTCCTCTCTGGTCTTTTTCCTTTTTTTTTTTTTTTCTTTTTGCTTCTCGTATGTGTGCATTTTCAAATAATAAATTCTGATTTTTGAAGCTGAGCCGGGGAAAATGGGCAACGGTGATTGGGACCGAAGGGGAGTCTCTCCGTCACTGTTGCTGGGACGCGTGCCTGTGCTGGTGTCTTAGAGCAAGAGCCTCTCTGAGCTTTCGGAGTGGAAGGTAAGGAAAGGGGTCCAGGGGTCACCTTCTCTGTGCCGGGGGCCGCCACCGAGGGGCTCTAGGCTTGGTGTGTGGGCAGGGAGAGCAAGGAAAGGAAAGGCTGTTGCTGGTGGATGGGGAGACTGCGAGCAAATCTGACTGTCTGCATTTACTTAAACGCCGCAGTTGAAAAGTTAGAGAAGTCTGGCTTTCAAGAAATGTGCTGGATCCGAAGGAATAGTTAGAGAGACCCGGAAAATCTGGTAGTTGTGCGTGATCGAGGTAATTTTATGGGGGAAAATTTTAGGTTAAAAGGAAGTTAAAGAGTAGGCATTGGGTCTTCTGTTGGGAAAAAAAAAAAATCAGTGGAGTGATGGCGCCGTCTATGTTCAACTAAACTAAAGTGTCACCCAGAAAATCAGTTTTGAGAATAGCTAAACTCAATGCCGGTTTGCTTCTCAGTAAGAGACAAATAAATAAATAAATAAATAAATAAATACAACATCCTTGAAACCTTGGTGGACAACCCTTAGACACCCCCTTACCTTCAATAGGGAAATACAGTTTTTGAATAGGCCCTGCAGTCTGAAGGTGTGTGTGTGTGGTGGGGGGGGGGGATTCAGTAATTCATTTTTTATTATTTAGAACAAAACAAGATTGTATAGCAAGGCTGGTTAAAAATAAGAAGCATTATATTTGAGATGCTTAATTAAGCAGGCATGAAAGTAAAATCCAAGCTATCTCCTCACTCTTTCTAATCTTTGATGAGCACAGCATTGCAGACATGCTCTGTCAAATAAATGGAAGCAAAAGTGCCAATTTCATAAGGAAAAGATATACGACCTCCTTTTGAGTTCCTTATTATAAAATGAAGCCCCCTTTCATGGATGGAATTCCTAATTTAGACACTTATTGTCACATTGGCTCTCAACGCCTACACACTATCCTGAAGAACACTGCGCAGACCTGCATTGCCTGCAAAGTGCTACAGTAAAAAAAAAAAAAGAAAAAAGAAAAAAGGAAAGAAAAAAAAGAAAAGAAAGAAAGAAAAGGAAAAAGAGCTAAATTATTTACAGAATTTCCTACAACTTTCCTCATTTGTTAATCTTTAATCTTTATTAAGAAGAAAGGCATTACTCATTCAGCTATATTCTTGAAACAGAGAACACAGTTTTGATAGTCCCAGCAGTTCTAGCGTTATTTTGAACTGCTGCTATATAGAGATTTAGAGTTGGGGCTGTTTTTGCCCATACCAAAACATAGAATTCAAATTATAATCTGTAAAATGCAGATCTATCTTCAGGGACTTTGGTCACTGGATTTGGAGTGCATGCGTTGGTGTGTGTTATGCAATGGGAAGGAAGAGGGTTTTATCCTTTGGTTCAAAGAGGACTCAAGCAAAAAAAGCATGAAAACTCTTAACTATCTATGTCTGTATGTCTGTCTCTGTTTACAGAACAGTGGAAGAGACTGCAGCTTAAAGACTTTTATAATTAACTTGGCATCACTTTTATCAGCTCAAAGGCTGAACCAAAAAGCAGTGTCATTTATTCTAAGAAATAACTTCTTAAAGGTTAAAGCTGAAAAATATTCAAGTTATTTTTGGATAACAACTTACAGAGGTAAATATAATCAAGGACTACTTTATTATGCAAGTCCAGGGTTAAAAATTAAAAAGAAGAGAAGAGGAGCTTTGGAACTGTTGTTTGAAAGAGAGCTATTCGAAAACTGAAATCTACTAGGAAAGAAAATGCTAATATCTTTTATCTACCATCTGTAAATCTTAAGTTACAGTAGATAAGTCTAGACACAATAACCCTAATTAAAAAAAAATTAAAAGAAGCCAGCTCAATTACTGCAGTTCTGGGATTTTTCACTGACATCGCCTTTGGATACAGATACTAATACAGTGATCCACTTTATGTATCCCAAGAGGGCATGTCACATTGAAATGACTGCCTCAAATCCTGGTTCAATGGTGATGCTGAACAACAAGTCTTCCCTGTGTATCTGCCCATCTATGCCTTTTCTCAGATGGTGGCTTTAATATTCTACTAATCCACATGAAAGCTCTTGTTTTTGCACAGGAATTTCTTATCAGTAGCCTCTGAAAAGGCAAGTAGGGGCATTTGGGAGATGATGTTCCATCTGGAACAAATTATCATTTGTGCTTTTAAAATTGTGGCTATAATTTATTGTAATTACTTTTCACATTTAAGAGAAAAGAAATAATGTGGTGACAGCTGCTCTCAGATTATCAGATTAGATTTTGTGTGATATTTACTGCAGACAGAAGACTGAGGGAGAGAAACGTTTGTACAGATTGATTAAAAATGTTTCAATGATTAACATTTAAGTTATGATATTTTAAACCTCATGTTTTCCTTCTTCATTTGATAGAATGATAATGGTTGTGGAGGAAACCCTGGTGGATAAATTAGGGCATTCCTATTAATAATCTATTAAATGTTATTTTTAAATTGAATGTTGAGAATTTGACCATTGTGATGGGCCACGTGAGGGCGCTGTTCACACAGCAACAGATAATTTCCCAGCGTTATAAAATAAAAATTACCTGCCCTTTTTTATAAAAAGGATTTTTTTTTTCACTGAAATCTTGAAAACAGCTGGCTGTAATATTGGAAGGAGTTTATTTTTTCAATGCGTGTAGACTCCGACTTGCATTTTACTTTCATTGCCATTTTACAGGCCAAATGACATAGGATGAAGGCTGTTCGTAACCTGCTGATTTATATATTTTCCACCTATCTCCTGGTTATGTTTGGATTTAATGCTGCCCAAGACTTCTGGTGTTCAACTTTGGTGAAGGGAGTCATTTATGGATCGTACTCTGTAAGTGAAATGTTTCCCAAAAACTTTACAAACTGCACTTGGACGCTGGAAAATCCAGATCCAACCAAATATAGCATTTACCTGAAATTTTCCAAAAAGGACCTTAGCTGCTCTAACTTTTCCCTCCTGGCTTACCAGTTTGATCATTTTTCCCATGAAAAAATAAAGGATCTTTTAAGAAAGAATCATTCTATAATGCAACTCTGCAATTCCAAGAATGCTTTTGTTTTTCTACAATATGATAAAAATTTTATTCAAATACGTCGGGTATTTCCATCTGATTTCCCAGGATTACAGAAAAAAGGGGAAGAAGATCAGAAATCTTTTTTTGAGTTTTTGGTATTGAACAAAGTGAGCCCAAGCCAGTTTGGTTGCCATGTATTATGCACTTGGTTGGAGAGCTGCTTAAAATCAGAAAATGGGAGAACAGAATCATGTGGGATCATGTATACAAAATGCACCTGCCCTCAGCATTTGGGAGAGTGGGGGATCGATGACCAGTCCCTGGTTTTGTTAAATAACGTCGTGTTGCCCCTGAATGAGCAGACAGAGGGCTGCCTGACCCAGGAGCTGCAAACCACTCAAGTCTGCAATCTTACCAGGGAGGCCAAACGACCACCCAAAGAAGGTAAGTACCCCAAGATTGGGGAAGATGGATGCCAGCAAGGGTGGGGGAGGCTTATGGCATGGAAGTGACATGTGCTGTTTCAGTACTCAAACCTAATCATTTGTCCTTTGCTCTGCCATCTTTGGATTTAGTTGATTTGTGGATCTTCACTGATGAAGGTCTCTTAAGCTTGTTTTAGGTCTCAAGATTTTGAAGATAGAATGGTGACAGTATAGCTCAGTGACATGCCTCTGAAGTGCAGGTGGAATATTCAGGAGCAAAGAGATGCAAAAATGTGAAGTCAGCTTGTACTAGTGGTTGGTAGAGAGAAGGAGAGAGAGGGGTGCCTTTTTTCAAGCTGCATCCCCTTGAGAGATCTACACACACATACCCCACCTGTGAAATGGATTTTCAGACGTCTCCCTTTTGCTCCAATCCAGTAAATGGTTCCTTTCACTTGCTTTTCCCTGTGTGACTTATCCTTTTACCCCTTTGAGCTGGGTTGACATGACCAAAAGGTAACTCTCCAAGGCAAACCTATTTGGACCAAGAGACTATGTAACATCTGAAAATAGGGGTACCCGGGGACCAGACTTCTGTTTAAGGTGGTTTGTACAATAAACCTGGCACTCTTGCTCTTTGGTGGGCCAAGAGAAACACTGGGGGAGCAAACTGTCTGAGTCAGGTCTTGAGGTTATGAAATCTGCAGGTTAATACACATTCTGTTCTTTAAAGAACTGGGATCTGCATTTTGCAAGTGGTGTTTTGCTATCTTCTCAGTTTCCTGTTGATATACACAGAGAGAGGGAACATCTCAGAGGTGAGCTAGAGGGAGGGGGGAAAAACAGTGCAACGGAAATGCGGAGAAAAAATAAAGTATAAGAGTGATTTGTGGCTTTCACCCAATCCTCAGTGGAAGAGCTATCAGAAGATTTGAGATTGTGGATTATGTTTAATAATGCAAGAAAGCATGACATATTTTGAGAAAATGACTTTCTTGTTTGGAAGGTTAATGGCTATGTTCCATTCCTTTGAGGGCAGAGCTGATACATATTCCTTCTTACTCCCAGTCCCTGCAACCAGAGAGTGTGTTGATTTCTTATGCAGGAAATGTTTTCTGATCACCACAAAGATCCCAGTCTGTGGAAAGGGACAGCCAAGCTCCAGTCCCTCTTTCCTCCCCCTCCCCCAACAGAAGTTGTCTTTGTGACCAATGTAAAATTGACACGTTGTTGGAGAATTTTCTTTAAGGGTAGCCAAGGCTTTGTAAGGGAGGGAAGGGGGAGGGGGCAGAGAAGAGCCTAACTAGTTTAACGCTGTTTCTCTGCTGGCTGCAATTTGGGGGATGGGAATTACTGTAGAGCAATGGCACAAGGGGAAAAGACCTGTTAAGGAAATAAATGCTAGCTAATGACAGTGACAGAAAGGTGAAAACCTTTCAAGATTTCTACAGGTCAGTGTTTCACTAACAGCTGTGACTGAAGAAAACAAAGTAGTTTTAAATTACAGGAGTTCTTTTCTCTAGTAAAAATCCCAGAGAAGCACTTGCAACTGCAGGGATGGTATTTAACACCATTTAAAACTAATTAGTGTCCCCTAGAATAAGAAGCTACAGTACACACAGAAAATGTGATGTTACAAGCTGGCTAATAAAACCAATTAACATCGGAAACTAGAGTTTTTTGTTTGCTTTATTGCCATTTTAATAAAATTTGGAAATCTCTTTCTTTAATGGTTAAAATTCTATCAGCAGATTGACTGGTTATGACAGAGGAGAGAGAATCCACTTTTGCAGCTTTTCTTTTAATGAAAGATATCAAGGGGAAAAAACCCAAAGTTGTATGCATGATTTTCAACCATTTTGCTGGTCATGGTCATGAGATGTGGGTTAAGACAGTGCTAGAATTTATAGAAGTTGTAGTTGACAACCATTTGATTTGTAAGTGAATGAAAATAAGAGTGATTTTTAGACATTAGATGTTTAAATCACATCGAAGAATGTTTATTTCTTGTAGCTGATTGGATGTCAAAATGGAAATGGATGTTTCTATAGACAAGTAAATAATTATTTTGAAATTATTATGTTGATAAAGCTGAATTAGGAAATTTATATAACAAGGAGGAATTTATGCAGTATTAGTAAAATTGTATGGTGTATATTCCCAGAAGTCTGAATTTTGTGCTTTTAATTATTTAGATACTCTGAGTCAGAAAGGTAAGGATAAGAAGTTCCTGGTGACATAATTGTAATTGATGTGTTTGTAGGTAATTCTTATAAAATATAGACTACAGAATTCTTGGACTCATTGAATGAATATATTGAATGAAATAAAACATATCTTGGCTATGAAACATTGTAGGAAAAGAATGTGAAAATCTAGACTCTTAATTTAGTCAAATTTATGCAAAGTATATTAAATCTTAAATATTTGATATAAATGATATATGAACTACAACGAAAGAATTATTTGATATCATTTCAAACAAACTATCTTATAATGATATTTATAGGGCTTGAGGTTAATAATTGCATATAGTTATATTGCTTATATTTAATTTGGTCAAGCTATCTTATTATTATATTTAATTCTTGATTTTAAAATGCAGTTTTAAAATATTCACCTGTATTTTATATTACTTGATGTTTCACATTTTCTATGGAGAAGCACCCAATAAGTCATCAAAGAAAGAAATACAGGATTACTCTCCATAGTTTTTGATTTCTATTTTGTTCATTGTAATAAATATTGACCAAGAAGGCCTGCCTTGAGTAGAAATTTTTCTGCCTGTATTACTGCATAGATTTGGCAGGAGAGTTCTCACACTTAATTCAATGCAACTCTAGATTTCTTTGTGTAATGCTAGTGGTGATGAAAAACTACTCGAAATGTTGAATGTCATGATTGTCTCCATTGGAATTAAAAAATCATATTTTGTGATTGCTGAGGAAGCAATAAATTCTCTGGAATGGGATACCTACTTTGAGAGAGAATTTCTACTAGAATGTTCTTTAATAATACACGCATGTGCTAAAGAATTTCATAACCCTAAATGACAAGAAGAAAACTATTATAGTTTGTAGTCATACCAACAATTACAAAATGTAACATTATTGGATAGATGCTTCATTCAAATTATTGGATAGATGCTTCATTCAAATACTAAATTTTTATGGATTTAAGATCTTATTGAAGACCATATTCAACAAATTTGGAGGTTATATACTTATGGAAACTTAGTTATCATTTCACCAGTTTTTATTTGAAATCAAGAAATCAAGTAAATAAAAAAAATGAAAAATAATGATGTCATAGTTCAGGTAGTTTTTTAAACCTGTCTACATAAAATGGATATATACATATACATAGGTTTCAAGATTTTGGAGATAGGGTGGTGAGGACAGTATAGCTCAGAGACATGCTAAGGAAGTGTGGGTGGAATATTCAGAAAAAAAGAGATGTAGAACTGTTAAATATACGTATTTTAAGGAAACTCAGATAACATCAATGTTTACCTGGTTTTCAGATACAAGTCTGGGGACAGACATTTATTCAGAAAACAATCTCAGTTTTCCTGAAGGCTTTAGTACACTTTACAGGACTCTTTTACTGAAGATTCTGGACTACATAGCTAAAATATAAAATGTGGCCTCAGATTTTATTTCTTACCCCTTCATTTAAAATAAATAATTAAAGCAGTTTGAGCAGAAAAATTCCACACCCGTATATCTACATCACATAATGAGCCTTAATGGAATCTTTGTTTCCTACTTACATCAATGGCTCTACTTATGTGAAAGGAAATTGGGATCCCTGTATAGATTCCAGGAAATCTGAACACACACACTCACTTGTCTTCCCCCTGTGCCTCTGCTAATCCTTGACATTCCACCACCCAGGGGAAGCCTCAATCTGTGCCTGTCTAAACTTCAGCTCATGTGTGTGCACACACAGGCATGCACACTTTTAGGCACATGCTTACAATCTTGAGGAATGTTCATTTATTTCCTGCTATTTTTGCCCTGGCATTACTTTTTGAGCTGCCTTTCACCCTCTTCTTTCTACTCCTTTGATCTTATTTCCTTTGTGACTAACTTCCATGATCCCGAAATCTTTATAAGAACGTACAAAGTTGTACTGAATCTGTTTTTCCTAAAATGTCACTCTAGGAAAGATAGCAAATCAATTATAATCAAAAGAATAAAAAATATACCACTTTAGGAGAGTAGTTGCCTTTTACTTCCCCCACTTAGGGGAAGATGAATACCATTCATTTCATTTCCAATTCCATTAATGTATTATTGATGGCAGTTCCTGATCTCTAAGGGTTTCTTTAATAACATTTTTAAAAGAACAAGAATGAAGTTTTGAGAAATATTTTAATTCGGTATGTTTATTTTAAAATATTAATAATTAATATGATTTGCCCTACATGACCATCTAAAAAGAAATAGTGGTAAGAAAATGTGTCAGTTTCTGTCTTCATCTCTCTGTCTAGTTCTTTCTTCTTGAACAGTAATAATATTTCTCAAATGCTCTTTTCCAGAATGTAAGATAAACATATATGATCACCTTTTAAGAATGTGGAAAAGATTATTGCTCATTTAGTTCAATGCTTTTTTATTAATTCTTGACTGTGAACTATAAATATAGTAAGAGCAGAATATCGATAAAATTGAGCTGGGGTTGTAGCTCAGTGGTAGAGTGCTTGTCTCAAACGTTTGAGGCACTGGGCTTGATCCTCAGCACCACATTAAATAAATGAATAAATAAACAAATAAAATAAAGATATTGTGAAAACAAAGATAAAATAATAGGTATGGTCAAGTAAAATGCCATAATTTTTCCTTTTATTATCTTAGAATTTTGGAAGATAATTTAGAAAGTAGTTCATATATGTAGTGTGTAATGAAAAAAAACCTCTGTAATGATGCAGCATGTTTTTTGTAAGCAACAGATAGAAAATATTAAGAGGGACGTTAAAATGGAAGTTAACTGTGCTGTGTACATAGTTCATGTGCCTTGATTGCACATTTGCCAATGTGCATTTCAGCAAGATTTTATTACAGCTCTGGACAAACATAACTGAAATTAATTTTTCCCCAAAATTGAGATAGAAATTTTACTTTGCTTAGAATCTAACTTCATTTTATCCTTCTTTTTACTTCATTTCCTACAAGAATCAATTATATTCTTGAACTGATATTTTGATATAGCTAATTCTATCAAGTATAGCTATCTTTATAATCAGTCTGGTATTTGTTACTTACAAAAGTCAACCAGGCCTTGAATCAGAAATCACAGTTCTTTAAAAACTAAACTTGTCTTTTTTTTTTTAGCATATTTGCAAAGTTTTTAGATCATGAAGCAGAGAGCCATACTTTAATCTGCCTTTCCACATGACTATTACTTTGTGCTACTATTTTTTTCTTCTCATATTTGTATGGCTCAGTAATGCTCCTTTTTCAGGCTACAGAAAAATAGGAAATTACATCAAGAATGAAAGAAAACAACTAATAAAATTAATAGTTTGGGATACTATAGTTCTTGTCAGTGCCTGTGGAAATTTCTTCTCAATTCAATTAGCTAAGAAGATATCAGAGGAGTATTAAAATTTTCTAGGTGTGTCACTTCATTGAAATGAAAAATATAATTTGTTGTATGGTAGACTTCAGTCCTAAGAATAACTCAGACACTTGTAGCACCTTTGACAAGTGACAGCACTGGACTTATTAATAAATTGGGAGTGATAACTATCATAATGGAATGTTGTGTCAAATGACATTGCACATATAAAACACTTGCCACATTTCTCAATTTTGTGAGGGCCTTTATAAGTATCAATATCTTTTTTCCCCCTATCAAATCTTCTCCAATATCTGATGGATCAAAATAATCTCTGATAAAAAGATCACACTACACTTAATTATTTCTCATTACATTTCAGACATTTTTTAAAAAATATTTTTAGATGTAGGTGGACACAATACCTGTATTGTTTATTGTTTTATGTGGTGCTGAGGATCGAACCCAGTGCCTCACACATGCCAGGCAAGCACTTTACCACCTAGCCAAAACCCCAGCCCCTATTTCAGACATTTTTATATTTTTATAAAGTTTTCTTGCATGTGTTTAACATTATAATTTTTATAATTTGTGTGTAATGGCATAATCTAGACATGGATGACATGTGTCTAGGATGGAAAATGTTAACATCAAAAATATTAAACTGAATTCTCATAGTGCGCCACATATTTTGTTTTGCTTCCTTTTACCTCTTAACTAATTTTCCATATACAAGGTTGGGCTCCATTTTATCTTTACTTTTTCACTTTTGGATTGGAGAAGGAGGAACAGCAAAGAAGAGAAGTGACTTTAGTCATCACTCTGTGATGCTATTGACAATTGGGCTTACAAAGTTTTGAGAATCATTGTAACCTTGTTTTAAATGTGGGAGTATGTGTGTGTGTGTGTGTGTGTGTGTGTGTGTGTGTGTGTGTGTGCGTGTGTGAGACAGAGAGAGAGAGAGAGAGAGAGAGAGAGAGAGAGAGTGAGAGAGAAGGAGGGAGGGACAGGGAGATAAGAGAGGGAGAGGTACTTTCATTGGTTTAAAAACTTTCTTTCCTTTGAATTTTCATTATTATACAGATATTCATTTATTTAGGAATTAGGAGTCTACTGAGTACTTAGCCCTGATGTATTGTGTATGGAATCCTTTTATTAATGAGTGTAAACCTGGGGTCTAGAATGGGAATTTGGTTTGGAAATCTTAAGAAAGATTTCCATTATTTGTATGTGAATATGAATGAAACTCTAATGAACAGATTGAATTCAAAGGAATACTGTTAATAATGAAATAGTTTGGTTTAGAAAGTGTAGTCTCCAGTATAATAAATGGTAGGTCCGTACATTAAACATGGGTTCTCTTAACATCCTGTGTATTGTAGGTGAAATAAATATTTACTGGGAAATTTCTGACTGAGTTTGAAACTGCACCTGATATTCCCTTGTGAAGCAGGAATTTATTTAAGTTTTTCATTTACAGTTGGTACAGTTGTGAATCTTCTTCCTGTTTCTCATTTGTCTCATGTAATATCCTTGTATGGTATTTCGTATATCTGGTTGACTTTACCCCATCTTTTAAGTTCTAATTTAAAAAACTGTTTTTATTCTTTGGCTATAAACCATAAAGAGTTGATAACAATGATGTAGATTGTCACTTAATTGTTTGAACTTGTCTATGAATTTAGGACAGTTAACAAAGACTGATCAAGTCTCACAGATGTGTGTACATTCTGTATGAGATAAAGAAAAGGCAGCATAGCATTTCCACATCTTTATGTTGTTCTTCATTTATGTTGATGACTAATACTGGAACTGATCTAGCTGGTAGACTATGAGTCATTCTAGGTCTAGAGAGGGATCTTTTGGATATCACTACTGATGGGCAGCAGAACTATTGAAGTTAAATTGTTTCCAAGTATTTTAATCTTTGCCAAATTATACAAAATGAAGATTATGTTTTGATATTTTGTTTGAAAGTGAATTATATTGAAATGCTAGTCTATATTAAACCATTGAGATAAAAATCGTTGTGACTTTGCTGGGATTTCTATCACAGAATTTTGGTCAGTTATTATAGACCACTGAGCCTCAATATCCTATGTAAGGCTTACATTTTCAGATATTGAAAAGAAAGCAAAACATTTATTATTACTAATTTGAAGATTCTAATTTTTTAAAATCAAATTATAATATGTCATCTGTAAGACTCCACACAATGCTGTATGCTCTATATGCAGTTATCTTTGCAACTATGATGCAGGAATTTTATTGACTTGCAGAGAATGACTTAGCAACCAAGTTGTTAATGGTTAATAAAATATATAGTTTGCCAGAAAGTGCAGCAAGTAATAAATGCATAGGAAAAACATGGATATGGAGCAGTTAATCTCAAAATTAATTGAGTGAAAAAAAGCTTTTTCCAAAATTATGTTTGTTGATGAGCATTTCCCCCTAAACCAACTACCTATTGCATATTCATTATGCCTAGGACATATGAAATGTGAAGGCAAATGGTTTTTGTTTGAATTCTACCATATTAAATGAAAATGAAATAATTTACCTGCTGACCAATCCTGGATATATTATTCTCAAATTATTTCTTAAATAGCAAATTTCTTTTGGAACAGAGTGTTGTTTGGAAAAATAGAACAAAATGGGCATAGAAATGACATTAGAACACTAATGGAACCAGATTGCAATATTTAGAATATTGTTAAGTTCACTCAGACATTATAAAAAGCATTAAGGGAGTCAACCAGAGAAGGATAACTAGGTGAAATCACTTTTTAGCAATAGGTATGTTTAGGTAATAGGAATGTCTGGAAATATTTGTTTCCCTTGGCAATCTACTCTCCTGGTGAGTTACTATTGATGTTCCTTCCTTTTAAGGTGATTAAAAAATCTATAAGCTTCAAAAAATTAATTTCGGCACTTGAATATCTTAACAGTAATAATTTGTTCTCCAATAAAACACATTTTAAAGAAAAAACTTTATATACATATCTCCTCTAAGAGAGTAGAGAATTTTATAAATTAACAGAATATAATAAAATATGGCATTCAGTAAATGCTTTCCAGTTTGCAAAGTGTTTTTGCACATATTGTTTTATTTGGGCAATAGCTATGTGAGTCATATATTATTTTTTCCATTAGCATGCATCAATAATTGCAGAACATGCTGAAGATCAGTGTCTTCATTTTTCTAAAACAAAACACACAAGTTGGTTCAGTTGAAAAACTGGAACACTGGATAGCCATAGATTTTGTTTGTTTGTTTCTGAAGCACTTGCATTTGAATCACGAATTGACAGTTATAAGGCTCTTTCAACATTACTAAGTCCAAATCTTATGCAATCAATATAACCCTAATCTGCAAATATATAATGGGAATGTTATTTCATCTGAACACAACTCATTTTGGAATTTATATTGAATAGCATCTCTATAATGTAAAAAAGAGTCCCCATGACAGAGTCATGTGGGAATATTTGATAGATTTAATCATTTAAAAAATTACCTGGAATCTAGTTAGGAAACTAATCAATCTATACTTTGCTATAGCACTTAATGCAGACTAATTTTACAAATTAACTTTGATTCATTAAATTATTGTTCTAGTCACTATGTGTTATTGAAATAAATATGGGTCTCAAAATTTTTGTTGTTGTTGTTTTCAGTCTATACATGTTAATGTGTTTCAGGTTCAGTATTTGTATAGATTTCTAAGATGACCTCTTGGATTTTTACCTCTTTATTATTACCTGGGGAAGTCTGTGTTTTGGAGAAACAATGTCTTTATGGTTTTTTTGGTTATCTTATGGTATGCTGACTTACACATGTTGAGGGTGGAAGAAGAGCAAGGCTAGGGTGTCTTCCTCCAGGCTCCTCCCTGGTGGTTTGCTGTGAGTGGAGTATGTGCCTCTGTTGGAGGTAATGTTTTCCATCAGGCCACTTCTTTTGAGGCTCTTGTAGCCACTGTCAGAACTGAACTAGCAAGATCTGTAATGTATTTTCCTCTCAGATTGACAGCATCTCTTAATTGACAGCAACTATTTCCTCCTAAAACCCTAAGACAGAGGTGTACAATTGTGGTAGTGAGGTGATTTCTGATCACCTGTGAGAATGACCTGAAACCAATGTTTCAAATGTTCAGACTTCCATTTAATGTGCAAAAGGCTATGTAGAATACTACATCTTTTTGCAGATTGTCACATAGACAAAGTGAATAGGGAAATAAATGATAATAGTAATAATATGAATAACTTAAAGAATTAATGAAAATTAAAATCAGTTAACCAGTTTATTTTATCTCAAATGTAATTTTTATACTTAGTCTACACTTAGTATATACATGTACACATCTTTATATTAATAATTCCTTTCAATTTAGAGTCTTCAAAAGTTTTGCTATATTGACCTGTTTTTTGAATGTCTAGCTTTGTATATATCAATTATACATTGTTTTCAATGCTAATGTGACACTGGAACATTTGAACTTCCCTGAACATTCAAAAATATTTCTGTGTGATTGACAAGTTAAAATAAGTTACTTCAAAACTCTCAAATAAGACATGAAAATTCCTGACAGGTGAAGATTTAGTTCTAATTTTATATCATTATAAAAATATAAAGATAAAATGAAAATGGAATTTTCATTGCTAATTCAATTTTATTTTGCTTCTTGTTCTTCCTATCCTTCTCAAAGCAAATAAAGAACAACAACAGCAACAACAACAACAAAAACAACAACACACACATTTTGAAATTACTTCTTTGTTTTATTCCAAAGAAAAAAATCATGACAGCTAAACTTAGAGTTTCATAATTAAAATTACAGTATTTTATTTTTTCTTTATGATTATCTGTTGCCTTTTTATAGCCACAAAGGAGCACAAGAGATAAAGAACTGTCTGAAAAACAACAGAAAACAAAGACTCATCTTTGTCTTTCTGAATTTATTCTGATACACAAATTTATTATATTTTTTAATTGGTAACACAATAACCAAAGTTAAGTGTATATTGGATATTTTGGAAAATTTTTTTCTATATTCCCTATTCATAATAATATTGGAAAAGAAAGCATCTTGGGAAGACAAAAGTCTGTTTACTTATAAAATTTATATAAATCTGGCGGACTTGCAAAGATCTGCTTCTGCACAGTAGACTGAGAAATTACAGTTTATTTTGGCTCCCCAGAGAGGTCAGTGTCCTTTACAGACATGTTAGCTTGTGGTCAGCTTTCTTTGGCAGACCTGAGGTTTTGAAACTTAGAAGATGAACAGTGTATATTTTTTAAGTGATGCTTGAGAAACTAACCAGTTACAATGGCCTTTTTTTATTTTCACTAAGCTTTACTTTCATATATGGGAAAGTAATTACCTCTGTTCCATTTGCACAGAATACAATCTTTTAATGCCTTGCTTGAAGTGTATTAAAATTCTACTCTCTTAAAAATATATGGCTTTTTTTCTCGTTAGTGGTTTCCGTGGAATTTTCCAATGACTATATTTTGGTGTTCAATTGGTTACAAAGGGCATAAATGAGTTCTAGGCATAATAAATATTGCATATGCTTGCCTCTGGCCTCTGCATCTTCAGACCACAGAAACCACAAAAATAGATCTATGGGAATTTAGAAGCAGAGTAGAAGTTGATCCACTAAATCAAAGCACTGATTTAGAAATAAGTAAATGGTAGGATATGAAATATTACAACCTTTCCCCTTAGCAGTAGAACTTGATTTTGTCTCTCTCAATTAAAGCTAATATTTAAGTCCATATGTAGGGGTGTTTTGTTTGAGGTGGTCAGGAGGCACAGAAGCCTGCCTAATCAGTCTTTCTTTCCTTCCTGTGTTGGACCCAAAGGCAAGTCTGCTGGAAAACCACTGAAGAAATATAATCTTAGTCTCCCCATGATGCTATGCAGAAGAAATTAATGTTACAAATGCTTTTCCTCTGAGAAACCATTGTTTTCATTCTTATTATCACCAAGAATGTGTAACAACTACCATTTTGGTTTTTACTATGTTTTGCTCAGAGCAAGATTCATAACTTGTTTAGATCAAAGGGCCCACATACTTGTGGTCAATTTTTCTCTATACCCTGCTTCCTGATACCCAGAACAAAGCTCAGGTTTGTCTTGGTCTGACACCCAACCCACATGCAAGCCCTTGGCCTTCTCTTTGTGCTTCTTAGCTCTCTTTGGGTCCCTCTTGGGAAATATCCCATCAGTGATCTCGGCCAGTTCTCCATCATGTCTCATCCTGTCTGATGGGTATTGGCTGTCTCTCTCCCAGGCATGTATCTGTGTTCCTCTGACAGAGTGAACTTACAGTGAAGCCATGCTGGGTTTAGGCCAGAGGTGAGATTCCTTTTTATCTACTCCATGCTACACTTGTCCAGTAGGAGACCTTCTCATGACCTACCTCTTATTTCTATCACGCAAACACTTTCTTCAAAATATACTTAGAGCCAGTTTGCCCTGAGAGTCCATGTGGGATATGATGGAAGCACCACAGTTCTCCATCTTTCTCTCTATTCTTTAGGACATGAAAACACTTGCATCTTATATCATATACTCCCAAACACCCTTTCCCCCCCCAAATTAACTTACTCTAAGCAAATCTCTTACTCACATACTAGTTTTCCTAGCTAAATATGAATATTCGTTTAGAATCCTTTTAACTCTGTCATTGGTAAATATTCAGAAGCCCTAATTTAAAATTTTTGTTAAGTATTATGTTTGTGTTGTTTTCATTCTGGCTCTTCCTTTTATTGTTTGTTTATTTACTTTTGTCATCAATAAGTCAGTTACAAACTGTCAAGTTTCTTGGAATAAATGAAAATTATTAGGTCAATGAAAGATATTTTTAATTCCTCTGATTATTCACCCATAATGGACGCCCACAACTGAAGAACATTTCTAAGTAGACAGTAAAAAAATTATTAGCATTGACATTCCATTGGTATTGTCATTAATACTCTTCACCAAATATTTTCAGACTTTTCCAGTTCTGGGCACATAGAGCAATTGTGTTTATGGACCACTAATTTTTGTATGGGACCATATGAATGTGTCCAGTGAACTGTGCACAAAACTGATGCTGCTTGCTTCTGAGCTGGGTCATTGCATTTCTGAAGTAAGACCACAAAAGTCTCTTTATTTCTGGCATGAAGACCTGTACCTAAAGAGAAGAGGCTTTTCTATTAGCCAGAGTTGTTGAAATGCTAAAGTGAGAGGATCCCTTGCTCCAAGCTCTTGCAAATCTGTGATGGCTGTGAAGCATGAACAAGGAATAATTTTCCTCTCTGGAAACATTGAGTATTTTTTTTCTTTTTATTGCAGCTTAACCTAGCCTAATGTGACTTATTCAGTGTCTAGTTGAGGAGGAATAGTCATTGTGATTGTGCTAAAAGGTGTTTAAGGCTGATGTGTTCTGTAATTCAATTCTGATAATGTGATGGCCATGTTAGTGTGTCATATTTTGGTGAATGGAACTCATCCATGTATATTCAGGTAGCTGTATCTGAACTTTCTTTAACATTCTGGAATTCATTTTCGCTATTTATGAAAATGTTCTTGTTTTAGTCTGGTAAGAATTAGTTGATACTATTTTATCATTGATTTCTAATTTCATTGCATTATGATCTGATAGAATGCAGGGTAGTATCTCTACTTTTTTATATTTGCTAAGAGTTGCTTTGTGGCATAGTATGTGATCTGTTTTAGAGAAGAATCCATGTGCTGCTGAGAAGAAAGTGTATTCTCTCATTAAAGGATGTAATACTTTATATGTCAGTTAAGTCTAAGTTATTGATTGTATTATTGAGTTCTATAGTTTCTTTGTTCAACTTTTGTTTGGAATATCTATCTAGTGATGAAAGAGACCAACTTCCTTGATAAGACTCCTTTGACAGAAGAATTAAAATCAAGAGTCAATAAATGGGAAGGACTCAAACTAAAAAGTTTCTTCTCAGCAAAAGAAACAATCTTTGGGGTGAATAGAGAGCCTACATCTTGAGAGCAAATCTTTACCCCTCACACATCAGATACAGCACTAATCTCTAGGGTATATAAAGAATTCAAAAACCTAAGCATCAAAAAAAAAATAACCCAATCAATAATTGAGCCAATGACCTGAACAGATACTTCTTACAAGATGATACACAATCAATCAACAAATATATGAAAAAAATATTCATCATCACTAGCAATTAGAGAAATGCAAATCAAAACCACTCAAGATTTCATCTCACTCCAGTTAGAATGGCAGCTATTATGAAGATAAGCAACAATAAGTTTTGGTGAGGATGTGGGGAAAAAAGGTACACTCATGCACTGTTGGTGGGACTGCAAATTGGTGCAGCCAATTTGGAAAGCAGTCCATTTGACCCAGCTATTCCTCTCCTGGATCTACACCCAAAGGACTTAAAAACAGCATACTACAGGGACAAAGCCACATCAATGTTTATAGCAGCACAATTCACAATAGTTAAACTGTGGAACCAACCTAGGTTCCCTTAAATAGGTGAATGGATAAAAAAAATGTGGTATATATACACAATGGAATATTACTCAGCAATAAAAGAGAATAAATCATGGCATTTACAGGTAGATGGATGGAGTTAGAGAAGATAATGCTAAGTGAAGTTAGCCAATCCCATAAAACCAAATGCCAAATGTTTTCTTTGATATAAGGAGACTGATTCATAATGGGATAGGGAGGGAGAGCATGGGAGGAATAGATGAACTCTGGATAGGGCAGAGGGATTGGAGGGGAAGGGATTGGGCATGGGGTTAGAAATGATAGTGGAATATGATGATCATTATTATCCAAAGTACGTGTATGAAGGCATGAATTGGTGTGATATACTTTGTGTACAATCACAGATATGAAAAATTGTGCTCTATATGTGTAATATGAATTGTAATGCACTCTGCTGTCATATATAAATAAAAAAAACCAGAAAGAATTAGTTGATACTAAGATAACTACAAAAATCTTATGAGACCATTCTTTCAACATTTGTTCAAAAAGTTTCTTGAGTATTTTTTTCTTTTTTTTTTTTGTATTTTAAAATTAGAGAGAGAGGGTGTTATGGTCTTTTCCTGTAGATCCGTGATTGTTGCATAACTGTGGAAAACATTCCTTCTAGCATGGCAGTTCTTGCCAAGAGTTGCAAACTTGTTCTACTCTCTGATCCTTTGTCCTTTCCTTCTGCCTACCTTCCTTTTTCTGTTCCACTTGTTTTCTTTCTTTCCCTCTCTCTCGCTCCCTCCCTCTCTTCCTGTCTTCCCCTTTGTTGCTTTATTTTACAGATATGTATGATTTATAAATCTTGGTGTATAGAAATTGTGGTGATTTCCACAGGATCTGTTATTAATATTCATGTAGTTGTTTTTTTTGTAAACAAATATTTCTATAGTAGTTCATGGGGCATTTCTAACTAAGTACTGCTTCATTAATTTTAACAATTTTCTTGTGAGGTTAATTATGTAGCAATAATTAACCTCCCCTTTGAGTAGGTGGGCTTTTGTCACTGAAGAATTCTCCTCTTCCCTGAGAGGTGGGAGGGGAAATAGACTGATGTAAACTTTAAAGGGGCCTCTGCTTTTCTTACTGGGGAGGGAATAGTTCTACCAATGCGAGTAGCATGCTCACAAGCCTGCTCAGGGGCAGTGCTTTTCATCTATTTTCCTGGCTTTTCTATTCTCAAGAAGTTTGGGTTGTGATGTGCTCATTAATTATATGAGATATGCTCCAGGAGTCAAAGAAGAGTATGCAAACCATTGAGCAACTGAAAAATTAAAATAGAAAACAAGTGCTTTCTTCTCTTTATTTTATTTATTATTATATATTCTGAAGAAAATTCAAGAATGGAGCAAATTACCTGTTCATTTCCTACCCGTGTGTATATATCATACATATATACATATTTATACAACTATTTCACATTGAATGCTTACAATTGTTACATGCTTATAAAATGTGAAAAGGACACTTTTCCAAAGTTTGAAAATATTCCTTGTTAAAATGCATTTACTGACTACTAAATATACATTTAAGAGAGAGGATCATAGGAATGACACTAAATAAAAAAATAAATAGAAATATATTGCACCTTTTTAATAAATGCATTTCAGTTAGTATTCTGTGGATTTCTATGGATATATTAAAGTTTTAAGAACAAATTTAAGGGTGAATTTAAGGGTGAATCGTTTGCCAATTATGTTTCTAAAACTTAAAAAAACATATTTCAATTTGAAAAAAGAATTCTATGTTTAAGCTCTAAAGAATGCTCACTTATAATGTTATAACAAAATAAGTCTTAAATTCTCTGTAACCATTGATTTTTCCTTAGAAACTGTGTTAAGTACTAGATTCTACATATCCCATAGCTGTAAATTCATTTGTTTCAGGTTTTAGATATTTCCTTATGAAAGTTATTTTTAATATATATTAAAAAGAAAGTCATTATATTATATATATGTGTGTGTATGTGTGTGTGTATGTGTATATATATATATGTGTATATGTGTATATGTATATGTATATGTATAAAGAAAGTCACGGCAAGACACACCATGTTATGGTGATAAAGAATCAGAATCCTGGGTTCAGATATTGGCTTTTTCATTTCCAACTCTGTGGATTTCAGAATATGACACACATCTCTAAACTTCATGGTTTGTTTTTGTTGTTGTTATTGTTGCTTTTCTTTTCCTGTGAAGAGAAGCTGATTTTGGTGAGGAAGTTGGGAGATTGAATGAGGTGGTGAATGTAACATAGGTGGACACATACACATAAAACACATCAATGCCTGGACTGTTATTACAAGCTGAATAAATGTTTAATTTCATTAGATGACTTGAATACTTTACAACTTGTTTCTCTACTACAACAAATGAAATTTTCATTCATAATGAATGAATAAAATAAAATAAAAACTAATTCATCTATTTATAGGCCTTGTAGAAATTAACATATCTCTTGAATTGTTCAGACTACAGAAGTGCACTGTTTCTTTTACTCTTTATTTTCCTCAGAGTACATATGTTCCTAAGAAACACCGTCTGAATTGACGTACCTATTCTCCTATACTCCAAATTTAAAAAAGGAACCATTCTCTTCACACATCGCCATTTTTTTTCTTTCAAAATGAAATCAGTGATGTTTGATTTGATTTGGCCACCTAATCAATATCATCTTCTGAATATTTTCTTGACAGTATGTACATCCCTTTGATCTAGTTGTTTCTTAATAATGTTAGAATCTAAATGGATTCATATTATATGGTTATATCAAGTTAAAAGCTGTATTCATATTTCTTTCTAAGGATTAGTACACATGTTAAAATAAAAGAAGCTATTATTATGAGCGATCAGTTTTCTTGAGAAATATCTTACTTCCTCCTTTTAAAAATTTATTCATAGGCTTAATGTAGGAAAATAGCAGTAAAATATGAATCCACATTTCATTTTCTGAATAATCATTCTTTTTTATTTT
The DNA here is from genome assembly GCF_052094955.1 of Ictidomys tridecemlineatus. Classification (NCBI taxonomy): domain Eukaryota; kingdom Metazoa; phylum Chordata; class Mammalia; order Rodentia; family Sciuridae; genus Ictidomys; species Ictidomys tridecemlineatus. The sequence continues at coordinate 88,698,277 of NC_135484.1, read as the reverse complement.
CAATTTTGTTAAGCTTTTACTTTTGGACATTACAAACAATAGTTAGAAATATGAGGCTAGGTTTGTAACTCTATAGTCCTTTGATTCTGAGAAATTTTGGATTAGAAGATTGAAGAACTGCCTTCTGGGTGAGATTTTGCCATTAACATCAGCAATTTTGGGCAAGTTACATCTTTTTTTTTTTTTCTGACAGTTGTAGTTTGCACTTTTATAAACATACAAAGGATCATCACAGGATTGTATGGGAAATAAGATTACAAAACATGAAAGCCATTTAAAATTTAGAGAGTGGTATCCAAAATGTAGTTGTTATTATTGTTTCCAACATAAACTAGTTAAATTTTTCTTTTTATTAGCTTATTTCATGGGGATGTATGGGAAGTAAGGATCTGTCTTCTAATGATACAAATCACAAATTGTTGGATGATGTGCTGGGCTTGACATTTTTAACTAAGATTCTGATATTCTGTTGAGAAAACATTGATTTTTTGATTTTGCTTTTTATTTTTTATGTCAATGGAAGGAGTAAGAATTTCAGCTTGATTTTGAAACATTTCAGAGGTTGATTCCTAGCTCCCCTTCCACTAGCTATGTGATTCTTGGCAGTTTGTTTCATATCTGTGAACCATATTTTCTTCATGTGTAAAATAGAGGGCAAATCTGTGCAACTTCTTTTTTTTAATGTACTCTGTACAAAAAGAAAACAGGATTGATGTGCACATAATGTAGGAATGGGCCATTCTCTTAATTCAGGTTTTTAAAAGTAATGCATACCTTACGTTTAGGTTGCTCACAGTAAATGAAGTATAATGAGTTCAGTTTTATTCAACTCCATCTTTCGTCATCTGTAGATGAAGTTCAGAAATTTAATGAATCACTTCATAATAAGCTTCCACTCTTACATCAGTTAGACAAGCAACTTAAAAATAAACACATCTTTTTTTCCTTTTGGTTCCCAAAGTCAAAAGCTAGTATTAGAGAACAACAAACATAGATGTAGTCTTTTTGAAAATTTATGCTAAGTGTTAAAAGAAACTGGGGGAAATTTTAATTTTATAGACTATTTTTTTTTCTAGGAAGCAAAGTCACCACAAATAAGCATGGGTCTCTTCTGTTCCATGTTAAGTTATTAAAAGTTAAATGCGTTAATTTTTAAGTAATGCAATTTAGGTGAATTACAAACAGACTAAAATAAGGAATAATGTAGTTAGAGCTTCTTAATTTCATGAAGTATTTTTGTATTATTCCTGAAATTTACAGGAATCTGTCCTCTGCAGGTCTTAGGTTGAATATTTAAGAGGACAAATATAATCTAGTAGCAAGCTATGGTATAGTTCTGATGTGATTACTCAGCAAATTTAGTAGATAAATGAAACACCTAATTTCTACCTAAAATACTTTTGAAGACTTTTGACAAATGTAATTACTTGCTAAAACTTTTTAAAAACAGTTTTATGCCTTTGAACAAGTGGAACAATATTAACAGGTGAAACTGAATTCTGATTTTCTTATATAAATCTTACTTAATTCAGGTTTTATCAGCCTAACATATTTATTTTGACTAATTATAACTTGCTAAAACTGGCTTTGCACAATAAAAATCTTAATGTAATAAAAAATTTCTGTTAAATTGTCACTGGTGAGGAATGGCTACTTAGGAAATCGATACATAGAAATTTGCCATCAGCACTGGGTGTTTTAAAGAGAATGCAGACGGAACAAAACAGACACTAGCCGATACTTTTTTATTTCTCTGTAGACTTCTTTACTTATGTATTATATGATCACAATGTCAATGAATCCCTTCCTATGAGCCAAGTAAAATCTTAGGTTTTAGGCTTCCTGAGAGTCCCATAAGATACCTAATATAACTATCATTTTCCAGATGAAAAGCAAGACAAAAAGACTTGCTCAGTGCCCTTTCATGAAGGGGCAGAGCTAAATTCAAGTACATGCTCTTAGCCCTTGCCCTATACCACCACTCTAAAGATAAATGCAATCTAATATTTTTCAGTAATCCAAAAGTCACTCAACTCAGGCAATCCTTTATAACTACATTAAAATATAATAAAATTTTAGTTTAAGCATTTCAAAGTATATTTCCTCAGATATGTTTAAGTAGCTCCATTAATGCTCCTTCCAACATTGTTTCCCAAGCTGTAGGTTGCATTGATCTACAATAATAATGGTGCTTTCTTCTTTTTATCAACAAGTTGTTTATTCAGAGAACTCTTGTATCATCCCTCCCAGGAAACCTCCAAGTGATTAAAATTGGGGCATTAAATTTTGACCAGCTTTGGGACATGCAAAGCTTATGAAATGCCTTTTGCTCATTAATATAAAATTTTTAAATATTTTCAATTAATGTAAATGTTCATTTAGATATAGATATATTTTTTAATATTTTGTTCTAGAAAAATATGAATGTCTTAGGTTAGGGGGGCATAGATGTGAAATACTTAGCAGTTTAATTGTTTTGAACTTCATTTAGCACCACATTAACACAACTAGGTACTTAATCTTCTCTGTAATTATGATTGTAGAAGATCAAAATAAAACTAGAGTTACAATTATCTTTTCTTTATAAGTTGATGATTTTAAGTTGGTAAGATGCCATTATATTCAACAAAATAGTTTACAGTTAGATTAAGGTTCTCTAATACTGGAAGATACAAGTTATATATAAAAACAAAGAGAGGTGAAAAGTTCATTCCCCAGCTCTGGGAATATTTTGTTTACTTTTTTGTCTTTAAAATATATAGTTTTTAAAGTCTAAACTTTTATTTACCTGGGCACTGAAAATGAATACTATCCTGTTAGGAATAGATAATACAATCTTGAACAATTCTTTTAAAAAAATTATTTGTAGAATTTTCTTAGTCCTTGCAACTATTACTGAAAATCAAACTGATTCAAACTTTTTAAAAAATGATAGTGATTCAGTATTTTAGGGTGTAAGAGTTTCCTGAGAGGAAGTAATCAAAACAAAATTATTTTTCTTCATAAAAAGAACAGCTACTTCATTTATTTTAAGCAGGGTAATTCAGAGACTTTTATGTAAGCCAGTGGTAGTCAAAAGCTAAAGAAATAACATAATTTTAAAATTATTATCAGGTATTTGGGGTAAAAATGGGAGTTCATAACCCACTTGAATCTAATCTATGAAATATGATATGTCAAGAGCTTTTTAATGTTTTGAACAACCAATAAAAAAATAAAATAAAATTATTATCAGAAAAATACATCAAAAAACTTGTTTTCCTTCCATTTTCTCTTCATTTATTTATTTTTTTATTATCTTGAATATCTTTATATTTACATGTATTAGGAAAGCATATTCTCCCTTAAGTAAATTTTAGTCTGAATTTTATTGATTTTAATGTATTGTGTAAATATTTTTATTACAACACAAATATACATTCTGTCAGCCCCAATTCTAATTGCTTTTATATTTCATCATTATTGTATTCACATTATTCCAGAATTCTTATGTCTTGCTAACTGTATAGAAGGACTTTAGGTACATGATTAAAAATATTTTAATATTTGCATAATTTAACAGATGAAGAAGAAGCATTTAGAAAACCATTCCAGGGCAATTTACTTGTTTTGAACATCTGGTTAACAGCTGGAGTAATGAAAGTTAACACAGCAGTACCCATCTTTCACACTGATCCCCCATGCACACAAACCACTAGGAAGGATTAACTACTATTAATTCTTGCTTTTTTTGCCATAGGAATATGCTTTTAAAAAGGAAAGCAGATTTGAGAATTCTTAACTGTAGAATATCAGCTGAAATTTATATGCAATATATGAATAACACTGATTAATACTGGATTTCAATTTAATTAACATAAATTCCCAAAAGAAAGCTAGCTCTTGACAGTTAGCACAGACCATTATAGTAAAATCCCTAGGTAATTCATATAAGCACACATTAGGCAATAAACAATATTACAGTAATAGCAAATGTCATATCCAGCAGAATCTTAATGTTGAACTGACAAGTAGATAGTGATCCTATAATTTTATTAGGTAACTTATTTGTTATATATTTTGTAATGTACAATATATAAAAATAATATACAATATGTTTTAATAGTTTAGGTTTTTATGTTTTAGCATGAACATAGATTTTAAATATTCATTCTTCTATTTTTCTTTAGCATGTTGATAATTTTGTGATGCTTCAGTTGAAAATGTTAAAATGAATTTGTACGGTCAGTTCCCAGTAAAAAATTTAATTTTCTAATTTAATTTAAAATATAAATAATCATTATATGCTCAATTACCCAGTGCAGGAAACATCAGAATTTGAGGATATGAACTGTCCTTCCAAGTTACAAATCATACAAAGTCATTCAAGTTGACATTCCTCCCTTTTAAAACTTTACCTCCATATATCTAAATTTCTAGGTATATTTTAGGGCATATTAAATAGAGTGATATTAAAAGAAGGGCTTGAAACTCTTGTGAGGTAAATCATAGTAGACTGCTTTTAAGATGCCTTATATTTAACTCAATGCTTGAGTGACACAGCAAGAGATACTGTTTTATACTTGCTCTTATATACTAATTCAGATTTTAAAGCTTTCTGTCAGGGAGTAGAATTGAGTTCTATCATGAATATCTTTTTAGCACAACAATAGTTTAGCTTATGCTGTGTTATACTAGTTGTAGACACTGTGTGTTTGTGTGTGTGTGTGTGTATGTATCTCTAGTATATATGGCATAAATTGGATCAATGGCTGAAAGAAAACCATAATTCATGATGATATCTTTCTTCTTAGTATGATTATTTTTATTAAAATTATACGATGCCTCTATGTAGTATAATTCATAATTATAATTATTATAATAAATATACATAATTTATTATATATATCATATAAACATATAGTGTATTGATTTATCTTGAGTCCTAACCAACTTGATATCCCCTGAATAAGCCTGATCAGTTTTACCTGCGTAGTTTTTCAAAAGGCTGTAAATATATAAAATTATTATGGTAGTAGAGGAGCTTTATGACAGGACCGTGGAGCTGTTAGTGCCAGGAATGTGCTAACATCTTTGATATTAACTTGAGAAATACCAGGTACATTTTGGCTTGGATGAAGCAGCTTTATAAGACCACTTTCTGTTGCTGAAATTCTCTGATCTTGTCACCAAGACCATACTGCTGTCAGAAAGTTCCCAATAAACTGGACTTTGCAATCCTGGTACTGTACCTTTTTCTTCATTCTTAAAGCACCTTGTGGCTATTTCTCACACATGGGAACCAGTTGTATTAGGACATGCGACATTTCAAGATGATATAATACACTGCGAGTTTAATAATTTTATATACAAAATTGTTTGGAACTTCATTTTCTGAAAAGTACCATTAGTTATAGTATTATGTTAACTAATTACAAACAGATATTTATTCATGTATTATGTTATTGGCATTGAAATCAGAGCCATGAAATATTAATAGGGAATATTTTTCATATGTACCTCAAATGATTAGAGCATTTAAGATTTTCACCATTATTGGGAAGAAGAAAACATTATAGATGATGCAAAAGAAATGATCCATATGGCCCATGGACAATATGATTTAGATTTTGCTTTTGAAGATTACACAAATTAATTTGATTGAAACTGATTTCTCATATAAAAGAATATTTTAGACTTTTCTTGAGTAGAGTAGAAACTGAATTAAGAAAGGAATGGGCTCCTGTAGACTTAAGTGGAACAGATCCTAGAGTTCTTCATTTAAGCTAAATGCTTTGGATTTTAATCTCATGGTAGCAGAGAGCTTTAGAAGGGATTTGTGATGAGGGTAGGAGGAGGCAGGCAAAAGTTGTCATTGAAGAGGGTAGAGGCGGAATGAAGTTGAAGTGAGCTGAATTAAGGTATTTGGGAAGGGAAATAGAGAACTGGGTACTTTAAGCGGACTAATGATGGGACTTCCATAGTAATCCAAAAGTGATGGTACAAAACCAGTATTGATTAAAAAGAAGCAATGAAAAGTACTGTGATCAATTTGAGGAAACTAAAATGGAGAGGCTCTAGAAAGTTTAAAAATGATGTTCCAGTGTGAAAGAAAAGGCCTGAGTTTTGATGATTATGGAATTGGTACAAGTTAGGAATTTGCAACTTGAGCAGGTAAAAGTTGGGTTAAATATGGTGCAAACATATTGCACTGAAGGTTTTGGCAGATAATGAAACTGGCAATGTCTGGTGGAAAATCCAGCTGACTTTGATATTAGATCTCTGTCACTTTATAGCTATGGATTTACCACATAGTGAATTACATAAATCTAAGTAGCTTAGAATAGCTCCTTTGATACTTAATAATTTGATACTTAATAATTTGGGGTAGGATATGAAACAACTGGAGTAAGCAGTTTAAGTTAATATTCAGAGTAATAATTTATTTCATATTATCAGAACTGACCACAATGTAAGATGAATAGAGAATCCAGGTGAAGGTCACAGGATAGGGCAAGATCTTTGAGAGTAGTCAATCATTATCTATGGTGAGATGAAAAAGCTAGGATTCTAAGGCTCAAGTAAAAGTTTGATGAGGAATTAAAAGCTATGGTCACAGAGGTCATGCCTTTTAGAAGTATTTTTTATCCCCAAAGTGTGCAGAATCTAATGTTTAATGCCAAACACAGTGTCACATACTTGTAATGCCTGGGAGGCTGAAGCAGAAGGCCTCTAAGTTCCGGGTCTCAGCAACTTCGACCTTCAGCAACCTAGGGAAACCTTGTCTCAAAATGTAAAATAATAATAATAATAATAATAAAAGGTCTGCTGGTGTAGCTCAGTGGTAAAGTGCATCTGGGTTTAATCCCCAGTACAAAACTTAAAAAAGAGGAAAAAAATCTAAAGTTTAAAATACAACTTTACATTATAAAAGGCAAAAGGAGGGCCAAAAATGGGCACAATAGAATATTTCATTATTGATTAACTACTTACATATATTCTTTCAATATTCATTAAATTGTCATCATCCATATTTCATGGTATTTGTAACTTCTCTGTGTGTTTGTAAGGGTATAGTGATTTCATTTCTATCCTAGAAATGGAGAGGTTGTGTTTAACTTTACATCTGTTTAGTTATAAGCATTGGTTTCAATATTTGGAAGAAACGGTAAGAAAGATACTCATTCTCTGAAGTCTTTAGTTAGAGTCCAAAATATTTTCCTGAATATAATTTTATCTTAATAGATTGAAGTATCTTAGTATAACTTGCATACTGCTGGAGGAAACAGACCTTATTGAACAAAACTCCTTTGGAATTTAATGAGGTCGAGATTCATGTGCAATGTGTATAACAAGTATTGTGTATCATAATAATCACACAATAATGTCTAAATGTCATGAATATCGCCATCATCATAAGCTGGGGCTTATTTTTACTAATATTGAATATATATTTTTTTATATTCACTTTAACCCATTAAGTTTCATTTTCAATTCTACAAGCATTTCAATGATACTGGCACAGTACATTAAGATAGTTTAGGTATCATAAATAAGTTTTCATATACTATTAATAAATATTATCATTAATTATTCATATATTACTTTTCTCAAAAGAGTAGTACTCGAAAAATATAAATATAAATAATATGTTCATTTATTATTTCAACATTAACCTATTTGGTATATATGTTGTTCAATTTAAGTTTTTTAAGTGTTCTGTAAATGGGAGATGGTACACAGTGGATTAAATGCTGGATTCATTCAAATTAGAAACTCCATAAATATTTTTTTCTGAATTTAGTATTTGGTCAAATAAAACAATTCCAATAATTTATGTTGGATCCTTAGCATAGAACTTAATATCATTTTATTTATGTAAGAGTCTTTACATTATTATAAGCTGAATCCTACAGTAATCTAAATACAGGTCCATAAACATCTTTAGTGTCTAATTTCTGTATTCTAAAGTTTAGCTTTCAAATATGATCTCTTAAGAGTTTATATAATACCAAATGATAAACAAATTTGTTATTTCGTTTAATAGAGTGTCTTTGAATTATTTGCTCATGTATACCAGCCAGAATATATTCATAGGATTCATTTACTCCTGGCCTTATATAAGATATATCTTTGAATCCTGTGTTCTTCATTATTAACAAATCTCATAAACAAGTTCTAGAAAAATAAACAAGCAGATCCGAATCTTCCTGAAGAAATGGTTTGATGTATCTTACTTTTTAAAACATTTTCTAAACATTTGAATGCCTTCAGTGAGAGGATAGGGTCATCAGTTCCCTTCAGTCTCTACCACTCAGAATTAGTTTATTTGTAAGGGAATTTTGAGATTTTGATTCTTGGATCTCTATTTCTAAGTTTGCTTCCATTTTTATAGTTGTATATATCCCTGTGACTGTTATTCTTTAGAAAAGACTTGGACAAATCAGTTCTTATTTCTAACCACCTCTTCCGACTGTTGTACTTTTGGTGAATACCTGCAGTTGTCATATTCAGGGACAATTTGCAATTTCTGTTTTGACAACATAGGTCCCAGATAACAATGTGGTTTTCATAAATACACGTTAAGTTGAAATCTATAATGGTATTTAGATAAAAATAATAATGAATATTCTTAATTTACTATGAAAAATATAACAGTAAAAATCTTATATTCTCAATTTTGTCATTTTCTAATTTCATTCTCATCTTAGAATAAGTTTTTAGAAATTATTATGAAAATCAAATTTATAACTAATTTTGAACTTTATAGACATAATTTAATGACGATTCCCAAAAAATAATGATAAATGATCTTAATGTAAAATCCATAGAAGTTTGATGGACTAATGATCAGGATAATGAGGTAATTTGAAGTAAAGAGGTTTGTACTCTTTGAAAAAGTGTCATATCCTAGTTAATATGGTTATTTTTACATTTTGATTACTTGATTAAAATATTTTTAATAATTTTTGTTGGTATATTATAATTACACATAATGTTGGGGTTTATTGTGATACATTTTAGTATTTCACAAATATAAATTGACCTATTACTCTCACTAGTACTACATGGAGACATAGGAGTTGTCATTCTAGTTCTAATAGAGTATTTTATAGTCAAGGTAACTGTATAGATAACGATAGGTCCCTGTATAGAATTGTAGTATATTTTTAACTTTGGAGGGAAAAACAAAAGTAAATATGAGGATCAAACTTGGTATAGTTAGCTGATTTCAGTTTGCAATTATAACTGCAAAATAACTAAGTATACCCTCATCACCTAAAAGGGAGACTTTGTAAGTTTTAAAAGTGATTATTTGCTAATAGTATAATGCAACTAGAAATTTAATACTATAAAAGTAAGTAAAACCCATCAAAACTGTTTTACCAATACTGGGTTTTGCTTGTGAAAATGCTAATTTATGGATCTTCCAATCAGCAGTGCCCTGTTCTCTGCTTCAACCAAGCCTGCACTCATGAAACAAATTTCAGGAACTCTGTCAATCTGAACTGATGACTGAAGAACTTGAGAGTCAAACAATGCTTAGAATTTACAGTGTTTCAGATAAATATTTTTTTTGAAAATCAATATCATTTAATGTCTAACAATAAATAGCAGAATTTTACAACTTACTTTTTTTTGGTAGCATAATGTCTGAGATTCCAAAAAGTAATTGTAGAAACTGCAAGCCCTTTTTATGTTTAGGATCTCAAACTGCCTGTTATTTTGTCATGTTCTGTTTGTGAAAATAAATAATAGTGCCAACCATTTTGAAGTTATCAAACAGACTCTTGATGAAAAGATCTGTAAAATACTATTGCCATATTCTCAATCAACTTTACCATGAGATTTGCTTTGGCCAGTGGGACCCTCAAAGAAGCTTAGCTTCTAGAAAATAAAAGATCACAGGAGAAAAGCCCTGTGATTTTGGTTATCCGTACTATACCCAGTGATGGCTAGACATACCCACCATGAACCTGAGATGTGGCCATCCAGTCCTGAACTGGAATCCAAGGATCACAAGAACCATCTAGCCAATCCACATAATCTTGAGAAATCATGACCATTGTTGTTTTAAGTCACTAAGTACTGACTGATAATAATCCCCTTCCCTCCAAATCAGAGCAAGAAATTCCATCTGAAATATTGGCTCAAAACAATAGCAATTGCTAGAGCCCCAAACTGAATTGCCATGTTAGCTTTAGATAATCTTCAACAATGGAGCAATGCCCTAAAGACAAAATGCTTCCTGACCATACTTAGAGCAGAAAGAGCATCTCTCTTACACATCTTGTATAACAGTGTCTAATAAGCTAGAATTATATGATATAAAAAACCTGCCTACAGGGAAGTCTGAGACATTGATTTCAGCACTTCAAAATTGACAGTACAGAAACTCATGTTAGGAAGGTGTAACAGATTTTAAGCTTCAATCTACTGTATCTACTACAGTCAGTATAAGTTCTTTCTTTTTCTTTTTCTATATTTTTTAATTTTTTAATTAATTTTGAGAATATAATATATAGATGGATAAGTAACATCTGAAAACTCATATTAATCTGTAGATGTAGAAATTATAAAGTTATTCTTCAAATTGATATCTGGTTAACTGTGTACCAAGAAACAAATTGGTCATTCTCTAAGCTTAATGTTCCCTGTAATTTTCTTAATATTGGAATGGTGGGAAAGGCTCTTATTTACTCCTATTGGCTCGCAGTTGCCAAGTTTTGCAATGCCTCAGAGCCCATGTATAAGCTATTCCTTTACTAGGATATTATTTTCTGTCTCCCCTCTTCCAAAGTGTAATTAACAAATAGCCCCATGTGACTCCTCATCTTAAATAGCATCTTCAGAGGGGGACATTCCCTGACTTCCCAAACTTGATCAGGTTTTGTTATAATAAAGAAAGCTTATTACAGCAATAAGGAAAACTATTGTAACACAAACTTCCCATAATACTGTTTATTTCCTCCTATAGTCTAGTGATAAAGAGATACAACAATTAATTTTAGGAGGGGAATATCTACCAAAATGTTTAATAAAATGTTTAATTAAATTTAGTTACAATAGGATAAGGTGGTTTTATTGTCCTCTGATTTGAATTTTCCCTCCTACCTTTGAGAAAATGAAATAGACTATACAAGAGTGTGGAATATCTGGATTGCATTTGCCTTGAAATGTGATTGCTGTTTGCTGCATTGAGGTGTGATGCTTAACATTATGTGTCAACTTGGCTTGAATATAGTCCTGAACTTTTGGTCAAATTCCCATGTAGAGGTTGCTATGAAGATACTTTTTAGATATGATTAATATTTAAATAGACTTTCAGTAAGACAAAATGCCTGTCATAATTTGATCCAATCATCCAAAGGCCTTATGAGAAAAGACTGATTCTGCTGCCAGACTTTCTTTAGACTGAAACTCATCATCAGCTCTTCTCCAGCCTACAGGAGTGCTCTGCAGATTTTAGAATTATCAATCTGAGCAAATGCCTTAAACTAAAGCTGTCTCCCTCCTCCTCCTCCTCCTCCTTTCTCTTTCTTTCTTTCTTTCTTTCTCTCTCTCTCTCTCTCTCTCTCTCTCTCTCTCTCTCTCTCTCTCTCTGTCTTTCTCTCTCTCTCTCTTGCTCACACACACATGCAAACAATCTATTGATTCTGTTTTTCTGATGAACCTTGACTAATAAAAAGAGAATAGAGGGAAGTAAGAGATCTACCAAGTGCAAGAATCTCTTTTTCTACTAGTTATTTTAATTCCCCAAGAAACCTTAGAAAGTAAGTTTAATTATTATTGTCATTTAAGAGGAGAAAAACTCAGTCCCAGAGAAGATAAGATGTACTTTACTATGTCATGGGAAGCCATGCCAAGAACCTAACATGACAGTCTTCATGCCTTCTGCCATTCTTAGATTACCACATTGCATGCTGTCCTTGAGAGGCACTGGCTAGGGAACTTTGTGTTAGCCAGAGACAACAGTATGCTCCAAAAATAAGAGTCTCTTTGGAGTAGAGGAGGGCGAAAATAAACCTCAGAGTATTATTGGTAAGCTTCTGTGATTGTTGCTGGAGTTTTATTAAGCAATATTTTTTTCTGACATAGTGCTGATTTTCAGAGTTGGTGAGATAATCTCCCATTTTACAAACAAAACACAAAAATTACTTCATCATTCCTCTGGTGAACTGAGAATAGTTTTTATTTCTTTCAAGTTTTTTGCCCAATTTTCTTGAAGCAGCCCCACATTTGGATGTTTCACCGAGGCTGGTCTAGGACCAACCTTTGTCCTCCAAATGGAGCATGTGTTTCTATTTCCAAGTCTGTACCCACATATACCTTTGAGTAAGAACAATGATTGGAAGAGTTGCCAAAATTATAGTATCCTTGGGGAAAAGCAATGTAGACTAATTGTATTCTATATACCGTAAACTAAGTTATAGCCTTGGATGCTCAAAGCCAAAATTATTTCTAAACATCTCTAGTATTTAAAAGTTCCCAGGAAAGCATCTCAAATTTATTTTTAGGACTATCGAATATGATGCCCTTAAGGAACCACAATAGAGAGAGAGATGAGTTTGAGTGGATGACATCTTATTTAGATAGAGAGGAAGAATTTTCTGATGTTAATGTAAGTGTACTGTTTGATTGATTTTTGTTTAGAAACCCGTCAAAATATTTTAGATGAAAACATGAGTTAGTTAAAACATGACAATGAAAAGCTAATAAATGTCAAAAGGTCTGAGCCATTTCAAGACTTGATAGAAGGAAAATTTTTTTTTGTACCTCAAATGGTTATAGATAAAAATGTAGACAAAAAATAAAACTACCTTTACACATACATACAATGAATACACTTGGTGTCACAGGGTAGATTCAAATGAAAATCTTATTTTTCCACTTTTGAGACTTTTACCACATATTAAGGATGGGTAAACAAAGACAAAATGTTAAAAGAGCTAAAATTTAAGCATAGCTTGGAGGAGCTATGCACATGTATTATCTTGGTGAGTCATGCAAAGGGAAAAATGCCTGCAAGTCTAGGTGGTAATGTGAAGTATATCTTGGAAGACATGGGATTTCAGCATGTTCACCTGTCGGGACACTCTTCTGGGCAGAGGTGCTGTCTGCACCAGAGAACAGAGGTGCAGTGTACAGAAGGGAGAAGAGAGCAGCTTCCAATAGAGCCTGACATGGGAGTAGCAGCTCAGCCGAGTAGTTTGTTGAAAAAAAGCAGCAAAATTAAAAACCAGGTGTTTTTAGCTCCAAATCAAATGTATTTCCAAAAATGTGGGGAGAGAGCAGAGAAGGATCACCAGGGTTCATAAATTAGGCAGATTCTGTCTGGAATAAAGGGTGTGGATCAGAATAAAAGATAAGGATCGTTACTCTAAAATTTTGGATTTTGTTTCAGAGCATATCCTCACTGTGGCTAACTTAGGCATGTTAGACTCTTTAATATGTTTTCTAATATTGAAATTTATACACTAATCCTAACTTGGATGCAATTTAATTGTATGCAATTGGTATCAATAGGGAAAAATAGTATTTTCTTCTGAATTTAAGGTTAGAAAATTTAGGGGTAGCCTCCAACCTGCTTATCTGTAATACTGACTTTCCCTCTTGCAACCTTGCGTTTTGCTGGTGATCAATACAAGGGAGAAAAAAACAGCTGAAATAATAAATTGATGACTCATTGCTAGAGAATTTAAGTTCAGTCTTAAAACCAGTTTCCAAAATAAAAATATAGTGAAATAAATGGATATACAAAACATCTGATAGGAGATATAGAAATCAAAAGCAAAAAAAAAAAAAAAAGAAAAAAAAGAAAATTAGCACAACTGGGCTTAAAATCTGAAAGTAGTATTTAGAGCTAAGAAATAAAGTTGAGTGAAATGTATCTTAGAATAAAAGCAAAAACCAAAATCCCAGTGAAGAGACCAACCATACATGTAAGATGGAGAGGGTAAGACAATTCATTGGAAAAGCTAAAAATCTAGTAGAATGAGATTAATAAGAAAAAGAAGATGCAAAATGGATGAAAATGAAGGGAGAAGGTCTGTGAGATCTGAATGCTGTGAGAGTTTCATTTGGCAGGGCAGAGGCTCCTCCATTGCCTTCAGGTTAGGTGAGTCCCCATAGGTGACCAAGTCGCATATTGTGAGTTCCTCATTTCTCTCTAATGAAGACACTTTCCAAAAGGTCTTCCTTTGCTCTGTATTTGGAACCTTTTCCCAGTCACCAAAACTCAAAATAAGTAGTAATTGGAGAAACTGTTTTTTTTTTTTTCATGAAAACAAATGCTGCTGCTCTTTGATGATTTTCTATTTTCAAGTTTGTTTTCGATGTTTTTAAAACTTATTGCTATCTTCCCCCTTATCGAACATGACTATTTTTCTTTATTTCATTTTAGCATTTACATGAAAGAATACTTTGTATAGATTTATTTATTCAGTGTTTTGACCTTAATAACACTCCCTGAGAATAAAGATATTTTCCATTATTTTGTTGTTGTTTTCCTAAATGAAACTATTCCCTTTTTATGGATGGTATTATCTTTGTAGAATGCTAATGCAATAATGAAGCCACAATAAAGCTAATTCATAGCCAAAGAATTGTTGTTTAAGCACCCACCACTATTGTGAATCTCTTTTAAGCTACATTTTTATGCACTTGCTTTTGTTTGCTGTTATTTCTAGGGTCTTGGATTTTCAACTAGACTATAAAATTCACTATGATAGGGACAGTATTTTACTGCTTTTATGCCCTCCATTGCTATTGGTATAGTGCTCAGTAAAATGTGCTTTTGAATGAGTGTGTGTTGAATTAATGATATAGTTCTTAAACATGCATACAACTTAAGTCATGTGACCTCTCTGCTAGTTGCCAAGTTTTTTAGTTAAATAGTACTTAAATGAAAGTAGCTAGCTTCCTTGAAAATGATTAGCTTCTTCTAAAATCTGATCATTTCTAATTCAATTTATTAAAAAAAGATGCAGTATTTCAAGAGCCAACCATTTTAGAATATCACTTATTCAATTGCATTTTTGCTATTTGATTTTAGAAATCTTAAATAAATCTTATTTAGTATACATCTTTTCTTTTTGGCAAAGAATATACATAAAGAGTAAGAACTACATACATTAATTTTTGGCAAGAGTTCTTACTATATTGGCAAGGCCCATGTGTTTCTTTTAAGATATTTGTATTTCTTAAAAGCTTCACAACAAACAGTAACAATATGTGAATTATGTGAAACTGAAGTTCATTCTCTATGCTGTGTATAGATTTCTTTTCTCATATACTAAAATATTTGCTGTCCTCAGCACATTTGTATTGGCTGTAGTGCAATGTAAACCTTTGGTAACTCTCAGTTTTCTTAAACATTTTTTAAAGTTGTTTTCTTCTTGAGTCTAGCTCAGAATCCCCCTTTTTTATTAAATTTTTGAGATGCCATTACTTTGCCCTTTTATGTTTTCACCCCAACCTGAATGTTTCAAGGAAATATTCAAAATTTATTGGTATACATAGAATCGGAGGAATTTTTAAAGAATTTTTAAGCAATAATAATAATAAGGGACTAGATTAAAAAGATGCTTCTAAACTTTCCTTCTTTATGTTTATTCATAAAATTAAAAAATATGATAACATAACCCTGAGAAAAAAAACTACTGATAGTTTATCCATTAATAAACCGTTCTAGAGTATGCTATCTTATTTCTGTAGGTCATGCCAAATTAAAAGAAATGCCAAAGTATCTTTGCTATGAGAAGATTTTCACATCTTTTTCTTTTCTTTTCTTTCTTTTCTTTCTTTTCCAATTTAAAATAACCCGTAGAATCTTTAGAACTGGTCAAAGCTGTCTTCATCACATATTTTGGTTGCCTTCCAGGCAACCAAATTTAAATAATTTCACATACAACTCTGGATTTTCAGCTTCTCTGGAAAAGTAAGGGGATCCAAAAGCATCAGGCCAGTATTTCCACAAGGCAACAAATGTCTAATCCCTGTTATTATCTGTAGCCATATCTATCAGCAGTAATGTAGCCTTTCATTAGAAATCTGTTCTGACCACATCTGTCTCACAAGGAGGTATCAACACCTTTTATGTTAGAGAACCATGGAAACAAAAATCAACTTGAGGAGCCATAGATGCTCCATTTCATCACAACTGCCACCTTTTCCAATAAGTATATCCCATCAGTGAGTTCCTCAGCCTTTGTAAATTTTTGAGTTTGTTACCCTCTCTTTAGCATAAGACAGATGTATGAAATGAACAATTGTGGGGAAAGGGTTGAAATTCATTTGGAGTATGGGTATAATCAGAGGAAGGTTGGGTGAAGTGAAAGACATAAAGTTAAGGACTGTATCCTGGTTTAGATCATTATTTTAAGCCTTCCTTTTTTGGGGGTATCAGTCAGTTTTGCATCTGTTCTTTACATTAATTGCTCATATTCTTTAATTTTGTGATTTCTCATACACAAGATTGTACCATCATTATAAAAATTGTAATATTTCATTAATTCTAGGATTCAGTTAAAATCCTGAATTTGCAAATTAAAATAATAGTAATAATGCTAATAAAAACAATATTAGAGGAACATTATAATAAGAAAAATAAAACAGTTCAAAAAGGATATTATTTAAAGTTGTTTAATGACTTATCTCACAGATGTTTTGATGTTATGCACATGAATGCAAATGATGGCTTCTCTTAACTCCATTTCTTTATAAATTGCTCATTATATCTTAATGAGCTATTATATTTTAAAAATTTTGTATTATTTCTCCTTAAAATATTTACCTTGGGACCAATTTCTAAATTTTCTAGAAGGTACTTGCATAAAATTATATGCTGGTTAATTAACTTGAAAATATGCCAGTTTTGCTTTTTAAAAAATAACCAAAATTTTTAGTGTATTGGTTTAGGTTGTAATGTTTGCTGCAATATCAAGTGCCATAGTTTCAGTGGCTAAACACAATAGAACTTACTTCTTTCCTGCTCATGTTATCAATTCAATAATATATCCTGGTTTGAGAATAGCTTTCCTTCATGAAATAATAAAGGGATTCAAACTCTTGCCTGTGTATCTGTATTTTGTAAGGACATGTAGTGTTAAAAATTCAAGTACAAAAGGGGAACTCTATAAAAATTGTGTAATTCCTTCTAATGGACTGGAAGTGTTAATTTAGATCATACTGGTATTGTCAGAAGTTTTATAAAAATTGTCAAAATTAGTTACCTGGAGACAAGTATTGTTGGGAAATACAGTACCTGGCTAGGAGGCTGCTTTCCAGAGATAATCTAATTATTTGGAAGGAGGAACACAAATTTTTGTGGACAACATGCCATCTATCATGGGCAGCTCTATATGCCAGCATTAATGAATTTTTCCATCTGAAACCTTAGTCTATACTGTCCACAGTGGCTGTAATAAGCATGGATGCCAATATTTTTTTCAATTGAGAAACAAATAAAAAATAAGCAACATGCTCAAAAGGAAAGCATTATTAAAAGAAAGAAAATTGTTATTTTTTCCCTTACAGAGAAAGAATTGAGAACAGTAGGTATATTTTTTTAAAAAGTGCAGCAAATATTGAAAAGTATGCCCCCTGTGTTGTCATGGTTTGAATGTTTATGTCCCAAATTCATGTTGAAGTCCTAACTACTCAAGTGATGGTATTATGAGGAAGTGCCTTTGGGAACTGATTAGGTCCTGAGGGTAAGGTTCTCATGAAGAGGATTATTGCCCTCATAATAGATGCTTGAATAAGGATCCCTGGCTCTTTGCCACATGATAGGACACAGCTAGGAAGGTTCTGGCTGTGAACCAGAAATCAAGTCCTCACCAAACATGGGGTTTGCCTTGAACGTGGCCTTTTTAAACTCTATAGCAGTGAGAAATCTCTGTTCTTTATAAGTTACCCAGTTTATTTTTCAGTGGACTGGAAGTACTATGGCATAGGTAAATTGTCAACTAAGTGTAGGAGGAGGAATGAAAAATGCAATAAGAAGGAAAACCAATAAATTGGGGAACAGAAAAAAATTTGACAAAAAGGAAATAGGAATATAGATAGAGGCTAGAAAAATAGACGTATACAAACTAAGTGGGGGAAGAAAGAATAAAAGAGATCAAGAATTGATAGGAGAAAAGCGGGTTTAGAAGTGTGTGCTGTAGGTAAATCCAGCTATGCACTTTGTTCCTGGGCTTTGGAGCATTCTGGACTTCGTTTATTTGAACTGTGGTCGAGCTGGTTAACCTTGCTGAGAGCTCATCAACCCCTTCAATCCTAAAGCCTTTGAGGTCCTCCTTTGAATGGAATAACTAGAGCAAGCCAACAAGATGTAAATTAATTTCTAAACCTATATATCAGCAAACAGAAAAACTATATGAAATCAGTTACAACTGGTCTCATAGTTCAACTTTCCTTTGGGCATACACTCAGATGCTTATCAATAGGCAAATTGCATATATTCTGTGTGTATATATATATATATATATATGTATATATATATATATATATATATATATATATATAAACAATATCTCTGTGGGAGTTGGAAATCAAACCAAATATTGCTAAATTTAGTTCCTGTTTCAAAATTGTGGGATAATACTCTAACCACCAGAGGATTGACTTCATCTTTCCTAATTTGCACAGTATGTAAAAGATCAGTTGACCAGTAACATGAGAAAACAACATGGTGAATAATAATGCTTTCAATTTTAGATTAATTGAACAGGGAAAGAGATCAAAGGCTATTGAGTAAATATTCCTTTTCTCCTACTCACTGAATCTTTGCAGTTCTTCTTGATTACCTCTTATAGTTAGTTGAAAACCTATATTCTGAAATTGCGAAACCAAAATATCACTATTTCAGTCTTACTACTTTATTTTTCTATTATCTGATAAAATTTAAGTTCTGCTCAAATTCTGTAATATTACTATTTTATCTGTTATCACAGGTAAAATATATGATGAAGTTGGAAACATTTTAGGACATTTTTAAAGCTATCAATGTTTTTTCTTTCTCAAAGACAAAATCATTTCTGCAAATTGTGTCATTTTTCTGAAACAAACTATTCTAGAATATCTTGAGAAAAAATAAAGTGAATTTGATTCCTTTCTTTTAGTGAAGTCATATTTACAGTCATTTCAAGATTTTTAACATCTGGATATTTGGATAAAGGAGAAATGTTTCTAATCAGATTGAAGTGATGGTTACAGTGCTGATACTAAACATTTTTACATTTATCAGAAGTTATTTTCAAACTTTTGAGTTTTGATTGATATAAATTATAATGTTATTTTATGATGTAATTTTTAGAAGTGATAAATTTTTCAAAGTGATAAAAACATTGAAATGTACTAATCCCAAATGATGTGACAATGTTGTTCATATAGTATCTGGAATCTTCAAACTATTCTATAATAGTCTGATCTCTGTAGCTTTAACAAAATACCTGCTACTTTGCTGAATTTGTTTATAACTTCTAGAACTCATACACAAATTCAGCAAAGTTGCAGGATATAAAATAAATCAGTTGTGTTTCTATACACCAATGATGAATTAACTGAAAGATAAATTAAGAAATCTATTCCATTCAATATAGCCTCAAAAAAAAAACTTGGAAATCAATTTGACAAAAGAGGTGAAATATCTCTATAATGAAAACTACAGAACACTAAAGAAAGATATTGAAGAAGATAGAAAGAAGATGGAAAGTTCTCCTATGTTCTTGGATAGGCAGAATTAATATTATCAAAATAACCATACTACCAAAAGTGCTAACAGACTTAATGTGATTCCTATTATAAGTCCAATTACATTCTGCATAGAAATAAAAAAAAATCATGGAATTCTTTTGGAAAAATAAGAGGCTCAGATTAGCCAAAGCAATCCTCAGTGAGAAAAGTGAAGCTGGAGGCACTACAATATCAGACCTTAAATTATACAAAAACAACATAGTATTGCTACAAAAATAGACATGAAGACCAATGGAAGACAATAGGAAACACAGAAACAAACCCACATAAATACAGTTGTCTCATTTTAGACAAAAGTGGCATAAACATACATTGGAGAAAATATAGCCTCTTCAATAAATGGTGCTGGGAAAATTTGAAATCCATATGTAGCAGAATGATATCAAGCCCCTATCTCTCACCCTGCTCAAACCTCAATGCAAAGTGGATCAAAGCCTAGAAACCCTCTATCTACTAGAAAAAAAAAATGTGGGCCCACCACTCTATCACTTTGGCTTAGGAAAAAATTTCCTCAACAAGGCTTCTAAAGCTCAAGAAGTAAAATCAAGACCCAATATATGGAGGGGCTGGAGTTGTAGCTCAGTGGTAGAGTGCTTGCCAAGCACATGTGAGGCCCTGGATTTGATCCTCAGCACCACATAAAAATAAATAAATAAAATAGAATTACTATGTCTATCTACAACTAAAAAAGAAAGAGAAAAGCTGGGTTTGTGGCTCAGTGGTAGAGTGCTTGCAATTCTTGCAATTCTCAGCACTGCATATAAATAAATAAAATGTTTAAAATAATAAAAGCATCCACAAATGGGATGGTACCAAAATAGATTCTTCAAAGCAAAGGAAACAATCAGGAGCACAAAGAGAGACCCTATAGAATGGGAGAAAAATCTTTGCTACCTGAACCTCAGATAGAGCATCAATCTCCAGGTTATATAAAGAACTTAAAAATTTAAACACCAAAAACCCAGATAACCTAATTAATAGATGGGCAAAGGAGCAAACAATTCACAGAAGAAATGCAGTGATCAACAAATAGATGAAAAAATGTTCAACCTCTCTGTCAATTAGAGAAATGCAAATTAAAACTATGCTGAGATTTCATCTCACTTTAGTCAGAATGGCAATTATCAAGAATATAAATAACAATACATTTTATTGAGGATGTGGGAAAATGGGTACACTCATACAGTGCTGGTAGGACTGCAAATTGGTGCAACCACTCTGGAAAGCAGTATGGAGATTCTTCAGAAAACTTGTGTTGAAACCGCCATTTGTCCAATTATCCCACTCCTTGGTAAATACCCAAAGGATGTATAGACAGCACATGTTGAGAGCCACAGCCAAAGGAGTCCCAGCAAACTTCCAGCTGCAAGCATACTTCCAGCTGCCAGCTGATGATTGGCTCACAGGGGTCCCAGCAAACTTCTAGCTGCCAACTGATTGACTCCTCTCCGGTGATGCTCATTGGGCTGTTTCCCCGCCCTTTCAGACCATGGAGCTGCTCATTGGGGGACTTTTTTTGGCTCCTCCCACACGACCCAGCCAATCAGCTTCAAGAGCAGGAGGAGTGGGGGAGGTGGAGAGGCTTGTGGGAAACCTGTGGTGGCAGTTGGGCTTTGAAGGTTTTTCCTGAGGAGCTGTGTGGTTTGGTGTGTGGTTCTAAAAATAAAGTTCTTTTCTTTTGACAAGTAGCTCCTGAATTGTGCCCAGCCAGACTGCAGCAAGCATACTACAGTGAGGCAGGCACATCAAGGTTAATAGCAACCCAATTAACAATAGCCAAACTATGGAGGCAACCTGTGGTTCCCTTTAAGAGATGAAAAATAAAGAAAATGTATATTTACACTATGGAATGTTACTCAACCATAAAATGATTGACTTTATGGCATTCTCTGGAGACTCTTAGCTAAGTGAAATAAGCCAGTCCCAAGAAACTAAAGGTCAAATATTCTCTGTAATATGTGGATGCTAATGTACAACCAGGGAGGGAGAACAAAAATAGAAGTTCAATAGGCTATACAAAGGGGAGTAAAGGGAAGGGAGCAGGGACAGGAAATAGGAAAGACAGTGAAATGAATCTGACTTAACTTTCCTATGTACATATATAAATACACCACAGTCAATCTCTACATCATATATAACCACAAAACTTGGATCCTAATTAAAATAAGATATACCCCATTATTGAATAAATATGTCAAAATATACTCTACTGTCATATATAACTAAAAAGAACAAATAAAGTAGTTGATTCTAAAAACAAAACAAACCAACCAGAAAAACCCAAGGCTGGGTGCTTTGCAATGAAAAGAGGTTTATTTAGTTCATGGTTTTGAGGATTGAAAGTTCAAAATAGCATGTTGCCAGTTCTGGCAAGGGCCCCAGGTTAGATGGCATCACCCAGGCTAAAGAACATGTTGAAGAGATCACATGTGGAGACAGGAACCCAGAAAGTGGGCAAGGTTTGGCTCACTTTCTTATAGCAACTCACTCTTTTCCTAAACTTACCAGAGTTCCAGCAGAACTATTCTAATCTTCTCTGAAGTCAGTGCCCCCAAGGACCTAAATATTTCCCACTAGGTCTACTTCTTCAAATCTTGCCACGTTTCACATTGCCACAGTGAAGGCCAAACATCCAATGTATGAAACTTTGGGGTACCAATCATACTCTAGCCTGAGCATACCCAAAAGTTTAGGTATGATGCTATTTCCATCCTTTCGAAGGAGAAACTGAGTCTTCTAGAATTTAAGTGATTTTCCAATTTGCAGGATAGATCTGGACTTAGAATCAAAATTGTCTACACCATGAACCTCAACTTTTCCCATGATAACGCTAATCCATAGTCTAAGTGGAATAGTTATGTGACAATTTATTTCAGTACTGGTTTGGGAATATTATGACAATAGGGAGGTATCAGATATGCACTATCTTCTGTGCATAGTTTATTCTAAATTAGAAATTGATAAATATGATAATTTAAACTTATCCTAGGAACATACACATTCACTTTGTCTGGTATGACAACTGGATTAAAGTGTTGGTTCTAAGCAAGCAGGAAGTAGACACCAATAGTACAAAAAGAAAGGGCATTGGCAGGTGGGCAGGTCAAAGGCTAGGAAGTTACTGGGAGATTTGGTCAGAGTGATTGAAGTCAGGAAGGTTCCATTGTTAAAGAAGAAATCACCAGGCATTGTGGTTAGGGAACAAATTGCAGATGAACATCTTCCAACTAAACACTGACAAGTGAGTCCTTTCCATACCCATTGTAGGTCAGATATGCCCTTATTACCTTTTAGACATCTTGTATGAGAATCACTTAAGGTTGGTTATTTCAAACACTTTGATGTAAGAGTATTTCAGGTGTGTAATTTATGCCATCCATTTTTACTGAAGTCAGTTTATGTTTTTTTTTTTTTTTACCCAAAGAGAGAATATAACCTGTTTTTAAGACAAAAAGCTATTATAGAAATCAAGATAACAATCAGGGCAACCTGGAGGATAAAAAAAAAAAGAAAAATGAATCCAGAACAATACATGATTTTAATTATCTTATTTTGTTTGCTAGCCTTTTTTTCTTGTAGTCATATAATTCATGGCACACATCAATTGGTGGGAATGTGTTGATTTAGAAATTTTTCTCCCAATATTTACCAAGTATAAGTGATTTTTTTCCAAAAAATAATGAAATAATCATAGTTCTTCAAGAAATTCATGGAAATATCTGGTCGTAACAGCTAAGGATCTTTTTAATCACAAAAACAAAGGAAGAAATCATAATGAATTAGATGAGTTCACAAAATGAAAAATTCTCTATACCAAACACCATAAATGTAAAATGAATAACAGAGGTCACAGATGTAGTTCAACCAATTAAAAATAATTCAATATTTTAAAAATAAAAGTAGCCAGTACTAGTTATTTATATTAAGATAGGATAATTGTTCTGAAGTTGTAGCTCAGTGGTAGAGTGCTTGCCTTGCACGCATGAAGTCCTGGGTTTGATCCTCAGCACCACATAAAAATAAATAAATAAACAAAGATAAAGATATTGTGTCCACCTACAACTAAAAAAACCCAAAAACATTTAAAAAAGGATACTCACTGCTAAAGGCATATATGTTGATTTATCTGTACATTTTAAAATATGTTGATTTATAATTCTATTTCCAAGTATCAATTTTATAAAAGTAATCTGAGATATTAATAAAGATTTATAGAATGCTGATAAATATTATACAGTGTACTGAAAACCAAATACCCAAACATGTAGTGCTAAATTATGATATATCATAAGGTAATACGTTCATAAGACAGATGTTTACAATATTTTTATTAACATTGCAAATTTGTTTGCATCATTACTATCATTAAATTTTAAATAGTTGCTTTCCAAAAAGATAAATATATTAAAAACAAATAGTACAGTGATTATTAGTATAGAATGTGGACTTAAGTAATTTCCCCCGTTATATTATTTTTCATGTTTTCTATAGTGAGCATGCATTGCTTTGTATTAAGGAAATTCTTATACTAATATTCAGTGAGCTATGGATAAAGATGAATTTTGTATCCCAGCATCTGGGGTTGTTTCAGTATTGCAAAATCTTTGGCTTCAATTTCCTGTGAGATGTGGGACCAATGGAGGATTGTGAATAGTTAGGTGACATTACCTGCAGTAGTTGCTTGAATTAAGCTTTTAAGGCAATGGTCCCTCCGTCTCTGCAAATGACTTGCACAGAGTGTAGCAAATACAGTGGCCTGCATAAACCAGGAGTGTACATAAATGGGGAAAAAACTGCTAGTCTAACTTCATGGGAATACCTATACTAGGTGAGTGGAGGGGACATCTGCTTACTACCTCCACAGGACTGCTGCCATTTGGAAATGGAGGAAATTATTGTCTGATCTAGTGTGTTCTCAAGAAAATCTAAAATCTACCTACTTATGTGAATTTTAAATTTTGAGATATGGCAACAGACATATAATGAACCTATCTGTGGAATATTAGTTCATAATCTTGTCTTGTTCTCATCCATACTGTCCTAGAAGAATCTGTAGTGTTCCAGTATAGTCTTAATATCTCAAACCTCTGTCCTCCAGTTTTCACTGTCACTTTGGGTTTAATCTATGTGGTTTATCTTCCTTGTCAGTATTATTTATTGATCTGTTTTGCTCCACAGTCTACACAATGCCTTTCTAGCCATTTACTTCTTAGTGTTCATTTCACTGCATTGTTATGGTTTACACTGTCAGTTTAAAAAAATGTCAATTTTAGTCTTTTATAATAATCTTAGCTTGTAGGCAAAAGGGATAATAAAGATACATTTTTAAGACCCTTGACACTTAAGAAATGCAGAATATGACCCTTTCTTGAGATTTAATCTTACATTTTATAATGGGGTCATGGAATCTGAATCAAAATGTCTGGCCTACTTTTAATTAGGCCCTTTCTTTTATTATAGGGACTTGATTTCCATTGGGAGAAAAAATGAGAGCAATGTGATATAAATTACAATTATGAGAGTTTCTAATGTTAACATAGAGGAAATTTTCCAGAAAAAAATTGAGGATGATATACTAGCAATACATACAGGATTTTTTGGACTGAAGTAGAGCTATATACAATATAGCTATCTAATTTAGTTTTTTAATTCTTACTAATCATTGAAATCACCATAAAATACCACTTTTTAAAAAAGAGATCTATACTTTTGTATATTTTAAAAATATAAGAATATGGATAAGGAGTATTTAGACTTGGCTTCCCAGAGTCATAGGAAGGTGAAGTGACAAGACTAGACCAAACTCAGAGGATGAAACTTTTTAAAGAAAAATGCTTTAAAGAAAAACTTTTTAAAGAAAAGCATGCTTCACTCATATTTCACTCAACCCCAAACATTGGTACCATTCACCCTCAGGCAAAGTCTGAGCAGAAACTGAATCAACCCAGACAAAAAAATATCTTGACATAATTTGAATACAGAGTGCCTTCAATGGAAAAGCTATGTTTGTGTTTCTGTCAAACCCTCACTTAGACACACACAGGCAGAGTTTCTAATGAACTTTCGCAGTGCTTTACTTCTGAATGAGTTAAGGAAACCTATAATGTTAATAGTCCAAATAAATGAAATAAAGAAAAACTCAGAAAAAATGAAGTTTTTCAGGGAGCAAAAGAACTTCAAAGAAGCTATAAATTATTATCCTGATTAAAATAGAAGAGTATATTACATCTCTGAAAGAAAATTTTTAAAAACTCAGAAAACAAGAAGTCTTGAAAGTTGAAAAAAAATATGATAGCCATTACAGCACTGTATAGCTTTATGGGCCCTTTTTGTGTATATATAAGGGTAAATGTAACCAACTAGATTATAGTAGAGATTAGAGGCTTTATTTTATTGCTCCACATATTGGCAGTACCTGTTAGATATATCTGTAGATGGGTACTAATATTTGGTTACATTTTATAGAGCATATGCTCTGCAAAGTCTTTGGCTATTAGTTCTACTTCAAAAATATTTAGCTCTGGAATATTTAAATAGATAATTTTATATTATTTAATTAAAATGTTAAACTTTCTAATATAAGATGATTTGCACCTTATTGTGTATACACACACACACATACACATACACACACACACATACACACACACCTTTTAAGAGAAAAATGCTATTGATGTGGAATTTAAATGTCTTTTTCCATAATCCTAATAACAGAAGCTTGTTTTGCTCTGACTCAAAGCTGATATTTAGGAAATTTTTTCATATATTTTGATTGTGTTAGAAAAATTTCCACATATATTAGATATTTTCCCCATAAAATACAAATGTTATACACAGACAGTAACATTTGTATTTTGAGTTTTATATATATATATATATGTATATGTATGAGTTTATCTATGTACTAATACTTAACAACATATATTCCTAAACTTAGTCACTGCATGTTTAAGAAAGCATGATTTTTAAATTGGTTTTTAAATTATAAAGATGAATTTTAGATTTTCAGATTATAACTGGGAACTAGAATGTTTTTAATGAACCGCTATGTTATCTATAGTTCTTCTGCAATTTACAAATAATTCATGAATACTGGAATTGAAAAAGTAAACAGTGTGTGCCAAATACAAGTTTATTGGCAACTTAGTGATTACAAGAACCCTGGTATAATTAAAGATCACATTAGTGATGAGTGAGCATATGTTTAAAGTTTATGGTTATTTCAGATATATACATTACTGATCATCATGAACAAGATGAAATCTAGTTTTTTGAATCCCAAATTATAAAGGGAACACATTTTTAAAATGTTTTGCCACAAAATTGATTATTATGGAAGATTTTAGATGTCTCTTTTTGTAGGTTTTTAAATGTAGGATACATGTTCTACCTGTATATCTGCCTAAAAGTTCTGCTAAAACTTTGAAATGAGCTAGATGACTTCTTATTAAAGGAAAAGATCATATAGCAATATTTGTTTCTTTAGCTTTCCTCAAATTTGGCATGAAAGTAAACAGTTTTTTTTTTTTTTCTGATTCAAGGTCATTAACTCTCCTTTGTGTGTATTGTATACTGCTCATCAAGAACCCACTTCTCAGGAAGAACTTGAGTGCACAGCTCACACATATAAATAAACAGCGAACAATTTTGATAAGTTCTATGAGGGAAAAAGAGAGAGAGTATGTGAGAATGGAAATCTGCATCAATATACTTAGTTTTCAGGTGTAAGATACCTGAAAATTTCCAAGTTAACCCCTCCCAACATTATCATTTTTAAAGTGACTTTTCTGAGATACGTTAGTCACCAACACACTATATAGTATAAGAGCAGTATGTTTTTCCCATTCCTGTCCAACACATTCAGAAAAAAATATGTCATTATCTCTCTTTGACCTTTGAGGAAATTGAGTCAAGGAAAGATGAGTAACTTGTGAAAGAAAATTAAGTCATGGAATACTTTACATCTAGGTTGTATTCATAAGCTCAAGTTGTCAGGGTTGGCTTCAGATAGAGAAAGAAGCTGAGAAATACAATACCAACCCCATCATTTTGCACATGATAAAATTTAAGTTGAGCATTGTGCCCATTACCATAAAGCATGCTCTAACTTCACTAGTCTGCAGAGGACTTGATTCTAAGCGCTCTCTTTTCTGCTTATGATATAAGCTGTGATCAATCAATTTTATTTTAGACTGAGTCTAATTTTTAAAGAGTTTACTTTCTATTTTAAACTAAATGTTTATATTATAAGAGATTATGATTTTCCTCAACCTGCTTATGCTTTATTGCCTTAAATATTTGGTGTTCACTCAAATATCAAGGATATATAAAATATAAAATCCAAAACACCAAGCCTAATTTATGATTTTATTTTTTTCCTCCTGCTGGAATTCTATTGAGAAAGATGAGTAAGCCAATCACATCCACTCCAGTTTACTATTCTCAAAATGCCAAGACATTTTATTTTCACTCATATTTATAACTTCTATTATCCATTTCTTTGATTTTATGTTCTACTCTATGATAATGGAAAGGCTTTTATGTTTCCACTTTGATTTTCAATAATGATTCTATTCTTAATTTCTGCCTGCAATAACTCTCAATAAAAAGTAAACTTTACAGTAAATACACAACAAAGGGGAGGCATTAAACATAAGTGCTCCCATGTTTAAACTTTCTAAACTTTTATTTGACCTCAGGTATTATGTTTACCTTCTTTTATTATTTAACAATAGGATGATTGCTACTGATTTCAATTTTTAGTTCCCTTATTAATGTACCAGTGTTAACAAGAGTTCAGACATTATTGCAAGAATTGCTAAGCTTCCTATTACCAAATATGTGTGCATGTATATATACATACATGTATATAAGTATTAATCTAGTTGGTGATCTCTATTTTGACTGTTAGGGGAAAAGAGAAAAAAGGTCATATGGCATCTAAGATCTTGTTCAATTTTGAAGACCATTTTAAACAGAAAAAAATGCAAAAGTAGTTGTAAGAATGAATATTTAAGACAAGGAAACAAATTCACAAAAAGTTCCGTGGTTTCATATTTTTCTTTCTTTTTTGCAATGCTAGGATTGAACTCAGGCGTGTACGTACTACACAAGTGTACAGCTCCACTCCGAGTCCCAAAGTGCAGATTTCTAAACTTGATAAATGCCACATATGTTATGAAATACACATATGTCATGAAATACTTTAATCGTTTTAGTAGTTAGCTCACTTAGGTCTTTAAAATTTTTTCACTACTTCTTTTTAAATTACTTTTTCATAGGACATCATATATTTTTCCTTAAACAAAATAGATAATTCAAATTTTCCCTCTAGAATGTATTTTATGATTGATGACTGAGATGAATAAAACATGTAACTTTGCTGTTTCTTCTACAAATCTGGGGTTCTGATAAATTCTATTTCATAATTCATACTATAAGAGAGAGGAGAAAAAATATGATGTGTTTATCAAATATGATGGTAGAGAATATCTTTTTTGACTAGTTATTTATGAGAACTACATTTTCCTCTTAAATTTTATATGTGTGATGATTGTAATACTTTTCTACAGAACTCACTTCTAAGCTCTTCTATATTTCAAAATCTCTTTTATTCCTCCACTATGTACACACTTCCACTGTTGAGCATGGTAAGAGATGTTCTTATCACAATTAAACCCTCATTTTACTATGCCTATAAAGCAACCAGAAGGACTCCAGGAACTGATTCCTATAATGGGAAATATATGATCAAGGTGTGTATGAAAAGAGCCTTTTACATATGGGATCGGAATGATCCTCAAAAGCCAAACTGAGTAAGTCCACAGTTCACCTTCAGCATAGTTAGATCACAGATTTCTTATGGCCACCCAATATAATGGAGAATAGAATGATTTATTGTTGTTGAAGTATCTTTTGTACACAAATTTTACAAAAATAAATTACTGTGTAACATATTACTAGGTCCTCTTTTAGTATCTTGAAAGTTCCCTGCCAATTAAGGACTATGAAGCTTAGGTTTTGTTGACCTCATAAGAAATGGACCTCTGGACTCTGAAAGCTTCTAATTAAATAGACCACAGGACTTGATTGGAAGATATTGCTGAAGTCCTACCTTTTCTCTGGTGCCGCAGTCCGGCTGCAGCAAACTAACTGGGGGGTGACCAACAACTTGTGTATGTTGATACAGCAGGAGTGGAAGCCGTTTATTGTAGGACAGGAACGGTATTTATACATTCCACACAGCTTATCTAATTAACATAAACTAAATACATCAGTCAACCAATAAGGAATCTCCACACTTAATGGCTCACTGGCATTACTTCACAAACCACTCCCTCTGGCATTTTGCCAGGTGCCATCCAGACTTGTTTACAGACTCTAACATTTCTCTGGCAAAATGCCAGGCGCCATCCTGACTTGTTTACAGACTCTAACACTCTGGCATTATTTAATTCTGCCATTTATTATCTCTCATTGTGTAATTGTTCCTTGTGTTACCTTGTCATATTAAATATATATATATATATATATATATATTTTTTTTTTTTTCTCGAAAGAACACATATGAAGTTTCTAGCAAGACACAAAAAATACCTTCTATGAGTTGACCTGAGGAAAATGTATGGATGGGCCTGTTTGAGGATGTTGTGTCCAGGGACAAGCCACTGTAGGATGTCCTCAACTGTCCCATGGCTGAAGGAGCAATGGGGGAAACAATAGTATTGGAGCTTAGAGAGAGATCAGAGTCATAATGTAAGTGGGGAGGAGAAGCAGGGTAGTTGTGATTAGAACCAAGGTATGGAGGCTGGCCAGCCAGCAGAGCACTAAGGAGCACCTTGTCAGGTCCTGCTGGGTAGTAGAGGCCACGGGACTCTGGCTGCCACAGTTCACAAGGAATGAAGCAGTGCAGAATATGGCAGACTAAGAATGTGTGGCAGGGACGTAACCCAAGATTAATCAGCACAGGCCTGAGTACCTTTAAAATATTATCTGGAATAATGTAGATGCTAATACTTTTGTAGACCATTATTTGAAAATGGGGTACATGGTTATAAAAAGTATCTTTATCAATAGTTAAAACTCCATAAAAAAACAAAGCAAAACTAGTAACTTTGGGGTTAGTAGGTTGGTTGGTTGTTTTTGATGTTTCTTCCTTTTTTTTTTTTTTTAAATGATAGGGCTAACAAAAAAAAAGAACTTTTTAAAGTCTAGAGGTGCTATGAATTTATATAGTCATGATATACTCAGGGAGTCTATTACTGAACATATTCATGTACATGTTATCAAGTGTGTGTGAATTGTAGTTGAAGTACCAATTATATTATTCTTCAATAAAAGTTTGGACATTTCCTTACCCCCGTGATTTGCAAACCTGTCTTGAGCTTGGTTCCTGTTTCTTCTCCACTCATTTTGCCTTCCTGATGAATATACTTAAAACACCTACATTAGTAGCTTCTAAGAAACTGCTCTCTCTCTCTCTCTCTTGAGACTTCTTGGCTCAGTCGTTGTTCATTGTGCCATAATTAGGGGTTTGAGTGGGTGTGAAAGTAAAGCCCTTATTCCATTCCTGGGTAGAAGCCACAGTACTGGCTTTGCTCAGCCAGTGAGTGGGAAGCAACCTCCCTCTTCTCTCCTCCTTTGTCTTTGGTCATTGAATGTGCAATCTGCTATGAAGTGAGTGATTAATGTAGCCTTTATGTGTTACTGAGCTGCTGGGAGCACCTTCTGGGACTAACTGAAACTGGTGTGTGAGAGGGAGGTCTGTCCCTAAAAAAACTTGGAAATGTTATAATGCACCTTTGTTGGGTTGTGTGCTTTTAAAAACACAGTTTATAATATAAGGGTTACAAATTTCTTCCTCTCAGTATTTAAGTCACAAAAGGAATAACTCCTTTTCCCATGATAGAATAAGTTTGTCATCATAATGAGTGTGTCTTCCACTAACTAAGCTCACCATAAATAGGATCAAATTCCTATATATTTCAGATTTGCAGAAAAACTAAAATGTTTACATTTCCAGCCCCTGGATAATTCAAATTTATCAGTTTCTTTGGGTTATAGAAAGAACACAGAATTCTCAATTTAAAAAGGCTAGGCTAGATTTGCTTTGCTAACTTTATGAAATTGAGAACCTCAAAACTTAGATTTCCTCATTCATTAAATGAGATTGGAAAGCAGCTATCTACTGTAAGAATTAAATACAGTTATACAAGTTAAATCTCTAGTTTGATACCTAGCATATGGTAGTCACTCTAAATATAACCGTTCTCTTCTATCATCAATACTTCTACTTTGTTTATTTTCCTGTTTATATTGTAGAGAATTCACTCTGGGTTGCAGTTTTCTTAAGAAAACCAAGAAACTATGCAAAGAATTTTTTTTTCAATGCCAATAATAGCTTGATTAAAAATATTGGGATGTTTTTTTTCCAAAAAAACTAGATACTTTTTCTGATAATGCCATGTTGTTTCACTATATTAAGCATATAATAAATGTTTGCCAAAAATATCTTTTACTAATTTTATTAGTGTAGATTTTAGGAGAAAGAAAGTTACACACACACACACACACACACACATACTTAGGTAGAATAATTCTTTTTTTTAGTTCTAGAGGTATCAGTTGAATATTTGAATGGAACTAATAAATCAGAATGTGTTTTATAGGTTACATGACTTTGTTTTTAATTAACTGCCTGAATCATAGTTTCTCATCATGTTTTCTTACTTCTCTCTAAAAATAACTGCTGACTTTGTAAGAGTGCTAAGTTATAGCTTCATGAACATTCAAAAGCCTTGAAACCAGGACCAGACATTTGGTCAATTGAGAGATGAATGTCATATATAAGTTTTATCTCTCTCAGGGAAATTTTGATATTGAGGTGGCTATGGCTCGAAGCAGTTTACATACAATGCTAGAAATTTCTTTATCACCATTATCTCAGTTAATTGACTTCTCAGATTGAAAATAGCATATTTAAATTTATGATTCAATTCTCTTATCCAACAAGTTTTGGTATGATAATAGTCATTAGACAGAAAATATATTATTTAATTCACATTTTCACATATCTAAAATAAACTTTTAAGTATGGATGCCACATCACAGATTATGTTAGTACATAGTGCTAAAATATTTAGGTATTACTATTGACAATTAAGTGATAATAGTAAGTGTTTACTAATGTGTCAATTTCTATTTCTACTCTGCCTGATAGTACTATCCAAAGTCTTAATTAAAACTCTCTCTTCATTATCTCTCACCTGTAACATCTATATATAAATTTAGGCTCTATTTGAATATTTAATCTTTGTATTGCTCGTAAATTTCAAATGTATTGTCTTTCCCTAAACAGGTACTAATTAATTCAATGAAAGGGGCTAAATCATTTTTTTTTCTTGGGGTCTTGCTATATTGCACAGGGTGATCTTAAAATTGGGGGGTCAAGATTTTCCTTTCTTAACCTCCTCAGTAGCTGGAACTACAGCAAAGCCGCTTTACCTGGTTAGAAGCCAAATTTTAATTCACAAATTTTCAGTGTATGGAAGATTGACAAGAGATAACCATATGACATGATTTCAATTACTGTCGTCTACATATGAGCTCATGTATATATGTACATATAAAATGTACTATAAACTGTGATGGATTAATTTCATTATTTATACTTCATTATAATTACAAAAGAATTTAATATTCCTCAAAATAATTTTAAATATGGTCTCTAGGGAACTTGGAATAAACATTTTTTAACACTTGAAGTAACTATACAAAAATCTCTTGAAATCACTTTTTAGAGGCCATTAACTTTGATGTCATCTAAAATGCTGTTTACAAATGGAATAACTACTTTGATTATCCCCTAGAAAGTTAATTTTGTGTTTAGAGCAATCAAATCTGCTTTCTTCCACATTTAAAATTACAGAGAGATGAAAAGTAAAGAATTGCAGTACGGCAAGCTGGAATACTGAACAAATATATGCTATTGTGCTCAAAGTGTGTTTACTTTTGATCTTGAACTCTTGCCATTTAATGTTTTTTCCTTTTCATTTAAAAAACTGAGATAATACATTTAAATGTTCCATATTTTACACCAGTTTTTTTTCTAAGTTTAAAAAAATTAAAGTAAAATATACCAGGGTTTAGTTAAACCTGTGCTGAAAGTACTGAAAATCCCATGTGGTACACATTCGCCAGCAATGGTCCTTAACTAATGTTAAAATCAAACCAGGATGGAAAGCCTTAGGGATATTTGAAGTGGTTGTTTGGGACTAATATTGTCTACTGGAAGTTATTGAACATTTCATTGCTGTGTTATGTTACTGTAATTTTGAAATTGATGGAATTTTGAAACATGATATCATCATTTTAAAGTTTGCCTTTTGACTCCCACTCCTATTTAAAGAGGTAGGAAAATGATTTTTCCTGCAGCAGAGGGGGTTGTAAAGAGAAATGAAAGCAGTAGTTGCTAGTGTACAGAGAGTTGCCTCCTTAAAAATGTCAACAATGAAATAATGTTTTCTGAAGGGCTCTTAAAATCACACACTTAAAAACAAAAAGAAGAAAGGAATGTTGTCATTGGGATTTCTATGACTTTACTTAGCTCTATAAAATCAATTTGAGGAAACTTAGAAATTGAAAACAGTGCATTCAATGTTCAGGTAACTGAGAAAGCAAAGAATATTGAGAAAATGGTTTAAAGTAAAAAAAAAAGATTTTTTTGACTTTAAAAATGTCCACTGTTTTGGAAATGCAAAGGATGGTATATTCCCCATGTGTACCTATGACTTCAACTATGGAGCTTAAGCAAACAGAAATTAATTGTACAGCACAAAGCAAATGAAACAAATTGTCAGGTCTGTTAATGAGCATCTACTGAAACATACCCAGGGCTACATATTTTAGAGATGCCCTACCTCTTTTAAGTAATTTCAAGTTTTTGAAAAGATATTTCTAGAAAGTCCCATATTGTATAATATAAATCAATTACCTGAAACAGAGCATATCATTGCTTTTTTTCCAAAACACTCTTTCCTCATGAAGAATTGTGCAATTGCTTAACCCTAAATAATCTGAGCTGTATAAAGTTCTCGATGTTTCTTTTCTGAGGTGTATATTGGTCTATGATTTTCAAATGTATTATGTCTGTGAATTACCAACACATTTTTCTCATCCCAAACGTATGATATCAGCAGGACTAGATGTTCTATACTAATTGACAAATTAGATGCACATTAATCACCAGGAACACATGGCATCTACCCCCAAATTGGAAAGCACTCAAAAGTGTCATTTGCAAACTTGGGACTGGTGACAAAATGGACAGTGTTTCTTTTCAGGAGGCATTATGCCAAGGGCATGGTGAATTGACATATTGAACCCTATTTATAAGAAACCATAAAGAATACTTCTTTTCCCAACTTAGCTAATAAGATATATAGATATATTTGGAATCATCATCCCCTACGGTGGCAGAAACCTAATTTCACTGAATTCCCGACACTGTTCTCCCCCATCACTTCCTTGAGATTTATCCAAGTTCCTGGGGGTAGGTAACAAATATCAGGGCATTGGCATGGAAGTGGGACGGGGGAAATGTGTGGCAGCACTAATCCATCCTGTTTGTAAGTCTTCTGCCTGCATACACAGATGTCTGCTGAGATGTCCATCATCCCATATGGCCCTCAATTATTTTTCCTATAGGTTACATCAGAGACATGCTGGGTTCCTCTCAGTCTGGCCCCTTAAGGTCTGGTGCTTTCTCCCTTTTCATGGTTGGTAACCATTTTGTTGCTTCAAAGGCTACATTAGGAAAAGGAAATGAGTACTCTGAGCTTTCCAAATTCCAATGGCTCCCTTCCCCCATCTCTGGATTCTATCCTTTAACCTCTATCCCCTTGTTCCCCAGGCCATGGGTTCCTGTCCTTAAAGAAAGCTTTAGTTTCCTTAAACCCCCAAACTGAAGTTATACCTTGGTGTCCTTTCTAAGTTCCTGTGGGTTTAGGCTTTTAGAAACCAAAGTCAAGAATACCCATTTATTTTCTATTTAGGATTACTCTACGTCTCCTGTTTTGAGGCAATACACTTAGTTAAGTATATTGTCCATGTCATCCAATAAAACTTGTAATGATGGAAATATTCAATATCTGTGATGGCCAATATCTTAGCTACCAGCCACTTATGGCTGTTGGACTCCTGAAATGTGGTTCTGTAACTAAGACACAAACCTTGAGTTTGTTTTAGTTAAATTAAAATTAAATTGCCCCATGTGGCTAATGGCTGCAAAATCAGAAAGCAGAAATAGCACCTTGAATTAGAGATATAGCAAAGGGGGAAAATGTGAGATTTATTTTAAAACAGCTATGATTACAAAGTATCCAATTCTGAAGTCATGTCTGGGAACTTCTATGTAACAAGTCAAGATTGAACTTTACTCTTTGTAATTCAGATTGCCTTAGAAAGTGGCTCTCCTTCAAAATAGAATTTTTTTTTAATTTGTTCTTCTGTCTCTAATGGGTAGAGATGGGTGACAGGGAGAGCAGAAGGGGGTAGCAGCGATTGAACTCAGGGGTACTCAAACACTGAGCCACATCCCCAGCCATATTTTGTAGTTTATTTAGAGACAGGGTCTCACTAAGTTGCTTAGCATCACACTTTTGCTGAGGCTGGCTTTGAACTCGAGATCCTCCTGCCTTAGCCTCCAGAGCCTCTGGGATTACAGGTGTACGCCACCATGCCTGACCAAATCAAAAATTTCAATGAAATATTTCTTTCAGGTAAATTCTAAGTCTTTCATGAGAGACTTTCCTTCTCACTCCACGATGGCATCAGATTCTAAAAGAAAGCCTATGATACTTCTTGTGATGGGAAAGGGTCCCCATATATTGCTTGCTATTCTCTTTGTCTCTTTTGGTCTTCTAAGAACTGGGACTGCACAGGTATGATGTCCAGCAGCTCTTAATCACTGCTTAACAATCAAAGCAGGAATTTTAGTTAGCTTTTACATTGTTGTGACCAAAAGACCTGACCAGAACAATTTGAGGAAGAAAAGTTTATCTTAGGACTCTCAGTTTTAGATTCTTCAATCCATGGATGGCTGACTCCATTTCTCAGGGCCTGAGGTGAGGCAGAACATCATGGCAGGAGAATGTGGCAAAGGAAAGCAGTTCAAGACATGGTTCCAGTAAGCAGAAAGAAACTAAGCCCAGTTCACAAAATATATATACTCCAAAGGCACACCTGCAGTGACCCAGCTCCTTCAGCCATACCCTACCAGCCTACAGTTATGACTAAGCTTATCCCTATTAGGGGATTAGTGAACTAATTAGCTTAAGGCTCCCATAACTCAATCATGTCTAAACTTTCTTGCATTGTTTCACACATGAGCTTTTCGGGGACCTAATGTCTAAACCATAACAGCAAGTGAGATTCCTGGTTGGTGGTTGACATTGGGTTCTCTGCCTGGTTGATTGCTAAACTGATGGGATCATGTTGCTTGGCTCTATCATACAGCACACATGGGGATCTTTGAGTATCTAGATAGCCACTCTCTTCATGATTTCCCCATGTTTGAGATCAAAATAAGTGCAAAATAAGTGCCTGTGACATATTGCAGTGGGGGAAAGGATTCTGACACTCAGATGTTCTTAGATTTTTCATTTGCATATCAAATATAAGAAGATGGTGAGATAATTTTCTCGCCATCTTCTTATATTTGGCTAAGGCCAAAATGTATAGTCTCTTTATAGATTCTGTTTATCTAGGTTTCTTTTTCCTGAAGGTTTTCCATTCCTCTTCCTGCCTGGGCAGGACATCTCTTAAATCCTGTTATCAATGGTTTACAGTGAGGTTTTATGATCTGAATTAGGTAAGCTTCAACCTTAATATTTAAAAGGAATTTTTAGAATTGCTTATTTTCTCTTAAAGCAAAGCCTGCTTTCAAAATTATTTTCACTCTGGAATGATATGCTTACTTTGGAAATTAAATGCTGAATATATATTGTTTTCTCTTAGTTTTTCTGCATTAAATATATAAGACCCATGCACGATAATATTGATAATACCATTTATGAGTTTTGGATTTTAACATTTTATAATCTTCTAAACTTTTAAAAATTGACATCTCTTACTTTATATCCTAAAAGAAAAAAAAAGTTATGAGATTTTATACACCCTTATTTAAATTAAACTGAACTAAGGAACATTTTAGGATAAGGAAACTCCTGAACTTGATATATTATTATTCTATCAAAGAGCAAAAACTATTTCATCAGTTTCTTCTAAAAATGTTTACATTTTTGAGATAAGAATCTATTTTTCACATTGAAGAAAATCCTGAATCATAAATATGAATGTAATTTTTGGCTTAATGATTATAATTAATTAAATGAAGGTTTTCAACCTGACCTCAAATAATTGAACATTGAACTAGTTTAGATATCTAAATATATAGTCATTTAGTCAAGAAAATTAGCCATTTATCTTTATATTATAGAAATTCAATGTGAAACAAATATAGATAAATCACAGTTAATATTCTATGCATGCATTTTTCTTAAACAAAGTCTGGAAATCCCAGATGTTGTTTTGATTAATTAAAGGATCTTTAATTCTCCTGTAAATTTACTTCATTGTTCAAATCTGTTATAGTGTACTACCTCTTACTCTTGGAGAATTATTACCTGTGCTATTGATATAAGTAAGTCAGAATAAAAAGACCTCAGGGAACTGCAAAGAATCTTAAGAGGATACTCTGAGGAATT
Source organism: Ictidomys tridecemlineatus (assembly GCF_052094955.1). Classification (NCBI taxonomy): domain Eukaryota; kingdom Metazoa; phylum Chordata; class Mammalia; order Rodentia; family Sciuridae; genus Ictidomys; species Ictidomys tridecemlineatus. The sequence goes on along the minus strand of NC_135484.1, from coordinate 88,659,773 downwards.
GTGTGGAATTGTTAAAAATTGAGGTCAAAATTATCAGTCCTGATTTTATATTTTTATAAAGTCAGTTTTTTTGTATTTATGTATAGAAATAAATTGTACACCATTCTTTTTTGTTGAAATCTGTTTTATATTATGTTGAACAGGAGAGAGTTCATAAATTACTGTTTCAACTAACCAGTTTCTTCATGGTTCACTTTAGAATGGACCAGTTAAAGTATGTCTTTTGATATTTTTAAGGAAATATTTATATATGGTGTGATTTTGATCATTGTTAAGATTCCCTTGATTCTATCAGGCTAAGTTGCAGATAATTGACTTTTCTTCTAAGCATGTAAACATGTTTACATTATTTGTTCTTTTACATATTTTGAAATGCTTTTCTGTGCTGAATATCCTTTTTCCTCTCCTGTATTATTATCATAGGAAGATAATTCCTTTATAATACCTTTCTTTGGTGTTGATTCACACTGTTGTTTTGTTAGTAATTTCAGTCAGCATGATGGAGTGACCTAGTTACGTGGTTCTACATGATGATGGTTACTGTCTTGAAAGCATCTTCAGCCTTCCTTGTCTTCTACTCAGTAAAATAAACTGGACAGCACTGTAACTTATTCTCCTAATAGGCAATGTCATTGCTTGCCATCTGTCACTTAATCTTTAACATTTAGTAAAACAGAGACTTTCAGTTCATTTCCTACTGTTTTACTTCCCAGACACAAGACTGGTTTGTTGCTTCTGAAGATTTTCAAAGACATAGGATCTGAAATCAGAAGAATTTGTGGTTGAATCCTGAGCCCACCAGTTAATATTCAAATAATGCTTTGCAGGTTATTTGTCATATGAAGTTGAGTTCCTTTATTTGTAAACTTGGATTAATAGTACTATTATTTTTGTTCATCATGAAGTTCAACTTAATAAATAGGTTGGCAGGTGTGATAGAGAAGAGATAGAGTAGAGATATATAAGCTAGCTAGCTAGACTGATAGCTAGATTTATGATACCTAGATGACTAGGTGATTAGACAACAATAATGTTAGACAGGTAGATGGGCCTGCATGCAGGCAGATAGACTGGGATATGGATATAGATAACCACATGGAAAATATTACAACTCTCTTAGTATTATAATTATTGCCATTGATGTTGACTTTGTAACTAAGAAATGGAATCCTACATTTTATTTTTACTTACTTGTCTTGGAATTTAACAGTTTTTAACTGAATACTTTTATTGATTGGTAGTGAGCAACACTGGGAAAAGTAAATAAAAAATAGAGGAAAGCAAGTTTCAGAAAAAGTATCAGTGAGACAGAAGTCATCTTATAATGTGAAAACCTGCAATAGGAAACAGAAACCAATGAGAAAAGACCAAAAAGAAAGATCTTAAATTATACTATGAGAGTTGGAATGAGTTTTTCACAGTACATAGGGAACTCTTGATTCAGAGAAGGGATTGTCTATTAATTGATTTATTTTATTATATTATTTCCTTTATTTAAGATTATTTATTTGTTAATTTCATTCAATTTTTAGATCTGTTAATTACAACTGACATCATTGAATGTCTACCATGTGATAGACATAAAAGTATCAATCTTACCATTTTGAGAGTTAGTGATGGGAACAGAAGCATTACAGAAAAAAAGAAGGATCTGGTCATTTAGAAGTAACTTAGAATATGGTTATTGATGGTGGGATGAAAACATGCTTGAGAGAAGGGTGATTCTAGGAAAGCAAATAGAAGAGGTATTATTTCAGAGTATTCAACTGAGGAAGGCCCTCTAAGAATACAGTGCTATGATTTACCTATTACCTCTAGGTAAAAAAAAAAAAAAGCAAGAAATACATAGGTAACCACAGATAACAGAAGAATCAAAACTGCTAATCAGACCTCTTCACTTGAAATCTTTAATTGGTAAGTCAAAGCAAATATATTATTTGTGCAAAGCTGCTTGGGTAATTCTGATTTCTATCTAGGGGTCTTTATATGTCAACACTGAACACTCTACATTTTGTGTAATTTTTCCCAGAGGAAAATTAATAATAAAATCAATATTCCAATTTTTTAAAAAAGGAAGAATTTATTTATAGTGAAAACATTGAGATACATATTTTATATCTCAAATCCTAAAATGTCTAGTCCCACAATATGAATGGACATAAGCTCTTCTCTTGTAACAACCATTAGGAAAACTTATGCTTTGTGAAAGCACTTTACATTTTTCCGGATACTACAGGCCAATAAACCTGACCAGATTGGTACATCTATTTATGGAAATTGCTGTTATTGATAGAACAACCAGCCACAGCCATGTAAATGAGATAATTCTAAAGAGTAAATTCAATTACTTTGTTGCTGAGTTTTTCAGAGATCAGTATTTCAAAACACTTTTATAAAACTAAATAGATATAATTCTTGGTATGTAGCAATTTATTTTGGTACAAGAGAAGGAATCGTCATAGTTTAACTGACAGAGGTTTTCATATTTGGGGACATATTTATGGGAAACACAATATTGTCTGCAGTAGCTGATGGTACTAGATTGATCACGTTTATTTCTTTTTCTTTCTTTTTTTTTTTTAGAGAGAGAGATTTTGTTTTTTTAATATTTATTTTGAGTTTTCGGTGGACACAACATCTTTGTATTGTGGTGCTGAGGATCGAACCTGGGCCGCACGCATGCGTTTATTTCTATTCAAACTCTTCCTTTTACATTCCCAAAGCCCTTCCTTTAACATCTTAGATTCCCATGCATTAAAAGGGAATGTCTCAGCCAGGTACAGTGGTGTACACCTGTAATGTCAGCTACTCAGGAGCTGAGGCAGCAGGATCACAAATTCTAAGTCAGCCTGAGAAACTGAGCTAGATAGTATAAATTAAAATTATACAAAGGAACAGGGGCATAGCTCAATAGTAGAGTGCCCCTGGGTTCAACCCCCAGTATCTTATATAGAACAAATGAAAGGCTAAATATCCTAATGGATATCTTTGATATCACTCTGAAATGAAAATAAATAGAATTCCACATAATGAAGAGTAGTTTAAACTGATTTGAGTAACCAATGAAACTTGACACTGTGAATATGTCATTTATTTTTGTCAGCAAGAAAAAGGCCTCTGAGTTAAATCTTACAGTGTTGAAAAGGGTATAATATTCAAACCAAGAAATCAATTCTATAACCTCAGTGTTTCACAGCCAATGACTAAAACATAATTTCAGACTAATGCTTGGGCCAGAACTGACAAGTAAACATGACTCATTACTAGTTCCCTCCGTCCTTTCTAGCATTAGACATCAATCATTAGTCAAGCTTTATTGCCCACTTGGCCCAAATGAAGATCCACAGTCCCACTCAATACAGGGCTCCAGGTCATTACTGCTGATTGATCAAAGACCCAACATAGGATGAAACCTATCCATCCTCTGTATGTTAGTATGTACCCACATAATTTAACCAGAGAGGGGAAAATAATCTTCTGTATTTTCAAGAGGTTTGTGACTATGATTACAGCTCTTTTTCATGTCAAATTAACAGACTATTTTCTTGAAAATTTGCTTCCTTTATTTATTATCTTGTTTTCACCACACATTGGTTCAGAGCTCTTTTTGATTGACAGCTTTCGAAACAACAAGACCAAAGCAGATTCATTTTTCTCCTGTGCTTTGAAAGCCATTTAAGTTGGCTGTTCATTGTTATTACTCTTCTTCAAAAAAAAAAAATCAGAAATTTTCTAGATCATATGATACAGTAAAGATGCATCAGGAAAATCCTCCTTTTTCAAATTCATCCATTATCACAGTCACACTTTGAAGATAGATATTCATAAACATAAGTTTTTATAGTTTGTTTTTGGCAGTTTTTTTCCGTGCTATAGGAAACAAAAGAAATTTTACAAGCACAGCCACATTCTGCTGAATGGTATTGATGTATTTTTTCTGAGTCTGCAAAAATTTAAACTTAAATATAGTCTTTGACTGCATTTATTTAAATTATAATATATTTTTACACCCATTGGCTTATGTGTCAATGAAGCAGCCTTTAGAGGTCAGTCCTTCTGCCCCAAAAAGCACTGGGAAACTATGTCAGGAGGTAAGGGTGGAGGTGCACTGATTTCCTTCCAAATATTAGAATCCCTAATGTCTCAGGCTTGTTAATGGAATGTACATAAAAGTAAGAGAATCTGCAGTCATCCAAAATACAAGGTTAAGATGTTTAATGATCTCCTGTAACAACTCAAAGAAGTTTCTGTTTTCTTAATGGGACCCTGGATGATGCACAGGACTGAAATTTAAAACATGTGGGATTAGTTTTTATTCTCTGGATATATTTTTATGTGGCTAGAACGTATAGTTTTTATCATGTTTGATCATAATTTAAGATTATTAAAGCTATATCTGTGACTATTTGGAAATATTTTAGATTGGTGATGTTAAAAGTTCAGTATTAATAATACTGAATTTAATGTATTAATTAAGTATGTAACATACTTAAAATACATTATAATGGTTGGAAAGATCAACATGGATAGACATTAATAAACAAGTATGGTTATAGTGACTAATTTTCTAAAATAAATCATGGCTACAACTGGAAACCCTTTGGGTTTCAAAGATTTAATTGACATTTTTGCAAAATGCCTAAACATGAAGTAAAGGAAGCCTTATTTACTGTTATGGTGAGGCTATTGTCATTCATACACTACATCTACAGAAGGCTTCAGCATGAAGCCTACAAGTTGAATGTTTTTAATGACTCTTAGAGAAAGGAGACTTCAAATCCTAAGTTATTCTTATTTATTCTGTGCATGAAGATATACAACAGCAATGAGTAATCACTGGAAAAAAAATCACAATTTCTGCACATTTTTAGCATAGATTTTAGAGGACAAAATATATAAGTAAACATATATAAGTAAAAATATATAAGTAAACATGTGGATAGCTTATTTGATAAATTATATTTGACCATTGAATAGCAATTCACTATTTTGAATATAAATTATTGCAAATTCCTGCCTATGTTTAATTTAGTGTAGTGTTGTCTAAGTTGATTATAAAATGTAAGAAAGAGAGCTCCTAGAATACTGAGGTATTCTTGTAGTATTGAAACATGAAAGTATGTTAATGCCACATATTATATCTTTGTTGTTTTAAAAGTTTTGCTCTGTTTTTAGATTTGGGGCACTTAGCGAATATGCCAACCTGATTATCATTCTCAAGTGAGCTTTCAAGAGTTCATTAAAAGTTGAGAAGAGAACAGCATGCTCTAGGAAGCAGCTATTTTTAACAGCACCAAATTTGAATTCACCTACTTTAAAGCTTTTCACTGTTTTTAGAAAATATTTCTATCAATAACTTTAATATCACAAGTCTATTGAGGTTATAGTTCATAGTCCCATGTTGCAATAATCTGATATTCTTGCTTCTGATTGAATTAATGTGAACCAAATTATTTTAGATGAAGAGCAGCCTAAATAGTCAGATTGTATATATTTGTTCTGAAAAGCAAAAACCAAAAACTCCAAAATTCTCAGTTCAATTTGAATCCACAAGTATGTATAATTATGCTTTGATTTGATAAATTGGTATGAAATATTTTGATAAACAATACTAAATATTCTTTTTAAGTTTATGACAAAAGACTCCTTTGAATATTGAATGTTTAAAATTTCATTTAAAAATAAAATCTTATAACGTTAGGCATTTTTTTCTAAAATTTAAGTTAAAAACAGCTTGAGAAATCTAGAGAACACCTGGTTAGTAATTTAGCTATATCACAAACTCAGTTTTAAATGTACTTACTTCTTTAGTTGTTTAAGTATATATTGTTATAATTAAATATTTAGAAAATATTGAAAATATTCTTATGATGCTGTAGTTAAGAATAGTTACTAGACATAAAAATGTTACATTTTGAAATATCATACCTATAACACATCACAGATATTTTGGTTATTAAGTTTTTCTGAAATGTTCTTGCTTCCCTTTCAGTTGTCCAGCTGTTCTTCACACTTAGATACCAGCTTAGTGATTACTTTCTCTAGGTCTGCTTCCCTGAAACTTAAGGCTGGTTCAGCTACATCATCTTTTTAAATATAGTACCCCATAGCAATTACTAAATGTTTACTTATATATTTTGTTCTCTAGAATCTGTGCTAAAAATGTGCAGAAATTGTGATTTTTTTCCAGTGATTACTCATTGCTGTTTGTATATCTTCAAGCACAGAATAAATACTCAATAAGAATAAGTTAGGATTTGAAGTCTCCTTTCTGGAAAAGTCATTCTAATGCAAGTCTACATTTCAGTGGCCTTGAAATGGTGCAAACTAATTTCAGGGTCCCCTCTTATTTTTCTTTTTCATATATATATATATACACCTCTATTTAAGAATCATGACACAGTCAAATTATAAAGGTTTATAATTCTAGGTCTCTCTCTATCAGTCAGTAGCCCTCCAGGAATGAACTGATGAAGGGTTCAAAGAGAGTTTAATGAAAGGGTTATTTAGAGACTTGAACAGGGGTAAGTGGATCAACCTGTACTTCCCCTACCCCTTCTCTCTTCCTTCCCCCTGTTTGCTTCCCTCTACTCTACTGATCTTTCTGCTATTTACTTATAGAATTTTTTTTAGTTTTTTAATTAGTAGGGAAACACTTAGGGAGTGATTTAAAAAAAAAAAAAGTAATGACACTGGACTGTAGTTAAATTAGCAAAAGATCTTATTCAGGAACTGTTTCAATTGGGGGTGGGGGGGTGGCGATTGAGCCCTTCATGATAGAAGTGGCTCAATTCTGAACACAGCATGGACAAATGGGAATTTATTTCTGAGAAGCAGGTTGGAAAATTACTAAGAGAGAACATGAGGAGTTAGGGGAGATTCTATCAAAACCCTCTTGACAGGATTTTTACTGAAGGCGGGTTCCTAGGATCAGATACATCCTAGGGAGTAATGGGGGATGAAAAAGTTAATCAGATAACAAGGTATATCGAGGGAGGAGGAATTCTCTAAAACTGAGTTAGCAGGATTTTTTTTCTAAAATTGGGTGATACAAATGTGTACACAGAAGTCCAAAGGCTGAAACAGAGTTTCGAAGAGTGTTCAGAGGAGTAGGACCAGAGAGCTTCATCAGGGAGGAAATTTTTTTTTGCAGCAGCCAGGAGAATCTATTATTGACCCTCAACCTGCAGGAACAGAGGGAAGGAACATTAAAGGCTCTAGGCCTTAGAAAAATGCAGCCACTGCTAAAATTGTGCCCAGCAACAAGGGAGATGGACATAGGGAAAACTGGAGAATGAAGAGTACACACCCCAATGGGTCCACCAGAGGTGTAAGTATGATTCCATATGTAGAGTGAAACCTCCCAGTTCAGAGCAACGCAGAGAAAGGCACAGGGAGACTGCAGGTGTCAATGGAGAATAATCAGCTTTTGTTCCTTTTTAAAAATTTTTAATGTGTTCTTTTTTAGTTATACATGACAATAGGATTCATTTTGACATAATTATAAAATCATGGAATATTTTATTTTATTTAATTCAGTCCCCATTGCTTTCCTTTCCCTTTCCTTCCTCATTTTCCCATTCCCTTCCCTTTACTCTACTGATCTTTCTGCTATTTAGTCATGTTTTTGTGGTTGTTGCTGTTTTTTTGTTTTTGTTTTTGTTCAGGTAGAGTCTTGAGGATGTTCATGATGGTGAGATTCACTGTCCTTTACTCATACACATGTGTAGGAGAGTTACGTCTGATTCATTCCACTGTCTTTCCCTAGTCTATGCCTCCCCCCACTTTCCTTCATTCCCCTTTGACTACTGGTAGGTACTTTTTAGATAAATTGTTCTTTCTTCTAAATTTATTTTCTCATTAATAAAATGTGAAGAGTAAGACCCAGCTTTGGTACAGGGTTAAAAAAAGAGGGGAGATGTAATTACTGAGGGCATTAGTCCCATAGATTCTTTGTTTGTGGAATATGAATATAGTGATAAAAATGTAAATCTCCCAGTCTCCTAAACTTTGAACTTTCATTTGACTTGAGAGTTAATATATGAGTTGCATAGACAAAGACTGGATAGAAGAAATAAAAGATGGCATTATAATTAAAGCAGAGCAAATTTATTTTAGTGAATGGAAAATTCCACTATCCATAACTTGTAAGAAAGACAAGCATTTATGCTTACTGGACAGACAGCAGTGTTGGAGCATTGGCTGCCCCAAGCTGTCCATGTTCATACTGTGACTCCACCACTTACTAGCCTTTAACCTTGGGCAAGTCACTTAATGTTGATGCATTAATGTCCACATCTCTGCAACATGTATGATAACAATATTGTCTCTTGTATAATAGAAAGGGATGTACAAGTTAACCTCTGAGAACAAGTCTAGGACACAAGAAGCACTCATTCAGTATTAGTATTATTTTTTTTAAAGAGAGAGAGAGAGAGAGAGAGAGAGAGAGAGAGAATTTTAATATTTATTTTTTAGTTTCTGGTGGACACAACATCTTTGTTTGTATGTGGTGCTGAGGATCGAACCAGGGCCACACACATGCCAGGCGAGCATGCTACTGCCTGAGCCACATCCCCAGCCCAAATTATTAGTATTATTAAGGGAATAATGTAATCATTTTTTCCCAGGAACATGTAATGTTGGGTAACCCTCCATGGGTGGTCAATTAGTAAAACTGTCTTGATAAAATAATTTTATGACAATGTCTGTATTAGTGACAAAAAAAAAACAGAATAAAAATGATCATCTTTTTGGTTTTGGATGATCTCAAAACAAACCTAAAATAGAGTTTATTAAATTACATCATCTTACATTTATTGCTGTGTTCTGTAAATATCTTCCTTCCTAGCAACACATCTGCTTTTTCTAAATGGTTTAAGAAACTAAGAAATTATTTTCTTTTATAGTGAAGTAAAATTGTGTATTTGTATGTCTGTGTGTGTGAATGTGTTTTTGGAAGAGAAATTTCAGAGATGTGCAGTGCGTTAGTATAAAAAATCAAACTCTTTGAAAACCAAGTGAACTTATTTTTACCCATGTAGCAGTTGTTTCCATTTAACATAGTCAATTAACATAATACAATCTTAATGAGCTAATGAGCTGAGATTCATGTATGTTTGAGATTAATCAAATAATTATACTTTTAAATTCTTAAGAAATAATTTTTGTTCTTATTCAGAGAAAATGTAATTCATTATAGCCACACTAAGTATTAAATACAAGGGTAAAATTGGCTGATTTGTTTTCACAAAGAACACCAGTAGTGTAAATACTGTGAGAGATCAATTGTTGTTACCTCCCACCCCCACCCTGACGGGAGAACCAACTTCTGCTCTGTCTTGGAGGGGAATGGCCAAAGGTACAGGGCTGGTACCAAGAAGGGGACATTTACAATTAGTTAGCTCTGGAGATCTTGATAGAAAGGTAAGAGAGCCTCACGAGTAGAGATCCTGTGCAAATGGGTGCTGAACAGAGATACAAGAATTTTCAGAGAGAAGCCAATGACAGCTCAGACAATCTTGAAGTTGATTGAGGGCCCAAAATACAAAGAATGTCTAGATATTTTCGATTACTCTGAAGCACCATGGCAACTTATGTATTTAGGATATATGAGATTTTTTATGTAACAAACACTTTATTTAAACCAGGGCCAAATTATACCTTTCTTGAACAGAGTATTTTGATTTTATGTTTTACTTTATCTATTTAAATTATGTTCACTTTATCTATTTATAATAATGCAGTTGGTAGATTATTGTATAACAACTGCATTATTATAAAGAGAAATACAACCCAGGCTAGATCAAATTTATTTTTCTCCTTTTAGCTTTGCAAGAAATTATGACATTTCCATTGACCCCTTAAATTATGTTGGGCCTAGGCCCTGTGATTACTGTGCCCTGTGGCTAGGTTAACCTTGGCTAGGTTAACCTTGTAAGCATTTTTGTCCTTGAGTAATCACTACCTAGGGAAATGGCATTCTCCATTGAGGTTCTTTAGGGCTTAGTTCGTGACTATATAAAATCTGTAAAATTTCCAGAAGTTTGGAGCATCTCACATTGTTAAGAGTTTTTGAAAAACAAAAATCAAAGGTACATCTAATTCAAGAGGTCTGGCATATAAAATATCTTAACCTCTGACATCTCTGCTGAGTATTTATCAAAAATATTTTGGATTATTTCAAGCTCATTAAGAATAAGAAAATGTACTCTTGGTACATATCAGATTTAAAACTTCATTTGATTTCACTTTAAAATGCTTTTATCTTACAGAAAATTAAGTGAATAATTTCATACTAACAAATTCTATCTTATGAAATTTTGAAAGTGAGCTGTTTTTAAGAGCTTGATTAATGTCAATGTCTATTATAAACCTGTACCTGATGTCATTTTTGGAACTTAATAGCATTGAAATCAGAAAAAAATTATTATACCTCATTCATTGGCACATACACTGGGGTTTTGATGAAAGGAAATGCATTTTGTATGCACTCTTTCAGTAAGGATTTGTTTAAAATGTAGGTTGTTCTACTTTAAAGCTCAATGCTCTGGACATTTTGAACCTTTTGCTTCATTAACTGCATTCATTCTAAAATACCTTTCAATTTAAAACAGGAGATAATTGTAATACCTTGAAGCAAATGAGATGTTATTGCAATAATTAAATCCAAAATGAGATGCAGATACTTTAGACCTGCTGCTGTTTCAGCTAGTTAATAGCAAATAACATTTCCATTGGTCACACTGATTTCTTTCTTTTCCAGTTGAGATGGAGTACTGCATACTAATCGTATTCTAATGTGTTTTACAAGAGGTAAATGTGTATTGAGCTCCATCACACTATTTTAAATTAATTTAACTTTGCAAAAATTATAATAATTATATGACATGTTGCTTTCATCCCTTACAAAAATGCATCAGATTTTAAAAAATAATTTTACATAACAATGACTTGAATAATAAGTACCTGTTTTTTTTTCCCACTAATGAATCTGCTAGTGGAATCAGGGGGATTTTTATTAGTTTCTCAAGCTTCAGAAACTTTCAATGTTTAAAATGTGCCTATGTTTCAGTTGGAGGTGCAGCTCTGTTGATGTGGCTGGATGTGAGATGGTTACACGAAAGGACAAAGCAGCTGTTATCTCCAAAGAATGTGATTATTTTTTTTCTGGAAATATATCATTTTCATCAACATAGAGCCCCTTATTAAAATATTAAACAGGGATACATTATTTGTGTCAACTATATATGCAAAAGGAACTTTCTCTTTTAGACATGACTTTAATATAGTTATTTCTTTTTAAAAAAAATACTTCAAGCAGATGAATTTTTCCTTTGGCAGAGATCATTATGCACTTAATAGCTTTTGAGAAGCTGAAAACCACTATATTTTGGGTGCCCTTTATTTTAGTTCTTGTCCATGTTTTTTCCATATTGCTCTTTTCTTCCCTGTAAGTATTATCATTATTGATTTTGTTGAGAAGGGATCTTGCTGTGTTGTCCTGGCTGGCCTCAAACTTTCAATCCTCTTGCCTCAGCTTTAACAGGGATTTTAGGCACACACCACTGCAACTGGCTATCTTACTTTAATAATAATGATATAATAACAATGATGATAGCCTATACATGCTGATACTTATGAAGACTTACTGAGTGCTGGATACTCTACTGAATGTTTTGAAAGATTACCACTGTGAAGTCTCAGAAGAAACAAAAAGTGGAAGTTCTTATTGTTTGCATTTTACAAGTAGGGGAAAAAAAAGAAATGGCCATGTATAAAAGTTTAGAGGAGGTCCTAGTGCTGGCTAGCCGACAGAACCCTTGAATGTAGGCAAGCTAGCTCTAGAGCTTATGTTAGTTTCTTCCTACTCAAGGGGATGCAGGTGCTGGAGAGGAGAGTCTAATGGAAAGGAGAGTCTAATCATAGTTGTAGGTGAAGTCATTTTTAAAATTATTTAAAATATAAAGTTTATTCTAAGAATCATAGAAATCTCATTGCTTGAAATCCCTCTCCCAACTCAGATTCCCTTTGAATGATTTTTATGTATTTCTGCTCCAAAGCAGTGTCATGTTTTTCCATTTTCTTTCTCTCTGGCTCTCCAGGTTCTGCACTTGTTCTGCAGCAACAGTTACTATGGATGCTCTGGGTGGTTCTCAGCCTTCTGCTCCTGACCTTATTACTAAATTTTTATATTGACTTTGGTGTTTCTTTTTCCTATTTAGTTTTTGTAGTACTGGGATTTGAGCACATGACCTTACACATGCTATGAAAATGTTATATCCTAAGCTCCCTTGACTTTGGTATTTTTTAATGACTAGTGCCATCTCTTATCTGGATTTACCTGATCCCTCTCGTTGTTGATGTATTTTTGCCCAGTATTTAAAGGAGATCCAGGTTCGATTTTTATATCTACATTAGTTTTATAATAATCTAGTTTAAGGCAGACCTTGAGGAGACAAACTAAAGAGTGTCAGTGCATCCGTGTGCCATCATGCATCTCTATGCTGACCTTCAAGCAGGTTCCTTTGCAGAAACTACTGATGATTCAAGGGCCCCCTATCTCCTACCCTAGTATCAGAGTCTTAGAACAGAGGAGAACTGTTAGCCCAGTGTTTCTCATCATTTCTTAAATTTAGGTTCCGCTGGATTATCTTTATAAATATTGAACTCCATTCACAGTTTTAAATATCTCTAAAGACTAGATTCTTGCAGTAGTTTTCTTTTGGGACCCCATTTCTTATTGATTTTCTTCTGTATTTTAAAATATTCAACAAATTTTGATGGGTAGCTAGCTATTTTAATTCCCTTTATTTCTTTTCACCCCTCAAACTCTATTCTATTTAGCTGAGCAGGACTTCATTATGTGTCTGTATATCCTTTGTTTTCTGAGCCAGTCCAGATCTCTTGCTGTCAGATCTCTGCACGCTCATGGAATCAGGGCAATTGATGCTATCTTTATCTTTCCAGATCCCAGATTTATAATACAAGACCTTATTTCTTTCCTCCTGTCAAGGGTATGACCTGCTTGTATTTTTCTCTTCTGCCTTTAATAGTTATTATGACATTGTCTTCTCCTTGCATTCCTTTCCCTTTCCAGAATGCCAAAAAAACTACAAATTCCAATCCCTCTTTTAAAATGCAGCTTTCAAATAACTAATTTCTACTTTGTATGAGTGTTTGTGGTTAGTTCATAGGAAAATACATAGAATTTACAAAATTAATAAATATTATTAGAGAAATGCTAGAAAAAAATGTGCTAGTACATAATTCAAAATGAAATAGTAGCCAGGTGTGCTCTCCAATATTCCATGAAACTTCCCCTATCTGTCTTTCTGCATGGATGTTCCTATGCCAGCATGCAGCTTTTTTTTCTGGGAACTCAGTTGTCCCATAAAACTAAGGACATTTTCTTCTCAGCAGAAGTGAAGTTGACTTGGCTTCTGAGTCTGCTGTTAGCGCATCCTTTCCAAATTTTTTTCTTGCTCCACTTCTCTTTTCATTCTCCGTAGACATTCTGATTGATTTTTTTCCATACTCGTGGCTTCAAAAACCACTCATCTTATAACTTCACAGTTACTCCTTACATGTAACAAAGAAACACGTTTCTTGTTCCTTGGTAGGATAATCCAAATTAGCATGAACTTCGTAAGAGTTGAGAACTGTTTCTTTGGAAATATCTTACCTAATGAGGTTGAATAGGTAGGAGTTGCTTTTAGGGGAATATATGTTGTTGAGAGATTTTTTGGGAGGTGGGTACTGGAGATTGAATCTTTACCACTGAGTCACATCCCCAGTGCTTTTTATTTTTTTATTTTGAGATAGGGTCTCACTAAGTGGCTGAGGCTAGCTTCAAATTTGCAATCCTCCTTCCTTAGCTTCTTGAGTTGCTGGGATTACACATGTGTGCCACTGTGCCCAGCTCAGAAGGAAAAGTTTTAATGTGACTATGTCTTAAACATTCCGAATATTCTTGGCTTGAAATACTAGACTATGGAAACAAAAGATAACTCCAGGGTAAATATTCTTTGAAAGTAAGAATTAAAGCTCCAAAAATAATAAGTTAGAGCAAAAATATTGTTAATAAATTTATTGACTTCAAAAATGCACTAAAATTTTTATGAAGCAGAAGTTGAGTTGAGTCTTAATTTATGTGTGGAACATCATTTTACAACTTATCCAAGCTCAATAGAGGTAAAAATCCTTTCATAAATAAAGAGGTACATATTTTTGGTGACTATGAATGAAGAGGCAAAGGGCATAGCTATATTATCAATTTTGGTCTTGATCTACACCATAGGCATTTCAATAGCCACTATTTCAAATTCATTTTAAGGGTTTTTTTTTTTGCATTTTAATAGCTTTACTTCTAACACTAGAATGCAGATGTGAATTTTTGCCTTTAGTATGTTTTATTTCTCCCTTGTCAAAATCACTAGAAATCTATATTCTTCTAATACTGGCTGGTGCGTTTTAGAATTCAGGAGAAGAAAGGATATGCGAGGGGGCATGCAAAGGAATCTTGTGAAAAGGGGACCAAGAGAGACATAGACATACCAGAGGAGGAAAGATTAGAAAGTGGGAGTCACTTGGGAGTGAAAAATCCAGTAAATTATGTTCTTGAGTGTTTGGACCAGTTGAAAGGATTTTGCCTTTTCCTATTTACTTGAGCAACCAACAATCTCAATGCTGTTGTTTGGAACACCATTTAACTGTTAAGAGCATCCTTTTCTTCCTTAGAAAGTAGCTTGCCATTTTTAGTTTTCAGTATTCAATGTTTAATGCTTTAAAAATGAATCTCATGGAATATGCATGCTAATGGTGGAAAGCATTTCTTAAATAAACTCATTTTTGAACCTTACAGATTTTGGTTAGTTGATTATATGTACGTACGTAAATGCCTCTTTGACATTCAGATGCTGGCAATAAAACTTCTTTATTTTTTAAAAAAATATTATTAAGGATGCCTTTTACCAAAATAGCTGAAGGTTATACTTTGCATCAGCAGATATTTCTTACTTCTCAGCCTTTTCTTTCAAATGAAGCTCAAGTTCATTGTCTAATTAGGGACAGCATATGGTGTGAACAACAATTGCAAAATGCAAAAGGACACCTCCATGGGAACCAAAAAGCCCAGAGATAAGTGGATTAAACACTTTTGCACAATTTTCAGCTTCTTCGAGAAAATCCTTCAAAGGATATTCTGAATCAAATAATCAGAATGCCCACCATGTGTCCCCCATTCTTACAGCATACAGTCTGTCTACCTCATATCTGGAAGAGTCCAGCTTCCCATTTTTTTTTTCCTGAAATCAATACTTTCTAATTCTTTGAATAGCAAAAGACAGGTAGTAGGGCTAACCTGTAGACTGTTAAGGAAATAATTGGAAAGTACTTTCATATTAGTGAAACATTGTAGTTGTGTATATTGAAATTGCATCAGAAATCTGGATGGATTTATGGGGAATGTAACTATTTTTATAAGCCCTCAGTTGGTAGCTCTCCAGATTCTTTGGCAGATTCTTTCCAGATTCTACCTCTTTTATATAATAAAAGAATCATTCTCAGACTGACCACTGGAGCCATTTGGTCCAGGAGGTCTTAATCTGAATGTTTCTGCCTTACTCTTTTACATTCTCTTTCTCAGACTGTCCATGGCTTTCTGAATCCAACAGAAGTTTCTCTACTGACTCTACCTTAAAAGTTTGCTTGACTTTGCTGCATTTACTTACACATGCATGAACTGTTGCAAATCTTCTATTACCCATTTCCTGTTAGCAGGTTGCCTTCCCTTTGTATTATTTTATAACCTCCTCTTTGCATTTCTACTTTGAACTGAACAGTCTAAGAACAACAAAAGTAACTCTTCTCTTTTCAGTTATTCACAAGGCTTTCTGTCCTCAAATCCAAGTCAAAATTGTATTTTTACCCTTATTTTTTTATTGTTCAAAGCATTACAAAGTTCTTTACATATCATATTTCATACATTTGATTCAAGCGAATTATGAACTCCCATTTTTACCCTATATACATATTGCAGATTCACATGGGTTACACATCCACTTTTTTACCTACTGCCATACTAGTGTATGTTGTATTCTGCTGCCTTTCCTATCCTCTACTCTCCCCCCTCCCCTCCCCTTCCCTCCCCTCCCCTCCGTTCCCTTCCCATCTTCTCTCCCTACCCCATCTACTGTAATTCATTTCTCTCTCTTGGTTTTTTTCCCCTTTCCCCTCACTTCCTCTTATATATAATTTTGTATAACAATGAGGGTTTCCTTCCTTTACCATGAGTATTTTTACCCTTATGAAGTTGATGTTAATATCTCTTATCCTAGGATAAATTATCTTGGTTATTTATATATACTTATTAATAAATTGTTTTTAACATTATATAGATATGAATAGACTTGCTTCCAATTTTGTACTAGAATCATTTAAAACAATATATGATTTATGTATTGATGTTTTACATTTAAATAAATACAGTTCATATAGAAGGAACTCAATAAAATAACTTTTTATTACCTAAAAAGGTAATAAATAACCAACTGATGTATAGAAAGAATATTTTTGGTAACACCCAATCTGGAGTACTTTGTAACCAAGTTCTTATGTATAAAATTAAAACTGCTTTATTGCTTGAGAATTTCTTTAAGACCCTGGAGTAATTGGCAATTTTGATTTGTATTTGAGAATCTTATTTCAGATAGCCTTTGTAATTTCAAAAAAAATCACTAATCATGTGTTTTCAAAATTTGTTGAACATTTTCACTGGATAGTCTGTTGATAAACTAGGCTATATGTTAATTTCAAAAAATAAAATCATGTGAAAAAAATATCCAAGACAATAAATAGGTTGTTAATTGTGCAAACAGTTTTGTCAAAAGATAATTGAACAAATGATATTTTTCGTGCTGTTGAAATCACAAAGCACTACTGCCAGTATTTACAAATTGTGTCACCATATGGTGGTAGTGAGATGGCTGGTATACAGGTGTGCACTAACCACTCCTAGCCTCATCTATTTATTTTAACTAATAGCCAATCTGGAAAATAATTAAAAATACTGATCAGGTAGGAAACATGGCCTGATGAATGTTCTCCACCACAATACAGTTGGCATGTTGAAAAATTATTTTGAAGATGTTTTCATTTTAAAATGTAATGAAGATAAAGGGGAAGTATGGAAGAATTCAAAAGATGGCACACTTATGAGAGAATGAACTATATAATTTGGTTTGTGTTATGTTTCAGGACTAATAGTGAGTCATTTTTGAGACATGGTCAAATAAAGTTTTGTTTTAAAATGTCTTTTAATGTAGTAAATGTTTAAAAATATATAGACTTTGGTGTTAGTTCTGAGTTTCATTCTCTTTTCTGATACTTCCTGCTTTGTGATCTTTGAAAAGAAAGTTCTCATAGAGTGAATACTATTATCTGTAAAATAAACATAATATGACTTATGTCACACTGGAGATTGTGAGTAGAATCAAATAATGTATACCAAGAATTTTAGAAAACTAAATGCATGATAGTTATCTTTATAATCATTAAAGTTTTTCATTAAATAATTGATTTTTATTTATGACAAAGCACAAAATATCTGGAAACTATTTCTTGGCAAAGGGCAGGTGGTTGGGCTAAACCATAGATTAATAAGAAAATCATTGGAAAGTACTTATTATTGATAATCATAATACTTCCATATGTTGAGATTGAATCAGACCCTGAACTGGATGGGGGTATTGGTTTATGTGAACCTCCAGGTGGTAGCTCTTAGTTTTCACCTTGCTTCTATGTCTATCTTATTATTAGGGCCTGTGAAGAAATGAGTTTATCTATGCTTGTTGAACAACAATTATCTAGGATATTTTTATTCTCATTTTATATTTGCTCCTCACAATTACATAGCTGATTCTCTATGCTATTTCAAAAATTTATATTTATCTATCTTGCCAAATTGCTTAAAGGAAGAAATTTTTGGGTAAATATGAAGGCAGATAATGTACTTTGTTTAAAGCATTCCACCAGGGGCTTAACATATATTATTTTTCAACATGACTCTATGCATGAGCCATTTTATTCCCCTTTGTATCCATTAGGGCATTGTTGTCTATAAATAACAGAAAATAATTGAACTCAAAATTTTGTAATTAAAAGAGGAAGCTCTTGGGGCTGGGATTGTGGCTTAGTGGTAGAGCACGTGCTTGCCAGGCATGTATGAGGCACTGGATACAATCCTCAGCACCACATAAAAATAAATAAATAAAACAAAGATATTGTGTCCATCTACAAATAAAAAATATTTGAAAATGAAGCTCTTTGCATAACTTTATACCCCAAAATAAGAACAGAAAGGACCACTGGGTGGAGAACCTGCAGGATCAACTGTACTCTTTCCTAGAACGGGCATGTTAGGGTGTAGTCTGCTGGAATAAGGATGTTGACAGTCCTTGGAATTTTAAAATATATGAAGTCCATTTAACTGCTAAGAATTTTAGTTTTTCATTATCTTATCAGAATTGATATCATCTAGATTAAATAAAATGAGGCCAATGTCAATTGAATTGTTTGACATAATTGGTACAAATCATAATTTGAAAGTGGGAATTTCAATCTGTTTTTCTGATTTACAATGTGTGTTTTTTTTTTTTTTGACCATATCATTCTTCTTTCATCTAAATGCCTTGAAAAAACTTGGGAGTTAATAGTTGATCCATTCATCTGCTTTATAATTATAGGGTCAATTTTCACTTGCTCATTTTGTGTGGCGGCCTACACAGATACACAAAACCACACACACACACACACACACACACACATACACTATATGTATAAATAAAATATAATTGAGTACATTATCCTTCTTGGTTGATTACAAGTTTTTAGTAGACCCTTACTCATGAAAGGAAGCTGAAGATATTAAACATTCTCTAATGTTGAACACACCATGTTTTACAGGTTCTATAATATAGATTGTATGTTCCAAATTTATCTGTGCATGATACAGTTTGTAATAAAGCTTAGTTTTTATTCCTTTTCTAGAGGTGTAAGGAAACCAATGCATACCAGATCACAGAACTAGCATTTCTGTCCAGCTCTGCGTTCAGTGACATCTCCTTGTTTTAAAATGATCCATGGTAGGATTGTTTACACCACAGAAATTGAGAGGACCTACTAGTGAGTGTCCTACTTCCTTCCTTGCCCATCTCCCATCCTCCCCGGCCTCAGGAGAGCCAGCTGTTCAACTTTTTAAGTTCCTCACTGCTTTCAACTTTCCTATTAAGAAGCTTGCTGACGTATTGGAGAGATTTGTGAAGACTCTGCATCTAAGCAAATAATTTACCCTCCTGTTCCCTAGAGATAAGCTCTGACTTTGGAAATAATTCAGTTTCTCTGAGCCTGTAAACTTAAAATTCAAATGTTTTTCTTTATTATAGGACTTATTAATTTTCTCATGCCTTTATTTCCATGCAGAGACCTTATGATAAGGCTAGATTTCTTTAGTTCTCTCTTAAGTGCTTATCTTTCTACATGGGATATTCAGCAATTTTCAAGTTTTACTGATGAACACTTTGTTTGAAATGACCTTCTCTTTCAAAAAGTGCTACGTTTTTCAACACATTAATAAATAAATTGCTTCAATTTGCCTTGAGTACATTTTCAGTAAGGGAAAATTTTAAAGGATTTTTTTTGTACTTTTGCTATATCAACGATTTTAAATACTCACCATGTACTACTCTTATGAATATCCTCATGGCAATAGATCTATACAGAATTCACAGTATTTTATAACAATTCCAAATGTAGAGCCACAGTTATAGATGTTAATATCTCTAATTTAAATTATATTCAATAAAATATTGGCCCTAAGAATGATGTATTTTAGAATGTTACATCAGAAATCTACAAATATCTAAGGATATACCAAATGATAAAAATCAAAATTATTTTATGAAAAGTCTTCCTGAATAGATGAAATGAAAATGAGTTTTAATGTAGATAGTGTATTAAGAGAAAAATGATACTTTTTGGAAACCAGTTGACTCCAAGAGAACTAATTCTGAATTGGGAAAGAACTGGAAGCAACTCATTTTTTTTCTTTTTAAAAATAATTTAGTATATTTCTATTGATTCAAGAAATTTTCACATCACATAAAAAATTTATTTAATGAAGACATAAAAATTAAACTGACTTTTTCTTATGAATTTAAAAATTGAGGAAGCATTAGTATCTAATTTGTGTTTTTCGGACATCACTGATGTGTCTCAAGAAAAAAGGATGAAGACAGAGATATGAGGGAGAATAATCAAAAGGACTTACATGTTTTATTTCAGAAACCTAAGGCCTGGAAAAGGGAATATATTAAGTATAAATGCTTAGTATTGAAACGATAAAGTCAAAATAGGCTCATTCTAAGCTATTGAACTAACTTAGAAGGAGGAAGAACTTCTTGAAACCATAGTAAACAATGACAGAAATCTTTTTCTTAAAGAAGGAATATAGTTCCAAAATGACTCAAAAATAATTCAAAGAGTGTTGGGCCTGTCTTAAATGTTTAGCATGTTTTAAATGTTAACACTTTTCATCCTGTCTTAAATTAAGGAGATATATTTAGAGTGTGTAACCATGTGTATCAGTGGTTCTTAAATGTTAATATGCCTCAGAATAACAGGGTTATTTGTTCAAAGTGGAAATTTTTAAACTTTACTACAAATCTACTGAATTGGAATTTCTGCTGATTGGAGAAATCTAAATTTTAACAAATACCAGAGATGATGCAACTGAGCTAAGTTAATCACTTATATACTGCTTTTTGTTGATGTTAAGAATGAACATCCTGGTCTACTTTTAGAAAGTATATATATGTGTGTGTGTGTATGTATGTGTGTGTGTGTGTGTGTGTGTGTGTGTGTGTGTGTGTGTGTATATATATATTATATATCTGGTGCCTTTATCAACTCCTCTTACAGTGATCTACCTCCAACTCACTGAACAACTCCTCTGCTGTTAAAACTTTTGTCTTTTCTCAAGTTGTTCCCTGTTGCTGAAATTCCTTCCTATTCATCCTCACTAAGGTCATATTCATTTTTCAAGTCTTATTTCATATCTCACCTCTTCTGGGAAATCTTCCCCAGTTCACTCAGTCAAAATCTGTCTCTTAACTGTACATTTCTGTAGACATTGAATCTATTGTAACATTTATCACAGAGTACATACACATAGGAGTTCTCTACCTTGTATGTGAGTACTTAGCTCTCACCTATAGCAGGGGTTGGCAAGTTATGGTCTGCAGGCAAAGTTCAGCTTACAGCCTGTTTTGTAAATAATATCTTAGGGCAACACAGCCATGTCTATTTGGTTACACATCATTTAAGATTGCCTTTTCAATATAGCAGCAGAGTTGAGTAGTGGTGATAGAGATGAATGGTCCTCAGCACCTAAAATATTTACCATATAGTTATTAGTTTGCCAACCTCTAAATTAGAATGTGTGATATACTATGTAATGTGTACATATTAGCACTTAATTGGATGTTTTAGAGAGATTTGGTGTTCTATACATAAAATATTTGATGAAAGGTCAAAGAAAGAGTTGGGAAATATGCTAACCATTGTAACAGAGGAAATGTAACTTTTTTTCCTTTCCTGATTTGTATGGTTTTTCAGTCCTTGTTCTTGATGTTATTCAGTGCTCCAATAGAATATTCTGTGATGATGAAAGTGTTCCTCACTGAAAATGCCCAGTGAGATAGCCACTAGGCCCATGTGATCATGGAGCACTTGCCATATGATAAATACAACTAAACAAATGAGTTTTAATTTTATTTAATATTAACATAAATTTAGTTATAGTATTGTAGCTAATGGATACCATATTTGACAATGTAGATGCAAGCAAAAAAATATTTATAAATAATTTTTGCTTAAGGTAAGCAGCGTGTAATAAGAGTGAGAAGGAAAGAGAGATTAAGTTGTGTTATAGCATGTATAACAGAGCTCTTATGCCCCTGTTTTGTTAATAGGTTTTGCTGGGGAAAAAATGTGATACCAAATTGTACTATGACTAAGTTCTCTTAATATTTAGATGTTAAAAAATTAGAAACCAATTAAAAAATCTTACAGATATAATGTTGCCACTTCTTTTGAGTTTGCAGGAAATCCTTTGGTGATCTTTCAATATTTTTATTGGTGAAAATATGGATATTAATTCAAAGAGTAAAAGAAGTCAAGTATGGTGGTGTGCATCTATTCAGGAGGTTGAAGCAGGAGGGATTTACTCAGAAATCTGAGGCAAGAGGATCTCCTTAGCCCAGGAGTTCAAGAACATTCTGGGCATCATAGAAAGATCCTTCTTAAAAAATGAATCAAAGAGACAAAGACAAATGATGCCAAGATAAAAGCTCAAGAAGGAAATTAGAAATATATAAAAATCTACACCATAAATTCAAATGTGAGTATGTGTGTCCTGAGATTGAGCATGGGGTAGTGATAAGAACAGAAAGATGAAGGGAAGAGAAAATAGAGAGCTTTGGTGATTCAGCAGTAATAATTAAGTGGAGAGCTTTCATGCATCTCCAACATATTTGTGTAGTTGTCATTGTTACACTGTGTTTCCTGAGCTTTAATTAAACTTCACAGTACACATAAACATATTTGATAGGCATCTTAAGCTGTGGAAAAGTGCAAACTCAAAGAGTCAATTGCAAATTGGTGTTTAAGCTTATCAGATGTCTTTCCACCTGTCTTGTCAATTTCTTTCTTCAGTGTTTCATAATTTTCATTGTAGGTGTCTTACACTTCCTTAGTTTTTTTAACAAGAAATTTCTCTCTCTCTCTCTTTCTCTCTCTCTGTGTATGTGTGTGTGTGTGTGTGTGAGAGAGAGAGAGAGAGAGAGAGAGATAAAGTGTGTGTGTGTGTGTAGTGAATGGGCTTTCTTCCATGATTTTTCTCAACAATCTAACTATTGTGTATAATAAAGCTACTCATTTTTGTATGTTGATTGGGTATCCTACTATTTTATTGAATTCATATATTAGTTTCAATAGTCATTTGGAAAAGTCTTCAGTTTCTTCTATGTATAGAATCACATCATCTGAAAATAGGAATAATTTGCCCTCCTAGTAGAAAGACCCCCATGTTCATGAATTTGGAAGAATTAATATTGTTAAAAAGTTTGTACCACTCAAAATACTCTGCAGGTTTAATATAAACCTCATAAAAATACCAATGTTATTCTTCAGATAACTAGATGAGAAAAATAATCCTAAAATTCATATGGAAGCAGAAAATAGCAAAAGCAAACTGAAGTATAAAAAAGCAAAGTTTGAGATATCATAATATCTGATTTCAAGACATACTACAAAGTCATAGTAACAAAAACAGCATAATATTGAAGTAAAAATAGACACATAGAGCAATGGAACACAACAGAGAACCTAGAAATAAATCCATACATCTAGAGCCAACTGACTCTCAACAAAGGTACAAAAAACATACACTGGAGAAAGGAGAGCCTGTTTAACAAATGATCCTGGGAAAGCAGAATACTCACATAGAGAAGACTAACCTTGACCCCACATATCCCATTCTGTACAAACTTCAATTCAAAGTAGATAGATGTAAGACCAGAAACTCTGAAACTACAAGAGGAAAAACCAGGGGAAACACTGCAAGATATTGGTACAGACAATGATTTTCTGAATAGGAGTCTAAAACCACAAGCAACAAAAGCAAAAAGTGAGAAGTGGGATTATTTGAATTAAAAATCTTCTGCACAGCAAAGGAAACAGTCAACAGAATAAAGATACAGCTTACAGGATGGAAGAAAATATTTGCCACCTATTCATCTAACAGAGGGTTAATATTGAGAATACACAAAGAACTAAAAAAGAAAGCTGTAATAACAACAAAAAAGTAATACAACTTAAATAATTGGGCAAGTGATCTGAGTAGATAGGTCTCAAAAGTAGAAATACTATACAGCACAGTGATGCACATCTGTAAATCCCAGCTATTTGAGAAGCTGAGATAGGGGCACAACAAGTTCAAGGGTAGCTTGGGCATCTTAGTAAAACATTATCTCAAAATAAAATATAAAAAGGGTTGGGGATGTTACTCAGTGGTAGAATGCTCCTGGGTTCAATATCCAGTACTAAAATAATACTAATAATAGTAATAAATTACAAATTGTGAATCAATTAATAAACATAGGGAAAAAATTGTTTAATATCATTAGCCAGCATGGAAATGCAAATCAAAACTACAATGAGATTTCATCTAACCCAGGTTAGAATGGCTATTACCCTACCCCCACCAAAAAAGGGAAGAATAAGAAGAACAATAATTACTGGTGAGAATATGGAGAAAATGGAACCATTCATTATAGAATCTTTGTGGGAACATTAGTGCAGCTATTATGGAAGACATTATAAATTTTACCCTAAAAATAGGCCTGCCATAATCATCCCTCTCCTGAGTACAGAAGGAAGTGTGCATAAAAAGATAGATTCATGCCCATGTTTATTTTGACACTATTCAGAACAATATCTAATAAGATATGGAATATGCCTAGGCATCTATCAACAGTTGAATGATTAAGGAAAATATGGTATGCATACCCAATGGATTATTATTTAACCATAAAGGCAAATGAAATCCTGTCATTTACAGCAAAATAAATAGAACTGGAGGATACTATGTTCATTAAACCAAATCAGACATGGAAAGATAAGTATTAAATATTCTGTCATGTGGGAACTGAAAAAAAAGTCAAACAGAAAATAGAAGAGAGATTATTACTTGGGACTGTCACAGGTGCCAGGGTATGGATGGATGTTATAAATGCATGCAGTATGCAGGTACAGAAATTTCACAGTGAATTCCATTAATTTGTACATGCATTTTTTAAAATAGCTATAGATCTGCTTTGGGACAGAGAGAATAGACATATAACTAACATATGATGAAAGGGAATTAGTCATTCTGGAAGTTGGTTTTGTGGTTCTTAAGCTGCTAAACTGGGATGTGAGCCCAGTAGAGAGAAATGGCTATTTTAGCAACAACTTCTAAAACATCCCCCTTAAATTCACAAGCCTAGTGTAAATCCATAATACACCTTTTCGATTGTATAAATTTATTTATTAAAGCTAACCTTGGGTTTTTTATTTTACCTGATTATAACTGAATGAAAATGTTGAAGAAGCAGGTATTCAGTTAAATTTAAAGCAGAAAATCTAGCTCCTGGAAGGGAAATAAGAATTATCTAGGTTACAAGTGAGATTAATTAACTATGTCAATGATAATATGGTTTCTAATTTCAAAGTAAGATGTATTATAATTTTACATCTATTACTGTTAATAAAATAAAGTGGATTATTTGTGTAGAATCCAGTATCTTAATTATGAAAAGGATAAAAAGAAAAGAGATGGCTATATGCATTTATTTGACTCTTTCCCTCTCTTCTTCCTACTTCTCCCAGAATGCCACTGAACTCATGGAAGATACTTGCCTGGCAACAGTATGCAGGTGTAAACAGTGACACAGGGTAGCAGAGAAGTTGTTTGGATGTTACTCTTCAGATTCTGGAGAGCAATAAAATACTAGAATATCAAAATAATAATGATCCGTGTATCTTTGTCTTATATAGTCATATTTAAAATGATATTCAAGCTTTTTGAGAGTTTTCTGCTCTTCAAAATGAGTGAGATAGACTTTAAATTATCACCTCAACTTTAGTGTGATACACATGTATTTATTGAAAATAAGTGCTCTGATCTCTCCAGAACTGCCTTAGCAAAAGAGGGAGAGGAGAGTTTTATTTTTAAAGGTTCTATGTGCCCAAAGAGTTGGCAACCCCTAGTATTAGTTGAGTTCTCTTTTTCCAATGTGAGGATCTTAAAATAGGAGAGTGAGACAGGAGAACCTAAGTAAACTTTTAGAGATGTAGATTAAGCCTTTATTTAATGAATTAAATGTACTAGGTTGAATAAAAATCTCTTCAACTTAATATCCTCAACTTATTATCCTTCAACATAGTATCCTCATTTCCTACTGAAATATGTGGGACACACCACTTATTATTAAAAGTATATGTGTTTTTACTACCCAGCTACTATTGCTACTTATTCCCATAAAATAAGCATTTTAAAACTGATCCCAACATATATATTTGTGGCTGCCACAAAATTTCATTGCTGCTTAAAAGGTGGGATAATATTTCCTTGAAAATTGAACCAATTTGTGTTAATCTTTCCCTCTTTTTTAACTGAACCTATCAGGATACTTTTGCACACCAAGCTGTCATTGCTTCAGGGCATTTCAGGTTGATGTACTTTTTCCATAAATCATTTATTGTTCAAAATGAAATGATTAGATATTGCCCCATAGTATGAGACACTGCATGATGTCTCAAATAGAAATAAAGTGTCTCTTTCCTCAAGGATATTTCAGAGAGTGACCCCATTGTGTTTATATTTACTTATTAGAATTAGTTATGTTATTTTAGAAATGAGACCAAGAAATCAAACAAAAGAGACTCAAAGAAAATAATCAAAGCTCCAAGAAATGAAATGTGTGTGGCACAAAGTCTTTAGGGGCATGGTGCAGTCTGTAAAGCCACCCTGGTATCTTCCAAATTTATCTCTTGGTGAACTTTTGCTTATGGACATGACTGGACTCACATAAGTGTACTGATGGATTGTTGTGGTGGTGTGGGGGATTGAACCCTGGGCCTCACACATGCTAGCCAAGTGCTCTACCATTGAGCTACTCTCCTAGTCCACCTGTACCCCCACCAGACCCTCCTTTTAAAAATGATTTTGAGATAGAATCTTGCTAAGTTGACCATACTGGCCTTAAACTTGTGATCCTGCTGCTTTAGTCTCTTAAGTGGCTGAGACTACAGGCATGCATGTCAGTGCCCAGCTGGAATAAATAGTTGACAAGATCAAACATTGTATCATAAAGCCAAATTGTGTTGTTCTTATTTTTTTTGCCCAGTTAGCAAACTTCTGATAATTTGACTTCCCATGTAATTTGCTTCTGAAAAGAAAATATGAAGATATCTTAAAACAAAAAGATAGCATCCTACAGTGAGTCAGTTGTGGATCAAGTAGATTCCATGTTTGCCTCCACGACTTCCCTGTCCCTGTTTTTTCTCAGGTTGAGAAGTTTTCCTTTTCCTGGTATATTCTGTCTTTAGAAGTTAATACCTCCAGTGAAATTACAGCCCAAGTTGGCCAAATGGAGAGTCATTTGACCTCCTTTCAGATGACTTTATATGACTTCTGTCATATAGACGATGGCTTGGGAGCTTTGATCACCAAGGGCAGTCTTCTTTCCCACTTTCACTGAGATGGCAAATCCTAACAATTTAATAGAACATATAAAATTGAGCTATATACAGGCAAGGAAGTCAACTCTATTGTCTTGTAGGTTTTCCTAGTAATGGGGAAGCATCAGTCATCTTCTATCAATATGTATGAATTAGATATAACTTGGGGATAAGACACAAATTTACAGAGTTATTTGGATAGAGTATAACACATAGTCTCAAATAGTAGCACTAATTTTTTTCAGGAAATATTAATTGAATACTTTCCTATGTGTCAGATGCTATGCTGTGTGGTGACTATATAAAAAGTAGAAACAAAGCTGTTAACCATCTAAGGTATAGTTCTTAGTAGTTCTTAACTATCATTTTGATGCCCAGGGGACTTTTGGCAATGCTTGGTTTGTGTTGAGTGTCACACCTGATGGGTGTGTATTGACCTCTTTTACCATTTAGTGAAATTCAGGAATATTACCAAATATTGCATAATGCACGTTGTATAATTTACTCTGCTTACTAGGGCCAATGTTTGACCTAGATGTTAGGACAAATGCCAATAAATTTTAGCATGGAGAGTAAAGTCTCCAAGAGAAACATACATGAAGTAATAAGGAGATAGCCTCAGTGGAAAGGTTTTTTTTTATCTAGTTGGTACTTATTTTATATCATGTATTTTATTTACTGGTTGAGGAAATAGTGAAGCCCAAGGAAGTACTTTCCAGAGTCATAGATGTCACATTATCACATTAATTAATCCACTTTCTGTACAATGGTTCCTTTCAGTCATTATTGTACAAATTCCAAATTCATAACAAGAAACAATTTAACTGCAACATAGAGAATATGAAATTAAATTAGAAGTTCAATGGACTTTTATTGACTCTTGGGAATTGTCAAAAATAAAGGTCAAGTGCAGGTCACTTCTCTGTATCTCAATAGTTTATTGTACTAGCAAGTATTTAATTTAATAACAATTAGCTTATTGTGATAATAAGGTTTTCTACTTCTGGGATATTAACAAATAATAAAATTAATACAAATATTTGTATTAAAGAATAAAAATAGAACATAAAATTTTAATCTAAATTTCTACATGGCAAAATAATAGATTTTTTTTTTGCTGACTTTGTATGTCCCTTTGTTTTTCAGAATTATGAAAAACAGTTTGGGCTAGTGCATATAATAAGCACAAATAAACAAAAATGAATCATACATAAAAACTCCCACTTTTATTGATTAGTTCTTATGAAAAGCCATTCCCATTCTCCTCTATTTCTTTATAACTTTTGTCATTGGGGAAAAAAATTAAGTGTCATTTAAGCTAATTCATTGAGCAAATGCTTAGTTTGCTAGATACTAGGAATACAAATTAGAGCAAGATGTGATCATTATGCTTTACATGAGTAGAGTTTCAAAGGATTGTAACAAAGGCACCCATGAAACCACAATGCATTTCAGAATTTCTAAAACTCTCTTTATGTTTGATAACCCAACTTTTTGTTTCTATACTTCTGTTTATATTCATTAGACTTTGTGGCTCTGCTACTGGGAGTTAGAGAACTGTGCCATCAATCACCTTAGAGGATATGAGAAATTTTCACAGATTAGGAAGGAACTGAGATAGTCGAGGGCAATTTTGTTGCATGAACATCTCATGTCTAATAAGTAACCCCTGCGCCTTCTCTGGTTTGTTGGGGGAATAGCGGGAAACAAAAGTCTGGATTTAATCTAGAATTTGAAGTATTTTACAGGATATATTGAGAAATTGGTGATTTATTCCAAATACATTTTTAAGTCCTTAAAATTTTAAGGCAGTGAGAATGATATGATCATATTGTTTCAAAATGATGATTCTGACAGCAGTTCAGATGCTGGATTAGATTGAAGGAAAACTAGATTGACAGAGATAAATGAAGAAGATGTCAAAGTAGTTCACAGCCAAAGATATAAAATAAACCAGAAGTTGCTAAAACCCAGAAGGAGATGTATTCATACAACATTGTCACCACAATTGAACTGACTGATGCCCAGTGAGATGTCAGAAGTGAGTAAGCAACAGAACTTGAGGATGATGCAGTGACTTTAGCCTGTATAACATAGAAGATGCAGAGAAGACTAAAGAACTGTCCTGAGAGTAAAGAAGACATTCAGTTGCCTGTACCGGGAGCCTTCAGAAAGACTGATCTGGTCTCAGGAGAGAGATTATAGGGGAAAATCAGGTTTGAGAATCATTAGCAACAACAGGAGGTGGTTCTGATTAGGAGAAAGGATGAGTTGACACATAGAACAGAGTGAAAAGCAAGAACAGATGACAGAAGTTTAAAGGGAGGGTTTGGGGAAAGAAGCCAAGACTCTGAAATTAAATTTAACTGATTGAAAAAATGCAGAATGCTTCCAGGACAGGGTTGTCACAATTGTCAAGACTGAAATTGAAGAAGGCTGATTGGTGCACAACAGTGTCAGATTTTGCAGAATGTCTAAGAAGGTAGATTGGGAGAGAGATCTATAGATCTGGCAACTGGGAAGCTATTAATATTATTGGCTATAAATTTTTCCATAGCATATCTACATAGACACTCATTTTAATGATTAGAATAAGTGTTGGAAGGTTGCTACTTATTTAGACTATTTCTGATGAAGGTTCTTTCTCAAACATATGCAGGAATGCTTTTCTTCTATAACTTTGTTGTTGTTGTAGTTTCATCTTAGTGTTTTTTCTTCCAAAGGTATATTAATTAAAACCCACATAAAAATAGAAGGGATGGTGGAAATTATCTTTAGAGATGATGATATTTGCTAACTGAATTTAGAGAGGAAGAAATTAGAATAAAAGAAGTTAAGTGTCTTGCCCAATATGTGCACATAGTCAGTTGCAAAATCAGATCTGGGATTGGTCTGTCAATGCCTAGTCTTGTACGTTATCCATTACTCCATGAATAGAAAGATAGAGGTCATTTCTATGCAGAGAAAAACAAATGAACTGTGTCATTGCAGAAATGTTCTGCATGGTTTGCTGCCATCTGTCTTGAAGCTCAGTCTGTACTCCCAGGAATTGAGACTGCTGAGCTGCATTTAGACAGACCATGTGGACAAAGCATGCAAAATCTTTTATTTGAAGGATTTGGTTTTCTCCATACGTGGAAAATGGGAGATATAAAATATTTATAAGACTCTAGATATATGGAATTTTTGAGATCTGACTCCAACATCTTGTTTTGTAAGATTCTGAGCCTATATTTTCTTGTTAGACCTGCTATATATTATGCATACTAACATGCCATTGGAGTACAATACTAAATATTGATTTTAGAGGGAGAAAATTGTAAAAACAGGACTCTGGGAAGGAAGTCAGTAGCCTGGATTTTGACCTGAATTGATACTTATGTGCCTTTGGGCACTTCACACTTTCAAGGCCTCAATTTCCTTATTGCACTAAATCATTGTGAAACTGGAGCTCTTTAAAAGCCCCCTGAAGACTTCTTTTGTTAGTCCCATATGGATTTTGGAATTTTAATATTTTTAACTAGAAATGCTTCCCCTAGATCACCTGAAGTCCTCTTGTTGTGTTCCTGTTGTGGCATTTGTATGCATTTGGGTTTGTGATCCCCCATGTCTAATTCCCTTTCAGCTTTGCTATTCAGTAATTCTCTAAAAGAAGATTCAGAGTTGGTTCTGTGAGACCAAATTTTCAAAGTATTGATTTACTGGGTTGAAAGTATAAATGGAAAGACTTTAAAACTATGCCTAACACAACAACAATAACAGCAACAACTAATAACAAACATAAACCCAGAATTATTTTCTAGGCTTATTATTTGTTATTCATAATGACACGGTGGAAAACTCATGACAAATGAATTCAAGACTATAAATAAAAAATCCTTTAGGTTAAGGGAAATTACTTTCAATATTTTCTGCAAAGTTTAGAGGAAAAGGAAAAGATATATACCAAGAAATCTGTGTAATCCATGGTAATTAACCCTTTTATTCCCTGAAAAGTCACTTGTTAGGCTAAGACATGCTTACCATTTTAAGGAATCAATACAATTCTATATTTTCTTTCAATGGACTTTCTCCAATTAATTTCAAAGAGATCATAAGATTTTTAATATATATATAGGATATTGATACTTTTTGTCCTATAGACCTTTCTTGGAAATGTGAATCCCATATAAAACATCATAATATTTTTGCTAAAAATAATTTGCGTGAATTTACTGAAGTGTACAGTTGACAGCAAGTCTTTTAGGGTGATAAAATGGTTGTCATCTTAATCAGATGGCATAAAACAATTCTCCAGAGTCCAACTGAACTACTTCACAAAAAAATATTGCTGAACTTTTAATAGTATCTGAAAGCAAAATAATCAAGCATTTATTTGTTAGAAGCTTAATATAAATTTCTTTATTTTATTTTATCTGGGCATTTTTATTGAATTTTACTTGATTTGATTTTTCTGACTCCTGTCTGAGAATGGCATTTTACTTGTAAGTTTCACTCACATTGACATTTTGATGGTTTAACACATTAATGAAATTCCTAGAAGATAGGCTATGTTCTTTGAAAAATAAAATATTGACAAAGTACACTAAGGAGACATTTTAAAGTGCGTTTGATTTCCTTTGCAGCTTGATAACATATTTGCTGATGTTCAGTAGCTCCCAAAGCCATACTTTTCACTATATGTCCAGATGAAATTTGACAATGTTGCAGTACATCTTTCTGTAGCTAGATTTATGTATGCAAATTGAGTTTCTTGGCAGTCTATGAAAACCAGAAACCTCTCATCTCCCAGCTTAGCAATGTAGGACCAAAAAAAAAAAAAAATCTGAAAGGATACAGGAATCTTCTCTACAGACACTGAAGCTTCTATACTACACAGAATCTAATTTGCTTCACAAATTATTTTATTTTTTAAAGTGCATGCATATAAGCATTTTCATAGCCCTGTATTCCAAGAATTATTCTAAATCACACAAACACACAATATATATTCTATCTATATGTAAATACAGATACAAATGTGTACAGATGGATATAGATATCTTAATTTTATTTCATTTTCATTTTTCTGAATAGCATCATTATGACATAAGGACTACTATTATCTTTGTTTCACAGATGAGTAATTTGAGGAACACAGAAGCTAAGTAATTGCCCAAGATCACACAGTTAGCAAAATAAGCCAGAGTCAAGTCTGAATAAGACAATGTGTCTCCAGGTTCTCTGAACCTTATCAATAACCTGTGCTATTCATTCTCCATTTAAATGGACTAAACGTGATACCACAGTGTAGTTCCCAAACATTATATTTATTAAAAGTTCTTACTAAAAGTAAAAATCATACAATGTACTGTTTTTCTCTATGAAAAGTATACATATACCTTACCCCTTTCCACTAGTTAAAAAAGAAAAAAATAAGTCACTCTGATATATACATACACACACACACACACACACACACACACACACACACATATAAAATTAGAAGATACAAGGGTAGATTAATAAAAATTTTATCAGGTTAAAAAAACCTATAAATA
Organism: Ictidomys tridecemlineatus; assembly: GCF_052094955.1. Taxonomy (NCBI): domain Eukaryota; kingdom Metazoa; phylum Chordata; class Mammalia; order Rodentia; family Sciuridae; genus Ictidomys; species Ictidomys tridecemlineatus. Next base: position 88,626,894 of record NC_135484.1, on the reverse strand, counting down.
ACAGGTGATATTAGCTTTCCCATGTGAGTTCTTCTCCTTCTATCCACTGACCCTGATCAGGGTCATGCTCTTAAATGGTAGAGCTGCTGTGAAAGTTCTCCTATATAGCTTTTCTTATGTTAGTTCTGCTAAATCCAGAGGTCAGTATGGAAGCATCCTGCATGAGTGACTAAGAAAGTATGAGTTCCGTGGCTGGGGATGTGGCTCAAGTGGTAGCGTGCTCTCCAAGCATGCGTGAGGCACTGGGTTCGTTTCTCAGCACCACAAAAAAATTAAAAAATAAAATAAAGATATTGTGTCCACCTAAAACTAAAAAATTAATATTAAAAAAAAGAAAGTATGAGTTTCTTTATAAGGTCTGATTCTAAACTTAAAATTCTTTCTAAATATACCTGGATTATAATAAGCAAATACTATGCCACCTGACCTCTTATCCAGAAAAACAGAAATCTAAAGTTCTGTTATCTCATGCTTGAGAGACTCATGGGCATTGTATCAGGCAACAGCATGAAGATTACAAATGGGCAGAATGCAATGGTCCTGGAGGTGTTTCTTTTGCTTTATAGAAGATCCATATCTTGAATTTTTTATGGGGATATTGTGTTCTGCAGTAGGCAATTAAGGGCACTGAGCCAGACTGGGATCATATAAAAGTCCCAGAGAATCTCTTTCCCATACCCACTATTTACAGAATCAGGGCCATAGTTTCAATTGTTGTTGTGTGGCTGTTGCAATCACTATTGCTATTAGGGTGGCACTTTTCAGAACAGTTAGCATCAGTGCTATGCTGAGGGAAGCATAGTCAGATAATGGCTTTCTCCTTGCTTTATTGATTCTCCATTTACAGATACACATTTTTCCTCATATTCTTACAGTATAGATCCACTTCTGGATGCCAAAAATCTATCATGCCAGGTTATACACTGGTGAAGTACTCTTTTCAGCTCCTGGAAAACAAAGATGAATAAGAAAACACCCTTGCTGTAGAGGAGTTTACGACCTTAATGGCAAAGGATGCTTAAAAAATAAAGCAAATGCCATTTATAAATAAGTCTATATTTTATTACATCTATCTCCATAATTAAACACTGAAATGTTAGAAAATAGGGCCAGTGTCTGATCACCTATTTCTAGTGTACATACAAAGAAATCTCTCTAAAAGGAAGTCATTTAATTATATGTAGTTAAATGTAGAGTAAATTAGTTTTCAAACTTTGAGTAAATTCTTATCCATAAATTAGATATCATGTGACTTTACAAAGTCATTGCAGTTTTCTAAACTTTAAGGAACATAATAAGAGGTTGATGAATGGTTATAAGAGGGAGAATGAAATTAATCCTTTAAGAGGACTAAGATTTTGTGAATGTGTAATATTTATTAATATATGTACTGCTATTCAAAGTCTAAACACCATAAAACATCTTTTCTTCAAAAATTAGCATTTTAAGATGGAATTATGGCACACATACAGGCAATGTGGAGCCAGAAGAAGGAATTAGAAAATATGAGCATGTCAGTATTGAAACAATTCCTATGGAGGACATTCACATACAATTGACTCTTAACTATTAAAAATTGTGATTTATAGAGCCCTGTTTCATTCTCTCCATCTTGCTTCTGGTTTTTGCTGATTGCTGGGTTCACAATTCTTGCAATTTGAACAGGAAAAAAGGAAGCTAAAGGAGACAAAACTCAAAAGAATCAATTCCATAATTTTCACCAACTCAGTTATAAAGAGAAGTAGTGATGAAAGATGCTAAAATAATGGTTTAAATGAAAAATTTAAATAAATACTTAAATTCATGAATTAGTATACCAGTTCAATTAGCTTTAAATTTATATTAGCGTCTTGTCCAGACATTAATCTCTAGATTGAAAGTGTCCTGCTCTGTGGATTGCTTCATTCTTTGATATCAGATATGGGTTTTCAGTGTTGCCTTCAGAAGTTAAGGGAAGAAAACTTAATTATTTAGAAAGCAAAAAAAAAACTTTTATAGGATAAAAAGATAAATTAATGATTTTTTCTGGACTTACAGCCAAATGACAGATAAATCAAATGTGTTGTTTGAGCATTTTTAAGAAATTGTAAGAAAAATATCCAAAGGGTCATTCTTTTTTTTATCTATGCTAAAGATGAAAAAGCCTTCTGAATAAGTGGCAATAAGATAGATATATAAATTAATATGTGGCCAATAATCTCAACTACTTGAAAGAGTGATTTCCTATAGATTATCTTAATCCTCATTTTACTTATTTACTATAGATCAAATATACATTGTGATTTTTTTCAAACAGGGTTTGATTTATTTATTTGATAATTTTCCATGTAATATAAACATTATAATATACATTTAACAACCTAATTAACTATCGTAAACTATAACATACAATAATTTATATATAACTTAAGTTGCATTTCCATATATCAAAAATCATTACAGAGGCACTGCTAGTGGGTGCCTAGACCCAGCTTGTCTGAGAAGGGAGTAAGGCTGGGCCCAACAGTTCAAGAACAGCTTCAGCATCTCAAGAGAAACAAAAAGCAACAACAGTAATGGAAACAGGGAAGAAAAAAAAAAGAAAGAAAACAAATCTGTCACACAAAATTGTTACAGAGAACACCAAAAATTCAAACTATAGTATTAGAGCAAGATGCATAATATTTGTTAAAACTTTAAGTTTGCATGTCAGGGATGTTGCTCAGGAGTTAAGTAGGTACTTATTTTGTGCAAGGTCCTGGGTTTGATTTACAGCATCACAAAAACAAAAACAGAAAAATGACAAAACAAAACGTTGAGTTTAGAATGTAGATGTTTGAAAAGAAAGTGTGTGTCAAATGTATATGCTTTCATGCTTTCTAAAAATATCACTAATGTTTAAGTTCCTGTTTTATAATTTTCATATGCTTTGTAGATTACTCAGGTTTTAATTACAAGTATAACTTACAACATACACTGGCATATGCCTAAACCAAACTATTTTAAATTATAGTAAAACAACGAATCATGTAATCTTAGTCACTTGTACAGGGTAAAATTACATTTAATTTCAAGGATGAGAAAGAAATGAGTTATATTTGGATATTAATGATTTATATGTGGAATAAATTGTCACTGTACATTAATTTTTTACTATTTTTAAAAGTAATAAGCTTTAATAAGTTAAATAACATAACAAATATGTAACTTTATATCCAAATACAAATTATAATATATAATTTATCAAGTATATAAAAATATATAAGCATACACACACACACACACACACATATGCATTCAAACATTTTGGTTTTTTTGCTAGGACATTATTGTCCAATAGAGTGAAACAACATACAGTAGTACCTAGATGAGTATATTTAGATATGTACTCATTAACAAAATGTAGATTTTATAAATTGATTAATTTTATTATTACTTCTTATGATAATGAAATAAATGCTTATTAAATGCTTGCTTATTTAAAAACATACTTTGTTAGTCTTAAAAGTTTAGCTCAGTGTGAATCTTTGAAATATTTTTAATATTGAACTATTTTTAAAGGAAATTGTGTCTGGTTTTAAAAGCCATACAACTTAAAATTCACAAATGGATAAAGAAGATAAAATCCCATACCTTCATACCATTTGAACATAGTTTTAAAAATTATAGTGTGGATATTCAAATATGGTAATGTGAGGATTGACAAGAGGCCTGAAGAATTGGAGAAAAGTTCAAGATGACTTTGCAGAGCCTTCAGCAGGGGAGAGGGGAGTCTGGGTAAAGCTCCTGAGATCTGTATTAGATGTCACATGGACAGTGATGTAATACCATGAGATGTCCCCCAGAAAACCTTTGTGGAAAATGCAACTGCTACTCAGATATTTGGATTTACATGGTTGGTGGTGAATCCTAGGCAGGAATGTTATTTAAAGGCTCACAGGTACTTTCAATATGCAGTCAGGATTAAGAATAATTATTAGTGGTTCTCAAATTTTGTAGGTTACAGGACCCTATTCTAGAGCTTTCTGGTGCATAGCAGAACATGTTATAAAAAATATTAGTAGAATAAATAAATGATCAAAATAAATTCTAAAGTGAATATTTTTTGAAATACAACACACAGATTACTGAATATAAAACATACCTGACACAAATGTATGCTTACCTAGGTCTGATCAGTGTTCAGAATACTTAATGTATTTCATTTTTCTATAGGGAAGAATAAAATGATAAATTGGTAGAATATGAGAAGAATTAAACTGAATTACAGTTATCTGCTGTGTAAACACATATGATAAAAAGAAAATGGGAAACATTATATTATATATTAGAAAAGACATATATTAAGTTATTGAGAAAAATTTGGTAAGTATCAGAAAGATTATGATGAAGTGACAGTATGGTTGTGACCATATTAAAATACAAGTACAGAAATTAATAAGTATAGATTTTTTTCTTCTTAAATTGATTTAAAATTTTGGAACTTTTTAATATGCTCAGTATGGAGGTTATAACAAAATTATGAGGGAAAGGCTTCTACCCTGGACAAGATAAGGGCTATCCTGCTAACCATGCTCCTTGCATGAGCTCATTATTCAATAGTTGCTTAAGGCATTGTTAGGCTGAATCTAATTTATGGAGAGAAGGAACGTAAGACTGAATAAGCACCTATTTTTGTTTGTTTGAAAAATAGGTAAATTCTTCAGTTTTGGTTGAAAGATTTTTGAAGGAAAACCTTTTTTCATTATCTATAACACAATAATTGATGAATTCTCACAGTTTTTATTTTTATTTTTTTGCTTGAATTCTGCATTCTGGGTAAAGGACTATATGCCTTTAAGTAGCTTATCAAAATTTTATGATGAAAGAGGCTTATTTAAATTTAAAATACTACTGGAATGATTATTTTCCGTTTCATTCAGAGTAACAGGAAATTGGGAAATTAAACTTTAGATAATTTACAATATAAAAAATTGAATATCTCTACAAAAATGAAACTGTATTAAACTTTATTAAGTTGAACTCTATCTGTACTTGCCAATGTTAATTGATAGCAAGATTAATTTGCACATAGTTTGAGTGACTCTACTAATTGAAATTAATTAAATGCAGATATCTCATTCTTCAGTATAAATACTCCCATGATTTATGTGAGTGTCCTGAAATAAAGACCTGTGGATGGATAAGTAATAGAGAAAAACATGGGCGCTTTATCTGTACCCAAAACAAGAATGGGATGTTTTTTAGAAGACTTGTGCATTTAGTAATGACCAAAAGAGAATGAAGCTTGAATCTTGTGAAAATAGAAGGGTGGATAATGAGTAAATAATTTCTATTGCTTCACTAATATAGCATCTTAAAATTTACATTGCTAAAGAAGTAAACCAAAAATTATTAAAAATAATACAAATATGTTTATATTATATAATATAATTTAAATATAGGAAGGTATCCCAGAATCTAGAAGTAGTCACTACTAATTGTTATATTTTCTTCCCATCTCTATTTTTTTTATAAACTTGAGTTAATCATGTTTAACATCTTAATATCTCACATCTTTAATAAGTATATTTTCCTCAAAAGATTATAATATATTTTTTCTATATAATTAAAAAGGTTGCATATATTCTATTAAAGGAAATATAATTACCTTAACTTTTTCTTTGTTTTTGATCATTGTTTTTCTTTTTTTTCCCCCACAGTTTTTTATTGGTTAATTATTATTGTACATGTTGATGGAATATATTGTTATATATTTGTACATGCATACAATATAACAATATAATCAACCAATATCAGTCCCCAGAACTTCCCCCCTTGCTCATTTTTTTAAAAAAAATCAGTTTTATAGCAGGTGAAAAATATTTTCACACTTAAGTTTTTATGTGTACCTATTACTGCTCATAAGAGTATTAAGAGTTGTGTATTGCATATGTGGATGCTAACTCACAATAAGTGGGTTAGGGAAAAATAGAAGTTCTTTGGATTAGATAAAGGGGAATGTAGGGAAGAGAGGGGGATTGGGAGTAAGAAAGTAAAATGAATCAGACATTACTTTCCTCTATTCATATATGTTTGTATATGAATACATGACCAATGTAATACCACATCATGTACAACCAGAAGAATGAAAAGTTGCACTCCATATGTGTATAATATGTCCAAATACAACCTATTGTCATGTATTAAAAAATGTTTAAAAACCAAAAAAAATAGTTAATTATAGGAAGATTAAAATTTTGGTTTGAGACATCATATCTGTGATATTTATTTCACATTCAAATTGAAATTTTCAGTTATGCTAATTTGAAGTTCATGAGAGAGGTCCAAGTAGAGATAAAAATATGGAAGTTATCCATAGATGCTTAAAATTATGGATTGTTTCATCTTACAAAGAGAGTGGTTGTAAATATGAGCACTGGGGCCCATGGCCTCATTCGTTTCAACATAAAAGATTTGGGATGTGAAGAGGATACAGTAAAGGAGACTGATATGGACTGGTCAGAAAGTTTGAAACTAAGAATACCATGTCCTCTATACCTAGTTAAAAAAAAAAAAAAAGAAGATTATGTGGTGTGAGTTAATATTTCATGTCCTACTAGTGATCAAGTAAAATGAGGGCAGATCACTGATTACTGACTTGGAGAAATGGTGGTCACTGATGGATTTGACAAGAACACTCCCATGCAGTTTTAAAAGGCGGAAGTCTGAGTGAGCTCAGTGGATTGGATCTGAGGACAAACAGGAAGAGAGGGATCAGAAGCAATCAAGAGAGATCTTTCTAGGCATTTTTGGAAAGCAGAAGCAGACAGATTAGTGGGACATTGGCAAGGTATGTTTGATCAAGTGAAAGATTTATTTCATATTTTAATGTGCTGACCAGAATTATTGTGTAGAGAAGAAAACCCTTATTATAAGAAATCAAGAGAACAAACACTTGTTTTTAAGGAAGTAAGAGAAAATGGTTCCTAATGCATAACTGGAAGGATTTTCTTCAGATAGGAACATGCTGGCAGATGATAGGAGTCAGAGTGTGTGAGTACAGAGAGAGAGGGATGGTGGATAGGAGGGTGATAGCCTTTGAAAACACTTTTTTATATTTTAAGAACATAAACAGCTGAGACTGAAGTTGGGAGGTACTGAAGTTTTGGAGAGATGGAAGAAGTGGAGTAGTTGAATATGAAAGTGACCTTTCCTTCCTTAACTCTGATTATTTTTCTAAAAAAAAAAGGTACTAAGTACAACCCAAAGAATGTGTACATATTCAAATTGCAATAATCAACAGCCATCCAACCATCCATGTACTTCATTGTAGTCATTTAGTTTCATTATCTCACCTGTTTGGTTTTAATTAACTTTCCATGCGTTTGTTTAACTTTCTGGACTACTGGTAGCAAAAGGTTGTAGCTTATTACAGTTATTTAGCATTTGCAAATAAACAACAAGACTCATCAACAGCAGCTACAACTGTAAGTGACTAATGCCAATTAGTCAAAGGTAATAGAACTATATAAAACTCACTGTCACCTCTGGTTTTTTTTTCCAGTTATTATATACTTGGTTGAACCTGTTTAGCATTCTCTGCTTCCTGCTAATTAATAAAGAATTCCTTTCAAAACAAATCTCAGGGTATATTTTAGGGTGCAGAGGTCTTTGCTAATAATAATTACATGTAATGTTGTGTGTTTGTTCCAGGAGTTCCAAAGGACTCAGATTGTACCTAATGATAAATAGGAGACAAATATCAATAACATACAAACCAAAACATTCTTATAAGTAACTGAAGCATCTTTAAAAAATCAACTGGGATCATGAATCTTGCATAGGAATATGCCAGTATGGTAGATATGAGCTAGATACCACTGTTTTAAAAGCATTTCACTAGCATTAGCTAATAGAATGGAACATAAATTTCCTAGGAATCTTAACTTTATATGGGTCACATTGTCAGTGTTAATTTTTCCATATTATTGTACTTTAAAAATATATGTAGTGGTTTCAAAATTCCTCTTTCACAAAAAAAAATAAATGTGTTAGTGAAACATAGTATTTATTTGTGCTTTTTGAAAAACTTGCTTTAGCACATCTACAGAAAGACATCAGTAATTTTAATTGGAACAAAACTTTTTTTGCTTTTCATTTTTCCTATTACCTTAACAATGATGAAGTGAGTTTGTGGGAAATGAAACAGAAGGAATATTGGTAGGTCATGTCAGTCCTTTATAAGACACTCCCAAGCAACTCCTTATTTCTCTGAAATGCAGAGGATGATCCAGAGTTTAGCTGAGAGAATTGGGAAGTCAATCTTTGTTATCATTAAAAAATGAAATATTTTGGTTTTCTAAACAGGAAACAGAAGAATAAAAAATGAGTTTTTGAATTTTTAACAGAGTCATTGTTTTGAAAGATTGAAACATGTCTGCAAAATTGATGAAAAACTGTTAATTTGATTTACAGGAAAAAATATAGGAAATACATATACATATGACATACAAAATGATATACAGCATCTTCATAGGGCTTATTATATGCTCTACACTGTTTTAAGTATTTAATTATATTTATAATATTTCTTAACACATTTAATTCTTACAGCAATAATTCAGCAAATTTTATTCCCTTCGTTCAGATTATGAAACTGAGGCATGAGAAGATAAAGTAATTTCCCAGAAGTCATATAGCTATCAGCTGGCAGAGCTGCTATTTGAAGACAAATCTTAACCTTTATTTTGTCTTTTTACACAGAAGAGCAATTTTATACAAAATTGACTTGTTAAAGTGACATTTTGAGTTCTTGTTATTAGTTCTTCAGCATGTAAAAATTTTGCTTCTGACTAAATATTTTTTAAGAAATCTTTCCCATCTTTGTATTTTTATATGTTTTACTTATTATATTTTAGTTAAGTATGCAAATTCTCTCATCACTCATAAATGACAATATGTTGTTCAGGTAACAAGAAAAAAAATGAGAGAGTTTAGAGAAATTTTGAACCCAAATTTCTTTCTCAAAAATTTAAAGGAGTAGATGCACATGTGTCTATTGTATGAAGATTTTAGTCTTAAAAATAAAGAAAACAACAAGCAGCAGTTTCCCTGGATTAGAATTATGATGTTGTTCACCAACTCCTATTTCTTTGAATTGACTTTTGAAGAAATCCTGGAAGATATGTTGTTTGTCATTTCCCCCCACTCTTTTCACAAATCATTATTAATGAGTTGATTCTTCGTGATGCAAAATATCTTCAAATTCAGTATACATTGTAGATTCTCCAATTAAGCAGTCTGTTTATATATTTTATCTCAACATAAATTCTAAATATAGATTCAAGTCTGTCCAATGACAGGTTATATACATTTTTAAATTAAATTTGAATCTTTTCTACTTCCTTTGGGATTTTACTCTGACAGAGGAGAAAGAGGAAAATGTAAATGCTGTCTATACCCATCATTCTCAGAAGAAAGTTTCATTCTGAAGAATGAGTTGCCATAGTTTAAAGAGGAATGATTTAGAATTGGAAGATTAGAAACTGAAACCTGGGTCTCACCTCTGTACCAACTTAGGAAGTCACTCTTTTTAAACGTGTTGTTTCTAGATACATATGCCAGTAGAGTGTGTTTTTTATGTATTATACATACATAGAGTACAACCCATTCCAATTAGGATCCCATTCTGGTGGTTGTACATAATGTGGAGTTACATTGAGTATTCAATTGTAAAGAAAGGGAAGTTATATCCAGTTCATTCTACTGTCTTTCCTATTCTCATCCTCCCTCCCTTCTATTCATTTCCCTTTGTCTAATCCAATGAACTTCTATTTTCCTTTCCCTACCCTCCCTTGGTATGGGTTATCATCCACACCTCAGAGAACATTCATCCTTTGGTTTTGGGGGACTGGCTTATTTCACTTACATGATATTCTCCATTTCCATTCATTTACTGGCAAATGCCATAATTTCATTCTTCTTTATGGCTGAGTGATATTCCATTGGGTATATAGACCATACTTTCTTCATGCATTCCTCTGACGATGGACACCTAGGTTGGTTCCACAGCTTGGCTATTGTGAATTGAGTTGCTATAAACAAAGATACGGATGCATCACTATAGTATGTTGATTTAAAGTCACTTACTCTTGATAAATAAAGATAACAAATGCACTGGTTGTATGTGAAATTTAAGTTAAAGGAGATGTGACTGTTTTACCACAGTGTTTGGCATTCAACAAGCAATTACCAAATGTTAAATTGCCCTAAAATTAATTGAAGTCATAGGATACAATGTGGTAATAAAATAGCCTTGTGACTTTCTAAGTCTTAATTATATTTGCTCACATAAAGAAATAAACTAAATATATTAGCATGGGAATTAGAAAATACATGTCATTTGATGGGGTTGCAGCTAAGTTTTTATCTTTTTTTCTTTATTTTCCCACTTTGTATATAATAAAGATGTACTATTTATACCTTCTTATCTTTGAAACATTTTAATTGGTGCATAATAGCTATTCACAACAGCAGTCTGCATTGTGGCATATTCATACATGTACCTAAATGTTGGATCAATTTCACTTCCCAGCACCACCTTTTCACCTTCCCTCTTCCCTCCCACTGGTCTTCTTCCTTTGCCCTAGTGGTTTCCTTTCTATTTTCATAAGATCCTTTTTTCTCTTTTTCTTTCCCTCTTTCGTATATGAAAGCAAGCATATAACCTTTGACTAGATGAATTTGTCTTGCTTAACATGAAGCTTTCTCTTTCCATCCATTTTTCTGCAAATGGCATAATTTTGGTTTTGTCTATAAGTGAATAAAACTCATGCATGTATTTTTTTCATTCTCTATCCACAGACACCTAGGCTGTTTCCATAACTTGGCTATTGTAAATTGTGCTGCTATAAACACAAGTTTGCATGTATCACTATAGTATTCTGACTTTGATTCTTTGGGATGAATATTGAGGGATGGTATAACTGGGTAAGTGTTGTTCCATTACTAGTCTTTTGAAGAACTTTCACACTTACTGCCAGAGTGGCAAACAACTGATTTTTTACAAAGCTGTTAAAGATATACATCGGAGAAAGGATTCTCTTCAATAAATGGTACTGGAAAAATTGTATATCCACATGCAGAAAAGCAACTGTTTTTTCTTCCCTCTTTGAAGTTACATAGTACTTTAATGTTTAGTCTTAGAGCTCTATCAGTTTACCAAATGTGTAAACTTTGGTAACTTTTAGGTAGATTTCTGATACAATAGACTGAATTTTGTGATACATTTCTATGTATAGAATCATATCTCTTTAGATAAAAAAACCAATTTTTCTTCTATTAAATATTTAATTATATCTTGGTTGCTCATGGTTCCTGTTACTCAAGTATTAATTTATGGGATCTGCTGATTCTCGTTTCTTTCATATTTTCCTTCTCTCATGCATTGTTCAAGCTACTAGTTAAAGTCTCAGCAGTGACTATGCTTGCTTTCAATTTTATGTTCTGTTTTCCTTAGTTGAGAAATCTAAATCTTCTGCTTGTTTATTTTTTTATATATCCAGATGTTCTGTTTAGCAGTGCCTTTGGAAATCCTTAAGGACTTCATTTTTTTTTTTCTGTTCATGACATTCTATTTTTATTGGAATGGATTCTGTCTCTTGAAGCTTATTCTCCTTTGTTTACTAACTGTTTGGTGTGTGAATGTGTGTGTGTGTGTGTGTGTGTGTGTGTGTGTGTGTGTGTCTTTCTGTTTTCTAAAGTCAGATATGTAAGATTTTGAGATACACGAGACACATACACTCTCAAAAGTGGGAAAGTAAAATCATGAAAAATGAAGTAGAATTGCTCCAAAACTATAAAACTTTTATGTCCATTAGAAGTAGTTAATTTTAAAGGAGAAAATTGTACTTTGAATTTGTTCAAATAAATACAATTTAAAATGAAGTTTTACTTTACACCAACAGGTTGTAGTAGGGAAAGGGGGTCTGCTGGTGAAAATGAGGATTGTAATAACCTCACTTATTTTTTTTTTCAAAGTACGGGTGTGGTTTGACAAGTGGGGGTGGAAGGAGATGAGGAGGACAGAGTTAAGAGAAAAAGAAGAAAACATACGTTTTATTTTATCTCTGAGGCTTTTCATATTCATTGCTCCTTAATACAAAAAGTACAACATTTAAAAAAATAGACAAACAAATAAAATAAAAAATGAAGTTACTTCATGCCTCCTGTTTTCTGTAAACCATGGGTGGGTGGTTACCCATGGTTTACACTGGCTTTTAAATAAACCCATGGTTTATTTAAAAGCCAGTGTGATCCAGCAATCCCATCTCTGGATGGATATACGTCCTATAAGGCTGAACGAAGGTCCTGATAGAGATATTTGTGCATCTCTGTATACAGCATCATTATTCATAGTAGCCAAGATGTGGATGCAACCCAAATACCTTTCAAAAGAAGAACAGATAAACAAAATGTGAAACTGTGGCATTTGCTGGTAAATTGATGGAACTAGAGAACATCATACTAAGTGAAATAAGCCAGACATGGAAACTCAAGGGTCAAACGTTTTCTCTCATATGTGAAATTGGACCAAAACAAGAAAAAAAAAAAGGGTGAGGGATCCCATGAAAATAAAAGGGAGATCAGTGGAGCAGAGGAAGGTGACTGAGTGAGAGGGAGAAGGATGGGAAAATGGAGAAACGGTAGAATCAAAATGATCAGATTATACCAGGTACCTATGTGAATATGCCACAATGAATTTATGTATACGTATAAAGCACTAATTAAAAACAATTAATATAAGAACAGAACATTATATATAGAATAAATATATATACCTACATATATTATAAATAGAAGAGCAGAAGGGGAACAGGAGGAAGGGAGAGGGGAGGGAAACAGGAAGTACTGTAGACTGAAAAGGAGCATATTATACTCCATTTATGAATATGTCAGAATGAACCCCAATATTATGTATAACTACAGTGTTCTACTAAAAACATAAAAATGAATATTATCCTACTGTAAAAAAACACACAAAAAATATGGTATATACATATATAACATATCATTCAGCCTTTAAAAGGAAAGAAATCCTGTTATGTCCTACAATGTAGATGAACCTTCAGCAGGGCTGGGGCTGTAGCTCAGTGGTAGCACATTTGAGGCACTGGGTTTGATTCTTAGCACTGCTTATAGATAAATAAGTAAAATAAAGGTATATCAAGAACTAAAAAATAAATTTAAATGATGAACACTAATCTGATTCCACTTACATGAATTACTTAAAGTAGTCAAACTTATAGCAGCAAAAAATAGAATTGTGGTTGCCAGGGGCAGGTGTAAAAGGGAGAAATGAATTTCTTGAATGGGTATAGAGCTTCAGATTTACAACATGAAAATATTATGGAATATATTTTCATGTGAATATAACATTACTAATTGTACACTTAAAGATAGTTAATGTGGGGCTATGGGTATAGCATAGTTTTTTTGAGTGCTTACTTGTCATGAACAAAACCCTAGATTCCATCCTGAGTACCAGAAAAAAAAAGAAAAAAAATGTTAATAATGTAAAAGTCAAATCATGTGTTCTTTTTCCAAAATAAAAAATATCAGTATGGACCCTTCCTTCCTTCCTTCCATAGGATTACTGCACACTGCCTATATACATGTGTGAATGCATACATATATTCAATGCTCAGTATGTATATATACATATATATGTCACATATACACATATGAAATTTAATTTAAAATTTGCATTTATATAGTATATCATATATTTTATATGTAAATATCTATGTACATATTCGTAAACATATGTACACACACACACAGTTGCTGTTTTCTCCCTGACAAGATATTACTTTTTTGTGCCGTGTGCTGTATCAGTCCTTTATATGTCACCTTATAACACGGCTTTTCATCCATGTCTATTTTTTAACAGTTTGTAATAATGATGTTGAGTATAACTTTATGTTTTAATACCATAATATTTACTGTGCTCTGTTTGACATTCTTATATTAAAGGGTATGTTTATTGCAAAAGTGTTACAATGAACAATTCTGTACAAATTTTCCTGTGGATGGATTCCTGTGAGTGGAAATCTGGATCTGAGATATGACATAACATTTACATTTTTCTGCCACTTAAAAAATTAATGCTGCCAAATTAGTCTCCATGGAGCTTGAGTGCTTCTGGCAGAACCTTGCCAGTTGTGGATTGTATCAATTTAAATGATTTATCTAAAAATTTTAAACTGTTGCTGACATCATTTCAATATATTATTTTACCTTTCTTCGACTGTTAATGAGATGAAAATCTTTTCTTATGTTTAGTAGTTACATGTATTTTTATGAGTACTTCTTGCTTGTATCCTTATTCTACCTCTCTACTTTTATTTAGGTTATTGTTTTTCTCTACTGATTTCTAAGAGCCCTGTCTGTAACTTAGTTTAGAAATAATCTCACTATGGAAATGCTTGTAATTTCAGGTAATCAAATAAATGTTACTACATTGTAATTAGAGTCCTATTTCCTTGTTTTTTTTTTTTTTTTTTGGTACTAGGAATTGAACCCAGGGATACTTAACCACTGAGCAATATTCCCAGCACCTCCTTTTTTATGTTTTATTTGAGACAGGGTCTTGCTAAGATGCTTAGGGCCTCACTAAATTGCTGAGGCTGGTTTTGAACTCATGATCCTCCCTCTTAGCCTCCCAAGTCACTGGGATTACAGGCACCACCACCATACTTGGCCCTGTTTCCTGTGTCTTAAAAAAGTTTGTGTCTTGTGAACAGGGAAGTTCCCTCGATAGCCATTAGTTTTCTCTCTTAGGTAGTAAAATGATTCCCCTCTACCCCTCCCCCTTTCTAGTATAGCATTTTATCATTTATAGGGCTTTTCTTGTATTTTTTTCATCTGTAGTTTCTTCCTGACTCTCCAAAAGCATTCACTTGATTTCTGTAATACTTTTTTGACTCCATAATCCTTTTAAGCTAACATTTTTATTTTATTTAATATGCTGAACATAATTTAATTTCCACATCCTCTAATATTTCATTCTGTGTTCTTAACCCCATTGTCCATTTGCTTTCCCTTGTGGATTGTTGAATGTGCTCAGTTATTGGGTTACTGTGTCTATTGGACAGAATACATCAGTCACAAAAGCAGCAGGCTTACAATCACCTTAGAGCTTCCATAAGTTGCTACCTTGTTAAGGCACCCACACTAGCAAAGGCTTTCACTAGGGTCAAGTGAGGATGGAAGGGGGCATTGAGCCCGTTAGAAAGCAAGAAATGAAATTACCTGCATGGAGTTACATATAATGCATGCATTGTGTGTGTGTGTGTGTGTGTGTGTGTGTGTATATATATCATATAGATACATGAAAAATATGCTGAAGTATAAAAGTGTTTCCCCTGAATTAAAAAATAAATGGATGTAAACCATTGTTTATGCTATTATCCATCTGAATGAAGTTTCAGGCTATGTGGGCAGAAGAATATGTTTTTGTGATTGGCTCTGTGTTGCTTTTCAGACAGTAATAGATCATCTGTACTATGTTGTGAGAAGCAAAGGTAGTGAAATCACCCAATCACAACCATTTGTGTTGCGTTCAAATTTGTAAAAGAGTTTGCTCTCATGGATAGATAGATTAATAACCCTTTATTGCAATATGCAATCAGATAACTTGCTTTTTAAATATTCTTTTTATCCACTTGAACCCATAGAATGCATTCCCTAATCCAAAAGGAACCTCCTGGAATTGACTCAGAATCTGAACATCACATTTCCATATACGTTAGCATAATTCATCTAAGTACTTTAAGTGGAATCATTTCAGCCAATTGCATTTGCAAATTTGGCACTAAACATAGCGTATGGAAGAAGATTGATATAAAAGTGTGAAATGGGAGAATCTTTGAATAGTTTATGGGAGGTTATGAAATCTAGAAATGTCAGAATTATCTAGTTGAGAGTATTCTTGGCAACAAAATGCCCACAGCCTTCATGTTACCATTTTACAAAAAAATGTCATTAGCATTATTAGTATTTCTTTGGCAATATTGCATGTAAATTAATCCTGCATTGTAATATTGAATAAAAGTGATTTCAGATATCTACACCATGATTAAATTTTATGTCAGTGTGACTTTGTCCAATAACACTGGCTATCAAAAAAGTATTATTAAATTTCATAAGTCACTATGATTTAATCCACTGTGATTACCTTTTCTAACATTTTTGCAGCAGTAACCATGGTACTATTGTAGGATACATAAAAAGGGGCTCCATGCATCCTAAATTAAGGATTGTGACTACAAATGATTGAATTACAATAGTCAAACATAAAGAAAAGCTTTCTGTACCTGGTGTATTTAGCAACATTTTTACATATCCATGAGAACATTTCTAGTCATACTAATGACACTGCAATACTATAAGTTCACAAAGCACAATTTGAACTTATACTAAATTGTTGATGATAACTGAAGAGTTAACTATTTTGATGTAATCTAATTCTTGGGTAACTAGTAACCTACACACAACATCTGTATATTAATCAGAAGACTTGAATAATGAGTATTCATTTTATGACCATTCTGGATAGTTGAAAAAAATTCCATTAAAATTTCAACAGCTGTATTATGAAACTGGTTTTACTGTAATTCAACAATTAACATTGTTCCCATAAACATTGTTTTCCACATAATTTTGTGGGGAGAATAAAAAATAGTGTAACACCAAATTCTACTATCAGGTATAATTTGTAATACACCAATGAAAAGTATTTTTTAAAAAGGAAACAATAGGGCTGTGGCTGTAACTCAGTGGTGTAGCACTTGCCTCGTACAAGTGAGGCACTGATTCAATCCTCAGCACCACATAAAAATAAAGAAATAAAATAAAGGTGGTGTGTCCATCTATAACTTGATTTTTTTAAAAAAAGGAAACAATAAATTATACTTTATATATAAGATAGTATTAAATTTCAGATCTTTCACTAAACATTGAGTTTTCTTATGGTCAGTGAATTGTTTTAAGACTTTTGTAATTTTCTAAAAGACATAGTATGGAGTACATAATTTCAATCCATGTGACTTGGGGATTATGGTGAATTTGTGGAAGAAATCAATCAAAATAGGGCATATGTATTGTAGATTGCCACAAGACCAGTGTTTTTGTGTTTAGAGGTGTTTAGAGACTATGGATAAATAAATTCCAAGTTTGAATAGATTAACCCTTGTTTTCCCATATTAGCAAATGTAAGTATTCTTACTGAAACAAAATATTAACAAGAAACAAGATTAACTATACCTCTGTTTACAACTTTGTTCCTCAGCATTTTTTTTTCCTTTTTGGCATTTAGCAACAGTCTAATTAATCTACAAGAACTTATTATTTCTATCAACCTCTTTTTGTGTTATGATTTTTTTCAAATTTTTTTATTTGTTTTAATTAGTTATACATGTCAGTCCTCTTTTATTAGATTCTTGGACACCTACCATTGGTTCATTGAGATTTCTGGCTAAGGATGGGATAGGTGCGTTAGTAGTAGATGTGTATAAGAGGCCATCCAGAAATGTTTTCAAGCACTAAACTGAAAAGTCTGGCCAACCTGTTATCATCTTTAATGCCTGAACAACCATTTTCTAAGTCCCAGCACACCTGAATGCATCAGGAAGCTAGTTCTTTGCTAGGCTTCTTTTCCTATATGTTTATGGGAGTCTCAAGAAAATCCTGCACTCTAATTAGTCCTGTGGATGAGGCTGCTTTCCATTCTTCTTAGGTTGCCTATTTTTCCTTAAATGCTGCTTCCCTCCTTCAGGATACTATTCCTCCTCTTATAATGCTGTTTCTCCAAGTGTGGGCACAGGTTGCCTTGTGTCTCTCTTGAACTAGCCTAGTCCAGTCCCCATGGCCTAATGGTACTTACTGAAATGCAAAACACAGGCATGAATGACTACAACTCGATTTTATGTGTAAGTACTCTCAGCATCCATAAGACCAGCCTCCTCACTTGGTCCCTTGCTGAGCACCCATTAATTGCTGAGACTTATACCATGATTTTTTTTTCTCCCAGTTTGATCCTTCTTCATAAATGTATCTCTAATTAGGTCACTCCCCCAAAAGTATATGCACATCTACCCCTCTCCCGTGACCAATTATTCATAATGTCCTGTAGCACACTAAAGAAAAACAAGTTTATTATCTCTTCTCCTTCTTGCCCCCTATACCCAATCTTCAGGTTTATTTTGAATAAAATAAAAAAAGAAAAAACAGATGCAAGTTCATGGCAAAAGAAAAAAAACATTTAAAAAATACATTCTTATCAAAATGGATTCTGTCTAGCAATTAAAATACTTTTAAAAAGTCCCATTAGATTCTTTCCCATACCAAAGGAGCATTTTTCCTTCAAATAATTCAAAATGTAGCCTATGGGAAAATAAGAAAATCTCATTTCTTAGAAAATCTCTGTATCCTATCCTCCTCGTTCCCCATCTGTTTGTACACATCTCTCATAGTTGCCGAAATTAGAGTCCATCGCTTCTAAAAAGTCCTATTTCATGTGTAGAGAGCACATAAATGGAAAAGGATGAGGTGATTATTTTAATTATTATGCACATGTGATTATTTATTAATCAGAAATTTTGTGTGTGGCACCACTTTGTAAATCCTCCATTCATAATATAAATTACCTTGAGGATGTGATGTAGTGATATGAATAATTGAGAGCCAATTATATATTTCTTGTAATTCTGTGATAATTCAATTCTGTTTTCATTAGCTTACTATTAATCTAACATCAGCCCATGTCTGATATAGTGGGAAATATAAAGGAAGTTCTAAGAAAGGTTTTCATTTTTTAGGACCCTTAATTGAAAATTAGTACATGGAAATTTGAGGAATCACCTCAAATTGATTCGTAAGCAATATAAACAAAATAGTACAAAGATAATGCATTAAAATATCACAAGAACTCAAACTTTGGTTATGGAAATAATTAGCTTCTTAAGATATAAGAATAGACAAATAAGTAATAAAATTCAATGGAAGTAGAATATTCTTGAAATATGAAGACTATATATATGTACATATATATGTGTATATATATATGAAAATATATCAGAATATATATATGTATATCAAACTTTCTAAAATATAGGTGTATCTTATATTTGTAATATGTATTTCAAGGGTCATAAAACAATGGAGCTAGCTTGGGAAATGATTAAGAAACTGCTGGTGGAAAGTTGTGTTCAGTTTTACAAAGATAGCATTTTATGTAGGACCTGGAAGCAGAGATACTTTTGTAAGAGATACCTATGGGAAGATGCCATTCCAGGTAATAAGACTAGTGTAGTATAACATACAATTAAGTGGCTTACAGGGATAGTGAAATCCATGCACATCAAAACAACAATGTAAGACTTTACATGCCAAGTATGTTAAATTTTGGTACATATTTACCAGGCAAGATAAGAAAGTTTTTTTGGACAAAATTGAACTTTAGGTGGGCCTTTAAGGAAAGTAATGGGGAAAGGAGGAGGAATAAAAGAAATCACTAAGTTGGCTGTTTGTCTAACAACTGACACTTTGGGAATTGTGCAGGCAGTAATGGGACTAGATTGGCAAGGTAAGCAAGTAATTTGAGATTCATTTTCTTTGCAAGGAATGCTTATGGAAGTCTTCTAAACATAAGAATGATGTGAAAACAGTTATTTTGGTTGGTTACAAGTGAAGTCTGCATTATTTGACAGAAAGTAGGAACTAAAGGCAAGCAGAGCATTTTCTGCATAATTGTAATAGTATAGGTGCATTTTCCAATAGAAAGGGGAAAGTAATAAGATTATAAAATATGGCAGTCTAAAAGATGTTATAAAAATTAAAATCAACTGAGGGTGATGTTGCATACCTATAATCTGAATGACTTGGGAGGCTGAGGAAGAAGGATCACAAGTTTGAAGTTAGCCTCCATAACTTGGCAAGACCCTGTTTCAAAATAAAAAAGACTGGGCATATAGTTCAGTGGTAAAGTGCCCCTGGGTTCAATTCCCAGTAAACCCCTCAACCACCACCAAATTAACATCAGAACTAGAGGTGAGAAAAATGAAAGTAAAAGAAAGTCATTGTCTTTAACCTGTGTGATTTTGAGGTGACATTTCATTGACAAAAACAAACAAACAAACAAAATATAGTCTGATACTCTTTAGAAGGGTTGCTATATCCTTATGATAATAGGATCAACTTGGTTTGAGGTCCTAGATGGTATCTAACTTAATATTAATACTAGACTATTGGAAATGAAATATTTGAAAGCACAAGGTCATTTTAAAATGGAATTTTATAAATTAAATCACTTCAAATACAAAGACTTTGGGATGAAAAAGTCTATATTATTTGTCTGAGATAATGACTAGAAATATGAAGAAAATATAAATCCACAGGTGTTTGAGTTTTGCAAAAGAGCAGGTTTCTAGGGAAAGAACTTGGGTTATGTTGTGATTTGGGTCCCTCATTGAGTTACCAAGCAAGATTAACTATTCTCTGAAGCCAGAGATTAAGGATAAAGTTTTTCAAACTGCTTTCAGGATAATGTTATCTCCATGTTTGATTATAAAAATTAGTCTTTTGATAGTCTTTGAACAAAACTAGAGCAGAGGAATTTTAGGGTTGAAGAAGTCAGAGCTTGGATAAGTATAACTGGAAACCAAGGAGGTAGAAAAGAGGCCTTTCTGTCTCCCAGTCACTGACTTCACACACTGCACTCCTGTCTATGGCACCATTAATAGCTCAGCATTCCAATGTTTCCTCTGAAGTCACACATGGCGTCTTATTTGTATTCTCTTCTCAGCATCTAACAGCATTTGGTGGGTGTGGTCAGCATATTTGTGAATGCTCTCTATCTACAAAGTACCATTCTGGGAAAGTTGAAGAATAAGAAAAGTATCAAATAGAAAATATGATTCCTGAGCTCAAATAATTTATAAACTCTGTCTGGATGAGATCCCTTCCATTTTATGAGGAAATCATGTGTGGATAATAAGGGAATTGTCATTTTGTAAAACCACCATTTGGGAAGTTAAAAAAAATGTGGATGTCTTATCTGAGAATTCAGAGAGAAGATGAAGACTAAGACTCAAGCAGTGTTGCTGAATGACAGTGGTATGGGGAAGCAGGGAGACATGAAAGGACATCATAAGCCAGACCAGTCAGCCCAATGGACACTAGTTGAAAATCTTTGAAGAAAACTAGACGAGTTAAATATAACAGTGTCAAATAGGAAGAAGATGCTGAGAACCTGGAATGTGGGCATGTCGATCAGTCTGCGTGAGGTTGTGTGTATGTTACTGTGTGGGACTTTATGTGCCTCTGATTGAACAGATGTATCAATAGGACTGCATTTGGACACAAAAGGATGGGAGAAGAAGCAATTTCAAAGGCACTAATGCTTCTCTAATGATAGTAAGCTGAGTCCAGGAATGTTTATAGAAATGAGCGAATAGGGCCAAATCCTTTTTGGAAATAGAGGGTTATCCTTCTTCCAGGTTTTTTTGTTGATATTATTATCTTTAAAGGTACAAAGGGAAAAGCCAGACAAATAAAACAGAAAACATGCTGCCATTTATGAGGGTAATTAGTGAAAGTTCTCTCCAGGAGGAGGTAATAATATAGGGCCAGGTGTCTGTAAAGTTATGGCTCAGCTGAGCAGGAAGGAGTTGACATTTGAGAGAAGGACAGGAGTTACAAGGGACACTCATTGAAGTGGAGACAGTATTAGGAATGAGCTCACAACAGATTAGATGGTCTGTCTGGATTTTTCTTGGAGGTTTAGAAGGTAAGAACCCCCTGCCGAGAATGAGGTTGGTGTTCACCTGCAAGAAAGGTCAATTTAGAACAGCCACTCTATGGGAGGTGATCAATAGAAGATGAATAAAGATGATGGCAGTGGGAAGGGAGCCAGAGATCAACCCATGGGAAGGAACATTCAGTATTGGAAGGAAAGAAGCTACAAAGCTGAAGGGTTGGGGGTAGGGATGGTTAGGGATTCAAAGTACTTATAATAGAAGAGAGAAGGGGAGGAACAAAATGCTTTGGTTGCCAGAAGTGAAGCAGTCTCAGACAGGGAAAATATTTTCTTAAGAATTTACTCAGGGCATTTGCTTTGTAATATACCCAAGACTTCAAATTTTCTGATAAATGGTGTTTTGTTGTTTTGTGTCAACCTTCTGATGTAGACATAGACATGATCCATTTATCTAATGTTACACTAAAGTACAGATTTTTTTTTTCAAAAATAAGCATCTATAAGGAACATAATTCTCAGGTAAAGTAAAAATCCCTCTGCCTTTTTTTAAGGCTCTGTTGGAAAGAGCTTTTAGAAAACACTGATATATGTGTTTCTCTAAGCCTGGAGTTCCGATTAATGGGCATGTTGGCATGTTTCCGCTTCCTTCACCTGCTGGCTAACAGCTCTGGGAAATCTCTTCAGGTCAAATTAAGGGTAGAGGACAGAGTACAATGCCCCAGGAGACAGCTGTATATAACTCCCATATAAATGCCACCAATGAAAAAAATGCCTTGGTTTAATTTAAAGCATTTGGTTAAGGAGAGAGAGTTACTTTATAATCGAATAACACTGCTTCCTTCCTATCTACCCCATGGGTATGAGAGTTAAGAACTAAAACAATTTAATAAGATAATATTTCAAGTGCATACAGTATTTCCCTTTCCATACACAGAGCACTTCAAATCCAAGGGGAATTTTGAGTGCAGAAGCAGTAGATGAAGCTAGGCTTGTGGAGGAAAGTGGTTGCCTAAATGCAAACACAAAGGAGCAAATAAAAGCAGAGGCTCCTTGTTTTCAAAATTAGTTTGATAGAATGGCAGTGGATTACTTTCCCATAGAGCAGGTGCTCATGACACTGCAGGCCATATTCAATACCAGAGAAAAATCACTGGGGAGATATAGGGGCTTCCTGCACGAATCAGAGACCAGATGAAAGCTTGGGGCTGTTTTGTTTATCATGTGGCCTCTAATGTTGGAGGAACTTGCCTCAAGGAAGGGAAATTGCTTAATTCCAAAACCCTTGGTAGTCTGATACTTGCAGATCTACTGTTTCTGCACAGAATACACTTTTGTATTTATGGGGTGATTAAAATTGTTCAGGTATAGTGTTCTTCCAGGTATGATAATGGACATTTAGTCACATAACATGTGTCATCCATTTGTGAAGTATGCAGCATCCAGCCAAGTTTGCAGTGTTCCCAGCTCCATTTGTCATGTCCATGGCATTTTCATCTCCTGAAGTGACTCTTGCAATCTCTCACCTCTTCTCATACTGCTCACTCATTTCCCTACTCCTGAATCCTATTGTTTTGAGAAGTCAGAAACTATTTGTTGAGAATTTCTTCAACTTCCCTCCAATTTGGTTATACTTCTGCTATTCATCTTTCTTGATCTCTTCTGCATCACAAGTGCTCTCAACCTTGTTCTGAGTATAACCTTTTTATTTGCCCAGGATTTTTTCCTAAACATAAGGTGCTGTTTCTCTGCCTGCCCAGATATGTTATCATCTCCCATTACTGTGTTCTCCTCACCACCGAATACCACCCTCGATTTTATGGAAATCATATATCTGCTAGCTTTTATATTTTATATTTTACTTTATATATTTTTTGGTACTAAGATTTAACCCAGGGACAATTTACCACTGAGGTACATCGCCTCCCTTTTTATTTTTGAGACAGAGTCTTGTTGAATTGCTGAGGCTGGCCACAATCTTCTGTCCTCCTGCCTTAGCTTCCCAATTTGTTGGGGACACATGTATGTGACACCACTCCCAATTCTGCCAGAATTTTAGAAAAAAAGACTGATTTTTTTTTTTTGAGACACTGTTGCTTTTTTGCTAAGCAGAACCTGGGAAGTCAGTGCCTGAATCTTGGAGGTTATCTATTCTTCACCCCATTGGTTCAACTATGATTTTTACTTGTTTTAATTAGTTATACATGATAGTAGAATGCATTTATGCACTTTGATATATCATACATAGGTGGGATATAATATCTCATTTTTTTCTGAGTGTGCATGTTGCAGAATCATATTGGTCCTATAGTCACATATATACATACAGTAATAATGTCTGTTTCATTCTATTTTTTCTATCCGCACATCTTTTCCCCTACCCTCCCATAACTTTCCTCTACCTAATCTAAGATAATGCTCTTCTTCCCAAGTGACCCCCCGCCTTATCGTGAATTAATATCCCATATTAGAGAAAACATTCGGCCTTTGGTTTTGTGGGATTGGCTTATTTCGCTTAGCATGATATTCTCCAACTCCAACCTTGAACTGGCAAATGCCATAATTTTACTCTTCTTTAAAGCTGAGTAATATTCCGTTGAGTATGTATATCACATTTGTTTATCCATTCATCTATTGAAGGACACCTAGGTTGGTTCTATAGCCTAGCTATTGTGTGGTTCAACTAATTTTTAGTTTCATTCTCTACCAGACCATTGATTGGAAAATAAAATGCCTTTAAATTCAATACTGGTGGGCTGGGGATGTGGCTCAAGTGGTAGTGTGCTCGCTCGCCTGGCATGCGTGCGGCCCGGGTTCGATCCTCAGCACCACATACCAACAAAGATGTTGTGTCCGCCGAGAACTACAAAATAAATATTAAAAATTCTCTCTCTCTCTCTCTCTCTCTCTCTCTCTCTCTCTCTCTCTCTCTCTCTCTCTCCTCTCCTCTCCTCTCCTCTCCTCTCCTCTCTCTCTCTCTCTTTAAAAAAAAATTCAATACTGGTTACTTTGGCCATCTTATCTCCTGGAGCTTTTAATCACAGTTTCACGTCTACAGTGCTAGGCCTCTTCATTTTCCAGCTCTGCCCTGACATCACTTTCTCATTCTGTTATAGCTATTTTTCTGAAAGTCCTGAAGGTGTTTAAGACTTTCTGATTGTAATAAGCAAAAGTGAAAAAGAAAAGATCTTTAAAAAAGTCTTCCATTAGTCTTGATTTCCCCCTACAAAATAGCACCCTCTCTTTCATTATCTCCTGGGAAACTACACAGTCACCAGCAGTGTCTCAGTTCCTTGCAGTCCAGCTTTAATAATTAACAGTTACGAAGATTGTTTTCTAGCATTATTATTGACTTTTAAAGTTATTGATTTCAGTATTTCTTCACAATATTTGTATTACTTGTTGCTTCTTTCTACTTGAAGTTTGTTTGGTGACTCCTTGTTACAGCCTCTTTCCTTTTGGAGTGGATGTCCCTTTCCTGCCACTAACAGAAAGCAGTAAAAGCCTACATATATGAGCTATCCAGCCTTGAAAACCTATCCCCAGGCGTATTTTTAAATTTATTTAGAGATAGGGTCTCACTGAGTTGCTTAGTGCTTCACTTTTGCTGAGGCTGGCTTTGAACGTGCAATCATTCTGCCTCAGCCTCCCCAATTGCTGGGATTACAGGCATGCAATTGGAGTGATCTTTGTATCTCAAAGATGATTTCTCTTTGCAAACCTAATTGTAAACCTATCCTCCTGTTCTAGCCTCTGATTGTATATGACTGTAGGGTACCTGTTTAATTCTTGGAAGGCTCATTTAGTCAACTGTGGGAGATCGTGCACCTGGATTTAGTATTAAGATTATAGGTCATAGATACTAATGCTTGGCCAGTTCTTGGTACATATAAAGAGCTCAGTAAGAGTTGCTGCTTTACAAGTAGCACTCCCACCCCATCTCACCTTCATCATCACCATTACTGTCTCCACCATTGTCCACCTTTCTCACCATTGCCATTGCTGCCATCACCATAATCATCACCATCACCAGCATCATCAGCATAAGCTTATTCATTAGATTACCAAGGCTCTATCTTGTCCTGATTTTACCGTTTTCTCTTTCTGTACCTCAACTACTTCCATAATAGTTACCCAAGTGGGACAAACACAATATTGAAAAGTAGCTTCACTGTGCCCTTCCTTTATAAAAACTCCCAGTTGTGACCCATTGCTTCCTAACATATCATATATGTCCTCTGTGATCCTTATCTTTGAAGGTGTTCCTCCATTCATTCCATGTTTAAGCCACAGAAAATGTCATTCTTTCAATCTCTTCAACTCAGTTATTTGCCTATGCAGGAAATTGTCCTCTACACATACAGTCCAACAGAGTTATTAACTCCTTGAAGTCATTTTTACAACCTTCTTTTGGAAATAAATAATACATATTCCCCCGAGTGTATTCATATAGCTCTTTTCCCCTATTTTTGTTTTGTTTTGTGTGTGGTACTGGGGATAAAACCCAGGGTCCTGCAGTTTCCAGCATGCACACTACCACTGAGCTCCAGCTCTAGCCATTCATTAAAAAATTTTTACAGTATTATGACATTTATGGGATTATCTTTTGTAGTATGGCAAGTTTGACCACCCTTTTCACAATTATAAAAGCTGCTTTAAGATAACTACATTGTTTCATTCATTTGAGGTGGGGAGCATTTACTGGGGAATGAACTCAGGAGCACTTGACATCAGAGCCATATCCCCAGCTGTATTTTTTAATTTATTTAGAGATAGGGTCTCACTGAGTTGCTTAGTGCCTCGGTTTTGCTGAGGCTGGCTTTGAACATACGATACTTATGCCTCAGCCTCCCAAGATGCTGGGATTACAGGTGTGCAATTAGAGTGGTCTTTGTATCTCAAAGATGATTTCTGTTTGCAAACATAATTGAAAGGGCAGTTAAATATCATGATTTCCCAGTATATGAAACACTGGACCATGAACTCCTATAAACTTGAAATGCCTTGAAAGATCCTCCAATCAAAAGAGTTTACCCATAAAAAAGTATTAAAAAATGAACAATTTGCCTTGATAATTTTTTTACCTGCTGAGAAAACATAGCTACTGAATAATAAAGGATATAGGTTATTTAGGTAATGATGTGTGGCCATGCTATTTATTAAAATATAGAGTGCATACATAGGCCTTTGTGGCCAATAAAACCAATTATTTTTTCATATATTTGAGGCAAATAAAAATATAGTTATGTATTTTTCAAGTTAATTTGCTATTATCAATCTAAAGCATTTACATATACTTGTAAACTGCTTTTAATTATTTTATTCTATTCTTAAAAAAATTCACAAAAGATTAAAATATGTGCTTCTCATTAACTGTGTATCTTTTCCAATCCTTTTGCTTTGGTTGATTATGTTAATTTTGGTCCCAGCTTCCTTTTATTTTTAATTTAAACTCATGTGTGCAACTTTACGTCATGCTTTTCTTATTCTAGAACTGCTCTCACATTCTGACATGGCCTAATTTTATTAAATGGTAATTTTGAAGTCTTTATATAAAAATTGATTCTTTTATGCCAAAGATATTTCAAAAAAAATATTTCCTTATTGTGAATTTTCCCTATACAAAAATAGAACTTAAATACAGAATATTTCTTGTGTTAGTAAAAATCTTCTCAGTGTGTAAAAAAGAACTTCTTTTGCCAGAAAAAGCAAAGAAACTAGGTCAATCAAGAGGCATGAAATTAGGACTACAATTGAAGAAAATGGATGTTAATAGCACAAATTATTTCATTAACACTACCATATATTGTAAAATTTTACCTAAGGAAATCTCTTGGATTTTTATTCATTAACTAAAAATAATCTTAATTGTTTGAAATTATTTATTTTGAGTTTAGTTTGAGTACTATGCTATACTATTGGTTTCATTCTAAAGAATTACCCTTAGCTTAGAAAATTATATTTAATTACATAATTTGCTAGTTAGTCCCATTATTTTCTATTATATCTTGATTTAAGCCATAAGATAGAAGCAGATGCAAGCAATTCAGTGTATGTGAGCACTCTAAGACTTATGTGATGCTTAGCTCAGTTGTAGAGTCCTTGCCTAGCATGCATGAAGTCCTGGATTCAATGACCAGAACTTAGAAAATCCATTTGTTAATTTCAAATGAAGCTAGCTATTGTGCCATCAAAAGTAAGGAAACAACTTGATATTTAAGCTGTTTCTGAGAATGGCAGTTGTGCGCGCGCGCACGCACACACACACACACACACACACACACACACACACACACAAGTGCTTGTGCCTCAAGGACATTTCTCCCTTAGGAGTGGCTGTCATATGCTTCAGTAATGGAGATTAAATTCCTAGTAGTTAGTTGGATAGATCTTTTCCTAACAGAGAAGCTAAAATTCATTAAAAACTAATTAGAAATTTATAGAAGGTAAATTTTCCACATTAAGCCTTATTAAAGTGAGATAAGTAATTCATAAAGTATCAAAGGATTGCTGTGGATAAAACCAAATAAAATGAACTTCCAAGTATTGTTTCCTAATAGATTACAGAGGCTATAAAAGCAAGTCTAGGCAAAGACTCAGGTCCAACTCATCTTGCTTTGAGTAAGAGGAAAACAACATAATGTCCACACAACTCTATTAAATATTGGCTCCTGGCAAAGAATCTGTGAAGTAGCAGCTGTCCATGCAGGTGGACCGCCTCCCTTTTAGTATTCGAGCTAGAGAAAATCATGCCATTTGCCAGGATAAATTTACCCTCAGCAAAATGTAACTGGATATAAATTCTAGCTAGATTCAATGTCCCAATTACTGAGCCTACCACAGGACACTCTAATAGCAGCATGTCCAGTTCTCTGAATAAATTTGTCAGCTGCATTCAACGTGCAATTTAGATATATGGCATATACTGAGAACCAAAGAAAAATATTCAAATACCATAATTTTTCTTTTTGCTAACCTTATAATTTTTATAAAATATTAGCCTGATTTTACATCTTTCCTTCTAACTAAATACCTTGAGTTATTTCCATGCTGGAAAAATTAAGGTGATTCTATTGACATCCTTTCCTGTTACCTACTACAATAGGTGACCTCAGTTTTTCTTGGTGGTCCTCATAGACAGTACAGGTGCTGGTAGCATAAACAGCAGTATCATTTCTGCAGTCCCAGTTCAGCTTACCCACTCTGTTAAGTCAATGAACTCCAGTTAAGAAGCAGCACAGAGAAAGGGAGATGTAAGAGATAGTCTGTACCCTAAGCATTCTCTAACAAGGATGCTCAATTTATGTATCCATTTAAATGCCCTAAACCTCTTTATTTGGGTCCCTGTCTTGACTCTGCCTGGGTTTTGATACATAGTAACACCTTGTAATTAGCCTTTAGTATGCCTGGTTTGTCCCATGATGGTACAGTGAGCTTAAATTTGGCTTTTGCAGCTGCTGACATTTCTTATTAAATGTACTAGTGTACCATAAATTGTGCTCTGTTGTCCTCTGCAGCTTTGATTAGCACCTGTGTGGTACTTACTTGCTTCTCCTCAACAGGGACACTGCATATTGTGCTGCTATATTCCAAATTATGCAAAAGCCAATCATTTATTTTCAGTTTTATCATACAGGCTGTAGCTGGTGTTGAATTGGTCCATTTTCTCATTACTTTTTGTTTGTTGATGTTTACACACATCTGTGTGTGTGTGTGTGTGTGTGTGTGTGTACACATATATACATATACACTGGGGATTGAACCCAGTGTCACCGTACCAGTGAGTTATATCCCCATTTCTTTTTTTTTTTCTTTAATTTTATTTTTTTAAATTTTGAGACAAGGTGTTAGTTTCTGACACTGGCCTTGAACTTGTGATCCTCCAGCCTCAGGCTTCTGAGTTGTTGGGATTGCAGGCATACATCACTGTGCCTAGCTGATTTTTACATTCTACAAATAAATTGGCATGAACATTTTCATGTGTCTATATTTTTGTACTGAAGTATTTTGGTCAACTACTGAATGGTAGGAGATATGCATTTGAAATGTTACTTAGGTGTTTTCACAGGTGATAGCAGGTATTTGCATTGTGTCTCTGGCTTCAAAGTAAATTCTTCTGAAGATTGACTATTAAGGACCATCTCACTTTAGATTCATTTGTTTTAAGAAAAGGTACCAATATTCTTTATCTGAGGAAAATTTTCCAACTTTTTTTAAGTAATATTTTTAGACATGAGTAGGTTTTGAATTAAATCACAATTTTGTGCACAATTGTTCTTTCACCTAATTCCGACAGTCCCTATTTAATGTTCTTGCAAAACTCTCCTGGTTCTATTAAATGAAATTCCAGAGCAAGTACAAATATAACATGTCCAAATTTTGAAGAAAATCAAGATTTAGTCAGAAAAAAAGAATGTAGTGACTATGAGGAACTAGCACAAGATGCCA
This sequence comes from Ictidomys tridecemlineatus, assembly GCF_052094955.1. Classification (NCBI taxonomy): domain Eukaryota; kingdom Metazoa; phylum Chordata; class Mammalia; order Rodentia; family Sciuridae; genus Ictidomys; species Ictidomys tridecemlineatus. The sequence goes on along the minus strand of NC_135484.1, from coordinate 88,596,671 downwards.
AATTGAGCAGAACTTTTATTCAAAATGCGATGAAAAAAAAAATAGGAGGATCAAAATCCATCCAGGAAAAGACTAACAGAAAATGGATAAAAGTGACAGTTTTGGCAAGGGGTCAATAGGAGATTTCATTCTGTTGAGGCTGATTCTAAAACGATCATGAAGTTGCAATACCAGAATTGGAAATGAAGATGAGGTTGCTAATAGAAGCCAAAACAGCAGACCTAGAAAAAGAAATATTTTTTTCAGAATTTCTCAGTGAAGATGAAAGTGGGGAGCAAGATGATGGATATGGGGCCCTTTAAAATTACATTCCATTCTTTTTTAAAAAAATAAAGTTATCCATGTAACAACAATAACAACAAAAACAACATAGGTTTTCCAAATTATTCTCATTGGATTAAAATTGAATTTATTAATTTAAGGTAATCATTCTCATTGGATTAAAATTGAATTATTAATTTAAGGTAATTAACATGTTAAACTGTTGTATAGAGGAATGTTGTCAAACTTAGTATGTTGATCTTATATCCAGCTACTTTTTAAGCTGTCTTAATAATTCTAAAAGACTTTCTGTAGATTCTTTGGGTTCACATGAATATGATAAATGTCCATTTTCTCAAAAAGTGCATTGATTTTTACTTTTTTTACTCAAATTCTACATTTTCTTTATTTTAAATATATTTTTGCCTTGTCTCAGCTTGTAACAGATATTTATGCAAGGACTCTTATACAAGCACACCAAATAAGGATGATGTTTGCTTCAGATTTGTTGTCTTTTTGAAAAAGGGAAACTGTTTTCAATAGGTTAAGGAAATTGATTTCTACTCCTAATTTTTAAAAATAATTTTCTAGTCATGAATAGGCATTGAATATTATTAAATATGTTTCATCTGTCTATTAATACTGATCAGATTCTGGTTTTTTCTGTGACAAAATTACATTGGTAGATACAACAAATTTTGACCATCATTGAAAAATGCCTTGTCTCTGATACATATATTTTTTAAATGTACAGCTGAAACGGAGGGTTGAATTACTTATACTTCATAGTTCATAGGGTGCTATCACTATTGATCCCTGCAATATTCTTGTCTTATTTAATTCATCTTTATTTCTGTTTGCAGGCTTATAGTTTTCTTTCCATGTGACACTTAAGATCAAGGTTATAATAATTTCATAAAATCGGGTTCCTTTGCTTCTGTTAAGCAGTGTGATTAAGATAGGGAATATTTATTTCATAAAATTATAAAAGAAATCCCTACAAAATATCTGAAAGTTGATAACTATTTTTATACTTTGGCCAGTTTTGTTACTTTATATATTTCTATGTATTTACATATTTATATGGAAGTATTTCATTTATATTTTAAAATCATAAATTTAAAAATAATCATATTTACATTTTTCATATTATGTGCAGCTGTAGCTATGCTTTCTTTATACTTGCCAAAATTTTTTTCTATTTATTTTCTTTTATTATTTTAATTGACAGATAAAATTGTATTTATTTATTTATTATGTACAACATGTTTTGAAGTATATATGCATTGTGGAATAATAAATCTTGTTAGTTAACATATGTTTTACCTCTCATATTTGTCATTTTTGAGGTGAAAACACATACTATCCACTGTCCCAGAATTTTTCAAGGTAAGGTATGATTTTGACTATAGCTAACATGAAGTACAATAGAACTTTTAAACTTGTTACTCTTAACTGAGATTTTGTTTCCTTTGACCAACCTCTCGTCATTAACCCTCCCACAACACCTCAGACCCAGGTAAGCACCATTCTGCAGTTCAATGAGAAATATTTTTAGATTGTACATACAAGTAAAATCATGGTGCTTGTCTTTCTGTGCATGGTTTTAATTTAATAACATCATGCCTTCCATGTTTATGAATCTTCTCACAAAAACCAGGATTCCCTTTTGTCTAATGATTGAATATTATTCTATTGTGTGTATGTATCATTTTTTTATACATTCATCTATTAATGGATCCTTAGGTTGATTCCTTAACTTGGCTATTTTAAATAGTGCTGCAGTGAACATGGGAGTGCAGATGTCTCTTAGACATACTGATTTCATTCCTTTGGTATATACAGCCAATAGGGATTACTGGATCGATGGTAGTTCTAATTTTAATTTTTTGAAGAAACTTCATACTGCTTTCTATAATGACTGTACTAATTTAAATTGTCACTAACAGTATGCAAGTGTTCCCTTTTCTTCACATCTTCACCAACAATGTTATCTTTTGTTTTCTTCACAATAGGTATTCTAACAGACATAACATGATATTGTGGCTTTAATTTGCATTTTTTACGTACATATTGGCCATTTATTTTTCCTCTCTTGAGAAATGTCTATCAGTACCTTAGCTTGTTTTTCAAGTTGTGTTGTTTTCTTGCTCTTAAGTTCTCTCTATATTTTGGATATTAACCCTGTATCAGATGAATTTTTTACAAATAGTTTCTCCAATTATGTAGGCTTTCTCTTTCTTCTATTGACTGTTTCCTTTGCTGTGCAAAAGCTTCCTGGTTTTACTTAATCTCTTTTGTCCACTTTTGCGTCCATTGCCTATGCTTTGATGCCATAGGAAATTATTTTTGTTGACAACCTTTCTTGTGGTTTTGTTGTTAGTTTCTATTCCATTTATTTTTTTTTCTCTTAACTGTTTCCCTTATATTGCTTGGGTGTGTTGTTCTTCATTTTTAGCTCACTCCACCGGGAGCTATGATTATTAATTTTTCATGTTTTTCCATTAAATGACATTTTAGCTAAACATTTCCCTGGGATCCTTTGTTAGTTGTTTCATACATAGTGTAGACCTTTTAAAGGACTACTGTTTTATAGCAATTATGGCAATTTATATACACAATAAATCAATGTATGAAAGTAAATGATTTTAGTTACCACATCATTTTTGTATCTGGAATTATGGATCTTACAGACAGTTTGCAGTTTAATGGACAAAAACTGATTCATCTTGTTTAATGTGTTTGCCAAATCTTCTCATACAAAGTTATTTTGAATAAAATTTGGGGTTTACTTGATTTGTTTTCTTGATTATTAACAAGTGCACTAAATGATCCCAATTGGTAGATATTCTAAAAGCCATTTTAAATGGGCTGGGAATGTGTGGCTCAGTGTAAAATGCTTGCCTAAGCATTCATGAGCCCCAGGTTCAAACGCAGTACTGGGGAAAAATAAAGAAAGAAAGGAAGAAAAAGAAATAAACCTTTATTATATCTTGTCCAACAACTTCCAAATTCATATATCCATAGAAAATATATCTGTATCGATAAAAATTATAGCTGATTCATGCTGCAAATACATAGTATTTGTTCATGGCAAAACCACAAATCAACTAGTACATAGAGATGAATTTACAAAGATAGCTGGTAATGGAACACTAACCCATTAGTAATGTACTGAATCTTTTTTAAAAAATATATATTTATTTTTTAGTTGTAGATGGACACAATATATTTATTTTTATTTATTTACTTTTATGTGGTGCTGAGGATCGAACCCAGGGTCTCACATGTGTGAGGCAAGTGCTCTACCACTGAACTACAACCTCAGGCCAATATCCTGGGTCTTAACCCATAGTTACCCAAAACAGTTGTATCAAGACACTCTTATTTTGATTCTTATTTACATTTTGACTACACATGGTAATGATTTATCTTTCCTGTTGAAGTAAATATTCTCTATATTTTCTGTTCTACATACTTCTATACTTCCTTTATAATAGTGTCTTTTTAAATGGCTTTCCATGTTTAGTTGCTTAAATTTTGCTTCTAAAGGCACAAATTACTGGCGTTATTGTCTACACAACATTGATAGGAAATAATAAGAGTATACCCATACTCATGTTTATATTTTATGAATTAGAATAAATAGCATTGCAACTCTACTGTACTTACAAAGTAGAAAGTTGCAATTTAAGAGATTCTGCAGGGCAAAGATAAGTATAATTGCTCAATGTGGAAGCTAATCCAAAATGAGATAGAAAAAAAGAAAATGGGTTGAGGGGGGTTTTATCAAAGTTGAAGGAGAATCAGTTGAGTAAAGAAAGGAGTTTGAGGGGGAGAGAGGAAGAATGGGATAAGTGAAGAACAGTGAAATAAATCTGACCTAACTTTTCTATGTGTAAAATATGAATATACCATGGTGAATATTACCTTTATGAATACCCACAAGATCTTAATTTTTTAAAAAAAGCTGTAATAGAAAGATAAGTACAGTAGATGAAAAGGAAAAGGAGGAGGGATGAGGAGACACAAAGGGGAAGTAATATGGACTGACTTAGAAATTAGAGCAAATTATATTCCATGCTTTTATAATTATGTCAAAATCAATCCCAATATTAAGTATAACTAAAAAATCAATTTCAAAAAGTAAAGGTAAAGAAAAAGTATTCAACAATTAAAAAAAAATGATAGTATGACCATTTTATAAAAGGTACTTGAGCACCATGGATTTTTGGAATCCATTAAGGACAATAGTATCCTAAAACTAATTCCTCATAGATAACAGTAGAAAACTATAAAGCTGTATTTGTGCTTAGACACAGAGCTATGAGAAAGACATGTAACATGTCTGTAAATGTGCAAATTTGGAGACACAGAATCACTGGTGTTTTAACTTCAGTAATGCACATCTCTGTCTCCAGATATTAATTGTGATATGAATAAATATTCTTTGACAAGGAAAATATCATATAATAGTGTAATATAAATCTCTACTAAAAATTAATATCTTTAAATTCAATTTTTTGAATGTATATATTTATATTAGTAAATATATAATAAAAATCATGATTATGTTACATGCATCAGTATTTTAGGTGTTGACAATCAAGAAAAAATGTAATGAAGTTGGAGAATTAGTAAATATAACAGTTCCATCATGTAGCATCATATTATTGAACAAGAAGATCTGTATTAAAATTTTGCTCACTGTATTTATGTCTTTCTCACACTAAAATTTGTTTTTGTGGCTTTACACTAAAATTTTTTTCCAAGATACCTTAACTTCTTTTATAATAATTTGAATAACTTTTAAGTTATTTGGAGCAAATTATCTTTGAGTTAAGGAAGATAAAAGAGAGAGATTGAACCCAGCACAGTGGTGCACACCTATAATCCCAGCCACTTGGAGGGTTGAGGCAGAAGAATTGCATTGCAAGTTCCAGGCCTGCCTTTACAACTTAGCAAGACCTTGCCTGGAAGTAAAAAAATAAAAAGGGCTAGGAGTATAGCTCAGTGGTAAAGTACCCCTGGATTCAATCCACAAAAATTAATCAATTAATTAATTAACTAAACAAATGAGAGAGAGATGTATTCATAAAAAGCCTGCATGTATTTCAAATTTAAAAAAGGAACATACAAATAACCTGCTAAATTTTTGCCCCCATTATAATTACAAGCTTTTATATGTAAAGGAATAAAGTAAAATCATATAAAACATGGCATAAATAAACTTTTTTGAATTGCCCTGGCTGTATTCATTTTCATCTGACAAGCACTGTCTTTTATTATCCTAATAGAATGAGAAAAAGAAATCTGCATACTTTGTTTTCTGGTGTTTTATACACAAACCTCAGTAATTGGATTCTGAGACTCCATTCTCATTTTTATCCCAGGGCTTATTGATCATTTGGCCAGGGAGACAGGCACTCTGTAAGGAATATATTAAGGGAACAGCAGCTCTGTCTGATAAGTGGTTGCCAGAATCACTGATGTTTTAACTTCAGTAATGCACATCTCTGTCTTCAGATATTAATTGCAATATGAAGATCCTCTTCTCAGTCTTCACATTATCTGTTACCTTTTTGCCTCTCGTTAGCATCTGGAACTTAATAAGTACAAACAAAAAGGAAAAAAAAAGAAGAAACAAAAACCTGATACAAGTAAACTTAATAGTTGGGAGACTTTTCTGTTTTTCATGTGAATGACACCTGTTAACTCCAAACTCAGCAACAATCTAGATGAAATAAATAATTTTCTCTCTATTCAGAGAATTACCACTCAAATGGGCCAGTGGTTTATTTTCAAGGAAGGTTTACACTGTGTTCTTTCTTTCAAACACCTTCATCGTATTCTAAAAGTAAGATTTGTCCTCAGTCTTGAGAATACAACATTGAAATACTATTTAGATATCATTTTATTATAACTAGAAGAGTCATCAAATATCATACCAAATAATGCTTATCCATTAATTATAAATAAGAGGAAGATAAAGCTTCAGGAAGTTGAGGTTCTAGGTGGAGCTAATTTTGATCCCAAGGATGAGTGTGGGACAGTGACTTCTGAACTGAGTCTGTCCTGTGACACACCTGCTATACACATCCTTGACCCTTTGCTTTGTGACATCAGGGAATTCGCTCATTCATTAAGCAAATAGGTATATGAGTTTCTTATTAGAAATCAAAAAGTTAGTTTCTGCCTCTAAGTTCCTTCTTATCATTGTTATGAATTTTAAAATATGGTATAGGCAAGTGGCCTGCACCTGGCTGGCCAATGCATGCAGTTTTCTTAGCCTGTGAATGGTCAGTAAATGTTCTTTCACTTGGATCACTAAAAGTACAGCCACAATTGGACTGCAGTGAGTTATCAAAATAGTTAATTTAAACTTTTGTATATAAACTTACATTTGATTTTAGAATGTTTTCATTTCCATATGCCAGATTTTGGTGACTACATAAACAAAACAATTGAATTTAGAAATTTTTTTGCCTCCTAGAAGTCAAAAAGTGAGTAATAAAAAACCCCAAATACCTAATATTTGTCTACCAATATTTGTTGACTAAATTCCCCATTTACTGATAATTTCTAATGTGTCAGAAATTGTTCTGTATGTAGTAAGGGATATCTAAGACATGTATGTATGTTCATATGTAGGTTATATTTTTGCTGAAGGTAGATAACTCTATATTACTGATTGTATTTTAAAGCCTAATAAGAAAATAGCCACATTCATTTGTTCCTTCAACAAATACTTATTAAGTATCTACTTTGAGTCATACACACATTGTTGTAGGTACTGAGAATACAATAGTGGAAGAAACCAAGTCCCTGTACTTAGTGACTTTGCCTTCTAACAAGGAGAAACAGAGAGACAAATATAAATGATAAGCAACTTAATATCATATCATTTCTTTTTTCCAAGTTTTTAAAATATTTTTAATTGTGGATGGACACAATACCTTTATGTTGTCTATTTGCTTTTTTTTTTTTTTTTTTTTTTTTGTGGTGCTGAGGATCCAACCCAGTTCCACACATGTGCTAGGAAAGTGCTCTTCCACTGAGCACAACCCCAACCCAGAATCATAGTCATTTCAAGTGCCATGACAAAAAATACAGCACTATGAGTAGAGGCCAGCTGGCATACCCAGGTTGTGCGTGGTTAGACAGGGAGAATGGAAAAGGAGTTTCTGATCATCTTGCATTTGATTGGCAAAGGGAAGGAGAGGTTGCAACATAGGAGGAAAAAATACAGAACTGGAAGGAAAAGAGGTTGTGTTCCAGGCACAGTTATGATTGTTGGATGGAAGTTTGAGTGCTTGATAAGAAGGTGGTTTCTGGGGGAGGGGAAAGACATTAACAGCTGTGTTTATTGCCCACTTCTATTTATTAAGAAGACTAGTGTGAGGAGAATTGTGCTATATGAACAGAATATTGCTCTGCCAGCACTTTGTAGAAGGAATTGGAAGTAATAAAGAACTTAAAGCAAGTAAATCAGGTAGGACCCTATGGCAATCCATTGTACAAGTGAGTAGTGACACTGTGATAGACAAGACTGATGTGAAGCATTGCAGCAACAAAACTGAAAAGCCTACAGAGGATGTGAGGCGAGATAGGGGGAAGACATAGAGAATGTAGAGATGGAGGTGCTTCTCAAATTTAGAACTTGGGTAAGTGAAGAGATCATGAAGTCATTTACAGAAATAAAGAAGATTGGTTGATGATTATGTTCTAGAATTGTGACAGGCAATTTCAGATTTGGATTTTAGAGGTATTGGTTAGGCTCTTTGCTAGAGAGATTCAGAAGTCTCAAGCAGCTGTGGGTTGGATTTTTGAAAGACAGTGTGCAATTCAAGATGCAAATTTGGGGCTGAGTATGTTCAACTTAAAAAAGGGATATCTGGGATATGGGAATTTTTTAAAAATGCAAATAACAAATTGTTGTGGTAATCAATTCTCATACATTTATATTCTATCAGTAACTCTAATAGGAAAAGTCAAGACATTTGAAGCTGAATAAAACCAAACTATATCAGCAATACAGGCAAAATAATCCCTATCCAAGTTACTAATGGTAATTATTATTTTTTGATTCTTTTTATTATTAGTTGTTTAAAACATTACAAAGCTCTTGACATATCATATTTCATACATTTGATTCAAACAGATTATGAACTCCCATTTTTACCCTGTATACAGATACATAAATAGCTTTTAATACCCTGTAAAAACAAGCATACAAAAATGTTTTCAAGCACCGTGTGTCTCATATTTTGCTCAACACCAACCTGTGAGTTCAATATTACTATATTTCTCATTTAACATATCAGGAACTTGAGACTTCTAAGAACTAAGTAATTTCCCAAATGCTTCCCAATTTGTGTGTAACTGAGCTAGGATTTGAGTTGAGCTCCTCTTACCATTGTGATCAGAAAGATGGATATCGTTTTTCTTGCCTTGTGCTTTCTTTTTCCTACCTTGTGCTGAGCTTAGTGTATTGGTATTTTCCTAAGCACTCCCAACTATCTGACCCTAGAGTCATCAATGAAACTGATTCCAACTTCTTATAGTGCTGCTCAGTTCATAAATCTCCAGGGAGCCCAATGTTAGTGTGCAACAAAGTAATTTATATTTATTCATGCATTCATTCTTTCAATGACCACTTACTGAACATGTACTAAGTATTGGGCATGATGTTAACCATAGAGATTCAAAAATTAGATAGAAATTAATCCTTTCCCCATTTGCTTAGTATAGACAACAAAACAGACAGTTTAAAATATTGTGTAATAAGATATTCATGGAAAGAGCACTGTGCTAGAACTCAGGAATAAAATAGTCCAGATTTGGGAAGACTTTCTATGGGAAGTGATATCTAAACTAAGAGCAGAAGTGGGATCTGGGCATAAGGTGGGTTCCTTAAGTGGGCGGCAACACATGAAGGCCTTGGTGTGAGCCATAGGGAGGAAGAAAAGCTCATTGCAAAGTTGAAAAAGGGGTGCAGACTAGGGGAGCATAAGGCCCACAGGGGTGTGAAAACTGGAAAAACACACTGGGAAAGATGGACTCATGTAAACTAAATTGGGAAAGATGATGAAGGTCTTTGATATCCAAATTACACATAAGCTATAAAATTATATGTAATGCACTCTCTTTAAAGAAGACAAAGGTATAGAATACATTTCAGGTTTATTTTAGAAACCTTTTTTAGTTTATAAAGTTTAGTGTTTAAAATTTTACTTTTATAGAAAATCTCCTTTTGAGAACTTAGGTATTTCTGAATTTATGAGGCTTTTCCATGATTTCTTATATTAACGTATATTAAGAAATTGATACTAAGAAAAGAACAAAAGTCATGTAGTGAGCAGGAACAGACTGGATTAAATAATGCTAACAATCCATTGTGTATAACCTAGTGCCTTTTTTTTGATAAATAAAGCTGAATCTTTTACTTGACCTCTTTTATAGGGGATAAAAACCACTAGAATATTCATTGTATTTTTTTAATAGTGGTATCCTCAGAATTGCTCCAGGGTTGTATGAATTTAACTCCAAAATGAGACAAGGTTAATTTCTCCTCCAGTTTTACATGTGTCGTTACATACATTTTCAAATACTTTTAATCAAGGGATAAAGCTTTGGAGCATTTGGTAGGCCTGTGCTGACATATGACCTTTTTTTGTATTTATTACTGTTCTCTTTTTCAGAAGAAAAATGATATTTTAGTTCAGTAAAAGGTAATGTTTCTAAGAAATGTTTTTGAAAATATGAAAAAATATGGCCCCATGTTATGTTAACATGAAACACTGATTTTCATACAAATGGAATTTAAAACAGTAGCACCAGTAAATGAACCCTCATCCTGTAAGGTTGTGGGAGGAGGCGTTCTGGAGACTTTTTGGAGGCAAGAGTTGTTTAAAGAGTATCTTGGGAGAGACACAGGGAGGTCTTTGGAGTCGTGAAAGGCTCATGACTATGGCCTGTGAACTGGGAATGTTTCATGTGAGAATTAGAAATGAGTTCTATTAAACCCATTACATTCAGGTCTCTCACAAGTCACTTGTTTAAAAAGAAAAAGTGTTTGATTTTTTTTTTTTTTTTTTTTTTTTTGCTTCTGACCAGTTTTACTCCAGTCTCTACTTCCCTCAAGTGGGAAGATATCCCCAGGGGTCAGGAGGAGTGAGGACTCAGGCTGTTGTTTAGTGGGTCCAGATGCTACCTGTTGGCTGGGGAGCAGTGGAAGTAGCTGCCTCCCTGCACAGGGGCCCTTACTTGGTTTCCAGGCTTCTATGGTTCAGTGGAGGTAGGCATAGGGAATGAAACTCAGAAATTGCTTTCTTTCAAGAAGGAAACAGTAAGATCGAGGTAATTAATCCATTTCTCTGTGCAAGTGACCTCTAGACAGCAGCCGATCAGATGAGTTTTTGATGCCATCCTTCCCAGAGGAACTTCAGAGCTCCTCTTCCTTGTCCTTGGTGTCCAGGATTAAATGAGTTAATATTTACAAAACACTCACGACAGTGAATGACATTGAGTCGGAACTACAGAACTGCCTCAAGACTTCTTTCCTCTAGGCATTTTTGAAAATAACAGGTCAGAACAGCAAGACTGTATTGTGTGCCTGAAATCTTCTTTTATATGTCCTATTCACAAACTTCTGTTCCTTCCCCAACACTGATTGTGACCCAGCCATGAAAAGCTGCTTCTCTTCCATTCCTTGATTCATTTTGAATCAAGATAACTTAGCCCCCTAAAAGATTTTTTTTTACTTTTCTTTTTGTTTATTCTTTTAAAACAAATAGTCATCTAACTTGTTATAAAGCCCTCTTATTCGTGTAAGATTAATTAACTACTAAGTTGCATTTTTGTTGTTTTAGTAGTATTAAAAATAAGAATGTTGGGTGGCAGGTGGGATTGTACTGTGCCACTTCACGTTCATGAATGTGGCTGAGAATTTTCCTTACATTTGTCAGGACACAGAGTGCACACATTCAGTTCTGATTCAGAGGCTGGACAAACACAGACTCTCTGTTATTGCCTTCCCTTCAGCCTGTCCTACTTTCTCCACTTACTGCTCATGTCACTGCTTACTAGCACCTCAATTTGAACTATGCATCAGAAATGGAATAGACTGAGACTTGCCACTTCTATTCACGATAAATTCCAAGAACTTTTGTGCAAAGAATAGCCAAGACAACATTATAGGAAGCATAGATAAATTTATAAACTTTATAAATCTATAGCAATTAAATATCATATTCTGTCGTAAGATGGCTGATCAGAGATAGAAAGAGAAAATTTATTATCTGTGTTTCTCTTTTTTATTCCCTCAGCTATATGACACAAAATTGTATAGACTATTCTATTGAATTTATACAAACTTGGTGTTTTATTAAAGTGATACATATTGGAAAATTCATTTCAAAATAATAAAGCAATATTCTAATAACTGAAATTTGAGAAAGTGTTAGTGCAAAAAGTTGTAACGTTTAAAAAATTTTCTTGCCAGTAGTATATTCCTTAATCCTCTACCACAGACAACTGAGGAAAGGTTACACATACTGATTTTTAAAAGAAGAATTTCACCAGCCCATGGTGGCTGAGGAATAGAGAGACACCTGAAGTCCATAGTGTGAATGCATTCTGACCTCTATGGCTTCTTTACAGTTCTTTGGTTCCATAATTTGAATGCATAATTTCACATGCATTTATTCAGAAACACGTGTGTACCCAGACTACATTCTGCTAAATGCAGACTCCCACTCTTAAACATTGGTGAGAGAAGCCTGTTAACTGACATTTGCATTTTTAGGATGGCACCGCGTGGGAGAGCAAACTGCCAATCATTTCTGCCAACATCATTCTCAGGGGGAGTCTAAATGAAGCTTGCTTGATCCAATTAAAAGAAGCAATTATGAATAATGGAAAGTAAACAAATCTAAGAAGAATGATATTGCAGATTATACAGGGTACTCGCAATGGAAGTCTATAGTCTGTAAGAGTCACCTTTGTTTCTAATTAATCTATGATTTTCTTAAAGATATTTTATATGAAATAACTAAAAATATATTCTTAAGCCTCATTTCATTACTAAGCAAAATTAACATAAGTGAAAAAATTAAAAAGCTCTTTATAGATCTTTAATTAGGTCAAATTTCTACATGGCCTGTGGGTTAGGAAAAACATAGAAATATTATACTGTGACCCATTTAGCTGCTTGGCTATAGAAAATATTGCAAAAGTCTAGTAGACTTTTTTATTTTGCCAATAGTGAGTCTATAATATTTGCATTCTGCTTTTGTTTTATTTTGCAACCCAACTGATTTAAAATATAGACTTTTATGCCTTCTTTTATGTGCAGGGGATATTATTCCATGCACTGTAATAGCATGGAAGTGTGTGTTTTTAATTTCTGTGGCTAGAGGATTATTACCATGGCCAACAAACTTTGTGTCAAATTAATAGAATTTAGTTTGCTTGCATTATGATGCAATTGGCAGCTATCTTACATATCAACATGATGATTAAATATTCTAAATAAAAATATATACCTGGCTCAATATTTTGAGAAGCATTCGAAAACATTTTTCCCCAAATTATTTTGCTGCTCTGATGTTTCCACTCTTCTGCCATGGAAAATAAATTTATATGAGAGAGTCAAAGCAGAAACTCATATTACCTACTAATGATAACCAGAATGATAAGGGATAAAAGGAACAAGGAGAAAATGTTTTTGGAGACAAGGAAATTGATGGTAAATACTAAAAAAGAATCATGTTCTTTTTTAATACTGAAAATTATTAATGGGACCAAAAAGAATCAGGAGCAATCAGTTGATCTCTTGGGAAGCTAAGAAATCCACTAAAGATAAACTGATTTGCTAATAGATATATGTGGAAAACATTTCTAGCCATCTCTAAGTGGTGTGTAAAGCTGACTTCCACCCAAGAGGAGCTGATGGTCTAGAGGATCTCAAGTACAGACATGTCCAGAGTTTGCTTCACAAATACTAAATTGAGAGCTAATGACAAATTTTGTTTTAGCTGCATCTGAAACATGATGAAAATGCTAAGTAAGGAAAAGACAAAACTGTCCTTATCTGGTAAGCTAGCACATCCTCAAAGCAGTGACCACCTGACGCCAAAGCAGTGTTGGTTTTCAGTAGGTAAAAGACTGGAGTGTTGAGTCTACCCATTCTGGTCTCTGCAATGAGCCTTTTAACCAGTCACAGATATCACATCCAGCATCCTGAAGTAGATGCTATTTCATTAGCATCACTTACTGCCAGCAAATGACATGGTCTTGGAGACGGCCCAAGATTCTGGCGTGAGAGTTATGTTAGAGATTCTGGACTAGATTTCTCCAGGGAAGGGGTGAAAGCTATCTAGTCTAGTATATGGAGAAGGCTGGTATGAGAGACAGATGGAAAAGCTTCCTATGCTCCATGTCGTTGAACAAAACTAGACTTTTAAAATCTCTTCATCACATATACATATTCTCCCTTAACTCCACCAGCAATGCATTGTCATGCCCACTTTTCAAATGAAAAAGTCAAGATTATTTTTAGCTGTGAAGCAGAAATATATTTAGAAAACAAACCATATGCAGATAGTGGCTATAACCACAGACTTGAACACATTGTTTTGTAGATTTGTTTTCAACTCTTCCAGTGTCATGTGGCAAAAGCTTAGGTTAGTCATCAAAATATTTTTAATTCAGGCAGTTCTGATCATTTGCTTTTTAAAATTTTTGCACAACAGTTGTGATGAGTTTGTACAAAACACCTACACTTCGTTTCTTACTGAACCAACCTGCATGGTTTTTGTTGTTGTTGGTGGTGGTTTTTTTTTTTCTTTCTTTCTTTTCAGTTTTTCCTATTGCAGAAAATACCAGAATTATTTGCTTCCATAGCCAAAATACTACCTACCCCCCACCCTGCCCCATTTTACCCCCATCCTGATGCGGGACTGCCATCTGGTGGAACAGAAAAGCCACTTCTGATTTGGACCTAATCAAAATTGTATGGTTGTGATTTCTTAGTTAAGTTTCCAAAGAATTGGTATAGCAAATACAAACGGTGTGTTTTTCTGGTCTCAAATGAAGATGAATGGACCATGGAGAAGGAGACAATGTAATGATTATAGTAGCCAATAATCCCTAGGAGATGCAGTGATTATGATAGGTGATGAATTAACAAGAAGAGTTCACCATCTTTATTAGCCAATATTTACATGTGTATGTATTTACATATACTGTGTGCACATTTGTGTGTGTGTGTGGTGTGTGTATGTGTAAAACAGATAAGGTAAGGAAAACAACAATGAGAATGAAGTGGCCTCAAAAACCTAGAGCAAGCAGATACAGAAGTTGCCTTCTTTTCCCTGCATGCCCCTCCCACAATCATGAGCCTCCATGATCACTTCCTAGAGACCCTGAGAAGGGCACTACCATATGATGCTGCCTGGTCTCCAAGATCTGTAGGACTCAATGTTTGCTGCACTGTTGCAACACTCTTAAACCTCAGAGAGCCTGTTGCCATTGCAGAAAGAAACCATGGACTCCTAATGGAAGATGTGGATGTTTAACGTTCGAAGTACCTGATCTTGACCTAAAAATATCATCAATAATCAGTGTGAAGAAAGCAAGTCATTTTGAAGTATGTCTGCCTCTGGCTTCATAGTTCTTAGGAGGAAAGGAAATTTTCATGTTTGAAACACTCTGCCATACTCATGTAAGGTAATCACAAGCATTAAACACAAAGTACTATTATTTTTAATATGAGGCCCAGAGAGGCTAAGAACTTTCCAAGTCACACTACATTTATTTATGTTACAGATGGTTTTGTGCTTAGATACTTTCACATAGGAAGGAGTGAATGAGAGTCTGCTGAGTTCCTCCTTCTTCTACGTGTTTGAGCATGCATGTGTGAGGGGGTAACATGTTAGAAACAGGTAAAACTCCAGAAAAGAATGCTAAAAGTGCAATTGTTTTTTGAAAATGCTCTTTTGCTATTTTAAAATAGAAAAGTATCTTTTTCATTTGGAAGAAAATGAAATTTTTTCTTTCAATTTACCACTAAACCCTTATTTACTGGGGGTTGGAGTATGATCTTGTGTAATTGTTGGAATACCCAGACTTGGGGTGGAATCCATCCTTATGCTATCCAGAAGGCCATTTCTAAATAGCTGCATAGTTAAGAAAAGGATCACTTTATTTGTCAGTGCACGATTTGTGGCAAGTAGGCCATGCCTGTTCTTGGGAGATGATTGAACATTCAAATAGAAGAGTTAAGTTATTGGAAACCCCAGGCCTAATGGTAAAATCCTCAGAAGATAGAGGGCTGGTACATAACTCAGTGATGAAGCACTTGCCTAGCAGGTGCAAAGCCCTGTAAATACAAGATGATAGAGCCTCTCCCAAATGGTAAAGGAAGCCAGGAGGAAAGTGTGACAGCACATCCGGTGCCTAATGCCTAATTGGCTAATAAATAAAAGTTTATTAGACCAAATAAAAGTTTCACTCATTTGTTTTTGCTTGTGGAGTGATTCAAACACCCATGAGTATCTTACTTAGAACTCTATTTCAAATTTCATGTAGTCAGTACATTTAAGGCTGCAAATTTCACACTCCAACTTTTTTATGGATTCTTTCTGATGTACTAAGCATAATTTCATTTTTAATTTTTTATCTTAAAAATATTTAGATTCAACAGAAATGCAAAATTGTACAGTGTCTCCATGTATCCCCTGGCTTCCCCAGTGATAACATCTTCATAACCAGAGTACATTATCAAAATACAGAAATTGACATCGGTAAACTACTACTAACAACAGACATTATTTGGATTTCACAAATATGCAGGATTTTAAAGATTTTTATTTACCATATCTTAATTACTGTCGTGATGAATATTTTTGTGTTTTAAGTAGCTGTTCCATAATATGTCTTAATCCACAAGAAATATTTACTTGAAATTTGAATTTGTTAAGGCTTTCAGCTTTCATATTTGCCTTTGTTTTTATTTGTATTATTCTAAAATAAGTGAATAATATAACCTGCCATTGCATGAATTCTTGTGGATTTTAATGTGATTGCTCATATACAAAATTAAGACTTGGAGCAAGTCTGAGGTGGATTTCTTCCAAGTGGTCCCTTGTCTTCCGTGAAATCATAAGTTTCACTCTTTTGACCAATGTCTTCTGACTTATGAGTCATAAAATTTCTGCTCTGCCAAATTCAGTTATCTATTGGACTTTGTGTTGTCCCCTTTTCTCTCACCATGTAACAAGTTACAAGCACTGGGTCCAAAGAGGTCAGTAACTTTTAGAACACTGCTGCTATAGATCAGTACAATGAAATTGTCCCCTTTCAATTAAAAATATGAAGATCAAAAGGTTGCATTTGTGTAACAATCAGTCATTTCAGAATGCCTTCATGTACAGAATTTTCCTTGATCTTACCCAGAAACCCAGAGTCATAGGCAAAACTACTCTTTTTGTCTCCACTTCAGCTTTGTGGGTACCTAATAGTAAAAGTCACATTCATTTGTTTAAATAACTAGGTTAAGCCAGGAAGAAATATTTGTGCTATAAAAATAAATAAAGAAAATTTAATATGGAGAATTTATTATGATGATGACTAGAATTAAATTAAAGAGTTAAAAGAATAGTCAAGAAAAGGTGAGGCAAAACTAAAGTCAAACACAAACAGAGGTGCCTCTGTGCTCAGAACCTTGCAGACAGAGGAGGAGTGTTGCTGCATCTCAGGAACAGAGGTTCTTGTTAGACCAGGGCCACCCACTGGCCAGACCTTACTGGCAAGGGAGCCAGGAAAACAGTTTGAGTGCAGTGCCTCCCTCCAGATAATTCAGAAGCAAGGAAAATAAGGCAGAACAGAGAGGTGTAGGGGCTGGATCAAAAACCAAAATGCAGTAGTGTGCCAGATATACTCACTTTTTACTCATAGAAATGGAATGAACATTATCTCTGCTGCCAATAAACTTTTCTTTTAAAGAGGATACCATCATGGAAACAGCAACCACTGCCATTGTTGCTGATGCTAATGCTTGAATTTGCTACAAGCTAACATTCATTGAGCTCTACTTATCTGCCAGAACCTACAATAAATTACTTAAATATAGTTTCTTATATAACCTTTGGCTTCATTTTATTATCCCCGTTTTACAGAAGGTAACATTGAGGCTTTAGGAAGTCAAGTGTATTTCCTAGAGTCACAAGGCTAAATAACCAAGATCCTGATGTTTAGAGACCATCTGTCTCTAAACTCCTTGCTCCTAACTCTACTCTGTATTTTCTCCCTACATGCAATGAGTATTCAGAGTTCTCTGATGATTTTTATGCCCATGATATAAAGTAGTGATCATTTGTCCTCAGGGCCCTGGAGACTACTGAGGAGATAATACCCTCAAGTTGAACTTGAAATATGAGTGAAGTTTTCTCCATGTTACCCAAAAAGCAGAAGCAGTCAGAGTGGAGTAGTAAAATCAGCAATGTGTATATTTTCTGAGATCTTGGTAAGCTTGACCAGTAAATTGGGAACCATCAAAGGACAGTATAGGAAGAGGAACTTTGGTAAGAGAAAAGGCTAGGAATACCATCTGGAATCCATTTTACTCAGGAGACAACTTCATATTCAAGAAAATGGGAAGCTTTTGATGATTGTGTGTTGTGGTAAGTCCCAGTTCATTTTCTTTAAGAAATACCATTCTGCCTATAGGCTATTGTGACATGTTTGTAGAGCACATGTTCATTGTGTAGGGCACTGGATGTCAGACAGATGCCCTGCAAAACATAGGCTTGGGTTTTAAATGTGGCATTAGTGTAAAAGAGTCACCAGCTGCATCTGACCTCATACCATTCCCTTTTAGCTTCTTAATCATTGAAAATCTATGTTCTTAATAACATCAGTTAGAGATTTTTGAGAGTAAGTAGCCTTAGGCTATAAATGTTTGGATAGAGCTCTTTATTAATTTGATTCAAAACTAAAACAATGATATCTGAATAAACATAGCTATATAATTCTTATGCTTTGTCATATTTTATTATAAAATTCTCCATATGTTTTTATATATTATCCTTAGTAGCATGGCTATTTTGCTCATTTGAAGACAAGAAAAACAAGCAGGAAAAACAGGAAAGTATTATCATAAGTTTACTAAATAGCTGAGCCATGATCATAACTGAGCATCTTTTGTTCAAACCAGTATTACTATTACATATGCTCATGGATCATCTTCATCTGAATCAGAGTATCTCCTATTTATCTATCGTAATTATATCATATATTTATTTAAAGAAATCAAACTTCTATGCAATTCCCATTTAAATTGCTTTCCTTTTACATTTATAGGTACATTTATTATTTCCCAGTAATAGACTTTCTGACGGAAATATATATTTTTTTACTGGCAAACATCCACATCTCAGAATGCCACCTGACAAGGATATAAATGTCTTCAGTAAATAGAAAGCTATTTAATATTTTTATATGAGCTTTAAACTTGGTTTCACCTGGTTTCCATTATGCTGCAAGGTACTTTAGAGGTACAAATGCATTTTTGGTCTGCTAACAGGAGAAAAATTATTTTCTTGGCTTCTTTGACTTTACTTTTTTATAGGCACTCATTGGAGTTATATCTCATTTGTGTCAAAATGGAGATAGCTGCATATCAGCAAAGTGAAAGAATTCTTGATCTTAAAGTGGTCCATTTCCTTTTCTTGTTTTCTTTTCATTCACAGTTTGCCGCAGTCCGGCTGCAGCATAATAACCGGGGGGTGACGAATAACTTCTGTAGATTGATGCAGCAGGAATGGAAGCCGTTTATTGTAGGACAACAGAGCTATTTATACATTTTGCACAGCTTATCTTAATTAGCATAAACTAGATACATCAGTCAACCAATAAGGAATCTCCACACTTAATGGCTTGCTTTTGTTACTTCTCAAACCACTCCCTCTGGCATTTTGCCAGGCACCATCCAGACTTGTTTACAAACTCTAACATTTCTCTGGCAAAATACCACGTGTTATTTTGACTTGTCTACAGACCTCAACAATTCCCCCTTTTGTTTAATTTAAATAACGACCATAGTGGTTTTTACAGAAACACCATAAATAACCTGCTACAAACAGAAAGTAAGGATACAAAATGTAACAACACCAAGCCAATTAATGGCTCCATGCAAGAAGCCCTTGGAAAAATTATACCAGCAATGACACTGTTAGCAAAGATATCAAGTTACAATTTGTTGTACATTACAGTTTGTTGTCTCAGTCCAAGTAAAGCAATGTCTCAATAGATTAACTCACAGTCCAGGTAAATCATAGTCCAGGTAAGTTATGCAGGCAGCTAGTTTGAATCACAGTCCAGGTAAGTTCTGCAGGCAGCTAGCTTAAATCACAGTCCAGGTAAGTTCTGCAGGCAGCTAGCTTAAATCACAGTCCAGGTAAGTTCTGCAGGCAGCTAGCTTGATCCGAAGTCTCCTCCGTTTCTCAGCCAAAGTCTCCTCCGGTTTTCAGCAACACTGGAAATTCTTCCTCTTTCCTTTTCACTGGCACTGGGATGAAGGCAGGAACTCTGCAACGCTGGCTAAAGAAAATCTTGTAGCATTCTACTAGGAAAACAACCTTCTGAACAATTTAGTACATTATCTCAAGGTTTTTTACATTTGAAATAAGCCTTAATAGTGCTCATTACTCATTAGCTTCCTGGTGTGGGAGAACCATTGTAGCTTAGTTATAGGCATTGAAAATGACCAAACATCAGGGATGCTGGTAGTGTCTTCTGCCGGCTGTAGCATCCTGGGCAGCCCCAAATGGCCCTGGGGAGTGTCCCGGGAGTGTCCGGACTCAAACTGCTACTGGACACTGGGAGCAAGAGCCTGGAAGACTGTGCCTCCAGGTCAGGTCTAGATTTGGGCTCCCAGCAGTGGAAGAGCCGGCTGCCGCTGCCTCTTGCAAAGTACTTGCTGCACCATGACCCGCTTGCACACATGGCAGCCGCTACACAGATTCCGATTCACGCACCCTCCCGTAACAAAAAGTATTTAGTAATAGCCTTTTGCTGCAACTTTTTTTCTGATAATCTTTCTTCTTCTGAACTTTCTTTTTCTTTCTGACTAGAGTTTCTGGGCTCTTATCAACACATGCCCTAATTATTCTTCGTTCCACTGGGGTGCCTCTTTCCCTTATCAATTTACTTCTCACCCCTTCCATATTTTCATCATAAAGACAATACAATACACTGAGACAAAACAAGACACAAACATACTGCATCAATCTTCTCCATATTCTTGAAATGGCCATTTTTCCTCTCGCCCTATCTGTCTAGGGACGAGCAGATTGCTCCTGTCCTATCTATGGATGGGCAGCTTTTTTTCTTTCGTCACTTACCCCCGAGGGTCCCGGGGCTCCCCGTAATGGGCCACCATCTACCGGGGGGTGACGAACAAGTTGTGTACGTTGATACAGCAGGAATGGGAGCCGTTTATTGTAGGACAACAGAGCTATTTATACATTTTGCACAGCTTATCTTAATTAGCATAAACTAGATACATCAGTCAACCAATAAGGAATCTCCACACTTAATGGCTTGCTTTTGTTACTTCTCAAACCACTCCCTCTGGCATTTTGCCAGGCACCATCCAGACTTGTTTACAGACTCTAACATTTCTCTGGCAAAATACCACGTGTTATTTTGAATTGTCTACAGACCTCAACAACAGTTTAATAGTTTTCATTTTATTTACTTGGATGTCAAAAATCACTGTCACATATTGGAATTAAAGCCACGTAGAATAATAGCTGAATTTAATTATAGCTAAAAGCTACATGAGAAAGGGATGAATAAACCTTTGGTTCTCATAGAACTTCATCATCACTCCCCATTGAGCAAAATATTCAGTATTAATGAGTTTATGTCATAATTATTGTGTCTATATGAAAAATCTTAATATCCTTTTGGCAGCCTACATCTTTTTCTCAAGTTTCTTTAGTAATATCTTTCTGTAACTTTTCAATAATGTTTTATTCAGGAGGAAAACTATCATGATTCTTAATAGAATATTCACTCACATCCCTCCACATCTCTACTTGGATGCACAGAATATATCCAGAGAGAATCATGATTGTATAGGTGAAGACTAGAAAATGTTGCTTTCAAGAAAGTTTTTGAAAGTGTAAATTAGAAGTTGGTTAATTTTGACAAGTAAGAGTTTTCTAGCCAAGCCAAGGTTATTATAATAATGATTATAGGCAATCTGTGTTATGATTTGGAAATTCTGAAAAAAATAAACTTTAGGAATGAAATAAATTCAAAGCCTCAAATTATCAATACATGGTGTAACAAGGGGTCAACCAGGGCAGTGCTAGTATAAACTGCAGCTTATTCAGAGAAGTAACATTGGTTAAGAAGGAACTGAGTTAAAATGTGAATATTACTTTCCTCTTTTTATCACGTTTAGGTTCTAGAATCTTGACTATAAGAATTATAGGATAGCATTTCTACACCAGGTATCTCTAAAAACTATTTTATCCCCAAATTTATAAAGATAAATGGCTTTGTGAGACTGACTAATTCTGCACTTCATGAGTCCCTGAAAGTAGCTTATTGTAACAAATACATCTGTGTGCTCACTGAGGAGCCAGCTTGACACTCATCGGATGGTAAAAGAGAGGAATTCTTCTCCATTCAAGATTCCCAAAGTTGTCAGCATTGCTCCTGATCTGTGAGCCTTGAAGCCCAGTCTTACTTTAGTTCCTTATTGCTAGGTTACAGTAGGCATGTAGTACCTTGCTTAAGTGATCTTGAAACACCCACCAAGTCTTTGCTTTTCTGTCTCTGTGATGTACAAAGCATTGGTTGCCCTGTGTTGTCCTGGAAGCTCCATTTACTCTGCACCATAGGTATTTCCTCCCACTAAAAAGAGGCCTGGCATTTTTAACCCCTTTTGCATGGTGGAGGTGGGGAGGTGAACTGTTGTTTTAATGTTGGATATCCCAACAGTTCTTGTTTTTCAACAGTAAACATGTTCCCCTCCCTCAGAGTTTCCATGCTCAGATGCATTACAGTTGAAGCATTTCTTGCTTTATGCCTCTTTTATGCCAAGTTGAAGCTCCTCATATTCTAAACAAAGCTACAAGACTACTAGGGGAGGAAAGAATGAAACCAAAGGGGAAAAGTGTCCCATTGCATTATCAGGCACCCTGTGTGTCCATCACCTTGGACCACACCTGCCATGCTCATCCTAGTGTTTTTTCTGTCTCCCTATCCCTCCTTTTAGATCCAGGGCCTCCCAGCTCCCTGTCCTGATCTTAAAATTTTAATGCATAAGTACTACCTGGATTATTCTTTTTACACTAACACTGAGCATCTCAAGTGTTTGTATTCAGATACCTGAGAAAATGTTTGTGCTTACCCCATGGACAGAATGTGGTGGTCACGTGGTTGAGAGATACAGCAGAGGAAGCACTGACCATGTGTAATTGTTCACCTTTAGGCAGCACATTTCTGGCCATTTAAAATAACTGCCTCTTTTTATTGTTTGTTTCTTCCTAATTCCTCATCATCAAGCATTCAGAATTATTTCTGGTGTGTTGTTTTCCATTTTCTTTATGTCAAAAAGGTAAAATATTTGGCTGTCTGATTTATTTAGGATCCTGACTAAAGCTAGAGGAAGGCTTGGTGGGCCACCATTGTGTGAAGTAGTGGGAGGCAGACAGCACAAGTAGGAGAAGTCTTCTGGTCTGCACTGAACATTATACCTCAGGGCTACACTGCTGTATTAATTTCACTCTTGTGTGTTCCCCTGTGCATATTCATCCTTAAAGTTTGCTGATGATACTATAATTCACCAACAATAGTTCACACCTTTTGTCTGTAAACCCAATGTTTTACCAAATAAAACTAATCTATATATTTTTTGTATTCTTCTTTTGTTTTGTGGTGATGGGGATCAAACTCAGAGCCTCCTGCATTAGAGGCAAGTACTTTTCCTCTGAGCTGCAACCCCAACTCCATTCTTTTGTATTCTTGATGTGTGTGTGCATGTTGTATGTTTATTACATATATTATTTATTCCCATAGATTATCCATTAATTTAGGAAGTCTAGTATGAATTACTTTCTTACCTCTATACATGAATTTGTTTTTATGGCGTTCATAATTTTCTTTGAGGTTACAGTCCATATTTTAAATTGTTAACTGGGTAAAATTATCACCCTTTTTATAGATTAGTTTCTATTAGTTACAGTCTCTTTCACCATTGAGAAAATTCTTCATATTTTAAGTCTGGAAACTATATAGGATTAGTGTCTTATTTACTGCTCTTACATCTTGTGACAGAGTGAGCTTTTCCACTGCTGCTTTCTCAAGATGCACGTAAAGCTGTCTCATTAGACTCCAAGTGTTAAAAATCTCCTGTGCAGTTTGTGACTTGTATGTGAGAATTAGTATTTCGGCTCAGATATCCTCTTCATACTTTCTACCATATAACCAGATCAACCTTGGGGCTTGTAATTGGATAAATTACTCATGTACATAAGTAAATTTGAAGTATCCTTTAAAATTTGGAAATGATTCAAAGGTAGAATCAGAATAAATTTAAAAGATCAAAATGTAGTCCATTACAAGAGAGTCGTGGGATATTACTCTC
The DNA here is from genome assembly GCF_052094955.1 of Ictidomys tridecemlineatus. Taxonomy (NCBI): domain Eukaryota; kingdom Metazoa; phylum Chordata; class Mammalia; order Rodentia; family Sciuridae; genus Ictidomys; species Ictidomys tridecemlineatus. The sequence continues at coordinate 88,572,745 of NC_135484.1, read as the reverse complement.
ATAATATTTTGAATACATACATATGCATACATAAAAACAATACATGTATACATAATTCATACAAATTTAATAGTTAACATAATTAGCAAAAGCAATACTAATCTCTACACATAGATAGATCAATAAATGTAAGAATATTAGAAGCTATGGAATAAGTTTGAAATGTAAGTCAGTTCATTCTGCTCTTCTGCAAAATGAGAAGCAATCTGGGGGAAGAAATTTATGCCGTGGAAATAGCTGCACATATTGAGCTCATACCGTATACCACTTAACATGCTTATCTATTTAATAATATTCACAACAACCCTAAAAAGTGAGTATCATTATTATTCCCACTTCACATATAAGCTGAGGCTTAAAGAAATTAAGTAATTTACTAAAGATGTAGCAATTAGCATATCTACAGTCTGGTCTTTTCTTTTAGTGGCTTTATTCCCTTTGTACTTCAGAGGAAAATTAGAGCTGCAGAGATAAACCATACGCCTGTTAGGGATACACTTTAGTGGGAGGTTGAATCAGGGATTGGAAATTAATCCTCTGTGAGAGGTTGGTATGTAGGAAGGATCACAGAGGTACTGGAGTTTCATCATTTAAAAATCCAGTTTCATCTTGTCCTGTGTACAACTGTGAACTATAATCAGATAATTTAAGTTTCAAAACCAGGGGATGGTGGAGCCCTAACATGGCAGAATATTTAATTTTTTCTTTCAATTCACAAAGATAAACCAAAATGTTATTGATTGACTTCCTGGGGAAATTCTATTTTAAAAAAATCCTGATCACTATTATTTCTAACCTTTTTTTTCCTGTTTGCCATTTTGGAGATTACACTAAATATTGAATAAAGCCATAGATAAAAAGGTGAGAACAAGAAATGAGGCTTTTGTGTACAGTTCCCGTAGCAGTGAAGGGAAATACATGTATAACATTTAGAAGTCCATGTCCCCTGAACTGCCAAGAATGTTTAGTGATTTTATCTATGAGGTGGTCTTTCATGCATATGTTTGGGTAAATAATCACTTTAATAATAACAAATCTTTAGCTTTATTTTCAATTTATGGTATTTTAAATGAAGGCAGAAAATTTGAAAATTAAAGTTATCTTCAATAAACTACAGAACAATAAGATGTCCCAGAGGGAAAAATACATCTTGAAATAAAGGAAAATATACAGTATATAAAACTTCAGAAGTCCAAGACAAATGAGATACTTTCCTTTTAAATACACATTGGTTAGATATCTAAAAAGCTAGAAGTTGTGAGGGAAAACACAATTATAAATTTCTTATCCAAACCATCAGATTCAAGGATACAGTGATAAAAATGCAAATCTTAAGGTGCTCTTAGCTAGCTAGAGGTCAAATCAATGCTTCTACTCAAATCAAAACATCAGAATTTTTTCTCAGTCAAGTTTTAATTTTGAAAGGTTGAATATTTACAGGGAATTTAAAAGCTAAAATTGTTAGAAGTCCTTGAGAGAAGGTTATGCTAAGTAAGAAGTAAACAGTGTTCTGGAATGGGCTTGAAATTGTCCATGAGTACCTTGAATTAAAATGCAAAGCATTCTGGGGAGAAAGTTTTTATTAGATTTTCAGTGGAGTCCAAAATTCTTAATCATTATTTTCCTGTACTCAAAATTTTTTTCTTTTTTTTCTCCATAAAAAAACAAACAAACAAACACGGTCAGTAGACTACACTGACTTACAGATGTCATACCTATTATCTTATTGGCTTTATATAAAATGACCACCGGCTCATAGAGCTCTGCTTTCTTTTTCATGAACTTCTTCTGTTCTCGCCACCAAGAAAAAAAAAAAATGATAACCCTCTGCCTAATAACCAGTGGTGTGAAAGGAGGTAAAAGAAAAGTCTTGGAACCAGGTAAACCAGGTAGATATGAGTTCAAATTTTTATATGCAACTTCATCAGGTTGCATAAACTTTTTAAATCTCATTATATTTTTTTGTATCTGAAATAATGATACTTATATACCAAAGGATTTTAATTAATTCTATGGAAATAATGTATAAATCACTTGACATCTACGTAGAGCTCTACCCAGCTCTGTTTTACCACTTTATCAGAATAATTATCCATATATGGTAATGCCTGGAATCTACCTAGATATAACTTTCCTCCAGCAGTTTTATTTTGAAGCCTTGTATTCATGTATTATGAGTCTTAAACTCTCCATTTTTTTGCAAATATTCTAGAGTTACAAGTATACAAGTATCCTCATTATCTTTGTCATTCCTTTGAAATATTCATATTTTTATGCCAGAGTGTCTATAATCAGTCCACTGTCAATCTTTCCAAATGATTTCTGAGAATTTCCTATTTGGTCTGAAAACTTCAGTTAAGCACTTTCTGGACATAGCTCTTCTGGGAATATGTTTACACCATCTTTGTGATTCACTGTAAGGGTCTCTATTATCTTGGTGACAATGCTACTATAATGACCCAAATTCAGAAAAATGTGAAATGAATGGCTGCTTCTATAACTTCTGGAACTTCTGGTACAATCAGTCCAGGAATAGTTTTGTTCATTCATAGCAACATAGGCACAAGTCTCTCTGTAAATGAGGCAAAACAGAGTTTTGTAGACCATAGGGTCAAGCTTCTTAGGTATCTATTTGTAGCTCTGTGGGAGGAAATCAGTAAGAGAAAAAAACCTAAGACTTTTTTTGGTGTTATATCAGTGCTATATATCATCCTCTGGGGGGAAGAAAAGTCAAGGGAAAAGAATTTCATAGGTCATGGAAAAGCATTTAAAAGTATTTCCAGAAACACAAAGAATATGTTTCCCTAATTTCCTAGGTTTTTGAGGGGAAAGTATCCTATGGCTAGAATGTCCCTTTATCCTTATCCCAAGGCACATCTAGCTGCCAAAAGTGAGCCACAATTTGGAAATAATGAGCCATAATGATCACCCATTTTATTTGTCATTTTTGTTTTCATTCACTTCACACCCATGCATTAAATGACTACAATGGATCAAATACACTGAAAGAATATTCTGGTACAGAGAGGAGGAGAAACAACATGATTCCTGCCTGGTAGTAGCTCACTGTCTATTGAGAAGAGACAACATGAACAAATGAGCCCTGGGATAAAGAAAAAAAAAAAAACTATGTGCAGAAATGCTTAGTCCTGTCTAAAACTGCAAGAGAAAGCTTAGTCCTGTCTAGAACTGCAAGAGAAAGCTTTGTGGCAGTATTTTTCATCAGAGTCTCAGCAGATGAAGAGTAGGGACAGGGTAGATACTGATACAAAGAAGAAGCTGCACTGGGGGAGTTGCAGAGGTGGGAGAGATATCCACACACTGGAAACTGCAAAGCACTGGGCTGGTTGAAGGACAGACACTATATCCACCAAACAGTATCTTAAGACAGGGAGCTCAGGAGTCTGTTTCCTACCTTACCAGGGTGGGAATAGAGACACAGAGCACTTAAGGACAGGGCTTGGAGGCTTCTATTTAATTGAGTTAAATCACTGCCCTTGAAGGGAAGGTTTCCCTCTTCCCTCTAGTGATTTAACCACCTCACCAAAGTTTCCACTTGCTTTGGCTATATGGAGACAAGATTTCCTCCTCCATCAAGTCCTACTCCTTAGACTCTTCCTTGAATTTTTCTTGAGTTAGCATGTTTTCACCTCTGTTGGACCAGAGGTTCATTAAGGAAGCTGAAACTATATAACAATATTTTCATGGCTTGCTAGTAAATACTTTTAAAGTCATTTCAGTTCAAATGACTTTAACCAATTATCCATGAACATACCCACATGCCTTTTCTATTCTACTTTCCTTCCTCCTACTTCTACTTTCTTAATGTGATATTCCCATTGTTCTAATTTTCTAACAGAGAATTAACATTTAAAGAATATCTTCCTGCTACCCCCTCCCCAGCAACATAATTAATTTTCAAGTCAATGATAGTCTCATTAAAATGGATAGCTTATTAGGAATAAAAAAAGAAAAAAACTAGCCTGTATATAGCACACATTTATGGAAGTATATTTTAATTCCATTTGTTAAATATTCATGTATCCATAACCTTCTATGTTCCATGTCCGTCTTCATTTAGAGGATTAGGATGTGAGGTGCATACTGTCTGCATCTTTAAGGGGTTCCCAAGTTAGTACAGGTGACAGACATTTAAGCTAATAAATTGGATGGCTGAATTAAGAGTGTAAGACTAGAAGCACGTTTAAAATATAGAGATGACCCTGAAGAGAGAGAGATTAATCTGGAGAGTAAGGAAACATTTTCTGAAGAAGGGAAGCTCAAAATTGGTTTTATAAACCGCAAAGAATTACCTAGCATCTGTGAAACCCTGAGTCTAGTCCTCAGCACTGCAAAATAAATAAGTACCGCAAAGGAGTTTTCTATAAGGACCAGGTTAGTGGGTGTAGGCTATTCATATTAAAAAGGGCATCCTATGCAATGATAGCCAGGGTGAAACTCTGTGAATTACTGAGGAAAGTTGAAATCTTCAGCTTTCTGGAAGCTCCAAGTGTGAAAAGATAATGGGAAGAGATAAGGTTAAGGGCCCTGGCAAGGCTGTGGCTTCAAGACCTTAGATACCTTCCTGATTACTTATCTTCTCCCTCCAGGCTATGGAATACTTTGGAGGGTTTAAAGCAGGAGAGGTTTTGAACAGATTTACATAATAGCAAACAGAAAGAGAAACACTTTTCAATGTTAAGAATAGGTTGTTGGTTGGACTTGGTTGTGGCTCAGTGGTGGAGTGCTTGCCTAGCATGTGTGAGGCACTGGGTTCGAGCCTCATGAAAATAAATAAACAAAATAAACACTTTGTAAAAAAGACAAGGTTGTTTGGTAGAGGAAGGGACAAGCATCACAAATTCAGATAAAGCATTTAATAAAATAAAACAGATACACATTCAGTTACGATCACAGACACCATTATACTACAACAGTGCCATTGAGAAGACAGCAGCAGAAAGTTATTCAGGAGTAACAAACACTAGAGACTATTTGCCCATTTGATTGATGCCTTGGAGGGGAAAAAAAAATTAAAACTACAACCACCAACCAAGACGTTCGGGGCTGTACTGCCATTCATTCTGCCATTCATTTAACAAATACTCCTGAGTATTTAAACCTTAAAACAGATACGTTTCCTGTCCTTAAGTAGCTTACAAAGAAAACAGATAACACACACACACAAGGCCATAAATAGGAGTGAGTGCTAAGTGCCATTTGGAGAAGGCTAAAGTAGACAATGAAGTAGAGAGAGGCCAAGGACTGGGAGTGCCACTGTAACTAAGGTGATTAGGAAGGTCCCCTCCAAGAAGGCTATATTTAATTGGAGAGAGGAAAGAAGTAGATGGCAGTCTGATGATCTGGAAGACAAAGTTCTGAGCATGGGAATGGTGACTATAGCACTGTGAAAAAAAGATTCATCATGGCGTGGAGTGAAAAGAGTCAAAATCAGAAAATGGGGTCGGGGGGATAGGAAATGAACCTCAGGGGTATGGGAAGTAGCTGCTGGGCAATGACAGGGATTTGGAGATTTATGCCATTTGAGATGGAAACCCTGAAGAGTTTGGCTATCAGTGACAAGATTTGATTCATGACTTTAAAACATGACACTGACAGGACTATTGCGAATTGACTGTGGAGAAGAGTGAACAGAGACTATCAGGAAAGCTGCAGCTGGCTGGGAGAGAGGAGTGTCACCATGTGTAGGACTAGGGAGATGTTGAGGAATGCAAGAGTTTTCCAATTCAGTATGTATTTAAATATAAGGATATGTGGATAGATCAGCTTTATTGCAAGAAAAAGAGGCATCAAGGAGGAATAGTAGATTCTGGCCTGAGCAAGTAAAAGATGGGGAGAGTGAAGTTTCAGCAGAGGATGGGGGAAGGAGTATTAGAAGTTTGTGTTTGATTATGCTAAGCTTGTGATTGATTCTTTTTGGACATTCACATAGAGATGTCCGGTACAGAGCCAGACTGCTTCCTTTGAAATTTGAGAGAGTTTGGATTGGGGGTATAAACTTGGAAATAACTAGCCTACATGCATATGAGATCACCTGGATTGGGGGAGGTGGCAGATGGAGAAAGGACAGGAAGACTGGAAGCATACTGCAGAAGTCAGAATGAGAAGGACTTTAGCAAAGGAGAGGGAGAAGATTCATAACTGAATTTCAGTAACATAAATTAAATTAGAAAGAGGGTAAGAGTCAATTGTAAATTACTGCTAGAAGGGGATATTAGTTAAACCTTGAGTTATTTAAAGTTTAAAAAAAATTAACATTCTTCTGCTTCTGGATGAATTACCTCCCATATTTGAAGTTGAAATCTGTACCTATAAAATTTTTGTACAAAAAGACAATTGCAAACAACTGTAGTGGGAAGGTTGAGTGTATGTCGGGGTGGGAGCTGAGAGACAACTAGGTGAACAGCCGATGTCAGAGCCAAAAGTGCCTTTGGACAAACAGACCTGGTTGTACCTTATATACTGTTTAATAAATAAAAGCTTTATTCTGAGGCATAAGCAAAAGGATCCTGTGCTGCTGATGAGATGACAGCCTGATTTAATTTTATTTTTCTCCAGCTCCATTGTCCTATGTGTGCAGGCTTAATTAATATGAATCACATTTATTTCCTCATCCTGCTTGCTGTTGCCCCTGAGCATTCTGGAGAATGTAGCCCTCCTGTTCTGCCTGGTGCTATTTCTAGGAGTTCCCACAACACAGGTTCCTCAAATGTTCATTCCATTCTTGGCAGAAATGTTTCTCTTCCCTACTCAGTGCCAGGCTTTATTCTGAGAGCCTCTGAGCCTTTTCCCACTGACTTCAAACTCAGAAGAGGATCTCTCTTCACCCCTGTCCATCTTTGATCTTCCCAATACTTTTTAGGCTCTTACCTTCAGGCACCAAGAGCATGGAGCTCACTGCTTCTTAAGCAAAAGAAGTTCCCATCAAATACATTAATATGCTCTTCGGCACTATGGCCCTATAGCTTGATAAATATGCCTATGCATAGCTTGACCACAGAGATGACCACAGCCAAAGATTAAGCTGAACTCTTTCCTACATAGATTATAGGATTTATGGGATTTAGAGGAGATTGAAAGCACACAATAATGAAACAGACAAAAAATTTATCTCTTAGAGCCTTAGGCAAGGAAAGGAAACAGTCTTAAGTCCTTTATTCTTCACTTGAGGAAATAAAAATCATATAATTTCCATTGACACATCTAAGGACACAAAGCTCAATTTTATACAATACAGACAGGAACTTGAGTATTTTCAATTCCAGGCTATTTTTTTATTCAATACAGTAAAATGCATGCACACCCTCATGAGCATGCGCACATACACAAATGCCACAGTAGCAGAGTTTTTAATACAGTCTAGTTCCTTCCATTGAATAGCTAGAATAATTTTGCTGTACACTTAGAAACAAGAGTGAAAGTTGAGATGACAAGAAAACATTATACAATTATACAATGTTAATGTGTCATTTTATGAATAGAGAAGGAAAAAGTATAATTCTTAGCCAAATTCTCTTTGTATTCCAAACTTCCAAGTTTACTCCCTCCTGATGTAAAAGTAAGTTTTTGCTACACCTGCTTAGAGAATGGGGAACTCAAATATTGATGAGAGATGAAAAATTATACTATTTAGTTTCTATTTATCAATCTTTTTTGTTTTTATTTTTTATTACTGCATTATAGTTATACATAATATTGGAGTTCATCTTGAAATAATCATATATCATAGAATATAATTTCCTCCACTTAGTCCCCAGTACTTCTTCTTTTTCCTCTATTTGTCAACTTTGAGGAGAATAGCATGGTATAACAACACACCTGGTCAGTTGAAATTCAAATCTGAACTAATCAATTAATTAATCAGTTTAATCAGTTGAACTCATGACTCTGTGTAAATAAATTATGTTAGAGTTTGTAGAATTTACTAATCTACACAAGATCATGTTTTCATGGGAACTCATGGCAATAAGATTTTCCAATTATGTGATTAGATGTAGTCTCTACTAATCCAATCTGGATTCCACATTGCTGCCAGAATTATTTTTACACTTTGATTGATTTAATTCCCTTATTAAAAATCTTTGACGATTTCCTAAAGAATACTCTTTAAACTTCTTAAATAACAGCAGAGCCCTTGCCATTCCTTCAGCATACCTTTCCGAAGTTATCAGGCTTCTCATTCTCTTACCTAGCTGCACCCTGCTTCTCCTCCTCCTTTCTCTTTCTACTATTTCACCATATACTTTTTATTGAATAAATATTCCAAATATCTATTGTCTGTACACATCACACACTTTTTCACTCTTGAGCCTTACTGGAATGTCTTTCTAATCTTTTCCCACTGCTTCTGTGACTCCTTCCAAGACTCTAATTACCTGTTGACTAATGTAAGAAAATAAAAAAAAATGCTTATGGGCTCCATTACAATTAATAATCTCACTAGTCACAGTATCCTCCAGGCTGCTCTGTTGTCTCTTTTTCTATGCAAAATTGCATCCTTTTTGCATTAACCAGAGCAAACAGTTCAAATCTGACCACAGTTTTACCCTTTCAGTCCTACTACCTGTCATTCTGCAGACTCAATGAGAAACAAGCCTAAGTGTGACCTCTAACAAATTATTTCTTGCAAATACCAAATAATATATTTATGTCCACACTCCAGCTTCCCTCTCTCCCTTAAATCAGAAGCATTACCTTTTAAATCTTGCATCTGTGCTCTTTTATATATTCCTTACCCAACATGAGATGTTACCATTTCTCTCTTGTACCTTTGATATCTTCTTTTCCATTTTCTCCTTCCTATACCATGTTTAGTTTAGTGATTTTCATTATAAATAACAATGTTTTCCAATATCCCCACTTCTTCCTCTGACTACTGCTATGTTACTCTCTATTTGTTTTTTTTAACTGTGGAAATGTTAGTTGATGCACAAGACCTTGCATCACTTCTATTCACTCTTCAATTCTGTGTTCCTAGGTATTAACTTCTGCAACACTACTGACCTCCAAGTTAGTATTTTTTCTTTGCCTTAATGTTCTTTTCATCTTTTATCATTCTATTTACTTTTCTCCAACATTAATTACGTGTTAATATCCACATTCAATACACAGTTCTTTCCCCAAATACTGCTCACTTTCTTCTTAAGCTATGATCTTCCATTATCTTTTCCCTTTTGACTTATTTCCTATCTCTTAGGAACTGAAGGTCTAATTGCAGGACATATGTGATCTTTCATTTCTGTCATCAAATACCAGTGGCTCCCTTTGCCTACATAATGAACCCTTCACAGTCTTAACACAGTCTTTGTAAGAGCCACTTGAGAAGACCCTCAAAACATTATGCAGAGTTCTATCTTCAGGCCTCGGATTACGCTGTTGCCCTTTGTCTAGAATGCTGTTTCATGCTTTTCAACCTGAGAAAGGCAAAGCTTCTCTTCCAAATTATCTCTCAAATGTTACCACACTGTGCCACTTGCTTTCCTTGGTTTCTAACGTGGAGAATTAGTAACTTATCTTTGTATTGACTTCGTACTCTCCATGCCCCTTAGAAGTTTTTAGTAATAGTATACATCATATACTCAAGGAGTTTTAAAACTATTTCCTCTTTGCTGTTATACTTTTTGGTCAGCTAGGTTAGGGTTTATACTAACTATCTTTGCATTCACAGTATTTAGCACAGTAGAGATGATCATTATGTGTTGACTTATTTGATGACAGTCTGTACTCCAGCAAAACTCTTTGGTAAGAGAAATTCTATAATGTTCCTCCTAATCATTTATCCCTATAAAAGAAAATAATGAAAGAAACTTAATAAAAATATTTTTCCTTCAATTTAAATAGTGAATTTGTAGTAAATTGGGCAAATGTGCTGACTTTTCTTCTGATAATGACTAAAACAAAATTAAATATTTAAATCAACATTTAAAAATATTCTCACATTTATTTTATGTCAGATTATTAAAATCAATGACTAGTTATTATAGCTCATGTTTTTCATATTTCATGATTTGTCATCTCTCACTTTGCTCTGGTTTCTCATTTTGTATTGAAATACATAAACCACAGTTCCGACAAAAATACCATATTAAAATGATTCTGTACTCTGAAGGCACAATAAAAGAGAGTGGGAACATTTTGCAAATTCTTATCTCCCCAAAACATTGGTTTCTCATTTGGCATCCTTTTCTCTTAGTCTCTTTTTCCTGCGTTTACTATATTGAACTCCATCCTGCTAGTGAATGTATTGGAATGGTTCACTGAACCCATTAGGAGGTAAACATTATCCTATTTTGCCCTGACCCGTGAAAGAACTCCTGAAAGTACTTCCATCCCTCAAGGGACATTCTGGGATTCTTATCCACTGAAGGCCTTGAGAACAAAGATAAAAGTTTAGACTATTTACAGCCATTGAACTATAGAAAAGGCTTAGAGACAGCCTTCACCAACTGGAATATGCCCTTGGATTGGCAGGACCATGTCTTAAGTGACTAAATAAGACACTTAGGTGCCAGAGCCAAACATAGTAGTTGCATAATACAGGTGTTTGCAAACTAATAAAATCAAGGTGTTTATATGCCACGAGTTGGTTTAGGATCATAAGGGTGTTTGCAAGTCAATGTTGAGGATTTGATATAGCATTACTTATTAAGATTAAGATGGGTATTTGTTTTTAATTCCTGGGCATTTGTTTTTGTCTTTTTAAAAAATATAAAAACATAATAGAAATAAAACAAATATAATATAAATGAAATATCCTTATAATTGTACTTATTGAATTTTAAACTGTATACATTGAAGTAGTTTATATAGTTTGAGAGAGCATTTTCCTTTGGTAGTGTTTAGAGACCTCACCCATTTACCAGATAGAGATTAAATAATAATAATAATAATAAAGTTAAAAAGACTACTGAATGTCTGAACTCCAGGCAAGTCATATATACATGACTTTGGATGTACACACCTGAGTTGAAATTTTCAAACAGTTTTTTTTTAATTATTCAAAATGTAAAAGAAAATAAAGCAAAAGTAATTTATAATTCTAAAACTTAGTAAAACAATGGCATTAGCTTTCCATTTTCAATTCTATATGTTTTATAGCACTAATCTGAAATTCTTACAATTTTGTATTCTGTATATTCACATATTGCCAGACAGGTCCATTTTGCTGAAATATTTGAATGATTTTTCTAATAGTTATAAAGTAGTCTAGAATTTTAACTTTCTAAAACAAATACATGCACTCATTATTATTTACTTATTTACTGAAAAAGCATTATTTGAGTTTATTATAAAGATGTAAATCAGAAAGCAGCCTAAATTATAAAAAGAAAGTACTTATAATTCCAATTTCCAGAGGCAATAACTGTTAATAATTTGGAATCATTTTTAAATATTTTAAATATCTATATTCCTTCCTTTCTAACATGATAGCTAATCAAACATGAATATAGGGCTGGGGATGTGGCTCAAGCGGTAGTGCGCCCGCCTGGCATGCGTGCGGCCCAGGTTCGATCCGATCCTCAGCACCACATACAAACAAAGATGTTGTGTCCACCGAAAACTAAAAATAAATATTTAAAAAAATTCTTTTTCTCTCTCTCCTTCTCTCTCTCTCACTCTCTCTTTAAAAGGAAAGGTAGCAGAATACAACAGTTACTAATAGGGCATTATATAAAAATGTGGATGTGTAACCGATGTGATTCTGCAATCTGTATTTGGGGTAAAATTGGGAGTTCATAACCAACTTGATTCTAATGTATGAAATATGGTATGTCAAGAGCTTTGTAATGTTTTGAACAACCAATAAAAAATAAAAATAAAAAAAATAAAAAACCATGAATATAAATATATATTATGCATATGTTTAAAATATGACTAATATATAATAAGAATATGAATTTTATAATCAGAAATTTTATTAAAATATATTATGGCCACTTTTAATATTTATACATCAGATTAATCACCATATAGAGTAACCATCATTTGGGGCTGGGGATGTGACTCAAGCGGTAACGCACTAGCCTGGCATGCGCGGGGTGCTGGGTTCGATCCTCAGCACCACATAAAAATAAAATAAAGATGTTGTGTCCACCGAAAACTGAAAATAAATATTAAAAAATTCTCTCTCTCTCTCTCTCTCTCTCAAAAGAAAAATAGAGTAACCATCATTTAAAAATAGTCCCCTTTATTTCACTTTAAAAATGTTTAATTTGTTGATTCTTTAAACAATGTTTCATTAAGCATCCATATTCTTATGAATCTTACTTATTATTTACCCAGTGTTATAATTTAGATATTAGGTGTCCTCCAAAAGCTCATGTGTGAGACATTGCAATATTTAGAGGTAATATGATTGGAGTATGAGAGTTTACACCTTATCAGTGCATTAATCCCCTGAAAGTTATTAACTATAGATAGCTAGGATGTGGCTAGAGGAGGTGGATGTGTCTTTGGAGTATATAATTTTTCCTTGGTGAGAGGAGAGACCTCAGCTTCCTGGTGGCCATATATTGAGCCACTTTCCTAAACTATTCTTCTGCTTTGATATTCTGCCACACCTGGAGCGCAAATCAATGGAGTCAGTGTCTGTGGACTGAGACCTCTAAAACCATGAGACCCAAATAAAGTTCTCCTCCTCTAAAATTGTTCTTGTCAGGTCTTTTAATCACAGTGGTGAAAAAGCTGACAAAAATTTTCAGGATAAAATTTTAAACATTGTCTTAGAGTTATTCATAAGGCTTTGATGCTGATGGGGAGTAGATGACTTCCAAAAATGATTATGTAAACTTGTTTCCCAAAGCAAGGATATAACACAACTTACTTTTATTTTTTTTTTTTTTAACCAGGAATTTAACCCAGGGGCACTTAACTACTGAGCAACATCTCCAGCCCTTTTTTAAATTTTTTTTTAATTTTGAGACAGGTTCTTTCTCAGTTGTTTAGGACCTCACTAAATTGGTGAGGGTGGCTTTGAACATGCAATTCGCCTGTGTCACTGGGATTACAAGCATGTGCCACTATGTCAAGCAAAATTTACCCTTTTTCAACATTTTAAAATACTCTTTTGTATGAATTTTACAGAATTCAATTTTAAAAATTTTACAGAACTTGTAAACCTGTTAAAAATATCTGACTCAAAGTCCAGGCTTATCAATGTATTCCTTCCATATCATATAAAATATCACATAAAGATATTAATTTTTAACATGTAGTGATTAATGATTATTCTTTGATTCTTCTCTTTTAAACACGAATTTAAAAAAAAATAAAGGTGATATGTTAATATACATAGGCAGTTGTGCCCCAATTATCAGTAACTTATAGAGTTCTTTCAAATCAAGAATTTTAAAATGTTTGTATGTATTCTACTAAAACAAAAACTAGATTTCTTTTGTTCCTAGGAATATTGTACCAATCCAATTTAGCAGTGAAACCACCAAGAACAGCTCAGTTGGTTATATTAGTCATTACTTAATAATTGCAAGAATGTCATGAACTGAGAATTATGAAAACATTTATTAAGTATGCATACAGATTTCCATTTGGTTTTTCTAACTTTAATATCTACTCACAATAATTTTGCTATTCATTTAAGGAAGTTCTAAAATATTTATAAAATTTGTTTAATAAGAATATTTTAAGGTTAGGGATCTAATTTCCTTTTATCTCTGGGAAGAATAAAACCAAATAAAATTAGGTTCCCTGAATTCCTATATGGTTGTTTCTCATCTGGCATTTTGTGGTTTCAAGTACACTCTCAGAAAGAAGTGCTTGTTTGGTAATGTCATCCATCACGTTGTCAGCTGGGTACAAAGTTGAGATTTGGCTTCTTTCTCAGATAATATCTGAGAACAGTTCTCAGACATACAGACTTGTTAACTATGGACTACACTAAAGAGGGAAAAAATAACAACAAAAAATTTCACTTTAGAAGGCTTGTTTTTTTATTTCTTCCCAAAATTATATTTATGATATTTAAGTTTATTTTCAGATCTAATCCATTTTTATTACTATGTAGGTTAAATCATTTTCCCACCAGATAGTGGGGTTTTTTTGTTTGATATAAGCACTACATGCTGTTAATGGATAAAATGTAAATATAAAATTAAACTACATATAATAATTTTATATTTTTAATATCTCTCAGAATATATTATTATATCCAAGTGAAACTATATAAGATAATCATATACAAGAGAAAGAAAGATGAAGGAGTAGAAACATTGAAGGGGAGAAGAAATGAATGAAAAATTAATAAGTGAAAACCTTTGCATTGTCAGCTGTCACCAGAAAATTAGCTATAATAGTATTTCTTCAGTCAGGAGGACCATCTGTAAAAGATTAACACCATGTGCTTGATAAAGTAAGGATTTCTGCATGTAGTCCTGTGTCTACAAAGTCTAACTCCTTTTAGTTGGGCTCAAGGTTCTGGATTTTATTTTTTTTGTTTGATGCTGGAGATTGAACCCAGGGCCTTCTGCATACTAAGCATTTACATTACCACTGAGCTACATACCCAGCTTCATGGTTCTGTATTTTTAATGAGCAACAAAGATGAGTTTTGTGCCCACTGAAGTTGGAGTTCTATTGAACTAACATATAAAGTTAACTGAATATTCTGATTTGGGGCCTGATTTAAAAAAAATATTGTGTCAGCTTAGAAAATCTATTCCTATATTATGATTTGTCTTTATGCATTACAAAAAGCATAAATGCCAGGGACACTCTCATAAAATAAACTTTGATGGAGAACACATTGAAAGAAATTGATGAGGACAGTAGCATGAGAATTTTAAATTACTATAGTTTTTATTTAGAAAGTATTTTTCTTTAAACATAACCTAAATGATGAATGTGATTAATGTTTAAGTAACAGAATAATTAAATGTAGATATAGTCTCCAAATTGATGAAGTATGCAAATTATTTTAAGAATTTGAATAGCAAATGTTGTCTGCAAACTATTTACTATAAATCGATTGATGTTGGAACACATTTTACCTAGGCAAATATTATAAGTGTAATCTAAATGATAGTTAATGGTGACTAATTTTTTTTAATATCTTTATTTTGTTTATTTATTCTTACGTGGTACTGAGGATCGAATCCAGTGTCTCACATGTACAGGGCAAGGGATCTACCACTGAGCCACATCCCAGCCCTGATTATTGTTAATAGTGATTTTCTTTAAATTATATATTTAGGAATATGCCTGAATTATGACTTCGGATATTATAAACCTATTTCTCCATATATTTTAAATAATTGTTCTCATGTAGTAAAAATTAGCGTAAAAAAGAAAGATGAATACACAGTCTCAAAGGTCAAGTGCTAATTTTGTAGTTCCTTCATTTTAAAAATATTGCCTACATTGGTGCCAAAATTATTGATTATTAATGAAAAAAGCATTTTCATGAAGCTCTTTTTGACATGAGTAGTTTAATCTTTGTTAGCATATTAGTCCCTTCCTCTTTTCCCTCCAGTGTTTGAGGTTGAATTGTAATACAAGTATATTATGCAAATCAAGACAGTTCTTTCCAAAGCACTGAAAATTTAATGTCAGAAAATACATATTTTAGCATACATTATTTAGTGAAAAGTTCATTTTTATTTTTCTGCAAAAGTGCTTTCAGCTCTGGAGAAAGAGCATTTTGTGGATCCCTAGTTGTACTCTACTTTTAGAGCTTTTAAATTCCTCCCTTTTTTTTGAAAGTTGTTAATATTTGACTTTTCCTGCCTTTGCAACAGTTGCATTTTTTCTCACTATTGCCATTGCTGCTATCATCACTAGGAGCATAGTGGCAAATTACATAGTTGATCACTAATCAATGGGTATTGCATTCTTGGTTGTAATTTATGCTGCTTTTGGAGGCTGATTCCTATGGAAGTGATCTGTACAAATCTTCAAAGAATGGAATTCAATTGCCTAAAGTTTTAAGAATATCACACAAACACTGATATAAACACCACCCCTCCCAAACCAATGGAGAGTCATTGCCATGACACTATCAACAACCAGAGACATGGCCTACCACAAAGTAGGTGCCTATCAAAAAAATGGTTGAGTAGTTGTTTAGAGTGGACATATGATGCAGTAGAAAATCTTTTAATGAGTCAAGAGATTATCTTCCAGTAAAAACAGTCTGAGAAAATAAGCTGATCTTTCCAGACCTGTTTCCTGTTTTGAGGATTAGTGGTTTAAGGTTGATAACTGAGCATTCTTTTGGCTTGCACAACACAAGAGTTGATAAGTTGATAAGAAAAACACAAACACATTGGTGAGATAGAAAATAACTAGGTCATGAGATGGTTGTCCAAGAAAAGATTTGTTGGAAGTAGTATTTTATCATGCTAGGTATTTCTTTAGCCTAAGAAGACTTACTTAATTTCTTTTCCAATAATTTTTTTTCTTTGTTTTTCTAATTGAAAGGCAGAATGTGCAACATTTCAGTGGGTGTAATTTTTATCTGGGTAATTATACAAACCATTCAGTTTTTTCTTCTATATCTTTGTGTAGTAAGCACCTTTGGTATTTCATTTCCTATGCTTAACACTTAAGTAAAAATTACATATTTTGCTGCCCTATGGTTTCATTTTATTCCTATGGTAGCACTGTGAAATAAAAATACTAAGATACCAACAAAACTTCTAAAAAAATGCATTTTTTTGGTACTTGAGATTGATATCCAGAGGTGCTTTAACTACAAGGTACATTTAAATTTTTTTTAAAAAGTGAATAAAATAAAGAAAGGATAATTAGAAAATACTATTTAAAATTAAAACCTGAAGCACATACTTTTCCTAGAAAGAAAATTGGTTGAGCCGGCTGTGCTGGCACATTCCTGTAATCCCAGTGATTTGGGAGGCTAAGTCAAGATGATCACAGCTTGAGGTTAGTCTCAGCAATTTAGTGAAACACTGTCTCAACATAAAAAATGAAAAAAGAACTGGGGATGTAGGTTAGTGGTAATGAGGAAAAGGAAGAAAGACAGACATATAGGAAAGAGAGGAAAACAGAGGAGGGAGGGGGTGAGAAATAGGAGGGGGGAGAAAGAAAAGAAAGATGGAGTGAAAACAATAGACAGACTTGGCAATTTACCAAGATCCTGTCTCAAGATAAAAAATACAAAAGTTGGGAACATAGCTCTCTGGTAGAGGCCCCCCCTGGGTTCAATTCCTAGTAGTTAAAAAAGAAAAGAGTTATAATGAAAGCATATTTAAATGTATAAGATAATGGACACTGGTGAGTAGTCAGGTGAAAAAGAAAGATTGACAGTATTTTTCCTAAACTTGTATATAAGTAGTTAGAAATTAATCAAATTATGAAACATGCTTTTCAATATAACTGCTTTGTGAATTTTAGCCATAGTTTTGTGTTATTTAGTATGAATAATAATAACACTATGGTTTCATTTTTAGCTTTCCATCCTATAGTACTTAGGAGTCTATGTTAAATGTGATCTCCCAAAATTGATTAAAAGCATATAACCTCACTATATTTCACATACTCAATTAATTTTAATACCCAAACATACTTACAAAGCACTACCTCAGTACTGACTCAGTACCAGTTTCCAATTTATTTTAATTATACCATTATATTCATAAAGTATAATTTGAGATGAGAAAATTTTAATTCCTAGGGACTTAAAGTTTCTGTATAATTCAGTTGAGGTTTCCACATCCATGTAAAATCAAACAAAAGTACTTAATTTTATATATAACAGATGCCATATGGTAATAAGAATCTTTCATGGGTTATTACTTAATGCTAGTTTATTCTGTCATGCCAGATAATTTTTGACAGATACAGAACATCGGAATGGACAAGGCAGTCTTCCAGAACCTGTGAGAGGAATGTGATATAAGAAAGATAGACATATGCATACACATAACTGATACATTTTTAAATACATGACTAGGTGATTGATCAGTAAATACTCTTATAAATTAGGGAGGAAGAGAGATCATTTTCACTTGTAAAACATAAAGAAAAATTATGATGGCAGAATTTGAATTATTTGACTAGTGTTTTGATGAATGGTAGAGTTTGAACAAGTGCAGAGAGGTGAAGAGGGAAAGATGTGAATTAAATCATGAACTTCCAAGAGATACCAAGTAGATTAGCCTATTTCAAAGGCTTGGTATGAGAAGTGGAAAATGTGTATGGGACTTAATTACTAAGAACTTTAAATTTCTTACTACCAAACTGAAACTTATCCTGTGGAACGTAGTATATGATAAGAATATTTGCATTATTGCATGTGTTTGAGGATATCTTAATAATCTGTCCTTATTCTAATTTCTGAGATAATTTGTTTAAAAGAAGGATCTACTTTGTAAATATCGATATTTCAGAGAGTTAAACTGAATTTTTATTAGATTATTGTATTAATTTCCAATAGTAATAAAATCTCCAGTATTCTAAGAATACATTTCAGATGCTAGTTAATATTCCTTTATATGTGCCTTGCTAATGTAACCAATTTCTGTAGGAATAACTATACAAGCTCAGTGGTCTATTTAATAGATTAAGGCTTATTGTCATCATGAAGAGTCATTAATTACTGTGAATGGTGTTCCCACCAAGCAGAGTACAATGATTACTGCTAGGGATTCTTTAAAATTGAGCTTAGAAAGTCTAAATATTCTTAGAATTCTCAATATGGCACATTTTTGTACCAAATGGGCCAAACTATGCTTGGCAGTATCAATTAAATAGATTTAAAGTCTCAGTAATAAATTAGTTTTCAAGAATAACAGATACCAGACCTAATATTATTTGTAACAGGTATGTAGGCTCACATTAACTTAGAGCTTGCAAGAATCAGACAATGAGAATAATTTTACTTGCCATGAACAAAAGAATGCTTTGTTTCACTTCAGTCAGACAGTTTTCAGGACTCTGCCCAGCTGCTTTTAGTGTTCAATATGGAGTATAAGTTAAAAGATAAATTTTAGCTCTTAATCTTTCTTTATTTATAGCACTCACAAACTAAATATGGAATCTCAAAAGATACACCTTATTTATTTTTGAATCCTTATGTAAGTTAATTATAGCATTGACACCAAAGCTAACTTTGTCAAGTCAAACCAAAATTGTATACTTACCAAAGAAACCCAACAATAGCATTATGTGTAGTTTTATTGAGTTAGATTCTATAGGAATACCTCCCAAAGAGAAAATTAACTTCCTTAATGTAGTTTCTGCTATAAAAAGTTTTATTAATGAACATTCAACTTTCAAAATAACCACAGAGCATGAATTTGATAATCAAAAATTACGTGTGAATGTGTGTGTATGCATACACATACTAGTCCTGCATACATGTACTAGTCCTGTTTAATCTGAGTTACATGAAAATTCTTCCTGAATCATGAAACTCAGGTATAGGAACAGTTATTGGCTTCAAATACATTTTACATGTACAATTGCACAAAAGTAGTCTTATGTAAAGATTCATATCCCAAGATCTTGAAAATAATTTTAATTGCACATTGTTTTATATATTTTCTACAGTAATATAATAATTTGGATAATATATGTTATGTGACATTTTGACCCATTTAAAAAATGTCCTCATGATACATATATTTACCATACTCAAATTGGTCTATTTATTCACCCTGGTCTTAAAGTTATTTTATACATTGAAAAATATTAAGCTTTTTTAGTTAAGTAGCATTGTCCTCCTCAGAGTGAAGAATTTCTACATCTTTTGTAGTTTCTCTGAAGTTATCTTGGCCCAATATGTCATGATCCAGACCAAAACAAAATTGAAATAATAAAACAAGAGGCGATTGCCTTTCGACATTGCAATTTATCTAAATATAATTGAGAATCCTTTAAAATACAATCTTCAGGGTACTTGAGTTTCTTTTTTTTATTTATTAGGATATGCATGTTTTTGCTTTTAAAATGGTCTTGAACAAACTAGGGATCTTGAATGAACATCCTCTATGGTCTAGGCAAACATGAGTAAGGTATCTTACAACATTCTTTCTCAGGCTCCAAAACAATCAAATAATGATCCATCCCTAGAAGAATGGCATCAAGTTAAACATCAAATAAAACTAACTGCAATGAACAAACTCTTCAATTTGAAAACACAAAACGTAGTTCATATATGGAAGGAAAATAATATTATTTTGCAATTTTGAATTAGCAAATCATTAATTTTACTTTGAATAATTATTTTGAGCACTGATTAATATACTGAGATACATTGAATCTGAAATACACGAAGAAACATTTGGTTTGGAGGAAGTAGCCAGTGCTTACTGGAATAAAAGATGGGGTTATTTATTTTTATGAAAATGATTAAGAATCTGTACTGAGTTATAACACTGTTAAATGGAGAGTTGTTGGAAAACATAACAGAATATTAATATCTAATTATATGAAATTGATTTGTAATTAGCTCTACAGGAGTGCAAAAATAATTCCTGCAGTATTAATGACAACCAGATTAAAGAGGAAAGCTTTTTTTTTCTTGCTATAATTAGTTTGGTTTACAAATTCTTATTTATTAAACAAATATATTATTAGTTTCTCTAAATAGCTATGGCTCCCAGAACTATGTTTTGTATTGCATGAAAGGTTCAGTTATCTTTTTACTTTGGCTTAAAGTTTTAATGTAATCACACAAAGGATACCACTAATAAGAAATAAAAAAAACCTAAACTCAACACTATGCAAATGTGTGAATTAGGAAGTGTTGGCATTTAGAGCTCCTTTTATTCCCTTTAATCATGTGTCCATCCTGATCCCCTTCAGATGTAAGGGGCATTCAGGGGCACAGACTGAATTAGCACTATCTGTCCCAGCCATGAAACCTGACCTCCTGTGGTTAAGACCTGGGCTTTTGATGCTCTGGATTCCCACTGCCCCAACAAAACACAGTTCTGTTGACTACTCACTCCAGTGTGAGTATTGTGGTGCCAATTTAGTAGTCTGATGTGAATCTGCCAGAAGTAATTCTCTCAAGCCTTATTTGGGAAATATGTAGAGAAATTTGCCATAAACACGCTTGTGAAACCAACCATTGATTTTAATTTTCACAACACCCAATATCTTTTATAATATCTCTATGTTCTTTACTAGACCAAAATTCCTCAGTATAGGAAAATTTATTTATTCTCCTCTGTATTTCTCCAAGTCTAAAAGCACCAGGTCCATATACTTGGCCATTATTGGTATTTTATAGAGTTATTTGTTGAATTAATGCATGGAAGAAAAACTCAATATCTTGCTTGATGTAAATGCCAACAATCAAGGGCTTATTTAATCATTTCTGAGAGAAATAATAGTGAAAAGGGTATTTATTATTTCAGATTGTCCTTGTATATATAAAATTTGCTACTCTATAATTAACATTTCTTCCATTTAAGTTATTAACTTTATCTTTTTTTCACATCACTTTTTTCCCACTGGTACCCCTAAGCACTATAAAACCTGTTCAATTTGGTATATTGTATATTGCTAGAATGCTAAAGAGCACTTTAAGTTAAAGCATTATAAGCAATCATGTATATAATACATTTAATGAAACTAAAGCAACACCCAAAATGCAAATATAGAAGAGGTCTTCCGAAAATCCTTACAATGGTTGTAAGGCTTAGTAAAAATGTAAAGTATCTGGCATAGCACTGAGAACCTATAGTAGGTCATCAATAAATTATAGGTATGGTTGTGTTCATACTGTTTTTCAAGCCAAATGCATTTGTAAGGATCAGAGAGACAACTGAAAACTGTAGTATGCTTCATGTAGAGAAGTTACATGGTTTAACTGGGAGGAGAAAAATAATTAATTTTTTCACCACTTTTATTGCCTTATACCTGCACATTACTGTAAAATAAATTCTGTGCTTGTATTTTCAATATTTAATGTTGTGATTTGCATCATTTTAGATGTATATAATCTGAAAGGTTGAGAAACACATTTTTGGTTGGAGATAGAAGGGAATGTGATTGAATGAGTTACATTTTTTTTAAGCTCAGGAAATAGAATCACTTTCTGTTCTTTTACTTGAGACCAACTCCTCATTTTTCTATAATACCTGGAAGTCTCACCGATCACACAATGTTGGGGAGAAAGAACGCAAACCACATGCGTGGTTCTCTGTACTCCCAGTTTTCTCCACTAGCATGCTCTCCTTGCAGTATGAGTGAACACAAGCACACTTAGGAGTTAGAGTTTATTTGCTCACACTGTCAATATTACTACAGCTTTGCATTACCCACTTCCACTAATGAGAAGTAAAGAAGCCCAAAGTGAAAAGCATTCAGCATTGTTCCTAACACAAAGCAGAGCCTCAAGGCCCTGATTCTTTCCCTTCTCTTTCCCTTTTCTCCCTCCATGGGTTGTGATATGTGAAAAAGCCTTCTAAAGACGGGTAGTTGCTTGATTTGGTGTGAGATACTAAGTGGGGAGATCTTGATTTAGAATTAGTGGTTTACCTAGCATGACATCTTTATTGAAAAGGAGGAAAAAATATGTTGTATTCTCTTTTTCCTACCAGTTACATGATCTTGGGCCCTCAAAACTCTTTGAAACTCATTTTTCTCCTATAAAAGATGGATTTAATTATTTACCACTGGCAGCTTTTATCTACTACTCCAAAATGAACTATGCAAGTCTTCTTTTCCTCAGACATATAATCCCCCCAAATGTTATTATATTTTGCCAATACAAAAATCTGAAATACGAAAAATTCAAGGACAAGAATTCTTCTCAATTCTTTATTTTAATTTTAAACATTTTCTTTAAAATCCTTAAAGAAAACCAACTCTCTGAGGAAACATAAATTTCAAATAAGTATTTCTATAAAAGATTGATAAGTACATATTTCACTATGTAAAACATTCAAATTGAAAGGAATAATGCACATGGCAGATGCTTCTTTATCTTGAAATTTCACAGCTGTCATCTGTTGAAGCAACGATAGTTAAATGAGTAGAATATTGTTTATTCCACTAAGGAAATTGTCTAGCATTGAGTATACAAATATGCCTTTCATTTTTCTCACCTTTGTACCTGAAATCAATGGCATATATTTATTTTCAATTGTACCTATCTGACTGCTTATTGCCAGCTAGATGTGGTCTCTGTCATGTCCATATGTCCCTTTGATGATTTGGCTTTCAGCCTTTTACTCCACTGAAACTTCTAATTCCTAGTGTAACAGCCCTCTAACTGCCTGACCATTTCTCAACTCTTACCTTTCTCAGCATCTCTGCACTATTTCCTACTTTCTATCCATATCCACTTCCTTGAGCTCCTCTGCACTATCTTTCATTCACATTCCTTAGCCTGCCTTTCTTCTCACTGCAACTAGATTGCATCCCCAAATGACTGGTACCTGTGAAACATTCTTTCTTGCTGTATTCATTCGCTCTTACAAATTGAATTTGGTTAGTCTTGCTAGGAACATGATTCTCAAGTCTCTGTATCTAGTGTTGACATCTACCATAAACATCCTGTTGCTCTGGGGTGTTTCTGCCTGGTGGTACTACTGCATACCTCAAAGTCCAAGATTCCAAGGCCAAATGCATTATTTCCCTCATGGAAACTTATTTATACCTTTTTATTTTTCTTATCTTGTGGTAGATTTAAACATCCTCCAAAGTACAAAGCAACCTTCACTTTGCCATTCCATTTTGAGTTTTGTTTGCTCTGTACTATGGAATTTTCCTCCAGGATTTTTCAGTGCTACCAGTTCATTTTCTGCCCATTATCACCAACTAGATTTTATAACCTTTAACCTGAGGTATTTCAGTAGTCTCATAGTTGGTTCCACATGATTTTCTTTCCTATCACAATTCATTCTACCTTTTTACCCAGGAAGTGTATTAAATATCACCATTCACTGTATGTTTTCCTTTCAAATAGCTTGTGTTTTCTGTACTGACCAGGATTGCAAGAATGTACACAAGGCTCTGAGCCACCTAGATCCACTACTAACCTTCTTGTGACCTGTACACCCTTGTCATATTGGCTCTTTATAAAATTCTTCCTTCTTCCCATTATCATAGCTTACTAAGATGTTTATGTTTTTAATCTCCAGTTCTCCTTCGTTCTTCCTTCCACTCTACATATATAGTTTTTTTCAATTTATCCACCTATCTTTTTATTTACTATTTTTTAATTTACTTGACAAACATGTTTTTGAGCATCTTTTGTGTGGTAGGTATAGTTCTATATATTGAAAAAAGAAAAGAATATCAGAACAAAACAAAATCCATGACTTATTGTCGCTTATGTTCTAGACAAGGGGACAAATAATGCTTTAAACAGTCACATATACTGAGGTTTTTCCCTCTGAGGTACACCAAAGTGTGGACCTCTCCCATATGGATCTCATTGAAGTCCAGGCTCTCTTCCAATACTACCTTCTTAGGAATCTCCTTCTATCACTTGACCACACTATGAATTTTGGGGTGCAATAAGAATGAAAACTTCATGTGTATAAGCATTTTTACCAGTTTTCTTTTTAACTCTTATATTTCAAGAACTTTAATAACAGGTTATTATTGATTGTGAATGCTCTATAAATACTAATCAAATTAGCAATTACTAATTTTTTTAAAAAACTCAGTTTTTTTGTTTGTTTCTACCTCATTATTGAGCTACAATGTATTCTGTGTTTATTCATACATTGATTTTTATCATTTTTCCCCGACTGAAATCACCCAAAATTCTACACCTTACTTTTCTGTTGTCACAGTGCTTATCCCAGTATATAGACCTCTTGAATGTTTATTGAATTTTAGTAAGCAGTGTTCATTCAAAGCTGTCTGAATATAATTATTACTGAAATTTTAATATTAGTGAAATGTTCTTGTCATGGTTTAATAGTAGTCTCATTTTGCCACTTGATAATATATTTTTAATAACTCCACTAAATTGCTTCACCTATTTATCGTCTATTCCTATAAAAAAATTGAGTTTTGAGTGAAATGGACCATGTATACTCTGACTTTTTAAAAGTTTTTAATCTTTACAAAATCTAGCATGGTACTTTAAAGGATTTGGAAAAGAATTGCTAATTTTAAAACACTCAACTGACAGCAAAATTATATTGTTTTATTTAAATTTTTGTTATATAAACAAAGTTACTTATAAATTTTCTCACATATATTTTATTTAAAAAATTAATGGAGTTAGCTACCCTATGAAATTGAATAAGAAAAATTGAATTTGAAAAAGCTACATATAATAGTACATAAAAATGTTAATTATACCCAGAATATGTCTGACACTGTTCTTAAGAACAATTCTAAACCATTTCTTGTTTTACAACAATCAGGCAAGTAGGTACTCTAATTATTTGTATTTATAGATGAAAAACTTGAGGCACATTGTTCTATATCAAACAGCTGGTAAATGAAAATTGCTATGATGGAATCCAGGAAATTTGGATCCAGATTTTTCACTTCTAAGAATGTTGTTCTTTTGGTCCTCCAAAATATGTATATACCTATTAAATGAGAAACAGGAATGCTCATGACATTTAGAAAACAAAAAGAGGAGAGACTAATCTCATGTATGACTAAAAATATTAGAAAATTTAATAGGAAAGCATTTTCTGTAACCAATCTCATCACACAAGAATTGATGAACAATATAATTAAGGAGAAGGATTATAAAGAAGAAAATTAGAGGGAAAGTGAAATAAGTATGATATTAATAATTATATTGACATTAATAACTTCAATATGATGCATACAATCCTGGATTTTATCAAAACACAGTGACCAAAGCAGTCTGGTGGTATATTACTGATGGCAGAGAATCTGATACCTTTTTGCTTACTTCTTTTTCTCATATTTGTTCCACTTGAAATACCTATTACTTAATATGTTTGAGACCCACTTCTATTTAAAGATAGTTTAAAAGTTATCTTCAAATAGAGTTATTGTGTTCTCTGAAGGCCAATATTTCTATTATTTAGCAGGTTTTCTTATTAAAGTTCAAAAGCTATCTTTCAAGTTCCACCTGATGTTTATTTGAACCAGCAGATCTCATACTGAAGGAATCTCATCATGTAGATTCTTTTAAAAAATGTGTTTGTGGTAAAGTTCGAGTTTCAGAATATTCAACTACAGCTTAAGAAACTCTAGTGATTTTGACGAAATAGAAATTGTCATCCAAGCATTTCATGAAGCACTTCATTTTAGGCTCTGTAAATGACTCTGTGTTCATTAAAGTTAGTCACATTTTTGTAGAGGCTGTGCTGTCACGAAGAGTCTTTGGAAGCATCTTTTCCTTTTATTTCCTTCAAGAAAGATGTATTAGTTTACAGGAAAATAAAAAAAGAAAGATATGTCATTCCACTTCTAGGAGTCTAATTGGGTGAAATAAAAATAAAACACAAATGTTTTAGGCATGCAGATGTTCAGAATTAACAAATAATTCAAACCAACTAGAGGCTCACACCCAAAAGGAAGGCAGGTGCTATTCATCCACACTATGCAATATTGCACAACCACTTAAACATCCTCACTAAAACACCAATAATATTGAGAGAATTATAACTGAAAATTCTGTCATCAGTAAGATATAATTCTAAAAGTTTGTTCACAGGGAAAAATGGAACAAACAAATATGGATACATTTTATACTTTATATCCGTGTGAAATTTTTGTCTTTTGAGTGAAAAACCAATATATTAAAAAATGTGATAACAGTTTTGCCCATTATAGTTTTGGGGAGAAAACACCTATCATCTTGATAAGTAGATAGGTAGGTTTGTAGATGTTAACATGATTTATTTATTTAAACAGTGCAAATGTTCATTAAGGTACTGTAGAAGAAATTGTTTTCATTTATATTCTTAGCGTTTTCAGACATTTATTATAAAGATAAACATTCTTTCCTGTTATAGATGTTGTTTCCCATTGGTAATGCAAAGATTTTTCTTAGAACTGTTCATATCTGGTGAAAAATCAAGTTAGTGACTAAGAATCTTAATGATGTAAAATGATTAGTGTTCAATGTGCTTCGATGCTAGTTAAATTTTGAAAAGACGTTTCGAATATGGTGTTATGTAGTAAAATAGGAAGTGGAACTCAATTGCTTTAGTAAAGTAAATTGTCATTACTTCTTGCAAAAAAAAAAAGCTCTTCAAATAAGAAGCTCTGTCAGTGGTTTTATTGGGAGCAATACTCTTAGATTTTGTATAAAACTGTCATAATAATTTCCTCATTCTTGTATGATTTAGATAGGGATTCCATTCTATATTATTTTCTTGGAAAACTAAAGATTTTACTCAGCCATCTTTTGATTTCTGTCATCACTGCCTTGACTAATACTTATTTCTTTATAGCATTTTTTTCTTTGCCACTTTTAACATTTCTTTTCATTGCCATGGTGTAAACTTTTACTGATTTGTGCCCAGCCTTGGAATTCCTCCTAGTGATCTTATTTGTGCTTATTTATGCTTCCTAAACCTAGAATTTTATGTCCTTCATCATTCGTGGGACGTTTTATTCTATTTTCACTTTGAATATGTTTCATCTTTCTCAGTGTCAATTTGTGATCCTTATATTAGTTCTAGATGACATATATGCTGTTCTGCAGGTCTCACAAGTTGCCTTTCATAATTCTATTTCTTTATGTTTTGGGGATTAATTCTAAATAATTTCTTCATCTTTATCTTCTAGGCCAGTCAGCTCCAACTTTCTGTTTATACCATCCATTAAATTTTTAATTTCTATGACTTTATGTTTTCATGAATTCTTTATAATTCATGTTTATCAAAGTATAATTGCTTAAATATTTTGTATATGCATATATATTTACATAAAATAAGTTAAAGTGATTTAAAATATATAACTTAATGAAGATAAGATGTGTATGCATCTAATATTAAACTATATATAAAATTCTGTTTCCTAATCTTTGGGGAATGAAAAGAGGTACTTATTATATTTACTTACATATAACATATATATGCATATATAGATACATTCTCTTACATATATGAAACTTCTGTTTACATGGAACCTTACCAATTAAAACTTTTAAAAATATATTTATTTTTTAGTTGTAGTTGGACACAATACCTTTATTTCACTTATTTATTTTTATGTGGTGTTCAGGATCAAACCCATGGTCTCGCATGTGTGAAGCAAGCATTCTACCTCTGAGCCACAATCCCAGTCCCCCAATAAAATCTTTTAATACCAGTGAGATGCCTAGCAAAAGCAAATGCCAATCCTTCCTTGAATATATATGTATATATATAATTTATATATATTTACAACCGTAAAACCACCACCACAATCATTAAGGAGAACATTTGTATCTATTCTTTTTTAATATTATTCCTCTCTCATTTGTTTTGATAATATATTAGTATATTGTTGCTTCAACGTATTTTCATTTGTTATTTTGCATGTTTAAGTCATTTAAACGTATTCATATTATAATGCATACCTTGTAAGTCTATAATCTGAATTCTTGTGGTTTAATTGTATTTCAATTCTGCTTTTTTATTTCTTGTTATGAATTATATTCCTGGTGATGTCTCTCCTTGTGTATATATGGGCAGTGAGTACACATTTTTACACATTTTTATCTGAGACAATTCTATCAACCTTTATTTTGATATTCTTCAAGAGAAAATTGGCATTTGCTTTTGCTTGGTGTCCCACAGATATCAAACACTGCTTAAAACATTTTATTCATGACATCACATGTAAACAGAATTTTCATATATGTAAGATAATTATGTACATATGCTTAAGCATGCCATATGTAAGTAAAACTTAATAGCATGAGTAACTTTCATTACCCACAGATTAAGAATCAGAATTTTTGCATGGCCACTTTTTCCCTACATTTTTGTGCCAGAAAATCTTTTTTCATGAAGAAATCATTCATTTATTTGTATCACCTACATATAGCTACACATTGTGTGTCAGACACAATGCTAAGCCATCACAGGTATGAAAAAAACAGACAAAATCTCCATTGAATTTCTATTGTAGCAGGGACAAGATGACAATTGAAATAAATAAGTAATGCATATGGTATGCTAGATGGAGATAAGTACTATGGAAGAAAAATATTATGGAAAGGGTATAGGAACAGGAATTACACTTTGAAAAGGAGAATCACAGAAAGCTTTTATAACAAGGGAGATCTTTAAAACAGTAGAGGAACTGAACAGTGATGTTATGTGGAAGAACAGTCCAGGTAGAAGGAAGAGTAAACACAGATGCCCTGAAGTTATAGGATACAGATAAGAAAAGGATCTTGAAGAAGTCTTTGAAAATAGAAATAACTTATATTCTACCTGGTGGCTGTACTGTGAGAGATTGGAACTGGTCAAAGATAAAGCAGGAATACCCACCAGGAAGCTCTTGTAGTAGCACAGATAATAAATGGCAGTGGTTTTCATCAGAGAAACAGAAGTGGAGGTGTGGAGAAGGAGGCAGATTCTAGAGGTACAGCCCACAAGATTTGTTTGATGGATTGAATGTGGGCTATTTAAAAATCAAGAATGACTACATTGCTTTTGTTCTGAACAACTGCAAGGGTGGTTTATGACTTATTGGGATAGGAAGAGAATAATATGACCAGGATTTCAAGATGTCAGTATTGGATATGCTAGTTTGAAGATAGCTATAAAACAATTCTTGTGGAGATTTCAAATAGAAAGGCAGTTCAGTAAGCAAAGGAAGGATTGCAGATATAAATTTGGCTGACAACAATATATGGATTTTATTTATAGCTCTGACCCGGTAAGTTTCTCAAAGTAGTTGGTATGAAAAGAGAAAAGATGAATTCTGAAAATTGAGAACTCAGGAGCTCTATGTTTTGAGGTCTGGAAGATGCAGCATAACATAAAAAGCAGATTTAAATTGAGCATCTCATTAATTAGAAGGTAAATAAGATAAATGTATTGTCCCCTAAGATAGGACATTGTTCAAGTGCGCCAAGTGGAAAGCACAGACAGATATGTTGAGGAATACAATTTGACCATAATGGCAATTGAAATTTAGAAATGGGGAAAAGAATAATTGGAGTGGGTTCAGAATAGAATGGGGAAAAAAAGGAAGCGATTATCTTTTTTTTTTTTAAATTAAATAAGAAAAGGAAGCCATAGCTAGAGAGGGGAGTGTGGATAAAAGAGGCTATTTTTCAGATGGTAAAAATAATAACATGTTTACAGAGGGAAACAATAGAAGAGAAAAAAATTGATGATGCAGAAAAAAAGGAGGATGCTGGGGTTTTGTTCTGGAATAGATGAGAAAGGATATGATATAATGTAGCATAGATAGGGGAGCTGGCCTTTGCTAACTTCCCAGAAAGCTTTGGCTTTGAACAGATTATTGTTTTATGGTGTGTGTGTGTGTGTGTGTGTGTGTGTGTGTGTGTGTGTGTGTATGTGTGTGTGTGTGTGTGTGTGTGAAGTAGTCATGGATTGGGTTTTGGTGATGTAGTCTGTGAGACTGTCAGAAAGGGCTGTTTATTTTCACACATTTAATGCATTATCTTTGTTAACACAGTACAAAGGCCTTGCATAATCTTGCCTCTTTCTCTGTGGTCTAGCCACAAGGGCCTTTGAGCTACTATGGGCCTCGTGCTCCCACTCACTACAGGGCACTTGCACATTCTGTCATACCTGTCCCCGGGAGGACTCCCTTTGTGTTTTTATTGAGGCCCTCACAATACTTTCCTCATATGGAATATCTGTTTATTTAGGTGTTCATTTGATTAATGGAAGAAAATGCCATTGGACTTAAATCTCACAAGGTTAAGACCAACTCTTTTAAAATGTATAAAAAAATAATATTTTCTGAGTAGCAATGACATTCACTATTTTTATGGATTGACAAGCTAAATATAAAATTAAACATATTCGTAATCTATAATTATATGATACAAAATAAATAAGAGTGCTTCTCATTACTCAGTTTGGCTGTCTAAATGGCATATGGATTAATATTATGAGCATAATTATAGCATGATGTCTGGATAATATGTGAGTAAGCAAAATGTAGGTTCAATAGTCCAGTAAGTAGTTTTGCATCAGAAGGAGGAGCTCCAGCACCTTTTTCAAAAAGAGCAAAATGGATTCATTTGGTAATTGTGAAGACTTTTGAAACTAAACTTAAATTTAAGAACTTTTAGTATCTTCTATAGCCTGAGACAGCACTGCTTCAGATTTTTATATTTTCACTCTAAAAAATTCACTGATTTCTAAAGATGTGTTTAGTGGAGCATGTTGTTATTGAGGATGAAGGTTGGTCAGAGCTGAGAGAGCACAGGGTTGTAAATCAAATTTAAACAAAATAAATTTTAATCAATGACTTCATGTAGATTAATATGTATGTGTAAGCAGCAAAGCAAGAACTAAGCACCATGACTGACTAATATTTTATCAATATTCAAGTATCAGGAGACTTTCAACACTAATTAAAACCTAGGAGCATAGGCTGTTGCATCAAACAAGAAATCAAATAAATGTTTCAGTTCTCATTCTTGCTTCTCATGTGATTATCAACAGGGTTGTGGGTAATGTAGACCTCAATTTCTTGACTAAAGTATAGAGCCATGGCATTCCTCTGTATGTGTCTACTGTATGACCAGAGTTTATGATTCAAAAATGTAAATTTAAACTATTAGATGCAAAGAAAGAGACTGCTTGCTATACTACTGCCCTATAATTTTTAAACAATTTTCCACCAGTAAATATACAGCTGGAAGCCAATATCAGCATTTGGTTGATGTCTGAAGAATCCCATATCTCTGAGCAGACAAATTTTCCTAAATGTACCTTTCATATAAATACTATTAGTTCATTGTTATAGTGCCAGCACAAAATTAAGTCCTAACAGGTATTTTATTAACACATATTAATTGTACAAATTAATGGGATTTAGGGTGATACTTTCATATAAGTATGATATTTCATGTATGTGCACTGATCAAACCCATTCACCTTTCTTCCACTCTGTCCCCCTTCCAATCCCTAGTAATCACTATTCCTCTTTCAGGCCCACTTTTCAAAAAACTTCCACATGTAAGAAAGAACACATGATACATGTCTTTCTGTGTCTGGATTAAAACACTTAACATGATACTCTCCAGTTCCAACGATTTTGCTAAAAATGACAGGATTTCATTTGTCAATTAAAATGTGAGCACATGATCTGAATAGATACTTCTCAAAAGTTCTCTTTTGAAGAATCTACTTATAAATAAAATCAAGAGAATTAAAGTGTGGCACTGTGTTACATATCACTGAGGATTTAATTCAACACTTAAGACGTTAGCAATAATGGAAGGAGGGAATGAAAATTTGATATTCTCCTACTTACAGCAATAAGGAGTTAATTTAATATTTTAGAGACAATTTAGCATTTTTTTAAAGTGTACTCATTCTGGAAAGTTGACTGTTGTAATGATCCTATGCTGAATCTTTGGCTTCTGTTGAATCAAAGTGAAGAATTCCAGAATCATCAAGGCTAGTGACTTCTTTGTGGAAAATAAGTTAATAAGTTATGAGGAAGAAAAAATGTTAATTATTCAATAAATGCTTTTAATAAAACTGAATAGGACCCATGTCCTATTTTGATGATTATAAACAGGGAACATGCTCTTGACAGATGTGTTCATTAATTTCAGTGTTTCGTCCTTTATTAT
The DNA here is from genome assembly GCF_052094955.1 of Ictidomys tridecemlineatus. NCBI lineage: Eukaryota > Metazoa > Chordata > Mammalia > Rodentia > Sciuridae > Ictidomys > Ictidomys tridecemlineatus. The sequence continues at coordinate 88,540,065 of NC_135484.1, read as the reverse complement.
GGCATCTACCTTTTTTTAATTGAAATGTAATCAAAAGCATTCACTTACAAGTCAATTATCTGGTAGGTTATCTGGTAGTATTTTTCCACATTCATATTTAAATGACTATTATGTGACAAAAATTTCATTTTCCCCTTTGATTAAAATAAAAAATAATGCTTGAAATAGAATGTACTATTATTAGAAAATGAAATAAAATGACCTCATATGAGATGAAATGGATTGATACAAATGAGTATTTGAAATAAATAGCTACATCTGTTGTTCAGACACATGGAGTTTCTAAAATTATCAGTGATTAGAATTATACCTTGTTTTAGGGAAACAATAAACAGCTAAGGTCTTACTATCAAAGCAGATGTAATAAGTGCCATATAAATTTTCACCTTCAAAAAGAATAGTAATAGATGAGATTCATTTTAAGCGAAGCCTAGATTTATTATGAATCACAATGAATCACAGCTATTTCCATAATCAGAGTCAGTTAACAGTCTCCATTAGCAAGTATTATTTTGACATTTTCAGATCTATGATGGTATCAGATCTACAAATGCCTTGCTCTTGCCTGTCACTTGGACAATAAAATGCAGGATATAGAGAGGGGAAAGAAGAGAAATTCAAAGTAAATAAAGGTTCATATTCAGAAGTGAATTCAGATTTATCATCTGATCCAACTGTTCTATAACCTAGATCTCTCAGTTCTAACAAATTCTTTTCTGAAAGCAATATAGAGAACATGAAATTTTGGTCCTGGTTTTCTCATCTACCTACTTCCTTAATTTTAAAAAATGCAGCAATAATGACTTTCAGTTTAAATTGAAATTTAATTTAATACTCATCTATGAGTATTCTACATTACTTTCCTTTGAGATCCAAAGTCCAAAAATAGAGACATAGTGAAATATTTTCTATAATATCATTCAGGATGATATAACACATATCTGGTTTAACAAGGTCAGTTTGCCACCATCCCAATGACATCTCACATTTAAGTATTTTCTTTTTAAATTTTTATTATTAGTTGTTCAAAACATTACATAGCTCTTGACATATCATATTTCATACATTTGATTCAAGTGGGTTATGAACTCCCATTTTTACCCCGTATACAGATTGTAGAATCACATCGGTTACACATCCACATTTTTACATACTGCCATACTAGTGTCTGTAATGTTCTGTTGCCTTTCCTATCCTCTACTATCCCCCCTCCCCATTTAAGTATTTTCAAATGAAAATCATTTTTGATTGGTTAAAAAATAATATAATAAGATCAACTAAGGTTTTGGATTTTAAATTTTAAAATTTGTAGAACTTTTAGCTCTTTTTCTCAACGTTACTAATTCAACAATTAACTTAAGCCATATTTTCATAGTGTCATATTGGTTAAATATATGTGTGTGTGTGTGTGTGTGTGTGTGTGTATAATTTTTTAGTTGTAGTTGGACAATACATTTTATTTATTTATTTTTATGTGGTGCTGAGGAGCAAACCTAGTGCCTCTCATGTGCTAGGCAAGCACTCTACCGCTGAGCCATAACCCCATCCACTTGTTTGTTCTTGAAAAACAGCACAATTATTTCATTTTGCCAGACTTCAGATTGAAATATCCTCTGTTGACCAATTTCCCATACTGATCCATGAACATTTGCCTTCTGTATAACTTCCTATGTGCTATTACCAGCAGAGCACTCAGAAATATGATCAGTTTATAACTAAGACAAGACAGGTTGAGGAGGACTGTTTTAAGAATGTGTTTATTTCAAAGGTTTATGTTTTCAACCAAAATGGCCATCTCTATTCTTTGTAGGAAATATTATATGTATGCAAGTGAAAATCCCAATACCCTAATGTGTCTGGATTGAGTATCATACATGTAATGTTTTATGCTGAATTGTTTCAAGAAAATAATTTTTGTGATTGAATTGTACAAATTTCTCTAAGAATGCAAAAATTATTTTAAGAAGATCATTTTAATGTAGTATATAAAACTAAGCTAAGAAATTGAATGAGTATAGAAGAGCAGGATTTTAAAATATTAAAGTTGATTATAATATTCTTGATACTATAAAGGCCTTTTAGAGTAATAAAGGAACACATTCTATCAAGTCATTTGGTTTGTGGCTTTGGTTAAATATCATTATTGAACTAAATGATATTATATTGTTCATATCATCAAGCAGTTGAAAGAAAAAACATTTCCTTATTATTTTCACTAGATAAGTATTCTTACCTAAAGATCAAAAAGTATTTGAAGTCAGAATCTTTATCTTTCTGTGTTACTGAGATTGACATATTAATTAGCTAAATATAATTTAGCTTATTAAAACAATAAAATTTAATGTTTTGACTATTTATTTAATACAGGAAAATTGCTATTTCTTTAGCAATTATTACTAAAAGCAATTCATAACTTAAAAATGACTTAACCTTGATATTTAAAAAAAAAATAATAGTCATTACTTCCAGAAAATGAAAGCAATATTTTTTCTGAGCTTAGAAAAGAGATTTAAAAAAGAAAGAAAAAATTAATTAATTAATTAGATATAATAACCAAGATTTGAAAATATTTTCCTCTTTTAAAAATTATAATCTATATGGGCAGGGATTTGGTCTGCATTAGTTTTAGTCAGTTTTTTCATTGCTGTAACTAAAAGGTACAAGCACAACAATTGTAGAAGAGGAAAAGTTCATTTGAGGGCTCATGGTTTCAGAGGTCTTAGTCATAGAAGCCTGGTTCCATTCGTGGAGCTCAAGGTGAGGCAGAACATCATGGTGGAAGAGTGTTGTGGAGGGAAGCAGCTAACATCATGGTTGTCAGGAAGGAGAGAGAGAGAGAGAGAGAGAGAGAGAGAGAGAGAGAGAGAGAGAGAGAGAGGAGAGATTCTGCTGACCAGATCTACACAATATATACCATAGCCACACCTTCAATGAACCACTTCTTCCAGCCACACCCCACCTGCCTCCAGTTACCACTCAGTTAATCCCACCAGGGATTAATTCACTATTAGATTAAGCCTATTACCCAATCATTTCTCCTCCAAACCTTGCAATGTCTCACATGTGAGCTTTTGCCACATCTAAAACATAACGGCATTGCTTTCTGTAACATCCCCCTCACCAAGTGCTCCATTTACAAATACAGGCTATTACTAACAATTGTTAAAGGAATGATAATCAAGAAAGTAATTCCTGTTTATGTAAACATAATTTCAATATGAAAAAAAAACACATATACCTAGTTTGATTGTAAACCCTTTTGTATTATTCTGCTTAACATGACTAAGCAAATGTTTCAGTCTGTATAATACCCAAATGTTCAGTCACATTAAGGTTTACAGATTCCCATTGCTTTGCTGCCTTTATTTAAAAATACGTAGAGGTAAAAATACAGACCAAGTAAAGTTGTATGTGGACCAACACAAAGCTAATAAATAACTATACAAGAATAATGACTCAAGTTCCATGTTCTCCAGAGTATAGAATAATATTATTTTGATCTGGAAGAAATAGGACATTATGAAAATAATAATGGCACAGTGCTTAGGAGTTTGTGGTGTATATATAATTTGCTTTTGAAAAGCTCTACCCTGTAAGTGGTTTTAGACAATAAAATGGTTCTCTTTTGTGACTAGTTGAGCTGAATTCAAAGCTATAGAATAAAACAACTTAAATAACCACTTTGTGTGAAGGACCAGAAACCTAGAAGATTGCAGCCAAGTTGAAATTCTTCAGGAGATTACTTCAACAGTTTCCCCACCCTTAAAATTCTGAGTTAGGCTTGCTGAATTTATTCATGGATACTCCATCTGTTCAATGCAGAGGCAGCTGAAAAGAATGTATTTACTGGTGGCCATGAAAAGAATATATTTACTGGTGGCCACTAACTCCAATCTGTGAGTCACTAAAGTAAGAGAGTTAAGTACTAAGATCTTGCCTAGATTCAGCAGGCTATGTAAATACTGTTTACAAGATGAGATTCAAGATTTTACTTTGAAGAATCTGGATCAGACTCCAAGCCTATTAAGTTTTGGACAAATTAGGCATAAATAATATTTTTTTCAACCTTAAAGTCACTAGTGAGTCAAACTGAAGATATAGGAGTTGAGAAAACCAATGTCTGGATCATTTAAACAAATAACCTCATCAATAAGTGGGTATATTAACTGAACAGACACTTCTCATGAGAAGAACAAATGGGAATAGATTATATTAAAAATGTTCAAAATATTTAGCTATCAGGGAAATATAAATAAAAATTACATTGATATGTCATCTCATTCTAGTCAGATGGCAATAGTCAAGAACAGAAATAAATGGCTGGAAATGTAGCCAGACACAGAGTACTTACTTGCCTAGCATATATGAGGCCCTGGGTTTAATCCCCAGCACCACAGGAAAAAAAGAATGTTTACAAAGAATAGAAATAGCAATAAAAACTGGTAGGGAGAAAGAAACCCTTTTATACTCTTGGTGGAAATTTAAATTAGTGTAGATATTATGGAAACCAGCTTGAGTTTGTCTCAAAAAACTAAAAATAGAAGCACCATATGATTCAGCTATACCATTCCTCAACCTATATCCAAAAGAATTAAAGTCAGCATGCTACAGAGATACCATTTTCCAATATTTATGACAGCACAATACACAATAATGAAGTTATGAAATGAGTCTAGGGGTCCATCAACAAATAAAATGATAAAATGTGGTACGTATATACAATGGAGTGTTTATTCAGTCATAAAGAAGAATACAATCATGTTATTTGCAGGCAAATAATTGAAGGAACTGTAGATCTTCCTGTTAAGTGAAAGAAACTGGACTCAGAAAGACTATTAACATATACATCATATAATCTCTGCCCTTGAAATATTTGATGTACCCCTCTTCAGGAGAATTTTAAGAGAAAGTTCAAAAAGTTTTGTCAGTCTCCAAGCATTTTAAACTCTGCTTTTATACAGTGGTCCTTCAAGATAAGATATTTGTCATTAGATCTGCTAAAATGAGGAAACAGTTTTTAAAATATTTTCCACATTGCTTTCTGGTGGGGAGGGCTTGTTCAGTCTCACAGGGACTAGGCAATATGGTCATTGTGGATCAGTAAAATTTTTCTGAGTCAGCTTGAATTTATCTTGTGAAGTGGCTTAACTCTGTCTCTCTGTAGAGTTCATGGTTAGACAAAATACCTACGTATGATGTGCTATGTTTCCTTGTTCTCTTTTATAATAAGTAATTGCATGATTTTTCAGTGATGTATTTTTTCAATTATGTGAGAAAAAAATTCCTCCTAAATACAAATGCAAATGAAATAGAAATGTTATTAAGGAACCAATTATACCCCAAACTCACATAGACATGATATATGATCCCATTATTTTTTGATTTTTCATTTGTATCTAGGTCCTAGCTCAAATTTTATTTTCTGAGCTTGTCTTTGTGGTCCCATGCATGTGTTTTTAGATTTTAAATTTTTATTAGCTATTGTTTAGAGAGGTCACAACTTCTCTTGTATTAGAAGTTTACAATTTCTTGAATTTCAAGGATTCTCTTCATAGTTTTTGTCGCCTTTATATGAAAATTTTTCTGCTATAGATTCTCTGTCCACCTTTAAATTTACCTATTTTTTTTCCTTGGGGATTTCTTTTGTTTTGATTTTGGTTAAAAGTAGTTTTCTTCTTGAACATTACTTGCTTTTTAAATTTTTATTTGTTTTAATTAATTATACATGACAGAATGCATTTATACACTTTGATATACATAGCTGGAGTATAATTTCTCATTTTTCTGATTATACATGTTGTATAATCACATCAGTCATGCAGTCATATATATATGACATACATACACACACACACACACACACACACATAAGGTAATAATGTCTATTTCATTCTACTATTCTTCCTATTCACATATTCCCTCCCCTCCCTTCCCTTCATTCCCCTCTACCTAATCTAAGGTAACCCTATTCTTCACTAGTGCTCCCTCTTATTTCAAATTAATATCTGTATATCAGAGAAAACATTCAGCCTTTAGTTTCTTGGGATTGGTTTATTTCACTTGGCATGGTACTCTCCAACTCCATCCATTTACCAGCATCATGTTTTATTAACTTTTTTTTTGTGTTGACCCAGCACTTCTTTAGGAACAAAGTGGAAATGTTAGCTGGTGGGTTATTAGCTAGTTGATGCTGGTTTGTTTTTTTCCCCCAACATGCATGAGACCAAGTGTCTCTTACTGCTGTTAGTGTATAGGCAAGAAACAAAACTAGGTAAGAAACAACATTATTTTGAGCAGAGGGATAGACAACACAGCACTTCATACCTGAGTTTATGCTATTTTGGTACCTAACCAGCTTTATACTTTGCAATGATGTTTTGTATATCATGATTCCTGGATCTTGAACTTTAATTTTCTTTAATATCAAAAACACAGCTGCAGTCACTTTTGCTCTTCCATGTGACAAATAAAGTTGTGTTAGAAATGCCATGAATCTATTTTCCCTGGTCCCATCTTCCCTGCCACTCCTTGATAATAGGCTCTGGGATCTTGTGAACACCTGTCCATGCACTTAGATCTTACCTTTCTAGGCAAGGAACATGGGTTTGTCCCTGATGGATGGATATATGCTGCCTAAAAGCTGCACTGGAATGGGTTCACTTTATATCTTCCCTGGACCAAGTTCAGTGATCGCTGCCTTTGGAAGCCTGTCTGCCTTGATCACAGTTCACAGTTGTGACCATTTTCAATTTCACCCAGGATGGGATTTTCTTTACTATATTTCTTCTTCTTGATTAGTTTCAGAGAGAAGAAACAGACATAGAAAAATCTTACTTTGACATCTTTAAAAGAAAGGTTCAGATTATATCTCAATATGGTCAGTGTCCTTTGAAATTCTGTGAGTCACCTACTGCTGATACTGATAGATGTTTAATCTACTATAGAAAAATGATATTTCTTGTTTACTATAGAGAACAATCATGCATGATTTCTTACTTCACCTCCATATACCTAGTTTTAAGTGTCAAAGATGTGTGTCATGATGGTAGAATGAAGCTATATATGAAAAAGTGAAGCTTGTGCCTTCAAAAGGAAATTTCATTTGATTTTTAATTTAAGGTATTAAAAATCCTTACATTTTCAAAGCATAAACCTCCATTTCAAGGATCATAATTTAGAGAAATTGAAAACTTTTTAACTTTCCCCTTCTGCAACTTGCCAGCAGTCTAATCACTGACCCTCTCTGTGGCTAACTTATTCAAACCCTTTGATAAGAAGATATACATTATTTCATGCCTTTATATTCATATATACAATTATACACATCAAAAAACATGCAATTATACACATCATAAAACAACAAAAGAGCTTTTCTCTGTAGTTAACTTTCTGGTTCTTAGCCTTCCCTGAGGTACTGCTCCTTTTGATACTTACTATGCCATGAGATATCTGGGAATTTAAAAATAAAGACAAATGCTAATAACTCAAACTAGAAAGATTAGAACAAAAGTATGAACAGTCAGCCATAGGTGATATGTTCTTACTTTACAACCAACTTTTATACTGTCAAATTTACTTTACCTTTATCAAGCTATAACTATAATTTTTTGTACAACTATTTAAATATCCTTATAGATAATATGGGAAAATTAATCTCTAAATTGTATGATATGAACTAGAAAAAATGTGAAAATTTCTATAAAGTACATATATTTTAAAGAACAAGAAAAAAGGGTTATTAATTTTAAAAGTTTCATTTGCTCTTTTGGAGGACTTTAAAATAAAAACTGAGTCATATCATTCAGGTATCATTTATGGCCCTAGCTAAAGAAATGGATATGCGTTTAAAGATGGCCTTTTGAAGCTGGGATGATGGTCTTTCTCATTTGAAAAATTGGTTTGGTGACCCTGATCTTTACTGTGTGGCTTCTGAAGGCCAAGCTTCATGTTCAGTGGATTTATCAGTTAGATCACCTAGGTACCTGGAACCCCACTCCCTCTTTTCAAGCCAAATGCTGCTGTCCAAGGATTTAATCAGGTTTAAAATCCATTTGCTGAGGCAACTACAAAACCTTATCTCAGACTAAGCTGTGTGGGAGCCCATTGAAGTTAATTTCCAAGACTTTTTGGAAGATCCTTGACTTCATTCTGGATCTTGAATTTTCAAAACTTAGGTTCTTGCTTTTTATGAGAAAAATATAATTCCAGGGGAAAAAAAAAACAGTATTCAGGAAAAAAAAAAGTGTACATGGAAATGCCTGCCTGCAAAAATGGCAGGTGCAATATGCCAAGAATTTTGCAGACTGCTACCAGGATACCAGAATTTGGCTTCTGACTCCATTGCTCTCGGACTATTCCCTGAAGACCTTAAAAGAGCTTACTACAGGGATACTGCCACATCGATGTTCATAGCGGCACAATTCACAATTGCTAGACTGTGGAACCAACCCAGATGCCCTTCAATAGATGAATGGATAAAAAAAAAATGTGGCATTTATACACCATGGAATATTACGCAGCACTAAAAAATGACAAAATCATGGATTTTGCAGGGAAATGGATGGCACTAGAGCAGATTATGCTTAGTGAAGCTAGCCAATCCCTAAAAAACAAATACCAAATGTCTTCTTTGATATAATGAGAATAACCAGGATCAGAGCAGGGAGGAAGAGCAGGAAGGAAAGATCAACATTAAACAGATACAATAGGTGGGAGGGAAAGGGAGAGAAAAGGGAAATTGCATGGTAATGGAGGGAGATGCTCATTGTTATACTAAATCACACATAAGAGGTTGCGAGGGGAATGGGTAAATAAACAAGGAGAGAAGTGAAATACAGTAGATGGGGTAGAGAGAAGATGGGAGGGGAGGGGAGGGGGGATAGTAGAGGATAGGAAAGGGAGCAGAATACAACAGTTACTAATAGGGCATTATGTAAAAATGTGGATATGTAACAGATGTGATTCTGCAATCTGTATTTGGGGTAAAAATGGGAGTTCATAACCAACTAGAATCTAATGTATGAAACATGATATGTCAAAAGCTTTGTAATGTTTTGAACAACCAATAAAAAAAAATACATAAAAAAATGAAAAAAAAAAAAAGAAAAGGCTGAACAGAACCTCCTGTGATCCCAAAGCTCCTTTCCCAGCACCTCTTCAGAATGGAGGCACAGACATTAACAGACCAAAAGCACACCCTAAACTCTTTGGATGACCTGCTGTAACTTCTTCCTCCAGAACTCATCTACTTACAGAAAAAGTTGGAGGAAAAGAGCTCCTGGGACACAGACAGCATATGCAACAATTTACCTCATGCTTTTCTCACTCTTAGCACAGATTAAAGGAAATAACAAGATGACAACATCAAACATCTCTTACTAAACTTAACTGAATTCACTTCACTCCCCATTTTCTTATTCCACAATTGCATCCTTTTCTAAATACTAATAATTTAGATAGGATATCAGGGCAAGTAATAACATAATCTTGTTACTTGTTAAACTTTTAGGAAAAATTCAACTGCTGTAACAGAACCAGATGAAAAAAAAAATTTTAAAAAGCATTGGTTTCAGTAGGAATTAGGAGCCTAAGTTTAGAGTTCTGGATCTGTTATTTCTCAGTTTGGTTTATAAAATTGTGTTGCCTTTCAAGGCCTGATATGGTGCCTGCAAAGTGGCCATGGTATTTCCACTAACTTAAAGGGTTATTTTAAACATTGTTTCATGTGCCTGTTTGAATTAATTCCCAACCCCTGCTTCATTGCAAAATCTTTTTCAAGTGGTCTACAAGAAAGAACACATAGCATATAAACAAATAATTAAAATTAAATTAAGGCAGACTAAACTTAAAGTGTAACCAAATTGGCTCTTATTTCCTAGAAGTGAACTCAAAAGAGATAAACTGGTTACAAGGTGTGAGAGATACACATTCATTTGGGCTCTCTCTCTCTCTCTCTCTCTCTCTCTCTCTCTCTCTCTCTCTCTCACACACACACACACACACACACACACACACACACACACACACATGATATTCTACTCACTAGTCATCAAAGGAGTGGTCCAAATTTAGAAATAATGATGTAGAAATGCAGGTACCTTTCTGTCATTATCTCTTAGGAAATTTAAAATCATCTAGTTACTTACATGAGTCAGGTGAAATTGTATTCTTCTATCATCTTTCTGCTTCAGTATTGTAACATATTGTAATCAAAGCTTATTTGAAACTAGCAAGTTTAAAATGTGGCTACTCATATGATGGTTTGGTTATATAGAATGTGAAAAAGCAGCACAACTCCCCAGGGTTCATTTTGCCATTTCTATTTGAACAGTATTTACTCTCCTGGGACAGTTTATTTTTTTCTTTTTCTTTTTTTTTTTTCATTCGCCTAAGTACCCAGGAATAAAACTTTTTGATGAATAATCATTTATATGGATGTCATATAAATGACCTTCTGGCTGAAGTTCTAAACTTCTGTTGGTAGCATGGAATCTCTCCGTTACTGATCTTATGGTTCTGCTCCTGAAAGGCTCCTGTGAGATCAAGTGAAATCAAAAGGAATAGTGACATAGAAAAGGGGAGTCCAGGAATGAGTAGAGGATTACATTGGAAAGAAAGAATGAGAGAAGAAGAAAGGAAGGAAGAAAGAAAGGAAAAAAGAAAGAAAGAAAGAAGAAAGAAAGAAAGAAAGAAAGAAAGAGTAAAAGTGACTGTATTTTTTTTTTTTTTGAGAAAAAGGAAAAAGAAGGTTTATTGCTTTGCTAGCAAAGGATAAAACCAGGGGACTTCTGTCCCAGAATCTGTGATCCTCAAAGTTATTGTATTAATAAAGTAAAAATTTAAGAATTTGTGTCAAATGAGAGATTCAGTCCAAAAAACAAAAAAACATAAAATGATTTCAAAAAATCTGAGAGATTTAAATGGAGAGCTAATATTTATTAAATATATTATAAAACGAAATAGGCAGTCATTAAACAAAATTGAAAACTGTTTATAAATTTAAAACATTAAAAAATAAGAAATAGGGACTGTTAAAAAATAAAATGAAAAAAAGCTATAAAGAGAAGAACAAAAGCGCAGATCCTTCCTACCAGGTAGTCAATCCAAGGCTCTACGTGTTGCTAAATAATATACATAAAACACTTTATTTTCCTGGAAATAGCAACAATAATAACATCTCATTGAAAAGTGGAACAGAAATGCTAATCTTCATTCTCTTTTTTTCTTTGGTACTGGGGATTGAACCCAGGGGTACTTAACCATTGAGCCGCATCCCAGTTCTTTTTATATTTTTTAAATTTAGAGACAGGGTCTCACTATGTTGCTTAGGACCTCACTAAGTTGCTGAAACTGGCTTTGAACTTGCAACCCTCCTGCCTCAGCCTCCTGAACTTCTGGGATTACAGGTGTGTGCCACCATGCCCGGCCTAATCTTCATTCTCAAGAAATTGTTAAGAGCGGTAGAAATCAAGCTTTGAATCTTTTCCCTTTAAAATAGCTTTTTATGAAAAGATCTAGATCCTTGAAAGTAAAACATCACAAAAACCACACAGTGGATAATCTTTTGCACTGATCTAAGTAAGCTGCTATCAAGTGTTCTATTTAGAGTTTTCAAGAGTCTTTTCTTTCTCAGACTCACATGTTCCCCACCATGTTTTACATAGTACTATTAAATATGTTTAGGTTTTCTATGTGGTTCATGAAGTCACAAAACAACAGGTCAAAGTAAAGTTCTGAGGACCCAGAAAATGCAAACAGCTTTTTGTTTGTTTCTTTTGCCAAATTTTGTTTCATCTTAAAAGTTGTCATTCTTTCAATGATCAATCCCATCAAAATTGAATAATGCATAAAAGTCATCTCATATATACTAAGAAATCTTCCTGAAGTGGTATTAACATTTCGTGAATTTTCCATTTATTTTTGAACATTGACAGTTCAAAGACAGACTTGATTTTTTTATGTTTCTTCCCAGTTAAGAAAAAGGCCATGCCCTAACATTTGTTAGAATATAAAAGGGGAAAACACGAAACTTTTCTCTGCAAAGTTGAATCATTTTTTTTAAACAAGTGAAATGCTCACTTAGAAGATGACTAATATATTTGAGTTGTTTATCAGGAAGGTTTTGAAAAGAAATAATATTTGCTTTGAGCTTTATGTGAGAAATGGTTCTTGGATTATATAACAGAGTTTTGAGAAAACATTAATGTCCTTAAATTAAAAATTGCCCCCGTGGAAATATTCATAGATATATTTTTAAAATATCTCTTTTTAAAACCTGTTTGGAGGTGTTAGATAGTCTAAGGAATGCAGAGGCTATCATCTAATTCACACATTTAAGTTGAATTCAGACTTACAATTTTTTTAAAAATCACTTCAGCAACTTCTTATATAGGAGAGGAAATATCAAGAGATAAATAGACAAGATTCATACACATCAGTGTTAAATATTCAAATTATCCAGATCCAACTTGTGAAGCATCTTCAGTTAGGATTCAACTACTAAACATTGAAATGTTATGCCTTTTCACACATCTACTTCTGGTTTGTTTGTTGGTTGGTTAGTACCAAGGATTGAACCTAGGGTGCTTAACCACTGAGCCAGATTCCCAGCCCTTTTTATATTTTTTTTTTTTTGAGACAGGATCTCACTAAGTTGCTAAGCGCTTCGCTAAGTTGCTGAGGCTGGCTTTGAACTTGCAATCCTCTTACCTCTGCTTCCTGAATCACTAGGATTACAGGCATGCACTGTCACGCCTGGCTGCCTCCAGATTTTAAAGAAAATGTATTTCATTGTTTTAAGGAGACAAATAATACTGAAGATTAAAGATGAAAAATTCACATTCTACCATTCTGAAGCTGCCCTTTTCAATATTGGCTGAAACCACCTCTGCATCTCTCAACACAGCATCATTCTGTGCAAAAATACGTATAGAAACTTGGATACATGAATGGATGGATGGACAAATAATTTAAAAATTTATTTTATAGGAATCATAGTATAGATGTCATTTTAAATAAAACTTTAAATTCACTTGACTTTTCATAAAAGAAAGAGGAATTGATAAAGTTAAATACAGAGTGAGAGAGAGGAAATGGGAAGAAGCCAACCAGATAAGGAGATAGAGACAAGTACATGAGAGGACAGGGAGGAGATTGTAACAATCTTTGTAAGGTAAAGTCATTTTTAAACAGCCAACTTTGATTTTATCTCTAGTGTCTCCATGTAGAAAATATGAATGTATTATTGCTCATATACCTCATTTGAATAACATTAATATTTTCATATTGTATATATGTATAACATCTAAGTTTCATTCTGTAACTTCAGGTGGAAGTTTTATTAACACTTTTGTATTTGACTAGATTCAATGTGCCTCATGGATTATGGACTCCTCAGCATTTATTTCAATTTTTTAATGTTTTCATTAATGCATTATGGTTATCCTAATATTAGGGTACACTTTGACATAAACATACATGCATGGAATTTAATTTGCTCCACTCAGTCTCCGATACTTTGCTCCTCTCTTCCCATCTTCCCGTTTTCTCTTTATCTTTTGATCAGGTATTTCAGAGTCAAGTTTAAAAAAAAAAAACTCAAAAAAAACTCCCTAAAATTGTATTGTCTTATTTGTTCTTGTTTGAGAAAACCTGCTATTGTCTTCATACATAATGTTTGAAATGGCTACAAAATTCTTGGGGTACACTTGTATTTCCTCAGAACATGCAAACACTATTTCATTGCCTCTTGCATTGAACGTTAGAAATGACCGCATCTAGCTTCATGATCTCCCTCTTACTGGGTGACTTTTTGGCAGGGGGTTGGTGCTTGGGGTGGTGGAGGATGGTGGATGTGTATATTCACTTGGTTGACCAGAACATGTCTGGGCATTGACTCTTCCATATCAAATTTGCTTGAAATACAGCCTGTTCTTTTAATGTTCATATTCAGGTTTTTTTTTTAATTTGGAGGAAATATACTACGGATTTAAAATACATTTTCTTTTGCATTTGTTGGGTCGCTAATACATGGATGTGAATTTTCTTAATACTGGGTTCCCTTTGTCCCACTTTTCCACTTGTTTTTCTTTAATTCTGTTAATCATTTTAGCTTTCAGAAAACCAGAATTCACTATGTAACCCTCAACATTTTCCTCCATATAACTTATTTGATTTTAAGACAAGTCAATTTTGTATCTATTCCTAAATTGTGTATTGTTATATAATTGTGCAATTTTGATCCTCAGTTTGTGGTCTCATGTCTTTAACAGCTATTTTAATTTCACCTCATCTTTGAGTTCCTTTTACACAATTAATATTCTCAAAATATTATAACATGAAGTAATTCTAAGGAATTCCATTTTGTTGTATGAGCTATTTTTCTTCTGTGTTAGATGTTTGGTAATTCTTTCTTTCTTTGTCTATGTTAGGAGCTCTAGAGAGAAGTTCTGTCCTCATAAACATGGGAGACCACATTTGCTTTCTTAAACCCTATATCTGAGATCAGATTGTTTTTCTTTCAAAGTTGAACTTTGAGCTACATACATATTATCTGTTTCTGTCTCTGTCTTGCTAGTTTTTAAAGATGATTGTATGTCGTTAGCATATTTCCTTTCCTGGATATTGTTGGTAGTGTTTTCCGTTTAGATAACCATTGGTTGCTCATTTTATTTAGTACCAGTGAAGAAAATTCTAGTACTATGAACATATTTTAGCCATCCAACCCAGAAATCCCTCATCCCTTTGCACATACATTGTCAAATGATTTTCCAAACACCATGTATATATAGATGTATGTATATGTGTATGTGTGTGTAAATGTATATATAGATATGTATACATATATGTATAGATAGAAAGATTGTGTGTGGGTGTGTGTGGGTGTGAGTGTGTTAGTGGGGATTGAACTCATGGCCTTGCACATGCTTGGCAAGCATTGTACCACTGAGCTATATCCCCAATCTGTTTGAAAATGATATTTTATTTTGAAACAGGATCTCCATAAGTTGACCAGCCTGACCTTGAATTTGCAATCTTTCTGCTTCCACCTCCCAAGGAGCTAGCATTAGGCATGCACCATGCCTGGCTCTCAAATACCACATATAATTTTCAATGACTATTATAGTTCTGGGACAATCATGCTCTCTGATTTGTAGCATTAAAAAAATCTTCCATTTTTAAAATGTCTCCCATTGTTGCAGGACAGTGTTTAAATATTTACCTGGACTTTTATTTTTGTTTCTTCTCATTATTTAAAGCAGTTCAAATTACTTTTGGAATGTCTCACCAGAATAAATAGAAGTTGCTTTAAACATATACATTTCACAAAGACAATTTTTCCTATTTCTGTTGTTACTGACTGATAAAAGCTATATGTTTGCATTGTGCCACAAGACAAGTATTCTTTCTTTTATAGCCCAGACCCAGCCTGTATTTAAAATCTCTTCATGTATTATTCATTTCAACATTAGTTATTATAATTTATTGCTGTAGAGCTTTAAGTACTTGCTTTAATACAGTGGTTACTATGCCACCTCCATAATAAATTGACAATTTATATTTTATTTTTAAAATTAGAGATTAAAAATTACATATTAAATACTACTTACAACTGTGTCCCAATCATAAGTACTCAGATATATGTAGTTATTTCCTTGGAGCCTTGAAAACTGTAAAAAAACAGAACAAAAAAAAAACATATTTGTTCTTTCTTTCTTTTATTATTCTTAACTAGTAAGGGTTCCACATAAAAGCATTTTTGCAAAAAGGCTTGGGAGTATATAAATAACTAAATTAGCCTATATTGAATACCCTTAACATAATATAGAAAAATAAATGAATTATAGTAATGGATCTGTGATAAAATGCTCAAATTATTTTATGTAATTAGTAGAAAGCTATATTTTAATACACTCAATAACCATTTTGTCTTTAAAGACTCTAGACTTTTTTCCTATTGTCAAAATCTCAGAGATGCAATCTAAAAAGGTAAATAAGTGCATTTTAGCTTCACTAAACATTTTGATATAAAATTTTAACAATCTTCATTTCAAGATTCAAGCAGACACCATCAATGACACCTTTCTAATATTATGCCTCTGTTGAAAAAGCTACATAATATTCTATTCTGTTTTATAAGTTAAGAACATCATCTTTTCTTAAAAAAAAAGAAGAAGAAGAAGAAGAAGAAGAACTGTAGCCTTCAGTGCTGTACAATGTTAGCAGTGCAGGCTGCCAAAGAGTAGACCACTAATTTAAATGAAGTAAATTAATACTGTTCTTGTCCCACATTAATTTTGTTAGGAATTTGTCTCAAGAAGGAAATGTTGGCTCCTCGTGTAGAATGATAAGTTACTTCTTTAGATTCAGTGTCTGAAAAGCCTGGAATGGGATGCACCATCATCATTTTTAGGAGCTGTGGGTACTATCTTCACCCAAGACTCATCAAGTTGACCAAGTTTGGCATTTAATTAATCCCATTCCTGAAATCACATACTGAATATATGTATATATTCTAGAGTCCAGTCATTACTATGATTTGTTTTTTTATTCATAGGTTAATATTTAATGTTTTGTGCAATCATGATAGACCAAAGCAGAACAAATTATGATATACATTTGTGCAATAACATCTGACAGAAATTGCCCAGAGTAAATATGACAAAAAATGCCTTTGGGGAAGAAAGCAATTATCTTATGTTATAATTGAGTGTAGATTTCATAACCTGTATCATTTGTAAAAGATTTTAAAACATGAAATTTAATAACCATAAGTTTAAAATAAATGAATGCTTTCATTCTTTTTTGGTGAAACATTTAATAATGTTTTTCATTCTGTAGTGATTCCTATCTTTCTAAATAAAATTTAAAAAATGTTTTATTAGAGGAAAATATATGAAATCCAAAATGCTATTACACAGAGGGGGAAATGTGGATAATGAGAAAACCAATTAAAATCTCAAAGAGTTCTTAATATTTTGATTAAAAATGTAATTGTAGAGGACACTCTATCATATATTGTTTTTTGAGTGGTACAGCACTCCTATTTGCCCAGCCTGGTAATATTCTTAGTGTCTGTCAACTTGGAAATTTATGTATTTCAAATATCTGTTTAACAACACCTATGGAATTTCTAACATGAACTTGAAAAAAAATTAAAATGACGTGAGAAGGATTGAAATTGCACATTGAACAAACTTTTTCCAATTTATTAGAAAGTGCACTTAAACATGATTAAGAGTAAATAGATAACAATATATGGTTATGATGTTTACTTCCAATCTCTCTGTACCAAGAAAGCACTAACATGTGAATTTTCTTTGACTCAGTCCTGTCTTTTATTAATTATCTTAATTATTAATTCTACACTGTCTACCCATTTCTTGCTGTGATTGTTTTGTAATGATCTTTATAAGGATGGCTAATTTCTCCTAACAAGACATCTTCTAGAGACATTCTATCTTTGGTTGATCAAAAAGTGTGTGCAGAGGCTTCATCAACTGTCTGTATTATTTGCTGCTTTCTTCTGTTGGGTGATCTGCAGACCTCTCAACATGGTTTGGAATTATTTTCTGGAATTATTTTCTCACTATTTAGTTTGTATATTTGTAGATTCAAAGCTGAGCTTCTGGAGCAGGGGATCAGTCTGTAAGAACAGCCCTTATCTTAGTGAAAAGTTTGGCTAAGGAGAAAAAAAAAAAATGCCTTGCCTATGCTAACATTTTGGAGACTTAGAGTCTGAATTGCAAGATCTTCTCCACTGCGTATTTCCTTCAACTCCAAAGCTAGGATACTCCATTCTAACTGGGTTTTATTGCTTTGCCTTTATGACTTTATACTTGACTCCTCTCTTCTCCTCAGAGCTGCATACTTCAGGGTCTTTGTCTTCCTCTCTTCTTGGAGGCAGTGACTTGTTTTGATGGAGGAAATCACTGAGCAGGGCTTCACCTCACTGCTTCACCCTGCCCCAGGAACTCCTTTCATGTACTCTGCTCCTACATGCAGCTTCTCAAATGTGTTTATCTCTGCCTACAGAGCTAGGCCCAGATAGGACAGTTTTGTCAGGAAAGAAACTACTTAGAAGTTTATTTTTACATAAAGGAGCTTCCTCTCTGCCCCTAGCATTTTGCTGTATGTTGCATTAGCTAATAGTCCTTTTGTGAAAGCTTAAGTATTCTGTTTTACTCTTTGATGCCTGCATTAGTAGACACAAACTCTAAATGTCTTTTAATATCTGTGTCCATATGATTGTGTACCAGGCTTTTTTTTTTCTTGAAAGCCAACAGCAAATTTATTCTTTGAGACATAAAGTATGGATTTGATTTCTCCTTGAGAAATTCAATCCTTCTCAGAATTTAAGTATCAACTCTTATAAAAGTAGCACATTAGGAAAAAAGACAGAAGGAAATGATAAAAAATGTATACGAACTGGAGGTATCATTGCAATTTATTTACTTATTTACCTAATTTTTTAATTTATTTTCGGTACTGGGGATTGAGCTCAAGGGCACTCAACCTCTGAGCCACATACCTAGCCTTATTTTTCATTCTTTAAATTTTGTTATATATGATAGAAGAATGCATTATAATTCATATTACACATATAGAACACAATTTTCCATATCTCTGATTGTACAAAATGTAGAGTCACACCATTTGTGTTTTCATACATGTACTTAGGGTAATGATATCCATCTCAGTCCAGTTTTTCCTACCCCCATGCCTCCACCTTTCTCCTCCCTTCCCATTTTCTCTTTGCCCTATCTAGAGATCATCTAATCCTTCCATGCCCTCCCCACATTATGAATCAGCAGCCTGAAATCAGAGAAAACATTTGGCATTTAGTTTGGGGGATTGGCCTAACTTAACTTAGCATTATATTCTCCAGGTCCATCCATTTACCTGCAAATGCCATGATTTTATTCTCTTTTAATGTTCAATGATATTACATTGTGTACATTTTCTTTATTCATTCATCTACTGAAGGGCATCTAGGTTGGTTCCACAGTTTAGGTATTGTGAATTTTGCTGCTATAAACATTGATGTGGCTGTGTCCCTATATTATGCTGTTTTAAGTCTTTTGGGTATAGACCGAGGAGTGAGATAGCTGGGTCAAATGGTGGTTCCATTCTCCATACTGCTTTCTAGATTGGCTGCACCAATTTGCAGTTCCACCAGCAATGTATGTGTGTGCCTTTTCCCCCACATCCTTTGCAACATTTATTGTTTGTATTCTTGATAGCTGCCATTCTGACTGGAGTGAGATGAATCTTAGAATGGTTTTGATTTACATTTCTCTAATTGCTAGAGATGTTGACCATTTTTTTCATATATTTGTTGATTGATTGTATATCTTCTTCTAAGAAGTTTCTGTTCAGTTCCTTGGTCCATTTATTAATTGGGTTATTTGTTTATTTTTTAATGTTCAAACTCTCTAGTTTTAAATACTGGTAAATACAGTCCCAAGATTTTTAGTCATCAAATAGGCCCATGTCTTCCATCCTTATGACAGTCTACCAGAGCTGGAGCATTGTGATTCATAAAATTAATTTCAACACTTTAAAGAAAAAATAATAACAGTTATAATTTCTATATACAAATCTTTATATTATAATATTATTAGTGATTTCTTAAATGAAAACTACTAAAATGGATATCCTCTTTAAAATAATCATTATTCAATTAGCAACAATATTAGACAAAATAATTTTGTAAAAGCATGTTAGATAATAACAAACTTTACTCTGCAGAGTATAATAGCAAAATGTTAATATAGTCACCTGTGAGCTATAGTTAAATATGTCAAGAAGCACAACTGTTTACAGCTATTATTTTAGATTGTAGAACGACACATTTTTAATTTTCAGTACAAAATGAAACTTTACAAGATGAAAAATAAGGTAAAATCTGTACATATTACCAAAAAATTTAAGGGAGAAGGTATTGGAATTTATTGATTAGCTACCATAGACTTATGATTCTCAAACTTTGGGGGCTCAAAAATTATTGAGGTTCTCAATGTTTGTTTATTTGGGTCATATATATCAATAGAAATAAAACAGAAAAATTAAGAGGACTGGGGTTATAGCTCAGTGATAGAGTACTTGCCTAGCATGTGCCATGTCTTGGGTTCAGTCCCCAGCACAGAGAAAGAAAGAAGTGTTAATTCATTAAGAAATAAAAATAGTAAATGCCTGACATAACAACAATGAAATCTGAAAGATTTTATTATTTTATTTTATTTAAATATACAGAACTATAACTGTGAAGATAGTTTTAAAAAATAAACAAGAGGAGAGTGTCACTATTTTATATTTTGCACTTTTCTTTTATATCTAGGTATATGAGAGACAAACGGATTTCTATATCTGCTTCTTCATTCAGTATGTTGTGATACATATTATGCTCATGTATAAGAAGAAAATCAAGCTTCATATGATAAGTAGTTTCAAAGGAAGAGTCTTTATTATTCTTTTACAAACTACTGTCAATATTATTTAGTGCTACCTGAAATTGAACAAATGGTTGTTTCTGAGAAGCTAGTTATATGTGAGCTCAGAAGACATATGATGCCGGGTGTGGTGGCACACAGCTAAAATCCCAGCAGCTCAGGAGGCTGAGGCAGGAGTATTGCAAGTCAGCCTCAGAAACTTAGTGAGCACTAAGCAACTCCGAGAGATCCTGTCTCTAAATAAAATATAAAAAGGGCTGGATATGTGGTTCAATGGTTGAGCATATCTGGTTCTATGCAAAAAAAAGACAATGATGCACATTGCATTCTCTTATTAAAATCCATTAATCCATTTTGTACTTCAGATAGATCCTGAAAGAGTCTTCAGTGTCCCCAAGGGATTTCTAGCACAAATTTTGAGAACTAATGTGGTAGTCACTGCTTTTGCAAAAGAAACACATGACAATAAGCAAATCTTATTATCCTTAGTATGAGTCTGATTCTAGTAGAGTTGATTATCCCTGTACTCTATATTGTAGCTGGCCTGGATTTTTAACCCAGAAACATGACTCACAACTATCTGACTACAACATTTCATGTTTTCTTCATTATTGAACAGTCATGCAAAAATATAAATTTGTCCTTTTTATTTTTAAAAGACCACATCAAAATGAACTCCAATAGTTTCCAAATTGCAGACTACTCATGTTTGATTAAAAGCTCAAGTGATTATTACTCCAACATGATTTTTTTATTGCACCCATTTAAGATGATATACAACACCACAACATGATGCTTCAATACTTTTTCTGGTTTTCTTTTTGTTTTTATTTTCCAATATTGGACATTAAACCCAGAAGTCCTTTACCATTGAGCTACATCCCAGTTCTTTTTATTTTTTTAATTTTGAAACAAGATTTCACTAAGTTGCCTAGACTGATGTTAAATGTGCCATCCTCCAGCCTCAGCCTCCCGAGTTGCTGGGATCACAGACATGCTCCACCACACTTGACTATGCTTATCTTCATACATACAAACTTAGTGAAGTGATACTACAGTAAAGCAAATTAACATGCCCATTATCCAATATAGCTTATGTGCTTGCTTTGCTTTACTTTGCTTTCCCAGCCCACTTCCTTCCTTCCTCCCTTTCTTCCTTGCTTCTTAAAGACTCATCATACTCTACTCTCTTAACCAATTACCAGTAGACAATGCTGTGTTATTGACCATAGTCCTCATGCTGTACATTAAATGTCTTCGTGTAACTGCAATGTTGTACCTTCTGACTTACAGCTTCCTATTTCTCTTCCCCCTCTTCTGCCCTTCTGCCCCCTTGTAACCACCATTTCATCCTTTGTTTCTGTGTATTTTATATTTAGATTCTACATGTAAGTGAAATCATGCAGTAATTTCTGCATCTGGCTTATTTCACTTAGCATAATGGTTCATCCATGTTCTCACAAATGGAAAACTTTCTATCTTATACAGATACAAGAAATGGCCAGAAAAAAATGCATCAATAGAATTCCTCATTCTGATTTTTTAATTGATTTAAGAAAAATGTTAATACAATTTTTCATTCTAATATTAAAATTTTTATTAAAATTGTCATATATTTATAAAGTATATGGCCTGTAATGTTTATTTCATAATGATTGCAATTAAGTTGAAAGTAATTTGGAATACTTTAGTAGTTAGAACAAATTATGTTGTCATTTTAGGTAAAATGAATATATTTTATTAAAATCATTATGCATTGTAGTTACAATGTTCAATAAAATTTACAAATGTATATTAACTCTAAGTGAAACACAATTTATGAATTCAAGCTTTAAAAAGCTTTTTATTCAAGTACATTAAAGTTGTTTATTGATGAAAGCAGTTATATATATACATGTATACACACATGTACACACATATGCATATATCATAGAAATTAAACTCTCTGCTATGTGGTTTATGATGGTTTTGTAGATCGCTGAGTTTTTCAAATGGGTGATGCTTATTATCTGTAAGAAAAGAAACTGACTTCATTTAACCACTCAATATTCATTACATTCAACAATGCCTTAAAAGAGCACAGGCTTTGTGAAAGGCATCTAATCAACTACAGTTAATATTGAAGGTATGCTTGCAGAGTAAAGTAAATTAATGATCTATATCTTATACTAAATCTTTGTGTGTATTAACATCTCTGTGCGGTAGGAGTTGTCTTTTTCCTAATTAAATTATCTTTCAGTTTACTAAAGTTCATGGTAATTCAGCATGTCTTCCTGATCATCTCTTCTCCTTTGTTAAAATTTGTTGCCCCCCCCTTTTTTTTCAAGCAAGGGATTTACACCATATAATCAAAGTTATTTTATAAGAGTAAAATTTGTTTGTGAAGGTAGGAGCAACTATATGTGAATCTAGTGTGCTAAGCTTATCGCATAGATTTTTAATACTTATTGCACTGTCCACAGCATATTTTTAACTCATTCCTAGATATGGCTAGATCTACGTATAGTTAATTTTGTCATAAAAGTAATGTATTATCAACTGCATTTTGCTATTTTTCCTTGTATATTCCCTCCATAAATAATAACAGAACTTTCATTTTTCAACCGAGGCTATGGTGGCCAGCTGACTAAGTTCTGAGCAGTGACATGGAGGGGAAGTGTACCATTTTCAGGACACATGTTAAAGGAAGAAGTGTGACTGTTCAGTTCCTCTCTCTAGCCAGCTGCTTGGAACTCAGAGGTCCCTCCTAGACAGGAAGAGGATAAGATTCATCCCGGAGGGGTAGTGGAATGAAAACTGACATTAGAACCTCAAACGGAGAACAATATGAATGACTTCTCTTTTCTTTAACTCACTGTTATTTGGAAACTATTTTGTGTTTCTTCTGATTAATACTGATTAATATAAGTAAATAGTTGATTGTATGGAAACAGCATCTTCTCTACTCACGGTTCTGGCCAGTTCATTTGTTCTGGAAGCCCCTGGATTCAATTAAATCCCTGATGGACTTCATTTGAATTTTAGCTTCCCAGTCCCTGAAGTTTGAAGCATCATCAGAGTTTTCTAAAGATAGCTGGTTGTCATTAGATAATTAATTTGTAAGATATTATAAATAAGCCAGGTAGTGCTTGAGAGTAGGCTATTTATTATAGCAGAACATTTCCCCCAGTTTTCTTGGGTTTGGACTCCAATTGAAAAATTGAAATAATTTTGGCCTATTGGAAAGGACTCGAAGTAATGATGGATTTGCCTTTCTTTTGAACTGAAATCTAAATCTTGGTCTGTAAAGTTATTCTTCCCCATGGTTCCAGCTTCCTCTAGTCTAAATAAGATAAATAATCAATACATTTTGAGGATTGGTCTAACTGTAGTTTATTGAGAAGTTTCTACTTAGAGGGAGGTTTAAATATAGACTAGTCTTGCTTTTCTTGAATCTTTTGATTATCTTCATACCCACTTCTAACCCATACCAGTATTTTGAGTATATTACACATTTCCACTCTTACTTTTATTTAAAAATCTATGTTAGGTAGTAACATAATCTCAAACTTGATTAAAACCTCATTTTCTCTTCTTTCCTGAGTATCAAGACGGCCATGTCTGAGGGCTGAGGAACCTAAAATGGTGAGAGAATGATTTGCCTTTTCATCCATCATTTCCTGTTGTCATCATCAAGTAATCATCTTTTCTGTGAGGAGAAGATGAAATGGCGATTCTCCTGTGGGGTGGCTATCTGCGTGCTGTGGAGGGTGCTGTAAGATCTTTCTCCTGCTCAGTTTTCTGGTGTAAAAGTATCAGACTATTCCAGAAATAACCCCTCACCCATCTTCAAAGCATTTACTATGAATAGAGCATTGTCATCCTCTTGTTGCGGGGGGTCCCTTTATCTGGTGGGCAGAAGTCTTTGGTGGACTACCAGCAGAATTCTCAAGTTCTTCCTCCTCAGAGTCTCTGCGCCTATGGAGACTCACACATCTTCCCAGATTTAATGCTGGGCATGTGAATGGATGAGTCTTGCCCCCTCTGTCCACTTCCCCCGCTGTTTCTCTCCAACTCTTTCCAGCTAAAAGAGGGTTGAGTCAGATCAATAAATCTGTTAGGTAAGCATATATTTTACCAAACAACACGATAATGGTTTCCTAATCCTCTCTACCATGGTTGAGACAGGGAATTGTCTAATATCACACACTTTCACAAGACATAGAACTTTCTTTCCATCTTTCTTTTCCTCCATATGTTCACTATATAGATATAAGAATATTTCTGCAATCTCTTGACTCTTAAAGAGCAATGAGGTAGGGATCTGACCCCAATTACAGGCTCACTTGAGAAATGTGGATAATTTTAAAAAATTGTTTGTATCAGAGTTTGGCACTAGTCTCACTCAGCATGCTGTTACCTTTAGGAAGATGTTTGTAGTGGGGACCACATTCTGTTTTATACACAGTAAGATAATTCTCAAAATCAAAACACAAAATTGGTATAAGCAATTATACAGTAGTTTCATGACACAGGTTTAAAGCATATATATTTATTTTTTCTTGCTCCCCAAATGCCTACTTTAAGGGAGCATAGAATGTTGCTATTTATAAGTTCTAATTTGAAAAATCTAGTTTAGGGAACTGTCACACCCTTGATAACTATTATTATGTTTCTCCGAGATGTTTTCAATAAATATCATAATACACATTTATGCAATATTTCTGTGTAGGCATATTCCATATGCATGATGCTATGCAGCCTTGTAATAAAATAATACAAACTCCTGGAAAGGTTGTTACTAAGAACTATTTTATATATCAAACACAACTTTGGAGACAAAAATCTTAGGTACTGGTATGCATGCATTTGTGTGTGCACACTTGGGTGTGTGTGTGTGTGTGTGTGTGTGTGTGTGTGTGTATTTTAACACCTTATCATCCAAGTATAAAATTCTGTGCTTTGGTTTTCTTGATGCCCTCTCAAAGCAAAATAAATCCTTTCCTTTCCAATATATTCCAATGAAATTAATTGAGTTTAAATATTGTATCCTTCTCAGCAGTCAACTGGAAGCTAAGGTACATTAAAAAGAAACTAATTACAAGATGCTTTCATTTCAGCCGGGCATGGTGGCGCATGCCTTTAATCCCAATAGTTTGAGAATCTGAGGCAGGAGGATTGCAAGTTCAAAGCCAGCCTCAGCAAAAGAGAGGCAGTAAGCAATTCAGTAAGACCCTGTCTCTAAATAAAATACAAAATAGGCCTGGGAAGTAGCTCAGTGGTTGAGTGGCCCTGAGTTCAATCCTCAGTACCAAAAAAAAAAAAAAAAAAAAAAAAAAGATGCTTGCATTTCAATTATTCTGAATTCATCATTGCAATTACTAATTCCATCCATTTCTTTCATTGGCTAACTATAGGAAATTGACAAAGATTCCCAAATTCATAATCCCATCAGAAGTGTAAATAGTCTGTTTTATACACACACACACACACACACACACACACACACACTTATTTAATATTTATGATTTTAACTATGATTAAAACCATAGCTAAAATTATGTACAGAGAATTTCTGAAATAGGAAATTTAAGGAATATTTTTAGTTGTTTTGAGTATGCCAAATGCATGGTTCAAATTTAGAGTGATAATTATATCTACCAGAATTTAAATTTTCTAGATGGATAAGTTGGGAGAGGAAACAGGCATGAGCATTGAAGATCAGTCTAGGCGCTTATAATGCAAAAAATGAAAGTTGACAGTTCAATCAACAAATAATATTTGTAGATCATTCAACTCAAATCCAATGTAAAAACAAAAGTAATATTAAATATAAAGGAAATAAGTGAAAAGTTCAAGTTTTCTACTTATTCACACTTCTGAAATTATTTGTATATATGAAAAATTATTAAATTCTGGTTTTATGTAAAGGATGCAATGCACGCATAGCTTCAAATAAAAGGTCTTATTCTATGGAAGGCAGACTTCCTTATTATAATTAGTGGTATGATTTTCATTGAATGTCCTGTGTCAGAAACCAGTATCATTGCTTCCCTAATCTTCCCATGAGGAATGACCATTAAATATACTGCCACATGGGCATTATGGATATTATTGGTATTAGGACCTTGCCTTGGAAGAAATTTTACAACTCATCTGGCAGAGTAACCAACTGGTGGTTTGGGATCAACATTTAACCACAGTTGTGGTTGACTTTTTTTGCTATTTTAAATGTTTGGAAATTGCACATAGAAATCTTAATTTTTATCTTCTCTTGAAAAGTAAAGATGAATTTGAGCATGAACTGTGCTTGTCTAGCCACTATCTGGAGCTGAATTAACAATTGATCCCACATTTTCTCCAGATTTCCACCACTCCTATCATCCCTATTTTCTTTCAAGCTATATGCTCCACTTATTTATTAACTGTGTAACTCCAAAGACATATGTCTTTGATTCTTCCTGGATTTAGTTCATCTTTTACAGGTGAAAACATTAAGGTCTCATCGATCACCAGAGTTTTCTAGACAATGAAATGCAGTGATTAAAGCATCCTCTACAGAGTTCATCTTTGTGGGTTCAAATCCTAGCTCTGCAACCTGAACAAAAAGAATACCTGGCACATTGTGCTTTGTGGGGATATATTGGTAAATATATGCGGTGTAGTTAGAACAATGCCTAACGAATTTTGCATTTTGAGTATTTGATCTTGTTAGTAAACCACTCAATATGAATCAAGTCTCAGAATCTCTGCCCAAAAGATGAGTCCATGTGTAGTCAGGCATCAAATCTAGGTACTGCTCATATAGTCCTAACCATTTTAATTCTCCCTATCGGTTAATCCTACATCTGAGTGTTTGAATGAAAGCCCATATGAACTTGGTGTTTGTGAATTTTCGCTCTTGGACATGTGAATAAAAGTTAGTGTTAAAATATAAGAGATCAGACAACATAGTGTGATCAAAAAGAATTGTGCTATTGTTTTGAAGAACAACTGTACTTTTTTAAATAACAAATTGTGGAGATTGGAACATCATTTATGATATCTACCTTCAATTGTCAAGGACAAGGAGGAGAAATAATTTTTTTATTATTTTTAACATTTCTACTTGAAAAATATAAAATTAATATGAAAATTTTAAAATGCTAGAGACAAGTATCTCACTGAGGAAAAAGGTGTGAGGCATAAACATGCATATTCTGTCTCCTTCACAATATTCTTTAAGGGTTAACTCAGTGGTAGAATGCTTACCTGACATACATTAGGCCCTGGGATCAGTTGATCAATTTATTATTTTATTTATTATTTATTTTTGCACAATGTGCAAAAAAATATTGCAATAACATCAATATATAGAACTGTATTATTCTCTAGTCAAATTAAATTTGTTTTATTATCTTAAAATCTATGTAAAGGCAAGAGAGAACTTTTTAATGGAGTGTACAATGAATAATATTTTTATAGATTTAGGTCCTTTCTTTATTTTGACTAGATTTGTTTCTTTACTAGATCATCTCTGATACTTCAATTTTGCTATGGTTCTGTATAAGAAATTAAATCATATCTTACTGATTATAAATGACCCCTAAAATGGCTTATAATTTTTGTCATTAAATTTTATAAAATAATTTTCTTTTCTTATAGCTTTCATATGAATAAAGCATAAAAATATCCATATGTGTAATGCTTTGACACTTCAGTAGAGATTAGAAAGCATCCTGTAATTCAATTCAGGCAATGTTTTCAGTATTTGTAGCAATCAATGGGTTTCTATTAGGTTCCAGGAAACTAGTGCCTCTTTAAAGATTAGTCTATGCCAGCCTTAGATAACATTTGTTTGCCTGTGGGAATACTGTGTAATGAGTTAGCCACCTGTTATTTATTTTCTATAATGCAATAGCAATGTTTTTACTGAGAGTAAAATAGAAGAAAATATGGGGAAACTGAAGATAAAAATTATCAGAACAATATTATTATTTGAATAAAAGAAACAACTAAGAAAATTATTTAAAAAGGAAATGTATATAAACAGAAAGCAAGAAATAGAAGAGCAGGCAATTTGTTGCATTGAAAGCTGATATTAATTTTTAAAACTTTAAAAAAAATCTCCTTAAATAATAACATTATTATAGTCTCCAGATTAGGATTTGTTGGTGTGTAGTTTTTAACATATTGTATATACCCAAAAGATTGGTTATTGCAAATAGTCTCTTTATTAATCCTGTGATGTATTTTACCTTATCATTTGAAATGTATATAATTCTTTGAAATATCACACTCACAGAAACAAGCTTGTTTTATGGTATATGTGGCTATATTTGCCTATAAGTACAAACCAAATTAAGACTTCAAAGAATTTTCTAGTGTTTAATAGGAAAGACTTAATGGTTTTGTGTTGAAGGTCCATTTTGACAAATTAGACTTTTAATGTATTTTATTGTTCTTTGATTAAACTCAGCCAAAAATTGTGGGGGATGATCTAAAAAAAGAATTTCAGGAAAAGAGATTAGGAGAAATATGTATATTTTTTTTTCAAGTATTATAATACTTGAATTTTGAGATTCATAAATGCACTTGCTAAATGGCTACAGACTGATCCTCCTCCAAGTTCTACAAACCCAAACCACACCTCTTTGTGCTTAGCTATTGGAACAAGTGCTGACTTGGAAAACAGCATTACTGAAAACCAAGAGAACTAAGATAGCCATTTATGAAGTAAGAGTTTGTAATTAACTAGAATTGTGACAGATCCTTCAAGATATCTTAAAATAGGAGGTATTAATATGTAATCTGATAAATGTAATAGCTTTGTATAATGCTGAATGAAGCTCAGCAAAGAAGATGGATGAAAATAGTTTCTAAACAGCAGGTGAACATGTTCTGCTTTTAGGTTTGGCTACTTTTTTGTGAGATTGTAGTTTGGATTACGGCCATGTTTCATGTATTTTTCTCTCTGAAAGCTAATGAAAATCCTCTCAATGTAATGCCATTAATTCCTGGAGAAGAAAGAACTGGGGCAATATTAGTATAACAGATGTGATTTCTGTAAGTGCCAGTGATAAAATAGTGCATTAGGAATGAGGTTTAAAATAAAGAAAATTAAGAAATGGCAAGTAAAGGTTCTTCAAGTTCTGAAGGAAAGTCCATGGCTTAAGTGCCTTCCATTGTTACTTTTCAATAACTTTATCTTATTTATTTTTTTAATGTGGTGCTGAGGATGGAACCTAGTGCCTCACACAAGCTAGGCAAATTCTCTGCCAACTGAGCTACAACCCCAGCCCCATTGTTATTTTTAATAATGTTGAAATAATAATATAAATTATTATATTATGAATTACTTTAAATTATTTATTATGAATGCCCACGGTGAAAATTTCCTAAAGGTAATTCAGTATGTTTAAATGGGCCCTTTATTTTATAAAAGTTTAGTATACACTCTCTCTTTACTTAAAATTAATTAGCAAGACTCAGAAAATCCAAATATTAAAAGAAAAATCTGAAATTGCATTAGTTGTTGAACTGTATAAATATATTGATTCAGTACTGAAAATCTCCAAATACTGATTGCACACATCACAACAGGAAGTAACTAGAAATTTGACTTTTAGAAATGATGGCCATGTATACTTTGCATGTAACACTGTTCATAAGATTTGGATTTTCTAATGTCCATAGGAAAGTATTCCTTTAATAAATGCTGCCATTTATAAACATGCTTTTGGTAAGCATAAAAATGTGTGATTTCACAAAAATATTAGTACTGTAACTGTTTTCTTAAGACATGACCTTCTGGGAAATAACATGTTATGCCCTCATGATTTATTATTACATTTCCAGGTAATACTTCAAGTTTCTAGGCTTTACTCTCATAACTGTAAATTCTTTATAACAATGAATTATGGATTATGAATTATGAACTGTAATCTCTTAAACATACAGTTAAAAATTCCTCTCTCAAAGGGCATTTACTCTGGATAACAATCTTGCCTCTTAGTAATAATAAATAAAATTTTTACTGTATCCTGAATTACTTTTCAGTGAATTGATATGTTGACCTTCATATTTTGGCAAACTCTAATATATATATAGCTTAAACAAACCCCTTATGATTTTAGGAAGATTAAGAAGACCAACATTAATATTGTATATTTCAAATATAGAAAGCCAGATCTTGTCAGAATTCTGTATATGAAATTCAAACAAAGCCACTGTTAATTCATTACTAAAATTGTTATTATTAGTTACATTCATGGAATTGGCAACTAGATTGTCCAGTTAAGTATAACTATTACTTTGGTGGAGTTCGCAACTAATTGTCCAATTAAGCACTGATTCATGCTATGAATATGTTCTCATACTTTTCAATCATGATTCATTGAGTATAATATTTGGTGCCTGAGCTTCAGAAATCTAAGTCTCAAAGTATGATGATGACCAAGCATACTATGGTGGAACGAAAATGAAGGCCAAAAACAAGCCTGGCTTCGTAATGTCTAAAGTGCACAGCAAACCCTGCATATTAAAGGCTCTCTCTAAAGATAGTAGGCAGTTGCTGTTCCTTCAGAACCTTGATGATCTTCCTACAATAGCAGCCTGGGTGGGTAGAGATGAAGCATTTTCTTCTCTCTCTTTCAAAAGAACATTGGTTCTTAGCTCCCTCTGTTATCAATACTTGTATAAATCAATTGATGAATTTGATAGAGTTAGACAGGAATCATGAAAGTCAGACACTGAACATAGAAACAAGTTGTTTCTCCTAGCTAATGATGTGGTCCTAAAATCACTTCTAGCAACAAATGCACATGCCTAGTGAGAACTATGTGTTTTGTTTTGTTTCTTGCAGTGCTAGGGATGAAACCCAGGACCTCCTACATTCCAGGCAAGTGCTCTACCACTACGAAAAACCCCAAGCCCCCCAAATAGCTTAACTAGTATTAGTATTGCAAGTTTAAGAGTAAACAAATGGATATCTTACTCTGTCAAAAAAGTGGGTTTGAGACCAAGCCTTTCAGATTTGAAGATGTTTTAGTACTTTAAATATCAACTATGTTTGATACTATTTTAATCATATTAAAATAGAAAAACATATTATTATTTCCAGTACATGATTTTGGTGTTAAAACTTTTCCTTTGGAAATTTTATTAAGCAGCAGTTTAACATTTTTAAAGATTCAAATAGGAAGTATAAGAGGTATGAAAAAACGCTTATCAATGTGTGCCATATTTTTCAGTAAAATTGCAAGTACTGTTATTTTCCATATATGGGTGTTAATTTTCTAGTGTTTTCCATTAAATGCTAAAGCCCAAGGTAGAATGAAACTTAATGGAAATTATCTTAGATGAAAATATTAGTTTTTATATTTGATAATTATTTCCATGTACATATAAATTAGTAAGCAACTACACAATATTACATTTAAATATAAATAGTTTATGTATTCATTCATTCAATGAGTATGTATTGAATTTATAGGCTGAGTGAAGCAGACAGATATGTATCTGCCCTCTCCTCTGCCCTCTCCTTCAATCTGGTGATTACCATACACACAGGAGATGAATTGTTCAGCTGAAATGATGTCAAACAGCAAGGGAAACTACTGCTATGTGAAAGACAAAAACTGTCTTGTGGTATATAGAATCTTCTATGTGACTACCAAAAAGGAACTGTATCAGAGAGATGATTGGGCTTTAATTAACAAATTAACTTAACCACAGCCATAAGAGATGGATGTAGAAACCAAAGTATTATTTTGCTGATGTCTAATATGTAACAGTAAGTAATGATTTTATAGAATGCTCCTGGCACTGGAAATTATCACTAGAAGGTTTTGGTAAATGCCTAGTCAAAGCAAAGAGAATAATAGATGATATCAATCAATGGATGATTTTTCTTCCAGGGACTTAGCTGCTATCTATTCCTAGAACACCTTTTTGTTGGCCAAAGTACTTTTGTTTTTCAGGTATTGTTAGTCTTTTTGGGCTGTGATGTATAAATATTGCAAAATGCTTAGTGTGCATTCTTTTTATGGGTTCCCAAAAGCACCATTTGAAAAACATTGAACACATTTTGCATTGTCTTTCTCTGAATGTGTCCTGGTCCTTTTGATCATACCTGGGCATTTGAGTTTTTCAGAATATTTACAGATGTGTTATATATCCCATATTGTTGTTTTTAACTAGTTCACTTGTGTGATTTTACTGAACTTGTCTCAAAATTGGAAAAGTCATTTTGTACACAACACAAAATACTTAGCAGGCCTAGGGATGTGGCTCAAAATGTGCTTGCCTGGCATGCACGGGGCACTGGGTTCGATCCTCAGCCCCACATAAAAATAAAATAAAGATATTGTGCCCACTTAAAAATAAATATTAAAAATTTCTCTCTCTTCTCTCTCTCTCTCTTTAAAAAAATGCTTAGTAAACATGGGGCTCATGTAACCACTTTAATCTTAAATGTTTAATTATCAAGTGCCTAGTTCAAATCTCTCATTTTGAAAAATGTCTTCTGACATACCATTTTAGTATTATTTTGGTGCACGTGGAAGTACTTTATTATTTTTTTTTGCTAAGATCAATGTTTAAATAGTTATAAATTATTTACTGTATTATATCTATATTTCCCATCAGATGACATTCAGAGATTAACTCTTATATAAGACAAATATCTGGGTATAATGAGTGGATTTGTTATAAATCTTCAAGTACTATACTTTATTTCTAGACATTCTTAGGCTGTACCCAACTTTAACCTTTAGGTGGCAGCATTTGAGAACAGTTACAGGTAGAACATAACCACCATTTCAAAAAATATAATACCTGTGTTAAAAAGAAAGGACTTATAATTTGTTATTCTTTTTATTTAGAGTTAAACTATCTCTTATCAAGCCCTAGTAGTCTTATAATCTAAAATTCCGAAAAGTACTTTCATAACCACACAAGGCGACTTTACCCATGAAAAGCCCATTATCTTTTGCAAAGCCACGTGTCCATAACTTACACTTTTCGATGAGGGCAAGTTATCTTCCAAATAGACCTTTGTTCCCAGCATATCCCCAATTTTAATGGATCTCGGCTAATTAGACATCTGAAAATTCTTTCTGAAGTATTGAAGATAAAAAGACATTATCTTCCTTCTTGCAATTCATTGTTTTAAAAGCACTTACATTTGTAGTGAGAGATGAAAGGGGAAATAGAGTTTAAAACTAATTTATATCAAGGTTTTTGGTTAATAGTCCATCTTAGTTGTTAACTAGAATAATCATCAAGAAAGAAATTTTGTTGAATAACAGACTACTCAATTTATCTGATCTATCAATCCAATCTTGTTTTCTTTTAAAAAATTGGGGTCAAGCAACTTTATTTCACTAGTCAAACACCTAATCAGAATCAGGCTATATATGAATAACTTTATTAAGAGATATAATCATGACTGGAATCTATTATATTTAATGGAATTTGAGTATTTAATTTTTACAAGGATCATGTCAGCTTTTCCATGACTATAATTCTTATTGCTACATAATTAATTTTTTTTCATTACATGAAACCAAAAATTACTTTCTTTCATTTTCCTCCATTTTCATTTTAATATATTCGAGGCAATCTTTTAGGATAACTTTTATTATAGTTAGTTTTGCTTTGATCTTTATGCTCCAATATTTTATTCCAACTTAAATTCAGGAGATTTTATTAAGTGCTTATTTCAATAATATAAGAAACATAAAATTTCAAATAACTCAGTCAAAACATGTTTACATGGGCCTGGTCCAGAAGGGTATCTGTTTTGGCCTTCTGAAATATTAAATAGTTTTGTGGAAGGTGAAATGCTTATAGTGACTTTCACTGATTATTGGCAAAATTTTTTAAAACTTTCTCATTACCTAGTAATCATATAAAAAAATCAATATTTTTAGACATCAGTTAAAACATAGAAATGCTTCATGGTTTATATGTTTGGATCTGTGCTATTTATGTCAATGAAAAATAAACAGTACCTATAGATCCAAATGCAGGGAAATGGGCAATCTATTAATTTATGTTGTGAAATGCGTGTGGTCCCAATAAAGGTACAATACAAAAGGGTTTTTACTCTGAAACTTTTAGTTTTTGTCATGGTTCTATCGTTTTCATGAGATGCTAAAAATGACTTATGAAAGAGAAAGGACTTATTGATTTATTAACTGAATTTTTCAAGGATTTGGTGACTAGGTCCAGGAGCTCAAATGTCAGAAATATGACTCTGCATCTTCTTTCTCTACATTCCTTTTGGATGCCTTCATTCTTAGTAAATCTATTCCAACTGATGGAAAATAAAGAACGTTTTTACCACTCCTGACCAGCATCCCTGGCAGAGAAAGCACAAGAATACATCTTTGAAGAAGGATCAGTGAAATTTCCAGTGGTGCTTTCATTTTCTAAGCCTGAGACACAGCCCTAACCCTGGATTTATTATCAAGAGGAAGTGGGTTCTGATCTGTGATTGGACATATGTGTCTTGACTCAAACAATGACACACACAGCTAGGATTACCCTCAACCAAACAATGTGAATTATGCTGGATGAA
Organism: Ictidomys tridecemlineatus; assembly: GCF_052094955.1. Classification (NCBI taxonomy): domain Eukaryota; kingdom Metazoa; phylum Chordata; class Mammalia; order Rodentia; family Sciuridae; genus Ictidomys; species Ictidomys tridecemlineatus. The sequence continues at coordinate 88,505,073 of NC_135484.1, read as the reverse complement.
ATGTGGTCTTTTTTATTAGAAAAATGAGCATATGTAAATGCCAAAGATCCAATACAATAGATATTTATCAAGTACTTATAAAAAAATTAAATAATAAATAACAGTCTCCTTCCTACTAAAAGAGACAGAGATTGGGAAATAAAAATAAAATGGGTGAGTTTACTGCTTCTGAATCTCATTATGATCACATAGGTCATAAATAAATCAAATATCAATAACTAAAGCCAGTTACCAAAGCAAGCCAATTAACTGTAATCAAACAATTAAATTCAATTCACATTTCTGCATATTAATACTATATTACTAAAAAATTTCACCTATCTTTAAAATAGCTTAGTGATAAAGCCTTTTTAATATCATTGGCTCATCATATTGACATAATAAAATTGCAGGTGTATCTCTGAATATTATTTTAAAAGTTTTATCATACATAAATTCTGTACAACTATAATTTTTGTCAAAGGGAGATTAGGGATGAGGGGAGTACCTCAAAATTGGGATACTGGAGATAAAGTAACAGTAGAATTTAAATTCTCTGAATTTCTTCTAACTATAATTGTTATAGAACCTCAATATTTGGTATAAAATATAAGTTCAGTTTCCTATTTCAGGAGATAGGGGTATAGTACACTGGTTTTTGTGAAAATTAGAGGAGACATAAATTCACCACAGAAACTCACAAATTGAGAATTTTTACTACTATTGTTATGCAGATAGCAGTCTTGTGGTAAAGGTGATTTAAATTAAGTACTTTTAGTGACATAAAAATCAAATCTTTTATATAGTATATGTATGTGTGTATATATACAAAGTTAAACTAAGATTCAGTATATTCTTCTAAATGTAAACTGTCATGATTTTTTTAGGCACACCTAAATTAAACTCTTATTTTTCTTCTTGAAATTGACTTATTTAGAAAAGTTTCAAGATTAAATTACAGCTGCTGAAATGGACAGAGCATTTGGAAATGATCAGGGGAGCTGTCCTGTTTCTCAATGACCTCATGGTTCTGTTGCCTGCCTCCTTGTGTTCATGATTTTTTCCAATTCCATGAATCTGCTAACACTATTCAAAGAGATCCCTCTTGTACTAAAAATATTTAGCTTTAATAAGTACTTCATACACATAGGTACTGAAAAATATTAGCAGAGTAAATGAGAGAATTAATCAATGTTTCGATGCGCACCTTTTCTAAGTTCAAACTGTGAACTGCCATTGGGCCTGGACTCATATTTTCCTCATGCACTTTCCAAGCCATTTGGCAGTGTCAGTTGATCTTTATGTTCAGTAAAATTCTGAACACATGAGCCAAAGCAGATATTGGGCTTTTCAGATTTTCTTCTGGCACTTTTACCCAATTAAATTATACTCAAAATGTCTCTACATGGCAGTCTAACAAATTATAAAATGAAAACCAATTACAATAAAATGGAATTGGATGCATCGTAACACCTTGATAACAGTAGCTAGATATGGCTGGATTGCTTGAAAACTATTAAAATGGAAAGATCTCTCAATCAAGGGACGGTGGTATATTATTGGAAGGTTTTTAATACCACAGATCCTGACTTTTCACTTCAGATAAGCACATCCATTGCTAGGGGTTAAGGGAAGTATGTGGGGATCTAGCTAGTGGATCACCATCTACTAGGCAAGGTTGAATCTGTACCATAGCTGTCCCCATTTGCTAACAATTCCTGTCCCTTTTCTATTTGTCAACCTTCAAATTTCTATCCCTTGTTCTTCAGTCTCAGTGTGTGCTACAAAGCTCTTCATGATTTTGTCAAGGCTCATTCCTATACACTCATCTGAGATTTTTTTTTCCTCCCAACTCTCATATTGCATTACTTTGAAATTCCACCCATTTTTCTAATATAGCATGCTATCATTTTTTATTAAGAACCTACCCTACCTGCCTAGGTTCTTCTTACTCATCAAGGCTCATTTTGCAATATGCCTTCCTCGGAAGAAAGTCTTCTCTGCCTAATGATACAGTCCCCACCCCAACAGATCATGGCTACTTCTTCATATCAGAGCCCTGGAACACAGTATTATAGTTGCTTTAAACGTTTATCTCCATAAAGAGAAAGACTGTGTTTTCTTTTTCCAGTGCTTAGCACAATGCTAGCATTTATTAGGTATATTTTGAATAACTATGTTAAATTTACAGTTTTTCCTCAGTGAGTATTGGTGCTCAAGTCACCATAGTGGGCAATCCAAGGATGATGGTCCTCTTCTTTATGTAGCTTATCACTTAATGTGCATGTATATTTGAGATAAGTCACAATATGAATCCAATTATAAGGCAACATACAGAAGTCAAGGAGGGTCAGATATCATCAATTGACTATGGGATTTAGTGTCAGGGATCAGAAATCATGTACTTTTTCAGAGATTAGCATTCATTGTGGTTCCTTTTGATTCATGTTTTAGGACATAGCTCTTTAATAATTAACTTTCAATCATCCTTTTTGATAATCGAATGAAACATTCTTTGTTTCCTTTATGTTGTGTTTCAGTGGAAAGTAGTAAATATAATTATCATAGTCATCTGTTCCATATAAGTTGACAAACTATTAGATATATATTCAAGTGTGACCATAATTATAGTTTTGGGTTTTTAGGCAGTTACATCTAAATTTTTCCTATGCACAAGTCAGTGATTATACAATCTATTCCTAATTGCTTGTGTGAAAACTATGAATCATATTGTATACTAACTATTGTGTCCTCCTAGGTATAGATAATCTAGATCCATTAGTGACCTTTAATATTCCATTATGGGTTATTTGACTTTGATTTAGAAATGTTACATTCCCATTCATTTCATAAATATTCTCTAATGCTTTTTCTCAACTGTTACATAATATGGATTTTATTTCTACAGAAATTATGGTATTATAAGTAATTGCTCTATTACCATGAGGAAAAATATATTTAGATTATAGAGTCCCAAGGTATTTTTTTAAAAAAATCTTCTGAGGTAGTGATTCAATATTGGTAATGTTTGTAGTTTGCATACAAATAATAGTTATTATACCTTCATGTATAACATTTAAGCCACAGGATACTGAAATTCTCATTTCCTTTTGGGAGTTTTGCATGTAAATGTGGCACAGTTCTTCTATCTAAAAAGCTACAGATTTCCATTTTATTGTGTTAATCATACAGTGAAATGATAATGTTTTGGTGTGTTTTTTTATTATTATCTCAGAGTCTTAAAAGAATCCTATGTTTTCTTCACAATGTGTCATCTTATACTGTTCTGTAATAATTTCCTATGGAACTCTCTAAACTGAGTGAATGGGATAAACCGCTTTTTCTATAGCACCCCCTAGACTCCTCTTACTTTATGTCATGACAGACATCAAGTTGATGAAAATTATTTTTAATAATCCCTATAGTAGTATAGGGATTATTAAAAATAATTTTCTACATTTCCCTCCTCTTCCTCACTTTTATTTTATTTTTAATTTTTTTCTGCTTTTCTGAGGTAAGGTATGACTATGTTAGTCAGGCTGGATTCAAATTCATGGATTCAATGATTCTCCCACCTCTCATGTAGCTGGGACTAAAGGTGTGTGCCATTGCACTCAGCTGCTGCTTAAATTTAAAACAATTTATGAAATACTTAGGAAGGCTTTTTGAAATAATATGATATTAAAGAGTCTCTTAATGTTTATTTTTATTTTTGGCATACCCTCTAGGTAAGCACATAATCTACTTAACTGCTATTTCTTTTAGTGGGTCTACAAGTAAATTAGAAGAACCTGAACTCAGCAAGAAAATATTTATGATGGCAAATTTGTCTTTCTGAGGTGCTCTATGGAACTGCTTATATAAAAAGGCACTAAAGAGGAATTAAGTTTATTAAGTATCTCATTATCCTAAGATTCTTAATTGACCATGTTATAATTTTTATCTTTTCTATCTATCTCTCAAGGAAATAATTAAAAGAAAGACCAAGACTTTTTCTTCTTTAAAGTACTAAAGTTAAAAAAGAAATAGGTACTTTATAATATGTTCCTCTGACATACTAAACTTCATTTGTGAAGTACATTACATTATACAGATGAAAATACTTGGGGCTGGGGATGTCACTCAAGTGGTAACGCACTGGCCTGGTATGTGCAAGGCACTGGGTTCGAACCTCAACACTACATAAAAATAAATAAAGATATTGTGTCCACCTAAAACAAAAAAACAAAAAAAAAAACCATTTTTTTTAAAAAAAGAAACTACCGAGGCATGGTAACTTGAAAATCATATGCATTTCATTTAATTAAAATTAGAATTTAATGATACTTGAACTCAAACAAGAGTTTAAGCACACCACCTTCTTTGCTGTTCTGACAATGGATGTTTATTTAATGTTATATTATAAAGGACAATAACAGGATGAAGAGAGAATTTGATGGGAACTCAAAGTGTTTGATTTTAGTTCCTACTTTGTCCCTCACTAAGTGTGGGAACCATCCTCCTCCATCTCAAAAATGAAATCACTACTGTGAGTAACATGATTTGTAAGGTTCATCTAGTTCTTAAATATGTTTTTTAAACCTATATAAGCTTTAATATTCTCTCTAATTTATTGAGTAAATGCTTTATGAGTGTTTCCTTCATGCCAGGCACACAGCTAGAAACTTTATTCCCTCATAGGCTCAGGGTCTAGGGTGAGTAAAGCATTACATAACCGCACAAATAAACAGGAACTGTGATAACTGCTGCAAAGACATCTCAGGGAGGGTGTCATGTTGAAAATAATAGGATGAAAACAGATTGAATCAGGACATGTCTCTCTCTCTAAGAGAATAAGAGCTTAAAGCTGAAAGTTGGAAGGAAAAAAAAAGCACTTGCTAAATAATGAAGCAGCACATAGAATTCCAGAGTTTACAGAAAAACCCTAAGGTGAGAAATCACCCAGGGTCCAGGACAAGGTCTGAGATGAGGTTAAAAAGAGAGTGTGTAGAAACTACTTGAAGGAAAGAAAATGAAGCCAGAGTCAGGGGCTTTTGTCACAAAACAGTGAAAATTTGACAGGGAGGTAGGGGGAAGAGATGGAAGGGAGCTGTATGCATTACACAAAAGACAAAATTCTGGAAGGGTGAGAGATTCAGCCTTTGTAGTTTGTTTTTATTTTGTAAATTTACTTTTTTATGAAAAGGCTGGTCCTCAGGGAGATAATTTCAGACATGAGTAAAGGTGGAATTTTAACATCCTGAAATGTTTTTCAAAGGCCTCCATGCTGCCTAGGAATATTCATACTCCAATTTTGAAGACTACTGATATGAAACCCAGAGCCTAATTCAGAGAGTTTGTAATATAGGTAGAAAGAAAAGAGACAAATAAGTGAAAAACTAACTCATCATGGAAGATTTAAATAGCAGTTTAAGGCAATAATAGAGGAACTATGATAAGCAAGCCATGCATAATTGCTGTGGATAATTATTAAATCAATCATGCAATGACTGGTTCGAGGTCTTCAGTGGTCAAGGAATTCTTTTGGGAGCTTGAGAAACTGGGCAAATTTTAATGTTCCAAAAGGAGGAGGTATGACATTGTAGGACTAACAGTGGCAAACATTTATAAAGGGAGAAAATTGGAAGAGGCTTTGAGGTGACTAGAGTTTGGTGAGATTATCAGAATATAAGTAATTTGATTGAAGAGTATGAAATGCCCATCTTCAGAATTTGCTTTTTAATGTGTTTTAAATTTTTAATTGACAAGTATTAATTGTATATGTTACAAAGTTATGGGGCAAAATGTGATGTTTAGATATATATTTACATTGTGGAATGAGTAAATCCAGCTGATTGAATTAATCTCCTAACATACTTATTTTTGAAGTGGAAGTATTTAAACTCTACTCCTTTAGTAATTGTGAAATATGGAGTGCACTATTATTATTAGGTGCTAAGTGAAATAGGCCAGGCAGAAAAAGATAAATATCATACAGTCTCACTTACATTGGCATCTAAAAAAGAGCCAAACTCATTAGAAAGAGAGCAGGATGTGGATACCATCAGCTCAGGAAGGAAGAAGGACCTGGAAGAAGGAGATATTAATCAAAGTTCAGTTAGATAGCCTTCAGAATTTGTACTTCACCATGTGCATCATAGAGATGCCTTGTGGGCCTTGGAGTAGGAAAACTGGACTCACCTTGACTTAATGAATGTCTACAGTGAAATCTTGATAAAGTATTAGAAAGAAGAAATGATCAAATCTAGAGTCAGAGGTACAAAGGACCAGAATAAAGGATATGAAAGTGTGAAGGGAAGACTATTTTTGAGAAAGTAAATGAAAATGAAACAAAAACAAGAGAAATTGGACTGGGCACTTGTTTGGATTTAGATACACTAGGAAAAAAAAATAAGGGGTTCTACAAAATGAGAAATTTACATCTCATAAATTTGGGAAATGATTATTGAATAAATCAGAATGTTTGGTTAAGTATAAAAGGAAAATTGATAGCAGTACTTTCCAGTGAAATACATAGCTTATGTATCAAGTAGAATTTCTCTGTATCTTAACCCACATACTTTGACTTGCTTGTTGCAAGAGTAGGATGTCATTTCATACCTAGCAACTGATACACCTGCACTCCACTGCTGTCTAATATTGATGTGTAGTCTTGCTGGGATAGCAGGCTGGTGTCTACCTTATTCAACAGTATTTACTTACCTACTACTTATACTTTCCATAAACTTGGAGTACAATCCTCACTATTTAGGGGTCAAACTTTTTTAACTGTGTTATTCTCTATGTCTCTTATCTGGCATTTGCAAGTTGGAAATAATGACCCCAATTAATGCTGTAACTTTTCTTTTCCTGGAAAGTAAGAAAAAAAAATTAGTCAGAAATATGGACCATCTCATATATACTCTTTCTTTATATTCAATAATAACTTTTCCAAAATCATGGTTAGACTTAACCCAGGGTTCATTTCCAAACTAAACTATATCTCATTGTTCATAAACAATGAGATATAGTTTAGTGAAGCTTTCTACAATCAAAATATCCTTTTATTTATTTGTATAAGGGGGACAGTTTTTCAAATGGTTTGTTTGTTTGTTTGTTTATTGTGATACTAAGTATGAAACTCAGGACTTTACATATACCAGGCAAGTGCTTTACCACTGAACCACATCCCTAGCCTTTAAACAAATAATTTAATAAAATTAATCCAGATTAAGGAAATTAAACAAGAAAGGATTAATATTTTAATCAAACATAATCATTTCATAGAGATAGCCACCATGAATATCTTAGTATAAAACTTCCCAGCTTATTTCCTATGCATATACATATTACCTTTGTTACCAAATATGATCATATCATGAAAATGTAGTATTTCTATATGTACTGTTCTATTACCTATTTTTCTCAATTTACTTTTTTTATGACTGTCTTTTAAATGAACAATTGTAGACTAATATCATCTCTACAATTTCCATGAAATTTTAAGTAGTTCTATATGCTTGTGTATCCATATTTTGTATTATCAATACTGTTTTCTATAGATATTTGCATACTTACATAATACACAGAGACATACAAATATTTTGGTTCTGGCAATGTTGTATATGTATATATAATATGTGAATTCATGTGTATATTCATGCAGTTGTTCATTTCCTTAGACTAATTTCTGAAAGCAACAATATTGGGTTAAAGTTATGTGATTTTAATATAAATTTTCAAATCATCTTACAAACACCAGTACCCTCACCCCCAGAAAGGTATGTAAATAGCCATCCCTTCACTTTTTCAACTGATTTACCATTGATACTTGATCTTGCAGTCTATCAGATAGCATATGATGTCCTAGGGTTTTAATTTGTATTTACAGGGTTATTTATCAGTGAATATTATTTTCTGTTTATTGGTCATTTTCAACTATCTAGTTCACATTCTTTACATATGTCTACCAAATGTTCAAATTAGTTTCTTAATTTCTTTGGCCTGATAATCAGTCAGAACAATCAGTTTGGATAGCTTTTTAAAGTAATTGAATTTGTAGTGTGTTTTACGTTGCCAAAAATTTTCTGTGCCGTTGCAAAAATCAAGATGCTACTATATAGTGTTGTTGAACATGAATGGTGCCAATTTGTTCATATACCTGTTTGCCTAAACTATTTATTCAATATATCTTAATTAAAATGATTGAAAGTAGTGATACTTACCGACATTATCTCATGTAATTTATTTTACCACTTTTATGATGATTATCTTCTTAAAAGCACTCAAAGCACAGCAAAAGAGACATGTATAAAGACACAATATTTTTTATAAAAGCTGAAAATTGAGTAGCTTTCCTACTCAGCCATAAAGGTAAACCTCATTTTCACCAATATCTGAGCAGGTCAGCAGAATGTGGAAAATTTTGAAGTCAGTTACATGATTAATCACACAAACTGAAAACTACACTCACATAATTCATGGCACTCCTTGCAAGTGGTGTGCTTAGTGCTTGCTGAAACAATGCCTATTTCTATTTCTGATACAAAATCTTAGTTACTTAAGGAATAAGAAACTCTCAGGCTGGGTATGTGATTCAGTGACAGAGCACTTGCCTTGTATGCTGGAGGCCCTAGGTTCAATTCCCAATACTGAAATAGACAACACACACACACACACACACACACACACACACACACACACCCCAATTAAAAAAAAAACACCTCTCTTCTTTTAGTTAGAGATTTGGATAGAAATTTCATTTGGGGATGTAGGACAATTTGAGATTGACAATGGGAGACCATATGATGATGGTGCTTCTAGAATAATCAAGTTAAGAGCAAAGGAGTTAAGAGAGGATAGCAAGAAAATACTTCTACAAAGCATTAATAACTACAGGTTTCAATTACCTACAGAAGATCAAAAGCAAAAGTGGCTTATTTATGCACCTCAATAAATGTTTTAGTGTATTAATAAAAGATACAGTAATACTAGCATGAAATGACTTTTCCATAATTAACTGTTTAATTCCTTCATGCATGTAAATTTTCTATATGATTATGGAAGAGGTAGAAATCACAAGTGTCTATGCTTTTGGCCATACAAAGTTGAATTATCATATGGGATTAAGTTAATATTTTGGTCACTCCTGTATTCAATTGATGTCTACTAATTATCTGTATTTGTCAGTACTTTTTAGTTACTGGAAATACAGCAAAAACAGAGTTCCGGCTTCTATTCATATTCTAATGAGAAAAAATGATAACAAACAAATAAATAGTTATAGAATACAATGAGAGGTATTAAATGCTATTAAGAAAATTAAAGCATGAGAAGAAAAAGAGGAAAGGAGGCTGTTATTATTACAGGGGATGATAAGTGAAGAGTACTTTGAAGAAAATGGCATTGGAGCCCTTCTCTGGGAGGCCTATGAAGGCATCTAGGATTTAGAGCAGTAAAAGCAGATAAAAAAGCAAATGGGGAGTTCCTAAGACAGGGGAGTGCTTGGTTCATAGCATGGTCAGGATTATATGGAAACATATTGCTTTCTCATTTTCTTATTGAATTAATTTCTTATCACAATTAACATTTAAATTCATAAAGTGGTCCAGATAGCTAGAAAGCCTGAGACAAATTTACAGTCATACTTGCCTTCAGACACACTGTTGTGTTTTGTTGTTATTTTGGGTATTAAAATACCCAAAGAACTGAAAGACAAAGGCTTGGTAAAGATGACTATCAAGTGAAAGGATAGATTAGAGTAATTTGATAATAATTTGCTGATGTATAAATTTTAACAAAACTGCATTAGTGATATTACTAATGACCTGTAATAATAACTAAACAATTTCACTTTGTGTTGTCTCTCCAAATATTGCAAATCAAACTTTAACACACAACTTGCTTTCCATGATTCAAGTTATAACTTTAAGTAACATTTTGGTTCCTGAATTATGCTGATGGCTAGCCTCCCAGAAACTATAAGCCTCTACCTTCTATCCTTGGACCAACTGTACCATACCCATATTTATACTGTGTTCCAACCTAGTCCAGTTGAATATCAAGTATTTATCCCTGATATCTAAATGAACACCAGTGACCAGGAACGTGGAATTTTTCAATAATATTGGCATGATTAATCTAGAATTATAGAGGAGAATTTTCATATTCCTTTATAACTTTATGTATACTTTAGATATATACAGTCAACCTTTCATATCAGCAGGTTCCCCATTCACGGATTTAACCAAACAGGAATTGAATTTATTTTGAAAAATCTGCATCCATACTGAACTTCTATAGATTGTTTTTGTTACTAATCCCCAAATAATAAAGTATAATAAATATTTATATATTAATTACAGTGTATTTAATATTATAAGTAATCTGGAGATTATTTAAATTATATGGGAAGATTTTGTAGGTCATATACAAATATAAGCCATTTTATATGAGGGATATGAACACTGAAAGATTTTGGTATCTAGAAGTGGGGACCTGGAACCATTCCCCATAGACTGAGGGATGCCTTTACTTACACAGAAATTATACATGTTAATAAGTACTGCTGTGATACTATATATTATCAATAACTAAAATTATGAATTTCAAAATATTTTAAATGATTTCTCCAAAAGTATATGTAAGTAATAAAACTTCACTTATATGCTCTTTACATTTTCTGATTTAAGTGATGAGTTATTTTCTTTCCGAAATCCCTTCTCTCAAAAATGTTTTAAAGAAATAATAAAGCGTTTAGTTCACCAAGAGTTCAGCCTATTTGTTCTTCTGTGAACCACCCATCAAGAGAACTCTGCTAAGCATCCAAGAACAAATCATGACTTTCAGTTTCTCAGGCATTCATCTTGGGATAAGGAATTCAAGAATGAAATCTTGACAGAGGTTTACTTAGAGGTAAGTATAGTCACTTGAGAATTTCACACATGATGTTCAATTTATCCTTAGCAAATACTTTTGCCCTGACAAAACAGAACATTTTATGCTTCTTTCCACAGGTAAGAACAATCCATCAGAATGACTTCAAAGTGACTGAAGACTTCAGTTCTCACTTCCAAACTTTTTAAAGGAACATTATTAAAACTATACTTGAGCAAACTTTACATTACAATTATTTTGAAATTTAGTTAAGGCATGGTATTTTCTTATGTTTGAAATTAAATCTCTAATAAATCTCTAATAAATTTGAGGTTATTTGTATGTTATATTTAATGTAATAAATAAACATGTTAAATACTGCAGGGGGTATAAGGGATATAGATTTGTGTACAATATTCTGTTTTTTTCTTTTGGTACTGATGATTGAATGCAGGGAGCTTAATCACTGAATCACATCCCCAGCCCTTTTTTCTGTTTTATTTTGAGAAGGTTCTAGCTAAGTTGCTTAGGTCCTCATTAAATAGCTGAGGTTGGCTTTGAACTTGATATCCTCCTGCCTCAGCCTCCAGAGCCACTGGAAATTACAGGTGTGAGCATGTAAAAACTTAATAAATATTTAGAGAGGCACAGAGAATTTAAAATATATGAGGAATTAATGAAAGAAATATCAAATTTTGAATATAAAGAATGAACTTATAGAATAAGTAACATTTGTGATACGTCTTACAATTAATGGGAGTTTTAACAGTCACAAATGGATGTGAGAAGTTTTAACAGGTGAAAGAAAGGTAGCATAAGCAAATTTGAAGGTGAAAAAGAATGGGAATAGAATGAAAAAAATGAGAAACAATAAAAGTAGAAATCCACCACTATTTTTATAGCAATCATGGAAATGAAATATGTCTTTAAAGTATCTTTAAAAGACTTTAAAACTTTAAGAATACCAATCTACCCAGCTTCTTTGGAATAAATATTATCACAGAAATTATGAATTTATAAACAATAATTAATTAGGCAATATTATATATGAAAGGTATGTAAAGTATCCCAGTGGTAGATTATGAATGAATAAACAACTGTTGCCTGAGTGAGAAGGAAGGAGTTCAATGATTTCAAGATGATGACCAAGTGATGGGTAGTGCCATTAGAAAAAAAAGCGGGGGGGGGGGGGAGGGGGGTCAGGTCCTGGAGAAAACTAAGTACTTAGGAATATCCTGAATTCAGTCTGCTCTCACAATAGTACTATGAAGTTGTACAAGAGGCAGCTAATAAGCTGTGTCTTGCAAAAGAAGGAGATGTTGGAGGGGAAGGAGACAGAGAAGTGGTCCAAGACATCTAAGAATCAGGGAAATGGGTAGTGAGGATGAGAAGCCAAGAGTCACCTTACAGTTTGCAGACATCGTGGAAAGGTGGAGAAGCTGAAGAGTGGGGACCAGGAAATGGATGGTGCTCCCCAGAAACACTGCCTGGGAGAACATCTATGGAGATATTCTCCCTCTGTGCTGTCTGGCACAGTGACCAGCAACCTTACATGACTTTGGAAGAACTGAGTTTTAAATTTTAACTTTAATTAGTTTAAATTGAAATAGCCTTATACATCTATTAGCAACTGAATTTATAAATGTAGCTACAGAGGCTTTTTAAAAACTTTGGCTTACTTCAATCACTTTTGTACTCAGCCCACCAGTAATGTCTCTAAGATATAAATTTAAACTTGTTCCTCTGCTTAAAATTCACCATTGACTTTTCTTTATATCCAAAACTCCTGAACTACGACTATAAGGAGACCTCGCCAACCCCACTATCCCTAGCTAAAGTCCCTGTCACATCGCTTCTAACTTCCCCCAAACAGATTGAATCTTTTCTGATCATGTCCATTCTTCATTCTCTAGTGCTTCCTTCCGTATCTCCCCACTCTGTGCAGTGCACTCTTCTTTTCATCTTTTAAGTCTCTGGTAAGTGTGTCTCCTCAGAAAGTCCTCCTTGAGATCCTTATCTTAATAAGCCAGGCCACTGCTATTATTCTCTTACTCAACTCCCAATTTATTTCCTTTATGCCATGGATCATTATTTGTTCTTATTACTCTCTTTATTTCCCTTATCCTCCATCACTGGATTGTAAGCTTCCTAAGAGCAAGGATCATGTAAGTCTTATATTTCTCATGCCTATCAGCTTTTGACATTTGGCATGTATACAGTAAGTATTGGTTGGATATTGATCAAATACCGGAAAGAATGCTTGATCAAGGAATATGTAGTTACCAAACATAAGTTTCTACAAATAATATTCGTTGTTATTAAATCAGTACACTTCAAAAGAAACACAACACTCAGGGAAATTTGCATAATCAAAATTAGCAAATGATACCTGAGAAAAAGTCCATTAAAACAACAACAACAACAACAACAACAACAAAAAAAAAAAACTGGGGTTGGGGTTTTGCTCAGTGGTAGAGTGCTTGCCTAGCATGTATGAAGCACTGGGTTCCATTTTCAGCCTCGCACATAAATAAATAAAATAAAGGTTCATTGACAACTAAAAAAATATTTTTAAAAAACTAAAATAATATCATTTAAAAGACAATTTGAACGGTACTTACAGGAGAAGAAAACCTTGTAATGTCTGTATGATTTGAAGCCTCAAGTTATCATCTTCTACCCCTCTGGTTCCACTGGGCTTCTTCCTATACTAGAGCAACACTGTTTCTCAGGACCCCTCTAAATTCTGCCTTAGATGTATGATTTGGACTCCTACGACCCTTCAAAGCACTGGAAAATTTTTTGGAATTTGAATAACAATGGAAGGTAATCATCACTATTGTTACCATATAGAAAACAAAATAAAATAAAACCTATGATTCTCAGATTGGCAGTTTATTAGAGAAAAAGAAAAGATCTATTATTGCTTGGAAATGCATGAGAAATAAGAACCAATTTATCACTCAGAAAAATACTTGTTTACTTCCATTGTGTGAGTGAAACAGAGCAGCTCACCTATTGAACTGCTTCCATTACTTAAATAAGCAGAGAGTGATACTTTTAATAAAATTTTATTTCACTAGGAATGAAATTGATGGTGCAACATTTACAGGTTGATAAAATAAGAATTGTCTAAGGTATATATTTGTAAACTTAAATATAAAAAGGAATTACATACATGAAAGCCAGTATTTTTTTTAGCATTTAAAATGAGGTTACATATCTGTTGATAAAGAAAAGCGAAAAATCTGTCTCCAGGACAACCAGCACTCTTTATTTTTCAGTATGATGCTTTGTGTTCTGATGCTATGAATGTTAAAAAAAAGAAGGAAAGAAAGAAAAGAAAATGAAAAATAGGAAAGGGAAAGGAGAAGTAAAGATAGGGAAAAAAAGAAATACATGATATTTATAGTTCCTAGTATAAACTAAAGCAATCATCTAATAAATGTTAATTTATTTCCAAATTTAAAATTTAAATTTCATGTTTATTTTTATGCCAATGTATAGTCTTTATAAATATCAAGTGCTTGGAAAATAAAACTGAATTTTAAAAACAGATTCTAATCCTGCCTCTGTTTAAATACATATCTATATTCCTCCAAGGTTTAGTCTATATCCAGATGGATCACTCCAAAAGTCAATGTGAAAAGCATAATTTTTTTAAATGAGCAGGGATAATATATGTGTAAATAATGTGTGATTTATTTTTAAATGATGTAATAATATAAATTTAAGCTCCAAATATAGAGTACTCCTGAAAAATTGCTACCCAAATTATAGATACTATCATGAGTAATACTATTAATAAGTTTTCTTTTGAAATCCTTTTCTAATTCCCTGAATTAAGCATATTTATTCTATGACCCATTGCTTGGCAGATGGTATTTTTTAAATTATATGACAATAAACTTTCCCCACATATGGACACAATATTCCTGACAAATATCACTTTTTAAGAATAACAGGACTTAAAGTATGGGCCATGTTGTATGAGCTATTTATGGTTTTTCTGGTATAATTGTTAGTTTATAGAATGTCTGTTCTGAAGAAAGATGCCTGTACTATGGGTGTTACAAAGTTTATTCTATTAATTTGTTGCTAGCCCATGCCTCTTTAGATAGAGAACTTGAGAAAATGAAAGACAGATGATTCCCAAGTGATGCAAATTATAGCATGAGTCCTTAAAAGACTGCAAGTGATTCCTTTATCTGCCTCCCTTGCCCAAAGGGGCATATTAGAGAGTAGATAATTACCTTATGAACTCATGTTGTATACACAGATGGATTGGTTAATATGAAAAAAATTGCATTAATGGCCTGTGAAATGCAGATGAAGTAATTATTTAGATAGCTCCATCAAAACACAAACTCATTCTGATCTCAAAAATTCAAATGAGTCTAAGGAACATGTGGTGTGCCCCAGTAATTTTGGCATAAACATTTCACTTCAAGTCATATGAGTTAAGATACAAGCTTAATTTGTTACTTCAAATAACTATTAATCCACTTGCTACGTGAATTAACATATTTTTTATTTCAGCATTCAGTAGCGTTTAATCAGGAAGATCTTTTCGTCATCTGGTCATCTCCAGCTAACTGCAATGTTTTAGGTGATCAGAAAGTACGTGGTTGAAAAATACCTATTGTTGTCAAAATCCAGATCTCATAGGTAAAGGGAGTTTGTAGAAAATATTATCAAAGTGTTCTGGAACATACTTCTTAAACACAAGAATCCACAATTCTAGAAGACATCCTCCTATGAATCAATCCATTTTCATTCGTATTTTAATCCTTCCCCAGAGGTAACTCCTTCAGTATATCCTTCCTCCATAGTTCAGTATTCAGTTGGCTTCACAAACTGCTGAGTCTCTTCAGTGTTGTGCAAATGGTTTCCTATTGAAATCTTTGAAACAAGTTATACTGACTTGAAATAAAATATCTTTAGCACTTGATTTTTTGTTTTGTTTTGTTTTGGTGCTGGAAACTGAACTTAACTCTCCCACTGAGTTATATCCCCAGTCTTTTTTATTTTTAATTTTGAGATGTGGGTCTCTCTAAATTGCCAAGGTTGGCCTCAAACTAGCCAATCTTCTCGCCTTAGCCTCCAGAGTTGTTGGGATTGCAGGTATGAGTCCTTGTACCCAGCTTATTTTATTTTTGCCTGTCTTGATAAATATATATTTAGTATACAAGATTTTGCAAATTTGTTTTTTTGTTTGTTTATTTGTTTGTTTGTTTTGTTTGGTGACCCTTAAGAGAACATCTTTTTAGGTCTGGGGACAGACCAAGAAAGTGGAATTGAACAGAAATGATAGAAGTACAGGTAATGGATATGGAGATTACCCTGAGTCAGTCACTATCCCATATTAGAAAATATACATATATGAGTCAAAACATTAAACTGTCCTTTATAGATATGCACAAATTGTGTGTCAAAGAAATACAATAAAATATTGTAAAAAATAGAAGTAGAGCAAAGAGATGCCTTAGTAGACATGAAGACTAACACATGGGTGGTATTTTTACTAGGAAATTAAATAAAACAGGACATTAGGTAAAATCCAAGGAAATCGGAAAAAAATGTGCACTTTAGTTAATAGTAGTATATAGCCATTAATTAATTTAGTTTGATAGGTGAACTATAATCACATAAAAAGTTAACATTAGGGGCTGGGGCTCAGCAGTAGTGCACTTGCCTGGCATGTGTGAGGCACTGGGTTTCATTTTTAGCACCACATATAAATAAATAAAATAAAGGTCTATCAACTATACACACACACACACATATACACACACATACACATACACACACATAAGTCTTTTTTAAAAGTTAACATTAGAGGGAATTCAATGTGGGGTTTGTAAGAACACTCTGTATGACATTCCCAACTTTTCTGTAAACCTAAGACTAAGTAAAAACTTTATTTAAGCAATAATTTGTAGTTGACAGATGCCTACAAATTAATACTGAAAATCTTTTTGAAAAAGTTGATAAGAAATTATCACTTTTTAATTTGTATTTGTTCTTTTTAGTTATACATGATAGTAGAATCTATTTATATTTATACAAGCATGGAATATATCTTATTCTAATTGGGATCTCAGTCTTGTGGATATATACTATGTTGAGATTCATTGTGATATATTCATGTGTGGACATGAGAAAGTTGTGTAAGATTCTTAG
The DNA here is from genome assembly GCF_052094955.1 of Ictidomys tridecemlineatus. Taxonomy (NCBI): domain Eukaryota; kingdom Metazoa; phylum Chordata; class Mammalia; order Rodentia; family Sciuridae; genus Ictidomys; species Ictidomys tridecemlineatus. Next base: position 88,488,057 of record NC_135484.1, on the reverse strand, counting down.
TTAAATGCTTCTATCATTCTTATAAAATTACTATCATATCTATATACCAAGTTGTAGGCCAAAAAACTAAAACATTGACTATTAAAAAATAAGTATTGCCATTTAAAAAGCTCTAATAGAGTATTTTTAAAGACAATGTATTAGAAAGAAAAATGACAAAATATTACTATAAAAATATTTTAGACCTCTGCCTAAACAGGGAGAAGCATTATATAATCCTATTAAAAGTTTGAAATATATAAAGGGATCTAATGAATTTATATTTTAAAATTAAGTGTTCAAAGATAACTAAGAAAAAGATATAAAGATTATCCCTGTGGTAAGCAACAAAAAAAAATAGAGAACAAAATTGAAGATAATAATTTTTAAGCAAAACATTAAGCACAGTGCCCTTTGAAATATATAATCTCAGTAAATTTTGGTTAAATATATACATTCTTTGTGTGTAAAAATAGTAAACATTGGAAATAGTAATAAGGTGAAAGCCAAATGAATAAGCTCATATGGTGGTAGCAACAAAAATATTTTTGAATAACAATCTGAGATAACAGTAATCAAATGACCATTTTCCTTGACCAAGTCATATAATTTCTGGGAATGTATTTATCTATAATGTATCTATCTATAACTGTACAGAAGTACAGATCTAGAGAAATTCATGAACTATACCTAAGCATTTGTCTAAATTTTCAGGGACTTTAAAGAATATGATTGAGGGACTAAAGGTATAGCTCAGTGAAAGAATGTCACCCTAGTAAGCACAAGGTCCTGGGATATATATTCCTACCACTGAAAATAAAACAAACAAAAAAAAAAAAACAAGAAGAAACACAATTGGAAAATTGTTCATGAAGAGGTCTGGAGAAAAGTTATGTGAATAAATCTCTCCAAATACACAGCTAATTTGAAGATATTTGTATCACATATGAATTCTCACCAAAAAAATGACTTTAGCAGAAAAGATTTTAATAAACCAGTAGATTGGATGACCCTTCCCATGGACTCCAATTCATCTCTTTCCCCAGAAACTCCTGTTATTGCCCAATAAATGCTTGAACAAGTTGACAACAGGGAGGTTACGCATCGGCTCAGCAACACATACTTGCAGTCAGTGACACTGCTCTGGATACATCTACTCATGCAGTGGAAACCAACTCAGTGCCCATGATGTGGTAAGGTTTCATAGGAGCATAAACCAATTGAGCCATATCCATAATAGAAGGAGTAATAATTCATACTGAAATAGATGTCAATGCTTTTCAGTTTATGGTGGGGTTATGTCCTGACAAGCCTATCTTAAATTGAAAATATTGTAAGTCTAGAATGCATTTAACATACCTAACATACCAAACATAATAGCTTACCAAGATATGAGAACAGTATTTTTACCCTCATGATGCCATGACTGATAGGGAGCTGCAACTTGTTCCCATTGCCTGACATCAAGAGAGAGTCTTGTAGTGTGTATCACTAGTCTAAGTAAAGATCAAAATACAAACTTGAAGTATAGTTTCTACTGAATGCTTATTACTTTTGCTTTATTGTAAAATTTAAAGGTCATTAAATTGAATCATCATAAATCAGGGACTATCTTTAGTTATGCTGGATATGGATTTTCCTTCCCTCACAATTATGCCTTTGCCAAAGGTATCATATTTGAATTTACAGAATGACTTACACACTAATAAGATTTTCCAAAATACATTACTTCTAACCAAGAAATTAATTTTCTAGTAACCAAAGAATGATGGTAGTTCCATGCTCAAAGAGTTGATAGTCTTTCTAAGAATCTTACTACTGACCCCCAAGTCTGTACTAGTTTTCTATTTCTGGATAACAAATTACTTGAAATTTAGTGGTGATTTACTCAGAGTCTCTCACGAGTCTACAGTTGGCTGGAATATGATCTCATCTGAAGACTGAACTAGTGGTCTGTGTTTCCAGGGTCCACAAGTGGTTATTTTCAGGCATTGGTTTCTTGTCATATGGGCCTTTCCATGGGGCCTTAAACATGTTAACTGACTTCCTCCATGACAAATTATTTGAGAGTGAGTACATTCAAGACAGAAGACTTATAAATTTTTATAACCCAGTGTTGAGTGTGCCATACCATAAATTCTGTAATATTCAGATGGTTAACGTAAATTCCAGGCACTAAATCTAGGGAATTCCACAGAGTGTGACTTCAAGCAGTCACAGTCACTGAGAGCCATTCTGGATACTGCTTAACAGTAAATGAAAAAGTAAATTAAAACGATTCTTTTATCACTATCTCTAATGCCACTATGTAATTTTAAAAATTTTAAATTCAAGTAACGAAGAAAGAAATTCATACATTAAAGTGCAAGATAGAATTTCTTGAAATAATTATGTTTACCACCAATTATAATAGAAAGTTCTTATAAAAGTATCTTAAAAGAGATAGTGACACTGGCAATACTTAATACTAATTAATATTTCCTAGCTATAAAAAATTTTGTCTCAAATATATGAAGTTAGATTAAGAGCCATTATAACATGACAGTGTAACTCCATATCATGTTCCACCACAAGAAGAAGATCAAAATTGTAAGGGGTTATAACCCATGTATGTATAATATGTCAGAATACACTCTACTATAATATATATCTTTTTTAAAAATGGGCAATATTGATAAAATAAAATTTCAAAAGTTAAAAAAAAAGAAAACTATTATAAAATGGACACGACTGAGGGATGACCCTTGACAACTACTAAAACCATGTGATCACCAGTGGCAACAGGTTTTTAATGCTAATCATTTTGTTTTACACACAGAATCCACATTTTTACACTATAAGATTTCTTATTTCTATTTTGAAACCTGTATACAAGTAATTGGGTATTATTCATATTGCTACCTCAGATTCAAAATGGCAGACATAGTCATAAGCATTCAACTATTTTATTCACTAAATATTGTCTTTGTTATCGCACAAAGAATCGTATAACAATGGAGAATTTGTTCCCTGCAACCTTTTTAGGATAATAAATCAAACCATCTGCCGTAATGTTTTTCTCTGCTTAGGAAATGATTGTTAACATATGGCAGCATCAAATGATTTTAATTTATCTTTCATTAAGCATGAAACAGCATGTCATCTCTTCAGTAGACTGGAGATTGTCTGCTTTTTTCATTATGAATCACTAATCAAAGAATATTGTCTACTGTCCTCCCAAACATTATGACAGAAAAATTCAAATTGCCTCTAAATATATGTAAAATTAGAAGATTTAAGGAATAACTTAATAGATAACATACTATTAGTTCAGATTTCAACACCAAAATTGTGATTAATAGAATTGGTTTTATAATCTTGAAAGAAGCCATGAAAAGCTGAAATCTTGTTCCAATAAGGCCTTGGAGGGACTAACTATATTACTTGCTATAAAAGTGAAAGAAAATTACATTTAACAAAATACAATTATATCAATCATTTTATATTTGGATGATAAACAGAAAAAAAAAAACTCCACCCAATGATCTTGGCACTGTCAACATCAACTCTGCATGATTGAATAGTATGAATGGGCTAGACGATGTGATTAAAAGCCTTTCTGAGCTCACATTTTATGCTTTTGACATAATTTTTTAATTGATTAACATCAGGTTGTGCCCCACTGCAACTCCTCTGGTTTCTATAAAACATCTCTGAATATGGAAGATGAATATATTTATGGGTAAAGAATATTTAAATTAAGAAACCTCTACTAATCTAGGACATATCATTTAATCTAAAATGAAAATTTAAAACTAGCTGGCCCATAGTTCCCCCTTCTGACTTGAACTCACTAGCAAGCAAGTACAGTGATCTGAATATAAAAGAAACCATTTGTGAGAAGAAGAAATAATTTCAAGAGGTAAGAAACAACTTTGTAAGTAAGAATCAATGATAAATGATAATATTACATAGCAGATCTGACAGGCCAAAATTATACAGTTTTGTTATATAAAAATAGTAATAAGATTATACATTATTTTATCTCTAATTCTTTTTTTAAATATTTTTTAGTTGTCAATGGACTTTATTTATTTATATGCAGTGCTAAGACTAGAACCCAGTGCCTCACACATGCTAGGCAAAATCCTCTGCCACTAAGCCACAACCCCAGCCCCTCTAATTCTTTTATTACTTAAAATCAAGAAATATATAAAATGATCTATATTTTAATGAAAAGTAATCATGAAAATCCTGACCACATTCTTTTTAGGGGGAGCAGGAGTGCTAGGGATTGAACTCAGAGACACTTGACCACTGAGCCATAGCCCCAGCCCTATTTTGTATTATATTAGAGACAGGCTGTCCCTGAGTTGCTTAGCACCTCACCTTTGCTGAGGCTGACTTTGAACTCGTGATTCTCCTGCCTAAGCCTCTTGAGCCGCTGGAATTATAGGCATGCACTACTGTGCCTGGCCTTAATGGAGCAAAATTACAAATTTAATAATGAAGGATTGTATGTAACTAACCAACACATATTTGTTTGCTTCAGAATATATTTATTACTTCAAAGATCATATTTGAACATAAAAGTGCCAACAACCTCATATATCATTAGTATTTTTTAAAATAGAAAATTCTACTTAGGCTTACAATTGAATGACTGATGCTTGGAACTTGATAAGACGGTAATACTGCTACAATGCTTATAATATCTGTAATATTCCTAACACCCTAAGAATAGTACCTAAACCCCTCTTACTTATTCAACTTGAAGGAATTCTGGTTTCAAGAACCTTTTGATGAATCAATATAAATAACTTCTTTTGAATATTTGGTGCAGAGTAGCACACATGAAAAATACTCTATCCAAATTCAGTCTGAAAGTCATACATTATATTTAAGCCATGAGATGGAATAAGTAGATTATATGTATATGTTAGAAACTCCAAAGCCCAGAGTTGCTAGCAGATATGATTAATGAAACTGGTAAGAAAATTATTTGGGAATTCTTGGAAATTCTGAAAACCAGAAAGTAAGTATATAACTAGTTGGGAGCCTTTTTAAAAATGTTTTTGCCATTCAGGAAGGCGTGTCTGCATTCCTACATCTTCAGATTTTTATTTTTTATTATTATTATTTTTATTGGTTATTCAAAACATTACAAAGATTACAGAATCACATCGGTTACACATCCACATTTTTACATAATGCCATAATAGTAACTGTTGTATTCTGCTACCTTTCCTATCCTCTACTATCCCCCCTTCCCTCCCCCTCCATCTTCTCTCTCTACCCCATCTACTGTAATTCATTTCTTTCCTTATTTTTTCCCATTCCTCTCACAACCTCTCATATGTAATTTTGTATAACAATGAGGGTCTCCTTCCATTTCCATGCATTTTCCCTTTTCTCTCCCTTTCCCTCCCACCTCATGACTCTATTTAATGTTAATCTTTTCCTCCTGCTCTTCCTCCCTGCTTTGTTCTTGGTTGCTCTCATTATATCAAAGAAGACATTTGGCATTTGTTTTTTAGGGATTGGCTAGCTTCACTTAGCATAATCTGCTCTAATGCCATCCGTTTCCCTGCAAATTCCATGATTTTGTCATTTTTAGTGCTGTGTAGTACTCCATTGTGTATAAATGCCACATTTTTTTTTTATCCATTCATCTATTGAGGGGCATCGGGCTTGGTTCCACAGTCTAGCTATTGTGAATTGTGCTGCTATGAACATCGATGTGGCAGTATCCCTGTAGTACGCTCTTTTAAGGTCTTCAGGGAATAGATATTTAAATAGAAGCCAGAAGTGTAGATTTTGTATAAAATTTCATGATCATTAAGGCTTGGTAAAAGCCAAACCAAATAGTCTGTGAATAGTTTTTCATGGTTTGTGTTTACTTTTGAGGAAAGGTGACTGTAAAGAAGTAGAGATCTGCTGCAGAATTGCCTGTTGCTTGTTTAAAATGCATAATCCCAACCCCTCCACCATGGATTCTGAATCAGCAGGTCTGAATTAGGTTCTAACATATATTTTGGAAAAGCTTTAGAAAACTGGTATATGCTATGTATTCTAAAAATTCGAAAGTAAAAGGAAACAGAAAGGGCAAATGTTAAGTAGCAGAACTTTACTGGAAAGCATTATTAAAGTGTCACATTCTTCTGTAAAATCACCTGATTTCTAGTTTAGCAATTTCAGCTTAGACATGGTCTCTAGCAAAACACATCTTAGTCCTGATTCTGGCCTGGTCCTATAACTAGTTGCAATGGTCTTAAGACACACCACTTAGGATGCTTTATTATTACTGACATTTAAGAAAACGTGGTACAAGGAACTGGGGATGTGGCTCAGCATAGATTCCTTGCCTAGCATGTGCAACTCTGGGATTGATCTTCAACAACACAAACAATTAAACAAACAAGGTAGTTAAGCACAAAAATATTCATCTTAGAAATAAGCCAAGAGTCATGAGAGAATATGTCTCTGCAAGTACAAACACTGCTCTGTTTTAGGAACAGATTAATGTAACTGATAATATCTATGGAAGTGACGTGGGACTCTGTGGGACCAGCATTTTATTGTATTTTGACTGCAGAATTAAGTTAGCCATGGAATAACCACATTACTCTCAGAAGCAGGGGAGTGCAGTGAGATGAATAGTGGATTCGCATCCTAATCTCCTGCTGTGAGAACCTCTCTCCACTCAGTTCCCCAAAGCTCATCTTTTAAATAATCAGTTCCCTGTATGTGCCAGCAAGTCCAGAGCCACCTCTAATTTTAAATTGCCTTTTAAATACACAACCAAGCACTACATTTATTCAGACAAATGAGGATTAGGATCCCTCTGTGTCTTCATGGATTTAACTGATTGGGTTTTATTGTTGTTGTTGTTTTGTTTTGTTTGTGTGTGTGTGTGTGTGTGTGTGTGTATTCAATAGACTATTAAAAATTCAGAGCTGACTTATTTTTTTAAACTTAACAGATACATGAATACATGCTCATTGTAAAAACCCCAACCTGTGCAAGAGCATATCGACTACATGCTTTGCTACTTCTCCTATCTGGCTTCACTACAACAGTCAAAGTTAATGGTTGGTTTAATTCTTCTGAGACATTTCTGCATGCACAAATATACACATTTTAGATGGAAGCCTGAAAAAATGGGATTGGTCCAAGTTATCAGACACTTATTCACTTGGCAGTGTACCTAGAAGATCCTTCCAATTCAATACAATGTACTACAGAAACCTGCCTTTCATTTTAACCCATGCAAAATCTTCTGTATTCATCTGTATCATAATTTGTATAATTACTTCTTATTGATAGATATTTAGGTTGCCAACCATGAACATCCAGGATCCTGCTGATCTGACTTTGCTTTCAAGTCTCTCTCAGAATTCTGTTCCAAATACTGTAACTACTCCCTTGAGTTATCCCTTCTCTAAAAAACCAACCAACTGAAGTTCTGTGATTTCCATCACATCAGTAGTGGTACACCCATTAAGAATTCAATCTCTGGGGACTGAAATGGAGCAAATTATATTCCATTCATGTATGATAATATCAAAATGAACTCCACTAATATGTGTAACTAGAATGTACTAATAAAAACATTTAAAAAGTATGTCAATATTTATTCTCTCTTGATATTAAGCAGGACATGTTCATGAAGTTGATGATGTCATGTGAGAACTGAATTTTACTTCATTTATAAAGATGAACATGGACAATATGGGTATGCTGCCAAGTTTGGATTTTATTGGGTGAAATATATGGAAGAAAATGATGTTTAAATTGTTGGGACTGTCTCCTATATTGTATATTTTCTGACCAATATATTGGCATCATTTTGTTAAGTTTTATATCTGCACTGAGAGTCCCAAATAGTAGATCCAAAGTCAGGTTTTGTTTTATTAGGGTTCTATTCCTTAAGAGTAGAGGTAATCATTTCACATACACTTATAAAGACTTCTAAATAGTCTTCAGGTTTGCTTTGTTAGTCTTTTTTTTTTCTTTTTCCTCTAGCTGTCAGGAAGTCCACAAACCTCTTCCCCAGCCTCTGTTGTTAAAAACAATTAGTAATAAGTTAATTCCAGTGCTTCCATAAGACATCTTTGTATTACCTGTCCATCAGGATTCAGCAAAAATACTTTTTTTTTCAATTGTGGATTAAAACTATAAAGATATAGGCAAATAGATGTATTTTGTAGCAAAATATTCTGTGGTCTATTTTCATCATAAGAGTGGTGATGAGAACTGTAGCAGGCTTCCCTTTTCTGCCTGGTTGCTCAAGCAGACAATTACCTGTGTCCTACTTCAGAGTCTACCTGCTGCAGGCTGATCCATGACCTCCATCTCCAACCTATCATTCCACAGGACTGAGCAGCAGTGGTGATCATCCCCATGTCTCCTGGCTTCACAGCAGTTCTTCGATTGTCTACAAACTAAATGAGTTTTTCAAATTAGGCTAAAAGGTTTCCCAAATATTCAATTCTAATCTTCCCTTTAGATATTGTCCCAATTTTCTCCTTTCTTTTTCACAAAGATATTAAAGGAACAAACTAGACCACTGCCTCCATTTTCTCACCACCTACTCCCTCCTTAAATACACAAATCTAGTTTCCCTCCCTATATTCTAGATAAACTATGCTGAACTCCAGTGGTTTAAAATGGAGTTCCTTTTATAATTTTAGTTTTATAATATATAAGCATTGTGGGAAAACCTGTAAAAGACATTGGATTATAAACACAATAATTGATATCCTTAAAGAGATAAATACTGTGGGTTTATTTGTAAATGTATATATATATATATATATATATATATATAAAATAGAATATATACATACATACATATGCCCACACTGTGCTTATTGTTAGAACATGAACATTTTCCTTTGCCATTAAAATTTCTTGAAAAATATTTTCAAATTTTGCACTAACTTCATTATTACTAGTTGCTTCTTGGTTTCTAACTGCTTGCTTTGAGAGGAAATTTTGTAATAAATATTTAATCATATATCTGACTATATATCTGGTATTTTTTTAATTTAAGAAAGTAGACTGATTTGTGTTAAAGAATATTGACAATTTAAAGATCCTAGTGAAAGTTGTCAAAATTGTGCAGGGAAAAATAATTTAGACTCTGATAACATTCTGTCAGTGCACATTTCGAAATTCCCATAAGTATTATTTTTTTCTTTCAATTTTTAATTCTTTCAATACTGGGGATGGAACCCAGGACTTCAGTCATAATGCTAGGCAAGTGCTCTACCACTGAGCTACATCCCCAGTCCTTTGACTCCCTTAAGTATTGTCTGTTTTTAACTTTGTTAATCTGATAGATAAAAATAGTCATTGTAGCATGTCTTATTTGAACAGCTAATGGAGTTAGTATGTTCATTAGCAATTGGTTTTTGTGTGTTAATTGTGTTTTCATGTAACATGGAAACAAATATTTTCCCTAGTTTTTATTTATGATGATTCTGAAAAAATAAATTTTCAACATGAATGGAAAGACTTCCAAGGTAATGTCCTTCATGTCTCTGAATATTTACCTGTATAATCACCATATTCTCCTCATCGCTTTTTCCTTTACTCTTTTCATCTTCATACTGTCACTTAACCTGTGCAACATGGGGCAAGATAATTCCGAAGCCTCAAGGGAAAATGACTTATACAGGAGTAACTGTAAGGAGTAAATAATATTTTGAAGGACTCAGCAGTCTATAACCCACTCAATTCCGGTTAAAATTTGTAGTTTTTGATTTATATAGCTTTTGCATATTTATTGTTAAATTAATTGCTTGTTTTGCACTTTGCTTTTAGTAAATTTTTGAAACCATTGTAATTTACTACTGGTGCTAAAACAAAGCTATTAATCTGAGGTATTTTAAGTTTTTTTTAATTTAATTTAATTTATTTATTTTGTGGTTCTTGGTATCAAATCCAGGAACTTGCATACACTGTCCAGGATCTCTACCCTTGGCCCCTTAATTTGAGTATTTTATCACAAAGCCAGTCACAATAAACATTAATTCTACAGTTTTCAAGTTGGGCTTTTTAGATAGATGACTCTATTGTCTACAAATAAAGTCAATTTGTTTCTTTTCCATTATTGTTTGTCATATAAAATGCTTTAAGTCTAATTATGCTGGGTCTACTTCTTAACAAGTGTTCAATGATTGTTGTTATAATGAGCATCTTTGACATGTACTTTTTTACCTCTGAAATTGCCTCTGGAGTCTAATCACTGAATTTAAATAGAACAATTAAATTGAGACTTTTGTAGCAGTCTTTTTACTAATCATATTAAAGATTCAAGTTTTTTAAAGAATTTTAATTAAGAGTCAATATATTTCATTTTTTCAGATTTCTAAAATTTATATTGTTTTTCAAAGATCTCCCAATGTTAATACGTATCTCAATTCCTGGAGTGAACTCTACTTAGATGCTAAAGATATTTTTCTTCTCCTGAATTATTAATTTTATCCTGGTATTGTATTTAGGATTCTCACTTAAATTTATTTTGTTGTGTGGTTTTTATTTTTAACCATATTTTTATATGTTTCTTTTTTTCTTAATTTCATAAAACAAATTAAGTAGTGTTTGTTTCATTTTCTTTAACATTTGTAACATATTTTAGGAAATACTTTTATTACTAAGACTAAAATATTCCCCCCATAATGTATGTCAATATGGCCCCTATTTGCACATAGTTCTTAACATTTTCTGTTTCTTCTTCATTTATTGAACAAGGAAATATGTTTTCCTTTCTTGAATGTTATTTTTTTCTGAAGATTTTTACTTTCATTGAGAACATAATGGTGATATTTTACACATTTAATAGTGTCCACTTTAATATTAAAATCAGTAAATTCTACTTATCTATTGCTTTTTTACTTTTTACATGGATTTTTATCTCTTCACTGGATTTGAGTTTTCCTGTCACACTCAGAAGAAAAAAGTCTATTGATTTATCTACCCATAATCAATTCTTAAGCTTTTCTATTTCTAATAAACTTATTTTTTAATCTTTTTGGAAATTGATATTTAAGGGTCCTCAATAATTATGTAATCTCCAGACTACCAATCTTCGGATCTCCCAAGACCTTCCTTTTATTTGTTGATGCTGTCTCAGCTGACTCTCTGTGGTGAAACACTCCTAGTTTTTGTATACTTTCACTCCTCTTCCTCTTAGTGCAAAGATCTCTTTCCTCTTCCCAGTCCTTAATGTGGGTCTTTCCATAAGTAGCCTATAGTCATCTGCTTTGTAGATTCCATTCAATCTTACCCAATCACCATAAAAGTCAAAACCCCTACATCTTCAAATAGACATTGTTAAGCCTTATTTCTAATTGTCTGTTGAACATTTCCATTAAAAAATTGAAATCATAAACTTCTCTAAAACAATTCTTGATGTGACTTCCCAATTGCTAGTATGTATCATTTCTGTTACTTCTAAGTCCTTCTATCTTGAAGTTATCCAAATCCTCCTGCACTCACTGAGCTTCAGGAATGAATCCACTCTCATATTTATAATTCACTGGATCTCATCTAAGCATCTGCCTTGGTGCCAGTTCTCTATCTGACATCACTAAAGCTTGCAGGCAGCCTGGAGATTAAGTTAACTTCCAATCAGAAAGGTTTCAGTCTCTCCTAAATTTATAAGTGATTTTTATAGGCTCCTCTTTCTTCTTTTCAATGAAAACCTATAGATAAACTATGTTGGAATATCAATGGTAAAAACTGCTTGTCTGTCTCTGACAGACAGTGGAGGTTTTAATTCAGTAACTTTTTTTTCTCAAAGGTGAAATTTTAGGACTTTAAGGTAACTCTGGGACACATTTTCAAGAAAACCTCATAACATCTTTACATATGCCTTTCCCTCAAAGAAAAGTACAAAATTTGGAAGATAACATTAGTAAGGTTTTTTTGTGTGTGTCAGAGTTGAAATACACACAGATATGTCTATATTGGCAGAGTTGAAATACATAATATATATTTTGTAGCAACTTGTAATTTCTCTGAGGGACTTTAATTACTTTTCTATGTCAGAGGATATCTTGCCTTCCTTAGTGTAATGACTTTTGGTATTATAGGACAAAGAACATTGACTTTGATACCAGAAATATGTTATTTATTACATGTAAATTTAAGCTTTCTAATTTAAAGTGTAATTGGACATTTATTTGTTATCTTTTACCTCCTTACATTGGTTGAAGGAATAAGAATGTTTATTTCACATAAATATAAATGAAGTAGCAAATTTACCATGACATGGTAAAAACTAAACAAATGTTGGTGTTCTCACTTAACAGCATAAGGAAGAAATATTGGCACATATTTCTGTGGGTTCTGAGTTTAACTAAGAATGATCATTTTTGTGGTAACTCTGTCATGTACATGTTGATATTGCTTAATTTCTTTTATGCCAGTGTCAGATATAAATGGTTCTGATGACCTTTTTCCTTTTTTTTTCCCCCAGTCAATCTGCTATGTGAACCTTTAGATAATAACATTTTGTAGAATCAGTGTGAGATTCAGATGGCAAAGCCTGAGGTCAAGTTGGTAAACCACAAACCTAATTTAAATGCTTAACTTATTAAATTCAGTGAGACATTCTGGATACCAGCATAATGCTCTCAGTCTTTAGAGGAGGCTCTGAAAGGAGGTTTAGCAATTAAAAACAAATGTACATTTAGTTCAGTGATACAGAAGTGGCATGAAAATTGATGGACCATTTCTACTTAATCTGGGCATTTAACTTTGTTAAGATGTTTGCAAAATTCAGTGATGTTTGCAAAAAAAATTTAGGGCTAGTAATTACTTTTTTTTTAGCTGGTGATGTCTTTTCATTTGCAAATTTGTTTCTGGGAAAGTTTGAATGTTGGCTTTTTGGAAATTGACTTTTTTTTGCAGCACAAAGGTCATTCTTAAATGTCACACATCATGTGGTGGTTGTTTGATTTCATATTTCTTTCTTCCTTTCTTTTTATTTTTATGTCTGGAAGGATATTTTATTCCAGGCTTGTTTTTGAGGTCAAACAAGTGTTCTGGGTTAATGGGAAATTTTGGTTCTCTGAAACCACAGGGTTTGATCAAAACATAGAGCACTGTTACACAGAAAAATTAAGTTCTTGCATGATTCAGTTGTGACCTTTTTGAGTGATTAACAGATTGTCTGGTAAAGGAGTTCAATTCTTTCTCAGCCATTTACTAAGGAGAATTGAGTACTGTTATGAGAATTCTATTCTTTTATTAAAATTGGAGTAAAAAATCTTTATGGTCTGCAGAGGACATCAAAATTAATGCCTTTTTAGTTTCAGTAACTTATGGAATGGATATTAAAAATTTCTCTAACTTTTTTTCCATGCTTCTTCCATAATGAATCTATTGTGGTCGAGTACTCACATTTTTAAATGCTTCAATTAAAATGTAAATTCGTCTTATTCATGTTCAATAAAGAAAATTTCAGTAGAGGCAAAATTAAAAAGGCATCTGGTTGCCAAGGGTGAAAATATTAGTGAAGAAGCAGTATGATACATTATTCACCATGAAAGTATTTTCATTATATCCAACTCATGTTAATGACACTATAAGATTACCCTCTCTTTTTAGGGCATCTTAATATCAATTCACATTGTGAGTCTCTTAATTTAGCATGTTCTGCTTCCCATGGAGTATCAAATAAAACCTACAAAGCAGTTGGAAGCAACCTACAGCTGAGATTTTAATACCTTGAGCATACATTCACCTGATTCTATTGTAATTATATTTGGTCCTACCCACCAAGATTAACTCCATGAAGCTCTGTACTCCAATTAGAGAAGTAAACTATGCAGACTGCAGGAATATAAAATTCATTTTAGTATAAAGGAATCTTTGTGATCCTACTAAGTATATGCCCTTATACTTGAGAGTGTAGTTTAGGTAGGCATCAATTAGACACGATTTTTTTTTTCTTTTAAGCAGTGCTAGGGATTTAAGCCAGAGCCTCACACATGCTAGCCAAGTGCACTTCCACTGAGCTGAGCTATTTCTCAGCTCTCTTTATTTTGTCACTAGATCTCTCTAAGTTGACAAGGCTGGCCTGGAACTTGCAATCCTCCTGCCTCAGCCTTCTAAAACCTTGGGATTACAAGTATGCACTACAACATCTGGTTTATATGTGATTTTTTTGAATCCCAGACTCAACACATTTTAATGTGTGTAATGATAGCCAAGTAATATAACCTAGTGAAATCTCATTATGTGAATACATAAGATAGGAATAATAATGGGACCTAAATCATACAGAAAATGATTTTACTCTTTGAGGCATTAGGATCACAAGCTTGAGAATACTCAATATATTCATTTACAATGAGTTTAGTTCCAACTCATTGGAAAGAATTGGAGCCATGTAGCAGAATGAGCTGATTTGGAGATACCCTGACCTGTTAAAACTCATAATAGTGCTGTATAAAAATGTAATGACAGAAACAATAAGCCAAATTCAACAGAAAGGGATTTCTTTTTTAAAAAATTTTGTACTTATTTTTTTAATTAAGGACCCAGGGGGCACTTTACCCCTGAGATATACCCCACTCCTATTTATTTATTTTTTTTAAATTTTGATTGAGGATCTCACTAAATTGCTAAGCCTTGCCTCAAGCTTGAGATCCTTCTTCCTTAACCTCCAGTCACTGGAGTTAAAAGTGTGGACCCCCATGCCTGGCCTGAAGGGGAAACCAAGAGTCATTAAATATAATAGTCACAAAAAGGACAAAGGTCAAAAGGCAAAATATGAAGGACAAGTTGGGGACTTTCAATTGTTTTAAACAGTTATAAACTTTTAATGGGATCTCAGTGCTAGTATATGTGCAGGAGAGTGTCCTCAGCCTGTGTGGGTTTAGAGAAGTAAGTCAATCCAACTTCATGAAGCCTGGATCCTGGAAGGCCTATCCCTTTAGTAAAAGAAGGTCTAGAGAAATATCATTAAAGAGTCTCTGAAAATAGTAAGAAGGAAGTTTGCCTTCTGTCTGAAGGCTTGGGTGAGGCAAAAATAAAATCCCTACCCAAAACAAAACAACAGCAACAACAATAACAAATTCCAGCATATACAATGAAGGGTATGGAAAGAATTTGTACTTTCATTATGACACAATAAATTGCCAACACATTGCTGTGGAAGGACCATTTACTTTGAGGCCTTATATGAAGTTCACAGGGGAAAATTATGATGCAAGATGAACATTTTAAAGAATAAAATTCAATAAAACAAAACAAAATAAACTATAGAAGAAGTAAAAAAGTGCAGAGAAACCAGGAGTGAAACAAAGACAAATTAAAAATAAAAAAAAATAAAAAGCCTTTAACTATGAAAAGAGATACATTTAAAATGATTTTCTAATGACTAGAAATAATAAAAAAGAAAAAATGATGAGAGGTAATAAATAATAGGAAAATTCAGAAAAAAAACACTGATTTGGAAAAATAAAACTACTAAAAAGCATATAATTACTGAAATTTAAAAATTAAAAAAATTAATTAAAAGCTACAGTCTGTACATTATCAAAGAAAATGCTTGCAGATTGAGAGAAAATCACCTAGAATACAGTAAATATGATTGAGATGATGATATTGTTTAATAATAATCTCTCCTCTTCCTTTTATTTCCTCTTTTTTCATTTCAAAGTATTTTCTATCACCTGTAAGACACATGATACAGTGGTATTCAGATATTTCTAATCTTGTTAAGTTCCCTGTTTAGTAGGGTAGTGAATACAATTATTATATAAATTTTTAAAAAACCCAGCAAATCGCAAGTCTGGGTAAGTCCTTTGTAGGGACTTATAGTTTCTTATGACAGCATAACTACTTGTGTTTGATAGGTTGAACCTTTTAAAGGAGGTGAAATGATAGCTTAGATAAGAAAAAGAAGAAGGAACCAACATGCAGTGATTAGAAGTTTTCCAGTTAAGAACTCAATTAAGAAACTAAAGGAAGGCCAATGTGGCTGAGGCATGGTGAGTGAAAGGGAAAAGGGAGTGGGACAATCTTGGAGATGCATGGTAGGTCACATTATACAAGGCTCCTAGAAAGAGTCAGGAGGAGTTTGTATTTTATTTGAAATATTGGGAAGACATAAAAGGACTTTGAGAATGTTTGCATGATCTGCCCTATCTTTTAAAGGATCTGTCTACCTGCTATGTGGAGCAGGATTGTAAACAGGGCAGCCCAAGTAAGAGACATTAGTGGGATGTGGAGTAGAGTTGTAATGATAGAGATTATGAGGCATTGACAGATTTTTAAAATATTTTGGATGGAGATATGATAGTAGTATAAAATTGATAGGAAATGGAGTCAGGATAAAAGTAAGAATCAAATTCTAGGTATGAGAGATAAGTCCATGTAGAAATGTAATTATTACACAGCCACTGCTTAAACAGTTCAAGGTATCAAAAGATGGGTACATTGAAAGTCTACCCATTTATTTGTATTCATCTCAAAATGGAAGAAAGCTCTTCCTATGTATTTGATACATTTTAAACGCTTTTCTAATAAACCATATAGTTAATTTATTTCTAATATTGTGCTTCATTCCAGTTTCCAAATATACAAAGACAAATACTACTTTTTTCTCTTAGGTTATCTTTTCCCCAAACCAAATATTCTTAGTTCTTTTTGCTCATTTGTTTGTTTGTAAGCCCAAAAGAGATCTTTAATTTTTATTGGTTCTTTTTAGTTACACATGAGAGTAGAATCCATTTTGATAAAATTATGTCAGTATGAATCATATCTTATTTTAATTAGGACCCCATTCTTGTGAATGTACACTATGGTGAGATTTACTTAGGTATTTTCATATATGTACACAGGAAAATTATGTCAGAATCATCTTACTGTCTTTCCTATTCCTATCTCCATCCTTTCCCTTCATTCCTCTTTGTCAAATTGACTGAGCCTTTCTTCTTCCCCTCCTCTCTTTATTGTGATTTAACTTTCACATAAATCAGTGAAAAAATTCAATTTTGGTTTTTTGGGATTGGCTTATTTCAGTCAGTGTAATAGTCTCCAGACCTATCCATTTACTGATATTGTCATAAAGTCATTCTTTATGACTGAGTAATAATCCATTGTTATATATACCAGAATTTCTTTATCCATTCATTTGTTGAAGGGCACTTAGTTTGGCTCCATAGATCAGTATTTTGAATTGTGCTGCTACAAACATTGACGTGGCTGCATCACTGTAGAATGCTGATATTAAATCCTTTGGATATATGCCAAGGAGTGGGATAACTGAGTCAAATGGTTGTTCCATTCCTAGTTTTTTGAGCAATCTCTTTAATGCTTTCTAGAGTGGTTACATCAATTTTGCACTCCCACCAGCAATATATGAGTGTACCTTTTCCCCCGTATCCAATCCACATCAATATTTACTATTGCTCTTATTCTTGATAATTTCCACTCTAACTGAAATGAGATGAAATCTTAGTGTAGTTTTAGCTAAAGATGTTGAACGTTTTTCATGTATTTGTTGACCATTCATATTTCTTTTGAGACAAGAATCTCTTAGTATGGCACTGTACTTACAATTTAACATTGAAGTCTGATTATTTGACCTTGCCCTAGATTTCTTACTAGATTCTATTCACTACAGTTTCTTATTCATTGGGAACTCAAAAAAAATTAATAACCCTGCCACTTAACTGTAATTTTTGAGACAGTGCTTACTCCTCTTCTCTCTCCCTTTATGTTCTGAGCACCCTTTACACACCTTTTACTTTTTAAATATATCTCTTTAATGAATGAAGCCTATAGCTAAGTGCTAAGGAGTCCAAAAGTCCTGAATTCCATGCTGAAAAAAATGCAATTAAAGTTTAAATGAGGTTTGGTAGAGCTTTATTATTTATTTATTATTTTATTTATTATTATTTTATTTTTATTACAGTGTTGGCTCCCTAAGCTTTATTCCTCAAAAAATAATAACAATAACAATGTAACTACTTAAAAAATACCTTAAACCAATTATATTTCAGATGGAAAGACACACTTGAGCACAATCCTATGGTAAAGAAAAGTAGAATACATAGATTTGAAGAAATATTATAATTAATTGGAAAATATCAAATAATTTTTAAACCTACAACATAAAAGTAAACATTTTTTCTTCAGAGAATCAAAATCATAATTATATTTTTCACTTTATTGGTAAAGTGAGTGAAGGGTAATGTTAGTAGTACCTTCTGTAAAAGTTTGGGTGAAGGAGGAAAAAAATGTAAACTGAAGTAGGGAAGGATACAACACATAAGAGATTCCATCCTTAGCCACCCTTGCCCATCACTGGTCACCAGCCTTATAGAAGCTCAGTCTTGGGAGAATGAGTCAACAGTTCAGGACTCCTTGCAGGGGTTTTACATGGTTCAGAAAGCACAAAAATCAGCTAAAGGATCATGTTTAATGGATATTACCAATTTGAGCCACTCAAACTCCAAGATTATAATGTCAATGTATAATCTTATTGAGGTTATCAAGCTGTTCCCAAATACTTAAGTCTTCTGAGGAAAATCTTTAACAAATTTCAACAAAGCACTTGGTTGAGCTATCAGATCATTTAGGTCCAAAAAATGTAATATCTTTGAGGGTGGGGTTGCATATGTTCCTGCCCTGTGACTTGCCAATGTATTTCAGCTCTGTTATCAATAATTGTTTTGCATTTGACTTCTGGGGCTATTCTCTTTATTTTCTCTTGTCAATCTCAACATGAAATCAATCTTCCTTTTCTTTAATTCCCTCCTCTTTAAATAAATCTAACTGATGTTAAATATTCTTAATAATAAAAGTTGACTGGAATGGAGAGACATTATATTTCACAGTAGCATAGTATGTATACTTATATTTAAATAGCACTATTATTGATATTGGTTTTGTAATCTCTCCATAAAGAACCTATCACAGGATTCAGGATGTAGCTCAGTGATGGGGCACTTGCCTAACACGTGGGAGGCCTGGGTTCAATCCTCAGCACCAATAAATAAATAAACTATCAGAGTATTCTCCTGAAGTCTTATACTCCCCCATTTCTCTGGACAGCTCTCTCTTTATTTTTCAGCTGTCCTCAATAAGCCTCACCTTCTCTTATTCTCAGCCCAAGTAAACTTCAAATTATTTTTTACCCTGTTATTAGCAAAATAATCTCTTTATTTTATAGCCTTCAGCTTTTCTAATCAAGCCTTTAGAGCCTATCTTTATGTAGTCCAAGTGGTCCATCAAAATGTCTTGATAAACCTAAGACAGCTTTCTATACTTTTTCTGCTCATCTTATTTTTACTTTGCTATTAATTTATTCAACAATTATTTATTTGAGGCAGTCTATGTTAGAAGCAGCTATCCTAAGGAAATGATGAACTTGTTTTCACAAATGCTAAGTTTGCTAATGGAATTTGTTGTTGGCCCTTACCACAGGTAGTCAGTCTGGAAGATGTGGATGGGCTTATGAGGAGGAGTGATTGGGCAGCCACTGGCCTCAAAACCATACCCAAATCTGTCAGTGGGATTTTTTAGGGAGAGAATTCTCCTGTAGAGGAACAAGAGTCACTAAGGCAAGGAAAGAGACAAGGAAAACAGTCAGAAGTTGCAAGAAAATTAAAATCCTGCCAGTGTAGAACGCCACAGGGAGGTGGCTCTCAGAAAAGGTTGTAGGCTGGAGAAGGGCAGGAGGGTGTCAACTGCTGAAGCCCATCAAAATGAACATGAATGTTTCTAAGAGGTAACTCACTTTCAAGAGAGCAGTTTCATTCAAGGAAGGAAGTTTAATGTCAGATCCCTTGACATTATTGGGTGAATGAGAAGCAAGAAACCATAGGATAGTCTTGAAAACTCTGTCACAAGGAAGAGAATTGTTAAGAGAATGAAATGGAAAGGAATGTTTTGCTGTCACCCCTCAATAATCAGAAATCAGGAACTGAATTTTCCCAACCTACGGAAAATTCTTAGTGAGTATATAGGGGGCTCAAATGAAAATACAGCATGAGGCAACTCAGAATCTCAGCAACAGATATAAAATGGAACAAAGAAATGGAAAAGCTGGCTGAAGAGAAAAACACATTCCAGGTCCTCTGCTAAAGTGCCTGTCCTTGAACTGAAAGGGAATACAGAGTACCAAGTCAGCGGAACGAGGACCAATATCTAGACATACTGACAAAATTTCAAAACTCTGAGGATGAAAAGAAAAATTCTAAACAGCGTCTAGAAATAAATTCTCTTACAAGATTTCTCATGCACACCCTGAATACCAGGATTCAGGGAAAGCACCTTCAAAGTTCAATAAGAAAAAGAATTATTGACCCTACATTTTTAGGCTGGTGACTAAAATAATATAAAAGTGTGAGGAAGAGATAAATCAATTTTAGATGCATTCCCTACTGAAGGATGAACTTGAGCAAAATGAAACGTGAATCCAAGGAAGAGGAGAAACAAAGAAACCAAGAGATCTAGTAAGTCCAAGGCATTGAAACACAGTGTTTAACATAGCTGTGTGGATGTAAATGACAATGATACAAAGGCAGAAAAAGGCACAGCATACTCAGTTTTGCCTTGATTTGGAAGAATATAGATGCTGATTAATTAAAGAGATTGAGAGATTAAAAGAAATCTTAATACACATGTGTTAAGACTAGGATATAATATTTTTGTACAGTTTGAGGAGGATACTTTGCATACTTTATATTCAAATGATTATTATCAATTTGTGCTGGGTGCAATGGCATATGCCTGTGACCCCAGGTACTTGGCAGTCAGGAGGACTGTAAGTTTAAGGCAAGTTTGGCAATTTATTGACACTCTATCTCAAAATAAAAATTAAAAATAAAAATTTTTAAAAAGGCCTAAGGGTAATGTACCATAGTAGAGTACTTGCCTAGCAAGCATGTGGCCTTGGATTCAATCCTACTACCACAAATCATCATCATCATCATCACCACCATTATCACCCCCACTTTGTGTTCACCTAGTCCTCAACCTCATCCTGCTTCAAATCTCAACTTCTTCCAACCACACATTTCCCAAGTTGCTCAATCACTATTGAGGCCCATCTTGTTCCATTCAAGGACAAAACGAAACAACAATACCGTTATTTTTTGTTGTTTGCTTCTGAAGAAACCTGAAAGATGTCTCTATCCCTCCCACAGCGGCATCCCCTTTCTTTGGAAGCCCCTGTAAAAGTTCCTTGGCACAAGGAGGATTCCTATGTGGATCACAAACCTTGGCAGGAAAGAAACCAAACCAGGTTCTAGTTTTGAATATATGGAAATGATTTTATCCAGGAACAAGTCAATTTACTTTCTTATATATCAGATTCTCTGACATCTTGTTAGGCCACTTTCCCAGTAAGGTTATTAAAATCTTAGGAGACCTGCAAAAGATACTAGAACTTCAGGAAAGCAATCTATTACCCCTGGTATGCTAATGCAAATCTGCAAGGGAAGATATTCAACCAGAAGTTTACTATTGGAAATGGAATTATATTTATCATTTATGTGTTTCTATATTTATTTTCTTCCTAACCAATAAAGAAAATTATATTTCAAACAAACCATTACTACTGAATTATAAGAATTCAATAGTTATCTCAAAAAAGAGATAATATCATAAAATGCAATTTGATAGTATATGACATATTTACAAATAATTCCTACATGATTACACACATAGATTATTTTTTACATAAAAGAGTATATCCAACTTTTTAACATTTCCAAGAAGGCAAACGGAATAAACAAAAAGTGATGATGCAAGGGTTTACACCCCAGATTTCCTGGAATCACTAGAGATGCTTTATGATGTAATTTTCAAATACATGTTCAAGGAATTCTTAAAAATATTCTACCATTACATACAATTATTTCAATGTTCCTACCTGGAATGAAAAATCATGATATAAAATATATATACACTAATATATTTATTGAACACTTCTATAATATATTTTATAAGTTTCATATTTAACAACTTCTTCACTGAAAGTCCAGGACATTCTCAACTTTTCTATAAAGATGTTTGTTAAATAGTGTGTCCTTTTAGTATTTCATGCATTATCCATATTTAGAAGTGCCATAAAATTACCCATCTACTTAACAGTCATAGCCAGATACCTAATAAAATAATTTCTATAGGAATATTTTGAAAAGAAAGACTGTTTGTTATTGTAACAAATAGCATCTTGATCCTTCTAGTCAGATCTCCAACTTTGGCAATGGTTCTTAGAAATAATTTGTAGGAAAACAATATTAACTAATCTCATAAATTTTAATGATGAATTTCTTAGATTCATACTATTTCTTTGGAGTTTTTACTTTTTAATTTAAATGTTGTCTAATATTTGTTAATTTATTACACAAATTTCATTCTTGAGTTCTTTGGAAGTTGTTGTCTGTCCATTCATTCTTTTTCTTTTGGTTCTTTGGGAAAATAAAATGATGTTTTTAAAATCACTGCTAAAAGTATTTTTTTTAAATATTCTTCATAATTTCAACCAACTAAGTATAATTCTAAAATTCCAATTTCTAATAGTTCATACTAGTTCTAGAAACATTATTGATTGTGAAGAGTCCAATCCTTACCCCTCTAACCTGTCTTTTCATAAAACATTTGATTTACTGAGTGAGAAAATGCAATTTTCATGTCTTTTCACATTTCAAAGAGATATAAAAATCAAAATAAACTCTCAAAAATCCATCAGAAGATATTAAAATGCCTATGATCAGAGTTGTTCTTCACTATGTATCTCCGAACTACATTGTGCAGAAAAAAGTTTGCATGCAAAATCATGTGCCAGTTGTTTCCAAGAAAAGTAAAAGTAAACATATTCAATAACTTTTATGCCTGCCTAAATGTAAGTCTAAAATATATATCATATTTTAGAGAATATCTGGCTTCCTAATGAAATTTATTTGTCTACATCACCTTAAACCAACCAGATGATGGAATTTTTCTTCTTCTAATAAGTCACATGTTTACTATTTTCTCCTGTGAGATTTTAACAAACAAGATCTCATTTCAGTTGTCCAGTTGCATGACTTAAAAGTTATGTTTTCTCTTTGGAAACATATTAGCAAGTCCTACTAGATAAGGGTATTCAAGAATTTCAAGAAATTGATATACAGAGTTTCAAATGTTGCTTACCATTTTAATTAAAAGAAATAAATACATATTTCAAAAGATTTGGCTATGCTTAGTGGATTTGCTTGGGCTGTAAGGTTTATAATATCAGAAAACATTTATTTATCTTTGAAGCTTTACTACCTAACACATAGGAAATAATAAATGCTTTTTAAGAGTACAGTTTTGTTTTAGAGCAGCATGATTTAATTTCTAAATATGGTCATATTTTAATAACAACATGAGTTTGTTTATGAATAACAAACTCGACAGCAGAAATTGTTGACCATCATAATCATACATAACTAATTTTCAAGTACTTAACTCAGAATTTTAATGTTACTTACTGAACTGTTCATCAAGCAAGTTAAAGGAACCATTTTAGACACATAGAAATGTGCATTTTGGAACAGGCAAATATTTAACACAGAATTTATTTTTTTAATAAAAAATATAGAACCCCACTTATACATAAAGCAAAGGTGATTTAAAAAAATAATCCTTACTTTATTTCCCTTAGAAATTGGTCATCTAATGGAATAAATAAGACTCTTAATTTAATAGTTAAAATGAAAGTCCATTATTGATTCAATGCAAAACACAATTTACAGAAGGCAAAGGCTCTTGTTTGATTAGAAAACAATTCATGGTAGTGGTGTCTTTGGACTTGGAGAGATTCTCTTAGAGGCATGGCTAAAGAGCAGGTCTTTCTTGTGGAAGGAAACAAAGGTGAGGAAATTAGTAGCTTGACTATTTCCATGATGAAAGGTAGTGCAGCTTGGTTTTAGGGTGTAAGCAAACACTAAGAGTTTGTTGAGAAGCAATAATACCCTGGGTCTGGATGGTTTCTATGGTTATGCAAAGAAAAGTTGGCTAAAAATGTTGAGCTAGTATATATACACTATAAAACGGATTATAATGACTAGTATTATCTACTAACTGATGATTTGCTTGTTCATATTTTTAAAAATGAACATGTGGTAAGATAACCAATGGATGTGGGTTTTTTTAAAGAAACTTTTTGAAGAATTCAATCACACAGTA
Source organism: Ictidomys tridecemlineatus (assembly GCF_052094955.1). Lineage (NCBI taxonomy): Eukaryota > Metazoa > Chordata > Mammalia > Rodentia > Sciuridae > Ictidomys > Ictidomys tridecemlineatus. The sequence goes on along the minus strand of NC_135484.1, from coordinate 88,463,910 downwards.
TTATAACCCTTTATTTCCAGACAAAAACTTCAAAACTGACAATTTATTATCAAGAGTCAAGATTAAAGTCTATTTGTTTCTTAATCATCTCATACTTTATAAATCCTGGATGAGGAAAGAGAAGACATAAAACTAGACTTAAGACAAATGACTTTCAAAGCCTTTTTTTGATGTAATTTTTATTGTGTCTTTTAGATACTACTGCTTTTTATTTTTCTATTTTTTAATTTTTTCTTCCCAGTACTAAGGATTGATTGAGGGATACTCTACTATTGAACTACATTACATTCCCAGCACTTTTTATTTTTTGAGGCAGTGTCTTGGTGCATTGTGAAGCCTGGACTCAAACTTGGGATGCTCCTGCCTTAGCCTCCTAAGTAGCTGGGATTAAAGGCATATACCACCATGCCCTGAAAGACTACTGCTTTTTAGCAAGAAGCACAGTGAAAGGTTATCTGAGAAGATATTCCAAAGCATGGAAGTCATCATCAAGTCATTTGGACTTCATATATGAATTGTTATTTACTTACTACTTCATTTGTACCATCACCATAAAGATATAGGAAATAACTGTACTATCATAAGCCATGACTATGTATGTGCACATACACAATATTATGCTATACCTTATTTCATTTGATTTCATAACTTGCTTTTCATTGCTTTCACCAAAGCAGGTCATCTTTTTATTTGTTTATGCTACTTTTCTCGTGTAACTAATGTAGTATATTATTTTTGCCAATGCAGAATCGTTCGAATATGAATCAACCATTCATAAAGAACTTATTCAGAAAGCATCCAACACTAAAGGTTTACCACACCCACATTTAACACATGACAGAACAATAGCAGAAGCAAGAGTTTTTTTTTTCCCTAAGTTTGAATGGTTCAGTTGACCTTTATTTTCATCAGAAGTGAGAGCAATAATGTCATCATGGAAGAAAACATAAATGTTTTGAAAATAACCTATTGTGAGATATGGATGGAAACATAATGTTTATTGTTAAATTGATAACAACCTTAAGAACAGGAAGATTTCTCGTTTTCAAACACTTGGAATATGAACATTGGCAAAAGAAACTCACTTGGCTGGTTAATAGTTTGCATATTTAATTACAAATTTGAATTCTCTTAGCTATGGAATAATAGATTTGGAATATTAAAAAAAATACCACCATAGTGTTGTTTTATCCACTGAAGAAAAAGTTATTGTTAGTAACATAAAAGTTACTAGTGTATCTTATATCTTACAGAGAATTTAGTTATACAGGACCTCATATCAATCTACATTTTAAAAACATTATTTTTTCAGATAAATCGTATTGACAATAATAATTAAGTATTCAATTTTAAACTTTTGGTTGTATATGAATTATGTAATCAAGTCCATAAATTATTTGAGAATTTGTTATCTTAAATACTGTAACCTATAATAAGGTATCATCACCAATGCTCGTAGAATATTATTGATGATAAGTAGTTACTACATTAGAAAATATTGAATTTAGTTTGTATTGTAAATATATTTGAGGTCTGGAAATGACATTTCAGCTAATAATATGAAGTAAGTTACTTCAATTCTATCTTGAGAAATAAATATTTAATTTTCTGTTTATATTTCAGAAATCATTAAAAATTTAACATGACACTCTTAAAATTATCCCAGCAAGGTTCATCTATATTACTCAAATCCTTAAATTTCAGACTCCCACTCCCTGTGCAAATGAACCATTTTTTCTTAGAAGAGAGATTGCAGGTTATTTACATGCTGCCACTGAATTCGAGAATTGTCTTCTACTAGAACAAATTATATAATTACTGTGTAGTTCAGAAGTTATAGACATAGAATAATTTGGGGGGCCTCATTTGCTTTCTCAGTGCCAAAGCTTTCTTAGTGTGAGCACTAGACTCTAAACATCTACTCTAAAATGCTGAAAATAATAAACATATACACATAATACAAAAATTGTAAATTGAAGGTGAAAGAAGGTGAACTATAATGTTAATAAAAATTACTACTAACTTATTTTGCTATTTTAGATCCAGAAACATTTCAATTGCATATAATAACTTTAAATATTGAATAGTGAATAAGAATCTCTAGATAACTTTCTAAATAGCTAATTTCAAAAATCATTAACTGATATATGTAATTAGGTAGTTTGTATGAGCCTGATGAAAGCTGGCTTAGGTAGCACATACCATACCAACATATCAATGGAATGAAAGGATGTTGGCAGTAATGGAAAATTGTGATGGATTTTATAAGATCAAACCAACTGACATTTTATGAGAATTTCCATTTTCTACTTTGGATTCCATTTTCTACTTTGGATAGTATCTAAACTGACAAAAACGAACATGTATTTAGATTTCTCAGGGGACATGCCCTCAAGTAGAATATCTAGAAAGAGTTTCTGACAGGTCATGCTATTGGGTGTCATAGTTTATGTTGGAATTTGCCAGAACAGACAAACAAGGGTACTCATCTTTTTTTCCTTACATAAAGACAAGAGTTGAAAGAATTACTGCCTACAAAATACATTGCAAAGTAAGTTGTAATAGTTTAGCAGAAAAGTGTTTAAAATTGGTGAGAAAAAAGATAAACAAGAAGCTGGTGACATTTTTTATTCCCTGAATTTGACATTATTAGATTTGGTAACATATCCTCACTAATCATATTTCCCATGTATTAAAGACCTACTTTTAAGAGCTCAAAAATTTTCTCAGTGGAAGAGAATGTGCCACAGTATCTTTCCCTTTAGGAATTTCCTTCTCCTTCTTATACTCTCATGAGCCAAAACCAACAAATATCATATGCATTAGGTTTTGGTTTTTATTAAAATGACTTTACAGTAACAGTTCAATAAGCACAAAACTCTCCGAATTTCAAGCATATGAATTTTTTAAGCATATGAATTTTTAAAATTATATTACATAGAAACTATTCTTTTTTTCAATTTATTTTTTTCTCTCCCTCATTTGCCTCTGAGATGGTTACAGAGCTTGGGTGCTTTGTTAAAAGTTTTACTATAAAAAGTTTAAGCAACAGAAACCTAGAATCCTTCTCTTTTTCTGAACAAAGAGAAAACATTGTTATACATGAGATTAGGAGAAAGGTAAGGGATTATTTTTGGGTTAGGGCAGGAAAGAATTACCAGGGCCACCATTTTCTCTGAGCTTTTTAAGACACTAAGGATAACCTTATCCTTGAATAAAAATAAAGTCCATCAAATGAATAACAGAGAAGTTAGGTTACATAGCACTTCTCAGCCTTTTGACTCAGATCAAGAATAGGAAAGTTAGGTTACAAAATGATGCATTCCTTTAGAAAAAGTGCTGAAAACATGGGGTGATTTCTAGTCAGTAAGGAGGCAGCTGCTACCCAGTTTGGATGCTTTTTCTGAAAAACAACAGTTAACACTGTGGTTGTATTTTTTCTGATGTATTGATTCAGAATATTATCAGAAATGAGTACAGTATTTCTGTTAATTACGTTAACTTAAAACCTGATGTGTCATTTCATTGACTGTTGTTATTGTTTCTTGAAACCTTGTTCATGTTTTTAGGTTTTCTGACTTGAGTTTAGAGATATTCCAAGCAGATCAGCCTAGAGCATTTAGAACTGTGAATTTAATCAGTAACTTCTAGGTATGTGTAGGAACATATTGCATGAGACAGTAATGTAATTTGTGAGAAATGTCTACACACAAGCTTTCATATACCTTTATTCTGTCTTTAGAATTTGGAATGATGGGAGATCATACAATTAAAAGTCAGCGACCTCGATCTGTTCATGAAAAAAGGGTCCCTCAGGAACAAGCTGATGCTGCTAAATTTATGGCACAAACTGGTAATACGTTAGTTACATTTTTCTATTTATTGTTGTTAATTTAATGAAACCACTGCATGTTTTCATAATCTTTTGCTAAACATTTGTCAGTTTTTGGAGCTGATTTTTTTTTGAGCCATTTATTTTTTGTCACCAGTTAAAGTCCATAAATAAAGTAGCTGTGAATTGAAAAGTGCACAAGTAATGTGTAAGAATTATTTTGTTTTGAGTATGGGACGTTTAAGATTTACATATTATTATTTCTTCATGTTAATTAATCACTGAAAATGTACCATTAAACTTTTAAAAGAAGACAGCAGTTATTTCTTCAATAATTAATTGAGAATTTGGAATTTAAATAGGACTTTATATGATGAAATTTAACAAAATTCAACATGTTGAATATTTTTTCAAGTGTTGTACTATCTATAAATATTAGCCAATGGAGAATATGCATAGAAATTAAAAACTTTTTAACAATTTAATATATCATTTAAAAATCATTTTAAAAAGAATTGTGTTACATAAGCTAAATAGCAAATAGCTAACAGTCTATTATTAAGTTATAATACAACTCTAGATAATAAATATCAACAAAAATTAATTTATGATTTATAAAATTTGTATTTATAAATTGACTAGATTATTTTCAAAACTCTCTCAAGTATATATATATATATATATATATATATATATATATACACACACACACACACATACACCAAAAGACTGAAAACTGCATTCTTTTAAATAATTTCAAAAATGCATAAATATAAATATTCTGAATATCATACATTAGGCTATAGAGTTTGATCAAACAGATGAATTCATAATTTGACTCATAATAAGTGGGCTATAATTCCATCTAATACATTGCATGTGGCATCTCCTTGGATGAAAAAGTGTTTTAAATTGTTCTATGAACATTTTTAGCTGTTGCCTTTATTTTAGGATATTGAAATTTAAGAGTTTTGTTATACATTATAAAATTTTATACATTCAATGTTGACTGTTTTAACATTAGAAAGGTATCAAGTACATGACCAATTCTCAAACATGATGATCAGACTGATTCTGATGACATTCCTCCCCAAAATGCATATTTACTTCAGTTCACATTTTCTTGTAATATCTATCCAGAACAGTAGCCCCAATCTACAACTTAAAATGCAAATGCTGTTTATGAATTGTGTTCTTGGTAATAGGTGAGTGGTACATTTTAAGACATCCATTGCAAGTAGGCCAAGTTATCAGAACAGGATATTTAGAATAAATTCTATAAGGAATGTATTTTTAGTTGTTTAGAAATATATGTTACAGCCAATCCAAAAATGTAAAAAACTTGCTTATCTGGATAGCTTCTAGTACACCTTCTTATTTAAGTGAGGGTGATTAAAATTTTTTCTATTTACTTGATCAAGTTCAACAATGATACCAAATTCAGGCAAATTTCCAGAATGTTACATGTATTTTTGTCCTTAACAAGGAGCAAAAATCTCAAACTTGAACAAAGATCAGGAGTGTTTAAATCAAGGATAGAAAATGAGCTGACTATCAGCTTCATAGGCAGCATCTCATGAGGCATTTCTGCAAGATTAGAGTGTCCTTTGTGCAAAAGAGGTGATAAATATTAGCTTACTAAGTTCCTGAAAAGTGGGTCACTGGGAGAATAAAATGAAGAAAAATAGGTTTAAATGTTCAATAGTACAGTAAAATAAGTTTCTGCATTAAATACTGTGCAATTTGGCCAGGAGTCATTGTTCAAATTCAGTTTTTGGATGTGCCTACTATATATACCAAGAAAATTCACAATTTGCAGCTAAAACCCTTTTGGCAGATTCACACCTCAAGAAATACTGATTTTGTTAAACAGGAATTACTAATTTTAAGTTTTGCATTTACTCATTCTTTTCTAATCCTTGTTTTATAGCTAATATACATTTTAGTGACACATGAATTAGTAAATAGATAAGTCACTTATTAAATGAACCCATGAGGAGCTTTAAAATCATTTCCCCATGTTGTTAAAAATAACTTAGAAAAGGCAGTCAACTTCAGAATAAAGTTTCTCAAAATGTTGATCAAGGACTTGAATTCATAAATAATTTATATTTATTATTCCATTTTAATTCAAAGATAGTGTAAGCAAATATAAATACACGTATAATACCTATTTTAAAATTAAGTAGCTACAATAATGGGATAAAACTAGAAAGTGTGTTATTTTAATAATGTATAAAATTCATAAATTTATCATAAGCAATTATAAAGCTAAAATGAGAAGATATTTTTTAATAGTTCCTGAATAATTTCTTTAGATATTAAGGTAGTCTAAATAAAAACAGGTGTCACACTATGAAATTTTATAAATTAAGATTCATTTATAATTTTTCTCTATTTGTCTCTCAAAATATTCCCATTACATATGATAATTATAAAAATTTACTAACTAATTCGATAATAAGAAATAATGCACTAGAGGTAAATAATCATAAAAGACAACATAATATTTTATATTGATCATGGCAAAATGAAAGCAAAAGCCATCATAGTTTATAATTTAAAAATTAGTTCCCAGAATAAGAAACTTACTCTCTCCTGTATTAATGTGATTAGTAAGTGCTGTAATAAAAAAAAAAATTTATAGAGTAAGAGTGACATTTTTTATAAAGTAATACTTTCATGAAGTATCATAACTATATCAAATAACTTTTTGTCAGTCAGATAATTAATGTAAGTTAACTAGAAAATAAATGATGATGGTCTGATAGCCTAAGACACTATCTGGTTAAGAGAAATTAAATGATAAAATATAGATATTGATATGTAAAATAGACATCTGAATTAAATGCCAACAAAATGGCCTATGTCATCTTAATTACACTTATGATGCTTTTAACATCAATCATCAAATGAATTTATAATAAACATGTTTAGAAAGATAGTTTTTTATTACAACAGGAAGAACAGCCCATTTGGGGAATACATACATTTTAGGAATATGTACATGTTATCTAAAATTAAAAAAAGTAAAACTAAAATTGTGTTTTTAATTTCATGATCTTAACATACTAGCAAAATTTTATATCAATATTTTGTTCATAATTTAAAATGTATTCCTACACATCTCACCCAATCCACAGAAAAAAGTTGTAAGGTAGATGTATTACTCTTTTTATTGAAAAGATTCAAAGAAATAAAGTTACTTTCTCAGAGTCACAGAATCCAATAGCTTTTCATCAAACCATCAAACGTAGGTCATTTGACTTTAATTGCAAGACTTTTCCAGTTTTCTTTTGTGTTTTGTTCCAAGATAAGGAGCCTTAATAGTGCCTTAGATACTGAAGCCATCTACTGGATCTCATCTCAGTTACAAGTTAGGACACCAGATCAGTTTGTGTTATGTCGAAAGACATACATGTTGAAAATAATAGACTTTGTCTTATACTTTACTATTCTAATGTCAGTATTTTAAAAATATCTTTCTTATGTATATTAATCATTTCTTACAATGACCCAATCAACTAGAATAGTATTCACACCTTCATAAAGATGGAAGTGGCAACATATAAATAATTATTCAGTGAAAATGTCATTTGAAAGATAACATTTGAGTTATAACAAGATTGTTTTGGCACATAGGTCATTGTTACAATGACAAATTTTGATCCAAAACTTGAAAACCAGTATGCATTTTATTGATTAATTAATTAAATAATTAATTTGATTTTTGATCAACAAAATGAACCATCAGTTTGAGGGAGAGTGAAGAAGTTCTCAGCATTTATTATCAACCTTTCATGATGTAGGAACGACTGCTTAGCTTATTGAGCATCATTGTAGCGTTAAATATTTAAAATATCCAAGTTTTTAAATATTTGAACAAAAAGTAGACCCTGATCTTAATTCATTGCTCTGTTTAATTAATTAAAGTATATTTTTTCTGTCATTAGACAAAGCCAGGGAAGAGGACTGCTTTATGGCAAAATAGAACTAATTTTATCCATACCCTTTATCATTTCACTTATTATAGAATTCACATTCATAATTTCTTGCTTAAAATAACATGCAGCCATAATATTTATACATCATTTAATCTCATTACAAATAGGTTGGTAGATCATTTTAAAAATTCATTATATTTTCCCTAACTTTAAGCTTACATTTTTCATTGTGAAATATACATGTGTGTATACATAGATACAGGTGTGGATATTTTTAACCATTGTCATATTATCAGGATTTTAAAATGATGACTTTCAATTTTGCTAGAATATTCTTTAATGTAAAAGAACAAACTAGGAGACATGTCTTTAAATACATTTGAAATAATAATCCAAGGACACTTTTAAGAAATTAGTGTATACAAATTCATGAAGGTAAAAATAACTAATGTGATCAAAAATGATCTTTACTACTTACAGAATAATCAATTGCAATATCAAAAGGGAGCCCTATTTGATAGATATGTCATCCCAGTTACCATTATCTGTGCCCTTGTGGTATATGACTTGTTATCAGTGCATCATTATTCCTGCCTTTGAGTGCACAATGCAAACAAATATAAGAGCAAATACTTCATTACCATGCTATTCAAAGTGTGGTATATGGACCAGTGCTTATATGCAAGCATGTTGTTCAATTGAGTCCTCAAGGAATATGCAGATTACACAAGAGTATAAAATTGGCTACTTCAACAAGCACATGTTTTATTTCAGCTGAATCAATCTCTCTCTCTCTCTCTCTCTCTCTCTCTCTCTCTCTCTCTCTCTCTCTCTCTCCCTCCCTCCCTCGCTCCCTCCCTCTCCTTCCCTCCCTCCCTCCCTTTCTCTCTCTCTCTCTCTCTCTCTCCCTCCCTCCCTCGCTCCCTCCCTCTCCTTCCCTCCCTCCCTCCCTTTCTCTCTCTCTCTCTCTCTCTCTCTCTCTCTCTCTCTCTCTCTCTCCCTCCCTCCCTCTCAACAGATTTCTCAAATAAGAAATCAGTGTGTCAAATTGTGTTCTGATCCAAACTTCTCTTTTCCCTGAGCACCAATTTATGAACCAGCTGCCTTGAATAGCATTGAAAATAATATCTAAATCATTTGTTTACTCTTCAAAGAAAAAAAGAACAACAAATGAATTACCATTACTATCCTTTTAATTCTATTCCAAAGGCAAATTCCAGACAGAATCTATAAAATAGAGTTAGAATGCCCGTTGATCTATTTAATCAATGATGAAAAGTTTTCACAAACAACACCTCATCTATAAAAGTTCTCAACAGCTAAACAAATGGTTAACTTAGTTACTGCTAGCAGGTATAGGATGCAATTTGAATTTGAAGAGAAGCAATGGCAACTTTCAAACCAGTTTTAAAATTCATCCTGGAGGTGATGCCAGAATAGACTTAGAAGCCCACTGCAATGGTCTTTAAAATGCTCAACGCTGCATCTCCTTGGGACATGAATTGAGATAATAATAGAAATTAGACATAATTTCAGGATGAAGCCAACTCCAAGAAAGTTAATGAATTCAGACATTATTTAACATCTTGGAGCCCTATTCTGGAATAAATTTTAGGCCCATACTAAAGTAATAGAAATTATAGAGAAATTCTCTTTCAATTTGAGTAAATATCACTTCTCTAGATTATAGGTGAAATTGTGAGCAAAAGGTTTTTAATACCACAGAACAAATAGCTGTCATAGGATGGAAAAATAAAAGTTTCACATGGAGTAACTTACAAAAAAGTTGTTGGTGTTCAACACAGTTAAATTGATTCAAATTCTCAGGGCTCCATTTATCTTGCATTAGAAAGAATGTTATCAATAAAGGACTAGGAACACACCCATATATTCCTGTTCACCAAAACCACATAGTGAGCTTTGACATACATTTAGTTTCTTTCCCGTCAAAGGCTTGAAGGAGAATTGCTTCAACTATAATTATTATTGATAAATGCTGACTTGTTCCTTGTCAATAGGACAGTGAAATTTGTGAAGAGTAGCTTTACTAACAAGACTGGAACCAGTTTGGTCTTTGTATCAGCATTATATTTGTCCCTCTTTAAATTTGTTTTTCTCTGAAATGTTTTCTTGTACCTTTTGATGTACTATCATATTTTTACATTTGAAATTATTCATGCATGTCATAATGTCAGTTTGGTATAATGCTTGTGAGTATTCAAGACAGTATTTCACGTTTATTTATTGTCTTGCACGCAGGTGAATCTGGTGTGGAAGAGTGGTCCCAGTGGAGCACATGCTCAGTTACTTGTGGTCAAGGGTCGCAGGTGCGAACCAGAACTTGTGTATCACCTTACGGGACACACTGCAGCGGCCCATTAAGAGAATCAAGGGTTTGCAATAACACTGCCCTCTGTCCAGGTAGTGTTAGCAGCAACTACAACTGTGGATGTTATTGAATTATGTCATGCTACGCATTTGGAACAATTTGTTATTTTCATCTGAACTGGGTATAGACATTTTAATTAGAGTGGATAAGTGTAATTCTTACTCAACTGTGATATTTTACTATCTATGTGATTATTTCAGAACAGTGAAGAACCTATATAAGTGACTGACTTCCTGTGGCAAATACCAGCTTCACATTTCTGTATCTGCTTCTTGTAGGATAAGGCTTACATATCTTTCCTATATTTTATATGTCAAAAATGCCCAATTGAATGCTTGAATAAAATATAATTTTACAGCATGCTAGAAATAGGATAGACATTGTTTAAGTCAGGGATTGACACAGTCTTTCAGGCCAAATAGCCAGCCGTTTTCCTATCATTTATTGAACCCTATAAGATAAATTAGTGTTCCTGATGAAAGACCAGTTATTTTATTTTATTAAATTCCCTGAAGTAATTACTCTTGTAGGAATCATTTACTCTTTTGAAAAAATAAAGTTATTAAAGAAAAAGAGAGATATCTTTAATGTTTACTGGAACACTGCATAATAGCATACCCACTAAGGATCAGATTTTTTTATGTTGTATCAAAGTTTGGTTCTTATATCTGTGCACACATGCATTTAATAGATGTTTTTCCCTCTTGAACCACTGACATAAATGTAAAACAAAAAAGTATTAATAGGAATCTGGATTTTCTTTTAAAAAGTCTAAAGCACAGAATGTTAGGAATCCATATATTTATATTTTGTTCTAAACTTTTGGTGGATAAGTGACAGCAAAATTCCTGTCGACTTCACAGTCTTTCCAGAGGCCTCCAAAAGGGAGTGGATATAGATGTACTGGTGCTGTAGTAGCCTTGCATCTGCTAAGTAATGCTTAAAAGTTTCCTGTTGAATTCCATTTTCAGAAATAGCTGATTCTGTAGTTACTTAAAACAAGAGTAGAGAGTGGGTAGCATAAAAAAAGGGTGGGAATAAACCCAATTTCCTAACAGAATAGGCAAGTGGGATCCATTAAAAGACAGTCTGAAGGAGTTGTTGTTTAATGGGAATAAAGTTTCATTATTTGCAAGATGAAAAAGTTCTGAAGATCTGCTTCACACCCGTATGAATATACCTAATACTGCTGAATTGTGCACTCAAAATTGTTCCAGTGGTAAATTTTATGTTATGTGTTTTTTATTACAATAATGAAAAACATGGGGGATATACAGGTAAAGAAAGTGGTGGGCAGAAGGTGTAGGAGGAATGAATGAGATAATGATGTAGGAGATCTTAGAACTGAAAGGTAGGAAAGCAGTAGATGAAGAAAGAACTAAAGTTAAACAGGGCAAAACATTGATGGCTATGAAAAAAAAAAGAAGAATGCAAAAAAACAGTAATTGCTTCTGAAAGCAAGAACAATAAACAAGGGCTAATGGAAACAGACTAGATGAGAAAGAACATAAAGTAAAAACTAAAAAGATTCAGTTAAAAATAAATGCTTAAGGAGGTCATGGAAGGGAGAAGACCATGAGAAAAGATGCTTGAAAATAGGGATCACAGAGCAGAGTCTAGAGAGAGACACAAGTCAGGAGAAGGAAAACAATCAGAGAAGTGGGATCTGAGGATTCTAAAAGTGAAATCTTTAGACCACAAGAGTAAATGCTTGTGGATCTTCATTTGAGTATGAGTACAGTGACCCTCTGGAAGAACACTTACTTAACCTGGTGCCTACGTAGAGTATTCACTCTATGGGTCCCCTGATCAAGTTTTCTTTTTTTGTTAATGACAGAAGTGTTCCTTGAGATTTAAGCTGTGCTAGATACATAAATTATCTCTTCATCAGTGTCTATTTAATAGTCAAGAGGCTTTCAACATAATAAGGATAGAGTCTAATGGCAAAGGGCATTTGACTAGGTCCCAAAGAATTTTCATGCAGAGCTACATGTCCACTCACCAGCTATGCACATTCATAAGCTGACATTTGGAAATCTCCATCCTTCTGCCACAGGCTGCTGATTAAGCATCCACTGGGCACCAATAGCATCTGTAGCAGGAGGAGAGTACTTCTCCCACGTGCAACTGCCAAGCTCTCTCCCTCTGTCTGATGACCAGAAAACTGAGCAGTGTTCTCTGCTTACAAAGTTTTTCTTGATTTCTTAGCCTTTTATCCTTACATCTATAGAAAAAGATATAAGCAATTACTAAATTCCTTTTTACCATAAAGAGGGATGTTTGTCTTTCTAATTTTGGTTGAATAATACTGATAAGAAATGTCTATCTTGTAATCATTGTTATAGTTCAATTTGTTTAATTAAAGATAATGAACTTTGTTAATTTATATTTAATTTTCCAAATATAAAGAATAATTTAGCAACTTCTTAAGTTTAAAAATGTAGGATCAGTATTCTAGTTTATGAAATTGCAATTTATTTTACATCGTTATTGTATGTGCTTTGAAATATTTTATGCTCACTATTATGGTTAATTGTCTGCCAAGCTGAAAACAGTGAATTTTAAAATAGTTTAAAATTTAAACAGTATTTTAAACAACGTAAACATCTTTCTAAAACAAAATTCCCAAGAAAATTAGTTCAGAAACAAATAACCAACTTGAAATACTGTGGAAACTCAAAATATATTTAACATTTAACTAATTAATATGACACAAGAAACAGAAAATTGAATATTAAAGTCACTTTCCATAAAACATATGGAATGATAGAATTAGAGATTATATTTATTTGTACTATAAAAGATAGATCACTAGTGTTATAAATAAACTTTTACTCAAACTATTAAAATTGCAAAGAATTTTTAAAAACTAATTATTAAAACTGTTATTTCTAATATGAATCTGAGATATCTGACCTCTTGTAAAATTTTTGCTTTGACATTATGTTCTCTTTAACAGCTCTTATTATTTAGAGTAGAAAATATGGAATAAATAGAAAGCAAATTGAGAAAATGACCTACATTTAATTCTATATTTACCAACCTGATTCAATTAGATTTATGGTCTAAAGTGTAGTTTTTCAACCTCTGCCAATTGGCTGTTGGCATTCTGATGATAAATCTTGGTTGCAGGGAGGCCTGTCTTCTGCAAATTCAATGTCTAGCAACATCCCTGGCCTCTCACTAGGTACCTCTAGCACTTGATCTTTTTCTGAGTTTTGATGGCCAAAATGTTTCCAGACATTACCCAGTGTCTCCTGGGGGCAGATTTGCCTCTGGTTGAGAATTACTGATCTATGCCATATGTATCCTAATTCAATAGATGTCCATGTAGGCTGAAAAATAAGTTTGGATTTTATTTTTGTAAATGTCATAGTTGTCATATCCATTTATTTATTAAGGAAAAATCTTTTCACCGAAAGGAGTTATTTTATGTACAATAAAATCTAAATCATAGATATTTTTATTAATTATTTATTATTGTTTAATTTTGTAGATAATTTAAAATCTGGTGATAATATATCTTGTGTGTTTCATATTTTTTAAATTGTATCTCTGGTCAACACAAAGAAGAGATATGATAATATAGCTGGTACCAAAGATAAAGAAGAAAACTATAAAATGGATGAAGCTATTGAAGTTAAATGTTTTTTTATGATTATTTTTCAAATTGACTATATAATTTATAGATTTTCATATTTGCCAAAAAGTAGAAAAATTTATGTAACAACTCTCCTTTAAAATGAAAACATATAATTTTTAATAAATGTCTTATGAAATGTCTTTAAATATTATAAAGAATGTGATATAATTTCCCACTAATTCAATACTACCTAAAATAACAAATTGTTAATAATTTACTACCTTTGTCAAATGAAAAACATTTTAAGCTTTTATGAAATGATGTGAATAAGTCATGAAATGTCACCATGTAACAATAAAGACTGTTAAAAAGTACTAAGTAACATTAATTTTTGATGAATCCTGTTCCATGATTTAAGTAAACCCATCAAGATTAATCAGTATTTTCTGAAATTCATGGAGAAAATTTGCCAATTCAGCATTTTTCTGGGATTGTGCAGTGCATATTAAAGCAATATAATTTTATAGAATAGAAAATGAAGAGAACCAGAAATATGAATCAGATAGTGTTAATATTTTATATAGAAAAAGGAGAAGACAGGTTGCTTTTAAATGGAGAAATCTTGGTAATTGGAAAGAAGTACAAAAGTTGATAAAAATATAAATTTTACTTAAAAATACATTCATGTAAATTACTTTTAAATATAATTTTATAATTGATTATATATACATATACACATACACTCATATATATTAATATGCACATATTTTAAAACTATATGTGTATATTTAAAATTAAATATCATCTTATTATCTATCCTAATACTAATGGATACAAATTGGCTTTGGTTTTTCCAACTTTTCTTAGGAAAAATTTTAAAAAAATCTTTATTTCACTTTCTTGTTCTTTTCTATGCTACTTTAAAATATTATCCCAGCATGTAGCATAGAATCTTTAAGAGTTTGAATATTACTCAAATTTGGCTAATTTTCCCTATATTTGAACATATTTTCACCACCAGTTGAGGTAACTCAATAACATAAATAGAAAAGAATAGTATACCTCATTATTAAGGTATTATATTTGTGGGTTTCTTTTTAAATTTATTTATTTATGTTTTAAATTGTATATACCTATGTATTACCTAATGCTTTGACATATATGCACATTGTAGAATTTTTAAATCTAGCTGTACTCAATGACAACATATTGTATTCTTAATATGATGTTAAGTAGTCTCACCACAAAAATAATAATCCTATGTGGTAGTACATTTTCCAGTTAGCTAAATTTAAGTATATTATGATGTTTTTAAGGTAATGTTTTTATGGTCAGCATATACATGAATAAAATTCTAAATATATTGTATTTGCTCACATAATTCCTCTGCCACTTTATATGAATTTGTGCTTACCCCTGCCGATACTGAAGAGAAAATGAGCAATTTTTTTTTTGTCATTTTCTACTATAAATTTTACCCTCTCCACTCCTCCCAGTGAGTGGCATTTCACTCTTCTGAAACCTTGAACTTAGAGTCTTCTAAGGCCAGAAGCTCACATCAAGACAGGAGCTTCTCAACAGAAGACTACTTTTTTTCTTGACTTCATTTTATTTGTGTTGTCCACAAGGTGTTATGGCTTACTACCCCAAATATAAATTTTGGGATGACAGCAGTAATTTGAACATTCAGAAAAGGGATCTAAATTTTGAAGTCTGGTAGTCTTTTGTAAAAGATACCAGTATTTATTCAGAATTGTTATTATGAAGGATCAAAGATCATGTTGTTATGTCTGGTCAAGTTTAATCTCATTATAATGAAATATGTGAAGTCTTGGTATATTCATAGTTATGTTTTCATAATCTTTGTTATATAACTTGGATTGTTAATGAAATTTATACAAATTAGGAGTACTTTCAGTTCTCCCAAGCTGTCAGAGAAAGAAGAGCGTCTTCTGATTTTCATGGCCATTAGAAAGAGATCCTCATGTTTACCACTCATTTTGAAATGGGGGAAAGAAGAGGATCTTACGCGAGTGTTTAAAATGACCCTCTTAGGCAAAGGTGGTTACTTTGAACCAAAAAATTTTAATAAAATATATTGATTTTCTAAAATGAAATTTAAAACCTTTTGAAATATATACCATCAATTTTCAGATTGTTTTCATTTTCTGATTCAATAAAAGTTTTTAATTCTCACACTTTACAAGTATTAGAAGAATTAGTTTGGTCCTTGGTAATTTAAATGCAAATTTAACTCCAGAGGTTCATTTCTGTTATTAGAAATTTATTTTTCTATATTCTACCTTAGTTAATCTTATTTTGACTTAAAAATAACTTGTGTTTTATAAAGAGGGAGAGAGGCACAAGGAATTTTTAAGCTTTTTGACATGAGCCATAACTACAAATGTAGAAAGAAGCGAGCATACAGTTTAATATTATTTTAATGGATTTTAAATTAAATTTTCAATTTTATGGAAAATAAGACTGCTATTGCAACTAAATTTTAAAAGTATCCTCATACTTTATTCAATGAGTTTTTTCTTAATTATACAGAAAATAATCTTGGGCTTTACCATCTAGTTTGGTTATTGAAGCTTCTTTGCTTTATTACAGTACATGGAGTTTGGGAGGAATGGTCACCATGGAGTTTATGCTCATTTACATGTGGTCGAGGCCAAAGAACAAGAACAAGATCATGCACACCTCCCCAGTATGGAGGGAGGCCCTGTGAAGGACCAGAAACACATCATAAGCCTTGTAATATCGCCCTCTGTCCAGGTGAGCATATTTGCATTTGGTGAACTTTGCATTTATATGCTTTATATACAGTTCCTAGTGTACATAGGATATAAAAGAATAGAACTCTTTTAGTCACATTGGAAAATGTGCTCCCTGGTTATTGTTTCTTGCCCCAAATTGGTTACCTTCCCAGACTCTACCATTTATAACAATATATATTTTCTTGAGTGAGTATGAATCAAGATTCACCTTTATTGGATTTCTATAAATGTGTATATTAATGTTTTCCAATGAGTTTTATCTACACTTGATTTCCCCTTCTAAGAAAATTTCAAGAATTCCTAAGATCTTGAAATTGATTGTTACTCTCATATGATAACTAGAAAGATTTTATTTAGTGGTGGCTCTCCCTCTGTCATTCCTTCATGCTCATTCAATTAAGGAAGGGAATTGCCACTGACTGTGTGTGAAAATGACAGATACTTGGTAGGATGTTGGACTTTTCAGATCTACTGCTGGCTGCATAAAATGATTGATCATAAATGATATATAATATTTATGTGGTTATGGAAGACTGTATATTCTGTTCTTGGAACATATTTATGTTGTGTTAAATTTTTCTGTTTCAAATCTATTCTATCTTTATTAATTTCACCAATTATGACACAGAGAAGTTTTCATAACACTATTATTTAGATTATTCACCCATTCAAACATAAATATGTCCAAAATGAATAGAACTGATCTCTATCTTCAAGAGGCTCACAATTTGGGGGCGGGGAGGAATGCATACACAAAAATGACAGATTCTCCCAGAAAAAGATAGATATGAATGATGTTTGGCAAAAGCTATCAAGAATGACAAATGACTATAAAAATTCATTCATTAACTCTTTGGGAGATTTTCTGTTTGGTCACATCTTCTGCATATGCAAACAACATACCCAGAATCCCAGTTATGTTGGGTCCATCTCACATCAGTCCCATTATCCATCTCACATTCAGTCCCATTTACACTCTAAACTCCCCCAAATCAATATCTTATGGTATGAGACAGTGCTTCAAATTTCTGAAATTTTAACTATCTAAAATATTTGAAGATTTGAAAAACTATATAAACACTCAAATAACAAGCTAAATTATCTCCATTACTTCAGAGAAGAACTACTAAATTCTTATACTTAACGGCATACAGTTAGGGATAAAGGAATTTTATTGAACAGGACATTATAAATATGAGTTATGAATATAATCCATATAAGCCAATAGCCTTGTAATTATGGTATTGGGAAATGAAAGTTATGATTACTTGTTTGTAAATTACTCACAGAATATCAGTTCATTGGATCGGTTTTATTCTTTCTATATATAAATGCGTAGATGGGCACACACACGCATACACATTCATATCCTATCTTTTCTCTAAGGGTTTGGGAACGTTTATTCAAAGTTTTGAATTTGTAAAATGTATAGTGCTGTTCAGTGACATTAATGGAGAATCAAATATAGTTCACTCTTATTTGTTTATGGTGTATGAAAAATAAATTTTGGTAAATAAAAAGTAATAGATAACTAAAGAACTTGTTAATACTTTGAAATTTATTACTATTTTTTATCTCAGTTGGTCCACGAGTATACAAAGATATAGCATCATTAATCAGTTAAAATATTATAATCCGATTTTCTCATAATCTACTTTCCATGAAGAACACTTTCAGGAATAAAACACTTGGACATTAGGGTATAAGGAGGCTATATTGAGAGAATTCAGATGTGAAGACTCATTTTCCTACATTGATATAGTTGTGGCTCTATCATTCAAGTAGTAACCATTTGTGTTTTTGAGCTGGTTGGTGTTTAATGGTGTCATACTATCCTTGGGATCACTCTAAGACAGCTAAAACCAAATTACTTAATTTCATGTAGTTCATTTCAGGACATGATGCTTTTATGTTATTTGTAAATCTGGCCCATCCAGTATTCTTTCATAAGTGAGCATTATAGGTCTATCTCTGTGTACTTAAGTTCATCATGAGTTGTTTCTTTCTCCTGTTATATTGATTCTTAAATTTAGTTATATAATAAAAGATGTAAAACTTTTATCATGTTATATTCTTAATTTATTTCTGATATGAAAGGAAACTCTAATAATTGAGATTTTAAAAAATACTTTCATATTCTGCCAAAATATTTTTGCATTATTACTTATAAATATGTAAGATGTATTTTGTGCAAACATGAGCAATTCCCCTTAGAACTAATTGTCTTATAGCTAAACTCCCTGATTATACCTTCAGGGATTATAAAACCATAATTAATCATCAACTAGGTATAAGACTACTGAGAATATAATTCCTTATCTCAAAAATTTACAATCTCTTATGTAGATTCAGTCATAAGAATATGAAAAACTGAATGCAGTTTTGAAATTATATGTAAGTACTTCAGCCTGGGTGAAAAGTGATTATTTGAAGATTCAGTGGTTTGGTTAACATTTCTTCTAGCCATGCTACCTATTTCTTAGATGTCCTCTTATGGGATTAAGCTATGACAGGAGGTGTTTCAGTAGTAAAGAAGTAGGTTAAGTCCCACACTAGCTGTTTTTTGATTGGACCTAGTATGAAGTGCAGACAAGAAGAAGATGGCAAAAACCACAAATTGCATCAGTCCTCATCACTAAATCTTTTAAGATTTGGCAATGTGAATTGTAGTAAGGGCAGTGCCAGTTTACTGTGGGATTGTGCTACAACGGCATTCCAGAATCTTGCTTTAAGAAACAGGCATAACCCCTACAATGAAGTAAACACCATATAGAGATGAGTGTATTGTTCACATTCAATAGTGAATTTTTTTTATTTGTGCATAATTTTCTATTTATGTATGAATAGATAATGTCCTATCAGATACTTTTCTTAGTCAATATCCAACCTTCTCCCACTTCTGTTAGAGTGAAAACCATCTGCTTGGGATCGATATAAAGAGAGACAAAAGAAAGGAAAGAAAGACATGGCATTTCCTAATTTTTTGTAATTAGCAAATTGTAATTACATTCCTAATTTGATAATTAGCAATTAAAAATTAATTATTAATAAACTAATAGTTTCAATGTATATACCATGTCTGAGAACAGGGGTTCATGTTGATGGGGAAGGAAATCAGCAGCACAGAGTATGGAGTAACAACAGGAATTCACTATTATTCATTCACTTTCTCATAAATACAATGTGATCTCCATTTCCTACTTTTATCATCTATACTACTAAGTAACATGAATATTACTGAAGTGTGTGTGTGTGTGTGTGTGTGTGTGTGTGTGTGTGTTTAATAGTCTTTGGGGTCTGTTTCTCTTATCTCACCAAACTTAAAGTTCAGTAAAATCTATTTTTTTAATTTTCTCTGAATTTTCATTGTAGTTACTAATTAAATATTGAGTTTAGAATGGTTTGAATTGGTATATTTGAGTAAAAGGAACCCCTCTCCTATTTCCTACTTATTTTTCCATTGAACTTTGTACCTGGTAATATCTAATAAATTACTAGTGAATAGATTTTTTAACATTCAAATATCTGAATTTCTAGTACTCATCCCAATTTTTAAAGGATATCTTCTACATCTATTTAGTAATATATTAATGTGGTATTATAGAAGGATCTTGGATTTTCACCAAAGGACACATTTAAATTTAGATTTTTAACTCATAATATAATTGTGACACTCCTCTGATCCATAGTTTCTTCATCTTTAAAATGTAGATGTTAGCAATATCTACTTCATAGGACTATTAGGAGAACTATGTGAAGTGCTTCATAAACTGAAAACACTTAAATTATTATTACTTGTATTATATCAGTCCTCTTGAGCCAATGTCCACCAGGATCATAAGCTAAGTTTATGTTATCTTCAGCCATGAGAAAACACTAACAAGGAGAACTGTGAGGCATCTCACAGAGGGTTAAGAAAAGAAAAGTTAAGAGCCTTAAGAAAAGACTTTGGTTTACACAGTTAGGTGCTTTCAGGGAGAGTCAGGAACATTGTTCTGGGTTGGCTGTGGTTATGAAGGAAGAACAAGTCTACAAGTCTACAAGTCTGTGATGGGCTATATTGATAAATTGTCTAAAAAAAAGGAAGACTATAATTGGTAAAGAAGTAGCATCCACTCATTTTAGCTCTGGTGCTTTGTAGATTGTACTGTGACCTTGTTTTTGTCTCTGAAGTGAATGTGACTGATATTGATCTTCTCATAGATGTCTTGGGTCCAGGGAAATACATGAGTCCTACTGTAAGTACCAGACACGCTATGAAGATCAGAGATGTCAGCTATGTCAAACAAATCCCTAGTGTCCCTTCATAGTAACTATTCTCCTACCATGCTCTGCTCACTTTGGATGTCTCTTACTTTCCCTGATGTTTAACTGGAGAAGAGCATCAGTCATAATGGAATGTTTGAGTTTTTCTAGTTCGCTCACCATTAAAGTTATATAGATATATATCCTGAAAATAATACTTAAATAAGCTTTTCCAAAACTAAACACATAAGAAAACTCAAAAGCTTAAGTTCTCAGTTCAAAACCTCAAGTTTCCTTTATAGTAAATTGATATGTAAGTAAAATTTTCCTTGTGAGTAGTTGAACATTAGAAAACCCCATTATTTCAGTTGGATCCTCATTAATGTTTCAGTTTTTTTCATTTCTCAACATGATACCTATTCATGTAGTAGAGTGCAAATAAAACAGAGAAAATGAGTAAAAAAAATGAGTGACAGATAAAATCGAAAATAAATGATGAAAGAAATAAATTAGCAGATAAGTAATTTTATTTATATATTGAAATATGCATAAATAAGACTAATTATCTGATTTAGTGTGAAATAAAGTGATCTGGAATTTAGAACACATGGATTAAGTCTTTGTGCTAATACTAAATTTAGACAACTTATTTATCTATTCATTCCTCAACTTTCCTATTTATAAAATGGAGCCAGTATTCATTATCTTTTCACGTCATTGGGATTGATTGAGATATGATTATAATTACTATGGATGTATCTTGAAAACTATATAAAAATATAAAGTAGAGGATATTTGTCAATATTTATATAAGGATATTACTTTAATATTAAGAAATTTTGCATCTATTGAGATGATCATATCATTTTTATCTTTAAGTCTATTGATGTGATGAATTACATTTACTGATTTCCATATGTTGAAACAACCTTTTATCCCTGGATGAACCCTACTTGATCATAGTGCACTATCATTTTGATATGTTTTTATATTCGATTTGCCAGAATTTTATTGAAAATTTTTGCATCTATGTTCATTAGAGATATTGGTCTGAAGTTTTCTTTCTTTGACATGTGTTTGTCTGGTTTTGGAATCAGGGTGATATTGGCCTCATAGAATGTATTTTCATGAAATAGTTTGAGAAGTATTGGTGTTAGTTATTCTTTAAAGGTCTTGTGGAACTCAGCTGCATAATCATCCAGTTCTGGGCTTTTCTTGGTTGGTAGGCTTCTGATGGTGTCCTCTATTTCCTTGCTTGAAATTGATCTGTTTAAATTGTGTATATCATCCTGATTTAATTTGGGCATATCATATGCCTCTAGAAATTTGTTGATACCTTTGATATTTTCTATTTTATTGGGCTACAAATTTTCAAAACAATTTCTAATTATCTTCTATATTTCTGTAGTGTCCATCATAATATTTCCTTTTTCATCATGGATGTTAGTAATTTGAGTTTTCTTTCTCCTTCTCTTCATTAGCATAGCTAATGGTTTATCAATTTTATTTAATTTTTAAAAGAACCAACTTTTTGTTTTGTCAATTTTGTGAATCATTTCTTATGTTTTAATTTCATTCCTTTCAGGTCTGATTTTAATTATTTCCTGTCTTCTACTGCTTTTTAGGCTGATTTTCTCTTCTTTTCTAGGGCTCTGAGAAGTAATGTTAGGTCATCTATTTGTTGACTTTTTCTTCTTCTAAGGAATGAACTCCATGCAATGAACGTTCCTCTTAGAATTGCCTTCATAGTGTCCATAGATTTCAGTATGTTCAATCAGTGTTCTCATTTACCTCTAAGAATTTTTTTTATCTCCTCCTTGATATTTTTTGCAACCCATTGTTCATTCAGTAGCATATTATTTAGTTTCCAGGTGTTGGAGTATCTTTTATTTTTTATTTTATCATTGATTTCTAATTTTATTCCTTTGTGGTCAGATAGAATGTAGGGTAGTATCTATGCTTTTTTTTGTATTTACTAAGATTTGCTTTGTGGCATAACATATGCATTCCTTCATGTTCAAAACACTAGAAAAACTAGGGATATCAGGAACATACCACAACATTGTAAAGGCTATCTATGCTATGTCCTAGGCCAACATCATTCTAAATGGAGAAAAATTGGAAACATTCCCTCTAAAAACTGGAACAAGACAGAGATGCCCTCTGTCACCACTTCTATTTAACATAGTTCTTAAAACTCTAGCCAGAACAATCAGACAGACTAAAGAAAGTAAAGAGATATAGATAGGAAAAGAAGAACTCAAATTATCACTATTTGCAGATGATGTGATTCTATACCTAGAAGACCCAAAACATTTCACCAGTAATCTCCTAAAACTAATAAATGAATTCAGCAAAGTAGCTGGATATAAAAATCAACACCCATAAGTCAAAGGCATTTCTGTACATCAATGACAAACCTCTGAAAGAGAAACTAGGTAAACCACCCCACCACTCCATTTACAATAGCCAAAAAAAAAAAAAAATCTTGGGAATACACATAGCAAAAGAGGTGAAAGACCTGTACAATGAAAAATATAGCATACTAAAGAAAGAAATTGGAGAAGACTTTAGAGGATGGAAAGCTCTACCTTATTCTTGGATAGGCAGAATTAATATTGTCAAAATGATCATGCTACTAAAAGCACTATACAGATTCAATGCAATCCCAATCAAAACCCCAATGACATTCCTCATAGAAATAGAAAAATCGATCATAAAATTCATCTGGAAAAATAAGAGATCCAGAAAAGCCAAAGCAATACTTAGCAAGAAGAGTGAAGCTGGTGGTATTACTATTCCAGACCTTAAACTATACTACAGAGCGATAGTAACAAAAATGACATGGTATTGGCACAAAAATCAACCTATAGACCAATAGTACAGAGAATAATTCACATTATTGCAGTTATTTTATATTAGACAAGGTGCCAAAAGCATACATTGAGAAAAGATAGCCTCTTCAACAAACACGGCTGGGAAAACTGGAAATCCACATGTAACAAAAATGAAATGATCCTTCTATCTCTCACCATGCATAAAACTAAACTCAAAGTGGATCAAGGACCTAGAAATTGTACCAGAGACCTTGCACCTAATGGAAGAAAAAGTAGGCCCAAATCTCTATCATGTCAGATTAGGCCCCAACTTCCTTTAATAAGACTCCTGTAATGCAAGAATCAAAACCAAGAATCAATAAATTGGATGTATTCAAACTAGAAATACAATAGAAATTGTTTTCTTTTCAGCAAAAGAAACAATCACTGAGGTGAATAGATAGCCTACAGAATGGGAGTAAATTTTTACCATAGGTACAGCAGATAGGACACTGATCTCTAGAATACATAAAGAACTCATAAACCTTAACACCAAAAATACCAAATAACTCAGTCAATAATTGGGCCAGGGAACTGAAGAGACTTCTCAAAAGAGGATGTTCAATCAATCAACAAACATGAAAGATGTTCAACATCTCTAGCAATTAGAGAAATGTAAATCAAAACTACTCTAAGATTTTATCTCACCCCAGTCAGAATGGCAGCTATCAAGAATACAAACAACAATAAATGTTGGTGAGGATGTGGGGGAAAAGGCACACTCATATATTGCTGGTGCAACTGCAAATTGGTGCAGCCAATCTGGAAAGCAGTATGGAGAATCCTTGGAAAACTTGGAATGGATCCAGCCATTCCACTCCTTGGTTTATACCCAAAGGACTTAAAAACAGAATACTACAGGGACACAGCCATATCAACATTTATAGCAGCACAATTTACAATAGCTAAATTATGGAACCAACCCAGATGCCCTTCAGTAGATGAATGGATAAAGAAACTATGGTATATATACACAATTGGAAATTACTCAGTATTAAAAGAGAATAAAATCATAACATTTTCAAGTAAATGGATAGAGTTGGAGAATATAATGCTAAGTGAAGTAAGCCAATCCCAAGAAACCAAAGACCAAATGTTTTCTTTGGTATGAGGGTGCTGACTCATAATGGTGATGGGGGGTCGAATGAAAGAAATAGAGGAACTTTAGATAGGGTAAAGGGGAGGGAGGGGAAGGGAGGGGGCAAAGTGGTAGGAATGATGGTGGAATGGGTTAGACATCATTACCCTAAGTGCATGCATGAAAACACAAATGTTGTGAAAATACTTTGTGTACAATCAGTGACTTGAAAATTTATGCACTGTATGTGTAATATGAAATGAATTGCATTCTGACATCACATGTAACAAACTAGAATAAATAAATAATTTAATTAAAAAAGAAATTTTGGAAAAAATAGGTCAGATAAACTCAAGATATTATATAATTTTAGAGTTCTACAGCCATGATCATACACTCAAAGAGATCTCTCTGGTTTGCACAAGGGAGCAGTACTTACCTATGGGCTTGTGTTTTCCCTGGGCTGAACAGTGTCATACTGGCTGTCCTATATATTTGAGAAGTTTCCAGGCTCCCCACTAGAGGGAATGTGTTGGGTTGTAGTTTCCAAGTACATTTGCATACTCCTATAAACCCTGAGAGAGGAAGAATCACCCAAGGGTAAGTCCTCAGGAGCATCCTTTGATCCAAATGTCTCTATTATCTAAAGCAAGAGATTTCAGTCTCTTGCTGACCTAAAAATTCTATCCTCAGCCTTTATAAGAGGATGACCTTCCAGTTGTACCTTGGCAGGGAGCCCTTCTGGTGAAGACTGTCAGTGGGAAGATGCTAAACATTTGCCTGAACTTCCTTCAAAGGTCCACAGTTGTCTGTAGTGAGGATGTTATAATTTCCAACTCAAATACTGCCTCATTAACCTGTTCTTTAATTAATTTGGGTCTTATCCTCTTAACTTTCCAGTTTGCTGGATGTCAATTATATTTGTTTTCTTTCATTTTAGATTTTTATCATTACTCTAGTCATCTTTTAATTCTTAGCTGATAAGATATTTAAAAATCATTTGTAACCTTAGCTTAGTCCATTTTGCTCCTCAGTCTTTTAATTGTTTTTGTTTGCCCTTCCTTGCCAGTGGTCCCACCCCACCCACAAGCCTTTTGAACCTTACCCTGGTCACTTGCTTACATATTCATGTTTGTTTTCTAGGAATGATATTTGCATTTTGATATTTTCTCCTCCGTTATAATTTATTTTAAAATAGCAAGGGAAAAAAACAGATTTTTTTTTTTTATTCAGCATATGTTCAGAGCAAAAAGCCTTGTGGTCTGATGGTTTTTCCAGATCCCAGGGTAACTCCTAACTCCGTGCAGGTTTGAACTCTCCAAATTTGTTTTATCTAAATCAGAATGCTTCAAAGCCAGGAGCCAGGATTCTTCTCCTCGCATCTCTTCCATATATTTGCCTTAATCAGTCAGCAGTATTTAACTTTGAAAAATTGCTGAAATGATAGTTTTATTATCCAAAATATGCATGATGCGATGGATAGACACACAACCTATTTATTTTGTGGTTTTTATTATCTGAGATATTCTATTTTCTCACCAGTTATTGATCAAGATGTGAAAACAGACTGAAAAAAGCAACATGTTTTTTTAATTGCCATAGAATTTAGTTTGGGCCTTGTCCACAGAAATAGTTTTTTCTTCCAGGTGAACACAATTGCAGCTCCATATGAATATGACAGGAGCAAGTCCAAACAACAATGTAAACATCAAAAACCTAACAATTTGTGTTTGCAGTTTTAACTCTTCCGGGTCCAGAAAATCTGGTGCATTGTCATATTGCTAAAATGAAACACTAACTGTCTCATGTGACATTGGTGCATAAGGAAACACATTATATAATGGCGTGACAGTCTGATCTCTCAGCATTCTCCCTGCCTCAAAACACAGCCTTATTTTTCTCTGTTCTTAGTCACCTTTGCAGATCGGCTTATAAAGCATTTGGAGCTTTTAAACTGAAAAAGAAAAAAAATAGAAATCCAACTTCAAGTGCTTGTGATGGAAATGAAGAGAAATCAAACAGGCTATGAAAATGTTGATTGTGACCTGGCTGAATATTATGGAAGAAATTATGTTCTCAAATGCAGTGTTTACCAAATGGTGTTCCATAGGGAGTGGGAGAGATGAGGGGTTACATTTCAAATAAATTTGGAAGCACTGTTAGTTTTGAAATATGTAGCACATTGTTACTATCTCTACTCTCCCTACTGTGCAATGGCACACAAGCACTCCTCACTCCTGACTGATCCTAGAAGGGGTTGATCAACCTTTTCCTATTCCTCCTTCTCTTCTCCTCTTTCCAGTCTCCACTAACCACCCTTCTACTCTCACCTTCTACAAGATTAGCTTTTTTAGATTCCACAAATAAGATCGTGTGATACTTGTCTTCCTGTGCCTGGTTTATTTTACTTAGTATATTGATCTCTATTTTCATTCATGTTGTCACAAATAACAAGATTTTGTTCTTTTGGGGGTAGAATGGTATTTCATTGTGTATATGTGCCACATATTCTTTATCCATTTATCAGTTGATGGATACCTCAGTTGTTTCCATTCCTTGACTATTATGCATAGGGCTCTAATAAACATAGGGATACTAATTTTTCCTTAACATACTGATTTTCTTTTCCTTGGACATGTACCCAGCAGTGAGATTGCTGAATCATATGGTAGTTCAATTTTAAAATTTTTGAGGAATATTCATACTGTTTTCCATGGTAGCTGTACTAATTTACATTCCCACCAAAAATGATCAAGTATTCTCATTTCTCCACACCTTTGCCAGCATTTAGTGTTTTTATTTTTGTTTTGTTTTTGCAGTGTTGACCACTGAACCCAGAGCCTTGTACATGGTAGACAAATGCTTTACTACTGAGTTAATCTACCAGTCCATCTCAAATCATTTTAATAATGGACATTCATACTAAGTTGAGGTGATTTTTCATTGTGGTTTTGATTTGTGTTTTCAAGATGATTAATGATGTTGAACAATTTTTGTGTGTGTGTGTGTGTGTATATGGACCATTTTGGCTATTTGTATGTTTTCTCTGAAGAAATGTCTACTTAGGACTATTGTCAATTTTAAAATAAGTTTTTTTTGTTGTTATTGTTTGGCTATTGAGTTTTTGGAGTTTCTTATAGAAGCTGATATTAACCTTTTGTATAGTTCTCAATTATTTTCTTCTGTTCTGTAAGTTATCTCTTCACCCTGATGATAATCTCCTTTGTTGTGCCAAAAGTTTTTAGTTTAATATAATCCCGTTTGTCACCTTTTGCTTTTGTTTCCCGTGCTATTGGCATCTTATTTTTAATACCCTGTCCATTTTGTTGTGCTAAAGCGTTTTCCCTGTTTTCTTCCAGTAGTTTCATCATTTCAGGTTTTGCATTTAATTTGTCGTACAAGTTGATTTTTGTGACTGGTGAGAGATAAGGGGTCTACTTTCATCCTTCTCCCTGTGGATATCCAATTTTTGCCTCTGCCCTTTACTCTGTGCATGTGGTGTTTTGTGCTTATTGATTTGCATCTCCCAGATCAATCTCACTTGAGCCCATTAAGTAATCTTTTTAATGGGCTGTTGTTTCTATGTTCATCATTTTTGTTGTTTCCTTGTCTTGTTTTGGTTTCAGGTTTTTCTAGCTTCATAAAATGTGTTTTGAAAAATTCTTTCCTCTTCAATTCTTTGGAGAAAATTGGTAGTTATTCTCTAACTGTTTAGTATAACTCAGCAATGCAGTCCAGTGTTATTTGAAGGGTAGTTTTTTGTTATTGTTGTGTTCAGGTTGTCCATTCCTTTGTGATTCAACCTTGATAAGGTGTATGCATGCAGGAATTTGTCCATTTCTTCTGGGTATCAAATTTGTTGGTGTATAGTTGTTCATAGTAATTTCTAATGATCCTTTGTATTTTTGTGCTGTTATAATGTTTATTGTAATGTCTACATTTTCTTCTCTAATTTTATTACTTTGAATCTTCTTTCTCATTTTCTTTGTTTAGCCAACTGTTTATATATTCCATTTATCTTTTCAAAGAACTGGCTATTTCATACCTCTTTTGTAATATTTTCTGTTTCTGCTCAGATATGTATTATTTCTTTTCTTTTACTAATTTTGTATTGTGTTTGTTCTTGTTTTTCTAGTTCCTTGATACATAATAACAGGTGGTTTACTTGAGTTTGGTTTTCTTTTTTCTTTCTTTCTTTTTTTTTTTTTTGATGTAAGTATCAATTGCTATAAACTTCCCTCTTAATAATTTTTTTAACTATTATAGCTTTTGGTATGCTTTCTCCATTTTCATGTTTCAAGAAATTTTTAAATTTTCTTCTTGATTTATTCCTTGATTCACTGGCTCAAGAGGAAGATGTTTAATTTCCATATATTTGTGTAATTTTCACAAGATTTCTTGTTATTGATTTCTAGCTTCATTACATTGTGATTAGAAAAAAATACTCAATATGATTTCAATTTTTAAAGATTTGAAACCTGTTTTGTGACCTATCTATGTATGATCTGTCCCTGAGAATGTTCCACATGTTGATAAGAAAACTGTGTATTAAGCAGCTGTTGGATACAATGTTCTGTAGATATTATTTATCCTTCTGATCTAGGGTACAATTTAGCTCTCAAGTTTCTTTATTGATATTCACCTGTATTATCTATCCATTGCACAAAGTGGGATATTAAAGTCCCATCATTACATTGGAGTTTCTCTCTTCTTTCAGGTCTATAATATTTGTTTCAGTTATTTGAGTTATCTGATATTGGGTGCATTAATATTTAGAATTATTTTCCCTTGCTCAGTTGACCCCTTTATCATTATATAATGACCTTTCTTGATTCTTTTTGCTGCTTTTGACTTAAACTCTCCTTATAATTTATAAATATGCCTATTGCTCCCAGGTGTGGTGGTCCATGCCTGTAATCCCAGTGGCTGGGAGGATGAAGAAGGAGGAAAGCAAATTCAAAGCAAACCTCAGAACTTCAGCAAGGCCATAAACAACTTAGTGAAATCCGGTCTCAAAATAAAAATACATGAATAAATAAAAAGGACTAGGGATGTGGCTCAGTGATTAAGCACTCCTGAGTTCAATTTCTGCTATCAAATGTGTGTGTGTGTGTGTGTGTGTGTGTGTGTGTGTATCTTTTGGATCCCATTTGCATGGAATATCTTATTGCATCTCTCAATTTCAGTCTATGCAAATGTTTAAAGACAAAGTGAATTACTTCAAATAGTGCATAACTATGTCTTTAAAATACAACATTTTTTAACAGTAGAGGCACAGTTTTAAACAATATAATATAATAATCCCTGTATTATATCTAAATGGCATTTCAAACAAAATATCATAAATATAGAATTTGGTTTCCAGGGCTTTATAACCCCTCAAACCACTGGTCTAATCCAGCACAATAAAAGGATCCACCCTTTATGTATTTGATTAAGTAGCATTCTCAACCTGACTCCACTCTTCTATACTTTATCACCAAATATATGGCTCCAAATCCATTAACTCTCACAGATTGATCCATTTCTTTCTACACCCAATGTTGCTATCACAATTCAAGCCACTGTTAGCCCTATCTGGACTATAATGTAGTTTCTTAGTGTCTCCAAACATTCTTGCCCCTATACAATTCATTTTTGATATGACAAAAATTAAGTTTGAAAATGTGAATTTATGACTTTCCTACTAAAATCCTATCATAGCTATACTTCTTCCTTGGTCACATTGCCAGAGAACCCTGAAGATCTGGCTTCTGCACACCATCTGAGCTCATCTCCTGCCTCTTTCTCCTTGTCATGATCTCCACAGGACTCAACCTTCTTTATTTTCTGGAGCACACACAATTTTGGGGACCTTACACCTTTGTACTTGGACAGAGCTTTCCACAAGACTTTGATTCAGACCCAGCTGTGGTACTGTCTCCTCAGAGAGGACTGGCAGAGCATTTTCCTATCACAGTACCCTCCTCACATTCTCTTCTTAACACCTCTAGCTGAGGCTTTTATGTGTTGATTTATTTATTTACATGATTATCATTGGTCTCTCACATATCTACCCAGAGTATATGTTTGTGAGGGCAGAGCTTAGTGGGTCTTTGTCACCACAGTCCTCCCAGGTCCAAGAAGACACAGCCTAAACTGTCAGTAAATCTTTATTAGTGCTTATGAGATTTCAGTAGGAGGAGGGGAGTGTTTAACACTGACATATCAGAGAACTCTTTCTGTGACAAAATACCAAGTTGTGAATCAGTTTTCAATAAGATTACAGTTTTAGAACAATAGTTTGAGGTTTGTTTTTGTTTTCTTTCAAATTTGTAGTAGGTTTGCAATTACCCTGGAAGGCCTCTCTTAGAAATATGGAGGGGTCAACTGAAAACATAGGACTGACACTGTATACGGGGGTAGGAGAAGGGGGGGGCATTGACTGTCTCTATTAGCTATGTGCCAAACCTGTGAGTAGGGTGGAAGGAGCTGCTCCCTCACCACTTTGGCTTCCCAGTTAAACATGATATAAAATAAAAAGCTCTTCATTCATGTCCTAGAATATCTACATGAGGGGCAATTAAAAAAAAGAACTGTAGATATGGAACATGGTAAATGTTTTTTATTCTCAAATATTTCAATATTTATCTCTGAAAGATAATGCATATTTCCTCCTTGGAAATTTTTAGATGTTCAAAACAGAACTTAATATCTACCTCCCTAAAATCTTACTACCCTCCATTTTTTTCTACTTAATAAAATGACCTTACTATATCCATCATCCAGGGGCTGAGGTCCTTAAAAGAAACATCTTAATTAATGAATTTTTAGAAAACTCCTAGGATATGACATGGGCAAGAACCTTAACAATAAAACCTGTCTAAGGGTACTAAAAGGAGTTTAATAATGTATATATAATGTCTCTTTCTTTTCTGATGTCTCAATTTTCTATTTTTCCAGTAACTTGTACTTGACACATTAAAGAAACACATATTGGACTTTTGCATTACATTTCATATTGGGTTTTCTCCTCTTGTGTTTTTTTTTCTATGTCCAAAAA
This sequence comes from Ictidomys tridecemlineatus, assembly GCF_052094955.1. NCBI lineage: Eukaryota > Metazoa > Chordata > Mammalia > Rodentia > Sciuridae > Ictidomys > Ictidomys tridecemlineatus. The sequence goes on along the minus strand of NC_135484.1, from coordinate 88,432,141 downwards.
GATACTTTGTCAATTCAGTTCACTCATAATAGTGCAGCTAATGTTCAATAAAGGACCTTCCAGTTCTCAGTGTAAAATAAAACAGCAAAAGAGTCCACTTGATACATCTTTGATGTCATTGTTATTTCTTTCCTGCAACTGACTTCATGAACAAAACCATTCACAACTTGGATGCATTTTTTTAAAAATTTTATGATAGTGTTTAACTTCAAATGTCCCTTGAGTTTCTATATTAACTCAATTTTGAACTTAAGCCAAAATATAGAATATGTACACTGTCAGAAAGGACTGAGCAACTAATATTGTAAATACATGAACATAAAGTCTTTAAATTGCTTTTTTAATTTTTACTTTTTTACTAATGATGAGGCAAAGTCACCCTTCAGAAGAAGTCTGATGAGGACAACATTTCAAAAACAGATGTTCTCATTCTTTCTAATCTCTTTTTAGTAAGGTCTTTTCTCATTCCTCAAGGAATTATAACTCCCTACCAACTTCTCTCCAGTGTCTGCATTTGATTTGCTCATTCCTGACTCCACATCTTCATAGCTAGAAAGACATATCCTCCTTTCTTTGCTGTGTGTAACTATTCATATTAAAACATACTTAAAAGTCACTTCAAATCTGAATATTTAAGGACAGCACACATTTCTTTCTTATAGTAACTTAGATTAGGCTGGCATCACCAAATTCATCTCTGTTCATTTTGCCTCCTCTAAAATGTGCATACTTGTGCATTCTTTTGCCAAACAGATTGTAAGGAACAAGATATAAGTCTTATTTTTATAAACCCTTCTCAGATTGCTTAGAATAGCGAGGGTTCATAATGCAAGCTCAATAAGTGTTATCTTTGAAAAGCCAAATTCTGAAATGAAAAATGCACTCATCTTTAAAGCCAAAATAGAAGGTAAGTGGATAATTTATAATGTCGTATTGATTCACTAAAATTTTCTCTTTTGTCCTGCAAATGTACTACATAGCCAATAAGATTATATCAGATACTTTTAATAAAGTGAGATGCTAAAATTACATGAATGGGATGATCAAATTGGAGTTTTGTAATTTTTAATCTCACAAAGGATTTATTAAGTATAGCAACATGTAAAGCTTGGAATTAGGTTGAAAGTACTTACTCATATTCTGCCAGACTTTCTCATTTGCTTGGATGTTCACAACAACATTGGCTTCTCTCAAAACTTTGGATTTATGGTGAATTCTCTTTCACTTACAATCAAATTGACTAAGAACCCTGGAATGATAGGGGAAAAGTAGTCACATGTGAGTGCATTATAACATGTATGCTAATTAAGTTATTTTAACCTGGTAAATATTTTTTGTTGTTGACTACTTTTTCCTCTTTTATTTTGTGGCATTTGCCTTTGTCAGTGCTCTCTCCTTTCTCTAAATTATTCAAATCTCACTATTCTAAGCCTAATATAATTACTCCCTAAACAGATGTGATCCATCCTGTGAAAGCCTAAATCCTTCATGTGCCTGTTAAGATGTTTTTGCCTTTGACCTTTTATTTGTTTATGTACATGCATAGTGTATTAAATTACAAAAATTTTGAGGTTGAGATTTATTTGCTTTTCTTCCTCTTTCCCTCATTAACACCTATCACAGTGTCTGATAAGACTAGTCAAGTTTAACAGTCCATATTAGATCCTAAGGATCAGATACAGATATCTGGAAGTGACTTGGATGCTTTCTTTGTTTTTGCTTTCAAGGCCAGTCCTTCAGGTATTCCTCTCACCTCTCCTCCCTAGCAGCTTTCTGATTTCCTCCAAACATTCCTTCATTACTGCCTCAGACCCTCCCTTATTTATCAGGTAACTTTTTCTCCACGCTGCACTAGATCAATGCCATCCTTCAATGGCTTCTTATTAATCTGATTATAACAACCCAGACTCATAACACAGCTGACAAGAGTCCTGCAGAATTTGGCCTCTGCTCTTTTACCATTGTCCTCTGCCACGTCTCTTTACCTGGCTCTCTAGATTCTGTTCACTATGGCCTCATTCCAGTTCCTGCAAGTGCCCATATTTCTGCTGCCTCAGACGTTTGTGTATCCTTTTGTAGAGAAACCATGCCGCCGAAGTATTTTCTCACTGTTCTTCAGGGCTTGCCTGAAACCTCAGTTTGTCAAGGAAAACTTCCTAGTCCTTCTCTCATAGTGCTCTAAAATCAAGCTTTGCAACAAACTATTATCAGTGATTTATTTAGTAGGCATTTAATGGTTTATTTTTAAGAGATTCCTCTCTAAAATATGAGCTCTTGATGCATTGGTTAGTATTTATTTATTTTTCACCTTTGATACTCTAAGTTCAGGCTCAAGACCTTGTATTTTTGAGTGATCAATAGTTTTGAAGAAATAAGTGAATCAAAAGAGATACTAGTGCCGGTAAATAGTTGGAGCTGGAGAATATTATGGTAAGCAAAATAAGCCAATCTCAAAAAACCCAAGGCCAAATCTTTTCTCTGATATGAAGATGCTAATTCACAATAAGGGGAGGGTGGGTGGAAAGAACAGAGTTACTTTAGGTAGGTACAGGGGCGTAAAGGGAGGGGAGGGGATATGGAGATAAGAAGGATAGTAGAATGAATCAGAAATTATTACCTTATGTGCATATATGACTGCATGACCAATGTGATTCTACAACATGTAAAATCAGAAAAATGAAAAATTATACTCCATTTATGTATGATATATCAAAGTGCATACATGTATTCTAGTGTCATGTACAATTAATCAGAGCAAATTTTTTGAAATTTTTAAAAAGAGATACTGGGGATACATAAAAGAAAATATAAGTGAAAAAGTAATAATAGTTTTGGGGGTAATAGTGAAATCTTATGTTAGTGTGACCTTCCATTGCATTCCCTGAGAATTCACTGGTGGGGATTCATTGTTCAGGTTAGTTTTACTGTGTGCTTTCTGTACAGACTTCCCAATAGGGAGATCTCCTCACAATGTCTCTCTTTCTGCTTTGATAGTTGATGGACAGTGGCAGGAGTGGAGTTCATGGAGCCAGTGCTCAGTGACATGCTCAAATGGGACCCAGCAGAGAAGCCGGCAGTGCACTGCAGCTGCTCATGGGGGCTCTGAATGCAGAGGGCCATGGGCAGAAAGCAGAGAGTGCTATAACCCTGAGTGTACAGGTAAGTAAGTCCTGCATCTAATGAATGCCTGCCATTCATAGAACCAGGCGGGGGGACTATAGCTTGGTGTTAGAATATTTGCCTAACTTAGGTGAGGCCCCAAGCGTAATCCACATCACCATGAAAAATAAAATAAGTAAGTGAATAAAATAAAACCTGACAGAGCCATGCCAGACAATCATGGAATGATATTTTTATATTCCTAATAAATGAAGCCAGTATATCAGAGTTTATTCTACTAAATACCATGTTAGTAAAGTGACAAATTCAGGAGACTGAATACCAAGTAATTTAACAAAGTTTAGCACTGAACTGACACTTTTACAAGTAAGTGTGTCTAACTCCTCAGACACCAAAAGTCAGACACACTAATATAATCATTTGCTAATTACAATCAACTGTATTTGGCCAGTAAGTCAAATATTTGACTAGTTTATTCATGGTGGAGATTAATAAAAATTCAAGGGACTGGAATGTTCTGAGATATGCAGATTCCTAAATCAGTGTGTGGTAGAGCACTGACATTGACCTTGACACATTTCTTTTAGCCAACGGTCAGTGGAATCAGTGGGGCCATTGGAGTGGATGTTCTAAATCCTGTGATGGAGGTTGGGAAAGAAGAATAAGGACTTGTCAGGGTGCAGCAATCACAGGACAGCAATGTGAAGGAACAGGCGAAGAAGTGAGACGATGCAGTGAACAGCGATGCCCTGGTAAGAATGAACAGAAATGATCCCAATGGAAACAGTTTGCAACCTGAAATTTACAAAAGATTGAAAATAATGCCATTAGTCAAGGACAGTACTTCCTCAGTTTAAAGACTGCTAATGATAACCTGGCAATTTACATTTTCTCTGTTATATGGGAAATCCCTCCAGAGGTGTCATAGAATAATTTTATTGGTTTTAAGTGATTTGTTGCAAAATGACATTGAAAAATACGGTAATAAAAATGTACCCATATGGAAGACCATGATTTAAATTAGTTTATATCTTTCTACCATTTTATGAAATGTTCCTTTACTGAGAACACAAAGCAAGTTGCCTTATAGTTTATATACCAGAAATAAGAAGATATGTTAAATAGTTCAGTGAGAAGCTAAAGAGATGATGTTGAAATTCAGACATTTTATGTGCTATTGCTGATAAACCTCATTTTGATGGATGCCATTGATCATCTCTGTGACTACCCCTTTCTCCAATTTCCACTGTACAAAGAAATTCCTATGAGAAAAATATTCTAAAATGAAAGCATAAAGTCTAAATTACCAGTGAAAGAGTTGAAGTGCTACTACATTAGAATATTTTTCCATTTAAGCACAGAAAAGGATGAAGGTCAGAACTTTTCCATATTATAAAGCATATGTTTTTAAAGATTACATAAAGAAAGATTTCTGCCAGGCATAGTGGTGCATGTCTATAATCCCAGTGGCTCAGGAGTCTAAGGCAGGAGAATTGCAAGTTCAAAGCAGCATCAGCAGTTTAAGGAGACCCTGTCTCAAAATTAAAGATAAAAAGTGCTAGGGTTGTGGCTCAGTGGTTGAGTGCTTCTGGGTTAAATCCTCAGTGCCACCTTGCAAAAAGAGATCGAGAGAGAGAGAGAGATTTCTTCCAAATCACATGTTCATTCAATAAAATATTATTGGCATATTGAAAACTCAGTAAATATAATTTATAGGATGATGCCATCAGCAAAATTATTATAAGCACACTTAAAATGTGATATGATGAAATTTTAAAATTTGACAGTGCTTCACAGTGAGGTATACAGGAAAAGGCTGAACTTAGAGAATCTGAATCTCTTATTCTATTGGTAGCCAGTCCCTGTGGGGAGGCTATCTGTCTCCCCTGCTATACAGATACTGAAAATATAGTGAGTACAACTAGTTGCAGATCTCTTCAGTTCAGAAACCTATGAATTTCTGTCTCTATCGAACATGACTGCATCTGTTTATAAAAACCACAGTACTCTCAGAGATATCTAGGGGTCAAAACTTTCTTTTCTTCATAATTAGACTTCTAAACATTTCTCACAATTCAACACCAAGAATACTAACAGGAACTAAACTTTAAGAGCAGCAATTTGAGAAGAGGGGAGGGGAGGGGAGGGGAGGGGGGATAGTAGAGGATAGGATAGAGAGCAGAATACATCAGACGCTAGAATGGCAATATGTAAATCAATGGAAATGTAACTGATGTTATTCAGCAATCTGTATACGGGGTAAAAATGGGAGTTCATAACCCTTCTGAATCAAACTGTGAAATATGATATATCAAGAAAGATGTAATGTTTTGAACAACCAACAATAAAAAAAAAAAGAAAAAAAAAGAGCAGCAATTTGTCAGTAGGTTTTCTTTGGGATTAAGATCAGTGTTTTTTTTTTTTTAATTCTAAAGCCTTATGAATTCAGAATGATAAGAAGTAAACAGCATGCAGCATTTTGATGTGAAGGATACCTACACAGTTTAGCACTGTGAAATGACTCCCATGCTGCCTGGAAATAAAGAAGCATTCAACAAAAACTTTAAGTTCACCTAGGGACAAATTTCATTAGACAATAAAGCATGATTAAACAATACTCATGTAGTATTTGAAGTTATCTTAACCAGTCTTAGCATACTACAGTTCTTAACAGGTCTTTTAAAACTGTCTTTCATCTGTATGTATCTAGGTAAGATGGTTCTGGTGCAATCGAATTTACCAAGATTGCCACCTGCTGTTTGGAAAACATTTTACAAATCTGTTTACAAGAAAAATACTGTACTGTATTGCCTTAGTTTATTTGTTGGCTTTTGTGATTTAAGGCAAGTTGAAAAATAATCACATAAAATTAAAAATACCTTTTATATTACATCATACATTTTGGAGTATTATTAACATTTTCATTTTACTCTTTTGGATAATATATGAAAGGAACAACAAATTATTTACAAGTATGTAGTTACATAATTAAAATAAATTCTTGAATCAGGTAAATAATTAACAAATTACTGCTTCACAGGGACAAATATATATTTATATATACACATACATGAACACATATGCACACACATGCAGGTATATACATTAGGCCTTTGAATACATCCTGATCTGATACTTCTATATAAACACAAATTACATTGTCTCTCAAAAGCTTTATATGACTTCTAACTTCAAAAATGCATTTCACTATAGAGAATATAAAATGTTTTATCAAAAGAGTTTGTTTATATTTATCTAACTTTTTCATGTGCAGTAATATTATTTTAGTAAGACAACAGTTTTTCTAAGTTTTCCACAGTAGACTTGATCTATAAATGAGATCCTAATCCTCCTTGATTTCTTCTATGGTCACTGTATCATTTTTGTAAGTAGGACCTTAATATTCTCAATTCCAATCATTTTATAAGTGCACAATTGCACATAGACAATATTAACGGAGAAAACTTTCAAATTACCAAAACATTTACTAAGGCATTTTTCCTCTTTTCATCAATAACAAAGCCTCAACAAATGTTCCTTTTAGAACAATAAGTTTTTTGTACTTGAATATTTCTTCAGATACCTGGGCAAAACTGCTATTTATTTTTATGCTTCACTTAATCTGAAAGCAAAACAAATTAATCAAGTGTGCAAGGAGACCCTCTGTAGTCAGGAAGGAGATATAATACCCTTACATCTTTGTCTAGATAAGCAGTGAAAATAATAATTAATCATCTGGACTTAATTAGAAGCTGCTGTAATGTCTACTAAAGGTAGACAATAAAAATATTTACACATCAGTATTAGGATTTTTCTTTAAGGGTAAATGGATAACCTAAAGATTTTTACAAACATCATAACCAAGAATAAGATTTTTCTATTGTCATCATAAGAAATTTTAGGGATGGAAATTTTATTTTTATAAACACTAGTAGTTGGGAAATAGAATAACTACAGGGAAGATAATTAAGGGTTTCAATTTTTAAATTGGTCAAATTTGCCAAATAATAATCTTTTTTACCTCACTGTCATTGTACACCTTCAGACTCTGAGGAGTAAAATGTAGGATGGTAGTAGTTTTCTCTAGTTTTGTTGTGATATTTTTCATTTCTTTTTTCCAATAATTTCCTGGATACTATTATTTAGCAAGCAAATATTATAGCTGGTTTAGCCTCTGTTAACTTTTTGGTTTCTTGGGGACATTCTTACTCACTTTCTCAGGGCAATAGCTCACTATTTCTACAACTCTATTTCCAGGTTCCATTACTCTTTTAGTCATTAATTACTGAGTAGAAATCTACCATTTTCAGGAAGATATTACACTTAAATATATAAATAAAACCTCCTTCTTGGAATGACAGTTGCTTTGTCTGAAAACGTTAAGCGAAACTTGCAGGCTGAGTGTGCTCAGAAAAACTTGTGAAGCAAATTAGCCTATATCATAAGTGTACATAGAAATAGTATCTTGGGTCACAGATGCAGCAATTTGGGGGATATTTCTGAATATTCATACCAAAGGAGGACAGTAATGTTGGTAGCACAAAACCTTTCTAGAACATTGGTATTCATTTATATTAGAATTTGGCAACCTGCAATATAATGTATGTAAGCTCCCCCAACACACCCAATCCTCCACTTTGTAGAAATGTCATTCTGGGATTGACCATTCTTTATCTCTGTAAAGTTGCTTTGCAACAATACAGTTTCTCCTCCAAATACCAAAAGAAACTTCATTTAATTTCTGAATAATTTTCTTTGAACTTCAGTAGGAGGAATCACAAAACTTGCTCACTTTATGCCCCCTTGTTTTTCTTCTATTGCCCACTCTCATTTTCCAAAGCTATGTTTTTTGAACCTTAGTATACTTAAACATCACCCTGAAAGGTTGTTGAAATGCAGACTCCTAAGATGGACTTCCACAGACTGATTCAGCAGGTCTGGGTGAATTTGAGAATTTGCATTTTTAATAAAATGTCAAATATTATTGAGGATGCTGGTCTGCTTATCATCCTTTGGGGTGCAATGATCTGTTTTAGTAAAAAAAATAGTAGTAATAATAATAATAATAATGTGAAAACTAACAGAGAAATGAAATGCAATCCTCCATCTCACCTCTCTTGGTTAGAGATTGCAAAGTTCTATTTTATTCATGCTTCTGTTTTATTCATTCTTACTCAACAAGATTGCAAAGTTCTATTTTATTCATGCTTCTTCAGAAATGATGAGGGATTTTTTAATGTAATATGTTGATAATGAAAATACAAACAATCCATTTTAAGTTTTTTCAGCTAACTCATTTCAACCAAAATAAGATCTCTTCACAGCAGTCATAAAAAGAAAAGTAGGACAGTTAATTAGTTGTGTGGGCAAAGATGGTTTAGTCCTTATCCAACTCTCAGTTCTCCAGTCCTCATTTTTCCTGTTCCATGAAGAAGCAGGAAAAACAACTTAAGTATTATTTGAACAGGTTTGATAAAAAACTGTGCAATGCCAGGACACAGATCTTCTTATCCCCAGCACCTCTCTTCCTGAGCAGGAGTATATTTTTGCTGCCTCTTATTCCCCAAGGCTATTAGCTACTGTATACACATATAAGTGAGTGTGAGCAAGGTGTCAGGGAAGAAGACAGCATCTTAGCTCACATTGACTTATTTTCTCCCCAGGTCCCACTTAGTGGGGTGGTAGATGAATTACTTCCAGTACAATTATTTTGTCTTTGGTAGAGATAAGTTTAATATGTTTGGCAAATTAGACCCTTCAAAACGCCGGTGTAGTACTCCATTTTAAGGCTAAATGTAATCACTATTAGAAATCCAGATATGTGAGTATAAAATTTGCATTTTCTTATTGAAAGAGAAAAAAATGCTACTCTATGTTAAAATTGCACACAGGTTGACATCTGCTTTGCCTTTTCCTTTTAAACTACTATTGGTTCATCACAAACAGTGCTTTTAAAAGCTCCTATTCCATTGGAATTTCTGATTTTTTTGATGTCACATGGTATCTGTATATTTTACAGGGAATTATGCTATTATAGGTTGAGTTCTTCATAAGGTTAAAGCAAGTATTTTCACTGAATATTTTTGGACATAACAAATAATGTCATACTTTAAAGTTCACATCAATCACCTAAAACTAAACACTAGGTTCAGTGTTTAACAGTAGGTGGCACTAGAAATTGAATTCTTTCTTCTTAAATGTTCTATTTGTTTTTACCATGTCACTTCTAAAAAGCATGTAAATTAATTAGAACTTGAAGATAACCCTATGTGAGAGAGACCACCTGTTGTTTAATAAATATTTAAAATAGTGTCCGATCCTCCCACAAAAGCATGGGTTTTATTATATAGTTCACTCAACAGTTCTAGGGAAAAAAAATCAACTGAATTTTATAGGCAGAATTAAGGAAAAATCACTGAGGTCTAAAAGAATCAATATCTATATCAAATAGTAATTTATGTCCCTTTTCAAACCTGTTTCTATGGAGACTTTTATTATCATAATTTTTCTTACAGATTGCTCATCAGATGAGACTTTGACAGAAGCCCATAGCTTCTGTCATGGTAGAAACTTAAAAGGCAATTTGTTGTAATCTTATATTACCCTACTTTGTCTAATATAGAAATATTTGGCAACATGCTGAGCATTCTCAAATCAAACAGTAGAGAAATACTTATTTTTTTTTTTGTTTCTTTCTTCTATCTCCAGTTGCTTTGTAATAAAAATAAACACAAATTTTAGGCACGATTTAATCATTATTTTTAAAATAAGGGAATTAAAGTTAATCTTTAAAATTACTAAAATTGATTAATACAACTCCCTTTTGGGGTCAATGCTTACTTACTAACATTACTTTTAATAATAAACTGAAATTTATTTAAACTACTTTTTTGCGGTTATAATTTGTAATATGATACTTCTTTCCTTAGAAATGAATGAAGGAAATGCTGGAGGTAGGAAAAATGTCAAACTTCTATAACAAGTTATTCAGTTTCCCCATATCTTAGCTCCACTAACCCTTTTAGGTCAGAGCTCCTTGAGGCAGTCTCACCCCGTAACCAGCCTTGGCCCTAGTTGTGTCCAAATAATGATCCTAAAGACCTCAGTGCAGCTGGCCTGACAGGAGGCTGTGGCCAGGTGGCTCAAGTCTCAAGTAGCCTTGCCTTTCATGCCAATGTGCCTCCAAGTCATCACTTTCTACATGTGCTAAGATTAGAGAAGGCTAAAAAGGACTCTTATCCTCAGCTTTTCCTAAAATAATATAAAAAGGCAAGTAAAATTTTCCAGCAAAGTCTAGAATGCACTTCAATGTTAAAAAGCCTAATAAAAACTTGGTAAAGAATTATTTAGTTATTCTTCAAAATTGAAGTTAGCCATTGTTCAGTTAAATTAGTTAACAGCTTGAAACTAGAGTGATCATATCTACTAAGCTGAAATGTAGGATTAAATGATAAAATGCAGAATTTGCTTGGGAGTGTGTACATAAAACATGATCCAGACCAGTACTCACATAGTCAATCTGTAACACACAGTTTGCTGATAAAATTAAAGTTTGTCGTTTCTGTCTTCGAGACTTAACAACAATTTTTTTGTGAAATATATGAATAACTTATTTATCATAGATCAACAACAACATAAGTACCCCTATGCTTAGGGACAATGTCTACTCTGAAAATGGGTCTTGTTTGTGTCTGCAAGCCATCACCTCCCAGCTATAACCTTAGGCTACATAGTTCTCTCTACCTTGGTTTCCTCATGTTTAAAATATATTCTATTCACCGAGGGAGGTTACTATGAGAATTTGATAAATTAAAATATGAAATTCACTTAGAAGAATAATTCCTAGTGAAACATACAGATTGCTGATACAATTGTATGCTTGAGATAGCTAAAACCTTTTCTTTTGTGAGGCACAGTGTTATGAAACACTTCATAAATACTCTTTTTTTCTCTCAGGCCTTGACAGCGCATGAATTCTTTACCTGAGTAGGTTCCACCTTTGAATTTAGAGCTGTAAACCATGTGAGCACAGATACTGGATCTATCTCATTTACCTCTGCATCCCCCAAACTGAGAATTCACAAAACATAATAATTCATGATTTGCCAGCAAGTAAAAATTGAAATGTGGGGTCACGAGTAGTGCATGTTTTCCTTTTATTTTTTTTCTGCATGCCAACTCTATACTTTTGAATCAATTTCTGTTTAATGCTGAAATTCTAGCATATGAGGTGAAAACTAATTTTCCACATCAAATTGATTTAAACCCTGTATAATTTCTGCTATTTTTAAGAGACAGAAAATCAGTTTGAATAGACAGATTAACAGCTAATCACTAGGTAATTGCTACCTTATTTTAAGGGAGCATGCTAACTACAAACTTGTGACTTCAAGTACAGTTGTATCTTACAAATGAGTTTTTGTATCTTTGTGCTAGTGATAGCAAACAGTGGGATGTTTCAGCTGATGCACAAGAGTTGCTCTTCCATTTTTCTAAGGCATAAAAATGCAGGAGTCCTTCATATTGCTGCATGATAATATGTTTTTATTTTGAGCACAGAGAGAGGCTTAAGCTAGTTATCTATTTTCTAATTTACAAAATACACATAAGTAGCATTAAGCATACACAAAAAAATTAACACAAATCTCTATCTCTAACATGTTTTTCTCTTGAGCTTTGGTTCCATATAGCAACTGAGTTTTGGATAGTATTTAAATGGGCTCAAATATTACAAATGCAAACTATTTTCAGCATCTCTTTCCCAAGCCATCTCTGCTTCACATACTGTAGCTCAAGATGAAGCACACTGGATGTCCCTCCTGGAGTCCTCTTATTTCTCCATTTTCCTTCCCTCTTGCACCCATCAGCCATGAAGTTGAGTACAGTCTACTTCCTAAACAGATTTAGAATCCACCTACTTCCTACTGCCATTTCCTGTGATTCTTTCCCCCCTCCCTTTGTACATTATTTAGATTGTCCCAGGTCTCTTAGTCTGAGGTCTCATGTTCCTTCAATCCACTCTGCAAACTGCAATCGTAACTTGTAAAAACATAATTTCCTTTCTTAAAGTACATTCAAAATTCTTGGCTACCCATCATTTATAAGCCCTCCCTCTCCTGCAACTACCCACCTTCTGCTCATCCCCAACTTTGCACTCTGTCCATTCTGAAACAGCCCAATTTATTGAATGTTCCTATTCTCTTTGCCTCTGGGTCTTCCCATAAATGGTTCACATGGAAGACTTTCCCATTCCTCCTTGCAGAAGTCCTGTTTATCTTTTTTATCTCAACTTGGACAACCTTTCTAGAAATCCGTTGCTCACATATTCCTCCCTACAGTACTTCTAGAGTCACCAGACCACAATGAACATCCTGTTGAACTTTAATTTCTCATATTATTTTCTTCCTGATCATTTCTTAGTAGTTGAGAGACCCTGACAATTCTTATTCATCCTTTATATGGAAAGTATTCTAAAGGAGGACTAGGATATAATGGAAACTAAATATTTGTAGAATGAACAAATTCTGTAAGTGGCACCGAAGAACCCAGGAAGATCCCCACTACTCGAGATGTATGAACATAAGATAGAAGAAAATAAATTCTTATTTTAGTGTCTAGGCTCTTTTGCTTCTGGTAAGCGCATAAGCAGACTTGTTTTATTTACTAATTTTTTTAAGATATAATCTTCAAAGAATGCCAAAATCACCTTTGATCAAATATTTAAAGCAGCTGTGGGATTTGACATCCATACTGAAAAGTTGTAAATCCTGGACCAATTTGCAACTTTTAAATCGATGAGTCCCCTTTTTTATCATTTGTGTACTGGGTTTCTGTCTTCAAGAAGCACAGTGCAGCTGAGGCTTTGTGAATTTATAGTAGAGCAAAACATAAAGTTTGTCAGCCTCCCTAGACTTAGAAAATTATTGGTTTGGTTGGTTTTGTTTGATTATAGGTAGATCAAACAGATAGTCAATAAGTTAGTAATTGAGTAGTGTGAATGGACCCAAGAGAACTAGTGCTTATGCAGCTTCTTTCATACCTAGAGTTGGCATACTGTAGGTCACATCAGAAGGTCCTAAAAAGGGGCACATTGGCTCTTACTAAATTAGATATAACCCTCCAAGGTCAAATTTTCCAATATCTGATACCCTAGAAATCTCTTTAACTTTTAGTGTGATTATAACAGCTAATCTCTGTCTCTTTCTACTTTTAATTGGGATGACTTGTGCCTGGCCATTTTCCATAGAGACACACACACACACACACACACACACACACACACACACACTCTCAGTATTGTGCAGAGTCATCTTATTTCTCTGTGATCTTTAGAATCAGCATAATTGAAAAATAGATTGTCTAGCCAGAGGAGATCAACAAATGAATAACCTATAAAAAAAATGTAGATATAACAAGGTGACAGACACATGCTCTGGAGAACAACAGAGCTAAGGAAAGGACAGGAGTGTGGAAGGGTGGGTCAGCAAATCACTGAAATTGTGAGATTTGAGTTAAGATAAAAGGTGGTGAATATATGAGCCATGGAGATATTTAAGGACAAGGAGGAGGGATATGCTGGGTGGAAAGAACAGGTGGACACATTCTGAGGCACCAGCTCAACCAGAGTATTGGAGAAGGAGCCAGCCAGGAGGCCAGTGTGGCTGAGGAGGTAGTGAGAGGGCAGAGGGAAGGAACACAGCCAAAGGGAATCAGATTGCAGGACCTTGTAACAGGCCAGTTTAAGCATTAAACATATTTCCTTACATGAAAAAAACGACATTTTATCTTTCCACAAGTAGTGTGCCCTTTAAAAAATCAAGCAGTGACCCATATTTCCCAGCAGATTGTTATTACTACTGCAACCTTGATTTTGAACCTCATCAGTTTGAGCTGCAGGCCCAGTAAACATTCACCCTGTTGGCCCACCACTGCCATCTAGTGGCTAACATCTACAATGACCAGATATTCTGACCACAGTGGACAGGGAGGAGGGGCACAGAGGGAATGAATGCCTTTTGCCAGAGCATAAAGTGTGAAAGCTTTCTGACTCCACTCCAGGGAAATGAAGAAGTTCAGTGTACAGATTACTTTTTCATTGGTTTATATCAAGACTAAATCAGGAAATACTAGAAGCTGTAGCAACAGGTTTTATGAAATGTATTTCAGATTTCATCAGTAGAACTGAAGAAAATTTGAGTTTGAAAGCATTGAACACTAGAAAGACAGTGCAAGTTTTGTGAAAGTAAAAAATTATAAATCAAAAGATGATGAGAAGGATAACAAAGAGAGATGCATAGAGGGAACAAACAGTAATCAAGTGTAACTATAATAATAGATAAAAACTGTCATGTCAGTAAAAACAGACTAGTCATTTTATATAGAATTTGATTATTTTATAAACTATTCATGATGTATTTTGTGAACTTTAATACTTATTCTAATTTTCCATTTTAAAATATCCCATAAGAGTTTTTGAATGAATTTACAGAAATAGTTATCATCTATTATAGCAACATCCAAAGTAGTGACCATTTAAATTTAATTTACATTAATAATTAAAGTTAAATGAAATTTTAAATTCTGTCCTCAGCCCCACTGAGCGCATTTTAGCAACTGAACCATATTTGGCTAATGGCTACTAGGTTTAACAGTGAAAATAGATTTCCATCATTTTGCAAAATCCATCATGTAGGCTGTGTATTAAAGATAAATTGGAATTATACTTTCAAAAATGGGAGGAGAAAGCATTTTAAGCAGAACACACAGCATTTGCACAGACAAAGAAGAATGAGTTAGTGTGAAATATTTAGGAAATAACCAGTCATTCTTTGTGACAGATGTACATGTGAATGAGCAGGAGGCATCCAAGGTTCAGGTGTACTAGAAGGGTCTTTGATTACAAAGGGCACAGTTAACTTTGCTCTGTGAGGACTGGGGACCCATGGCAATAAGGGGCAAAGTTAATCTTCATTTTAGAGATGACTGTTACAAGGCATAAAAATTGGTTTAAGGGGAAAGGTACTGGGGAATAGCATCACTTGACACCCATTCCATTAGCTCAGGAAGCAGGCACCATCCTAGACCTCTCTGTTGCCTTCATTCCCCATATCATTTAGCCAACAGGCCAAACTTATCTTGTATCCACCTATTTTTTCCATCTTTAGTCTAGCCATCCTTCCTAAAGGGATAACTGTGGTCTTGCATTAACCTCCTCAATGGTCTAACTGTGGTCTAGCCTTTCTAGTCTGCCTAAACAAGGCAAACCAATCTTCTTAAAATTAAAAATTGATCTGAGCCTGTCTCTGCAGAGCATGACATCACATTTCTCCTCATTCTTTTCCTTCCAGTCACTTCAGCCTGAATGCCTCAAGCCCTACCCTGCTGCAAGGCACTTTCATGTAATGTTCCCTTTGCCAAGAGCACTGAATGCATCTCATACTGCCAGTCTCAAGTGTCACTTCTTCCAGGAAGACTCTCAGATTTTAGATGAAAACAGCACCCTAGAGTTAATGTTTGAAGTATTTATAATAATTGTATTGAATTACAATTATATTGCATAGTTACAAAAAGTAATTGTGTGTGTGGTGTGTGTGTGTGTGTGTGTGTGTGTGTGTGTGTGTGTTTTACCTCTGTTTTCTCCCTTTGCCTGAGAGAACCACAGGCAGAGACTATTTTTCTAATGTATCCCTGGTTCTTTCTATAGCAGGGCCCAGCACAGGTTAGTAAATGCATGAATTTACCAATGAACTTGTTCCCTAATTCACACAGGATAGGATGGATGCCTGGGTGAATGGTGGAAGTAGAATTGTGGAAGATTAAGAGGAGAAGGATGAGTAGAAGATGCATCTGATGTTTTTAGTTTCAGGGACATGTTTGGCATATTACTGGCAGAGTTAGGAAATACAGGGAGCGAAAATAAGCAGCAGTGTGGGGGAAAATTGTGAGAATTGAAGTGTGGACAGATTGCCTTTGAGTTTTCTGTGGAATATTCAACTAAAAATGCCATTTACCAGTTGTCTCTGCCAATCTAAAACTCAAGAAAGACATTCAAACCAAAGAAACACATAGTTGTCTCCAATTCATAGCTGGAGTTAGAAGAATGACGACAGTATAACACAAGCAAAAGTTTGAGTTAAAAGTCAACGGATTTCATTCTTACTGCTGCTCTGACATTTTGCAAACTTTTCCTCTTTTCCCAGCTTTCCTCCCCTTCAGTGACATTAATATAAGCACCATCTATTTCCATGGCAGTGACTTCCCTCACCACTGCCACACCTCTGGGTTTTGCCTTTTCTTCCTGATACTGTCACCTGTCCTCTTAGGAGACACCTCCAGTTGGGAGGAGACTGGTGGGGCAGCAGAGTCCAGAATAGGAGCATATGCTCTCCATGCTGTGGGGGACAGATGGAGCAGGCAGTGAAGTGTCCCCCAGCCTGCTTGTGGGAGCGTCTGGTTATGGATGCTTGGCTGGTGATGGCTGCTATATTCCTTAATTTATTCTTCTCCTGTTTCCTGAGATAACTGTGGAAGAGAATTCTTTATGGAGGCTTCCTTTACTCTTACTTGAGCTAAATTATGTTATGTGTGTGTAATATATTTTGCTGCTTTTTAGTTTTGATTTGTGATGACTCTACTTCTACCCATCACCACTGTCCCAGTCCAGCCTTAATGAAAATTCTTCTTGGATCCCAAGAAGGGTCCTTTAACAGTGTCAGAATAGCAGCCTTGGATGCACGGAAAAGACCAGGAAAGCATGGTTAACTCCCAAAGGGAGTGAGAACTAGGCATCCTCACCAAGCCACTCCTCCCTACTCAGTGCCCCCCAACTGCACTGATATTCTTGTCTGGATTTAATATGTAATAAAAAATAATGTTTCAAATTTGAAAAGGAAAAATGTCAATTCTCCTTCTGTGCTTCTGTTTTTTTTCACATGGGTAAATAAGACTAATAGTCATCTCGAGATCCTAGGTAGTTGGGGAAGATTGAGTCTGGGTATGAAAGACTGTAAAAGACTCAATGAATGTTAATAGGATTAATATTATTAATGATGGAAATTATCCAAGTAAAGCATTTAACTTAAGGGAAAGTGGAAGTATGAATCATTCTGCAAAGGATACAAGGACTAAGAAAGGAAAATGTACACAAGAAAATGGCCTGAGTATCTGATGGAGGCCTAAGAGAGAATGATTTTCTAAGGACCTGAGGAAAATATTTTTGAGAAAGAAAAAGTCAAAGGTGCTCCAGGGAAGGTTCAGTGAGTAAAGATTGAGGTGAGTGTGGTAGGCCTGATGGGCATCACTAGTGAGGAGAAGACAGCTTATGAAACAAACTGGGGCTGATGTAGGTTGCCTACTAACCTATCTGCCAAGCAAAGCTTCCGTGTGTTGGAGTCAAGTCACCAGTGTGTTTTCATCAGAACTCAGAGTAAATCAGGGGAAGGATACTTTCTTGAACAACTCAAAGTAACAAGGAAAACACTTGGAAAGTCAGAAGGAAGGCTATTGAGGAATTGGAATTCTGGGGTTCAGCCCTGCTGATAACCTCCACCAGCTCCCTCACCTTGGGTGAGTCTCATTTTGGCTTTGGCATTCTCATCTATGAAGGAAATGAAATAGGTGACCTTTGATGATACTTTCAACTTTAATATTGCTCGCTTGTTTAAATCATTCAGCCTGTCTTAGGTCATTACAAAAAAACTGCAATTTCAATACTTAATGCATCCAGTTGCATTTTTTCACCTACTAATAGTTATAAATTAAATTACAGAATTCACAAATTCTGAAGTACAATTGGATCAGTAGAATTTTTATTGTCATGGATTAAATAAGACACTATTTCCAAAGGAAGACATTTCTCCCAGGAAGTCACAGGCATATATTTATTTAGGGACTTTAGTAGTAATAGTGGTAGTGGTTATTATAGTAGTTGTGGTACTGGGAATTGAACCCAGGGCATTGCACATTCTGGACAACCACTCTGCCACTAAGCTATGTCCCCGGCCCTACTTATTGTTTCTTAGGTCCTCATTTATCAAGGTATTTATATAAATATTATAAATCATCATTTCATGATTTGGGTTTTTTTCCCATTATAATCTATTTGTTATAGATCTGTTCTTAAAATTCCTTTTAACTTTCTTATTCTATAATTATTTAAAATTTCAAACATAATTAAAAAATCAAATTGATTTATTCTTATAAAAGCACAACTGGTATTTTTTGTTCTTGGATGAAGAAATAAAAACATATTTTTGAACTTTATGTTAATTGATTCTTAACACTTATTAATAATTCTAATATGGCTTTTGGTATATTGTAAATCACTTTATTGTATAACATCCTAAAATATTATAAAAAATTGGAAAGATTTTTTTTTTCATTCTTGAATGTGTTCAATTTGGAGATAAACCCAAGTGACTTTTTCATAAAAGCCTACACAGTAAGAAATTTCAAAGGAAGCATGAAGATTTTGTAGATAGTGAAATAAAACCTGGTGATTTTTTGTTTATGTCTCTAACATTTCAGAAAACAATCTACTTTAACGAACATGAAAGAGGTGCACAGTGAGAGAGATGCATTTGAGGATTGTTTATTGCCAATATTAAAAAAATAAACATTGCTGACATTCAAGGCCCTCTGTTTTAAATTGCAGCACCTTATGAAATATGCCCAGAGGATTATCTGATGTCGATGGTGTGGAAAAGGACTCCAGCAGGCGATTTGGCATTCAATCAATGCCCACTGAATGCCACAGGTACAGTAAGATGACCCGCCCAAATCCAAATGAAGATTGCTATCCAACAACAGCATGCTGTGCTTGCTTATGAAGTCATGCTTTTGTCTTGTATCCATAAATAAGTCTGTCCAATAAGCAATTAATGAAACAATTTTAGTAATGTGCTTCCTGAAAGGAGCCAAAAAAGAGGCCCCCAAAATATTGCTGGTGCAATGGTTTTTCAGTGTGACTCACAGGCATTAAAAAAAATAACCCAAATAACAATTTCACATGCCTGTTTTTTAAAGCAAAAAATAGCGTAAGCCCAATTTTCAGCCAGTCTCCCAATTATGCGATGCCTTCAAGCATCTTGTTATAAAGCTTCTCTCTGTTCTTTGTGACACACAGGCACCACTAGCAGACGCTGCTCTCTCAGTCTTCATGGAGTGGCCTTCTGGGAACAGCCGAGCTTTGCAAGATGCATATCAAATGAGTACAGACACTTGCAGCATTCAGTAGGTGCAAAGCCAGCTTTAGTACTTGCTCTGTTTATTTTTTGCTAATGATCATTGTGTGAGAATTTAACCTTCTGCTGTACAATCGAATCAGTAAAGTCTCTGAAAAAAATGCCTAATGGAAAAAGGGATGTGATAGAAAGCTAATTTTTTTGTAAGTTAGGACTAAATTGTTTTATTCCTCAGGCTTGGGTTTGTATGGATCCTGCTATTTAAATGAAAGAATTCCTTGTCTAACGGGAAAAGGCCTAAGCAAAATCTGCTTTCCAGTTTTATGTGTAAGAATTAAACTATATATAATGAGTAATTCAAGTCTGTGTTAAATTCTATATAAGACCTATTTCAAAGCATCATACAATTTTAAAATTCTTTAACTTCTCAGTAATTTGGAAATAACAAAGCTGTGTCACTGAGATGTCAAATTTCTTACTGCAGTTTGAAATTAAGATGTAAAAACAAAATGACAATGTTGTTGCACCAGAGGAATTTAATTACTAGACAAAAATGTGGGGCTCAAGTTTCCAAAGTAGTGCCTGTTACCCACACATCTTTAGACTATACAGAATGTGATACATGGATATTTTGAGAACAATTAAATTTTGCTTGGTATTTCATAAGGGCAAGTCATTCTCATTTTGGACACTATTGCCATTTCATCCTGACAGTTAGGAAGACCTCTATCCATTGGAGTGGTACACATTGTGGGATACAGAATAAAATACCATTATAAGCCAAATGGAAAGTTGAACTTTGGTAGGGATGATGTTCTTTTAAGAGCCTTTATGTTTTGCTGTGCTTGTGTGTGTGTGTGTGTGTGTGTGTGTGTGTGTGTGTGTGTTTTAATGTTCTGATTGTCAACACATATTCTTAAAAAAAAAAAAAACCCTGAAGGATATCTTGCTTGTGGATGGAGAGGAAGCTTATACAAAACCCACCCTTATCAATTGATGGTATCAGCATTTATCTATTTATCAGAAAAATAAAACAAATTTTTAAAAATCTAGAACTTAGATGCTGAGTAATATATTTATGTATGAAAACAAAAATTGAGTTGATAACTACATAGATCCTTATATCTATCATTATAGATACATATATGTATATTAGAAAGTTATTATTTAGCTACCTAAAACCTTATTTCCACTATATGCTTACATATACTTATAAAAAACATATAATACAAATATATTTATGTATTTCCTATATCACCAAAAACTTATCAATTTAATTACTGATATGGTATACAAAGGTATTGAACAGTATTTAAATTTCATATTTTTAAAAATTTATTTGTGTTGTGTGTATATATAGATAGATGAATAAAACCTCATTTAATAATAGCTATCAATAACTCATGTTATTCTGTATCAGAATTATATATCAGCAAAATATTTTTATGAGTTTAATTTTAATGAATTTTATTTTTCCGGCATTTTAGACATTAGAGTTTGTTTATTTTAGTCTAATTATATCTATATTCAGTTTTTTCTTAGTCATGATGGTAGATGGAACAATTTCAAGAATTAAGTAAATATAAGCCAATTCTTAGAAATTTGCAAGAATGAGAAAAAATCACATTTTTGCAGAAAAGTTTTATTTTCTGAATCCAATGTTCTGTACCGAAATAAGGAAATGAATTTGCATTCTGTGAATGCAGATCATGATAATGAAGAGCCTTCAGTCTGTGAAGTAGAAGAAATAAGATTTCAAGTTATATACCTTATAAAAACAATTCAGTTGATAAATAACAGCCAATGTGCATATGGCCTTGTTGGCATAGGTATAAAATCAGGTGCATGATTTTTAGAACACAAAGCATCTATGTGTTCATCTCCTACAAACCACCTGCTGGGAATTTTCATTAATTAACTCCAATCTTCTTAAGAAGCTTCAACATGTGTGGTATTATTGCCTCAACATGCATAAAAAGAAACTAAAGATATACCTAGAGGGAATCCACCTAAGAGAGGTAAAAAGTGAAAGTTGCACACCAGACACAATTGATCCAATTTCTAATCTCTTTTGTGATGGCCATTCAACCTCCTGAGTCTTTTTTTTTTTTTTTTTTTTAAATCATCTGCCCTAAACTCTGGGACTAAAAGCCACATTTTCTGATTACATGTTCTCAGAAAAAGTCAAACGGTCTCACTCAAGTCTTAGTTTGCTATTTACAGAATGGAAGTCCTTCCTTCATTTTAATATCTCTGGAAATATAGGGGAAAAACAGATGAGATACTATACATTTATTGTTTGTTTGTAAGAGCTGAGTAACTATAAGATATTGAGAACTTTATGTATAGAAAATTCATTTGCATTTAAGAATCCATTTCAATAAGAATAATATTTTAGAGTTTCACATATTGTGGACTTGAGCTATGTGTGTAGAAAAATATAGATAAATTAATATAAAAAGATAGACAAGGAGGATGAGAGAAAGTGTAGATATTATGTATATATTTTATACATGAATTATGTTTACCTATACATGTATGAATGCTCACACACTTACACATGCACATATTAACAAATCTAGTGTTTGCCTAAGGATGGTGATCTGCTTTACATGTTCATAGGAATATAGGATCAATCTGTGTCTTCAGAGATGTCACCTCACACATTAGCCTCACCATCCATATCCTACAGAGTACACTGAAGATGGAAATGAGGTCAGCTTCCTTCCATACACTTACTCTTCTTGCTTCTTTAAGCTATGTTGTGTCTGACTGGCATAGCTGGATAAGGCCTGTGATATAGAACAGTTGAGACTCCCACAAATCCAAAATTATTTTGCAGACTATATTTTCTCCTGTATCAATTCAACATTTAATCCTTGAAGAATTTTACTTTTTAAAAAATTTTCTATAATCATAAAGCTCAATAAATTATTAAAATTACTTTAAAAAAATAATCTACTACAGGTAATGATTTAAAATAAATAGACCTGTTACCAACTCTTTCACATAGAATATATGTACATATACACAGTTACAAAATCTGTAATTATAATGTGCTATTAAACACATTTTAAAAAAATAAAGTCAGCAATCTTAAACATGTAGTTTGAGTTATTTGAGGGTAAGAACCATGTTTTGTCTTTATTGTTTTATTGCCTAGCACAATGCTGAATACAGACTAGAAATTCTGTGGTTACGTGAATGATTTTGCTACTTTTCTTCATGGTAGGATACTGGAACTAGAGAGCACTAAGAACATGATACACCAGAAGTACTGTTCATGAATTTATAAATACTATCCTCCATGTGCAATTTCTGTAGCTGAAAAAATATCTAGAAATGTGGAGTGATTGATAACAACACCTTATGAAATTATTTAGTTATTACAGAACAATTTCTGTAAGCTATTACCTGTGAAGTTTGTTTGGAAACCTTATAAGATACAAAGTTAAACACTATGCTCCAAGTGTTGCTTTTAAGAAAAGATAAGGCACAAACATGTGCACACTCTTTAGTAAAATTAGAAATACAGGAACAAAATACTAAATGTTAAGTAGCATTATTGGACATTTCATATCTTCTATGTATTAATGTGTCATTTGATAGAGGGAATTTTTTAAATAATATACTAAATGAAGTAAAATCATTTTTTTACCTATTGAGAAATAGTCACAGGATTCAGATAAATGAAGAATATCATTTTTTTTCACAAGTAAAACATGCTTTAATGAGAGTCAACTTAATAGCAAGAGAATAATTCTCAAGTGCTTAAGAGAAGATATCTTGTTGAACCACTGATATCAGTAATGTAAAGATCACAAATCACTTATTTTTTCTAAATTTGTTTTAATTAGTTATACATGACAGTAGAATGCATTTTGACACATTGTACAAAACAACTTCTCCTTCCTTTGACACGGTGCAGAGTCACACCAGTAGTGTAATCATACATTATATTGTTTTGTCCCTCTTGCAGAAGCTTTCCCACCCCCATACCCTCTCCCTTCCCCTCACTTCCATCTGCACAATCCACATTTTCTTCATTCTTCCCTACCTAACCCATATTATGAATCAGCATCCACTTATCAGAGAGAACATTCAGGCTTTGGGATTGGCTTATTTCACTTAGCATGATATTCTCTAGTTCCATCCATTTACTTACAAATGCCATAACTTTATACTTCTTTAGGGCTGAGTAATATTCCATTGCGTATATGTACCACATTTTTTTTTATCTATTTATCTGTTGAAGGACATCTAGGTTGGTTCCATAGTTTGGCTATTGTGAATTGAGCTGCTATAAACTTTGATTTGGCTATGTCACTGTAGTATGCTGATTTTAAGTCCTTTGGATATAAATCAAGGAGTGGGATAGCTGGGTCAGGTGGTGGTTCTATTCCAAGTTTTATGAGGAATCTCCATACTGCTTTCCATATTGGTTGCACCAATTTGCAGTCCCACCAGCAATGTATGAGTGTACCACACATCCTTGCCAAAACTTATTATTGCTTGTAAGAATACCATTTCTTATTGCTTATAAAATTATCATGAGAAATGATGGAATTCTGTGTCTAAATAGGCCAGGGTGCCCCTCAGTTAAGTGGACCAACTTTGTCATTGGTCACCTAGACAAAAACTCTCTCTTTCCCTCTTTCTCTCTTCCCTACACACATATGCACAGACATGCATCTGGAGAGAGAGGCTGTATAAAACTGACAAAATATGAGGGATGGGGAATTGAGAAAGGCTAAAGACATTGCACTAATAAAAACTCATCCATACAGAAATTGGAAGAGCTAAGTATAAATGTTCTCCTTTGAGATGTTTCTTAAGGTGTCTGTTTCAGTTTTTCAAATCTTCATTAAATGAGCAAACACAGAAGTCAGAGTGATAATTTATCTAGTTTTTGAAAGTTTGACTTCATGGTAAGAGATATCAAAGAGCTGGAATCTTGGTTTAAGGACTATTACTCCTTTTATTGGTGGTTTTTGAGAAATAATTAGGTAAAGATAGAGAGGGATTGAAATACAGAGACAGGAGACCAACAAAGATACTGAGACAGAGAGACAGTTAGAGAACAGAATAGATTTATTTTTCTTTTATATTTGCTATGTCCCAGTGGAATTTTTATTCAATGAAACAAAACTCCTCACATGTTATACTTTTTTAGCCATCAGCTCATTGCAAAAATGTTCAGCAAGTTGCCTGAAAGAGGGTAATATACTTTATTATTAAAACTTTCATAGGGGAATAAAAATAATAGCCTTGGCAATTTTTCTTACAACAAATATTAAGATAAAAAGTGTGTAAGCCTTATTGTTTCTTTAATGACAGAGAAATGACTGCTAAGGTCCAGCTGATTTGGAGAAGTAGAATATAGTTTTAATTTTGAAGTAGTCATTAATCAATTGGAGATCGGGATCCTGAGAAACAAGAGTTACCTGTTCTGTTTTTTGAGGGATGTGGTGTGGCTAAAACATGTATCTATGTGTATGTATTTCTACTTACACAGACCTCTTAGGAATGAATATGGAGACCCTTGTTTCAACAACTCAAGATAAACTATTCAATTCCCTTTATATTAATGTTGCCAACCTTCAAATCCTTTCTTCTGGAACTTAAATGATTGCCAAGCCCAGAAATGCCCAGGAAAGTTGAAGAACATGACTTGTTTTATAATGAGCAGAATCCTCTTAAGTTTACTCAGACCACATGTAAAAGTCTATAGCATATTTCAAAAATTCCTAATGTACTTTCTATTATAGCTTAAAAATTGTTTTAAAATTTTTTTAATTTCATATATTATTGGTTTAGGAAAGGGCTGTCAATTATTTTTCTGTAAGGATAACATAGTAAATATTGGAGACTTTTCATGACATATGGTGCTTGTCAAGACAATGGATTCTGCTTTGTAGCATGAGAACAGCTATAAAAAATAAATAAATAAATGGGAATGACTGCATTTTTGTAAAACTTTATATAAAAACCAGGCAATGAACTGAATTTGGCCTTTAGACTATTTCATTGGCTTCTGGTCTAAAATATAAGTTTTTTTGTTGTTTATTTGTTTTGTTTTTCTTTAAAGATTACAATTCCTTTGAAATTTTCCCTCAAGGCCTGGAAAAGTCTATTTTATCCCCCTTTCCATCTATTCTTCTTTAGCATTTTAACCATTTTCAGTGTTCATAATATTTTCTCTCCTGATTGCACATCTAGTAATTTTTTACTGAATGTCAGACACTGTATAAAACAAAAGTAGATCATGTTAATGGCTACCAGAAACCATTCCCTTTCCTTGGTTATTCAGATACTTGGAGGGATTTAAACTTCAGTTCATTCAGGGATTGATTTTGGACAGGACTATTTTGACGTTCCAGGAAGAACTGTGTGTTAATAAGCTATCAGTTATTATGACAAAATACCAGAGTTGATAAATTTAAAAAGAGAAAAGATTATCTTGGCTTACAGTTTCAGTCCACGGTTGGTTGAACCACTGCTTTGGGATCTGTGATGAGGCTGTTCATCATTGTGAGAGAGCAGGGGGGGAGGAATGTGCTCATCTCAACTGTGACTAGGAAGTGAAAGAGATGAAGGTATTGGGGGTCCCAATATCACCTTCCAGGCCCCATACCCAGTGACCTAACATCCTACCACTATGCCTACCACCAGCTCCTAGAACACTGTAAACTACGGAAAGAAGCCTTTAAGACACGGGCCTGTGGAGGACACTTAACCAAACCATAGCAAACAATGTCGTATAGTCTCTTTCCTAAGGAAAGGGTGGAAAGCCTGAGGGTACCCACCCTGTTAGCCTTGAGAAACTGAAAAACTCATCTGTATTCTTCAGAAATGCCGAGATCTGGATCTAGCTATCTGCCACAACAAATTCAAATCCACCAAATGTCCTCAGAGGAAGACCTGCTGGGGCTTAAATTTGCATTCTTCCCTTCAGTAGGCATTTGTTTCCAAAGACTAGCAAAGAAGGAGAAAATTATACTTCTGCATTTTAAAAGACTTCCTCCTAACTTTGCAGCTTCCTACATAAGTTAACAGCTAGCAGGATTAAAGCCTCTCAAATTTCCAATAGATTTTTCCAGGTCAAGGAAACCAAGAACTGCAGTTTCTCTTGTTGCCCCAGAAGTTCTCTGACTGGGCCACATTTGTCCTCAGGTTTTGTCCAGCTTTAACAAAAATTCCTAAGAGGAGAAAAGAAAAGTGGTTTTTTTTTTCTTAATTGATAGATTTATGAAAAATATGGACAAATGGTCCTGTGATTAAATGTTATTATAGTTGGGTTCAGACTTCATAAAACATAATTGTAAGGGACTCTTCTCAGATATTCTCTGAACAAAAGTAAAAATGTAAACAGATATGATTGACAATGCAGTGCCATTTTAGACATGAAATTTTTGACTTACATAAGAGAATATCTCTACTTTATGTAAATTTAGTTCATATCATTTTTACTGTATTAGTCCTCCCGGGTGCCCTTAAAAGGTTGTTTTTTTTGTTTTTTTTGTTTTTTTTTTTTTGTAATGTTTGTGGGTTTTTTCTATTTGAGGAAGCAAAAGCATTGGTTTTTACATGAATTAGACAGTCTACCAAACTAGTAAATGTCAACTACATTACAAACAACAACAAAAAACTTTAGTCACATGATTGTATTTCCTAGGGAATTTAAGAAAGGCAATTATATAGATGTATAAATTAAATAACTCTACTAGTTACACGGATTTTTTTTCCTTTTCTACCTCAGAAAGTATTTCTGATTAGATTTAGAAAATCCCAAGAGATATTTAACCTATTATCAGAGTATAGAATTACTGTGCCTTGAAGAAGAAATGTTAGAGTCAGTTATAGGCATTGAAATTTATTGAATTGGAACTTAACTCATAAGATGATTTGATATAATATACTTGTGCAAAGAATAATACCAAAGAAAAAATTACCAAGGAAAGTGTATTGTTATTCCATATTTTTTAATCCATCTATTCATCTATCCATTTATTCATTCTACAAATGTTCACTGAGATTTAACTGTACCAAGCACAGTGCAAGAACTTGGAGTTACAATTTGAACTCTCAGCAAATACAAAATAAAGTTGGCAGGGCAAGAGATAAAATAGTCACAAATTGTGATATACAGGAATTAATTCACAGGGTGACAAAATAGGGAAAAATGTTGGAAACCTAGATTTTAATAAAATGGTGGAGTCTTTACAAGAAAATTATATTTTAAACTCTGACCTAAAATATGAGATGAACTAGACATAAAAATACTGGAGAGGCCAAGTTTATCAGTGGATGAGAATACAAACCATGTAAAAGAAATAACATTTGAAGAGACTTTGAGGTCTTTAAGGAAGTGAAAGTAGATCACTGAGCAAAGGTGGTAAGCAAGAGAATGTCCTGAGATGAAGTTAGAGAACTAAGTATGGAAAACATCATGCTGTGCCTCAAGGCTCTTACTAGGAGTCTGGAGTTTATTCTAAGTGCAATAGGAAGCTATTGAGAACAGAGAAGTGATGTGATGCAATCTAATTAAAGAGGGTCCTATGGCTGTTCTGTGGAGACTGGGCTGTAGGGCAGGAATAGAAGCTGTGAAATCTGCTGCAGTAATCCATGAGATGTGGTGGTTAACATTATTAAAGTTTAGTGATCACTTTTGGAGTATTGTAATGCCACTTTCTAAGGTGAAGAAGGCAGAACCACAAGTAATAATTTGGGGTAGGTATAATTGGGGGTTAAAGAAGGTTTTTATGAAGTAGGGAGAGTGTAATTGGATATGAAAGTCAGAAGCTTAGATTCCAAGCCTGGGCCAGAAACAATTTTATAAGTCATCAATATGAAGAGGAAAGATGAGAAAGTGATGGAAGACTGCATAGCTGTTTATTTCTAGGTTTTGATGATGAATGAGAGCCAAAGAATGGATAGTAATTAAAAGAAGATGCAAGGTCCAAAGAGGTCTTTGTGTTTGTTCATGGGGTTTTATTTTTTTGTTTGTTTGTTTTAAATGGGAAATATTAGAACAGTCTTGCATGTTAAAAGAAATGATCCAGTAAAAAAAAAATAATAATGATAAATGGTAAAAATTTAGAAGAGAAACAAGAAAATTAAAGATAATGAAAGGATGAAAAAGGAGCCATAATCTATAACAGAAGTGAAAAAATAGAGTCTTTGATAGGAGAAGAGATACTTGCTACATTATAACCAGAGGGGAAAAAAGGATGGGGAAAATGAATACAGAGGATCAGCTTAGCGAGGTTTGTCTGGGAAAGATTATGGGTTTTTCATCTGGCAGACTTCTTTTTTGCCATTAAGTTCGAGGTAAGAGTGAAGATTTAGAGGAGATAGGTGTCTTTTCAGGAAAGATGAAAAGATTTGAAATAGTAATTTGCAGGGGGTTGAAAATAAGCCTATTAGAGAAATATAATAGGATTATCAAGTTGCATTGGGTACAATCTGAGATTTGAAGAGAAAAATCTAGAGTCTACCTAGTTAGTCTCATTGTAATTTTTATCCAGCAAAGTTGAACTACTTGGGCAGGGGGCAAAGAGGGCATCTTGCTATTCAGAAAAATTAAAGAAAAAAAATATTTTGAAGACCAAAAGTATCAGTAGTACCTTCCTGAGCACTTATTAGAAAAGTATAATCTCAGTCCCTATCCCAGATCTACCTGATCAGAATCTACATTTTGAATATTACCCTTTGTGATTCATTTGCAGATTAAGCTTTGAAATCACCATGGTGGGTTTTATCTAGGGTTGCACTTTTGGTTGATGAATGCATTGGAATTAGAGAGGACAAAGAAATGAAATGATTAGTGGTCAACTCCATACTATAATAAGACATACCATAATCATAGATGATATTTGATCTTCCTCTCCTGGGGGAATTGTACTTCTTCACTCCATTGAAGTTAGGTGTACTCATGTGGTTGATTCTGGTCATTTGGTTGTGCATGGAGGTGATCTTTGTCATGTCTAGTCTGAGGATATCATTACCAATGCATGATCATTTATCCTTCATCACCTCAAGTCCTTGAATGACTGTAATAGAGAAAGGCTTCCAGATGATGGGCTCCATATGTAACAGAAGAAATAAACCTCTCCTGTTTCAGGTGTTAAGATTTTCGAGCTGTTTGTCACCACAGCATAACTTCTATTTAGATTCTTGCTGTTTAATTCTCTATCCCTAGACCCCAAAACACTCAAGTAATGGAAATCGAATTGAGAAAACTTAGAGAAAAACGGAGTCAGTTAGTGCTCTGCCTCCCATTGGGGAGATTCTTGAAATTTTGGGTTCCAGTATGGGACGACTCTATTGCTTTGAGCTCATGGGGCATGTTCTAGTTCTATCCCATTAATGTAAATATTTATTTATTTACTTATTTGTTATAATCAATTATAAATGACAGTAGAAAGTTCTTCGGTTCATTGTACACAAATGGAGCAGAAATGTTCTCTGGTTGTGAATGAAGTAGCCACACCATTTGTGCAATCATATATGTACCTAGGGTAATGCTGTCTGTCTCATTCCATTGTCTTTTCTTCCCCTTTTCCCCCTCTCCTTTGCCCCATCCAAAGTTCCTCCACTTATTTCATGCCCCACCGCCCAATATGGATTACCATCCACTCATCAAAGAAAGCATTCAGCCTTTGGTTTTTTGAGATTGGCTTTTTCGCTTAGGTTGATATTCTCCAACTCTATCCATTTACCTGCAAAGGCCATAATTTTATTCTCTTTTAATGCTGAGTAATATTCCATTGTGTATATATACCACAGTTTCTTTATCCATTCATCTATTGAAAGGCATTTAGGTTGCTTCCACAGTTTAGCTATTGTGAATTGGGCTACTATAAACATTTAAGTGGTTGAGTCACTGTAATATGCTCTTTTTAAGTCTTTAGAGTGTAGACTGAAGAGTGGTAGAGCTGGGTCACATGGTGGTTCCATTCCAAGTTTTCTAAGTAAACTTTATACTGCTTTCCAGATTGGTTACACCAATTTGTAGTCCCACCAGCAATGTATGAGTGTGCCTTTTCCCCCATATCCTCACCAATCCTTATTGTTGTTTGTATTCATGAAAATTCCATGAATGGAAATATTTATGAGAACATCTGGTTTTGTTAGGTGTTCAGAAAAACAATCTTACCTACATATGTCCTTTCCTCAGGAATTGTACTTTTGTCCTATTTTAGCCCAAAACTACTAAATTAAAGCTATTCCTACATTCCACTGGTTACATGAATTTACTGTGTCTCATTTTTACTTTGGAAATTTCAGGGTTTCACAGGGAAACCTGAATAGTGTATGCTTACTCAGTTTTCTTCGTGACTAATTATTGTCATAACAGTAACTTGTGATTCTCAAATTCATGCCATTCTTCCTCTCATTTTAGAGGTTCTTGAGAGAAGAAAGTGTAATATATAAAGCCTCTTAGGACAAATCCTATTCAAACCATTAGCCTGGGCTATAACTGATACATAAATGCTTTATGCAGGACAATATAGGGGTAAATCTGCCTTATCATATTATCTATAGACAAGAATTGTCTTTTTAGGGCTGGGGATGTGGCTCAAGCGGTAGCGCGCTCACCTGGCATGCATGTGACCTGGGTTCCATCCTCAGCACCACATACAAATAAAGATGTTATGTCTGCCAAAAACTAAAAAAATAAATATTACAATTCTCTCTCTCTCCCTCCCTCTCCCTCTCTCTCTCTCTCTCTCTCTCTCTCTCTCTCTCTCTCTCTCTCTCTCTCTCTCTTCCCTCCCTCCCTCTCCCTCTCTCTCTCTTTCTCTAAAAAAAAAAAAAAAGAATTGTCTTTTTAAATGTAACTCTTAGCCCTAGGGCAACTCTAAGGTAAAGCAAGTTCTTTATATCAGATACAGGGAAAAATTAAGAAATGTCCATACTAGATCTAAGGGTGTATCTTATTCCTCATACAGGATAATTTCTGTCTTTCCTGGAGACTCAAGTTAGATATGTAAGTAATTTAATGCCATTATCAAGTGAATGACTTTGGTCTCAGAAAATGACAGAATTGTGAACTGAATCAAAATATATATTTAGATTATTGCTTTATGAAAAGAAGCTCCATGTATAATTATCTGTTAATTGAAGCCACTCAAACTGTGAGAACCTTTAATATACCTTACAGATGGACTGTAGGAGTTGCTGTTGAAAATAATATATAAATATATGATGTTTAAAGTGTGTCATTTGCACAAAGCAACTATGATAAACCTTTTTTTTTTTTAGGATTTACACAATGGAGGCAAATGTGGCTGGCAGTGGGAGGCATAAAATGAAAGAATAAGGTTATTTCAGAAACACACCTACTCTTTAAGCTGTAACCCTTACCACTTATCTCTATATAAAGAGCAAGGAGGATTAATCCAGAACTATAAAAAGCATCTATTTTTAGATTTCATTTTTCCCCTTTCACCATTGATCTTGTCAACAGCATTAAATGTGAATGACAAAGAAACTTTTAAGATTGTCTTTTGGAGCAAAAATACTCAGAGAGTATTTGAATATGAGTAGGATTAATCACTGATAGTTATAATTTTTAAGGAAATATTAAAATTATAAAAGCCTTTTCAACCTAATTAGGAAATTTTTAAATTCCTAAAATTAAGAAAAAATTTTAAATATCACTCAAGAGAAATTCAATATATCCTTAGTGAATTTTATTCCTCTTGAATAAAACTGCCTACAAAGGATTTTATACTCTTTAAATAGATATTGGTAAGTAGTTTTGGGAACATTATACATTATATTCCAAAATAATGACTGCTGCTCAGATACTTGACAATACCTCAATAATCTGGTTATTCAAGTCACTTGTTTCTTACATATTTAAGATTTCTTATTATGAAAAATATTTAATATCTCTTAAAATAAGTACAATTTTTAAATATTTAAGCACTTTAATAGTATCTAACAAAAAATTTTATTAAACCTGAATTAAGCATAGAATGGTGAGGCAGATGGGCTATGGAATCAGACTGCCTTAGCTCAACTGTTGATACAACCACTGTTTGTCTCTATACAGTCCTGGGGCATGGAGCTAACTTAAATAAGTCTCTTCATCTGTAGATCCTTAGATAACTGTAGTACATGTGAGGATCATGTCAAAACCCAAATCACATATCTCATGTAAAATACATGATACCACATTTGTCATATAACAGGCACTCAGTAAATGTGTATCACTTGTATTGTTATTTTTTGAAGGTAGAAATTATACAACTATAAATGTTGATGTTTAGAATTTTCAAAATGCCTACTCATAGTAATTGGATATTTTTGAAAACTCAATTACATCAAGTAAAACTTTTCTAGTTATTGCATATGTCTTTATTTTGGATGATCATAAATTGTTATTTTTGCCCTGTCAACAGTTAAGTATTGCAATTGGAGAAAGAAAAAGAAAATCTTCAGTTTCAATTCATTTAGAAAACACTTTGAACCTGTTCATGCATGTGGTAGACAATGTACTAGAGATTACATTAAACCAAAGATGAATATGAAAAGACAGGCCCTTTAGGAGTTTATGGTTTAGTAGAATGAATAAGAACACCAGCAATATAACAATAGAAGTCACAGCAAGATTACTTCTATAAGGCTTGAAAATAGAGTTGATAAAGTGCCAGTTTTCTGAATAGAATTCATGAAGGAGAAGGAAAGATAATAGTTGAACAAGAGGATTTGGGGACAATGTTTAAAATTATAGAAGAGAATGAGTCAGGGAGCAAAGACAAGATCCATGGGGTTTCTTTGGGAAGTGGTGAATAGTGTGGACTGCTAGGTTTTAGGTGCCTTTTGAAGAGAACGAGTGGGAAGACAGTAGATGAAGTAACAATATGAGAAGTTGGTATTAAAGAAGATACATAAAATCAGGCCTATTTTTGAGAGAGAGAGAGAGAGAAGGAAGAAGAGTTTGGATAGGATTAAGAAAATCATGGAGATAACCAAAGAGTTAAAATATACAGACAAACATAAAAGAGGAGAGATGGAAAGCAGATAGAAGATGGGTTGAAATAGAGAAACAGTATCTGTACCCAACTTTTTCATAATCCAGAAAAAAAAATATCTAGCAGGTAAACTTGGATTTATCATTCTAGAAAAAGGAAATAAAAGCATAGGCAGGAGGTAAGAACTTTCTGCAATATGTTTGTATTGTGGAAGAAAGATCAAAAACTGGAACTAACTGTCTTTCAGCTGAATATCTTCTAGCTGGAAATTGTCATATCCAAACATTCTTTATACCCTGGATGAATGCTATGAATAGTTTGCTCTAGTGTGTAAAAATACTACAAGGAATTTTTCCTGGGTACTTTTCACTAACAATGCCAAAAAGGATGCTAATTAGTGCCAATTGTGAGAGCTGGTATTGGGATCTGAGCACCTGTTTGCTAAGAGCTGGATTGAGAACAACTTATACCACATAAGCCTGCTATGCAGCTGTCAGTCGGCAATGACGCTGATTTATTACTGATTTGTGCTGGATTCGATGCTGACCCAGATGATAAACTGGCTTCCTATCTCTGATGAGTTGATCCATTCAGTGCCTTCTACAACTATTCTTACTGCAAACAGAAAACATGTCTCACTCAGTGTTTTGTTCTTCAAGCATCAAATCAATATTGTGATGCTTTTGTTAGAGGGGAGCGTACATTAAATCTGTACAAGTTAGATCTCTCACAGGCATGAGTGTAGGTTGACAAAATAATAAAGGCTGATTTGAGGCAGTCAGGCATTATTTACCTTGGCAGTCATGGGGAACAGTTTAAGTCCTCTGCTGCTCTGAGCATCACAGCTGTGATTTACACCACCAGTGCAAAACTGAAGACTGAATTTATGACACTTTACAAGTTAGACCCTGTTGACTTCATTTCTCTTCTGAATTTTCTTCCAAACCACAACTGTCTACTGAACCACATACTTTCCAGTCTAGAGGCTACATTTTCTCTCTCAGTAAGGTAGTTTATTTATCTCCTGTTATTGGTACCAACGTTTGCTATGTATTCCAGGAGTGAGGTAGGACAACTTCCAAGTGTACCTAACTTACTCAACTGCGTAGAAGACAGCTGACTCTTCTATCCCTTCAATTCATTCATTAAACATATTGAGGAAGTCTTCTCAATGCTGGGAATGTAATAAACAAAATGGACAAAATATAGCCGGTCAGGTTGAGCACAATGAAGTAGGATAAGGTGATTGAAAGTGACAAGGATACCATTTAAGATATTTACTGAGGTAAGATTCTTTTGAGGGGTCTGAGGTATTAGCTTAGTGGTAGAGTGCTTGCCTCGCACATGTGAGGCAATGGGTTTGATCCTCAGCATCACATAAAAATAAATAAAAGCATTGTGTCCAAATCTTCAACTAAAAATATTAAAAAAAAAAAAAAGATTTGTTTGAGAAAGTGACAGAAAGGATGTGAATATCCATGGACATCTATTCCACATGAAAAAGGAAAAGCAAATGCAAAAGTCCTGAAACAGGCATGTACTTTTTATGATGGAGAAAAAGCAACAAAACCATAATGACTAGAGTGCAGGGGATAGGTGCAAAGTGCTAGAAGTCTCCAGGGTAGATCGTGTAAGGCACTCAAACCATGGTGAGGCCAAAAGCGTTCCTGTGTGCAGCAGCTCCTGCTAATCATCTTCAACTGTGTGGGTTCATTTAAATGAAGAAAATATTAAAACATTTCATTAAATAGGTGTATTCTTCAAATCTTACAGAAAACATGGTAAACTGAGTCTCCAAGGCATTCAATTACATAAGTAATAAGCTGTTGAGTTAAAATACAAACCCAGGAACCTTGGTTCTAAAGCTCATTCCATTTCACCACAAAAGTACAGTTAGCACGTAAAAACTGAATTCAACCTAACTACTTCTTACTATGTTCCATGATATGTTTCTATGTTCTATGATAAGGCTGTGAATAAGACAGTGAGCCTACTCTCATAGTGTAGGAAGACTGTAGGGACTGAAAGATCTATTGTTAAATGATTATTGTTCACTGTGATAAGGGTCATACGTGTACAAGGTAAGAGATAGCAGAGAGAAGCAATTTATTAACTTTGCTAAGATAGTGACAAAAGCGAGACTAAAACTCAATGGCTTTTAAACAGGAGATAATGAAAGGGAGGAAGGTAGAACTTCTAGTGCAAACATGAAACCATGTAATACATGACCTGAACAGAAAAGTGAAAATAGTTATCAACAGTTCAGAAGTGGAGCTGGAGTTCAGGCTACTTGTACATATCATTGTGCCACATCCTTCTGTGACAGCCAGTGTCCTGATTGATGAATGCTGGGTCTATATCATGATTAAATATGTTAATGTCATTCAACAGCTATTGGCCTTGAGTCTGAAGAGAGGGTCTAGATCACTAATGCCATGCCATTCATGGGGGCCTTTATTTGTGGTTGTTCTCTCCCACTGAAGGGAGATAGAAAAAGAATTAAAGAAGAAAATGGGAAAAATAAACTGTCTAAATACATTTTAGTTTTTAGCATATCACGACATATATAAAATGTGTCTGAATACTTTTTTTTTTTTTTTGTACTGGGGATTGAGGCATTTAACCACTGAGCCATGTCCACAGCTGGTTTTATATTTTATTTTGAGACCGGAGCTCGCTAAGTTGCTTAGGGCCTTACTAAGTTGCTGAGGCTGGTTTTGAACTTTCAATCTTCCTGCCGCAGCCTCCTAAGCTTCTTGGATTACAGATGTGCACCACCATGCTGGTCTATGAAGATTTTTATTTTACTGAAATATTATTAGGGAATTTTCAAGGTTAATTTAAAAAAACCCAAAGTATCAAGATAATACTTTTTAAAAATGTAACTCTTAGGAAATTTCTACCTTTTTATTTAGTGTAGATTGATTACCATGACTTGTTGGCATGTGTCTTAATGAGAAACTGAAACATAGTTATGATGACATGTATTATACTTTAACCTTTTTTTTTTTAGTATTTCTCTGATGTGTTCATTCTTGCTTATTTCATGATTTTTAAGCTAATTTCATAAAAAAAGTTAGCAATGTGAGATAGAGGTTAACCTTTATTTAACAAGTATAACAGATCCTTGTTATTTCTTTCACCTTTCTAACCTTTTCATTCTTATGTGCTGCAAGATTCTTTTCTTGAGCTGTAAGATAGGCAAACATGAGAATCGACAGCCATTTTTCTAGCCATCAAAGTAATTGAAGCTTTGCATCTTAATGGTTCCTTCTACTGCTGAGAACCCAGATGAGAGTTTCTTATTCTTTTTTCCCCGTTGTTGTTTTTTTTTAAAAAATAAATGAATAAAACTAAAGCAATCTAACTTTCAATCATGTCATAGTAAACCTCTAAAATTTAGAGACATTTTCTTAAGCTAAAATTGTGTTGCAACAACTCTTTGCTACTACATAAAGATGTGTTTAAGGCAAAAGTTATTAAAATTGATTACAAAAACTGGTAATTTTGAAGCATTTATAATCTCCATCTCTGGTCACACCTCCCTAAACAATCTCTCATGTTTAATGCATGCAAGTATATTGTTTAACTTTTTTCTCTAATCAAAAACCTAAATTTATACATATTTTTCCCAATGGTATTAAATTGCATTTTTTAACTAGAAATGGGAAGTCTATTAGGTTTGACAAGAAGTATATACTCTTTTTTTTTTTTTCGTGCTGGATGCTTATCAGAATGTGGGATACACACAATTTAAGGTTTTTGTATCTTTCCAAGTATTGCAAAGTTATTTTAAACTTGATCAGTGAATTTTTAATATAGCTATTTAATGAAGATTTGTAGAGAAACAGTAATGAAGATTCTGATGTTGATTGTGTTCTTTTGACCATCACAGATTAAAGAGCATCTGGCTAAGGGGCAGCGAACTCTGGCAGGTGATGGAATGTCCCAGGTAACGAAGACACTGTTGGATTTAACTCAGAGGAAAAATTTTTATGCAGGAGACCTTCTGATGTCTGTGGAAATCCTCAGAAATGTTACAGACACATTTAAAAGGGCAAGTTACATCCCTGCATCTGATGGTGTCCAGGTAAGAGAAACAATCCCATGAAGGAAAGGATCAGATAAGATGCAATCAATTTTTAGCACCCAGAAGCCAGTGTAGCCACCTGGTAGTAGCCTGCACTGCAGGGAGAGAATGCTGACCCCTGCAGGGAAATATCCAGGCTGCACTTAGTGTGAACTCTGGAAATGACCTCAATACCTTTCCTCATTCTGCACCTCAGAGTCCTCAACCATAAAGTGCACATATTACACCTCAAGGAGATACTGAATGAGAATGTGTGTGGAGTGCTTTGAGCCCTCAGATAAAAGGCATTACAGCAAATTCAAGGTAGTATCACGGATATTTTATTCCCACATTTAATATCAACATCTTGCCATAGGAGACTATTAAAAGTACATTAAGTATAATGAAAGCACATTAACTGTAACATGCAAAGAAGACATAGTTTAAGGTTTGTTTGGGGGTTTGCTATTAGAAGAGGGAGAACCGTATTTAATTTTGTGGAATCATTGCCAGAAAATATAAGGCAGATAGAAAATTGTTCTGGATAGGAAAATAAGAAATTTACAGCATTTTTTTTTTCTTGCCATGGAAGACTTTTAGAGCAACAGCATTTATTTCCATAATAGTGTTTAAGTATTCAACCAGTTTTAGTGTTGCCTTTGCCAATGAAACAAAGCTTGTTGAATGGCAAAATAATAGCATATTTAATGCAACCTCAGTTGGCATTTCAGATTAACTCTTTTTTGTGCTATAGTCTAAAATGTATTCGTGCCAAGAATGTTGAGTTGATTTCTGCATTTCCAGCTCAATATTCTTCCTATTATCTCTGTAAAAAGTTGATTAAAATAAAGGATTGGCAAAACTCCCAGATCAGGTATTGTTTTCTTCATTTGGGAGTTTTGTTTGCGTTTCACTTTTTAAATACATCTTTGGTTTTTGTTTGCTCTTTTTTTTTTTGGATTTTTTGTTTGTTTTGTTGTTGTTTGTTTGTTTTGTCTGCTTGTTTTGGTTTTGGATTTAATTAAATCTTGAGTGAAAGAGAAAAAGAAGGGTTTTTTTGGAATCATGGAGTTATTTACAAATAATATTGCTGCCTTGATTTATGTACTAAAATTTGATGCACATGCAACTGAGAGTATCTCCTGTGAGAATTATTGGTGCTGCATTCATAGATTATATCATCAGTGTTCACTTTTTAAATTATATTCATAAAATTCCATCAGGAAGGGTGGAATTGACTTGAGTAGAAGGCTGACTTCATTTAGTCATTTTAAAGATGATGTTTTATACAAAGAATGAAATTATTTTTAATATTAACAAGTTAATAAAAGTCAAATACAGCTATTCCCTGCAGTTCTGAAATAATTATATTAGCATTGACATTAAAACCTAACATTTGAAG
This sequence comes from Ictidomys tridecemlineatus, assembly GCF_052094955.1. Classification (NCBI taxonomy): domain Eukaryota; kingdom Metazoa; phylum Chordata; class Mammalia; order Rodentia; family Sciuridae; genus Ictidomys; species Ictidomys tridecemlineatus. The sequence continues at coordinate 88,393,384 of NC_135484.1, read as the reverse complement.
TCCTTGACACAAGATACAACTTTTAACTTAAAAAACAAAACAAAACAAAAATACACAGGCTCTGAGACACTATATTCACAGTTGACACATCCGGCAGAATATTGTACTAAATAATCTCTAACTCTCAAAATTATTGAGTTCTCAGATTTTATGTAGTAATTTGAAGAAACTAAGGTTATCAGGTTATGTTCACAATGTATTTTGAGATACTCATTGAAACACATGTGTCAATGAACAGTTAGTTTAACTAATTACTTAGTCTTAAACACTAGCTGGTTTGACTTAAATGAAACAATTTGGCTGATTATTTTGTGGCCATTTTGTTCTAGTCAGAAACAGGTTCCTTCATTTCTATCTATGCTCTCTTCAGTCCTCCACATATATACAAAGTCCAGAACTCATTGGTATCTTCCTGATTCCCTTACAAGTGAGATGTAATTTTTCTATTCTATTGATTTTGCTGGTATATTTTCAGCCACCTGGAATACCATCCTTTTATGATATTCTTTCTTCTCTCAGCTCAACTCTGTCACATCTTTTCCATCACCAGACCACCAAATCCCTAACTCTGTCTAAAAAAACTAGTGTTTGGGCTGGGGATGTGGCTCGAGCGGTAGCGTGCTCGCCTGGCATGCGTGCGGCCCGGGTTGGATCCTCAGCACCACATACCAACAAAGATGTTGTGTCCGCCGAAAACTAAAAAAAATAAATATTAAAAATCTCAATCTCTCTCTCTCTCTCTCTCTCTCTCTCTCTCTCTCTCTCTCTCTCTCTCTCTCTCACACTCTCTCTTTAAAAAAAAAAAAAAAAAACAGTGTTTCCTTTCTCTGAAATACCAGAGAACTCTTACCTCTATTATTTTACTTTCCAGAATTCAATATAAATGGATACATGTATACTTTGTCATCTTTGCATTATTATAAACTCTGGTTTGTGGCCATCTTCAACATTCCATGTACTTTACATAAACCTCAACTTGCCATTTGTGAAGGTTCTGGACATTTCCGATTGGCAAGCACCCCAGGCTTCACGTGATATAAATTCATCTTGAACGCCAAATTTTCTTGCATTTCTTACTTTGTGGAATTTACACTCCTAGCCTAGACTTGTAATGTCATCTTCATTTTTGCCCTTCCTTTCTTTACTGTTGGGTCTACCAGCACAATGCTTCTTCCATCTATTCTTTCCTCAGTCTTCCCACTGCTGTTATCCTAACCAGCCTCTAATGAGCTCAGCCTCCACTATATCCTCTCACATATTTACCTCTATTCCTATCCATGTTACACACTACCTTTCTTAGTTGTCCTGGGACAACTAAGAAACATCTAAGAAATCTTCAGGGGATTCTCAAGTACCCCTTGATGACATCCCAAAATCTTTATGTTGGCTTCTATTACACTGTGCAGTATGTAGATTACCTATGTCTCCAGCCTCTTGCCTAGATTGCTCTTCCTCTTTCCAGTTTATATACTTGAGCCAAATTAACCCTTCCTCCTTCCTGAATGCACTTCACATTCTTGGCTCTGGGTCTTTGCTTCCTTTGTGTTTTCAGACTAGCTTAGTCTGTCTCAACCTTCCAAAGTATTCTGGGCCTCTGAATGTCAATGACACTTTTTTCTCCTGCATCTCATTATATCTTAAATTATTAGCACTTGCTACAAATTTTTTGAAAAAGGAGAAATTTTCCTGATCCACCTTTGGACCCTAGCCAAGCTCCAGTCTCCTACCCCAAATAAGATTTCGAATCAAATCTTGACTAGAGAAGGCATTAAAAAACAAATGAAGAAACAAAAAGTTGGTTAAATTAATCAACAGTAAAACTAATAAGAACAAATAATCAAATAGTTATCCTTGAACAGTTTTCATATTTTTTCCCTCAGTAGCAAATGATGAGCAAGAATAACAAATAAATTAAGTAAAACTATGTAAAAAGAATATATTCTTTTAAATGTGGTTATATGCTGAGCATTTTATATAAATAGTTAATATGCTGGCTTCAAAAAATTTATTTGGTATGTTAATGAAAGAGAATCAGAACCTGCATTATACACACAAGCATAACCTATCTATGTATATGAATATATTTTTATTAGAAATCAAATAAATTATACTGTGAAGGCCTCGGACAAAATTAAAGGCTTTAAGGTGGCTATGATAACATTATGATTTAAGAAGATGAGAACTGGCATGATTCCTCTCAACACATGAAGCTCTTCTCTTTGTTCAGATGACTTTTGTAATTACCAATATTATTTCCAAAAAGACAAGATTTCGGAGGGCTTTTGTTTTGTTCTGTTTTGGTTTGGTCTTTGAAGAAAATGTATCCATGGAAAATTTTATTCAGTAGAATTGCTAAAAATCACTAAGGCATTTTCATTTTTATGTCATCTAGACTTGCTCAATAATCATAGTACAGGACAGAAAAGAAAATCATTTAAAAAATATAGAACTATATGTTTACTCTTAAATTTTTAAAGTTTATAAATGATTATTGTTTTTCCCCATGTAAACTCAGTCAATCTGTTTCTTTTATGTTAGTAAGGTTTTCTTTTGTCTTTTTAAAAATTTTACTTTATTAGTTGTGGCTTGACACTTCATAAACCAAAATATGTTTCAGCTTAAAGAATCCATAAAATTATGAAGTTAAATGTTCCCGATTATTCACAGTACTGAGAAAAAGCATTATAATTACATGAGCCACTGAAACTTCAAGTTCTTAGAATAAGTGCCCTAAATTTTATTATTTATGAACAATAATTTGTTACCATTGACAACCAAAAAAAAGGAGGAAGTAAAATATATAACTCATATAATTTTATACCAGAAAAGTATACAGCTTTGCCTTATCAAATGAAGATAATTAGGACTTAAAACCATTACAGTGTAAATTCTCAGAAGTTCAAAATATAATTGCCTATCATTTTATGGAGAAACGCAAGGCTGAATCCCTTTACACTTTGCTAAATCAACACCAAATTCTATTAAAATGTGCACAATTATTTCAATAAGTAACAGGGCCTAACTACAAAGCAGGGAAGTTTGCCTTCATTTGGTACTCTGTCTTCAGGTAACCATTTAGCTCTTTGGCAGCTATTCACATTAAGGTTATGCCCAGCATCAAAACATATGCATGATACCTATTTTTTTTAATGTCAGAGACCTGAATTAGAACAATAAAAAGAGAAGCAGCAAAGCAAAACAACAGAAATAATTTCTGACATTAACAATATCCTACACAGGCCACTCACCAGCTCTCCAAAGAGAAGATTTTCATGGGATACTTAGCATCTGCACCCTTCCTGGTCAGGCACTGGGTCATAAAATGAAGCTCCACATTAAGTCTTTTTTTCTTTTTACTGGAGGGTATCCATCTTTGGATATTACTGTGAAACTGTTTCATCCTGATCTGGACAATATCATCTCTAATATACACCATCATTTCACATCTAAGTCAGAAAAGGTGCTAAATATGTTACACTATACTAAGCTGCCTTTCATTTTAAGTCCCATTCTAATTTATAATTTATAAGATGTTGAAAAAAAAGCTATGTATCTAAGAATGATAAACCATAATTATACAACTTGGTATCTGGTATACCATCTTGCAAAAATCTTTTCCTTTCAGGCATATTCTTTTCCTAACCTACACTTTATCACATCTCCCAGAACTCATATGAGTTTTCTAAGTGTCATAGCCTTCCCTTTTCCAATTTGACATATGTTCTTTTAAGATTTGAATCAAATATAATTTTTTTTCAAAAGTCTTCTCCCCAAATTTAGGCCGAACTGGATTTTCCCTACTCTTCTGGCCTTTTGAAACCTTATATACATCCCCACTGGAGCACTCACACACAGCATTGTACTGACTATTTCCAAGTTTGCCCTCAGCAGTAAATTTTAAATTTATTGAGAGATGATTACATCCCTAGGGCCTAATCTGATACTTGAAGCAGAGCAGACCCTCAAATATTTGTTGAAATAATTCTTCAGTTAACAAAAGAAATATAATAATGTTTGGGAATATCACATGCTTACACCAAAAAAAAAAAAAAAAAAGATAAAATTTTTAAAACTGCTCTAAATGTCTAATTCAGAGAGACAGGAGAGACTTGATTCTCCATAAACAAGGTTACTAAGTATTACTGAACATAAATTTATTTTTTGAAAGATACTCTGCAGAGGTTGGTAACACAGATTAGCCTGGTAAGGAACAGCATGTGCATGGTAGGGAGGGGGAGTAAGCCTGTGGAGGATACAATGAAGGTGGTTTAGAGGTGTGGGAAGGAAGCACATCTCAGGGTCACTGGGGCAGGGAAGACAGATCTCCTAATGGAATGAAAGGTAGGCCCTGAGACAGTTTGCACTTGGGAGATAAAGAAAATTTTGGGAAGAACTTAAATATAGCAATATCCACAAAGACCCACAGCGTACTCATGTGAATACAAAGACCAGTCTCCACTTAGGCATTTTTCTGTTCTTCTAGAACACTTATGTTAGTCTCACTCAGTATTGTAAAATACTGTAAAGTTTTGTTTTATCTTTTTACTGTGGCCCACTCTAAAACACAAAGTTTACACCAATATATAATTGAAGAGAGTTTTAGAAAAATAATATTTACCATTTTATGCATAACACATTCTGGTACTTTCCATTCTTTTCTATTTATTAAGAAAAATTAATCATGACCTATTAATGGTCAGTACTCAACGTTGGAAGACCCTTGTTTATTTGACACATTTCCTAGGTTTGAGAATTTTTTTTTTTTACAGTGGTTGAAATTAAATAGGAAGCTCTCACCTCAGTTTTCCAATTTCTTTTTAAAGTGCCAATTGTATTACAAAGAAATATTTCAGTGTTGGGTGATCAAGGAAATCAATTAAAAGCAAAATAGAGATTTTAGTGAAGTCAAGCATCTTCTATCTTAAGACATTTCATGACATAGCACATATTGCTGTCACATGGATCACATGGATCATTCCTAAAATGACCATCCATAGCTTAGGTCACTTGGTTAGGACCACAGAGTAATATTTCTTCTGTGAGTTTAGTACCAAATGTTTTTACCTTTTGCATATGAAAGAGCGGATTGTATATGTGAAAGTAACTATTAATATGATAATATATGCTTCAGCCAGTTTTTTCACGACTGTGACTCAAATATGCAATTTTAGGAGAGGAGATATTTCTTTGAGGGCTCACAGTTTCAGAAGCCTTGGTCCATAAACAGCTGGCTCCATTCCTCAGGGCTTGAGGTGAGAAAGAACATCATGGTAGAAGAATGTGGCAGAGGAAATTGGCTCACATGATGATCAGGAAACAAAGAAAAAATATATACCCCCCATACTCTCCAGATACAAATATACATTAAAGGTGTGCCCCCAGGGACCCATCTCCTCCAACCATACTATATCTGCCTTCAGTTACCACCCAGTTAATCCCATCAGATTAATTCACTGATTAGTTAAGATTATCATAACTCAATCATTTCCCCTCTAATCCTTCTTGCATTGTCACACACATGAGCTTTGGGGAACACTTCACATCAAACCAGAACAATATAATACTGTAACATAATGATAAGTCTTAACTGTGGAGGTCTCCAATTTCCTTAACTAAATAAGATCTGTAAGGAGTTCTTCTGGTTTGTAATAATAATTCAACTGCAACATTCAGGATACACTATGATGTCATGAGAGCCTGTGTTTAGAAAGCATTGTGCAAGCAGAAAGGTTTATTATTTTCTCAAACATGTGTCAGGTTGATAAGGAAGGTTGTAGGGTATGACAATTGAGTGCTTACTCTAAATACAGAATTTTGAACTTCAGAATGTGGCTTTGGAGTTTGTTAGCTCTGTGACCCTAGACAAGTTACTATGTGCTTCAAATTTCTCTTCCATAATTTGGGATAATAGTACTTACCTTATAGGGTTGATATAAGCGTTCAATTATCTATATGAAATACACAGTATCCGACACATAGTAGAGATCCAGAAATTTTGCTACTGCCTATCATCCAATAAGTTGAGACTGATGGAGTGAAAACTTAAAGTCTCTGGACCACAGGTAGCTACTGCCATTGCAGGTGTGTATTTGAAGCTTTCCTGGCAAGAATGGAAGGTCAGATGTTTCTCATAACACCAGCTAAGAAATTATAGGCATTGCTTATTCTTCACTTGTTAGGGAAAAGAGCAAGGAATATGTCAAGGGAAAATGGAAAGAGAGAAGAAGCATTTAGTCTTCAGGGATGATGCTGCAGGGCCATTTTAGAGTTGGAGGGCAAATTAATGAGGAGAGCATGTAAATCAATCATGGGGTTCTTGGCTCAGTGAAAACTAAGTTGAGTCCAGAACCACAGTTGACAGGCACCCCACATTTTAAATGTCTGCTGTTTTCAGTGATTAACAGAGGAGTCCGTATATTTCTCTGTGGTAGAGTCTTGTATAATTATCATCTCCTTCTAAGTAGTATTTAAACTTTAACCTTAATCTAAACATGAAAATAAGACACTCAACACTAAACAACTTCCTTAAATGGATGAAATATTAAGCAACAAGTTTTGCTCCACAAATCAACATGATTGAATCCTGCCATAAACAAAATTTAGAAGATGGCTGCTGGCTGACAGGAGCTAATGAGCTTCATAAGAAAGCACAAAATTGTGCACAGAGATCATGCAGGAAGAAGGAAGGAAAGGAATTTTTAAGAACATGTATTATGTAGTCCCAGGCATGGTAGTGCACACGTATAATCCCAGTGACCAGCTTCAGCAACTTAATTTTTTAAGTTGTCTTAAATTTTTTTTAAATGTAAAAAGGTAGCTCAGTGGTATAGCACATCTGAATTATTCAATTCACAAAAAAATTATATAAATATATTATATATAAATATATAATATATAGATAAATTAAATATAATTATATATATAGTGCAATCAACTAGTATATGTTATTTTGACTGCACTCAAACAAAAAACCCAAAATTTGTATTACGTATTTTTATACTTTTAGGATCTCCCATTGCCCTCAGAATCAAGCAAATATTGAGATTTACACAAGAAAAATACACAGATGGGTTGTCATTGTGATCTCCACTTGTTATCAAAGATTTTTCTTTTATAAATTATCATTGAAAATATATTAATTTGATAGGACTGCCATAATAAAGACACAAGCTAGGTGACTTAAATGAAAGAAATTTATCTTACCCTTTGGAGGCTAGAAATCAAAGATCAGTAGTCAGCAGATTTTTTTTTTTTTCTTTTTCTTTGCCTCATTGATGACAAGCTTGTCTTTGAGTTTTTACATGTGTTTTTCCCTGCTCTGTGCACATATATTCCTGGTGTCTCTGTATGTTCTAATCTCCTCTTCTCCTGGACACCAGGCAGATTGAATTATATCCCTCCCTCATACCCTCTTTTTAATTTAATTTCCACTTTAATGGCCCTAACTCCAAATACAGTTAACCTGAGGTACTGCATGTTAGGGCTTCAACATATAGTTATTTTGTATGGGAGTGAGGGTTGGAGGGGGAATACAATTCAGCCCATAACAAGGAATCTTGAGTAACTGAGAATTCCTTGTATTAAAGAGGTGTGTGCCTAGCATTTTCTCCTAGGATAGCCTGCAATGCCTGCCTCCTTCAGTGTCTAAACCTGTGATGTGTGCTTGGTTCCTTCACGTGGTGACCCTCAGGTGTATCAGTCAGCCTTGCCCAAACTTGAGTTACTGGTCCTCAACTAATTCCTCTCTTAGGAAGCGTCCCTCAGGGGCAAGCTCAGTGGAATCTGCCAGGAATCCCAGCCACCGGGGAGACTGAGGCAGAAGGATTACAATTTCAAGGCCAGCCTGAGCAACTTAGCAAGACTCTGTCTCAAAATATAATTTTAAAAGAGCTAGATATGTAGCTCAGTGTTAGAGTGCTTGTTTGGTATGTGCAAGGCCCTGGGTTTGGTTCCTCGCAGGACAAAAAAAAAAAAAAAAAAGAAAAGCATCTTCTGTCTGGATTTGATAATTCTTTGCCACATTTAGTTGTGATGTTCTTATAACATTGGCTCCTCTGCCAGACTGCCTCTGGGGGAATAATCATACAGCATACTTAACCCTGTTAGTATCGCCTTTTACCCTTCTTTTTTGAATGAGTGCTGAACTCATTCACCAGAGGACTGGAGATTGAATGTTTTCTTCTTTCCCTTAACCTCATCCAGTCTCCCAGCTGACTCACTCTGCTACCTCTTTCTGGAGTTCTTCATCTGAAATTTAACATGGATTGGTATCATTTTATAAAACATTGCCCATCCAGCTATTCAGAAACTCTATGAGGCAAACTGTCTCACATCACGGCAGAGCAGGATTGGTTAAGAAATACAGCCAGTGATTCCTGGAGTGGTATTCTTACGCAGTTTTCAAAACAAGTCAGGGCTTCTGCGAGATTGTGACTAAAAAAAGAAGAAAAGGAAGAAAAAGCAAAAGGTATCATTAAAGGTTGTTTCCCCCTCCCCCTTAACTTTTGCATCTTGGGAGATGTTTGTTTCAACGATCTGCTCTCACATTACTCTGGGTCTAGTGGATTGCAGTCATCAAGCTAGGACAGTTCTGCCTTTCTCAGCATCCTAGGACAGTCCTTCCTCTCTCAAGATCCCTGTGACCATAGCTCTCAAATCTGGTCATCCCATCTGCTGTGGATCCCACCACTGAGCTTAATAATTTAGTCCTTCCAAAGAGCCCTGCCTTTTTTCTGCTGATTTCCCAGTGGCTCAGTATCTTGTCTCTGAATCATATCCTCATTGGTCTTGGCCCCTGAAATCCTCTAGGGAGGGCATCCTGAATGAAAATCTGCTGCTTTCCTGAATCCTTAATAGCTTCTAATTGCCAATGGCGAATGCGTGTACAGCTTGGATAGATTTCTGGGTAAAAGTATTAATCCATAGTAGGTATAATCCTTTCTCCAGATCAATTGTAAGTTATTTTGCCTATTTCTTGTTAAAAAAAATAATTTAAAAAACCAAACACATTGGACAAACTAAACATGATTTGTACAGTAATGTTGCTTGGACTCAATTTCATTTCTGTATACCTTCTTGAATAGGAGACTTAGAAGTAGAATCACAGTCTGATCACATGTAAGCTGCCATCCACACATTAGTCTGTAATGTGGGTGTGCTCATGGTTTTACATATTACACAGTCAATTGTTGTCTGCCAAGTGCAAGACAAAAAGGGAGACCTACAATATCTTGAACTGTGCTTGGATTTGTACCTGTTGGTCTCTAAATTAATCTCACTCCTGGAGCCTCTTCTTTCCAAACTTACTTTATTCTGTCACCTGTCACTCCTCCTCCTCTTCTTTCCTTATCCGTCTTGATTTTTACTCTTCCAATCCAGTTAGTCTCTAAGGACTTCACCCATTCAACTCTACTGCTGATCATCTCAGTTTTGTTTATCCCAAAAGTCTCCAGTTTTCAACTAGGATTCATGATTCACAAATTTTTGTCTTTTGAAATGTAGATGGTAGTTAAACTAGACTATTTTCTATTAGCTATATTGTAGAGTTCTCATACTCGAACAAATCTCAGCTCGCTTTCTTTTTCCAGCGCTCGATGCCTTTTCATAGGTGGGATTCAGCATGCTTAATTGCATCATCATCCTAAATGACATAATCTAGGGACCAGAGATTGACCTTGGGGTCTGTACTTTCCCACCTGTGCAGACTGTCATCATATCATGCTGTTTCCCTAAGCCAAGCTACCATCATCTCTGGCCTCAGTAATTTAAGACTTCTCTCTAACCTCCGTGTTTTCTCTTTTACTATCTTACACTTTAGTTTTTACCCTGAAGCCAAAATTCCGTTTTTAACTAAATTTGTCACATAACCAACTGTGGGATCAAGGCCTCACTTTATCTGTCTTCTGTCTTTTTTTATCCTGTGTGAATATTCTTCTCCCTTTGTCCCAATTATCTTCCTTTCAAGACCACTCCACCTGTATTTTCTTTCTTTCTTCTTCTCTTGTCTAGACTGTCCTTTATCCAGGGAATTTGTACTTCCTCTTTCCAATATTTTCAGGAATTCTCTCCCTCAGGTTTTCCCATGTCTGTCTCCCTCTCATCATTCTAGTATCAGCTCAAGTGTCACCTCAGAAAGGTCTTTCCTGATGATTATCCAAGCAAAAGTGATTCTCTCTCCCTTCCCTTCCCACTCTCTCTCACACACACAGCCTGCCCTGACCTAATCTCTCCATTCCTATAACCTATTATAGTTTTAAATCATCCTATTAGTCCATTTCTAATATTATAACAGAATACCTGGTATTGGTACAGAAAACAGAACTGTTTTCCCACAGTTCTAGAGGCTAAGTCCAGGATCAGGGTACAACATCAGTGTGGTGAGGACTACTCACTACCTCTGGGAAGACACCTTGTTATTGTATCTTCTGGAGGGAAGAATGTTGTGTCCCCCAATGAAAGGAGGCAGAAGGGCAAGCTAGCCAAATATTGCCAGAAACATCTTTATAAAAATGTGTCTTGATCCCATTTACAAGAGAGAGAGGGCTTCATCGCCATCATATTGGCAGCATCTACATTTTGGAGGGGACATATTCAAAGCATTGCAATCACTATCTGAAATCATGGGAGTGGGCAGAGGACTGAACCCAGGGTGTACATGCTAAGTGCTACCACTGAGTTACATCACCAGCCTTGATATCATCCTTTAAAATTTATTGACTTACTGCCTTTCTTCACCCACTAGAGTGTAAGTTCCATGAGACAGGAACCCTCACATATCTTGTTCACTCTTATCATTCCCAGCTCTCAGAGAAATACCCAAGATAGAGAAGTCATTTAAAAAGCATCCCTTGAAATGGTAAATGCACTTCTTCTAGGTATTTTCCATGTCTTTCTTCACTCTTTCATTCCCACAATTACTTCTCTCCTTTAGGCCTTCATAATTACTACTGTGAGCTATTGAAAAGCATTATTTGTGATGTTTCTTTCTCCAAACTTTTTCTTTGCCAAAGACCTCTCCACTTTGCTATCTGAATTATATTCTTATAACTTTCCTTATCCATTATTTTTCTGAACAAAGCAGCACTTATAGTATAGATGCATTCTGCAAGGGGTTGGGTAGGCCCAGTGATGGTGGGGAAGGATTTCCTGTGTTTGGCAAAGAAGCTGTGTTTATGAAAGAGGAAGACCTTCCTTGGGTTAAACACCCACAGCTGATGTTTTATTAATTAGGCCCTATGACTTCTCAAAAGTGTGTATCTGTGTTCAATAATGACATTGAACCTTCTTAATGCTATTTAAAACAGAGTGTTGTCCCACATTTACTCATGATAACCTGTTCTCTTATCTGTTAAAATAAGTCTCGTATTTCATTTCCTGAATATATTGAGGAGCCTGGTGGTACTGGAGGCATTGCTATCAGAAGAGGGTGTTGAAATGGAAAGAAGACTGCAAATTAGATGTAGGAAAATTTTTTGTTCTTCTAAATTACCTCAATGCATATTTGATTGCCTTGTACACCATAGGTCTGCAGCCAGTTCATTTTAAATGTTTGAGTGCTCACACTTTGCCTTATGCTGTGCACTGGAGTCTCAAGAGTGAACAAAACAGAACTAATCCCAACTAGATGATAGGCTGGTAGAGAAAAAAGCCCTAAACCAAATCTTACAAATCATGATTACAAATTATGATATACTTAAAAAAAAAGGCTATGCAGTTTGAGGTAAGAAAGAGACCTCATATATGCAGACCTTATATACTTGGGGAGAGTAGTGATCTGATGAAGTCCTGTAGAGGAAATTCCATATAGATCTAGAATGAAAGATAAGAAAGGCTCATCCCAGTTAATAACAAAAAGTAGAGCGGTCCAAGAAAGGGAACAGCATGTATGTTGGGCTGCAGGCAGAGATGAAAAGATAGGGGGGCAGAAAGACCTCTGAAGAGGCTGGTGCATAGAGGGTGTGGAGCAGAATATCATGTGGAAAGGTTGGAGAGGTGAAGGAGCTGGACCAGGCAAGGCCTTCATCTCTTCTCTAGATGGATGCTCTGTTCTATGCTCTCCATCCTTAATCTAATAGCTTGTTGCTGATCCTTTGTTTAGCTATTAGGCCAATTGTAGGGTTACCCCTATATTCTTATCAGGACCAAAACAGTTCTTTCAAACCCTCAGTTCCACATTATTTAATCTTTTCCTTTAGGGCTTATCTTTTATCTTGGCATCCAAACATTTTGGGTTGATGAAGAAAACAGTTCCTGTGGCTTAGATATCTCAAATTATAGCTTAATATGTAATTTTATTTCCATGAAGAATTCAGCAAAAGCTAAATGTTAAGAGTGCTTCAGCATAGTTATAGAAAATAATATATAATCCATAAGAAATCTGCCAAGTGGAAGCCAATCAGAAGTAAAGCAAAGAACAGTTACTGCTTTCCATAAAACACATATTTTGTTTTGTTTTTTGTTTTTGTCTCTTATAAGCAAATCTAGGACCTGCACTTTGAAATTCACAGAAGCATCTGTCCTTCTCTTTATAGTATATATTTACTTCACTGATTTTCACACTTCCTGCCGAGAAAAATACAAAAAGAGTCATGCCTCTTTGACCTTTGTGTCCCACAACCACTTGGCACAGTGCTTCTTAGTAGGTGTCTAATAATCCCTACACTGAAAACCCCTTCTAGCACAATGAATTCTTAGGATGGAGAGATTTCTACTGAACAAATTATAGCTCCAGAAGTTAAGTCATGAATCAGTTCTGTGCTCTGCATATTGCCAAGAGAGGAAGATAGATTAAATGGGGATATGAGAGACTGGCGTTGGTTGCGAAAGACCATATTAACATTCTAAATGTATATTTGCCATAATGTGGCTATAAATACAAATTATGCAGTCAGTCTTATAAAAAAACAGAAAAAAAAATAAAAGGAATACAATCATAAAACCTCTGTACATCAAGGACTTACCAGATGTCAGGAAATGTGTTAAGAATTACCTCCACAGGCTGGGGATATAGCTCAGTTGGTAGAGTACTTACCTCACATGTACAAGCCCCTGGGTTGAATCCTCAGCAACACACACACACACACACACACACACAAATTACCTCCAAGTTTCACAATAGCTTTTTCAGGTAACTATTATTATTCCTCTCTTACAAATTAAAGGAATAAGGGTTAGCTGGACAACATTTGCCCAGGATCACACAATTAATAATCAATGAACAAAATTTTAATCCAAGTCTGCTTATTTCAATCTCCAAGCAACTGTGACTCTGCCAAATGCATTCCGTTTTTGAAATCAGCCTAAATCAGAGGCATCAGGGATGATCAAAAAGAGAGAGAGAAATAATACACATCTGGTACATTTCAGACTGAAATAAGCGACTTGATCCATAAATCATCAGCGTAACAGCACCATTAGCAGGGCTCTTCAGGAACAGCAGGAAGCAGTATATTTGCTGCCTTGGAATCAGCATTGTACTTTGTTCAGAAATTTAATCAAGTGGCCTGAAATGTTACAAGTGTCCTTTCCAAAATACTGTCTGTCCTGTTTGTTCTGTCAGTTCTGTTCTCTTTCAATCTTTGACCAAAAGTCAAAGTGAATTAATATATAATAACTAATATTAATATACCTATTTTTCCATGTTTGGAAGACAAGTTAGAATGGAGACAGCTCAAAGGAATGGTGCCGAATCTTGTTAGAAAACCCAAAGCATACAAACTTTTCACCTTGTTTCCTTTAATTTAAAACTTTATTAAGTATCCATTATGGGCAAGGCATTATATATATTGAAAATATATTGATGAACCAGAAGACTCGGTTTTCCTATAAATGCTCCTACACCAACCCAGACGTTGAGGCTTAGCTCACTATGCTCCTATCTGGCCTGCACTAAGGGAACCACTACAGATTATTCTGAACCAATCAGCAGTAAGACCACAGAAGAACTGTCATCTGTGTTGCTCACCCACTGTGACTTAGTCAAGTCCCATTTGTTGGCCTTGGAAAATGATAAAACATTCTGGTACTCTATGTTTGCATTTTTATGTTTGCCCTTTGGTGATTAAAAAAATCCGAACTCTGAATTTATTATTTTCATCAAGGAATTGGATGTGAGCAGTGACCTTCATGTACAGCAAGAAGTCACTGACCCACTGTCAGTAAACCATGCTTTGTGAACTGTTTTTTTTTTTTTTCCAGAAATGGAAATGCATTTGCACAAATTGCTTCCCATTCTCTTAGAGTCTCTTGTTAGCAGCAGCACGCATTTTGTATGAAAGGTGGCAGGGGTTAAGATGCAGGCCAAGGTCCTGGGCTTTAGTGCAGCTAACTGGCATGCACAGGGATGAGACCTACAACATTTGCCTCATTAGTACCAAATCCCCTGCTGAGTTAACCAGCCATAGGCGATTGGAGAACTCTGAAGGTTAATTCTTTCTGCCCATAGGTAGAGTTGCAGCTCAATGGACTAAGGCCTTAAAATGTTAACACTTCAAGAGAGAAATTTTAAGTGGAAAAAAAAATGGCTGGCTGTACAAAAAGGTTAAATGAGTTGAAAACTGGTCTAAAACAGACTTGCCTTTTTTTCAATAGTTGCATAAAATATTCTGGAACATTTATAGAGGTTATGACTCCAAACATGTTTCCACCATGTGATTGCCAGGAACTATTAAAATAAATAGCTCAAATAGGGCAATTAAATATAGATACTAACAGTTTCAAATCACAAAACTAGAGGAAATGAAGCAGCTTTGTTTTTCATCTAAAAACACCCAGGTGAATTTATTCAGAATTAAAGTAAATGCTTGTTTTGAAAAGCTAGATAGGGAGGAAGACAGATGAGACTAACAAATTATTGTTATTTCTGCCCTCAAGGGAGTCCTGTCATAAGCTAAAGTGTCAGCATGAGGCAATGCTTCTGCTAAATTACCTGCAAACCAGTTACAAAAGATGGATCCTGAGGTCACAACCAAGTAACCACCATCTATGTGGTTTAAGACAAATATGTTAGCTTGACACTAGGTGTTCTATGACCCTAAATCATGGCTTTCCTTCAACAGGAACCTGGTTTCCTTGTTCTGACTCTTGTGTCTTGATGGCACAGTATAATGTCAGGGGACATCAAAAAAAGCTTCTCTCCGGTAAAAACAACAGCTATAAAAAATAGCCCCTCACAAGTGAAATGAGCAATAACAGAGCTGAATGGACCACTGACAATGTGTCCATAGCAAATGGAAAAACGAGCACTCAAATATGCTTGTCCTCATGGAAAAAGAGAGTGAAAATTGGGTAATTCTAAAGGAAGATAAAACCAATAAGATTTTCCACAATTTCTTAGGGACAAGGATAATGGCAAGGATTTGGAACTTTAATGGGAACATGTTATTTGTCTACTTATTCCTCCATGTTAGCTTTCTGATGACAGAAATAAAGAGCAATAATTCAAAATTAGCTAAGATTTACCAAGCATTTATTTGCCAGGAGCCAGGAACTTCAAAGGTTTCAATAGTATTTTCAATAGGTAATTGAAACAGTATAAGAGCTAGTAATCCAACCCTGGGAGCCTCTTGCCTCAGGTTTGCTTATAGTCCATAATCTCACCATAATTGCCCCACCTGGATGCTGAGGCTTGAACTCAAGCAAGCACTCAATCACTGATCTGCATTCCCCACCCACCATAACAGAATAATTTGTAACAGCACAAATATAGGCAATTTTCCTTATAGAAAGAATCAATCTCATTTGTATAGAATAATTATACAGTGACATTATATAATGGAATTGAGAGACTGTAATGAAGCAAAGAATTTCAAGCAAGTATCTTAATTTTTAATTGCTTCTGGGGTGCAAGTATGAAGTTACATAGACATTTTGTGTGAAAGGTGTCACGGGTTAAGATGCAGGCCACAATCTTAGGATTTTGGTGCTAAATAGATGCATTATGATTCTATCCATTATGCAAATTGTTTGTATCATCACAACAGAAAATCCCAAATGGGTGTTGTTGAAAAATATATTTATTCTCTCATGTAATATTAAAACTTTTATCTAATTTAATTTACAGAACTTCTTTCAAATAGTTAGCAACCTTCTAGATGAAGAAAACAAGGAAAAATGGGAAGATGCACAGCAGGTAAGGTTGGGGTTATTTTAGAACTTCAAATAAAGTTGTCTACATATATGTAAAACACACTTGAAGAAATTAACAGTTTGCTTCTTCAAAACATAAAAAGATAATTTTAAAAGTCATTCTAGACTGCAAAATAATTTTAGAGATATCAAATGATCTTTTCTAATATCAGTCCACTGGAGGAATAATGTTTACATATGCAAAAATGGAGTAGGTTCAGGTGATTTGTAACTTGAAGGTTACATAAATTTGTATTACTCATACAAAATAGGTTTACTTCCTATATACAGACAAAGCAGGAAATGCAAATCTAAAAAGCATATATCTCAAATGAAATTATAGGGTATTTATTGACAAGATAATTTTCATTTATTTCAATTTTATATAAAATCTGAATCAAATAAACCGATATATACTTTTAGTTCAAAACCAAGAATTGATACAGTAAAAAAAAATGTATTCTGATTTTTTTATTATGCTTTTACCAGTGTAGCAAATAACCTTATTAGTTTAGCTACTGATCCATAATGCCTTACATTGTCATTTGTGCTGTGATGACATATGGTTAGTAAGATTTTTTTTTCTAAATTATAGAAAAAGAGGATTTGGGGTCAAGAAATGGATTATAATCTTGTTTAAAAATACTGTGGAAATTTAATTTAACCAAATGTTAAACTTATTTGAATTTTCAACTTGACCCTTTATAAATATCCTATGAAAAAGGCAATCTTGAAAAAGAGAATGAATATTTACTGAGGTTCAAATGAACCATCTACACGTTTTCCTAGACGTATTCTAGGCCTTCAGGACTAAATCATGCCCTTTATTCACACTGTGGTAGGAGCTCTAAAAATAGTCCAGTGTGGTCCATCTCATTTTAGCAGTACAAATTCTGTGCTTCTGGTCATGGCAAAGAAAAAAAAAAATCCCTCCTCAGTTTAAGACTTTGATCTATCTTTCTCCACTAGTTTGAATTATGTACTTGTCCTTGGCCTTCATCTGGAGGACACCCTGGTTCACTCACTGTAAGGAAGTGGTATCTTTCCCTGGAATGCAGCTGCAGAGAAGCACATCTTTGCAGAATGCCAGGGACTATTAATTATGGATATATTTAGAACAAATATGCAATACCCTATTTAAAATAAGGCTGTGGTTCATCACATGGTGTTATTTACTGTGAGATAGCAACTTGAACACATGGAATTATGGCAGAACTCATCAATGGAAAATCATGAATTCATAAGTCATCTATTTACCTGTGATTAATGGTTATTCTAATTTTTTACATTTTTTTCCAGTGGTAATGATCCTTAATGCTGCTTTAAAAAAAATGACTACTTGAAATTCAAACAAACAAAAACACAATTTTGTAGCTTTTAATAAAAGGTGGTGTCATAATTACAGCCATATGGTAAATGGGTCTCTAAATTTGTGTCATAAAATGTGGACCTCTTAGAAATAAGGGTTGTTTAAATTTTGCCAGAAAAAATCCTCATGACCCCCTTATTTTAGCAGAATAAAGTCAGAAAAAGTGAAATATTAAATAGAGCTCTCTGCACATTTGGAAAACTAGCTGAGTAAAATGGTGAATATTGATGTCAGAAGGTTTGTGCAAACAAAATTTACATTTTCGAACAATAAACATAGCCATTTCAGAGCTTTTTTTATTACCCATCAGCTTCAGTTATGGAAGATCAAACTATGTTTAGATAAAAACAGCTTACTATAGTGGGGAAAAAAAAGTCTGAACTTTATATAGCAATATTTTAGACATCACAACGATGGTTGGAGTTGACAAGTCCATTTTCGTCAAGACCAGTCATTTCAGTCATGTACTCTGTTCTGCATTTCACTGTTAACCTAAAAAATTCATGTGTCTCTAGCACAGGAATGGACAAACTACAGTCAGTAAGGGCAATCCAGCCTGAGACCTACTTTGTAAATAATGTTTTGGAAAACAGCCACCCCTGTTCATTTACATATTATTTAGGGTTGCTTTGGTGCAAGAAAGACAGAGCTTCCTTGTTCAAACAGAGAACCCCATGACTTGAGAAGCCTAAAATATTGATAGTTAGTTCCTCTTTAGAAAAAAAAAATTGCCAACCTCTTCTCTACAATACTTGACTTCT
The DNA here is from genome assembly GCF_052094955.1 of Ictidomys tridecemlineatus. Lineage (NCBI taxonomy): Eukaryota > Metazoa > Chordata > Mammalia > Rodentia > Sciuridae > Ictidomys > Ictidomys tridecemlineatus. The sequence continues at coordinate 88,375,129 of NC_135484.1, read as the reverse complement.
ATTGAGGAAATACAATTAAAAGCAACCTGAAAAACCTTTCCACAAAGATGGAAGAGAAAGAGAAGAGTTTTATTACTGCATAAGCATTAAACTGGAGTGTGATGTGTATATCATAGACAATCAGCTAGGACAAAAAGGAACCTCATCCTTCAAGATAAACAATGACTAGTGCTGGAGCCAAGAGGCCTTAGCAGTGCAATTGTCACATATGACTTTTTCATAAAGGCCCTTAGTAATTGGGGGTAACTTTGTCATTAGCTAATTATCTTGATCTGTAGCAAAATAAGTTCCTTAAATCTTTATGACAGGAGGCAATTTTGCAGTTTAAGTCAGGCTCAGATAGCCATTGAAGTTTGGTCCCTACCTTTCTCTCAAGCAGATGTGTACTCTTTCCTTGATGTTTACATTTCAAAGAGAGACATCTCTGGATCTTTAAGCTGGTGGGTACTTTTTTAGCTTTTAGAAAGGATTTACATACATTTCAAAGAGAAAGAGAAAGAGATTTACAGTTAGCTTTCTAAAGTGAATGCTCTTAAAAAAAGAAAGAGTCAAGAACAGGTGGTCTATTCCCAATCAGGAAATCATACCTATTGTCATTAGTTTGTATTTGTCTGTCCATGACACATGTTCATACACACATACACCTACAAAAGAACAGGGGAAATAGAGTAGTACCAGGAAGTGTTAAAGACAACAAAAGTTTTATGCACTTTCTTGAAGTGGGAATGATGAATGTTCAGAATTCAGATTTAATTATTGAAAATGTAGCTAAGAAATAGGACTTATTCCCCAAATATTCTTGAAGTTTAAAAAATTCCAACTCTCTTTCCCATATATTTTAAAATGTAATATCTATTGTTTATGTCTTAAAGTGCATGTTAGTTAATATCCTGTGGATACATGGAGCTTGGGTTTTAGATGGGCCCAGCCATAGCTCCTACAAAACTCACTCTCTGCCTGCAGCCTGCTCTTCTCAACCTGTCTTCCTCCTACTCAAGTCCCTTCTTCCTCTTACTGTATGCCTACCTGCAAACCCAAGCCTTTCTCTCTCTTCTGCACCAGACTTTGCAATGCAAAGCAGGGAGAACTCTGTAATCCACTTAATTTTTCATGGCTAGAAGCTGCAGTGGTACTCAATAGCTACAAGAAATGAACCTAACTTCAAAAGACATTCTGCTCTAATGTGGTTATATAATGCAGGCTCACTTTATAGGCTTTATGGGTTATGCATGCTAAAATGCATGTGACCTTTCAAACGGCCTTTGCATTTCACACCATTTTGGAATATACCAGCATAAGGTTGTTTTTAAGAAAACACATATCTATTTGTACTGGGTGAGATGCCATGATGTTAGAAAATACACTTGGGGAAAAGGAGGCAGATAGCTCTGTTAGTACATAGGCATCTAGGTAGGAAGGTAGGTAGCTAGGCAGATAGATAAAATAGATATAGATGCAGATAGAATAGGTAGATAACCACAGCCTCAGTCACTAGCAACAATACAATGTGTCTTTAGATAGTTCGAATGCCTTGAGCTTCTGTTGTTTGTTGCCTGAAATAAATATAATAACCTCATAGTTTTTTTGTGTGTATATACATGTAAATCATCTACCCTAGAGCTATTATTATAATCCTAAAATTATTGCTAATAACACTCATATAATGACAATTATAATTATTAAAAATAAATGTTTCTCCTAAGATATTTTTTATGAAATAGATTTAATACTTTGTAAATATCCCCATGATAGCAATAATAATTGTTTTTTATTCCTATGTCCCCCAGATGGATACTGAGCTAAAAATATAGAGCCTAATTTCAGTGTTTGTTCTGTGTTATATTTAAGTGAGGGAAAGAGTCCATCAAAAGTAAAGTCATGCTGTTTCTGAGTAGACAATCTGGTAGGTATTTTGAGTTTCCTTAGATTTATGGAGGATTAATTAGCTCATCATATCACTTCCAAAGTTCTTGCTGTGTGGCACCTGGTGTCATTCTCAACTATTAGTTCAAAAACTACAGCTGTTTCCAGTTGCAGCCATTTCTTCAAATAAACGGAGCTCATTTGGTGACATCATTATGTAGAGTTTTTTTTCTTTCTAGCCCTGTATTTCATTTTGTGGACTTTTTATTCCATCTAACTTTTGCTTATTTTTCTAGATTTATCCAGGCTCAATAGAATTAATGCAGGTGATTGAAGATTTTATACACATTGTTGGAATGGGGATGATGGACTTTCAGAATTCATACTTAATGACTGGAAATGTAGGTAAGAAATAGGTTTTTCCCAAAATCTTTCTGAAATTTAAAAAAAAAGATTGCAAGTATATGCGCCATACATTTTCAAGTGTAATATTCTTGTCAATATCTTTAAGTATATATGAATAAATATATTGTGGATACTTACTGTCTGAGTTTTAGATACTTACTGTCTGAGTTTTAGCCCTATGTGCACTACACATACACACACACACACACACACACACACACACATTTGTTTCCATCTGCATGAATTTGTGTGAATGCTATGGGCTTGTATACATCTGCACAGGTGTATGTAAAAGATAATATGTACTTAATTTTCCTTTTACCAAATGGTCCTTGCTATCCAACCTAATACACATACACATACACACACACACACACACACACACACACATTTGTTTCCATCTGCATGAATTTGTGTGAATGCTATGGGCTTGTATACATCTGCACAGGTGTATGTAAAAGATAATATGTACTTAATTTTCCTTTTACCAAATGGTCCTTGCTATCCAACCTAATACACATACACATACACACACACACACACACACACACACACACACACTAATGATCCTGAACAAAAATGAATCTTCATTGATTTACATACATTATTCATAAGGACCCTGAATTGCTTGTGTACTAGATCTCCAAGCAGGTGGTGAATGTGTTGGAACACTTCAGAATACCTTTAAGGATCATAAAATAAACTGCGATCACTACAGTTCTCCTAAACACCTTCCAGGAAATAGTGGGCCTCACAGATCCCTCCAGTGGATCCTATGATGCTAAACATATAAAATAAAAGCATATTTCTTCCTTTGTTGCATTTAATATATATATATTTTTTACAATGGGGTGGAATTACACATAGCAGCAAAACCTACACACACTTTTACACTGCCACAATTACTCTGGGCCAACACAATTATATTAATCAAATGGCACATTTCTCTTTGTAGTTAAAAATTGGCCAAAGCTAAGAAATGGTATTCATAATTACACCCATTAAACTGACACAAGTTTATGTTTTTTCTCATTTCTTTAAAGCTTTCTTTCACAATGTTACCCTGATTCAGAAAGATTTTCTTTCATTTGGCATGCTTTAATAGTTTTCACATGAATACCATTGAACTAGAGATAATAATATTCTTATTAGAGAAAATAACATTCTTATTCTTAGATATTTAAGCTTTAGTTTCTAGATCAGGAAGAAGGCTACCTTGGTTAATCCCCTAGGATGATTCCACTGGTATGGAATATAACTTTTTATGATTAAGGCTTTTGTTGGTTCATTTTACACTTGATTTCTTCTGAAGTCCTTAAATCCTGCAGGACTCATTTTGTCCTAGCCTACTTTATGCCAGGGTGGCCTCAGATTGTAATTGGTTATAGATAACTACTGATAATCTTCTTCTTTGGAGGAAAATCTATATTACAGAAATAGGAAATCAGCAATCTAAAAGCACATATCTCAGATTTGTTGTCCACATACACTCTTTATGCAGCACAAGTGTCAAGTTAGATTGGTGTCTTTTTGTCTTTTCTTGGGGGGAGGAGGGTATTAGGGATTAGATTCAGGGTCACTCAACCACTGAACCACATCCCTAGCCCTACTTTGTATTTTATTTAGAGACAGGGTCTCACTAAGTTGCTTAATACTTGCTTTTTCTGAGGCTGGCTTTGAACTCGCTATCCTCCTGCCTCTGCCTCCCAAGCCACTGGGATTACAGGCATGCACCACCTCACTGATCCTAGCCATTTTTCCAAAATAGGTGTCCAGCAGCTTGTGATAGTCCAAGAACAGAGTGAGTTGTCCCTTCCTAAGAGCAATGAGGACACAAAGGGTCAAAGACAGTGTTTTTATTAAAGGATGAATTCAGAATTCAGAGAAAATCCAAATTAAATGTCCATTCCATAAGTGATTAGACAAATGAAGGAAAGTCTGGAAGAAAGAGTTATTATGATGGGCTATAAGTTTTAGTACACATGGAAGGAAGAACCAAGACAGATTTCAGGGATGCTGGATATTCAAGCCCATACCATTCTAGGACCATAAGACTTCTTTGGTGGGTGAAAAAGGTGTTATGAGGAGTGCTATGCCAGATTGAACAATTAGTCAAGTAATTTTAGTGGAAAGCTGAGGTAGAAAAACAAAGAACTATTGTTTTCTTATTCTTTGTGTATAGTGAACATTTTATTATAAAAGGCATTGATAATTAAAAGTATAATCTAACCAATACCTCAAATTTGTTCAGAATGAAAATACTAGAAAATATCTAAAGCTAAACTCAGATCTAAAAATTTAAATTTGACCTTAGAGTAGGTTATTTCAGAATAAAGCCATATCAGTTTATCTAGAGTATAGTATTATTTGCTATAAAAATTCTAGCAAGTTCATAAATTAAACCTCCATAAAAAACCTTATTCTTCTTTACTTTTCTTTTAACTTACCATAATTATATATTTAAATTTTTACATATTAATTTTGAATAAGATTATTTTATGTAAGTTTGCTTATTTCTTTCATATTACTAAACTTGAAGGGACATGTTAAGAATAACTCAAGGCAAATTAAAGCTGATAATAAAAAATAAGGTAATTTTACATTTCCTTTGATCTTGTGTAAGGACAGTGTGATTATTCAGCATTCTGATTGCTTATGTAGTACTAATAATCTATATTTTAAAAATTTATGTTCCATGGATAAAACATACTGTTGATTTTTCCAAAATGCTGGCACAGAGACTGACTTACTATAGTTTAGTGATTAGAGCTGAAGGTTGTTCTCTACAATATCTATGTGTTTTCCAAAGTATATCCACTAGTATGGAGTAGGATAATACAAATGTAATTGATTACTATTAATACTCTTCATTTTCTTCCAGTTTAATATATATAAAACATTATTATCCTATTTGATCTGATATTTTCAATGTTTTGAGCAAGAACAGATAATATTTTATAGTAACAAATTATGAAATGTGTGAGTTGGCACAATTTGTTTTACATCCTAAATATTACTTTTTGATATTGAACTAATTATACTGAAAACATATACATGCAAGCATGCACACAGACTTACAGAATATTAATGCTGAATAAAGTCTAGGTAATGGGGAATATTTGCTACTACTTGTGGCCATTTTTTTTTTCAGAGTGTGTTGGATTAAGACTCCTTAAAGAACTTCAGAATATCATCATGCCTTTTAGGAAAAAAAGGGCAAATTATTTTTTCATAAAGTCTATATGCTTCACGACCTCATTTTTCTGAACCACAGATAATTAGCTCCTGAAGAAACTTGAACAACTAAAAATAAATGCCACAAAGACCATAAGGTTTAATTAGTATCTTTGAACTTCACTAATAATCTATTTTATTTCAACATAAACATAGAATCAACACCTCTGTTTTCTGGTTCTTGGTTTAGATACAAAAAGAAGTAGAGAGTGCTGGTAGGGCATATATATATATATATATATATATATATAGAGAGAGAGAGAGAGAGAGAGAGAGAGAGAAGATAGAATAGATGAAATGCTGGAGAAAGAAGTATTAAAAGTAGCAACAGAGTATAGAGTCCTTATTGTGGGAATACAGGACTCCTTATGCCTCAGAATTGAAAACACTAGTGTTAAGAATTAAGACAATAATGTATGTGTAGAATCATGGCTTTCATTCATCAAGATAAAAGTTTCTATAATCTGCTTTAGATGGCAGGGAAATGAGTAATGCATCTTAGAAAGATTATCTTCAAAAAATAGTTTAAATGAAAATGTTAAAGCTTTTTCTATCTGAAAAAATGCCCCCACCTGTATCTGTTTTTGATAAATGAAATGTTCCTATATGCTAAAATATCTATGAACATTTTGGTAGATATGCATGTGTGTATATTATTGTAGGGAGAATGTCCACAGCTTTATTTAGTCTCTCAGAAGATTTATGATCTCAAAAAAAATTAATATGGTTTGGGAAAAGAACCCTACAAACTAATACTTTTGGCAATGCATTTATAAAATATTTGAGCTTTAATAGAACACTTTTTCATATTCACATATGAATATGACATTCAAAAACATACACATGGTAATCATAATGCATGTGAGTTAATGAACTTTCTAATGACAAAAACTCCATTAAATATTTTACATAATTACAGAATGAATGAATGCACATGAAAAATTGATATGCTACAGAGAGATTTCAATTTACAATGTGCCTTATTTCTATCATAAAATTGCATTCTAAGGTTTCTAAAGGTAAGTGGCTATTGTTTTAAGAAAAATGTGACTTTTTAAATATATCAATAATTTTTTAAAATTTATAATTATCAAACAGGTCAGAGGAAATTGTTAGTTAATATGAATTATTGAAATGATCTTTTTCTTTAATAAAAAATCAAATTATTCTCTTCAATAAAAATATTTAAAAGCTTGTTGAAGAGTTATTTAAAACTGCTTCCTCTACTTTCTCTCCATCTCTGGCAGTGAAGCATTTCTCCCATCACTCTCCTAAAACTTCTATTGGAAAATCCTTCTGGAAACTCCCAATGACCCAATTAAACTTCTTCCCATTTTTCATCCTTCATGTCCTCTGTGCCTTGCAAACCCCTCTCTCTTTCTTGAAACTGTCCATTTCATTAGCAGTTTTATTTTTATTACACTATCAAATAGAATTAAAGGATAAATATCAGTCTCATGACTCAGAAATATTTGGAATTTTGGAGGCAATAAAATAAATTAAGGAAGATTAAGCACCCATGAGGGAAAAAAAAAAAACTACGTTATTTGAGCCCTAGCACTTTGCAGTTCCAAAGACAAAACCGAATGTTTGAGATCTTATGTGATAAGAACGACAGGGCACATGCATGGATCTCTAGTCTAAGGATTTATCTAAAGTTGCACTGGAATGTTTTATAATTTGAATTATGTTTTTAGTTATGTATTTTCTGCAATAACTTTTTGTAGCATATTACATTTGTTTTATTCAGTAACAATAATAGCCTAGTCTTTTATTTCTTTTTTTTATTCGTTCTTTGCAGTTGTATGTGTCAGCAGAATGTGTTTTGACATATCATACATAACATGCAGTATAACTTCCCATGTTTGTGGTTGTACATGATGTGGAGTTACACTGGTCATGTATTCATTTGTGAACACAGCAAAGTTATGTCTGACTCATTCTACTGTCTTTCCCATTCCCATTCTCCCTCCCTTCTCCTCACTCTGCACCCTGTCCAATCCAGTGAACCTCCCCTTTTCCCCCACACCCTGCCTATTGTGAGTCAGCTTCCACATATCAGAGAATACTTGAACTTTGGATTTTGGGGATTGTCTTACTTCATTTAGCATAATAGTCTCCAGTTCCATCCATTTACTAGCAAACACCATAATTTCATTCTTCTTTATGGCTGAATACTATTCCATTGTGTATATGTACCACATTTTCTTTATTCATTCATCTATTGAAGGGCACCTTGGTTAGTTCCACAGTTTAGCTAAGAATAGCCTACTCTTTAGAAACTAATTGTATTAGTTCGAGACTTAGAACTAGAATTGAATTCATTGAATTGAATTTGAAGAAGATAAGTGATGTATTACATGTTGTGGTCCTACTTACCTTATGCAATTAAAAACAAAAATAATTTATCTCTTCCTATAAGCAAAGTCTTTTCTAAGTGATTCTAGTCTTTAAAATAAATGAACAATCTTTTAGTCTGTAAGCAGATTGCAGTCTAGTCTAGTTTAGATATAAAAAAATACATAAATAAATAGCATGAACACTTTTGTATGTATCATATAAACCAAATGTTATAGGTTCATTTCAGGAAATGTACTGTGTAAGGATTAAGAAAACCTTCTTAGAAAATGAGGCATTTGATGCAGACTTTGAAGGGTGGTTGGATTGTTGACAATTCAAAATGAAGGGAAGTGAGTAGCAAATAAATTGTTACATTCCAGAACATTCCTTTAGTAAAGACAGTAAAATGATGTGACAGTTGAGATTATGTTTAGGGGATAATTGGTCTATTTTGATTAAAACACATATGTATGCAATTAAAGGGAAATAAAATTTGAGAGCCATGTCTGACTTCTGATACAGTAAGGAATAACTGAAGCTTAACTTGTAAGAATTGTGCTTCAGTAGATCATACATTAAAACAGAAAATAGAATTTATAGATATTGGGAAAAACTGTAAACCTAATTAATCTAAATATAGATAGAAGGCTTTTTACTGTAATCCATGCAGGAGATAATGAAAACTTGAATTAGCAGTAGTATAAATAGGAACCAAAATGTGTGTGTGGATTTGAAGTACTACCTGGAGCTAGAATTGATGGAATTCCATAACTGACGAGGGTATGGGAGAGAAGGGAGAAATGAAATTTGTATTAACTCAACAAACATTTGAGTCTCTAATATACTAACATTTAAGCAAGTGTAGCCCCCAAGTGAAAACCTAACATGAGATTGTGGATTTGGGTAGAGGAATCAAATCCTTAAATATGTAATCAGTGGTCATCTGCATAAAAGTGATGGTGAAGGTACATATTTTTTCTTTTCAAACATCATGACATAAGACAGAGAGAAGTAAGGTGATTCCCACACTGAAAACAAAGGATCAGGGCAAGTCTCTGAGGACAGGAGTGGCTGGAGGCAGTGGATGTAAGGCCTTCTATAATAAGGAAAAATCAGTGTCATAACTAATAGGAGGGTGAGAATATTTCAAAACCAATACTCTAGTTAATTTTAATTACTTATGAAGTTTAGAGTATTAGAGATAAAGAAAAATCTTATATGATTGTTGATGGAAAAGCATGAAGATTCTACAGGAAAAGAGCAGAAACAATGAACAGGATCTAAAAGTCCAAGCTCCTGAGGTGGTTTCAATGGGTCATACCCTAAATATTTTGATAGTTATTTCCAAGGATTTACTTTGCACAGACAAGTGCTTTTTACCCAGGCCCTGCTATCTCACAACTATCTCTTAGGAATTATTCGAAGTTGACACCTATCAGATAAAACGATATTTCCAAACACAGAATGTTTTATTTATTATTTGTAAGGAATTTGAAATGTTTTCTGCATATAAACCTTAAGAGCTGTAAGACTCGAGGAAGGATAGTTTCATTTCTTCTCCAGTAAGCCGATAACACAATAACACCAATGCCTTGGAAACATTAAAGTTAACACATTTATTTATTTATTTAAATTTTTTTTAATATTTATTTTTTAGTTTTTTAGGTGGACATAATATCTTTATTTTATCTTTATGTGTTATTGAGGATCGAACCCAGGGCCTCGTACATGCCAGGCAAGTGCGCTACCATTTGAGCACATCCCCAGCCCAACACATTTATTTTTACCAAGCTAAATATCACTCTCTATTCTTGGTTTAGAAAGATGAAACATTGGGTTTTTTAGAAGAAATATTCATACCTGAGATTTTTTGAAATTGAAATCAAATTCAATCTGAATAATGGTATAATACAAATGTCAACATCTCCTTTTTCTCTACAGGCCTTTTTATGAACATTAAAATCTATGTTATTTGTTAAATTTACTGATAAAGTTCATCATTTCATTGGTGTAATGTCTTGTTCAATTGAGGAATCAACTTTCAACCTGATGATGTAAAACTGGAACGGCTTCTCTTTCTTAGCTTATTTTCTTTTTCTGTCACTGCTTAGCTTTGTGGTTCACACATCTGTGTCACTTGCTTAACTTCCTTTCCTTAAAAATGACACTTGTCAGTTGACACCAAGCCCCCAAAATACAGGAATTAACATCGTTTTGCTTATTTGTAGCACCTGATGTTGGTGCAGTTAGCTAGACTTGAGTGAGACTTGACTGCTTTCTAGCAGTCTACCACGCTTGCTAGACACATGGAAGTTTTTCTTTGGTCAGAAAGAAAAATGAAACTACCTTTTTCTTTTCTGTTTCTGTTGTTTTGTTTTGTTTTTGTTTTTTGAGGAAAAAGAAAAGCAGTTCAGACAGTTTTAAACCAGGACTTGGAATGATATGCAGCATTATGAGTTGTTTGATTATTTCTCATTTTATGGGAATTATCCCATGGCATTTATCATGATTCATTTATTCCAAATGACTGGGGACAGAAGACTTGGGAGGCTGGGACAAAAGACCATTATCAGAGCTCCAGGCAAGCAGTACAAACTCCTCAGGGTTGCGAAGATCTCCCTACCACTCAGTTTAAGGAGCTCCCTGAAGTCACTATAGTTGGTTGGTAAGGATTCATGGATTTAATTAATTTTTAAAAATCTCAGACAAAGCTTTATTCAATAAGTATATTTCATGTTATGTTCTAGGTTAATTCCTCAGTGAACAAATTAGACAAATTGCTCTTGTGGAACTTATATTTTATATTAGAGAGACAGATGTCAAACAAATGCCATCTAACATGTCCAGTGGTCATAATTGCTGTGAAAATAAATAAAACCACCAGGATAAGAGAACAGAGAATGAAGATTGGTGAGAAAAATCCTCCTATCAGTGTACTGATATTTAAATATAGAAGCAACTGCCTTTAGAGGGTGAGATGTAATGATATGTGGAGACAGAGCACGTCATAGAAGAAACCATAATTCTAAATGCCATGATGCATCCATGTGCTTCATATGTAAGAAGAGCTGAAAGAATTCAGTGGTACTGGAGAGGATGAGGGCAGGGCAGTGGGAGATGATTTCAAGGGAGGAGAAGTGAGACTGCAGAACGCCTTTAACTGAAGGTCTAAATAAGAAGCAAAAACACTACAAGATTTGAACAGAAGAATGATGAATTCTGATTTATATTCTAAAATGGTCATTCTGACTATGAAGTGTAGACTAATAGACAGTAGGGGGCATGAGTGGATATAGCAACAGCAGTGAGATGTTTATTTCAGCAGCCAGGAGAGAAAACACAGATGCTTGGACCAGGTGACAATGGAGATAGTGAAAAGATATTTTAATAGCTGATATGACAGAGTTTATTAATAGTTATAACTGGGTCTGAAAGAAAGAGAAAGTTCAAAGGAATGTTTCCATAATATCTCTAAGAACTCAAAAACTACAGAAGGTAAACAGATTTATGTCAAAATTCACTGGCAAAATTTTCTGAGACCATTTTAATATCTCTAAAGTTCAGAGACCAAAGGAAGCTTGTTCTGGTTTATTTTTATGTATTATCTTCCGAAGTGCAACACAAATCCTTGCTCTTGCAGTTTAAGCTCATTTCATTTTTACTGTTCTCAGGGAGATTGAACAATTTTATCCTTAGAAACCATCAGCATCCTGTCTTCATTCTACCATCTGAATCCTTGGGCAAAAGCCAGGATGAAATTGTTTATTGAAATGAATTTGTGAAGCTGTGGCTCAGATTGAGCTGCCAGTTAACAAATGAAATAAATGGCATTTTTCCTACCATCTTTGTTCTTCTACCACTTTTAAAAGTGATAGAACCTCAAGCGAGGAGAATTCTTCAGTCTCCACCAAGTCCGGCAATAAATTAGTTAGTTTCACTCCTCTTTTTAAAATCATTTTTCTGTTTTTATATAAAAATTTTAAAAATATAAATATATAAACATATATTCTCAAAGTAGGAAAGGTCTTTTAAGGGTATCTCTATTTCTACAGCATGAGAAAAATATTATTTGTAATAGCACTACTGTCATAGTTACAACATAGTTACAACAATTTTCAACTAGAGAATAATAGGTCGAAAAATGTTTTTATTAGCTTTTCTGTTTTATTCCTCAGGATTTCCATGAAAAGTTTTGGTAAAGCATCTGTTGTAATCTATAGAATTTCCCAAAATAATGCTTTCACAAATATTCATGATGGTATTTACTCCTAACAACCTTGCTGCCTGAGAGTTGAGGACACTCACATAATTTGTCCTAGATCAGTGCTTCCCATTCAGAGTGGATGCATTGTTTTTTTCCTTTGCATCTCAGTAATTGAAAGTTAAGGATTTCTTTCATTATCTTGCTCAGCCAACCACACTCTAACCTTCTAAAACTTCAGTGTAGATTTTTTGATACGACCCTAGGGAAATCTTACTCATATGTTCTGTATTTCTACAAAGTAAAATAACTACTGACCATTTGTTTTCTTTTCTTGTACTAATCTTCATATATGCTTACTTTGTTAAAATATAGAATTATTTTTCTGGCTAATTATATATTTTGAAGGATGCCTGTCTTACACTTTTTTATAAGCATTAAGTGTTTTTTCTATTACATCTTTTATTTATTTATTTATTTATTTATTTATTGATCCCAAGGGTTGAACTCAGGGGCACTTGACATCCCCAGTTGAATTTTGTGTTTTATTTAGAGACAGGATCTCACTGAGTTGCTTAGCACCTCGATTCTGCTGAGGCTGGCTTTGAACTCAGGATCCTCCTGCCTCAATCTCCGGAGTAGCTGGTATTACAGACATGTGCCACCATGCCTGGCCCTTATGTTACATCTTAACCAATAAAAATTTTGTGAACTTTCTACACCTGGGACTATTGCATAAAATGGGTTAAATCTCTACCCTTTTGGTAACTGTCTGGTAAAGAATGCATTGATTCAAGAACAAATTTTTGTTCCAAGACCATCATTTCTTTTGGATTTTGTATTTACTGGGGAAAAGCACATGGTCTGGAGAAACCTAAGAGAGTCACACAAAAGGCAGTTGGAAACCAGCACTGTATGGAATGCACAAAGTTGTCCTCAAATAGAAATCTATAACTTTAAACATTAAAATTTCTTTTAAGAATACAAACTGAGAATTATTGATTTTCTCATGCATTGATACATAGAACTAGCCACCAAATGTTTTGTGTTTGTGCTTCTATTCTCTATAAAGAGCTTAAGTTTCTGCCCAGAAGTTTTTTGTGACCTCTGTGTCCTAAGAAATCTACCAATAGTAGCTTTGCATACAGAGGTTGGTACTTTGTATCAGTTCAAGAAACTTGGCAAACGTTTTAACTATGAAAAGTCTCTCCAAGATGAGATGGAGAAAAAAAAAAAGCACTGGGAAACTAAATGGCTTTGTATTTTCCTATAGTTCTTGTATCTAAAAGGCGTTGGAGCTATAATTCTTCTCAGATTGACTCCATTGTTCTGTTTGAGATAAATTCTTTCAGCATGCAGTAGATGCACACTAGAATAAATAGAAAGGTAAAATCCAAGGTCTACCGAAAACAAAATTTAAATTTTATGACATTGCTTCTGATCTCTGTTGGTTGATGTAACACAATGAATATTTGGAATTAGTAGAATGGCATACTGTGTGCCTCCTTTCTGATTTTGCTGTTCAACTGAATTAGAAGGATGTCACTGCAAGCTTGTGTGAACACAAAATATAATCCCATTTCAACTGTTTCTATGGCAATAATTGCTTATCTCTATGGTAATAGTGGTCTGCCTCTATAACAATAACCTGCAATGAGAGAAAAAAGGCACTGACTCTCTGTTAACAATTTTTCTTTTGCTTTTTTTCTATTTCCATGTTCTCCTCTTTTCAAAAGTCTTAATTTATTTGGTTACACCAAGAATTCTTTACTAAATCCTTCCTCTTCTCCCACCGCTTCCTTCTCTGAATTTAAAAAAAAAAAAAAAAAAAAAAAAAGAAGCTTTTAATTTGAAAACTGAAAAATCTGACTAAGATTAAAAACTGGTGCTTTTATGTTCATGGAAGTAGGACATGCTGTTTTGCATCTTTTAAAATATGCTGGTTTTGAAGATAGATGCATCTGGCTGAAAACCATAGCTGTACCATAACTAATTGATCCTTCTGTAAGTTATTTCATATCTAAATTTCTTGTTATTCTTTTCTAAAGATAATAATGTCTTCTTCACAGAATAATAGCAATAATGAGATTAGATACATTTAGCACCTGACATACAATAGGCCCTCTGACTGCTAATGGACAAACACAAGGCCAAATATGGGCTATGCTATTGATTGTGTGATTGTAGTGAGGTCACCCAGACCCCTGGCCATGGTCTGCTCCTCCAAGGAACTTCTAAAGTTCATACCAAGTTTCAGTATCATACTTTAAAAAAAAAATCTGAATATTATGCATATTGTGTACATCAAAAGAAGAGCAAGATTCCATATATATAGGCATATAATATGACTAGTCTAGAGAATCACCTGTGTTGTTTGTCTGTTTTAGAAGTATTATGTGACTCAGTTGCCTTCTGTAGAATAATGACAATAAGAACCAAGAGATTCTGGGCTTTTGGCATTTTGCTACAAGAAGCTACTCTTTGCTTCCATGGATGCATTTGTCATTAGTCAAATTCCAGCTCCCTTGGATGATGCAGACCAAAAAAAAACCTTTTCTGACTTAATTTTATATTATCTCAACTATGTTCTGTGGAATTTTAGCAATCATCTTTAGAGATGCATCAAAGAATTCTGTAAGATTACTATATGTTCTCTAAAATTTAGAAATAAATTAGTTCACTTGGTCCTTAATTAAAGTCTCTCAAATGATCAAAAATATTTTGGAGCTTTTATATCTATTTAAAATTTCCATTTGAAGAGCTTCTCCTTTTGAAGGATCTGCATCCATTATTTAGAGTGTTAATCTAAATAATTTCCTTTTTTCTATATAGTCTCTTTTTGCTTTCCCCAAACTCATTGCCCAATTATTTCTTTTTTAATTTTCCTTACTTCCTTAAAAAATTTGTCCCGTTGTCCCTAAAATGAAATTTTATTCTTAATAATAAGGCTAACCTCCATTATCTTTACAATATATTCTGAAAATCTTGAGTATTTCAAAAAATCATAAAATTTTTAAATTAAATTACAATTTCTCAGCAGAAAACTAAATATGTTGTTTTTTAACATAATTGAGACTACATTGGTAAAACATAATTGTGATTGGTTAGTGTGCTCTTTTTAAATACATATTTCACTACAGAGAAATACAGTACTGAATTTGATCATTGAGTGTATGTTTGTAAGTTGTGGAGTAAACCATTGTTTATTGGGAGACTTTTTTCCTTTTTGTTTGAATATCTAAAGGTAAAAATTATTTTCTGAGTTTCAGTTGACTTAACTTATTTCCTGCAATGGAACAGAAATGTTGTTTACAAATATAGAGTTAACATTAATTTTGCTCAGCATACTTTATTTTTAATTGTAACTATAATATCATAAGTCTCTACAATAATACCATTGGGTTCTAAAGTTTATGTTAGCTTTATAATTATCCAAAACTATTTTGATAAGATTGATTGTATGTAGTTTAGAGCATGTTGTGGAACCAGGTGCAATCATGCACTGGTGCCAACTCAAGAATGCTTAGTAAATGGTATCTTCTCTTCTTCTGTCTATTCCTTCTCTTTCTCAAAAGACTTATACTTAGTGAGGCACACATGCCTAACCTCAGTACTCCCTATTTTGAAGGGGGTATGAGGTGACATGATTCAATTTATGCTTAAAACCTATTCTGACTGCCGTGTGAGGGATGAGTAGAAAGGGCACAAGTGTGAAAGTGGGGTGTGTAGTGAATTGTTATAACTTAGGTTAAGATTTAATGGACAAATGTACAGCAGTCTCGATGGAGATTAGGAAACATCATTAGGCTGTTTCGGAGGAGATGCAGTGGTAATGATGAACTGGATTAACAAGGTAAAGATATGAATGTGTCAAAGATAACTTATTGATTCTGACATGAGGAAAGGGTTCATGCCTTTTTCTTGAGATGATGAATGCATAGAGAAATCATATTTTGATAAGGTGAGTGGAAATCAAGGTTTAAGCTTTGGATATGTTACTTTTGAGATATCTAAAGACATCAGAGAAAGGACCAAATAATTAATTCAGTTTTAGGACTGGAGTTTGGAAGAAAATTTCTTATACACACTGTACATAACTGAAGATATTTGTGTGAAACACATGTCTCACTGGATTGCAATATGTAAAGACTTTTCCTTTTTACATTTTGAATTCTCCACAGTATTTTGTACAAGTGAGAGAATGGTTAAGGTAAAAAATAAAAGAGAATTGGCATGTATTGTATCTTACTGTGTATAAGGAGTGAGCTAATTGCCTTTGGCTTAGTCCTCATGAAAGGCTATTGATTTTTACAAATGGTCAAACGGAAGAGCAATTAAATGACTGCCAAAGTCCACAAAATAAATGGAAAACTAGGACTGATTGACTACAGGGCCCAAATTGATCATACTAAACCCCCTGCCTCCCATTAAGCTCTGAGTAAACCTCATTTATTAAAAAAATTATGGGCACTTTATTGTATCAAACCCACTGTATGTTAAGATCCTACATACAGCAATAATAGGGAACGTGGGAACATGTATATTGGAATTGATAATCTACTGTGAAGGCAGAAAATGAGCCAGCCTATGTAAAAATTAAAAGAGTATATGACAGAGAGAAGTGGGGGCTTAGATCTCTTTAGATGGGGACAAAACATGCTAAAGAAAAAAATAATTTAGCAGAGACCTGAGAAAAGGAATGAGGAAATGTTTTCTAGTTACATAGGAAAAGCCCTGTGGTGGAAAAGGCCATGCAGCTTGATCTGGTGAGCAAACTGATGGCCATGTAAAATGTGACTGCAGACTGCAGACAGATGGAAGCCCACCCATGGAGAGCCTCAGAGACCAGAGCGTGAGAATTCAACTTGTACCCCATAAGCATTGGTCAGACCATTCAATTGTTTCAACGAGGGGATAAATGTGACCTACTTTATATATTACAAAATATTAATGTGGTTTTTGAGAGAAGGAGGAATTCTGGATACAAAAGTTAAGAAACCCAGTCATACAGCTCCTGAATGAGTTCAGAAGAGAGATTCTGGTGCCTTCTAGAGGGCTGTGGAATGGAGACAGAGGAAATGCAGTGATTCAGGACATGTTGCAGAAATAACACCCAACTATCTTGTTGATGGCTGGGTTGTAGGAGGCAAGGAAAAGGCAGAAAAGTGGCCCTTAGGTTTTTGTTTTGAAGTCTGAGTAGATGGCAGCACCTTTAGAAACATGGGAAAGAAAGAGCTTTGGTGGTAGAAAATCAAGGGTTCTGCTCAATAAACAATTACTGAATTAAAGAACCACAGTGCTGATCACATAAGAGAATTCTTGTGTTTTGGATTATTAAATACCATATATCTCTGCATGGACCATTCATTTATGAATTTTGTATGGCTGCTTTCACATCAAAATAATGGAGTTAGGTTGTTGCAGAGGAATGGTGGCTATGAAGCTGAAAATATTTTTAACTTTAATAGGAAAAATAATTCAAATATTTACTATAACACCCTAAATCTAAATTTAGTATTATTCTCTTTTTTAATATAATAGTTGTTTTTTACATAATCTTTACAAAGGATTTTACTCCTTATAAAGCCACACTCTCAATATTAAGCTATGCATGATGTCTTCCTATTCCTGAGTCCCTCTTCTCTACTCTTTCTCTCTCACATGGTTTGTTTTTGGTAGCTCTCCCTGTTTATCATAACCTTACAAAGTGGGTCTTTCCTAAGTTTCATTTCTTGGCTCTTTTCTATAATCTCCTCTTTATCTTCATAGCTCCCACCTCATTTCTTTTAGGTGTCTCCTAACTGCCAGCTGACCAAAGGAGCTTTTTCTTTTTGTGGGGAGAGGTGGGGTATCAAGAATTAAATCCAGGGGCACTCAACCACTGGGCCACATCCCTAGCCCCTATTTGGTATTGTATTTAGAGACAGGGTCCACTGAGTTGCCTAGTGTCTTGCCATTGCTGAGGCTGGCTTTGAACTCCCTATCCTTCTGCCTCAGCCTCCTGAGCTGCTGGCCAAAGGAACTTTTTTCTATTCAGTATAGCTTCTCAGCCCAGCCCAGCATTCCATCTCATGACAGTTATTATTACCAACATCCTCTCTAGTTCTGTTTACTTACTACTGTCTGTCTCTCCCCAAATTCTATGCCAGCGACTTCAATTATTTTATTCATAAGTGTATTTCCAGTGCTCAGAACCATGTCTCAAACATAAGAAGTATTCAATTAACATTTGTTAAATGGTGAATTAGTACATTGTATTCTCTCTTTGGGAAAATTTATCCAAGTCTACATTATCTACTATTACTTCTGCTAAGAAGACATCCAGTTTATATGTTCATGTTCTAAATTTGATTATTCTCCAGATCCAGATTTCTCGGCCTAGACAATATCAATTTTAGCCTATTACACTACCTGAACTCCCTGCCTATTCATATGCATTACTATTTTTCTAGGTATCTTAAGCTTTCTCATGTAATCTTATTCCTCTTATTCAGAATGCCCTTCCTTTGCCCTTCACTATTCTGATACTTCTGGAACATTACTAGCTTTTACGAGGCTCTTGGTCGACACAGGCAGTTCCCTTGACCCATCTGTTAAACCACAGCTACAACAGTATTACTGCAGAGGCCTTCCTTGGCCCAGATATCTGTGTTCCATCTTGTTTTAATCAGCTTCTTTGTTACTTCGATGAAAAGGTCTGACAAAAATTTTAGAGGAGAAAGAGTTTATTTGGCATTTATGATTTCAGAGGTCTCAGCCCACAGATGTCCTAGTCCATTATTCTGGATGAGGGAGACCATCATGGCAGAAGGGCGTGACAGAGGAAAGCAGCTCAGAACTGTCAACAAGAAAGCAGAGAGACAGTTCCACTCACTTGGGGGAGGCGGGAATATGAACCCCAAAGGCACTCAGTAATCTCCCTCTTCCAGCCGTACCCTAGCTGGCTACAGTTACAGCCTAGTTAACCTTATAGGTGGATTAATCCACTGATTGGGTTGTAACTGCCATCATCTGATCATTTCACTTCTGAACCTTCTTACACTGTCTTACACATGAGCTTCAAGAGGACACTTCATACCTAAATCCTAACACATCTCATCAGTTATTTCCTTCAGAATGGCACCTGTTACAATCTGGAATTCTCTGAATTGTTTTTCCCTTACCAAACGTGTGTATTCCTCTCTAGACATGAACTCTTTAAGGGCAAAGACTTTGTATCTCTTGTTCACTGGCAAAATTCTCAGTGGTAGGATAGTTCTTAGGACGCCCTGGGGCTCCATAGAAGTTGTTGGATGAATGAATTTACAAATAAACTCTTAAGTCTCCAATGGCATTTTTTCTTTTGTCAAAATATAGCACTTCCCATGGCTACTGCTCTTTGGGGAATGGAGGATTTGCTGTCCTGGGAAGGCCCTTTATTGTTTCCTTCACTTGTTGTTTCTTGTCTGTTTTGGTGCCTAATGTCTAATAGGTTCCTGACTTATTTCTCTAATAAAATTTAAATGATCTTTAATATCAAAACAATAACACACTCTGAGAGAGAGACAGAAAGAGAGAGAGAGAGAGAGAGAGAGAGAGAGAATATTAATGCTGTATATACCAAAGCTCTTAGTGTTTTACACTTGGATAATTATTATGTAATGCTCTTTCCTATACAGGACTTCTATTCTTAATTTCACTAGCTACAGAAAGAATGTGAACTTCAGATTTATATGCAAAAATGACTTTGTATCTCATGTTTTGTTGAGCATTCATGTTAGGATTAATATTATGAACTACTTTAGTACCAAAGATGAATATTAATAAGTGTCTATTTCCAAAAGACCACACAAAAAAAATATGCTTTTTGAAAACGAAAAGATGATTGGTATAAATACATAATAGATAACAAAAGAAATGAAGACAGTAGTTGCTTTTAGGTTTTTAATTCTTTCTTTCTTTTTTTTTTTTTTAATGGCCACATTAAGAATAGTTTTTCCAAAATATAACCACACGGTTTCCCCTGCAACTACTCAACTCTGCCACACGAAAGCAGCCATGGACCATATGTGAATTAATGGATGTGGCTGTGTCCCAATGAAATTTTATTTGTGGACACTGAAATTCAGTTTGATATAATTTTCACATGTTAAGAAATAGTAGTCTTTTAAAAAGAAAATCTCCAACTGCTTAAAAATGAGAAAAGCATTTTTAGTTTGTAAGCCATAGAAAACTAGCCAATAGGACACATTTGATCCTTGGTTGGTAGTTTGCAAATCCCTGCTCAAGACAGGTCAGTTTGAATAGGAGCCACATCTGTTTCTTTGGATATCCCTGTGTGTCAGCATTATTAAATGTCACAAAGTGAGAGTGATTTGAAAGAAAGCTTTTTCAAGGGGTCTTCCACCAGAGCACCAAAGCCTGGCAGAAAGACCTCAAGCAGAATGCAGAAATGCATAATTCTGCCCAGATATGCCCAGGCTTTGAAACTACTAATGAATTAAAAAAAAAAAAAAAAAGAAGAAGAAGAAAAGAAAAATAAAAAGAAAGAAAAAGAATGTAAAATTCACTCACCAATTAATTTACAAGTTTTTTCTATCTTTATTCTAGGAAATAATATGTAAAATAATTAATTGTTTAAGTTTTAAGATATGATATGACATTAGCAAGTAAAAAATGTACCTTTAAATTACCAGAAGGTTACTTTTTAACTGCCCATATAGTGTGCCTACTTTTGAGTATCCGGTAATCCTGCTTTCTCTCAAAAAATAAAAATTGCTGCCTTGTCATGGAAGGACATTTCTCATTCACATCTGAGTTCAAAGCCTCTGGGGTTGGGTGATCCAAACTACATAATGGTGGTGATGGGGGGATCTGGCAGAGTTCTCAGGGCATGGTTGTCTTGGCCAAGCTCCTGCCAGCTGCTGTCTCCAGGGAAATGAGGCTGTGTGTCACAGTCGATCAGTCCTGTTCTTTCTCTGTGGCCCTGACATTTCAATCCTGGCCTTTTCAGAAAGAAGATATGGAGTGTATGAGGGAAGTAGAGTGGAGAGAACAACTAAAAAACTACCTTTAGAAATGTCTGAATGTTCCTAATAGACCACTGTCACCACATAGTAAAACTGGTTACAACACAAAGACTATGGTAGACAAATTAATGTGCATGTGTATCTATAACCAGGGATTTGATAATCACCATTCTTCAGTGGTATCTAGATTTGAACTCCTGATGGACATGTAATTGTTTTATTGCCTCAGATTGAATTATTACATCATACTCAGTGAAAAATATTACATGAGGCCATGGTGTCAGAGAAGGAATTTGGTAAATACTTGGTGAATGAATTAAGGAATGAGTGAAAAGTGCCAAGCTCCTGCTTGTGTTCAATTAATCTCAGCTGTCCTTCCCAAATGCCCTATTTTACTTGGTATCAAGGATTGCTATACAAATACAAAAAGCATGGCTTTTTAAACTGCTCAATGGCAAAAGGGTCACCACATGTAGGCTTGACTTGGTCCCTCTGTGTTTGCTATGAACACATGAAAAAAAAAAAAAAACAAACAACCTTACAAGTACTCTATTTTTCCTTTAAGTACTTTCTAACACAGAGCCAACGCATCATCTTCCCACCCCCCCCCCATCCCACTGCCCCTGCTTTTCAGACAGGATTTCAAAATTGTAGGTTAACAACTAGTAATCTTAGTGATGTCTTCCACAAGCAGTTCCATTTTGGCAACTGGGCGATTTTCTAATAATGATGAGTCAAAATCCAGTTTGTAAATATGAAAATTATGAAATCAACATGAAAAATGATGCAACCTTCATATATATTTTAGGAAAATAGGTATAACCGCCCCCCCCAAAAAAAAGGAGGAGGAAGAATAGTCTTTCAGGAAGACTTTAAGCAACTTTGATATTCTCTTACATGTTTGTTTATGGTGATGAGGGGCCCCTGCCTAGGTATTTCCTCTGATCATTTACATTGAGTGCCACAGAATTTATCTCATTGTATTAAAGAGTTAGGTGGATGCTTAAAGGTCAGGTTTTTGAAGTGCTCTTTGTAGTTCGTGGTCTCAGCTGCAATGGAAATTTTGAGTTTGTCATTCATGATGAGCAATTCTCTTATTCTATGAAGCAATATATTTTTAACCTTGTATGTCTAAGTAAACCAAGAAGACAGCCCTTTTCCATCTGGTAGAATCTATCAGAATAAAGAAGGAGAAGGAGGGAAGAAAAGAAGAAGAGAAGGATAGAAAGAAAAAGGAAAGAAGGAAGGAAGGAAGGAAGGAAGGAAGGAAGGAAGGAAGGAAGGAAGGAAATGGAATAAAACTGAATCAAAAGGAAACCTTAATCAACTCCTTAGGTGGTACATTTAAGTACTACAGGATGAGCTCTATTTATTCTAAATGAAGTTCCTGCCTTTGGTTATATGAATATATTCAACAGAAAGTTTTGAATATTTAATCTCTTGAGTAAGGTCTCTGAAGGACAACCAAAAAAAAAAAATAATGTTTTTTGCAAAAGTCAAATACTTCATCATAATATGGAACACATCGTGGCATAGTTTCCTTGAACTTCATTATGATAAAATATGCTCCAGTGATGTTAGCCATCGTGATGCTACCTGGAACCCCCATGCTCCAGACACTGCCCTGGGTATACTGCTGTAAGCTCCTGACGGATACTCACTTGTTTATTCCTCTGCTAGCCCAATGAGGTAGTTGTTGGTTTTATTCCCACATTACAGAAACATTGAGGCACAGAGAGGTTAGGCAATTGTATACTGGTAAGATGAATGTGGAATTTATCTTTCAAACTGACTTGAGAGACTGATAGGGTATTCTGTGAATAATCGTGTGAAATAGCAAGTATAAGCTGGAACTAGCTTGTAAGACTAGAAAAAACTCAGGAGTTGAGTCAGTCCATGGCCCAGATCCAGAGTCGGCTCATAAACCACTCCAGTAGGCTGCTGTTTTCTTGTATTGTCCTTTGTCTGTTTTGCTTATCTCTATAACCTTCATCCATACATTTTTACTCTCTTGCTCTCTCTTGTTTCCCTTCTACATGCCCTCCATTTCTGTCCACAATTCAGGTGAAGTGTCAAATTAATTAATTCCAGTTTTTACATGGAGCACAGTACAATGAAGACAGACTCCCCATCCTCTAGGACCTCCATAAAGGAAAGAGTTAAAACTTCATGATTTCCCTAATGGATAGGTTTCAAAGCACTATCTCTCACTGATGAACCAAAGGAGTGATCTTTATTTTCCACGAAGAAATAGCTTATGTACCTTGAGGTCTGTCTGCAAAAATTCCCTTGTGCTTTCTGATGAACAGAAATCTATACTGAACCTGGGTTCTTTGAAAATAAGAACAGTTAAAGACACGATAAGCCCAAGGCCAGTCTGAGGAACTTAGTGGGACCCCATCTAAAAAACAAAAAACCAACAAGACATTGTACTTTCAAAGTATTGTATGCTGCATATCCAGAATCAAAATAAAAGTATTAAAATTGAAAAATGGAAGTGTGGCTAGTTTTGCTACAATGTTTATCAGTTATGTGTCACCTATTTTTATTACATAAGAAATCAAATCTAGTGTTGTAATGAAAACACTGTACAGTGAATTTAAGATAATTCTTGGTGAATTCAAATTTTTCCTATTTGTTTAGGGACACAGTGCCCTTGAGGTTTCTTCTAAGTACTATAATCTTCTGTAAGAAAGGCATTTTTTCGATTTTTGAAGCAAGTTGCTCCGTCACTGAACATCTACAATGATTGGATTTTATTCAGCAGTTTTTACAAAAGCACAATGTAACTGTGCACTTGGGCTTTGCATTATGTCCCTTTATCAGCATTAGGCATGTATTTACACTAGATATCATTTAAGACATTTCTTTTTTAATCTTCCTTCTTTACTATTCACTTAACACCTTAGCTTCCCATTTCCCTAAAGGCCATGACTCTATCTAAATTTACCTAAGTATTTGAAACAGGTAATCTCCATGAAGGGAAGGGATTGTGAACTGGATTTATCCAAGTGTTTCCTAAAGGGACTGAAAGAAATAAAAGTCATCTTTTAATAATTTTTTCTGAATAAAAATTGATTGAAGTTAAAGAGGTTTAATTTTGATGCTGGGAAAGGTGGTGCAACCTGTAATCCAAGATACATTACAGGCTAATGCCTGAGGATCACAAGTTCAAGGCCAGACAACACAATTTAGTGAGAGCATGTCTCAAATAAGGAAAATTTAAAAACGTCTGGGTATATATCTCAGTGGTAGAATAACCTTATATTCAATTCCCAATATAAAAAAAAATACATACACACACACACACACACATATATAACTTTGAATACTTCATATTTTAAAAAATGTTTACTGATAATTTGAAGGATAGCATTTGAATCCTATATGTCCATTAAATCACATTTTCTTTCTACTGTTTTCGTTTTGTTTTGTTTTGTTTTTGATACTGGTGATTGAACACAGTCACTCTATCGCTGAACTACATACCCTTCCCCACTTTTGTTTAATTTTGAAATAGGGCCTATCTAAATTGCTGAGGCTGGCCTTGAACTTGCAATCTTCCTGTAGATTCTCCTCCTTTAGCCTCCCCAGTTGCTGGAAATAAAGCAAGTGCCAAAATGGCCAGCTTCATATTCCATTTTATAATGGTTTACTGAAAATATCATCTTATTTTAAGAAGAACATTGCTAAGAGAGTAGATTCCAAGTGTTTTCACCAAAAAAAAAGTATATGAAGTAATGCATATGATAATTAGCTCAATTTAGCTATTCACAATATATACATATCTCAAAACATGTTGTATGTGATAAATATAAACTTTGGTTTTCCAATTAAAACTAAATTTAAAAAATTACTCAAGAAACAAAACATAATTCAGTATCTCCAAAAAATCTCAAACCACTTAGAATTTACATGTTTATATATCTATTTGTATTTATAATATCCAGACACGTATACATTTATAAACTACATTCTTAGTATAATAAAGAAATAAAGATTTAGTTTTATGCATTCCCTATACTGATGAATATGCAATTTAAAGAACTTGATGTGCAAATTTGTGACCTTAACCAATTTTTATACTCCTTTAAACTATACTGTTTTCAAAAGTATAATTTAATCCATTCATATAACTATAATTTGACAGCTTCTGTACCTCTAACTAAACAATGAATGTTTCATGAAGTGAGATACATGCCTATACCACTAAAGCACTTTGTAAATCTATAAAGATTGTATTAAACTAAAATTTACCCAAGGTAAAATGACATAAAGTTGATACAGATATCCTCCATTTTAATTTTGTTGTATTACTTCATTTTAGTTTTCTATTATATATTTATATATGTATATATATATATATATATATATATATATATATATATATAGAGAGAGAGAGAGAGAGAGAGAGAGAGAGAGAAATTATAAGACCTCAGAGCCCAACCTCTTATCTCTGGTTTATTTTCCTTTAGAGCAAAAACTATTATATATAAGAAAACATTCATTTATTTTTA
This sequence comes from Ictidomys tridecemlineatus, assembly GCF_052094955.1. NCBI lineage: Eukaryota > Metazoa > Chordata > Mammalia > Rodentia > Sciuridae > Ictidomys > Ictidomys tridecemlineatus. The sequence goes on along the minus strand of NC_135484.1, from coordinate 88,349,561 downwards.
TCAGCTTTTTGTCAGAGAGATGATTTTGTCTAAACCCCAAGACAACCATAGTTAGAATCAAAGAAATTGAAGTAGATGTACTTTATTTTAGACATTAAATAAAGTGTAGACTGGGCACAGTGACACACAACTATATTCCCATTGATTCAGGAGACAAAGGGAGGAAGATTGTAAGTTCCAGGGCAGCTTCTGCAACTCAAGAAGGCCCTGTCTCAAACTAGAAAGGACAGTGGATGTAGTTCAGTGGTAGAGTGCCCCTGGGTTCCATTCCTGGTAACAAAAAATTAATAATAATAATATTTAAAATAAAGTTTAGGGGACACAAGGAAGAATGTGCTGATCTTTCCATGCACAAGAGAATTTGTACTCTTTGGGACATTTGAGCTAGATTAATTATGAACATGAAAAGTATTTTATGTTAAAAATTAAACTAAACAATTATAACTGTTATTCAAAAATAGCATTAAACATTCTTACATAGTTTATGCATTACCCAGTACCTTCTTTCCTTCAACATTTAGTTAGAAAATCCTTTTTTAAATTTAATATGTCAAATTACACTCAAAATGAAATCCCATCCTGTGCTGATAATGGATGTGTATAATAGCCTGAAAGAGCTTTAATGAAGTATAATTTCACTAGTGTGATGCAATAATACATAACCAATTTAATTCGAAACTAAGCCAGTGGTGCAGTAATATATTTATACAACTAATATTGTTAAATTCTTAATTTTCATCCTCTCTTGATTTAAATTACAAGTTCCCTTAAAATGAAATCCACTTAGGAATACCCTAATGATTTTTTATTTTAGCTTTCCTATTGTGACAGCTTTTACAGTTTTCCCCATCATCTTTCCACTTAAATCCTCCATGGGACACTTGAAAAATTCATGTAGAAACAGCATGAACCCATGTAAAATTTTACAAATTAAACTTCTTAATTGATGATTTTTATAAATCATCTTAAAACATAAGAACTTGTATTACACATATTACATATAATAAAAATGCTCAGACATTACCAAACATATCATTTATGATTTTTTTCAATATCTATTAAAATGTTTATTGCTAGTAAAGACACAATCCTCCATTAACATATATTTTCCTTTCAATTTTAGGAAGAAGTCTTAAGATTATATTATTATTAATCTCTTTGATTAATGTTCTTGCACATTCTAACAGCTCAGTAGTTATGTCAATATTGGTGCTATAATCATTTGACTGACAGTTCTGTCTCCCAGAGCAATGTGGCTTTGTTATCCATGTCTTCATGGTACCCTATCTAATCCAAAATAAACTTGTTCTGATAATAATGCTCAGATAAAAAATTATCATTTTGAAAAAAAAATCCAGCTCCTGGAAACAAGAAAAAAAAATTATCATTTTGAAAACAAAGTAAAGAATTTAAGTATAAATTTCAGTCTGTTAACAAAAATAGAGACTACAGTATGAGTGTCTAACAGTTGGAATAGAGACTAACTATGAACCATCAGTATGACAGCATTTGTTGGTACTTTCAGAATATTGATTCCATTATTGACCATTATGGTATAATCTCTGCTGAAAATAACACAAATCCTATATTGATAAAAGAAGGATTCAGCACCCTTAACAAAAAAAGTACTGTCTGATAATAATACGTGTCTATTTTGCTGCTCCAGTATATATTATTTGGACTTGAACTTTATTTTGAATATGCTGCAAGGTTTAATTTGATCAATTTTAATTACACTAAAAAAGTAAAGCAAGACTGTTTGACACTGTTCTTTCTTTTTTTTAACAGTGGCTAGCATTCAGAAGCTTCCAGCAGCCTCTGTTCTAACAGACATCAACTTCCCAATGAAAGGACGGAAAGGAATGGTTGACTGGGCAAGAAATTCAGAAGATAGGGTAGTTATTCCAAAAAGTATTTTCACGCCTGTGTCTTCAAAAGGTAATCACTACATAATCTGAGTTTTGAACAAAACATTTCTGATGAAGTCATTTAATGAAACCCTAGGTGTAAACATTAAACAATTTTGACACAATTTACAACCATGATTCCAATCTAATTTTGTAAATATAGGCAGCTTACACTTGGCTTACAAATCTCTGAATTTACTGAAGGAAAGGATCCATTAAAGTGAGAGGAAAACATATAAGTACAAATTATTGCATTATGCATACAAACTCATTTCTACTTCTGCCTCATGTTAAAATTTGCTTTGCTTAGAAGATATTATTTTGGCACATAGAAACAAATTTAGGGGGAAAAATTAAGATTTAAGACCATTTTAAGTAGCCTTTAAAATTAATGGCTATCATCAAAAGTGACATTGTAGTCTTAATTGTTGCTTTGGAGACTTTGATCTTAAAACTAAATGCTACAAACTCACTTGAAACTATTGTTCGAAGTATGATATGTCAAGAGCTTTATAAGGTTTTGAACAACCAATAAAAAAAAAAAAAAAAAGAAAAATCAGCTCTTTTCTCCAGGTCATTGGGTATTTAAACTTTTAAATGCAACTATAGCAGATTCTTGTCTCAGCCTCTACCAAAAACATGTCTTATAGTAGTGTAATTAATATGCAGAGTGTGTGCTCAACTGCCCCATGCAGAGTTAGAACACTTCTCAGTACCTAGCGGCATCTTTTTAACAGCTGTACAGAAATCCCCTTGGGATTAACAGATTAAAGTTTTATAAAACAGTATTTTTCTTGCTGTTTTCCTAATAGTTTTAATTTTATTCTTTCTAGAATTAGATGAATCATCCGTATTTGTTCTTGGAGCAGTCCTATACAAAAACTTAGATCTCATTTTGCCCACTTTGAGGTAAGCTACAAATTAACGCACTGTTGCAAACCTTATAAATTATTCTAAAATGTGATTATAGTTCATTCTGTGAAAATAGTCAAACAAGCCTTGGTAACACAAAGGGCTTTTTTGTAAATGAAATAGAAAATATCAGCTTAGTGAACATGTTATTAACATATTATGCATTTCAAAACAACTAGGGAAGATAATTTTGGTGTCTTATTGTAGCCCTGCAATTTTTTGTACCTAATCATGACTTGCCTAAAGACTAAAGAGTGAAAAGAAAGAACTAAAGTCTCTATAATAGAATGGGTCATTGTAAAATTAATCTGTCTTCTTGCTTTATTTGTACTTAATGATACTGTTCATCAACTTTATGTGAAATTAAAGGAGTACTGGGATGACTGGGAAAACATGGTTTTAGTCTTCATTTGCACAAGATCTCAATTAGCTTCAAAACATATTTTCAATTACAGGGACATTAAGAGAAAATGCTATTGTTCAATTAGATAACAGTTTTGGAAGAAATCCATTGATTTTTTTTCTGTCAGACATTTAAAAAAGCAAGTAGTAATTCAACTAACATTTATGTGTTCTGTTGTCTGTCTACTTTGCCAAATCTCACAGAAAACAAAATTCACATCTCCTTGGACAGTGATCCTATTACTGATGATGATCTGTTTCCTCCACACCACCTCATTTTGGAGGATTGATACAAAGTTGTATTTTGGTTAAACCTGTGTTTAACCATAGTTAAACCATAGTTGTGCTGAGATATCTCCCCACACTTTCATAAATAAAGCAAAGTTTTTAGGGAGGACAGCATATGAATGATGTGTACAGTTATGCCAGTGCTACAATGCATACTCTAATAAATAAAAACATTTAGAGTTCCATCCAGCAGCAAAAGGCCACCCAAGGAAGTGACAATGACTAGGCATGACTTTTGGAAAAAATCTCTGCATGAAGCACATGATTAATGCAAGAGGTGAATCATCCCAAGTCCTTATTGATGCAAACCTTTTTCTCCTTCAGCCATAGAGACAATCATGGGAAGTTACATTTTCTATAGTGTCCTCTGGCTGGAACTGGACTTTGTGAACTTAGATATATTTGAATTTGGTTGCATTTTGTTAATACAATATTTTCAAAATTAATAAGTTTACTCTCAACTTTGCTACTGGTTTTATTAAAATGCATTGGTATATATAGTCACAGATCAAAATCTTTCATAGTTATAATGCTACCTTCCCTCTAAAAGGAAAAAGAGGAGATATGTTGGAAAGAAAAAGCTAGACCCTTATTTCCATAGGGAATTAATTTATGTAAAGTTTAATTTTTAAGAGTTCTAGACTAGACATAGTCTTAAAAATCAGGACTGATTAAAAGATTTCAATGTATCATGACAAGAGTTTTTTAAACTTGTCCAGTCACCACACAATTCAATTCAATGGCCTTCATTTCAACTTAAAATAGAAGCACATTTATGTGTAACACAAACTCATAAACTCTTTGTTCCTGAGGGCAAGAGTAAATGCAAAATAATTATTCAGCATGAAATGTTTTTGATTACGAGTTTCCCTCTAGATATCCAACAAAGTTGCATAATTAGCTTTGTTCTGTTTATCATAGAACTCATTCACCTACACAAATGAAGTCAAATTATCCCACATTTTATGAATCCATGAAGTCAAGGAAATTGGAAATTTATCTAGGGACATCAGTCTTTTCTGTAAAAAGAAAAAAGAAACATTCAATTATTGGTTGCATTTTTTTAAAAATCATGGGAGGAATAGGTGTCACTTACAGTGTATGAATATGTTAATGGATCCATTTTGTATGATTTAATGAATAGAGCAAAATAGTCTGAAAGAATAACTATCCAAATACCACCTGAGACACACAGGGATTCCAATAGACTCTTGGGCAAGTCACTGACATTTTTTCATGTGAAAATTGAACTTAAATGTTCTTCCCAACTTCAAAAAGTTTTAGGTTTGGTCTCTAGCCCTTAGATCAAAACAAACTACATATATACATATATCTATATACACATACTATGTATTTATATAAATATATAAATTAGTATATATATTTATACCAATATATAAATATATAAAAATATTAATTTATTTATTATAATTATATATTTGTATAACTATATAAATTAATATATATGTATGTTTATCCAACATATATAGTATATATAACATATGATATAATGTATATTATATATACTATATAGTATGTATAGTATATATTATTTATGGAATATATAAATATATAGTGAATATTAATATATTTATATACTAATTTATATAGTGCATATTTATATATTAGTATATATCTATATTACATAATATAAAATATATACTATATATATCAGAGTTTTTTTTCATATTTCCTTTTTTTAATTGATTTTATTTTTCAAATACATGACAGCAGAATGCATTACAAATCTCATTACACATATAGAGCACAATTTTTCATATCTCTGTTTGTATATAAAGTATTTTCACACCAATTCATGTCTTCATGTATGTACTTTGGATAATTATGTCCATCACATTCCACCATCATTTCTAACTCCCTGTCCCCTCCCTTTGCCTCCCACCCCTCTGCCCTATCTAGAGTTCATCTGTCCTCCCATGCTTCCCCTCCCAAAACATTTTTTGTGGGGGGGATTGGCTAACTTCACTTAGCATTATCTTCTCCAACTTTCTCCATTTACCTGCAAATGCCATGATTTTATTCTCTTTTATTGCTGAATAATATTCCATTGTGTATATATGCCACACTTTGTTTATCCATTCATCTAGTGGAGGGCATCTAGGTTGGTTCCACACTTTAGCTATTGTGAATTGTGCTGCTATAAACATTGATGTGGCTGTGTCCCTGCAGTATGATGTTTTTAAATCCTTTGGACATAGACTGAGAGGAGAGATAGCTAGATCAAATGGTGGTTTCATTCCCAGTTTTCCAAGGAATCTCCATACTGCTTTCCATATTGGATGCACCAATTTGCAGTCCCACCAGCAATGTATGAGTGTGTCTTTTTCTACATGTTCTTAGTTTGAAGTACTTTGTAACCTCTATATAAGAATTAGGAATATTTAGTGAATATAAATTTACAGTTAGAAAGAAAAATAAGTCTTGTACTCTATTGCATAGTAGCATGACTATAGGTAACCATAAAATATTATATATTTCATAAACACTAGTAAAGAATTTTGAATATTCTCACCACAAAAAATGATGTTTGGTATGATAAATATGCTAATCACCCTGATTTAAACATTACACAATATATCTACTACAAAACTTTGCATTATACCTCATAAATAAATGCAGTTATTATGTATCAAGTAAAAACAAAATACTTTCAGAGATAAACATAAATATGTATACCCACACATACTTTTTATCTACAAAGTTATTCAGTAAATATAGATACCATTGAAAACTATATTCATATTAGGTCTTCCACCAGAAATAATGACAAAAAATGACTAAGGATTGAAATGTTAGTTTAACCCTAAGTACCTGTATTAAAACACAAATGGTGTAAACATACTTTGTATACAACCAGAGATATGAAAAATTGTGCTCTATATGTGTAATATGAATTATAATGCATTCTGCTATTATATATAACAAATTAGAATTTTAAAAAAAATTTTAAATGTTAGTTTAAATAATCTTTATAGGTGAAACACTGGTGTTTACTTATTTTCTGTTAACTCATATAAGACATCATATGACCACTAAGCACTCCCAGTATTGTTTTTCTAATTTTCAAAAAACATCTCCCAGAAAGTGAGTATCCCAATGACAGATCTGCTAAGTAAAGAATACATCTTTTAACATAAGACAAGTGTGGTTCTTTGAGAGTCACTCAGCAAATTTACTGGTGGAATTTAACCATACAATATTAATTCTTTTGAGTCTCCTCCAATCTTAAGACTCCCAGAACAGTGCTTACTAAATAATAAAGGGCCAATGAGTTTTTTTCTGGAATAATTAATTATCTTATGTGCTAGAATATCATGTCTAAGCCAGTCTTTTAAAGTAAGGCATACAGTCATTTAGTGTTCAAACTATGGAAATATCTTAGGAACAAAGAAATATACATATCCTCTTGTTTTATTCTATTAGTCTGTGTGAACTTAGCCCAATAAGAAAGGATAATTGTCTTTCTTAATGAAAAAATGTACAATTTTTTTTTCTATTTTTAGTTATTGTTTATAAATTCTCATGAAATATTTTCTTCAGTGATCATTTTGCTAATTATCTATTGAAATGTTTGAAAGCATGTTTCCCCATACATCAAACAATATTAGATTTGCTGTTAGGTTCCCTGATTTTTACATGATGTTATATAATCATTTTAAAAACGATGCTTTGTATAATTTCCCTTGGGAGGACTATGAGGGAGGACTCAATATAATGTTTCAAATAAATATAATTTAAATATTTTTCTTCATACAAAAGCATAAATAATCTTGCATGTTGACTCTTTTTATTTAGGTACTTCTTTTCTTCTATTAGCCTAATATGCATTCAACTATTATTTAAGCTGAAATTTTTATTTTACTGTTTGAAATGAGATTAATTCAAATTGTTCCTTGAAGGAAATGTGTTCTACTCAAGTCTTAACTAAATAGGTGCCATTCTCAGCCTCTTATATTTTCCTTCTTCAGAATAATTTTTTAAACGTAAAAATTATAGAGCTATATGATAGTGATGTGCAATGTCCTTTAGAATTTAATGTCATCTGGAATTTCATTTCAAAGATGAGGTATCTATGATCCTTATTGCTTGAGTGACCGCCTAAGACTTTATGTTTAGTAGGTAAATGAGTTCTAATCCAACTTAAGTCTTTGTTTGCCAAAATCAGGACTTTCACTGTATCTCACTGCCTCTGTGCTGCTAATATTGATTGCTTTAAGCAATAAAATCCATGCATTTATTTTATAGCGTGTGAATATACATGAGTCTACTACAAAGCATCATGTAAGGCCCAGAAGGAAGTGGTCATGAGTGGAACGCGTCAGGGACCCCTGAGATTGGCCTGGGAGCCCAAACCTGGGCTGTTAAATTTGAGGCCTAAATTTCTTATACCTTTCTTCTCCTCATGACCACTTACATGCCTGACAAAAGAAGGCTAGCCAGTCCAGATCAGAAGATGAAACACCAGCACAGAGAGCCCTCTCACATCAAGAATTCAAACATCTTCAGCTTGGCAAGTCCATAAACTACTGTGAGAATTTTAACTCATTTTTATAACATTTTTGGAGGCCAACCTGATTATGATAAGAAACTTATAAATGGATTATCATTGATATGGCAACTCTAACTCCAAAAATTTATCTCAAGGAAAAAGAATAGTATTTCCAAACACACACTGAAGCCAAGAATTCAGGAAATATTTGTAAACAATCCACTCGCTGATTCATTTGATAAATGCAGCTCCAGTTCTGTGGAAAACCACAAAACTTCTCAGTAGGTAAGCAGTATGTAATTTTCCTGGTAAGACACATGGAAAATGCAGCCATGTTTTCTGAAAACAAACAAACAAACAAAATACATTGCAATGTACCCCTGCATTTGAGATAGTATGAAGAATCTAACTAAAATTACATAAAAATTCTACTCTAGTATTAATATGCCAGGAAAAACACAGATTAAGTAAGAACTACAACATATTCATAAAGCCAAAAGTAGTTGGAAAATTACCATTGAAAAAGTAACAAATTTCAGTCAGGCATGGTGGTGCACCCCTGTAGTCCCAGAGGCTCAAAAGGCTGAGACAGGAGGATCGCAAGTTCAAAGCCAGCCTTAGCAATGGCAAGGTACTAAGCAACTCATTGAGACCCTGTCTCTAAATTAAATACAAAATAGGGCTGCGGATGTGGCTCAGTGGTTGAGTGCCTCTGAGTTCAATCCCCAGTATATACCTCCCCCCAAAACTAACAAATTTCAATATGCAAAATCACATGAATTTCTAACAAGCACATTAACAATAAAGATAAATGATACTGAACTTTTTATATATTTATGAAATTAATCATTTGAGTTCCAAATATTAAAGGAATTATACACACATAGAAAAAGAAAATGAAATAAATACTCTTGGAAACAAACAATAACACCAGAACACACTGAAAACCTTCAACCTGAGCAGTCAGCATTCTCAACAACATTTGTTCTTTACTTTCAGGACCTAAACTTTGAAGCTTCCTTCTTTTTTCTCAGTATAATAAAAAATACTGTAATTGTACAACAATCTGTATTTTAGAGTTCCCTATCATAAAGATATTATGAATTAAAATTGTGCACAGTGATAGCAAATTGGCATGAAAGTAGTATAAAATATTATATGGGAAGAGCATAATTAACAAAAATCTGGGCTTAATTTGGCCATACCTTTTTTGCAATTTTTTTTTTTTTTAGTTGTAGATGGACCTTTATCTTATTTGCTTATTTATATGTGGTGCCGGGAATCAAATGCAGTGCCCCACATGTACAAGGCAAGTGCTCTACCACAGAGCTACACCTCCAGCCCCTTGGCCATACCTTTTAAAAGGGAAAATACATCTGTGATCACTTAGCAAGCCAGTGATTTTAAGTGCTGTATGTTGAAAAACTAAACTAATTCTAATTAGTTTCAAAGGTCAAAGTATCTAAACCTTACTTTTCAGTAGCCATGAGGGAATTTTAGTTTTAAAAATGAGTATATTTTTCTTATTTTTAATTTTGTTATATAGGACAACAGAATGCATTAAAATTCATATTAGACATATAGAGCATAATTTTTCATATCTCTGGCTGTACACAAAGTAGAGTCACATCCTTCATGTCTTCATACATGTACTAAGGGTAATACTGACCATCGCATTCCAGTATCTTTCCTACCCATATCCTCCCTCCATTGCCCTCCCTCCCTTTTCCCTTTACCCTATCTAGAGTGCATTTAATCCTCCCATCCCTCCCTCCCCTCACCCAGCATATTATGGATCAGCATCCTTAAATCAGATAAATCATTTGACATTTGGCCTTTGGGATTGACTTATTTCACTTAGCATTATATTCTTCAGCTCCATTCATTTACCTACAAATGCCATGATTTTATTCTCTTTTAATGCTGAATAATATTCAGTTGTGTATATATACCACGTTTTCTTTATCCATTCATCTACTGAAGGGCATCTAGGTTGGTTCCACAGTTTAGCTATTGTGAATTGTACTGCCATAAACATTGATGTAGCTGTGTCCCTGTAGTATTCTGTTTTTAAGTCCTTTGGGTATAGATCAAGGAGAGGAATAGCTGGGTCAAATGGTGGTTCCATTCCCAGTTTTCCAAGGATTCTCCATACTGTTTTTTGTATTGGCTGCACCAATTTTCAGTCCCACCAGCAAAGTTTGAGTGTGCCTTTTCCCCACATCCTTGCCAACACTTATTTTTGTTTGTATTCATAATAGCTACCATTCTGACTGGAGTGAGATGAAATCTTAGAGTGGTTTTGATATGCTTTTCTCTAATTGCTAAAGATGTTGAACATTTTTTCATATATTTGTTGATTGATTGTATATCTTCCTCTGAGAAGGGTCTGTTCAGTTCCTTGGCCCATTTATTGATTGTATTATTTGGTTTTTGGTGTTAAGATTTTTAAGTGCTTTATATATCCTAGAGATTAGTGCCCCATCTGATGTGCTTGTAATAAAGGTGTGCTCCCATTCTGTAGGCTCTCTATTCACCTCACTGATTGTTTCTTTTGCTGAGAAGAAGCTTTTTAATTTGAATCCATCTCATTTATTGATTCTTGGCTTTAATTCTTGCGCTATAGGAGTCTTATTAAGGAATTTGGGGCCTAATCCAACATGATGGAGATTTGGGCCTACTTTTTCTTCCATTGGGCACAAGGTCTCTGGTTGAATTCCTAGGTCCTTAATCTACTTTGAGTTGAGTTCTGTACACAGTGAGAGGTAGGGGTTTAATTTCATTTTTTTGCTTATGGATTTCCAAAATGAATATATTTTTCTTAAAGATTTTGATGAAGTCCCCCAGTTCCCAGAATATTTGAAATCATCAATTTTATTTTTGCTTCATTTAAATTGGGGATGTCATTTAAAGAAATTATGAAACTACTTAATTTTGAAGCTATATGAATGATACATCTAAAAATGGAAAAATATTGCAGAAATTTTAATAACTTTCATTAGACCATAAGCATAGTTTTACATATTTTATGTGGCTACCCTTTACATGTGCCCCTAATTCTGCTGTTTCCTTCACTAAAATTTTTCCTGGAATATCACATTGCACTTTTTTTATTATGGTAAAAACACAACAGAACTTACCATCTTGACTATTTTTAAGTGTGCAGTACAGTAGTTATCTATGTACACTTGTGTAACAGTTGTTTAGAACTTTTTCACCTTGCCAAATTAAAGTGCTATTCCACTAAAAGACAACTTTTATTCTCCACTCTCTCCAGCTCTTGGCCACCACCATCTACTTTCTTTTTGTAAGTGTTCAACCACCCTAGATCTCATGTCATGGAATCATGTAGCATTTGTCCTTTTTGTTTTGTAATTCATTTATTTCAACAAGCATGATGTCCTTCAGGTTTGTCCATGTGGTAGCATGTGACCAGATTTCCTTCTACCCAAGGCTGAATATTCTTTATATATGTAATATATAATATATAAAGAATATATATTATATATACCAACTTTTGGCAATTATGGATAATACTTGATGAATAGGCATGCAAATATTTCTCACGGGTCTTAATTTTATTTATTTTGAATATATACCCAGAAGTGGGATTATTGAATCATATGGTAATTCTGCTTTTTACTTCTTTTCAGAAACTTCCAATACTGTACTCCAAAAAGTCTGCAACATTTTACATCATCATCAACATTATACATGAATTCAAATTCTTACCAACACTTGTTATTTTGTTTTCTGTTTTTAATAGTAACTATCCTAATGGTTGTGAGATTATATATACTGTGGTTTTGATTTGCATTTCTCTGACAATTAGTGATATTGAATATTTTTTCATGTGCTTGTTGCCCATCTGTATAACTTCTTTGTAGAAATAATTATTCAAATATTTTGTCCATATTTTAATCAGATTATTTGAGGGTTTGGGCTACTGTTGAGTTATAAGAGTTGTTTTTGTATTCTGGATATGACCCATTATCAGATATGTGGCTTAAATATATTCTCTCTCATTCTCTAAGTTAGTCTTTTATGCTATTATTTTCTTTTCTGAAAAAGATTTTTTTTTAAGTTCAATATAATTCATTTGTCTTATCTTTTATTTATCTTATCTATGTATATTCTTGGTGTCATTGTCAAGTAATTGTCAAATCCAATGTCATGAACCTTTTTTTTCCCTTTTTATTTTATTTATTTATTTATTTTGTGTGTGTGTGTGTGTGTGTGTGTGTGTGTGTGTGTGTGTGTGTAGGGGTTTTATTATTTTTAGGTTTTACATTTTGGCCTTTATCTTAGTACTGCTTTTGCTGCACCTCTTAAGCTTGGTATGTTGTAGTTTTACCTTCATTTGTAGCAAGGTATTTTGTGATATCTGTGAATTCTTTCTCAACACATAACTTGGTCAAGAGTTGTGTTAACTTTCATATATTTGCAAAATATCCTGTTTTCCTTTTGCTGTTGATTTCTAGTGTTGTTCTACTGTATTTAGAAAAGATACTTGTTATAATTTCAGTCATCTTCAGTTTAATAAGACTATTTTTATGGGTAATATACTCTGGAGAATATCTAGTGTGTCCTTGAGAAGAAACTGTTCTGCTGATATTGTATGTAGGTATGTTAGGTCCTTCTACAGTGCTGATCATGGCCCATTTTCTTTTTTAATCTTCTGTTTAATTGATCTATACATTATTGAAAGAGTTGAAATCTAAGATTATTATTTATTTCTCAATTTAATTTGTCAGTGTTTTCTTCATATATTTGTGTGCTTATTCACTTAGATTGGTACATCATCCTGGCAAATTGATCATTTTATCATTACATTATTTTTTTTATCCTTTGTGACAGTTTTTGACCTAACTTCTATTATGACTAAGTATAGCCCAACCCTACTCTTTCAGTTACCATTTACATGAAATATTTTTCCAATCCTTCACTCTATGTATGTTGGTATAGCTAAAGTAAGTCTCTTATAGTCAGCTGCTTTGAAATCTTAATCATTTATTAATTCTCTTTGATATATGGTTTGTGTGCCCTAAACATCTTAAGATTGCAAAGACTATGCAGAATCAGTTGAATCTCCTTTCAATGGATGACTTTACACATTTTTAAATGTTTTAGATATCAAGTAGCACAAATCTCAAGGACAGAGAAGAATTTTATTACTTTAGTCATGAAATCCATTTGGCTATAAGATCTGCTTTCCTAGCTATGAATATAAACGCATATGCAGCCAGGAAGCATTAGTAGATCACAAAGCCTGACATGGCATATCAGAAGCCAGATATTCACTTATGCAAATTATAATAAATTGATGGAATAAATTGAAGAAATTTTGTACAGTATACACTTTTTTTAGAAAAAGGGAGCCACTGCATAATATAAATTTCAATACCATGATATTGGCATTACATATTAAGCCAACATGGTAAAAATTTCTATATTTTGTTCAGAATGTGTTTGTATTTAATAAAACATTCAAACGTGTTTTGAACACTAAAATGTGCCAAGCATAAGGCAAACGAGTCTACATTTATATGTAGACCCCGTTCTCACCACTCTTAAGAGTTTACCCTTGTGGAAAAAGACATGTATAGAACCAATGGGTGCTGTGATAGAATTTGGTATATGTTACTGTGCTGTGGCAAAAGGTAAGGGGTACCTATACAAATCAGATAAGTACACCTGAATGCATAAATAGATTGTCATGTATACTTTCCCTATTAAATTCTAACTAATTACAACACAACTAGCAAAACCATGACATATACTAGGGACCTTCTCCAACAGGCCAGTTGTTGAGTAACTGATGAACCTGACCCCGTATAGTACTCTACATAGGGCTCCCCACAGCTCAGTGCCAACACTCCCCATATTCCCAGAACACACAAAGAAGTTCATAAGTATCTTAACATAATTGCAAATTCTTAAATAGAATACACGTGCTTACATTTTCCAGTAATTGATCCATTTATGTAACTTGAAAAATAATACAAATACCTTTTTACTATAAAATTACCTAACATTAATTAAAATTGGCAGTCACTGGGTTTCATTTATAGCAAGGGAAAAAAAAAGATTTTAAACAGAACCAGAGTAAGGGGGTAGATGGAATTTGAGTGGTGTGTCAATATTTTAGTTTTATATAACCAAACAAGAATTCAAACATACTCAGGCTAACCTGAATAAAGAATTAGCATCTGTGTGTTTAGTGCCCAATTTTTTCTTTGGGAGAAACCTGCAAAATTTTTTCTGGTGGTAACACAGACATTCCCTGAACTCTTGCTATAGACATCTTGTCATTCTCCAAGAGGCCTGTCAACTCTGCTAATATGATCAATCACCCAGGAGGGCCTTCCAGCTTTGTTAATTCCATTTATTTCCGTCTGGTTTCCTGATTAATTTTACTCACAGACAAGATAATTTGGCAAAAGTAACTTGATATTTAGAGCTTAGTGTTATATTTTTCTCAACATAGCTTAGTGTTACATTTTTCTCAACATAGTTTATGGGACTGATTTAACATTAAATGAAACCAAGGACAGCTACCTGGCTATCTGTTTGTAACCACTTGCATCCCAAGAAAAGGAAAATATACTCATGACTTATGGATTTTTCCCTGTTTACTATTTGGTACACACCTTCTTGTGTTTGAATTTGTTATTTGACTAAATATATGAGAAACTGGGTTAAAAATGTTGTTCCACTCCAAGTATGCTTCCAGTTCCTCTACTACTAAATACAGTAAATTCCAAATTGTGGAATAGTTCAGCATAATTTTCTAGAAAGTTCTATTTTGTGTCAAATATGAGTCCATTAGAGGAAACATCATCATAATGAATGTGAGGTTCAATATAATTTCTACTCTACCACATTAAAACTACAGTACTTTGATGATATGCCTGTTTTTAAAAAGTGTGTTTTGTAAGTTTAAACATGCTTTAATCATAAGACCAAACAATTCCACTCCCAGAATTTACCCAAGACACATAAAAATAAATGTCCTCACAGAGTGTGTATGACAATTATTTGTAATAGCCATACAGGACTATTCATAAAAGTTAAAAACCAAAGTAGCCCAAAGTTCACTTAATTGATAAATATATAAATGAATTGTGGTACATCTACAATTTGTACATTTATTTATATATGTACATTTATTTATATATGCACAATTTGTACATTCATTTATATATATTTATTTATATATGTATAATAATAAATTTATTCCATCAATTTATTATAATTTGCACAATGTGGTACATTCCATGGAATATTACTTAGCCATAAAAAAGAACCAAAAAGTATGAATCTCAAAAATATTATGCTGAGTTGAACTAAGTAAAAAATAGTGTAGTATATGATTCTATTGAAATGTAATGCTAGAAAGGGTCAATTCATAATGACAGCCTGTCCATGGTTTCTGGGATCATGGAGAGGAGGGGACCAAGTCAAAGGAGATCAAGGAAATTATTTAGTGCAAGGAATTGGTTATCTGTTTTGATTGTTGTGGTGTTTACATGCTAGTAATCTCCCCAAATAGTATCTGTCCTTTGAAAGAGAAGATGATTATTTCACATCTTCAAAGAGGGATGAATATACTTAATTTTTGTGTGTGTATGTATAAAAGTACAATCAAGTTTTTCAATCTTTAAACAATGGGTGATCTACAGCATTTTATAAATTTTAAATGAAAATTTTTAAGAACTAGGAAAATTTGGTTCAGTTATGTGATTCCATATAAAATCACTTTAATTTTTTTGTGAATGAACTGCACTTGGTATGGTATTTCAAAAAAACATGTATGTTTCTTTGAGGACATTGAGATTAAGCAGCAGCCTGTAAATATTTGCTGAAATGAATGGGAGTGAGAATTTGCAACAACACTTATTTAAAGGCTGCTTACTCTTACGTTGTTCCAAATTCCAAATTTCATCTTAATGCATTTTGGGAGAATCCAAGAACTGCCAAGATGGCACTTTGAAAGAAGAGAATTTGGTCTCCTTAAGAATAAAACTGCTAGATCCTCCTTGAGATAATGAATTCTGTTCATTCAAAGATTGCCTGAAGGTGTGAGTTCACAGTCCATTGCTCTTCTGGGTGAATCAGGTTTAAGTAATTGGAAGCTTGTCAGTAGTGATGTTTTTTCATCTTTTCTGTATCTAAAATGGTAAAATGGTTCTTTTTCCCCAAATTTTCTAGGTTCAGATAGAGTTCGTTTATAACAGTAAATTGACTGTCTTTCCATGAATAACATCATATCTATGTTTCAACTTAGGATGTATTTAATGTCATCCCAACAGATATTGAGCTGTATGAATTATAATTTTCACCCTTTCTTCTTTTAATCATAATTATTCTGTTTCAGAAATTATACTGTTGTTAATTCCAAAATCATCGTGGTCACAATAAGGCCTGAACCCAAAACAACTGACTCGTTTCTGGAGATAGAGCTAGCTCATTTGGCTAATGTAAGTACTATCTACTTGGCATTCAGTTGCTTTCAGAATTACCCTTTTAAGAAGATCAACAATAATACCTTGAACCAATAGTGTCAGAACACGTTTTTTAAGCTTTTATAGTTGGAAATGTATTCATTTGTTATGATCACATATAAACAGGACACTATATTGTTCTATGTTTTTGTTTCTGATAAAGCACTCTTCAGTTTATCCAAGATAATAGTTAATAAATTATTTTTCTGTGCATACATCTTTATCGAACTCTATGCTAGACCTGGGGAATAAGAATGTAAACAAAAGCTTAGTTCACTGTGTGATAGGAAACACTGGCACATAAATTCATGGATTTGAGTTACATGCAGCAACAGAACTTATAAAATTAGCACAAAGGAGATCAGTTGACTTGGGAAGGTGGAGTGAGTCGGGCAGCAGGTTTCAACATTTAAGTCGACTTCAGCATTGGGGAAGGGGCTTTATAACTTCCTGAGTGCTCCACTGGTCTAAACTTCAACCTTCCATCATCCCAGAATGACAAGCACCTTTCCTTAAGTCCATTCAACTGCAACTGAAATGCTTTAAATCATGCTCGGTTCTATATTGAAATTAATTTTTTTATCATTTATACATTCACTTTAAATACTTAAATGATTAATGGGTAAGGACAAGGAAGGTAATTCTTATCAAGATCTCCTCATAATACTTTCATACCTCCTCTATTAAAGTTATCCAATCTTATCTTGTATGCATGTATATTTTTATTATTTCTTGAAATGTTTTTATCAAGTTGACTTTCATATTAAAAAAAGAAGCAAAAACTGATTAAGCCATTTCCCCAAGTTTATATAATTAGAGAATGACATAATAGAATTCATACTCACATCCTTTGGGCTACAAAACTTGTGTAATTTCTGCCATTGTGTAATTTCTGATTTCCTCAAGAAATTAGCCTTAGTTTCATAGAAAATGATAATCATCTTCCCCGTGAACTGCTTTTTGTTAAGCTGCCTCAGGCTTCCTAGACTGTTTAATGAAAACTGCAAATCTTCCCTTAATAACTTTCAAATATCACAATTAATATTTGAAAAATTAGGTCTTTTGCTACTTTTGCCAAAATGTGACCATACTGGTTGTTTCTAATCTCAAGAATGTTTTATTTCTTTAATATCTACTCCCTCATACCTTCCTATAGCTCTAATCTCATTATTCTCCTAAAAATTGGGAGACGCATTTGAACATTTGAACATGTGCTTTTGAATAAGGAGCTTATTTGTGTGTTCAAGGTTGTCTATGAAAATGTCTATCACTTTGCCTGTTTTTATTGTCATGAAATTTCTCTACAGTTACAAGAATTGGTGCAAAATAGTAAGAGATATTTAGTTTCCTATGAAAATTATAGAATTACAAAATTAAAGTAATACAGTGTCAGAACATAGGCCTTGTTCTTTATGCAGAAAAATTTTCTATAAGTGAATATTTGTAGGACTTTCCTAAATAAAGATGAAAACATTATTTAGAATTTGAAACCATGTTAGAGGAAAATTGTTTGAATTTTATATAACTTGAAAAATAGTAACCTCAAAAATAGTATTGATGCAATAGTTTCTACTTTAATTCAAGAAAACTATTTGTAAAGAATACATTTAAGCTTGGACTCAAACTTTTATCTTTTGATAATATATTTTGACAGCCAGTTTATAAAAGAGGTAAACCATGTACTAAACATTATTTTTCAAATATGGGAAACAAATGTACAATCAGCAGATTTTATTAAGCACCAACTAGACACTGGAGTGGAGTGAAAGTCAGCATATAAGAAGGAGGAGATAATGATCATAAGGCACTTCGGATGAATTCTGTCTTAATATTTTGAGTAAGTGAATTGATCAGCCACCAAAAGAATATTCTCTCCACTCTAAAAGACCCAGAGTTTTTTTAAAAAAATATATAGATAAATACCTTACAAAACGGAATGAGGAAACAAGAGGAAGAAAAAAAGTTTCTGCTGGAGAAAGAAAAAATGAAAGTGGTCTTACTTCAATTCCCCCTCACCTGCAGTGCTGCTCCACACCTGTGCTCAAAGGCCACCTGTGCTCAGAAGCCACTGCAACTCCAGCCACACAAGGAGCTTTGCTGGGATCTCCTGGATTTTAAATGCACGGCACCACCTATACAGCATAGACAGCTCTTTATGCTTTACCATTTTAATTTCTAATGATAATTTCATCTGCAATTATATTCTTAACCAAATTAGATTTTCAAAAACACTGTATTGTTCACTGAAGTAAGGAATATGGGACTGACTCTTTCAGACATCTTAATATTTATTACCAGTCTTAAAAAGATATTTTCTACATACTAATATTAGTTTGATTTCATTGAAGTGGTCACTAAAAAAGCCTACACTGAAAGATAGCAATCTTAGCTAAAACATGAGGATTGAAATTGATGGAAACAAGCTCAATTTTTATCTATATTCATTGCCTTTGTAATTGGATATGATGTGTCTCTCTAATAATAAATATGTCTACTTTCACCTATTTTCTTATAATAAAATTATTTTCCATACTTTTCTGAGCTTAGGAAAAAATAACAGCTTACAAACTACATCTGTTTCATAGGATTTTCTATGTGAAGAAAAGGAAAAGTGGGAATTAAAAGTTATATAGTGAGTCTAGGGGAAAGCCTGTTAACATTTTCTAAATGAAATATGTTTTTTTCTAAAAAGCTTTTTATCAAATAGATTTTATAGTATGTTAAATGTAATAAAGCCCTTGGGAAATGGTAGGAATAAGAAATATATAGAACCCTGCAGTTCCAAATTGCAGTTAGCAAAGCTAGTTGCAGTTTTAACCAGGTTTTAAGTCATTAATGAGTAAGACACTATTCTTACTTCAGATTCTCAGTCTTATGTCTTCATTGTCATGACCATATAGACTCTGGATTTCTGATGCTTCATGCTTAGTCATAGCAATCATTGGCTTTTAAGAAATATTACTTTTTCCAGGAAAAGAATTTTGCATTTCATATTACTGAAGGGTTTTTCAGAGTAACACTTAAAATTATCAATTGGTAGAATCTACAACACATATGGAAAGTTAATAATTTTTTGAACATAGTTATTGAGAACTAAGTATAATAGGAAAACTCTGTATGTACACACACACACACACACACACACACACACACACACACAGTGAGGATGCCCTGTGTCTGACAAGTCTGGACCTACTGTGTCTTTCCAGAATGGATAACATCCTCATATTTAAAGATGAGCTAAAATAATAGAAAATAAATGAATTTTAGTTATCTTCTGCTTTATCACCTTTGCAAGCCTGAAATGCATTATTTTTTTTCTAATAAGAGTTCTTCTGCATAGTTCCATTTTGAGTGGAAAGATGGAGTAGACTATACTGGCCTGTAGTCTAAACTTGCCCTTTTTTAAAAAATTCCCCTCTGTGAAGCAACTCTAATGGTCTAAGTAGGGTGTTACTCCTGTCTTTCAGGGTTGAGGAAAAACCCATCAGATTTATTTGTATTTCTCAAACTGATCATGTGCACAAAAAAAAAATCTCATGGGAATTTTGCACTTGTGAGTTTTGTTTTCTTTGTCTTATTTGCTTACATACTAACAGGATCAAACTAACCAATTAAGAAATTTGACTTTTGTATGTGAACTAAAATTAATCATGATCCAAAGCCTGTGTAAATCATGGAGGAAAACAGAGTGGAGAGTGTATTTCTTGCTACTATTAGAGAAGCATGAGAAATGATATGAAGAAATCCCAGCATTCATCAGGAAGTGTGTTCATGAACATCAAATTCTAAAAGCTTAAAGAATTAAAAATCATTTGGCAAAACTTTAAAAGGGAAGTCTATGCATCAATAATTTTTACAAAGGGGTATTATTAGCAGTCCTTTGTTTTTTAAATTACTTTTGTGCCCTAGCTTTTGTCCATTTGGTAGAGCTTTCTGGTTTTCCTACTTACTACTCTTGGTGATTTTTATGGGAGTCTTGAAATGCTAACTAGACAAGGAGATTGATGGCTCTGCTACAGATGAAATTGAGATGGAAATTATTTTCTAGCTACATTTTTTTGTGTTTTATCATAAATTCCTAAACTGAGTAAGCATCTCCTCACCTTTCAAATTTGGTTTATTTTTATTCATTTTACATAATTGATATTCTCCAAAAAGACTTTCAAATAATTGTGCAGTCATAGGAGTAGGTGTTGACAAATTTTTCCAGTAAACAGTCAGATAGTAAATATTTTAGGCATCAGAGCCTAATAATTTGTCACATGTCCTCAACTATCTCTTGCAAGTAAAAGCAGCCAGAGACAGTATATAAACATATAGAAGTGGCTCTATCCCAGTAAAATTTTCTTTACAAATATAAGTGGCAGGTCAAAGTTAGTTCACAGGCTATAGTTAATCAGCCTCTCTATGGTATGCAGAATAATAGCCCCTTACAGATGTCCACATACTAACAACTCTCAGAACATGTGAATATATTACATGTTCAAAAGGACTTTAGTATATTACATGTCAAAAGTGATGTTACATGTGTATTACATGTCAAAAGGAACTCCTGTGTGATGTAAGGGTAAGCACTTTGAGATGGAGAAATTATTCCAGATTATATATTTATGCCCAGTTTAAATAAACGAGCTATTAAAAGCATAGAATGTTGCCCAGCAGTGAACAAAAATGTGAAATGTAAGGATTCAGCCAGCCTCAGCTGTCTTGTCCAGACAAGGAAAAGGGCCACAAACCAGAAGATGCAGACATTCTTAAAAGCTGATAACAACCCCAGTTCGTCAACCAGGAAATGGGGAATGCAGTCCTTTAATCAGAAGGAACTGTAACCAAATTCATCTCCAGATTCTCAGAGAGAAATGAAGTTCTGCCAACACTTCAATTTCAACCTGGTGAAACCCTTAAGTAGAACTGAACTCTTAGACTTTTGACCTATGGAAACTGAGAAATTTAAAAAAAAGGGGGCGGCTGTACTGTGCTCCTATGATTGTGGTAATTTTTTTTTTAACAGCAGGAATAGAAAACTAAATACATCCTGAACTGGAGTAATACAAAAAAATTTTTAGAAATTGAAAGTATTATACAAATATACATTGATAGTATTGTTTTGAATCAGATGTACTATAATACTAATAATACATTATTCAATGAAAAGCAACTAGCAACTGGAAAGTATTTTGTCCTGAGTTTTATTAGTAGCACTTTATTAACTTGATCACAAGTTTGTAAAGTGATAGTGGACTATTAGGGGAAAATGGAGAACATCATGCAATAGCATTGCCTAGGCAGCCAAAAGAAGGGCTGTGCAGAAGGAGGTGCTGAATGTCCTGCAGAACCCTGATATCTGCACAACATATCTTCAGTCAGCATGTGGACTATAGGAGTGAAAATCACCCTTGCCTGCCTTAGTATCTGCTATAAACTCATATGATTATTACTAGGACACATTATTAAACTTGAATATAAAGGGAAAGACCTAACTGGTATGCTACGTGGAATCTAGGGATTTGGTGTTGATTTATTAAAGCTATGCGCTACTTCAAATCATAGGAAATACTCAGACAGTTTTTTTTAAAGGCGTATTTTTTTTTTTTTTTTTTTTTTTGCTGAAAGATGCACTAGACCCTGTGTAACCATTGTTAGAAATGATGCAAGCATATAGGGATAATCTTTCCTAAGACATCAATGTTGAAGCAATGATTCTTTTTGAAGGATACACATTTTTAAAAGCTCCTGATTATGGTTCTACATTTTACTGCTTCTAACATGACAAACAGTATTCTTTAGGTAATAATAAACAATCAGGCTAATGACAGGTCTCAGAAATTAGAGAAGCAAGCTGTTACCACATCCATAAAAATGGTGTCATCTGGTTAATGTGGTCTACTGAGTAACTGGATAGTAGAAGCTGAATTAACTATATGCTCTCTCCTCATGGTCCCATTAAATAGCCACCATCTTCCTAAGAAGAGTATTGTGACACGGGTATGACTCCTCCAGATAAAACAATATTCTGCATTTCTCTTTTCAATCATTTTTAGTTCATTGTCCTACAGCTAAATCAAGCTCTTTATTTTCCATAACCTTGGTTTAACTGGCTTGTAATGTGATGTTTCCTATAGAATCCTCACAAGTCCATTCAAATATTCTATGCTTCCAAAATAAGTAAGAATACATTATTACATCATCAATGAGGCCCATTTGACTTCAGATACAAGACAACTACCACCCCCCAAAATAAAAAATAATAATAATATATAGAAAGAGTAAGAGCTAGACTTAGTTCATTTTAAGATTCATTGAAAATATTAAACCATCAACCTGGGAATGTGGCTCTGTGGTAGAATGCTAGCCTTCTACTTGGGTTGGATTCCTGGCACCACAAAACAAACAAACAAAAGCTATGCCAAGGACCACTAGCATAAATAGTGGTCCTAACCTTGAGAATATGTTTGAAGAATATGCAACAATCACACTTTGAACGACATCATCCCGTTGAGTGATGTATAGTACTTTCAGGGACTTTGGGGCTATTTTTCTGTTAAAAGATATACTCCTGAAAGGGTTCCCTTTCTCTGATCAGCTTAGTAACATCTCATAGATTTGACTATAGAACAATTTACATTTACTAATGCCTTATTTGCCTAGCAGGAATTCCTAAGATTTTTTAAAAATGTGTCCTTTTTCAACTAATAGTAAAATTATAAACTGGATGTGAATTCATCTTTTGTAGGTCTGGTTAATTTGTGCAATTGCATATAATACAACAATTCAATTTTAGTGGGAATCAAAGTCAGAATAAGCTCAGCAAAATCTAGTTGGTTTGGGGTTTTTGTTTGTTAGGTTGGTTGGTTGGTTGGTTGGCTGGTTGGTTGGTTTTGATTTTGGTTTTAATGCTGGGAATTAAACTTAGGTTCTTGCACATGCTAAGCACATATTGTACTGGTCATTTTTTTGTGTGTGATGCCTTGTTGTCTAAAATTTAGAAAATTAAAGAGAGATGGTATAGTGTCAGGTAAACAGTCCCTCTCTCATCCATGCTCAAGAAATCAATGTACAATTCATTGGATTACGTGACAGAAAGAATCATCCTAGAACATCTGACTCAGAGCACTGGAAATGTTAAAATAGTTAAGATGAAATCATTGCCCTTCTTCGTGTCCTGAGCCACTTTATCTATTTGCTTACTTTGTCTCCACAGGCAAGAGATTATTTTTATTTCAAGAGGACAGAAAAAAGTTACAAAAAAGTTATGAACTTTCCAGATTAGTAATTTATTACAGTATTTGAGTATGATCAGTTTTAAAAGTTGAATAAAACAGAGTAAGCATGTTACTTCTTTTTTAATTTTACTTTTAATTGACAAACAAAAATTGTATTTATGGGGTACAAAGTGATGTATCGATATATGTTTATAATGTGCAATCATTAAATCAGTCTAATTAACACATCCATCACCTCACAAAGTATAATTAAGATAGGAGTGATAAGCTTTAATAATCTATCGCACAGAATGGTGACTAAAGTAAAATATTAAAGCATTGTATATTTTAAAATTGTTAGATGTATAGATTTTAAATGTCTCTGACATGTTATTTCTTTTTCTTTTTACATCTTGAGCAATGATTCTCCTAACTTGATGTAGATAAAAAATTATTAAAATGCACATTTCTATTTTTAACACACATCTCAAAATTCCTAGAACCAAGGAATCTAAGTTAAGTCAGCACCCTAGATGATTCTAGAGTAGGTCTAGGGAAAATGATTTGAACATTATGAAGAGAGCAAGTGTATGATTAAGATTAAAATAGCATGTGAATTTGAATTTATCCATATTTTAAAACACTGGGGAAAAACTTGAAGACACTTGGACCTTATTTACTTTTATTGTAATTTCTTTTTTTCTTTAGTATAAGCAACTTCACTCAGATCTCTGCTCAAATTATTAAGGCTTAATAGTGATTCTTTCCCAGTATGCATCTGCTTCCCTGGTCTGCTGCTGACTGGGTTGACTTTTTGTTATAGCACCTATTACCATCTAGCAGATTACATATTTGTCTGTTGTGTTTTTGTCACTCTCCTGCCCCTTCACCATAATGACATCTATGAGGCAGGAACTTGGTTTCCTTCCACCATGTATGAAAGTACCTTGAAGGATACCTGGAATGTACTAGGTATTAACTAAAAATTTTTTGCATACATAAATAAATAAATGGATGACCTTGTTTAAATCATCTTGCTAACTTTCTTCTACATTCTGTACATTGTGAGAGGTTTTTTGTTTGTTTGTTTGTTTGTTTTACTATAGTGAGGATAAAGTATTCCATGGGGGGGGGGGGCAGTGAGAAGAAAGTTTTGAAAGAATAAAAGAAATTTAATTATAAATATCATAGTAGAATATTTGAGAACTAGAGCTAAAAAGGATGTCCAAATCCCCTATTTTATATTAAGATAAGAAAAAAAAGGGAAAAGAATCACCCATAGAAAGTCATTGACCAAAGCCGGGGCTACATTCCTACTACTTAATAAATACAGTCCTTGATGTTGAAACAGAGAAAGTAATAGAAAACAACAAAGATGCTTAAAAGTGGTGCATAGAACAACCTGTGGTAACTGGATATTGTCATGGTGCATTTTCAAAATGATTATGAGGGTATGATTAAAATGTTTTAACTCAAGTTAAACTGTACTATTTTGAGTAGAGCCAAGAGAGGCGGATTGTTTGATTTGCCAAAAAACGTGTTTATCAAGAAGAGTATATCTTTCCCAAAAGTTTTCAAATACATGCAGTTTTAATACTTTCAAGTGTCAATTATATTGACAGCTTGATGAATTAATCTTCATTAGCCCATCTGTCTCATTTACCTGACAACTTCTGTTTTCTTAGTTTGACGTATTTCTTAAGTTGGCTTGTAGAGGTGAAGTTCACAGCTTGCTGGATTCCCTCTAGCTCCCGTCGGTCCATTTTGTTACTGCTCTCCATGGGGCTCACCATTTCCTATTCTTGTTTTCCTGTAAATTCCTTATAAAAGATATTGTAGAACAGTCCCTTTCAGAAAAGTATCTAAAATTTGTAACATATTTTCCAAGTAGTTTCTTAGAAGAACCATTTAGCCAGTATATATGTATTTTCATAAGGTTAGAGTTCATTCATTATTGGTTTTTGCTTTATATTTTCCATTTCCAATTCTTATGAAGTAATTGGTCTTCCAGGAACTAAGATTTCTCTAATTTTTTGTCCTGCCTATTTGTCTAAACTTCAAATGTTTAACTTATAGACCTCATCTCATCACAAGCCTGTGCATTGTGGTTATTCTAGGATAAATATCCACAGAGGAGTATCTGACTGTTTTGTGCATCCCAGTATGTATACCCCAAGATTGAATGGTGCATTTGGAATGCATAATAACTCTCAGGTGAATGGAGTTTTTGAATTTTCATAAGAACAGGAAGAGAGAGAAGCATGCAATGGGTTAAGAAGTAAGGGGTAAAGAAGGTGAAGGAAAAAAATGAATATTGACCAAGGTGTGGAATAAAAGAAGCATTTCTCATCTTTATGTTTTCATTTGAAATTTTTTAGGGGAGTCAAAAGGAAAAGATATCCAAATTTTTAGTTTATATTATATTTATTTTCTAATGTTACTAGATTTTTGTCGTAACATGTTGTGAATAATACTTATAAAATAATAAGCATATAAGCGGTATCCAGAATTGTTTTATGTAGAGATTTATCTTAAACTCACACTTAGATTAGCAAAATCAATGCATTAGATTCAGAGGTCTCTTATCTCAGGTTTCTCACCTACATTTGGTTTCTAAAGCCATGAAATGTGCACACCCACACCCTTCATCGTGGAATTCCAATGATATTGCTCTGGACCCTGTTGAATAAAAACCTTGATGGTTACAGCATAACATTATGATACAGTGTTTTAACTATGCTGAAAGTTTATCAAAAATTCACAAGCTATATAAAAAAATCCAGGTTAATCTAGATAATATCTCATAAAGTAGAAGAAGATACCAGTTTGAAGAACCATTCTCTCCTTCATCCCATGAACATAGGATCTGTGCTTTCTGGAAGAGCAGATAAGGACCCAAAGCATCCATGAAATACACTCAGACTAGCACAGGCTCATTGTCTTTTATGCAAGAAACTATCACTACTGATGTTTCTATTTCCCTTGTGTTGTAACATAATCATTTCACGTGAGTTATCTATCTCTATAGGCCTGTAACTTTTTTCAGGGAAGAGAATTTTTTTAACGTTCTAGGGGCATAGCATAGAAGTATGAGCATTTGACAGCCAAGAAATTTTGGATACATGGTCTTAGAAGAACCTGGAGAGTAGTTGTGGTACTACAATGTTGGAGTTAGTCAAAGGCATCAATTAAAATAGATAATGAGACTGAGATGTGTTTTATAAAACTTAGATTAATAAGCTTACTTTTTATTTCTAACAAATTTTTAGAATGGATCCAGGCAATATCACTTAGAAACACACAGCAAAGATACCACCTAGATTTTTAGAGAGATTGCTTTTATCAGACACACTCCAGTAACTATCTGTTTATATGCAAAGCTGAAACCTAAGGGTTGGATGGTAGCTTGGTGGCACCAGTGGAGCAAGTCTACCTGTAGAAGGGAGCCAGTGACCTTTTTGGAAACTGTTATTTTTAAATCGTGCTGGCTTGTTCATTACTTTTATCAACAGTTTGGTTGGATGAGGACACAGATAATCATGTTTGCTTTTAATCCTGTAATGTCACAAAGCTTGGAAGCAATTATGACTGTGTGGGATGCCAAAATCAGAATTTTAAAAGCTCCCAAAAGACTGCTATGTATGAGTAATGCCTGCTAAGCTCAGGAAGCAAATACCAAATATCTTATGTGATCCTAGTTTGCATTGTTGGGAATATGGCATCTAAATTGGATAGGCAGTAGCACTGCTCTTCTCTGCATGGGTGGGCACAGAGGATGATTACCCTAAGTGAACTCTAAAAGTGTATGCTCCAGGAAATTAAGGGCATGGAAGATAAAAGAATTTGAACCACAGAATATGTTTAATGGATAACAGAAGACTCTTCAGGGGTATGATAGAATTTGTACAAATCTGAGATTTTGCTTAAAGAAAAAATTAAGTTATTTTCAAGGTGGGGCAAAATAAAATCCAATCAATGTAAGCAAGTAGAAAGGAAAAAACACTTTTCCAAAAATCAGTTTTCATCAATACACAACCCTAGACAAGTGTGGAGAACTCACTGTGTCATCCTGAAAGTGATGGTGGCTACTCAATATAAAATTATTCAACAGAATAAAAATCTAGCACTTTTTTTTCCTTAAAAATTCATTAAACACTATCTGATACAAATATTATCCCTTGATTAAGAGGATAATGAATGTCAACCAACTCTCTGGAAATGGAAAATTAATGCAATCTTAGAAGAAGCAACTAGAGGCTGAAAGGGAGGTGATGCTGATGAGTGCACACAGGTATAGTACAGGATGCATTCTTTAGCCTTCAGGGAAATGCAAATCAAAAACACACTGGGGCAGGGGCAGTTGTGGCTCAGAGCACTTGCCTAGCATGTGTGAGGCACTGGGTTCTATTCTCAGTGCCACATATAAATAAATAAATAAATATCCACCAACATCTAAAATAAATTAAGAAAACACACTGAGATTTCATCTTACTGCAGTCAAAATTGGTATCATCAAGAATAGAAGCACAATAAATGCTAATGAGGATTCATGGATAAAGAAAGCTTATACAATATTGATGAGATTGTAAATTAGTGAAGCTACTGTGGCCATCAGTATGGCAGTTCCTAAAAAACTTAAAAAATATAACTAACATATGACCCAACTATACCACTCCTCAGTATAGCCCTAAAGGAATTAAAGTCAGCATACCATAGAGATACCTGCATTCCCATGTTTATAATAGCACAACTCACAATAGCCAAGTTATAGAATCAGCTCAGATGTCCACCAAAAGATAAAATAGGAAAAGAAAATGTGGAATATAAACATGATGGAATATTATTCAGCTACAAAAAATGAACAATATTATGTCATTTTCAGGAAAATGTATGGAACTAGAGATCATCATGTTAAGCAAAATAAGCCGGACTCAGAAATTCTGACAAATATCACACATTTTCTCTCATATGTGGAATATAGAAAATAAAAGATGATATGAAAGTAGAAAGGAAAGTATCATAGAAGAGAAAGGAAACATGGGGAGGGGAAAAGTAGGGTAAAGGAATGTAATGTGGGGTGAATATAACCAAAAATGTTATGTACCTATATTAATATGTCACAATGAAACCATTATTCCATATAATCAATATGCACTAATAAAAAATAAACTAAAAAAAGGGGGATGTTTTCCTTTGATGTAAATATTATCAATACTTTGGTCTTCCTAAAGAAAATAACCCAGAAATTAATATTTTAGAGAAATAAATATGGAGTTAGAAGCATCAAAATATGGTAGCTTCACTTTCAATTTTTAACAGAACTAAATACAGGTTATATTTGAAACAAATGTGTTATTTTCTTAGAATTTCACAAAGTGAGTCACCAAATCTGTGAGAAAGGAAATGCAAATTTCTCATGAAAAAAAAATTGATGTGGAATCTTCAAAGTATCTTACCACAAGATAAGAAATTCACCATTCTATTTGAATTTCAGCTAATCATTTCAAATAATAATATCAAATAATACTTTAATTTTTCATGTGTATACTCACAATATATTTATTACTTCTCTGCTTATTTTTAGGGTACTTTGAATCCCTATTGTGTGTTATGGGATGACTCAAAAACGTAAGTGACAGATGTTTTCTTACATTATTTTGAACTAAATATTCAAAGCACATTAAATTATTTCAGCTGCCTGCTAGTTAACAGGAATGTGATAAGTCAGTAGGATGTGAGTTATACACAGAAAGAAAACATTCTCCTCTTTGAATCTGTAAGACAGCGTGATGAATGTGTGATGATGCCATTGGGTTACTTCTTAAGAAAGGATTGCATTACCTAATGAGTAAAGCACATTGCAATGTAAATTCATTGAGGGCTTTTTTAAAAGCTCTGAGATTTTAGAATTATAGAAGCTCAAATGCTATTTCAATATCTTGTCCTAGTAATTCAGCTTACCACTGCAGAATAAAACAGCAATCTCTATGGTCATTTAGCTCAAACATTACTTGCATGACCTTGTGTCTATTATCAGAATAAAGCAATATTTATATGGTCCTTCCAAACTGCATTCTTATAAAAGCAATGAATGATATCATCTGATTTTTATTCATACGTTTTACAAATTCATGAAGACAAAAGAAAATAATTGTACTAAATAGAATGAGTACTTCTTTCATGATTTTTTAATTGTCAGTACAAGTAATTGCAATGTATCTGGTCAAACTCATATTTATCTCATTGATAATTCTAAGAGATTTTAATGTCTCAAAAAGCAGGAAAAAAAAACATAGTTAAGTCTAAGACTTCAATACCATATATGTTTACTGTGGCTTCCAAATTCTTTTGGCCTTTTTTGGGGGGAAGGTTTTGTTTATTTTGTTTTATTTTCTTTGCTTTTGCATGAAGAGGAGACAAGTATGAGTCAATCCCTAAGGTAAACACTACCATGTGTTTTATGTCAGAGCACCATGTTGTTGAGCTCTGTGTTTTCTAAGAATTTTCTCTGGAGTTCTTCCCCTGAGATTTGCTCTACATCTGAGGTTTTATGAAGTCACTTTCCCTCCCAGAGTCTAGATGAGGAACATGCTTAGAATTTCTAGGAAAAGGGCAAACCCCCTGATACTCTTCTCAGTCCTATCATACTGATATAATTTAAACTACAATTATCTTCATGGGGATGACAAATCAATAATGTTAAGCAGTTTTTTACTATAGGTTCTGATGTCTTATGGATCCTCTTCTTCAGGAACCTAGTACCATAAAGAGATGCCCAACTTGTTCTGGTAGTAATATGAGCTGGTTGCCCTTACTGATGCCATGATTATCTTCTTTTTAGAAATCTCATAGAGAAATTTATGGTAGAAAAATGCTCCCAGGCTTTGCCATTTCTACCATTAGCTAGAGAAGACTGGTGTGTATTTTAAGATGCTTCTTGATGTGTTGTATAGCTGAGGGAAAAGTGAAATGCTACAAAAATCTAATTGAATATTTTCTGCTCAAGGAAAAACTCCTTATTATAGCTATTTTAATATCCATGAATAATAACTAACTTTGACTTAGTTTTGGTATCTTTTAGTAGGAAGAATGTGGTTGTATATTGATACAAACAGGGGAATGTGTTAATTATTCCCAAAGTCCTTTAGGACTGTTCAAATGACACTATAAGAAGACCCAGTTGCCTGCTTTGCACCTTCTGTTAGTTTCCTTTCACAGACAGTGTAATGTGCTAAATTTAATTTAAAAACTATTGGTGTTTGAGGTCAGTGTTATTCTTCAGAATCAAGCACACTCATTTCCCCTCACCATGGTCTTATCCCTCTCAAAGAGCATGTGTAGTTTTACAAAACTCAACTTTCCACTTGTCCTTGAAGAAAACTCACCTGAAAGAAGAGATGTATTTAGCTGTGTTTCAAAGCAGATAATTTCAAGAGATCAATGTAGTTAGTGTTTCCTTGATGTATCTGAAAACAATCAAAAAGCTCTCCTTTGTGACAGAACTTCTGTCCCATCTTGCTTTTTATCAGATTGTCTCATCATTCAAATTATTTTTCTGGGTGAGTTTTTCAACAGTGAAGGTTAAGGCAACTTTATTTTTTCTTTCACATTTGTTTTTCTGTTCCGATCATGTTTGGTATTAAACAGTATTGTAGATCCTTCAAATATAGTTAATAGTGGAGACATAATACTACTTTTTGAAAAATACAGACAAGAGTTGATTTAAATGATATCTTAAAGATCTCAATAATAAAGTTGAGATTCGAAATTGTGCTTTTATTTTAGTTTATTAAGTTTCCATCCTGTTTAATTTTTTAAATTAATTTTTAATAACAAAAGCAATTCATTCAAATATTTTACTTATAAAAGTTTAAAACCCACTGTTAAGGTAAAAAGATTAATTAATCATCACCACCTTGGATCTCTACACCCACCCATATCCCCAAAGTCACTCTTTCTTACATTTTATCATGAATAATTTCTGGCATACATTAACACACTGAAATATATATGCAGTTATAGATATCAACCAAATTTTTACATACATGTTATGTTACTTATAATATGCCTTAATTTTAAATTCAATATATGTTTTGGAAATTTTTATATTATATTTGCCTTTCCTTATTCCTGCTTCATCACATAGACATATCATAATTGATCTAGTATTTCCTAAACCAAGAGCTATTGAAGTGGTTTCTAATTAATTTTCTTCTGTAAACTGTGCTTCTGTGTTTCTCCTTGTACATTTCTCCTAAAGGATGTCTCTGGCCACTTAATCCATAGTTTTACTCTCTTGTTCTCTTCATATCACCCTGTTTTATTTTTCTTACAGCAGGTCTCCCTACTTTCTTATTTGTTTAGTTTCTGACTGTCTCTGCCACTAGA
Organism: Ictidomys tridecemlineatus; assembly: GCF_052094955.1. Lineage (NCBI taxonomy): Eukaryota > Metazoa > Chordata > Mammalia > Rodentia > Sciuridae > Ictidomys > Ictidomys tridecemlineatus. Next base: position 88,317,445 of record NC_135484.1, on the reverse strand, counting down.
AAATAAGCACCATAAGAGATATGCTTTAAGCTGGGAGTAGTGGCACACACCTGTAATCTTAGTGACTTGAGAGGCTGAAGCAGAGGATCATGAGTTCAACGCCAGCCTCAGCAACTTAGAAAGGCCATAAGCAACTTAGCAAGACTTCATCTCAAAATAAAATATAAAAACAGGGCTAGGGATGTGGCTCAGTGGTTAAGCACCCCTGGGTTCAATCCCTGGTATAAAAAAAAAAAAAAAAGAAGAAGAAGAAGAAAGAGAAATGTTTTATGTTTCTTATCCACCATTGCACTTTTAATGCCTTTTAGAGTAGGATATTATACACATCACATCTAACAAATACTTGTTAGCTAATTTTATGTACAAATTAAGGTTTACCAATTTCTCAAGTATTCGTCTTATTGAAGAATTAATACTCCCATTTCTGTTTTGTTTTATCAGTTGATAAATATTTCTAGCAATTATTACTCTAATATTTGAAGGGAGGATGCTACAACTTGTTACAGTACTGTTCCATTACAAACAAATATTTTTTTCTAACTGTAATCTTTTGCCACAATAATATCAAACAAAGGCATTTTATTTGAGTATCATAAAGCACAAGAATTTTAGACAATTTAAAAACATATTTTGATTTGCTTTGGCTCACTAATTAACAGAACGACAAAAATACTTCATCACATGTGACCCATGAAACAAGTTGATAATAATTTCTTGTTTCAAAAATAGTCTTATTTTAGTAGGAGGAATATTTCTTTTTAAAATTTATTTATTTATTCTAATTTGTTATATATAACAGCAGAATGCACTATAATTCATAATACACATATACAGCACAATTTTTCAGCTCTCTGGTTGTGCATGAAGTAGAGTCACACCATTCATATCTTCATACATATACTTAGGGTAATGATGTCTATCTCATTCCACCATATTTCCTACCCCACTGCCCTCTCCCTTCTTCCCTGCCCTTTGCCCTACCTAAAGTCCCTCCATTCCTCCCATGCTCCCCCTGTATCCTCATTATGGATCAGCATCCTCATGTCAGAGAAAACATTTGGCATTTGTTTTGGGGGAATTGGCTTACTTCACTTAGAATTATATTTTTCAACTCCATCCATTTACCTGCAAATGCCATAATTGTATTCTCTTTCAAAGTTGAGTAATAGTCCGTTGTGTATATATAATCACAGTTTCTTTATCCATTCATCTACTGAAGGGCATCTGGGTTGGTTCCACAAGTCAGCTATTGTAAATAATGCTGCTATGTGAATCACATTGATGTGGCTGCGTCACTGTACTATGCTGTTTTTAAGTCCTTTGGCTATAAACTGAGGAGTGGGATAGCTGGGCTAAATGGTAGTTCCATTCCAAGTTTTCCAAGCCTTTTAAATTTTTTTTTTCTAAAATGGGTTACAGAGTTATTGCTTGACTGATTTATAATCTGAATGTTTTTTGAGTTGATCTGAATTTGGATTTAGAGTATTGGATTATATGTCATGATTGCATTCCATGAAAAACCTATAATCCTTTCTTTAAATTATCCTGTAGTTTTTCTCTATGGAACCTCAATGTCATATATTTGATACTCTCAGGTCTGTGAAGGATCACATTTTTTTTTTCAAAAAATGTTTTAGAGTTTTAATTGCTGGTGTTTTCATTGTGGTCATTGCTTAACTATTACAACACAGTTTTATCAATCTATTTGTTATTTGTCTACCAGAAGCTTTTAGGAACTGAACTTTCCTATTTTTCTACATTTCAAATTGATTTATTGCTGTTAAGAGTAATGATATTCATATCTCGACCAATGCTAACATTGGCTTATTTTATCTCAAAAGTTAAATCACTAGATTGAAGTGAAACCTCTCCTTTCCTTCTGTTATCCTGATTTCTCCATACCCAGAACATCTTCCTCTACTTTTATCATTCACATTGGAAGACTGTATTTTATTTACCTCAAAATATAATACCTGGTAAATATAAAGCTAACACCCCACCCTCATCCCATCATCCTAGGAATATTGCTGTTTTCTTTGCTTTCTGGCTGATTGACATGCCTATGCATTAGATACACACACACACACACACACACACACACACACACACACACACACGGAGAGATCTATTACCTCTTAGAAATTCTAAGCCATTATACCCAACTTCTCTATTAGATAGCCAACCTCTATCCTACAGGGAATAACCAAGTAAAGCATTTCTTTCATAAGACTGTTGAAACTAGGGGAAAGCAAATATGGATGGAAAGTAAAAAGCATAAGAAAGTGGTTTTGTTGGCCACATTATACAATAGTTAATAAAGAAAATAGACTTATAACAACCAACCACCTAAAACAATAATGTAATGGTCTTATTGATTGAGAGGGTGGGTATGAAAGACTCTATAGAGTTGCAGTTACCTATGGAGCCATTTTTGGTTTTTGTTTTGCATGGGTTTTTTGGGAGGGGAGACGGGGGGATGAAGAAAGTCTATAGTCAAAATATTCAGCATATTTATATCATTATTCCATTAAGTCACTATTTCTAGAATTTCCTGGTGATTCAATTAGTCAAAGACAGAATTTTAAAGCTATTTAACTTCAAGGAGGTTTATTATTTTTCCTGCACATATTGGTCTGCTAAAATATGTAAAAGTATAATTTAGGACATCATGATAGTTCACACTTTGGAAGTAAATCATATTTAAGGTATTCAGTTTCCAAATGAACTCATTGTGTAATTTCATCCAATATATGCCCTAGGTATCAACATGTTCAAATTTACTGGACAGTTCTTAAGACCATGTTGGCTTCTCTGTAGTTGGAATAGTAAGAAAAATACTATTTTAGCTGGGCATGGTGGTATCTGCCAGTAATCCCAGCTGCTCTACAGGCTGAGACAGGAGGACTTTGAGTTCAAAGCCAACCTCAGCAAAAGCAAGGCATTAAGCAACTTAGTGAGACCCTATATCTAAATAAAATTCAAAATAGGACTGGGGATGTGGCTCTGTGGTTGAGTGCCTCTAAATTTAATCCCTAATATTCCCCCAAAATAATAACAATGCCCAATATTAGAAGATTTATTGGTTACTATTGATGTTTGCTATTGATAACACTTTTGTTTTTGCAAAACAACCATTTTTTTCAGAAAATGCTGTAAAAAACAAAAATCTTAATTTTCCTTAAATATAACAGTAAAATGAAAGATTCCTTGGTAGAAAACTGAATAAAGTTTTATTTACTTTTTCCTTTTCTGCCATAGTATACTATGCCTTAGTTTTTGAAGTTTCATGATATTCATTATTGCATGTTTTCTCATGAAGATATTATAATCCAAAATGACCTTTTTTTTCTTTGTATCCCTTAAGATATTTCATAAAATTTTAAAATGTTTTATGTTACATTGCAAATTTTGTGACATTGAATGTTAAGTGCCCAGTCTCCTAAAGGAGCATTTCTAAATTTGTTAGTGTACAAATAACCACTTTTAAATGATAAAGTTTTCCTAAGTGCTTGTAATATTATTTACAACCCATTATGTCCATTAGGGCAAGCTATAAAATTCAAGAAACACTGCATAATTCCGTCGACATGAATATGGAGGGCAAACATTGGGAGTAAAATGGTGACATGTGCTCTTTATTGTAACCCTTGCCTCAACCCCCTAATGTAGGGATTGGCAAACTATAGCCTGAGGCACAAGTTCAGACTACTGGCTGTTTTGTAAATAAAGTTCTATCAGACATAGTCATTCCTGGTTATGTGTTGTCTGTGTCTACTTTTGTGCAAGAACTGCAGAAGTGACTCACAACAGAAATGACAATACTCACAAATCCTAAAATATTTACTATCAAGTCTTTTATAGAAAAAATAATTGTCAACCCCTGGCCAAACAGTGCTTTCCAGCAGTTTTCCAGTCTTGGCACAAAGAAAATATTGATTAGCTATCACATTGGGGTAAATGAAGGAAGATGTTTGCAATCAGGGTCAGGATAGGGTGGAGAAAATTGATCCATTCGTTCTGAAAAAAATCTCAACCACCATTTTTTTTTTTTTCCAAATATAGCTTCATCCATAATCTGTCTCCTCTTCATCTGGAGCTCTGACAAAGAACTTTTTCCTGTATTCCTTCATCTCAAAAACTCTCTTCCATATTTTTTCTTTTGCTGCTATGGTTTGGAAATGGTTTGAGTATGTCCTGCAAAGATTCATGTGTTGAAATTTAATCCCCATTGTAAAGTATTAAGAGGATAGAAACCAATCTCACTATGGTGATTAAAAGTAGAAACTTTGGGATGTAATTAGGATTAAATAAGGTCATCAGGGTTGAGCCCCCATGATTGAATGCTCTTAGCTTTTTAAGAAGAAAGCAGTCAAACAGAGGACAGAAAAACAAACACACACTTACACTGTCTCTTGTCTTATGATGCCCTGTGCCACCTTAGGGACTCTGTTAGCCATAAGACCATTACCAGATTTAGTTTCTTAACCCTGTACCTCCAGAACTGTGAGCCACAATAAATTTAATTTATTTATAAAGTAACCCAGGCTCAGATGGTTTGTTATAGTAATGCATAAGAAACTAATAGACCCCCTCAAATATGCATTTCAGTGTATCATCCAGTTCACTAATTCTCTCATCAGTGTTGTCAAATCTGTTATTCGATTATGCATAGTTTTAAATTTGTAGCTGTCATTTTTTTCATTTGTAAAATTTGCATTTGATATAATTTTTATCTGCTCCATTATTTTTCAGGGTGTTCTAGTCCATGAAGGTATTTTTAAGTTTTTGTTTTATTTCTTCTATCTAGTAAATACAACTGTTTTATAATCTGTGACTGATAATTCTTACAGTTGAACTATTCATGGGTTCATCTCTACTCTCTTTTGTTTCCTCTAATCCTTACTCAGATTACTTTATTTCCTAGTGTGCTAGGTTATGTCATATTAAAAACCCCTAAAAATTATTGGAAAGACTATTTTGAAGTCAAGAATAAGAGTACATTTATCCGAAGATAATTTGCATTTTTCTCTACTTAATGCTCGGTAATATTTTTGTAACTGAGGATCACTTAAATTGAATTGAGTCCAGAGGCTCCTTGGACCACTTGGGTGTTGTGAACACAGACTGCAAATTCACATGAGGGATGGATAATTTTAATTTTTTCCCCAAATATATTTCAGAACTTCTAATAGTATTTAAATGAGAAGATTAATATAAAAATATCTTATTGCTGGAAATAGGAAATCTAAATCAGTATCTCCTCTCACATATAATTCTTAAATGATAGACAAATGTCCCACAGCATGCATATAAGGAAATGCAACCCTAAAGAGCTCTAAGTGTACACCTCCCACAAAACTTATATCTTCTTCCTTATGGTACAATTTTATATTTTCCTATAAACTTCAGTATTTGAAGAGTGTAAGTGTGTCACATTCATGTTTGTAAATTCTACTGAAGAATTCAAAATACTATTCTATAGATTCATTAATTAATCTTACAAGTCTTTCTTGAAAATTTATGATTTGTTTTGCTGTTCAAGGGCTTGACATATGTATCAGAGAACAGAAAAAAAAAAACCACCTGCCTTATTAGTTTTATATGGGGGAAGGGTTTTGGGAAGCAATGACAACATAAGATATATGAATACCTAGTGTATTAAAAGATAAAATTTTTATGAGTGGATGAATCAAGATAAGAAGAATAAGGGATGCCACTTATATCAATTGATTTATTTTCATTCCTTAGATTGACTTATTCCAAGATGCCATCATTCATTTATAAAATTAATGTCCATCTAGCAGTTCTGCAAATGGGCAGGGTATCACTTCAGGAACCCATCTGGCTTTCATGAGTCCACTGAGAGCTACATTTTATTTTAGAGTTCTCTTGTGTTCCATTACCTTCCCTCAAGTGGCCTTCTATCTTCTGTCTGCAGTCTGAATGTCTTTACCCCAACCCTACAGTGGTCATTATCCCAACTGTTTAGTTACATTATATAATGCCTGAGAGGTGTAGACATAAATTATGAAATGAAAGGTACATATTTTATGAAGTCAAAACAGTCAAGAATTCAAATATACTTATTTGTATGAAAGGATTTTTTAAAATCAGGAATCCATGTGTGTTAGTTAAAACTAAACAAAATAGTAAAGGAGATGTGTCTACTCTTTAATACCAGTTTTCAAGCAGGTTACTAAAATTCATGAACAAAAACTCTTTGTCTTATTCATAGTTATTTCTAAATTCAAAAATATAACCAATGACATCTAGGTAATATTTTTCTATGGTCAATTATTTACCATATGAATAATGATCTGGAAAAGCCACAGTATTTTAAATGAATAATATTGTTCAATATTCCTTTCTATTGTTTAGTGAAAATTGTATAGGAAATCCGGGTTCCCAATTTGCCAGTTAAGTTTGCCTATGCATTTGAGGTTATGTAACTGAAAATTAGTTAAATTTTTTAATCAATATTATGCACAACTATAACTACAATAGCTAGAATACGTCTAATTCCATTAAGTTCTATATTACTTTAAAAATCAAAGAGATAATAACATTGCCTATTACATAGGTGGCTGTGAGGGTCACCTGGAAAAAAGTCTTCTAACAACGTTGGCCCACTAACTAAAATATGTCAGGTGCTCAATAAAGGTCTAGGGTATGCTCAAGTTGTCCGGTTCATTGGCTGGTTAGTGGGATGATCTAACAAAGAGAATAGCTGTTCATATTATTTGAACAATGGGTTTCATGTTTCTGAAAAAGTTATTTTTTTGAAGCTGCCATATATTTTTGGAAGAATTTCAAGAATAGGAAGGGGAAAACCATAACCTAGGGAACGTAAAGATAAGAAATGCAGCCAGGTGCCACAAAAACTCTCATCAGAGTCTGCACTGTGTGAAACAGATTTTGTGCATATCGCCCCAAATACCTGCTTACTTCCTCTTATCCTCAGAAAGTCACTGAGGTCAGTTCCAAAGTATTTACTTAAACAAAATGTTTTAGAAATCAATAATAGCAAAACTGGGAACTCCTCCAATATTTCTCACCAATTTATACTGCTCTTAGGGTCCCTTGGGATGATTCCAAAAGGCTCTTTTGACAAGATTTTTTAAATTATATTGTTAAAAATTAATGGAGGTAGTATTAATAGGAGCAACCTAAAGATGACTGGTAAAGGATAGGCCCCTGGTGAACCTTTCTTAATTTACTAATGTCTGTGATTCTATTTCAAAAAGACACAGGCTTTAATGTGCTGATAATTCATGTTAGATAATTTTAGAACTGTATGTTTTTAATCTTTGAATGACTCAAGCTAAAATTTCCCCTACTTATATATTTTATAAACAACAGACTGGACATTTTCCTTAATATTTAATTTGCTATTTTCCTTTTTTAATTTAAGCCTCAGAATTGCCTACCTGTACTATACTTAATAACTATTTTACAAGTTTCATATAACAAAAACACTCAGTAATTAATACTACCTAATATTTCTCCTTAGACATTCTTAACCAACTGTGGTTCATTTTCTGTTACTATAATGAAACACTTGAGTCTAGGAACTTATAAAGAAAGGAGGTTTATTTAGCTCAAAGTTTTGGTGTCTGAATATCTAAATAACATAGAGTTGATGATACCGCCCGCCAGTTAATAATGAGTTCTGCTTCCTCGCATGTTCAAGTTTGAACATTAGAGAAGCACACCAAGGCAAGCATTATTAAAGCAGGGTTTACTTAAAAGGGGGTAACATAGACTTCTCCCATGAGGGAGAAGGGGCCCATAGCTGGTATCCTGGTATCCCCAGAAGCGAGGTGTTCTGCCCTTTTTAAATATCCTAGGCTTCCTTTGCTCTCCTGCCTCTTCCCCTTATCTTTCTCCTTCCTCCTTACATGACTAGTCCCAGGAATACTCTGTGGGATGGCCAAAAGGTAGGAAACAGGTGGGCTGAAGAGGAAAGGGCAGGATGGAGCAGCCCTGGCCACATTAATTAACAACTTTATAGCTCCCTGTAGGGAGGGGCAATTCCTGGGACAGGTTACCTTAGCAACAGGTTGGAGCAGGGGCAGGTTCTTGATAAGGGTGGAGGAAGGGCTCTGAAGGAATTAACATTTCAATCCCTCAGGGGACAGTCTCCAATTTCCCTGGACTCACTCAAAACTGGCCTGACTCAATCTGACCTGACTCGATTTATCCATCTATACTGGCTGCCTGTCTAATTCTGGTTTCATTGGTTCTGGCAAGTGCTTCATAGCAAATGGCCTTACATGTAATGTAGGGGAAAAGAAGAAACCATATGGTAAGAGACAAAGCCAAAGAAAACTGAGGTCCCATAAGGAAATCTACATTTGTCCCTTCCGTGGGCAGACTTCCAATGACCTAATGACCTTCCACTAGGCCACACTTTTTAAAGATCTAATACATGTTAACATCACCACTCTGGGGTAAAAGCTTCCCACACATGAACCTTGGAGAAAACGTTAAAATCATATCCACAGCATAGCACTACTTAATCCATTATATATTTGTAAATAGGTCCTAAAATCACTACTAAAATTCTTCTCTAAATTGTTCAAAATATAGAGTTGAACGAACATTAGTAAATAAGAGGTCAACACAAAGAAAATTATTTAGTGTTTAGTGAAAAATACATCGGTTCTACGTTCAACTTTGGAGGCCATTGAGGAGAAGCAATATGATAACAATGCACATGCTGATAATGATTTTGGTTGAAAATTAAAGTCTTCTGTTTAATCATTTTCATTTGTTTGAAAAAACAGACATAAGTAATTATACCTGATGGTTATAAATCAGTAACAATATTTTGAAGATTATATTTGGAATCAAACTGACTTCTTATTGCAAATGACATTTTGCAAAATTTGAAAATAAAAGAAGGCATTAAAATATATGCAGTCATGGTCTAAATAGGAAAGTAATTTGGAAATCTACACTTAAAAATATATTAATATCCCCAATATAATAGTGAAAAACTATATTGCCAATGCACAACATATAAAAGGCTGTGCATCCACTGCTTTTACAAACAGCTGGTGGTGTTGTGAAACTACTTTGGGATGCAATTAGTAGAATTGTATTTTTGACAAGAACTGGGCAAATTCCTTTTCTCTGAATTTTCACCAAAATCAACACTATCCTAAGATGGTATACTTGATAGGCTAACTCAAAGTGGATGGTACTATTTCCTGTCACTTGCAGATTGTAGTTATGATCTTTTAAAGTGAGGTTGTGTTTACTAGGTTTTATGAAACTGTACTTGAGATTATAGCTAAGGACTTGAAATTGGCTATAGAGTTATTTGGTTGTTATTGTTGCTTGGTTGGTTGTTCATTCAATTTTCTTGGAGAGTGAGAAGAGAGGAGGAAAAAAGACTCATTAAAAAAAGTTTTTTACACATGTGCATTTTTATCTATTTCAACTATCACAGTGGCAATAGCCCAGAAAGTGCTAAATGTAGATACCTGTGTACTTGAAATATACATTCAATTAAGCTGACTCTGAAATTTAATTAGTCGACAAGATTAAAAAAAAAATGTAGTCTAGTCTGCAAAGGATTCCTTTGCACACAGCTTAAGCTATGTTATTAGACACATAATTGAAACTATATAATATGTAGTCTCAGAATTCAGTGCAGTAAAATACTACTTAATCAAAGATTACAACTAGTCAGCTTCCCACCTGGAAGCCCAAACATGTTGAATCCTATACTGTATGTAACTTGAGTCTAAACTACAACTGGATTTCCAAAAAGGACCATCCATATCCACTACCTACAAAGGGAATTTTATGTATTTTCTTTCATTTATGTTAACTTCAAGTCTCCTGACAAGAGAGGTGAAACTTAGAGAGTTTAACATTATTGTTCTAAAGTCATTACTGTCCATCTCATGTAATCTAGAAATGTGTGGAAAACAGAAAAATAACTGGTTATCCAGGTGTGAATTCTAAACCGATTTGGTACTATGGTCTGAATGTTTGTGTACCCCTAAACTGATTTGGTACTATGATTTGAATGTTTGTGGGGCATCCGGGTATTGATTGGGTCAAGGTATTAGTGTTCTCATAAGAAAAGTGCCAAGAGGGCTTTCTTGCCTCTTCTACCACGTAAGGACACATAGAAAGGAACTCTCACCAGTCCCTGAATCTGCTGGCAGCTTGATTTTGAACTTTCCAACCTCCAGAATGATAAGCAATAAATTTCTATTGTTCATAAATTACCCAGAGTAAGGCATCTTGTGAGAGCAGCCCAAATGAGCTAAGGCAGTTGGAAAGTCAGAAGAAATTCTTTATGCAAAAGTTATAAGTAGACGAAAATGGAAAATAGTCCATAGAGAGCTAGCCAGTACTACAGCTAACCGAAACATAATACCTTTGTTTGAAAAGATCTCAGGCTACTCATGCACCTGTGTTACAGATGAGCAACTATCCTTTTAATAATCATTTTAATTAAAAGAAAATTTATGCCTCAGCTCAATGTAATTTCTATGTTGCTAAGAGCTTTCAGCCTGACCTAAGTACAAATCACAAGCCGTGGCAATGTATGTATGCTTTCTTTCAAAAGCTAAGCACGAAAAAAATTCACCTTCTATAGATTCAGGCACACAAAACCTAGTAGATGGTCTTGAGTGATATTGGCTCTCCCAGGGAAGCCTCTTCTCATCTTTGGATCCCTTACTATGTGACCCCATTTTATTTTTTCTGACACCTACACATAATACTTAGAGCAGATTATGTATTTTATAAATACTTGCTAAATTAAAATTTAATGAATTGTTCAATTTTATAACAAATTTGCACAGTGACTTCCTTGTCTATATGAACATACTTGTTACACTAAAAAAGTGGTAAGTTTTGTGGATAGATAAAAAAAAAAGAATACAGTACTATTTCAAAGTTGATAGCTCATCTAGTTCAATATATGTGTGTGGTATAGCCATCTTATGTTTTCCTGAAAGTTGAAATGTTCATGTTCTACCTTTTCTTTCCTTTCAAAAGCGAAATAAGTTCTTTTTGCCACAGAAAATACAGTGATTCAGTGTTCATGGGAGGAATTCATAATTCAGGCTCTTATTTTCACACTGCCTTTCAACAACACCTACGCCACCCAGAATAATAATGTGCTAAACTGCAGAGCCGCAAAGCATTTCAATAAAAGAAAGAAATTATTTTCATAATTACTGATAAGTTCTTAATTTGTTCTGCTAAATGGTAAATCAACCACAATTGGTGAAAGAAACTATTCTTATGCAAAGAGATTGCAGGTTTATAAAAGGAGGCTTATGTTTGTCTTGAAATACTAGGGAGTGATAATTTAATTTTTAAGAAGACAAAGGGTTAATTAGTGGAAGTTCTTTGAAGCTCTAAAGAGAAGTATCATGTTTCTTTCTGATATTTAAAATGCTCAGTAAAGTCACTTACAGATTTCTACTATTATTAAAAGTAGATAATAGTATTTTCTATGAATAGTGTTAAAAGATGTCAGGAGTACATGAATCAGTTCAAACTCTCATTAAATTTGTCAAAAAATATTAGCATATTTATTGAGACATACTCTGAACATAGGCATAATCATTAATTTTATAAAGTATATCATTTCAGATTTTTTTGTATATATCAATTAGATGCTTAATAATTATAGATTAAAGGGAATATTTGGTGAATGAGTGAATGGATTGATGAAGGAACACTTACATCAGTCTTTTTTCCTGAACTACTACTGTCTTCCTTTCAGGATACATAGAAATATCATACACTCTTCTGAGTTTCTGCTATTAAGGATAAGTAAATTAATAGTACACTGAAACCTCATTATTCAGCATCACTGGAGTATGAAATATCTGACAAAGAAAATTCCAGTAAAGTGAGCTTCTCTTTCATAACCACTTACAATCCTTTTAAAAGTCTTTCTAGGATTTACTTGATCTCCTCATATCTGTATTAAGAACATACTCCATTTAAGAGAGGGAGCATAGGAGGAATAGACGAACTCTAGATAGGGCAGAGGGGTTGGAGAGGAAGGAAGGGGGCATGGGGTTATAAATAATGGTGGAATGTGATGAACATTATTATCCAAAGTACATGTATAAAGACACAAATTGGTGTGAATATACTTTGTATACAACCAGAGATATGAAAAATTGTACTCTATATGTGTAATAAGAATTGTAATGTATCCCGCTGTCGTATACAAATAATTATTTTAAAAAGAGCATTGCAAAGAAAGAAAGAAAGAAAGAAAGAAAGAAAGAAAGAAAGAAAGAAAGAAAGAAAGAAAGAAAGAAAGAAACATACTCCAGGCTGACTCTTATGTTTTTCCCTTAGAATGTTCTCTATCTCTCTACCAAGTAGCACATCTTTCAACCTTGGTATTTTGGGGAATTTAGAAACACTCCTGGCTCTACCTACTAGATATCAGCAAGATACCAGTAGCACTCTCCACCTCATGGTTCTGATAACTAAAACTATCTCCAGATATCACCAAATGTCCCTGCAGTTGGGGCTGGGCAAGTTCATCCCTGGTTGAGAACTATTGGTAGAGGAGAACTATTGAATATTGTAGACTTCTGCCCCCAAATTAGATCTACTCTGAAGAGTATATAAATATTGTGTGAGTTTTTTGTTTGTTTGTTTTGTTTTGTTTTTGCAACTTAAATTTCCAAATGGGTCTAACATATATTAAGTTTCAGAATTATTATTTAAAATATTCCTTTAGCCTTTTATTTTTAAACTTCTCTTACCTAGGTGCAAAAATCAAATAGCCAAAGAGAGTATGTAAACTTAACATTACACATCTTTCTAAGCCCTTACTGTCCTATGGCTTATTCAATACCTTTTGTCCAAGGAAGTGCGTGGGCCTCAGTACTTCTGTGCCTTCAGCTCTTGTTGGGCCTCTTGGGAAACCTGGCCATGCTGCAATTTGACTGTAATGATGTCCTGTACATAGCAAAGAAGGAGTGAGGTCACTGGACAGACCATCCTTTCACTGGAAGTACACTATGGTCTTGCTTTCCAAGGCAAGTCATGAGTATTTCCAAATTAATGAGATAAATAGGAACCATAGTGGGTGGGTACCCAATGGCCATTCATTCACACACTCAGTGATATAGTCACTTACTATTCCATGCATTCTTGCATTCATTTTATTCAAGAACTCTTCACTGGGAGTCTACAGTGTATTAGGCATTGCTGAGTAGTAAGGAAACAGATAGTGGATGAGGTACAAAGCTTGTAATCTATGCGTAAATGTTAAAAATGTGGTCATAAAGTCAAGTAAAAACCATGCTTTCCATTAGCAAGAGGCTATAACTGACCTAACCAGTTATGCAAGGTTAATTAGCAACTTACCTGTTCAGCAAAGAAAATAATTCCCTGATTGTCTACAAAAGATAATTTAGCACCTAATGTTTGCCCTGGTGACAGCTAATGGCATAGGGGGAAATTAATTTAACAGTGCTATAAACATATTTCCTGTACTTTTACTATTGGGGGGAAGAATTTTTCTGAAATTTAATTAAATTAATATAACAGTTTAATTTTAGGCATAAAGGCTATTAAAACGTAACTCTTCATATCTTCTATTAATTTTAAATAAAAATCATTATGGTGAAAATTGAGTATTTTTGGACAAAATGTAAAATTACGGAGTTGGAAAATAATTGAATGAGCTATTTGTTTAAGCTCTTGTCTGGAGCCTCTTTCCCTATAAGCCCCATTTCCTGAACCCTAAATTAATTTTTCTTCAGCTTTATCAGTTACTTGGCAGTTACTGCCTCCCTCTCTTGTTTTTTCAGTCTTTCACTCCCACAGGCATTGTCCCTTTTACTAGCAAAACCCTTTAAGAATCTCTTAATAAAAAACTAACAAATCCTTTTAACCTATTTAAATTTGGTTGCCATTTTCACAGACTTGAGTCTCTGTCCTACCTATCTCTACCCCTTTTCAAGGTCAATGGTTTATCTTAAGAGGCATGAGAAACTACTAGTGCCTTTATGTCACTTCCATTTTCTACCCTCGAGGATAGAGTACACTGAGCCCCATAGCCTATATGTTTATTGAATGGTTTAGTTGAAGTAACATTGTTAATTAACTTTCATGAGTTTACTTTTTTCACCAACTGGATTGGATAGAAAGCCTCAATTTAATTTATCTCCACATCCACCTTTTATCCCACTACAAAACTTTGCCTACCTTTGCACATAGTAGGTGGTCCAAAAAGATCCTATAGATACAATTTGTTGATGATGTTTGTAAGTAACATGCATGAAAATTTTTGTTTTGTGCAAGTCACTGCACAGGACACCGAGAACACACAAGTAAACACTAATCATTCCTCTAAGAAATTATCATTAATAATGAAAATGGAAAAGTGAAGATATGGTTACACTTGATGAGCTGCACTCATCAATGCAGAAATTTTGTCTCTTCTGGAAGGAAATGTGTTGCATGTAGAGAGCAAAGCCATCAGACTTGCAGGTCCAACGAAGATTGCTCAGAAGAGACTATGCCTGAATTGATTCCTGAAGGTGCTATTAGCCTATTAAACGTTGGGGTGGACAGAGGGAGGAAGTTTTCAAAACAGAACAAGCAGTATGCGTAATGGTACAGAGGGTGATGTTAGAGTATCTAGCTTGTTGAGAATACTTGGAATCTTGGTTCAGTGGGTGGAGGTGGTGGGCAGATCTAAGATGGGCAGCTCTAAGACTACAGACAGAAAAAAGCTTCAGAGTGCTACAAGAATTCAGGCTGGAGAGACAGTAGAGGGATTGGACCATGGAGGTGTGATGTAGAGGTGTGAACAGGCTAGAAAGTGTCTTTGACCTAAAGCCAACAGAACTTGGTGACCTATAATGTATGAGAAAGAAAGAGAAAGAAAAACTGAGGCTGTCTGTCAGAGTGGTCCAGAGAATCTATGCAACACTTCATCAATGTAGACTCTATTCTCTTCTGGAAGGAATTTACTTAATGTCTTTTGATTAGACATCAAAATTGATGACTTTCATGCTGTTATCTGTGGTCATTTAAATGGTTAAAGATGCCGTTTCTTCTTTCTGAAACAATTCATTTATTAGTTGCTACTGTGTTTATTTGCAAATGAGCTAGTAGTGATTTTTTTTAGGTCAAACTACTTTCTGACTTGGCAAAAACAGTGTTCTAACCTACAAATGCTAATTAATATTTAGCATTTAGATACACATATCCAAATTAAATTGGCATTCAAAAGATGAAAGATTAGATTATTCAACTGAAGAAGAAAACTACC
Source organism: Ictidomys tridecemlineatus (assembly GCF_052094955.1). NCBI lineage: Eukaryota > Metazoa > Chordata > Mammalia > Rodentia > Sciuridae > Ictidomys > Ictidomys tridecemlineatus. The sequence goes on along the minus strand of NC_135484.1, from coordinate 88,302,159 downwards.
ATTTTGTAATAATAATTGTATGTATTAGAACCTTGCTGCCATTACTTTCTTGAATGCATTTTTCTCATGATTAGCACTCTGTATGCAGCATAGGATTAAATATTTTTTTTAAAAAAAAACTTTACAACTTTTATGAAATTTAAAAATCCAAATCTCTAGTCATATGATGTAGGCTAAACAACACATTTGGATGCCTTTGTTTGTGAAAAAAAGTGCCAATGCCCAGATCAATCATCTATAAGGCTAAATATTTATTTAGAGCATTTTGAAGTACATGTGTCAATACACTTTCAAGAGGGCTTAAAATAATATAAATCACAGGTTTGTATGACTTAAACTTCACGAAGAGAACAAAAGCTATGTTCCTATTTGAAGGCATCAGTGTGGTCTTTCTGTTTTAGGACTTTGTTTAGCACAGAAAAACATAGCTTTTCCTTGGGTGTACTTTTCTTTATTCTAATTATCTCAAATCAGAATTAATGAACCCACAGTCTTATAATTTCCTTAGGCTGCTTTTCACCATAGTGCCTACCATGTCTACAAGTTGTACTACTGAAGAGGAAACTGGACTGAATGGCAAGAATACAGATTATTTTTGAAAATTCTACTTGGTTTAAATAGTAGTCAGAATGGGAAAGTTTTAGCATGGGAGGCTTTTAACATAGAAGGGTTCTGAAGTGGATTTTGTGAGGATAGAATCCTGTGCATCCTCATAGTTGGAGGTGGAGGAGATGAACTGGGACACACAGCTGACAGGTGTACATTGAGGAGACGGAAATAAATTTGTACGAAGATACACTCACCATATTAAGTTAGTAAAAATAATTATAATTAGCCTGGTAAGGCATGGAATACCAGTCAGTGAATAATATTAAATTCTAAGGAGATTTTTGGGTTTAGAAATAATAATATTAAAGTCTAAGGAGATTGGGTTTAGAAATAAGATTTACCAGTTTACCTAGATGTTTTGATAGTTTCGTCTGTCTGAAAGAAAGTTTAGTGCTTTTGTTTACTTTTTCTTTTTAGTTCATGAGTTCCTTCCAGAGTAATCATGAAGTGGTTTTTGAAAAAAAGCAAACAGAGATGCCTATTAAAATTAATTGCTTCTATGTCATGGTATAGTAGAATGTGCACACATATGCACATGCGGGAACTCTCACACACCTTGCTTGTTTGTAATTGCTATACTGCCTATGTATTTTCTTCCTGTATATCCTAGTTTTATCATGCTAATTTTGACAATTTCTTTGTTAATATCATATAGGTACAGAGCAGATATAAATAGTAAACAAAATTTAATGTGAAAGAACCAAAATACCTTTAAAGACATTTGAAAATCACCATTTGTATGCACAGTTCCATCTCAGATTGTTTTTATGCTTAACATTAACTGTTTTTTGTTTTGTTTTGTTTTGTTGTTTTTGTTTTTATTTTGCAGTACTAGGGATTGAGCCCACAGGCACTCCACCACTTAGCAACATCTCCCAGTCTTTTATTTATGTATGTATGTATTTATTTATTTATTCATGGTATTGGGCATTGAGTTTCTCTACCACAGAGACACTCTCCCAACCCTTCTAATTTTGAGAAAGTATCTCATTAAGTTGCTGAGGCTGGTGTCGAACTTGCAATTCTCTTGTTTCATTCTCTCAACTAGCTTGGGTTACAGGTGTGCTCTGCCTGGCATGCTCCACTCTTCAATTTCTTTTTTTAGTGGAAATTTTCATTTCTTTCTGAAACGTTTCAAATACTTTAGTTAGAGTGCTTCTAATATGAAAGTCTAGAAGTCCCTTTAGGTCATAAATGAATATATTTTTTTATATTTCTTTTTTTTTAAATTTTGTACTTGTTCTTTTTAGTTATACATGATAGTGGAATGAATTTTGATATATCATGCATACACGGAGTATAACTTCCCATTTTTGTGGTTGTACATGATGTGGAGTTACATTGATCGTGTATTCATAAATTAATATAGGAAAGTTATGTCTGATTCATTACTGTATTTCCATTCCTATCTCTCCTCCCTTTCCCCTTCTCCCCCTGCCCCACATCTATCGTGAGTTAGCATCCATATATCAGAGAGAATATTTGGCCTTTGTTTTTTGGGGGGATTGGTTTATTTCACTTAGCATGATAGTCTCCAGTTCCATCCATTTACCAGCAAATGCCATAATTTCATTCTTCTCTATGGTTAAGTAATATTCCATTGTGTATATATACCACATTTTCTTTATCCATTCATCTGTTGAAGGGCACCTAGATTGGTTCCATAGCTTAGCTATTGTGAATTGAGCTGCTATAAATATTGGTCACATCACTATAGTATACTGATTTTAAGTTCTTTGGATATATGCCAAGGTGTGCTATAACTGGGTCAAATGGTGGTTCTATTTGAAGTTTTCTGAGAAATCTCCATACTGCTTTCCAGAGTGGTTGCACCAGCAATGTAGAAGTGTACCTTTTCTCCCCATCCTCACCAGCATTTATTGTTACTTATATTCTTGATAATTGTCATTCTGACTGGAGTGAGATGAAGTCTCAGTGTAGTTTTACTTTGTATTTCTCTAATTACTAGTTTTTTATATATTTGTTGACCATTCGTATGTCTTCTGTGAATGTCTGCTGAGGTCTTTTGCCCATTTATTGATTAACTTGGAGTTTTTTGTGGTTGTTGTTTTTTGGGGGTTTTTTTGTGTGTGTGTGTATGTGTGTGTGTATATGTTAAGTTTTTTTAGTTCTTTGTATATCCTGGAGATTAATGCTCTATCTGAAGTGCAGGTGGCAAAGATTTTCTCCCATTCTGTAGGCTCTCATTTCACGTTCTTGATTGTTTCCTTCACTGTGAAGAAGCTTTGAAGTTTGACACCATCCCATTTATTGATTCTTGATTTTACTTCTACAAGACACATAGGTGAATATTTTAACTTTTCCAATTTTTCACTATAAACTATTGTGGTCAACAGTTTAAAATTTAATTTACTATTACTATATGGTGATGCCTAATATCAGCATTTAATTTCAACCCAAGTCTCCAAGCTATGTGAGTTTGCTTTAACTAAAGACAGCTGTATTCTCTCTATAAAAGATTTCTTCCATTCCCTTGCTTATCCTTAATAAGTGCATTATCAATTATATGCACCCATTATGTACATCCAGATTTTTCCTGAGAGTTAAGAAAAACATTTTCAATTATATTAACTATTCAATGCCACTAAAATATTTGTTAAAGAAAAAAAAAATCCCACTGTTCACTCTCCTGCTCCCAGCTGTGAAAAGTTAGCCCTTAGCTTGTTAATTTAAAAGCAGATATATTCCTGAGCTCAAGTCACTATAATTTTGCTTATAGTATGTGATGATCATTCTTTTTTATTGAAATCTTTGCCTCTGGTTGTTTCTATTCATATGACCCTGCTTTCATAGCTGCTGGTCAATTTTAAAATTCACTGATACGCTCCGTCCAGATACATTAAGCTGCAGCTTCATGGTAGATGTTGGCAGTACCTTTCTGACCTCTGTTAAGTGCCTCATTTAATCTTAGGGAATGGTTCAGCCACCCAGAGGTTTTGTTCTCCTGTGTTTTATCCACACTACACACTGCATTTCAAGTGAAATGTGAAGTGAATCTCAAAGTCTCTCAGGAATCCAAATGGAATTTGCATTGAGTCTTTGAAAGAAAGTGAAATCACATTTTCTCTGTGAGTTAGCTATTTGAATTCCTGGCTTATATAAATATTAGAAGCTAACCCTTGTGTCCTCTAACATTAAAGTTAAAAGAGGAGACTAAGAAAGCAAATTCATGTTAAAAGCTATAGCTGGTAATGAGAGCTAAAGATTACATTCTGTTTCGTTTTATCTTTGTGACTCTTCAATAATATTTAAGGATAAGTCCATGTTGATGTCACTTACCACTTCACAAGATTAGAATATCTGTGGTTCAGATTAAGCCCTGCACAATGGCCGACTTAATAAGAATAAGATAAATGTATCTTTGGATTTAAACATTTCAAGTGAATAGCAATATTACTAGATGAACAGCTTTAAGCCAAATGATTTTACTAGAAGCAAGTTTTTTTTTTTTTTTTCTTAAGTAACTGCTATATCATGAGTGAAATTCTTAACCTTTGGCTTGAAGTACATTGCGTTTTTGGTGATCTTTAAGGGTTATAACATTTCAGGTTTTGTTAGATGAGAAGCATTTCCTGCATATAAATGGAATACATCTAAGCAATCATGTCTGAATGCTTAAGAAAAATTACCTTCATAGATTCCACTCTACTATGCAGTGGTAAAAATAATTCTACCTTCCAAAGTCATCTGCAATATCAGCATCACCATGTATTGTTCTTAAGGCTACATTTTGGAGCTACTGAGATACACACACACACACACACACACACACACACTCACACACGCACACACACATTCGCTCACTATAGATGTTGGAAAATTTTGGACATTTTAAGTACTTTGGAAATGTTTTCTATAATTATTTTAATACACAAACACATTCGCTATAGTTAAAAAATTATAATCTTCTCTCCAAAAAAGCCAAGAAAATACATATAGATCTTTAAACATTTGTGAGTTATTTTAATTTAAACTGTTATAATAATCCATATGAAAAGAAAAATAAAAGCACAGTTATGCTAGAATTAAACCAGATATTTACATAGCTGACTTTAGTTAATTTAAGTAAAAATAGGTTGTTTTCTTTAATTACCCGGTGAATGATTTATGATTGAAATGTGAAACTTCAGTTTTATCAGTTATTTTTCATTCTGTGTTTTACTCAGCAATACCACATAAACACACACACACACACACACAGAGATTAGAAATTAGTAATGGAGCTCCTCTGGATTTTACTGCTTTGAGCACCAGATCATTATGAAAATAAGCACGTGGCTCACGTATTCTTAATTTAGGACTCTGAGAGCAGAAGAAATTTTTTGAGAATGAATGAAATCACATTATGACATACAATTTGATGCTTTTCATATATATTAATTTTGGATGTCAATGACTCCCAGCAAATGACTATCAATTTCTTATTTTACTCAAAATAAGAAAATCCAAAATAATACTAGTTATTACTGTCAAGTCATTAAAGTAAGGACATGCTCCACATGAAACAACTTAAATATTCAAATGAAAAAATTATAAATTATATTTAGCTATAATAAAAGGTCATAACATTCATTTTACTTTTCTTATTTCCATTTCATTGAAAATTTCCTCAGTGCCAATTTTCTCTCTGAGAACTAATATTTGAGAATCTCTTAGTTAAATAGCCACATCTATAAAAATATCATGTGTGCAGTTTTCCTATCAACATGAAGGGTTTTCCCAGTGGTTCACAACTGTGGTACTTTTTTGTCTAAGGGACATCTGCAATGTCTGAAGGCAGTTTTTCTTGTCATGGCTGGGTGGAGGAGCCACTGGCCTCTAGTGGACAGAAGCCAGTGATGCAGCTACACAACCTACCATGCACAGCACAGTTCCCACCACAAAAATGTCAGTTGTGACACACACACAAAAAAAAACTGGTAAGACCAGATAGTGAAATTGTCCAAGACAGTAGCAGTTTATCTCACTAAGCCTAAATTTGTTTCTCTGTGTTCAAGTTCTATAAAACTTGTATACATCTGGTGTGGTTTTCTCATATGTATGATAATTATGTGTTTCAGACACCCCTACTATGTAACAGTTAGCAAAAAATCTTTTTTTGCTTATTCACTAGTGCAAAGTTCTTTTAACTACAATCTCTATGCATGGTATCATAGGGAGGTTTTTTTTCCCCCTTCAAAATGTTCTATAAAACAGTGAATTCCTTACTTCTAATTATACTCTACTTGCTACTACTATTTATTAATTCTCCCAAAACATAAGCATTCTGAACACATTTGTGTTTAATAATTGGGAGTCTGAGGTTTAAAAGATTTTCTTTATTCTCAGGGACAGAAATGTATTCTTCATCAACCCTGTGTAATGTCACACATAAGGTTGAGGTAATCTAAGGACTGATCTCCTTAACCATTCATTCCTTACCCAGTATCATGCAAGCCAGGTAAATGTCATCACTCACAGAGATTTACATGTGGAATATGACTTTTTCAATCCTTTGTTTCTCTCTTTGAATATTTGTCCTTCTTGCCTAAATATCCATGTACAAAAAGGTAAGAAAAAGTGGAATAATTCCAAGTGTTGAAAATAGTTTTTAAAGTCTATTTTGTAATTGATGTTATTAGATTTAGGTACAGTAGTCAGTGGCACTTAACAAATTAAGTAGCAATATTTCCTATGGAAAACTCTCCTACTGGCCTCTCTCTAGATATTGTATTAATTTTTTAGGGGTTCTCATTTGCAAAGAATTTACGTGAATGTGTTTCCATTATAGTGACAAATTCTCTGTAAATAATAATACATACATCTATATTTTTAAAATATATGTCATATGTTAACTTACAACTTTTTCTATTAATCTGCCTTCCTTTTTAGTTTTGGTTGTTTTTTTTTTTTTCCTTTACATCTGTGAAACACACATATTATTCATTATTTACCTGGAGAGTTGTAACTGGATACAGAATAACTAAAAAATGAAAAACTGGAAAGCATTTGTTCCTATCCATAAAAATAATCTCAAAAGTTATTTATACTCTGAGGCATGAATAATTTCCAACAAATATCAAATATTTTATGTTTCTGTTTATTCTGTTGTATAATTGAGAAGTACATTCAATTTAGTATGGCGTATATCAGTTTCATTATACTCAGAATGGTAACCAAAGAGACAACAATGTTCACAACGTATGAATTTCAGCATCCAGCATAAAAGATGAAAAATGTACACTCCACAGACTCAGGTTGTTTTTCCCTGCCACTTTTCATCTAAGAAAAAGTTGCTTTTGGCTTGGGGGAGGGACCTGTGGTAATGAGAGAGCAAGTGAGAAGGAGTGAAGCAAAAACTAACTTCTCCCATTTTGTACCTAGTAACTGGGGAATTTCTACTCCAGTGAAAAGCTGACTTTTTCCTGATGAAGTACCTTTTAGACATATGCATCAATGGGAACATAAACAGTCACACATTGACTTCTTATTTCAAAGACAATACATCCTGATAATATTCCAATTGCTAGAATTTTTTCAAAACAGACCTTAAAGTTTTGTATAATAATTCCAGAAAAATAATTACTCTTAAAGTTTTTCCTAAAGGCTTTTAAATTGAATATTCTTATTAGAAAAGAAAAAGAGTAGATTTGGTGGCAAAGAAGGAAGAGAGGAAGGGAGGGAAGGGAGGAGGGAGAAAGAAGAGGCCTAATAAGCATCCTCAGGTATTCAGAGATCATTGATATGCTGCTATAATCCTGCAAGCCAGAGAGAAAGCATTTTTTAAAGTGGATTCCATTTCCTTCCTACATTGTTTCCCAGATTAGGGGATACTTAATCTGATGATGTTTTAGTAGTTTCTTTGATTCTGACAACTTCTTTCCCCTTAGCCCAAGTAACCTAAAATGCTTCCACAGTAAAAATCTGCTTATGTAAGTCAAGTATCAGGCTGAGTAAGCGGTACTGTATTTTTATGTGGGTTTAGATTACTGGTCTTTAAAGCACTATAGTAAAATAAAATGAATTTTTTTCTAAATTTTTTCTTAAAACAATTGTATGTATTTGTTTTTATTCGTAAGGTTATGTTGAAAATTGGAATACCCATAGGGCTACAAATGCAAATAATAGAAACATCATCAGTTTGTACTACAGAACAGTAGACAAGAAGAAAATAGAACAGTTTGAGTTAGACTGGCAGAGAACTGATAAACCCTGAATCAGTTAGTTTTTGTTGGAATTTTTATTTGCTGATTATCTTTCTTATAAAATTTGAACTTCTCTTTGCTTTTTATCATTCTATACAAGGAACATTTATATGATACTTTCTATGTGCAGGGAACTGTTCTAAGGGTTCTATATAATAGGAAATGAAGCACAGAGATGTAAATGAGAATAGGATGGAATCTGAACCCAGCAGTCCATTCCACCATGAATGCTATATTTCCTCCTAATATGTTAAGAATCTCCACTGCAAAAACATTTGAATACAAAATTTTCATAGTTTGTGGAAAAGCTTCAACATTGAAATTGTTTTCATTTGCAATAATAAACTTAGAAAACTGATCCCAAGCATCCAGAGACACTTTTTCTGAAATCCTTATAAACAGGATTAAATGAGTTAGTATGGTGAGTACCCTAGAATAAGACTGCAAAAATGTGTGTATTTTGGGACACTTTCAATGTTTTTAATGTAATCTAAAACTACTTTCAAAAAAAAAAAAAAAAACAGCTTATGTCTGTCTCATGCTCCAGCTTTTAAGAAGCAGCTACTTAAATACATGGTGTTAGGGATCGGAGGTCTCTGGCACTGTGATTGAGGCCACATTCCCTGGGCCCTCAGAGCAGAGGAATTCATGTCACAGGAGTATGAGGTGATGTTAAGGCACGGATCAGTGAGCAGCAGAGTTGCAAAGGTAAGACCGGTGGAGCCCAAATGGAAAACAGAGCCTCAGTAATTTTAGACTGATTACTTGGTAGAAGAGAGCCTACCTGGTGCCACATCTGATTTATGGAACAGATTGGACTTGTAATGAGAGTCCAGATATAACTGACCTCTTTCAAAGAAAGTCACAACCTTTTTTGTGATACACTTCATGTGTGGACTCATGAATAAATTATCACTATGCAGCTTTTCATTTTATTCTGAAACTCATTCTTACATTTAGATTTATTCAAATTTCTCCCTAAGAATAGACAGGCTTGGAATCAAAGGTGTAATTTATTTAATTCTTTTACTGCTCCTTCCCCTGCTGCTTTTCTTTTCTTTTCTTTTTTTTCTTTTCGCTTAAAAAAAAAAAAGTCCTTGTGTTGTATTGTTTACTTGTTCTCATGACAACAGTTGCAAGAGAAAAAGTATGCTTGGAATGAACTCATTTCCATGGTATTCTCAAAATGAAAATGTGAACGTGCTCAGATGTTCTCCTCGAAACAACCATGAAAAATTCTGCTGACCTCAGTAAGGAGGATGGCATAACCCTTGCTGTAGCACCTACATATGACATTCAGCTATGCTGAACCACAGAGAGAGTCCAAATGTTTCTGGCATACTAAAATGTGTCTGTTCCATTAAAAAAAAAAATTAAAAGTGGTTTCTAACTATGCAACTGTTATAGTATTTGCTGAAATAAAATTTAGACCATGCCAATATATAAAGAGAAAGCACTTTTCATCAGACAGAGGAGAGATATAAAATCTATTTTATATAGCTCTACTGAGATGACTACATTAAACAGGTTATTTTTATAGATTTAATTATACATGTTATAACTAAAGTATGCCAATCTTCTGTCCCAATAATCACATTCTCTTAATATATTAGTTAAGAAAGGTTTTATTTGGCAATGAACCTTCAGATATTCATTAATTATGATAAACCCATGGCTTTTATCCAACTCCTACAAATCTTTTATCATATCTTGAAATGATTTAAGGATTTCAAACAGTCTTTCCTATATCTTTGATGCTTTGCTCCATCTTGTAATGAATTATGAAATCAATGAATAAGGGCAATTGGATGACTCTCCTTGCATCAGCATCAGAAGAACTTTCTTAGTCATCTATATGTCCAACTGAGTGTGTGAAAAACTTGTGTGTAACTATAAAGTAGCATGTATTAAGACAGAAGCAATTGTAGCCGGGCACAGTGGTGCATACCTGTATAATCCCAGTGGCTCAGGAGGCTGAGAGAGGAGGATCTCTAATTCAAAGCCAGCCTCAGCAACAGTGAGGCGCTAAAGAAATCGGTGAGACAATAAAATACTAAATAGGCTGGAGATGTTGCTCAGTGGTCAAATGCCCCTGTGTTCAATCCCCAGTACCTTAAAAAAAAAAAAAAAGAACCATTTGTGTTGGAGAGTTATTAGGTAGTGACAACGGGAGAACTTGTTGACCAACTAATAAGCAATTAGGTCCTGTATCTCAAGGCTTTCATAGGTGCTGCCATTAATATTTAAATTTTACATTGATATGAAAGGTACTGCATAATAGCATGTTATTAAGTTGGGATTCTTGTATCCTAGATTTCCTCACATTTTAATTTGTTAAAAGTCTAGGACAGAACTTAAATTCTTCTTGTTATTAAATGTCACTTTGGAATTTTTATTAGATTTTTTTGCAGTCTTCTGATAAAAATGTATAAACATCATGCAATGATTGTGTGAAGAATATTCTGCCGTTTTCTTTATAATAAAGGAGACAGAAAATCCTAGCCACCTATTTTGTGGGGAACCAAAGAAGAACACTGAAAGCAATATTTGTTTCAGTAAAAACTCCCCTGGTTGTCTAATAGTTCAATACCACATTTTTTATCTTCCTAGTTTTGAGTAATACTTTCCTGTACATTTTTAGAAATAATTTATGTTTAAACAATTTACTGTCATTTGCCTCAAAGAAATTTAAGCAAACATGTTTATTTTATTTTACAGTTTCATTTTCTATCCATCTCATTCCAAAAATATTTCTCTTGTTAGGGGAAAGACATCAAATAGCATAAGCAACATTGATTTTTTAAAATGACATTTGGAAAGTGAACATACTTTAACATTATAGTTTGTATCAAATGAACAAAGAATTGACCTTCAAATAAGTGAGTTAGAAGGTTAGTCAAAACCAATAATAGCAATAAATCATATGGGAACTTATAGTGGACATATAGCTTTTAGTCTATAATTCTGGATTGGAAGTCATGTCATTTATTTTTCTCAAAATAAATTTTAATACTCAAACTAACCCTATAATGGAGATACTGTCTTTTTTCTTCCTTTTATGGCTGAGAAAACTTAGGGCTAGATAGGTTGAGTAGCATGCCCCAAGCTATGTCAGCTAACAAGTGGCAGAACTCAGATTTGAGCAAAGTTGAGCACCAGAGAGATCTGGTTACTTGTTGAATGGAAAGAAACAAATACTAGAAGAACAATATACTTAGAAGGAAAGAGTCATTTTTTTTTTTACTTTATTTTGCATTTGTTACTGGGTTTGACCACAGCATTTTTGTCCAGCTGTACATTTTCAGGCATATACTTGTAGAGAGTTATAAATTGGATTTAACTAAATGTGGTGTGAGTATCCTCACTTAGGTTGAAGCTGTCCTCCTGTCACCTACCACTTTACTGGGCCTTATTTTTGTCCCTACTAGTACTGGAAACATGAGAAAATACATTTGTGCGTCCTTCTCCCTTCCAATAGAGAGTAAATCACCTTTTGAAGAGTGTCTAAGTAAGTAAAAGCTTTTGCTCCTCCGCCAACTCATTTCAATTACCATCACTGGGCAGAGCTATTTGTTTGCCAGGAGAATTCAATGGATTCAGCAGTTTTCTGGAGGCTTTAATCGCCTTCTGTATCGTAAAGGTAGAAAAGGCACTTTCCTCAAGGGACTTCTGTTGTGAAGGACTGTGCTGCTGGGAAAACGTTCATCATGAATTATTTGTTCACACTTGCAGTCTGGCCATGCAGAAATGACCATGTGCTATTGGCCGTGTAGAAGACAGACATAATGTCTAAATAGCTGAAAGCAAACCACATCAAGATTCCATTATGCTTCCCTAATTATGTCCTACACTAGGGGAGCAGCATAGCATGACTCTGGTCCCTATACATAATCATATCCTAAAAAGTAAAAATGGGGGCTTCACTTGTAGCTCAGTGGTATAGTGCTAGCATGTATGAGGCTTTGGGTTCGATTCTCAGCACCACATAAAAAATAAATAAAATAAAGATATTGTGACCATACACAGCTAAAAATATTTTTTAAATAAATAAATAAAAATGGAAGAAATTTTGGTTGGTTCACATTGCTAACTTGAATATCAATATGGCCAAATTCTTAAGTCTCTGAAAATTTGTACTTCATTGGGCATCTCCATGCCATGGTACATATAAATCTATTAAATAATTATCTTCCCTAAAGAACATCTAAATAAATCTGTGGTATTCTTTTTAGCTAGCAAAACAATAGAACTTGACTAATTTTTGTTAAGTTTCTATAAGAAAATTATATGGTATGTTTAAATGTATTTTCTTATTAGCCCTTTTTAATAGGAAAAAAACATGAATATATTTCTTTTTAGGTATATGAACAAGGAATTTGAAAATGCAGTTTTCCTAAAACTGAAGCTTCTTTTCTTAGCTCACTGAATTATTATAAAAAGGATCACTTTGACATGCATGTCATTTTAATGCAACGTGTTAAATATACATTACAAAACAAAAAAAAAGTCATTCATTTGATAAATATGCATTGACTACATAATATTTGCAAACCTTATTCAGGGTGTTAAGAATAAGAGGTTTGCTTTTTATATCTTGTCTTTAGTTGTGGCTTTCTCATGGTGAGAAATGAAGTCAGAGTGCAGATTACTAGCAGTCACAAAATACACTGCTAGTTATTTATATATTTTTAAAATATCACTAAGCTAAAATATGGCAGCAAAAGAAGATAGGACTGTCTGGATTGGCTGGATGATGGAGTAAGTCAGCAGCAAGAATTGGAAATCTTACTTTTGGGTTAGAGATTTTCCTTCTTAAAGAGGAACTAAAAATGCAAAATTTGCCCAAGAGTCCTTTTCTTTTTTCTTTTTCTTCTTTTTTTTTTTTTTTTTTGTTTGTTTGTTTGGTACCAGGGGCATTGAACTCAGGGCACTCGACCACTGAGCCACATCCCCAGCCCTATTTTGTATTTTATTTAGACACAGGTTCTCTGAGTTGCTTAAAGGCCTCGCTAAATTGTTGAGGCTGGCTTTAAACTTTCGATATTCCTGTCTCAGCCTCTCAAACTACTGGGATCACAGGCGTGTGCCTCTGCACTCCGCTGAGACCTTTGCTTAATACCACATTTCTTCTACCTCTTGAGAATGAGTACAGCGAAATAGCTGAAAAAAATTGGTCTTCTAGAGGTGAGGTGACTCTAACTTTCCATAACCAGTAAATGAAATCTATCCAAGGATATCTGATGACAGAGGCCCTGCTTAAATCCCCTTAAACCTTGGAGAGCAGGCCAATGTACAATGGGAGGAGAAAAGGGAAAAATAGACAAATACTATTTGATGAGTTTAGTGTAGCATGTCCAGTGCCTGTGTCTATCTGTCTGTCTCTGTCTTCTTTCTTCTCTTTCAACAACTGCATTGGCATGAAATCATAATTAACAAAACATTATTACATCTCTATAATGTGAGTAGGTGGAACTGGTCTTACAATTAAAACATAAGATACTTAAAGCCTTTTATATTTTTTAAGTCATGTTATTAAAACTAAGATGTGAATCTGAGAAGATTTCAAAAAAGTTTCAGAGGGAGTAATGTTTGGGCAAGTAAGACCAATTCTATGTGCAAACAATATTATGAGAGATTTTTATGGTTTGGGGGTATCATTGTCATTGTTATTTTTAACTAATGGCTAGGATACTTTTAAAATGAAAATGGTGCCTTGATACTGTTATTGTTGCCTTCTTTTTTTTTTTAATGAGATGAACTTTTGCTATATTTTGAGACTTTGTGGTATTGACTTTGGAATAGTGCCTGTGTTTAATATAATGAGATAAAAACATTCCATGTGCTAAATTAAAAATGAAATAGGACCATATTTGAATATAATGCCCTTAACAATATGAGAAATTTATGATTACCTAATCACTTTTTTGTTGAAAAAGGAAAAATATCATAAGTTAGTAAAGCAATGGCTATTACTATAAGAATTTGCTATAAGAAAGTTTAAACTTTTCTGTGTAGAGGTAATATCTCATTTTTAGCTGTAGAATTTATTTTAGTAAAGAGCAAGTAATTAACTCGTTAATATTTCTCTTGCATTATGTTTCACTCTTTTCTCTTTGTTATGAAAGTAATAGAAAATAAGAATTTGCTTTAAAAATTAACAATATAAAGCCCTCTGTTTTCATCCATTCTGTGCTACTGTAATAGAATACCACAGACTGCATAATTTATAATGAAAAAAATCACTTATTTACCTCGGAGTTCTGGAAGCTGGGCAGCCCAGGATTGAGGGAACACATCTGATGAAGGCCTTTTGAATGTCATCTCACAGTGGGAGGCAGAAGGAAATACATGGAAGAGAGGGGAAGAGAGGGCCAGACTCCCTTTTATAACAACTCACCCTCACAGTAACAAACTCACTCCCATGATAAAAACAATTTCCATCCATTCAAGAGGACAGTATCATTATCTAATCACCTTTGAAAGACCCACCTCTCAACACTGTTGCACTGAGGATGAAGTTTTTTGGATTCCTTCTGATTAATTTAGTCTTTAATGAAATAACATTGTCGTAAAATAATTTTTTTAACTAACAAATAGGATGTCTCTCAAAGAAACATTAAAATCAGATCCCATTTAATCCACATTAAAATCCTTTAGGTACCTCCCAAATAAATAGGGACTGAAACATATTGTTACAGGGCAGAGGTCTGGTGCAAAACTGAGACTGCTGCAAAGGCTTCCTTTCAAACTCATACTTGTGATCATACCACAAAGACTTCAGATATGTCCCTCCGAAAAACAGGCATGAGTTTATCAGAAGGATTAAGAAAAGGAAAAGGGGGACACTCTCCAAGAGAAGAATGATATGCCCCTCTTGCACTCCAGTTTTATTGGGAGTCCCAGGGAAGTTTCCAGAGAGTTTGGCACAGGTCTACCTTCTATCTTTTCACTAACAGTATGGGTACTGCACAGAACACTGAAGAAATTTTATGGTGCTCATAGAATTGGAAACTTTGAGGAAATTAAATCCCCCTCTTTTTGCCTCAATTTCTTGCCCCCTTAATTGGTTCATTTCCTTTTTAATAGCCCTTAGCAAGCTATCTTTGTGAGGGTCTTGTTATTTGGGTTGGGTGATTGGGAGTTATGGCATAGTTTCTGTGATAAGGGAGTGTCCAGGATCATGTGGCATGATTTTAAAACAATAGATTTTCTTAAGGGGATGTAATTATGCCTGGAGGAGTTTTTGACATACCAAACTCCATCTTCTAGGTGCATGTCTGTCAGATAAGACTCCCTGCAGTTTTCAGTATCCTTCATTGTCCTTTCCCCACTCACTCATTCTTGGATGACAAGCTACCTAAAGGAATTAACTATTGTTTTGCTACACAGTATGTATTCAATTCCTTCTGGAAAGAATAGCACAAATCTCCTTAGGAAAACCACAAACCCCTCAATCAAAGCCATTTGTGCATGCAGATTTGACCCCCCCCCCCAAAAAAAAACATGGAGTGTGGTGACTAGTTTAGCTTCTGGACACCTAATTATTTTGGTGTAGGCATGGGACTTCAGTCTGTTTAATCAAACCACACCTCATGAGTTTCTGAAACAACTAATCTCCCTTTGTAGTAACTGAGAATAACACAGTGTTTAACCCTGTTTGGAGTCTACAACCACCTTGTGATCCTGGAAAGATAGTATTAAGATGAAACTGTTGAGCATGGGAGCCAGGTGAAGAAACAGAACTAGAGCATGTCATTCGTGACAGTATGAAGCATCCGACTAGAGTCATATCTGAACTTACAGCTGTCCTTGACTCTTTGGCTGAGTGATATGTTTGTCTAGTTTTTAGCTACTTTGATTCAGTTTTCTGGAACATGAAAACAAAGTAATTGTAATTGATGCAGTGAACTATTTTTGGTGAAATGCTGTTTCACCTCAGACTTCTGAAAAGCAGAAGAAACAGAACAATTGAGCATGCATGAGCCATCAGCTTTAAGAACCTTCCTATGATAACTCTGATAATAAAAAATGAAAGAATGGTTTTCTCCAGTTTGGTGGCATATTTGCTGTGTGTTGAGATATGAATCATTTTCAATGGATGTGGAATAGTTGTTTGTAGTTGCACTAATTTAGAATCCTTTCCTAAGAAGAAACTATTATTTGGAGGGAGGAAAATGGGCTCTGTTATTTTTAGGGACAGGTTTAAGATATTGTAGTAAATAGATCTAGGATTGCAGGGGCTCAAACAAAGAAGCACTTTTCTGTTTTCTTCCCATTCCCTGGGTAGATAAGCAATCCAGAGGCAGTGGGTAACTCTTATCCTGGAGATCACTTGAATCCCTCTCCCCTCTGGCAGGCAGGTTTCCTTTGTCTTCCATCTCTGGATTCAAGGATAGTCAGCAGAAAAAAGAAAAAGAAAAATGTAGAGAGTTAACAGTTTCTTGTATACAATAGGATTTGGTTGCTGATTTTGTTGGCATTAATATCCTATTGACCAAAACTTAGTCACTTAACTGCAATAATGACTGAAGAAAGTATTCTCTGGATAAAAATCTAGGTTCCTAATATTATAGATATGAGATATTGAGGACAATTGAAGTTTGTGTAACAAGCATATATCTCCATGTTTCCATGATATTAATACAAGAAAATATTCTTACAGACATACATGTCTATACATCCATATCTATGTGTACACATACACACACACCTCCTTTTAGCATCTCCCTATAGAAATTATTTTTCAAGTTCTAAGGTAACATAAAAAATTAATAGAAACTCAAGTTCTAAAAAAGAAACAAAATTAAAAAATGAACTTATAATTAGTAACTATGATAGAATATATGAATTGTAGTTCCTACATAATTCCTAGTAAATTCAGAAGGAAAAGGAAATTTTCATTTCAATATATTGTAAATGTTTATACAAAATTACTAAACATATTAAAATATTTCCTAACTTCAGAAATCTATAGTATTTGTTACAACATTTCCTGGCATCAGAATGTGAAAAGGATAAACTTATGTGATTGAAGCTGTTAATTATTTTGCTTCTGAGAAGGTATTTATTCAAAGTCTTTAGTTGAGCAGCCCTGGGGACAACTTTAATCTTTACAACTTTTCCTAATAAGGTTTTGTAACATCAAATAATTGAATGAATATTACTTAGGTGTGATTTGAATAGACCTTGATCATGTCACTTGAGTCAGACTGAGTGGCTGAATTTAGACAGCATAGGAGCTCTCTTTTAACTGGACATTAAAAGAGATTTACATTGCTAATGTCTTGTGATCTCAGGGTTTTGCTTGGTTATAAGACCTGCAGAGCTTCTGATGCCCAGAGCAAGGAAAGTCCCAGGTAGCAAGATTCTAAGAGGAGAAAATGAACATTCCCAGAGCATCTTTATGGTTTTCCTGATGTTTATAGGGCACTACACCTTTCACACCTTGCCTGTCCCAGGTGCTGCCCTAAGCATTACTCTTTTTTTTTTTAATATTCATTTTTTTGTTGTAGTTGGACACAATACCTATTTATTTTTATGTGGTGCTGAGGGTCAAACCCAGGGCCTCAAGTGCTTACCACTGAACCACCATTACTCTTTTGATGGACCTTAGGTAAATGCTACTATTAACATCTTGCAGATAGAAAATATGGGGCTTGGGAAGTGATGGGATTATTCAAGATAACCTAAAGTTTTTCTTTCTTTTCTTTGACTCCAAACTCTTGAAAATTGCATAAATTTTGATAGAAAGACAGGCAGTAAGTAGAGAGGCAGAAAAAGAAAGATATTTTTTTAAGGAATTAGCTTTCATGATTATGGGGACAAGTAAGGCTGGGGTTTGTGATGCAGGCACCAGGTTGGGAATTCAACTAATAGTAAACAGTGATCTTGAACCTGAAGTCTGTAGGGCAGGCCAGCAGACTGGTGACTGGCAGAATTTCTATGTTGCAGTCTTGAGGTAAAATTTCTTCTTCACCAGGAAGCTTCAGTTTTTGCTTTTAAGACCTTTAACTACTTAGGTGAAGCCCAATCATGTTATGGAGGACAATCTGCTTTACTTAGAGTCAACAGGTTATGTTTTCACATCTACAATACACCTTCACTGCAACATCTAGCCTAATCTATCCTACCAAACAGCTAAACCTAACCTTGTCAAGATGACACCTAGAGTGAACCATCATAATGGGCAGGGAAGGTCCCAAGTATAATTAACCTCATATCTACCAGCTTTCACCCCTAAGCCTTCATTTATACAATGACACAGAACCAGAGAGAAACTAGAAGAACTGTATTTAGACTTCTCACAATATGAAAGGGCTATGAACAGATTGGCCTTGAAAGTCATCTTCCAAGACAAGGAGTTTAAAATGGTGCAAAAATAACATTTTCTTTGATGGAACCTGTTGCATTTATATGAGAGATCAGGAAAAAGAATGAATCTAGGTACTTATGTCCACTGACTGCAGCAAAAACCAAGGGCAATTTCTCTCCTCTCAGGTGGTACTAAGAAGATGAAGTTGCTGAAAGATCCATTATTAAATAACCTCTTGCTCTCTTAAGGGTTAATACTGCTAGGGTGAGATGAAGGTGTATGGTTTTCAGAAGGAAAATTTCATTAACAAACGGATTGTCCTTGGGCAGGTGGTTCATTGCCTGGGGCAAAGCTTTGTGAAAGTACATTACCACAGTGGGCATGATGGGCTTACTAATGTGCCGGCTGATGTGCACGCTTCATTAGTGCTGCCATTGGGGACTCTGCACTGCAAGGTTGGCCTTTGGCTGGTGGGCCTCTGTGAGCCTGCTGCCCAGTGCCCCTTCCTTCTAATGCTGCCGTGCTGATTTCAGAAGTTCCAGCCCTGGGGACATTTCATCTTCTGTTATTTTTTTTTTTCATATTGTATAAGTAACATATATTCCCTGAATACAAATTGGAAAAAAGAAAGAGAAAATGTATCTGTAATTCTACTCTTGGTGTTGGTGCATACTGTCAAATCCTTTTTTAATTGAATGTGGATAGAAATGTGAATTTGGTTATGAATTTAGGTAAAATATAATTACAAAAAAAATGGGTTAAGTCTGTATAGAGTCCTTTCACTCTTACTTTTCATTTATTATTGCATCCATGTAGTTCCCCATCAATAGAAATTCTACAAGTGTTTTAAGGGCTGCATAAAAGTTCCATTGTATTGACATTCTTAACAGTAGTTGTAGAAGTAAAGTATATAGACCAATGATAAAATATAAAATATATTATGTCACTAGAACACATATTCCTGGGATTTTTGTGGCTCTCAGATTACAAGCATGCATTTAAAATTTCTGCCTTTTAATAGGAGGAGTAGAAAAAGATACCCTGAATCATCAACCTCTAGTAAGTTATATCGGAGCCATATTCAGTAAGCCAAATTATTACAGGCAATAGGTAATACTTCAGGAGTAAACACTAGTTTAAAATTTAATTATCTCAACAAGTTCAGAAATATGAGTGATGAATCAAGGACAGCTCATTTTTAAATTTTTCATTATCTTGAGCTTTAAGGCTGCATTTCCAAACTCAAGACAAATTTTCAGTGCCCTCTAACTATTGTCTTGTCTTCTTTTGTCTAAGTATGATGTCTTTTATTGAATTAGATTAAAATTAAGTTTGGAAGCTTATTATGTGGTAGTCTCTAAAGAACACACTTTTTTTCATTACTGCCTATTTTATGAATTGCTAATATCCACAGTGTAAAGCTGGATCATTCATTTCTAGAATGACCGTCTTGAAACATGTGAAGATAACAGCATTATCTAATTGTAACAACCAAATTTTCCTTCACTGTTTTTCTGACTCTTCTATTGATATATGCATTTTCCAAAGTCATAAAGATAATAGCATAATTTAACATTTTTAGGTCCAAATCTATATGATATAGTAATAACTAGTCTGTACAGATAATCAGGTGCTTCTGGAGTCTTAGTGTGACTGTATTGTCAATCATATTGCAAAAGTAGCTGGCGCCCAGTTTCACCACCTGAAAAATGAAATAATTGAACAAAATGAGCATTGAAATTCTAGTATGCCTTTTTGGAGGCCAGAAGCAGCTTCTTCTACTCATGCACTAATGAGTGACTGTCAGTCCTGGGATCCTGTAGTGGTCAGAGTCAGAATACCAAGAAACAATCTACTCCAGTCAATTTAATATACGGTATTAAATGCCTCTTTGAATTAACTGGGCTGAACTTAGAGAAGCCACCCAAAGCCTAAGCACAGAGTTTGGTCAGCTACCTGGGCAACTCATCCTCCTCTTATATCCAAAAATTGCCTCCCAAAGATGAAGCCTTGCACTGCCTCAGGAGAGGTCTCTCCAAAGTTTGCACCAATGCCCTGGCTCTGAGGTAGAGAGCATCACAACAGACAAAATGTTGAATTAGACATTAAAGGAGTCAGATGGCAGCCCTAGATGTTCTCAGACTCAGCTTTGGAAACCCATAAAGAGTCCATTGCCTTATGAAAGTAATCCCTCCATATCTTAGTACACAGATTTATTTTAAATAGAAACATATTACTGTATAAACTTTTGAAAGTTACTGTTTAATAATTAACAACCAAATTTATATTTGTCCTATCGATAATAAAGTTGCTTTCTGTAACAGTATTTTAATTTTTTTCCCTTGAAATCAAGAGTATATGATGAATATGCCCTAACAGAATATAGTATGAGTTAAGCTGTAATTCTGTTCATATTTTATTACACTCAAAAAGACAAATACTTGTGTTTCACATTACGACTTGTCGAAGCTGATATTTATTATTAATACTATTTTGAGTCCACATGCCACCACATAAATACCCGTCTGCCAGTTAATAACTATCATAGAAAATTTCTGATTTGCATAAAAGTCAGAAATTATTGATGCTTGTATTTCATGTGTCTAGCTGAACTAAAAAGTTATTTCACAGAGAGTATTGGTGACTGATTCTAAGAGTAGGTTATTACCATAGAACTTATCCACATGTGATAAAATGTTAGATGAATGTAAAAAATCATTCATTCAGTAAATGTGTATATGCCTACTATATGCTAGGGGAATAGTAAGGGTCTGATATACTTCAGTGAGCAAAATAGACAATAATTTCTGTTCTAGCTGGATAGACAGACAATTAATTTAAAACATAACAAATAAGGAAATTATATTATTGAAGGTAAGAAGAGCTTTAAAAAAATAAAAATTAAGTGATATGGTGGTAATTGTATCGTATGATCAGTACAATCCTCACTGAGAAGGGAGATTTGAGCAAAGATTTGAAGGAAATGGTGATCACCTGGGGGAAGAGAAATGCAGGCAGAAGGAACAGCTGGAGTAAAAAGCATTAAGTTACAGAGTCCCAGGCTTACACAGATAAGAGCAATGGGCTGCTATGGTTGGAGTGCAGTGAGCAAGGAGAAGACTTAAGAGAAAGTGAGCTTGGAGAACTCAAGAGGCCACATCCCATGGGCTTATTGGCTATGTTAAGGCTTTTGATCTGAGACAATAAGGAGCTACTTCAAGAATGATATAAACTTACATTTTATAAGCTTACAGTTCACATAGGAGTCTATTGTAGGAAGAAGGTGAGAAATGGCAGCATCTCCATTAAGATGATAACAGTTAGGATAGGGCAAAGTGGTCATATTTTGGATGTAGTTTGAAAGATTAGATTTAGAATATGTGGGAATTAGGGTTCCAAGAATAACTTGAAAGAGTTAGGCATGAGCAACTAAAATAATGAAGTTGTCCTTATTGGCAAAAAAAAAAAAGTATAAGCAGATCAGATTTAGAGGGTAAAATGGGAGCTATGTGTGGTTTCATGAAAGCCTGGAAGATATCTATTTGTACGTTTGTATATTTCAGTGCTTCTCAAAGTATGGTCCCTAGAACAACAGCATAAGCACCACTAGGGAACTTGTTAGAAATGCATGCTCTTGGGCCTCATCCTAAATCTATTCAGTCAGAAACTCTGGGATGGGGTCCAGCAATTTGTGCTTTAGCCAGCCATCCAGGTGATACTGGTGTATATTCAAGTTTGAGAAATACTGTGTATCATTTTCAAGATATGAAGACAGTGACCACTGTGTCTGAACAGAAGACCTAATTCAAATCCTTATTGGTTTGGGACAAGATGGTCTCTCTACCTGAGTCTTAATTTGTATATGTTTGAAGAGTGAACAGTTGATATGAGAATCAAAATCGACATAAGAAATCAGATAGCAATTATGTAACAATCCTGTCAAATCAAGTACCTTATAAGTTTTGGGGACAGGAGCAGCAGGTAAGGAAAAGGGATAGTACTAAAAATTTGCTTTTATTTTTCTCTAACATCCCCTAGATTTCTAGGATAAAAATAATAACTGCATGTAGAATCAGAGATTTTCTTGATGTTTTGCTAGGCCTTAAAAACATAGGTAATAAAGATGATTACCTATCAAATGGCAGATTGATGATGTTATTTGTATGATTCAGTAGAAACAGGGGCTATTTGAATTTAATCATTTTCTTCACTTGCAACAGGAAGAATAATGTGCATTTTTTATTACAAAATAGAAAAAAACTGTCTCAAAACAAATTTGTTTCTTCAAGTTTATGCAGTTATCTTTTTACTGTTTAAATTTATCTGTTTAAATTTGGTTTGCAATCTCTAGATTTGTTTTTCTTTCTTCACAAAGTACAGCATGATATCTATGAATTTCATAGAAGCCCACAGATAAGTTAAAAATAATGGGAGATGTAGTCTTGGAACCATTTTTCTAGGAAACCTCATTATTCTTTCATTTTGCGACAAGAAAAGATATTCAAGCTATTTAAGACCAAGCCCATATAGTGGCAAAGCAACATTTTAAGTTTTAGAGAACTCTTTATATGACATGAAATTTTATAATTTGAGGTCACTATAAAATCTCTTGTTGGGGCTGGGGTTGTAAGTCAGTGGTAGAGCGCTTGCCTAGCAAGCATGAGACCCTGGGTTGGATCCCCAGCACCACATAGAAATAAACAAATAAAATAAAGGTATTGTGTCCATGTACAATTAAATAAATATTTTAAACAAACAAACAAAAAAAAACACTTCTTGTTGGCAACATTTAAGAAAAAAAAATGTGTATAAAGTCAGCTTGGTCCTGCCATACACACACAAAAGTATCAGTTAATAGTTATACTGAACTTCATTATTCTAGGTTTCTGATTAAGGATCTATTATGTTCTACATAGACATGAATAAATTTACAGATGATGGGCTAACATCATTGGGTGGATAATTTATACATTAACTATTATTTATATTTCTATACCTTCAGTAGAGAATGAAGGTCATATATACATATTGTATATATGTATATATGTAATATATGTTATGTATATGAAGAAATAATAAACTAGAATTAGAAAGAAATAGAGTTTGCTTTCATAGAAATACAAGTCAATCTTTAACTGCTTGCTTTGGAAAATGTTACTTCCTACCTCTGACATTTTCTAGAAATATTCTTACACATTGTTCAATAGTCATTCAGCAAGGGTATATATTCAGTACCTACTATGTGCATTCTAGATGCTGGTGTCATAACAGGGAACAAAGTAGACATATATCCCTACTCTTCCCTAAGTTATTTCTAGTGAACAGAGGCAGACAATAAATGAGACCAACAGATTTACATTATATGATATATGTGTAATTTCTATGTAGAAAACAAAAATGGGGAGAAGAAAAGAGAAGGGGAAAGCAATTTTACATAGAGTGTCTGGGGAAGGAATCATTGAGAAGGTGACAATTCAGTGAAGACTTCATGGGAGAGAGGGCTAAGCCATGTGGATATTTAGGGAAGAGTGTTCTCTGAAGGCTTTAAAGGCCTGGAGTTGAACACACCTGATGTTTTCTAGGAAGGTGGCCCCTGTCCCCAGAGAGTATTAATAGAGGGAGATTTAAGAAATGAGGACAATAAGATGCACAGTGTTCAAAATCCTGCAGGACTTGTAAAAACTTAATTACTCAGAGTGAAACAGGAACCAGTAGAAGACCTTACATAGAAGACTTGCATGATCTGAGTTCATTCCAAAGAGCTCTTCCTTTTACATTTTGTCTTGAGTGAAAGCTGATGGGAAAATAAACTTATAAATTTAAATCTTACACATAACCTTTGGCGGCCTCTTCAACCTAAACCATGGAGCATTGGGACTTTAAATATTGTTCTTTTGTTGGTGACATTTTTCATTTTCTGTAATGTTTGACATTTCTCATTATATTTACATTTTATACATTGTTCAGGTGAATGTCACTCTTTTTTCCAAAAGTTGCTCTCATGTAGCCAAAAATTCTAGTTCTTCTTCATCCCAATGAAAATTTCTTCTCTTGTTTCATTTTAATTTTTTATTAATTATAATTTCATTATATTCTAGAAAATGAACTGATAGACTTCCATATCATTTAATACTTTCTTTTACAGTCTCTCCACATTTATCTTTTTTTATGCTATAGAGAGCCAAAGGTAGGGTTCTGTTATCTGCTAACTGATTTGGTCTATAACCTTGAGCTAGTTATTTAATCTCTGTATATCTGTGATTCTTCATCTATAAAATAAAGATAATGATAATGATAACAACATTATAGGAATATTGTGAGATTTAGATAACTTCATAGGGAGAGACAAATTAATGTCTGTCATTTACCTTTCAGATCACTAACTCAGTGTTCAGTCATCATTCTATTAAGACTTTTTTTTTAAGAGAGAGAGAGAAAGAGAATTTTAATATTTATTTTTTTTAGCTTTTGGCAGACACAACATCTTTGTATGTGGTGCTGAGGATCGAACCCGGGCCACACGCATGCCAGGCGAGTGCGATACTGCTTGAGCCACATCCCCAGCCCAAGACTTTTTATTGTTTAGAAAGTCAAGACAATTATTTTAATTTTCAAAGATATTTTCTCACTTTTTGTGATTTATTCTTTCTACATACCAGCCTATCCTTTTTTTCTCATATATGTAATATGCTATCAAATCTCCTGAGGAAAACAGTTTCTCCTTTCCCTCAAATTAAATTATTTCTATTTCCACTAGAGTCTGCCATTCCTTTTCTATTTCTTAGCCTTTATTGTTATTGTTGCCATTGGTTTTCTTTAGATGCTTTGAGATGCTCAATTGACAGATCATATTAGTGGGAAAGTGACATGGATTTTGGCATATTGATAGTAGGCACTGGGGAATTCTCTGTATACAGTAAGCCTCCCAATTATCCTGTAGGTTGGGAATCCTCTCTGTAAGGTTAACATCATTAAGAAGAGATGTTGACGGGAAGACTTCCTTTTAGGATATAATGACAGGGAACAAATAGGCAGACCAGACAATTGCCAACTTACTGTCCCTCTTGGACAATATTAAGTTTCCCTATTTGTGTCTTTCTTTCATATCACTTGTGGAAGTACAGATTTCCCTGAGCCTCCTCTCTGATATTTTTCTTCAGCATTCAAACACATACTTGGAGTCCTCTCCAGAAAAACTCAAGCACTTGGGGACTTCTGAAGCTTTAACTCAGGTACTTTGTAAATATCTGCTCTGGTCTGAATGTTCATATGTTGAAATCCTAATCCCCAAGCTGATGCTATTATAAGATGCAACCTTTGTGAGGAGAATACTGCCTTTGGGATTAGTGCCCTTATAAAAAAAGACCTCAGAGACATCTCTTGCCCTTCCTGACCATGTGAGGACATACTTTAGAAGAGGGCATTGGTGAACAAGGCACTGAATCTATAGCACCTAGATCTTGGAATTCTCAGCCTCTGAAACTCAAATTTCTGGGGTTTTTTTTTACAAGCCACATAGGCCATTGTATTTCTTTATAGCAATCCCAAGAGACTAAGATAATATCTAAAGAAGAAGAAGGACATGACTAACCCAACAGGCCTTCATTTCCTTAATGACCCTGAAAGTTCTCTAGTGCTTCTTTAAAAAGAATAATGCTTACCTCCTGCTTTGAAGGCAGTTTGTTCTGCTCTGGTTTCTCTTTCGGTCTGTTTCCATCAGTATCCATGTTCTCACAATTTCTACTTGGCCTTTGTACCTGTTCTTAAGAGTATGTCATTCAGTGAATTGGGGAAGCAGAAAAGGGATAAAGAAGCTTTTGCTGCACCTACCATTTTGGCCAGAGTTGAGTCCACATCTCTCAATTTGTACTTCCTGAGCTTTGTGCCTCAGTTCTTGTTTCTGACTATGGAGTAGGTATGTCTAAGTCTAAGGTAATAGTTTATAACACAGAGGTGCATAACAAGAAATTCCCATCCTCCTGTATTAATTAGGGTTCTCTAAACAAATAGAGAATGATTTTATATATAGAAAAATAGACAGATCCACAGATACATAAGATATGACAGGGGATTTAATAGGGAAGTTGACTCAGAATGACGGTGGCTTAATAGTCCTATGACAGTCTTTCTGCTAGCTGGAGAACCATGAAAGCTGATAGAGTGGTTCAGCCTAAATCTAAAGGCTTCAGAACTGGTAAAGCCAATTGATGTGAAAGTCTCAATTTGAGGTCACAAGCCTGAGAACCTAGGAGAACATGGCTACAAGTTGCAGACTGCAAAGGTTGGTTTACTGATGTTCAAGGGCAGGAAAAGATTGGTGTTCCCACCCCAGACTAGAGGGAGAATTAATGTTTTTTCTATCTTTGGGTTCTTTGGCCCCCACATGGGTGCATGAAACACACCTAACTTGAATGAGGATAGATCTTACTTATCCTCCTGCTTGAAATGCCATTATTTTCCAGGAAAACTCTCAAAGACGTATCCAGAAATAATGCTTACCATCTATCTGAGTATCCCTTAATAGTCATATTGACACCTGAAATTAACTATCACATGCGTCTTTCTTTAGAGTTTTGCCCCTCTAATTCTAAGCTGAATTCCCTTAAAGGGGTCTTCAAGCTAAAAATAATTAGGGTTAACACTTCAGAAGTTAAATTTTAATAATTGAAGAACTATTTCCCCTTTAGTCTAGACTCTCTTTTTTTTCTCAGTTGATCATGAGACAGAATTAGTCAGCTGGAGTTTACTGTCAGGAAGATTTAAAGGTATAGGGAAGTGGGAATGATTTGGAGGCTAAAGGGAGAAGATCTTCTGAGACTAGCATATGGGGAGTAAAAAGGAGATAAATTGGTGTTTCCTGTCTTCACCCATGAGGATGTGTTTGATATATCACTCTACCACATTACAGAATTTCAACTGACAAAAGGAATTGGCATCCAATTCCCTGACTAGAGTTGACTGTAGGTTCTCTTCATTTATTCCCATGATACCACAAAAGAACTATAGAGAGATTAGGGGTCATAAAAATAATTTGGAAAAGATTAAAAATCACTCTTCCCTATGTTTTCAGCAAAGCCAAATGAAGATGATAGAAATTCTTAAACTTTTTATGGGCCTAAAGATAACCCAGAAGATGGGGTGGGGAACAACGTGCTCCTGAGTAGACAAAACACCATACATAAAAGGAGACAGGCTGCCCACGGGAGTGACTATTCTAAAGAAGGGTGCTTAAAGTCAGAAATGTCAGAGGAGCACCTAGCTGGATGTCCCCAAACCATCAAACAGGCTACAAAGTAAATCTAGAAACTGTAATACTAAATATTGTTTCTTTGACCAGATAGGGTAAGAGGTGGCCAATAGAGAATTGAACAAAACTCAATGCAGAGGCTTCATGTTGTTGTCACCAATTTGTTGATTCAGCCAGGCTCCTTTTATGTGATTACTTTTTGGAGTGTTTTGAAAGAGATTAATCAGGTAGGAAGGAATGAATGTAGAAGGAAAGGAAATTTGAAAAGAGTACTGAATGGAAGAGAGATAATGAAAGTGTTTGGATATATGCATATATTTACCCAAGGGACACTAATCTTTAACCTGGAAGTAACTGAAAAAAAATGTAGAACAGAAGCACATTTATAAGGTAGAACTGAATTTCATTTTCCCCCTGCAGATCACTAGTAATTCAGATTGAAGCTATGTCAAAGAAGAACATTTCTAAAATAAATATATAAAGGATTTTCATATTCAACCCACAGCTCAATGTTGACAATTTCAAGCTCTTAATACCCAGATTAATGTGTATTATAGTAGGGTGCTTTACAAATGTCTTCTAATAAAAATATTTAATTTATAATTAATTAAATAGTAATTGTGTTTTAGTACTAAGAGATAAAATATTCAAATGTATCTCTCTCTTGATTTGAGTTTAGGGACTATTATAATAGGTCACAAATGTTCTAGCAACATCTAAGGCCTGAATACAGTTATCACAGAGACTAGTCAAAAGTTACTCACAGTATGTCCCAATCAATCTCATACATTTAAAAACTGAAAAGGAGGCGCTGAAGGTGCAGCTCAGTGATAGAGCATGTGCTTAATATGTACGAGGTCCTGAGTTCAGTCCCCAGCACCACAGGGGAAAAAAACAAAACTGTAAAAGAGCTTAGAAGGGCACCTTCATTTTAGTATTCTCAACAATAAAAATTGAAGCTCTGAAGTGGCATTGAAATATTCATAAAGGGCCCCACCAAGACATATTTTCCTTATTGTTCCTATTATTTAGACTTCCAAGCCAGAATTTGATTTGTAGTGTATTTTAGTTAATCGATAAATATTAATTCTGTACTGGAGGGAAAAGGATAGCACAGTGCTTATGGAATCATTTCCTGCTTGACATCTTCAAATTAATTAGTATTTGCACAGAGATTTACTAATGTGAATTTGAAACAAATTAAACTTTATATTTATTGCCTTTGTATTTGTCATTGAAGACAGTATATCTATTGTAATTTCCAAATTGTATTTTTTTTTTTTTTTGCCATCTGTTGTATAAAGAAAGAAGTACAGAGCACTCCATGTAGATCCTTTTGGGTTCAAAACTACTTGTTTCTCTCTATTATAAAATTTTCTAAGCTATGTTCTGTCTCTTTGTAAGTCTATTTTTGATCTCTGCCTCTTGATAAAATTGATTCTGGGTAGGTCAGACTGACCCATAAACTATATAAAATTGTTTTTGAGATATGAAGCCCTAATATCAGATAATGTCTAAATGAGCCATAAAAAATTTTCTTGTGCTTTCTGTTCCACAGATAATAATTATCTTTTTTTATAATCACATTCAAGCCTTAATAGCCATTTTTCTTTAAAAATACTAAGAAAAAAAATGTTTTTTTATCCACGCAGTGCTTTTCTTTTTGGAGATTAAACACTAATACCAATGATAAATGGAAGCTTTCTCATATAATTTTTGTTTTCTTCTTCTTTCTAAAGAAAGTGACTACAGTTGTAAATTCAGGCCACTTATGTGTGGATCCTTGGTGTCACCTGAACATGAGTACAGTCTGCCATATTGGGAAATTTCTCTAATGTCTTAAACACATTCAGTCTGTAAAATTGACCCTTTCTTTAACTTCCAAATGAGGATCTGATGGTTTTGTTATTGCTCTAAGTTTATACCATAAATTTGATTTGTAATCCAGTTTCTATAAAATATTGAGTGACATGGGAGATCTTTCTGTGTCTTATTTTTCTCTGTCAAAAAGATAAGGATTAAATAACAACCACTCAAGGTGTATTCAATTCAATCAACCACAACACAAACACACACACATAAACACACAAAAACCTCCTGAGTCATGGTTAGTATTTAAAAACTTAACTTTTCTTCTATTCTTTTTTCCCTAAAAGCAATATATATATATATATATATATATATATATATATATATATATATATATTCTGTAATAAAAGTATATGTACTTTTATTACAGAACAGATCATTATCATCATATTTAGGTATAATTTCTTTCTTCAAAAATTATTGATACTAAGAATACCAATAGCAAGTCAGGAATCATCTTTTCACTAATGTAAGTGTTTAATCCTTGCTACATGTTTCAGTGGCCTGGGGATTTGTAAAAGGCAGGACCCACAGAGCAGTGATAGAACCAAAGTAATGTGCTCCTTCTGTAGCAGTATTTGGACAAAGATGCCTTTAAAACTCTTCTCTTCCCCTTCCTGCAAAGAAATACTAGAGCAAGAGAGAAAAGAAATGAAATGCCCAGAGTCAGCAAAGCATACTCACATGTAAACAGATTCTTCGTTTTCAAAAAACCTGGTTACTCTCTTTTTTTGTTTGTAAACATCTATTTTTTTTTTATTGGTTGTTCAAAACCTTACAAAGCTCTTGACATATCATATTTCAAACATTAGTTTCAAGTGAGTTATGAACTCCCATTTTTACCCCAAATACAGATTGCAGAGAAATTATAGATGGACTTCTCATTCTGAAAGGTGAAAGCTGACTACAGGCTGTCAGTTCTCCTTATCAGTATTTAGGACATATCCTTTATGTTCACTGTCACCTGTCTATTCAGAAGGAGAGGATCTAAGAACTATCCCTTTATTTGAAAGTCAAATGTACTTCTGTATCTTTGGCACATCAATTTTATTTAAAGACTTAATTCCCCCAAGCAAAAATGACAAAATCCAGCTTAGAGTCGTTTATTAAAACTTAAAGCCTCAGTTTAAGTGAAGAGATCTGTGAGAGAATCCTGGGGTTTATGATTCAGAGAAGTTGTTTATTCTTCAGGAACAACACTGATAAATTAAAATGCCTCTCCTCTGTCTTTCATGTACACTAACTATAATCATAGAATTTCTTTTGAGGTCTCTTTCTGCTATTTGGTGAATTACATAGTAGATAAGAATGCATCCATTTCCAAAGGAAAAAAGGAAGAAAGAGAAAAAGAAAACTCCAGGAATCATTGATCCAGGCTTAAAGCCAAGCAATCAATTTTTAGTACTTTCTCAACAAGCCTCACAATAAAAATGTAAATGGAGTGGTGCTACTTTCTCTGCAGATCATCTTTTCAAAGTGTAAATTTGGCACTGTTTAAATTTATTTTCAGACCTTTCTTCTTCAAAGAAATTGGTTACTTCATTTCCAGGGCCTTCATATTGGAAGTGCACATTAATTATCATTTTTATTTTACTTATAGCTTTACCACACCTGACCTTCGTAAAAATCAAAGGATCAAGTTGATATGTCTTCTCACTCTGGATTGCTGAATTAGCACTTAGTCACTGGGAATCTTCTAAGTGTTCTTGCACTTGATAAGCCAGTTCTTAAAGTTATGAATCCTTTCTCCCTGTGGTGCTCATTTCAGCCAGCCTTTTCTTATCGTAATTGATTTACCTTTCTAGAACACCACTATACTACATATTCCTTATGAACAAGGAAGCATGTTTAAGCCTCTGTGTTAACTTTCATCACTTTATAAGGTTGGTAGTACTATTGTCTTCATTTTACTGATGACTGGTCTTGAATGCAGAAGGCAAGTAGCTTGACCGAAACCACATGGCTAGTATGTGCAGTAGCAAAAATTGGAGCCCAGGCAAACTCTTAAATCCTACCCTTGGCTGTCTACTTACTATGGGAAGGAAGGAATTCAGGGCATGTGTGTGGAATTTAACCAACTTTTGTGGACCCTAACCTAGTGGGAATTGTTAAAATTGTGAGCAATGCACATGATATAAAAACAGGAGAAAGTGATAGAATAAGAAAGTTGAAGAGAAGCATCAAAGAAAGAATAAGCTTAAAAAAAGGAAAAGAGGAAGGAAGGAAGGAAGGCCGGAAGGAAGGGGAGAATGAACACTGTATCCATTGGATGCAGAGATTAAAGAGAAAAGTTTTTAGAAACATTATTGATGGGTTGGAAAGAGTAACACAGGTTGAAAATATAAAAATAAAACGTTTTATTCTTAAAAGCTATGTACTTGCTATTTATTGCTTTCCAAGCTATACTCACTGTAATTTCTCAGCCTCTCATTGTGGTTTGGTCCCAGGCAAGTCAACATCAAATACCAGTTTAGATCAGATGCTAGGGGAGATATTTCACTGGACTATAGTTGTTGATAGACTTTTACAGTTTACTGAGTCTTTACAGAAAAATAAAGGTACTCTAAGGATTCTCTGGTTCAGAAATATACTATCATTACTCCCCTGGAGTACCTTTCCTATTTTTTTTTTTTTTTGAGAGAGAGAGAGTGAATTTTTTAATATTTATTGTTTAGTTTTCGGCGGACACAACATCTTTATTTTATTTGTATATGGTGCTGAGGATCGAACCCAGCCCCCCATGCATGCCAGGCAAGCATGCTACCTCTTGGCTTGAACCACATTCCCAGCCCCACCTTTCCTATTCTTTATCTCATTACCAGGCTTCCCTTTTGGTAAGTAATCTACTCTATTTATTTAAAACTAGTTTTTATAGAGTCTGGATGGTTACACAGATGATGGAAAATCCCCTTAGTCCCTTCAGCAGTGTAGCTTCTAAACAACAGAAATTTATTTCTTGTAATTCTGGAGACTAGGATGTGAAACATCAAGGCACTGACAGATTCTTTGTCTGATGAGAACCTGCTTCCTCCTTCAAGGATGATGCCTTCCTGCTCTGTCCTCTCATAAGGAAAGGAAAAAGGAGCTCACTTGTGCCTCTTTTTAAAGGCACTGATCCCAATTTTGAGGTTCCACCCTCAGATTTAATCATCTCCTAAAGGTCCCACCTCCTAGAACCAATCCCATTGGATGCTGGGATTTCAATAGATGAGTTTTGAGGAGAAGATAAATATTCAGACCATAATATCTCTACTTCATTCTTATTATGCATTATCTTGGCTACCTTTGTGCCAAATTCCAAACTAATTTTCATCTGAATCCTAGTTGTTTGCTCACATACCTCATTGATGCCATTATTCTTACAAGAGAGAAGAGGAGGGTATTCTGAATTGAGTAGACTTTTTTTTTTTTTTATTCCTTCCCTGGTCATCTCCTTTCTTTCTTTATATTTCTTTTTTGTTTTACTTTTTTTGACTACATGGAATGATAGAACACAAAGTCTTGTGCATTCAAGGCAAACACTCTACCACTGAGCTACATCTCAGGCCAGTCATTGTTATTTTTTACTTTATTTTGCAATTCTTCCATGTCAATAGCTTATTGCTTTTTAATGCTGATGTGTGTGTGTGTGTGTGTGTGGTGCTGGGGATTGAACCCAGAGTCTTATGTGTTTGAGGGAAGCACTCTACCAACTGAGCCATATCCCCAGCCCCTTGTTACTTTTTACTTTAAATCTGTATTTTTAAAGTTTTGCCTGTACATTATTAGCACATTCTTCACTCATCATTTATTTCTACATTTCATTCCTTCTTATTGGTTTGATTTCTTTTTGCTTGAAATGTATCCATTAGTAGTTATTTTACCTAGCAAATCTTACTAGAGTCCTCAATTAGTCTGCCTGAATATATTTTTATTTGAAGTT
Organism: Ictidomys tridecemlineatus; assembly: GCF_052094955.1. NCBI lineage: Eukaryota > Metazoa > Chordata > Mammalia > Rodentia > Sciuridae > Ictidomys > Ictidomys tridecemlineatus. Next base: position 88,268,995 of record NC_135484.1, on the reverse strand, counting down.
CATTATTAAATGATGCAGGACATAAGTTTTGTGGTAATATTTTCCAAATTTCAGTAATATTTTTGTAAATGTGAAATCTCCAGATAAGAATTAAGTACCATTAAAACAGAATGATGTTTTAAAAGAAGTCATGAATTTCAAGTGATGGAAAATATTGGATAATTATTTCAAATTTCAGATCTAATATAAATTCACTTGAAATTGAAGAAATAAAAAAATGCTTAACTAATAACTTTTCAGTATAAGCTAAATTAATTAGGAATCATGAAATTATCATGAAGGGCAAATAGTAGAATTCTGAAAATAATATTGCAAATTATTTTTAACTAAAATGGAATGAAGAATTACACTGAAATTTCTCATTATGCCTAGCACCAAACAGCATAAGTTGTGTGTTGGGCTGTGTATGTGGCTCAAGCAGTAGCGTGCTCGCCTGGCATGCGCAGGGCACTGGGTTCCATCCTCAGCGCCACATAAAAATAAAATAAAGATGTTGTGTTCACCGATAAATAAAAAGTAAACATTAAAAAAGTTCTCTCTCTCTCTCTCTCTCTCTCTCTCTCTCTCTCTCTCAAAGAAAAAGAAAGAAAGAAAAAGAAAGTAGTGTGAATACAAGTCTCAGTCTGTTTTCTGTTGCTATAAGGAATACTTGATGGTAGGAGTGTTTTTTGTTTTGTTTTGTTTTGTTTTATAAAAAGAAGCATCTTTTAGCTTCAATTTTAGCTCCAATTTTGGAGGCTGAAAGTCCAAGATTGGGCATCCTCTTCTGTTTAACCTCTGGTAAAGTCCTGATTGTGGAAGGTATCACAATGGGGACAGTGTGTATTGAAGAGATCATTTGACAAGACAGGAACCCAGAGATAAATTCAAGAGCTAGGTTTGCTGTTTTGAGAACCAACTCTCACAGGAGCTAACTGAGGATCATATATAATCCTGTCTGAGGGTAGCACTCCCTATGAACTACCTTCCTCCAGGCCCCCATCCCTTAAAAGTTCCACCACCTCAAAAACCACACTGAGGACCAAGCTTCCAGCACATAAACCTTTTCAGGACACACTCAGACCATAAGCGAACCATAGCAAAGTCCATGGCATGTAATCACAATAAGTACAATTTCTATGGATATATTCACAGTTGAAGCATAAGGAGACTATTTGAAAATTGTCACTCATGGACATGCATTAAATAAACACTCTTTATATAAACCATTCTCTCCACTCTTCCTCCAATTTCTATCACCATTTATACTGTCTATGTTCTTCAGCTCTTACCTTCATTCAAGAGTCAGGTGAAGTCTCATTTTCTCCTGAAAGCTTTCCTCATCACTATAACTTCCTGTATCTTTTACAACACTGATCACTTATAGTGACCATTACACACTCACTGTTGAATCTACTAACTTTCCGTGTATTATTTTGCAAGTTGAACTGAGAACACACTTGAGATTAGGATTATATACCTTTTGCTTCTCCTTAACTCCTAGGGCCCATTGAACAAATAATTCTTCTTGTTTTTTTTTATTCTACTAGTAAAACTTAAGCGCTTTGGAAGAAGGACAGAAGGATACAAGTATATCACAGGACAATTTCTGTCCTCATGAACTTATTGAAATTAGTTCTCTAATTGAGGTGTGTGTGTGTTGTGTGTGTTGTGTGTGTGTGTGTGTGTGTAAATAATTGGAGGTCAAGTTAAGACCATACATGATTGTGTGAACAAAAGAGGATACAAGTTAGACAGCTATGTTTCAAAAGAATTCAGAGAAATGTCTCCATAGAATACAGTTAAATCAGAAAAGGTTGACTACATTAGTTTTAATGTGTACTTTTTTTTAAATTTAAATGTCATCTTTGGCATCCAAACAATCCCTGTTTATAGTGTTATGGTTTTTTGTTTGTTTGTTTTTTTCCATGAAAGATCATATTTTTTACAGTATTTTCAAATGAGTGTAAATTTCAATACATTTAAAATTCCATTTAAGAGAAACCTGGACATAACAGCTAAAGATATGAATGACCAACTACCTACATAAATGTTAAAATAATGAGGAAGCTTTTAAAATTTCAAATAAGTAATGGGGATGACTATTTTAAGTAGTGACCTTTGTTGTCCATTATACACTCTCTGTCTTCAGTTTGTTTCTGGAAGTAGCCTTATGGATGCAAGTACTATTCAGCAAAAATCATGACTACTTTTTACATGGTAAGAATTTTGATACATTACATCAAGACTCTTTAAGTGTTTTCAGATTTTCACCTGGTGACATTGACTTCAATATGGTCCATAAAAAGTCCCATATAAGGTAATTTAATATTGAGAAAAATGTAGTTATCTTTTTGAATAAAAAGAAAATTTTCTTAATTCAACAGAATTAATATACTGTCCTGTTCAGCAAAGGAAAAGTCTATACATGAATTAATTTAATTTCTACATATAAATTTTGTAAGTACAGACAACATGGCATTTATACCCCTTATGTCCTTAATAAAAAATAAATCTTGTCTCAACTCAAAAAAATCCAGCAAGTTAAAGCACATTAATTATCAGGATTTTGCAGGCTCTTGTATCTAACTGATACCAAAGGACCAATTTCAACTCTAACTTGGAAAATTCAGTGACTTTGTGTTTTTTGACTATGGTTATCAAAAGCCTGCCTAAGGATAAAAGGTCCATAATATCTAGAAAAAGAGACCACAGGGACAACTAGGAAAACAAGAAAAAATGCCAAGTGTTGAATTTGGAAAATACATAGCAGGTTAGTCAGTGGCAATAAACAAAACATAAAACAGAAATCTTTCCCTCTATGAAAGATTCCTGCATATTTGAAATGAAATACAAGGAAATGAGCCAAGACATAACTTTGATTTAGTCTTCACAGAGGAAAGCAGAAAATCAGAGACTGAACTTAAATAACATGTGATATCTCTTTTCTAACATACTCTTTAATAACAAGAAATAGTTTCAGAAACAAAATCTTAGTAGAGTTATACACACATATTGATGTGTTTGTAAAGTTGTTTGTGGGTGCCGGTATATGTTTGGCTGGATACAGAACAGATTTCAATTCCTCACTGTTCAGTGTCTTCTTTTAAAACATGATGCCTTTTCCAATAGGAAATATTTTTCTCCTTCCCATGCCCCAAATGTAGTTTCTTTGTTTGAAGATCTTTTTGAGCCTCACATATGAGTTAAAAGAGAATACTGATGCAGACCCTTATACCTCCTGCATGCCCTATTTCATGTAGAATCTTTGACTTTTCCCCCTGGTGTCTATACAGACTGGCTTTTCTCTCAAATGATGTTACCTTATGCCCAATGGGTCATATTTGAATATATATTTTAGTGATTTGTTTCCTTTGCTAAATGCTCCATCAATTCACCAACGGATAAAGTGAACTGATGAAAACGCATTTCCTGTGGTTATCTGGATAAACTAGGTGGACTAGTTTATGTGGTAGCAAATTAAAAACACACAGCAGATAAATCTTGGTGGCTTAAAAGAGTCATTTCTGAAACCATAGTATTTGTCCTATCAGTTATAATATGCTAACTGCTATAAGAAATAGTACTTCACTCTGTAGGGACTCAGCATAATACAAATCTTTCTTTTCTTCCTTTTACTTGACAGAACAAGTAGATAAAAGATTGGCAGAGTGTTCTTCCTCAAATTTAATTCAGCAGTCCAGCTGATGAACATGATGACATGTTTAACCTGTCTTCAGAGTTTGCTCTGAGGTCTTTTTCAACCCAAGCAACAGAAAGTAGAACACAGCATGGAAGAGTAATAATGGGAGGTCTTAATGACTCGGACCCAGAAGTGGTACCCATCACTTTACGTGATGCATTACATGTACATCTCAAAATTCAGGGAATAAGGCTGGAATGTATGACTGACTATGTTCTCAGAAGAAGAAAAAACATATTTTTTTTGGAAATTAGTTGGCAGTCTCTGCCATATCTACCTTACTAAGAAATATTGTCCCAGAATCAAGAAAAGTATAGTAGGAGTATATGCAGCTACCAATTTCCAGAGTTGTTTGGAGGCTCAAGCAAAGCTGTGTAATGGTTCTGACATGGTACCACCTTTTAATCATCACAGGTTCCTTGTAAACTTATTCAGTGGCAGCCAGAGTTCAAGTATTCACCTTATAAATATGCCAAAATTAGAGTGAAATTTAAAACAAACCTTAATAACCATGACCCGTTGACAAGTATTTGATTTTTTCATAATTTTTTTCTTGGAGAAGGAAATTGGCTTGGTGTCAGGTTTTTTGGTGGTTAAAATGAGTTATCAGATACAAGTGCTTTTTTTTATTAAAGGTGTTATTTTTTTCTTTCCTGAATTCCAAATTAATGAGATTTATAATATTAAGTTTGTAAAATGCTAAGTTAACAAATTATAATGAGGAATAAGAATATTTCATCATAAAGCTGCCATTAATAATAAAAGGGAGAGCTATATGAAGAAATTCACATCATAATTCAAGTGACTAAGGAAAGCAAAGGTTATAAGAGGAAAAATGTTAATGTGAGAAAAATTGCTTCACACCCGTCAGAAGACTCTAGAGGAAAATATGATTTAACTTTAAAATTAACCAGTGTGTGGCTCTGTTGAGAGTAAGCAGAACTTGGTTTCTAGGTTCACTGTCAAGAATTTCTATTTGAAAACTGACCAATACTGATAAAAATTATTCAATATGAGATAACAACTACTCTGCCTGTGTGGTCATGAGCAGGTGCCTCACCAAGTCCTGCCAGTCACCACACAGTGAACCTGGGGTTGTTTGACACTTTTTGTACCTCCTCATCTTACCCTTTTCCCATACCAGATGCCTATTCACACCTGACAGGCCAGTGTGTCCCCAGGTGGGGCTTGCCCTTCTTGCCTGAGTCCTGAGCTGCTCTCCTCTCCTCTCCCCACCCATTCACCTCTCCCACCATCAGCACTCATCTGACCTGGCAACCGTCCCACAAGGACTCGCTCTGCAGGCACTCAAATGACAATAAATAAGTGCCTATGAAACTCGCTGATATCAGGACCAGTTCTTCAGAGCCCTATTAGTACAAAAAGCAACTGCTAATGCAGGTTATTTCAGGCCATCTGTTCTCAGGGAGAGATTTTTATTATGGATGTATCTTCATTGTCCCTCAAATCAGGTTGTACATCTGTTTCTTAAGGCTCCATTTTATGTGAAGAATTGGTTTTGTTTATTTTGACATTATTAATTATATTATTTATATGCATTAACGAATGAAAAGGAGATAGTAAGAGCTACCATTTTGACTGTTATGTGCCAGTCATCTCTCTAAGTACTTTATTTGTTACTAAATTGACCCTACAAAAACTGTTTATGGATTTTTTTCAACCTTATTTTACAAATAAGAATTAAATTTTTAACATTATATAAATGGCATAAATGGATCTAACTAGTAAATGGTGGTAAGCTTAGACATAGATCTGTCTGAGGCCAATATCCATTGTCTTAACCACAACTAGTTTATTCTATCTTCAAATATATATTTTCAGTTTGACTCTCAATATAAAATGAATGAATTAGAATTTTTTATATTTTGAAAATTCTGAGATCAACTTATGTAAAGCAGTCACAAGTTATATTTGCAGTTATATAGAAATGAAGTGCCCTTATTTCAAGGTAAACTAATTGCTTAGTAGCCTAGCACAGAGCAGAGTATGATCAGTACTCTTGCCCCTGCAACATGCTGTCTCCTGTAATATAGACTAAGTGATTCCATGAATACACCATTTTAGAAACTAATCTCCTTTAGCCCTTGCCCTTTTAGCATCTTGTCCTCTGAGATGCAAGTAGCGCATGCTGGAAAACGCGGAAAGACACTAAGCTTAATAACATACTAATCAGCAATACTATGTCCGTAAGTGCATCTGCTGAATTCAAGAGTCTCTAATGCCCCAGAAGAGCATAAATAAGGCAATTCACGAGAATTGTAGTGGACTCAACCTTTTGAGAAGGGCACAGAATAAAACAAAACAATGCTATCTTATTTGATTACATCCTAGATTAGGATGTATGCATTCTCCTGACCAGAGACCCGCTGAGAGAAGAACTCTCAGCAGAGAACCCCCCACCCCCCACAGACATGAGGAGACAGTCACACCAAGAAACAAAATTTTTGTTCATCTGCCTTTGTTGTCATGAGCCAGGGAAGTGACCAAGTTTACTCCAACTCCAGGCCAATTGGTGTGTTGCCTGTGAGTATTAAGAAGATGCTGTTCACCCACTATCAGTATGTTATGGGCTGTGTGCAATCTCTTTTCCACTAGCCACGATTGTCTTTTGTGATGCTGTTCTTCTTTTGACCAAGGGCATGCATTTTCAGGACAGTTGGTTGGGGTTTGCAATGTATTCTGCAGTTGTGTTGGGACAAAGGTATGAGTCCACACGGGGAAAAACTAATGCTCTCAAACTTAATTAGCTTCAGGCCTTAACTAACTAAGCTAAATGACCATAGGGTCTCATCCCAGGGAGCCCCACTTGGGCATATATACACCTATACATCTATTCACAAAAGACAGATGCACTTAGATTATGCCAATCCCAGAGGAATATTGTAGGCCCATAAAACAGTGTTTTAGACCATTCTAAATTAACCTCCAAAGAGAAAATGTAATGACAGATCAATTTAAACACTTTAAACCTTTCTCATGGAACATTCTTTAATTAGTGACATTCAATAAGTGGAATACTTACCAAATCAAGATCGAAAGTAATATTAGAAAATTGCATTTCCCCCCAACATTTTATTAGTGAAAATTCATCTTAGCATCACTGACTCTTACTTCATCAATGCCAACCTCTGGTTTCCTTGGGACTAAGGAAAAGGCCTTCCTGAGGTGCATCTAAGAACATTTAAGACAGCATGGGATGGAATGACTAAGACACTCTGATTTCTAAATTTATCACTGTCTAAAATTTTGTAAACTGTTTTTTTTTTCCCCCTTTCCCATTCCATCAGTTAGCAAAGATCCTCCTAGAATCTAATCCAAAGTGAAAAACCTACATCCTTATTTTGACCTTCGATGTTCTGCATGCCCTGTCCCACCTGGGCTCCCTTTCCCACATGGCTTCCTTCTGCTCTCCTCCAGACACCCTCAGAAGTAGCCTTTGTTCCTACAGAAATTCTATCTAGGTGACTGTGTGGCTGATTTCTCATTTCTTTTAACTGTCTACTACTGTGATACTGGTACCCCCTTCTCAGGCATTCTCTGGCCACCCTTATGAAATATCTCTGGCCCCTCAATGATTTCTCCTATCTTTCTTGTCACATTTTATTTATTCTCCCTAGCATTTACTGTCCAAATACTATATATTTCACTTATTTATCCTGCATATTACTTTTCTCTGAAATTATGCAAACCAACTATGCCTGTCTTGTTCACTCTGCATCTAAAACAGTGCCTGGCATAAAGTAGGTGCTCATTGAGTGAGTTAGTGAAATTATTCAGTGGCTAAATAGCTCTGTCTAGGGACTCTTGTCCATATATTTTTTGTACCATGAATGATATGACTATTTGATTATGTAATTCAAAAAAGCTTAACAAAACTCACTAGTGCATTTTATTTTTGTTTTGAAACAAAAAAAAATAGGGGATAAGGAAAAACTCATTTTTTTCGCAATCTAAATCTAATTTTTATATTTCAAAACTTCATACATTATTCCATAATTATTTTCTCAAAATAGATTGCTCTTGTGAAGCTCTTGCATCTTATAGCTTCCACAGCATCCAGAGAGAAATTTTGAAAAGATAGTGTTTAAATTCAGGTCCGCAAATGTGACTCTCCTTAATGCAAATCAAGTATGAATTTATTAGAAACCATTAGTCGGATAAATGTTCTCCTATTATGTAAATCTGTGCCTTTAATCTGAAATGTGGAAAGTGAATTGCTTTCTAGAATATCTAATCTGTGATGCTGTAATTAGAAGAGCAGGTGGTTAATTACAGGTGCTGTTAGTGACTTGCCCCTCATCCCAAGAACACAGTCAACTAATTCTATGTGTCCCAGGTTGATCAGAGGGACAGTTGTATTGGCTACACAATTTATAAATCTACAAGTGTGTTAAGTATCTGAATATGTAACTAGAACTGGGTATGTGTTTGTTTGTTTTTTTTAATCTAAGTATCAAAGTTGACCTTTGCCACTAATATACATTCTAGACCTTTTTTGGTTACACAGTTATATTGACTTTATATACTATTTGATAGTACCTAAAATACAATGCAGAATTTGTTAGATTGAATGTCTTATTAGTTGGCATAGGAAGTAGAAATATTGTGTTAATCTATAGCTCTCAATACCATAATGATAGTACATAGAAATATAAATAACCTTTTTTTATTATAAGTATTGCAATTTAATAGCTGCAACCAAACAACTGACAAGAACAATTTTAGAGGAGGAAAGTTTATTTAGGGTTCATGGTTTCAGCACCTAGATAGTTCTCAGTACATAGATAGCTACTCCATTTCTCAGGGCCTGAGGCTAGGCTGAACATCATGGTGGAAGAGTGTGGCAGGGGAAAGCTGGTTAGGAAATGATCAGGAAGTTAATGCTTATCAAGGGATTAATTCACTGCTTGGGTTCAGACTTTTATAACCTAATCATTTCACCTTTAATCTTTCTTATATTGTCTCACACATGAGCTTTGGGGGGACATCTCATATCTAGACCATAAGAAATACTAATTTGTTAATAATATTATACAGAGATGCTAATGACATTTTTTAAAAAAGTATCATTTACATCTCTAAGTCCTGGAACTGCATTGTGGTACTTAGTTTATGATCTCACCTATTTTTCAGTAACTGTTTAAGTCATAACAGTAAGGAAAAGATATAAAACCAGTACCGAGGTTGATCTTGAATTAAAAAACCAAAAACATATAACCAACCATAGAAGTGAATTATGCATGATGTGTCCTCTCAGATATCAGAAGGAGAGTATTTCAAAATACAAGAAACCTAAGTTACTCAACATAAAACATGGATTCTCAATTCTAAACTCTGTTTAGAAGTAGGAAATATTTATAAAAGACAGAGAGAGGTTATACTGTGGAGGCAGAGATTGAGCTACTACAGAAGACAAGAGAATAGAACTACAAAATTGTCCTTTAGGACTTAGCAATTTCCCTGCCCTTCTTCTGCTTCTGAACACATATTTTGAGGTCCAAAGACTTGTATTACAATCTTTTTTAGAACTCTGTAACTCTTGAGATTTTGAAAACCACATAAACAGATAGAATAACACAGAAAATGGGAAATTGGGAAAAAAAAAACCCAAGAAGCATATTAGAATATTAGCTCAAAGTAAATGAAGAATAACAAGAGGTTGACATTCTGACTTCCAAAACAATGTCACTACCTTTTAATAGGAAACTTGTTTTCAACAAGGTAAGCCACTAGAACCCTGTCCCAAGGACGAGTTAGTTAAGTTTAATGTTATGGTCATAGAGGACATTTCAAATATGATCCATCAGTAAAGATCAATTGACTTATCCCTGAAATCCCTCTCTTCCCAAAAAGGTCCAATATTAGAATTTGGTAAGAGTAAATTGAATTACATTAGAAGCATAATAATAAAAGTGGACATTGCATAATTTTAATAAAACAAAATGAACTGCACTGATGCAATATTGAACCTGACTCCTGGAGCCACACATCAAAATTGGTCTCTTACAATCTTAGAGTCAGTTTTTATAAATGCACCTCTTTGGCCAACAGTTCTTTGCTTATTCATTCATCATAATAGATCACTGTCAGGACTTAAGGATGGCTCCTACTTTTCATGTGATGATGAGAAACCTGCATTGATAATCAATAATTGCTCTAGATGACATGCTTTGTCATTGAATCTCAAATCTTTCATTTTTCTCTCAGAATATTTTATCTTTTGATGATTCCCTACTGCTTCATTAGATTAAGTGTAGGCTTCTTAGCATGATTTATGAGGGTCCCCATGATCTAGCCCCCTCTCCTTCATTTTCCTTTTGCCCTCTGTGCCTCCGTCTTGTCATTCCAGTAGGTGGCCATTTGCAGTTTCCCAACACAGCACACTGAGTCATACCTTTCTTCATGATGTTCTACTTGCCTAGAATAGCTTTCTCCAGACACTTTTTCTCTTGGTCTGGCAAATTCAGATCACAACTATAGTTCCTAGCTTCTATGTTCCCAAAGCACCCTTCATCTACCACCTATATAGCACATGGCAATTAGCTTCTGTGTTATTGGCAGTCTCCCCCCAGAGTGCAGGCAATGACTTAAGCCTTCCACTCAGTTTCCCCACTCTCCAGCCCAGTACCTGGCTCACTGTACACACCCATTATCTGTTGAGCTGAACTGTTCAGTATACTTGAGTCTGTGCAATGTATCTATCCTTTCATTTAAATAGGTATTAGATTCCACATTGTTCACTATGGTCCTTGCTATTTGTTAGGTAGCAGAGTTTTATAAGTAAAGAATGGTTAGCTTAAAAGTTTTTCTTTTAATGGCAGTAGCTCTTATGATTTATAAGTAATAAACTGAATAGAGAACATGGAACATGCATTTTGCCCACATCTGCTTATTTAAGTAGCAGTAAAATGCTTAATAGACTTTATAAGTATTCTGAAATCTAAGACCTGATTTATTAAGTTGGATTTGAGAGCTAATTCTCATACAGCTAATAACCTAATGTGACAAATTGCCTCATATGAAAGAGGATGTCCAATATATCTAATGAGAGAAATGAATAAACTGAATACTTCGTACCTTGACAATGTCCTTCCCAGCCATATCCCCAAGGTACTACTGCCATTAACTGTAAGACAAGATAAACATCTACATTTTGATATAGGTCACCAAGCAGGTTTTGTGTGTTTGCTTTTAATCTTTAAAAATGTAAATAATAAACCATAATGTTTTGTTTGCTTCCAGGAAACCAAAGAAAAGAAATTCCAAGAAGTATAAAATTTAACATTATGCCTTCATACACTTCAGTGAATATCTTTTATTCTTCATCAAGCTACATTAGAAACTTTGATTATTATGAACTTAAGCCAATAATATTTTTAAAGATTGTTAGTATAGCAATACATTGAATTCTTCCAGAGTAAGTAATTAAGAACAGCAGCTACCACCATCAACCCCAATCACCTAATCCACTGCCATCATTTAACATTGGAGCTATTTATAAGGCAGATTTTGAGTAAAAATAATCTCTATCACTTGAAACATGTTCAGAGGCCAACTATTTCAACCAAAGACATAAATTTCAAATGTTTCTTAGAGAACAAACATAAAAGTTCAGTAAAATGATGAAATACTTTATTTTTCTTTATTTGGAAACTTTAAATAAACCATATCATGTAAGCAACTGTTTGGGTAACGATATTTCAGTAAAACCTTCTGTGGTATATTAGTCTTTCTCACTGAGGTGGCAATATGGCAGTACCTATGGATATTCTTACGTTTCTTGTAGGTGTTTGATGAATGTCCAAAGATCAACATGAATTTAATTATATTTAGAATTAATTAAATTTGTTTTATATATGCTTCTTTATTTCATTTTAAAATAATTAATTGAAGGACTGGGGATACTTCTCAGTAGTAGAATGCTTAACTAGCATGCATAAGGCCTGCAGATTGAAAAATGAATACCAAACTACTCCCTGATAAATGAATAAAAAATAAAGATAAAAATTTCAAACCTATTAACAATTAATTAAGCTTCAAAATATCATGATTTTCTTTTATGGAAATAGAAAACTGTTTTTCAAAAAGGTATCACTGTTCCAGTTGCAGGCAATGTTATAGTTGAAATATGGACAATGGTTCTCCTTTCAAATTAATGAACGGGATAATTTCAGAAAATAGAAAATAATATAAAAGAAACAAAGCAGGACAGTGTGATAAAGAATAGTTTTGTCAGCAGAAATGCTGAGAGGACCCTGTGTTGTACAGCAAAGCCAGGAAAGACACTATGAGGAAGTACTCAGGGTTGGGTCTGAATGATGAGAGGGAACCCTGTGATAGGCAGGGACAGAGTCCTCACTGCAGAGGACAAAGCATGACAATGGTCTCCTCCAGGCAGGAAATAGAGCTCCCTGTGGCACAGAATGGGAGAAAGACTATGTGGCCAGGGCATATTGGTTGAGAAAAATCTCAAGTATGTGGGACATTTAGGCCACTAGAAAAAGTTTAGTTTCAAAGGCAATGAGAAGTCATATGGGGAATAAAGAAACATGATGGCTTATTGGTCTAACTTTTTAAAAGATCCCACAGGTTGATCTGTGAACAATGAATGATAAAGACAGAAGAAAAAAAAATAGGAAGACCAGGTTTCCTAAGAAAATAAGAGGCTTACTTTCAACTTTAGTTACATCTGTTCTACTGACTTATCAATTCTGTCACTGAGATTTAAGATGAAAATGATCTTAGAAGTCATGTTTTTCCTCATTTTAGAGATGAAGAAGCCTGGGGAAGTTAGGTAACAGAGTTTACAAGTTAATCAAGATGTGTCATTGCATTATCCCTTAGTACTCCCAAGATGACCAGCCTTCCAGGACCTTGCAAGTCAGAGCAGATACCAGGTTTCCTTCTGCCATTGAAGTGGTAGCACAGCACAGTGGCAAAGGCACTAACTCTGAATCCCAATGGCTTGTGTTTGTTACTCTTCTTCACTTCACTGGCTGTTTGACTGTGCATAAGATACTTAACATCCTAGAGCCTCAGTTTCCTCATCTATAAGCAGAAATGATAATAAACAATTTCTATCTCATGAGAATTACATGAGTAAGTCTTTAGAAGAAATAAGAACAGTACCTAATGAGTACTATAAAATGGTTATTAAAAAGATGAGGGCTGGGGATGTGGCTCAAGCGGTAGAGCGCTTGCCTGGCATGCGTGCGGCCCGGGTTTGATCCTCAGCACCACATACAAACAAAGATGTTGTGTCCACCGAAAACTAAAAAAATAAATATTAAAATTCTCTCTCTCTCTCTCTCTCTCTCTCTCTCTCTTAAAAATTTTTTTTAAAAAAAGATGAAAGAGTAAGACACTGATGCACAGATGTGGCAAACATTGTGAGCATCATGTGTCAAGGATTTAGGGAGCAAAGATGTGTGGAGAGGTTTGTACCTAGTGGGGAGGCATTTACAATAATGGGAAAGGCAAGAGATGTACATTGCTTAAAGAATTACTTAGTGATGTTCTTGGGAGAATCCATTAGTGCCTTCCTACCCAGCTGCCATTTTTTTCATTTTCTTTAATTTTGTAGAGCTCATGTCTCACAAACAAACAAACAAACAAACAAAAACATGTATATTGTTTCCCAGAGCATTTCTGGGCTTGGCAGTCTGGTTTGGGTAAAGGGCCATATGGAAAAATGTATATGTGGCAGATAAGCTACTGATCAATTACTTCTCTGACTAAATAAAATGGGAAATATTCCTGATATTTCCTTTCCTCTTCCTGATTTTGGGTATTTCTATAGGAAAAAATTGATAATTGGAATGGTGACAGCCAAACTGTGACCATAAGGAAGAGTGAGAATCCTGTAGAATGATGAGAGCTCATAGTCATTGAGTGGTTGATTTATCCCTCCATCATTAGAACGAGTTATTTCAAAGTGTGATTTTTAAAAAAAGTTCTTATCTCTTTGGCCTGGTATTTTGTTACTTACAGAAGAATCATCCTGTCACATTGACTGTCCTCAATCATTCATTTTTTTCAATGAACATTAATTAGATTAATTCAATTATTCAATTCCAGGGCTCCTGCTTAAGAAGTAAAAGATATAAATTCTAGTAGCGTTAATGGTGATTTTCTTATTCAGTGTTTACTTCTATGATTCCTCTCTACCATGTTGTAAATAATTTGAAGAATTGTTTTTTGTTTCCCTCCTCACACCTACGCAACACCTGCTGAAGGTTCCTTAAGTACCGAATGAACTAGATTAATGTTTATTGAATTGTATATTGAATAGCTTTGGATAATTGCATCTTCCTTCCCCCCATCTCTTACAGCTATAACTCCACATAACCTCAGACGATTAAATTTAGATTGAAAAACACATATTACATTAAGTATTAATTTTCTTACCCTTCACTAAAGTTCAGTTTAAAAAAAAAGAAGTAATGCAAAATGAGGCTTGAGCAGATCAGAATCAATGTAAAGAGATGTATTGCTCTAATTGAAAAGCATTCTTTCTAAGAAAATGCTTTGTTCAAATTAAATATGGCCTCATAAAAACAGAAAAAGGAAGAATATTTATTTTGAATTTATATTATTGATAACTTATTAATATTACCCATTAGAAGACACTGGGGGTGTTCCTATCTCATAAGTCTTTGAGCAACGCTAAGGTACTGGGACATCTTCCTCTGAAAACTGCTTGAAGATATATATATATATTTTTTTTTTTTTCATTTGCTTCTACCCAGCTTTTTCTCATATACTTCAAAGTGAACATAAGAGCACTTTCCAGAGTGAGCTGGTCTTTTCCTAACTCCAAAGTGAAAAAATACAGTAATGCAGACTATAATATCATTTGATTATAACAATTTTTCAATCTTTTTGAAGATCTGAATAAGGCAGAATTGAACTCCTAATTCTATGGTTTTCTTATAGCATTATTCATCTTCTTTTATTTCTCCTAGATTCCAAATCCCCTCCTGCCATGTCTTATAAAATTATTCTCAGGTTTCATCGGGTGCAGAGCACTGAGAAAGTGTAGCTTCAGTCTAATGCTGAAGTTTCAAAATGTCTTTAGTATTCCTACATGGAATCTGAAATGTAACATCATAAGTAACTAGGTTTCAGATTTCTCTAATGCCTTTCTTCTCATTTTCCTTGAAAATGTTTTCCATGTACTTCCTACTTTAATTTGCACCTTTCCATAAGTCTTGCATGATTAAGTAGAATTTAAACAATTTAAGCTCAACTGAATGTTCTTCCCTTACATTCCTTCAGCATTTTAACTGAGACTATCCAGTTATGTATACTATTATTAATTTTGTATCATATTTTCTTACCTCAACTATTAGTTAAGTTGATTATACTTAACAAATTTTTAAAAAACATGTAAAAACCTATATATGCAAGATACCGGGAATGCAAAACTGAACATAAATGATTCCTAGCCCAGTGATTCTTCTAGATGGAGGAAAAAATGACCTAGTGGACAAACCAAAACCAATTGATGGCAAAGCATAAAGCTTTTATTTAATAAATATTTAAGAAAGAAAAGGAAGAGTGACAAAAAGCTACAACTGAATATATACATTGGTTCATAGATTCCCAAGGATTCTGATATATATCCATTTCCTTAATGATCTCATACAATATCATAGTTTTAAATATCCTGTATAAACTGATGACTCCTAGACTTGGGTACTTAGCTTCAACTGCTCCTCTGATTTGTGTATATGATATCCACATAGACATCCACTTAGATATCCACTTAGGTATATAATATGCCTCACAAAACCGAAATTCCTGAACTTACCCCAAAACCTACAACTCACACATTCTTCTCTCAGTAAAATATAACTACATTCTTCCATTTGATCAGGCCCCAAAAGTTGATTTCTTTCACACCACATCCTTCAGAAAATCATGCCAACTCTGCCTTCAAAGTCTGAACTGGATTTAATTACTTGTTGCTGTTTCCACTGCTATCATCATGGCCCAAGCTTCAATGGTCAGTGGTCTATTGAAGTAGATGTTTAAGTGTTCTACCTTGTCTTCCTACATCCACCCTTGCCATACATTCTATGCTCAAGATATCAACCAGAATGGTCCCTTGACATAGAAATTAAGCCATGTCATTCCCTCTGTTCAGCAATCTTTCATGGCTTCCCATTTCATGCAGAGAAAATGCAACTCTTTATAATAGATTAGAAGGACCTTCTTTGAATCTCCCCTTTCCCCTTGTCTCTTTGATGTCATCTGCCAGCTGCCCTTTAACACATTCCACTCTAGCCATACAGGTCTTCTTGATGTTCTTTTAACATCACTCTGGGACCTCAGGATCTTCGCACTTGCTCATGTTAACCATGGCATTCTATCCAAGTCACAAATTGCCTTTTGCAACTACATTAGGACTTGGTTCAGATGTTATCTTCCAGTGTGTGCCTCCTTAACCACTGCATTTAATACCAGAATTTCCTCTCCATGACCTTTAGATTCTTTCTCTTTTATTTTATGTTATTATTATCTGGATTAGTTATTTGTGATTTTCAAGTATTTCGTTCTGGCCTGTATCTTAACTTAGTTCTTTGTGTGCTGCTATAGCAAAATTCCTGAGACTGAATAATTTATAAGGAACAGATTTATTTCTTATAGTCTGGAGGCTGAGAAAACCAAGGTCTAGTGAAAAGTTCCCAAAAAAATCTTCCCAGGGCCTTCCTGTTGGTCATTCATGGTGGAAGTGGAAGGGAGAGAACATACATGAATGAAAGAAAGGGCCAAACTCGTGTATATAGCAAATCCATTCTCAGGGTATCATACCCACTATAACAACATTAATCTATTCATGAATCAGAGCTCTCATAATCTAAGTATCCCTGAAAGTTTCTACCTCTCAGCATTGTTGCACTGGAAATTAATTTTCTAACATATAACTTTGGGGGTCACATTCAAACCACTACAGGTTCCACATCAATAATTTTTGTCTCTTGCTTTTTTAATTCTTCTAGTGCTAAATTTTGCAATATTTGGAAAGTTCCCAAATAGATCACAAGCTTTCAATGAATGTTTGTTGGATAAATGAAAGAATATGTATGTATTTTTGCCAGAGAGATTCTGGAATAGTTGCAGGAAGACAGTTACCTCTGAACTTAGTTAGGTGAAACAAGACTCAAGACTGGAGAGATCAAAGGACATTTAAAGAACTGTTTGTTCTGGGAGGCAGTGTGACTCATTTAGCTTAATATGCCAATTCTATAGTCAGACTCATGTCATATCTTGGCTTTACCAGTGACTAGCCATGTGGTCTCAGGCAAGCTAAGTCTCTGAAACTTACTTTCTTCAGTTGTAAATGGGGATATTAATAGAAACTGTCTTATAAGGCTTGATTAGAATATTCTTATAACAGCCTATAGAAAATGGTTATAATAATACCTCATATGTAGTCTTCACTCAACAGGTGGTATCTGTCATTACTTCCATAATAATTATTATTAGTAAATGAAATAATATGTATAATTTGCCTAGCATAGTTTTTGGCAGCTAATGAGACCGTCAGTGGCTGCTAAAGCTTCTTCGCTGTAACTACAGCTGCTAAAATTGCTTGGGATTATAAATTCTCCTTTGTCTCTCTCCTTACTTGGAGCAAGTAAGGAGAGAGACAGAGGAGATCTTCAAGGTAAAAGCCTCAGACTTTTTAACTTATCTTGCATGGTAAGTATTCTGTTTGGCACTTAACCTAGCCCAAATTCAATGGGAATGGATTAGTCTAGGATGTAAGTACCAGGAGGCACTAATCATTGATGTCCAAAGTATTACATTAGATGCTGCTTTGTGGATCATAATCTGAAAATTATTGCTAAAAGTAAGTAATGACATGACATAGAGACTCCATCATGGAAAGATACTGATCATGGAGATAAGACAAGTTAGGAAGCTACTGCAGTCATCTACATGATAGCTTTCCTGTTAAGATAATTAACATTATGCTATATTTAGAAATTAATTTTCTTCAATATACTTTTCTAACAATGAAATTTCCAAATTTTGTTATAAACCTCAACTAAACATGAATTATTTGAAAATAACTTTAAAATTGTATAAAAATAACAGTGGAACTAAATTCTATTACAGGTTTCAGTAGGATCTTGTCCCTTTATTAACCATTGAGTACATATTTAAGTAGAAAAAGTCTGCAGCCTGGAATATCAGAAAAGCTATTTTGGACTTGGCACTAACCATATTCCAAACTGTAGGCATCTGATGGCTATAAATACATAAATACAGACATTCAAAGACACTTCTAAGATGGACACAGTGGCACATTCCTGTAATCCCAGTGGCTGTGGAGGCTGAGGCAGGAGGATTGTGAGTTCAAAGCCAGCCTCAGAAATTTGGCAAGGTGCTAAGCAACTCAGTGAGAATCTGTCTTTAATAAAAATACAAAATAGGACTAAGGATGTGCTCAGTGGTTGAGGGACCCAATCCCCAATCCCCCAAACCCCCCAAAAAAGACACTTCTAAAAGTTTAGACCACCCAGCAAGTTTATAAGTTTATAGTAAAATCAAGAACACAATAAGTTTTAAAGTTGTGGGGGGAAAACAACATTAAAAATGGAGCAGCATTTCATATAAGGGGGAATGGTTTTAATTTATAGGTGAAAATAAAAGATTCTGGTTTTTAAAAATAAATTTTAAAAGTGTAGGAAATTGTGCAGAATAAGTTGATTTGGGCATTACTTTAAGCAGTTACTTTTTGCATGGGGTTAAATGATTCAATAACTGTATTTTTCGGAGCTTGTCAAGACTAGTTGAGATTCTGCACCAAGAAGCTATCCTCTTAGCCAAGAGGGACAAGCAGTCTGCTTGACCCCCATCACCCTTCCCACCCAGACTCTGGGAGTTGGTGACATCTAATTCCAATAGCAGGTTTCATATTCTTTGCCACAGCATGAGAATCCAGGTGGGGATTTTGTTCCCTTGGCCTGCTTGTTTGTCTGAAGTCAATTCACTTGCCTCAGCCTGTTCTTACCTCCCGGTTATTGATTTTGGCTGACATTTAGTTCAACATGTTATCAATTCTCTTAATCATCTCAAAGGAGAGAAGGGAGCAAAGATGCCCTAACCATTACCCATCACATCAGCCCAAGGCAGCTTCAGGTCATCTGTTCCCCAGACAGCCACTCAAATCGAAATAAGTGTTTTCCTTACCACTACTTCAGTCACAGCAATGGCAATGAAAAAGTTAGCTCATGCATCCAAAACGATAGCAGATACTTGGTTCTTTAGTCGAGAAATTTTTCTCCACTTCAATTGCAAGCAGGTATCATGCCCCTCCCCTAGTCCCATGGAATCAATGATTAATGCTCAATGGATATGATTTTGAAAAGGTTAAATACTGTTCATAAGACCTGTAAGTGAAACCATGCAAACCAAGTGAAAAAAATTAAAGACAGAGAAAAGCAATGTTTTCAGTTTGGCCTTATAAATGCTAATCAGTTCGGTTAAGGAATCATAGATAGAGCAAACTGCTTTGAAATGACCCAAAGCCCAGGTGAAATAAAAATCAGTGGGTTGGTGCCAACCACTAAGATTGCCTAAGGATAGATTAAGGAGTTGGTTGATTTATAAATATTGTGCAGCTCTTTTAGGGAAGAAATTCTAGTTTCTACAGTTCTAAATTAAAATAATTAAGCAACCAATATTTCATACAGAATTATTTTTCATTAATTCTGTGGGGAAAGTTCACCGATAATTTGAAATTTTAATTGCCTTCTTAAGATGTGCACATTGTATTCAGAATAATGTCCTTCAGATACTGCCTTTTTTGAACCATTTCTAGTTTCAACCATGACTTTCTCCTGAATTTCAAATGAGTATTGCTAAGTATCTAATGAAACATCCTTCAGGTATGAGCCTGCTCCTCCTTCATTAATTTCTTGTCTCTCTTAAAGGCAAAGCCATGTATCTTGTGAGATCTTTGAAGGTGAGGTCTTGTTTAATGCAGATTTTGCATCCCCAGAATTGTCCCCAAGGTAGAAAGGACTTACCCTCTGCTCTCATAACTCCTTTGATCCTAATTATTTTTCCACATGTGTATTATCATCACTAACTAAGCTAAAGGCTGCTCGTGGAAGGATTTGGGTCCCACATATCTTTCTTCTTCCTGAACCTCACACAGGACGTGGCATAGGCAGGTACTGAGTATGTTTGCTGAATGAAAGGAGGAAAGAAGACCACGGAAATGCCAACCAAATCAAGTAAACACTGCCATTTTTTTTTTCATGTCAAGGAAAGGAAAAGAAAAACTGCACAAAAAGAATGATTTGATGAGTAAAAATATATACAATCAGTTACAAATGCCCCAGGAATGGATACTGCTCCCTGTAGATTGAGACCTCTGAAACCGGGAGCTCCCAAATACATTTTTCTTCCTCTGCAGTTGTTCTGATCAGATCCTTTCATTACAATGGTGAAAAAACTTCTAAAACACACTTAAAATGAACTGAGAGCATAAGATTTTGTACTAAATTTCTAGGTGTTCCTATTCTTTCTGAATCTACTTCCTAAGCCCACTAAAGGTCTAAGTATTGTAAATTAAAAATTTCAAAGGCTAGGCACAGTGGCTCTGGAGGTAGAGGCAGGTGGATTGAGAGTTCAAAGCCAGCCTCAGCAATTCAGTGAGGCACTAAGCAACTCAGTGAAACCTGTCTCTATTAAAATACAAAATAGGGCTGGGGATGTGGCTTAGTGATTGAGTGTCCCTGAGTTCAATCCCTAGTACCAAAAAAAAAAAAATAATAATAAGGAAAAAATCTAAACTAAGGTACAAAGTACCTGTCATTTTTGTGTTACCTTCTTGTACTTTCTGTCACCCAGCAGCCACACCCCAAGCTCACTCTACACAGCAGCAATATTCAGTACACTCTCCCAAGTATACCACACTCTTCTGGATTCCATCTATCTTCTTGGAGCTGATTTTCTCATTTGACAACTCCAAACCTATTTGGTGAGTCTTAATCAAAATCAAGCTCACATTTCACATCTTTTAGGAAGCCCTCTCCAGCAGACCCTAATGAAAGTCACCCCTTCTTTCCTTGGGT
This sequence comes from Ictidomys tridecemlineatus, assembly GCF_052094955.1. Taxonomy (NCBI): domain Eukaryota; kingdom Metazoa; phylum Chordata; class Mammalia; order Rodentia; family Sciuridae; genus Ictidomys; species Ictidomys tridecemlineatus. The sequence goes on along the minus strand of NC_135484.1, from coordinate 88,248,196 downwards.
TATTTCTGGATCTTTTGCATATCTGTGGGGTTGCTTTTTATAATATTACAATTATCTTTACTCACATCTCTCTGCTAAATTCCAGTAATATTGCCAATAATAATAGCTAGTATTCATTGAAAGCCTACAGATGCATGAAACACTGTTCCAATCATTTATGTATAATTTTAATCTCACAAATGTTCTTTAGGTTAGATTTTATTATCTTTATTTTATAGATGAAGAAATCAAGGTATAAGAGATTAAATTTTCATTCCCTTGAGTTTAGTACTTTAACAGAAAACACGTGTTAAAGTGAATTGAATTGAAATGCACTATTAGAAAATATCAGACAATTGATGAAGCAATGCTTGTGATAGCTATTATTTCTGAGCATCACTACTCTTACTGAGCACTTGGAGTTTCCTGCTGCATTATCACTGGTCACCACACTTCAACTGGGCAGATGTTGCTTTCCATGATTAACAATAGAGGAAACAGAAAGTTTTTTGTGCAATGTGAACACAGGAGAGGGGAGCCTTGGGAAGACTTCTTAGAGGGGCTGGACTTTGGGAGAAAATGATGAAAGTAAGAGTTTCAGCAGGTTTGTAGCCTGAAGAAAAGATACAAAGTGATAGAGTTATGTTATCTAGGGAAAGCTATTTAGCCTTTCAGAAAGATTCACTGCAATGAGTAGGATCGTGATATTCAACCACAGAGTCTCACCCTAAACTTTGTAGATTTACAAATTTGAATGTCAGTGCTTCTGGGGTTCATCAGTTTCAGAAAGACTGATTCTATTTGAATAAATTCATAAGAAACTAATATATTATAACCTGAGAGATACTTTATTGATTCATAATCCATTCACTGGTAAATACATTCACTCCTTATTATCAAATCTGTATGAAAAGTTACATCATAATTAAGAGATTTCTAGGAGCACACAGAATCAAAGCTGTGGGTGAAAAACTTATTCTACAAATATTGAGTACTTCTATATGTACGCTACTCACTGTTATAGGCACTGAAGAATACAACCGAGGATGAAAAAAAACAAAGACCTTACTGTCATAGATATTAAATACTAACATTGCATTTTCTTCCATCATGATTATAGAAAAAAAACAATTATTATGCTAATACTGACTGCAGAACTGTCTTTTCAGTAGTACAATGGACTCTCAGCTACTTTGCTCCTTAGCTTTTCCTTCTTTATCAATGCTCTTATCATTTTAAGATCTGCTTTATATTTAATATTTTTGTTTTTATGTGCATTTTAAGAATTTGATTTGTTGCATATCTCTCTGTGTGTGCTTTTTACTTTTATATTAAAATAATTAAAAATTGCAAAAATAGCCTGAAGAACTCTCAACTCTCAACCTTTTGAGAAAGTTGTTGATAGGAATCTCAGTAATTTTAAATTCTTTAAGTGAATATGTTTCACACAGAGTAAAGTTTTCTGCAAAACTACAGCAACATTAATGAAGACAGAAGATTAACAATTATGCATTACTTCTACCTAAATTATAGATATCCTTCAAGCTTTTGGCAATTGTCCCAATAATGTACCTTACAAAATAATCTACTCCAAGATCACATATTAAGATCAGTTTTCATGTCTCTGCTGTCTCCTTTAATCAGAAACAATTGTTTTTTTATTTTTATTTTTAGGACCTTGACAATTTTGTCAAGCTAGTTTATAAAATGTCCCTAAATTCAGTTTATTTAAAGTTTCTTTATGATTACTTTCAAAGTTGTGCTTCTTCCAGGGCTGCAGTATCCCAGTAACAGTTTTGTGTTCTCATTCCACCCAATTAGATGGTACATGCTTTCAATTTGTCCCATTAATGTGTTGTTAACCTTCTTCAGTTCCTTTAACTGATGTGTAAAGTGATAAAAATTTGCACATATTAATGGAGTGCCCTGTGGTGTTTCAATGTATGTACACATTGTATAATGTTAAAATCAGGTTAAACAAATCTCCTCAAACATGTATCATTTCTTCAGAGTAAAAACATTCAACTCCATTCTTCTAGCTTTAGGAGACCTGTAGTACAAATTGCTCTTTAGTCACTCTGTTGTGCAATAGCACACCAGAATCTTGCTTCTGTTTGTCACTTAGTAACCATTGACAACCTTTCTCTATCTCTTTCCCTCAATCTCTGATAGCCCCCATTCCACTCTCAATTTCTATGAGATCAACTTTTTTAGATTCCACATGTAAATAAGATCACACAGTACCATCTTTTGTGTCTGATTTATTTTACTTAACATTATGATCTGCAGTTCTACCTATGTTATAGCAAATGACAGGACTTCATTCTTTTTATGGCTATACAGTATTTCATCAGTTATATCTACCACATTGTCTCTATTTATTCTGTGGCTCTACAGTATTCCATTGGGTATATGGACCATTTTCTCTATCCATTTATCATGAACACTGTTGTGAACAGTGCCATAATAAACATGGAAGTAAGATATCTCTTCAAAGTGACTGTTCCCATTTTCTTTGGATATGTAACCAGTAGGGGAATTGCTGGGTCATATGGTAGTTGTGTTATTAATGTTTTGACTAAATTGCATATTATTTTCCCTGATTACTAAATAAATTTATATTCCCACCAACAGTGTGCAAGAGTTCCCTTTTCTCTGCATCTTTGTCAGCACTTAATGGTCTTTAGCCCTTTTGACAACAAAAATTCTTAGTGGAATAAGGTGATATCTCATTATGGTTTTCATTTGCAGTACCCTCATGGTTAGTGACATCAAGCATTTTTTTTCATATACCTGTTAGCCATTTGTATTTCTACTTTGGGTAAATGTCTGTGTAAGCCTATTATCTGTTTTTAATTGGACCATTTATTATTTTGCTTTTGAGTTTTTAAGTTCCTTACAATTTCTGGGTATTGACCCTTTGTCAGATATATTAGATTAGGTTCAAATCTTAACCTGATAACATTTTATCCATTTAAGATTTTGCATATCTTCTTTGCCTATTGAAATTTATTTAGATTTTAATTTAGCACTTCATTGCTGGTCCAGAGCATCATTTAAAGAGACTAACTTGAATGGAAGCATGCTTTGTACATATTTACTTATTGGCCAATGGATCACCATGTCTGTAGCTTATAGTACAGAGAGAGAATGAGTTTAGGGTCCAATAAAGAGAATCTTGAGGACCAATATTAGGAGTATAAACTTTATTCTGTATTTAGTAAGAAGATTGAAGATTTTAGAACAAGAGTTATATAATTTGTACTTTTAGAAGGTATAAATTTCAGAACAAAACCTCAGGTACATAAGAAATAAACTATCTTTTCCTAAATCTGATCATAATTTCTTTTGCACCTTAAGTCTTCTAATTTATACATTGTCCTAGGCTTACAATCCTGTATGTTTTTGTTTGTTTGTTTGTTTTGCCAAACACCTAAATTCAGGAATTTGAGTTTTTCTGATTTATTTTTTTTTCCTAATATCACTTCTAAATAATTTCTTCCTGGATAGGATGATAATAACACTTCTTCAGATATATTTGAAAGCATAGTAGAATAGAAGAGACATGTGCCCCATTCCTGAAGAGAGCCAAGAGAAATACCAGACCCTGGGGGTTCTTCCCTCCATAGTATAGATGCTGCACCCTAGAAGTGGCTGGGCAGCCTACATTGCAGCTGGGCAGAGGACTTAAGCTAATCTCACAGAGTTCTTAGTTGCCAGATCAAAGGGCAGAGGGACTAGTTTTGAGATGGTTAATATTCTTAGGCAGCCTCAAAGAGTTTCCCTCAGCCACAGGATATTTTCCATGTGCCTAAGAAAACAGAAATAGCTAAAGAGGGTGTTGGATTTACAATATCTATAGAGTCCAGTGTGAGGTAGAGCAACCAGCTACTCAACACTAGATTATTTATGTTCCTGGAAGTTGGATGGAGAATTGACACTTATATTAGACATTGTATTTTAGAAAATTACAGAAGCATACACATTATCTACATCTCACTATATAGCTTGAAATTCTTACCTGCTTCAGAGGTTAGCATCCACTAAATTATGTCAGTGCCATCAGAAAAAGGAGTCTAATTAGTAGAAAGTTACTGTATGTCACCAAGGAGATGAGAACAAATACTAGGTTCAATGTCATCAGTTAAAAAGCAGTTTGAGGCTTATAGAACTGTAGTTGCCTGATAAATGTAGAATTTGGGAAAACAAAATCTATGAAAAAACAACAAATATAGTTGACTAATTAATGTAAGGGCTTATTGATTACCCAGATATCCAACATATGAGGATCCAAGCCATGATTATGATGCAGAACCAAAAGTTGCTTTAAAAGATAATTATTCTCTGATAGACCTTTATAAAACAAGTCTGCATTAAACAGCCCCACACAATTCAGTAGTTTTTTATTCTATTAATCTAGTCAATTTCTCTCATTGATTATAGCCTATATTCAGTAGCCAAGTTAAAATCAAATTTTAATGGAAATCAACTACAAACTGAAATTTCAAATTTTGCAAGACTGATTTCATGAAATTTCTGTAAGTATTATTTTACTACTCATATCATACTAAGTTATTGATAGTGTCACTTCATCCTATCTTAATTTTTTTTTTATTTTTGGAAAAAATAAGCATTTGGTTCAGTCTGCATGTATTCTAAGAATGGATGCAAGGACAAATTGTAAAACAAAATTTATAAAAACAAAATAAATATAACATAACTTAATTTTTTTACTTTAAAGTTATATTCCAATTCAATTTGTTTTTTTGTTATTGTTGTATAATATTTACCAAGATAACCTAATGTGTTTTAAAGGATTCACTCTCACTTTCAGCAACTTTCCCCAATAATGTAATGAATATAGGCTAAACTAAATAATACACATACAAAAAAAAAAAAAAAAAAAAGGATAGTTTCTCTATAGCCATTCTGCCTAAAGGATGAATATGCCTCTAAAAAGAGTGAATGAAAATGAAACTATATCATATTGATGGAAGAATTTTGAAAAACAGATGCCAAATTATTAGAAACCCTCATAAAATTTTGCCACTGATTATTATGAAATTCATAGCGTACATCTAGCAAGCATACAGGTTTTCATGGTGTGTGTGTTCTGCTCAATGCAGCTTCATACTAGGTTTTATTTGTCTATTCTCTATTCATTTCTCTTACTTACTTTACATTTATTTTGCATCAGTGCACTGTACCTTTACAAATGTGGAATGAATTGACCATAATAATAAAGAAAAAAAAGTATAGTTGTATTTATTGAAGATATCAGTTTTGACCTTAAAGATAAATAAGAACTTTTGAGATAAAACTAAATATATATATATATATATATATATATATATATATATTATTTCATGATAGTTAGTTTCCAATTTAAGTGTTTAGAAAGATTCAAGTCTTACAAATTCAGCGGCTTACAAACATTTTTCTGGCAATGGTGGTCTGGTAAATGACAGTTTGTAGCTTGACCTTGAATTAGATTCTTCGTGCACTGCCTCCACTGGGTCTTAATGTGGCCAGCTAAGTACAGAAAAACTTAGAATTGAGTAGAAGGCTCTCTAGTGCACTCTTGGAACTTAATAATTCTACCAGGAAGTCAGCTCAAGAAGATCATTCAGGGCTTTAGGAAGCCCTATTAGTTCTGAGCACCATTAATGAAGGGAAGTTGACCCCAAGGAGAAACTTTGGATGGATTTTCTTTACTCCTGCTCTCAAGAGACCCCAGAATGCTGAAATGTCATGAACATTTTACTGGTATTTTAGACTGAATTGCTTTGAGACACTCAGAAGTAATTTTCCAAATTATTATAATAAGGCTAGGTACGAGAATTTTTTTTTTCTTGAACCATTTTAGTTCAAGTATATGTTGAAAATAAAGTGCTTCTTTAAAAGCTCCTAGATCTACATCTTTGAATGATGTGGATTCTCAACAGCACACTTTTAGCATATATTGGAAGTGTTCTTTTTCCTTATGCCACGCGATAAGTATTTTATCACTTTCAAAAGTCCTCTGGGCCACTGCCCTTTCTCCAGCACTCAGTCTCTAATATCTCAGCCTTTCGGACTGAATTTTTACTGAATGGACCTGTCTCTATTGTTTCTCACACTAGCACTGTGTATCCTTTTATTCACAGTTACTTTGTTAAACTTCTACCATAGCCAAGCCATTAAGGGAAGATACAATGATTCAGAAGCATAATCTCCACCCAGAAAAAGAAAACATGAGGTTTAGTGGTGTTAAAAACATGAAAACATTCTCTGTAATTTAAAGCAAAGTGTGTTCTCTGTCATAGAACAGCACAGGTAAAGCTGTATCATATTAGAGAAATGCACAATATGACTTCCAATTGGGAAAGAATCATGTTAAGGCATTGGAGCAAAAACTTGAAAAAAATAAGAAGAGACAGGGGATTCAGGCATGGAATGAGAGCAAGGTTGCTGGCAGTTCAATTTTACTTGAAGGCAAAGAAAGTCAAAGTGGAGAGCTCATGTAAGGTAGTATGTTAGAAGGCAATCAAAAACCTTTTTGATCAGTGCCTCCAATTGAAATATAATGCAAGTGTGTTAGTCAGCTTTTCATCCCTGTGATGAAAATTTTCTGACAAGATCAACTTAGAGGAAGAAAAGTTTATTTTGGCTTGAGGTTTCAGGGAATTCAATCCATGGTTCATCAACTCCATTGCTCTGGTACTGAAACAGACAGAACATCATGGCGGAAGGGCATGGCAGGGGAAAGCTGCTCAGCTCACAGCAGCTGGGAAGCACAGACAGATAGACAGGCACATGGAGGAAGGGGACCAAACAAAACAGATATATTTCAAACCCTCCCCCACTCCACCTCCACACACACCAGCTACTTTATCCAGCTTTTTCACCACCCTCTCACTAATCCATTCAAATGTTAATCCATTAAATGGATTAAACCACTGATAAGGTCAGAGGCCTCATGATTCAATCTGTTCATCTCTAAACATTGCTGCATTGCTTAACGCATAGCTTCTCAGGACATTCTAGATTCAGACCATAGCAGCAAGTCACACTTATGATTTGTCATCTTCTAGGAGCCATATTAAAAAGGGAAAAGAAAAAATAAATTCAGTTCTAATGATATATTTTATTTAACTTGACATATTAATATTAAAACATGTAGTCAATAGTCAATAGGAAATTTATAAAGGAGCTATTTATACCTTTACTTATATATTTACTTTTTATTCATGACAAATATCCTTCATATTTACTTTCCCTTATAATACCCTCAGTTTTAAAAAATGATACTGCATTCTTCTATTCACACATATTGTACTCATAACTCATTTTCATTTAAATAAACTTTTTTTAAAACCTATAAAACCACTATATATGTATCATACAGATATCTAACATTAAATTATAGAGTTGGAAACATTTCTAATTCTATCACTTAATGATTAAATTCCCTTTGAGGTTTTTGAAATATTTTTATATAGTTCCAATCACATCATTTTTTTAAATTTTGTTTTTTTGCTTCATTTTATATATGTATATTATCAAATAAACTATGGTTTTAAAATATTTTCATTAATTTTAATAAAATATATTTCCTTAAGTTCTAATTTTAAAACATTCAATAATAGTTTGATCGCATGATTATTGAATAGGTTTATCAATTCCTAATTATTGAGGATTTATGTCCTTCCCATTATAATAAATAATACCAAGGTAACCATCTTTGTGTATAAATCTTTGTTTTCCTCTCAAAATTATCTCTGGAGTTTTATTTCCAAAAGCAGAATTATCTAGTCAAATATGTAAGCAATATCAAGCCTCCTTTGGAATCCATTCTTGACTGTTTTTTTGTTTTTGTTTTTTCTCACCTCTTAAGGTGAGCTAGTCTTGAAAATTCCATTTCTTCCTGGGTCTCAAATCATCTCTTTTCTTCCCATGACATTATTCTAGTCAAGACCTGAATTAAATACGCAGCATAATTTCTGCAGTAGTCTCATCTCTAATCTTCCTAATTCTCCCCTTTTCACTCACATCAGTCTTATACCAATGCTACCATCAGATGAACCTTTCTTAAGTGTGTCTGTAACACTACTTCTTTGCTCAGCAACCTTCTTAATAGCTCAGCACTGACTACTCAACTAAATACAAACACCTCTTTCTGACAATCAAAGACTAAATGGCTCCTGATAGATTTCCCAGTAGTTCTTATAGATCACCTGCATTCCTTTATAAGGAACATGATCTGTTACATTTTACTTCTATAAAGGTTTATAAAGAATACGAGATTTCTTCCTATTTGCTTGCAGTCTGTTAACTTAGCACTCTATAGTTCCATGAATAGAATACTGTGTTTGTTGTAAGAGATTGAAATAAGAGAAAAAGAAAAGTTTAGAACTTTCTTCAAAAATAGGAGCTAGAATATTAGCACTTTTTGAGCCAGCTCCTAAAGCTCTATTTCACATGGTTTGACACGAAAGGGGGCCAGATAATACTTGTTTTCAAACTGCAATGTGTTATAGGAGAAGAATTCTAAGCTTTGGGAATCTGAATCTTTTATAATGAACAGAATAATTCCTGTTCTCTGCTCCAGAAGAGAGTTATGACCTCTGTCTTGGAAATATACACCAGAAAGTATGACAATCTGTGACTTGCTCTGAAGACATGCAAAAATATGACATACTCATGGAAAACATCTTCCTCTTACTTCTGCCTAGAATGTCATTTACGTAAGCTTTGATATGTCAATAACTATCTATCCATCCATGAAGGTCATTTAAAACTATTTGACCAGAAACTGTCTTCATGTAGCAGGAAATATATGATCCCTTCTTTGAATGTCCCTAGTACTATCTTTGTACTTCATCTATTTTACTTATTTCATTTTTCACTATGGTCATTTAGTCAGCTAGATATTTTAGAGTCAACTAGATAGGTAATTGTTTTGGAGGACGATCTCACTGACCACTGTTTTCAGTAATTCCTGGAAAGGATACTCAGTGAAACACTCCCTTAGGGTCAGTAGTTTCAACAAGAGGGATTTTTAACAGATGTTCATCATGGAAAGTGGCTCACCAGATTTCCCAACCTCAATTGTTTGGACTTGAAACTTTGAAAGAAATTATTTCACACCACAGACTGAAAATGATACATATGTACAGATGCTCACATGGGAAGGAGGGGAGTTTAATGAGGAAAGGATACAAAAAAGTTGTGAGTGACTAAAAACCAAGAGTAAGCATAAATGATGACATAGAGAAAAGAAAAGTGCAGTATGAAAAAACCTGGTAGTAATGGAAAGATAAGCACAGAGTTGCATAGAGTCAGAAATCTAAGGATGACTAAGTTAAAATTCTGCTAAAGAATCTTGAATGGTTCAGAACCACTGACTTTGGTTGTCATTTCAGTGATGTTTTTGATTCTTCACCACTTAGTTCTGCTTTTCCTTCTTGACCTAAGACTCTTCCCTTGCCTGAGAATTAACAAACATTTAACAACTGACTTTGCGAAAGAAAGGGGCTCTAACTCATAGCATTTATCAATCCCCATGGTGTAAATATTTCTACCATGGCTGATTTCAAGCTACCAACTTAATGTTACAGTACAATGCAAAATTGGAAAGATGTGCGAAATTGACTTTTGTAAGGCTGCACAAATTTCCTCCAGCATACTTTAGATGAAATGTTAAACTTCAGCATATAGATCTTGTTTTCTTAAATTCTTTCTTATAAAATTCCAAATACTTTCTGAACTATGCTTTGAAATCTGCTATTACTGTCATATGGATATTAGCATCCTACCCTACCCCACTATTTCAGCCAACTAAACAATTTATAGGACAATTTAACTTCCTTTTGTGCTTTGGAGGATACACATTATTATACATTTTTATATTTTCCTCTAACCATAGCCCCTTCATTTTTTTGCCGTATTTTTGGTTAACTTTAAAATTACTTAGTGTGTTTTGAATTGCTGTATTATAAAAGCTGCATGACTTACTTTCAATTTGAAAGCCTTCAAATGAAACAGGAAAAACCTGCAAGTACTTTTAGTGCCTTAAAATTGTCCTACAACCATACACAGTGATTTGAAATTATCATGGTACTTTCCTTTTTGTTATAAGTGCCTCTCTTTATAAGTAGTAAGGACTCTGAACTTACAAAGTAGAAAATAATTTAAAATTATTGGAGTGCTTCAGGTTTTTAGGAGACCTTCATTCTTTCAAATTGTAATTCCAATTTGTGAAGTGCTTCAGTAACTTTAAATTGTGAATGCTATAGACTCGAAGATTCTGGTACTGAGTGAACTCCTTACCAAAGTACTTATAAAACATTAAAAATCCTTCAACTAATTCTCAGAGGACATGGTCAGATTATTGATTTCATTTTTCCTGAATCTGCAATTAAAAATGACCATAAATGATATATGTGAAGAATAAAGTAGATCCATAGTTTAATCTTCAATATTAAATCATATCTTTAAATTTTAATTTCTTTAAGATATATACGTTTACATCAGACTTTCTTAAACAGTGCAGACTTAAAAAGATAAAAATGAAAGTATATTTCACAAGTGTAAACAAACTTATTTTCATGGAAGATAATGACCTAAAAACAATGCCTTGTACCCCATAATTAACACATTAGTTTTATACAAGTTGAAATAATTTCACAAAAGCTCTAAAGCTCAAACATAATAACTCTAGAACATGTTATGATATGAAGGCAAATGACAGAGTAAAACTTTTTTAATCTTTATAACTCAAATAACAATTGAGGCTGCTGACCTTTTTTATGTTTGTCTATCTAGCAAAGAAATAGATTCCTCAATCTCATGGTGCAACATTTCCTCATGGCTCTGGCAAATCATGATTAAAATCAGTGCTTCTTTGAAGGTCCATCCATTATAAAGAATTGTGTCCCCATCTGCTGACTTCTAATGCCATTTCCATCATGTAGCACACAGGTGCTGTAGGAATCAGACAGATGGGTGTGACAGTTCACCTTTTCTCACATGACTTGAAAAAAAATGTGAAGTATAGTTTTCCTTCCCTCTAAACTCAAGTTCAAAAATGAACTACCACCATCATGGCTACCACTACTACCTCCAAAACAGAAAGAAAGAAAACAAAACAAGTTTTGAATAATTAAAAGGAAAAAATCAAAAGGACATCATTAATTTCTTTAGGTACCTTAGTTATACATGGAATTTTTATATTTTCTATCACACAAAATTTACCAACCCCAACATGTATAACATGTATAAACATGTATAAGCAGCATTATTTTTATTTTTAAAATTATAAACTGGCTTGACATTATTGTCTTACTAAAGAAATTTGACTTTTTAAAGACATTTTATCTTATAGATTTCTTAAAACGTATAAAGACAGATATTGATCTATAGACAAGATAAAAGACGTTTCCATATGAATCCAGAAGAAAGAGTTCTAATAGGAGGAAAAATCATATAAATAAAAATCTTCTGAAAAAAATATCCTTGTATCCCTAAACTCATAATTTTCATGGGAAATGTTTGTTGTAGTAAAGAATAATATGCCCTAAAACCTACCTGCATATTTCTTTAGAATTCGTTTTTAGGATGTCTGATTTTGAAATTTTAGATTATTTAAATGCAAAGGAGGAAAAGGATATTCTTGTATGGCAGTGATTTTTAAAAAACTAAATAAGCCTATGAAACCATCTATGCCTTGAACATGTGGAAGTAGACTTGTCAAAGATGTCCCATCCTTAGTTTTTTTAATGTCTAAATAATACATAAATTCTTTTAGATTTTCTAAACTGGAATTAGCCTTCAAATAACTTCCTTAAAAGAAAATAGTAGAGAAAACCAAGGGAAATAAGTATACCTCCACTTGTAGGGATATTATGGGGGATAAGTTTAATGAAAATTCAAACAATAGTTTTAGTTTATACATAAATGGCATCATCTGACTCTAATATTGATAAAATATAGGTAACCTGGCTGGAAAGGGAACCATATAGCATGGAAACTCTTCTTGAAGATTTATACATACTTATACACTGATTTCCTGTTTATAAATTCTGACTATACCTCCCCTTAACCAAGGGGCTGGGCTGCTAGGAGAACATGTAAACCCCCACATCTTTCATAAAAGGAAAACTACTGTGTAACTAAAGCACCAGATTAGACCACATCCAAGAACATTTTCTCACAGAACAGAACATGGCATATTGGTACAAGGACTAGTGTTCTTTTTCTTAGAATCATCTACTTTCATTTTATCTGTCGTTATTCACACTGTATGCCTTCTGAATGGTGAAGTACTTTCTGAACTTTAAAAAAAAAAAAAACACATTCATTCTTATCACTTCTTTTACAAGGAACATACGTTGATTTTATTTCAGAATGCTCTATTTAGGTCTCAATTCAAATAATTGAAGGAAATAAAGTATGTGTATGCACCTTATCTTTCAAAGGCAGGACCTACTTGTCATTGACTTTTAAGTTGCTAATAATACAAGATGACTTCTGTAGGCCCTGAGAAGCAATTTGCATATTGTGAATTCCCCAAATTTTAAATGACAGCCTTACACAAGAATCTGACATCTAGTGCATTTTGAATTTATATTTCCAATAAAATATCTGTGCGTTCAGTCTCTTTTTTAGTTGCACACACATCAAGTCAGAATAAGGCAAAGGACCAAAATGATCCAATTAAGTAAAAGAAAGGAAATTCTAGATTTTAAAACATGGTGTGTGTGTGCACATACATGTGTGTTGGTGAGGGGTGGAAGTTAGTGGGTAAAGCCTGGTATTCAGTTAGCCTTGATGAAGATTTCAGCAAACATAGGAGTCAAGGAAAGCCCACTCAGAGGAGTAAAAATGGCTAAGTAGTCTCCACTGGGCAACAAAATAGCTCTTCAAATATACAACCAAGTCAAACATCAAAAACAATTGTCAAGTGGCATGCAACCCTTTATTGATCAAATAGAACTTTAAATTTTATCTTCATCCTTGGCCACAACTAGAAAAATAGGCACTGTACTTTAAGAATAACTGATCCAAACACAATTTATTCATTTTTTAAATAAAAGTAACACTATAAGGCAGCATTGACTTCGTTGCCAATCAGAAATTTGTAATCTGTTGTGAAGATACTATATGAGTTTACTTCATGAAAGCTCATCTCCTCCAATCACCCCCAATCCAACTTGTTCCCTGTCAGGCACAGAACAAGAATATAAGTACCACTGCAGCTGCAAATCTCTCTTTTGATCATTATATCCCCAGCACCTACAAAAAAAAAAAATGACACATATTAAAACTCAGTCATTAAATATAGGTATAAATATATGAATTTTTAGAACACAATAGGCTAGAAAATCCAAATTATTTTATCAACTTTCAACCAAAATTCTCTTTCCTCAACTCTGTCTTTTAGACCTAATGCCAAAACCAAACTGAATTTTAGTCAATAAAAATAGAAAAGCTAGAACCTATGCCTAGCATGTATCTGAATGTATCTGTGTATGTATGCGTGTTTGTGTACACATTTAAAAAAAAAATCAGTCTGTATCAATCACTTGAGCCTTTAATTCCATATTTACTTATAGCAAGGTCTTCTTTTAAAGAAAGTATGTAGCTGATTTAATTCTTTAATATCTGAGTGACATGAAACAAAAATAATTAGGATGATGAGTGTAATATTTGAAATGTGATTATTTCTTATTAAATTCCTCATTATTTTCTGAAACCATTAGGAGTGCAAAAGCAATACAATATTTATATTAATACTGTGTGTTTTACAAAGCGTATGTGTATATATATATAGCGTAGTGAGGTAGTGAGACTGAGAGAATGTAATTAACTTTGCTTTTTGAAAATATTCTAAGTAACTAAATAACAATTTTAAAAAAGATGTTCAGCTATAATGTTAGATCTGTTGTCATAGGACCAGAGACAACAATTTTACTAGATATAAGACTTAAGGTAATAATAACTATTTTTGTTTGAGGTTGTTGATTTACTAAAATTACAATAGAACATCTATATAATGATAGTATCTGTCAGGACAAACAGTATGCCATATTTGATTAGGTCTTTATCGAATGATGTTTTCATCTTTAAAATGAAGTTATGTGACTCATGTAATATTCAAATTCAGGCAGTGATGTACCATTAGTAATGATTCCATGCACTGCTATTCATGTTGTGGCTTATCATCACCTTTGAAGTTGTTACCTATGAGTTTTGTTTCCTGAAGTTTAGCCAACTTAAAAGGAGAATGAAAATCATTTACTTGAGATTCAGCACAAATCAAAGAATGTTTTTAGGTAGATGTTCTACATATAAGGAATTTCAAGTTCCCACCTTTCTATGATGTTTCCCTACCTCCTACCATAAAAACTGGAAAAGAGATTGGTTGCAAAGAATTGGACTGGAAAGAGATTTAAGGCACCTGTGAGAGGGAAAAGCAGATGGCAGATGGAGATGCCATCCAAACCAGGCATTGTTTGGTCACCAAGTTCTGCTTGCCTAAATAGTCCTGAAATTAGCCAAGGAGGAGGACCTGTAGGACCTGTAGGCTCTCAAGTCCCATTAATTTGAAGTCATTCAGAAAATAAATTACTCTGTGACTTCTGCAAGTGATGATTAGACTGTCAATAGTCTAAAGATATTTGTTCTTTGCAGAAGTCAAGTTGAGATTAGATGTCTTCTTTAAAAGACACCTTTTCTCAAATTCTATCCTCAATTAGCTCTTACATAATTAATATTGCCTTGTTGTGTGTATGACTATAGAATGGAGTGAGGTATAGATTCAAAAAATAAGCATTTTTGGTAAAACTAAAAAGCATTTTTTTTGCTTTTACCCTAACTGATACAAAAAAGAATAATGCCATAAAAATGCCTTTTTTTTTCTGTGAGTTGTTATTTAAGAAATATTTTAAGGTAATTTTCACTACTTCTCACTCCTAGACTTCCTTATTACTAGGTTTACGTTTCATGACTTTTCACAACAGACACATTATTTTGTACCACTGCGCAAGCAAAGCCGTAAAAGGTAAGACCATACAACACACTTTCAAGTCTTTCTCTGTCTTAACAATTTTTTTAAATTCTTTGAATTATAACTGGCAAGTCTGTTTGAAATGTGCATATCTTGAGAAAACATTTGTCTCCATGTATTTTATTATCTTCCACAATTATTATTTCCACATGATTATTTATGCCTCTGCATATATAGTAAAATTGAGTTTTACTACCTATCTGCAATAAGATAAAATAAAATAATAATATTACAATGTTCTTTGGTATTGTATAGTAAGAGATACATTTTTAAACTTAATTGAAAAGGAAGTATCTCTATGTTCTTTCTCCACTTAGTCACTCTGTAAAATGGTATCCATTGCATTTCTTCTGGAACACTTTGTGTATTTTCAAAATACTTCTAAATGAAAGCAAAACTACAATTGCACAATTCAGAGGTAGAACATGAACATCAGAAATTGTATTAAAAACATCTTTTACATGGTGGAATCAGAATAGGAACCTCACTATTTGTTCTGGTGCTTCTGAGTCAATTGCTTTGGGAACTATTCACCCAATATTGCCAGTTCAACTCTATTTTGATATTCACATTTATACCAGCACTTTCCATGCTGAGAATTCTTATTACTTATTTGTCCCCAGTGGTGCTACTTCATATTAAAGATTTTGTGTTAGCAGTGAAAGGCTTTAGGATTTACTATTGACACAGCACAAGAAGAGGCATAAACATCTTTTGTTATTACTTTGTTAGGAATGCTATGGAATTATTAATGTGACTATAATCAGAGTCTACTCACATTAACATTCACATTCATTTCTGTGGAAAACAATTCTGTCTGGTAAAAATGCCATCTAGTTCAATATGATTCTCCTTAGGGAATCTCTCAGAATTATAAATAGGCACATCTATTATGATTTAGGCCAATATCTTCTAAAATGAGTCAGCAGTTGCCCTTAGATTGCTCATCAATAATATCTTACTTTGTAAGATTCATGCAGCATAATGAATTTTATTTACTAATATCATCTCACTTTATTTTAGTACAGAAGAGTCCTTTGTAGCATGAAACAGTAATATTGTCCTGTATTTTGATATTGCTGTTGAGCTTACAAAATGCTTTCATATATATAATCCCATATTATCTTCTCAACAAGTATTACTATCATTGGAAGTGAATAGCAGCCTCCAAATATTGTGAGTCTTATTTGAGATTACACAGTGAGTAGTGATGAACCTAAAACTGGAGCCCCTGGCTTCTCACTTTTACTTCAATGGTTTTTCCATACATCCTTCTTGCTTATGTTTGAAGTCAGTGTCAACAATTCAAAATGCAAATACTTTGAGCTATTTTAAATAAAAAGGGATTTATCTCCGAATGAATGGTTTAAGAAGTTGTAGCTGTGGGCCAGAGTGGCTCAGTGGTAGAATACTTGCCTAGCTCCTAAGAGGCACTAGATGAATTCTATCCCCAACACTGGAGGAAAAAAAGTGGTAGCTTTATCTGAAATCCATGAAAATACTGGAAATTTAAAAACCGATATATCTTTTTGGCAAGTACTAGTACAGTCATTACAGTGGTTTTTTAATTAGCATTAATATTGAAAAATAAATTATTTAATTCTAGTGTAGTTAAATAAAGAAATGACTCAAATATGTTACTTTAATTTGACTCATAATAATAGTAATATTTGTAGCTTGTGGTTATACAGCAAATATGCTTTAACATGTTATCTGAAATAATTATTTTGTGTTTCTCTTAGCTTGTCATAGAATATAGATCTCATGGAGAGCACTTTGGGCATTCCAAAAGAAGAAAAGTGCACTTGAAATGTATTTTCGTTTCTTAACAGATATTTGTTGACAGCCTACTGTGTGTGGGGGAAATATAGTTATGTTCCCAGATTGAACAAAGAAATTTAGATTAAGTGGAAAGAGATGAGAAGACAGTTATACAAGTAAAGAAGTCATTACAATACACTGAGTTACAGTTGGATAGTGTAAGATTAGAAGGTTGGAAAGAAGGATCCATGCCCTTCTGGGACAACTATCAGCTGAATGTTTCTCAAAATCCAGAGTCAAGAATTAAAAACTAGGGGCTGGGGTTATGGCTCACGGGTAGAGCGCTCAGCTGGCACGTGCAGGCACTGGGTTCAATCCTCAGCACCACATAAAAATAAAAAATAAAGATATTGTGTCCAATTACAACTAAAACAATTTTTTTTTAAAAAAAAGAATTAAAACTATTTTGAGGAAAGCAAGGGAAGTACAGTATGGAAGTGTGATCCTGGTGATGTAATAATAGTTAACCTTAACCCTTACCCCTGTGAATTTTAGCCTATGAATTTTTCTTTTATTTGTGGTATAAAATGACTTTGAGTCTTTAAGGGTTTGTTTTTCTTATTTCAAAGTAGGAAGAGCTGGGTTATCAATTTCTTTGTGCACACTTATAAAATCTTGTTTACATCTTAAGCATTATAAAACTTTTATTCATTAAATAGACATTTGGAGGGTCATTATATCCTGCATTAAAATAAGTGGAAGAGCTGTAACAATGAACAAAATAAACACATTCCCAAACCACTTAGAGCTTTTATCGACATATATTTATCATAATTTCACTGCTGACTGCAACTTTTTTCTTACGAATTACCTTAGCATGGTGGGGGGGGGGTGGATAAAATAGCCTGTTATTTTTCTGAAACTTAACACATGTACAAGGCACATGAAGTTGATGGAAATTAGTTTTCTTACTTTTCAATATCACAAGTCCCAAACCATTGAAGTAATTTCCCTTAAACTCTATTTCTTTTTGCTTCTAAGTCTGGACTTGCGCTCTGAGATTTTCATGTGGAGGATTTTTTGCCAGGTTTTCATTAGACTGACTGCTCTGATCTTCTACCTCTGCTTCAGCCTATTCCATTCCACAGCCAATTTTGCCCTCCAGATCTTGTCTTCCTCTGCCTCAGCATCCCATCTCCTACCAGCTGCCCTTCCTTGAAGACAATAGGCAGTTGTGATAAGAGAAAATGTGAAGGCTAGAATGTAGATACTTTCCAGCAAGGAAAAATAACCAAAAAATGTGTAGCACAAATTAAGAGAACATTATTTCAGGAGTTGGGCCATGAGGATCCCTGCATAGTAGGAAAATGAAAATGAAGTCAAGATAAAGAGGTGAAGCTCTAATTTATTCTGCTCTTTGACACAGGTGTTCATTGCCCTTTCCCACCTACCATATTATCCCTTATTTGCCATTCTATTCACATATTCATTTTCATTAAGTTTCCTTCTCCCTGTCTTTCTTACCCTTCTCACCTCTTTTTATAAATCTTGAAACTAATAATGTTCAGCTCAACATTTTTCTCTTATTTATCCATTAGCCTCTGGGATTGCCATAAAATTCTTTAAAAAATGAATTTATTTAAAAATTTTAAGGGACAGATGGGAATGGAAATGCAAAGGACTCTTACCCCTAAACAAAGACCATATGATATAGCATCAGCAGATAAACCTAAATCAAGAATGTTTTAGGGCTGTGCTTAACTGTGCCTCCTATGATAGGTAGAACAGTGTTACACTCCCCACAGAGGACTCATACATTTTGGATAACAGTGATGCTTGCCAGTTACACCAATGTTGAAGATACCTTTATTGTTGGAGCTGAATTCTTTGACTATGGGCTTCCCAGATTTTCCAGAAGATCAGAGAAATTTCTTAATGCCTCTTTTGGTTCTTCCTGATAAGGGCATAGTTTGACAGCTTAAGGCAAAGAAATGAATTAGTTGTGAGTTCTAGTTTGTTACTATAAAGATTTTTATTGTTTGAGAATGAGACTGGAAGAGAGTTGCATTGATTTCTAAACCAAGTTTCACCATTTATGTCAAAAAAAGTGATGGTAATCAGATCATTTAACTCTGACAAAACCTCTTAGTCTTACTTATGTAATTTTAGTGAAAAAAATAAGAAACATTATTGTTATTAGAGCCTACAGAGTTTAATGTTTAAGAGTGGGACTTCTGGTGCTACACTGTCTGGGGTTGAGACTAACTATACGCTTATGATATTCAGCACTTGGTATCTCTTACCTCAGTACAGCAAACTACAATAATAGAAGATGATGAAGTTTTTTGTTTGTTTGTTTGTTTTTTGTTTTGGGGGGTTTTGTTTCGTTTTCTTTTAGGAGAGAAAGAGAGAATTTTTCAATATTTATTTTTCAATTTTTGGTGGGCACAACATCTTTATTTTATGTGGTGTTGAGGATGGAACCCAGTGCCCTGTGCATGCCAGGCAGGTTACTGCTTGAGCCACATCCCCAGCCCAAGATGATGAAGTTTTAATGTGTTACTATATAAATGGTGCTGAGAACACTGACCAGCACAGAACACATACTCAAGTAAATGTTAGCTGCTAATATTTTTATTCATTTTATGGACAAATGACTAGAGATGGGTGCATCAGCAGATAGACCTACTGCTCTTGAGAAGTAATGGAAGATGGAGAAAAACTACCCAAATGTGCTAAGGATGAAGAGTCAAGCCTTCTCACTTTTCACAGGACCTTTGTTGGAAGCATTGGACTTGAATCATTCAATATTCCAAGTTTTATCAGTAGAAATATTTCTGAGCTGCACAAGTTGCAGATCCAAAATCTGCAACTCTTTTACTGTCCAAAAATCTAACGCTGACAGATGCTCCACAGAGTATGAAGCAATTGGAAACCCTGGTTTCACCCTTATTCTCTCACTCTTTACACACCTTTTCTCAGCTCCTCCTTAGAAGATTCATTTTTTTGGTTTTTTGGTTTTTTTCTCATTATTATTATTGGTTTTACATTTGGATAAATCAATACACAGATATTTTATATGTACAGCACCAAAACAAACAGAACTCTAACAGTACCCATAGCCCACCCCCCACCACCTCCTTTCCGGCCTATACCACCTTTCTAAACAATTTAAATTAACTCCTATTCTCTTTATTCCTCATAAAACATAACTATGTCATAGCAAGACCTTATTTATCTTTTGAAGTTTGGGTTTAGGAGACAATTATTGATTTCAAAGAAAATATGAGTATTCTGATAACATTCATTTGAACATTGCCTAGAGAATCTCAAATTACTTCTGAATAGAAGTTTCCATTCATCTTGTGATATTCATCTTATGATATAATGCACAGGTGCATACAATCATAAACTTTTACATAAAATTTTTCTCCCTTCCCAATTTCATGTGAATTAGAGTTCTAATGAGTGTTCCAGGTAATAATAAATCCATCATGTTGATCTTCATAAAATGCCAAAACTGGTCAGACTTAGTTATTAGTTGGCTTGGGCTGCCCTCACCAAGTACCAGAGCTCAAATAACAAAATTTATTTTCTCATACTTCTGAAGGCTTGAAGTCCAAGATCAAGGTGTTGGCAGCTTTGGCTTTTCCCGAGTCCTCTTTCCTTTGTTTGCAGATGATTGCCTTCTCACTGTGTCCTCCTGTGGCCTTTTCTATGCATCCCAATGAGTCTATTCTTCTTTTTTTAAGAAGACCAGTTTATATTGGATTAGGGCCCCAAACTAAGAGCCTCATCTTAACTGAATTACCTCCTTAATATCTTTATCTCTGAATATGGTTACATTCTGAGTTTCTGAACATTGTGACTTCGATGTATGAAATTTAGGGGAACATGATTCAGTCTATAACACTTACATAAATAAAGACAAGAACAAATAGGTCTCTGCTGATAATTTGTTCTATGTAAAAAGATAAGTCTGAAACCAAAGTTTTAAGATGAAACTGAATTCCTTGCTTCTGCTGGCAAGTTGGGTCTGCACACGCTGCAGGCCTCTGTAGCAGAGAAGCATTGCAGCTCTTAATGGCAAGCCACGCCACCAGTGTTACAACAAATCCCAGAAGCTCAGCCTCAATTGCTTATTTTAGTGTTCTTGTCTCACAAATTCAAAGAATGAAATCCACAGACCAGGATAAGTGAAAGAGTAGGGTTTATTGAAGAGTAAAAGTAGGAACATAACTCTTGCAGTGCAGGAGGGGACTTGATAGCAGCTTTACTCCATTTGAATGTGCTACTCTCTAGCCCTTGGGTCACTGCTTTTGATCCAAACTTGTGCTAATTAGGATTTGGAATTGTACTAATGCTATTGGCTCAAATTTATGCTAATTAGGGCTTGGAACCATACTAAGCTATTGGGTCAATTTTGTATTCCCAGCTTTCATTCAAGTCTGCCTCACTTCCATTTTCTCATGGCAGGTTAGGAAGCTAGAGGGTGAGGTCATTGAATTATGCATGCTCAGTGGGTGTCTAGAACTGCAGAGCTGGCCCACCATGGTTCAGAAATGATAGGCTCCACCTGGTACTTGGCAGTGCTTGACACCTGTACTGCAACCCACCCGGGCTGCCATAGCCACTGCAGGGTTCTGGTGCTGCTTATCAGGAGGGACCAGGAGACGGGCATGGTTCAGCAACCTGGGAGCCATGTCAGTTTCTTGGTTTATCACAGAGGATAACTGATTACCTAATGAAAGAAAGTGTGGCAGAGTGGAAGGAGTGTAGGATTTAGGGGCAGATGGATTTGAATGGAATAATTTGGTAGAGGCAAGTTATTTTACCTCTAAGAGCCTAATATTTCAACTGAAATGTAAAGATGTTAGTATCTACTGTTTTGAGTTATAAAAAACTACTCTTAGTACCCTGTCAACTATATCAATATGTGGGTGTTGAAGAGCTAGTATTCTTATATTGTTAATATTATATACACTTGGCATCCCTTTATTTCAAGAGAAAAATATGAAAGTTCTACTTTTTGTCTTTTAGTCTAAATTTAATTTTCACTGGCCAACTTAATATTCTCTATTTTTATAATTAATAGTGTTATTATTCAGCTAGTTTGACATTTTCTCAAAAATAAAAAAGTTTTAATATTTTATTTTTACAAACTTATGCATTTTACTTATGTAGTAAGTGCATATAATGTTACATATACATATAATATTTTGTAATAAGATTTAGATTTTTTTCTAAAACATAAATTTTAAATCATCTTTTATGATAAACATGAATTACCTCTGTATACAGAAGAGGTCTAAAAGTTTAAAGCAAAGTGCTTTATGATCATTATTTTAAAGGCTATTTTTTACACTGTTTGACTTTTTTTAAGCTACCTACCCACTTACCTTAAATGTAAAATTATAATAAAATAAGAACTTATTCTAGGACTTCAGAATAAAAATCCTATTCAAATGGATATATCCTTGAGCATGCAAATTCATGGAGAAGTTGTAATTATAGTACATCAGAGGTTCAATGTACATTTCCACTGATTTTTCTTTTATTTTTAACATTTTGTTTCCACTAACGTGTTATAAATGAGGGACTCTAGAATCCCTTCTGTCATTTAATCCATGTTCCACAACTGAAGCTAAGAAAAAAAAAAGTGACTCAAATGTAAATTAAAGTATCCATATTACAAGTATTATAAAGTAAGGTGTTTTATTGATGTGAGTATAATGTCAACCAAATGTAAGAGTCTAAATAACAAAGACTATCAGGAAATAAGAAAATCCAAAATAAAAAAAACATTCATAAAGTCTTTAAAAATATTTAATTTCATATGCATGGAAATCTTTTTCCCTTTGTACCCAGTCATCCATTCAATCATCCCTTAATTCAAAACTTACCTCCTCTGAGTCCCTAATACCCTCACTTTTTCCTGATCATTCCTTTGTCTTTCCATATCATTTGGTTCATTTGTATTTTTAAGAATAATTGTGATTTCAGTAAGATAGAAAGAATATTTTCTACTTCTTGTGTTTCCGAACTTATTAACAGTGCTAGGTACTATAGATATTTAGTTTGTCAATACATTTCTATCTGACGTAATTGTTATTTGTTTTGTTTTGTTTTTTAATCAGTCTTTCCCACTAGAATATAAATTCTCTAAGAGAGGGGCTCTGTTAGTCTTATTCATAATTTTATCCCAGAATCTAGATATGCTTGGGTATACGCAAGATAAACAGATGCAATAATGTGGTCATGGAGAGATGAATGAGACTGATGAAGTCCTTGTTCACCTGAGTTTTATATTGTAATGTTAAAAAAAAAAACAAAACTATGAACTGACTTCTCTCTCTCTCTCTCTCACACACACACACACACACACACACACACACAATCACACACACACACACAATGTCATCAGGATAAGTTATATCAAGAAAAAACAGAGAGAAAGGATCATGCTAGGGTGGCATTTTGGATAAGTGGTGAGGAAGATGAGGAAGGTCTCTGGGGAGAAGTGACATTTGAGCACACATATGAATGAAGAAAGCATCTGAGAACTAGGGAGGTCAAGTCACTATGAAAAAGATAGCAGCAACTTTAATGTGCTAAGGCAGGAATTAATTCAGTATACTTAACAGGAGGAAAGCAAATAAGGGAGCCCAAGGGAAAGCTGTAAGAGACAAGACTGAGTAATTAACAGGAACCAAATCATGTAGAAACTCAAGAGTTATCTAGAAGGAGTGGGATTTTATTTTAAGTGCACTGGCAATCCAGCAAATGAATATGGTGAATATGAGAGAAGTGAATAAAATAGTTGATGATCCCCATATATATGAAGTGATCCAAGGATATTTATTTTGGAGAAATTAGCTGATTTATTGCTATAATATTGTTTTCTTCATCCTAATCACCCCATATATCAAAACATTAAAGAAATCTGACCATTTAATATGAATCAAGCTTAAGGGCAGGGCTCATTGGAGCAAATGATGAGAAATACACACACAAAAAATGAGCAAGTGACTAAATGCAGGTTCATTTCCTGGTCCTGCCACAGGCAAGGGCACTGGTGGAGGTCAAGCAGAAATGTGCCAAGAGACTGTGTGCTTCAGAACAGCTTGGGTGTGGCAGTAAATCTCTCTGGAGTGGATAGACTTACTCTGAAAACTTTATTTCCCTCACTTTTCTTTTTCATTGCTCAGCACATCTCTGCTAACACTTCTTGGGTGCTACATTACTATTCTGGAGAAAAAGCTTTCTCGGTAGACCAACTGCATTCCAAGTATCTTATCAGAGAGGGAGTGTGTCCGAAGGTTACCCACGCAGGCTTTAGAGTCTGACTGCTTTTGAAGGCAGCTGGGTGACCTTGGACAAATTAGATTATCACTGCCACAATTTTCACGTTGCCAAAATGAGGATGATAATAATAATCTTCATGATTATTATTGTGAAAGTTAAAAAGATAATTTATGTGGAGCACTTAATAGAGTTCTGGTATGTGAAAATTTTTTTGAAAAACATAATTTTTTTCTCTTTATAAATGAGGAAAAGATAGAACTGTCCTGGCAGTGAGTCTTACCATGATTAGTTCTATAAGTTTCTAAAACCTAAGTTTGGGTTAGTTTCTTCTGAGAGAGGCAATGCTCATCTTATTCTTTCATTAGTAGCTCAGTCCAAGGCATTCCTGGAATAGAAGATGGAACATTCTCAGAAACAATAATACATTTCTTGGAGGGAATATAGAATCAGAAAATCTCTTGGGTTTGAACCCAGGAGATGGATACTTGATCTGTCACTCAGCTGCCTGCTTTATAGATGATTTTTGGAGGCTATGTGAGCTCCCTGTTCTTTATGGACTTGTCTCCAAACGGAGAGTAATAATAATATTCCTTTTGCAAGGGTATTAAGTGAATTAAAAATAATCTTTTATATAAATATCTTTTGTATCCTGTATAGCCCAATTGATATTTTGACTATTTGTTATTAATATTTTTGAGTCCTTCAATATTGACTGAAAAAAAGCTTTTGGGGACAAAAAGGAACATAGTCAGTTCTGGCATTTAAAATGTTACTTTGTTAAGATTGCTAGAACTAGATGTCATTGTTTTCCTACTGTATGTACATTTCTTTTCTTTTTTTTTTTTTAGCCATAAATTAATTTTAACTTAAAAAGACAGAGAAAATTCTATTGGATCTGGTATACTCAAGTATAAGCTCCTGGTTTACAATATGAAGTTTAAAGAAACTGAAGGAGAAACCAAAAGATTAGAACAGTGCCTGCATTTCATAAAAAGTGCTATTTTGGTAGTGGTAACTTGAAGAAAATCTCTAGATACCCTATCTTTGACATTAGTTTGGCAAGCATATAGCACAGATGTGGCAGAGAGAACATTAAGGCTAATTTTATAACATCAATCTGTTGTCATCAGTATACAAATGAAATTAAACCCACATTGACAGATGAAATTACTAAAGGATTAGAAAGGAGCAGAGTCTGGAGGACAGAATCCCTGCACACATCTGAGACAAAATGGTCCGTGTCATAGTCACAGCCAGAACAGGGCATTCTCCGTGTGCAATTTTCTATTTGACTAAAGGTTCTGACCAAAGATACAACACTTCTGTTCAAATTGGGAGTCTGAGCATCTGTAAGAAAGCAATGGCCATCGTGACCCTATGGAGCACCTGTGAGGTCCCTGATGGCTTCTGAGAGGCTCCTCCACTACTCTTCTTTCAAGTCTCATGTGGCTTTAACAAATGACACCAGAACTGTCTATAGACTAAAACACACCAGAAGTCTGCAAATAGGTAACTTGGAAAACTAGAAGCCAACCCTTAAATACTTAGTTATCAATGATAAGATAACAAGTATTCATCATAACTTGACAGCTTTAGCAATAAAACCACTATTCTTATTCCATTCTCTTTTCCCCTGGCAACCATATCCCACAAATCACCCCTTACTTTCCTTAGTTCTTCAGAAACTTTCATCCAGATTCTTTGTTTCTCAAGAAATAAATAAGAAACCCAAGAACAATGAAATGAAATATACCATGATGATTTCATTTCCCCTTAACTTGCAATATTTCCCATTCCTCTTGAACCAGCATTCCACTTCTTGAAGTGCGTGATTGAAAAATCTTCACAGAATTCTTTGCATTTACTGCTTCCTCACTCTGCCTCCCCTGGCTGGATCTGATTTTCTCCTCCAGTTCCTTAAACTTTCTGGTGCCCTGGGCCCTGTCTCAGTAGTCTCTTCCTAGACTTCTCTGTGAGATATTTGACTCTCCTGACTTCTTAACTCTAACTTTGAATTCTCTTCCCTTTTTCCCCCAGCATTTTAATTTTGTATGTCACCTCATTCTTGTTAGGTTCTCTGACCCGTCTATCCTTTTCATTTTCTCTGTCTCCTCCAACTTTTTTATTTCCTTATTCCTAAAATTTAGGCTAAAGTTCTGGGTTTTGGCTCTGTTTTCTTCTCTACATTTATTCTTTATTGACTTAAAATATCAAAAGTAGATACCTTTAGTGGAGAAGGGGGCATGGGGGCAGGAAAGATGGTGGAATGAGATGGACATCATTACCCTAGGTACATGTATGACTGCACATATGGTGTGACGCTACATCATGTACAACTATAGAAATGTAAAGTTGTGCTGCAATTGTGTACAATGAATCAAAATGCATTCTGCTGTCATATATATCTGATTAAAATAAATATGTTAATTTTTAAAAAGCAGACACCTTTATTTTTCTTGTATGCCTGTGTTCTTAACTTCATCACTGTCAGCATTGCCACTCTTGTCCATTACAGAATTGTAACCATATAGGTATCATTGACATTAGATTTGTTCTAAATGGTGTTGCTCCTTTCATAAGACTCCTACTTTTTCCCTAAATGGACCACTTCAGCTACTTCCAGAATATTCCTCAAATTCTCCAGTTTAACTTATCAACTCATCAAATGCCTGAGTAATTTATGATTGTCCAAATGAAGTATTCAGAAAGGTGGGATTATCATCACTTGTCAAATATTTTATCCAGGAAACCAACTGAGCTCTGCTTTGCAGCTCTTTGTACTTTGAACTTTGTTCAAACTGCAGCAGTAGAACACACTTTCTACATGCAACTTGATCTGCCAGCATGATTTTTCAGTCCTTCATGAATGTTCTGCTGCACTAGAAGTTGAATTTAGGCTATCTTGAAGATATATTGGTCTGTTAATATTTAATCTAGTAAGGCTATGTTTTAGTTACAAATATTGAAATAATGATAGGCAAGTTGTCTCATGGAACTGACTTTTCATTTTTCCATTTTGCTTTTCAATACTAAAAATAATTCTGAGATCAAACTAACATCTAACTGAAAGGCAACTTAAGGTATCTATGAAAGATTCTTAAAACCTCCACACTTTTCTGTACACTAAGGTGATCCCGACTATCTTTTCTTATTTATCTAGACATGTAATCAATTCATTTCTCATGAATTCTACAACATTCCAATTTTTACTCCCACTCCATGTATTATATAATGAGATCTATAATGTTATTATATATTATAATATATATGAAAAATGAATGATAGATATAGCGAAGGACTTTTCTTCTACTTGTCTCAAAAATTATTCCACAATTCACACCTGCCATATTAATAGAGCTTTTTATAGGTAGAATTGAACATATTATTCTCTACTCCTAAAATAAATCAGTGAAGTGTCCTAGTTGAAAGTGCTAGTAATGTTTAGAACTAATGCTATTTGAAGTTTGAGTGTGTGGTATCTGAATTTTTATGAACATCACTTCTTACAATTACTGAATTAAGAAAAGTTGGAGATGAGAACAGAGTGCATTTGAGAAATCAGATACTTTATTGGCAGCTACCAGAAATAAGTACCTACTGGCTTTAACTTCACTGGTTGAAAAAGTGATAAATTCCACAGAAGCTTGCAGAGTTGCCAGAAGAAAGTCTCCAGCAGAGCATGCAGGATGTGATCAAATGATTTAACAGGACGTTGGAGTTACATGACCTTCAAGAATAATAGCCAAGACATAAATTAGTCTTCCCAGCTGCTCGTGCATAATCATAACAGCAAATATTACGTGAAAATTAACACCATGACAGATAGAATTATGGCAATATAACATAGTGACAACAATCACTAAAGGATAGTATACTGAGGTCTGAGAGGACCTTACTTAAGTATGTAGATATTTGATTAAAAGATAGTTATGAAATTAGCATAGTCAGTATAATGTATGGAGATTTTAAAACCAGTATCCAGTCCCACCCTAATTTTGGATAGACAAGGGCATACTGGTGTATCAGATCATCATTGCATAATTTTATTATCATTGTTACTGAGTTGGTTTTTAGCAACTACACCTTGCTATAAACCATTTATCAGCAACACAGGCATTGTTGGAACTGACTGAGGATCTTGGTTTTAAGGATAAAAAATAGTAGTAGAACCCAATCTCTTGTTCTTTCTTCATTTATTCCTTCATTAGCAGTTTCTCAATTCTTCCTTTACTTTTACCCATATCTAATTATACTAAGATTTAAGACATTAGGAGCTATTGAAACTTGTTAAAGTGTTGTAATAGTCTCTCAAAATTTGTCAGTGTTGTACCATAGTCTCCAAGGTAAATACCAGTCTTGTAAGTGTGACCTCACACGTTCCTTCAATAACTAGCACCTGTTCTTTTCTCCAGCCACAATACTTTCTACTTCCTGACTCACACATTATTCTGTACAGCACCTACTCAACTATTATTGCATTTTTCTTCCAACTTAACAAACATATTGATATTGTCATTCAAAACCCACACATACTGGGCATCATATCCCATTCCAAAGACCTGAAAATCCCTTTTAACAGGCTACATTGTTTGCAATCTCATGTTGAATTTTCTTTATTCACCATCAGAATTTTGCTACAAATAAAATCCCAATGAACACTCTGTTCTTATGTATAGAAACTAGTCTTTCATATATTTGTGTTTTATTTCACTGCAAGTTTTTCATGTGAGAATGTTCTGTCAACCTTTAGATAATTAACAGTTCTGATAAGAGAAACAGAGCAACCATTTATTTGTTAGCATTCCCATAGCTCTGTCCTAAATGCATTCAGTTTTTAATAAATGGTATTTACCAACTGACTGGCTGACCAGTAGTGCACTAAGAATAAGCACTAACCTTTAGCTGGACACATTAACTTAAACTTTCAGAGTCTCTCTGAGACTTGGCATGGCTTTCAAGCCTAAATGTTCTGTGTAAAATTTAAAAGCCCAGAGCCCTCAAAATAATATTTCCTTTTCCATGAGGCAAAATTGTCTCCATTGAACATCATATTCTTAGTTAATACTAAAATTATATTTTTCTTATAACAATTATGATGGTGATTATATTCTTAATTACAAATGATCCATATAAAATTGAGCCACATATGCACCAATAAGAAAACTGGATGTTTTGTATTCTCTTTGCTTTTAAATTTTGATGATGATGAGAGCTGGGTTCATAAAATCCAACTATTGAGTTATGGTTCTTTTTTTCTGATTCATATGTTTGTTTTCTACAGAGCAATTCATCTTGAAATCAGAATACTCACCTCCTAGTTGCTATCATTAGTTCTTCTTCCCAGAGAAACTCCTGTAACCTCATTGCCCTTCAGTTTTCAAGGCTATAAAATTATGGAACTGTTGTAAATTATTGCCAGTTTCTTTTATAGCTCTACTACAAATGGACAAAGTTAAAGGATACCTAAAACTAGGTAGTAGATGGGCAATAATACCGGTCTTGGTCTTGGTCTTTGGAAATCAGGAAGTGGGTAATCATTGCTGCCAGTGTTGGAGATAAACACCAGAGAAACTGCCCTGGCAAGTGTAGAAAGCAAATTTTATTTAAGAAAGAGACAAAACAGAGATAGCTGATGTCTCCAGAGAGAAGCGAGAGCCCAAAGCTGGTTGCCAGAGGGACCAGGTGTGTCTTGCTTTTTTATGGACCCTCCATGGTCTCTTTCCTGCATATGGCAAAGGCAGGAAAAAAAGCCGCCCTGGGGGGAAATCGCTAGTGTTGGAAAGTGCAGTCCTTCCCCACACTGGAGGTGTTAGCAAGCAGTTGAGAGGGGAAGTGCTCTGGAGGTTTTAGCATCCCATTTCATTTTCTTTAATAATTAGCCCTCATCTTTTTCACCCCATCATTTACAATCTAAGCTGACTACCCTGTCTCAGTAGTTACTATACTTGATAGAATTTTCAATTTCTAAAATGTGTGATGTGCTTGTTAACATGTTCCTAAAGTAATATTCAATACAACCAAATAAAGCCAAATAAAGTTGGATTCATTTTAATTTAAAATTTTTTATACAATGTGCTCATATATCTCCTTCATTTAAAATATTACTCAGTTAAACAAATAATTTGGAAAGTTTTTTTTTTTTTTTTTTTACCTTAGAAAACCTAACCAGGAATTACAGAATTGTACACATGGAATATTGCCTGGCCCTCCTCCCACCCAAATATTGACTAAAATAGGTAATGTCCAGTCAACAAGAGAAAGCTGTATTTACCTAAGGTCATCTGGGACCCTCATTGCTACAGCTTTTGGCTACACTCTAAGAAGATATTAGGAGAGTTTCAAAGTTACTCTAGAGGAAGAGATGCTTCTCCGTGCTTAGAGTTCTTATGTAAAATAAGCCTTAATTATGTTGGTTTTGTATATTAGAGACTGAATGCCCTCAATATTCTACCTTTTTTCTATAGTGAAAGACATTTGATTTCTAACTGAAAATATAACCTCAGTTAAAAAAAAATCAAAAACCATAACTAAAACTAAAACCAAAAAGCCGCACAACATTACCCTATAAAGGTCCCGCGAATGTCGGAGGAAAAGACCACCAAGAGACTGTCTCATGCAACAGCAAAGGGTTTATTGGGGGTCCAGCATGCTGGGGCTCAGAGCTCACTTCAGAGGAGCAGAGAACAAAGAGCCCCAAGAACAACTTAAGCAGAGCTTATACACATTCTTTGGAAAGGGCAGGGACTCTACATACATCATAGCATCCCTTAGCAAATCATCACATACCGCGGGAAAATCAAATAACAATTCTAAAACATGAGTAGCACATTCACTGGCGGGATCAGGTCGGGTGGGAGTGATTGGTCAGTACTAAGAAGGGGTATACATTCAAACTGATTGGTTTAAGCCTTGAGGTGTATATGTGCTGGACTGCACGGTTTCTGGGAGGGGGTTGTTGAGCAACAAGGTAGTCAGGGGAGATTTCAACATACCTCTAATGGGCAGTTCCAGGAATTGTCTCAACTGCCACATGAATTTCAGGTTCTGAATGCAACTTAAGAACTAAACCTTGGGGCTGGGGATGTGGCTCAAGCGGTAGCGCCCTTGCCTGGCATGCGTGTGGCCTGGGTTCGACTCCCAGCACCACATACAAAACAAAGATGTTGTGTCCGCCCGATAACTAAAAAATAAATATTAAAATTTTCTCTCAAAAACAAACAAACAAACAAAAAGAACTAAACCTTATCTTTTACATTTCAATTTCTTTATCCTTTCAACCCTACCACCCTTTTCTCTAAACCTAGCTGCTTAGTAAGATGTAAGCAGTAATGCTACATGTTACTTTCAGGACATATCTTTAAGGAAAAGGAGAAAATTCTTCTTCCATTTATTTTTTTTATGCTGACTGGAATGAAGAGGGGCTTTCTGGAACTGGCTCATTCCTCCTGGGGCTTGACCTGGAGGGCACACATGACAAAGCAATAAAGGAGAAACAGCCTGTGCCCCTGACACAGCAGAATATTCATACCAGCCCTGGGCCACCTCTCTTCAGACTTTATATGGAAAAGAATATTATTTGGGGTTTTCTGCCAACCCTAATCCTATAAAACCTTAATATTTTTTGAGTGCATCCAAGTGCCAAGCATTGCCTAAGCATTTTACCTGCATTGTGTCATTTAATCTGTTACAACTCAATAATGGAATCAGAATCATAAAAGATGCAAAAAAAAAAAAAAAAAATGAGTTTAAGGAGGTCATTTTGCCTAAACAAAAGCCCTGGACCCACTCTGTCACTGACTGCTCCTTACCTTGCTGTAGTTGAATGAGAATAGGTAATTATCAGTTTATCACTCCCTTCTCTCAGGAACATATGGACAGTAACTTTCACTGCCATATCACCCAAACTTAAAACTGGTCCTGGAACAGTATTTGTTGAATACCTGGGTAGTTGCTTCCAAACCCATCTATTCAGCACTAAATCATAGGACCATTCTCTCTTATGACTCATTCTGTACAGATTATAAATAGGTTACACATCTTTTACATATTATAGTATATTTTATTATAGGATAAAATGTTTAGATATACAAGGAATTTATTGAGAGACAAACTCAAGGAAATATCTTATTATCCTATATAGTGGGCTTATTTTTATTCTTAAATATAAAAGAATTTTTAACATTTTCTGGCCTTTATAAATTCTGATGTAAGAATAAAGTTTCCAGTATTAGCATAATGAATTTGCAGGAAATAAATAAAGTTACTGTAACCTCACTTTGAACTGCACAGCATTTGAAAAAGCATCAAAACTCATTCTCATTGCTGATTTGCCCATGAAATGTGCTTTATGAAGGCCTTTTCCAATATTGTCCTCTAATTAGTTTTGCCTAATTAGTGAAAACATAAATCAGCTACATTTAAAAAATTAAAGTGCATACACAAGTTTGTTCCATCTAAAATGGGAGAAACACAAGATTTTTTTACTTAAGAGTAATTGAGGCCACACTATTTTGACTCCCATTTTATGTGGAGCACTGAATTTTTCAAAAGACAACCTAATAGTAGAGCTAATTTACAATATTTTCAAAATGATTTGTAGACTAAAGATGATCATCTGTTGTAGTTTTTCCAAAACAAAGATTTTTTTTAATTAAGAAAAGTAACATCACAAATAGAATCTGAAATATGCCCTTCTCTTTGATTTCCTCCAGACTAATGAATGTTCAGAAAATCACACTCCATGATTGTCCTGCTCCTACCTTGATTTGGTAGGCAGAATATTTGAGATATTTAATTGGCCAGTTATTCCTATTTTAAATCCCATTGCAGACAATGAAACTACTGGTTTGGTAAGAAAACTTAATGTGATAGAAAAGAAGAATGGTAGTGTTTGATTAAGGGTTTTTGCATGTAACCTTTATCAGCAAGTCAGAACCAGCTTTTTATCTTTCTTATTTTAGAGCTTTCTCATTGATCTGTGGGCCTGAGATGCCTCTTTGCAGTAGAGAGATAGTGAGAGACAGCAGACATTATTTTAGTTTTAAATTTGTAATGGAGTGAAAGGGAGGAAAATTATATTATCTTGTGTAACAAAGCAGATATATAGTTTGACAAAAATGTTCCCGTAATATGATAAAATAATGTTTCACTTTAACCCACTAATCTAATGCAATATGTGAGTAGGTATAAGGTATAGATAAAGAAGTCACTTTATTTTGTGATGACTGTGAATATTTCACAAAATTAAAGTACATGTCTATGAACAAATGCAGATATTTGTTCATATCTTACTCTCTCCCCAATGCATCTCAAAAAGCTTTCAAATGAAGATCATTTAAATACACATATGTAAGAAAATCCAACCAATGGAAGACTTAATTTTTCCTTAACTCTCACTTTTTATTTATCTTATGGGAATACATTTATTGCCCCAATTCCCAGGTACTTTTTTCCCAAAATCTCAAATATGAATAGGAAAGAGGTATGTGCACTGCTTTAGCAAACCTTGACTAATCATCATCAAATAATTTTGCATGACTAAGAACTATTGCTGTGCTTTGACTTCGAAATTAATATTTGCCATCTACTAGCTTTAGGGTAGAGAAATCATACAGAACATTTTGTGACTATACTGTACAGTCATGTGGTTTTCATGACATTTTAGAGAGCTTTTTTTTTTTCTCTTTATCACAAAGCTTAATTTAGACCCCAACTCTAGAAAAAATGCAGGACACTATAACATGCCTTTTGCTTGATACGTTCCTGGTTCCTTCTTTCCTCCTCTTTAAAAAAAATATCTATTTTTGTTTATTATTATTATTTTATCCTTTATTATGTGTGGTTAAATGTCACCTTAAATCTTTCTGTAACCAGGAGGGTAGATCTAGATTAGATAGATGGATCAATAACTAAATCAATAGAGAGAATGTGATACAGCATTTACTGTATTAATGTTTTTGAAGTTTGTAGCTCATTTGCTCTATGAACATTCATTTACCACTCAATATATTCAAGTTATATATATTTTGGTTCCGAGTAGATTGATATCATCTCTGATGTTAAGAACCTAAAAATTGAGTAGGGGAGAACGGACATCCTTAAATAAGCACCATGCAGTGTGCTATTTGCTATAAATAATGTATAAAGAATACAATAAGAGGGCTGGGGATGTGGCTCAAGCAGTAGCACGCTCGCCTGGCATGCATGCTGCGCGGGTTTGATCCTCAGCACCACATACAAATAAAGATGTTGTGTCTGCCGAAAACTAAACAATAAATATTAAAATTCTCTCTCTCTTTTTTAAAAAAAAGTATATTAAAAAAATACAATAAGAACACAAAAAGTACTGGGAAGTTCCAAATATGAGATATTAGCAGAAATTTTACAGAGAGGGTATTTGACCTGAGCTGGAGAGGAACATCCCTTGCCAGTGTAGGGGAGGAAGAGTAAGGACAGTATTAATGAAGGCACATAGACATGAAAGTGTAGGATGGATGTGTTTCCTTTTTATTCAGTTGTCAGGAGCAATAGTGCGCAGACACAGGGCACCTTAGGAACCCCATCCAGATTCCCAGCAGCTCTTGAGTATTGCATATAGCTCTTGAGTATTGAGTATTTGTTTGTATGTGGTGCTGAGGATCGAACCTGGGCCACACACATGCCAGGCGAGTGCGCTACCTCTTGAGCCACATCCCCAGCCCCTTTCTGGGTTCTTGTTGGAGAGAAGTGTGTCTTTCACACTGAAGCCAGATTTAAAATTAGGTAGTCAGTGTAGTTAGGTAAATCGGGTCTAATACCGAGTAAAATCTAAAATGGAGGCCATGCTGATAATGATTCTGGGAAACCAGGACAACTTATGGAATGTTAATGAAGTCCGGGAAAGGCCCTAGGCCAAAGTCCACCCCAAAGAAATGTTAATGGAACCCAGGAAACAGCCCCCAACAGATTTGGAGATAGCCCATCCCAGAGAAGTGATAAACCCATCCCCAAAAGTGATAATTAAGTGCTTCCTGCCCAGATTACCAGTGTCCCAACCCTTCTCCCCTACATTCCATCACCAAAACTATAAAAAGGGGAGACAACCCCACTTCCACAGATTCCACCTCTTGGGTCCCCTTCTTCCTCCGGGAGAAGTCTTTTCTGCTGTCCTTTAATAAACTTCTAATTTCTACTCTGACCTTGCCTCGTGGTGCTTCTTTGGTGTTATTCTTCAACATTGGGGAAGCAAGGACTTGTCACCGGTCAACAGCGGTAACAACACAATGAAATAAATGACTTAGTTCTTGATAATCCTCAAGCAGGATTGCTAACCCCTTTAATTCTTTTTCACAGTTGACCTAGATTGTTAAAATGAATTAAAATCTCCTGAACCGATTCTCTACTTTGACTACTTTCTTTAATGTAAAGATTATCTTCAAAATCTTCTACTGGGCTAAGGAATTACAATCTAAATAAATGTGTGTTTCACCTAACATATTTTTATGCTGCTACTAAATACTGAATTGTTTAAAATATTATAATGGTCTCAGTGGCAGAATATTTTTTTTTATCTCCCCAAATGTCTAGTACATGCCTGACAATAGTAGACACCTTATTTATTAAGTGGATGGATGGATGGAAGGCCCTAGGCTTGAGAGTTTACTTGATTAAGAGACCCTCAATTTATTTGTTTGTAATCCCCAAATGAGCCAGTAGAAGATTTCTGAGATACTCTTTACATTAATGATAAGTAGTCAAAGTAGAGGATACGGTTCAGAGATTTTAATATTTTAACAATCTAGGTTCAAGGTATCCTGCTTGAGGATTATCAAGAGAGTAGAAAAAATACTAAGACATTATTCATTGTGTTGTTACCTATTGAGAGTGAGTAATTAGAAGTTAATTAAAAGAAGCACCACGAGGCAGTCAGAGTAGAATGAAGTTATTAAGGAGCAAGACACCTAAGTAAAGGACCAAAAAGCAGAACCATGGAGACCAAGGAAGGGAAGAACATTGGGATACAGAGTCCCTGGATCAAAGTCTTTCCACAAACACATAAAATGATACCCTGTGAGTTCAGTTTTGTAGAAACAGAAAAATAGCCCAGAGAGCCCTACAAAAATTTCTATTGACTGCAAGACAGAAAGAATCTGCTTAGATGGAATAACTGGGAAGTGTCTACCTTTTGGTCATAGAACATAGAATGATAGTGATCAACTTTCATGTACAAGGGGTCCCAGTGGCACTGATGTTCATTTTAAATGTTGGCATCCAGTGGGATGATGAAAGCAGCTGGGTAACCAGAGGAGGTATGTTCCTTGGGGTTCAGAGATGAAGAGGGCCCAGAGCTGCCCACTCCACTCCCATTCCTTTCATCACTTTCCATGCAACCTGTCTTATCCAGAAACCCTAAAGGAGCTTATTGAGGAAGAAAGAAAGACATAGCCGGATGCGGTGGCACACACCTGTAATCTCAGCAGCTTGGGAGGCTAAGGCAGGAGGACTGCAAGCTCAAAGCCAACCTCAGCAACTTAGTGAGGCCCTAAGCAACTCAGGGAGATGCTGTCTCTATACAAATTCTTTTTTTTAAATGGCTGGGGTGGGGGATGTGGCTCAGTGGTTAAGTGCCCCTAGTTTCAATCCACAGTAACAAAGAGAGAGAGAGAGAGACAGACAGACATAAGGGGGCATGATTCTTATATTCTTATCCCTGGAACAGTGGAGATATATAAAGCAGCATGAGCTTTTTGACCACCTGGATCCAGTCCCACTGAATGGCTGTGAGAAGAGGGAACTCTCTACTTCTCTGAGTCATGAATGAGTGGAGGATGCCTCATCCAAAGGGAGCCTCACTTAAAGGTGGCTCCAGAGACTGGCCTTAGTCCTCCTTAGCACTCCTTAGCAATCCTGTTCTCTGGGGACCAAAGGGGTTTTACCAGTTGTTGTACTGAAGGTGAGGTCTGAGACACTCACTGCCCTTTTTAATTCCAACACTAGAAGTTATATCTGCACAATATGAGGGGGAATTTTTATGAAGAGATGGGCAGCATGCAGAATAAAACTGGCAAAACTCAGGTTTGAGAATCTGCTTTTCTGATCCTTACTCCTGAGTGTTGCAGTCATAAATTATCTATAGCTCAGTAACGTGGCTAGTGAGGAAGGCTGCATGATACAGCAGGACTGCAGTGTTCTGTTCAAGATGGCCTGACTGCAGGAAAAAGAAGCAGGGTATTGCCCAGTGTCCCATGGGCTGCAGCATGTCACCTCTGGCCCAGCAGGGGCTTGATTTGCCTGAAAGGTACAGTGAGAGATGAAAGATTTGATCTGAACATGTCTTTCCTTTGTGCTGTTAGATGATTTAAAAAAAAAAAAAAAAAAAGCCTGATTTGCTTCTCTTAGCAGACCCTTTGGCTGTCCCTTGGAAGAGTTCACAGCCCTTGCATCCTTCCTAATGCATATTTGACAGCAAGACTTGAAATAAGCAGAATAAAGAGCAATGTGTGTACCATTTTCTCCCTCTACATCTTTAGATAGGCATTTAGTTTTAGGAAAATGAAATTGGTATGATATAGGAAATGTAGAGATTGGATCAGATTAGTTCACTTGTGTGTGTGTGTGTGTGTGTGTGTGTGTGTGTATGTGTGTGTGTATGTGTGTGTATCAGGGATTGAACTCAGGGGCACTCAACCACTGAGCCATATCCCCCAAAACTATTTTGTATTTTATTTAGAGACTGAGTTACTTTGAGTCTTGCTATTGGGAGGCTGGCTTTGAACTCTCAATTCTACTGCCTCCGCCTCCTGAACCACTGGGATTACAGGTCTACATCGTAGCACGGGCAAGTTCACTCTTAGATATATCAGAGATGGTTTTAAGTCAACACTTCTTTTTGCACATAACATTAAAATCTTTGGGTGAACATGTAAAAAAACTTACCTCCATCTGAAAAAAAAAAAAGACTTCTCAGCTCTTACATTGAAAAAAAGAATCATTGTGAGATTAATATGAAACCTTTCATCTAAAAGGTTTATAAATACATATATAGTTGAATATGCACAATCCATTAATGTCAGAACTGACTCTGGTACCAAAAGAAGCTAGTCACCTTTAAAATAACAGTTCATTCTTAGAATCCATTAGATTACTCTTTCCATCTATAATGTCCTATTCACATCAGAATCAGCCCCTGGCAGATTGTGTCCTGGTGAAGATATAGAAACAAAAATCACTATAGTCTGACTTTTTCTCTCTGGAAAGAGGGAGGAGAAGAGAGTCACTATGAGTAAGAATCTTGTCTATCTTAGTATGTAAAATATGAAAGAAAACTTAATTTACAGGAACATAAATAAATAAATTACTGACATTTGCATTTAGAAGCTCTAAGAAATCATGTGAAACTACTGGGATATAGCCAGGAACTCAAAAAACTAGTTCTTCCTTTTTTGTGCTTGATTTTCTATGAAGAATCTGTCTATTTTATGGGAGACTTTGTTCTGGAAGTCTAGTACCAAAAGGAGCCAATTTAGGTATAGGTATCTAGAAAGGAAGGGAAGTTATGGACTTTAGACAAAGTTGGAACCAAGGAGCAGTTGATGGGTCACACATAATTAATTTTCTGTGTATCTGAGTTATTATGTATCTTGTCAAAGCTGCATTTAATTCATAGGATAAGAACATTGACATGTGGAGGTGCATGGATTTCCATCAGCATTTCTTTCACATGTTAAAAGACATGGAAATCACTTTAGTAGTATAAAACTACTGCTCTGGGATGTAGTCACTGTACTTCTCAGGGCTGTTTTTCAGTCTGAGTCTGTCCCTGGGAATGGTCAAAGTTAAACTCTTAAGACATCAAAAATACATTAAATGGTCTAATTTGAAGATGTTTGAACAAAGCTAATTTGTTTCTTTGTCTTGAAATTGCAAAGTTGGAAATTCTCTATTAGCAAAGTAAATTTTATGTGCCACTCTGAGAATAAACAATCATTATACCAGTCTTCCCAAATGTATCCTCAGTAGAAAAATCTCTGATTTTATGGAGTTTTCTATGTATCATAGATAGCTACAATTTTTTTTTTAATTGTAGAACATTATGTTGTTTTCTGATTCTCTTTGGGAACTTGGTGCTCTCCACATGAAGTTTGCATTGGTGACAGATACCATGTGACAACTGTTTTTCATAAAATCAATCAATTAAATATGGCAAACATTCTAGGTATTAACTTTTTAAAACAATAATCCTTGACTGATTAAGAGAACCAGAAAAACTGAAGAACACTATGTATACAATTGAAGTTTGCAGATTTATAAATGATTATGTAACTCATAGGTAAATGTGCCTGTTGTTCTTGATTTTATAACTGAATCAGTAAGCAAAATTGAAAGCAGTGTAGGTTATTAATGTTCATATCTTTAGAGAAAACTTTTGAGCTGTACTTTCTTGTCACCAAAAAATGTGTCAAAATTGTTTTGAGTTTTTGTACTCTTTACATTATAATAATAGAACAAATAGCTGTATGATGTACATTATAGTAATGGGTCTATAGCCATCAGAAAAGAAATAAGACAGAAGCAGCCCAGGATTTATATTAGCGATAGTACATTAATTATGACAGAGAAGGCTTTTTCATTATAAGCCTCAATTTTAAGATGCTTGAAACTTTCCCACAGGAGTTTTTCTCATGACAGTTTTTTGTTGTTGTTGTTGTTGTTGTTGTTGTTTTGGCCTAGTAATGGAATAAAAAGATTGGGTTTTAATGTTTTTGAGAGTTTTTTTTTTTTTTAAATCTAGGAATAAAAGTGGTTTTCTATCCATTAAAACATTTTTTAGGCACTTTACTTTCTAAAACCTCAAAACAAATAGCTTTTTAATGACCTTCAAACTTGTCTCCAAAGAAGAAATTTAGTACCTTTGGGGTATTAGGCAAAGTTTGATTTGCAAATAATTAAATTACAGGCATTATCCAATGCTTCCTCTGCAAATTGTTGTGTCCCCAAATGGCAGTTAGCCCACTGCACCTTGCAAATGAGGAGAACTTGCAATTACTTGGTCACTTACTGAAAATTAGCCATTCCTGGATTGTGAGTGTTATGGGTACAGTTTTTGCACGTGCTAAAAAAGACACAGCACTTTCAAGCATAAGGAACTTCCTTAACAAAAGAGAGGGCAGTAAGAAGTTGAACCTGTGGACTGTGTGATCTCCTGTTGTTTAAAATCTCGCTAAGAAGGAATCACCTCATTTTCGGAACTCAACAGATTGTGATCCACTCTGGAGACACACAGGGTTAAGAGCCAAAACAGGAAAGGCCTTGACTGCTCATTAAAATGTTAATTACGCTATTGAGGGTTCAGCACTGTCCTTCAACCAAGAATTTTCCCTGCTTTCCATGGAGCAGCAGCAGCATGATAGGAAGATTAAGTGTACGTTTACATACTTGGTGATGTATATTTTTTGAAGCTTTTTGAGATATGGACTTAGGAATTTCCCTCTATCATAAGAGCACTGGCCAAACTGCTATGATTTCTAATTGGATTATAGATCTTGGAATTTTCTTAACAGCTATATGTTTTTCTCCATGCTATACTTGACTGCAGGGACTAGGTTTATTTTTTAATCTTTGAAATTGCGATGCTTGATAATGCGCCTAGTACACAAAAAAGACACTAAAACGTTTTATAGAAATTTGAAATTTTTTGAAGTTAAAATAAAGTCTCATTTTCCTTAAATTATTTTAGGGTATAAACTAATTTCACCTACCCATAAATTCATAAAAGAATAATGTACATTCTAATTTTTTATCATAATATACAAATCAAATTGCATTGAACTTATGCTACATAATTCATTTAAAGGCTCTCAGATCTCTATA
This sequence comes from Ictidomys tridecemlineatus, assembly GCF_052094955.1. Lineage (NCBI taxonomy): Eukaryota > Metazoa > Chordata > Mammalia > Rodentia > Sciuridae > Ictidomys > Ictidomys tridecemlineatus. The sequence goes on along the minus strand of NC_135484.1, from coordinate 88,207,254 downwards.
TCCTTTGTGCACTATCAATGAGAATTTAAGAATGGGCTTCCATTGCTTCTCCAAGTCAGTTGTTTTCTGGTCAAGTTGCCATGTAGTCAAAAGTTTATAGCTTGGCAAATGACTGGTTGGCCATTCAGATGGTAGGGATTGTTCTGGAGTCTTAGAACAATATTTTTCTATAATTTCTTGTCAGTGGAAGCAGCTACTCTACTCTTACTTACTTATCATCTTATTGTTTTACAGAGACTGGGGTAATTTAGGGCCTCTCAGTAGAAGAGCTATATCTACAAGTTTCTCCCCATGCTATAAATTTACAGAAATCACTACTTTTGTGAATTTTAGGAATTCTCTTTTTGAGAATCCTTCTCAGGTCATGATTTTAAATACATACAATTTCCAGTTTTTGAGCTAAAGTTTTCAATTGATGATTTACTGGTAATGAGAGTGTTAAGAAGATAGAAATATTCCCTCCTTTGCATTTCACACTAGGATACAACATGGGTTCCTTCTCCTAGTAGTATATGATTTTTCTGTGAATTTTTGTGATCTATCTATGACTTGGAAACAATCTGTGGTTTAACTGTTGGCTGTGCAGCTCTGGGATTCCAAAGAAATTTGTTAATCCATCTTTACAGAGATTTTTAAAATTCACAGTTAAAATCGATTCATGTCATCTTTTTTTTTTTTTTTCTTCATGAAGAGCACTCATTGCTTTGTTTCTTTTAAATTTGGTTGTTTGAAACCTGGACTCTGGTATTCTCCACTCAAATCAGAAAATAATATGATACTACCATAAGATAGAGAAATTTGATACATAATTTTAATCAGTCACTTGGCACCTCTGGCATGATTTTCTAATTAATAAAGTGTACATGTGATTATCATGATAATATATTGCATTTATGTAAAATATTTAATTTGTAGAAAAATATTTTCATTCTCAATAATGCCTGGTTCAAAGAGCTAACAAGTAAATGATTAACACAGATATTCATTATCTTGAATTTTGTGAACACAATATCTCTGTGAAGTGGGTAGAATATGCCAGTGTCTGATTTTATAACTGGAGACTCTGAGTCCCAATTTAAGATGATGATGTCCCCCAGATGACAGAACTCTGCCAGGAACAGAAGCCAAGTTTCTTATTGTCACACCTATAATTTTAAAAATAATGAAATAAAAAGCTATATATAGGACCAAGGTTTTTGTTTTCCTATAGATTCTATGGATAACATTAAAGGGACAAAATTTGAGCTCTTTTAAAAGTGATCACAATAAAATCCAAGGTATAATTTCAATGAGGAAAAAAATGAGAATGTTCTCTTAACTTTTACTGAAGCCATTATTACAATTTTGATTTGGGCATTCAACTTATCTCTACCATCCAGTACAGTAGGTAAAAAACATTTGCAGCCTGGCTTTTATTGAGTGAGCTTTTTTACTTTGAACACTGCAATGCTGTGATATTGATTTGTTTTTAAAGAATTCAATAGTTGCAAATGTGTGACACTGGGCTTGATGCAAAATTAATGTATTAGTTTAATAAGCATATGATTATGAAGCACTTGATTTGAGGTGACAAATCAGTTTATTGGTTTATATTTTAATTGAATCCAATTTTTCACTCAGAGACCATTTTATATTTATGTGTTTGTACATGTTCAGACTTTATTTAACTGCTTCAATCATCTCCATTTCCTCTCTACCAATATCCAGGTTCCCCAAATAAACATAATATACTAAGTGAGTGCAGACATATTCCTCTAATACTAAGAACTTCCTTTTTCAGAGTTCTAAGAATATCATTTCATCCAAATAGTCATTTAGACTATATAAATTTCCAATGAACCTTCATTTTTGCATTTTCTATGTAAGTAAAGATGAATCATGTTTTTAAAGTCTGATTAACTCAATTTAAACTTTCTGTTTCTCAAAACTAACTCTGATATCAAAACCACATATTCATGGTCCTATAGGAAATAATATATCAGAATTTTGAATGAGTTAAGCTTAAATCCTTAATTGATATTTCAGTTTATTGTCTCAACAGAAAATTGTTGAGAATTGTTTTTTCCAGTTTGGGGTGGCAATACCAGGTATATGCCCAAATTTTAAAATTAGAGAATAGCTAACCCATGGCCCAGTGCCAGAAGCATGACTGGTTCAGTGTATAGCCCTCCCATATGGTATTTGCATCAAAGACAATGAGTGGGGTATTGGGGGAGGTGTAAAATGTAAATACCTACCCAAGATACTTATTCAGTGATTTTGCTGTTGGAGTTTTTTGTTGTTATTGTTGTTGTTATTTCATTTTGGGATTAAATAAATATATAAATAAATAAATAAATACAAAACAAAATTTGTCCTTTTATAATAAAAAAAAATACAAAACAAATTTTGTCCCTTTAATATTATCTATAGAATTTATAGATAATATTTGTTTTTCTAAGGTTTTAGCCTACATAAGACTGCTGTGTATCGTAAATTCTCCTTTAACAACCTTGTTTGAATGTTTTTGAAACATTCATGTAGGTAATTCTCAATAGTATAATGATTTGACTTAGACATGTTAGGAGTAGTGGAAGAATCCACAACTCTCATAATCTCTTCCTAAGATACGTAAGATCCATTTTCAGGAAAAACAGTGGTCTTTCACTTGTATGCTGAGGACTATATACTGCTTTACAAGTTTACTTTTTGCTAGGTTTTCTACAACATACTGGTTATATCTTAAAAATGTCTATTATAGGTCAGTGGTTAAATATTATCTTGGAAAATCTACCTCATCGCTATAAATCAGGATTACAGAAGATTATCTCTCCTCAGTAAATAGTGGAAGATAATAAAATATGGACATCAATCTGTGGTTCAAACCATTGTTAATTCAATTCAGGGCATGACAATGTGACCAGAGTATGAGACAAAATATTCATATGCTTCAATATGACTTAATAACTAAGAGCAAAAGACTTAGAGTCCACTTAAAATTGAAACTCTCTTGTGTTTCTATATCACATATAAAGACATGTACATTTTGAAACAGATTTTAAAATATGTTAGTTTTCTTGTAAGGGGATAATTTGGTTCAAGTTATAAAAATACTTAAGAAGAAATATAATTTCCACATATACAGAGTATGAAAGAATTAATATTCTGATAATCATACACTAGTTTGACTTTATTTATTTATTTATTTAATCCCCAAATGATTTTTTTTTCTGATTACAGGGGTAATATAGTTATTTGGGATAAATGCAAAATTATGAAAAGTATAAAGAAGCAATTCTTAATGTCCATAATTCAACACCCTAAGACAAACACTGTTAATTATTTTTTCAAATATGCTTCCAGTCTTTTTTCTATCTGTATCACATTTGGGATTAATTCTTTTACAAAAGGTTTGTAATGCAATAGTCATTAGAATCAGTAATTAACAAGTTGATAATAAATTAGTGAGATCTTGAATTTACTATGTAATAGATTTTATCGTCTATTCATGTACTGACACTGGCTATGTGTCCAGATTACTGAAAAGTAGTGTTTCGGAAGGTAACATATGTTTAAATTTGCTCTATTTTATTTAAATAATTCTATTTTTTTTCAGATTTGTGCAATAAGCTATTACAAATTATATCAAGCTAAAAAACTGATTACTTGCCCAAATAAACAGGATAAACAGGTTTTTTTCTTTTTTGAGGGAAAAAAATATCCCAAAAGAATTATTATTTTGTGATTTTGAGATTTGCAAACACTCAGTGTCCAAGACAAAGTCTCTTGAACATAATGATATGAAAAAAAGTGAATTATTTAATACCTGCCCCTATTTATTTCCAAGAACAACTTGAAAATCTTTCTCAATCTAGTTATATACAGATTTAAAATGTATTTTGTTGTTCTATTAGACCTATCATACATAATTCATCAGTTAACTGAAGTATATAGAAGCTGTCATCTTCAATTCCATTCAAAATTCTATTTCCATATTTCCCAAATTGTCTCTTTAAATTTTGCTATTTTTAATGTTCAGTTTTTTTTTTTTTAAATTTCTGAGGGACAAAAGGCTTAGAGTGATAAAAATGGAACTTTACTCTCGAATTTTCTTCCATATTATTGAAAGCAGTAGTGCTTTTTTCCCTTGCAGTTTTTATGGAAGATATTTTTTTTTCTTTCTCCTTTTTAATATTATGACCCTCATCAATACTCTAACTCAAATTCTGGGAACTTCTCTCTCATCATTGCTTATCCTATCATGATCTCCTTCTCTTCTCAGTCTCTCTCTCTCAGTTTGGGTCTGCATCATAAGATGTTAAGAGGTTGACTCCCACCTCAATGTAAAAGCATACTTGATAAAAATTTAATTCCCTGTGCTACCTAACTTGTGTGCACTCTTTTCCCCTTTGTTGCTGAACTCTGTGGTATCATAAGGTTTCTTTGTCAACTTCTAGCAATCTAATTCCTACCTGACCCTTCTACTAAAATCATTAACTCATAGGCTCTCATGCCCATGATGACCATTCTCAACGTACATCTTTTGATTCTAATAATTGTTGAACCTGTGGTCAATCACTTGTTCATGAAATCTTCCCCATATATTTTCTGTAAGATTTAGTTCTCAATACTCTTTCACCCTTTTGGAATGTTTTCCTTGTGTGGTCCTACCTTTATGCTCTCTTACTGTGCCTAGTCCATACTGAGAGAACAGAGGACAGAGAATCAGCTTTGTATCATGCAGTCTTGGGTTCAATTCCTGACACAACCCTTTATCAGCATGATATCCTTAGGAAGTCAAAATTTCTTGGCTCTTTTTATTTCTTTTAACACAAAATAATTACACCAAAGATAGGCAGTGCCGTGCTTCCATAGGCATTGGCATAGGTTGAGATATCTAGGCAACTTTCAACTCTAGGCTCTTTCCTTTCTGGGGTGTTCATGATCCTGCATGGAGGCAGAGCTCCATTTGTTGGTTTTCTTTTTTAAAAAAAATATTTATTTTTTTAGTTATAGATGGACATATATCTTTATTTTTATTTTTATGTGGTGCTGAGGATCGAACTCAGTGCCTCATGTGTGCTAGGCAGGCGCTCTACTTATTGAGCCAGAATCCCAGCCCAGCCACAATCCCAGCTCCATTTGTTGGTTTTCCAGTAGGAAAAATAATATATATGTTGGCATTGTATTATTATTATTATTATTATTATTATTATTATTATTATTATTATTATTATTATTATTTTGGGATGGGATCTATGTTGCCCAAGTTGTTTTTGAACTTGTGGGCTTATGTGATCTTCTCATCTCAGCCTCCTAAGTAGCTGGGACTACAGGCAAGAATCCCCATGCCCCACACCTGGATTCAGTTTAAGATTTTTTTAAAAATATGTTTAAAGTGTCTACTACAACACCTAACATTGAGTAGACACTAAATAAATGTTAGCTGTTATTTTCATTAGGGTGATTATTATTATTTGCCTATAGAGTAATTAATGATGGCAGCTAGCATATTTTAACCTTTAATTATTAATAAATCATGTTGAAGATACTTGTACATATTTATAACCTGGTAGACTGGCTTTCTTAATGTTATTCCTTCCCATACTCCTTTCTACTCTCATTATTTCTAATTTAAAACAACAACAAAAAAAGATGTTACTGGCAATAAAACTGGTGCTACCTTTCTTGTAAATGATGTTCAATGACCTCAAGAGTGACATATTCTTAATTTTAATGTGTATTTTATGACAAAGAGGCAGTGATAATACACCTCCAAGATAATTTCCAGTGAAGCTTTCAAGCTCCAAAAGGCACAGAGGAAATCTAAAATGCCCACAAAATAACTCAGCACAGTACCTGCATCAGCCAAAGGGGAAATAACTATTTGGTAAATAAATGAATGAATTAATGATTTTGGAAAGTCCAGTGTATCACATTAAAATCTATCAAAATCTATACTCACTCAACAAATATTTATTAAGCACCTATTATATGTTTCAAGGATTGTCTTAGAATCAGGAAATACTGAAGTGATCATAATATTTCCTGCCATCACCAGATACTTACATTCTAGTAACCAAACAAAGGCAAAAAATAAACTTAAAAAATATACTTACAAGCATACCTTGGAGATAGTGCAAGTATGGTTCTAAACCACTGTATTAAAGTAATATAATAAAGTGAGTTACACAATGTTTTTGGTTCCCAGTATATATAAAAGTTATGTCCACACTATACCTCTGTTAAGTGTTCAATAGCATTATCTTTAAAAAGTATGTGCTTACTTTAATTTAAAAACACTGCTAAAAATTTTTAATAATTGTCTGAGCTGTTGAAAAAATGATGCTGATAGACTTGCTCAATGTGGGATTCAACTTGCAATAAAACAAAATGTGTATAAAGCACAATAAAATGTGGTATATGTGTATGCTGTATCAGATGTGGTAAGTGCTATGGGCAACAACAGTACAAATTAAGGGCAAAGGGAACACAGGAAGTGCTTAGATAGTGTATTGATTATATAACAAACCACCTCTAATGTCAGCGGTTTAAAACAATGATTTTTATTTGCTCACAATTCTGTGGTTCAGCTGTTAGGTTGAGCTTTGCTCATCTGTTGTCATTTATGAGGCTGCCATCTGGCAATTCATCCTGGGGCTGGATGATCTAGTATGGTTTTATTTACATGCCTGGTGATTGGTGCCACTCTCTTATCCTCAGTGAGGTTATCCTGGGCTACCTCACATTACAGCAGCATTTCAAAAATAAGAGTGGAAACTGTAAGACCTATTAAGGTCCAGGCTCAGAAGTCACTCATCACCTCCATGGCACTCTACTGGTCTAGTCACAAGATGTATCCATATTTAAAAGAAGAGGAAACAGACTGCACCTATTGATGGAAAGGATTGTTTTGGAGTTTTTAGCCATTTTTAACCTACTACAGATGGGGAAGTTACTAACTTATCTGGATAGTCAGTGACAGCAACTTTGATAGGATGACATTAAGACAGAGATTTCCATGATGTGAGGAAACAAGCAATATGAATATCTTCAAAGAGTACATTTTCGGCCAAAAGAACAACCAGCATGAAATACCAAAGTGGCCCAACAAGGTTGATGAGATTGAGCAAAACAAGTATCTAAGAGGTAGAGGAAATGAGGATGCAGACAGAATAGGTGCTTTTAGACCAATATAAGAGTTTTGTCTTTGCTCTGTTAGTCCAGAAGAATCATTAACAGAATTTTTAACAGAGTGACAAGGTTGGATGAATTTGTCAATGAGATCTCTCTAGCTTCTCTACTGAAATTGGACTTGAGAGGAGCTAGCAAAATGGGATTTATAAAGAAGCCCAGTGAAGAATCCAGGCAAGGATGATGTGGCTTTTAATAGAAAGGTAGATCTGACAGCATTTTCTGGAATAATTTGCAGAATTAATAAAACAGAAAACATACTGTATATTATCATCCCAGACAGATTTTCAGTTTCTCTAAACTGCAAATTATATGTTTATTTAATTATGTGTCTTCTACCTCATCTAATGTTTAAAAACCCTTCACTAAATATGTATTGACTGGTTGGTTAGTAAAGGCTCAGGCTTCCCTGCTGTATTGAACATAATTACCAAAGGATGTTGAAACTTTCAGTTTATCATCAAATGATATTTGAAGACCAAAAGCAAATAGATGTGCTTATTAAAATCCATTGATACTCTTCAGATTATGTGTCTACTTTATACTGAAGGATAGCAAGTGAATTATAGCTAAAACAATCTATCTGGATTAGAAATCATACCTTGAAATTCCGAAAAGGAAAGCATCATTAACTTACCTGAACATTTATCATTAAATCCCTACTAAGTGAAAAGCAGTGTGTCAAGGATTCAAAGTCAATAAGATACAGTTCTCAAAGCACTAAGATTCTAATGTGGCATGGAGAATATCGATTTTATAAATGAAGAAAATGTGTTAAGATTACCCATTAATACTGTAGTGTTGAATGGAAAGCATTAATAGAAGAGTGTGAAGAAGATCCAAGGGAAGAGTATTCATGTAACTGAATAACTTCTAGAAAACAAATTAGAAAATTGAAGCTATGGTATGAAGGGGCCACTGAAGTAGATGACAAGAATCCTACCTGCTCGTGAGAAAATGCCTGCCTCTAATTCTTACCTTAATAAAGGAAGTATATATGTTTTATGTTGGTGTTGCTCTTTTTGTAGTAAAAAGATTACTTGTCCCCAAATTAAAGTAAAATGAAAATACATTATAATACAAAAACTGTTTCGAATCAAAATTGGGAACATTTTCTCATCTGTACTCCCCAAACCTCTATAAGTGTCATATATAAGTGTCTATATTCCAAGTGACTTCTTGAAATAATTTTGAAATGGGTTTCTGTATCTGTCTTTACATCATTATTTGGGTGTAATATATGCTTTAAAAGAATAGATTCATTTGATTATATTGTACTATATCATATCTTTAGATCTGATAATCTTATAACTTCACAGGACATGTTCATTATATGCTATTTTAAAATACATTTTGATAAAAAATTAGCATAAAAAATTCTTTTGTCTCTAAATGAGAAGCCCAACTTTACTTCTCACTCTGACTTAAAACAAGTTTCCTAAATTCACTGTACTTCACTTTCCTTATCTATAAAGCTAAGTGGTTAGGACAGATCAGTGGTTCTGAACCCTGGCTATACACTAGAAGCATCTGGAGAGCATTAAAACATAAAGTAATAATGCTCAGGACCCACCTCAGGGTTTCATCTATAAATCTCTCCAGGTAATTTTAATGTACAGCAAATGTTGAAAACCAATGCACTAGATGATCATTAAGGTTACTTCCAGCAAAACTTTCTAATTTTATGATTCATTGTGTTTTTTTTTTTAAGAGAGAGAGAGAGAAAATTGAGAGAGTTTTTTAATATTTATTTTTTAGTTTTCAGCGGACACAACATCTTTGTTTGTATGTGGTGCTGAGGATCCAACTCAGGCCGTTCACATGCCAGAAGCCACGTCCCCAGCCCGATTCATTGTGCTTTGACATACTAACATTTGCTAGAGATAACAGTGTTCTCAGTATTTGCATTATCCTATAGAGATGGCTCTCAAAGACTGTTTCTACTCAAAATCAGGAACATATTTTTCATGTACTACAGAAATTTCTGTATTACAATTTTTACTAAGAACCAAGTATGCATTATTATTGGGGTGTAATATGTGCTTTAAAAATAATATAGATTTACTCAATTCCCAGAATTAATTATTGCTATGATTATAAGGCAATTTCTTTTAGTACACATGCAATGTGAAGACAGTGTAGTTAGAAATTGCATATGAAAATCTTTTAAAATTGCTGTTGTAGCTATTTTGATTTTGAATAAATTAATTTTAAATATATCAAGAGTTAATGAACTTCCTAAAGTATATAACTTGTTCAGAATAAATAACTTTCATGCTTATTTATTATTAAGCAGAATGGATAGCTTTATAAAAGAATGGTTGAGGTGGAATATCCACTTGAGTTGATATTTCAAAAGATTATAGTTGTGACTTCTTGAAATAGTTTTGAAATGGGTTACTGTATCTTTTTGCTATCAGTTTTTTTTTTGTTTTTTTTTTTTACTAAACAGCTTTTATTGGAGTAAGCAGATAATTTTCCCTTTAATTTTTTTCTTTTTATTTTAAGAACTAAGGAATATGAGTAAATTATATTATTTAAAACTACATAAAATAAAAACTCAAACAAATATTCAGATCCAGAAAGAAACACTTAGACTCCTACAAAATTAGGAAGAGGCCTCAAATAAATCATAAGCTATAAAGTAAGAGATGTTTTGTCCTGTATTTTAATAGAATATTGTGTTTGTGATATATACTTTTAGAAGCTTGGGACAAGAAGACTCCTTCCTCCTTTTAGCCAGCCTAATAATAGGAAGAAGGAGAAAATGTACAGATGACAGCTAACAGCTAACATTGGTGAATGTAGGTGTTACCAACAAAGACAGTGCTGGTTGTATGAAATTTCTGCAACATAACTATGTTTCAAACTATTTGAAAAAAATTACATAAAACATAAAAAAAGAAACTATGGAAAGGATCTATGTGATTTTGTGTGTGTGTGTGTGTGTGTGTATCATCATTTTGTGTGTTACATCAGTGTGTTACTATCATTATATCTTTAATTTTCATACATACTTCACTGTATCTGTTTGCCTTCCTGATGACAAGCTAGACTTGATAACTAAGAATAGTTCACATATATATTATTTATTATACCATGCAAAACTCCAACATTGGAAGAATAATGTGACCACTTTAATAATCCACGTTTAAAAACCTTTCTCTGTGCAGAATAAGGAAGTTGCTTTGTCTCATATTAGCTCTACCACATTTGAGTTTGCTTCATAATATCTCCCTGAAATCAATCAGCCATGCTCACCATGCTCTCAAAGAATTTTGTACAGTAGGAATAAGCTATGAAAAGTTTGAAAATATAGGCAATGCACACAATAGGGTTTGTAATAACAGTTACATGTATACTAGTAATTAAAAACTAATTTATAAGTGTTATGTGATCTTAACATATCAAGAGATTTTATGAAACAATATAAATATTACCATAGAATGGTATCACACTTCTTAGTACCCAAATCAAGAGTAACCCAGTGCAGAGTTTAGTAGTTATCCCTCTCACCTTTTGAGAACTTCTCTCCTGCTACCTTGTTTCAAATTCTGGTGTTATCCTATCAGACATATTATTTTGTGTTACATATCTTCTTTTAAACTAAGAGAAATATGTTAAGCTGTATGTAGTATCTCAAACCTTATTATACATTAGTTTAATCAGATAAAGTCAGTAAAAGGATAATAGTTTTGAAGAAAGGTAAGGACAGAGATGATATAGCCTTGGGAAGGTACATATGAAAAGGGGCCCTATCAGATTAGAAGTATTTCATATTGAGGTAGGGACTGCTGGGAACAGTGAAGGACTAAAGCATAGAGAACAGAGTTATTTACTTCCCAATTTTGCCTGGGGCTGGGCCAGGTCAGCAATGCAATCACTGTACTGAGTAAAGCAAATTGACCCAGTTTTCTAAAGATGTCATGTAAAATTTGCATTATCTTCAGAGTCTAGTAACATTATATTGAATATAGACTTTATATCTGACAGCCAAAGTGTAGTGATGCTAATATCATCTTGAGTAATGAACTCTCATTAAATGAATGTAAATTTGTAAGGTTGTCTCATATGAAGTCTTATTTACAGTAAAGTTCTTCCTTGTTAAAATATTCAATTAGTTTATTGGGCATAACCACATAATGTGAAAAACTTTAGTACTGGACTCCATCTTGAAAGCAGAGATACTGCATTAAAGTAAAACTGCCATCCAGAATGAATAATGCAGATGCTGTGTTTTAAAACATGTCAGATTCTCTTAAGTATATCTTCCTTCTTTAAACTTTGATCAGCTGAGATAGATGTTTTTCATTTGGCCTTAACTGTTTACTACAAGAAGATAAGAGACAGACAACTAATGAAATAAATTGATATTCTGCTATGATAAGATAGAATGTAAACTTAATATTATTTTTGCAGTTGAAAGTATAACTGATTTTGTTTTGAAAATTTGGCAGCATTGTATGATATCATAAAAAAAAGAGAGACAACATTTCAAATTGACTAATACTCTGAGGTATTTGGGTGAAGTTGGATATAATTTTCATCTAACTTCCTCAAATACAATGTATTCTTTCTTAAAAGGAGTTATAATTAAGAGTGTATTGAGTCATAAATTTTAATGATAGCAAATCATGAATATTAAAAAGAATTGCTTATAGATACCAAAAATGGATAAGTGTGAATTATATTCTGTAACTCAAGTTGGAAGTCCAACTGTCACAGAGAAACTTCTCATTGAGTCTCTCTGAAATAGACTGCATGCATATTTAACCCAGTAGCTTTAGGCATTCAAAGATATAGAAGGCAAAATCAAAAGTATCACCTCAAAATTAACACCAAGCCGTGTGTTTTTCTATCCAAGTTTTACAGTCATTTTTTGCAGTCATTTTAAACACAGATAGTAACTTGGCTTAAAATTTAAACACACTCATGCATACAGGTTTGTTAGCTGGAGAGTTTCCTTGCCTGGGGGAGGGGAGGTGACAATTGGTGCATTCAACATAGAACACGTGTAATGATAATAAAGTTGATTGGTTGAGCTCTATAGCTTTTTTTTTTTTTCCCTTCCTCTTCTTTTCTCTCTTCCTATAGAGTAGTTCAGGTGGGGGTGGAAGGGTTCCCTCCCATCCCCCCAGCCCCTGCTAAGAAGAGTAGGTTGATACCATTTTTATTGTTCTGCTGGGGTGGGAAATAAACCATATGCTTTAGCACTTTGAATGGCTACACCAAAGAGAAAATTGAGCCAGGCCTTCTTTCCCCCTCCTACTGGACTTTGGGGTGGGTTTGTTCTTCTAAATGTTTTAGCAGACTTGGGGTTAGCTTAATCCTTCTGCCCCAGGGCAAAGAGGCAGTTGAGGGGGGGTGGGAATGTCAAGGGCTTCAGAGGAGCGCTGAGCTGAGTGAAGTGTGTAGTGGAAGCTTATATCTGAAACCCACCCCTCCCCTGGAAACCCGGCAAAGGCAATGAGAGTTGGAACCAGCTGATGCCGCTGCTGCTGCTTCCCGTTTCCAGGGTGAAATTTTCACAGCAGCTAATTCTAAAGGGAGGAAAAATCCCTAACCAGCAGCGAAGAAGATCCTATCACCCAACCCAAGCAATGTAACCTTTTAGGCAGGCTTTCAGAGAAATCCGCATTTTAAAAGCCAGCATTCATGGTCCAAACTATGGGCCGGGAATCAGAGCTGGTATGAAAATATGAAAAGCCTCTTTACACCCTGAGTGTTTGAAACGATCCGATGAGCATAGGAAGTGGCTGCCAACGCTCTGGCGGCTGCTCTAGCTGCCGCCGCCGCCGCCGCCGCCGTTCCTCGCAGAGGGCTGGACAGAGCTAGTCCCGGTTTCAGCACCTCCGGCGCTGGACAGCTCTCTGCACACCGCACCGCTGCCTGCCTGCTTTTTCCCACTCTTGCTTTGCATAACTGGAGATGCATCTAAATTACGTCCTGTTCAACAACAAGTAGATTTTTTTTTTCCTGTACGAGAATTACAGTAGACGACTCTCTCAATTAAACTGCATTTTCTTCTTTACGGATTTGGCTGTCAGGCGTATTTATCCCGATCTCCCCCCACCCCCTTTGCAGGAACGAGTCTTTGGGAACGTGGTCCACCCAGGGATGTAAAACTGTGCTTACCGATGCATCCCATACGAAATGCTTATGTGATCGTCTCTCTACCTTCGCCATTTTGGCTCAGCAACCTAGAGAAATAGTAAGTAACAAAGGGAAAACACGGCTTTAATGCAAAGGCAGGGACATTGTGGCTAGTGTTTCTCCAGGGAACTGCATTTTAAATGGGGAAATGGAAAAGGTTGCAGGGTGGCAAAATTGGGTTCTTCTCCTCCTTAGCTACAGAAGCTTGGTGTAATGAATTCTAGTTGGTGTGCTATAACTAAATTCTACTCAATTTTATGTCTTCTAACTTGAAATTTCTGCAGTATAGTTTTAAGGATATGCTCCTATGGTATTACTAATATGTTGCAAACTTTCAAATAAAAATGATTGCCAATATAACATTTATTTTAAAACTGGAAAGCTATTCTGGAGAATTTGTGAGAATACTGTTAGTAGTAGAATGAAGACCCCAGACACTATAGCTAAACACATTGCATATCTGCATTGGATATTTTCAATACAGGTTTCTGAGAGTGTCCTTGGAGATATATATATATATATATATATATATATATATATATATATATATATATATATATATATATCCATTTTAATCAAATGAAGTTTTCATGAAAGCATGGCTGTGTGGAACTGGAAGATCATTCCTTATAAGTATATGGATTTTGCAAAAATAGTTTCTGAAAGAGGCAGCTGTATAGAACTATCTAAAAACTAGTATTCTCACCAAATGTATTTTGAAAAAAAATCACAAGAAATGAAATACTGAAAAATAGTTATTCAGATAAAAGTGACTTTCTGCCTAAATTTGGCCTAAATAAGCATCATTCTTATTACTTATTTTAATGACAAAAATACCTAATATAATATGATATGCATATCTAAGGTTTATGAATACACTTAATCTTAAAGTATATTCCTACAAACTTCCTGTATAAAATTTGAAAAACAACAGATTTCACTAGTTATTGTCACATTAGTGTGTCAGGAAAGATACCTCTCAGATGAGTGAATGCTTATAATCTGTATATTTGTTTTAAAAGATATAGGTTCATTTTTTCAAGGTCATGTTTTTAGGGACTGGTACTGGCATTGTGGAAATAATCTCCACTTATTCTGTTCATAGAAAAAATGCAAAATAAATATGAAGGTCTTAAATTTGATATTTTATTTTCTTCAATATTCTCAGAGTCTAAGGAAGTGAAATATAATGTGAGAATACTTGACTTAGAACAAAGTTGTCAAAAGTCAGAAAGTTTGAAATTTTTTCACTCTTTAGTACCAGTTTGGGATAACATACTGAGTTGTAAATAGGAGTGTATAGATAAATTTTACTAAGAATGTTGTGAAATGACTGAAATGTAGTTAGTTGAAGAAAAATGATTTCAGCTACAGAACATTTAACATCTGAATGTTGACCAAGTTGTACTTTCAGGTAGTTATTTTAAGAAAGCTATAATGTGCCATAATCAGCATTTAAAACTCCAAAGACTTTATTGTTTCACAGTGTGAGAGAAGGGGGAGCTAGAATTAGTCATTTTAGAGGCTAAAATATGTGAACTGAGTGGGTTTATATCTAATTATCTGGTAATTATAGGAACTATTTGGGCTATTTTTGAGGGGTAGCTTAGTTTGCTGAGACTTAAAGTAATCTTAACTCAGTTATAAATTTTTCTCTTCCTTTTTTTTTGTGTGTGTGTTTTAATTTACAGATCATGGAATCCTCTGGTACACCTTCGGTTACTTTAATAGTAGGCAGTGGCCTGTCTTGCCTAGCCTTGATCACCCTAGCAGTTGTCTATGCAGCGTTATGGAGGTATGTGATCAACTGATAGACTTGAAATGGAATGCTCAGTTGTTCAGTTAAATCAGAGAGTGTGATAACCATGATATGTCTCCTGCCTTCTTAATTTACTGAAAGCAGTATTTTTAAAACAGAGTTATAATTGAGTTGTAATAAATGACACATATTTACAGACATACTTTACTTCCAGTTCAAATGATGGTGGTCTTCAACAAGTTGTTTACACTTAAATATGGCATTCTTATATCATTCAGTCTCTGTGTGGTTTTTATTTATCCCAATTGCTATTGATCCAGAGTGTTTAATTGATACTATCAAATTAATTTTTATAGAAATATGATTTCAAGTTTCAAACACATACTTTCAGCATGTCCAGTAAAGCCCTTCTTTAATATTAAAGCATTAATATAATATCACACTACTCTAGAAAAAATTTTTTGGTTGAGTATAATAAATTGACTTTGACAAATTGATTATAAGAAATCAGAAAAATTCATAAACAAAGATAAGTGTTTGAAATTTTCTCTTATAAGATATTTGAAATTGAATCTATTGGATATTACATGGAAATTTGGTATTTCTCTAAGTTCTGTAACATGTTTTATTCTACTAGCAAGAATTAGACCTGTGAGGTTGATTATAACTACTCACACACAGAGAGTGAGTATCTAACCACAAGGTTGAACTTTCTAATGGATTTTATACTTCAAAATGTTAAATAACTTTCTTTTGTCTATGTATATTATTTTAAATTATCTACAATGAAGTAACAATAATGGTAGATAATTACCTATTGCTTTCTGAATATTTTCAATACTAAAATTACAAAAGTTTATGTTTCTACCTCAAAGAGCTCTAAGTTTTTATCTGTAAATTTTAAATAATCAGTTAAAAATTAAAATTAATTATAATTTAAGAGGGAAGGCCACTAGAATTATCATCCTTTAAATACAATCATTGTTCTCCATTATAATTTTTGAGAACAAAAAAGTAATAGTCAAAGTTATTTAATTATCAAAAATATTAAGAATTTTCATGCCCCATACAAAAATAAAATATGCACATAATTTGGCCTATTGGGACAGGCACATAACAGAAGTTCTACATCTATGAGAAAAAGTTATCTGGTAGTACAAACACAGATGAAGTCAGACAATCTGATAAAATATGGCCAATTTCAGGAAACAGAAGAAAAGCTTAGTCTAGGTGTGACATTGTAGGCAAGGCAATCCTAGGTTTGGGACTCAGTCAGTCATCTTGTCCTGGAATATACAAATGGACAAAGGCTGGGGAGATGATTTCTCCCCTACAATTGTATGAATGACATTTCCTTTTGAAAATTAGAGAGTATTTAAGGCCCAAAGTACTAAGTAATCATGCTAACATCATAAATCATACTCCCTGGAGAATTTAGAGCTAAATTCCACTTCTCAGCATTTAGGGTTCAGGTACCAATTCCACCTTCTCTTCACCCTTCAATACATATCATTAACACTAGTATAAACAATGTCAGTTAAATTATATGTAAAATTAATCATAGAAATACAGGATTAATTGGTTCCTAAAGAAGTTTTCTTTAAGCCAGAAAATCATTTCCTATAATAGTAAAATTAAACATGAAATTCAGAATTATAGAAGGAAAGTTCAAAGAAACAAATCTGTATCCCTAAGAATTAAGAGGTCATCAAATGACTATTCACCTATAGAAGAAATGAGCTAATAGTCACATTTTGAAAGTGTCAAGACCCATGAACTACTAAGTGCAAATTGTAGCATGATGAATCCAAGCATTTTATAAACATCTTATTTATAACATTACTGGAAGGTAATAAGGATGTGAAGTTTTCTTTAACTTTTTTTTTAAATAATAAAAATTTTTAGGATTTTTGGCTTTATAATGATTTAAAAAATGTATAAGCATATTATTCTATAAGGAAATTATTTCATATGTAATGTTATTTTGGAATTTATTGGTATTCTATGTAGTTTATCAGAAATGTTCCTCAAAATTTTAATACAAGGCTAGATGTGTAGCTAAGTGGTAGAGCAATTGCTTATAGTACATTTAATCCCCAGAACTGAAAAAGAAAAAAATTAATACAAGCGTGCTCTCTCCATTTATAGATATATTCTGTAGAATTATATTGTTACATCAAAGAGCAATTAAATATGTTGTTTTAAATGGGATGTTGACATGAAGCATTTATAAATTTAGTTTAAAATATCAAACATGGTAGATAAAAGTACTGAAAGGTGAGACATTTGAAAGCAATTTGCAAGGTACCAATATTGCTCAATATTGATGAAAATGGAAATATCTTCAGAGTCTTCGGGTTGGTCAGTTCTGGATCTTTTATTACTCTAATTTTTAATATTTACAATGCAAAAATATCATTGAAATACTCTTTTAATAACATCATCTGGAAACCACTAACATCATGTAAAGGGTTAATATAATAAAGTCCTTAAACTTATATTAATTGCTCCAACCATAAAAAGAAGGGCAACTTAATATCTGATGATGTCTTTAGCATCCCAGTGTGTGGTTTATTACATGTGTATCTTCAGGACAAAGGGAAAAGGCTCCCCATCTCTTGAAGCCATTTTGTGTTTAGAATTGACCTAGGTTAGTCCTGTTTAGGTTTTTTTATTTGTTTCATTTTGTTTGAAATTTTTGTTTCTGCAAAAAAAAGATGAATTTATTTCATATTATAAAATCTCCTTTTTGTATTTTAGTGTCAATCCTGTTTTTCTTTCACTTTTATTTCTAAAATATGTGATGGGATGTGGGGCCTCTTTCTGCCTAAATCCTTTTCAAAGGCAGGGGTGGGTGGGGGGATGAACTTTGGTAGATTTTATCTTACAAAGGTGCCAGATCTTTGGCACTCCCTCCTAACATTGCACAGGTAATCCCATGCCTGCTGTGGGATGTGATTCCCTTTTCTAAAACAAATTGAACAGGCTGAAACACACAGCCAAGTACAAGGTTGTCTTTTAGTTACTGTCACTTAGTGATTTACCACAAGGTATAGTGAAACAAAATAGCTGTTACCCTTTCAGGGTAAATAGCTGGCAGAACGTTTGATTCTGAGCAGATTTTGCTATGGTTTATAATATTGATGTACTTATAAACCATGTAACATATTATTTATAAATATTTCATCTTAAGGATTAAAAAAATGGTAGATAATAACTAATGTTTTGGCCTAATAGTGAATTATCATTTGTGAATGTGACTCTTTTTTTTTTTTTTTTTCCCCACTGGGCATTGATCCCAGGAGTGCTCCACCACTGAGCTACACCTGCAGCCCTTTTTATTTTTATTATTATTTTTTATTTTGAGTCAGGGTCCCAGTAAGTTGATTAGGGCCTGGATAAGTTGCTGAGACTGGCCTCAAATTTGTGATCCTCCTGCCTCAGCCTGCCAAACAGCTGGAATTATAGGCATGTGCCACTATGCCCAGCTAATTGGAGCCATTTTTAAAGATAAAGATTTCTTTTTTTGTTTGTTTGTTTAGAATAGTTATTCAGGAACATAACTAACAACTTAAATGCATAAAAATGCTTGAGTGGATGAAAGTTTTCATGAAAGTAACAACATCCTTGTAGTAAACAGGATTGATAATTGAGAATCTGTATAGGGTTTACATTTTGGTTCTAGAGTTCTATTGGTTGAGGTACTACCAAACATTTTAATGTACAGATATCCACATATTTACAAAAGTAATAACACTAATGGATATATTTCCAAGAAATGTTTTATGTCTAATAAGAATTTATCATGATCACAGATATGAAAGTTACACTCTTTCAGAAATGCCATATTGTCCACACTAATATCTAAGGAAGAAAATAAGTCTAAAAGGCACTTGAATATGACATGTAATATAAAATTAGGTCTCTAAGAAAAAAATTATGAAAAACTTTTCATGTTTTTATTTGTGTGAAGGTTGTATGTTAGTGCTTCTTTTTTCCAGATGAATTCCACCAATTGCACAATACAGAATTCTTCATCTGTTGAATATTAAAGTTGGACACTCTTTCTCTCTCTGGCTAGGTACATACGCTCTGAGAGGTCCATAATTTTAATTAACTTCTGCCTGTCTATCATCTCATCCAACATCCTCATACTGGTTGGACAAACTCAAACACATAATAAGGTATGACTGGTAATTACTCTGATTCTCTTTGTGTGTTTATATTTTGGTGTATAGTTGATTATGGAAAATGTAATTGTTTATTCTGGAGACTATATAATAGTAAAAATGTTTGTTAAACATACTATCAAAGCTCTATGAGTTCAAAGGCTTGAGACATCAAAAGCAAATATTTTATTTATTTTCCACTTGTAATCAGATCCACTCATAACCAGATACAGTGCCTGTGTTTGGGTCTAATTTATTAACACCTAATTTATTAACACCTGCTTTTAAAACTTCACTTTCAAAAATGTCCATAGTTAATAATCAAAGAGAGTGTTAGGTGAAAGTGAGTGTAGGTCTAGGTTTTATACTTTTTACTAACCAGAGATTTTTTTTTTGATACTTAACCAACATTGCAGTTATTTAACTATATAGTTACTTTTTTTTAGCAGAATGTAAAGTATATATCTTATTTATGTAAGTTGACCAATTTATTTGAGTTGAATGGCCATGTTTTTTCCAGAAAAGACTAGTCTTTACTGAACAACTCTGAAATACATTCTAAGAAAACCATAATAGCAATCTTAAATTAACTTACCCTAGCCTCAAAGGGATTCTGTTCACTACCACTTTGAAAATTTAGTTGTCATGTTTTTAGGCTTCTTCTTTTTTCATCTTTTTTTAAAAAAATTTAAATACTAAAGCCAATAGTTGAACTTATCCCCCATAATATGACACTTAAAAAAAAAAGCAACCCAATAAAGAGCACCCTAGAAATAAAAAGTACTTTCATATATATGAATGCCCACCTCCTGTACCATTTCCCTTATGTGTATTTTCTTCTTTAAAAAAAAAAAAAGATGTGAAAGCATATCAGGTCTATTAAAATATAGTTCAAGTCAATGTTGTTAACATTTAATACAAATTTAAAAACAAATAGTAATAGATGGAAAAAAAGGATAATGGAGAAAAAAAAAGGACTGAAGGTGGGGGAGAGGAGACAGAAACCATAAAATATCCAGCAGATGAAAAATGAGGAAGGATAAACAGGAGTTTCAGCTGAGGAGAAAGAAAATGAGGAGGGACAGAGGGGGAGGAAGTACAGAAAAAGGAGAGGCAATGAGACTAAGCCTTAATGAATTATGAATTATTCATGCCACCTTTCCCTTTTTGGTCCTCTATTTGGACTGTGCTTCAGATCTTTACAAATGCTTCTTTACCTATTTTTATTTCTTTGACTGATTGTCCTTGAACTTCCACCCAGAGATCTTTAGTAGGAAATATGGTTTAAAAACTTTTCTGTACTATATGGCTTAGTTTTGCAAGTTCTGAGCCAAATATTAGAGTATAAATTCTCTGTAAGGTTTACTACACATTATAATTGTCTAAAGCACACATCATATGTTCCAAATCACTGCTAAGTGCATAAAAATGTTTGAGTAGATGAAAGTTTTCATGAACGTAACAACATCCTTTTAGTAAACAGGATTGATAGTTGAGAATCTGTGTAAGGTTTTTGTAAATGATCCAATAGAAATACAATGCATGACACAAATACAAACCATATATATAGTTTAAAGTTTTTAAGAAGCTACATGTAAAAAACTAAAAAGAAACAGGTGAAATTCATTTTAATATACTTAACTCAATAAAATTATAATATTCCTACTTTAATATATAGTTAATATACAATTATTAATATAATATTTTACCTTCTTGTTAAAGTCTTCAGAATCTGGCCCATATTTTATACTTATAATACTACTCATTTGAACAAGCTGCATTACAGGTGCTTAAGTGATTACACGTATTCAATGACTACCATATTGTAATGGTCCAAATGGTAATAATATTCAGAAACTAAAATTGTCTCAAAAAATTACATTCTGCCTGCTTATTTTGGCCTTTGCAGATTTTTAAATGTCCTACTTATTAAAAAATGTAGTTCTGATTCTTCAAATATTATGAATATCAAAGGCAAAATAAGACTTTTACTTTACATTTCTAATTGTGAGAAATGGGTACTATGTGCTTATTTAAGAAAAAAAAAATGTTTGGTTTCTTCCCAGGTAACTAACTTCAGAATAGATTTTATGTGGCTTAAGGACCATAATGAATCTGTTCTAGATTGACTGCTGTTAGATATTGATGCTTATTGGGAGGAGTGGACAGTGATGCTGGTATTATGTGGTTTTCTCTTATTCTATGTTAATTTTGCATCAACAGTTCTGCAAGCTTAGGACAATTTACATTAAAGTGAACAAGAGACAAAAATAGAAAAATAAAAGCTGGAAGTTTATTCTAGGTCATTCTAGATAATACTAAGTGTTACAATGGGCAAAATTGTGTATTTTATTATGTATATATTTGGAATAAGTTGTTCCTGTTGAGTTTATATGTGAAATTTTGGTTTGTCAAAGGTATTTTTGTTTAACTGTATTTGGGATTAATACCCCCCATACACACCAAAAAGAAGATGAATGAGAAAAAGGAATTTTATCTATATAAATGATAAATTAAAAAAAATAAAAAGTATTAATTAATGGCTACAGTATTATATTTAGGTTGTATGTTGGAATCTTTCATGTTGTGGGTGCAATTGTTGTTGTAGTTGATCTGATTTCCATTTTTTACTTCCCTGATGTTTTGATTGATGTGATAGTATTTCCTACTTGGAAAATGGAAACATCCGAGATTCTTGATGACCAAAATATTTGATATTGTCTCTGAGAGTCGTCATGTCTAGTTTGTAGGAGAACTGGTATTTGATGCTAATGTCTAGAATAATTTTGAAGTGTCAAACTGGAGTCTTTCTCTGAACTACTTGTTGAAATTTAATTGACCTGATTATCTTACTACAAAGTCTCTTTGCTTCCTTTTGAATTAAGATAGAAACTAGGCAAAATAATCTATGTTTAAAATGTGAACATATTCAGATTTTTAAAATGTAGATTCAAATTTCTGGCAGCAAAGTAAGGCTTCAAATACAATTTCCTACATCTCTTCTTAAAATGCACTTGTAAAATTTAATTATAATTCACTTCATTATATTTTCAGCTTTCTTATAAAGCAACTTTGCCCTTTGATCTCTTTATTCATTTAAAATTTCAACCAGGATGTTCATGTATCATTTATTTGTAAAGAATTTTTTTTTACACATTGTGTGTGTGTGTGTGTGTGTGTGTGTGTATTAAGCATTTGTTACTATTGTTTTGCAGAAAGCAAGGATCATTTCAGAAACATATATTCACAAAATAGTTTTGTTAATCACAAAAAGATATTTCTGCTTCTTTCCAAACTACTTTGGGGGTAATTTGTCATATTAATGATTTTAATGATTCCATAACACTCACTTTAACTGATGGAAGCCAAATTCGGCGAATTTTTGGTGGTTTTTTTTTTTTTTTTATGTATGTGTGTGTGTGTGTGTGTGTTAGATAGTGGTGAATAACCAAGAAGTTCAAAGTGCCGAAAGTTAGTTTTCTGTCCTACAACCTCACTACCAGATTATGATAAAAAGCAAATCTAAGTCAAAGTTTTATCCTACATTCAGATATTTATTAGATACTTATTACCAAACCAGGAACAACTTTGTTTATATAAATTCAGTGAAACCCTAGGTTTTTATCCTTTGGAAGTTTTGACCACTCCCTGTGGATATTTTAACTAGAGGTGGGCATTGCAACACTCCAGAAAAAGGATTCTGTGACCTTTGGCAAGCAGTCTTCAATCAGAAATCTTCCTAATCCAATGCCTGGACACAGAATTATTGGGGCTAAAACAGTGCATCCTACCTCTAAGAAGTCCAGGATATAAACCTAAATGAAATCTATTTACAGTTTGTTCAAGAATAAAACTGCTTAACAGTGTTAGCCAATCCATATACCCTGAATGCCTTTATTTTCCCTGAAGGGAATCCAATAATACAACCATTATAGTTGATTAACTAGAGTTATCAATAAGGACATATCTTTTACTTTCAGTTTAATTATGAGTGAAGGGTTGATTGTGATAGATACACTTAGATCATGTTGTCCTTGTTTCTTATGAAGTAAGGACTTTACAAAAATAATGTCAGTTAACCATGGTTGGTGTATTCTTCTACTACTCTTTCAATTAAGGGTTAAAAATTGGCATATATATGGTATCATATTGGCATATGTGTATGTATATACATACATACACATTTGTGTATATGATGTCATGTTGAAAATTCCAGATTATTATAATAAAATTACAGACATTCTAACAAGCATGAAAAATAATATTTTGAAAATAATCAAAAGTGTAAGAGGATAAAATAGATACCATCTTCAGTCTCAAGAGACCTAGGAATCAAAACAAAATTCCTCACTGACAGATGAAGAGAATTTTCCAAATTATTTGGAATAAGCAGACATTTTCTTTAAAAAATTAGTAACTTTATCTCATAGTTGCATTGAATTACAGAATGAGCTATGTCTTCTAATTCAGCTTTGCAAAAGATACAGAAATTTTCTGTCTAGGAGCACTTTTTAAAAGTCACATATTCTACAAAGCTGTTTTACTTAATTTTGTACTTATTTACTTTTGTGTGTGTGTGTGGTGCTGGGGATTGAACCCATGACCTTGTGCATGCAAAGCAAGCACTCTACTGACTAAGCTATATCCCCAGCCCTTATTAATTCTTTTATAAAAGTGCTATTTATTCAGTAATTTGTCAAGAGATAATGAGTAAAGGTGACCAAATTAGAAGACTATGACTGTTCTAATGGAAGAGGCTTTTGTTTTATCAGAATCATGCTGTTTAAAAGTAAAATCTTGAATTTGAATATTTTTTAACTGAAATAAGCATCTAACTCTCCCATGACTTTCTTTTGCCATAGATCAGACTTCTTTACACATTTACTGATATGCTTGCCCTCTAACTGACTACCTGTTTTTAGATTTTGAGAAGGAATATTGAATATGTGCTTCCTAGTTACCCATTCTGTCCCCTGCATATCCTCTAAAGCACATGCCCTGTCCTTGAGATTTTAAGCGTTCTACATGCTTCCTTGAGAGGTATCAGTCTGGGGATGGTTAAGAGCATCCTAAGACATATTTAAGCATCTTAAATTTGCCACTTCTCCTACTCTGTGATCTGCAGCATGACACACAACATGTCTAGACCTCAGCTTCTTGTCAAAGTTATACAAGACAGTACCCATGAAGCATGTATTCCAGAGCCTAGTACCTGTAAGTATTCCTTAAACATTAGCTGTGATTATGGCAATTATGAGATGCACATCTGATGGTGTCCTTTTCTTCCAGAGCTTTGGATTTCTTATCCAATTATCTATTCACCACTTTTGTCCTCACACCACCCCAACACATTTTGTAAATGTTGCATGACTTCTCTGTTGCTAAAGTAATTATAGACACTAGAACTTTGAGTTATCCTCCCTATCACCTTCTCCCTCAAATCTAATAAATCATTTACCTGTGCCAGTTGAATCCTTAAATATTTCTCAAGCCCAACTTCTTGTTTCTCTCAGGTACTGATCACCTTCACAATTACTACTTCCAACATCATCAGGCCCATTCTCTACCCTAGAAGCTAGAAGCCAAGGGATAGAATCAAATTTTAAATGGGACCACTCCATTCCCCTCTGTAACATTTACTGTTGTGTCATCTCCTAAAGAGATGATTTTCAAATTATGCTCACAAGGAGTGGGGAAAATTTTAATATTGGATGATTTTTATTCACTGCTTATCTTTGTAATAATATAACTCATAAATAAATTTTACATGAGAAAGAGTCCTGTAGTTTATAAAATTTGAGGAAAAGTTGATATTAAACATGACAGTAAGGATCTCTTCATCCCCATTCTATTTTATTGACTTTTGTTTCATTATACCTACTACACCAAACTGCTTGCAATTCATCAAGATCGATTGATGGCTTCCTGTTCCATGGCATACTTTATCCTAGATCAGTTTTCTTCCACCACAACACCATCTGACCTCTCAAAATTCTCCTTCTGGCTTGTGTGCATTCTCTGACTCTCTACTCAGTTCTTTCAATCTCAAGGATATCCTCTTCTGTCTTCCCTGCTTACGTGTTTCTACTCCTGGATTCATGATTTCCAATACATACCATTATCTTATTTTACATTACCTGTTTCTTAACTTACTATCCATTTCTTAGGTCAGGACAAAGTTATATATATATATATATATTTTTTTTTAAATATTTATTTTTTGTTATTGGCAGACACAACATCTTTGTTTTGTATGTGGTGCTGAGGATGGAACCCGGCCGCACGCATGCCAGGCGAGCGCGCTAAGGCTTGAGCCACATCCCCAGCCTGATATATTTATTTTTAAATTAATTGCCAGCATGTAATCTAGGTACAAGAAGCACATAACTGAATATACAAGTAAATGAATTTATTCAAATTCAAAATCTGAGCCTATGAAACTAGTAGC
This sequence comes from Ictidomys tridecemlineatus, assembly GCF_052094955.1. NCBI lineage: Eukaryota > Metazoa > Chordata > Mammalia > Rodentia > Sciuridae > Ictidomys > Ictidomys tridecemlineatus. The sequence goes on along the minus strand of NC_135484.1, from coordinate 88,181,552 downwards.
TTATAGTTTTACAAGGAATAAAACTCCCATTGTAGACAAAATTTCAAGTTATATGGCCATAAACAAGATTTTCCCTGGATTCCATTTTAAACTCTAAGTGACTGATGTCATGTTGTAATAGTGATTTGTTTTCTGGATTTCATTTAAGGAGACCCTGCAACCTAACAAATGTGAATCATTTTACTTGATATGCTATATGACATAATGTTCTTAACCTTAAAAAAGAAATATGCTTAGTTATAATTTTTTTTCTACAAGGCCTATCCTGCCAATAATGTCCCAAGTGTGCTCATCAGCTCTCAAATGTGTGTGATCCTATTGGCTGAAGCTAAAGTCTTATTTAGATATATTAAAATCTAATTTGATGAGTGCCTGTGACTTTTGTAAAAGGATGAAAATGGCATAGTTTGTGTATAATGCATTTGAGTCCATTTTGGAATATCTTACTAACTATGCTAGTTTCTTCTGGATCCTGACAGTTTATTCTGTTCCTAAGGAACAGAATGAACAAAGTGGTTGGTTAGTTTCTCAATTTCTCTAGGTTACTGGCAGTGGAGAATTATTTTGTTGGTAGGGAGTTAATGAAGTGAGAGGCAGTGGGATTTCAGAGATGCCCCTGCTCCTCTATAACCTTCTATTCTCTTGGTTATATATTTCCAGTTTTGTGTGGTAGGAACCAGAAACCATTAATTAAAGTCAGCTTTAAATAGGAGAAAATATCAATATGAAAGATGACAAAGGAGATGAAAATTGCAACTATTTGACAGTAGGAGTTACTGAAATGTTGACATTGAGATGAGATGTCAGGAGTCCAAAAACCTTGAGGGACAAGAGGACCAGTGTGGACATTCAGTGAGTGCTCTTAACTCCAACTTCAAAGCCAGGCAAAAGTTCCAAAGAGTAAACCGTCATCCAAAAGGGAAGAAGTAGAATACAATCTTGGCCAAGGAACAGGCAAAGAATTTGAAGAATACGATGCCCACTCTCAATGCCTTATGTCAGTCTGTCCTCAGGAAATTATCCCAAATTATCTTTCAGGCAATGTGAAGAGACTCTATTTTCCATCCCTTTCACCCCTGCTTTAAGCCTGGCCTTCAGGACTTTTCTCAGTTGGATTAACATTACTTTCTTCCCACTTAGTTCTTCCTCCTGAACCTCTGTTTGCATTAGCCCATCCTCCATATTGCTGTGAGAAAGATATTAAATTTAGAGACAAAGGCAATTATCTGATTTTATCATCACCTGCTTAAAACTCTACAATGGGTCTACAGGGCTTGTGAGATCAACTCCATATTCTGAACATCACCCACATTCAGGAGCTGCCTATGGGAAATGAAAAAGACACTCCTTCTGAGTAGATGAGGTACAAAAATAACCTCTGCCCTCCAGGCTGATATACCTGAAGTAGAATTTCTGGCTTAGCATTGAGAGCTGACTTTCAGTCTCCCCTTTTTGCCCCTGCTGGGGAACCTATCTCTGCTTTCTAGGGTATCTTATATACATAGGAACTGCTTTTCCTATGTCCTACTCCACATGTTGGCTCATGCAAATTGTCTTCAGTGAACCCTATCTATACTCCTTTCAGCTTCTGTAGCACACAATAAATTTCTACTTCTAGCACCGATCACACTCTTTTATATTATTCATTTACTGATTAACCTTGTCCACTGTGATTCTCAAGAGTGATGTATTTTTCTATTTCTAGACTTTAAAACCACTGTTACTAGTATTTGTTTTATACATGGTAGGAAATAAATGTGGCCCAAATGAATGAAGTGTGTCTCTGTCTATTAAATGAGGGATAAAATAACAGATGTGTAGCTACTTGGCATTGGGAGCCTCATTTTGGAATAATTGCAACCCAGGTCGTTTTTTGGTTGTTATTCTTGTTGTTGTTTTATGATGAGATAAGGGAATTGAGGAAAACGCTGAAGACTTACTGAATACTTTTAAAACCCTACTTTGATCAAAGATGGATGAGTTAAATCAGACTTCATCTTGATGTAGAATATCTGAAAGTACACTTGAGAATTTCAGTGGCATACCAGGAGTATTACAGAAAGGGTAAAGAATATTTCCGCTCCCCCTGCTTCAAGTCAAACCAGCACAGAAATTATACATATCCCAATATATGATTTTTCACCTTTTCCTTCTAAATAGACACTATGACTTGATCAGAAGTTTAACTAATGTTGATAAGGAAACCATGTTGAAATATAGCTGATAATGTTTGTGGTAATTCTTAATACCGTGTAAAATTTTAAAGTGATAAATAAAACCTCAGAAAGTGAATTTTATTACCAAATATTCTCACACAAAAAATGAAAGGTCCTTGAGTTAGGAAGCTATGGAGTCATTAATGGTTCTTTTTATAGCTATGAGACTAGGATTCTCTGGAGTAAACTGGAGGAGAAAAGGGTAGAGTTTAGGTTATCTACTGAAGATCTTATGGCCAAGGCAAACTTTGTCTCAGTAGGAGACTGAAACCTTGTGGAAAGTATGGGAAAGAAATCTTTACAACCATAGCTGGGTTGAATCAACAGAGACTGTATGGCCTTCAAAGCCTAGAAAGTTCAATTTACTTTTTATCCCAAAAGCTTGCAAACTTCTTAGGGTAAAAAGTCATAGAACTTTCTAGGCTTCGAAGGCCATACAGTCTATGTTGATTCTACCCCACTATGGTTATAATGCTAGAGTGGCCTTAGACAAAAAGGTAAAGGTGTGGTTGAATTTGACTGTCATTTGCCAACTCTGGGTGATTTTGAGTTTTCTGGAAGTATCGGTGTACATAAGAACAGTAGAATTACAATGTAAAGTTGAGGACAGTTTATTTTTAGGCTGATGCTTTTAGGTAAAAATAACCTTCAATTCTAAAATGTCTACTCAAGGTTTAGCCCGTGTAGCCTGAAGAACTGGAACAGGGGACCTTTGGCAGTCTATGAAAAGGCTTCTACAGAGATAAAAGGGGTACAAATTGCTTTGAATTCCTTCTTTAGAGCAAGAACTAAACACAGAATTTCTTTACTTGAGGTGACTATTGCTTGTAAGTGTATAAAAATGTGAAATTAAAGCATGAATCACATCACTCACAACCAACTGGGCATTTTATAAATTGAAGAAGCTAAAAGTAGCTAACAAATGCCCAATACATGAAACAACAAAGCTGGATCTCTTTGTAGAAGAAAACATCTTAAAGGATAGCAATAAATGTTAAAGCCTTTATTAGAGAAAATCTTTCATTTGACAATTTTTGGCAGAGAAGTAACCTCTGAAACAGAAAATAGGGAGGGCAGAGTCCAGGTAATTCTCTACTAAATTCACCCAGAGGCAGTCCTTTTTTTTTTTTTTTTTACCTAAACCTCCCTCTAGCCTAAAAGTTGTATATTATTATGTAGATCAGAGCCTAAGCCTTGCTATAGCAAAATTTAGAACTAAAGACCAAACAATAATCCCTATAATTAGAAAAAAAGTAAGAATAACTGAAGATTAAAGTCTGTTTCTTACTTCTTTTGTGATGACTAGTCAGTTAATTTTAAGGCTTATGCCTTAAAGAAAGAAGTAAGCCTATGATTGAGTTGAGTTTAGGTCTTAATCATGAAATTTTAGGTATATGAAATTCAAAATTAGTAAATTATAATATTTATAGTTATTCTAGTGAATTGAGTCAAAGCTTAAAGTTTAAATTATACTGTAAAGAAGAAATAGTTAGCTCTAAGAGTAGAAATATAAAAAGAATTTTATTTTATTAATATTCATAATGAGGGCCTCTATAAGTGTTCTGTTAAGCTACATGTATATTGTTTTTACATATCTCTATGTATGTGCCTGGTAGATAGTACATTGACATACATACATATAACAGAGAGTTTTGAAACAATCTGATTTGTAACTACTTAACATGCCTATTGCCAACTAAATTCTATTTGTATTTTTGAAGTGATTTTGTCCTAATGTGTAAGAATGATGTTTACTGCTTTTTCGAAATACAAATTAGTTCTGGTTTTCTGCTCTTTTTTTTTCATATGGATGAATATCTATGTCTGTTTAAAAAGTTTTGTTGTATATTTTTCTAACCTCCAGAATAAAGCTGAAAAGGAGATAGAAAAGGAAGAGCTTGCTCTGTTGCAATGAAAAAGATAATCTATACAAGTTGTCTGTTGCTGACTAATAAATTACCTTACAGTTAGTAGTTTAAAAAAAACAATAAATATTTACATTCCTCACATTTCTCATGAGTCAGGCAGGAATTTAGGAGTGATCTAGTTGGTTTTTCATAAAGCCACCATGATGCATCAAAGTCACAGTAGTCTGAAGGCTTAATTGGGTCTGAAATGTGTATTTTGTACTTAATACTACTACAGAGAGACTCATGCTTCCAGACCTAATGAAACCTTCACTTGCTCTAAGGGAAGGGCCTGAAGCTCTTCATTCACTGGCCATGTGCCATTTGTCAAGTTTCTTAAACATTCTCCACAAACACTCTGGTGATCTTTTAAAATTGATCATGACACTTGCCTACCTAAAATCCTTCAGAATCCCTGTTATGCTGGCTTTCTACTAGAAATACTATATGGAAAGTGAGAATTCAACAGCAAGGTTCCTGGATTGTGCCTCTTATTCTGGTGCAGTTTTCAACAAAACCACTTTCAAAAGTGTCCCATCCACTGTGTGCATTGCCTAGCATACAGCCTGTCCCTCCATCTTTCAGCTTTCTCACATTCTTGTTCATCTGCCATAGCTAGTCTTCTTCCACTCTTAGGCTAGCCTACTTAACTTACCTATGTACTGCAGAGAAAATAAATTTAAAGTATAATGTAGATTATTATTCTTTTATTAATTAATTAATTTATTTTAATTAGGTATATATGACAGCAGAATGCATTTTGATTCATTGTACACAACAATTGCAGCACAGCTTTTCATTTCTCTGGTTGTATATGATGTAGCATTGCACCATATGTGCAATTACAATAGGTTGTTATTAGCTAGAGTTATCATATTGTATATTAGCTCTCTAGAATTTAATCATCTTTCAATTGAAGGTTTGTGCCCTTTAATTTTCATTTTATTTTATTTTGGGGGGGTTACCAGAAACTGAATTTCAGGGCTCCCAGCTGTGCCCTTTAAGTTGAGGCAAAATTTCGTGTAGTGAAATGCAGTGAGACATGAGATGAGTCTTGACCACTACCAACCTATATAACCAAGACTTCAATCAAGATGAGAAATATTATCTTCACCCTAGAAAATTCTTCTTGACTTCCTTCTAGTCAATTCCCATCCTCCACAGGCAGTCATTGTTCTGATTTCTGTCTTCATCCTTTTCAGGATTTTATATAAATGGAATCATGCAATATGAGTTCTCTTGTTCTGACTTTTTAAACTCAATGAATTGTTTTTGAAAAGTATCTGTATCAGTGGGTGTATTAGTAGTTAATTCTTTTATATTGCTAATATTACTCCTTTGTATGACTATATCACAATTTGTTTATCCATTCTTCAATTGATTGACAGACTATTTTCAGATTTTTTATTATTACGCATAAAGCTGGGCCTTATACATGCAAGGCAAGCACTTTACAGAGCTATATCCCCAGCCCTAATTCTTATAAAAAGTCTAAGTAAGGACATGCATTTTCTTTTCTCTTGGGAAAATAACCAGAAGTAGAGCTCTTGGGTTTAAAAGTAGATTCGAGTGTTTTTTACTGAAACAAACAAACTGCTGAACAGTTTTTCCATGTGGTCATTTTGTACTCTTAGCAACATTGTATAATACTCCCAGTGTTCCACCTCCTTGCCAATATTTTAATTCATACTTCCTTACTAACTAGTAATAACTGGTGAGGCTTAGTACTTTCATATGCTTATTGGCCATTTTACATAATCTGCTGTGAATTGTCTCTCCAAGTCTTTACTTCTTTTTTACTTGTCTTGTTTGAACACAAATTGTGTGTGTGTGTGTGTCTGAGAAATGGAGAGAGAGAAAGGGAGGGAATATTTTCTCCGTGGCTTATTGTTGCATTTTATTAACGTCATCTTTGGCTGAAAAGTTTTAAATTTTATGAAAACTGGTATATTATATTTTTCTTTTATATTTTGTATGTTGTGTTTCTCTTTAGATCTTTTTTTTTTTTTTTTTTTGGACCAGGGATTGAACTCAGGGGCACTCAACCACTGAGCCACATCCTCATCCCTATTTTGTATTTTATTTAGAGACTGGGTCTCACTGAGTTGCTTAGCACCTCACTTTTGCTGAGGCTGACATTGAACTCTTGATTCTCCTATCTAAGCCTCCTGAGCCACTGGGATTGCAGGTGTGCGCCACACCTGGCTCTCTAATCTTTTATGATCATTTCTGCTCTTCCAGGTCTTATATATTGTCTTCTGTAAACCTTCCCTTATAGTCTTGCTTTATATAGATCTATGACTCATATAAAATTAATTTTTAGCATGATATGGGATAGGGGTTTGGGTTCATTTTATTCCATGTGGGTATTCAATTTTTTTGGAACTGTATGTTGAAGAGATTTTTCCTTCTCACTGTATTGCTTTGGTTCCTTTAAAAAATCAAGGGCTGTATGAGTGGGTTTCTTTCTGGTATTTCTATTTTGTTTTGTTTATTTGTGTATGTACTCTTATGTTAACACCATGATCTTTATTACTTACTATATCTTTGTAGTTAAGTGTAGAAGTCAGAATTTTAGTCTTTAAACTTTATTAATCTTTCTCAAGATTATTTTGTCTAATCTAGATCTTTTGTGTAGATTTGTCTAATCTAGGTCCTTTGTGTTAACAAAGTTTAGAATAAATTTCTTCCCAGGACTGGGGATTGAACCCCAGGCTTTGTACACAGTAGGCAAACACTGTACCACTGAGTTACATTCCACAGCCTAAATCCTTCAATTTCTACAAAAGAAAGCTGTTGCTACCTTTTGGCATTATGTTGAATCTTGAGGTTAATTTAGAAAACTGATATCTGTTTTCAATAACTATTATTATTCATTTAGTGACAATGGATTGAACTTTATAAAGTAAAATCAGTAACATGTTAATGATTTTAGTGTGCTCACTATTAAATTGAAAAAGAATTGAAAAGAAATGAGGAGTCCTGCTCTAGGGAAAGTCTTCTACTCTAAGAGATTGTTTCCTTGATCTTGTCTTTCAAACCTTTGATCCTTTTGGACATTAAATGTGTTTATTTCTTAAATATGGTCTCTTATAAAAGCAGAACATTTTCCTTCACAAACATATTAATATACCAAAAATATGGCACAATTAGACTGATTTTTTGTTTTCTTAAAAATTTCTCAAGCTTCATCAGTAGCAACTGTGGGAAAGCACATTTCCAAGATCAAGGGCATGTGAGCTACTTTTCTCTTTAGGCATGTGGGAAGGTATGCCTCTGATGCCTAGGCACAGAAGGAGCATTTGTAGAGTTAAGAAATTAGCATCTATATTCCCTTCTATGCAGTCAGTGGCACATTCTGGCATGGGAACAAGATAGTGCTCAAACTAAGAAAAATTTAAAAAGAGATTAAGGACTAATCTTAATCTCATGCTAAACAAGCACTCTTTAACTCAGTTCCAATGAATGGGAACAGGTTTTAAAGTCCAGCAGTGAAAATTCAGTGTAGAAGTCCATGATGCTTAGATTTCATTGGCTAGATTAAACGTAAGTATGGGCAATGTTCTGTATCTGGCCACTTTTAAACTGCTCAACATAAAATATATCTAAAATGAGATGCTCATTTGCCTATTAATGCAAAGGTAATGAATGCTATCATTCAAAAAGTAAAATAAAACATTTACCTATGTTTTATTAATAAAACCTATTACTTTTATGAGCAGATTAATAGCATAAGTCTTCCATTTATTTATTTATTTGTTTATTCCAATACTAGGAAGAATCCTGTTCTAAGTAATTTTTTTACTCTTAGAGAGGTTTTCCCCGTGAGGCTGTTCAGTGATTTGGAGTATGTAGTAAAACTATTTCTCTATTATCTTTTTTTTTTTCTTTTACTTCCTATACTGTCAAGAGAAGGTGATATATTTTTTTCTTTGATCATTAAATCCCAATGTTATAAATCTTGTAATTATGTCTCAGATTTATGTTATTGAATGTGTTTCTTTGCTCAATTAAAAATGATTTGTTTTCTGAGATGTCTGTATTCCTAGACCCAGGGTATTATTCTTGCATGGTTTCATTAGCTATTGGTTGTAAATTTTTTTAAATGTCATCCAAAGTAAACAAAATACTGTTTACCTGTTTCCACAGCTAGAAGTGGTGATAAACTCAATGACAAAAATACATTATACATATGGGGGGAAGGTTAATTATTTTCCGTTTTGCCAGCTGATCATGTTAGAGATTTACTTGACCTGGTCTGCATTAATGTCTCAAAGGGGGATAGTACAAATTCTGTAAGAGAAATATATTTTCAGGGTACAATCTTTCCCGGCTACCTACTTATAATGTCTTTTGGTGGTAATAGAGCTTAGCTATGCACATCAAGGGAAAACTCAATTCTTCAGGGTATCATGCAGGGTAGCTCATTGCAGAATCCTTAATGCTTGCTGGCAGACCTATCTATTTGTAGAACGTGGTTGTTATTCTGTACTGGAGATTGCTGGAGTGTATTTATGCAGTTTCCCCAGTCTTGTGTCCAGCTATGAAGAGGATCCTTGTTAAGCCTCCAGAGCCCATTTGTTGGGAAAGAGGGAATTTGAATAAATTCTCTGCAGCTAGCAATAGAAAGAAGATGCTTAAGCTCCGTTTTCAGAAATGGAATTGTATTCACAAAGAAGGATTTATAAAAGACAACTATTTCTACTAGTAGGGAGATTTCTATGAAATGCAAAGGAATTCTTGGGGATTAAAGGAAAACTAGCATGTTACAGAATTGAAAATAATGTTGATGGACAGGAGCTGATTTTTATACTTTCAAAATTCCAATTCCACCCTGCCATGTTTATTACTTTTGCTTGAAACCTGGAGGGGATATGATTAATGTGTAATGTTGACATTCTTTTTCATAGAATACTGACAAAGAATTGGCAATATAAATATTTCTGCATATTGAATATACATGTATATAGAAGTGAACACTTGGGAATTATTCTGATTATAAAACATTAAATAAAGTTAATGCATTTAGCAAAGTAAAAAAATTGCAAAATCATTAAAGAAATGAATTACCTTTATGTATCAAAAAATTGTAGGGTTCAGAAGCATTTTTTAAACACTAAATGATGGTTAGCCCAAGGTCTCAAGGCAGGAATTATTCAATTATTATAGTGAGACAAGCATTTTAACAAGGAAAATTGTTAAAGGAAAATATGTTTAGGAATTAAAATGTGTAAATTGTGGAACTATGCTCAGATAATAGAGGTTATCAGCTAAGGTCAAAGATACTGGATATTTGGAACCACCTAGAGTTTTCCTTACAATCTCTCCAAATTCTTCTATGCCTTCAGGAATTGTGAGCACAGATTGAAAATGCTTCATGGGAGATTTTTATAGGAATCCCAGTTAAGGACCATTGCTGCTAAAACTTGCAACAAAAATGGAAAGATGGGTAAAAAATAGAAGACTAAAGCTTGCCTGTCAATGATTCTCCTGAGTTGGTCTATCTCATGTAATCTACTTACATCACTTTTATTGTATGTCAAGTAAGGATAAGAATATACCACAGAAATGTTATAAGGATTCATATTAAACTCTTTGACCTTCCTGCAGGAAAACACAGGATATTAAGAGAAAGGAATCCAGTAAAGCCAAAATATCACATTATTTCCAATTTTCTTGATAAGAAGTCAGTAGAATGTAAATTAATAAAGGTTCTCAGTTTCATGCAGATTAGATTCAACAAAAGCTGAGCCTACTAGGGGAATGATTTCAGGTAATGTATAGTTTATGCTCTTCAATTGAGCCAATTTTGTCAGCTCACCCACTACATTTCTTTAATGTTTTCTTCTGTGCCTAAGTTCAAGAACATATAGTTAGTTTTAACCTTAAAAAATTTAAAAAGAATATACTTACAATTTCCCCCTGTATTCTCTACTTGCAATGACAGAGTAAGATCCAGCAAACATAATGTATGTGCAATACTAATGGACTCATATATGAAGACATTGTCTATCTCACTGAATAAAAATAAGGGGAAACAATAATGGAATACATTAAGCTGAGTAGGTTTTCTTTGTAGGTTGTAACAAGCCATATTTTATTGACTACAAAATTGTGATTAACAATAGGAGAAAAGTTAATCTGAAGTTTAAACATAGTCATGATTAACTTGACACAATTAAGAGCCATATTTTACATAGAGATGTTGTAGATCTTTTTGTTGTACAAAATTGTGTGTGTTTGTATGTGTGCACACGCACACGTGTAATGTGAAAATCTGTTACAAATTTTTCTTTTTTGTCTCAGTAATTCTTAGTTTATGGTGGGAGAGAGGATGTGGGGAGGGACATATTAAAAATCAGAGTAATTTTTTAAGTATATTTTGTCCTTTAATACATAGTAAACCAGACTGGATGATCATAGCATTTGGGTAAAATAAGTTCTGTCTATGTTTTTATATGGTAAAGCTAGATATTTTCATGCATCTCACCAGAATTTAGGGGCCTACAATCCTGAAGTCAATAATTCAAACACACATAAATAATGAGTCTTCTATTATAAGTGCAATTACCTTTCTTTGAATAGTGCAGGAGAAATTGAGTGGCATTCCTGACTAGGAGCATAAATAAATGTATTTATTTTCTTTTAGTAGCGGAGCTTCTTTCTAGACCTGACTAGTCAAAAGGTTCCTTGTCTCAAATCCTAACCTGTCACCAATTATAAGATGACTTCTGTTTTCTATCCTGTCTCAACACTGCTTTTCTAAACAGTAAAATGGAAATATGTGTGTATACACTTGCTACAGAAATGGTGGCTGAGGTACAGGAAGAGGAGGGTTATACTCTGCTAGAAGGGATTAAATGGAAACCATCTTTAATTTTATTACAGTTCTAAGATTCTTATCTGAAGGATGATAGATTTTTCTTTCTTTCCCAGTATTTTTATTATGATTTCTATAAACATTCTATACTGTATCATGTTTTTCTTCATATATTTTCATTTCCTTGTGTGCTGTATTAGAAAGAAGACATTCCAAAGTGCTACTCTATTTTTTTTTTTTGCAAAAACTAAAGTGATGATACATTGATATACTAAAGATGGGACTTATTTTGTTTCTTGTACATCTGCACTAGTCTAATATGTATTTAAGAACATTATCTCCCTGGAAATGGACCAAATCTGTCCTCAATCTTGTACACAAAGATCCTTCCTAATGGCAATTGTGAGTAAATACAGTGAAAACCCAAATTGTGTCTAAAAGCCATAGCAATTCATTTTTTAATGATTTTTGCAATTAATTTTAATAGAACTTTTTGAATTAAAATCCATGCGTGTATCTAAAGCAAACTCTCCAGTAAGTATTTATAAATGCCTGAACCCATCTCACCCGTACCCTTGCCTCTTAAAAGTGAGAGATATTTTGGAAACAGGGGCACTTTCTGGGTTTTGGATGTTTTTGCAATCGTTTCCACATTTTTTTACAATAAGCTTTTGTATTTGAATAATTATATGCAGTTGAAGAACTACTGAATAGAAAAATTGTGACCAAAAAAAAAAAAAAAAAACTTTAGAAGGAAAATGGTAGCAGCAAGGCTAATCTATAGCTGTGGCCTTTCTTAATGAGTGTTGCTGGGAAACTTTTCAGAACCCTGCAGGGAAATGCATGTTTTTGTAAGAGAAAGGTCTCCAGCTGTTAGAACTGATAGAATTTCAGAAATGCCATGAGTTCAGCTTGCAATAGATTTGTAGGTTTTTTTTAAAGCAGAATGAAAAAACTTCTTTAATATATTCTTTTGGAATCAAAGTTCATCTAGATTCAAGAGCTATCAGTTGTAGAGACCTAAAAATAGATTTGATCCCCAAGTGCACATTCAGAAGTTGCAGAAAAAATAGGACTTATTATATAAATATGCTAATTTATATATATTTAATTTCATCTATTTGAAAATTATAGATCCACAGAAAATTATTCAAATGTTTTACTTGAGAATCTTTTCTTGATGTCTTTTTAGGAGTTTGTAAAAAAGAAAGCTCTAAATGAATAGGTATGTGCAAGAATATGAATCTATGTCTTAGGGTATAATTATTTCTAACTTATCCTGGAAAATAATCTCTAATATTTGGAGGTTCATGGTAAATCTTAAGTTTATGATATATAAGTATTTATTTTAAACATCCACATTGAAAATGAAGGCGAGAGTATATAGTTCTTTTTTAAATTAATTTTTAAAATTAGGTATATAAGACAACAAAATGAAATTTTGATTCATTATACACAATCGCAGCACAACTTTTCATTTCTCTGGTTGTACATGATGTAGTGTGTCACCATATGTGCAGTCATACATGTACCTAGGATAATGATGTCCATCTCATTCCACCATTTTTCCTACCCCCATACCTCCTCCACATCCCTCCCTCCCCTTTGCTCAATCAAAGTTCCTCCATTTTTCCCATGCCCCCCCAACCCTTATAGATAAGCATCCACTTACCAGAGAGAACATTTGGCCTTTGGTTTTTTGGGATTGGTTTACTTCACATAGGATGATATTCTCCAACTCCATTCATTTACCTGCAAATGTCATAATTTTATTCTCTTTTAATGTTGAGTAACTAAAAAAACTTAACACCAAAAAAACCAAACAACCCAATCAATAAATGAACTAAGGAGGTGAACAGGCACTTCTCAGAAGACATATATTTGATCAACAAATATATTTAAAAAAACTGTAACATCTCTAGTAATTAGAGAAATGCAAATCAAAAGTACTCTAAGATTTCATCTCATGCCAGTCAGAATGGCAGCTATCAAGAATACAAACAATAGTTGTTGGCGAGGATATGGGGGGAAAGGCACACTCATACATTGCTGGTGGGTCTGCAAATTGGGGCGAACACTATGGAAAGCAGTATGGAGATTCTTTAGAAAACTTAGAATGGACCCACCATTTGACCTAGCTATCTCACTTCTTGATCTATACCCAAAGAATGTAAAGTCATCATACTATAGTGATGCAGCCACCTCAATGTTTAGCAGTTCAATTCACAATAGCTAAACTGTGGAAGCAACCTAGATGCCCTTCAGTAGATGAATGGATAAAGAAACTGTGGCATATATGCACAATAGAATATTACTCAGCATTAAATGACAACAAAATTATTGTTTTTGCTCATTTGAGACAAGGAAAATTCTGTAGGATAAATTTCAAATATGATCAGAATTAGAAGCACTAAAAGATAGTTGAGAATTGTATGTGTAAATTGATATTTATTTTTAAACACCAGAATAAATGCAAAATTATATAGTGTTTTAAGTGCTTAAGATACAATTTATAACTAGAAAGCTTGTGCTTATTAACAAGTTATAGGCATCTAGGATCAATGTCAGCATGTCTTGCCTCTAATGCATTTTGTACGTCCTGTAAATGCATATATCTTCCACAGAAAAAATAATGTGTCATTATGGAACAAAAATTAACCACCCCTCTTTTATTTTTAAGTCAACAAATCTTAGAATCCAAGAAACACCAGCCTTATATCATGTTTTGATTTGGCTATAGGAAACAGAATATAGAGTATCACTGTGATCCTGTCTTAAAGAAATAAGAAAAATCTTACTGCCTTCTTATTCTTAACTCTTCATTTTATTCTAACCATATTTAATTTTGGTACCTTGGACTGAAAGTCCTTCAGTATAAAAGATTGGCAGACTTGAAAGAATGCGAAAGGCAAAACTTTTGAGGAGAAGTTTTTATTTGCTCTTCATCCTTGTTCTCTTTGGTCTTATTAATATCAGTTCTGTACTTAGATAAATGGTTTTCTCTGTGGGTTATTAGGACCATGGCCATGAATATGTTATTTTTAAGTTGCTCTGTATTTCAAGAAGAATCTATCATTTAATGGCAATTTCTCAGTTTTTCTTACCACTACATATGAAAATCCTAATAATTGAGTTTTAAATAGTATGTGTGAGGCTTTACACATAGAATTTCCTAAATGTAGATGTTAAGTTTCGCCAAAAGGGAGCAATTTTGGACTTAGTAATTAGAAAAGTTTCAGAAAGTATTTATTTGAACACTCTATTGATAAATAAAAGTTAAAGCTGAGTTTAATTGTAGGTATAATTTATCTTTATTAAAAAAGAAAGCTCACAAGAGATATAGTAAAGGAAGCCACAAACATTACTTTGCTATGACTTTTTTTTTTTTTTTTAAATACTGGGGATTGATCCCAGGGTTACTTTTATTCCTCTGAGCTATATCTCCAGCTGTTTTAGTCAGCTCTTTTGATACTATGACTAAAGCACCCAACCAGCACAAGTGTAGAGAAGGAAAGGTTTATTTGAGGGCTCATGGATTCAGAGGTCTTAGTCCATAGAAGGCTGGCTCTATTCCTAGTGAGGCAGGACATCATGGTGGAGTGAAACAGCTCATATATTGATCAGAAAGCAGAGAAATAAATAATTGAGTCCTGTTTTAACCCAATATGTGATTTAATCCCCTGATAGTGATTAACTGAGTGATAACTGAAATAGTAGAGTATGGCTGGGAAGGTGGGAATTGGGCTATGGCTTTGGGTATATATTTGTATCTGGCAAGTGGTCTCTCTGTTGTCTGATCATGATGTGAACCACTTTTCTCTGCCACTTCTCCTGTGGAGATGTTCAGCCTCACCTTGAGCCCTGAAGGTATGGAGCCTGTTGTCATGGATTGAGACCTCTGAAACCATGAGCCCTCAAATAAACTTTTCTTCTTTTACAATTATTCTAGTTAGATCTTTTAGTCACAGCAGTGAAAAAACTGACTAAAACATCAGCTTTTTTTTTTTTAAATTTTAAGACAGGGCTCACTAAGTTGCTTAGGGCCTCACTAAGATACTGAGGCTGGCCTTGAACTTGCAGTCCTTCTGACTCAGTCTCCTGAGTTGCTAGGATGACTAGTCGTACTGACTTTACTATGACTTTCTTCAGTTCACTGTCTAAAAGGCAAAGGAATGGAGTCCAGTCTTCATATACTAAGTCATTTAGAACTGTTACTTACACCAGTGAATGCTTTCTATGTTAGCATTGATGCCCATAGGAAATGCCTCATTCTCCTTTATCTCCTGGATTTCAGATATCTAATGACTAAGGTACAGAAGAATTTCTATCAGGTTTTCCTCCCAAAATTCATGTTGATGAAAAGAGAGGTTTTTGCTTGATGGTACCTAAATGACTTCAGCATTTCAACATAGGGAAGTTGATGACTTAATTGGAGTTGTTTCTCTGATTCAGTAGTAACATTCTGTAACAGCACAGGGATGGACAGTACCCTCTGGGAGCCCCCCAATTCATAAAAAAATTACACGTCATATTTGCCTCACATGTAACAGTTGTATATGTTAACTTTATGCTTAGAAATTAGGCTAAATTTAGGAATCTTCTGGCCTTGAATTTCTAAGTCTATTTTTAAATATGAGTGGGTCAGTTGTCTAATTTTGGCCAATTTAGGAAGACTTCATGGAGAAGTAAAATTTCAGGATGTATGTGTGTCATATAGGAATTCATATAATATTGGAGGGAGTCTTAATGACTAACTTTATTCAAACTCTTCACTTTGCAAATTAGAAAATGGAGACAGATGGTTGATCATAGTAAACAATTAGCAGCAGAAATGGAACAGGAAATTAGCTTTCTCCAGTTATCTGATGGTCAGGTGAATCTTACTGAGATATCTTCTGTATTAATTTAAAATCTTCCTTTTATGGATATATATTCTTATATCTTCTAGTGGGCAGTTTAACAGCAGAGTCAAATTGTAAAAGGATGCAAGGACAATATTGCACTCATCTATAGGTGGGGCATATATTGTTATCCTTATACTTTGCTTATTTCCATTTTTTTTACCAAGTAAAAGAGAGACAGTAAGAGAAAACTGTATCCAATTAAAATTTCTTGGGAAAACCAATTTATGAAGTGAGAAGGAATCTCACTAGGAATTTTATTCACTTGGAGCAAAAAAGTTAAGTACAACTAGGATATGTGTGATCCACAGACTAAGGAGATTGATACCTAGAAACTGGTGTGGCTATTTCAAGCCCAGCAGCGCTTTACTTTCTGTGGGCTTAAAACTATCTGTGATTGGTCTGAACTTGGATTGCCAGTCTTAAAAAATATATGTATAAATTTTTTTCTCATCCTTCTTCTGATTTTGTTAGTGAATATTCTTAAATGTATTTTTTAATTTTTTAAAAATTCCTCTTTGCATTAAGACCATCTTTCTCACTAGAATGGGATATCTCCTGCCCTTTGGCCTTGACATTTGTGCAACAACTTGAGTGTTCTCTACTAAAGCCTGTTTGGTGCTGCACATAGAGTCTCATTACCTTGCATGGACTCATACTTTCATTCTCACTCTAGATCTCACAAATGCACCTATTAATAGCACTCATTTCAACCTACTGCACATGCCCACTAAACCATCCTACAGAACATAGTTCAGGTAACAGTCATGAATTGCTATATGAGTTCTTTTCAACTTTACATAGTTTCCGGGAGAGAAAATTTATTTTTGTTTCTAAAAACAAAAATTGTTCTATGATATTTTCAGGGCCTTGTTCTTTTTTTTTTTTTTTTTTTTTGAGGCATTAAATATCTGAACAGTGTGAATCATGGCTCAAGAAACATGGTCCCATTGGTTTTTCTCCTACTGAGATCACTATCCAAAGCATAATAAGCCTTACACAATCTCTCTCTTTTTCTCTCTCTCTCTCTCCTTCCCTCCTCCCTCCCTTCCCTTTCTTTCCCTTTTACTATTTCTAACCAAAATTCAGATAATAGCCTTTCACCTAGGAACAAATAAACCGGAACATTGCCTTCTAGAGTGGTTCTCAACCCTGGCTGCTCACCAGAAGCAGAACCATAGAGCTTTTTAAAGCAGGGAGTCCTGGGACTCAACCATGAAATTGATTGAATTAGAACCTCCAAGAGTGAGCTAAAGGAACTAGAGCTGTAAAAGTCATCATAAGTGATACTGATAGGCAGCTAGAATTAAGTCATAGCATAATAGAACTTATAATGAACGAGTCAATTTAAATGAATCAACTGTCCATGTAAATGTAAATACCTTTATACAATACCTGCTCCTTTCTTCTCCACCTTTCCCCAAAGCGTGTTTCCCCAACTCCCCAAGTTCCCATCTGCAAGAAACTCTTCTTAGCCTAAAATCGACCTCAAAATTTTATTCTTAATATCCTTGTGAGCTCTCTTCTTATTCTACATGCCCAGTGAATAAACTGCCTAATGTTGTATGTATTTCGTAAAAAGATCAAATCTCTAAATTTGATTAAAGCTTAACTCAATCCTGAAAATCCTTAATCTGATTTAGCTGAAAATTTACCAGATCTTGTTTCAAATTAAAGAAACAATTTTGATCCAACTTTAAAAATTGAACTATTTCTCTATGCTAATAATTTAAAAACCCTAAGGTTGTTGGTTAATTTTAAAAATAGAAATTGCTACTGGTCAGTTTGTTTTTACATTTTTATTTCCCCAAATTCTGTTTTCACATGTGTACTGAAGCACACTTTGAATTAACTCATCCCAAATCTGTGATGGACAGATAAAAGAAACACCTATTGGTGATGAGTTGCTCATCTACAGATTGCAAATGAACTCTTGAAGGCAAATGTAGTTTGTTTACTTCAGATTCTGATGCACTCTATACCCATTATATATGTGCTTAATGACTGAAAATTTTTACTCAAATAGTTCAAATTACTTACATTCTTTCAGAAAATATAATAAGATAAAGGAAAACTTACTATTGCTTTCTTAACAGTTTTGTGGAATTTTGTTTGTGGAAAGGGTAATTTTTATGTCAAAAAATTTTATTGTTATTTTTTTTCTGCCTGACATTTTCAAAAAAGAAGGAAAAAGAAATGGAAAATATGGTTCAGAGTTACTTCCATGTAATAATGAATGATTTAAAGGTAATAATCAGATAATTGTGTATCTTCAAAGGACTGTGCAGGGTGTTGTTAATTATCTTTTGTTGAAAGTAGTAGGTTAAAGACAAAATGAGTGTGTTTGTATATTGGTTTTTTAGTTCAGAGGACCTTATGTTAGTCTTTAGAGTTCATGTGTGTTTTGCAGCATGCAGGAGGAACAGCCCAAGGTCTCTGGAAACTTCATAGTTAAAACGAGATAGAAAATTCCCCCTGGAGGCCCAATGCACATTACTGTCTCTGGAGATCTTAGCACAAAAGGCTAATCCCATCTATGAAAGATTTATTATGACAGATAGAACATAAGAGTTCCCACTTTTTAAGGAACAAACCCGTTCACCAGTTTCAATGTTACCCAATAATCTTTTAGTATTTAATATACCCAAATATCTTTTCCTATTAGCCACTTTTAAAGCCACATTATAGCACACATGTGTGTGCATATGCATAGATCTATATATAAGCAATGTCATTTGATACATCAAATAAAACATTTTATGTAGAAGTCACTGGAAGATCAAAAATATTGCTACATTGAGGTAAATTTTGTTTTTTAATGCTGAATAGAAAATTGAGTTAAGTTCCATTTAATTTTCAATGAAATTTTAATTAAACCATTTTTAATGAGGTTTGGGACTCACACCATCCTAGCATAAGTGTCTGATATTTTTTGTCTGGCTAGTGGGCAATAAATTCATTGTTATTGTTGCCACCAGTCACTTTGACAACTACAAAATCTTAAGAGATACTATGAAAAACATGGCATGAAGATGATAGTGTAAAATCATGGCATGAAGATAATAGTGTTACTTCTTTATAATGCTAGATTCATCAATAAATTCTAGTTAAACTACAGTTATATGTTGCTGTTACATATCAAAATATTCATGACTATAAAACATAATTTATCTACAAAAGACATTCAATTCAAAATTATTTTTATTTTTAGAGATTATAAAACAGAGAGATTTAAAGGTTCCTAACCTTTGAAAGCATTTGGAATATTTTTAGAGCTCATATTATATATGGTTGTATTCATTTTTAAATTTAAGAATCTTATTACAATAGTAATCTGACAGGATTTGAACAGTATAATGATAGTATTTGGAGATTTGGCGTGTAATTTTTTTCCAATATGTTTGCATAATGTGCAATTATAATTTTAAAATCCACATTTATGAGAGAATTATTTGAAAGCTGAGGAATGGCTACAGCTTATTTTTTTGAACATTATTATTGCCCTAAGTTCTCTCAAAGAATCTACTTCTTTTCAGATGGGTAGAAGGTCAGGTCAATCTGCTGCATTAAATGGTCATGACATTATATCCAGTCAAATTTATTGCTAGTCCTATTAGACTTCTCTCTAATAATCACTGTTTTGACAAGATGACCCGCTAACATTTTAAGGCAGCCAGAGGGATGATTTGATTTCAGGTTCCTAAGGCATTTTGGTATTCACACAAGTATTGACACATCCAGTCCTGAGGACCTAAGCCCTTTATTCTTCAGGCTGTGAAACCTCTTTTTCTCAGCATGGAATTCATTCTTTGAATAGAAACTGCATATTGATTTTCCTTGAAATAAATAAAATGATTTAACTTTGTTCTTTTGTCATGCATGATTATTCTCTATTCATTAAAGAAAAGTTTCCTTTCCCTTGTCTTTATCAGTACTTTCTCTGTATTACCTATTCCTAAAATGAACTGTCAGGGACTAGGGTCAGGGTTGATTACAGGCAACCTTCACAGAAAGGAAACATTCCAGGGTTGTCACTGGAGCTCTGTAGTTCTTGATATTTTCCTCCATAAAATGAGGTTAGCTGATGATCATGGAGGGTCTTCTTAGTTCAGATATTTCACATGTGCAGGTTGGATGGCTAGCCCTGTTACTCCTAGTATTTGAAATCCTCAAGATTGTTTTCTCATACACAACACTTTCTGAGCATTTACTTTCTGCAAGACACTATACTAAACGTTTTGTATTAATCATCACATTTACTCCTCAAAATAACTCATTAAAAATAGGTCCTTTCATTTCATCTTAATTTAGAAATGAGAAAGCTGAAACACACAAATGTTAAATATCTGGCCCTAGGTCACACAGCTAATACAAGACATCACCAATGTTAAATTTAGGTTTTGTACTTCTAGAACCAGTATTCTTAGCTACAACAGTAAATGAACTGTTGTTCAGGTTCATAAAGGTGTTTACTCAGAATGAACTCTGAATACATATTTTATTGAATGCAGGTTTTTCTTGAGATTTCATTTGAACAGAATAAAATAATAAAAATCTTAATCATTTAAAAATGTTTTCAGTGTAAAAAATTCATCTTAAAGTGAAAAGTTTCTCATGTGGTTTGAACTAAACTGATATGTGCATTTCGATAAAGTAGTTTCCACTTATAATTGTGCATTCAAGATTAGTTTTATTTCAAGTGGTTCTCCTTAATCAAAATTTGAATTGCATAAATTTATAATACATCAAATAATTTTTGCATTTATTTAGAGTTAAATCCTTGATATTTCTAAGAGTCAATGCTAGCACTAAATCATTTACCTTTCAAATCAAGAAATATCATGACTGCTGTGCATACAGAAATAATCACTTGATAGTATCATATAATTTTAAAGTTAAGGACTAGGAAGTGGACTCAGAAGTAAAATATGTATTACTATAAGATTTCATTTATTTTGTGTATCATATTTTGGGGTTTTTTTTAGGTTTATTGGACAGAATTTTCTGTATAATAATTCCTTTGGAATTAAAAAAGTTAAATATAGAAGCTGCTTTATATTTCATGATACTCCAGGATCTTTCACAAAATATTATAAACATTCGTAGTACCAACCCATTTGTAAAGACTGTAAAATTAAAGATTTGAAAATTATTTTTATATAAGGGACAGTTTTTTTGTATCACAGAGATATAAAGTGCAGTGTTTCTTATCTTTATACCTTGACTCGTTGGAGTGGCATGCATGGCTGTGGCAGCTTTTGGAGTGTTTGATGGACTTATTACACTTAATGAGTACGGTTGCTCCACGATGGCTGACATTTTGATATTAGACTTCCAGCAGTGAATGCTTGTCAAAGATGGGTTTTAGATCACCAGGCTTTCCATGATTAGAGCTTTTGGAACATTCATCAGTTAAATGAATTAATTGTAAATGAGCATGCTGTCGGTAACACAGCAATAAGAGGAAAAGTCTGTCACAGAGAAAAAAACCTAGCTTTCAGAGCACTTTCCGTTCTCCTTTTAAACATTGTCTCTTATTTGGCCAATGTTTCTCATGTGAACTTAGAGGGCTGTTTAAAGAGTAGACTCATAGGCATGATTTAAATAAATTATTAGTATGTTAACAATAAGACATATCAGTCTTCGAGACAGAGACAGAAAATAAGCCTGTGTATTATTTTGAAAGAGTCTATAATGGTAATCAAAGTGGTCTTTTAATGAAAATAGAGTTTATTATGTATATTTATGAGAAGGAATTTAAAGCATGTGAATACTGAGAAAACCCCAAATCCATTAATAAAAACACTAGGTTCTTTTTTAATTAAAATTTGAACCTTAGGCCAAAAATCCTATTGCAAATCACAGGAAGAAAAGGAGTTAGAAGCTCAGATTCTACTTGCTGCTCCATTATTTGGTTAACACTGATATTTCCCTCCAGTTCATTTAATATGATACACAAATTAAGTCAAGGATATGTAAATTTTGTTTGTTTTCCAATTTCTTATATTCCTTTGATGGTTTTTGTGGCCAACAACATTTTAAAGGAAAAAAATTTACATGAAAAAAATTTACATTTTTTTTCCAGGCAGTACAGTAGATTGGCCACATGACGATATTCTCTTCATTGGTTTTAGATCAGTTGACAATGCCAGGCTTTAAATGACCAGTTACCATAAAGATATGCATAATTTTCACTAAATTGGGAAAGATAAACCTTGTGTCAGACAGAAATGGGAGAACTCTCCAGAATTGTTCTATTAAAAACTAGAAAAGCGCCTTTTAAACATAGGTGGGAATAACTGTGATGATATGTAAATGGGAAATAAAACTCAGTAATAAGAAAAGCATTTAAGATGGTCGTTGTACAGGTTGGAAGAGGTAGGAGGGTTGTTTGGCAGAGAACCAGATGGCTGTGTGTAAGATGTTTCCAAGGTTCTCTCTTTTGCATTGGGTGTCTGGGGCAGGAGTGCATGTGGCAATATTAACGCCTTCTATGAATGAGTGGTTCAAGTAATTAAAAAGGAGCAATGCAAAGATCAGTGACAAGCCTGTTTCATAAACTAAGGATTAAGATAAATCCAAGATTGATGCACCTGAGATCAAAATTAGATAAAATTAAGTTTAAAAAGGCATTTGTTCATTTTTTCCCCTGTTTACAAATAATATTTCAGGTAATGTGTTTATAAATCAACAGGAAAGCGCCAAAGGTTCCCTAATTTCTTTTCATTTTTCTATTGTTTTTCAGTATTGGGGATTGAACCCTAGTTCAATAGTGCATCAAATCATTATTCATATTGCCATGTAAACCATACCTCTCTACTTACCTGGTAGATTGAATTCTACCACTCACTAAACAACACTCACAATCTTTTTTTTATTTTTTATTGCGAGACAGGGTTTCGATAAGTTACTGAGGCTCACCTCAAATTTGCATTCTTCCTGCCTCAGCCTCATGAATAGCCAGGAGTAACTGGAATTACAGGCATGTGTCATCAGGCCTGGCAATTTATCTTGTGGCATTTTATTTGGAATATATGTCTTTCATTTAAAGCCAAAGCATGCTGTAAAACATATTGCCTGACTTTTTTCAAATTAGAAACATATACATTTAGGCTAGCTCAGTGGCAAAGCCCTTGTGTGGCATACACAAGGCCCTGGCTTAGATCCCTAGCACCACATACATGAGGAACCCACAAGTAGCTCTCTCACACTCCCCCCTCTCATGGCATGTGGGTGTCTCTCTTGCTCTGTATCTCACTTGCACTTGAAAGTTTCACACAAACACATATACACAAACACACATCCTTCCAAAATCAGGATTAAGTATTATAATTAAGTTTTGCCAATGAAGCCAGGTGCAGTGGTGCACACCAGTAAGTAATCTCAGCTACTTGGACCTGGGATGGCTGAGGCTGGAGGATCATGAGTTTTAGCCCAGATTGGGCGACATAGGAGACACTGTCTCAAAAAAGGATTTCTGATTAATGAGAATTCTCTTGATTTAGGCTTGTTGTTTGTTTTTTAAAATATGAGACATTCCTGCCTTGTATACTATAAACACCTGAGTCTTTCCTTGTTTATTAACAAAATTATAGTGCATCAAATCATTATTCATATTGCCATGTAAACCATACCTCTCTACTTACCTGAAAGTAGAGAAGTAGCTAAAAAAATTCCAAATTCCAAACACATTGAGAAAAAAATAATTAAAAATAGCAAAGGGGGGAAAACATTGTAAAATAGAAAAGCAAACACAGGTGTGCATGAATGCATGTAACACACACACAGAGAGATATACACACACATCTTGACCAATAGACAGGTGTTGGAAAATTCAGTTCAAACAGTTGTAAGAATTTTCATCAGGGTTTGGAATATGTCCTGAGATTTATTTTTGTATCTCCTCTTTCTTCTATCCCCTGCCCCCTGCCAGGTACTAGGGGTGCAGAGATGAATGGTTTTCTTTTCTTGCACTGGAGGAGATAACCAGGTTGGCAGATAATTAGGACACACTGTGGGCATTGTCCAGCTTAAGAGAGATGGTAGGAAATAATTCTGCACAATGAAAGTAAGGATATAAGGAAAAGTCAGGGAAAGCTCCATGGAGGACATAGAATTGGAAAAGGAATTAACATGTAATCAGGAATTTGCCCAAGCAAGAAGGATATAATGGGGTAGACAATAACTAGATAGGAAAGGGAAAATCTAGAGTTGCATTGAGATGGATCCTAAGTGTCCTGATGAAGATATCAAATGGAAGTGTACTCTGGATAAATAAGGTTGGCTACTGTGTGAAAGATGGATTAGAACAGGAAAGAGATGGGGAAGCAAAGAGTAAGTCCATTACAATAGATTACACAGAGTTGGCATGCCCTCAGACAGAGCAGCCTCAAAGGATTAGTGGTTCCAGGGCAGAGGAAGAGAAGAGATTGGACCCTGGATCAGCATTCTTGCTTATTCTCCATCTAGTATGAGCCAAACCCACAATAAGTAAGTTTTGAATTATTCCATAATACCAAAGTTTCACCCTCTATTTTATGTTCCTGGTAATTTTTTGTTTTATTGCTATTTTAAAATTAAATTCTTCGCCAGGTGCAGTGGTGCATGCCTGTAATCCCAACTGCTCAAGAGGCTGAGGCAGGAGAATAGGAGTTCAAAGCCAGCTTCAGGAAAAGCTAGGAACTAAGCAACTCAGTGAGACCCTGTCTCTCAATAAAATACAAAATAGGGCTGGGGATGTGGCTCAGTGGTCGAGTACCTCTGATTTCAATCCCTGATACCAAAAACAAAAAAAGAAAAGAAAAGAAAACTAAATTATTTATTTTCCATGAAAACCCAATTATATGAGTGTTAGATCTTATTGAGTTCTGCTAATCAAAGTTTACTGTTTGTGTATGGATGGATATGTAAATTCTCTCATATTGAATTCTCTCTAAAAGAAAATGAGGACACAGAATAGCAATTTTATTGACCACACACAGAGTGGTAAAAAGACAAATTCATGCAATTTGCATGACTGGAAAGTTAGACTCCGTGTAGACTGTCTTTAGATCTGGAAATCCTTTTCATTGGCTCTTCCTAATACTCAAGAATTTTGAAGCCCATGTGGATAGTGCTGTGTAAGAGATAGAATAAAGAGTGAATTAGGATCATATACTATAAGAATTAAAAAAACTATTATCCCTTGGTATTGATCATTTTTTGGTAGGTCAATTTTGGGAATATTTATATAGCAAACACTAAAAAATAATGTGGCAGCTTTCATGTTTCTTTGTGTAACTCCATAAAAGCAAGTTATTAAAATGAAATAAGACAACCTCTTGTCTTTGTAGAAGGTTTACAGACTTCACGTGTGATGTTGCTCTGCTGCTGAGCCTTATTTCTGTGTTTTCACCATACAGACCATGAGTGTAGACAACAATGTGTCATGGAGAGGGTGGGGTAAATTCTCATAGTCATCAGCCCCCTAAATTGTAGATGATGCATTGAAAGGAAATAAAAAAGGAGAATTCTGGAAGCTGAGCTGTCTAGATGGAAATGGGCATGGGAGTTTGGTGGGTGTGGATGTTTTCAGGAGGTGGAGTAGAAATGTGAGTAGCAACTTCCAGGGTCAACAAATCTCTATTTAAACCCCAAAGAAACTGAAATGGACATTTTGAGCAAAACAAGGTTAAGGAGATGAAAAGATTACCTGTACACTGAAATGTTCACAGTTCCAAGTTGTACTTTAAAATGTCCAAGAAAGAAAAAAACAAAATCAATGTTTATTTTGCTGGTACACAAACCTTTCACCTCTGGGAAAACTCTTTGGATTCAAAGCCAAACCAATTTTGTGAGTTTTACCCTTCATTCCCTAGGTCACAAATAGCTAAACATTTTTACCTGACTTTTTAGTGTTCATGCCAAGAAGCAAAGAATGTTAGAGTTCATTCCAAAACCAGTGGCAGTAAAGTGGAAGAAAACATATACTGAGAGAAAGAAAGGTTTTCTTTCAAGTTGATTCATGTTCTCTCTTTCTCTCCCCCTCCTTCCCTCCCTCCCTCCCCCCCTCTCCCTTCTCTTCTTTTCTCCCTCCCTTCCTCTCTTCCTTCTTTCCTTTCTTGCAAAAATAAAGTTAAATTTGTTTAAAAATAAAAGATAAGACTGTATTCTGAAACAACCAGTCAGGCATCAGTAGGGTGGCCTTACATCTTCCTTCCCATCAGCTTCTTCCTGAAGGAGAGTCTAGACAGAGTCGCAATAAAACATTGATGGGACCCTTTGCCAAGAATTAAACTATGTCTTAGAAATACACAGTTGTACATCTTGGGTACCACTTCCCACCTCTTGTTCTTTAGCATTTTTTCATTTGATGAACTCTATTATTAACTGTTATCCAGTCTGCAAAGGTTTAGAGAAGTCCTCCCCCTTCCCACTCCCCCAAGGAAAAGATAGAGGAAAAATATTAAAGGGAGCATGCTGGGATATCATGGATTTACTGAGAGTGAGCATCTCATGCCTCTAGTGTGTTTTCCAGATCTGTATGTAGGATTAAAATGCAAAGAGCATTGTGATCTGACTACGATTGGCTCTTTCCTGTACACTAAATAGGTTGGATTCCTTCTACAAAATCTCAAAAGTGCTTTAGAGCTTGAATTGTCATTATTTTATAGTAATGACACTTTCATATTCACTTAAACTGAAATTCTTCAGGAAAAAAAAATGTTTGCAAGTCTAAGACTTACATTTTTAAAAAAGTTAAAAGACAGGCTGTCATAATGAGGGGTAACTAAGCCCAGGTGTCAAGGCTAATTACTTGTGAGCATCCAAGGGCTCATTCTCTGCTCTTCAGCCCCAAATTGATCTATAAAACACATCTCTCCTTGAAGACAAAGATTATCAAGGAAATAGGAGAGACTCAGTAACCCTACACCACGGCCAAGGCAATAACTACCTTCGTGGATAAAACAGACTTCAAATACCCTAGGAGGATGCTGGAGATCTAAAGCTCTGAAAACTAATAAAGATTTTTTTTTAAAGACCAAAAAAAAAAAAAAAAAAGAAGTTAAAAGAAAAATTGAAAGGGAGAAGGTATACTACTTTAGCAATTTTAATTCCTGATTGGCCTAGAGATCCCAACCATAGTCTCTTTGCAAGGCATTATTTTCTTCATTGTGGGAAGTAGTAACAGATTAATTATATATATTATTATTTCTCCTTTCAACAAGGTATAAAAATATATATTATGTAATTATAATTTTTGATCCAGATTAGAGTGTAATATATATTCAGAAAACCTTTTCCTACAAAATACATGCAACAATCTGTTCCTGCATTATATATAAATATATAATTTTTACATATATATTATATATGTATAAATCATATATCATATACCATATACAATATATAAAATATGTTATGTATATAATTTGGAGCTGCTAAAGAAGACCCCTAAAAGAAAATCAAAATTACATGTTAAATAATGCCCAAGATTGGATGTGATCACGGAAATTTCAGTAGACCTGCAGATGTCTTTCAACATATGAAATTATATGAATATACTTATTTTTGGTTTCCTCTGAGTATTTTGAAATTAGTGAAATGATTTCTCTTGAGTTTCAAGGGCCAGTTCTTTCTGGAGGAAAGAAAAAAGTTCATTAAAATAAGAAACACATTATATTCAAACATACTTGTGCTAGGTGTGTTAGCACATGCTGGTAATTCAAGCAACTCAGATGAGACAGGAGGACTGAAAGTTCAAGGGCAGCCTCAGCAACAAAGTGATACCCTAAGCATCTTAGTGAGCTCCTGACTCAAAAAAAAAAAAAAAAAGAAAAGAAAGATTAAAAAAGAGGGGGAGCTGCTGAAGATGTAGCTTGGTGGTAAAGCCCCTGGGTTCAATTCTTAGTATAAAATAAACAAACAGACAAAAACTTATTTTTAAGGCTGTGTCATTTGTCTTTTCACCGGAGTCAAATGAAGCCTAGCCATTCCCCTTCTTTTCCTTTAATTGCTGCATCCCCATGGCAACTAAGCATTAACCATAGTCTTTGCATGATATTAAATAATAAAATTTCCACTTCATTCAAAGTTGTCATAAACATTAGGCTTCCCATAAGGTAAAAAAAAAAATACAGCAAGACTGTAGACAGAAATAATAGTGAATCACTTTGAGATTCAGTGAAGAGGATTGTCCTGAAATTCTGCAGCATCTGGTATTTAGCTTATTTCTGTGAAACATCTTCATGTTTACTTAGGAAGGGGAATGAACACCATCAGGAAGAGGAAAAAAATGGATCCATTTAAAACACATTCACAAGTGATACTAAATATCTGGATATCAAAAAGGGTTGAGTAGAAAAGAAGAAATTAAAATAAGAAATCTTATGAATTCAGGCTTTGGTCAAGGGAGATACCAATGGGTTTTGGAAAAGTAGCAAATAAACAACCTCTCAAGTTTGAATCACTTCAAATCTGAATCAATATAAAGTAAAAAATGCGTCAGAGTAGGGGGAAGAAGGAAGTCTCTGCAACAGCAAAGTGCTCAAATTAATGTTCAAGTTTTTTTTTTTTAGTGAGTATGTATAATAGTATGTGAAGAATCTCTAGTTTTAACCCTTCTCCTTGTGGAACCCAGGAGAAGACTTCCCCAAGGCTTTTCCTCAGCACTATTGGAGGATCTTGGGGTTTTATGAGATTAGATAAATGGGCAGGGTGCAGATTATGTGAAATTAGCTCACCGCACTGTTTTCCCCCTGTAGATTCTCAGCCTGAAGACCTCTGGCCTTAGGAAGCATACTTGTTTATAGTAAAGGGTGCTTTACAAACATGAGATCACTACTGCAATCCTAAAATGCTATTTCATTCATGTGCTTTAACAATGATTTTTGGAACACTTCTATACTCATCACTGTCATTCCTCTCATAAATATACTGGTCTATCATTCTACATTTCATATATATCTAGCATCAACACACACTTGAGACACTGGTAAATAAGATACCAGATTGTGTAAAGTCTTCATGGGGTCAGCACCACTCGAAGATGCACCAAGAATCTGTAGCATAAGCATTTTCAAAGGACCGCACGGGGTTTTGCAGCTGTCATAAATTGCCACAATGCCAGCTTTCAGTTAGCATCATTAGCCACATTTTAGAATTGGGATCTGCAACTAAGGATTTTTATAGAGCCAATGCTCTCCCACCTATCATTATTATTAAACAGAACAAATGATGGTAGTGAAGGACACCAGCCTGGTAGTGTGACCCCACCATTTGTTCTAAGACTGTGAGCAAGTTTCTTAGTAATTCTTTCTAGAGTTTTAGAATCTGTAAAATGCAGATAATGACAATAGTAGTCACCTCATAGTTTTACTGTAAGTATTAAATAATATAACACAAGTGAGTTGCTTAGAAAACTATTGGGCATGTAGAAACAGTCATGGATATCGGGCATGGATGTTTACTACTCGTTACCACTATCTCATTATTGTGTCACATACTAAGAATGTCATTCTATCTTGGAGACATTTGTGTGGGTTCATGTTAATCCTCCTGTGTACCTAAGGTATCTTTCTTTTTTCCCCTTTATTAGTGCTTTATGAACATACTTTTGAGGGAAAGCAAGGTGTTTCTTCAAATAATAGAGTTTTCAGGATTCATAATTGCATTTACATAATTCCAATGTCTCTGTGCCATAGATACACACTATCTTTAACATTTTCTATACAAAGCATCCTAGAAAACAGTTTTAATCTATTCACACAATAAAAGTATTCATAGATTCTGATCAGTTGTTCTTATGAGAAGGCAAAGAAACACTTTGCTGTAACTTATTCCTCCTTTCATCAAAACATGAAGGAGGTTAATCATCAGAGATTTTAATTTAGGAGCTCTAACAAATTCCTGTGATGCATACCAGTAGTATATTAGTGGTGAATTAATTCAATATAACAATTGAGATATTAGAATTCCCCTCTTATCTCACAAGTTACTTTCTCCCATTGTTTTTGAGACATTGTGCCTCTCCTCACCTCCTCCAATCTGTTGTTGTTTGATGAATAGCATTGATAGTTAATCATAAGCATAATTTCAACACATTTTTATAGTGACCTTTTTACATCTATCACTCTTTGAGACTTAAGTCATGACAATCAAGTTTTCTAAAAAATTAGTGACATTTATTCATCGTCTGCCATAAGAACCCCAAACAGCTTTATAGTGGACAGTCTGGGTTCCAGGCTCAAATCGTGTGTCTTTGCTTTTTCCCCTAACTTCCTTCAGTTTCTTCTTCTGTAAGGTAAGAGTAATAATATTGTCTGTCCTAGAATGTTATGCTGAAGATTAGAGATAATTAAAAAATGTATATGAAATAACTAGAAGTTCCTGGCATAGAGGAAAAGTGCTCATCATATTTAAACTTATCATTAGTATCACATTTAGATATAATCTAAAAATGAGGAAACTCATAGAATACTTGAAAATGAAAGTATTTTTAAAGAATGATTTGCTCTTTGCATTCCTATTGCAATCAACAGAACTCCATTTCGAATATTTACTTCCCATTTTCTTCTGTTACACTTCACCTATATTTTTAAAATATTTATTTTCTCGTAAATGGACACAATATCTTCATTTATTTATTTTTATGTGGTTCTGAGGATTGAACCCAGTGCCTCACACGTGTGAGGCAGGGGCTCTACCACTGAGCTACAGCCCTAGCCCTCACCTGGCTAAATAATGTCTAAATAGTAGTATGCTGCATAATAATGCTTCTATCAGTGGTGGAACACATATACAATGGTGGTCCCATAAGATTATATCACCTAGTGACATCATAACCTTCTTAGTTTGTGTAAATACATTTTATAATACTTTTGAATATTCATAATACTTTTGCTATTCAACAAAATTGAATAGCAGTACATTTCTCAGAACTATCCTGGTCATTAACTGAAGCATGAGAGAAAGAGAAGGAGGTGGTGGGTGTGGCAGGGAAAAAGAGAAAGAGAGGGAAATTGCTTAAAAAACTGTCTGACCTGTGGTTAAAAACTTAACAGTTTTAGTCAGCTTTCTTTTTCACTACTATAACCAAATACCTGATAAGAACAATTAGTGGAGGAAAAGTTTACTTGAGGACTCACAGTTTCAGAGGTCTTAGGATGTATGTAGCTAGCTTCATTCCTCAGGACTCCAGGTGATGCAGGTCATCATGGTGGAAGGGTGTGGCTCCAGACATGGTCACAAAGGAGCAGAGAGAGAACTCTGCTCAACAAGGACAAATTATAAAACCCAAAGGCACCCTCCCCCAGGGATCTACTTTCTCTAGCCACATCCTACCTGCCTACAGTTATTAAATTAATCTCCATCAGGAGATTAATGCACTGATTTGGTTAAGCCTCTTATAACCCAATCAATTCATCTCTAAACTTCTATGCATTGTCTCATACATGAACTTTTGGAGAACACCTAATATCTAAACCGTAACATATATATTATTGTTATTATTATTTTATCATCTCATCCCATACCCAAAGCAATATTCTATCCTTGGAGCCATTTGTTCTAGTCCCTTCCAATCTTTCTTTACATATAGGTCACTTTTTACACATTGGTTCTTTATATAAACTTATTTCTCAAATAATGATGTTTTCTTGACTCTGTTTCTTTTTCTGTAGGTGAGACTAATTAATTTAAAAATTAATTGTAGCTGATTTATATCAATCAGATAGTAATTATGTGTATGTGTATATATGTATATGTATATATGTGTATATACACATATATGTGTGTGTGTGTGTGTATATGTGTGTGTGTGTGTGTGTGTGTGTGTGTGTGCTTGAATGACTATTTTTGAAATTTTAGAGGAATATGCTTCATTCCATCATTACCAATTTCAAGGTTAATACCTAACCAATTCAGTTAATGTATAGATCCCTTTTGGCCTGACAGGCCTGATCTCTGTGTCTATGGAATCTAGCCCTCCTAAGGAAAGATGCTAACTTTCTCCTCGGTCTAGAAATTAAGTAGGGAGTTACTGAGAGGGCTGAGGAAAAACCTGTTCACTTGCATTGCACTGACACTACCCTTACTTTTCATCCTTTTGCACTAGGCAGCCAATACTCATTCTTTGTATCTTGTCTCTCCAACAAAAACCTCCAAGGAAGGAAAAAATATATTAGAGAAAGCCTCCTACTGTTTTTAGCTGCTGTAGTCATTGGCCTCCCACGGGTGTGAGGTGTCTGTGCTCCTAGTTCCTAACCCAACTCCCTAGTGACCACAGGAGATGAATTCCTCAAAGGAGAGCTGACAGCCAGAGCAAAGAGGGAGAGAAAGACAGGCTGTTAAAAATGCATGTTCCTGAATTTCACATTTGCTCTCTATCCTGCTCTATGTAGAAAAATAATCTTCATTACAACAGAAGTCCAAGGCTAGATGGTCCATGGATCTTATGAACAAAGCTGCAAAACACAGAATGTTGGTGATTATTGAATCTCAGAGTTTTCCCTGATCTCACCAGGTAGAATTGGCATGCCTCCAATATGGATAGCTATTGTGGAATCTATGCATTGCTGTTTGTTCTAGTCTGTTTTTGGAGACATGGTGGTGTATTATGAAAAAAAAATCAAGGACTCTGGGCTAATACTGCATAGTTGTGAATCTTGCATTCATCATCTCCCATCTGTTGACCTTGGACAAGTCTTTTTTAGGGGGAGAGTGGACTCAGGGGTATTCAACTACTGAGCCACATCCACAGCCCTAATTTATATTTTATTTAGAGACAGGGTCACCCTGAGTTGCTTAGTGCCTTGCTGTTGCTGAGGCTGGCTTTGAACTCTCAGTCCTCCTGCCTCAGCCTACCGTGTCACTGGGATTATAGGCGTGTGCTACTGTGCCTGGCTTGGACAAGTTTTTTAACCTCTCTGTGCCCTAGTTTACCTTTTTTTGTATAATGGGAATACTATTACTACTAATAATAAATCTACCTCATGTTAGTGTTGTAAATATTAAATAAGTTAATATGTGTAAAGCACTTAGAAATGTTCCTAGTGAATAGCAAGTGCCATCTAAGGGTTTGCTTTTATTTCTTAGGAGTAAGGAACAAGTTTAATCAATCTCTCTAATCCCTAAACCCCAGCACGATGCCTGGCACATAATATGGGCATCTAACCTAGTCCTCAAAGACAAAGATATCCAGTGGCTCTAAATAGCACATACCCTAGGCAAGCTTCAACAGCAAAAGAAAATTTCATGTTTCTGTATCAACAAAAATGCAAGATGTATAAGAAACAATGAAAGAAAAAAAAGAAAAAAGAAAAAAACCTAGTTCTCTGTAACAGGAAACAGAATCTCAGTGGGATCTCCTTTCTATCAAACTAAAATGTCCTAGTAACCAATTTTTTGCAATCCCCTCCTGAAATACAGCAGCAGGC
This sequence comes from Ictidomys tridecemlineatus, assembly GCF_052094955.1. Lineage (NCBI taxonomy): Eukaryota > Metazoa > Chordata > Mammalia > Rodentia > Sciuridae > Ictidomys > Ictidomys tridecemlineatus. The sequence continues at coordinate 88,148,294 of NC_135484.1, read as the reverse complement.
CAATTAATTAGTATGAAAGCTTAGTCAAAAGGACAATGCTACCTGGAGAACAAAGCCATTCAGTGAGCTTCACAGTATTTAATTAAGTCACAAACCATGGAAGTACTTTGTTTGGTAATTTGGAGCATACATTTCCACCAGAGTGTATTTTCTGATTCAGGTCTTCTGCCTAGGTTCTTTTGAGATGGACGAATGTGTTCTGAAAGAGAGAGAAGCAGCATGATCTGCTTGTACACAGTGGGTACAACAGGTATTGACTACCAGGATCTTGCCCACATTTAATTAAGTATTCTTAGTGCTGATTCATAGAGCATGAATGCTTTTACTACCTTTCCAGGAAACTTTGAATAGAACAAGTGGAAAACTATAGGGGAGGGAACCTGTGGTTGTTTGAGATGTCAAACAATTTAGTACCAATATGGATCTTCTGCTGACCCTGGGAACCTAGTAGAAGAGATGCAGTTTGGTGCAGAGCAGTGGCCCCTGTCTTTGCAAACTCAAGATTCCTGGTTAAGGAGGATTGGGAAGGTGTAAAGTCTCAGTCCATCTGCACCTGTAGCACCTCAGCCTGCATTGCCCTAGGTGCTGCCAACTACCAATTCCCCATGGCATTGGGGAAAAAAAAGGCTCTGGTTTCAAGCATAGCTCATCCCACCAAGATCCAGGATCAGATGAATCAGGCCATGGAATGTGATTTGTTTGGGGGAGAATCACTCTTTTAGACACATACAAAAGCTTTACTCTGTGTTGGGTGCCAATTGAAACTACACAATGGATAACTCCAACAAGGAACAAAATAAAATTTATTAAATCTTGAGTGGTATACACTAATTTCAGATGAAAAAGTAAATTCCCTGGTGACCAGGCTTAGCTATCATCTTAAGAAGTCACCGTCATTCTGATTTGGACATGGTAATGGGAAGGGCAAAAACCAAAGCATCAGGAGAGGCATTTCCTATGATGTGTGAATTAGCTTGCAAGACTCACATAGAGAAAAGTCTGGCTCACACTGTGATCTCACCAAAGGGCTCTTCTATGTCCTGGGAGCTTAGGATGAGAAGCTGCTCCCCTCCTGGTCCTTCAGGGGGTCTTTCTTCTACCTCCCATCCAGTTTTCTCAAGAGAAATGGCTCCAAATGAGACTCCTTTGGCAAAGCAGATGAATATCAGGATTTGAGCATATGATTTTAAAAGCTACTTAACCCACCCACTGTTTTGAAAGACACAAGATGCTTGAGGCTTATTCCCAGAACTAAATGATGAGATGGGTTTTGTTCAACTAATAAGATAATGGACACCAAAATAAAAGAGCAATAAAAATGCCCCAATAATGTGTAACCAAAAGCTTATAAAAATAAATCTGAAATAAAAAAGAGACAAATTTAATAAAGGCACTGAGAAGTCTAAATTACTTTTGTAAAATGAGAATTGAAATGCACTTAGGCCATTCCATCTAACTAATCCAATTCTTCAGAATTTGATTTTTTTTTTAATCGCAACTTTTTTTTTTTTTTTTTTGGTATTAGCAATCTCCAGGACCTCACACATGTTAGGCAAGTGCTCTACTACTGAGCTATATCCCCAAAGTACAAATCTCAATTTGAAAATGTACTTATGTAGCTTACAGCAATATTAAAATAATTCATTCATTTATTTTTTATAGAGGACAGGTGAGGGATGGTAGAAAATAAAAGGATTAATTATTAGTCATATATGGTGGCGCATGCCTGTAATTCCAGCAACTTGGGAGGCTGACGCAAGAGGATTGCAAGTTGGAGACCAGCCTGAGCAACTTAGTGAGACTCTGTTCCACAAAATAAAAAGGGCTGGGCATGTTAGCTCAGTGGTAGAGAATCCTGGGTTCAATCCCAAGTACTGAAAAAAAGAAGGAAGGTGTAGGGGTCTATTGAGAATTAAAGTGACCAACATTTATTGGGTGACCAAGCTGCATAGAACCAACTGTGACTCCATAGCATAGAAGCATAGCATGTAAGATCGTTATATAAATGCTTATCTTTCACTGTTTTCAGTACCATCTAAGAAATATAAAAATGAACATAGAATAATTTCTGCTCTTAATTAGCTTGAAATATAAAAAGGTTTGAATTATCTAGTAATTCAAAGCATACAAGATCCAGGGCTGGAGGCATAGATCAATGGTGACTGCTTACCTAGCATGCCTGAGGCCCTGGGTTTGATCCCCACTACCACAAACTCCTGTGAAGGATGATGAGATATATGGAAGTAGTAAGGTTCAGATCAAATTCTATGAGAGCACATGGAGGACTGTGAGAGTAAATCAGGGATGTTCCGCTTGGCATCAAGAGGATGGGTGAAAAATAATAGAAGTGGACTAATGAGGGACAAATGTGCAAAGGGAAAAAAAGAAGGTCAGCACTGAGTGATCATGAGCAGTTTAGTTGGCTCCTTGAGCTCTGGATGTGGGGAGTAGAATAAAGGAAGAGGAGCCTGGGAAAATAATTGGAAATTTATTCTTCAGGAAATTGCCAGGAGGACTAGGAGACATATTAAAAGATATTTGTTTTTTGCTTCTGTTTTATAATAGGGTGGTGACACAATTAGAAAATGCTTTGGGGGAAGAGATTAGATTGTAAGGAAAAATCAAGTAAGACTGATATATATTGAAGATGCCCTAGAGAGCAGTTGGGTCCTGGAGCCTGCAAACAATTTCATGCTTCACCCTTTTACTCAAGGGCTGGAGAGGGAGCACCCAGCCACCCAGCTGATTGTGTAATGGTTGTGTCATGTTGTGAGGAGACGGTTCACCTTTTGGATAGAGGAAGCCTGGTCTTCTTCACTCCACCACCCAACGCCTCCCAGACAAGGTGGACATTATTCTGGTTCTCTATGGTGGGGCCTGTGTTCAAATTGTAGGTGCATGAGCAAGTTTTCTAACCTCTTCATGTTTCAGGTTTTTTTTTCCTCTAGTGAAGAAAACAGCCCATTTGTTGGCATATCCGGGAAAAAACAGTAAAGAGTAGCTATGATTATGAGTAGTTGCAAACAGTAGGTTCACTTTGTGAATATTCTCTTCAGTAAACCAGTGAATACCCTACTTCTTTTGAGATCCAATCAAACAGATTCACATATAATCTAAGAGAAGTCTGACATAAGTGAGAAAGGAATTAGCATTTTGAACTGTGACATTACTAGACCAAGCATGTTTCCGCAGAGTGGAGTGGTGTCAAGTGAAAGCCTCAGCCTTGTACACATTTTCCCCCATTAAAATGCAGCAGCATGAGACAGTTACTACACCCTGCAAGCTCTTCCCTGAAAAGAGAAAAAAGCAACCATGAGTCATAGGCTGCTAGCTTTTTCCACAAAAGGGGCTCTGGAATGATGCCTCTTTGCTTTACTGAAAATTATTTTTGCAGCTGTTCTATGTAGGTGATGAAGAAGCTCTAATTCCCACTGTTCTTAAGATTTACATTCTGAGGCTTGTTAGAAGCAGAGGAGAATTGATCGTGGATCACCTTTCACCTTACCTAGTAGTGCAGCCCTGTAGCAGAATCCTAAGATTTCCCCCAACTTGCTCCTCCTCTCCCTGCCTACCTTTCATCTCTTTTCTCTGGCACACTGCCCATGATCATATATTTTGCACATAGTCATCCTATTTTTTTCCACTACATTTGTAGTTCAGCTTTCCTCTGGACTCCATCGGGCAATGAAAATAATTGATCCCTGTTGTGTTCTTGGTAAAGGTCAGAAAATAGACTCATAGCAGCTGACTTGATCTGCTTGACTACCAGCATTGTGATTTCTATACTGGTAACTTGAAAGGGCTGCAAACTGTCAAAATTAAGACTGAAAGCTAGACCAGGCACTCAGTGAAGACCCTGTGGGCATTGCACGAAATTGGGCACAGAGCCCTGGTTCCTACTTTTCAACATCTGGTCCTTTATCTGAATTTTTCTAAAAGGAATGGAGATGCAAATTGAAGCAGGACTTTATTTTTCTTGACATTGTAGATCTTGCCGTTAAAAATAACCCGAGTTTGTGTTGGTTTATGTGAACTTTGTCACTTACCCAGACAATTGGCTAAAGACTCTCAAAATGTATAGTCACTAGTATGTAACTGCTTTTTTCCTCCAATTTATTCCCATTGTGAAAACAGAGGGAGAGAAAAAAAATTCATTATGATGAGCTTTATAGAGAAGTAGAATACCAGCAGAGAGGATTGAAAAGAGTAAGATAGACACTTAGGAAATAAAATATAAATTGAACATATGAAATTGATAAGAAATTACAGAGAAAAGGCATTAAAAATATTGCTATTCATGGAAAATGAAAAATGATCAAAGTTGACAATACAAAAACACATAATACCTTTGTGGAATAATAAGATGCTCAAAGAAAGCCTTAGAATTTATAGATTCTTTCTTTGAGTTTGTTTGCCCAAGGGGCATAAATATTTAAATAATCTACAAGGATTGTAAGAGTGGTACTAGCTCCCATTATCAAGAAGGAAGAAATTCTGTAAAAGGAAGGAGATGCCATTCACCGAACAGTTAGGAAAGAAAACATAAACTACTTTGAGAGTCTGCCTGTTGTTAAATTCACCTGAAGCTTAGTCTCTCTTACCTGTCCCAAAACCTGGCTCACTATAAAAGCCTTGCAGTTACCTCTACTTCCAAACCATCTAAGAATTGTTTCCCATAGTAACAGTATTAAAAGAATATTTTATTGTGACAGTCACCCCTTGTCAAAAACCACTTGCAGTCCTCCACCCATATTTTCCAATTTTGCATAATATCTGCACATCCTAACCCTCTCCAGCCCAGACTCTTCTAACAGACCTTTTGCTTGCAGCTGGTCTCATATTCTAACCTCTAGGCAGATGCCAGCCCAGTTGTACTACACAGGTCTACCAGTTTAAGCAAAACAAGGGCTTTACCCTAATTAAATGTTTCTCTGATTAAAGGAGGCAAAGGATTAATGCCTCTGCTTCCCTGTGTGGCTTCTGCCCACATATCATTACTCATTTTGAAACTTAGAACTTCCAGTTACCTTGGGCCGCTCTCCTTTGCTACAGCTTCTAAAAAAAGGGGCCTGCTGAATAAATGAGAATAGTTAAATAGAATATTTAAGAATAAAGAATGGTTACTTAGTTAATAGTTAAAAAAAAAAGAATTTGCCTTGCCTAAGGAGTCTTACATTGGCTAAGTTTTCCTCATTCTTAGTTTTTTTTGTTTGTTTTTTTCTGGGTCCAGATACCTATCAGAAAAATATCCTTTATTTCTAAATTTTGTTTAGGAATCATCTCTCTTGAGCATTTACTGAATGGATCTCTTGCTTACCTGATTTGTTCCCCTCTTCCCTTGTCTTATTTCTTTCTTTTGTATTCTCCTTTTCCAACTTTTGCATCCTACTTCCTCCCACATTAATTTTGGAAGTTCTTGCTTTCACTTTTAAGTGCTGATTCTTGACAACTGTGTGGGAACCCAAATGTACAGAGGAGGTACCATTTACCTGTCCCTTCTTAATTGTCATATCACCAAGGCTATGTGTGCCAGACATCCCAGGTGCAGTGAGACCACACTGGCAAGTGAGGCTAGAATGAGCAACCTGTCCTCGGTCCAGAGGAAGACCTGCCAAAATACGACTCTGGATCCAAGTAGAGAATGCAGCTGTTGCCACCATGAATATTAGACCAACCAGGGGGGAAATGTGCTGCAGTCTTTTCAAAACTGGAAACTTGTATACACATCACACATACACACACATGTTTTAGAAAGGTCACCATGTCTGAATCTACCCTAGAACTCAGGTAACTCTTGTTTTGGGAGCAGCCTACTATAAGAAAACAGAATAAAAATTTGAACTAAAAAATAATTAAATTAAATTAAAAATACTGAAAATTAAATCCTCATAAAATTTTCATATCCTGTTGAGAATGAATGAGTACATAATACCAGTGCTATTAAATATGTAATATTAGTGACCAACTATGTTAATAACCTCTCTGATGAGCTTAATGTTCGTATGACTAACATATTGCTGAATTTCTCTGATAGTGATTAAATGCCTATAGTGCATGAAAATTTTGGAGTCTTTTGTACCATATCATATGAACAGTCATTTCTAAGTCTACAGGTCTAAGCCTACTGTTTTCACACCATATTATATTTTCTGTTATGTGAACATTATAAGTTGATCTTAAGAAAGAATAAAAACGGTTTTAAATTTTCGGAGTTTTTGCATGTCTGTGCAAGGTATGTGGATGTGGGCATGTTATGCCTCTCCCCTCAGGGTAGGCTGCTTGTTTTCAATTTCAGGCCACTATGTGCCATTTTTATAAGACTTATATACATAGTAGAGAAGGATTGCTAAGTGAGAAGGGGTCTAAAAGAATTAAGACTTGTTCTGGAGTGAGGGGCATGAAAACTCTTTATGTGTAAGTTTTATTTAAAAAAGCAAATTATGTTGATGAAGCCAGAATGCTTTCACAATTGTTGATTTATTGAAATTTCACAACAGTCCATAGACAGTATAATTGTTCCCATTTTTTTTCATACCTAAGCGAACTGAGGCTCAAGAAGGCCAATGTCACAAAGATAATAAATGATAGAACTAAAATTTCAACCCAGATGCCCTGGCTTTCAAACTCCATATCTTTCCCATCATATACACTTAATGAATATGAATTTTCTTCAATTTCTTCTGTCATAATGTCAGACTGAATTGATCTGGTAGATGAAAGAGATTTATAGGATCAGCTGGATCTTCTGTAACTGAAAAATTCCAGTCAATATATGATAGCTCCAGGAGTCTCAATAATAGTTATTCTTGTTTTCTATTGATCAGGAAAGCTTACTCTAAAATATTTAGGGACTATTAGAAGCCTACCTTTAAAAACCAGACTTGAATTCTCATTGTGTCCTGTTATTTGGGTGCCTGAAACTTGTAGTAGCAATGCAACTTGATTTCTTACAGTACCTTTTATATTGCAATTGAAGCAGCTTTCTTTGCTTCAACTTCATTGATTATCATTCTCTAGCAACTGAACTGAAATTTCACCCTGATCTTTATACATTGTTACATCTTGATAGACTGATTTAAGCTCAACAATCTAATGACAGTTCTTGCAGGTATGTCTCCCCAAGGGAGTCTTTAGCTCAGACACTGGTGTACTTTATGGGTAGATGTTTGGTTTTAGCTTTCCCATTATAGTTGTTATTAATCTATTTTAAATTGAAGATGTTACCTTCTGCTGCGAAATTTCTGTTGATAACAATGGAATCTCTATTCAAGAAATGATAGGCAAGGCTATCAAGTTGATTTTCTTTATAGTGGTATTTTTTCATACAAAGCTGACTGACATTCAAAGGAACATGGTCCTCCACTGTACCCCATACTTCCATTTTCTAAGACTTTCATCTGCATGTGCATCCCCTGGTTCACAAAGGTGAAATATTCCTGTCTTATATTGACCCTTCTTTGTGGTATATTTTCATTTAAGATTAGATAGCAAATAACATAATAACATATTTGGAGAGAAGACCCAGTTCTGAGACTGACTAACCACAAGGACATTTCAGATTTGACTTCCTGAGACACAATCCAGTTTTCTACCCAATAGAGTAACACTAATGGTGTGAATTTTAAATCATCTGCAAAGGAGGGAGGTGGCGCAGCATGGGATAAAGAGATCATTTTGGTATTAGAGTTCTGAACTTCCTTGCACACTACACCTTCAGTTACTTGAATAATACCTCCACATTTGGGTGGTGCTTGTACAACCTTTTCTTATTCTTTTTTTTTTTGAATGAAAAAGAAGATGTGCACCTCTATAAAGGTCTGATTTGTCAAAACAACCCGAATTTAGCCTCTTTTTTGTTTGGAGATATTGGAGATTGGACCAGGGCCTTGGGCATGCAAAGCAAGTGCTCTGCCACTGAGCTATATCCCTAGCCATTTCTTTTTAAAAGTGAGATTTTCATTGCCTCTACTCCTTGACAATTAAACAAGCAAAGATTTCATTTCAGGGCTTATGGTTCTACTGCAGACTTTTGTTTGCTCCAGACTTATTTTACCTCCAGACCCATTTCACCTCCAGACCCTATCTTATGCCTGTTTTGTGCCTCATCCACACCTCCTGCAAGTCCCAGTCACAAAGACCTTTAGCTGGATGTGCCTGGAGATGTCAAATCAGGGCCCAGGCGTTTGATCTTTGACAAATAATGTGTGTCTCTATCCCCACAAACATCCTTCACCCTGCAGTTTTACCTCTGCTGTAAATAGTGTCTGAATAGCCTGAGCTGGGAGGTTGTCCCCTGGTTCTCTGTTGTGATTTTTCGATGGTGGCCATCACTGACTAATCACACTGTTATCTTGCTGCATCTTCTTTGCTAATATATCTATCACACAATCTGCCTGCTGCAGTGTTGTGAGTCAATGTGTGGCATGGTCATTGGTGAATCACCTCTTCTCAGCAGTGCACACAGCCTCTCAGGCATGAGGGCAGGGTCTATTCAAGATACAGAGACACTGGATTTTCATAGTGGAAGCCTGCTTGCATTTTCACTTGCATTTACACCTCAAGAGCAGCATTATCACAGGTTGGACTGTGAGTAAACTATTTTAGTGGAAGATGCTAAGCTCACATGATTAATTCTACCAAACATTATCAGAATGAAAGAGGAGTGGTGGGAAAGGATTGAGTCATCCTTCATTAATATAACTGAGTGATTATAGACCTGTCCCAAGAGAAAATGAGACAGTAACTGTCCATTGAAATATAAAATAGAGTCCCGAAGAAGCCTGCAACAAGATGCGTGCTTTGTGGCTAAGAATAGCAAGGTTAATTACAGAAGGGAGTGACAGGAACAGGAAAGCCGCAATCGCACCAAGCAGAAGTTGCTGCAGTGGTAGTTCAAAAATAATTAGTTACAGGGACTGATCACAGGGTTGTCAAAACATTAACCCTTGAGGGATGGAAGTTGGAAAGGATGAGAGAGGGAAGGGGGAGGAGACAGAGGGAAAGGGGGGGCGGAGAGAGAGAGACAGAGACAGAGACAGAGAGACAGATGGAGAGAGGGGACAGAAAGCCAGAGCATATAGATCATTTGTGTTTTCTATTCATGTTCTTCTGGGGCTGGTGTAAGGAAGGATAATGTCTGTCACCTTAAGTCAGATTCCAAGTCTTTGTCAAAGACTTGACATAAAGCATAACACAAAGCCTCCTTCAGAATGTGTAATATTCAAACATACGCATACAAATCTATATCACTATTATTCTCTGACACACATTAAATTCAAAATAAAAACAAAGTGATTAAATCAAACAAATACATAAATGCATTTCACAGTAAATGTCTAAATAAGCCCCAGTTAATCAATTTTCTAACCACTTAAGTCTACTAAATATAACAGTCCCATAGGCAAAATCTTGTAGACTATTAAGAAAACAATAAGTTCAGGGATACCACAAAAACATCTAAAACAAGTGAATAACAGGGACCTTAACAAAAACTAGATTCTGAATTTCTAGTATTTTTCTTCTGTATTATAATTCTAGGCCAATGTTTACCTCCTTGGCCAGAATGAGAGTTGCCATTCCATGTAAGTCTTACTCTTACTTTTAGACAAATCTGATAGTGTAGACAAAAGAAAAATTTGGCTGGGGCATGAAGATTAACAATGAGGAATATGATGTTTAAAACTGGAAATGGGTTTCTGAGGAAGGGTTGTCATCCTTTTTATGTCTCTTGGATTAATTGTTGTGAGATAGCCTTCATTGCTTGGCTGGAAAGAGAAAATGAGGGTTACTTTAGTTCTATGAGTGTGTGTCCTCCTTTATGTGAAGTCTCAGAGCTCCATCAAAGGCTTACATTATTATTATTACTGATTATCACCACCATTATCTTCATTAAATATTGCTTGAGCATGTACTACATGACAGGCATGTGCTAGAGACTATGTTTGAATAATGGCTGATAACTAAATAGATCAAAATTATTATCTCTATCTGAAAGATGAGAGGACCAAGAGTAATGGGGAGATTGGCATTTCACTAAAAGATACACAGCAATCATGAATAGTCATCAGAATTAGGACTCAAATGTAGAAATCTGTATTTTTTCCAAAATACCCTGCTAATTCTTATTTCATTTTATCTTCATTATTATTGTAAATTCTGAGTTTCTTAATGCCATTAGTGTTAACTGCATTTATTTTTCATGTTCAGAAACAATTTATTCATAATATTTTCTATATTCATTAACTTAAAGCCCTATTTTTTTCCTTTTTCATTGGCACATTATAATAATACCAAACAGCGAGATTTGTTATAATATATTTGTATGTGCACACAATAAAATAGTATAATTTGATCCATTTCCTTCCCCAGTACCTCTCCTTTCCCTGCCCTCCCTCTCCTGATGCCCTTCCTCTATTGTCCTTGTTTCCCTTCTTTTTTAAAAAAATTTGTTCTAATTAGATATAGATGATAGTAGAATGCATTTTGACACATTGTATATAAATGGAGCACACTTCTCATACCTCTGGCTGTACATGTTTCAGAGTCACACCAGTAGTGTAATCATATATATATATAGAGAGAGTAATAATGTCTGTCTCATTCTACCATCCTTCCCATCCCCAGAGCCCCACCCCTCCCCTTACTACTCTCTGCACAATCCACAGTTCCTTCATTCTCTGGATCAGCATCCACTTGTCAGAGAACACATTCATCCCGTGGGTTTGGGGTTCTGGCTTCTTTCACTTAGCATGATATTCTCTAGTTTCATCCATTTACCTGCAAAGCCATAATTTCATTTTTCTTTAAGGCTGAATAATATTCCATTGTGTACATATATGACATTTTTTTATACATTCATTTGCTGAAGGGAATTTATGCTGGTTCCATAGTTTAGCTATTGTGAACTGAGCTGCTATAAACATTGATATGGTTGTGTCACTGTAATATGCTGATTTTAAGTCCCTTGAGTATAAAACGAGGAGTGAGATAGCTGGGTCCAATGGTGGTTCCATTCCAAGTTTTTTGAGAAACTGCCCAATCTTTCAAATATTTTGGTTTCTTCAATGAGGAAAGTCTGTCCAACCCCTAAACACATGGCAAATGATAAAGTTCAGAAGACACTACCCCCCAAATATAGTACTTTGGCATATTAAATACCAAAACCAAAAGAATTTAAGAAGTGATATGTTCAGGGAGTTTTCTTTGAACCTCCTTGGAAAGAGGAAATCCTGTCATTTGTAACAACATGGGTGAACCTGGAGAATATCATGTTAAGTGGGAATAAGCCAGTCACAGAAAGACATACACGGAATGATGTCTCTCTGCCTCTCTTCCTCTGCCTTTCTCTTCTGAAGCAGGTCATAAAACAGATTCTCTGACTTTTCCCTGAAGCAGGTCATATGAGTCATGTGGGAAGGACTCTCTTTATACCCAGAAGAAAGAATCTCCTGTTTTTGCAGATGAAGAGTCACAGGAGTCGCAGCAAACAGGCCTTGCCCTGTTCCTCCCGTTCATTACCATTAGATCACCCTCCTTACCCTGTCTTTCTCCACAATGTCCAGTCTTCCTCAAACCTAGAAAGAAATACAGATGTTTAACTGTTTCTTATGAGGGCTCCTATGTCATATAAAACCTATATTAAAGAAGTTTGTTTAGTTTTCATCTGTCTTTTGTTATGGGGGCCTCAACCTTGAAACTACAAAAAAAAAAAAAGATATTTTCCTCCCCTCCACAAACATTTTCTAGAAGTAATGAGATGAATAAGTATTATTGAGAAGTACAGTGAGGGGTTGTGAGTGCCCTACCAGTTCACACTGACTTGCCTTCTTTCATTTAGAAAAAAATTGATATATAAGACAAAGAAAGGCATACTATATGTTCTTCCTTCTCAGTGAGTTTGTTTTTTAATCAACAAAATTGTACATATTTATTCTGTTAAACATGATGTTTAAAATATCATTTTTAATTTCTATATGACAGCAGAATGCATTACGATTCTTATTACACATATAGAGCACAAGTTTTCATATCTCTGGTTGTATACAAAGTATAATCACACCAATTTGTGTTTTCACCCATGTACTTTGGATAATAATGATCATTATATTCCACCATCATTTCTAACCCCATGCCCCCTCCCTTCACCTCCAACCCTCTGCCCTATATGTTTGTCTATTTCTCCTGTGCTCCCCTCCCTACACCACTATGAACCAGTAAAATATTATGTTTAACATGATGGTATGGCTCAGTAGGGTTAATATGATTTACTTTATATACTATCTTTCTTGTGGTGAAAGCACTTAAAATCTACTCTCATAGCAATTTTCAAAATATAGTATTCTATTGTCAGCTGTAGGCGCTATGTTCTATAATAGATATCTTGAACTTACTTTTTCTATCTAATTCAGAATGTGTGTCTTTTATCTAAGATCTCCCCAAACCTCCATTCTGCCAGTTTCTAGTAACTAGCATTCTACTATCTGTTTCTGAGTTCAAATTTTTAGAGTCTACTTATCAGTGAGATCATCCAGTGTTTATCTTTCTGTGACTGGCTTATTTCACTCAACTTGAGTTCTCCCAGTTTCATCCATGTTGTTGTAAATGACAGGATTTTCTTCTTTTTAAAAGGCTGAATAATATTCCATTGTATATATTTATTATATATTTGTGTGCATCTCATGTTCTTTATCTATTAATCCATTGGTGAACGCCATCTTAGTCCATTTTGTGCTATTACAACAGAACATGAGACTGAGTAGTTTATAATGGACAGAAATTTATTGATAGTACTGGAAGTCCAAAATCAAAAGACTAGAACCTGCTGATGATCTTCTTACTGTGTCATCTGTGATGGAAGGCAGTAGGGCAAGAGATGGAGAGAGAGTGAGTGAGCAAAGTGGGACCAATCTCCCCCTTGAATAACATCTACTGCCAAGATTAAGGCAGTAATCCATTCACTTTGCCCTCAAGGCCTAATCACTACCTATTAAGCCCACCTCCTGACATTGTGAGAATGGGGATCAGATTTCAAACACATACTATTCGGAGGACACAATGAAACCATAGCAGACACTAAGGTTGATGCCATATTTTGGCTACTGTGAACAGGCTGCGATGAACACGGAGTGCAGATGTCTGTTTGACATACTTTTCATTTCCTTTGGATATATACCCAGTAGTGAAATTCTGGATCATACGGCAGTTCTATTTTTAATTTCTTGAGGAATCTCCACACTGATTTCCATAATAGTTGTATTAGTTTTCATTCTCACCAACAGTGTGCAAGGGTTCCCTTTTCTCCACATCTGCTCCAACATTTGTTATCCTTTGTCTTTTTAATTTGCATTTCCCTGGTGATCAGTGATGTTGAGCATCATTTCATAGACCTATTGTCAATTTGTATGCCTTCTTTTGAAAACTGTCTATTGGAGTCTTTTGCCTATTTTATATTTGGATTATTTGTTTCTTTTTTTTTTTCCTTTCCTTTTCAATTTTTTTTTTTTTTGAGGTACTGGGGATGAAACCTATGGGTGCTCTACCACTGAACTATATCCCCAGCTCTTTTTGATATTATTTTGAGACAGGGTCTTTCTAAGTTGCCCTAGTGGCTTTGACCTTGCAATGCTCCTGCCTCACTCTCATGAGTTGCTGGGATTGCAGGTATGGACCTCTGCATTCAGCTAGATTATTTGCATTCTTGCTACTGAGTTTTTAGGCTTACTTAGTTTCTGAGCCAGATCTGAGCCATTCTGTTAAGTGGCTGCAAGAGAATAAATTAGTTCATTCGTTTTATATAACATCCTTTGTGTGCTCTCACTTCCTATTCCCTACCTCCAGATCATAGGAAACCACAAGTGTCAAACTCTAGCTTTCTTGTTGCAGAGCAGCCTCTACCAATGCCATGCACTGGAGAAAGACTGGAGGGAGAAGTGGTGAGAAGTCAGGCTATTTCTATCAACTTTTGTCTATGCTCAGTGTGAGTGCATCCCTTCTATGATTCTGGTTCTTTTTGGCCTGCCCCTCCCTGTGCTGTTGTATTTCCCACCTGGAAACTCCCCATCATGAGTCTAATTCCAGCTGGATGTCCCCAGCTTCTGGGCTGTGGCCAGTCTGTTCCAAAATTTGCAAGCCTCACTGCAAAGGCACAAAATGAAGCCTAGGTGTCTAATCCAATATTTAAAAGTTATAAATTAAATACAGACATAAATGTATTTTCCATTTTCTTTTCTGTTTTAACAAATATACATCTTCATAATGACATTTAGAAAATCACTTGCTTGGGAATCCACAGGATAAATATCCGCTTTATCTTACTCCTTTGATAAGTGGGGTAAACTGGAGGGCTCTTATGTCCCATATCTAAGGCTCAGATACTCGTCCAACTATCCATCCTTTCAGAATTTCACAGTCTGTGGAACTGTAAAAATACTAAGAATAGAGAAACTAAAACATTGGTCCTTACCCCAGCTAGTCCAAGCTAATCTTCCAATTTGGCACCAGTCTGCATCTATTTGGGGAGAAAAGGAAAAGTATCTGTGTGTAGGAGCACAGTCCAGAAAGGAGATAAAGACATGAGATATGAGTGTTTATACCCTCCTGTCCCAAAAGTTCTTCTGAAGGAAAGAACATGACTGGGGATGAACTCAGTGGGGTCTTCTAGAGTATGGATTCCATATCAGAGTTCCACCTTGCCCAGGTTTAAGAGCAAACTCAGGGTTGAGAACTCCTAAGGATATTGGTGGAGGCATCTTCTAACTATTGCTAATCTCTTGGTTACATCACTATATTATCCCATTTATCTCCTCAGCTCCTCTCTCACCTGTTCAACCAATCCCCTGTATTAAATTCTTCCTCCCTGAAATACCAAGAGACATTTCTATTTTCCTACTCTACCCTGATTGATGTGACTTGTTTAAACCCTCTTGAAATGCATTAGATTGTAGTGATATTTTCTGTGCATTGTTGGTTGAATCCATCTAAACTAAAGAGAATAAGCTCCCTTACAAAGATAGATTCAGTGGAATAAAATGTTTTCTGACAATCTAAATCTTTTTTCTAACACATGCACATTTCATAAGTCATTTTTCAAAAGGCTTCATATATTTAGCTGTACCTAAATTTGCATGTGGAGTTACAAGGTAAATAGGACAGATGGAGAAAAATAGAAGTGGAATATTTCAACATGCCAGGCAGAGGGACAAGAAAGTGATAGTGATTCAACTAAGTGCTGTGTCTTACTTAATATAGAGCCTTGGGTGGCAAGCTGCAGCCTTTGGGTTCCCTACAGCCTGCTCTGACACTTCCCACATTGCATCTTTCTCACGTGTCATTCTGCTAGGGCCGTGCCCTGCTAGCTCTTAAAATAAGACGTACACATATGGTTCTTACATAAGGAAGACAAAACCTGTGCAGTGGAGCTGGATTTATTCACATTTGGTCTCTTGATAATGCTTGAGAAGAGATACTGCCTGGATTATGTAACAATTCAATTCCTAGGTTGGTAAGTTTTTTCCTGGAAGGCTCAAGAATTTGACATACATTGGACATCTGATCTTCATTCCTTTCTGCTTTGAGATGATTTTGTGCTTTTTATGTTTTATTAGTACATTATAGTTTTACACAATTTGGGGGTTCATTTTGACATATTCATAAATGCATATAATATAAATTGCTCCATTTTAATCCCTGGTACTAGCCCCATTTCTCTTCTCCTTCCTTTCTCACTGATTTTCTTCCTCTACTCTATTTGTCTTCCTTCTGTCAATTAATTTTTTCATTAGTGCATTATAGTTAATCAAAAAGTTGAATTTATTGTTATATAAATAGTCATACATGCACATACCATAATTTGGTTAATTTCATTTCTCTGTTCCTCTCTTTTCTCATCCTTGCTCCCTCTCCCTCTATCCCTTTTCTCTACTTCACTGTTTTTTTTTAACACCAATTTCAATGATACAACTTACATTCTGTATATTTATATTCTATATCACCTTGCCTAATACATCACTGATAATACTAATGCTGAAAAAATTCAAGGAAGTATCCAGTGATATTCTGTCTTTCCTGTCTCTTTGCCTTTGTGTGAAACCCTCTCACTGCAGCAAGCCTGCTCTGACCGACCTAGCAGACACTGCCAAGATTATGCAATGGAGGGAAAGGGAAAGTAATCAACTTTACTGCCTGATGTTACTAAAAACTGCAGCCAATTTCCAATTATCCATGTCAGTAGATGCAGGGATCATTGAAATCCAGATCTAATCTATAAATAAAAAGTCAACAAGAAAAAAAAAAAGCAATGGAACTTCATTTGATCAACAGTTGCAGTGTTTTCCTGCATTTTTTAGTTGGAATTTATAAGATAGTCATCCCATGGCCTTCCAGTTGAAAAAGAAGTTAAATCTTAGGGCCAGAACTATGGCTGGTAGAGTGGATTGAGGGACTTGGCCTTCAATTTTAGATAAAAGTACATCTTGCTGCCCCAAAATTTCCATATTGAACTTCCTCTCTTGGACATGAAGAGTAGGTGGAGAACATGAAGCTCCTCATCAGAGAGCCAACTGCCTGGGGAATCAAGTGGGGAGCAGATAGGCTGCTCCAAAGGCTTTGCCAAAGCTCAGACTACTGGAGAACAATAATGAGTAACACCTGAAAACCTAATAGAGGAAGGAAAGAGGGACAGTGACTGCAGATGCCACTCCTAGTATTCCTGTATCCTGAGAACAACACAACCTCAGGCAAACACCAGGCAGGGGAAGCAGTTCCCCCAACACTCATTCCTGAGCAACATGTAATGGGTTTGATTTTTACTTTGCTCAGTAGTTTTACCATTCTTAATGGGGACAGAGAAGGAAAGTCAACAACCTGCAAAATATATAAAAAACCAAATGCAATAAAAGAGTTGCTAACCTTTATTGTCTCCAATTATTTGGTTTCCACATGTTGATACAGCTCCAATTTTTACATGTGGGGCCAGACTAGCATATTTCAATGAATTGGGAAAACTTGTCGACAGCTTGGAGTAGGGATATCTGAGGATATATATCCTATTTGATGGACTAGTAACATCACGTTTGCATACATAGAATGGTTCATTATGCCTTTTAGCTGGTCTGTGTAGTAATATCATCCTCATTGCTTCTGTCAGATTTAAGCCAAACAATAAGCTGTGCCATGTCAGTGACTCCCATCATACATGGAACCTTTTGTCATAACATTCATATTAGGTAAGTTGATGAATATCCAAAGTGAGATAGGATTATTATTGTTAATAGCTGCAGTGAGTACAGCAGACAGAATTGCAGTGCAAATTTCAAGGGATGAAGCAGACCCAGGAAGGTTAATCATGGTGGATAATGAGCATAGATGGTTATTTCCTGGCCATGCTGCATTCCAAACAAGAGATTTGGCGGTGTTTCCATTCCATCATTTTTACTGACTTATTTTATCTTTGCATATTTATCCCACTTCTCTCCATCTCCCAAATATACATTTTGGGACATGGCAGCATTTTTTCAAGTGTTAATATGAATCTATGCCTTCCTTAGAAATAATAAGAACCCTACACGTGTCTGAAGATCATGAGACAGAGCGTCTTTCAGCTCGCATCATGTTCCAGCACAGGAGGCGATGAAAACACATTATGTGAAAATTACTCCATGAAAAGTGAATATTCGTGTTCTCACTTGAGTTCTTTGGAAACAGATGGCCACTCTCTTAGTAATAAAAATAATTCTCTTTAGTTACAAAGCTTGTATTTTAAAATATAGTCACTTGAATTGTGTCGCATTATCTTCTCACCACTCCTATGAGGGAGGTGGAGACCCAGACATGGTACTTACTGTGCTGGGGTACAGTGTCCCCAGCACATGAGTGCAAACCTGACCTCTGAACCTGTTGCCACCTTCAGAGCATTTTGTGGCTCCAGAGATCTCATACCAGGATGAAGATCATAGACACTGTTCTTCTATATGGCAACTTGCTGCTGCTTTAGAAAAAGATGCTGAAGTGAATGTCAACAGGGTAAAAATCAAAATTCGCTTATGTTATAGGCTTATGTTATTTCTCATCACATTTGTCCGGACTCCTATCTTTCTCAGACTTTGACTCAGGGACAGTTGCAACTGATTGATGTACAGCTGCATCATCAAGGGGAAATGCAGAGCTTGGTCAACAACAGTTGGTTGTTGCTTTGGGTTTTGCCATTGCGCTGATAGTGGAGGTCATGGTTGCTTTAAACGGATAGATTATTAACGTGTGAAGTCAAGAGAGTCAATATATATCAGCCCAATAATTGCTAAGGAGATTCCACTCTGCAAATGACTCCCTGCTTTCCATTTATTCCATACCACAGTCCACTTAGAAAAGCTTAAAGAAATTTCCACGTAAAGAAAACATATTTTGAGGAAGCTTTTTGGTGTAAAATTACAAAAAAAGTATATTATCTACATTTCCCATCATCAACATATGAGGGAGGCAAAGGTAATAAACCTTTCTCCCTCAGCAATCAGATTTCTAAGCTAGAGGGCCAACATCCAGGGATGTTGGTTTCCAGAGGAGAACAAATCATTTCCAAAAGGTAGTTACAATCAAGATGAACTCAGAAAGAACGGCCTAGGTTGGTAATTAGGCATTCTTTGAAATGGAAGAAGTAGCCAAGCAAATTAATACTTTAAAGACTTACTGAACTCAAAATAGAATATTGTTTGTTTTTGATGCATGTTTTCAAATAGGACATAAACATTCAAACTAGATTTCCCTCATGTATCATTCCTGCCATCTGTTTTTTCCCACCTAGCATTACAATACAAAGAACTAAAGAATTGCATAAGATCATATAAGTAGCCAGGCAGTGGTTCTAGATTCCTTCCCCTTTTAAAAGAAAAATTGCACTGGCATTATTTTTTCAAATAACAGGCATTATTTGAAAATAGCACATAAAACAAACCTTTAATCTACAGTCTGCAGTCTCTGTCATATACAGAATAATGTTACCTTTTGTCATCCATGGATTCACTCCGTTGAGAACCATGTGGTAGGCACAGTCACATTGAGAAATGATTTGGAAATAGAGCTCCTCCAAAAAGCTTACATGAAGGATCAGATGACTGTAGATGTGTGGATTTCTCAAAAGACTAAACACGGATTGACCATATGACCCAGCTATACAACTCCTCAATAATTTTCCTAAAGAATTAAAGTCATTGTACTATAGGGATCCATGCATACCCAAGTTCATAGCAGCACAATTCACAGTAGCTGAACTATGGAACCAGGTTAGGTGTCCATCAGTGGATGAATGGATAAAGAAATGTAGCATATATACACAATGGAGTCTCATTCAGCCTTGAAGAAAAATTGAAAATGAAATTACGTCATTTGCAGGAAATTGGATGGGACTAGCGAAATAAGCCAAACTCAGAAAGTCAGGGGTCATATATTTTCTCTCACTCATATGTGGAAACTGGAAAGGAAAAAGGAAAAGAAAGGTGGGGAGGGGGTGGGATTTCATGAAAGTCAAAGGGAGATCATTAGAGGAAAGAGACCAGCAAGTGGGAGGTGGGGAAGCACAGGGGAGGGAGCGCTAGGGAGTAATACTGGCTAAATTATATTGTTATATTGTATGCATGTACAAATATGTAATAACAAATCTGATCATTATGTACAACTATAATGCACCAATAAAAATGTGGAGGAAGAAAAAGCTTACATAAAGGGAGATAAGCCAGGCACATCAGTAACACTAAATATTGCAATGTGAGAATAGAAAGTACTCATTGAGCCAGCAATGTACCTGCTCATTTACTCATTCACACAGCAGAATTTTATTTCTGAACACACCTCAGATTTAAAGCCTGATTCTGGGATTACAAGAGTGAACAGCAACAGCAATATTTTCAAAGGAAATATTTGGCTTTGTTACTTATATTCTAATGTGTGTATGGTGGGGAGTGGAGGTTGGCGTGGACAGATGACTACCAAGCTGTGCTAATACAGTGTGAAATGTGCTAATGATGCTCCTGGGAAAGGTCCCAGTGGAACATTGGAGGACATATTGCAGAATGTGGAGATTAAGCAAGATTTTCTGGAGTATTTCATCACATGTTTTTCTACTTACCTTAGACTATAGCTTCTTATTTAGTACTATCACCTGGCACTGCAAATCACTACACCTCCTGATTTACATGCCTGCTGCTTTTCCCCCTTCTCTCTTTTAAGCTCTCTTTTAAGCTACATTTGCAAAAGCAACGATGTTTTTGTTTTTGTTTTTACCTTCAACAATTTTCTTGCTTTCTCAATAATGCTCACTTCCTGGTTTCAACCTAGAGTATCAAGTACAGCTTCATGACCTTCTCAGTGACTGCTCCTTTGTTTTTCATTGACTGTTATATTTGAGTCTAAATATCTTTCCACATATCAGTGTTTTCTATAAAGTCATAATATTAAAGAATGAGTCCCATTTCAACTGCCTGAAAAGTAAATCGTAGTTAAATGTCGTATGGGTTTCAGAATGACATGTATGCCAAGAGCTACATTTTAAAGAATGGTAATGGGTGCTTTCATCCTGAGAAATCCACAGTAAGTATAAGTTCAAGCTCTATGTAATTTGAATACCAACCCATTTTGAGTTTCTGTAACACCTTATGTGAAATAACAGTCAAGCAGAGGTTGTGTTGTAAGTTTATCTCCTAGCTCTTTTTTACTTTTCTCTGGTTCTTTTGGAATTTCTTTGCTTGAGCAAGGTTTATCTTGATTTCCCCCACCCCTCTCTCTCTCTCTCTCAGATATATCCTCTTCTTTGCATTTTTTCTGTTTTATTATCTTACACAGAGGAGAATCTTCTCATAAATTCTCCCTGGTCCTAGATTTCAAATCTGTAGTAAAGAGACCAGAATGGTCACTGTCTAGTTGTTTTAATTTATTGCAATAGCCCAGGCCGACCATGCATCCCAAAGAGTTAGTAGAAGTGGTCAAAGGTGTGGCCTGTAAGATATTGCTTCTTCTTAGCCATAGACTCCCCAATCTCAAACTTAAGTGGAGGAGATGTGCTGCAGTCTGGCTGGGCACAAAATAACCGAGCCACCACAAAAACCTTGTAGATTCAGACAGCAACTCTTTATTCCGGAACTCTCACCAACACTCTACACACACTACTTGGGAATACACTCCCTCAACTGGAACTCCAAGGGAGCAGGATACGCCCTAATCCCAGCAGAAGCCACCCTATTCCCAGCAGGATCCACCCTAAACCCTGAGCCACCCTAATCCCTGAGCAGGGTCACATTTCAACCCAAAATGCCATGCGTCATTCCTACTTGGCTATGGCTTTCAGCAGTGATGTTTGATACTAAGTTATGAATTAAATATGAAAGAGTAGCATATAACACATGGAAAAATAGGAAACCCAGGAACCTTGACATGAATGTGCTAGAATGTCAGGGAGGAACAAGGTGAGAATTTTGTTCAGCATGAAGTTGTAAATGTCTAGGATCTGTGTCAGTCTAATAATTTTTGATAACAGTCCATTCCTAATTTGAGTACATCCATTAAAACCATTTGGTGAAAAGGAATGCAAAAGAGACCTGGAATAAAATGAAAAGGCATGATTGTGAATCCTGGCTTTGCCCCTATGGTGCAACTTTGGGAAAGTCTCACTGAGCATGTGCTATTCATCCATAAAGCCAAAATAATACTAATCATATCTACTTTTTTATTGAACAATGGGATCAACTGAGTTATTAAGTAGTAAACTACTATATAAAACCCACCACACCTTACATATTAATCATTAATTACTAAGTAAAGGGGGATTTTGTGCAATTGAGGAAGATATGGTTTAGTTTTTTAAATGAAATATAAATATTTGGATTAATTTCAGAGCTGGCAAATGAATGTAATTTATTCCAGTTGGTTCACAGATTGTATTTACTAAAGTATCATATATAATATTTTATCAATTAAGATAAAGTGTGTCTGTTTTGTAGGTACTGATACCAAATGTATCATTGAGGGTTAATTTTGATTCTGAGTTATAGGAAAAAAATCAAAGCAGGAATGAGACATAAAAAAACATAAATTTGTTCTATTTTCACATAAAGTGTAGGTACCTCCATGATCATTAAGGATGCATTGCTTTCTTTTTTTTTTTTCCATACTAAACTTGTAATTTACACTCCAAAGTCCAATATACCTATTCCAGCTCCAGCCATCATATAAACATTCCAGCTGTCAATAAAGATGAAAATAGATGAGTTCAGTTGGTAGAATAGTTGCCTCCCATGCACAAGGTCCTGGGTTTAATCTCCAGCACCACACACACACACACACAAAAAAAAAAAAAAAAAAAAATGGAAAGAGAAGGATACTCTCCCAAATTTCACATACTATTCTTGTTACTTTACATTGAAAAGAATCTATTCATATGACCTTCACTGAAACAAAAGATGGGAAATATAGTTTTTATTACAGGACCCAAGTGCTCTCAAATTCTGTTATGGGAAAAAGGAAACAACAAATAATGGGAGAAACTAATTACTCCACAAAAATAAATGAAGACCTCTTCTAACTTCATCTTGTGAGCAACAACATTTATATTCAGACCATATCCTCTTTGAAATTATTAATAACAGAATTATTTTCTTTTCATACAACAAAATTTCCAAGATAAAACCTATAGTGCTAGGTATTCCATTGCACATAAAAAAGGGAAACACATTCCTTACCCCTTAGAAGCTATAACATATGAAATATCGATAAAGATATGAATTTCCAAGAGATGATGTGACAATACAAGGGAAAGTAATTTTGAATTCATAGAAGGAAAAAAATAGGCATTGCATTATTCTGAGATGTGATCATTAGTTGCTGTAGTGATGCATTAAGTGGCAACCTGGAAATCTGGAAGAATGCGTGTTCCTCTCAAAGTGCTTCATTTAATACAAGGAAATATTTCACACATTTAAAGACTATAATTGAGATCTAAATGTGAATCGTAATCTGATTCCTCTTAGAAATTCACACCTTGTATATTCAAGCTGAATTGAATAAGCTAGATAAATAAGTACTCTGACAAAGGCAGATACTATTTATTATAAAATGATCTTGATTTGAAAGGATTCGCTTATTGGTTCAGTGTTTGGTTGGTCTGAATTGAGCAGACTCTACAGCCAGGTGGCTTTGATTGGAAGCCTGGCTTTGAGGCACAGTGGTCACAGTAGGAGGACAGGAGGCTGAATGCAATTGCATGCTCTTTCTTCTCTTTCCTGATCCAATACCAATAGACTATGGCCACACCTCTCCTCAGAAGGCAGCAATGTGTGGAAAAGAATAGCAGGAGATAGGGTGGGAGGTTGGGTGAGAGGAACAGTTTTCACCCACTTAAAACCAAGAATGAAATTATAGCTCTCCAGAGAAGACCAGGAGCACATTTCTCCTCCTTCTCCACCCCTCTCCACCCTCTGCCCCTCAACCTGGGCTCAGATCTCTCTTTCTTTCTCTACACTACTCTTATACTTGTGAGTAAAAATGGAGGGAGTTTCTCAGCTTATCCACATTGCTTTCAACTGTATAATTTAAAGTCAGGATATAAGAATAAAAGACTATATTTAAAATATTTTGTAAGATCTATTTTTGACTTAGTGATCTTTTGGATTTTGCTTCTCTTGTCTTGTTGACACTTTCTCCTGTTCTGGTTTCAAATAAAAATTTGTAACATGATAAGAGGAAATGGTATAATGCATAAAATGTCACACTGAAACCAAAAGAGCTTAATAATACAGCTTTGGTTCAAATCGGAAACATTGTGATCCAGCCATTACCATTTCTAAACAAAGTTAGAGGTAATTATGGAGGATCCTGCTGTTCTGAAAATAAAGTAAAATGATATTTGATTCTCTTTCTCTTTTCAGTCAACATTTGCTAGTCCCCTTTAGACTTTAGATTTAGAAGTGAGTTGCTATAGTAAAATTTTGCTATATTCTATATTGATAAAAGAAGTTAATGTTAAGAATCTAATCTATACAATAAACAATAAAACCCAAGCAATGTAGATTTAGAATTGGAAGTGTCCTTACCCTCTTAACCTTGTTCTTTCCAGTAAATCATTCTAAACATACCCACACATCATGATTATTTGCAAATGTTTTATACTTAATATGATTTTCCTATTCTGGTATTATTATGTAAAACATTTATAATTTGCCTAACTCAGTATTTTCTTACTGTGAATGCTCAATAAATATTTTGACCTTAAATTCCTCAATGACAAGATTTGTTAGGATATGTTGAGGAAAAAAGACCTAAGGTTTTTTATGGATGAGCTATTTTTTTCTGAATAAGTGAATGTCTCCTCAAAAGGTGTTTATAGTCATTACTTATAAAAGTAATGGCACTAGAAATAGTCTGTTTTGCCATCTTATTTTGGTCCAACCTTGACTATAGTACCCTGACCAAAGTCATTTTCCCCACACGCTGGGAAACTGAGAACCTAGCCTAGTAGGGGTTCCAAACTTTCAAAGGTAATTGTTTACTAAAAAGATAACGATCAGCTTGAAACACTTCAGTCTTGCTTTAGAGTAAGGGATTTGCTGCAATGTGATGTCAACATTTCCCAACCGACAGATCAAAATTTCGTTTCTGGCAGTTTTCTCTCTTCTCATGGTATGGTAGCAAAAAAATGTGTCATAAGTCAAAGTGAGAAAGATGTTGGACTGTGCTCTGGGAAAGTCCATTGAAAGGGCAAGTGAGAGAAAATCCCAAGCAGGAAAACAGCAGAACCTGTGTTTGTCTACCTTTGCAGATGACTGGAATCTATGGTTTCAGAATTGGAAGTGACTCTAGCTGTATGTCTTTTGTTTTTCTAGTGGTAATAACTTGATCAAAATATACAATCACTCAGCTCAACAGAAACATCAAAGTTTTCTGGCAATTTCATGTTATCTGGCTCTCTGGTTCTTAAAGAGAATTTTCAATCTGTTCACATGTACTCAAACCTCTAATCTTTTTCCTACTTCTTTAGCTTTAACATCTGACCCAACTCCTACTCCAAAAATATTTGAAGCTATCGCAGATTGAGATGATCTTGCCTTCTCACCAGGAAGTATGCTATTTTTTTCTACATCCATCCATACCCAGTCTTTCTTCTTATTAACTGTCTCAAATCAAGAGGGAACTCTCCTTTAACCAAAGGACAGTGCTTCTCATGTGCTTCAGATCTATTTCCATCTGACTTCTGCACAACTTGATTTAGTCAGTTCTGTCTCCTGATTTATTAGCTTCTTTATCTGTTTCATTCTTTACATTTAAACGTGCTTTAGTATTTTATTGTAAAAATAAAAACTATACACACATTCCCTTCTAATAATTATAAAAATACTGATAACAGCTCATACTTTTTAAGCATTTAGTATGTGCCAGATATATTTTAAGATCTTTCTTTCAATAGGAGGGAACAGAAACATATCACTAAGGCTTGCCTAGCTCTGGAATTTCCACTTCATTCCTGATTATGGCAGTGGATCCATCAGACAGGTGGTCTCTGTATAAGAATCTCATTTTTTCACTAGTAGTTTCAGAGAGAGTGAATGATGCCTCATCTAGAGTCATGGAAATGTGAGGTCCGTGAAATCCCTGTCACTGTTAGATATAATCAATTAGGAGTTGGCAATTGATTGGGTGTGGGAGAATTACAAAGATAGTATTATGTTTTGGTTGGCTATGGTAATGTTACTTGGATAGTAGCAATCACAGATAGAGGAACTGATTGAAGGGAAAGGTGAAAATTCATGTTTGGACCTGTTGGGCTTGAAATATCTGAGGTTGGGTAGATTAAAGATGAGCAGATAGGGATAGGAAAGTTGGGGAGAAAATGGAATTAAGCAATCTGGGACCTGAAATTATTTATTTGAAGTAGAAGTCTTTTGAGTTCTCTAGAAATTCTCACATCCAAAGTTCCATAGCAAGACCAATATTGGCATTCAGAATAATTCAACTGTGTGGTTTACAATAGCAGGCATTTCCTCCCAGGGGTCTGGAGAGGCCACAGTATGGGATCAGCTGATAGCCTGCCTTTTCCCTGCACATCACCAAAGGAAAGATGACCATGTTTTGGCTTTTTAAATGTGTGACTTTCATCATTCTGAAGTTCTTTCTAATATTAATCATTTGATTATGTCTATCCATTCTAATAGATTCTACATAAAATATACAATGCACAGCACTATATTTCAAATTTATTATTCTTTCTAGACCTTTAAAAATTGACCAAGTCCAGATAAGTTACTAAAATGTGTTGAGAAAATGCACAAGTAGTCATTATTGTTAATATTTTTGAGAATCCACCAACAGCTGAGAAGTTTGTTGTAATTTTTATAGTAAACCTACATAGTTAGAGGTGAAAGACTGAAGCTGGGAGAAGTTGGATACTTTGTGCACCATCAACCATTTGGCAGCTTCTGTTGCCAAGAGTCACCCCATGATGAAGCTACTGATTCTGAGCCCTGGGTACACATTGGAATCACCAGGGGAGCTTTAGCAATTCCAGCACTTGGGCTGCACCCCACGCAGATTATATCAGAACCTGGGAATCAGGCAAAAGCACTAACAGGTACAGAATTTTAATAATTCCCCAGGTGATAGCAGTACACAGCCAAGGTTGAGCAATACTAGCTTGCCACTGAAACCTAGGATCTCTTCCTACCATGCTGCCTCTAAATCAAAAATTGATTTCATCCCACTTGGAAATTTTCTTATAACACCAATAGGACAATTGATCAAACATGACAAACAGAATAAATAAATGTCTTCTTGATAAAAAAGAATGATCTTCTTCTGCCTTCCAAGTCATCAAAGAAACATTTTCAAAGCCCCAAATCCCAGCTACAGTGCTTTGGTGGCTTTCCTTGTTGACAGCAACTTTATATTTATGTCACTATTCTTCCTGGTTTTCAGTGACCACATGCAGTGCTGGCAAGCTGGGAAAGTATATCTGAACACACCCGATATATAATGATTTCTTTTTACAGATAAAAATACAGTGTATAACTAAAAAATAAATATTAAAAAATCTCTCTCTCTCTCTCTCTCTCTCTCTCTCTCTCTCTCTCCCTCTCTCTCTCTCCCTGTCCGCCGCCGATAACTAAAAAATAAATATTAAAAAAAATCTCTCTCTCTCTGTCTCTGTCTCTGTCTCTCTGTCTCTCTCTTCCCCCCTCTCTCTCTCTCCCTGTCCGCCAATAACTAAAAAATAAATATTAAAAAAAATCTGTCTCTCTCTCTGTCTCTCTGTCTCTCTGTCTCTGTCTCTCTCTCTGTCTCTCTCTCTCTCTCTCTCTCTCTCTCTCTCCCCTTCTCTCTCTCCCTGTCCGCCGATAACTAAAAAATAAATATTAAAAAAAAAGAATACAGTGTAAATCAATTCCTAGAGGTATCTCAAGATTTTATAACACATTTTGAAGCTTCTAAATTATTAGTAAAGCTATAGTTGAACTCTCGGCCTTATTTAGCAAGTGACTATTTTTATTTCATTTTGAGCAAAATTCTTATTTTCCTAAGCTTGAAGATAACAGAGTATAATGAAGCATCTGCCGTGTATGATGCACAAATGTTTAGATTCCCAAAGGACATATTGAAAAAAAATCAATTTTTCCTGTTATTCATGATAAACTTTACAAGGTCTTCAAATTATAAGCATGTCTTATGCATACATATTTTTGACATCTGGGGAACAGATTTTTATCTCTATGACATCTATCTTCCATTTATTGTTAATAACACCGCCTTATTTTAATGTGAAATCATAAAAACTAGCAAATAAAATTTGTTATTGTTTGAGATACTCAATTTAACAACTACTTTTATTAGTTCACTCAATTATTATGGATAATATATGATTTTATATTTGAAGTTTTTTCTATTTGTAGTCAGTCTTATAGCAGAGATTTGGATATGCAGAAAATAACCTCCTTCAAATTTTTCAAAAAAGATGGCTTGGAGAGACCTTTCCTCCTCTTAGCTTTGTGTACTGGCTCTTTAAGCAAGCATCTTAACCTGTGCTTAATGGTTAGCAAGGAGTTTTCACAAGAATTAAAGCCTATTGCATCTCTTTTATGGATATTCCCCATCATATTCAAAAGGAAGAATTCCGGAGCTAAGTATTTGAGGGTATGAGAGATATTTGTCAACTGCCTGCAAATAATATTACTTTCAGTGTGTAATATGTCACAGCAGCTATTGGATAAGGGAAGGTGGGTAAAATGACATTAACAAAAAGCTTCTGATTGGATTCTTCATGCCATGGTAGTTTTTACTTAGTTTTATGAAATAATGAATCTTGTGTTCACAATGTCCATTGTATTTTGATTCATTTTATTAGATTGGAAATATCCAGGCCACTTCAAAGCATTTGCACACATGTTAATGATGTCTATAGAATCAAAATATGCTTGGAAATGGTGCATTGCTATTTTAGTTGATAATGATTTGGACAATAAGGACTCGTCATTTACATAATTTTTTGTTTTTTATCGTAACATTTAATTACCATCTACATATAGTTTGTTTCAAAATAATTTGAAGTGACTTAAAAGGAATGATAGAAGTATATAAAAAGTAATATTTGCAAAGTCAAGAGTTCTTTAGAGCACAGGTAATGTGTTATAATGGAAATAGTACATGCTTATCCGTTTGCTACCTGTGAAACTATAGATGGTTATTTAGCCTCTCTGAGTTTTATTGCCTCCTTTGTAAAATATTTCCATTGAAGCATTGCTGCAGTTAATGTTTAAGGCTGAGTAGGTAATTAAAAGTGAGTTTTCTCATCATCCTTTAAGAGATAGTCAAATATCTTTAAAATGTGCATATTTTACCAAACAAAATCTCAAATTTATATATTTGACTAAGCTACTAATGTGATCTTATTATTAACTATCATTAATTGAACACTTACTATGTGTGAAGTTATAGATTACCTTTGTCCAAAGCTTTTTTGTATCCATTATTTAATTTCATCCTTAACAACAAGTCATTTTGGTTCTTCTGTAAGAATAGCTATCTTCTGATTAATGTAAATATACGCTTACTAGAGTATCCTGTGAAGAACCACTTTTGAACTTATTATGTGATGAGCTAGGATTACTTCCCATAACATCATTTATAAACCAGAAGTTGCTGGTGTGTTCAAAATTATATTGCACATGTCTCATTCATGTTTTGTTTTATGTGAATAGCAAGATATGTCTTTCTTATTATTTGTGCTATACAAATCAATGTGTGAATCAAAATTATCTAAGTAATTCAAATAATAATTGCTTCACATAGAGAAATTATTTTAATTTGTCAAATATTGTTGAAATTTTGCTATAATTATAAATAATTATTCATTTCTCCACATATACTGCAATTATATAGATATTGGTATTCTTTGATAATTTCCAGGTATTCTATTGAAGATTTTTATTTCAATATTCTTTCATTTTTTTCTAGCAGAAATGAACTTATCTACATTCTATATTCTGTGGAAGTTTTTTTCTTTAATATTATGTGTTTTTCACTTAAAACATCGTATCTCTTGGTTTTTGAAATTATTACAAAATAGCCATTTAAGATTCTTATTTTTTAATACACTAACACCTTTCAGTTATTTGAATAAGCAACATAGTTAGATCTTGTCTCAAAATAAAAAATTAAAAGGGCTGAGAACGTGGCTCAGTGGTTAAGCACCCCTGGGTTCAATCCCCAGTAGGATTGCAGGAAAGGAAGAGGAAGGGAAGGAAGGGAGAAAGAAAAGAAAAGCCATTAAAGACCAAATCATCAAAATCTCATGATTTCTAAGAATGTTGGAGTCCAAAGTTTTTATGGCTAACGAAAAACACCAATCTGTTTGTTTTAGAAATTAGGGGGTTATGGGAGGGAAATTCAGGGGAGATGCTAGATGGCAGGAAGAAAAGACGTGAGCTGCTAGAAAAGAAGTTGATGTTTAGTTTACCTTTTTGAGAAATGTGACCACAATTGGAGAAAGTACAAACCAGTTAAAAAGGAGGATGATTGGTTTAAGGAGAGACTTCAACAACACATTTGTAGGCTAAGAGATTATGCATATAAGTTAATTAAACGAGGGACATTACAAATTGACCAAGTCAAAAGTAGTTACTACTTTTGGTGATAGAAGTCAGGAGAGTTGTTACCTTTGAGCACACAAAACAGATTGGGTTGCTGGTGATATTCTCTATTTTCATGTGAGTTATAATTACATGGAGGTATTCATTTAAAAAATATATCAAGATTTATTATAATATCTATTGTCAAAATGCATATTTATTTGTAAAAAAACTATATTAAGGTTTACTGTATTTCATGATATATCAATTAATATTTTATCCTCCAAACAAGAGTAGTTAGTGTGTATCAAATTCTTCACATGCATGATGTCACTCAATCCTCACAGCAATTCTATGGGGCAGGTCTCTTAATGTCCTTGACTCACAGATGTAGAAAGAGAAGCATAGAGATTTTCAGTAACAACATGTAAATGAAGCAGTCAGTGTGTTACTCCAGTGTGACAGCAGGGCTCAGATCTCCTGGTCACTATTATACAGTCTCCTGTTAGAGAAAAGGCCTGCGTTGGAAAGGAAGGATCAGGGATTGGGAGAAATTCCAAGATGGGAAGCATAGGGAATATAAGGATATTAAAACTATGGATAGTCTCTCCCTCTTCAATGATATAGGAGGCAAGGCCATTTAAGAGGATATGGAGGGATGTTGAGATTTGGGAAAGGTGAAAAAAGAGAAAGATTATGAGGACAGAATTATGAAATGAGAAAAACACATTGTGAAAAGGCAGCATATGGAACTGTTCAAGCTGTGGGGTCAGATGCCCTGTTGTAACCCCTGCAACCCATTCATGAACCATGTGATACTGATCAAGCTACTTGATTTCTTCAAACCCTCATGCAAATGGGCGTGCTTATCATCTGACCACATTTCATTCTGTTTTATATTGTTAGGAATATCCTCTATCCTGTGTTCCAGGGTTTAATCCTCTCTCTGACTTAGAGTCTCGGAGGACCCCATTGAATATTTTTTATCAATTTAAGGATGATTGACATTAATATAGTATTGATATTTTTAGACATATACATATTAGTATTTTTCCATTATTTCATGTCTTTTGTGTTTTTCTATTAAATTTTATAATTTGTTACATGAAACTCCTGCCCATTTTTGTTAACTGTAATTGAAAGTACTTTATACTGCTTGGTTTTATTATGCATAGGATCTTTGCTTTTATCAAATAGTTTGCCCCTAGCAATTTTGCTTTATATTTTTAGTTTCTTTTCTTAGCTTCTGATCCCTAATATTTTCAAAAATTAAACCCTTCATAAGATAATTCCCCAGTCCCATCTTAATTAGTACTTCCATTACTACCCCAACACCCTTCAATCACCTAGCCTATAACTTTTTTTCCATCCTAAGTCAGTTAAAATCAGTTAAACCTTCCCTCGGCATCTTCTGAATTTGGCCACACAGTTAATTCACTATCAATCACCTATTCTCTTTTTCCTTATGACTTGGTCACTTTAGTGTAGGTGGGAGGGAGCAAAGAGATTAATGTGGCATGCTTAGTTATAAATTTCATATTGCATTTTCTAGATCATTGCTGATATTTAAGAAAAATCAAGTTTTTAAATTGATTTTGTAGTTTAGGAGATAAAAGGTTTGCATTTTGATCTTGAATCTAGCCACCTTGTTAGTTTTTTTTCTTTTAATTTCTAATAGTTTAAAAATGTATTCTTTTGGATTTTCTAATAAGAAGGTATATTATGACAATATTGTCTTTTCCTTTCCTATTGATCTTTCTTGTTTTCTTGTCTATTTTAGAATGTTAGACATAATGGTGAAGATCCTCCTCTTTTTCATGATTGGGATGGGAATTCTAATATTTCACCATTAAATATTACTTTCATTGTTTTGGAGAGAAAGTCTTTATTAAGTAGGAATATTCACCTCTACTCGTAATTTGCAAAGAACATTTCTTAATGAAAAGTTAAGTTTTGAATCTTATAAAATGTTTTCACATTTGTTGATGTGATCACATGTTTTTCTCTTCCTTAATCATTAACGTAATAAATTATATGGAGGTCATTTTAAATGTTGAATCATAGTACATTAACGGAAACACTCTGATTTGATACTAATTTATTATCCTTTTACTGCGTTTCTGGGTTCCATTTTTTTAATTTGGCTCTTTCACATTTAGTTGATAAATGAATTGGCTTATAATTTTTTTGCTCATTTTGGCATCAATGTCATGGTAACATCCTTAAAAATGACTTGGATAGGTCTGTTCTTTTTCTTTGTCTGGAAATGTTTTATAAAATGGGAATTTTATATGTTGATTTAGTTTGTCTACATTTTTTTTTCTTCTGACTTTTTGTCCTTTTTAAAGAATTGCTTCTTTCTTTTTCATTTAGTTTTAACTAAGGTTATTAGTTTTATCACAGGGGCAACTTTAATAATCTTTAGTTTTTTTTAGAAGAATGTCTATTTTATGTAACTTTTCAAGTTTGCATATAGATAGAATACATGCTATCCTTTTATCACAATGTTTACCTTTTTTCCCACCTTTAAAAATTAAAAAAAAAATGCTGTAACTTGGTACCCATTAATCAACATATTTTCATTCCTCCCTATCTCTCCCCACTCTCCCAGCCTCTAGTAACCAGCCTTCTACTCTGTTTCTGTTAGATGAACTTTTTATTCATGTATTTATTTATTTTTGGCACTGTAAGTTAAAACCAGAAGGGTTTTACCACTGAATCATATCACAGTCCTTTTCATTTTTATTTTGCGACAGTGTCTCACTAAGTTGCTTAAGGGCTCACTTAGTTTCTGAGGCTGACCTGGAATTTGTGATCCTCCTGCCTCAACTTCCCAAGCCACTGGGATTACAGGCATGCTCCACCACACCTGGCTAGAAGAGATGAACTTCTTAGAATCCCGATATGAATGACATCATGAAGTATTGGTCTTTCTGTGCCTACTTTAACATAACATAATATCTCCGACTTCCATCCATGTTATTATAAATGCTATGATTTCATCTCTTTATGAGTGAATATTATTATACTATGTAGATGTACCACATTTTCTTTATATATTAATTGGTTGGACATTTAGGTTGATTCCATTTCTTGGCAATTATGAATAGTGCTGCAGTGAACCAGGAGTGCAGCTGTCTCTTTGACAAACTTATTTCATTTCCTTTGGATCTATAGCCAAAAGTGGGATTGCTGGATCCTATGACATGTCTATTTTTAAGCTTTTGAGGAATTGTATTACTGTTTTAATAACTATTGAGCCATTACAGTGAAATAGCATAAATATGTTCTGGTGTTCTACTGCATAGTGGGGGTGACTATAGATATTGATAATGTCCTGTATGTTTCTAAAATGCTAAAAAGAAATTTTAAATGGTTCCACTGCAAAGGAATAATAAATGTTTGAGTAAAAAGCTATGTTTATTTTAATTTGAGCATTAAACAAAGTATGTGTGTGTATGTGTATATATATAAACATATATGTACATATATATAAACATCACATGGTGGCCCATAAGTATGTACAATTTTGATGTGTCAATTAAGAAAAGTAAAACAGAAAGATCACAGTTGCCAAGGCTTAACTACTTTATTGACGTTTTAGATTCAGTATGGGTTTTATAGATAAATTTTATGGTACTTTTACTTCTCCATTTTTTAAGTTTCCGATTTTGTCTTTTATAAATCCCTTCTTCTGATTTTTAAGCTAACCAAATGTCTTCATGTTCTCTTGTTTTCCATATATTCAAAGGTATAAAAATTCTGAATATCATTATAGTAAACTCTTACAAGTTCTGATATATAAATTTCCCTGTTATTCAAAATTATAATTCATATTTTTTCATTTAAAAATCGTTAATATTTTAAAAGCTTTTTCTACCCCAAGAGTTGAGAATTATAACTTTTATTTTTAATTTCATTGTATTATGAAAATATTCTATATGTTATAAACTTTCTTGGACTTATTTAATCACTTTCTGTTATAGGACTAGTTAGCTTCTGAAAATGCTCCGTTTGTATTTTGAAGAAATGTGCATACACTTATGTATGTAACAAAAAAATATATTAATCTCTTTTTCTGGTTGTGTTATCCTAATTGTTCATTTGTTATATTTGCCTCTGCTTTTCTGTGGCTAAGAGCTGTATCTTAAGTCCCTGATTATAATTTTAGTTTGATAGTTTATTCTTCTAGTTTCCTCAGTTTTTGTTTCATTTTCTGTGAAAAATGGTTAGTGATTTCATAGAGATGTGTTTCTCCTGAATCTTCTTCATGGTCTGCTCCTTTTATCACCATGAAAAGGCCCTCTTCATCTTTTTAGATGGGTTTTCCAGTATTAACATTGTAGCATTGGAATTTTTCATATTAACATTTGCTTAATTAATTTCTTTTCATTCCTTCATTCTGTCTTCCTGTGTCATTGGGATCGAGGGATGTCTCATAAGTACATTTCTGAAACCGGATTTTAAAATCCAATATGAAAGTCTTTTCAACCTTTTGCAGTGAATTTAAGCATCCCTTAATTTGTAATTTATGATGTACTTGGAATTAATTGCTCTTCTATTTTTTTGTATTTATTATTCTTCCTAGTTTGTTGTTCCTTTACCCACCTTTAACTGGAAGAATAGAAGACTGCTTTTAGTTCTATTTTTCCTCTGCTATTTTACAAATATTTAATTTGTTTTTACTTGTTGTGTTTTCCTTAACATTGTTAGCATGTATGTTCAGACATATTTATTCTATCATCTGGAGTTAATCAATATCTCTAATATGCCTGAGTAAAAGGAAAATTAACATAATTTTGTCTTCCTCTGCATCTTGTAACTCTCACCTCTCACATCTTTGAACTCTCACTGATATTATTGTGAATTTAATATCCAGGTGGCTACATTTATAAAATTATATATGCATATATATTTAAATGAAGGTTTACTTAGTTGCACATATTTTATTTCTTTCTTTGCTATCTATTACATCTATCACTTCTTTTATCTCATTTCCTCCTCCTGGAGTTCTTCTGAGTGGTTTATATTGTTCAGCAATTCTTGCAGAGAAAATCCTAAAAGAACTAAACTTCACAGTTCCTTTTGGTTCTAAAAATATCGTTATTTCTGCCTCTCACTTGAATAATAGTTTGGCTGGGTGTAGAATTCTAACTTCAAAGTTATTTTCCTTAGAATGTCGAGGCTATTATCCCTTTGCCTCATTGTATCCTGGGTGGCTTACAAGGAATCTGATGTCAATCTGATTCTTATTTCTTTGTAAGTAATCTTTCTTTTCATTCTGACAGCTTTAAAGATATTTCTCTGTATTCTTGATGCTCACAAATTTCACCACAATATATTTAGGTACACTTGTGTATATGTGTGTTTCATCATCTATTCCAGAGCCAAGAGAAGTTTTAAAGTTCTGAGAAATTTTTCCATAATATTTCTTTAGATTCTGCCCTTCCCTCTATTTCTCTATTTCTTTCTTCTGGAAATATTTAAAATATATTTTAGGACTTTGGTGTCATTCATATAATATAACTCTTTCCAACTTTCTGCATCTTCATCTCTATTCCCAACACCTCGTTTTGGACTTCAGTGTCCATCTTCAGTCTGTTCTCATCTGCTTTTGGTTTTTATCAGATTTCCCACAGTCTTTGGTTCAGCACCACTTTTACTTCCTTTCTTGTCAGTTATTTTTTAAAGAATCTCTTCTATTATCTCTAAGGATCTGGGATAAAGGATGTAGACAAGCATGCTATATATGAACAATGCTCAGTTTAACAACCTAAATAAGCTTTCTTCAAGTTTATAATATTTGTCAGTAACACTTATCAGCAGTAATACTGACAAGACCAGACTAGGGTTTAGCAAGACAGGAAAAGCAAAGAATTAATGACAGACTTGAGGTTCCATTGAGTTTCACGTTCAGAACTATGAGCTGTCAAGACCCTTCTAAAGTCAGATCCAGGAGTACACACACAGGAGCTGCAGAAGGAAAAACTGTAAGAGCCAATTTCATCATGATGGGTTCATTTATGGTAATAATGAACAGGTTTTAGAAAAGGAGGATGGAAGTTTTTAAGTGCAAAAGTTGGAAGTTTTTAAGTGCAAAAGCCCCAGTACTGAGGAACTTAAGGGATGTTTAATCTTTGGGGGTTGCTGATGTGGAATTTAGGTTATGTGGGGGAAAAGGACAAAGAATTCTGAGCCCAGAACACTGGAATGACAACTTCTGTGGAAGCAGATGTGACATTTGTGGAAAATTGCAGAAGTCATCGGAAAATTGCTAATTATAATAATTATTTGAAACATATTATTGACATTATTACAACTTAGCAAATATAGCTATCAGAAGAAAATCAATGTGTGTTTCCATCTGTCAAGTATTTGCTTTTATACTTTTTATTCAAGTGATTATGAAGCAAAATGTAATCCCTTTTTCTGTTTCTCAGGAACATAGATTTTGCTGTCCTCTTCTGAGGTTAGTTTTGTGATTTTAGACCCCTCTAGTCCACACGTACAGTCCTTTAAATTAAGACAGCTGATCTCCAATTTAGAGCACATTCAAGACATCTGAAGAGTCATCTGGCCATACTACAGTGCCACTGATTGCAGGCAGAAACAGGCCATACTTTAGTTACCATTCATTCTCCTCGTAGGCTGTGGCTTATATTATTTCCAGAGAGACATGAATTTTTGAAATAAATGCCACTAGCCCCAAATTAAATCTACTCCAATTTCTATTAGTATTAAAGTGATGGACTTCCAAGTAATAAACACAATAGAAACAAAGAAGATTAAAAATCTCTGTATTCAGTTATTGAGTACTTAATTGTTTTTGATAAAATTTTAGTGCATTCAACACTTAGGGTCTACCATTCAACATTTTTACATTGTTTGATATAATCCTTTATTGATGGTGTTTAAATGGACAAGGAATGCATTGCTAGCACTTAAAATTGAGATAATACAAATTGGGGGAAGAAAATGAAATGTAAATTATAAAGCATAACTAGCCCTAGATATTGACTGGAAAAACTATTTTGAGTTTCAAATTGGGATCAGAGACTATAGATCAGAGTCAGAATAGTCAGCCTGTAGATTTTTAAACCTTTGGGACTTGGGGGGAAAGTCCCAATGTCTCAAGTATAGAAGAAGTCATAATTGGTTAAACCTTCTACATTATACTTGAGACAGGAGCAAAGGAGTGGGGAAGAGCATATGGAAATCCATGGCTTTATCTTACTGATACTTGACATCTTTACGAGCATAAACATAAGGACTAAGCAGATATAAGTACTGCCTGAAATAAGGTATCACATGCTGAATATGGTACCACCTTTTTAAGTGCTATTTATCATAATAATCCTAATAGTATCATTGGTTGAGTATTTGCTGTATGCCTAGCACAGTGTAGATTATCTCTTATCACTGGAACAGCCTGGTGAGATAAGCATGAAAAAGTTCTTCATATGGGATTAAAAGAATTGGGAAGCTAAATTAATACCTGGTAAATTGCAAAAGAATAAGTAACTAAGATGAATAATGTTGGCCCCAAAATAAAAATTCTTATAAGGTTTTCCTTTAGCATTAGATTGAATTGGAGGTAGGAGGATGAGGATCCTATTTGTATTTACTTGCTTGCGGTTTTTTTATAATTTTTTTATTTTTAATTTTAATTTTTTTTTAGTTTAGTTTCTTTGGTTGATTTCAGTTTCTGGAAACAGCAAGACTGAGACTGACAAAGGAAGAAGTTAGCTCTGTTGCTTGTTCTTGTCTGTGACAACTGGCGTTTCAACAAGATTTTACACAAGGAAATTGTACCAATAGTGAAATATTTAGCAGGATTTACCAAAACGAAGCTGCTTGTCTTTTGCAAATAAGTCACAACTAATGGTTCGCATATTTAGAATGATTAAGTTGTATGAAGAAAAATATCTATGAAATCATGCCTGTGTATTACGAGTGACCCAATTAGCTTTTCAAAATGACTGGATTAAGACACATGTTGCAATGTAATAATACTGAAGCAGAGTATTAAGTAATTTAAAATACATATGTTATTTTTGTTCTAGGCTATTAGCCAAACCTCATTTTGTACTTTGCTGTTGTATCATGAATATCACGCATATATAAAAGCAAAGAAAATTTTCCTTTTGAAAGACTGTTACTCTTGCAAATGTAATCTTAACATCAACCCAGACAAAACAGCAAAGAAGAATTCTTGGATAAAAAGGAAAGATAAAGACTGTAGCCAAAATAATTATACAAGATGTCTGTAACTTAAATTAAACCAAAGAAGAGGACCATTCCTGTAATTATATTTCCAGAAAAATTTTGAAGTAAAGCAGTAATTTTAATCTCCCTTGAGTTCAAATTTACTTTCCTAGTTCTCATAAAAGAAATCTAACACACAAACGAATTAGGACACATATTTTGTTCTGTCAAAGGGACCCATAGGCAGCATAGACTGCCCAACTTCTAATTTCTGTAAATAATTACATGGCACTAAGAAAAAGTGAAGGCTGAGCCAGAGATTTAGAACCCTCTGCAGGACACCTGAGTCCCCACCACAGTCCAGTGTGAGTCTGTTCTTTGTTTCCACAGAGCATCTGTACAACTACCACAGCATTTTTGCACTTTTTCTTCCTGGCTTCCTTCTGTTGGGTTCTGACTGAGGCGTGGCAGTCATATATGGCTGTAACTGGAAAAATTAGGACACGGCTTATAAGGAAACGATTTTTGTGCCTTGGATGGGGTAAGCATATTACATACCCTTTCGAGCTCTTGTTAAATGACTTCAAGCTTCTGTACCCTGAAGCAGTACAGTGATTATCCACAGGCTGCTTTGTGTCTGATTTGATATATGAAGTAGAAATATATGAGGGCGGTCACATTTGAACATTCATTGGTCATCTGGAACTTTAAGAAGGCAACAGTGTCTGCACAGTGTGAAATGAGACCAGAGATGGAAAGATCTCTGCTAATACTTTCTGAAAATGTAAAATGTCTTAAATTTTCAGGATGTGATTTTTCACTAGCATATTCTCCCCTCCCCAAACTAGGAGTTCTATCCCAAGAAGTCTCAAAACAATTAAAGAATACACCTATTCATGTCATAGACAGAAAGCCAATAAAACAATCAGTGAAATCTCATGTGTAACCAGTGGGGTCCTCAAAAGTATAAATAGAATTGCAAACAGATAGATTTCATTATTTCTTTGCCTGTTTTTATTGGGAAAATTTTCTTTTAAGTCGCTTTATGACAGACATCTTGAAGGTTTACACATTTCATAGGGCCATTTGTAATGAGAGCCTAATTTTAAAAGCTGGTTTTAGAAAAAGCCCAGGAATTTTCTTGTTTGTCTTTGATTAAAAAAAAAAAAAAAAAACCTTTACACTAAAATAACTGAGGAATCTTAGACCAGTAAATAAATAGTGTATAAGAAGTTGAGAACAGGTTAGTGAGATCCTGGGAAATTACCTATTAGTGTGCTTATTAAAATATGAGAATAATTCATGCTGAAAAAAAGGATTAAAAACAATTAAAGATTATCCCTGGTTTCAGTATGAGTCTATACATGTTTAACAAGTGTATCAATACTTGGGACAGGAAGGCAGCTAAGAAAAGCTGAAGGATGTTTTCTACTTAAAATTTCATAAAATTTGTCTAGACTCCATGACAAAGATCATCCAAAGTGAACTTACTATTGATTAAGGGAACATTTTTGTCATTAGTTAGACAAATTGTCATTATTAGAAATACAGAATGCAAGTAAAACACCAAAATTCTTAATAAAGAGTGGAGATTTATTTAACATGGTTCCTCAAGATCTTGAGGAGAGGGTTGGCAGCAGTTCTCCACATATACAGCTAATATATATGGGTAGCAAAAGTTTACATGATGGGCAGAATAGTGGCATGTGTGTTTTAGTCTGGACAATGTGACATAATGAATTTTGAAAAGATATATATATACAAATTCAAATCATATAAAACAAAGACTATTCATCATTTAGTTATTACTCAAGGGAGATTGTTTTCTAATTAACTTGGTCCAGTCAATCAAAAAGTCAACAAATCACATGCAGAATAAAGGATGTGGAGGGTGGAGATGAGGAAGATACTACATACACAATTTATATTATATATGGAGTCATCAGTATTTGGTCAAAAATGTGATAGGTCCCTCTGAGATGCTCTCCATAGTTCTTGTCATTATACCTCACAAATGAATGTGATGGCACTAGAGAAGGCTCCCAGAAGAAAGAGAATAGTAAGAAATATGGGAAATGATAGGAAGAAAGAAAACATAAAGAGGTACACAAAAGGATGATTTGGTGATAGGTTTTTAAATCTGAAAGGCAAACATGATGTTCCTGAAAAGAAGGCACAACTGAAACTTAAAAACAAACAAACAAACAAAAGCTTTAAATAACATAGATTAGATTGGCCTTTATTCATCAAAATAAAGGGAAATTCCTTCATTAAACTTGAATGAGATCATAGGTGATTCACATAAACAACATAAACTAAAATAAATTGTAAAGTCAGAAATGGTGCAGATATGCAGGTAATTAAACTTCTTGTTCCCACATTTTTGTTATTATAAGTAAATTATAAAGAAAATGTTAATTGATAAGGTTTACTTTTTCTATCTTAAGTACAATTTGACATGGATCAATAATATGTGGCCAGATGAATGTTCCACTTCTGTAAAATTCCATCACACCAGATCATCTAGTTTTTGCCTGTCAGATTTTATAACTATAAATTTCCTTTATAACTGTGTAAACCCCTAGGGAAAAAATAACTTAAAAGATACCCTAAATCTCTGTTATTACTTCCCTTTAAACTTGTGTCAAATGTGGTGGTAACCTAGCAACATCAAGGAAGTGCACGAAGTTGAAATACCAGCTGTCGCTCTCATATTTGGCACTTGAAAGAAAGTTTGTAATGGAAACATACTTTGTGAGGTGATTCATCCAAAGGTAGTTGCTCTGATTTGAATATCTAGAGTTTGACCTGGCTTTTCTAGGGCCAGTATGCATAGTGGCTATTGCTGAATATGAAGTGTGACATTGCTCTTCTTGCAGGTTTGCCAGCATTGGTAGTGGCCACATCAGTGGGCTTCACCAGGACGAAAGGATATGGCACAGATCACTAGTAAGTCCATCCACAGTGATAAATCATGTTAAAACTAAGCAAGTCATCAAATAGGCGCCAGTCGTCTTGAGTGACACTGCTGTGGCTTGTGTTTTGTCATTGAGTTATTAATGAGGAACAATGTGAGCAACAAAAGTTAAGGAAAAAGTACCATGGTACTGTTCAGAATCCTCCTTTAATTTTCTTATTTCTTATAAGACTGGTGTAATTGGCTTTGAAATATTTCAGTATTTACTGTTTATGTTGAAATGAAAATACTTTTTTTTTTCAGAAATGGATAAAAGTCTTGACATATTTACCTTTTAGAATGTGATTCTGCACTGAACTTCTAATATAATTTTGATAATGTATATTGTTATTAACCAAGTTTTTTGTGTGTTAGTTCAAGTTTTACTGTTGTTTAGGGTCATATATGCTTGATATTATAAATCAGGGAAAGTAAGAGACTCCATGTGAGAAAATACCTGGGCTAAAAGAAGTTAGAAGGGAGAAAAGCAGGTAATAGCCCATCTTATACTTTGAGAGCTAAAAAATTCTTTGAAAGAATTTAAAGTTTATATTTGATATTTCAGATTTAAAACAATGCATTTTCATACATTACTGCATCTACTCTCATTTTGAGGAGACAATTGAGAGATGTGGAAATAGGGTGCATCTTATAAGGCTTACGTTTTAAAATGTAATGTTCTATTTAACTGCCTTCAGGTTTGAGGTAGGATTCACTGCTAGTTAGGCCAGCTGGTGGGTTTATCTGTATTGGGAGGATACCAAGGGACTTCAGTCCACCTGCCAATCCAAAAGAAACTTTCTAAGAGTTTAAATAGCTTATGTAATCAGAGCACTTATTTTTCTTATGCAGTCTATATTGTTGAAAAAATTCTGATAGCATCTATAATACAGCATTGTTTACTATAGCACTATTACTTTTAAATCATTACTTTTTACAATAACATGACTATTTTGGTACTGATGAATTTCTATATTATGAATATGAAAATAAGTGTGATTATAAATGTTATGGTTCCTACTTTCAAGGAGTTATCAATTAAAGCCAAATATAAAATAATAAGTCATGTATTGATTTTAGGACTACAAATTTTCTTCATAGTGATGTAAACCCTAGGAGAAAAAAATAACTTGAAAGGTATAACAGCACTTTAAAAGACAAACTAAATCTCAGTTTGGAGATTTGCTTACACAAAAATATAGTAGAAATTTGGTGGTAGCCTCAAGAGACACCAAATTAAAGTGTTTTTTCAATCTTTTTCTCCGAGTATTTTTTAATATAAAAAAATGGGTATTAGTTGTCTACCTCAAAGTAAGAAGATAAAATTTTATCTTTCTGCTGTTAATGGCAAGGAGCAATAACTAAATTCAAACTTTTAATAAATACACACAAATGGTGAACATATATATTGGTATATAAACTTGTACATATATATATGTAACTACTAGATTTAAATTTAAGGTATAAATTATAAATTAAGGTATAAATTATATACAGGTATAAATTGAATAAGGTATAAATTAAGATTTAATTTATATAGAGTAACATTTATCCTATTAAGTGTACAGTTATATGTGTTTTAACAAATGCATTTCATGTTACTATCACCACAATCAATATAGTTTTTTATTAGAACAGATGTAGAACAGTTGCTGTATAATGCTACTTTTTGTTATTGTTGCTCTGCTGTGTTAGAAATTGAACCAGGGCCTCATGCATGCAAGGAAGCTTTACCACTGAGCCATATCCCCTGTCCTAATTTCATTTTTGAAGGCAGCTCACCAATTTTGTGGATAGAGAAAAAGTAGTGTAAAGGTCAAATGTCAAAAACCAGGTGCGTGAAATTGTGGGCATGGCTCTACATCAGCAGTGTAAAAATAGTCCCTCACACTTTCCTCGTGTCTATTTTCCTGGAAAGTGAATGTGCAGATATGTCACCTGCAGAGCCTCCAGGGTTGAGCCCCATGGCCTCTTCATTGCCTTCTGCTGCAAGAGACTGAACATTCAGTCTCTGAGTTCACCCATGTGGGTCCTATCTCTCTCAATGCAAATTGACATCTCTTCATGAATTTAGTCCTTGAAACAAACATAGTTGTACTTATTTTTGTTCAAAAAAGTTATCAATAGTGAGTTTTCTTAGTAGTCTTGGAAACAGTAAAATTAAAAGAATATAGCATACAAATATAGATTATCTATTTCCTGTAATAATGTCTTTTAAACCAGTTTCTCCTGATATCTCAATGGACTCAAGGAAAAAACAGGTAAATAGCACATCTAAGACTCTACAAACATACTGTTCTTGCTTTAAATTACATTTAAAAATTTTTCCATAAGGGAAATAAAATAGCATTTTGTAATTTTTAAGTAATAATCACCTTTATAATGAAAGTAAATGCAGAAATCTCAAAAGAGTAATTTGTCTAAAATGTGTAAACTCTTTGAAATTAAGGCCTTATAACAGAAATTTCTCTTCAGTGAGAGGTCCATATATATCTCACTTGCAAAAGCTCCAATTGTAGCTTTTTCTTCATCTTCTATGTGTTTTTTTTCTTAATTACAAATCTTTGAAAGGTGTCAGCATTTCAGGGCCAAACGTATAAGTTACTTGTATCATGCTTTTGTGGTCTAATACTTATCACTAATTTCTGTTAGTTTTTCTCTAATGTTATTTCAGCTGCTGGCTTTCTCTTGAAGGAGGGCTGCTGTATGCTTTTGTTGGACCTGCAGCCGCTGTTGTCCTGGTAAACATTGAAAACTACTTATTTACTTTCTTAGCCAGAAGACTTAATTTGGTTCAATTAGAGTGGCAATTTTGATAAAGTATTTGCTGTGTACAAATTTTAATGTTCAATGAACTGTTACTGTGCTTTGAATATCAATTGCTTTCAGTTCTTTAATACTCTAAATATTCATATTTTAAATACTGAAGAATATTAAATTGGGGAGTATGATATTTCTCTTACAGTGATTTTAGACTTGTAAAGAATTTTGAGTTTTAATAAATTCTCACTCTTCAAAATATAGAGCCTCATCATTTATTATCATTTACCTTTTTACTATTCTGTACAGTACATATAGTTATTAATAGGGAGATTTCTTCAAGGCTGTTACTACCAAATATCAAATACATTTCTTAAACTCAATGATACTAATATTTTGAACTGGACATTTCTTTGATGTAGGGTCTGTCTTATATAATTTAGGATATTTAGCAGCATCCTTCTCCTCTACCTTGCACATACCTGTAGCATCCTCTAGTTATGGCAATCAAAACATCTCCAGATATTTCTGATGTTCCCTGGCTCTTAAACATAGGGAAAACTCATTTAACTAATTGATTCTTTTTGGAATCACAAAATACTTCCTTAAATCATTAATTAATTTATTTTTTATTTTTTGGTACCAGGGATTGAACCTGGTGTGCTC
Source organism: Ictidomys tridecemlineatus (assembly GCF_052094955.1). Taxonomy (NCBI): domain Eukaryota; kingdom Metazoa; phylum Chordata; class Mammalia; order Rodentia; family Sciuridae; genus Ictidomys; species Ictidomys tridecemlineatus. Next base: position 88,103,618 of record NC_135484.1, on the reverse strand, counting down.
AACCACTGAGCCATATACCCAACCTTTTCTATTATTTTTATTGAGATAAAGTCACTTAGGGTCTCACTAAGTTGCTGAGGCTGACTTTGAACTTTCAATCCTCTTGCCCCAGTCTCCTGAGTCACTAGGATTATAGGCATGTACCACTATGCCTAGCCTTAAATCTTTTAATTATGGTAATGTGAAATTCCCTACCAATTTCTCTCTCTCTCTCTGAGGTTATTAATTATAAATATTACTTGCCTAGACAATATCTGGATATAATAAGAGGAAAGAAATTGTCTTCATTAAATACAAAGATTCATATCACTGTACAATTAGAATTCTAGTTGGAAAATTACTGTTTGGCTTGAAAAATTAATTCAAAAAATTGGAAGCTCATGACATTTTTCTTAATAGCTCTGATATTTGAGTTTTTCTTCCTTTCAAGTTTGTTCTCCCTCCTCTAAGCTGTAAGAAGGAGAGGAAATAGTTCGTGTTTTCCAAGGTGGGGGGGAGGGGGAGCGGGAAGGGAGGGATAAAAACACTCTAGGCATGATGTTAGAGAAGACCATAGGGAAATCAAAACCATTAGACACATTTTTGTCTGCTGCATTGAATTTTTATTTAATCAATAGAAACATTTCCCTAAGCTACTAGGTTAATATACATATAACCCTAAAATGAAGAAATAAAGAGTATGTGTATAATTGAAACACCAAAGTAAGGCCTTTGGAGTAGTCATAAATTCCCTCCTGAGTAAGTTGTAAATTAATAGAATCCATGGAATGTACATTTTCTCTTAGTGCAAATAATGAGAAATACAAAGATGAATAAGTGTTCTCTTGATTAACTGCTAACTTGTCAGTGAAGAGTGACACCTCCTAAGTCCCTACTTAACAGATGTGCTTTGACTCTTCTTTACAACAACAATCTGACAGATTTCAGCTTTATATTCACCATTTGCAATGGCAGAGAGGCCAGAGTTACACTGATATTCTGTTGCTCAGGGATCATGGAGGGTGAGAGGCAAGGAAAACAAAAGGAAAAAAAAATGTATTTTTCCTTGATTATTTTGGTTTCCCCATTGGACAGGTTTCCTTTATCAAGAGGTGTTGATAGGTTAGAAAACCACGGGTGCCTATCATGATATATGATGCTACAAACAGATGTTTGTCTGTGTGGCTTTTTACAACCTAACTTGAGAAAGAAAAATTTCTTTTCATTTCAGCTGTCTTAATGCAAAAGGACTTTTAAGTGAGAGTAAGACAGTCTTGGAAAGGAATTGATGAGCAATGCTCACTAGACAGTATTTTAAGAATTGATGCTCTCTGTCCCCTAAAGGTTCTAGAGAGCTGAATAGGCTTTCTCTTGCCTGGAAAAATAGTGCAACAACACTTTTCCCATCCCACAAGAGGGAACAGCTACCCAGTGTGAGGAATGTGGTCATTCTGTATTCCCTGCTTAGCACTCTTGGTTTCCCACAGCTCACCCTAGCCTCACACCCTGAGATACAAAATCTTTTGGCTCTTAAGTGTAGGGTAAAACTCATTAAGCCAATTGATTTTATATAACGTTTTTTTTTTTCCAAAAATAATGCCAAATTGATACAGTATGGTACCATTTAAAAGTAAGACAATTGAAGGTTAATTTCCCCAGTGTTAACTGCAAATCATGGGAATTAAAGTACTTAGTGTACTTTAAAATTTACAGTAACACACCACTGTTAAATTGTTCTATATGCCTTTATGCACTTAATAAAAACGTTTGAGAAGAGCTTAATATCACTACTTTTGTGACTATAGAACGCTACAGTGGTTTTAAATTGATAAAACAGAGACCGAATTCCCTTCAAAAATTATTGAAAGGTCAACTTTGTTTCTGTTTGACAGGTCAACATGGTGATTGGCATTTTGGTATTTAATAAACTTGTTTCCAGAGATGGGATCCTAGATAAAAAGCTCAAACACAGAGCCGGGTAAGCTGCAATTGGTGGATTTTGAAGGTTCTTTGCCAGTGAATACCATAATCCAGTTCCAAATCCTTGTTGACTGCATTTGACTGTGCCTCAAATTCTGTTCTTGATGTCCCAGTGTGTCTGGTGGATTGTGCCTAACGTTTCTAATGTTCTCTTCTTAAGTAATATGACCAAAAATCTCAAAATGATTTAATAGATTATTAAGAAAGTCTAGGTTTATTTGACTGTGTTGCCAGCTTGTCAGTTAAGAAGATTAAATGTTCAGGAAGGCTGGACTTAAAAATAGTTGTCCTTAAGTAAGGATTTTCAAAGCCCTTCTACTTTTGGTCACAAAGTACAGGAGGTAGATGGAACACAGTGTCACTATGTGACATGACTGAGCTAGGACAAGCAAACCCAAATAGTACAATAATACTGCATTTTCTTTGATTAATTGTAGATATCAGAAAAAAAAGTCTTAAGAGCATTACCTAGTCAAATGTTATTCTTGTCTTATATTTTCATTCTTTATGACATGATTTTGACCCTAATTTGCTAGCAGGAGCTATTCATAATTTTCACTTGCACATTTTAACCACTTACAAAATTTAGAAAAGCATCTACCTTAATTTTGCTGTTATTAAAGTATCTCTCTATCAAATGACTTAACATTCATATGCAGATTGATAGCACCTTTTCAAGGTTACATCATCACCTCATCATAAACATTTATAGAAACTTGAATGAAATACTAATGCCTTTAATTCTCCCCTTGTGTTTATAGTTTATAGTTTTCACCTTCTGTTAAATGGCATCATCATTGAAAACTTGTCTATGTAATAGTTTGTTTTTTAAATAATTTAGGGTATTATTTAATAGTGACAGTATTTGATGGGCTCCTGATGAGAGCTTTAAATCCTTTGGTTTTTACAATCTATGCAATGATTTATAAGGTAAGATAGACCGAGTATCTAAACTAGTAAACAGCCAACTCTAATGGCTTTCAATATAAAATTTTAATGTTATTCATATGGAACATTGGAACTGCAGTGGAATAATAAAAACATCATTGGAGTTCCTTCTCGAGGGAGGGTCACTTCTCAGAGATAATTGTACTACAGATTAGTCCCATGGCATCCTTAAATAGAAAGGTTTCTATTTAGTATAGATACTTGGATATGATCCTTTCACAAGATTATTGTTGTTAATCTGTCACATATGGTTGAAATTTAAGTCCAATTTAATCATATAAGAATAAATTGATCATACCAACTACTGGGTATAGAAACTCAGCTCTGCTATGATGGTATAAACTTAAATAATTTAAACAAAATAGTTGGGGTTGGTTTAAGTGCTTAGAATAAGGCTTTGAATCAAAACCATATTCAATATTCAGTTCTGCAATTTGCTAGCTCTGTGTGTATCTGTCTTTGGGCATGTTACTTCATCTTTCTGCATGTAGCTCTGTCTCCTCATCTGTTCAATGGGAACAATAGCTTTTGCCTCATAAAGCATATGGAATATAATGTGTATAAACTATTCATTAGAGGATTTGACAAATAAGAAAAATTACTCAACAGTGACTATTCCTCATTTCACAATGAAATGAGGAAGTGAAAGTGGATGTGTGTTTTCAAAACTCCCTGACTATCAAGCAGAGGTCTATGATTTCATCATTCATATAGTGAGGTCAGAAAAAGATGAGATAAAATGAGTACAATGCTGAGGATTTATTCAATTATTAGTCAGTATTTATGTTCTCATTTAATTATCACAGTATTTATGTTCTCATTTAATGTAATGCCTAGTTTGTTTCACTTAGCTCTTTGTAAGAGATAATATAAGTTTAGAAGGAATGACAACCTTGTTGTATTATGCATTTAGAAAAAATCCATATCAATCTACAAATTAACTATGACCATTATATTCTTAAAGCCTCTAATTCTAAAAATTTTCTTGGACGTCACATATGTCTTATGGGCAAAACTGAGTGAGGATCTTCTGGTTCAAAGGACACTGCTAGAGACAAAGAAGCATTGGTAACGTACATGACCAGAGTAGAATGCTGATTACTGTCCAAAGTCAGAAAGAGCTATCAAATTAATGACTAAGTTTTTAAAAAAAATTCTTAAATATAAAATGCTATTTTGGCATAAGTAAATATGGATTAAAATTTGTTCTATATTCCAAAGTATGATTAAAGGTAAACTTAACAAGAAATGGGTGTAAAAGCAGTTAGGACAATAATAAAGACTTGAGTGAAAAACAAATAATTACAACTAACTTAAAGAAATGTTGACTAGAACCTAACTGACATAATAATTGACTTCCATAATTGTAAAAATTGTCTTTTTCAGGTTGTTTGAATATACAAAAATATTAAACATATCTTTTGAAACTGTCTTGTTATTTAAAATTGAAGATAGGACCCAGACATTCCTTCTTCCATGTTTTTCTAATATTTTTTCTCTTTTTTTATTTTTTATAGTCACTTCTTATTAAACAGCAAAATATATAGTTTGTACTCAATAAGTATTTATAAAAGAATGTGTGAGAAAATGTTTAATAAATAATACAATAGCTTGACAAGTTTTATAATACCCCAAACATATTAAATATTTCTAATGCCTAAAATATATTTACCAAGGTGGGGATTATTATGAATTTACAATATACTTCATATATAAAATGATAATTGGAAAGAACGAGAGTAAGAAAAAGCCCTGTGTGTCTTTTTTATAATATCTTAAACAGAAAGTGTACTTTTCTGTATTTTTCTACAGTAGAACTTTCTGTGTCATCTACCTAAATTTAGGAAGTTAATTAGCAGAATACTTAAGAAATTTCATGAGATTTTTCCAAGTGGAGATGGAGGGGAAATTTTCTTTTTAGGTAACCTGTTAGAGTATTAAAATAAACAAATCAAATAAAAAAATTTCCTAAATAAAATATTAAATAAAATTGGGAAGGGAATTAGAACCTGTACATTTCAAGACCCATAGTAATAATAGGAACTGGCAGAACTCATTGAAAGAGGAGTAGTAAAGCAACTGTATTCTTGCCCTGGTGCCCTGGTTACACTGGAATGTATGGGCGGTTCAACTCCTTTTTTTATATAACTAATTGAATGTTTTATTTTATAAATGCATAATTTCCATTATAACAAAGAAAAAAGATTCTATTTTTCATTGAAGCTACTTGATCTACCATATAGACTATGTGTTCTTCATATTACATCAGTTCTGTAAAGTAATGTAAACTAGGAAAAAATCATTACATTTCCCAAGGTAATTTACCATTCATCTATTCCATTCACATCTAATAAGATAATATCAAAGCTGTCCAAAAAATTAGCATCCAGTACAGTTTTTAACAGTTTGCTACAAGGAAAGTATATGTAGACCTTTCAGTCAGCCTCAAATAAAGACAAATAAGCATATTGAATACTAGTTTCAATTTGTAATCAGGAAAGCCAGTGCTTAGGTTAAATCACAGTTTTTCAGGGCTAAAATACTTGCTGTATTGGGTACTTGAAATTATTTTTTTTAAATCACTTTTGACTTTTTAGTCTTGGTTTAGAACCCAGAGCAAAATGTCTTTAAATTGAAAAATAGCCACATCCATGTTAGAAGCACAAACATCAAATAACTCATCCTCTGTAATAACAAAAAAAATAAGGGAGTAATCCACGCCTTTGAAATATCAATATCATCAAATTTAAGATGATTAAAGAAGCTCAATGTAGATCTAGAACAGTGGTGCTCATTTTTGCTCATTCACTGGTATAATATATGGACTTCCAAGAAAAACAGGTGCATGAGTTTCCTCAAATTAGTCTTTGGGGATGGGGCCGAAGACTAATTTGAGGGAACTGCTGTGTGCAACCACTGGGTTAACACCAGTCTAGGTGCTCCTTTGGGTGCAGTTTCAAGCTCACTGAACCATTTGTAAACTAAACTAGACAGATTATCTCTTATATATTATTTGAGAAGTTTAGGTTCATGTGACTGGTTTGGGTACATATGCCTTGGGTTGACTCAGTAAAGCAAGAGATGAGTGATTTAGATGTGTAATTTAGTATCATATTCCCTTACCCCAACTCTGAGGTCTTTTTTTTTTTTTTAATTTCCTCATGAGATCTGCTGATCAAGCTATGTTTTTCATATTTATTATCTAATCTAAGGGCTATCCACAAATGAGTATACTTATTTAAAAGAAATTTGACATTCCAAACTATAAGTATCTTAACATTTTCTCTCTTCTGCCCCTTGAGATGCTTATAATTTGGAATTTCTGGTTTCTTTTAAATAATTATATATATTTAAATAATTATATATATTTAAATAATTATATATATATAATATATGCAACTCTACTATAAATTATTTAAAAACCCACAGGGCAGGCATATTTTAGACATAGGCACCACATTGGAATAGACTTAAAGAGACTTAAAGAAGTACACTACACAAAAAAAATTCAAGGTGTTTTGGATTTCTATTCAAGGAATTTTTATTTGTTTTTCTTAATAAATTTATGTTCTAATAAACATTATTTTTCAGGGGATGCTTTTCTTAAGCAAAATGCATGTCAAATTTTCTATGTAGTATAATTTTGTTTCTGTGATGTAGTAAATGGAATCTGAATTTACATATGAAGTCTCCTAGACCAGAATAGACCACTTAAATGCTATGATATTGGAACCTATAATAAATGTTCAGAAAGAAAATTTTGAACTTCAGATATATTAAATGTATTTTATTAAAAAAAGAAAACTACCATTCTTTTTATTATCAACTAATGTTTCATCAAGTTTCATCAGCCCCTATATTCAGATCATCCTAAAATATGGATAGTACATTGATGCTACAGGAAATCTCAAAAAACAAAGTTGTTGAGATAAAAACTTTCTTCTACAATTGAAGACTCCTAACATACATATTATGTGCTATATATATATATATATTATTTCTATATGTAATGCATGCTCCTATGTGGGCTTCTGAGGTTAATGTCTCAGGGGGCTTTAATTGATAAGTGTGCCTTTTGCAAACAACAATGAAAGTCCTTGAAGCTAGGAGTCCTCACATGTTTGAGTACCAGAGGTCTGAATAAAGGGTTTTGCTATATGTCTACACAAGCACATGCTTATGTTTATCTCAGTGTTGGGCAATTTTGATCTGTTTATCTCAGTGTTGGGCAATTTTGATAGGGCTATTTATGGTGTAAATGATGGAAATATGCTTTGCATGCAAGAAAGGCCCAGATTGTTAAGAGGTAAATGTTACAAAGATAAATTGTAGTAAAAATGTGTCTTTAAAACAATCTAGAGCTTTCATCTTCGATAAGTATACTTTTCTGTATGAAATCATATTTAAAGCTTACTTGCAGCAGCAACTTTTTTTGGTGACAATTCAATATTTTGTTCTTTTTGTGGGTGTTCTGTTTGTTTGCAGTCAGATGAGTGAGCCTCATAGCGGTTTGACGCTCAAATGTGCCAAGTGTGGAGTAGTTTCAACAACAGCTTTGTCAGCCACCACCGCCAGTAACGCCATGTTAGTCCCAATCATTTACATCTTCTTGTTACAAATCTTTACAGTGCATGTGAGAAAATGCTATGATGAAAAATAAAATAGTGTTTGCTAATACTTAAATATTTGTAATTGGCAACTACCTTTATAACTATGTGGGATAGTGTATAAAAGAATAAATAAAACTCTCAAATGTTATCTGCTTTGTGGTTTCCAAGTTAATAGTCTTGGTGCCACATATAAGAATGCTGTGTTGAACGGGGGTTTGGTTATGGCCTGGGGCATGACATGCAGCTACGTAATGTTGCTTTCTTGTCTCCCAACAGGGCCTCTCTTTGGAGCTCTTGTGTGGTGTTGCCCCTTCTAGCTCTGACATGGATGTCTGCAGTTCTGGCCATGACAGACAAACGCTCCATATTGTTTCAAATACTTTTTGCTGTGTTTGATTCATTGCAAGGCTTTGTTATAGTCATGGTCCACTGCATTCTTCGGAGAGAGGTGAGAAATGTGATTCTTGTGCAAGAGATGAGTAATAATTGAAAGATATATGCTAAAAAGTATAATCTTTTATTATAATATCTTGATTTTCAGATTGAAGCTGGTCTTACCACATTATCTTAAGAAATGGGGATTTCTTAAGAGTCAAAGCTAGAGAGAAGCTTTAAGGAATAGTTCAGGAGGGCCCCTGGCACTCTAAAATGTATGGGTCTGTGCTAAAGAACTCACAGCCAAAGGTACCAAGAACCAGGGAGAGAAGATTCAAGAGATGCTATGTGGAATGAGATAGATCTGTTAGAGAAACTGGTACATGAGAGGGAAGGTGGCTTATGGTTGATTGGCAGTGTTCATAAATAAATAATACACTGATATCTCATGCTTCTACATACAACACATTCTCATTTCTCATATTAACTAAATTTATTTTTACTATAAAATGTTGAAGATTACTGGATAGTCTTTTGTCTCTAAATTGTGGTTAAAGTTAATAAAGATTAATGATTTTGATATGGATGTTTATGTTCAGAAAATACAAAAGAATGTACCTAGTGGGGCATGATAGGCAATAATTATTTGTTCCTAGAACTGTAGACCTACAGTCATAGCATTTCTCTGCATCATGGCTGAAGTTTCTTGTCAGCAGTGAGGGAAGAAGTTATTCTTCATGAGTAGAGACACTGACACCAAATCCACTCAGGACAGTGAAAGATTGCAGACTTGAGTTGATTAGGAATAAAATGTTGTTTTCCAACCAGGGTGAAAATTATTCTGAATGCTTTCAAGCACTGACACAGTATTTACAAGGTTTATGAGTCATTTTAGCATTTTACTCTGGAGATGAGTGGTGACTGAAGAACACATTGACACGGTGCCATGCTAGTGATTCTGAGAAAATGATCTACTCTGTCATTTTGCATTATTTGGCTTGTTTGAGAAGTTTATTATGATGTGCACCTTGCAAAGAGATAACTGTGCATGTGAGTACGCACCACATAGTTTGTACAATGAGGTGTGAAGGCAACCAAAGGCTTTAACCTGATTTACCAGGTGGGGAGAACAATATTTCTGTACTATTTCAGGAAGATACAAATGTCAGCAATATACCCACAGGTGTATTCTAGAGCCATTTTGTGAGAAAAAAAAAACAAAGAAAACAGATAAAGTATGAGTTTATCCTGCAAGGGGAGAGGCTGTTTCATCATTTGGAAATTCTGAAATAATTTACAGACCTTACTTACAGACCTTTCTTACTTACAGACCTGAGTACTCTCATCACAAATTTAGAATGTCAGCATTAAAATCTTCCAAATATTGAGCTACGTACCAAAGGAGTAAAAACTAAAATATAGTTCAATGATAATTTAGGTTGTGGCCTTTTCTAATTACAACTTCTGTATTAATATTATCTCTATTTAAGTAACAGATTTATGCTAAATAAATAGACACATAATTCATTTTTAATGGACAATTAAGGATGAACTGTTACAGGCTTTAAGTGAGGAGCATGACATGCCTATATGCAATTTTCAGATGGCATTAATACCTTAGGTATTAAGGAGGAGGAATGTACCCCATCTTTAAATAAGCTTCCTTTTTCTTCATAAATACAATTTCTAGATAGTCTTAGGAGATAATCAAAATATGCAGATTTTAAGTAGCAGACATTATGATGGCTTATTATCAAGTTTTTGCTGCTTGCATGAAGAAAAATATTTGGCACAAAACTCCTTCATTTCCATCAGAACTTTTCCATACTTCCTAATTATACTATTAACTGTCAAAAACATGATTTAAGGGCAATTAAATCAAATCATAAAATTAATGTCTCTGCTGAAGTAGATATCTGTAAATACATGTTTTATTCATTAATGGGGAATAAAAATATAGATATCATCTCTGTTATTGTTGCATTTTTAAAGATTAGTTCAAATTGAATAATTTTTGTAGCTGATAAATTAGTAGCATAATGTCATAACACTCTTTAATTCCAACATTGAAATGACACATCTTTTTTTCTTTTATTGAACTTGAAAGATACCCTGTAACACTGCTATACACGAACAGATTTCAGTTGTAGGGAAAGTGTCCTTCAGAATTCTTAAGAGGAATTTCATTACTGAAAATGAAAAGATTTTTATTTAAAAGAATTTCACATACCCATGGAACTTATCACAGGAGGCCTCTTTGCTTCCCAGAGGTCCCTTTTGACCCACTACATGTGTACTGCCTGGCACTAGCAATAGTCTATCTGGTAATATTTCTGGTTACTAGCATTGACCACAGCCTAAGAAACAGAAGCCTCTTCCATGTCCCCTGTTTCTCCAGTGACATGTTATGAAATAGTAAGTCCATTAAAATACACCAAAGCAATTGGAATAGGTAGATGCGTATAAAATATGGGCCAAAATTAACTATTCTCAATCATCTTGATAATCTACAGGAGACCCTAAGAATACCATTTCATCTCTACTACTTTTTCACTTTAAGAGATTTTCTTCGCAATATCACAATTAATTCATATGGATTTTTCTTTCTTAAAATATATAAGCAATGTAAGAAAATACTACTTTCTGATTTAGGCACTAGAGTCATATAGACATATTTCTATGTATTTCAGACACACTCTAACATAATTTGGTCCTTTTTAGTCTTTAATGGTTGTTTCAATATGAATTCAAGAGGCTGTCCCTATATTTGCTTGTGGACTCTTTCTGAAGAGGAGGTTGGAAGAGAGCCTTGTAGTTAAAGAAGAAACACTGAAAATCATAACATTTTTAATGTGCTGTGTATGGAGCCAAATTTATTTGAAATGTTCCCTTGCTTTTAGTGGGTCCAATTTTAAAATTAAAATAATTTCTAATCAGGAAAGAAGAGAGAAAGGATCACACTGGCACTGCCAACTCAATTATATTCCACTTATTCTTTTTAAAAGCAATTTGAATATTTGCATAGCTGTTTGTTCTGATCTCCAGACATGACATCTTAACACTTAAATTCCATGAAATTTTTCTCCTTACAATGCAGTTTCTTCTTCTGGAATACCTTTTGAATTGCTTTAGTAAATCCCTCTGAAAAACAAGAGAAAGCCAAAAAAGGAAAAAGGAATTTAAAATTTTTGAGCCATCTGATTTATCACAACATACTACTTTTAGCAACAAAACTAGATCTTAAGGCTAATATGTATAGTTAATAAGATGTATTGCATGTATCATTATTTATTGATTAGAATTCATTTGGATTAAGCAAATAATCGCATATACTATTTACTATTCTCCACATTGCTATGGAAATTGAGACTACACAAGAGTTATGAAACCTTTGAAATAGTTACTGTTGCTAGGAAACCACTTTCTTGGTGCCTGCACATTCTTCTCATCTCTGTCTCTGGCTGTGCCTGGCTCTAAGACAATCTTACAGCTTGATGTCAGAGGGGGAAAATAACAAGATTGTGATACAAAATAAGCTACAATAAAACCCTTTCACTAAATGGAAAGAAAAAAGCAAAGTGCTTAAATGGATAATTTTGTTGTGTCAGGGTGTGAGGATCCTGTGGCTGTTCTGTAGCATCAGTAATAGGGCCAAGCTTCTCTTTTCTTTTTCCCAAGCACTGGCAGGAGGTCTAAGCTGCACCAGATGAGGTCCCAAAACCTTCATCCAAACCTGTGAAGCGATTTTGTAGCAAAATTCTTAAAATAAACATGAACTGTTCTCTCTGACTCTCTTTCTGCCTCTCTTTTTCTTCTTCCTTAACCCTTCCACCCACCTTTTGATTTTTTAATTGTTTACCAATTTCCCATTCACTCTTATTATTTCCAAAAGAGTACAGATGAAATTATTTATAAGCACATGATAGTGAATGTATAAAATGCAAGCATACTTGCTTATCAAATCTAAAATCAACATTCTTCCAAAGTAGCACAGTGGTAGAGTACTTGTCTAGGATGTGCAAGGCCCTGAGTTCAATCCCTAATATCAAAAGAAAGAAAGGAAGGAAGGAAGGAAGGAAGGGAGGAAGGAAGGAAGGAAGGAAGGAAGGAAGAACAGATGGACGAATGCAGTGATGAAGTAAATAGTAATTTGGAAAGAATCCATGTTGCATGTAATATACTTCAGATGGAGGGTTGTGTGGCCCTCAGAGCCTGACCACTCACAGGGAGATTAGGTGTGATTCAGTGTAAAAAGGTGGTTTTGTGCCCTTCCTTAATGAGGAGTGGGGCAGTGATTTCAGTTGGTCTTTGAAGACAAAGGAGTGGGTAATAGAGACTTCAGAATTTAATTGGGCCCTGAGGGGGAAAAAAAAATGAGGTTGGAGAATTAAGGAGGAGGTTTCCATTAGAAGAAAATGGACAGAGGTTACTAGGCTTATAGTTTTTGGGAAATGGAGCCTATGGTAAATGATAGGGCATCTGAGTCTTCTCTGGGACCACATGAAGCACATGGAAGTATAAAGCAAATGATGTAATTTGGACACTGGAGTCATTTTTTCCCCCCAAAATAGCTATGCCTGAACACCAGATAATACTGATGACTTGAAGACAGAATTTTTAAGTCATTTTTTAGAGCTTCCTAGTTAGTAGCATTCAGTGGCCTTGATAAGAGGTTACTCCAAGTGGTGTCATGAAGAGAGTTAAATAGACTTTGGAGAGTTAGTAAGTGGCCTAGAGGGCAGAAGGTCAGGGTACTGATCTTAACATTTTTAACCTGCTCAGAAGAGAATTGTATATGTCCAAGAACTTAAGAAAGCTTAGACTGGGTTAGTAAGAACTTTTTCTTTGTCAGGTTGATTTGAAAGTTAAAAAACTTTTTTAAAAGTTTTTTGTAGTTTTGTTTTCAATAAAATAGGATGCATGCTTTAAAGTGGGAGAATGATTAGAGGTATTAAAGTAAACCTGGATATTGTCAGAATAGGGAGTGGGAGCACAAAGATGGCCTTTCAACAGTAACATGAATATGACATAAAGTGGGACAATATACTATTAATCCACTAAACCATTTCCCAGAAATCTCTACCTTCACCCACTAGTCAGCCTATTTCATTGGCAGGAGACGAGAAGTCCTACCTTCCCCAGATTAGGCTTTCATGATTTATCATAATTGTAATTACATCATGAATATTGGCATCAGTCTTAATCTTCTAGTGTGGTTCTCCAAGTTCACTCAGAGGCTTAGGAGGTTAACAAGAGCATGAAATCAGATGAGCAAGATGGCATCAGTGAACAAGCCCAGACATGGACAGGTCATACCATAGATGGAAAACCCTGGCATGCCTGCCTGTAGTGTCCACCCATGGCTTGGTTTAAGCCTGAATCTTTCTCCCAGAGCTTCCCATTACCCTCTTAGCTGTTTCCACTCTGGGCAGCAGCACGGTGCTTCTCTCTGTGGTGGGAAGTGGCACCTGAGTACAGGCATGCAGATGGGCAAATCCTGCCTCCCTCTCCTTTAAGATCCAGATCCTACTTGGCAAGATTTTTACTCCAGTAACAGGAAATTCGATGTTTTGAATAAAGGAATAAAATGAAAACTTATCACATTACCTCTTATTTTTTTAATGTTTTATCTAACTCCTAAAAGGTAGAAGATTACAGAACAGCAGCTTAATTTCTGTTCATTTGGAAACAATTGTTCTGGTTCTTTCTTTCTTTTAATCTATCCTGTTCTTTGTTCAATGAGTCATAACAGTGGAGGCAAAGTGGTGCCTTGGAATGAAGTCCAACTTTCAAGTCAAGTGACCTGGTTTCATTATCATCTCTGCCACTTATTGTTATGATCTTGAGCACGTTAGTTAAGCTTCCTAAGTTTGAGGGCCCTTGGCTATACACTGGGATAACACCTGCCTCAAAGAGGGTGGCACAAGGCTCAAAGGAAGTGCAACCTGTGAAGGCACAAGGTCCTGGAGTCTAGAGTCTCATTTCCCTTTTCTTCCTTTCATGTTTGCAGGCCAAGGAAAGGCTACTGTAATTTTCCCAGATCATCTGTTTGAAATATTCAAAGTTTTCAACCTAATAAACTGATAACAAAAAGTACTTTGAAACTAAAAAGGTGCAACAAGTTTAAATGCTAAGTGATATATCCTTTAGGATTCCAATAAATAATCATTAGGACTGAAACTTGAGACTGCAGTTCATATTTATCCTTTATTATACAGCAAATGGCATCTTTTTCTTTTTTTCTCTTTTGTTATGAGAAAAGTCCAGTAATATTTTAATGATGCAAAGTCATTCATGCTGCTTATGTTGATTGACATCATGCATATGAAATGGAGGACAATTTATTCATGTAATGACTGAATTATGTGAAAAGCAATACAATTAGAAAGAATTGAGCCATTATTTAAGTATGAACATTAGAAACAATAGTAGACATGAGATTCAGAAAAAATATACTACATTAAAAATGTTCCTCACCCCCAGGGAAACAATCTTAAAAAAACAATATCAAATAATTATAAGAATAAAACCAGTTTAAATGATTTTCTGGAATAAGACGTCAAGAAGAGTAGCTTGAGGTAAAACTGCCTTTTAAAAAGGTGAAGCTTTTGAGTCTGAGCAGCTCGGTAGCTAAATACAGAGCCCATTTCAAGCTGTGCATTCTTTCCTGCGAGGTTTCTCTAAATTGCAACGCTGCCAAACAGTGTTTGGTGCTCTTCCCCAGCAATCTCTAAATCTGGCACCGACTTTCACAGTGACACTCTGCCAGCTGCCTTTCGGAGTGAGCACCAATTGAGAAGCTCCCAGCTTGCTTCTGCTGAGAAAAACTGAATCTCTCTCCCACAGGGAGAGAGACGGGGCGACACCCCTGCAAACCCCTTTGAACTGGTGTCTCATCCAGGAATCCATCCCCAACAAGAAAGGTTTACAGCTTTCATCGTTTTTTTTTTAGAGCAGACCCCCCAGCTGGAGCCAGTCAGAACAACTTTGGTGGGAAACAGTTGGATGTGTTCAACAGACGACCTTGATAACTTATTGTTTTCACCTCATCTGATTTTTGAAGATGTCTCTTGCCATTCTTTTCTTCATTTCACAGCATGCCATCAGATTTCCTTAAAAGTGTCCTATATTTTCAAAGGTAGTTAGATATCTGTTTCTTACTATACTCCTAGATATTTAACCCTCTGCCTGATCACCAATTAAGGTCGAAGACCTATTGCAGAATATTATAAGAAGAAATCTTAAAATCTAAATATTAACTCTGCCGTAATTTATGTTAAATATTTAATTGTTTCAAACAGGCTTATTTAAAAGTTGTATTTACTGGTCTCAAGTAAGCTTTTAAAAGTGTTCATTGCACAAGAATTCAGAGTTACAATGACATTCTCTAATAAGACACTTTTAATTAAATTGTTACCTAAAATAAATGACTCCTTCTCCATAAATAGTAAATCAAAAACTATTACTATCCACTGTTATGAACATGACTACTGGCACAGAAGTTTTTAATTTCAGTATGGCACAGCCTGATCTAGATTCCACCTTGTTTGATTTATTTTTAATTTTCTTATGCTTCTATTTGCCTGAAATCTTCAAGATTCTTGTGGACTTGCTTTGTTAAAAATTCTGTTCTCTGGCTGGGGATGTGGCTCAAGCGGTAGTGTGCTCACCTGACTTCGCAGGGTGCTGGGTTCCATCCTCAGCACCACATAAAAATAAAATAAAGATATGTGTCCACCGAAAACTAAAAAAATAAATATTAAAAAATTCTCTCTCTCCTGCTTTTTCCAGGTTCTGTCTTGCTTGAAGTACATTTTGCTGTGATAAGGAAATATGCACTATGAAATCTAGTCTAATCATTTTCCTGACAGTGCTGAACAGATTTTTAAGATCAATCCATGTAGATTATCCCAATGCATTTTTAAGATTTTAAAAAATGAAACAGAGGATTTGGAATCAAATGAGTGCCTATTTGTGAAGATTTCTATCAATTTCTTCAAATCTTTCTAGATTTAAGATATCAACAGCACTAAAAGCATCATACAACTTAACCCTTAAATTATGGCATTTGTAAGGTCCTTAAAATGACCTTGAGTTTACTAGAGAACATTTGTGCTTTTCTGTTTTGTGTTTCTCTGGACAGCATTGACTAGTTCCTAAAGCTGACATCATTCTCCAGTGTAGAAATGCCTTTAATCCATTGTCAGATTTTGGAGTTTGGAATTTGAAAGTATTGATTGTGTGTGTGTGTGTGTGAGTCCTGAAAAAGAGATTTTTTTTTTTTGTCTACATTTCCTTCAAGCAAGTAGATAGAAATTTTGAAGAGAAACTTCTATAGAAGTTGATTTTACATATTTCATTGTCAGCCGAAAGTACTTTCGGACAAATATGCTGTGAAGGTCCAAAAATGGAGAATGGTTAGTTAAGACCAGTCAAGTTAACATTTGACATTACTACAATGTTTCATATTTTATATATGCTAACACTAAGAAATAGATTTGAAGGAAATCTTTGTGTGCTAAATACTCGGGAGACTCTTCTAACATTATTTATCTTCTTTTATAAATTGTGCTTCTTTAACAATTTACTTGGGGCACAAACAGAAAATTAACATATACCTATCTTTCTGACATTGATTCTTAAGATTTTTTTCTCTAAAAACAAACAAATATGCTTTCCCCAATTCAAATCTCTGCATAACAGAAAAAGTGACGATCTGGCAAATACAAGACTGATTTCCTATTTTTCACATGTTACTTTATAACCTACAGCCATGACATCTTAATTTAGAAAGGAGAAGCCTGAAAGCATTTGCACTGAAAGAACCTAACTTTGTCCTGACCTTGTGTCTTTTATTAGGAGAAGCTGGATGATTTAGTCCTAAATATTTATCCAGATAGTCAAGAAAAAGTGATCAGACTAGATTTCACTACATCTACAATTTTTACCAACATGTTTGAAAAAAGAAAGAAGAAATTATCTTGTTGAGTTTTATCAGGCAACTCCTCATTCATTTTGGAGGAAATTCCAGATTTAGAAATGTTAGAATCGTAGATTGGAGAGTGGTCCGAGAGCACTGAATTCATCCCTGAGCCCCTTCTTTTACAGCTATTATGGCATTAGAAATCAGGGTGGGGGAGTACAAGTGGATGAAAGCTTCATTGCACTGGTTGGCACAGTCTGGTGTGGTTACTACAGTCAGTGTCTCTTTTCAAATCCTGCAATTTGGGAGAGATGCTACTAGTGACTTTGAAATGAGTCAGAGGACAAGGAGGAAGCTGAAGACAACCTAATAAACTATTCCCCCGACCCCTAGCCAATACACAAGTTATACACATGCCACATCAAAACAGTGACAGACTATTATATACCAGTGCTTTTTAAAAGTAATGATCATGTGTCATCTTGGTAGTCTCTACAAGGATGCTCCAGTAAAATAGGGGAAACACAACATTCCTATGTTTTTAAAGTTTTTTTTTTTAATCCAGTGAAACAGATTACATAAATGAGAAGGGGAATATCAATAACATGAAGTCAGAAAAACAAAGCATTAGTAAAATGGCCACTTGGAATGAGTGTCTATTTGTGAAGATTTCTATCAATAGCTTATGAGGGGCCTAATGAACCACAGGAAGAAAAGGAGAGGCTGATGCAGAGGCTTTGTATAGTGGAAAAATTATCTCTTGCATTTGCTATTCTATCACTGTGTTTACTATTCAGCTATTTATATTTACTGAATTTTAAAAAATAACTGTCGCATTATAAACATATGTAATAATGAAATTTATTTTTACTTCCTTGTACATACACACAACATAACAATATAATTGTATTTTTTCAAATGAAGGAATTAATGTAATATTCTTAGAACTTCCTTGTGATCTGCTTGTTCTTCATTCAGAATCTCATTATAAATGGATGTTAAGGATGTTTGGCTGTGCCGACAACCATCCAATTTTGTTTCCCTTTTTGTTTCATTGTGTTCTTTTTTCATCAGGGCACATAGTACTTGAAAGGAGATAAGAAATAGTCTCCCCAGAGGTTCCTTATGTGAGACATAAAAGGAAAAATCCTAAATCAATTCTAGTCAAAAGATCATTGAGTAATCTCATTTTTCACAATGTTTAAAGCTGTTCTAAAGATTTTGCCATGCCAAATAGTAAATCCCCTTTGAAAGACACACATATTGTTTGTAACAGTGGAAATAAATCTGCTTTCTGGCAAGAATTATTAAGACGGAGCCAGATATGGCCATTTTGATAGCTCAGGAGTTCCCAACACTTCCCAGTGTAGATGATGGCAAGTGATAAATTTCCTTGGCATGGAGTAAAGTCGAAGTATACCAGCATTTGTATCAAGCAAACAAAATGGGTATTAGATCATAAGAGCAAAGATAGCCACTTTCTCATGGTTGATTGCCAATATAGACATTGTCTGGTTATTATTAAGAGAGAGGAAAATTAATGTTTCTTTCCCCCGCAGGTTCAGGATGCATTTAGATGCCGATTGAGAAACTGCCAGGATCCAATCAATGCTGATTCTTCAAGTTCTTTTCCTAATGGGCATGCTCAAATCATGGTGAGCTTTTGTTTTCCTGTTGATTGCTAATTAAGTCAAGATTTCTCAAGAGAATTAAAAAAAAATTCTTATTGATAAAATAACATCAAATCCCATTTTTAATGACTTCAGCTTTAGTTCATTAACAGGCTAAATTTGACACCAGGTAAATATTCTGTCTGGATTGTCTGGGAATCCAGGATCTGCTGCTGCCTGCCACGGGTGTCCTGTGCAACACCGAAGAGTATTTTCATTCTTGCCCAGCATTAGGGATGATGATGTAAACTTAAGATCATGGTTTTGTTTTGTTTTGTTTTCAGTTCAGAACACTATGCACTTGCTCACCTAGTCTCAAAGCAGTGGTTCTCAGGCTTAATTGCATAATAAAAACATTACAGGAGCCGCACCCCAGGCCAATGATATCAGAATTGTAGGAAGCAAGACCCAAGCACTGGAAGTTCTAGCATGCAGCCCAAGATAAGAAACATTCTTCTAGAGAATGAGGAGTAGCACCTTTCCAGTGAAAGGTCCATATTGTACACAAGTCCTGACTATTGTTGCAATTAAGGGGTACTATGAGCACAAAAACTTTGGTGTGTTGTAGAAGTGAGATAAATTTAAACTCATGAAAAACAGATATTAAAAAATAAAAACCTTCTTTTAAACCACATATTTGATTTATTGTTAACATTTTGGGGCTAGATAATATAAAAATAGGCTAAATGATGGGTTAGTAACTAAGACTTAGGACAATAATCAATACCTTACCAAAAACAAATAGATAACCACACAAAATCTCCAATTTAAAATATTTCTAGGGAAATGCATATGATTGGAAGACCTTGATCCTGAGAAGCTTAATTTAATTTTACCGTTTTTAAAAAGAAAAAAAAAATGAAGTTATTTAAAATAAGAATCTGGAGAAAATATGAAGTAGAAATAAACTCTAGCAGGTTCTGAACCAGATGAGTATTCTTAATCTTAAATTTTAATTCCTAAACCTAGTAGGGTTTTTTTTTTTTTCACATTTTAGCAAAAGTGAATCATTCAAGGAGCCTGGCTTCACTAGTAAAAGGTTTTAAGCTGTATTATGAGCTATTATATTAAAAGCAACATATTCAAATTACAAAGTACAAATGTCAAAGGCATTTATATAAGTATATGCATAACTATGCACATTTTGGTCACTTTATTTTGGTTAGAAAATTGCTGTAAAATTCTATTCTTTTCTATACAATGGTCAGCTTCAGACTGAAGATGACAGCAGGTATTGTGCTGCCTTATTAACACTGATGATTTTACTCAACGTTTGGTCTCTAAGAGATATTCTGGAAACAATCAGATTATTCTTTGAGAAGTTGCCTTTGCACAAAATAATAAATGGGCACTGCCTAGTCAGAGATCCATAAACTTCAGTTAATTTGATTAGTAAAAGATACTTGATGTCTTCATCAAATGATGATTCTACTCCTTATTGTTTCTTGTTACAGACAGACTTTGAAAAGGATGTAGACATTGCTTGTAGATCAGGTAAGACTATTTGGGTCTTGAAAGTAAAATCATTAGGGATGTTAAATCATTCCTGTGGATTTTGGTTTTAAAGAAGATACTGTGGTTTATGCTTTACCTATTCATGTGTATGAATAAAGGGAATCTTCAAATGGAAGAATTACAATAGTACAGATGTGTGTGTCTGGAGGGAAAGAATAAAGAGAGAATGAGGAATGAGGAAGATATTAAGAAAGGTTTATTGGGGGCCGGGCTTGGTGGTACATGCCTGTAATCCCAGCAGCTCTGATGGCTGAGGCAGCTCAAAGCCAGTCTTAGCAACAGTGAGGCACTAAGCAACTCAGTGAAACCCTGTCTCTATATGAAATACAAAATAGGGCTGGGGACATGGCTCAGTGGTTGAATACTGGACTTTACATAGAGTATTTTGATTGAATTCAGGAATAAGAATATAAAATTAGTTGCTCATATCCTGTTGGAAAAGACCCAACAGAACATTGCTAAGGTCCTGGTGTATGGTTTCCAGGATCTACTATTTCTCTCTTTGGATAATAGATAAAATATTCTTCCTTTGCTCCATCCACCTTCTCCAGTTTCTTAAAAATTACTATGATGCTAGTTTCCACATCTATATTTTAAAATTGGAAGTGATTTGTTTGAATCTGAAAGCTTGAATTTATTTAACAGAATTAGGTATCTAATTATTTCTCCCCTGTACCTCCTGCCCTGCAAAAAATGAATGGTTTATTGGGAGCATAATGATAGCAGAAAAGCATTGATGTGAAGACAAATGACTTCTGTCCCACTGAGTAATGGTTGTTGAGAGTGAAGCCACGTAGCATAGCCGTTCTGCCCTCCATTTCATCATGTATGGAATATGGACAGATGTAAGGTTGAAATGCCATTTTGTTTGTGTGTGTGCGTGTGTGTGTGTGCGCACGTGCAACAGCCACAATTACTACGTTTTTAGAAGGGAAAGGAAGAAACCAGGCAGCACATCCCACCTCAGAGAACGAGGATTCCATTGACCTCAGGGTTGTCTTTCAGACTTTGGCTAAATTCTCACCAGAATAGATGACTTGAAAGTTTTAAAGAAGACTGCATGTGTCCTATTTTGTGTAGTTTCAGTTGTTGGAAAATGTGCCTTGAAACTAGGACGAAAAAGGCCTTATTTTATCTTTTCTTCAGTGGTCTTTGTGTTGCCTTCTAGAATAAGAAGGGATATCTATTTCATTTAAATATACAAATATTTGAAATCATTTAGTCCAATAAAAGTATTTTTTCTCAGAGATAAGCAAGCCACGTTTCATCATTCGCTCCTCATAGCATCCTCCCAGGTATAGTGCCCAAACTAGCCTCTAATTTGTCAATCATGTTAAATCATAGTGCCTACATGTATACACATTTATCCAGCATTTATCACAGTTGGATCTTTACTTATATTAATAGTTCCTACGTTCACATCTGATTTCTATTTCAGTACTAGTGTCAACTTGTCATCTAAAACCCCTAAGACTTTTCATAGGAACCATCAAGGCTTCCTCAGCCTAAGAAATCTAAAATTTCTGATTTTAGTAAAGTTTTCCACAAGGGGGGAAAAAAAGCTGGCCTTTATATATAGCTCTATTTGTTATAACCTTACTTCCTTCAGATTAGCACACCATCCATGTGAGATTGACCATTGAAAGTTTAATAAAATATCTTCTAAATCTTCATTCAAACTGTTGATAAAAGAGTTAAATGGCTTGGGATTTTCCACATCTATATTTTAAAATTGGAAGTGATTTGTTTGAATCTGAAAGCTTGAATTTATTTAACAGAATTAGCTATCTAATTATTTAAATAATTAGCTAATTAGGAAGTTTAATTCCTAGTTTTCCACCTTTAATTTAGGTTCCTTTCAGCCTCTTTTAGTACACTCCTCACAGTTCTCCTTGACAGAGAAGCAATATAAGAGTGGACTATTTTGTCTTTTCTTCAATAGCTATTCATATAAAACCAGGGGTTGTCAAGTATGGTTTTCAGACTCACAGGATTAGCATCACCTGAGAAATTATTAGCAATGCAGATTTTAGAGCCCTGCCCCAAACCTTGTGGGACAGAAACTATGAAGGTGGGGTACAGTAGCCAGTGTTTTCACTCATCATTCATGTAATTCATTCATGTAAATCATGCTCAAGTTTAAGAACCACTAAATTGGATGATTTTCCCCAAGCTGTGGTCTCACCCCTTCAGTACACATCCTTCTCTCTTTTGTTAAATTATCCATTTTCCCCGGGCTTCAGTGGATTCTAGGATGTCGAATTCCTAATGTAGGCCAATAATCATGGTATTATTAGAAAATAAGTTTTCCAAAATTTATTTTCTGTTTTCACTTCAATCAATGCCCTTTGTGACTGAGCTCAAGAGATATCTGTCCATATTAAAATATATTCAGTTTTAAAATCTCAATTTAATGTCTCTTGAATTCTCTAAATATAGAAATTTATTTCCCCAAAGGCTGGATTATGCATCTGACTATGCTAAATATACAGGTGCTTTTTCATTCCGTTTGTTTTTTTGTTTCTGTATTGCTTTTCACAACTTAATTAATTTCTCAAAAGTCCTACTTCAACATTGTTTTCTTGTATAGGAAGTATGTTTGAATATATTTTAAGCAAGTCTAAGAGGCAGGTATATCTCTCATATAGACACTACTTCCTAAGAAAAATTATTTCTCCCCAAATATTTAATATATACAAATTTTCAGTAAAGCATGGCTATATCATTAGTTTAAAAATGTTGACTATAACTATAGATCATATTACATTTGTATAAAACTAAATGTGTATTATATAAATTCATCTTTATAAAGTCAATACTCACTATGAAGACTTTCTTTATAGTTTACAAGATAGTAATAAAAATATGAAGTTAATAATACATCCTTAATACAGTATGATATATTTCTATAACTTTCCTCTAAATTCTGCTGCTATAAGTTTGGAATTATTTTTTATAAAAAACTAAATGTATTCTTCCCTGACTTTGGAAATGTTTTAAATGTATTTTTTAAGTAATTTTTTTTAGTGGTAGTTGGATGCAATAACTTTATTTAATTTATTTATTTTTATGTGGTTCTGAAGAATGAACCCAGCACTTTGCACGTGCTAGGCAAGCACTCTACCGCTGAGTCACAACCCCAGCCCCCTAAATGTATTTACTATTGATTTAACATACTTTTCCACTTAATTTTTTCATTTATAATCACTTCTGAAAAATCACAATTCATTACTGATATATTATTATTTTAAGAGGCTTAGAAATAACTTCTTAAAATATAGTCATTTTACATCTTTCACATACAAGACCAATGGTAAAGTACAAAAATCCACAACCATATTGTGGATTAGTAAAAAGTACAGAAGTGTAGATGTATCATGGTTTCTTCATGTGTAAAGAGATAATAATAAAATAACTAGATGTAAAATCTCTACAGCTAAGATACCACACTAGTGGTATATGTTTTGAAATTATCTTGAAAGTGTCTTTTCTTTGTAAATAATTTCCTACTTTTGCACCTCTGTGTCAATGCAGTAGTTATCATTCTACTTGAAAACTGGATGATAATAAGTAAAATTCAATATATCTAAAATTATTCATGGTTTTATAAACCAATTCTATATTACTATTTATTCGGTAGTTATCTATACCTAGTGAAATTTTAAATGAGGTTGTTCTACATTGTAGACAAGGTTGCTGTCACCATTTACCTTGTGCCAACTCTTGCTGAGGTCAATTCTTTTTTTTTTTTAAGAGAGAGAGAGAAGAGAGAGAGCAAGAGAGAATTTTTAATGTTTATTTTTCAGTTTTTGGTGGATACAACATCTTTTTTAAATTTTATTTTATGTGGTGCTAAGGATCAAACCCAGTGCAGTGCCCTGCGCATGCCAGGGACGCTTGAGCCACATCCTCAGCCCTGAGGTCAATTCTTTGTTCCCCCTTCGACTCCTGGGATCCAAGCCAGGGGTGCTCTACCACTGAACTAAATCTCCAGTCCTTTTTATTATTTTTTTTTATTATTTTTAATCAGGGCCTCTCTAAGTTGCTGAGGCTTGCCTGAGACTTGTGATCCTCCTGTCTCAGCCTCCTGAGTGACTGGGATTACAGGCATGTGCCACAGTGCCTGGCAAATCTTGGCTTTTCAATACCAAATTTACCAAGAATATATTTTTAGCATTTTTTCTTTATACTTAAAACAGGTAATTGTACATAGTTAAGCATGCTTTAAGATATTCTATCTCTATTATCCACATTTTTTTCTTTTTATACAGAGGCAAAAAAAAAGTGGGAAAAAAGTAAAATATATTTCAATAAAGAATTCTGAACCCTTTTTGGTTGGTTTGCTTTAGTTTGGGTTGGTTTGTTTTTCATTTTGTTCCCTTTTATATCATAGTGATGATCATATCCCACCCCACCCCCATTTTTTTCCCTAAATAACTTATTTTTTTCATATTTCAAATAGAATGGCTTATATAGTTTTTTTTTTTTTTCTGCTTGAACTCAATTTTAACACCTGGCCTCCTTTTCAAGGGCATTTTCACCTATAGATTGATCTTGTAAAAAAGAAGACAATGATGATAACGACAATCCTTTTATTGCCTCCTATATGTAGCTTAATGGGACAGATTCTTTTCAATCCTGTATCTACCTTTACCACAGACACTTCAATGGATAAATGCTGATTAGTTTTCAACATGCATAATTTTTGGAGGATTTCTAACCCAGTAGGATAAAGTTCCCACTGGTTATCTCTTTCAAGAATTATTTTAATAAAAACTTCTCCAGCAGTTTAGGGGGAAAGCCTTTAAAAGAAATCAAATTTATGTGAATATATTCATAATTTCATAAACTCTTTTGGAGTAGATTGATGGAGTAAACTTCTCTGGTAATCTACCTGTCCCTTGAAAAGTCACATGTAGCTGTTGAAGGACAGAGAGCTGAAGTGTTTGAAAGCTAGTTACTCAGCTTTCAGACATGCTTTGACTATAGGCTCCCAGTGAGCTACGAGAGCTTGACAGAATCAGTAAGGACTGAGTAATCAGGACCATGAGCAAACAAGTAGATTTATAACTTCTTAAATGATTGTTTTTAAATTTATTAAAGCAATTTAGTAGGAAGAGAGATAATAGCATACAATAATAAGTACTAACTTTTCTTTTATGAAATATCATGCCCTAATTCACAGTTCTTCATAAGGATATTGGCCCTTGCCGAGCAGCAACAATAACAGGAACACTCTCCAGGATTTCTCTAAATGACGATGAGGAAGAAAAGGGAACAAACCCTGAAGGGCTGAGCTATTCAACATTGCCAGGAAATGTAATTTCCAAAGTCATCATCCAACAACCCACAGGCCTGCATATGCCCATGAGTATGAATGAGCTGGGTAATCAATGTTTGAAAAAAGAGAACAGTGAATTGCGGAGAACTGTGTACCTATGTACAGATGACAATTTAAGAGGGGCCGATATGGACATCGTCCATCCTCAAGAAAGAATGATGGAAAGTGACTATATTGTGATGCCCAGAAGTTCTGTAAATACCCAGCCATCAATGAAAGAGGAAAGCAAAATGAATATTGGCATGGAAACCTTGCCGCATGAAAGGTTATTGCACTACAAAGTGAATCCTGAATTCAATATGAATCCCCCTGTAATGGACCAGTTCAATATGAACTTAGAGCAACATCTTGCACCCCAGGAACATATGCAGAATTTGCCCTTTGAGCCTCGCACAGCTGTGAAGAATTTCATGGCCTCTGAGTTGGATGATAATGCAGGACTATCAAGAAGTGAAACTGGATCAACGATATCCATGAGTTCTCTAGAGGTGAGCAATAAGAAGTTAAATCTTTCTTTCATATATGACATATATAATTGTGACATATATAATCATGGGACACTGGTGTTGGAGAAGGACTTAGCTATTCCGGATATGTGTCATATTAAGAATTTTTGGCATTAGAATATTTAGATTCCAGATTCTGGACATAGGGTTTTTCTAGTAGTTCATCAGAATCCTTATTCAAGATGATCTTAAAAACTAAAGATTCCACTATATTCAAAATGACACCTCTCAGTCATAATTCTTTTGTAATGGGAATCAAGTCAAACAGTCATAAAGAAAAAAAATAAAAAATCCTCCTGTTATTTCTTAGGTACCAGAGGTCTTTTTTGGTGGGTAAAGTTGTATCTGGATGGCATTACAAAGTTAAACCAAGATCTGGGTTATTTTTGTATAAGGGCACCTGTTAAAAATAATGAAACTAGAATATTTCTCTGAGTCCCACCATCACACTGATTTTTTAAATAAATTATTATTACATTACATAATTTTTCAGAGTAAATGTTTTGCTTCTAACTCTTGCAGATGATGACAACTGAAATTTGTGGCCTTAAATTATGAATTAACAAAAAAGATGTAATGTAAACATCTAAGAATCAGGATTCTGAGGCCCAACCACATGGCCTTTGTGCTTCATGAGTCCAATAGAAGTAAAAACTTTTCTCTGCTCAACATAGAGAGTAGCTAATAATTCAAATTGTATTTGAATCAATTAAGATCCAAGACGTATAAGGTCATATTTTCTACTGACATATATTCTCTTATTGATTTGTATGTGGCTTTTATATCCTTTACCTTGAAGTTTTACTGTAAGCCTGTTATGGGAATATATGTTCAGTATACAATGTAATTTATGCATTCTTCTTGACTTATTGCCAATTGTTTTAATTAGTAGATTATTGTATAAGACAATATTTAGAGAAAGACACTATCTTCGGTTGCCTGCTCTTTAGTGTCCAAAAGAGCTCAGAGATAATTGCTTCTTCATTTTCCCCAAAACCCATGCCTTCTAGTCCATCATAATAAAGAGACATCTTGAGAGGATAAAGAAACATGCTGAATAATTTAAGGATTTTCTCAACTAGATTGAGAAAATTCTAGACCAAAATGGGAATATGAATAGAGTTTAAGAGAAAATCCTAAATTCTGGATCATCTTCAAGCAGAACAGGGTTTCTGAGGCTAACCAGATAGGAGTCATTTCCCAGAACCAAAGGCATGGACAGGGGCACTGAGGTCAATCAAGTTCAACTCCAGAGTGGTCAGAACTTTTCTTTGGACAAAAACATTCTATTCTTCTGAATTCACCAAGTCACTACTGTTTCCCTAATCACAAACTACAACATGTTCATGCAAAATCACAAAAGTGTTTAAGAGGAATTTCAGTGACTGTGCATATAATAACATAATATCAAAAGCAATCGTAATGACCATATGGAAGTTTTACATTTAGAATGGCTTTTTTAAAGGCACTAAAGAGATTTGAATGGAATTTCATTAAAGTATTTTGGTTGTTGTAAAAATGTTTAGCATTTAAAAGTCCCCAAGCCTCCCTAGACTTGATATTGTACAGACTATGTGTGCTGGGACAATAGACTGTATTTTCCAGGTACTGCTTTGTTCAGTTTGTAATTTTTCCAAATCTCTGTGTGCTTATAATGAAGTATAAGCATCATATGTAACTGTGACTCACCAAAAGATCTGCATTTAAATGACTTACAGATGACAGACTTACATCTTGAAAAGAAAGGAAACTCGGGATTCAGAATGAAAATTTAGTTCTTCATTTCCATTCTTTAAAAACCATAATAGTTAATAATTGCTTAGAGTGACCATTTTAGAAGACAACTGAAAAAGAATGTATATATGTGAGGATGAATAATAAAAATTAGCATTTATATAGCATCTTTCATTAGCGGATCCTCAAACCACCTGAAAAATATGAATTAATTAATCTTCACAAGCCCTCTGTGCAATGGATAAATTGTTATAATCTTCAATGGAAAGTCATTTGTTCAAGGTTACAGAGAGAGTACGTAGCAAATCTAGGAGTAGAATCTTTCTGTCCTGATCAAATCTATGCTGTCCAGAAGAGACAGTAATGAGCCTGAAAATTAGCATGAAGATAACTTTAATGTTCTTTTTAACCCCTGATAGACACTTAGTCTTATGATGAGTATAACACAAAATGGATAAAGTCCTTTTCTGTCCTGTAAATACGTATAGCTCACAGATTTCAGAGATGAGACTGTGATCCATGGAGATAAAATATCAGTGGCGTGATTTTCTTTTTGACCTAAGCAATGCATTATCTGGTAGAGTCTTCAGCTTTGTTAGGTGGCATCTGCAGGCCCAACAGTGAGGAAGATGGTATTTTGACAATGATAGAGGAAAAGCAAAAGAATGACTGGAGCATCCTCATGCAGTGTGAGGATCAACAGTAGTCATGAAGTTTCTTGGGTCTTGGAAAATAATAGGAAGACAAAAGTAAGTGAACATGTGGATTAGATGAAGCCTACAGAAATAAAACAGTTTGGGTCTTTGACACCTCTTAGTGAGAAGGGAGATTAAACCCACAGGAATATCCACCCTGGGGAGCTGGCACATCAGAAGATGGCCAGGTGCCTCACGATCTTTTCCAGGATACATTATAAAGATGGGTATATTGATTTAGGAATTGGACTCCAAAAGAGTGAGTTTTCACAAATTGCCAACATCAAAAGAAGAGAAAAAGAAGAGGGTAAAATCCCCCAGCAATAGCACTGAATTCAGTATCCATGAGAAAAGTGCAAGGGAGAAAAAACAGGAGTGGAGATAGAAAATAAAAAGAAAGCCAGAGAGACTGGAGGGGGCGAGTGGGTGGAAGTGTTTATTCAAGTTAGCAGGAGGCAACAAGGAAAGGAGGAGGCTCTCAGGAAAGGCAGTGCCAGCAGGAGAGCCTCCAGCCCCAGGGGAGTTTGTTCACTTCACCCCCAGGTATTGGATGTAAAACAATGAACAGATTCCTGAAGTTTCTGAGTATAAAAGTGTATCTAGGTTATCGCCACGCCCACTATTACCTTGTTTCTTTATTTCTTGAAATTTTTTGTCTTCCTCACTCTGGTCATTCCCAGAATGGACTTGTTAAGCAATTCTGAAATTTTCAGGTTTCAAGTTCCTCTAAGTATGGAATAATTGCAGTATTAATATGGCAGATTTTTTTTTTTTTCACAATGGTTCAAGTCCTAGAAGTCCTCTAGCCACTTTGAGTGAGGTTAAGAATGAAATTATAATCAGCACTTTAAGTCATTCACCTTCAATTAGTTAATGAAGTGTGGCAAGTCCATGGTATGTGTAGGCAGGAAAGAAAAAAAAAAACACTTTTTTTTTTTTTTTTTTTTAACATGGAATAAGGGAACAAAAGAGGGATGGTGGTTCTCATGCATGTGACAACTTTTAAATCTTGGATTATAATTCTACTGATTTATTTTCTGAAAAATTATGAGTGTATTATTGTAAGACGGCAGGTTTGTACTTTCCTTTGAATCATTGAAAAATATTTATTCAATAGCCTGTAACTGTGCATGTCCTAGGCCTGTTTGGCATATGATCCACTCTTCACCTCTTTTCCCTGTATAGCTCTGGGTTAATACAAGGCTGTGTCACAGACTTCTGGTTAGATTCAGTCAAACAGGAAGCACTGGGAAGAGGATGGGGGTTGAGGAAAAGACAGAAACTAGTTTTATCCTGCTCTTTCTACTTTGAGGCTGCACCTTGTGTCTCTCTAGCTGCAGCTCCCAGGGCACTTCCTGCTTCTGCCAGGTATTCCAATCCCTGGGCTCAAATTACATTGCTATCTCCCTTTGTCTGTCCATCTTAGGGGGCACACTGGCTACTTCTGCTAATGCCTTGTTTACCCCATAGTTCAGTATGCGTCTTCTTAGCTCCTCTATCATTTGAATTCTTGTGGAACATTTTGCTCAAATATAAATACATTCAATGTTTTCTGTTGTTCTGACAAATCTTGCCTTAATTTTTCTTATTAATGAAGATATTTGAATAACCAATAAGGGTTAGATAGTACATTACAAAATTATTTTATCAAAACCAGTGCGTTTTGCTATTCAGCTTATATTTAAAATTACCTGTATCACTGAAAACATTCTCAGATCAGTCACCCTCAAATTTTAAATGGGTGGAATGAGATACATTCTAGGCTAAATTTTTATACATTGCTTCTTCCCGGACATGAATTATAGAGCTCTCAGCATAATGGTTTTTAAAGGTAAAATATTTTAGCAATAAAGTCACTTCATAGGTGCCTCCTTTATGGCTGTTGTGAGAATCAAATTATGTAATGTACATGAAAACCTTTGAAAATTGTAAGGAGCACTTGAGGTGTAAGGTTGTGTTATTATTATGTCATTACCATTATGCCCTGAATTTCTGCAAAGAAGCTTGAAAGCTGTATTAAATCGATTCAGGATATTAGACAAAATGTTATGGCCTCACTTGGGAACCAGGAGTCTCTGTCACTAACAGAAACCATTATAAAACTGACCATGGACAGAAACAAGTTTTTCTTTTTTATATTTTTCTCATGTAGGTCTGATGAAAGCAAGGCTTTCCCTTTTTCACGTCTTTGTTTGTGTTCCTGAATTAGGGAATTTTATCTTTTATATAGGCATACAAACAAAATTACCCTGAATAAAAATCATTTTAGAAAACTAATTACTTTCAGACATCATTACCACAGCTATTTTTAATGAATTTGCTATCAAAGCTTTCTCCTTGTGAGTGAGTTCTTTGCTCACTCATAATAGAAACTTTTAATAGTGGTCATATTGCCATTCATTAGTCAGTGGAATTTATTACTTGCTGTGAATCTTCTAGTGTCTTGTCCAGCTTAATTTGCATTGACACAAACAATGAAGCATTTCCTCTGAGAAATTATTCATCATTTTACAAGAGTTAGAAGTGCTGAGTTGCTTCTCTGCATGCGCTCCCTAAGTATTACTCTGAGTATCCTGACACTATGGTGTATTTTCTGACTTTTAAATAATCCTAAAGAATTTCTCCCTTCTACCAGTGATAAGCTTGCCTTCCTGTAAACTGTCTTGATTCTCTTGACTGTCTGTCAATCTATTTGAAATGCTTTCCTTTGTGTATATAGTCCATTTGCTTACCTGAATTATATGAGAACATTCCTGAGAAAAGCAACTACAACAAAACAAGAGCAAAAAGTCACATTCTTTTGAACTTTTCTGGCTGCCGTATTTCAGCTCCTTAAATCATTGGTCTATTATAATTTCATGAATGTGCCACACCCTCTGCTAGATGCTGAAGATACATAAATGGTTAAGATAGACATGGATCCAGTCCTGAGAGAGAATAAACTCTACAGAGAGACAGCCAACAAACCATTTTTTAAAAAGAGTAATTTAAAACATTATGCTGTATCGGTTAATGACCATACAACGTGAAGGAAAGACTTCATTAGACATGGTGGTGGGTAAAGTCTTTGGAAGTATAAAGCAGTAAGAAATCTTATTGAGAAAAAGCATGACTTATGAGGAACAGGAGGGTAAGGTAATGTTTTAGGCTAAAGAAACTGCAAGTGTAGAGTTCCTGGGGATGAATTGTGTTATCCAGGAAGAATATTAGATAAAAAAGAACTCAGAAATTTGTCATTTAGAAAGCCGAAAAATGAGGAAGAGCCAACAAAGAAACTTGAAAATGAGCTGCAGTAAATGAGAGAAGGGAAGAAAGAAAAAGCAAAAGCTGAGAGATGATGAGTATTTTAATGAGGAAGTGATTAACTTTCAAAAGCTTCTGAGAGTCTAATAAGATGAGGATGGAAAATTGACCTTGGTATTTGACCAAATGGAGCTCATTAGCGACCTTTGACAAGAAAAGTTTAAATGGAGTCTTAAGAATAGAATACAAGTTGGGGTGAGTTTTAAGTGGGAAATTAGGAAGAGAAAACAGCACAGAAGAAACGTCATCTACTAAGACAAAAAAGATTACTTATTTCAAATTATTTGGGAAATCAAGAATATGTAACACAAGGATTTATATGTTCATAAAATATTTTAATATTACACTGGCTTATTTGAAATTTACATGTAATTTTTTTTTCAATTATCAACATCAGAAAAATTGTTATGGCTTGATCACTGTTTTAGTAACTTTCTTTTGCTGTTGTGACTGACCAGAACAATTGGAGAGGAGGAAAAGTTTATTTGGGGGCTCAGGGTTTCAAAGGTTCCAATCTAGAAGGCCAGCTCCATTCCTCAGAACTGAAGGTGAGGAGGAACACGGCAGAAGAGTATGACAGAGGCAAGCAGCTCACATGAGGATCAGAAAGCTGAGAGAGATCTCTACTCAACAAACACAAACTATATACTCCAGAGCCACATACCCAATGAACCATACCCCACAAGCCCCCAGTCACCACTCATTTAATCCCATCAGGGATTAATTTGCTGATTAAGTTCAGGCTATAACCCAATCATTTCTCCTCCAAACCTTCTTGCTTTGTCTCACACATGAACTATTGGGGTACACCTCATATAAAACAATAACAATCACTTTTCATAGTTGATTCTCGTTTTTAAATTGTATAAACATTATTTCTAACCACTTTCCGTCCTTATGATGTCAATCCACAGAGCTCAGAATATTTGAATAGCAATGTAAGGTTATTCACAGTTTCAACAAACCTAAGTGCTTTGAAAGACTTTCAAAAATGCTGCATTGTATACCAGATGTGGAAATAGACCAACACTAAACAAAAGTGGACATTCTGATTTCTCCTTACACCACCAATTTCCCAGGGTCTGATAGTTCTTTAAGATAAGCTAGATTTTGCAATGGGAGAGTCATATCTAAGAGTGGAAACGCCTGCTACTCTTTACCATTGTAGCATTTCTCATAACCCAAATCATATTAAAATGATTTTTTAAGTTATTTTACTCAACACCGATTTCCTGTGAAATGAATATCATACGGATGTTTTTATTCTTCAAAATGCAATACACATGCAAAAGCTGATCTGTTTGTCCTTGCCTTCAGGTTAGAAAACATCTCAGCCCTACTACTATCATTCCTTACTGCCTGGGTTCTCAAATGCCATTATTGCTGAGTTCTAAGAACAAGGGGCACAAGTCGTCTGGCAGTAAAATATTATCTAGTGTCTCTGAGAAAATAAGAGATAATGGGGGAAAAGCTGAATTTGCAGCTGGAAGATCTCCCCTAGAATCCCAGCTCATTTTCTTACCACCCAGATGAAGTGGGAAAATTATTTTAACTCTACTGGCCTCAGTTTTACATATGCATAAAATGCATGGCTAACATGTTCAAGTGTGAAAGCACTTTATAAACTACAAAAGGTTGAAACATTCAGTCAATATTTTAGGGACCTGAATAAAATGACTCAAATATTTATCTCCTTTGGACTTTAAATATCAGACACATTTTCCCCCACTCTAAAGTCCATTTTGCTTTATTTCACATCCACTACTATCCCGCCACCTTTAAGCTCTTTTGATTAAAATCTTTTTGCTTCATTTGTTCATCCCTTGGCCTAATCCTTCAAAACTGTCAGTTCTGCTATACCTTCATAATAGAATTTAATTTTAATAAAATTAAATAGGAGAGAGAGAGAGCGAGAGTGCGCAAGTGCTATTTGTAGGGGAGTATCCATTTTCGTTTCCATATTTCACATTGACATAGGTGACATCTACACTCAGAATCTTTCTCTGGTGTTCTCCCAGATTGCTGTCTTTTGTTATTGCTCCTATAACATGAAGGCTTTAGCAACATGTATGCCTCAGCATTTTCAGTTCTTAGGCAACAGGGCCTTTGCATTCGGAAACTAACAGGGCAACATATGGCTGTTATCACCTTGGCAAGTGAGAAATCCTCAATGCATGCAGCAGAAGGCCCTCTTATTCTTCTAGCTAATGAACCCTTCTTTAAAAAAATATATATTTCACTATTTAATTTTCAAATGGAATAAAAAGCTATGACTAATGTTTATAATAATTGCTTGAAACTGAGTGTTTTCATGATTGAATTTTGCTGTATTAAGAAAGAATTTTGCTTAATGCACACTTACAAAAATGTCCTGCTGAGTCACAGTGCCAAGAAGGCAAAGCATCCAAGATAGGCATGGAAACACTGACATTTAGTCTAGCATATCACAGCAAAGTGTGGTGCAGGATGTTGGAGCCTGATTTTTCTACAGCACAGTTAGATAACAATAGAGGCAGGGAAATGGCAAAGAAGGCGGGGTTAAATGCCTACCCACACATTTTCTTCTTCCAGGATGTCACCAGTCAAGGGTAGGGTGCTCTTGGAGGCAAGGAGCAAGTGAGATCAACATGCTGGGTTTCCATTTAATAAAGCAATTTTTGTTCATTTTTTTTCCTTTGGTATCATTCTGAAGGCTGGATTATAATCTTCAACAGTTTTACCTAAATAAAATTATTTCAGGTCTTTTTTAAAACAAAACCTCTTGGTACATCACCTTCTTTCTGTTGATATATGCTTTGAATGAGTAGGTTACACAGGAAGGTTCTGGTTTTATAATGACAATTTTAAACTAGCAGCAGAAAATCAGTCAAAGTTTTCAATACAAGACACTAGTGTTTTCCTGTCTCTCCTAATGCTCAACTGTTGGAACAGAGAATAGGGTCTCCCACCTGTCTTGAGTAAAATTCCCTGTTAGTGAAATTAAGATTATAGGTGTTGAGATGGGAACAGGGAGAAAAATAAAGCATAATTTTGCTAAAAGATTTACATGTTTTTCCACAGTTTGATTATTATTTGTTTTAAATATTTATTAAATTTTCCCATGTTTATCCCACTCCTCCATGAAATAAAAAGCCAACTTAAAAAAAAAAAAAGAATGAATGTTAGAAATTCATTATACTCTCTAAAAATTTGGAGGCTTTTTTTTTTTTTTTTCTTTTCACATGGAACAGACATCTCCCTGTATATCAATCTTACTAAGAACACTAGGGCTTCCTAGAGTAGATGCTTCAAATACCTTCCTTTTACTCACATCGTGAAAATCATATTGTCACATGAGATTGTATTAATTTCATTTTAATCATATTTCCTGATTTTATCAGACTTACTTCTTGATTAATTTATTTCATTAATGTATGTCTATATATAACTAGATTCAGAGACTATTTAACAGATTTGGGGCCATAAAGGAACACTGGAATATTTTGCTGGGATATAGAATATTTGTTTGTTTCAATGAATTAAAATAAATACTTTAATTTCTAAGGACTAGCAATTAGAAGGACTTTCTGCTTGTGAAAGACTATTAGATTCTGAGAAATGTGTGAATGAAATTTACACAGAACTCAGGGCTTAGAGAACCAGATAGAATTTGGTGAATGGAGTCTGGATATTGGTTGGTGAGGGGTCTTGAGGTACCTAGATGATTTTTCTGATACAACTTTGAATCCTCTCTGTAGTTTTTCTGTAGTAGAAATAAAGTTCTCTTTAAAGATTGAATGATTATGTGAATTTTCATGGGAAAGATCTCTCCTTAGTGAAAATCAGGAATAAAAAGTCAAGATGAAATATATTCTATTACACTCATCACTTTAAAGGAAGTTTGAGGTAAAAATGGAATGATATAGATGGAATATTTTGAAATCATAAAAATCTGAAAATTTTTCTTATGTGAAGAAAATTTGTACAGCAGAGAAACAGGATTATCTTTATTAAAAATAACAACTTTAATTTTATTCAATGATTAAGCATAACTTTACTGGTGTTCTCTCTCTCTCTTTTTTTAAATCCCTAACAGAGAAGAAAATCACGATATTCAGACCTTGACTTTGAGGTAAGTTTCTACAAATTATTTTAAAATCTTAATTGTTTAATTAAAATTGATGTGTAATTATTTAAACATACTAATCTATACAGGTATGTAGATGTATTGCTAAATTTAATAAAATAAGTCAAGGTTTTTAACTATAATCCATACTATAGAGATAGTTATAGACAAAAACTTTTATGTTCTTTTTATTATAAGTATATTAAACTGAATTTCATTTTTCTAAATAAGCAAGTTATCTATTTTGTAAATGGTAGGTGGTCAGTTTATTATAGAATTTGAACGTGATCAATTCATTTTGGGGGGGTTAGCAATGTTGGTTTCCTGATTTTTATATTTGAGACAATTTCTTTGGTTTTAGCTTGGCAACTAACTGGAGGATCCTGTGAGCTTAGGTTTCTCTGGGACTTATTTGCTTTGTGTTCTGATTACTACTATTTAGGTTCTCTGTGGTGCATTCAGATTCATTTTTCCAACAGCAAGCATCAGTTCAATGTGCTCCTGTGTTTAGTAAATGTCT
This sequence comes from Ictidomys tridecemlineatus, assembly GCF_052094955.1. NCBI lineage: Eukaryota > Metazoa > Chordata > Mammalia > Rodentia > Sciuridae > Ictidomys > Ictidomys tridecemlineatus. The sequence goes on along the minus strand of NC_135484.1, from coordinate 88,067,414 downwards.
TTTCACAGATATAAACAAGATGAAGATTTTCATTTTCCAATTTACATTGAATTTATATTGATGCTGCAATATTGATGCTAGAAGTTACTAAAATCATACCATTTAAGCAGCTTATGCTAAGCACAAAATTAATGATGTTTAAGCATCACATAAAATGCACTTATGCATCTTGATAATTGGATATGATTCATAGCCTGCTGACATAATTGGATATAATATAAATTTCTCCAGCATGTTTGTACCCTTGTGATGCATATGTAGAACTCAATTCTCTTAACTGATATTTGTAAAATTACATAAGCTTTCTAGAACATGAAAGCTCCTAATTTAATCATTTTGTTTAGATAGATGAATGTTGTAGCTCTACAATGTAGAAAGTACAAATTGTATGACATATAATGTATAAACACTTAACCTTTTATTGTTTACTAGAGGGTTACAATGGTTTTACCCTAAAGAGAGTCCAAGAAAATTTTTTTCCAGTTATAATTCAGACTATGTATTTCATTGTATTCTAAATTATTAGCATAAAATACTAGTCTATAAATTTAAATAAAAATTATTCAACAATCCTTACCTTTAGAGTCTTTAGTGCCTTTTAATGAACAGATATTTTTGGTCTTTTTTGTATTAATTATTTGGAATTTAGGAAGCCAAAAATAGAGGACTTGTATATATACATACATTTATATATGATCATACATAAATATATAAAATACATGTAGAGTGTTTATATTATATATACATATATATTTATGAAAGCAATAAATTGTTATTAATTCAAAGGAAAAGAGGTGCAAATTAACCCACTAATCATCAATGACAAAATACAGTAAATCTAGATCTAAAATTAAGCTTCAGAGCAAGCAACCAAAGTTACATAATCACAAAAACTGAAAAGAAATCTAATCATACTGTGTCCCTGGGAGCATCAAAAAAAAAAAAAACTATTCTTTTTTTGTCTATTCTCTATGGCAACTGTTAGCAGCTTCCTTAAGCTGATACTTCTTTCTATGGCTAAATTCTACACATAAAACCACAGTATTAACAAAATATTTGCAAATAATAGAGAAAACATGAAACACAAGAACCCTGACATTTTCTATAGCTCTTCAATTCCTAGTTATTGCATGAAAACTTTGGGGGAAAATTCCGAAGTACTTCTCTTTCTGTGCCAGCTACTTAGTGCTACACCTATTAATCTGAATTGAAATTGCAGGGATGTGGCAGATCTCTCATAGATTATGTTCAGAAAAATTATTGCCATATTTAAATCCTGGTGACTTTTTTTTTAGAGCCTCATGGTTATACATATTACTTGGGTTTATCTCGACACTCATATATGCATATTAATCTATTTCAGTTTTAATACAATCTGAATTTTGTTGATAGCCTTGAGAAAGTACCCAAGACCCCCTCCAAATTTAGGCTTGATTAATCAAATAGATGTCAAGATTCTTGACACCCCATCCCTCAGGAGGCTTTACCATAGTTAACAACTTAGACATTTTGCCACTGACAGACTCCTGGGTTCTGGGAAGCATCTTCCCTTCAGGCTTTAAGCCTAACATACTCCACAGAATGTATACATAATAATAATCTTGTTACACCTCATATAACAATTAAACTTGTATGACTAGTTAGTGTTAAACCTAGAAAAAAAGCCATTTTGTCTTTCCAGTCTCCAGGACAACACAGCACTTCTGGAGGAAACGGAACAAAAGGGGAACTAGTATGTAAAATGGAGAAACATAGGTTCTTTCTTGGAAGTATTCAGAAAATGTTGTAGTGATATTCCTATGTTCTGTGACCAAATGTTCTGCTCCAAGCAGAGAATAACAAAAAAATAAAACTGAATTGATGAAAAGCAATTATTTTGCAATCTAGTTTACTTTAGCAAAAAGCTGTTGAATACTATACCAATTATAGAAAATGGTTAATCATAAATGTGGCATGCCAAAGATAGCCATGTTGGACTTCAACAAGTTAAATTAAATATAACTCAATGAGACAGAAGTAGCAAATAGAAATCCAGAGGAGGAAAAGACATAGAACAAGGTTGGCCATTATGTGACATAATCAAGAAACAAGAAACAAGTCAAAATTCACTGATATGGGGTCTATGAAAGGAAAGAATTCATGTCTTGTGGTTTGGAAGGAGGATTTTTTTTTTTTTTTACCTAATCTGCTGCCCAAAGCTGTTAAGCCTTTCATTACGTTTTGTTTTGCTTGGGTTTTGTTGTTGTCATTTGCTTTTTGTTTTTAATTTTGCTTTTCAGTAAGGAATGCTTTCCTATAATCTGGGCTTTAGTAATATGAATGTTAGTAATAGGGAGGTCAGATTGTGGTAGAGGAAAAAGAAGAAATTGAAATACCAATGAGGGAAGCAGCAATGAAGATCCATTTCCTGGAGGTGGCAGGAAAATAAAGTGATGAAGGGATACTATAGGGGTAGAATCTATAGAACTTAGTCCTTAATTGAATATAGGGTAAAAGACCATGAAACACATTCCATTGAATTCCACTGAATGGAAGGGAGAGAAAAAAGAATTAGGAGCACTACAAATACAGATAAACTATAGCATTAAAGGTGTATATATAAGATTTCAAAAAACTGCTTGACGGCAAAAGGTCCCTTCCTGTTATGCCTGACCCCCAGCAGTAAGTGCATTCCATTAAGCAATCAGGCACTGTCAGAAGACACTTTTGGAGACCAAAATTTTTGAATAGTTTAGGCCTAGAATTATTCAGTTTTTCTATATCACTAAATTTAAACAGCTACAAAATTATGTACTTACAACCAAGTAGACTCCTGATCAACTATAACAAAATATGAAACATACAACTCATTTTTATAGCCGCTTTGTCTAGTTAGGGCCTAGGTACAGATTTATTCATATATGAATATATTTGAAATATAGACCCTGTAATGTCGGGCATTGCTCATGGGGTACAGGTTCCATCTTACAGACACATTTGTACTCTGGCCAAGGAAAGTTACATGAATCATCCCCCTCTTATAATACAGCTTTAAGAATTAGGCTTACTTCCTTCAGTGTGTTTCTTTCTTACATGTGAGTTGTGACATTCATCTAAGACCAGTATTCAAAAGCTCACTTGGAAAGTTTATATGTAAAACAATAAAGAAGAAAAATAATCACCGATTTATCCTAATGGATATGGACAATGGCAGTAGATGTATAAAATTCTAAAGCTGGAAAAGGTAATCCAGCCAAACTGGCTTCTAATTCCTATAAGCATGATTTCTGGCCTCAAACTCTAAAGTTTACACCTAACAGATTCTCTACCATTCTCTTAATGATTTCTCTGGGTTTTCTAAAACTTCATATACAGTAATAACTCTTTTAAGTCAGACTTAAATCCAACTCTATGACTTATACTTCTGAATTTAAATGTGAAACCTCTAACCACTTTGTTCTAAGACTACCTACAGATCTTTTATGAAGCACTTGTATGGAAAATTCTGGACTCAGAATGAAGATAAAGGGCTCCTATCTGGAGTCATTAAAATGAACCTTCCTTCCAATGGGGAGACCTCTTTGATAGAAACAGAGAAGACAAAATTTATAATATCCTAACATGTTGCAGGCAATTTCTTCCCTGTATACTTTTGCTGTCCCATTTATTTAATTTGTTCAGTGCATATTGATTAAGCATTTGCTGAATACCAAATACTGTGCTAGGAATCAGGGATACAAAGATGAATAAGTCATTGCCCATGATGTGTTCAGAGACAGGATATTGCAATACTCTGAGATAATTGTAGTGTATTCAACATCTGTAGGAAATATGGCCTCACTACAGAGGGCACCTAAACCACCCTAGATCATTTTCCTTCTGAACAGGGCATAATCACAAACCTGAATAGCCTAAGAGAAGATACTTTCCAAATCTATGAGATACATATAAGATAGCAGCATGCAAAGGGAACTGAGTTGGGTTTAGGAAAGAATTTCAGCTCTCTCACCCCTTGTCTGGGAACCATAGCCTCCTTGAGGTTCAGTCTCCCAATCACTAAAGTGGAGATAATGGTTCCCACCTCCCAGGGTTATTGTGAGAATTAAGAAAGATAATCATGGCTGCCATTTCTTAAGTGGCTCTTATTTGTATGGTTCAGTTGTAAGTGCTTTATAACCTTGTTTAAGTCTTCAAAATAACTCTGAAATGTAAGTCTGATTACTTTAACTGCTGCTAAATAAGTTTGGATTCCATACTGCAGGACACACAACTTAAAAGTGATAGAACTTAGATCTCAACATAAATTTGCTTGCATCCAGAGCCATCAGACTTAGCATGTTTCAGGTACTTAAAGGGTTTAGGAGAGTTCTTAGGAACTTAGGGCATATACTATATCCTAAATATGAATGTGCTTCATAACTTCCCACTTTTTCTCTAACAATTAAAGGGTTTTAAACACTACCTCTTTTGATTTACAAAAATAAATTGAAAGAACAAAGTCCTATAAAATAAGCTGCTCAGAGAGCACATTTCTTTGCAATAAGGTTGATGGCTCATTGGGATAGGGGTTCACACATAGCTTCAAACAAAAGGTTGAATGATGTTAATCTGAATGGAAAGGAACATTACTACACACATATCTTTTACAAAAGATTTATCACAGAAGTATTTCATGGGCATTAAAACAAAAGAAACCTGAATAGGTTTTATTTATTTAAATAGATTTTTTTTGAGTTTTAACATTATTACATGATTTTAGAAAACAAGTCTAAATTGGTTTTTCATAGAAGTCAATTTCTTTGGGGAACAGGATGTTTAAGTCACACACACAAAAAAAAAGAAAATCAGTAAACTGACAAATCCTACAGTCAGTAAAAATGAAAAAATAGTCATGGAAATATACCAATACATTTACAAGCATGAAAACTTCTAATTAGGTAAAGACCATCAAAGGCTTGAGTACTACAAGTAAAAATTCACAGGAGTGAATAAATAAGAAGTAAATTTCAATATTTGTGAAAACTAAAAACCACAGCTGAACTTTAATCCCAGAGTGTTGCTGAGTTAGAAACCCTCCAATGTTCACTGTGAAGATGGTGTTTTTATCAATGCCATCTTCCACATTGTAAAGTCAGGAAGACTTGAGCCAGAGAACAAGTAGGAATTGTGCATAGAAAATCAAACTGAGCCCATGTCAGAGATGTGAGCTGTCAATGGCTGTACTAACATGATACTTCTGCCAGCATGCCAGACCATCATTGCTATGGTGATTTCTGGCAGTATCAAAATTGCAGTTTCAAATTAGAATGATTATCTGACATGAGAATATATTTGCAATTAATTTTTGTAAGTAGGAATAGCCCTACATTTCAGCATACCAATTTTTCATTGGCTTTCATAATCATTTCAGGGTTCTTGAGCTTTATTATCAGAATAGTTTTCATGAAACTAAGTGAAATATTTTAAAATGTATTTTGGTTATATAATATTAGTAACTACCATAACTTTATATTCTCCTTGTATATTTTTAATATGTACTATTAATCCAATGCCTCAAAATAAAATCCATCCAATTCAGAATAAAATTCTACTCATTCATTCAGAATATGACCACAAAATTTCCAATTACTTAATGTACTTCTTTTATAGTGGGACATATTTGACCTTTGTTTTGCTTCTTAAAAATGCTTTACATAATAGAGGCATTTGATTATAAGAAACATGAAGAGATATTTGTCTAACAGAGAACTCTATTGGAAAGATATGGAATAATTCAACTCTTGCTCAGGGAAAAGTAGGGAATTTGATTGACATTTCCAGCAACATGGGAAGGGAGAGTTCCCAAAACAAAGACAGGATGCTCTCATATGTTGACAGATAAATGGAGACTGCACAGAAGAAAATCATCAGATGCCTATCTCAAAATAAAGGTGCTGTGCCTTTGGTATCAGAGCTCAGAAGAAAATGAATGTTTTGTCTTTGAAAAGTAAAGATCTCAGTGAGGAGAGTAAATTCAGGCATAGGATTGAAAATTGAATTAGAAATTCTCTGAATTCAAGAAAATGGAAGAGAAAATAGGCAAATAAGATCATGGGAATAACTAATTTGAGGATTTTCAATTTAAATGTGCTTTATTTGCATTCATCTTAACAAATTCATCTATAACTTACTCTCATTGTATCACCATAATTTCTTTAACATAGTTATAAATTTTTATTTTTCGAATTATTATACAATTAATGCCTATTCCTTCCATTTCAGCTGCTACTACTAGCTACTAGTGGACAGTAACTCAATCAAATGTTTTTCATTATCATTAACCTAGAATCTAGCATAATATGTGGTATTTGTAAATATATATATATATATATATATATATATATATATATGAAACAACAGAATGAAATATGCCTAGAGAAATATCAGTGGTATGATGTCACTCATACTGCACTGTAGAAGAAAATAATTGTGTTGTAATACTCATTACTATGAAAATGAGATTTTTAAGAGGCAGAGCCAGTATTCTAACAGCATTTTTTATTTTGTTTTGTTTTGTTTTTATTTGTAAAGTATTCCTTGTGAAACAAATCCACATTTTAATAAGTGTCTTAGGACCTGGTACTACATGGAAGTACTTGTCTCCCCAAGGACAGAATGTACTGAATTACATTTGCCAGCTACACAGTCCTCAAAATCCCTCCATTGAGTTGCTTATGTAAATCCTCTCTCTCATAAATCTCCATCAGTCATCACTAGTCAAATTATGTTTGCCTGGTGTTTTTCTCTGTAAATCCTGCAAATCTGTTTCATGTGTTCTCTTTAAAACTGATGGGACGTTAATCACTCTGTAATTGCTTTCTATGTTTCATGTTCTCATCATGAGTAATGTTGCCATGTTCTCATCCTCAACCAACTGATTCAACAGCCAACTTAGAGCCCTAAGAGGAGCAAAGATGGAAACTGGTTATTGTAGGACACAAAATGGCAGAATTCTCTCCCATAAAAATAGGCTAGTAAAAATAGAAGAAATTAGCCTAACAGTGAATGACCTAGATACATATTCATTAAATATAGAAAGTTTGCATTGGAGAGAATAGGCTTTTGTAACATATTAAAGATTGAATTTGCCTTTCTCTATGCCTTTTTTTCCCCTCAAGGAAGTAAAGTGTCTTTTTGGAAGAAAATTAAGCATTACAGATCTTTCCCCAAAGATATATTTCTTTTTCAAAACAAATTCCTACTTTGAAAATATTTGCTAATTAAAACAATGGACCAAATGTTCAAATCATAGTTTATTCATGGATATAATATACCTGTGCAAACCACATGAGCAAATGGTGAGTTGTGATACATATGCTTTAAGAATCTGTAAAATCTTATACAAACATGAAGGCATAATCTTGGAGACTCACCAAGTTTGATTTATAACTTAAAAATCAAAATTGAGAAAGTTATTTTCTTTTTTTAAATAACACTTGTGATTAGAGGGAATTTATTATCTAAGTCTTCTTTTTTAGTACTCTTTTAAATGCTCCATAATAGAAAAAGATTCAGCCTATGATACTTACCCCAAGATAATTTTTATTTATGACTCCATTTTCTAGTTATAATGAAGTTGAGAGAACCAGAGGTTGAGGGTATCAATATATTAGTGATTTTAGAAGTTCATCAACCATATAATTTATGTTCTGAACCTTAATTGTTAAGATTCTGTGCCATCTCATATACAAATATATGAAACCTATGGGTCAGATTTTCTTTCTGCAAAGCTTAATCATTATTCACATGGAAAGTGCAAGGTTTTAGATCCTACATATATTTCAGACACTTCAGTGCTTTGAGTCAGCCTTAACGGCAGGGCCTGGGATTTTGCTCCCCCTTTAGTACAGCCAGCTAGGATTTTAGTGTTTATAAAAATAAAACATAAAAAAGTAATATTTCCCATGACAAACATCAGAGACTCAGGTGCTTTACAAGTCCAAATTTTAAACATCTTTTAAATATTGTAGCAATTTTTGTGAAACAGATTTAACTTTTGAGTGATGAAAATCTCACACAGGAATGACTGTTACATTTTTAATGCACTCACAAGAAAAAACTATTTGGGGTAATCTTGTAAATGGAAGAAAAAAACATTTCTTCCTTTTCAAGAAATGCTGTATATAAGGATTTGGTGCAAGTCATTTGCATTTGTGGCATTCATTGGGATTCCTGGTTCCTGCTGAACTTGCTTTCCCTATTATTCAGTCAAAAATATTAGATAGTTTTTTTAAAATATATAAATCAAATTGGGAATGAGAGCCATCCTGTTTTCTTTTGCAGAAGGTTATGCATACAAGGAAGAGGCACATGGAACTGTTTCAGGAGCTGAATCAGAAATTTCAAACTTTGGACAGATTTCGGGATATACCAAATACAAGCAGTCTGGTGAGTCTACTCTGCTTGGTGGGAGCCTGGTGCATGCTGGTGGACATAGGCTGCTGGTAGGCTCCAGGCATGCCTAATCCTGCTGGGCACACAAGAGTTGTGCATTAGAACAATGATAAGGTCCCCAAATGTACTTTGAAAATGTCACTATGATTCAAATTAGGAATGCCAGAATATTAGTTATATATCCACAATGCATTGTCTTCCTCAGAGTTCAGGTAATTCATTTTATAAAAATTTAGCCAAACAACCAAATTTTCCATTTTCATTTTAATGTCTGCCATTTTAAGGGCCTAAAATGTGACAATCTCATAAATATGAGTTGTTACCTCAAACCAGGATGGTAGGTTTTTGTCTTCAGGAGATTCACTTGTTCTGTGATAGGAATTTTGGACCCACATCAATATCAAGGATATTGGTTGTTAATTGTAACAATTCTCTTCTCACTTATTACAATCTCAACATAGGAGTTCATTAAATAAAATAACACTGTGCAATTACTATGTGCATGGCTTTATAGAAGATTTCATAATTATTTTTAAGCGCACTGGACCAGTTCTCTAGAAATCAGAAAACAAGTTGAAAGTGCAACCACTTTCTGAGCAAGTTACAGAACTCAGGTTTCTAAACCTCAATTTCCTCTTCCTAAAATGAGGATGGAAAACAGTAGTAATATGTAGTCTTTCAATCCTCATAAAGCTTTCAAGAGCAAGCTACACCTTACAGGTGAGGAAGCTGAGGCTCAGCTCTAAGAGGAGACTTGGACAGCCATTGTACACCACTTCTTCTTCACTTCAGATGAGGTGCTCTGTGTCCACTCTTTGCAGCTCTAAACTTGGGCAATCCTTCTCTTTGAGACCTCTGGTCACCTTTCTCTCTCATTCTCCCTCTCCATGTATCTGTCTGAGACAATATGGATAATATATTATCTATAGTATAGCTGTAATACATATAGTTCTAAAGTACGTGGTGTTTGATTACACTCTCAGTCTAGTGATCCTTCCATTCATATTTTATGAGTCATAACTTTAGAATCCTGATTAATGAAGTTAGCTTGGGAAGAGATGGATAGAAAAAAAGCCATGTATGTTTATGTTTTGTTTTTATTTCTCTCAGTACTGGTATGATGCTGGTTATGGTATGTTATCAGTAAATGGTTGCTGTAGATTTATTGCATAGCTATGATATCTCAATCTGTGCTTGTTAAATGAAGGTTATAAAAATACCATACACTTTAACTCTTAATTGGTCTCTAAATAGTCCATGTATATACCAATCTATTTTCTTCCCTAAAGCAGAAAATGCGTTGTTGCATTATTTGTTATCAACAACACAATGCTAGGCATATAGAAGATACTTCCTGTGTAATGAGGGGTTCTTTCTCATCTACTCCTTCTAATATTAAGCCATCAATTTTTAGCTAGCAGGCAAATGAGAATCACACCATTGATATTAGACCTCAACACATTAGCTACTCATTTTCAAATATTGAAAGCTAACATTGAAATAAATTGAAGAAACTTCATTTGTTTTGTTGGAAAAAGGGGAGGGTTATGTTTACAAATCTGAAAGGCTTATGCAACAGATACAGCTGGCTGACTGCTATAATATGATTGTAATTTCCCCTTGTTCTACGGTCTGGTTATTAAATCATTAATGGCACAAATATCTGTATCTCAGTTTCCTGACAACCAAAATAGTCTACTAATTACACCACATCTCTGTAGCAGCATGCCTTTTTCTAAAAGAGATTTATAAATATTTACCATTTGGGAGGTTGGGAGCAAGGAAGGATGGAGTTGTCTTTGCTGCTTGAATACTGTCCCAAATATCTGAGAACAAAAAACGAGTTCCTTATTCAGTTTTGATTAATAATGAACATGTGAGTTCATTATCTTTACCTCAGTCACATAGTTTGTAGTGCCACACTGCTAATGGAAAATTGCGTCATTGAGTGGAGAAAAACATTTTTTAAAATCTCAAAGTGTTTTTCCTTTTTTGGGGAGGAGAAAGCTGCTGATTCACAACACCTGCCTACCACTACAAATGATGCTAATTATGTAAAACAATAGAATTTGGGGAATCAAAGGGAAACCAAAATACCATTTAGTCATTTTCTTGTTTCTAGGCAGGAAAACATTTAAAGAACACTATAAAAGAAGAGGTACTGTTCAAAGAAATGAAACTCTTTTTACCTTGAGTGCATCTTACAAACCATTCACTGTCAAAAATCTCTTCTCTCCAAATAGCTCCTCCTAACTTTTCTTCTTACAAAATGTTCATACTTTCTTTAACTTTGTCCTCAACTATTGGTGGATTGAAAGAAGGAAGGAAGGAAATAAGGAGAAAAGGAAGGAATGAAGGAAAAAAGGAAGGAAGAAGGAAAAAGGAGTAAAATTGAAAAGGATGGGTGAAGGAAAGGAGGGACTTACCCCAAGTGAACAGCTCACATGCTTCTATACCAATGAATCATGGGGAATGCTGGGCAGCCCTATGATATTTGGGGTGGCTTTGAATTCTCATATGTATTTAATACTCTATTTCTCTGGATGCATCCTAAGAGAATTAGCATTTCTGAAAGCTTCTTGCATGCTGGTTTATAGTGAATTTATAATTATTACCCTTTTAACATTCTGTATCTGAGCTCAAAACAAACAAACAGCTGCATGAATTCAGGAACTTAAACTAACTGCTTGGATTTTCCATCATTGAATTCCAGCATCCATTGAGGCCTTTCCTGGCCTTGGCAATCCTCCGTGCCAAATGCAATGATCCCTTCAGACTACTGCACAGTTTGTCGTTAAGTGGGACCCATTGGGAGTGTTACCCTTCTTTTTATGAAAGTCTACAGACTTCCTGTATCACACCCAACATGTAGGAAGATGAGTAGCTTGTGGGCATCATCCTCTGACGATCAGCTCCTTACCACTCCCTGTGGGTCCTGTCCCTACCCTGGCTGCTGGGTATGGTAGCTCTTCACCTTTAAAGGATAGGGTCTTCTGGCCTAAAGGGCATCCAAAAGTTAGAAAAGATGATGAAAACCATAGATAAGTTGGGAGTGCCTTGGTAGGCCAAAGGAGATGTTCAAGAAAATCAACCTTAAATATTAATTTCTTACATGCTGATAGACCCCTCAAGAAAGTATTAGGTCACACACTGACAATAACACTCTTTGAAATAGAATGTAGATATTCTGACAGAGCTTAAAATTAGCCACCTTAGTCCATGTATCCCTGGAGCTTGATCTTTAAAATATAAAAAAGGAAACAACATTGGTTCAGAACAGAATGGAGCCCATGTTTTCCAAGCAAACAAACTTGCACTTTATATACCTCAAATGCTTTCTGGGTTCAACTAATTGGACTTTCTGTCAAACTAAACTTAAAACAGCTCTTATCTAAGGTAGCTAGGTTCACTCTGTGAACTTGATTCAGCAGAATTCATCTCTGTGAATCTTTCAGTGGATGATTGATGATTCAGGTCACATATTGCTCTCAAACCTTCAATGATTTCCTATTGCTTACAAAATAAATTCCAAATTGAATAGCCTGACAGTCAAAATCTCTTATGAACTGGTTTCCAGTTTACCTAATGCCTTTTTTTTCTTCTTCTATTCTTTCTCATTCCAACTAAAATAAATAGGCCACTCTTTTCATATCTCCACCTGCTCTGAATTTTTATTTCCTAGTACACCTGTTCAACCACAAGACCTCCAACCACACACGTCTTCATGGTGAACCCCTTTGGTGCCAGCCCAAAGGTCACTCTTCTCAGGAAGGATTATGCACTTCCCATAAAAGGAAGCCTCTCTATACCTGCCTTTGGAAGCCCAGAACACTTTTTCTGAAAAAAAAATATATATTCTACACTTTCATTTAACTATAGATACCTTTCATTGTAAGTATGATTACGAAGTAGTGAAGATTTGAGTTCTCCAGGCATTATTCTATGCTCTATCACTGCTTAACAAATTGTTGCATATCTACAAAGTAGATGTTGATCCACATATTTTGCCAACTCCTTTGGTCCACAATACAAAGCATATCTCTTTTTGTAGATATTCAAGCCAAGGTTCAGAAAAGTTGAATCAATTGTTCAGTTAATTCTTTTGAAGTGTAAGAACTGGAACTTGGACTGGTATATATCAGGCTCTAAATCTTAAATTCCCTGTGAACCATGATGCTTTTACATACTTGATTTATCACTTTATCCTTTCTAGTGCTACATATGATATCCTATGCAGAGCAACTGATAAGTAAATTTTAGATGAAGGGAAGCAGACAGGGAGAGAAAGAAGAATGGAAAGATAGGAAGAGAGAGCTACAAATTCATGAGTCTTTAGGATACTAGACTAAAGCAGAATTAATCCCTTGCATAGATCCTAAAAGTTAACTTTTTATTAGATTTTACTATTAACTATCTCTTCTTCTATGTCCTCATAAATAAGAATAAGTCTTGAAAACATCTAAGTTATTAAGGAATTTAGTGATTTAAATCTAGTTATGATAACTATTTCTATAAACCATCTCTCTTATGCATAGCTTGAGATGCATAATATGCCAAGTAGAACCCTGATAGCAATTCAATAACCTATTTTATGTTTCATTTGGTAAGTGACTATAATAAGCTAAAGATCAGATTTTGTGAGAGGAGGATGGACTCATGCAAGAACTGATATTTTCATTAGGCATAATGTTTTGTAGTGAAAAATGAGAATACAATTAGAATGGTAGACTTTTAAAACCATTTTAATAATCTTGAAGAATAGAAATGAAGGGATAATAGAAGTTAAAGGGTAGTGTTTTTTAAGAGAGAAATTCTTTTAGAGCTTGATAGATTTTGTTGGGAAAAATTAAAAGTAGAAAAATTATTTAGTGAAGTAGAGTTAAATTGTCATGAAAAATGATTAATTTCAGTAAATCTCTATGTTGAATTAAAACCTGGACTCATGTAAAAGTGACAGCTTTTGCTTGGCATGTTCTCTTGCAACAATAAATACATTCAACTTTAATCAATATTCTGCATAATTGAGTATCCATCAGGTCACCCACTCTTGTTTTCATGTTTTAGTTGTTTTTTTTTTCTAAAAAGCTTTTAATCATGATTTTTTTCTTGTTCTCTGATTATTCTTAGCTTATTCAGATTCTCCTGCTTTGCAGAAATCTTTAAGCAACACTTACTTAAAATAAAGCAAAGTCATTGTTAATCTTAGCAGAATATTGATCAAAAGAACCTAAAAGGAGTCTATTTGTTTATGTATTGAACATCTACAGGATAGAACTGAGTGGAGTCATAATTGGGCAAATCTTGAGTCTTAGAAAATAAAAGGCATATACTATAAGAAATAATAAGGAATAATGGTTTGTAGGCATTTTGAAAGGCCCCTTATATTGCTGGATACATTTTTCATGAAATGGTATCTTAAAAGGGGAGAATCCTGTGATTCCTTCTCAAACATGTAGTCATACTAACATTTCTTTCACATGATACTCAAATTGAAATATCATCTACTTTGCCTTCTGTAGTATTATTCACTTCCTCTAACTCCTGACATGTTGTAGGATAACTTAAAGAAGATGAAAACATATCAAAACTATCTCCTGCAGTTGGATAATTTCAAATCATCTCTGAATAATATAAACTAAATTAAGATTACAAACATGTCCTCTTCCTGAAAACTTCAGCAAGTTGCAGTGTTAATCATCAAATAAATGGCTCTCCTTTCTCAACAGGAAAACCCAGCACCAAACAAGAATCCATGGGAAACTTTCAAAAACCCCAGTGAATACCAACATTACACCACAATCAATGTCTTAGACACAGAAGCCAAGGATGCTTTGGAACTGAGGCCAGCAGAGTGGGAGAAGTGTCTGAATTTGCCTCTGGATGTGCAAGAAGGTGACTTTCAAACAGAAGTTTAACAAAATCAAAATGAACTGAGGCAAAGACACAATAACCTAATGCACTGACCCTTTAGACTTGGGAAGCCTGACATTTCTATCTGGACAATGTGACTATCCTGTGTCAGGACCTTCATGTGCCAAACGTCAGTGGTGTTTTCCTATGGTAATTCCTCACTAGTCAGGCTAGTGGAGAGACACCAGGTGTACAGTTCTGACCATCCTGTGTTGTAAGTACCTGTGGAATGGATTTGTAAGGTAATCTTTATAGATAAACCTCAAGCAACGATTCATGTTGTAACCGCTTCATATGGTTTAGTTTTCAAAAAACTTCACCATGAAGCACAATGTATATATTTATGCAGTTTTTAAAGTTTATAACAGTCTGTTTGGCCATTACTACACTTTTTACTTTATAATATAAAAGCAAAGTTTTTGTCATTAAATGAATGTTTGTTGAGCTACATTCTTCATTGCTTTAAATGCAATAAAGTAATAATCTCACTTTTATATGAATAATATATTTCACATCTTTATTATTGCAGTTTTCTCTAGAAAGCTCTGAGTAGCTTTCTCTGCTGCAGCTGTGTATAAAATATTTAAAATGTTGTATGGTGTAAATAAACTTTTGTCTACATATCAGTTTTTTAGTGCATTTTATTTTGGATTTGTTGAACAAAAATTTACATATTTATAAAGTTTTTTTTTCAATACAGATACTGAAAATGTATTCACAGTTTTAATAGCATACCGTTATTACTCCTTTGAGGCTAATGATTTCTCAAATGTAATAATAGGTTTGTATAGTGTTTCTGTATTTTCTACTTAAACACCCTTTGGAACAATGTACCATGTAAATGGGACTTGTCAGAAATCTGCTGCCATCATACTCTTACATAAATATGGTTTTTTTTTCCCTATCTTGTGGGAAAAAAAAAAGACAACTAGTAAAAAAACAGGAAGTTACAATACAGAAGATAATACAGGGAAAAAATGTTTTAAGTAATTAAGTTTGCTGCATGTTTCATGGAAGAAGCTACTCATACTACAGTTCTTCATAGCATAGAATTGAACTTATTCAGGATTTTAAAACAATCTTATCTGTATATTCTCTAGCAGAATCAGAAAGGGCGCGGGTGAATCTGATGAAACAATTTACCTCTAGTTTGAAAGTGGAAAGCCTGAGGTGAGCCAACTGCACAGTCCCCAGTATCCTCTCTCATATAAGAGCTGTGCTGCTGATGTTTCTTGCTCCCTCTGAGACACATTAAACAAGATGTAGTGGGAAGGGCTTGGGCAATTTCCTGGTCCTTTCAATGGCTGGAGATTGTGCTCTTCAGTCTGGAGCAAGAAAGGGTGGAAGGGAGACTGGAATGTGTATTTGGATTAGCTTTCAGTTAAGCCTGAGCTGTGTGGTCTGTGGTGTATGAACTCCTGTGGGTCAGTTCCTGCTCCTGGTGACCTTGGGGACCCGCACTCAGGTTGTAAGGCAGATGATGGTGCTTCAACACTCAAGTGCGCCTCTGAGCTGGAGCCTTAAAATCCACACAGCTCAGGCTGAGCTGTCAGATCCTTACCATGTTCTCAGTGTCAAGATGTTAAAAGTATATTTTTAATCAGATTTTAAAAATAAAGTGACATCATTATGCAAAAAATAGTATAACTAAAGACTGATTTTTCAATAAAATAAAGTTCGTGCTAATTATAATTGTATAGCTTATTGAATTTCTAAGATGACTTTTTGATGATAGAAATAATATTTAATAAATCTTCTCTGTCCATATATAATACATACATATATATATATATATATATATATATATATACAAACATACACACATATATATTATCTGTGTGTAGGCATGTGTATATATGTATGTATATTTAAATTCATACTGCTCATTTTCATGTCAGTAACCTATAGCTGTGAATGCATACTATACAGGGAGTCATTCATTACAAATTATAAAATCCTGATTCATTACAAATTATAAAATCCTGATGGGAAAAAAACACACTGAGCACATTTGCAAACATAAATTCAGTATGTTTAAAAAATTCAATGTATAAGGCTAATATTTCTTCTAAATATTCACAGCTATAAATGTTTCCACTTTTTTTTCACTTTGACTTTTCTTTAGTTCTAGTAACTCAATATTATATAAGCATATGAAAACTAACCAGAAGTTGCCAATACCTAAGATGTTAGGGTAGATGGATGTTTGGGTTACTCTAAGAAGGATGTTGTGACAGTGGTGGTGGGGTTTTTTGTTTGTTTGTTTCTTTGTTTTTGCATTTTAATCTATAAGGATAAAAGTACAGGTTGATGGGGCTGGGAATGTGGCTCAGGCGGTAGTGCGCTCATCTGGCATGCGTGCGGCCCAGGTTCGATCCCCAGCACCACATACCAACAAAGATGTTGTGTCTGCCGAGAACTAAGAAATAAATATTAAAAAAAAAAAAAAAGTACAGGTTGACAAGTATCAAGAACTCATAATGCAAGGGAGCCTCTTCTAGCCCACCTCTTTTGAACTTATTGAACTTATTCAGGATTTTAAAACAATCTTATCTGTATATTCTCTAGCAGAATCAGAAAGGGCGCGGGTGAATCTGATGAAACAATTTACCTCTAGTTTGAAAGTGGAAAGCATACACATGGGCACACACACACAAACACTCTACCACGTTGAGCTTCAGGTGACCCCTACACAGGGTTCAGTACTCCACTCCTAGACAGTTCATTTAGGATTGCAGTCACAACTTGTCTGGTCTTTGTGCCCTTGGACTAGAAGTTCTTCCTCTTCTCCCATATCTAAATTTTACCTCTGTTTCAAAGTACATCTCAAATTTCATCTTCATGAAGTTCTTCAGAATTATATATATATATATATATATATATATAATATCTCAGATGTTAATAGACCTTTATTTTATTCATTTATTTATATGTCATGCTGAGAATTGAACCCAGTGTCTCACACATGCTAGGCAAGCACCCTACCACTGAGCCACAACCCCAGCCCATTCTTCAGAATTTTTCAAGCTCAAAATAATTTCTCCTGGGAACTCTTATGGCACTGCATCTGTACCTTGGTTAGAGCTTTAAAAATCTACTATCATATACAAATTTCTGATATCCTCTGATGGACTGTAGGACTGTAAGTGCTTAGAGGGCAAAATTCATGTCTGGTCCATTGTGTTTCTTAAGGGAGCTAGCACAATTATGTTCACACAATAAATATTTGTTGAATTATTTGTGGAATTTATTTAATGTTGTTTACAGTCATACATACCAAGTCACATACTTGAAAGAAAAGCACTTATTAAGCAACTGTCATTTATTTATTCCTGTGTTAAATATTTAGGGTACTATAGGAACTCTGTTTTAGGTGGCTTATAACCTATTAGATATTTGAGACACCTGTGAAACAAGCAATGATATTATTTAAGAATTTATAAATGCTTATTACCATATATTATCTCTTTGTGTCCTTAGGATTAATATGTGAGGTAGAAATTAATTATCCTAAAGAATGGAGGCTCAAAAGAGGTTAAGTGACTTACTGAAGATGACCATAAATAGATAACAGAACCAATACAAGAGCCTCATTCCTAATGTATGATTATTTCCATGACATCCTGGTATTTCCACTTGTTCCTTCTGGATTATTAGGTCCCTAACACAAATTTATAAAATTCCATGGAGGGCTGGGGATGTGGCTCAACTGGTAGCACGCTCGCCTGGCGTGCGTGCGGCCCGGGTTCGATCCTCAGCACCACATACCAACAAAGATGTTGTGTCCGCCGAGAACTAAAAAATAAATATTAAAAATAAAATTCTCTCTCTCTCTTAAAAAAAAAAAATAAATAAATAAAATAAAATTCCATGGAGATTTTTTCAGGCAAGAAGTGGAGGCCTAAAACTGGAAACACACACCAGTTATAAGGGTGGTGAGGCCAGTAACTAGCAGAAAAGTGTGGCCTATACAAAATAACAGGTGAACCTAAGTAGACCTATTTCTATAGTCCATTGTGTGGTTTTATTTGCACTTGCAAAAAAGGAACAGGAAACTGGAGACCTAGGCCAACTTGCATTTTTAGATTGTTTTAAAAACTCTCTGTAAAAACATATAACTACAAATTTAAAACTTCACAACTAATAAGACTCTACTTCAGAATGTTTAGTTCAAAAATTCCGAATCATCCTCAGTTTTTTAGAATAACTTTGTCAGATTTTAGTTTACCAAAATTATCCATGTCAACATCAATTAATCAACTCCTATAAATTTTTTCATATGTTAATGAAAAACATGAAACTAATATTAACCTGTCTATAAAGTTTTCCGTGGTGACAAAATCATCTTGCCCTGAGGTGATTCTGTAGTCAGGTTTGCAACTGGGATGGTAGAAGAGAGATTTCAGAATCAAGAACCAAAGAATACGGAAAAGGGAGAAAACCTGGGAACCAATGAAAATGACAATAATTTTCATGTGTCAAATAAAATAAAATCCAGACTTAAGGAGGAAGAGACTTTATTTGAAAAGATTATTGCAATGGAAGAAAGGTTATTATTTGAAAGGAGAATATGCTCCAATTACAGGATCTATAAGTATCTCAGAGGTTAGGCAGAAATAACTTTTCTTTGATATGGAGTAGTGAAGAAGACTAGAAGCTAGGGGTGTACACATGGGGCAAAGAAGTGGTGTGATCAGGGCATTGAAGGGGAATGTCTTTCTTTGTGGTCAGTCCTTTCTGAAAGGTGGGTCAGGAGAGGTTGCTCTACTTCCTAGTTCTTGGTTAAGCTCCCAGTACTTGTTTAAACTCAAGGACAGTACGAAGTTCAGAGTGCTGGGGAAAGCAAGGAGCCCAGCTAACGTGCTGTCAAGTTATCAAGTATTTTGTTCAGATTTGTGAGTGTGGACATATGGTTCAGCTAATAATTTCTGGGACAAAGGATAGAAAGTTTTAGGGTCTCCATCTGACCTTGTCATAGTGTTTGTAAACAAGTTCATCCATGAGGCTTATCTAATAAATATTAAAGGGTGATTCTTTGCAGTAATTAAGTCTCTAGCATTCAAAAGGGTGAGAGGATTTCTTGACATTTGCTGTCTCCCAAAAGTGTAGTGCTTTCAGAATTATGCAATTCTAGTGCATGAAAACTGGCCCCAAGAAACAAAAAAATAAAAACAGATACAGGATTGCAATTGCACAGCATGCAATTTTTTTGGCAGACTTTCAGACACTTTTGGTGCCAAGTGACAGCAACACCAAGTGGATCCCCGCAATTTGGGTCAGAAGGAGTGACATATATTTTGGTCAGGACAAAAGTGATTTCATGCTAGACAGAATGCCTTGTCTTAAGCTAATATCAAAGAGACAGCACATCTCTGGTGCCAGGGTCCACATACCACTCTAATGGTTTTGTGTACTTAAGCATTTTCTGGTAAACTACACAGGAAAAACTGCCGAGGGTTAAACTGGGGCAATCATGGTGGTTATGTTTCAAGATGACTGCAGTCATGAAACGATGAAACCACACATAGGCTCAGCCTTATCACAAGTAAAGAAATTAAGACTGCTGAAATGAGAGTTATTTTTAAACAACTGTCAATTTTCAGCCAGTGGTGAATAAGGGAAAGGATTTTCCCATATTAGACAAATACCCATGACTCCTTAGCAGAAATGATTCCAAAGTGAAGGTGATACAAGGCAGGTGAGAATACCTAATTTTCAATCATTGAGAAAACCATTACTTGTTAAAGGGATTGAGTACATTCCCTCGTTACCAAAACCACTAACCTCTGAGCTAGTCAATCATCTCTTGACCCAGACTCTAGCTTGTACCTGTATACCATTACAACCTACAGGTATTGAGAAGCTGGGTCAGAAATATTTTTTTTTCATATAATATAAATATATGGAACTTTAAAACACCTGGAACTTTTGTTTGTAAGATAATTCTTTAAAAATGTCAATAACATTAGCCCACAGACCTGGTGTGCAAAAATCACACTGGACTAAATTACACAGGCAAAGAAGACTTTCTTCAAGAATATTACAACAGGAGAAAGAGGAAAGAAGTCAGTCAAAACTGAAACAAAGGACTAGAGAATGCTCAAGAGCTGGGATGAGGAATGCAGAATGAGGTAGGGGGTGTGTTCATAGGTATGTTCACTAATTGGCCAAGAAACACAAATCCGCTCTGTTTTTATGGAGGCCATAGCTAAAGAGTCAGTAAGGCCCCTGAAGAAGTTGGGCTCTTATCCTCCCATGAAATTGGAAGATTCAGGCACTATCTTTCTGTTTGATTATGTTTCAAAAAAATAGATATAAGGTCTTTGAGAAGGAGACCCTGGGCTTTAAAACTGGCAAGAACCTTTAAGTTTGTTCTACATCTCAAAGAGGCAGATAAAGAATTTATAAGTTTGCTAACATAAGCGCTCTAAGAGAAGAGAGGTCAGAGGCTAGATAACATTAAGTCATTGTTGGTAACAAGTAAACTGATGAGACCTTTTCATGACCTTCATCCATTAGACTTCAGTCACTTCAAAATGCTCACCCAGAAAGATCTGCAACCCTCACCCTTCCTTAAAGACAAGTCATTGGGAAAACCGTTATTTGTTAGAGGGATTGAGTACATTTCCCTCGTTACCAAAACCACTAACCTCAGAAAGAAAGACCAGGGTCACCATCAATAAATGATTTATTAATAAAAGAGCCACAAAGATTAAAATTGAAGGCCAATGTTTCAGTCTCCATTCTTTTGTTTTGCTAATTCAGATTTTGTTTCAATTTTTCAGACGAATGCCTGAACTAGCATTATTTAGTATCTCCCTCTCTTTCCCACTCTCAAATCTAGAATTACACTTCTAAATTTAAAAAGCATGTTATATATACTTGTGATAAACTTTTATGGAAAAATTATGTTGTCCTTTATTCTGAAGTGGATTGACCTGGCTTATAAAAGTATATGTTAATTTAATTATTCAATAACAATATATTTAGAACCAGTTGCAGTCTAGATACTACTTTAGGAACTGGAAATTCAACAGGGAACAAGACATGTACCCTCTTTCCAAGGGACTTAGCATTTTTGAGGGTACACAGATCAACAAATGGAATTATAATAAATTGATGGCTTTATGAAGGGAAAAAGAGGATAACACTATGAGAATACTTATAAAAGGTATAGGAAAAGTATGAAGAAGGATGATCAAGGTGATATATAGGCTGACTTTGTACCTAAAATGTATGCTTCCTGATTCTAGACTCTTCCCTGGAGCTGTCCACATGATGACTCCGAGCTTCCTAGCAACCAATGCAAATATAGCAACTGCAATTAGTTATGTAGTTCACAATGTCTCTAAGACAAAAGCCAACATTTTCCACTAAAGAAACAGAAAACCAAGAAGTACCTCTTATGAACCTTCATGCTTCATTACATGAAAAATTCTTCATCAATATCATCCTTATAAATTTCCTGAGTTTTTTAGAGATAATCCTTATGTCCTTTATTTCAAGGTATTATGATTTTTAATTTATGAGCCAATTTGACTAAGGCACTGTATCTGATATTTGGTCAGACAGCAGTCTAGACATCATTGTGAAAGTATTTTTAGATGAGATTAACCTTTTAATAATAAACTTTGAGTAAATCATAATGTGGGCGGGCCTCATCAAATCAGTTTAAAGCCTTAGGAGAAAAAGACTGAGGTCCTGTAAGAGGAAATTTTGTCTCCTGAATAGTTTACAGACTCTGCTTACAAAAACTACTCTTTTTGGGGTCTCTTGCTGCTTATCTACCCTATATATTTGGTCTTGCCAGCAACTCCAATCATGCGATTCAATTTCTTAAAATAAATCTCTCTTTCTATGTACACACACATAACCTATTGGTTCTATTCCTCTAGAGAACCCTGACTAATACAAGTAAACACCCAACACTCCAGTGTGAGCACAAGAAACAGTTTTTCAGAGTCATATCAATGTGCTATAAGTAATACAATTTTTCAGTAATCTGGATAAATTTTTTAAAAAGTAAACTATCAATTCTACTTCAAGAAATGACACATTAATATGATTTATCATAATGGAGCATTGGGCACTAATTAAGGTTTATGTATGCCTTAAGATTATGAATAATTTATGTGTAAAGTTCATTTAATCATCAAAACTAACCTAAAGGCATAATCTATCACTATTCATTTTATAAATAAGAAAAATAAGGTTTATACTTTCCCTGATATCACACAGGTATAAGTGATACAGCCAAGATTTGTTCCTCACAGTTTAGAACTAACAGTCTAATTATTCTGATGAAAATTGAGAATTTTTAGGCAGCAGAAAGTTCAAGTTTAAACTCATTGGCAAGTATTTTGTATGAATTAAGTGCAGTTCTCCACCTGCACTGACTCTAGCACAAAAACATGGGCATCCAGAGGATTCCACACTGAAGTCTGTTGAAGAATAACTCCCAAGAACTTCCTCAGGATACAAGCTTGGGTTTAGTATAACACAGGGCATATGAGTGTCTGATACCAAAGTTCTACATCACAAAACACCAGAATGAAGACTTTTGCTTAGAGGTTATTATCACCAGTTACTAAAGCTGAAATGTTCATAAAATAGTTTATTTTTTAAAGTTCAATATTCATGAGACACTTAACATTTAAGTGAAATAATTTTTATGTAAACTGTAAAGAATAAAGTAACTGCAAAATACAATCTAAGTTAGCCAATTAGAATATTAGATGTTTATTTAATATCTATTAGATATTTACTAAAAAAATATAACTAGAACTTTGAAATTATGAGCTTAAAGTCATGCTTGCAAGTAATGATTTGATGAGAGGATGAGACTCTCTTATGGCCATCTTACTTTATGTTATATAGTCCTGCTACAGATTACTTATATGTCTCTTATTTTTAAGTTGGGGGGAGGAGGATAACATATCCAGTATATCAAGAAGTAGTAGCAAGTCATTAATGTGAAGAGGAACTAGGGCACAGATTGGGTTTGGCCCACTGTGAATTCTCTGGAGTGAATTCCTTGGAGGGGCCAATAGAACAAACTTTAAATTTCAAGGTAAAATTAATGTGAGGTTATATATAATTATTAGTATTCAGAAATCACCAATAAAAGCCATAAATAGATAATTTCAAGTTTTTTAAAAAGTTTTTCTCACAGAAATACCATCCATCCAAGTGAAAAAGAGTATAATAGCAAACAAAAATTAGCTATGCCCTAGAGCTCACTAGCATTCCTATCAATTTTTGGCCCATGAAACTCAGACTTGTGAGGTATACACACACACACACACACACACACACACACACACATTTTGTCCTTGTTAAAAAACTCCCGGTGTTTTGGATGCAATATCCTGCCACTGCTAATTCTAGTATGTAAAACAAAAAATATTTTTCTTAAAAGTAAAATTTATACCAGTAACTTTCCTTAACATTGCCTCAGGAAAGGATTAATAATAATTCTGAAGATACAAATGTCAAATTTCCCAGGTAGATTTACAGATAAAGTTTTGTATCATGTAGATTTATAATGCATGATTGTCATTTAAGTCCTGTAACCAGAACATTGGGAATGATTTCTATATAAGCTCTGACCATCTTACGGCTTTGGTAAGAACAGCTAAGGCTACGTGCAGTGACTCATAAGCTCAGCCTGCAGGGTTCCCCTTGGTTTTCCCTTTCATGAGAGCAGAGGGAAACTGAGTAATGGAAGAAACCCACAGGACTCTTCTTTAGCTGTCCAACCTTCTTAGTGACCCAAAGATCAGAAATTAGAGAATGAAGCCAATTAAAGCAGGGCCTCCTCTCCCCTTGGAGTCCTATCATACTCTCACCACTGCAAACAGATTCTGCTGCCATGCTTTCATGGCAGGAGGGAGGCTCTCACAGATCATGGTCAGCAAATAGCTTCCACCAGAGGCCTTTCTGCCAGGGACTTTCCTTTTTTCTTGTTTTGGGATTTTGGGGATCCATTTCCTTCCATTTACAGAGTTCTGTAGACCAGTCCTACAGGCAGATGTCAAATCTGATAAACTTTGGCCAGAGCGGTTTATGTGCACATTCTTGAACATTCATCAGAAAGGAGAGAACTGAGGAAAAGGGAGAAGTACAAGTATAAGGCTTCCCACTTCTCATGCTTTGAATTGAGGTTTTTCAAACACGGTCCCTGGTTCTCAATTTACACACCTGTGTTCTCATTTGCCAGGAAGCTTCTTTGCTTGTGAGGTTATGTTAGAAGAGAAGGAACTGATGGTGCATATGAAACTCTGCTGGGGCTGGTTGAGTGGGATGGAGTGGTGCTTGTGTTAGAGCAAAAGTCTCAGTGTGAGTTGAGTGCTTTTCTCTTGCAGCAAAAAGGCATGGAGGAGGCCAAAACCCACTTCCATCCCTGCCAAGTTTGGCAGTGAGAGGATACAACAAATAAATCCATTATGTAGCCTCAACAGGACCAGAGATTTGTTCTTGTCAGCATTGTTTCTTTTAACTAAGCAGCTCTTAAAAATACATAATTATAAATAGGGTATGGCCTCTTAAAAGCATTTTAATGAAGGTATCCCAAAGTATCAAATCCTAGAAATCACTTTGTGTGTGTGTGTGTGTGTGTGTGTGTGTGTGTGTGTGTGAGTGTGTGTATTAAAAAGGTAATTCAAGAAGATATTTGCAATTATGGAACAGTTGAGAAGATGTGAATAACCAAACTACCCACAGATTTCTCAGAAACTCAAGCAGAGACCCTTGGTTTTCTGGGATATCATAAAGCTGAGGTTGCACATCTTTCTGTTGACATTGAGATTATGACATCCATGTGTTCAGAAGCAGGCTGCTAGCCCTTGTCCACAATTTCAAATGCTTCATTTCACCACAGCTGTGCAGAGACATTCCTGACCCTATTTTAATTAGTATAATTAACTTCTTCCCATTTTATAACTCTAGAATGGTAGACTTTTCAGAGTTTATCATTTGACACTCAAAGAGAAAAATATGAATATTATGTTGTCATCTGAAGAAATTATCCTGCTTTCTTTATGTATACAGGGAAAGTTAGTAGGCATTCACTGGCACCTGTCTAACTGTATATAATATTCCCACACAATTGAGAAGAAACCCACAGGACCCTTCTCTAGCTGTTTATAGACCCTCTGATCAAGCCAGGGATACCTTAGAAATATTTGTTATGTTAAGGGTGAAGAAGGTTGAACAATCCACATCTGGCTCATAGCCATATATGAAAATAAAGGTCATTTAGAAAGAGTTCCTTCTAAGTTTCAAGTGAAGCCTAAGAATTTTAAGATTCTACATACTACAATGTTTTATGCTAAAAAAAATGTAAAGGGGTACAAGTAGAAGAGAAGGGCTTCAAAATATAAATTTGGAAATGAAAATTAACTTGCCACTCTGCTTTGGTGATCAGCATTTTTCTCTTTCAGCAACATATGGAATAAATCATGATAATTATTTGGGGGAACTGATGGATGAGGAAAGGGAGAAAGAAAGAGAGGCCAAGAGAGAGTAATCCAGGGAAGGATGGAGAATAAGAGGAAGAAATAACAGCTGAATCAAGAGAAACACAAAAGGAATATGAAGGAAGCAATTTGGAGACAAGAAAACAAATGGATACTTCTCTACTAGCCAAAAGTGTGTAAGACTCCTGGGGACTGCAAAGCATCAAGATTTCTCTGAAAACATTATGTGAAAAAAAGACCCAGAGGCATTATGAGTATAGGTGAATGGTAGGGTGTATTGGACATTGGAAGGGGAAGAAAAGCAGATAGGTGACAGAGATGCAGATGATACGCTGACAAGGACATTCACAACTAAGTCTAGTTTCCAGGGTTTTCCAGCTGTGTGTCAGTTGTTCCTCTGAAAAATGAATAAAGCTTCTTTATTTCTTTTCCAGTACAGGATTTTTACCTATGTGTCTAGATAAAATTGGTTCTCCAGTGGATGGTGTAAAATCACTATGGAGATATATTTATGGTACCATGGAAATATTGTATCTGGAGATAATAATGCTATTTTCAATTTGACTGAAAGTTCATTTTTATATATTGCCAAAGTACCAATCACAATTAAAAACATGATCATTCAGTCTCAATTCTTGACTCCTTATAAAAATAAGTACTTATTCCCAATGACCAAAAGGAACAATGATTCTGATTGCTTATTAATAAGAATTGAAAAGAATCTATTGGATAACAAAATACTTGGCAAAGAAGAGGAGGAATAAGATAGGGAGAAAACAGAAGAGGGCATCTGCTCATGACAACATCGCTTTCTAGTTGTGTGGGAAGTGGGGCAGCAAAGTAGGACTAATAGCTTTACCATCTGAAGAGTACTGTCAAATCTGTTGGTCTCTTGAGGTCCACTCTAACTTAGAGATTATAATTTTCATGATTTTTAAAAAAAATTCCTAACAATTAAACATATTGTAATTAGTCATGTTAACAAAATAAATTAAGACATTATTGGGGAAATTTATGCAAATGGAGAAACGATGTGATTCTGTACTCCCATGCAGAAGTTTCTGGATCATAAATCTTCTTCATAGAATTCTGTGCTATCACCAGCACTGGTTTGTAAGTGGTATGAAAGTGTCCCATGCTTCTGTCCTAAATGGAGAAGTTCATAATACATACCCCATTAATTACTATTTGGCAAGGTCTTTGAAAATTTATAGCATTCTTTTCTGTCTTCATAATTTTTATTTTTAAGAATGTGAAACCATGCATGTTTTCAAACTGTATTGAATGAATAGTAGAAAGTTAGTACTTTATGTCAAACGTTGCATACCATCCCATTACTGGAGATGCCATGACATAACTTGGCTACATAATCTGAGAAAAGATGTCATAGGAAATGCTTGCTTTCTCTCAGGGAGAGTAAGAGGATATTGAAATAAAAATTGACCTAGCCCGGTACAAATTCCCCCTAGCAGCAACTATTTCTTCATTTTTCTCAGAGCAAAGAAATATTTCTCTTTCCTGAATATAATAATTAGGAACCAAGTTACTAAAAAGTACATTATTGACCAGCAGAGAGATTACCTGAAGCAATCAGAAAAATTAAGAGGGAAGTTTGGGATGTCAATGAGGAATAATTTGAAGAGAAGAAAGCCACATGTTGCTAACATTGGTTGGTAACAGGGTGCACAAACCCTAATGAGGTATGGTCATTTATTGAGCCTTGCCATAAGATTTCCCACCCTTGGATTCCAAGCCAAATACATTTTTCTTGTGTCAAGTGATATGTTCAGCATAAATTATTTATTTATTCTTATTTGTTTATTGTTGCCTGGAGTCAGCTCCTGATGAGTTAAGCCCTGCTTTACCTGACTTTCTCCTGAGCTGGGAGGCTCAGAAGAGAAAAGGCAGCAATCTTCAGACTCTGGCTGGCCCTCAGCCTCAACTTGTCTACCTCACCAACTTTGGGAACATTGTAGAAAAAAGTTTCTCCAGTGCAATGACTAGCCCTAGGTTCCTCTCACTTAACAGAACACTTGCAAACCTTCATCAAGCATGTCTGTTTTGTTGTCCTCGAAGTTTGAGCTATTATTTTAAAAAGAAACATAAGGATCTCTATTCTTTAGAAAAACAGCATTATTCAAAACGAAAAATTTGTAAAGGCTTGTTTGAAAATACACCTGTAGGTAGGCTTATTGGACCTTGACCTACTAAATTAATGGAGAGAATTTCTTCCAGTCATTATTGTTTCACAATAGAAACTGATGCTGACTTTTAAAAATGTTATCTAACCACATCATAATAAAGTTCTTGAAACAGCTTCAACATCTCTCCTTCAATGTTAAAAAAAAAAAAAACAACTTTACTTTTAATTACTTTGTCAGTGAAGGAGAACCTCTTGGAACACTTTGAAAGATTTTCTGATAATATTTTCTTTTTCACTTTAGGATATGTTTATACCACAGACAGGCCTTAGAACTATAACTTGTTAAAACAGAGCAGGGCACTCTGCCAGTAATGTCGTTGTCAACAGCATTGGGTATGTGAGTAGATAGACATTGTCACAGAGCAATTTAATTCTCTAGCCAAGCATTAAGGGACTCCAGTTCATCTCAAAACTGGTCTTCATTTGTCAAGTTGCTTTTCGTCAAATGGTTGAAATTAGAGCTTCTTAGACATTTCCCCCCCCCACACACACAATTTTATGATCAGTGTAGTCTCAAATTTAATTCTCCAAATTTCTAAAGAAAATAAATATTTTCATTAAAAGTTTGAAACGATAGCTGCACAACTTATTCTAGAACAAAGCTTTCCATAGCACGCACACCACCTCCCCTCTTTATCACTCAAGTCTTTGAAAAATTAAAATAAAGCAAGAAAGAAAACATGCTGACAAGAAAATTGCTTCTGAATTATCATGTACTACAGAAAGAAAGATATTTAAGAAAACAGTTAAAGGATAATTAAAGGTAAAAAAAAAAAAAAAAAAGAAAGAAAGAAAGAAAGTTCCTGGCAAAACTGATTAAAATTTCTTTCCTGCTTCAGCTGTGGAGCCAACACATGCTGGTGTTCTGGTCCTTGATTCACAGGAAACACAGCCAAACAGGACACCCTGAGCTCTGCTTGTCAGTGCCCAAGTGAACTAATGCTATGATTCTTTCCGATACATAAACAGTTTGGCTTTTCTTCAAAACAATAAACTAAAAGGTCTTATTCTTGGAGAATCATAAAATAGCGTTGAGACCACCTTAATATTTCAAATAGGCAGGGAAAGAGTGCTGCTTTTTCCAATGCACACAACAGTAATAGGACATGTTCTCAAAGGTTGAAATTTTATACACTTAATCATTTATACGGATTCACTAAACCATTCGTATGTGAAAGTGGCTTTATGCTGCACTTTGCTTTTATTTTTATTTATGTGTGTGTGTGTGTGTGTGTGTGTGTTTCTACTGAGAATGGCCTGAAATAAAGTACAACAAAATGGATTTTTTAATGAGGGTTGGTGCCACTGCTTTTATTTGTACCAAAAAGTATCGAATGTTTAACCGCTGTTGCTTTTATGCCATTAATGTGTAAATAGTAACTCAGAAGGAAAAGAGGAACACAGTCTTGGTATTATTGCAAAGTAGTTTTAACTTTATGATCCCCTGCAAAGATCTGGAGAATCCCCAAGGTCCTGGCACCACACATTGAGAACTCTTGCGGGTAGTAAAACCTTCAGGGAATCAAATGCTAAAGAAAAAGCACATGACAAAAATCAGCTGTGATTAGCATTTGCATGGTTGTAAGAGTGTAAAGATTGATAATAACAAATAAATAAAATTACAATATAACAATATTTAGAGGGGAACAGGGTAAAATGTGTGTTGTTCATGGGGAATTAAAGAATTAAACTCTGAATCTAAAATGAAAAGTGAAGAAATAAATCACCCAAAATTCCAAAATCAAAAAGAAATGTTATAAGTTCACCATATATAGTGACGAACAAAAGAAACTGCTAAAAGTGTTACAAACTGTCCTGACCTTCAACACTTCCGATGAGTTAATTACAACTACCTTACTATCTGCTCTTAATTCTTACACAATCCTTTGCTGTGTCTGCTCCAGCTGCACTGGTTACCTGGGTTTCCTGGTGCACACCAGGCGTTCCTGCCTGCGGAACTCCCCAGTGCTGTCAGGTCTGCCTGGACCACCTCTGCCTTGATGAGTATGCAGCTCATCTCAAACGCCACAGGCCCTTCTCATTCACTCCATCTGCAGCTTCTGCCCCTACTTATGCTTCCCTTCATCTTACACTGTTTCTCTCCCACAGCTTCTATCACAATCAAACATTCCATATATTTATTTCTCGGCTATGTTTATTGCATTTTGTCTGTGTCTCCCCACTCTAAGAGTATAGAAATCCCACGCAGGCAGGGATTTTTTTTTTTTTAATTAATCCTCTGTACTAGCAACTGAACCCAGAGTTCCATGCTAGCTACATCTCCAACTAGATACAGGGATTTTTAAAAATCCAATTTATTCACCGATATACCCCAAGAACCTAGAGCAATGTGTGATATATAAAAAGATGCTTAATGAATACTCCTTGGGTATATGTTTGAACCAGGAACAGGAAATGGTGAGATGTAACGGTTAAGAGTCTGTGTTATATAAGAGGCCTCATAGAATTATTTGACTTTTCAGCTAGTTCATGCTTCTCTTTAGTAAAACCAACAGACAAATTTATATAGAGAAAAATATACAAATGTCAGAGTTGGTAAGAAATATACAATGCAAGTTTGGGAGTTGGGAAAGAAAGAATGAGAGGAAGGCAGATGGAACAGGAACTGATTGAAAAACCAGAAGAAGTTCCAGAAGCTAGAGAAGGTCAGGGTGAGAGACAGACCTTATTAGAAGCCCCTCAGGAGAACAGCACAGAACCACAGCACTGCTCTGACTCCTACAATGGCTGTGTTAAAAGGGCTTCATTGTATAATACAAAAATCTACACATATATAACATGTACAATTTGATGAGTTAGGGCATGTGTATACACTGGCGAAAATATCACCACAAAGTACAGGCATAACCACGGCCTCCAAGAGCTCTCTTATACCCCTTTTGATGTTGTTGTTGTGAGACCATTTAACTTGAAATCTACCTTCTTAAATGTATAGGTGAATATCACACTATTGTTTCATATAATACTACCTTGTTCAGAAAATGTTTATCTTGGATAAATAAAACTTTATACCCATTAGTGACTTTGCATAAATTAGAAAAAAATAAGCCTTCTCTGGTTGGAGGAGTGCCCACACAGTGCACATGGCTTGGCAAACAGCATGCATTTGATTTCAGCTGCCTCCTATCTACTCAGCCAATGTTCTGGTCCTTGTGTCCTGGGGGACTCACTGATGACTGGACCAACCCTTGTCTCCCTCCATACGGCCTGAGGATGAGTCTCCAGCAGCTCTAGTCTAGGTGAACTCTAGAATAGAGTTCAGAAAAATGAAAGGCAAGGAAATGTGAAAGTGACCACTATGAGAAATGTACCTGTTTAATAGGAGATAGACACTGAGAATGAGAAGACTTGAGGGTGAGAAGGTAAAGGATCAACACTGAGAGGAGGAAATGGCAGGGAAAGTGGAGACTGGTGATAAACATAATTATAAATATTTGCTATCAGCTGTTTCCTGTTTTAGTGAAAGGAAAGAGTTTGAGAAAAGGTGTCTGAAACAGAGGCATCAAAAGGACATAGAAAGGGCACCAAAAAACTTAACAATTTGGCTTAGAGACAACTCTATTTACCATCAACTGCCTGTGGACAAATCGAAGCCAAAACAGAGGTACCATTATTCACGGATTCACACAAATTCCAGCCCAAACCCATACTGCCAATATTGCTTTACCAGGTTTACAACATTTGCTTTAACATCATTCACATCACTATAAATGAATATCAGTCCTAAGGGACTCATTATAGTCATTAAACCATTCATCCATTCAACAATGGTTATTGAATGCCTCATATGCCAGGAGCTGTTCTGTGAACCGGAGTACATGGTGAGTGAGAAAAAATATGGTTCCAAGACTTGTGGAGTTGGTAGTCTGGTGAATATTGCTCTAATCAGGACTTCTTAAAATAAATCGGTGCTATTGAAGAGAGAAGTGCTAGGACACAGTGCCATGAAAACATATAAAAAGTGGGTTTGACCTTGTTGCAAACTCAGGCATCATGTCCATGAAGAAGAGCAGCAATCTGAAAATGACAAAGAAGGTACAATAGTAAAAAAGCAGAGGAGAGAGATAACAGCATGTGCAGAGGCCTTGTGATAGGAGAGGCAAACAGAGCATAAAGTGTCCAAGAAGGGGCCATGTACTGAAGAACACACAGGAGCTTGGGAGGAGATTGAGGCTTGGCAGCAGCCATACCAAATGGAGCACTGTAGGTCACGTTATGGAATTGTGTTTTAATCCGAAGACAAATGGAAAAAGTTCTGAAATATTTTAAACAAGGAAGTGATGTGTTCTGATCTACGTTTTGAAATCATTACATTTTGGGTACAACTTAGAGAAGAAACTGGGTGAGAAAAGTAAGAAAAGACAAGTTAGAAGGCCACAGAGAAGGTGAAAACTGAAAGTCACCAGATATAATGTGTAGTTGTAAAAATTTACAGAGAAATGATTGGGTTTAAGTTTAAGTAATCAACTCATCAGAGTTTAGGATGGGTTGGATACTGAAGGGAAGAAAGACAAGTTGTCAAAGATAACTACTTTCAGTCTAGATTCAGCAACCAGCTGGATGGTGGTGGGACTCATTGAATAGACAACACCTGAAGGAGAGTATAAATTTGGAGGAAGACTAAGGGACTTGTGAGCCAGAGTTTAATTTGGAATTTGGTAAATTTGAGATGTCCTTGGGACATTCAATAGAAGGCATTAGGCAGGGAGATGAGTAAGTCTACAAGTCTGAGGGAAGATTTACATTGGAGAAACACATGTGTGCTTCATCGGCTCATGGATGAACCTAAACAGTAGATGTCCTATCCTGGGGAGTACAATCAGGAGACAAGAGAACTTAGGAACTATGGCTTCTAAAATACAATGTGGATGTTGAGAAACGAGACCCCCAATTGATTCAGAGATAAAGCAGGCAAAGAGAGAAGGTGAAAGCAATAGAGTGCTGGGAAGCACCATTCCATATGGCAATTTTATTTGGAAAGGGAAGAAAACACCCAGCACATATTTTCCATGCAGGAGCAGTCTGGATTTCTTGGAGGATGCAGTAGAATCTACGTGTAATATTTTAAAAGTTGCTCTTCTCCAATGGCTTGTTTTTTAGGATATAACAAATTCGAATGGGAATTTCTTACTGCACAGAAACTAAACCAGGAATAACTTAAAGACCAAGTAACTCTCGGCCACCTCCCATGTTGCCAACTCGGATGATGAAAGACTGATAAGCTGTGCTGAAAAAAGTTGGGACTGACATATCGAAAAACATTATGTGATGAGCTAAAAAGCAATTATGAGGCTGAGCATCTTATGTAAAGAAGCTTAAGACTGTTAAGAAATTACATTTAAGTTCAAGAGAGCAAGGCTGTTTAAAATCTATTTTAAATAAATGGCATCTCTGATAAGGATAACATAGATTCCAGAATGACAGTATGGCAAGAATAGCTGGCTGGCTGCCAGAAATCCATTTCTCTTTTCTTTCTCAAACAAAATTCAGATACTTAATTGTTCCCAAAGTCATCCAGTCAAGAGCAGGATGTTCTAAACTCTCTCAGAGCTATACATGTGACTTGAGCAGAAGCATTGCCTTGCACGGGGAATTCTAGGAAGTCTCCTGAAAGAAAAAGGCTGAACTTCTTTGTTCTCATTCTTATTGACTGAAATGTAAATATGAAGGTTGTCACTGAAGCAGCCTTCATGGGCTGTGCAACCCAACTCTGATCCAAAAGCAGCAGCTAAAGGTAAGGTGCCTCCGTCCCTGGTACTCTTGAGATATCACAAGAGTCCTTGCCTGCCAATGGGTTCCTTTCACTTTTGAGAAGTATAAATAGTAGCAAGTTTAAACCATTGTTTTGATGTGTTTCTTATGTATGCAACTGGACCTGGTATTAAGCATTTTAAGGTTGTAACCCAAGAAGAATAACAATACAGATAAACTACAGGGTGAGGAGGGATAATGGAAATGGATAGTTTCAAGAATAATGTTCTACAAAAACATTAAAATAAAATACATTCACAAATGAACAAATTTCCTGTAAGATTAATCCGTTTTTTGAGTGTTAAATTTAATATAGTTATATCAAATAAATTTTGTCTTATATATCCCTTTTTGTTTTCCATAAAGTTTCAGAACTTTTTATTTCCCCTAATATTTCCTGTTCATAGTACAGAATTAAGACAGCATCCAAGATCAGTAAGAAAATGTAATATTTAGATTTTAGGAGAAGAAAGGTAAAGATGATGCTGACCGAGCACCCAGCCCTGTAAGTGAGCCCAGGCTTCAGGAAACAGATGAATGGTGCTTAGAAATACTAAGCAGTATGCAAAGGGGAACCCAGAGCTCCTGTGTAGTCACTGAGGGATGGTGGAGACTGGACATAGGCCAGGGGTGAGATGAGCAAATGTCCCAGAATTTATAGAAACTGTATATCAATGAGTTTAACATCCACCTCAAGGAAATTTCTAGGATAGATTAACTATTACTGGATAGTTTTTGAGCACTTGGGGAACAAAAAAAAAAAGGGGGGGGGGAGGTGGGGAGTGTAGTTAACAATCCACAAGGACCAGAGTAGAATGCTTTAATTCCTTCTTACTCTTATCTACTAGTTCTCCTCTTCTTTATATTCTTTTATTTACCAGGATTTTATCATCAAGCTTCTCTCTGCCGATTGTACATTTTCCTCAATAGGATACCTCGTATGCATTTATGGCCTTAACTACAACTATTCTAAGGTCTCCAGCAGGACAAGTCAGCGAAATCCCAGGAATACAAAAGACAGTGAAATATTTAAAGACAATCATGCAAATATCAGGCCCCCGGGAGGGTAATTGTTTCCAATTTGGACACAATTGGAAAGTTAATCTGTCTGTGCAAAGGGGAGGGAACATATTTCCAATTCTCTTCTCAACATTCCTTGGTTCTGCTATCTTTCTGTCTCCCCTTGAAACTGAATAAGGAAAAACAAAGCAAAACCAAGAGACAATAGTTAATTTATAGGGGAGAGAAAGAACAGTCAAATGGGAAAAGAAGCAAATCTGGAATTAAGCATTATGAGCGTATGCATTCAGTATAAAGCATTTGGAATGAAGAGTCTCTGAATGCCATACTAATGGTTATATTCTAAAACAGATTTGAGCAATCACAGATGAATCAACAAGGAACGTGATGGGTGGGTTCTTTGTCTTTTGAATTCAAGGAATGAAATCCACAGACACAAGGGTGAGAGTAAAGTAACAAGATTTATTAAAATAATAGAAAGAAAGAAAGAAAGAAAAGAAAGAAAGAAAGAAAGAAAGAAAGAAAGAAAGAAAGAAAGAAAGAAAGAAAGCAGAACTTTGGTAGGGGGAGGGGCTCCCTAGAGAGGATTGCCAATTAATGTCTGTTATCTAAGGATTTTTTTTTTCAATTTTAGTATTCTTTTTAATTTTTAAAATTTGTTCTAATTAGTTATACAGGACAGTAGAATGCATTTTGACACATCATTCCTAAATGGACTATAATTTCTTATTCTTCTGGTTGTACATAATGTGGAATTATACTGGTCCTGGTCGTGTAGTCATATATACAAATAGAGTAATAATGACTAATTAATTCTACTATCATTCCTATCTCCACTCCCCTCTGCCTAATCAAAAGTAACTCTATTCTTCCCTAACCTGCCCCCATTTATTGTGAATTAGCATCCACATATCAGAGAAAACATTTGGCCTTTGTTTTGGTGGGATTGGCTTATGTTGCTTAGCATGATATTCTCCAGTTCCATTCACTTACCTGCAAATGCCATAATTTCATTCTTATTTAAGGCTGAGTAATATTCCATTGTGTATGTATACCACATTTTCTTTATCCATTCATCTGTTGAAGAGCATTTAGATTGGTTCCATAGTTTAGCTCTTGTGAATTGAGCTGCTATAAACATTGATGTGGCTGTGTACTATATTATGCTGATTTTCTGTCCTTTGGGTATTAACTGAGGAGTGGGATAACTATGATAAATAGTGGTTCCCTTGCAAGTTTTCTGAAGAATCTCCATTCTGCTTTGCATAGTGGTTGCACCAATTTGCAGTCCCACCAGCAATGTATGAGTGTGCTTTTTCCCCCACATCCTTGTCAATATTTATTGTTGCTTGTATTGTTGATATTTGCCATTCTGACTAGAGTGAGATTAAATCTCAGTGTAATTTTAATTTGCATTTCTTTAAATGCTAGATATGTTGAACATTTTTCTCATATATTTGTTGACCATTTGTAGTTCTTCTGCGGAGTATCTGTTCGATTACTTAGCCCATTTATTGATTAGGCATGTCTGATGGTCCAGCTCAGGTGATTGGTAAGATGAAGGATGCTAGCATGGACCAATCAAATTATTCAAGCTCCCACTTAATGAGTCGATCAGAAGTGAATAAGTTTAATCCATTATTTACATAATTAAGAAAGCAAGTCCAACCTTATGGTTTGGCATGTCTGTTGAGGAGAGGAAACACTTCAAGTAAAGTCATATTTTGTGGTTGGCTGTTGCTATGGTATGGATAGAGTTAGCCAAGAAGTGGCTGCTGTGGTTGAAGCTGTTAGGAACAGTAGCAGGTGTTCTAGCTAAGAAGGAGCCATTGTGGTTGAAGCTGTCAGGGGCAGCCCTTTGATGTTGTCCAGGCCCAGTGTCTCCTTCCAGGATGGCATGATGTTCTCCTTCCTTCCTCCCTTCTCTGAGGCCCTCATGCTGTCTGCCTATGGGAAGTCTACCTTCCTGCCTCATTACCTCAGTAACTTCTGGAATAGGTCAAAAACAGCATGGGATATCAAAGAGGACTAGCAGAAGCAGGAGGAAAAAGAAATAATGATCTTTATCACGTGTGACTGAAGATTTTCCTAGTTTCATAATAAGAAAGATCTGCATGGATATGGGTGCGCATCACTGATCATTTTATAGAAATTCACCATGATGGGGTTGAATTTAACTATATTTAGTACTTATTTCCTGGTATGGGCACAGTTATTTTCAACTCATTCTTCTATTATCCTCTTAAAATGCTGAGAAAAGACCCCTTACTGCTGTTTTTGCAGGTGGAAACATCTGGATGAAGTAAACCCCTCCTGATAACTACAGTTAAGATGTTTCTGCCAAGGGTGAACAAGCCAAGTAAGCAGAAAGACTTCCAGAATGCTGCCTTACAAGGCTTATTCTAGTCCAGGCTGGGAACTGTGAAATCCACTAATAGATGCATCCCTTCCCCCTTCTCCATTCCCAACTGTGTTTCTGTCTGCCTACTACACATTGCTATCACAAACTCACAGGGAACAGGATGGAAGACCTTGTATTTTCTGGCACCATTCTCTACCTTAGTCAGTGGTATCATCTTCATCCCTCCTGTCTAAACTAGAGGCTGGACAGTTACCCAGCATTCCTCTCTGCCTGCTTCCCTCCTACCATTTCCATAAGTCTTCAAGTACTAATAAGTCAGTCAATTCCATTATCTCTTCCCCTTTGCTATTCTCCTAGTTCCATTTCCTCTCCATTCTTGTCTGTAGTTATCTTTCTAAAATAAAAATCCAATTATTTCACAGGGAAACTTTAGAAAACCTCTATGGTTCCACTCTGCCTAGTGGACAAAGGGCAGCTCTTTCATAAAGCTTTCAAAGCCCTTAAGAATTTAGTTCTACTTGTCAATGCTTGTCTCCCGCCTGCCTGCTTCTCTCTCTCTCTCCCTCCCTCCCTCCCTCTCTCTTCTTCTCTTCCTCCTTTATTTCACAGAAAGACATACACTCATTCACTCACATATTCCCTGTACTCTAATCATCAAAGACTCAATTTTCTAAATAGAAACAAAAATATTTACACTCTTTAGAGGCTTAGCACAAAGCTTTCCCTCTGGGTCTGGAACTACTGTCTGTGAATCAACTCCAGTCATAATGCTACTGGCTTTCAGTCCCAGCTTAAATACCACCTCTGAGAAGTCTTCTCTGATTCCTAAAGGCCAGATCAATAACTGTTGCTTTTGTGTTTTCATAGTAATTTGTTTGTAATGCTGGTGTAGTTCTTTTTTAAGTGCCTGCAATGTACCAGGACAGTTCAGAGCCCAGAGGATTCATAGCAGGAATGAATAATGCAGGTTTGAGGTTTGGACATGTGTTTAGGGCATTGTTGCTTGGACAGAACACTCCAGAGAACTACAGGAGTATCACCCAGAGGGTGAGGAGTAGCATGGAGGGGAGAAGGAGGGAAGGATTCCCCCTGGCTTGGCTCTTTGGCCTGTGTTCCATCATATTCAACATTGAATCAGTAACTATGATACAGTAGATATGACATATCAAATAACTCAGAAGATGACACAAAGCAGGAAAAATGCCTAAGACAGTAGAACACAGAATAAGAAAAAAATGCATATCAGTGGGTATGATTTCCAAGCTAACACAATGGAATATACAGAAATAATGTGAAGGTATACATTACATGCTCATAACCCCGGCTACCTAAAGACAGCTGTGGGAAGAAAGGATCCTGATTCAATAGCAATTTGTGTGAACTGGATTTAGTTGTATAAAACAGCTAATGCAGACTGCCAACAGGGCTAAATGATTTGTATGCAATGCTATTTTTCATGCTCACAACAATACTATTATCATTCTTATTTTATAGATTAGGAAACTGAGGCACAGTATTTAGTCTAAGGTTACATAGGTAGAAATGATGAATCTAAGATTTGAAAACAAGCCATTTGTTTCTGAGGCCATCTAGTTACTAGGCAAGTCTATCTAGCCTGAGAAATGCTGAGCCAGTTGAAGGATATGACTAATTTAAACAGGAAATGGAATATTTGACTATATTAATAGAAACACACTGGTCAAAAGAGGTAATGTGAAGAGTTGAGTTCAGTTCTGGAACTACACTATAAAAAAACATAGACTAACCAGAAAGTATCCAAAGGAAGGCAGTAATGAGCATTTAGGACTTGAAATTCAGGTATTTGATTGATAGTTGGAAGCTCTGAAGAAAATAAAATTCACAGAAAATATCTTAGCTTTTTTCCTTACCATTTAAATAAATTCAATTATATAAGGAAGGGGATTAGATTTATTCTCCCTTACCATAATAAGCAAACCTAGGACCAAAGATTGAAATAAAGAAGCTGCTTTCAACTCAAAAAAAATCACAGCATTTAGATTTTTGAACAAATAATAGTTTTCCTCACAAAAAGTAAGCTCCCTGTGGCAGCTAGTCAGGGACAATCTGGTTGAATGCAGGCAGGGTAATGTAGACAAGGTCTCTGCATTAGGGAGACGATGGCTGATAATAAAGGAGGCGGTACTTGGGAAGGAAATGGACATGAACAAAAGCATACAGGAGGAGGAGGTGGCATGTGATTAGAGGAGTGGGAGTCAGGAGGCTTGCCTGATGGGAGACCAAGGCAAGAAACACACAGCAGTGGGAACCAAACTTGGCTATTTAGAGAACTAGTCATAGGGAGCCAACTTCACTGCCAATTATAAACACTGTAAAAGAATCAACATTGGTATTAACAAATAATCCAAGACAGCGGCTGGGGATACAATGCAGTGCTAGAGCACATGCCTGGCATGTGCAAGGCTTGGGGTTCAATAGCTAACACCACACACACTTACACACACACACACACACACACACACACACACACATGCACACACACACACATGCTCACATACACACACATGCTCACATACACACACATGCTCACATACACACACAAAAAAAACCAAGATAATACAAAATACCTTTACTTACTTTACTTTTCTTCCTTTAGATTAAAAAATAAGTATTTTTTTCCTCAAAGGAAGAAGATAGTTCCCTATTATTTACCAATTACTGTGCTGAGACACATTAATAAGTATTAGCACTTTAAATTCCAAATACATCTAACAATATTGTTGTTTTTATTATCTCTATATTATTGTGTGGAATCTGAGGAAATTAAGGTTTAAGCAAATCTATCTTCCTTCAAAACATGTATTTTCAGAAACAAGTGAAGGCTGAGAACAGAGGAGACAGTAGAACCCAGCCTACGTGATTTAGTCAAATCTAAACCCAAATGCCTAAGACTGTTAATATTTTAAACTTCTATTTCTTTAATATGGCATTCAAAAAATGATACAAACAGCAATCTTAGTCCATTCCTGCATCTATAACAAAATACTTTAGAATGCATAATTTGTAAACAACAGAAATTTATTTCTCACAGTTCTGGAGGCTAGGAAGTCCAAGTTCATGGTGCCAATAGATTTGGGTTTAGTGAGCTCTGCTCTTTGCTACCAAGATGGCACCTTCTTGCTGTGTCTTCAAATGGTGAAAGGAATAGAAGGAATGAATGCTGTGATCCCACATGATTGGGCAGCTCTTAAGTTTATTCCATGATATTAATCCTTCTCATAAGGGTGGATACCTTATGACTTAATTACCTCTCCAAAGGCCCCACCTTTCAATACGATCACCTTTGAGTTTAACTCCCAACATATGAAAGTTGAAAAAACATATATATTCAAACCATGGCATCCAAGCTGAAACATTATATCTTCTTCCATCTCTTAGTGATGTTATTGAGGTGAGATGCATTAGTCAGCTGCATTGTAAGGGAAGAGAAGAAAGAACAAGGTCCAAGATGAATAAGGACTTTTTTGAGTTAAGCCTTGTGCTTAATAAGCTGCCTGACATTAGACCCAGTGCTAATTTGTTAATTTGCATAGGAAATGTGGCAAGAGGTTTGCCTTAGATTGGGGACATCTGAGGCAAAGGGAAAAAGAGAGAAAGAGAGACAGAAAGATAGAGACATATCATTTGAATAGGAAACTAGGAGGCTGAGTTGAGTCCAGTTCTCAAAGGTGACATGCCTGCTCAGCATTGGTAATCCGGACTTCATAAAATAACATACGTTTCTTCTTCAACCTTCCACAGATTCTCCAGTAGAACTATAGTAGGGGCCTCCATATCTTAATCTTCCTTTTGGAAAACAACTGGCAACTGGAAATCAGCTCCTCTTGCTGGAATTAAAAATCCAAACTGATTTTTTTGAACTATCTCATTTGGGGCCAGGGTTAGCAAACCACATACAGTTGATCCAGTCTCTTAAACTACCATGACTTTTCTCTAATAAACATGTAAGCTCTGTTTCCATGGGGAAAAGTGGATCAGATGGAAGACATTCACTGGAGCAGACATGACTTTTCTCCCCAGGTAGAATATTTATTCTGTGTTAAGTATTCTTTGCATAAGAGATGATACAAGGCCAATAGCTCTGCATCATTAACACTTGCTTCATTATTTTACTGGAGGATGAAATAGACTTAATATAAGGTAATTATATTATTGGCTTTGGGCTTCAGAAAAGAAAGAAAAAAAGAGATCAGTATTACATTTGCTTGTTCTTAATCCCCTGATCTTCTCAGGATTTTTCCAAAGATAATTGCCTGTAATTCAGAAAGTTCAAGAGTTAATTTACTTAAGACCCTAGAAACACACATAAGACCAGAGGAAGACCTAGGGACAACTATCTATAATCTTTTTTCCTAACAGGATTACTGCAGATACAATGATTTAAAAGATAATTTACCAAAATTACATAAACACTTTTTTTTTCAGTTTATGTATATCTACAGAAAACATAAATGAAATAATGTATTTTCTAGCATTATTACTAAACAATTTCTTA
The DNA here is from genome assembly GCF_052094955.1 of Ictidomys tridecemlineatus. Taxonomy (NCBI): domain Eukaryota; kingdom Metazoa; phylum Chordata; class Mammalia; order Rodentia; family Sciuridae; genus Ictidomys; species Ictidomys tridecemlineatus. Next base: position 88,025,724 of record NC_135484.1, on the reverse strand, counting down.
TTATAAGAGTATTTTTATTATAAAAGTAATACATGCTTAGTATTTTTTTAAAGGCAATAGGATTTATGGTAAATATCAGTGCCTCCTTCCTTGTTCCACCTACCCATATACCTAAACAGGGATTGTTATAAAAGCATGTGTTCACATGTAAACATGTATGTATTCTGTATTTTTGATACAAATATGTTTTTTTTACATTGCCTTATTTAAATTTTGCCTATATAAGATATCTTGGGTATATTTTACAAAATAAACAACCATATCATTATTTATAATGGACGCCTAATAATTCCATTTTATGGCCATAGAATGATTTATGGCACTAAGACCCTATTAATAGACATTTAGGTTACCAGGTTTCTGCTCTTATAATCAATACTACATTGTGTATTCTTTAACCACTATGTTTCCATATGTTGAAAGCCTATTCTAAGATATATTCCTATTAGTAGAATTTCTGGGTCAAAAAGTACATGTATTTTTAAATTTTTCTAGTTGAGTTATGTGCTTTATAGCTACAAAGATGAAAATACTTATTTCTAGATGAAATTATAGTAAAATATAAATTTAGTTGTATTTGAAATAGAACAGAGGTTACAATTAATGATTTGACTCCAAATATGGGGAATCTTAAAATGAATTCTTTCATTTCCCCAAAGACAAAACAAGTTACAGTTCCTTACTTGGATATTTCACAAAAGAATTGTCATGCATAATGGGATCTTGACTTTATTTTAAAGAAATACATTTTTTTGTAGTGCTTTATGCTTTATATTTTGGAGATTCTATAAAATAAATGCTATCTGTAGAACAGATTTATTTTTTTATTTTTTAATTAAAGAAATCTCATTTCCAGTAAGTAAAAACCTGCACTTCTAAATCAGAGTGCTAGTAATGTTTCACAATGTAAGTATACCACATTGGCATGACTGCATGTAAAATAGTGTGCGAAAACATGTAGCTCCACCTGTTCAGATATTCTCAAGTCATTTCATGGTTGTTATATTCGAAGATAAATTTTCTTGGACATGCCCAGTCATGCATGCATTAGACAGGATTCTCAGCCAAAATAAACTGTATCTCAATATAAAGTATAAAGCTACAGCCCATAGTAGGGCCATTTTCTCTTTTGCTGTTTTTCAAATACTAATTTTTCTAATTTCTCTATTCTCTAGTTTCATTCTCTTTCAATTAATACAGGCATTTCTCTAAGTAAAGTTTCTAACTCTATATTTAAAAGCAGAAGAAATAAAGATGATATATTAAGAGAGAAATAGACATACTCTTTTTAAATTTTATATTTAATCACACGTCCTCCTTTTGGGGGCTTTGGTCTTTCTGTCAGAATTGCTAACTAGGAAGGTAAAGGAAACCAGTGATGGCTTCCTTGTCAATCTCAGTGGGCATGAGCAGTCACTGGAGCTTGCAGTATCAGTTGCTAGGCAACCTGTTCATCTGCTGAGCCTGATATTTCAATTCTGCAGCAGTAAACGTCTGTTATGTTACGGCCTTCGGAACTACCTTCATTACATAATATCTGCCATTATAATAAAGGAGCTTCAAATGTTTAGGGGTGTGAGAGTAGCAAGGAAAATCAGTGCAGCTGTGCCAGTGAGATAATGCCAAATTAGACTTTCTGCATATAAAAAAGTATAAAATGATGACATATTTAACACTCACTCCTTCCTGACAGAGCATGGAAAAAGCATCCTGACAGGCTATTTACTTGATGATATCAAATCAAGTCTTGTTAGCATTCTAGAAAAGTCTCTAAATGCCACTATAATGAAGGCAAAACAGAGATGGCCTAGACAAATAAGAAGAATATTAGTGTTCTGAATATAATAAATGAGGCTAGTATATCTAGCCAAGTATTTGTCCAGAGGACAATTCTTGAGAGCTGACTTTTATAGAACTACATTTAAGTCTAAAAAGCAGCAGCTATGTTAGTATTCCAGGTTGTCAATCTTGCTGAAACATTTTCCTAAATAAATGCTGGAGGTTCTATGACATTCATTGGAAATGATTTAAAATAGTCTCTTCTTTATCCTTGGATTTATTTTAGAAGAAGTAAACAATCATTGTAATAAGATGGCTCAAAGCACAATTTTGTTAACTATTCACTCTGTCCTAGTTTTCCCTATTTATAAAATAGAAGTTTTCTAAGTCCACTTTTATTTTAGACTGCTAAAATAAAAATATCATAAACTTGGTGGCTTACGAAACACAGATATTTATTTCTTACAGTTCTAGAATCTGAAAATCCAAGAAAAGGGTACCAGCAGATTTGGTGTCTGGTGACAGCTCATTCTCTTTGTTTTGCAAATGGTGACTTCTATAAGGCCCTTCACTTGGTGGAAGGGGTGAGCATTTACCCCACTCATGATGGCTCCACTTTCCAAAGACCCATCTCCTTAATACTTCCACGCTAGGAATTAGGTTTCAATGTTTTAATTTTGGATGGAGACAAACATTCAGCCCATATCGAAAGTGTACTAATTAGAATATAGTGTGGGTTCAATAATGAAAAAAAGTGGTTCAGTCCAGTAATAACAGTAGTTTTAACAATATAGATAAGTTTTATTTTCCCACATAACAGTTTTAAAAGTTCAGGGGTAAAACAGCTTTTTCTGTTAATTACATTGCTATCTTCAACTCACATTTTCTGTTTTGCTCTAAAATGGCCATTACAACTTCATTCAAGCCAGCTGAAAGCCTAAAGTAAAGTGCTTCTACCCACCTCTCTTTCATTTGTAGACAATGACAGACAGGTCAGGTCATTGCACACACCACTTCCACTTGAATTTCACTAGATAGAACTGGATCACATCTACCTGCAAGGGTAACTGGGTGGGAAATGAAACTGTCAGATAGGAAAGTGTATTTCTGTCCAGCTAAAACTCAGGGTTACTATAACTACGAGAAAAGTGAAACTGTGGATATTGGAGGGCAAATAGTTGTGTCTGCCATAAGAAGCAACAAAAGCAATTCTCAACAGTGTTACATAGACGAGGTGATAAAATTATCTTAACCTGAAAAATTAAAATTTGTCTTGCAATAATACCCCAGGAATTAAATAGGAAAGAAAGGATAACTAATAGACATTGTTATTACTGTGTATATATATGTAAATGCATGACCAATGTGATTCTGCAACCTGTATACTCAGAAAAATGAGATATCCCATCTGATTCAAATGTATGATATGTCAAGGTCATTGTACTGTCATGTGTAACTAATTAAAACAAATTTAAAAAAAAAAAATTAAGAGGCTGGGGATGTGGCTCAAGCTCTCGCCTGGCATGCTTGCGACCCGGGTTTGATCCTCAGCACCACATACAAACAAGGATGTTGTGTCCGCCGAAAACTAAAAAAAAAAAAAAAAGAATAAATATTAAAATTCATTCTGTCCCCCCCCCCTCATTAAAAAAAAAAAATTAAGTTCTATCCCTTACCTCACCTCTTCAGAAATGGTCCAGGACCTTAAAGAAAATGGGCATGAAGATCAAAAACCAATTTGAGATAATGAATATGTATGTTCACTTGATTATGGTGTTGGTCTTTTCAATGTGTACATATATAAAAATGTGACCAGTTAATTATACATTTAAAAAAATATTTTTGTGTGGTGGGGACTGAATTCAGGAGTCTGATTCCACTGAACTATATCCCCAAACCTTTTAATTTTATTTTGAGACAAGTTTTCACTATATTGCTTAGGTCCTTGCAAAGTTTCCGAGATGGGCTTCAAACATGTCACCCTCCTGCCTGAGCTTCCAGAGTCCCTGGGATTACAAGCATGCCCAATTGTACATTTTAAACACATGCAGTGTATTATGTGTTATTTATCTCATAATGATCTCACTTTAAAAGAAGAGGATATGGAATGTGAACAAAAATTTGCATTTAGGTAAATGCCATGGTTTCCCTAGGGAAGTAATCTAGTTACCAGGAGGGTTAAACTGTATGAATTCCAGGTAAACTCTCATCCATAAAGTTCTCCAAGAAAGCAAAAAACAAAAAGTGTGAGCCTTGCTAGAACTACAGTACAAATTATTATGGGAGAAAACAGGAGGGGAAATTTACCTGAGATGGATCACTGAGAATGCTTGAGAAAAACTAGATTTAGTAAAGTTTTGTTCATGATCTCTCCTTTGTTGTCAATATGAGAACCTACTGCATTCAAATCAGAGCGAAGGTAATTGTAAAGAAATATAGCAAGAATGGTCCCTTTGAAAAATGATGGAAACATGAGAACAAGCTTTCTTTTAGAGCAGGAGTCTGAACAGCAGAAAAATTAGCAAAAAAGGAGGGAGTCAAATGTTCTTTGTCTATGAAGATTAATAGTAGAAGAAAGAAAAGCATGCACAGGATCCCAAATTTTCCTGTTTACAGTGTCTTTTATTGAGAAGGTATGTTTGTAAATAGTTGCAAATTTAGTGATTTCTTTGCCTGTTATCTATACTTTTCCTAATATCAGTCACTCATTTATTCTCATCTCAGCAAATTTTGTATTCATTCAATTATTCGGGGTTTTTTTGGTTCCTACTTTTTATGTGCCACTTTGCTAAGTGATGAGGAAAGAAAATAAATTCAACTCAAATGAAACTCACAGTACAGAGAAAAGAGAGCAGCAGAAATTAAATCTCTCCATTTCTTTTACCCATTTATTTCTGAAGTTTTACTATTGCATTGTACAAACATATTTGCTATATATTTTAAGTAAGCTCAGAAGAGACCAGTGGTAGAAAAGTAAAAGAAGACTGTCTTCTGTCTTCTGTCTTAGAGTGCAGAATTTATTTTTCTTTTCTTTTTTTCTCTTTTTTTTTCTTGTTGCACATCATTGGGTGTTATATTTTATCTGTATTGTAGAATACCAAATTAGGTGGGCTTGGCCTCTGCATATCCTTGGCATCCTTTCTCTCCATGATATGGTAATATAAATAGAAGAAGACAGATTGAAGTGTAGTGAGGCATGCATAAATTTCAAAAGTAAAATAAAATAAAGCTAGAATTTTTATGTTAGGGCCAGGAGGTTAGTGAGATTTTATGTTAATAAGTGGTCTATAAGCTAAAAACAAACAAAAAAATACTTTGTTTTACAATACATGTCATCATTTTTCACGTTGCCTTATCTTTCATCTTGAATGAATAAACAGCTCTGAAATACTATTTATTATGTTAGGTTACTTTCCCATAGCAACACCACATCTTTTCAAATACAAACCTACCTTTTTCTCAGAGGGTCTAACAAAGCTGTCAGCACAGAAGGGGTTGAGCTTAGGGTTCACATTCTTTGATTCTTAGCAGGATGTCAAATTTTACATCCATTTGGACACAAGATGAACAAGTGGGTTTATAACATGCAGTAGAAGGCAAAAGAAAGCTGAATACAAAACAGAATGTCTAAATGGCAACAATGACAATTCTTTGTAATGCCTTCATAACCTTTTGATTGAACATTTCGTTTCCATTTAAAAGCTCCTGTTGAGTCAACAATACATGTTAGAACAGTTTGGTTTTGCACAGTCCAGTCACCACTGGAATGGAAGACTCACACTCCAATAACTTTTACTAAATAAGGACTTTAACTTATAAAGTAGTAACTATGCTTCTGTAAGCAGACAGGAAAATCTGATATTCATAATATGCTACCTCTGTCCCTCACTCACGTTACTGAAAACCTAACTGGAATGCTCCCAATTTTCTCCAAATTATCAATACCTTAATGAGAAGTTTGAGTGCTCAAGGAGCAAACACATTTTTCAATGGCAAAAGCAACTCTTCATCCCATCTATCAAAACCTTATCTCTTCACTTCCTAAAATTTTCAAGAATGTTAACTATAAAAAGAAACTAATAGCACAAAAGTCCAATGCAGCACTGATATTGCCATTCATAATTTTTCAAAAAATTGATGAAGATCATCTCAATTTGAAAGATGCTAAATTCTCTCCCTCCCGCTGATTGATGGTTGTTATCCTCCCCAAACAGCTGTGGATTTATAAAAGAAAAAATAATGCCTCCGGTTGCTATTTTGCTAATTCTGTAATTTTAAATGTTTTTTTTTTTATTGATTAATGTGGAGTTCCTCACAAAGCTATAGGTTTTCAAGTATTTTGGAGACTATGTGAAAACATTATTGTGGGAGCTTCTGGGAAAACCAGAGGCAAAGGGTGAAGGTGAACATCTTCACTCCCTTATCTCAAGCTCCCTTGGGAGTAAATCTCAGCCATCAGGGATTAGTAACAGTCAAGGTTAGTTTTCTTTTAATAGGAGACTCTTGAAGAAAGCCCTTCCATTTCAAATAAACAAGCTAAAATTATAGATGAGGGTTGACGTTTTGGGAAGAGTTGCTAGATGTGCCTCAATTAAATCAGAGATGTTCAATCGAATGCACAGAAAAAAATACATGCTAACTAAAATTGCATATGCCTATAGGCAAGCAGTATGTTCAAATATCTACCAAGATGATAGATCATATTTTGCCAACTACTTCAAGTATGAGTCCTACACATATCAACTGACCTGAATTACTAAAATATTTTGCTTTTTCAATAGATAACCACTAAATCATGACCTAGGCAAGACATCAGGGCTTCATTAGAGAACAAAACAAATATGATCTTTAAGCCATTCTTGGAACTGTGTAAAGCTCAGTAGGGAAGAAGCATAGATGTCCTGGGGAAAAGTGGCCAGAAAAAAACAAAAACAAAAAAACAAAAACAAAACCTGGTCAAGGAGTGCCAGAGGAAATGTATGTTAATTCATCATATTAAATAAATTTGGTGATCATTGAATGGTTATGTAACACCAGTTTATCTCTAAATCTCCCTTACCTTCTCACTTCCCCCAATTTTTACATATGTATATAACAGTATTAAATCTCAAAATGGATGTTTCTTAAGGCACACAGAATTTCTCTTATTCAATAGCAATGCTATTGGAGCTCAATCAAGGTTAAATAGAGATAAATAATGACAACTCATTCAGAACCATCAATCTATTGCACCAACATTTGTCAAGCAACATGATTATATTTTATTACCCAGACATGAAAAGTGTCACTTAAGAAGCATTACATATTATATTATAAAGATTAGAAATTGAAAGGTCTTTATAAGTCATATCATCTTGCCCCACACATTTGTGTTGCAGCCTTGGGAATTTCCCAGTGTTGCTCAGTTACCCAGCTGGGGCACTATGGGGAGTTCTCACACAATTCACTCTTAACTCACAGGCCTGCAAGGACAAGAAATTCAAATACGTCCTTTAATATTCTTTGAAGCTGTTAAAGCAAGAAAGACTGGTCATTTTTGAGAGAAAAGATATTTTTCCTTGTAGAATTTGGGACAAGGATGCTGTCAAAATATCAAGGAATCCCTGCTGACAGTTTTTGTCTATCTCTATGAAATGGAGAAGTTAAAATTGGAGTTTCTTTTGTAACCCCTGAGTCAACTAGCTTTTTCTGAAGCTCAAGGGTCTTGCTAGGTGGCACAGGATGGCTGTTTAAAGACTCAGAAATTGCCAGCAGAGTAACTGCAAATCAGCAGAGTGAACAGACAAGGAAATAGGATGTGGAGAGAAAGGCTGGCAAGATGGTCAGGCGCAGGGACTGACTTTGGGTTTGTCGTGCTAGCATAACTTGTTCTCCTATAAATAGAAGAAAGAAGGCTATTGACCTCATTCCACTGAAGGCTGTTGGTTGGCCTCAATACATCTGCAAAACAGGTATTCAGTGCAAGAGCATGGTCAAGGATCTTGCTTCAGTAGAATATGTTACATGGTGCAGGAGAACCATGTTCATTTACATGGTTGTTGCTCTTTCATTAACACCTAAATGACGGTGTTGACATTTAAACTTCAGGAAATCAAGAATTCTTTCCTCTGATCCTCTTCTCTTTCTCTCTGTTAAGTCTTATTTTGAAACCATGAGACTTACAAATAGCTAATTTACTGCAACAATAACATCAGACTGCAGAAGAAAGAGAAGTTGTGTAGAATTAAATATGAAGACTGGCTTGTCCCCTTCTGTGGGTTCATTGAATTATTAGAATTAGCACCACAGATCTTTTCCCAGATAGGAGAGAATGCTGGTAACAAAATAAAATGTATTAGTGATGTTATTTATTTTTACTAAGACTCAGGTTTATTATCTCTGCAAATTACAAAGTTGTGACCTTAAATAATAAATGCAAATGTGTTTATTTAGAAAAAAAATAGAAATTCAAATCTGAACATAATTTAATTAGCTAGTTAGTGGTTTATTCTTTTCCTTTTCAAAAGGAAAAAAAAAGTGTAGTATAGTGAATGTATCATTCAATTTCCCATTATGTTCATCCTATGCATTGCCTCTGAGGATGGTGCTACTTAACAAAAGAAATTCCCATTTAGAATATTTTTCCAGAAGTTAAAAAATGCCTAGAATATCTTGCCATAGGTCTTAATAACATGTAAGAATGAATATTGACCAAAACTATAGTCCATGGTCAAGGTCAGGAGAGTATCTGTGTATTTTCCCTTCTCTATAATCCATCCAGGAACACTGCCTATGAATAAATGTATCAGTCTGGAATATTTAGTCTCCATGTGACATAAACTCAGCTGCAGCTAAAGAATAAGATAAACTAACAAATTCTGAGCATCTGAGGAACTGCTGAACAGTCAGACTCCGAAAAGACAGAAATTCATGAAGCCTCAGAAACAACACTTGAGATCTGGGAATCCCAATGGAGGTCTTGGGACACTCACTCCATTTCTAGCAGTGCTTTCCTGCCAATTGGCTGTATTCTTCTTTCTTACTAGCAAGGATTTTCCTCCATGCAGCAACATGATGGCTAATAGGCCCAGCTGAGGAGAAAGGCAGAGAGAGAAAGCACATCTTTCCTTTTTTGTGGCCTAGATGTGAATCTAAGAGAGTGATTTTGAGATCCCCAAGTCACACGTTGACCCATTGGGTAAATCATTATTGTCAGGGAAGTAGGTTACTCTGCATAATCAGGTCCAGAGTGACCTTGTCATATGTTGATGCTTTCTAAGATGTTGTATGTCCAACAAGAAAGCAACATGACTTATTGTATGAGACCAGCTTCTATGACACAGCTGTATCAGAACAGCTTGTAATGAGTGAACATCAAAGAAGTTTTTGGATGTTAAGGGCAATATTTTCTTTTTTCTTTCCCAAAGCTTTGATAACCAGGCAATCTGTAGAGATTTGTAGCACTTAATAGTAGGCAAATAGCCACAGTTTTGAGGAACTAGTAAGCAACTGGGTATATATAGTTAAAAAAAATTTTTTTTTGCCCTGATTAAAAAAAAATTGACCTTTAAGGAAAGGATGAGAAAACTAAAAACTTAAAAATATCCATTGGTAGAAAGCTAGAGGGATGAGATGAATAAATGCACAAATTGCCTGAGAAAGTAGGAGAGAATGAAATAAAGAACTTGTATACTTATCTCCAAACTCAAGATGTATACACCAAGTATGAACCTTTTTTTCTGTGTTAGTCATATCTCAATGCAATATATGTGCTTTTTAAGAAAGTATACTTCTTATTCTGAGGTAAAAATAAAATATATCATAAATAAAATCAGAAAATTTAAGATAGAAAGGAGAATGTTTCAAAATAATTTTTGACTAGAACTCAATTTCAACATGCAGTCATTGTCCAGGAATAAAGGAGATAAGAATGGGATTGAATTTGGAGAAGGACAGAAAGGTATTAGGACAACTCAAAGGATGTGTTCATGGTCATTTAAAGGTTAAGAAGAAAGGCTGGCTGAATGTGGCTAAGATCAGTTCACATGAATTGGTGATGAACAAGCAGCATTCTAAATATAAGGGTTAATGATGTAGATGTTATGATGCCATGATGGATGCTGGTAGCTTGTCCATAGGCTTAAGACTAAAGATAATATTGATTTTAAAATTCTAATTGAAATATGTAGACTGGGTTGATTCCTTTCACTGCTTCTTATGAAATATACTGCTTCTTATAAAATTTTAGGAACAAATTCTGGTCTTCCTTTCTCATCCTAGGGTGTCAAAAAAAAAAAAAAAGCTACTATGCTACTATTTAGATTTTTTTAATCCTCAAGATTCTCACCTGGGGCCTGGGGATGTGGCTCAAGCGGTAGCGTGCTTGCCTGGCATGCGTATGGCCTGGGTTCAATCCTCAGCACCACATACAAACAAAGATGTTGTGTCTACCGAAAACTAAAAACATAAATATTAAAATTCTCTCTCTCTCTCTCTCTCTCTCTCTCTCTCTCTCTCTCTCTCTCTCTCTCTCTCTCCCCCTCTCTCACTCTCTCTTTAAAAAAAAAAAAAGATTCTCACTTGACTTTACAGATTTAATGAGATTCAGAAAGTTATAGAAATGTTCAAATATGTAAGCATCCAAATTCCAAAATTTTAATGATTAACTCCATTATATCAGTTTATGGGATTAAATATTGCTTAAAGTCTTCAAATGCGGACTCTGTGCTAGGAAATAAAGAAATAAATTAAGACTATCATCATGTGACTTGACATGGATCCATTTAAGCATCATTAAATCAGACTTCCTATATTACGTTCCTTTATCAAATTGCCAGTGAGCATATGTTAACATGAGATGGACAGCATATTGAGTCAAGCAGATTTTCTGCTTTACTAGTGATTAGAGAAGTATATGGGGTCTTAATTCAGACAAACAGTAAGTTGATTTGTTTTTGTATTTTTTCCACCTATAAGCCAGAATCTTGATGCAATATATTTATTGACATAATTCAAATTCAGAGTTTAAAACTGAGAATTCAGTCCAACAGGGATTTGAAAACTGTCAATCTATAAATATTAAGTTTTGAGTCCTATTTTGCTTTTTAAACCTCATCCTCAAAAGTGGACATTCCTGGATAAAAACAGTTTTAAAAATCTGAACAAATGTTTAGACTTTAAAAGGTAAGATCTAAATGTCTTCAATAATAATTTTATCATTCAGGTTTTGAAAACTCCAACCCAGCTAACATCACAAGTAAATTAATCCTCCAGTAATTTTGACTTTGGCATCTTTTATGTATGCATGTCTTATAGTAGACCTATAAAGTCTACTATAAGTTGTTACACTGTTTAACAGTGTAACAACTAGTTGTAACAGTGTAACAACTACAAAGCCAAGAACTATTACTATGGAGGAAAGAGAAAATGTTTTGGTTCATGAAGAGAGAGAGAGAGAGAGAGAGAGAGAAGGAAAACCACCACAGCAATCATTTCAAATCTGTCCACATCAGAAATCTAAAAAAATCCCAAGTGAAGCCAGAGTGTGACTAGTATCTCCTAAGGAAGCCTATAAGACCTCATTTAAAGATTTTGGATTTGAGTTTTGCTTTATTCGTCTGAATCCCAGGGTACAACCAAAGCAAAGGATTAAGGATTTTTCATCTTGAACTAGCCTCTAAATAAAAATAGTTTTATTCCACTGCCAACTCCTATGACCATATGGTAAATTTAAAACTCTTTCAACCTTTCCTTGCAGTTTTCTTCCTTAAAATATTCACTTACTTTGGTAAAGCATGTGCTTAGCATATGTGAGGCCCTGGGTTCAATCCCCAGCACCAAAAAACAAAACAACATCCAAAAAAAAAAGGAAAATTCTAACTTATTCTAATTTTAGTTCATGTTAATTTCAGTTAACCAGATTAAATTCATTGTAGGTTGAGAGGGGTGATCTTAATTAGCTGTTCCAAAGAAAGGAACTATTGCTGTGCAGAGATTTCTGCATGACTCACTTAAGTCATTGTCTCAGTGCCCAGTAACTGGAGATGTAAGAATAATTGTCCTGCCTTCAGAGCAATGGTTTTAAAAATTAGTCACATTAGTTGAATAGAATACAGCCTTAAAGGACACAGATATGTCAAATAAAAAAACAAATCTGGACTTGGTAAGGAGAGACCTTTTACTTGAAAGGATTATTGCAAAGGACTATTGCAACAGGGAGGGAGGACTATTTTTCTAACAGTAAGACCTGAAATATCTCAGACTTAGAAAGAAAGGAACTTTTTTTTTTTTTTTTTTTTTTGTAGAAGAAATAAGCAAGACTGGAGCAAACCAGGTATAAGAGATGGAAAGAACAAAGAAAGGGTGGAAGTAGCAGTGACAGGACAGTTGATTAAAGAATGTTTTATAGTGCCAAGTAAGGTGGTGCACTCCTATAATCCTAGCAACTCAGCAGGCTGAGATAGAAAGACTGTAAGTTCAAGGCCAGGTTCAGCTACTTAGAGAGACCCTGTCTCAAAATAAAATAAAAAATAAAAACGTTGGGGGCTGTAGTTTAGTTGTAGAGAGCCTTGTGGATTAAAATTCTACTACCAAAACCAACCAAACAAGCAAAAAACAAAGAAAAAAGAACTTCTTTAAGGATGTTTTACTCTGAGGTTAGAAGAGGCTATTAAGGAGGTAGTTTATGTTAATGCAGGCTGAGGGTGGGCCAAATTTAGGAGATCTGGGTAAGGAGAAGAGAAGAGATTAATTAAAATTTGATCAAGTCATATTAATCAATGTTTTCTTCCAAATGAGTAGAAACAAAGCAATTTAATTTAATCAGTTCTGAAGCAAAGAATGGGAACTCTGGAGGGTATTTGGCCTTGTCATGTACACAAAGTAGGTATGCTTGAGTCTTATGTAAGTCATGTAAGGAGACAGTGGTTTCCTGCAAGAACCTGTTTCACAGAACTTAGGAAAATAGGAAGGATTTTAACCATAGCTGTTTTCTAGGATCACAGGACCAGTAAAGTTTAATGTAGACAATGTTGAGATATAGCAATCAGGTTGTTCCCTGCTAATATATGTGAGGCAAGAAATATTTTACAGACACTTCTTCTGCAGTAGGCAGAAATCTAAAGTGGCCTTAAGATTTCCATCTCATATTCACACACTCTGAATATTCTCTCCCTTTGAGTATTAGCAGGACTGTGCATAAGATGGAATATGATACACATGAATATGTTCCTTTATATGGGAAAAGATTTTGCAGATGTGATTAAGGTTCATAATCAGTTGACTTCTTTCCAGCAGAAGGAATGCAGTAAAACATTTTATTAGTCATATTTTAACATAATTTTGCATACTACATAGATCCATTTGTCTACAAAGTTTAGACAGCACCAAGGAAATAAAATTTCCAGTGATGTGGGAAATAAAATTTCAGCTAGAAAGATGGAAATCAAAGAAACTCCCTGCTTCAGTCATCATGAATAGTCCTACTCTGAAATTCCAGGGGACCTTTTGTGTCACTGAACCTTTTAAAACATGAATGAGATATGTTGTTTGTCAGATTTCCATCAGTATGACAAAAAAAAAATAATGTAGCCAAAAAAAAAAAAAAAAGGAAATGTGTATTTTAAGAGGTTTAAAAGTGAGATAGTGAATGCTGTATAAAAGCATTAAGACACTCCAGGGTGTATTTCATTGGTCCATTTACCTACAGCCTGTCCCTTACATTGTACCCAAGGCATGTATTAATGAGCTAATAAAACATACCACGTCAAAAAAAAAAAAAAAAAAGAGAGAGAGAGAGAGAAGGGAAATTGCATGGTAAAGAAAGGAGACCCTCATTGTTATACAAAATTACATATAAGAGGAAGTGAGGGGAAAGGGGAAAAACAAGAGAGAGAAATGAATTACAGTAGATGGGATAGGGAGAGAAGATGGGAGAGGAGGGGAGGGGAGGGAAGGGGAGATAGTAGAGGATAGGAAAGGCAGCAGAATACAACAGACATTTAGTATGGCAGTATGTAAAAAAGTGGATGTGTAACCCATGTGAATCTGCAATATGTATATGGGGTAAAAATGGGAGTTCATAATCTGCTTGAATCAAATGTATGAAATATGATATGTCAAGAGCTTTGTAATGTTTTGAACAACTAATAATAATAAAAAAAAAGAAATCAAAGGATGAAAGATTTATTTTGTCTCACAGTTTCAGAAGTTTCAGTCCATGGTCACCAGGCTCTGTTTTCTCTGGGCCATAGTGAAGAAAAACATCATGGCAGGAGTGTAGAGTAGAACAAATCTGTTCAACTTGCAGCAGCCAGGAAGGAGAGAGAGAAGGATGGGGGTGGGGTAAGAAAGGATCAGAGAAAATATAAACCATTTAAAGACACACATCCAGAGAACTAGACCCCAACAACTAAACATACCACCACCTCCCAATAGCACTAGTAGCTGGGGATCAAGCCTTCAACAAATGAATCTTTGGAAGGTGTTCTATCAGTAAGACTTGAAATATGTCAGAGTTAGATTCACACTCTAACATTCCTTCCCTAGCTCCTCAAAGGTTCACGCCTCTCTCACAATATAAATGTGTTCAGTCAATCTCTAAGAGTCCCCATAGTTTTAGTTCCAGCACTGCTCAAAAATGCAAGTTCAAAACCTCCTGAGACTCAAGGCGAACTCAGCCCCTATAAAAATCAAATAACAAGTTACATATTTCCAACATAAAATGCACAGGGTAAACATTCCTATTCCAAAAGGGAAGAATAGGATAATACCAAAAAAAGGATCAGGCCAAAGAAAGACTAATACTTAACAGAGCAAAAATTTAAAAATTCTGTAGCTTCATACCTGGTATCCAAGGGCACAAGGTAGCATGATGTGAACTACAAAGGGATTGGACAACCCTGTTCCTATAACCTTGCTACTGCAACCCACATGGCCTTCAGACTGGCTCCACTCTTGGCATGTGATTTTTCTCAGTATATGTTCCACGTTCCTGATCTCTAACTTCTTGTAGTCTCTATTGCAGCTTTGGCTTCACTCTCATAGCTTCATATGTTTTCCTCTCAGAGGTTTCTCATAGAGATTCCAATACTGCCACATCCTGGCTAACCTCCCAGAACTTTGAAAACTAAGCATAAACCTCCAGGACCCCACAACTCTTAGATTCTGTAGGCCTGTGACATCAGCCCCACATTGGTGACACCAAGGTCTCCGATAAATAGAAGCAGTGCCTGAGCCACTTTGGATCACAATTGTAGCAATTTCTGAATGCCTAAATGATTAAATGTGCTGAAATAAATCCTTGTAAAACAATTTTCTAGGTGTCTTTATGAGAGCAGGATACTCAAGGACTCTTATTTCAAATGAAAGTCTTTTTACATCTTCAAGCCTGTGAGGTGGGATCTTGCTGATTCCTGTTATGTTCTCAAGGCATCTTTCCTATTGTCCTGGTGCAAAATGCTTAACTTCTTTTTAACAGCACTTATGTCTTCAGCAACCATACTTTCCTTCGCCCCAACTTTATACATACTTTTCTGTTCAAACCATAAGTTTTGAAAATCTGTCTGCTCTTTTGCTCCTGATTATCACTGTAATGCTCATACCATTGCTTGAATTAGGTGCTGCCTTGACATTTCCTCAACCAAATTAATTAGTCCATCACCTTTAAACTCAGCCTCAAACTTAAGGTATGGAGAAAATTATTTGCCAGAGTGTAACATGAATGGACTCTAATCCAACTTCCAATAGAGGTCTCATTTCCAACTGAAATCTCATGAGCACAGCCTTTATTGTCCATATTTCTATCAATGCTCTCATCTTTAAGCACTCAACAGAATTGTTAAGCTCCATCTACGGCATTCTAAGGCTTCTGTAGCCTTTATCTCCAAAGCTTTCCAAACTCCTCTAAAAAACCAAAGGCTTCTGAATCACAGCAGCAGGTATAGCCACACAACAGCCTCACTTCTTGGTACCAGTTTTCTGTATTAGTCAGCTGTCCATTGCTGTGACAGAAATCAACCTAAAGGAGGAAAAATTCATTTTGACTTACAGTTTCAGACATTTCAGTCCACGGTCATTTGGCTCAGTTGTTTCTGGGGAATAGTGAGGCAGAACATCATGGCAGGAAGCCTGGGGATAGAAAAAAGCTGCTCACCTGATGGCATCCAGGAAGTAGAGGAAGAGAGGGTGAGAGAAAAGAAGGAGAGGGAGGAGGAGAAAGAGGAAGGGAGGAATAGGAGAATCAAGAGGAAGATAAAGAGAAGGGAAGAAGGAGGAAGAAGAGAAAGGATGAAGATGGATGAAGAAGACCAGGGCCAAAATAAACCCTTTGGAGGTATTCCCCCAGTGATCTACTTCCTCCAGCTAGGCCTCACCCTCTAAAGTTTCCATTGCCTCCCTATAACAACATGATCTGGGAACCAAACCTTCAACACATGAGTTGACATTCCAAATTCAAAATTCGTGAGCATGTAGTTACTAAAATATGGGAAATTATAGGAACTGGTTGAGTGGGACACAATTGGCTGAGTAATGGATTCTTCAAAACCTTCTTCTCAAACTAAGTATCTCCATGCAAAGTCTGAACTACTCTCTACCTCCTACTGTCATCTATAAACAAGAACAACTTACTTTCCTCTTACTTACTTATAAGAAATAGAAGAGGTAGTCTATTTCTGTGTATAATATTTATAGTGTGTAATCAACTTCAATAACTGCTAGTTGTTATCAAAAAAATGTTATGAAAAAGGATAGAGTGTTTTAGTTTATTTTTATAGTTTAATTTTTGTCCCTTGATTTGAATGTGCCTTTAGTGAAAATATTTGATGTTTTATTGTTGTTGTGAGGGGTGGTATTGGTTGTTTTCACTGGTTAGTTTTAGATGTTTTGTTTTCCTTTTGTGATTTACTTTCATTTATTATTATCATTTTTAAAATCCTAGTAGAGTATGTATAAAGCAAAATACCTTAAAATAAAGATTTACTTCTTCAACCATTTAACTAATAAAATGAAAAAAAAAATATACCCTTTGTTTGAGGAAAGAAGAGCATGCCCTTTGTTTAGAGGCATTAATAAAACAACAAAAGAATTTTCCAGATTGCCAAAGGGACATGTTATGAGGTGAAAAATAGAACAAGACTTACATTAATATAGAATGGATTTGAATGGATTTAAATGCCTTGTGTATGAGGATGAAGTAGACATAATTGCTCTTATAACTGAAATTTTGAATGACATAAAAGTATAAAAGATAAAATAATAAAATTTGAAGGAGATATTTTTCCCCATAAAGACCAAGGAAGAAAAATATTCTTAATTTCTATTTAGTTTGCTAACAATGCTCTTTTCCTTCCTAGGGATCAATAACCTAGGAAAGCCTGCTTGAGTGAATTTGTAAGTTCCAATTTATTTTTCATTGGGTTATTAGCTTTGCTGTTTAATTAAAAATTAGCTGTCCATTCAATTTTCTGAATGAACACAGGAGTTATTGTAAAAATATTAAGTTCTAGAAAATTCTTTGGATTTTGCACTTCAGTAATAACAGCTATTACCATCTGTTTCTTGCTTGCTCACCTAGTACAAGAAAATTTCTCTAATGGAAAACCATTTTTACTGAAGAATTCTCTTAATTACTCAGAGAAATTTTTTAAAAGGCAAATGAGAGTTTGTAGCTTAAAAGTAATCAGCATCAAATGAGTAATTTTGTTATCCAGATGTATGGGGAAAAACAACAGAGAAACAGAGAAGGAGGAAGGGGAAAAAAGAGCAAGAAGCTATTTCTCAAAAATTTTTCTTTCTTAGCTACACAACCCCTTACTCCTAATGGTAAAACCTCTTTCAGGACTTAATGTAAAACCCATAGCATCATAACCTACATTTGCCCTTAGGATGAACCTACAACAATGTTACCTTTGAGATTGGAAAAAGGGAATACAAGGGCTGGGGTTGTGGTTCAGTGGTAGAGCCTTTGCCTAGCATGTGTGAGGCACTGGGTTCAATCCTCAGCACCACATAAAAATAAATAAATAAAGCAAAGGTATCCATCTATAACTAAAATAAATAAATAAATAAAATTTTACAAAAAGAAAAAGGGAGTACAATGTTCCTTCCTAATTGATGGAAGTTTTTATTGGCTTTATCGTCATATTTTGGTATGTGTATGTGACAATATGTAAGAGACTCAAGACATACAGACTCCAATCCAGGCATTCCATTTCAGTAATTTGTTGCTACAGATGAAAGATGGGTATAGGCAGGCAGAATAATTTATTGTGTGACACAAAACCCCAACCACAATTTACAATGCTCAAGTTTATTGTCTATGCAGGCACCTTTAGCTATTATTATGCAATTTCAAAGTACTGTATAATTGAGTTTCAGATTAAAATCCTCTCATGGAAATGATTCATCATCCTCCTGAACTGACTCCTCCCCCACACCCTTTTCTTTTCTTCGACTTTCTCTTCTTTTCTTCAAAACAATTCCTCAGTTTCTCTCTACCTGAATTATATTACATTTCCTACTGATATAAAGTAACACTCTTATTTCATTTTTTAGCAGTTCCATTAATTTGATGTTTACTTCTTATTCAGACTCCCTAATAAAAATGCTAATTATGATCATATCTAATAGCAACTGCTGAGGCACCCTACCAGCTCTTTTCTCATTCCAACTGGACCTACTCACATTTATCATCAGGGCTTGGTTTGTCAGCCAGATTGCAGTATTCCCAAGCCTGCTCTTCCTCCTCGGCTAAACCCACCTTGGGAAATAAATCCAATTCACAAGATATTGTATCAACTATCCTAGCAAACTTCAGATACAGAGACACATTCTGTTTACTTGCTAATGTAATACTATTGGGAAAGAATAGAGGTTGAAGATAAAATCTAATTTATTCTTATCCATTCTCATAATATAATCACTTTCCTTATTGATTCTATGTATATACATTTTTCTATAGTCATATCTCCTAATATTAAATTCACATGGTTACCTATATTTCATGACTCTGTGAATAATAATTTTATGCTGTAAGTTCTTCCTTTTGTAATTATAAAAATTGATTCATAGAATGTATTAAAACAGATCTGATCTCTCGGCCCTGTTTTAGTGTTCTTGAGCATTCTTATTATTTTCCTAAAAGCTATTTTGACAATCTCTTTCATACTCTAAAATAATTTTTAAAATATTTCTGCTAATTGACTTAATGAGCAAAACCCACTTATTTTTCGAAGTTGTAGAGTGCACTACAATATCTTCACCTATTTATTTTAAAAAAATTCTTCCTTCAATTTTAATATTTACTTAATTTTAGTATATTTTATTGTTATACAGGGTTAGTCAGTTTTCTATTACTGTAGCAAATATTTGAGATAATAAGCTTTAAAAAGGAAAGGCTTATTTTAGCTTACCATTTCATAGGTTTTAGTCTGTGGTTGTTTTCCCTTGACTATGAACCTGTGGACAGGCAGCACATCGTGGCAGAGTGTGTGGTAGAGCAAGTTGCTCACCTTAGGGGTTCCATGAAGTAAAAGCGAGCAAAGGGAGAAATTGTGTTCCCATATACCCTTTGAGGGCACATCCTCAATAACCTAAAACCTCCCACTAGGCCCTCTTAAAGTATTCACTGTCTCCCAATTGTGCCATGTGTTGCAGTTCAAGCCTTTAACACATGGATCTTTGGGGGACACTTATTCAAACCATAGCAGGCATGACATAAAGACCAAGAAAAAAGAATTCACTATGCCATAAAGAAAACATAAACTATGGAAGAAATATTTAATGTACTCAGCCTTAAAATAAAATTATTGGTTTATTTATTTATTATTTTTTTGAGGGATACTGGGGATTTAACTCAGGGGCATTTGACCACTGAGCCCATCCTCAGTCCTATTTTTTGTATTTTATTTTATTTTATTTTATTTAGAACCAGGATCTCACAGAGTTGCTTAACACCTTGCTTTTGTTGAGGCTGGCTTTGAATTTGCAATCTTCCTGCCTTAGCATCCTGAGCTGCTGGGATTACAGGCATGCGCCATGATGCCTCACACTCTTGGTTCATTGAAATCAGAATCTCTCTACTTTTCTTAATGATATCACTCCCATGTTTTCCCCAGCCATTTTCCTTTGGGTACTCTGATTACCTGGAGACAGACAAATCTGCCAACAAAGTCCACTGAGTGTCAGCTGTGGTCCATACTGGCTTGTAGCCCACATGCTCATCAACTCTATATACAGACATATACAAACAAGGATAATTGAAAGAGGAATCAGTAAACAAAAGTCAATGTGAAGCAAAGAAACCAAGAGTAATCACAGCAGGAAAGAAATTGGAATTGAAGATGAGCAGTGAGAGCTGACTATGGGAATGTTCACACTGTCCCCATTGAGGATGCTCTAGATGTACAGAGAACAGAGTGAAGGTGAACCTATGAACACACATAAGGAACATGTACGTTCCTTTTACATACATGATGAAAAAGAAGATGATGTCCCAGGACAGTGATGCTTTCAAACATTCTTATTAAAGGATTTCTTGATAACATTTCACAACATTGAAACAGTGAAGGATGAAGTATTGATGGATGATTGCTTAACCTCACAAACATTGGCTCAAAAGACATTAAAACAGAGGGTGATGACCATAACTCCCTGTTTAGTTGAAACCAGAATAAACAATATGCAAAATACAATAAAAATCAGCAGCTCTTCCAAACAACAATGCCAAATGTCCAGCCCACCCTGATTGGAATGCTAAAATTTCCACCCCAGGCAGAACATGGGACACATGTTCTAAAAAACATGCAAATGTAATATATGTTCTGCTACAAAACCAGCTCCTTACTCTTCCTTTGGGGATTCTCCCTCCCTTGAGTACCCCTAAGACTCCACACAAACCAAAAACTCTTTGTCTTCAGGGAGCTTGGGAACTATTGGTCACGAGACTGTCTGGGTTCCTGACTGGTACCACACAATGAAGTTCCTTTCTCTAACTCAAACCAACCCCTGTCCTGGCATATATCAGAGACAAGGAACCAAAAGCCACTGGGGCTAACACAAGCATTGTTTGAACTATCCCTGATATATCTTTTTACAAAGAAATAAAACAATTGAATTATTAAGGTTTCTAATATATAACAGTCTACTAATTAAATGTTTCATTACTTTAAATTTTTCTCTATATTTTTAAAATCAATAGTAAAATTTTTATGTTTTGACAATTTCTAATAACCACAGAATAATTACAAACGTTCACATCCATTATTAAGGCTGCTTTGCATGATTTCAGCTTGTATGGTTACTTAATGTTCCTGCACTACTGTGCAAAGCAAGGACTACCTATAATAGCAATTAAAAAATTATTTAAACATCAATAGCTAAAAGTAACCTGTGGTTATCTACCAGAGGTTTCTTTCCAAACTGAAGAGGGAGAAAAGAGATTTATTCATGCATTGGGCTTTGATATTATTCTCTCTATGGACCTTCAATTTTAATATTGCTGCACAAAAATGTTACCCCAAAATCTTAATCTAAATGCTGTGCAGGTTCTGATTTTCTTCCTTCCTGTACAGAACTCAAGTAGCTTACCCTTCTGGTAACAAAGTTGTGTATTGTTCTCCCATGAGTGCAGATGTCTACATCACCCAGGAAACCAGAGACGCGAGACTAAAAGGAGCTCTCGAGGGCTTACAATTGACTGAGTTCCATTGGATGCTGGTACTGAATTGAACCAACAGAGCTCTATGTACACACTTTTGAGCCCGACTACGGCTGTGGAAAGACTGGAAGAGCTTTGGCCAATTTGAGGCGAAAAAAGGAGCTCTGAGGGAGTTGATGGAATCTTTTTCTCAAATTTGCAGATTGTCTAAATTAAACTTGCCACTCAAAGTATGAACACAGATTGTCTCTTGTTTATTCAGAGACTTAGAATGGCCCCAAAGAGCAAGTGATTGCCAAAGGGACAGAGTGAGTAGAACAGAACAAGAAGTCCCCATCCTACAATACTCTTTATTCCATGGAATGTTATTTTGAAACTCCAAGTACATTTTCTTCTACATTCAGTGTTATATATTTTGGACAGGCCAGCCCCAGAAACTTATGTAACACAAATGCAGCTCAACTGTAGTAATAATCATTACAAGGCAATGACCCCTTATTTTCCTAAAAAAATATCTATTCAAAAAGCTCACAATAGTGAATATAGCCAGAACAATGAAGGGTTTAAAATATTCATAGTAACTGTCTTTAACTTGTTTATTTTCATTAGAAAACCCAGACATATAATAAAAATATCACTTGTTATTTTAAAACCCAGAAATAAACAGGCCTGATATTTTGCTGCCTATTATCTGAGACTAGTTTTAATAATTTAATAACGTTACTAGTGTGTTATTAAATAGCAAAAATATTTATCATATATTTTCTTTTGAAACCTGCTTTTTCACTTAACATAGTAACAGATCTCATAACAGGAAATATATATCTACATTATAATTGTAAATGACTTTACACATTATATAAGTAAATTATAACTTGTAGACCAGCCTTTATTTTGAGTCTTTTTATGGTACAATATAATTAAATCTAGTTTCACCTGACACAGCATGTTTATTTGGGTTTGTTTCTGAACTAGTCCATCCTATTGATCTATTTTTTCTAGTTAGCTTCCAGTAAAAATCTCCATCTTTCTCTGAAAGAGTATTGAGTTGTGTTCTAGTAGCAATTAAACGGAAGATCACCTTGACAGCATGAAGCTATGGTTTCAAACTTTGTTTAAACAGATCTATTTCAATTGCAGCCTTAATCCTGAGATGGTTCTTACTTCTAAGCTATAACCCATCAGTTTCTATAGAAAGTCTGAGGTGCTTTCCAAATACCACAATGTTGATGGAAATCTAACTCCTAACAACATTCCCACCATCTATGCAACTGCTAATATCTTTGTGCAGTTTTGTTAACCTTCTAGCTTCTTTTATTCCCTGAATAGCTTGAAATCTTGCTCCTCACATGTGTAGCCCTGAAATCAGCCACGCTGTTAATTATGTACACAGAATTTGGAGCTCCCCCTTGTGTCTCTCCTTTTTGGGATTCTCCTATCTTTTTTCAAACAGGGTCACACAGAGCTGCAAGGAAGCATGGTATATGTAGTCTTTCGTCTAGGTGTCATATTTTCGGCTAACTAGTGGTCGCATTTATGTTTTAATTATATCTTAACATTTATTTTCCTAACAAGGTAAAAAATAAACAATGTGTGTTAATATACATGTACAGAGTGAAAACTTTATATACATTTTTTCTTCTCATTCCCAAGTTTTTGTTGTAATAAACTTTTTAAAAATCTAGATTAGTACTATTTTAATTTCATTTTTTGAAATTATGTATATCCTAATTCATTAAATTATATTTTAAAATAAAAATCAAGCAATGTTAATTAACAATATTAGGCCATGCTTCCCCCTGTCTACTTTTTGTGTGTGGTGCTGGGGATTGAACCCAGGGCCTTGTGCGTGCAAGGTAAGTGCTGTACAAACTGAGCTATATCCTCAGCCCTTATGTCTCCCTTTTAATTAGCATTTCATGTGTATTAATTTCAGGATTACAATCAAATAAAATACTTTCTGAGTTGTTATTTGCATGCAAATGTCCCTCTGTTGATCTTGCAGTAGACAAGGGTTTGTCAGGGAATTTTTCTGACATATTGTTGACCTTTTTTATTTGACATCTATTATTTACTCTTATAGAAAATTGCAAGTGATTTTTTTCTTTTATAATTATTTTTTTTCTGAATGTATACTTGAAGGATATCTCTTTTTTTCTGAAATTAAATGTATGAAAATATATCACTTTTCATTATTTTTTCTTAGTATTTCATAGATTCTTACATTATGGAACTCCTGAATATAATCCTTTATAAATTTTAAAAAATATTTTTATGCATCTATAGTTGCTTTTTCATTTATGGCAGTGTTTCCCAAATATTCCACAGCATTGAAATCATTTAATGTACTTATTTTGAAAAATAGATACACCTAAGTTCATTTCTAGGTATACTAAAATAGCATCTCTGGGAGGGGAAAAGGAAAGCATGCATTGGATGACCATTACATACATTTGGGAACACTTTTTAGGTATTCCTCATTATGCCTATGTTTGATTTTCTGGCTCCATCATCCATGTGGATTATGCTGTATTGCTTGTAGCAACCCTTTAATTTGCTTCCTCTCTGTTCTCTGGTAATTGCTTGAGCTGTTTTTTCAATTCACTGATTCAGTTTCCTGTAGCATCTAACCTGATATTCAGTGATTATATCATTTGTATTACATTCAGTAATCATAAATCAACTGAAAAAAACTCTCCTAATTTTTAATTCTTCTGTTTATATAAGTGCAAGGTGACCCTGAATTTTTTTGAGATAGAAGTGTTTTGTTTGTTTTTTGTGGTTTTTTTTTTTTTTTTTTTTTTTTTGGTCATTTTCCTTGAGGAAGTCAGTTTCACATGCATCACTACCTCTGACTTGTACTCTCTCTTTGAACTAGTGCATCTTTTCACATAAACAGTAGTTTTATTGCATTTAGAGAGGTGGACATTTCCACTATTGGAGGTATGTCTTTACTTACACAAAATGAAGGTGGGTAAACATTGACATTCTCTAATCTTTTTTGCCTGGACAGTATTAAAGTAATCCAACTAATAGCAAGAGGTAACCATAGAGAAACCTGTTTTCATTTTCCTGGTAATATTTGTTTATCATCTCTAAGCTGTCTGGGGCTTCAGTCCTCCCTAGAAAAGAATCCATTCCAGTGAAACCAAGTGGTATGTATGACCTTGCTAGTTGTTCCTTGAATATTTACTTATTTATTTTTATATCAATATTGATAAACTTGATCCACATAAAGTGCATACTGTATAACAGGATACTGGGAATATAGTAATGAAATAAAACAAATCCATTTCTATGGCCTTATGAAACTTACAATTTTGAGAGGAAAAATAGCCCTTCATATTGGTTGATTGCATTTACATAAAGAAACAATGGAAGGGAAACACAAGAAAAAGAATGAAATGATTATTTACAGGGCATGGAAGGACAATTTTTTGTAATATTTTATTTTGTTAAGTATATGAAATTATTATTCATTTAGAACAATGACTAAAATTATTATAAAATCAGTATAAAAATTAAAGGAATTAAGTAGGATAATGGGGAAGTTTTGGGAGAAGTACTTTTTTTTTTTTTTAGGTCTGATAAAACATATGGAGTGCTTCAAAATTTGCATGTCATCCTTGTACAGGAACCATGCTAATCTTTGCCATATTGTTCCAATTTTAGTATGTGTGATGCTGAAGAAAGTACACTTTTTAAGCAATCAAAATTATCTTCTTTAGCAATGGGATGAATGGGCCATTCAATTTTAGTTTGTTTAGGTTTTTGAACTGAAGCTTGGCTTTTAAGTAAGGGTTTCTAAAACTTCCTTTGAGATTTTCTCTGTGTAATGCCTTATTAAAGAAATTATGCCCATTGGTACTAGCATCACTCTATTAAGAAGCCACACAGGTTTCAGAAAAGCAACAAGGTTAAGCAAAGAAAAATCAGAGAATTCAATCAATAGAATACAACATGTATAACAGTTCCTGACCCCATATTTCATAACAAAGGCCTTTAATATATGTGTTTTATTATCACCTATGCCAAATTTCACATATCATGATGGAATTTCTAAATAGTCACGTTTTGTTCTTTTAAAACAATCTTTTCCAGATAGCAGAGTGAAATACTGAGATATAAAGTCCTATCTGGGCTCCAAACTGTATATATTAAAGGAATATTGATCCTAAAATCCTAGTACGTAAATAATTGAAGATTTTTGTCCGTACTGCCATTGGCATTGTTAGAAGTTCTGTCTTCATAATGGTCTCCAAGCAAGCACTTAAACAGTCAAGCCCATTAGATCTTTATAGAGACCAACTTTGTCAACTTATCGACAAATTTCTTTAAGCACATATCTTTTTCTGGAGCCTGATTACTTGCTCTGGCATAGCAAAGAAAAAGTGCACCATATTATCCAAACACTCATTTAAAGCAGCTATAAACACCTGTCTACAAGATGAATGCAGGTGAAAAAGAGGCACAATTTTCTTACCACCTCTTATTTTTCTGTTATGCACACTAGTCTGTACTCAAAAATAGAGTATTCATTGGAGAAATGACAGGACATGAATTCACAGTATGAAAATCCTTACTACCAATAACATCAACACTTTTCTTCTTTGACAATCAAGTCGAAAATAGGTTTCAATGTATACAAGACTCTTTCAAAAGGTGATATTTTAAACAAAATATGGCATTAGAAATCTGAAGAGAAGTAGTTATATCCTATCCATGTGAAAATATTTTTAGATTTTAATTAAATAACTTATCAGTAAAATTAGTGGGAATATATCACTGAATATAAAATGTAGCTATTATTTTGCATTGTTTAGTCAAATAAAAAATAGCTCTTTTACAAATAAAAACTTTCTCAGGATAGTAATTGTAATGAACTGAATGTATGTGTCCCTTCAACCCAAATTCATATGCTAAAATCCGAATCCCTAAGGTAATAGTATTAGGAGGTGGAAATTTGGGGAAGTAATTAGGTCATGAGGGAAGAATTATTATGTGGTATTAGTGTCCTTATAAAAGAGACACCAAAGAGTTCTCCAGCTCTTTTCCCACAATGAAAATACATAAGAAATCTGCACTGTACAACCTGGAAGGGGGCCTGCACCAGACCCTCACTAGATCCCAGACCTCCAGGCTCCAAAATTGTGAAAAATAACTTTTGTTGATTGAATGTAATCCTGTCTATGGTATTTTGTTATAGCAGCCAGAATTAACTAAGATAATGTTTTGTTGTTGTTTAAAAACAACAGTGCTGGAATTAAGAATACTAAAACAAAACATGCTATAGATTGTGTGACACAGAGCAACCAAATAAATTCATTGACTCAAAATCAAAATTGGGTTCTGAATCTGGCACTTGTCCCTTTGTGATCTCAGATATTTTGCATCACTCTCATACAGCATTCTCATCTAATATAATGCTATCTGCCTCGTGGAATAGCATGTTATGATGTATATAAACATTTGAATTAGTTGAAAAGAATACATTATCACAACATTTCACTATCTACTTTACTTAGAAATTACAGTCTTATGTTGAGATGTCAGAAACCATGTTGGAACAAGCCCAATATTCAGCTATTTGCAAAAATTTGCTTGCTTCTATAGAGAAGATATTAACATAATTGATAGAATTCCACAATTTGGCATTATGTAAATAGAACTAAAATAAGCTAAATTCTCTAATTTTCTGTTTATCCCAACAATCTCAAGCCCATGCAACAAAAGGTTTCTATGCATCAGTTCATCCCTTCACTTGAGCAGAATATAGAAGTAAAATCAAAACTTGTGTTTCTGATAGGACTTAGTTATACTTGAAATGGGCTCACTGCACCTCATACAAAAAAAGTGAAGTCTTCCCTCTTTGTTCAGTTCTTGCTCATGGCCTTGCTTTGGTTTTCTGATGTTTTCTGGGTTGTCTTCAAAATTGTAATCAATGTTTAACCTGAGCCCAACTTTTGTAATAGAGCCCTGATGCCTAGTATCTTCCTGGCAAAATGTAGACTAAATTATCTCTACTCGTGTCCCTACTACACTCTATCCAGTCATACCCAAGCACTGGTTGAAGCCCTGATGCAGCCTGAACTAACCCTTGGAGAGCAGTAGTATTACCACCTGCCTTATTGTTCATTATCCATTAGTCATCCCAAAGTCACTTTCAGTTGTTAGTCTTAAGTCCTATTTTACTAATAAAATTAAAGCAATTAGAAGAAAATGTCCAGATCCCTACCTCCTTCTACACCCACATGTTCTGCCTTCTTGCTTGCTATTAGAGATGAATAATCTCTGTATCCACCTAAACCAAGCCATTCACATGAGCATTGCATTCCATTTTTTCTTATTCAAGGACATAATTCTCACAAGTCTTTTATGTCTCTCCTACATTATCAAGTGGTTTCTCTACTAGTATATATACACTAGTATATAATAATGCTGTTATTTCTTGCATATTAAAAAATAATTTCTTTCTTTTCCTATCTGCCATCAGGTAGTTTTCTTTTGCACTGTTTTCTGTATTAAAATAAATGCAAAATCAAACAAGCAAACAAACAAAACCCTTCTACTACACTCTCAACCATCTGTACACCTCACCTCTGACATCTGATGTGTGGGTTTTGGTTTTTGTTTTTCTTACACATCAATTCAATTTACCTACCAACATTGACTGATTGTCCTACTATTTAACTCAATTCTGACACTGTCTACTTGGAGATTATGTCAGATCACATAGATTAGAGTTAACTTGCAGAAGACTACTACTCAGACACAAATGCAAGCAGTAGGTCCCATTGCTTAGAGTTTACTTACTAGATGATCAGTCCATTACAAAGGATATATCTTAGGAACAATTAGTTGGAAAATATGCATAGCATAAGGCATGGGAGAAGGAGTTTGATGCCTCCATGCTCTTTCCTAGGGTACCACCCTCCACGAACTAATTTTTGTGAGTTCAGCAGTCTGGACACTCTTGGAACTACAACTGAGGGATTTAATTTTTTAAAAATTATTCAATATTTATTTTATGTAAAGCATCACAGAGCCTCCAGAATGAAAAAAATTTTTTAAAAGGTATATAGGACTGGGGTTGTAGGTCAGCAGTAGAGCACTCACTTAGTATGGGCAAAGCCCTGGGTTCAATCCTCAGTACCATATAAAAATAAATAAATAAAATGAAGTATTTTGTCAAACTACAACTAAAAGAAAGAAAAAATATTTCCTGGGGCTGTAGCTCAGCGGCAGCACGCTTGCCTAGCATGTGTGAGGCACTGAATTTGATCCTCAGCACCACACAAAAATAAGCAAATAAAATAAAGAAATGCTGTCCATCTACAACTACAAGAAATTCTTGGCTGGGTTTGTGGTTCAGTGGCAGAGTGCTTGCCTGGTATGTGTGAGGCCCTGGGTTCAATCCTCAGCACTGCATATAAATAAATAAATAAAATAAAAGATCCATTGACAATTAAAAAAATTTATTCTAATTTGTTATATACGACAGCAGAATGTTATTTAATTCATATTACACAGCACAATTTTTAATATCTCTTGTTGTACACAATGTAGAGTCACACCATTCATGTCTTCATTTGTATATTTAGAGTAATGATGTTCATTTCATTCCCCAGCCTTTTCTTCCCTCATTCCCCCTCCCTTCCTCTCCCTTCCCTTTGCCCTATCTAGAGTTTGTCTATTCCTCCTATGCTCCCGCCATTCCCAATATGAATCAGCACACTTATATCAGAGAAAACATTAGGCATTTAGTTTTGGGGGGATTGGCTTATTTCACTTAGCTTTATATTCTCTAACTCCATCCATTTACCTGCAAATATCATGATTTTATTCTCTAAATGCTGGGTGATATTTCATTGTGTATTTATACTACATTTTCTTTATCCATTTATTTACTGAAAGGTATCTGGGTTGGTTCTGCATTTTCAACAAATGGTGCTGGGAAAACTGGAAATCCATATGCAACAAAATGAAATTAAACCCCTATCTCTCACCATGCACAAAACTCAACTCAAAGTGAATCAAGGACCTAGGAATTAAACCAGAGACCCTACATCTAATAGAAAAAAAAGTAGGCTCAAATCTCCATCATGTTGAATTAGTCCCTGACTTCCTTAATTAGACTCCTATAGCACAATAATTAAAATCAAGGATCAATTAATGGGTGGATTCAAACTAAAAAGCTTCTTCTCAGCAAAAGAAACAATCAATGAGGTGAATAGAGAGCATACATAATGGGAGAAAATTTTTACCACATGTACATCAGATAGAGCACTAATCTCTAGGATACATAAGAACTCAAAAATCTTAACACCAAAAAACCCAAATAACTCAATCAATAAATGGACCAAGGAACTGAGCAGACACTTCTCAGAATATATCAATCAACAAATATATGAAAAAATGTTCAACATCTCTAGCAATTAGATAAATACAAATCAAACTACTCTAAAGATTACAATTCAGGGATTTTTATGGAAGCTTCATTATGTAGACATGATCAATAATTAACTCAGTCTCCAGCTTCTCTTCCATTCCTTGAAGGCGATGTGGTCAGACTGAAAGTTCCAATCTTCTAATCATGGTGAGGCCTTTACAGTAACCAGCCCCCAACCAGAATCCCAACAGAAGTCATTTCACTAGAACCAGAAGATTTTCCTACTACTCAAGAAATTCCAAGATATTAGGACTTCTGTGCCAGAAACCAACATTGAAAAATAAAATATATTTTTCTTATTTTAAATCACAATATTACATTTTTCTAGAACAAAATAACTTGAAAGCTTTATCTATACTATCTACAGTTGTCCTCCTAATCATCCTGTCTTCAACTCATTCTGATACGTCTTTTCTGTTCAACAACAACAAAAAACTATTCTTAGTTAGGTAATCTATGCCATTCATATTGTCAATCATCATTTCTCTGTTCTCATGCTTCTTGACTGCAGTAGCATTTGACATGGGTGAGCACGTCTCCCCCTTGATATAGTAGAAATTCAGCTCTCATCTGCAACATAGAATCCAGAAAAATAGCAGTGCACTGTCTTTAAAAATACATCCTGGATCTGATCATGCTCACCATCTCCACTGCAAACACCCAATAAAAGTCACCACAACTCCTGTTTGAATTATTGCAATGATATCCTAAGTTTCTGTTTCTCCCCCTGCCAATTATAGTCTCTTTTCAACATATCAACCAAAGAATTCCCTTTAAAATTTAAGTCAGATGATGGCCCTCTGTTTAAAATCACTCAATGACTTCCCACTTAAAAGGACCTATAGGGTATGCTTGCTTATTCTCTTCTTTGAGACACTCCCCTCATTCGTTCAACTCCAGCATATGAGCTTTGTTACTTTTCTCAAACTTGCTGCCACCCACCCTTTCTCCTTGTGAAGTTTACTTCCTCTCACTGCTCACATCTGCCTCCAAATTTCCTGTGATTATATTGGCTAAGAGGAATCTAAATACATATAAGATTTCAGCTGCAAGGCAGCATTAATCCATAATTTTTAATTGGCCAACTTCTGTAATAGAAGAAGGCCACAAGGAAGAGGAATAGAAAGAAGCTGAGTCAGCCAATGTGGTTGATATGCATAAGAATGGAATAATAACTAGAGTTTAGTGAGAAGGCAAGGATGTGGAAAATAACCAAAATAAATGTGAGAACACTGAGAGGCTTCCTTTTATTGATAGAAAAATCAATAAAAGAGCATACATATATTGCAAGCAATAAATCATAATCTTTATTGTTTTTAATGGATACCTGTTAAAGGAAAGAGATCTTAGATTTCAGACAACTGTGACACTGATAAAAAACAATTTAATAAAGTAAAATTTTGGTTTGCTTTCAGTTAACAAATTAAATCATCTCATATACATTAACTATTTATTAGCTAGACATGATAATTTGAGTACTATAACAGACATGTGAGATACACAAGCAAAATGCTAGACTTTCAAGTTCATTTGTAAACATAAACATATATACTAGTTTAGTTGTTACCATTCACAAAAGTGGTATATAAAATTTTCATTTCAAAAATCTCACACATTTTTAAGAACTTTCTCCAGCACAGAACATTTGTGCTGACATCAGGGTGCGTAACAAAGAAATTAATAATGACTCATTCGCTCAGTGCTACATGCACAGTCATTGATATATTATAAGAACTTGCTATCTGTATTCATAAGATAATTCTGATTCTGCTTTAACACAAAGTTTGTGAATGTTCAAAAACAAGGTAAAAGAAGAGCAGATCAAATGAAAGTGAGCAACCCATTTTGTATTTTATCCATTTCCTCATGGCAGGTTTTATAGTTCAATAATTTCAGGATCCAACAGTAACTTCAAAATACTGACTCAATATTGCTTTCTGCTACGGCTGCGTTTCTTCCACACCACCACACCAGTCCTCTCAGATCCCATTCAATCACCAAGGGAACTGCCAACACAGCTCAAAAATGTTTTACCACTAGATCATTTCCAGGGTTTTGTAGTGCTTTCTGTGGAAATAGGTTTGCTGTTCTGTCCAATATTTCCCACACACTCTAGACTATCATCACTCACAACACTCTAACTCAAAATTATTTTAAACATGTTTTTTCCTGGGACCAGCGAAAATAACAAAATTAATTTCTCCATTGCTATTTCCAAGGTAGAATGGGGATCTTTTTGCTGTACTTTCTTCCTAAATGTTATTTTATTTCATGATTTTTATAGCTTCCTAAAAATGGTTAATAGAATGATGTATATTGGTATTTATGATGGGGGAACTGAAGAAGATTGCTTAGATGGCCTCATTAAAGAAGAGGTCCTCCAAATAGAATGGTAAGAACTCAAGATTGACTTTAACCTAACAAGAAATGCTTCAAGGAGCTGTTGTCTACCTTTCCATTTTTTGTCAATAAGATTGTTAAAGAAAGCAATTGACAAGTACTTATTGTGCATGATCTAAGAAAGAAGAATATTTTGGATAGTAAGACACACACACAATGGTAATGATTTTGTTGTAAATTATAAACATACAAAATATAACATTATGTCCTAATATCTTAGAATTAATTAGAAATACAGCAGCTAGGATACCAAGCACTCTTCCAGCTGGGGCAGTGATTTGGCATATAGGAAACACTTCTGGCTTTTGAAGGATCTGGATAATGCAAATATGGGAGAATAAGTTTCTAGGTGTTAGGAATGTGATGATCAGAGACTTAGGTGCCTACAAGTAAGACAAAAATCATCAGCTATTCAGAAGATTCAGCAGATAAATGATTTTTTACTAAAATTCTGATTAGTATGGCAGTTGTACAAGTAGAACAGGAAACTCAAGTTGAATACATATCTAAAAGTGGGCTGAGTACAAGACTAGGGATTTATATATCATATGTAAAGATATTTTAAATCAAGGTCACAAACTGCTGGTTTGTGGGCATTAACTGCAGCAAATGTCCCCAATTTTCACCTCATCTGAGGGCATTTGAGTTTGTAAAACATGCTCTGCATGGCGGAACACCATTTAAAACCTTTAGCTATGAGAATATGGTAGTTTCAGAAGAAACTGACAGAAGCTGCTGTGAAGTTCAATAGGAACTAGATCAGTACATAAACTAGAATAAAGGAAATCTACTAGGAGATGATATCAGCAATCTAAGGAAGAAATAAAGAAAACCAGAGCCAAAATGGTGATGATGACAGAGAGGAAAGGGAATTACTGCGGTTGTTCAACAATTATTTGCAAGGTACTTATGGAACATATAATAGGTGTTAAAAAATAATAACTGTCTTTGTTCTCATGCAGCCTATAATTTAATGTGACAGACTGGTTGCAATCAAATCATAATACAAATGAATACAAAATTGCAAATAGTGTAAGTATAACTGCTTCAAAGGGTAAAACACACAATAATAGGAGGCTTTGACTTAGGTTAGTGAGAGAAACTTCAAGTAACAATTGAATTTGGATATGAATTAATTACATGCAGAGGGGAGATAAGAGGGTCCAGGCAGAATATGTAGAAAAAAATGAGATCCCATTGTGGGAAGATCATGATAAATAGGAGACACTGAAAGACCACTGTGGCTTGTGCAGAGGAGGGGAAGAGGGAAACACGAAGGGATAAGATCCTGTAAGATCTGGGACTGAGATTTATCCTAAGAAAAACAGAAAGATTATATGAAGGTCATATGTCACTGAGTGATAGGATCAGATTTGAAAAAAAAATATATATATATATATATACACTCAATGGGAAATACGTCCCAGGAAATCACATGGTCACAGTTAACCACCACTGGAAGAACTAAAATTTATACAGAGAGAAGATGTAATTGAAATAAAATATTAAGCACTTTCTAAAAGGTATGTGATAACTCACCAATGCAAAATGTCATGAGGACACAGTTATTGTTCCATAATTAATAATTTCAGAAAATGTGGCATAATTTAACCCTCTGTGGGTATCTTAAGTAAATATAGCTTATAAAAGGCTAATGCTGTGAGAGTATATAGCAAAGAAAATACAACAACAATAAAGCATGTTTAACTTTGTTAACCCAGAATACCACAACCATATTTGACCTTGAAACATTGCATGCAGAATTCCCTGAGAAATACTGGATTACAGAGGCAGAACTGGATTTCAGAAGAAGATTCAGATCAGTTTTTCATATTGCCTTCACACAGAAGTGTTTTGTTACTTACATTTTAAAAATCTAATATCAAAGACAGAAATACAAAAATAAATTCAACCAGTTAGGCAATTGCAACTGCATGAAGAGGAAATAATTTTAGAACTTATGAAACAGTGAATAATGAGGTAGATTTACTTCTAAGGAACTATTATGAGGAGAAATTATATTTAAAAAATGATATATATATTATTACACACCTCCAAAAATAAGAAATGGATCTTTGAGTGATAGCCAGCCTCTAGGTGGCTTGATGATCTGTTTCCTGGTGGTTATGCACCTGCTTAGAATTCTCTCGTGTTGAATCAGGCCTGAACTATTGCCCAGTAGAATGTAGTTGGAGTGGACAGTGTTAAAAGTCAAGGCTAGGTTATAGAGGACACTGCAAATTACACCTGGGCTCTTATGGTTTCTTGGTTATTTACTCTAAGGGAGTCCAGAAGATATTCCATGAGGACATTTAAGCTACCCAATGGAAAGATTTGGGTGGAAGAAGCTGAGATCCCTGACCCAACAACCAGCATCCAATTGCCAACCAGCCATATGACTGAGCCCCTTACAGAAGATCCTCCTGCCTCAGGCAAGCTTTGAGATGACTGCAGTCTCTGCTAACATATGATTGCAGCTGCACAAGAAACTCAGAGAGAACTGTGTGACTGAAACCTTCCTAAATCCCTGAATTACAAGAAAGCATGAATGATAATAAAATATTTTCTTATCTTTTATTTTGTAGTGTTTTTTAAGCAACAATAGATAGCTAACATAAAGAAATTGTTATGAAAAAAATGATTGTTCTGAACATTTTCTTGTCAATTTAAGCCACACAGGTATGCTTTGCCAAGTGAGCATTAATGTTTGTGGAAGCATTTTATTTGCTTTCCAAATTAGCTTATACCATACTATTCAGAAGAAAAGTATGCTCCAAGGATATCATCACCTGGTAATTTGCAGAAAAAGGGAATTTTAAGAACCAGATGATATATCTCATAGAAACTGATAATTGACATTCTGGATACAAATGTATAACCCTTCTCCTTTAGCTGAAGCAAACTGTCACAGAAGTAGGTCTTTACAAGACTGTCAAATCTTGAATAGGATAAGCCTTCTCTGATGATGAATATGACATAAAGGCTTTGAAAACTCCACAGATTGAAGAGAAATTTTCACAAGGTGAATAGAATGAATCTCACACTTTGCAGGGTCCTTTTCTTAATGATATCCACCATACTCACTCTACTCTGAGTTTCTACAGAGCCTACTCAATTAAGCATAATAATGGAGATCTTTGATGGAACAGGATAACTCATTTCCACAATCTCAACACTTCATTTTATCCATTAACTTCATCCTCCTTCCTCACATCTTACCTAAGGGTGCTGCTAATGGAAAAATTCTTAGATATTTTTCTTCCTCTCTTCCCCCATTCTCAACCACTTTGACTCCATAAGATTGCTTCAAATAAGAGATATCTGGAGGGATAAGTGAGAAGGCATAGCTACAAAGGATATATAAGTCAAATTAGTCCTTGGATAATTAATATTTGGCTGTTTAAATTTTAAACATGTCCAGTTTTAGTTATCTTAAAATCTTCTTGACTCAGAAACTCTGAAAATTTTTATACTGATCATAATGTAAAATGAAATTCAAAGTTTCATATATTTTATTTATTAAAAAAAAAGTTACTGATCTTCCAGGTTTAGCTCCCACATGTGAAGAAGTTGAGTGGAAGAAGCCACCCTGCCCTTACAACAAGAAAAAATGCTGAGCAAATTGAAAGTAAATGTAAATGACTTGTTTTGATCTATCAGAGAACTGAGGATCACCAGGTAAAGTACCACCCTGAAATCTGCAGACAGGTGACAATCGGATGACATCAGCTTACTGGTGTGGGAGCTGCTGGAGATACAACTGGTGAAAAACACTGACATGGCATTTAGATGAACTGCTAGTAGCCAGGGTAGACTAGCTTGAGAGTGAGAATTTCCAGGTGCTCACTTTCAGGAGGGGCTCACATTTTCATGAGTCTTGCTTCCAGGAACCCCATCAAGTTCTCACGAATGAGGGTTTGAAAAATTCCCTCATGTTTCTGACAGAGGGAAGAAAAAAGTGACAGTTTTGAAACATGGCCAGAGCTTCTTCCATACTAAAGGGCTATTCTCCAAAGGACAAGACTTTAACAAATCCTTATCATATGCAGAGGAAGGGCAATTATTCAACTCAGCCACGTTTGTCTTACTGTCTCACCAAAGGGGAGGGAAAAGGACAAAGAAACAGTTATGAGGGTCACAGTCCAGGTACACTGGGTTGCTGAAAGATAATGTAAACAAAGCATTGTAGAACCTATTTCCTACACTATAGCATGGAGTGCCATTATAATAACAGTGGATTACAACCAAAGGAGCTACAAGAAATGCTCTACTTAAGAGAATTCTTAGGAAAATGAGAAAAAAAAAAAACCAGGGACAAACCAAGGGCATTAGAAAAAACTGAAGCCTCTGGCAGCTATATAGCTACAACACTCTTTTAACAGAGCTCAACTCCTAACCAGATAAACATAAAACATGATAGTGAAAGCTTATATACTTCAGTTTCTATTACCTGATATATCATGTTAGGCTTTCAACAAAAAAATTATAGAACATGCTAAAAATTTACAGAACATGTGGCAAACTAAACCTCACATCCAGAAAGCCCAGTGAATATCAAGCTAAGTGAAACACACCTTGGGCATATCAGATCTAAACTGCAGAAAATTAAGGAGAAAAATCTTAAAAGGAAAGGAGATAAAAGAAATCTAAAATGAAAGAAATAGAAGATATAAAGAAAGTATTTGAACCAGATTCAGATATAAAACGGGGCTGGGAATTATCACAAAAAGAGTTGAAAATCACTATGATTAATATTTTAAGTGTACACTAGAAAAGTGGCTAACATGCAAGAACAGATAGAGAGATGCTGAGTCTAAGAAAGAATCAGAAGGAAATACTTAATATCAAAATGACTCTAACAGCAATGAAGTATATTTTTGATGAGCTCATCAATAGATTAAACACAGCAATAGAAAGAATCAGTGAACTGGAAGATATCTCACTAGAAATGTCAAGAACTGAAATGCAAAGATAAAAAAAGGAAAAAAATGTATAAACTTGAACATTCAAGTCCAGCAGGACAATTTCAAAAAGGGTAACATATGTTTAATTAGCACACCAGAAGAAAAACAGAGAAGGAAGTGCAAGATAATTTTGAGGTCAGAATGACAGAGAATTTCCCCAAATTAATAACAAACATCAAAACACAGGTCCAGAAGTACATAGAATACTAAGCAGAGTGAAACAAACTCTAGGTATATCACCTTCAAATTGCATAAAACCAAAGAGAATCTTGAAAAAAAGCTGGAGGATAGGGTGGGATATGGAGGAAATGAATAACTTACTTTATGAATTATACTGAACTTCTGGTAAGAATGTATGCAAATGAATAAAGTAGAATGGAATATTTACTTAAAGTGTTAAAGGAAAAAAAAATCCACCAACCTAGAATTCTATATCCAATGAATTTTTCTCTCAGAGGTATGAAAATAAATAAAGCCCTTCTCAGACAAAAACTTCCTATAAGGAGTGTTAAAAGAAATTCTTCAGGGAAAAGAAAAATAGTGTAGGTCAGAAAATTAGATTTACCTAAATAAAGCAATTAGGAGCATCAGAGAGCTGAAAATATTTCAGGTTTTAAAAATATTTTTCTTCTTATTCATTGATCTAATAGATATTCAAACTTATACTAGTACATTGTATTGGTGATAATAGTACATGGATAAATGAATTGAAAAATAGATGCTAGAAAGGTTAGAAAGGAGAAATCAAGAACACTCTGTAAGATATCTGCACTAACTGAATTGGGATAGTTTTATTTGAAAACAGACTTAGATTAGTTGTAAATGTATACTGCAAACTCTAAGGCAAACCTTGAAAGTATTATAGAAAGAAATATAATTGATCTGATAAAAGGGGAAGCAAAATAATATTGTAAAAAAAAATCCTCAAACCAAACCAGAGAAGTCAGAGAAAGGGGGGAAGAGTTAAAACAAAATAATGAGTTTAATAAATAAAAACCAAAATATGATAGATATCAATACAACTGTATCAACAATCACTTGAAATGCTAGTAGTCTAAAGACACTAATTACAAGACAGAAATTGTTAGACTAGATTTTTTAGAAAATGACCCTACACTATGTTGTTTATAAAAAAAACCTCACTTTAAATATATAAAAACAAGACAGGTTGAAAGTAAATTAATGGTAAAAGTAGTTGAATTTAAGCTGGAATATCTATATTAATTTCAGACAAAAAAGATATCCGAAAAAGAAAAATCATTAGGATAAAGGACATTACATTATGATAAAGAAATTTATTTACAAAGAATACATAATAATCCTAAAACTTCATACATGTCACAGCAGTATCAAAATACATGAGACAAAGCTGACACAACTACAAACAAAAATATACAAACCTTTGCAGTTGTAGTCTTTAATATGCCTCTTTCAGTAATTGGTAGATCCAGAAGGGAGAGTATTAGTAATAATATAACTGATCAATAAATTGATCTAATTGTCATTTATAGAATGCTTCATCTAGACACAAGTCTGACTATTCTTCAGCTAAGATTTGGAACTGTTGTATTCACAGCTGTGCTCCTTTTAATGGCCCCAAACTGAAAACGTCAAGTGCCCATGAAGAATAGCCAGACTGTGGTGTGTTCACACAACATATACAACGTTTCATATCATTATCATATCTTAACAAATTTTAAAAATAGAAATCACCCAAAGTATGTTCATAGACCTCAATGGAATTAAGCTAGAGACCAATAATAGAAAGACAGCTAGAAAATTTCAAAATATTTGGAAATTAAATAATACTTATTAATAACACATGGGCCAAAGAAGAAATTACAAAATAAATTTTAAAATATTAACTACATGATATTAAAAATAAGCATAAAAATTCTGATATTCAGAAACAGTAGTATATAGATGGGAATTTATACCATTAAAAATATAAGAAAAACAATAAGTATATGAAAATTGATCATCCAAATTTCACCCTTTGCTCTACCACATGCTCCCACCATGATATCCTGCCTCACCGCAGGCGCAAAGCAAGGGGGTCAATCCATCACAGACTGGAATTTCTAAAACTGAGTCAAAGTAAATCTTTTCACCTGGTAAGTTAGTGATCTTAGATATTTCATTATAGTGGTGGGAATCTAACACAATGCTTCTGACTTCTCTCTGCTTTATCTAAAATTCTGATTATTTTCAAACAGAGATTATTAAGTAAAGTTTGCTAAAGTGTAAGATCTCTGATTCAGGTGAGTGTCCTTTGATAATGCCATACTCTGTTTTAGTTATAGGTATTCAATAAGACAAAACAATTCCACTTCCTGGTTAATCCCAGAGATCATTCATGTGCTCAGCTAAGATTTGGAATTGTTGTATTCACAGCTGTGCTCCTTTTAATGGCCCCAAACTGAAACGTCAAGTGCCCATGAAGAATAGCCAGACTGTGGTGTGTTCACACACTAAAATGCTATTAAAGAATTAATAACCTCAATTACATATATCAGTATGGTTGTTCTTCACAAACATAGTGTTTACTCATTTAAGCCAGAATCTAAGAGTAGTGTTTGTTTCTATTTATACAGAACACAAAACAGACAAAATTAATCAAAGCTATTAAAAGCTAATGCTACCTTTATTGGGAGCAGGCAGTACTGAAGGAGTACATGGGAGGGCTTCAGGGCAAGGTTCTATTTCTTGATCTAGGTACTGGTCAGTTCAGCACATTAAAAGGTATTGAGTTACCTATGGTTGGGCATGAACTAGTGTTTAGAGGAAGAAAGGACTCACTGGTGGGTGTCCAAAAATTGGTTTTTGAGGGTTAGATGAGTAAGAAGACTACAGAAAGTTTTACTTGATATTGAGTCACAGAATTCTCCCATTGCTGCCTCTTCAAGAAACTTCCAAGGAGATTTATGTAACTTTCAATGATTTTTAAAGCTGAATTGTCTCAATGTGACAAAATGTGCAGACAAGCAATGAAATGAGAGCAAAACCATACTAGAATTGCGAATGAAAAGAAAAACCTTGTCAAACAGATAAAAACTTTGAAAATAGCAAGCCATCTAATTATTAATAGTTCTAATCTCTCATATTTTTAACAAAATATCCTTGCATAAAATTTTAATGAAAAATCAATACTGTCTTAATTTAATAAGTTTATTTGTTCTTAAAAATATCAATTATAAAACTGATTTGCATTGCTTTTCCATCACCTGACAACAGCCAGAATTATATGCACAGTAGTCAGCATACCCCCTCAACAAGTACTGAGACCACCACCA
Source organism: Ictidomys tridecemlineatus (assembly GCF_052094955.1). Taxonomy (NCBI): domain Eukaryota; kingdom Metazoa; phylum Chordata; class Mammalia; order Rodentia; family Sciuridae; genus Ictidomys; species Ictidomys tridecemlineatus. The sequence goes on along the minus strand of NC_135484.1, from coordinate 87,985,203 downwards.
CACTGAGGACCTGTGTCTAAGTAAGTCTGTATTATTTGGGAAAGCCAAATATTGAAATAATATGGTATTATATAAATTATTCATAAAATGTCATCACCATCATTAGTTCATAGCCATTAGTTTTTACTGAAGTTTTTGAAAGGTAATAATCAGAGGTAGTATTGCTTAGTAAGAATATTGTTAGCAAATACTCAGCTTCCTAAACTTTCTTAGGCTCTCCTAAGAATCTTAAAGCATTATTGCTAAAATTAATAATTACTAGTACATATTCCTGTCTTGTGAAATGAAGAAAATGGCAATGATGATTCTAAAAACTATAATAACAAAATAATTATAAAAATAGCAAATATGCCTTCAACCTCTGTTCTGTAAAAAGTTGAGCTAAACTCTAATTCAGGATTCTTAATTCAGGGTCCAACTGTTTTTAGTCAGGGTTTTTTGCTACACAACCACAACCAGAATATCTGTATAGAAGGAAAAGGTTACTTGAGGGCTCACGATATCAGAGGTCTCGTCTATAAAGTTCAGCTCCATTCCTCAGGGATCCAGTGAGGTAGAAATCATGGTGGAAGAATGTGGCAGAGAGAAGCAGCTCACATAATGATCAGTAGGCAGGGAAAGAGACTCTACCCATCAGATACAAAATATATACCCCCAGGCTGGGGTGTGGTTCAGCCATAGAGCGCTCGCCTAGCATGTGTGAGGTGCTGGGGTTTAATGTTCAGCACCACATTAAAATAAATAAATAAAATAAAGGTATTGTGTCCAAGTATAATTAAAAAAATTATATATGTATAAATCCCATAGCCATGTCCCCAGCCACAACCCACCTGCCTTTAGTTACCACTCGGTTAATCCCATCAGGGATCAATGCACTGATTAGGATAAGGCTATAACTAAATCATCTCTCCTCCAAACCTTCTTGCATTGTTTCACATGTAAGCTTTGGGGGAACACCTCACATTCAAACCATAACACCAGCAAAAGCCAAAAGTCCAGAAATTTGAATAGAAAAGTTTATATCTTTATTTTTATCGACCTTTAACTGAAATTTAGCTTTTCTTCCTGAGGTCTGAACACAGGGCCTCCTGCACGCTGAGCAAGTGCTCTACCACTGAGATAAATCCCTAGCCCAGCATTTCTTTCAACAGAAGTTCAATATCCTGTTGAATATTAAATTATTTTTTATTGTGTAATAAGATAACTACTTTATAAAACCTGGTTGTCCTCATTATTACCTAATAAATTATGAGTTGTTAGACAACATGAGATCTTTTTAGGTAATGTGCAAAGAACCATATATATTACTATGTCCCATGACATTTAGGATTTTGATAGCTCTATTTCAATATGGCTGGATCTCTTTGTAACTCTATGTATGTTGTTTTTCAATGGCACCAAAGGATTCTGTGGTACACAAAAGATTAAGAACCCCTTGATTGTTAGCTTATGACACTAATATTATCATCCTCATTTCAGAACCAAGGTAAAATGAAACATGGAAAGTAGAAGGACTGGCCCAAGTTTAGAAGAACAAGAAACCCCAGGGCTAGGATAAGAACCTATGTCCACCTATCATCAGAGCTTGTTCCTTTGATCACCGGTTTGCAGAATGTTAGGAATTTAATTCTAAGACAGTGGCTTCCAAACTGTCCTCCACAGAGCCCTGAGGTTCTTTGAATGCCTCAGTGGGTATCAAGAGAAGCAGGAGGAACCACAGGCAGAGCAGCCCCTTCTTCATAACTTTGAGTTTCATTTAAATTTTTGCCTTCTAGATTTCTTCCCTCTATCTAAGAAAAACAAATTCTAAAACTCTTGCCCTACAATAACATAACAACATACAAATATCAGTCACAAAACATACAAATCATAAAAATTCAAACATTATTTGGATATTTTCATTTATTAGCCAATTCAGTCAGTCCAAGTCCCAAATAAATAATTTCATCACTGTGTAAGTCAATCCTTCACTGTTACTCTTAGAATCAACTAGATTAAAAAAAAAAATTGTGCACACTCCTAAAAAAAAAAAAAAGAGAGAGAGAGAGAGAGAGATATCAGAGGATAGCCCCAGCCCTCACTCCCCAAGCTCAACTATAGGACATGGAAGAATCATATCTCACTACTTGTAAAGGTTGCACCTAACCCAATACCTCAATCTGGAGACTCTCTGTTAATTCTGTAATTTTTTTTTAACAAGTCTGGAATAGACTGGTACATATGCTGAAAATATCTGATGCTGGGCCGCATGCTAGACTTGGCTGTAGTATATGTTTAATATATAGTCACTCGACCTCATTTCTATCTTATTTTTGTTTTAAGTTAAACTGCTCAGCTTGATTACTTCCTGTGGGACTTCTGAATATTCTATGGCACAGTTTCAAAATTCTAGATGAGGTAGACTTTTAGCTGTATGAGGATATGTTGTATGTTTGGAAGTTCTATTAAGAACTATTAAATTGAGGCAAGATAAGCTTTTTTTTTTTTCTTTAAAGCATTAGGTTTTTGCCTTTAGGGATAATATTCAGGTTTAAAAGCAGTACAGATGATTAGAAAAGAAAGAAAAAAAATTAAAGCTTTATCACTTTGGTGATGGATCATAAAGACGTGCAGGAGCTGACTAGGTCAGAATTAGAAGTGGAAACTGATCCAGGCTTTGTTTTTATCATTAAATGCACCATAGTGACCAATAGGGATGTCTTTCATTACTTCCAAGAAAATATTAAATAGGCATTTGAATGTCAAATCCCAGTGCCCCAGAATTCAAAGAAATGAATAAAAAATAACTTGGGAAACAGATACTTTTTGATGACAATAGGACCACAATCGTGGAATATATCTGCCTCAAAATCTTGTGAGTAAAATAGAGCATCCCTGTGCAGGCTTGTCACGGATCCTGGATTTCTTCAGACTGCCACAAGCAGTAAAGCCTTCTTTAATCCCTGACTTGCCAGTAGCTTAGGTACCTGCTCTCAGATGAAGATCTCATTATCTTGTAATCTGTCTCTCCAGCCCCATTCCTACAAAACAACATCCAGAGAATATAAATGATCTATCTGTAGTCCTGCAAATCTTATTTGGCACTTTAAGCATAGATTAGTCTTCATAAACTGTATGTTTAGATGGTTATTACATAAATAAAAATAGTATAGGCAGTGCATTTGATTACCTTAGCCTCCCCTTTCTTTTACAGATTACCTCTGATTGATAGTTATCAATTCTAAGAATGGCTAAGTTCTCTCTCCTCCCCTCTTCTTTTCTCACGTGAAAAAAAATGAGAGAACTACCAAAGAAGATACATAATTTGAGCAAATATCAGTCTCAGTAAGATGTCCAATAAGTGCCATAGGCAGAAGTGATGAACAAAGGAGACTGGCAGGGCCAGGGGCAGAATTACAGCAAGGAGAGAGGAACACAAAACCTAGGCTGCTAAAGGAACACAGCATAGCCCTTCTTGATTGGAAAGAACAATACCCTAGGCCTGCCTGCAACATAATTAACATCACTACCTCCTACATGATCTGTCTCACCAACTCCACACAAAAATTTTTCCATTTCCATCTTTCTACTTCGATATTTCCCCAGCATGTTCTCAACCCCAAACTGCCACAGAATGAAACACATAAAATCTCCCCCTTCAGAATGGAACTTCCTTGTTTGCTACATTGTTCCAGACCCTAAAACAGTGCTTGATGCATGGTGGGTTTTTAGTGTGTGTATTAAATAAATGACCGTTTGGCATTCAACATTACTTGTTGATCTCCCTAAACTAATATGTATTTACATAGTGTCTGAACTCATGATAAAACATATGCAAATATATGGTAAATGGAGATGTGTGTAAGGCAGTTTTTGTTGGTGGCAATGGTAACATGAATACTTTTATCCAGGGGCTTATATCCTAGATGAAAGGAAGAACATGTACACAGGAGTGGAAACTTGCAGCTCTGCATGTGCTATCTGCTGAAAGAAGTGATATACCTCTCCCTATTTACAGGGGAAAAAATTCCCAAGTAGGTGGATCCAGGAAGGAAAAATTCATGGCAAGAAAAAAGTTTGCAGTTTTTAAAAAGTATGTCTAACCCATTTCTCACCATCTCATAAAGTATGTATTGTGGTTACCTCCATTGTGCAGATGAAGAAGCTAAGCATCTGGCAGATGGAGGCACTTTCCTCAGGTCAAGCTCCTAGTTAGTGTGACCTGGCCCTGGGGCCCATCTCATAACTATTATATCAAATATAATGGAGTTTAAGCATTTACTTATTACTACCAACATTGGAGACGGCTTTTAATATTGTTTGCAATGTGCTCGACATTGCATTAAATTCTTTATATATTATTTTATTTAATTTGCATGAGAATTTTATGAGATCAGTTCACTCATGATTCCCACCTTACGCTGGAACAAACTTAAGACTTAGGTTAAAAAATCTACCCAAGTTTCACAGTAAAGATGGAGTGAGAGTCCAAGGTTAGCCAGCCTTGCTGGAGAGCCTGCATCCTCACCTGCTGCACAACAGAGATGACTTATATACATTAGGTAACTTTTTTAGATTAACTATACAATGGCAAAGAGTACAAAACTTTAAACCTAACTGTATTGTGCTTTTGAAGCAACAAGAGCTCTCTGAGACTTCTGTTTGATTGGAGACTATCCCCTGCAATTGAAAGTCAGTGGAAATTCGTTGTTAGAGATTTATTCAAGTTCAGAATTCCTTGTTGTAAAGAAGTCATTGCTGTAGAGTTCTGAAATCTGGATGGGTAGGGATGGTCACCAGAAGTCCCTTCATAGCACAACATGAATGACCTTTGAAGCAGGTATATGACAAGTGTCAGTGTGGGCTTCTTTAAAATAAATACTACAATGAGGTGTCCAAATGACTATCTAGTCAGCTTAAAAAGCAGTGCTCTTATTACTACTGTACAGTATGTATTTAACAGAGTTTCAATAAACTTCTATGTGCCTCATTATCCTGTAATAGGGATAATAATACCTATTCTTCAGGGTTGATGTAAAGTTTTAAATGAGAAAACATATCTTGGGTGCCTTGTACAATTCTTGGCATAGAATTGTACCAGTAAATAGTACAATTAATATTTCTATGTTACAGTAATTAGTAACAATAATCAATGCACTTTCACACCCCAAGAACAAGAGATCCTATCAATTTATATCATCTGCTAATGAGGACTTCATTGATCACATGGTCAGTGGTCATGTGCACCCCAAAAACAAGAGGTACTGAGGGAAAGAAAGCAAGGAAGGACATGATTCTGAAGGGCTGGAGGAATCATGGCAATGTAAAGAAGAAAATAAAAGAATACAATTCAGATAAAAAAAATCCACAACAAGTTTAGGGCTTAAAATAGACAGCCTCATTGCCATGGAGCAAGAGCTAAATCATGGTGGTTAGAAACTCTCTGTTGAAAAATAATTATGACATGTGCCATCTTCCTGGTCATTGTCTTGTGAGAAGCAAAGTGACCCCTCTGTTGCATGGAGCAGTACCTTGTCATTGCCTAGCGTGTTATAGATACTGATATTCAGAAAACAAGAGGCCAATTGCAAAGAAATCACAGATGTTTCCTTTTTACCCTCTCAAACCACCCCTTGATGCCTGATAACCCATAACCTGTAGAGATAAAACTCCTATAGCTGACAGTCTGCTTTACCTTATAGGGAAGATTCATATGAACAACTGATGACTGCAGAGTTCAACAGAAAACTTATCTAGCAGAAAACAGATAGTGTCAGTGAGAAAGTTACCTCAGACAGTCCATAAAGAATCCTTCTGCCTACTGGGAACTGTTGTCTTACTATTGTGAGAGCAGCATTTTGTTATATTAAAAAAGCGGGAATAGCATATGTGGGAGCAAGGGTATATGAGAACCTTCTGTACTTTTAGCTCAATTTTTCTGTGAACATAAAATTGCTCTAAAAATGGAAGTTAAAATGATTTTTAAAAACCAGGTGAGTGGAAACATTAATAAAGAGGTCTCAGTATTCAGAAGTTAGTCAAACCTTTTTGGAGGATACACACACATAAATTATTTTTTATTTAATCAAGATGTTCAAGAGGTTCCATAACATTCAGGGTGGAGGAACAAATGAACTAAAAATTGTCCTATTGTGCCTTCTTCTGTGAACTTCATACTCTAAAATTTTTTATTTTGATTTGTGTAGCTTATTAGCACACACACAATGATGTGTCCTCTTGTTTATTGAAGCAAAAAGTCACAGATAACATTTGCCACAGCATTATCCATCAAGTGGCTTGCCGTAAGAACTCCAATACCACATTCATCTGTAGGCACTGCCACCAAAGGCAACTAACCTTGTCCTTCTCTCCCACCTCTTGATATTTCAGGGAAGCAAACTTAACTTTCTCTTACACTTATTCTTTGGAGAGTAGTATAGAACTACTTCTTCCTTTTTGGGGGGCCCCACCACAAATCCTCCACACAAGACAAAGAGTGGAATTCTTTTGAATGTTATGGTCAGACAATGTATGTCCATTTTCCAGTTGCTTATCAGCAAATGGCAGTCTTTTCTGACCAGGAAAAATTCATTCCTCATTCTGGATTTTGGCTTTTATAATTTCTTTGTATTTATGGATTTGATTTCAAGAGCAATAGTCTTCAGTAAAGAGTTTCTATGAAAATCTGCATGTTGGTAGTAGTTCTAGCACAGATGGTGTATCCTAAAAGAAGAGCAACCTGCCAGTTCTCAGCCCCACACGCCTACAATTTGTGATCTGTAGCTGTGTATTGAGATAGCATTATGTGACTCTCAGGTTTTTCAAGTATTCTTTTGAAGTCTATTCTTATAGGCAGTCCCACTCACCTTGGTGAACTTCTACATGCTGACTTTTAATCTCCAAAAACAACATTGATAAAGGATTATATGTTTTGTAGCAGTAATCTCAGGTCTCAGGGTTTTTTCTTTTTCTTTTCTTTCTTTCTTTCTTTCTTTCTTTCTTTCTTTTTCTTTTTTTTGTTAACTAATGTGGTCTTAATGGTCTAAACTTCCAGAAAAAAAAAAAAAAGATTCACTGAAATACCCTCTTCCTGCATTATCAGAATCACATGGGTACTTAAACTGTCCCAGGAAGTTTGAAAAACTCATAAAATTCATATCTTAATCCATTAACCTCATCTCCTTTCATATTTCTGTACCAAAAAAAGAATAAAATTGTGTCTTAACTCTGAATCTGCAGAAACAGGTCAAGATGTGGGCTTCATGAATGTTAAAATTTTTGCATCATTTCCATGATGATGAGTCTGAGGAAACCTTGGAATGAATGTGGAATATGACCCTCAAGACTTCAAAGTTCCAAGTAGCAAAAAAGGCTTGAGGGAACATCTTTTGAGTCTTCTTGGAGTTCATCTTCATGGCTATAAAATGTAATGGTTAATTTCATATATTTACTAGATTGGGCTGAAGTGCCTAGATTCGGTCAAACATTATTCTGGATATTTCTGAGATGATGTTTTCTGATATGACTAACACTTAAGTTGGTGGATTTTGAGTGTAGTGAATTGTTCTGAATAATGCGGGTGGCCCTCATCCAATCATCTGAAGAACCTAATAGAACAAAAATTGACCACTTCTGAGCAGAAAGGAATTCTAGCAGTCAGCCTTCAGACCTGAACTAAAACATGAGCTCTTCCCTGGGTCTCCAACCTACCACACTTTCTGCAGAACTGGACTTGCCAAACTCCATAATCATTTTTTTTTGAGAGAGAGAGAGAGAGAGAGAGAGAGAGAGAGAGAGAGAGAGAGAGAGAGAGAATTTTAATATTTATTTTTCAGTTTTCGGCGGACACAACTTCTTTGTTTGTATGTGGTGCTGAGGATCGAACCCAGGTGAGCGCGCTACCGCTTGAGCCACATCCCCAGCCATAATCATAATAGCTAATTTCTTAAATCTCAATCTCTCTCTTTCTCCCCTTCCCTACATAGGTAGGGGTGTGTGTGTGTGTGGTGTGTGTGTGTGTGTGTGCGCGCATGTGTGCATTCTATTAGTTCTGGTACATATGCATCATTGATTTTGTTTTTCTGAAAAGGTCTGAATAATATAGCAAATTTAAATTTACATTATAATGGCATAAAAATACAATATTGTATATCTGTGTTTTTGTTAAAAATGTATGATATGAAGAAGATTTGAAGAAACAGGAACACTTTCACACTGTTGGTAGAATTGTAAGTTAGTACAACCACTATGGAAATCAGACTATGAATGGAACCACCATATGAACCAGATATCCAACTCCTCAGTATTTATCCTAGAGAATTAAAATCAGCATACTATAGTGATACATGCATAACTATTTTTATAGCAGCACAATTCACAATAGTCAAATTATGAAACCAGCCTAGGTGTGATCAATGCATGCATAGATAAAGAAAATGTGGTGCATATACACAATGGAGTTTTATACAGCTGTAAAGAAGAATGAAATTATATCATTTGCAGGAAAATGGATACAAATTGAGAACATTATGCTAAGCAAAATAAGTAAAACTCAAACGTCAAGGGTAACGTGTTTTTTTTATATGTAAAATTGAGAGGAAAAACAGTCAAAGAAAGGTAGGGGGACCACATGAAAATCAAAGGGAGATCAGTAAAGTAAAAGAAAAGGACCAGGGAAAAAGGAGAAAGGAAGGAGAAAAGGAAATAATGGGAATGATACTGGCTAAATTATATTGTTATATTGTGTGCAAGTACAATCATATGACAAGAAATTCTACCATTATGTACAAACTATAAGGCCCTATCAAAAATTGGGAAAATATATGGTATTAGAATGATGAATTTTTGGCAAGGGATGGATTATGTTGCATAATGTATAATTAACATGTGCTTGACAAGAAATTTGCCAGCCAAAATAAGGGAATTCTAAACAAATTTTTAAAAAAAGAAAGAGGAAAATATATCAACCACATATTCCTGAAGACTAAATTCTCTAATGGCCCTGTGTGGTTTAAGAGTTTTATTCATAATCTGGAAAATAAAGGAAGGACAGAGTATTAATCCTGCATTAACTGCTCAATTGACTCAGTCTCCTTATTTTAGCTTATAGTTAATATTTTTTATCCTCTCTACCCTTAATCTTCTTCTTCCTGACTCTCATAATTAGTGATACTTTTTAAAAAATTGTGTAATGACACAGTCCTGTGTGACACTTTGATTTCTCATATATCCTATCCCAAGTTCAAACTCTTAATTGTTAGGAAGCTAATAATGCTTAACTTTCAGGGATTCTCACTCCCTTGTATCATATTAAAGGGAAGAATTCTAACAATAATCTTGTGAAATTTGAAAAAAAAATTAGAATTTGTTTTCTTAAAGAGAATCCCCAGGATTATATTACACACCAGGCCCTCAAATACAGAAAGTGCTCCTTTGCCTAATGTATGTTTACATAATATATCAATTGAAACTGGAGGACATTTAATTTATAACCTAATGGAATCAGGAATTTAAAAATCTTTAGTTTCCAAAATAATGAGTCAACATCACAATATAACTTTGTAAGAATTATTATAAATTCAAATAATCAGTACCTTTGACATACAATGAAAAATAAATGGTTTGACAGCAGCTAATATTAAAAGGTCTACAAATGGGCAAATGATATAGTGCAGTTCTAGAGCATTTTCCTAGCATGCACAAGGCTTTGGATTCAATCTCTAGTACTGCAGCAAACACAAGCACACACACACACACACACACACACACACACACACATACTGCAGCAAACACAAGCACACATACACACACACACACACACACACACAGACAAATATATAAAAATAAAAAGGTGAGGAGCCTGCAGTATGACATAACAGCTATAACCCAAATGCAAACTCTGATTAGAGAAGCATTATATTCTGATCAAGAAAGATTAAAAGTACTATTATTTTCTATGCTGGGCAGATACTAAAAGTCATACTTATTTCTAGTTTCTCCAACCTGAGCAGCTTGGCTAAAAAGCAGGTATAACAGGACTGCAGACTGCATAACCCAAGGAAAATGCTAAATAGTGTTTTTGGATGATACTTGGGTGAGTGAAGAATGTAGGCAGTGTATTTAATTCATTGAATAGAAAGTATATAGAATATGAAGTATATGTGTTCTTCACTGCAGTGGAGATAGGTAGAATAGATGGTTAAAACTAGATTAGCAGATATAGCCCACAGTTGAAATGACCTGCCTCAAGAAATATGAGCACAACTTTAACAAATATAGATCATATTACTTTCTTTTGCTTTTTGTTCCCTTATTGGAAGAGAATTATAAATGTGTGCTCATTAACATGTGACTTGCAATATCTGTCTGTGGGTGTATAATTTCCTGATTCATATTAGGTTTGGCCAATGTGCTTTGGTCAATGATTATGAGAGAGTGTAATGTATACTAGCATTTCTCAAGCATGTTTACAAATTACTTGAAGATTCTGTTAAAATGGTGTCTTTCATTCAATAGTTCTAGGTTGGAATCTCAAATACTATATTTCTAAAATGTTCACAGGTAATGCTAAAATTGTTCTGCCTCAAATCAAACTTTGAGTAGCAAGGATTTATACTTTGGCTAAGCTTTGCTTTTAATTGTTTGTCACAAAATCAACCCCAGTTCCAAATGTGAATTACATCTTTAGCCTGAGTCTCTAAATAAGGAGAAATGTAGGACAGAATCATAGCCACCGAATAAAAAAAAATTAAACATGTTTTGAAATTATTTACTACTGCAACAAGTCTGACTAATGCAAGAGCCTTTTATAAACAATTTAATAGAGAACATTCCCCAAATGAGAATTAGTTTAGACTTAATTAATTTCATGAGCCTTTAGAAATCTATATTTGTGAATTCTTGCTCACACTATTCTTGCTCATCACAAAGATGGTCATATTTATGCCAATCATCCATAGAATAGAGTTTGAACGGTTCATGTACACCAATAATCAGCAACAAGTAAAATGTTGGGGTTGACATTTCTCTTTCAATCCTATATTCAGATAATGGATTTGTAGATTTTAAGAACTCTTAGCAGTTCAGACTGAAAATGTGTTTGAGTGAATAGTAAGCAAAAGTCTTAACTTGCAAACACTGAAGAAAGTGTCTTCGGAATAGGAGGCTGGCATTTGGTTAGAGATCAGTCTTCCTCTCACTATGAAATGATCTTTTCTGCCAGTTACTGTAGGATTAGGTTGATATTAAGGAAGTAACTCAAGGAAGAAGAAGATAAAAACAGAGACTTCATATGAGATCAGGTTCATTCAGTATAGTAAAAGGGTAGATATTAGCTGCTTCTGCCATATACATGCACAAAATAACTGATATGTTAATTTGATCGAGTATACTAACCATTTCACTGTGATATATGGTGTGTGTGTGTGTGTGTGTAAATAATCAACATGCTGTATGTATATAAAATTGTACAACTAAAAAAATAGAGACTTTGGTTTAGAAATGAGTTGTTTTCCATCCTATAGCAAAATAAAATACAATGCTTATTGTCATGAGTCTAAGAATATGATTGAGCAGGTGAATATGAGACTTTACAGGTCTCAAGAGGCTTAGGAGCAATTGCTCTGAGTAATCAGGAAGATTACACGAACAAAAGAAAGGTATAGCTCCCTCAAGGAAGGCTGGGAGAAAAATTCTCCTGTTCAACTCTTCTAAACTAGCCGACAAACCTACTTATGAAATTATGATTTTGGCAGTGTGGAGAAAGAGGTGTTGCCAACTTCACAGTCAAACCATTGAATTAACGTTGTTTTATCTTAATTAAACTTATTATCATAACCATTCACTAAATGTACCTATCCTGTCTTTGCAATATTCTCAGGAGTACTAGAAGAAGAAAAATGCCAGTCCAGCAATATTCCATGAAATTGATTTCCTAGGGAAATTTGTTAAACTGTACTCTAACACAGATATTTTTCTTACAGTTATTCTTTGGATTTTAGGGTTAGTTTTTAAATTAGATATAACAGCAATAAAACAATTTTAGGAAAACAAATCCCTGTAGGAAGCCCTTATACAAAATATACTGATTTAAAATTTAATACATTAACAGTCAACTCATCTAGTCCATGAAATTTAGCAGGTGATCACCATTTATCAGAGCCATGTGAAATCTTCCATTGCTGACCAAAATGTCTCATTAATATTTCCCTTGTTCTATATTGCAAACTCTGTAATTTTTCAACAGATTAATTACATATCTTGCTGAGTTACAATATTGCTGAATGATTATTGACCATATATCATAGAACCTGAAAAAATTACCCTTCCATTCTGAAATACGGTGGTTTGCATTTAAAAATGATCTAGAAGACCATATTTTTCAAGCATTTATGTAAATTGCTATACCTCCTCATCAAGAATGGTTTCTGCTTTACCATGAATATAACCATACACATGCTTTTAATGAGCAATTCATTTACATTGGTAGATGTATTATCCACTTAGTCATCTGAAATGAACTTTATATTTCTAGAACAAGTTTTTCCCCAAAGCTATTTTATGCATCATGTCATAAAGAATGCCTGTAAGATACTTAGTAATAATCATCATCATCAAACTATGCTCAAGGAAATCAAAGTCAAGGATTTAATAGGACTCTGTTGGTTAAACTCAATAAACACTCTTAACATTAAATAAATGCTTTAGTTCAAAGATCAGTGTCATAGACCTAGACTTCATTTGTTTTCTTTCTTTCCTATTTGTTTGTTTTGATTTTTTTCTTACAAGCACTTAGAAGTTTAGGTGTGCAAGTAAAAGAACATGAAGGAGGATTCTAAGGCTTCTATGCATTCTAGATAATGACTTACCATTTAACTCTGAGCTAAGGTTCACACCAACACTATCTTTTACTGGCCAAGATTACTCTACCATAAGAGAAATAGTATTTATTTACTTCTCTAGAAAGCTACAAATTTCAATTCTTTTAAAGAGTTTTTGACCTCCTTGAATGTGTACTAGCCTTTGCATAATGATCTCTATTTTTGGTTTGGCCATATATTTTAAAATAGCATTTAAAATGATTTCTGTGGCAGATATTGCAATAAAATGTTAGGTAAGTTAAATTAAAAGACTACTTATTTTTAATGTTTGACTACATTACATTGTCTATAAGGAGAGGATGTTCTGTGACCTTCAATGAAGGCAAAACAGAATCCTAAGGATTCCATCAATTTGAATAGCGGCTATGACTATCTCCTTGGCATTTCTGTAGAGAGCGCTGGTCTCTGTGACCTGAATTTTTTCATTACCAAACCAATAACAGAAACAACTGCGTCCCAAGGTATTTTTAAGTGCAGACTGCTGCATCTGATTAGATAAAATCTGTCATGAATTTTACTCTGTAATTCAAAGATTGCCACTTCTCCATAAGAATTCAAGAATTGCAGCAAATTTCTTATCCCACAAATTCATAAAATGGGCACTGTTTTTGAAGCTCACGTCTTAAAAATTAAATCAGTCATTTTGAAAGATTGCTTTCTCTAATATTATGCCTTCTTCATCTTTTTTCATCACCAAGGTAATATCTGCCTCAAATAATTTTCTATTTTTTCTCTGAACTTTGCAAAATTACCTACTTCACTATTTTGCTTCCTTAAATAGCTTTCCCCACCCTTCCTAATATTATGAAAGACAACTACAAACTAATGTAACACCTGAAAATACTGCATTGATTCTAAATATAGATATTTATAAAAATAATACTAAAAATTAATAGAAAAATTAATAGAAAAATAATTCTCTGTTCATTTTTTCTACATCAAACCTGTGGTTGATGCATCTAAATATACAAACTGTGTATGCCTATGAAGTTTTCATTATATTTTTCAAGTTATGTTGATTATGAAATATATTAAATATACAGGAAAACTAAAATGATTGTATGGGAGATATGTTTGTATTCTCTTCCCGAAGCCAGAAAATATGACCATTCTACCTTAACTCCCAGTCTGATGTTATCCCTCCCCTCTGAGAAGTAGCCTCCACTGTGGATCTGTATATAATCTTCACAGCCACATTCCCATATGTATGTGTTTCTACAAACAATTCAGAATAGAGGGTGGTGAATTGTAACTTCTGTGTCATGTCCAGCCATGGCCTGCTTCCTATTACCCATGAGTTAGAATATTTTTTTTCCCCAAGGGTTGAAATAGAAAATATGTAACAGAAACTGTATGTGGCCTGCAAAGCCTAAATATTCAATATTTGGCCCTTTAAAGAAAAGTTCAGCAATCTGTGACACAAAGCAGTTTTGTGTCTTTAAAAAAAACTATCTAAATGGTATAATATTAAAAAGAATTTCTGCAACTTTTCTTTTTTCATTGAACATTGTTGTTGAAAATTATCAATATTGATATCTCTAGCTCTAATCAATCCATCCTTTTAAACTAATGCATACTTAAAATACCACTGGAAAATGCCATGAATTATTGCATACTACCCCTACTGATAGCCTTTTTGGGTGATATTCAGTTTTCGTCATTAAAAATAAAGCTGCAATAGATAGCCTCATACATAGCTTACATAGCTCCTTATACTCTTGTGCCAGATCACCTCCATTGTACCTAGGAGCAGCAGTGCAGGCTATATGGCATCAGCATCTTCAGCTTTGCCTAAGATTGCCAGATTGTTATTTGAGATAGCTTTGTTGATTACATTTTACCAGAAATATATCATTCTTCTCATTTTCTTGCCGCAGTCCGGCTGCAGCAAAATAACCGGGGGGTGACGAACAACTTGTGTACATTGATACAGCAGGAGTGGGAGCCGTTTATTGTAGGACGGAGGGGTATATATACATTACACACAGCTTATCTTAATTAACATAAACTAGATACAGCAGTCAACCAATAAGGAATCTCCACACTTAATGGCTTGCTGGCGTTAGTTCACAAACCACTCCCTCTGGCAAAATGCCAGGTGCCATCTTGACTTGTTTACAGACCCTAACATTTTCTCACATCCTTGACAATATTTGGTAATTATCATACCTTTTAATTTTATTATTCTATCTGCATTTTCCTGATTACCAGTTGGTCAGTTTCCAATTTACTGACTCTGAGGTCTAAACCCACTGCCTTTTGTCCTTCTCTGTGATACAGGAGCAGGCCTTGTAAGCATTTGCCCTTTTACATGAGGTTTTCAATAGAGACCTTTGGGGGAACTCAACATGCAAAACTGTAGTGAGGAAGGACATCCTTTTTCAATTCATTCTTTTTCTTGTTCAGCACAGTATCAAACAAAATTGATGTGCATAAGCCCTGAAAGAATATATGCCTCTGTGACCTGAATAATTTTACTCCAACCTACCCAGGCCATCTGGCAAATTTCTCAATCACCTGGCTAGCCGCTCCTATGGACCTGCTCAGGTTGGACTTTCTGAGGAGTTTCTTCTCTCTGGCAGCTTTAGGATAGGGGAGCTACCAAGTATGCTAAGTTCTTAATTCCCTTCCTGTTCATTCACCTTGGACCAAGAGATAATAGCCACCTCAGTATTTTCTATTCCTGTATCTTAAGAGTCCTTTTGGTATTTAACTTCTCTTAGTATTTAGCCAAAAACTCCTTAGATTCCATTTTTCCTGTTCAGATTATTGGTATGATTAATGTCTCCTGAGTGGACCTTAACTGGTACAACAGTGAGGTTGAACATATCTTCATATTTGTTGACCATTGAGCTTTCTTCCCTGAAATCATAAGTAAATAGGGGGTGAATGGATGGATGGATGGATGCAAGATAGTTATGCTATTTTCCTAGAGAGTGTTAATATTGCATATGTGCTGTGGATACTAAACCTTTATCTGATACACATTTTGCAAATTTCTTCTCTAAATCTGTGACTTATTTTCACACTCACTAGTGTTTTTATCACAGAAAAACTGATCAATATTTTCATTTCTGGTTTGTGAATTTTGTATTCTACTTGAGAAACCCTTCACCAGCCTGGAATCATAAAGATCATCTCCTATCACTTTCATGAAAGTTTTAGAAGTTTGCTTTTTTGAAATTTAAATCTGGAATTTTTGAGTAAATAAAATATTACCTGGGAATATTAATTTACTTTTTAACCATACAAATATATAGTGCACCATATATTAAGTAGTCAACATTTCTCCATTAACTTATAATGCAAACTTTTTCATTGAAAAGTTTTTATAAACATTGGTCTATTTCTGAATTCTAAAATTCTGTTCAATTTAGCCTATTCATCTAATCTAGTACCTACATCCACTGGTTTATTCAAGATACTTTTTTTTAAAATTCAAGATAGTTTTATAAGTCTTGAAATTTGGTGGGGTAAATAGTGCTTCATCTCCTCTTTATTCATTTCTTTCAAATTATCTTGACTATTCTTTATTTTTAACTCTTTCATTGGAATTCAGGATAGCCTCAAGTTCCAAGAAAAGTACTTTGGGATTTATTGGAAGAGTATTGAATTTATTCATAAATATGGGAAAAATAGAAATGATTACTATATTAAATATTTTCACACACATGATATTTATCTCCATTTATTTAGCTCTATCTTCAATAAAAATTTAATATTACCTGTAAAAATCTTGAATGACTTTTGTTATACTTTTTCTAATATTACATAGACTTTTTGTTATACTGAATGAATTTTTTTTAAAATTTTTATTTTTTAGTTGTAGTTGGACACAACACCTTTATTTCACTTGTTTATTTTTGTATGTGGTGCCAAGGATCGAATCCAGGGTCTCGCACGTGCGAGATGAGTGCTCTACTGCTAAGCCACAACCCCAGCCCCCTGAATGAGTTTTTAAAAGAATATATTCTAATTGGTTTCTATGATATATAGAAATGCTATTGATTTTTGTGTAATGGTTTGTATTTAGCCAGATTGCTTATCTCATTTCCAAGTTCAAGCAGTTTGTAGATGCACTTAGGTTTTCTGTGCAGTCACATCTTCTGTGACATTTTGCTTTTCATTGTCTTTAACATGGCATAGTGGAACTTTACTAAAGACAAAGTCAATTATAGAAATTGAAGTTACTATTAGAAAAATATTCATGTTTCCAACTACGCTAAAAATAAAGTTGTAGAAATAAAACTTAGCAGCATTAGGAGCCCTCATGTGGAAGCAAATTAAGTAAAACTTCCACTTGCATTTTGCTTTTTAAACCAAATCAACTCAGACTCCAAGTGATTTGATCACCCCTGTCAGCTTTTAGTTAATCTGAAAACTTTGGAAATTTAATTTAACTGTGTTTTAACAGAATAGCAGGTTGCTATGTGTCCTTAGTCAAAGGTATAAAAAGAAAATGCCTTCTTTTTCTTTTCCTACTTATTAGTCTCTCTGAATTTATATCCAAAAGTAAATATTTTGTAAGATGACCACCTAGACCAAAATAAGTAATAGAAATAAATCAATAAGCAAATAAAAATTGACTTTACTAGTAATTTAAAAAATAGAAATTACAATAATTTTTACTCATATAAAATTATTAGAGGATTATTAGAAGCAAAACAAAAAGAGTATCTTTTGTATTCTTTTAACTCAGCATACAGTTACTTGCACAGATTTCTTATGGGACATAAAATGTGGTGAGCAATTTGTTAACATTTACAATAAAGTTATTACATTGTCAGTGCAATTTGATCCAAGAATTTTACCCATATAGCTTCATTCTGAAAGAAGTAGTCAGATCAGTAATAAAGATGGAGATAAAAGGGGGTCAATCATAGAATTATTTACAATAAGTAAAACTATGCATCCAAAAAAGGGCAATTTGATAAGTTGTGATACACTCAAATGACAAAATACCATCTAATCATTTAAAATTATACCATAGAATACAATTCTGTGAACTATAAATAATTTTCCTAAGATACTGCTAAAGTTTAAAAAAAAGTGTATTATGTAATCTCATTTTGAAGCAAACTTTTTGTATATAATATAAAAACCACTAGCTTTTACTTCTTATGTGCTAGGCTTAAATATACATAATTAAAAAAATCTTCATGATAATGCATTAAAATGTTATTTTTTTCCACCATTTTAAAGATCAAGAAACCAAGGTACAGGGAAATTCAGTAACTTGCTTAAATGGAGACAGTAAGTGGCAAAACTAGACACACACACATACGAAAGTGTACGCACGTGCACATACACACACACTCACAAACACACAGATTTAGCCCGAAAATAACATAATAGTTATCTCTGAGCAGTGAGATTATGAGTAATTTTTGTTTTCATATCTGTACATGTCTTAAAAACCTCCAAAATTCCCAAATTGAGCATTTAATAACAAACCTAATAAATTATATATCCACAAAGATGAATATTAATATTTCCTGTGACAGCTAAAGGAAAAATACTTAAATTATGATAGGTAATGCCAAAGCAAATTAATCCTTTTCATATGTATATTTTTGTAGGAAATTCTGAACATTTAGCCTAAACTCCATATTGAATTCTATTGTGTTGTTCATATTAGTTCTGTGATATGTTTTTATTTTTCTAAAAACAAAAACACTAAGCCATTCCAATGTAGCAGCTTTATCTGCATGGTCCATCATGTTTGATGTTGGGGAGAAATTTCCCACCCTTTGTACAAGGAAAATAACTGATATGAAGCTACATTTTTGCCTGTGTATACTCATTCCCCTTAGTCAGAAAGCAGTGGATTCTGTAAGGAAAAATATTGCCCCATTAAGCAAAGTGTCATCACTGAAGAGCAATCATTCTTTTTTATTTTTCCTGGGAGGTTATCTTAATAACTCACTCATAACAGTTATCTCCTAGGAAACATTCAGTCCATAGAGTAAGACCATTAAACAATATGAATCTGGTACAAATAGCACAGGATGGATGTTTTCAACCATGAAGTTCTATATTTATTAAAAATCTATATAAGCAAAGACCACTACAAGCTGCTTCCTATAGTAGAAAATTAAACTATTCTTGCTTTTTCTAGACTTTCACTCCTCCATATGCAGCTTGTCACATGAGAAGCTATCATCATACCAAAGTAAAACCTAATTGGCAAACCCAAATTTTGATTTGTGAGACTCAAGATTTGTGAGGAAATGAGTCATTAGCATTTCAGACAATAATCATTTTAATATCACTGGACTGTAATTTTCTAATGAAAGTGAGGGATCCATTTCCTTTTCTTCAAATAGAGATTAGACGAAGAATCGTTGAAGTCAATTTCAATGAAATCTTCATGAAATATAGATTTTTATTGCCAAGGTGACACCACACACACACACACACACACACATACACACACACACACACATCATCATCATCATCATCATCATCATCATCATCATCATCACTTGCTCAAATGACTTAGCCCCAAAACCATTTACATTTTTGTTCTTATGCTTATTATTTTTGTTCAACTGTCATTTCTTCATAATATAGACTTGACACACTAAAATGATAGAATACACAATTATCATTAAAGTCAAACATAAATATGTATCATTCAGTGTACAGAGAAAAAAAATACTGGAAACATTTACCAAAATTTGATACCTGAAATACTCTGATCATGGGGGTCAGTAAAACTTGAAATAATTCTTACCAGAAACTAGTAATTAAAAACTCATAACATTTTATTTTTTCAATATAGATGAACCCTTTATCCCCAAGAAAGGAATAAAGTATCATGCAAACAAAGACAAAATCTAAGTTGTTTATCAGTCTCCTGATTTGGGGTAAATCTGCTATTTTCCAAACTGGGTTGTATTTTAATTTTTGTAGGTTATAAGGATTTTCTCTAGTTATCATCATGTATTAGTTATATATTGTTGTATAACAAGTTAATTAAAAAATTCAATGGCTTAAATTAATAAAATGTATTATTTCCATGGGTCAGAAAACTGATGAATTTTAGCTGTATCCACAGGCTGAAATTGATGTGTTGGCAGTCTTCAGGGTCCATTTGGGGAAGAATTTACTTCTGAGTCAATGTATGTGGATAACGGTGTATTAATCCTTGTAGGTTGTTGA
Organism: Ictidomys tridecemlineatus; assembly: GCF_052094955.1. Taxonomy (NCBI): domain Eukaryota; kingdom Metazoa; phylum Chordata; class Mammalia; order Rodentia; family Sciuridae; genus Ictidomys; species Ictidomys tridecemlineatus. Next base: position 87,965,182 of record NC_135484.1, on the reverse strand, counting down.
ACTGAGGGCCTTGGTTCCTTACTGGTCATTGGACAGAGGCCCTCTCCCAGCTCTCCAGCTTCTGTCAGTGACTATGTGTCTAGACACATAGCCTTTTCCTGATAATGTGAGGAAACCAGTAAAGCAAGACAAAGAGTCTTCTAGCAAAAGAGAGCATCCTGAAAAGATGGAAGTCAAGGTCTTTGGTAAATTAATCACAGATGTGACATCCCATCACTTTTGAAGTTTTCTCTATTTGAAGAATAAATTACTAGGGGCTGGGGTAGTGGCTTAGTGGCAGAGTGCTTGCCTACTATTTGTGAGGCACTGAGTTTGATTCTCAGCACCACATATAAATAAATTAAATAAAGGTCCATTGGCAACTAAAAAATATTTTTAAAAAATAATAAATAAATAAATAGATAAATAAATTACTAGGTCTGGCCCATGCACAGGAGGAGGGAATTACACAAAAGCATGAACAACACCTTAGACATATTCTTGCTATGTATAGTAATAGACTGTGAATTAAAATCATGCTCAGATTGAGAATTACTATAAACCAAGTATTTGGTTTATTTCCATTTCCAAAGTAATTTTTATCAAAAAGTCCTTCCAGAAGAGGCAAAATGTGGGCTACTGGCTGTAGAAAGGGGACAAAGTTCAGTGTATATTGAGTAAGAGAAATACTATGCATGTACAGACACTATAGTAGGACACAGGCCCAGAGCCTTTTCGGGATCACCTTACCTTACAGAGAAAATAGACATTAAGAGTGAATGAAAAGGTGATGCCCACAAGTCTAAAATATAAAATCCTCTAGTACTGGTCTTAAGATTGCATGGCAATTTCCAGTAATTGCTGTCAATTTGCCTATTATATTAATATGCATGAATTAGGAATCCAGATACCCTCTTTTTCATGGATTCTTCCTCTCTGCTTCTGAGACATACAACACCTTTTATTAAAAGAAAGTTAACTCTCTTTTTCTCAAACAGAAACTCAGAAGTTAATTTTTAAAAAACTCTATTCATTACATTTCTTGTTTCTAAAGTAAATTCAATATTTCTTAATAGGAAGAGTCTTATGGTATAAATTTTGTTCTCACTTGTCTCAGTCTTAGTTATTAATCCAAATAATCTGACTAAAAACCATTGATACCTGTATTCATCAGTTGGTAGACAGTTTTGAACTACAGGGTAGCCCCTGTTTTGGTGCATTTGGCCTATCTCTGTCTCACATTCCCATGTAAGAATCCTACTCCCCGTAGCAAGTTAGATTTCCCCATGGCTTAGTCTACTCATTTATTTATTCACCCACAAACTAATATGCCTCAGGCACTCTTCCAGTCACTAATGTCTCTGTAGCCAAGTATCTGAGACAATGATTTGTTGGTCTCTGGGAACAGATATAAATCCTTAAGATTTTTGAAGTAACCTGATAAATAGTTCTCCTCTTACTGTCCAAATTCTGAACTAAATAAGATAAATATTTCATGCCCCAAACATCACTCAGAAAAATTTGGGTTGAAGGATGCACCTCATATCTGTGGGCAAGTAAATCTCCTAATACTGAATCCCAGAAATCAACAGATGCACCCTATAATAGTCCAAGAAGGCTTTCCATTCCTGATTCTTAAATTGGCAGTGACTCTCTATGGAGTAAAAGAATGGAGTATTCTCTTACCTTCTAAGAGAAAGGAGGTAGAAAGAGTAGAGCTACCATGCCCAGTTCATTTCTCCAGATGCCCAAGCAGAGCAAAACTGTCAAGAGAGGCTTTAGATATTATTGCTAGAGAATTCCCTGCACATAGAACAAGGGTAGGCAAATCATGGTCCATGGTACTAAGTCCAGCCTGTCACATGTTTTTGTAGAGCCCACAGGTTAAGAATAGTTTTTACATTTTTAATGGTTGAAACAACCAAAAGAAGAATAGGTTGTGAGATATAAACATTATATGAAATTTAAATTCTACTGTTCATAAATAATGTTTGATTGGAACACAACCATGCTCCTTTATTTGTATTTCACACTATGACAAAGTCTGCATTTTGTGATTTTACTTAACCTCTTATTTAACTAATCACAATTTCTTTTCTCTTATTTCCCTTTTGAAACATCTTTGAAATTATCTTTCCATTATTCTTAGCTATTGTTCCAGCTTCACAATTTTACATGAGGATCTTCAATAATTTTCCAATTATGCTTCTTATTTTCAGTACCTCCAAAATCTTTCAAAGTGAAAATAACTTTAGAGAGTCTCTGTTCAATCTCCTCATTAACAAAAGGAGCAAACTGTTACTCTATGAGGCAAAATGACTTTCACAAATTTGCATATCTAATTTGTGACAGACTAAGACTGAACTTCCTCCCAGACAATAGTTCAGTGATCCTTCTTCCATGACATACTCTCTCCTCACATTGCCCTTATATGAATTTTTAAAGGCTCCTACTGATAAAGTTAAATTTACAATCTAGGCAGTGGATCAGAAGACTATAGCCTATGAGTCAAATTTTGTTCGCTACCTGCTTTTGCAAATAAAGTTTTATTAGAACATAGCCATGACTATTTGCTTCTATTTTTGTCTGTGACTGCTTTTGCACTACAACAACAGAATAGAGTGATTGCTTCAGAGACTGTATAGCTCACAAAATCTAAAATATATACTACCAAGTGTTTTACAGAAGAAGTTTGCTTGCTCCTGATATGGACCCCCTCAAAGTACTCTACCTTATTCCTTATCACTTTCAGTGGCACTGATGGCTAGTTGCTTCCTATATCCACTCTTATCATCTACTGTAATAAAGCCTCTGAGTTTTTTTTTTTTAAGCTGAGCACATGGCAGTCTGATATGAAGAATTCATTTCTCATTTTCCTTTGTCTCTTAATGTGGCCAGTATGATCAGTGAGTGAATTTGTGTATGCAACTTGCAGGAAGAGTCATTAAAGGAAGGAAGTCTGACCTCCTCCTGTTGTCTATTTCTGGCTAGAATGATGCCAAGATACCTGGAAAAGTGATCTTGTGCATAGATGACCTCAGACATGGAAGTACTATATGGCAGAACAACAGGATGGAAAGATTTTCGGTCCCTGATAATAAAGTGCTTCTATTGTCCTCAGCTAAGATGCTTCTGGGTTTTTCCATGAGTGAGAATACAATTTCATGTTAAACAAGCCTCTATTAATTATAATTGTTTTTGTCTCTTGCACTTAATCCTAAATGATACACTTCCCAGTAAAAAATTTTTCTTCCATTTCTTCCTGCTTGCTGAATTGTCTATGCTTATTCCCACTTCTCCATTCTTTTACTCATGCTGCTAGTTCATGCTGGACTACCCACTCTTTTCTCTTCCACTAGGCTATGTTTTACAAATTCTGCAAAGCAGTTTAATTTCTACTTCCATCTGGAAGCATTTTACATTTCTTTTCCTATGTAGAATTAAGTGTAATATATTTGGGAACACTGATAATCACCATAATGTATATATTCTTTGAGACAGGAGTTTTGGTATTTTTTACCCAATGAAAATGTAGACTTTTAAAGGATTGGGATCATCATGTTGTTCTTTTATTTCCAGTATACTCATACTATAGGTAACCTCAAAAAAATTAACAAATTTATTTGAATAAATTTGGATAAAAGTGAGCCTTATATCTCCATGAGGTAACAGTTTTACATATTTTAAGCTTAGAGATCTCTTCCAACCCTCAAATCATACTATACAAAACTTTCACAGGAAGATCCATCTCAGGTGAAATAATTTTAAAAACTCCATGTGATGGACATTTTGGCAACCAATCATGTGCTGCCTAGTGAAACCCTCATGAGACAATGTATATTACCATTAAGTATGAGAAATTAAACAAATATGCCCTGCTGTCTGTTTTAGTCCATTCTTGCTGTTATAACAAAACACCATAGATTGGGAAAACAATGGAAATTTGGTTTTCACAGTTCTGGAGACTATGAAGTCCAAGGTCAATGTGACAGGAGATTTGGTTTCTGGTGAAGGTTGCTATTCTAAGATGGCATGTTGTGGCTATGACCTCTGAAGGGTAAGAAGGCTGTGTTCTCAAATGGCAGAAATAATGGAAGTCAAAAAGCTCTAGGATGCTCTCATTAACCCTTTTTCATAAGAGCACTAATTCATTCATATAAGAGTGAACCCTCATGACATAATCATTTCTCCAAAAGCCCCACATCTTAATACTATCCCACTGGTATTGTTTCAAGATATGAATTTTGGAATGATGTATACATTCAAACTATAGCATTTTAATTGTAGTAAGTGGATCTAATATGACATTCAAGTTTTTGCTTTGGTATATATTAGGTCCTTTGTGGCCTGGGAAGTATGGAGCCATAGCTTCTGCCTACCAAATGACATTAGAACTTATATATTTAAACTAAGGAACAAAAAACCTAAAAAGTATACTGTTTATACTTGCCCCAGTTCATAAAGCAACCATAAATGTACTGGTTTGTCAAGAATGTCATAGTTCAAACATGTCCTGTACCAACAACCAGGCGGTCTGCCGGCTATGGAACTGTACACCCTATTTTTCTATAAGATGTAAGGCCATTTATATATGTACAGCCTGCAGTTCTTAAATGGTGTTGTGAATCTCTCTACTCACATTAGCTATGGCAGAGCTCTTATAACAGTCTTACAAATGAATTGATTCCAGTGTCAGCCAAAAGCCTACCTAGAGAAAAATGCCAAGCACTGCTAAATAGAATACTGAGTTAGAACCATGTGGGCATTGATTTGTTTTTTAATTTAATTTTTATTTTTTAGAGTGTTAAGGTTGCTTGTTACCAATTCCTTGTTCTTATATATTTAGATAGTGCTGTGGCCAATCTGGCCTGTTGAGACAGACATTTGCCTATCTGCAGAGGAAAGAGAGATCATGGAAGAAGCAAAAAACTTGTCAGATGGCACAGGAACAGAGTAGCTGTCAAATCTTTTGTTTATTTTAGTTAAATGGTTTCTGTCCATATTTCCCAAAGGGTATTTTTCCAGTTTTATGAAACATTTTGTTCAAGTCTTCTTGATATTTCTGAAAGTTGCTGTTACTTTTTTGAAGTCCTTATCAGAAATCTCTCTCTTAAAGAGCATATGTCATTAAGTAATGTCTGTTTGTATCATTTTCACCAACTGTGGATTGAGAAAAATCTAACTCCTTTCTCCTGTCTCATGCCTTCTGCCCAGCCCTGCCTAACATTAGAAGAGCCATAGCCTATTTCTCTCAAACAAAGAGTAACTATAAAAATAGTAATAAAAATCACTGACTTTTATTTTAAACTAGTTTTTCTTAGGTGTTGTGGTTCACCTTTAAATGTCTACTCTATTTACCCAAGGTATTCTAGCCTAGTCTGCCCAGCCTGTTTCTCCTATCTTCTTTAGAACCTTCTCCAATCAGTTGAATTTCTCTTATTTACAGAAAATTCTGTTCCCTCCTTCATGAATCTTATCTTCACTGATTATGTTGGGAAAATACAATTAAAAACAAAATTTTCTCATGACCTGGAAATACTCTCCACAAAGGTAGTAGAGAAAGAAGACAATAAAATTGTTGAAAAAGCATTAAGCCAGAATGTGATGCATATCATCATCAATCTGATAAAAAGATTGCAGACAGAAAGAAATCTTTCCTTTTATGTAGTCAAGTAGATACAATCTCTCACATACATGTCTTCAAAATAAAAATAAACAAGAATGAGTCTTTAATAAGAGGACTTGACAGAGCCATTTGTCCCACACAGCTCAGCCTCTTTAAATGATAATGGAATAACAATCTCTGTTAGTATTTTCATCACTATGACAAAAATACCTGACACAAACAACTTGAAGGAGGAAAGATTAATCTTGGTTCCCAGTTTCAGAGGTTTAGTCCAAGCTCATCTGGCTCATTGCTTTGGGCCTGAGGTGAGGCAGAACATCATGGTGGAAAGGGCATGGAGAAAGAAGCTGCTCAGCTCATGGCAGCCAGAGAGAACCAAAGGAGGGAGAGAGAAAAAGAGAGATGTGCATGTGTATGTGTGAAAGAGAGAGGGGGGAGGGAGAGAGGAAAGGGGAAGAAGTTGGGGGCATGATATAGCCTTCAAGAACATTCCCAAGATCCTTTCCCTTCCATTGCAATCCACCTTTTATGATTTTCACAACCTCCCAATAGGCCATTCATATTGAGTCCCTCAATGATTTAATCCATGAATAAGATCAGAGCCCTCATGATCCAGTCACGACTCAAGGTCTCTACCTCTGAACACTGCTGCATTCAGGGACCAAGCCCGTAACACACAAGACTTTGGGGGACATTCCAGATCCAAACTATAATACCATCTGTGTTAGTTAATTGACTTTATTTTGAGGAAAAATAAAGTCATATCTTTATACCAAGAGATATTTTTCAAACTTGGAGCAAATCACCCACAAAAGCTAGGCTCTTAACTGCCTATAGAAAATGGCAGAGATGGGTGTTGTCTCCCTTGATGCTTACATTTCGTAGTAATACTTGAATCTCCATGAAAAAGGCCTTTCTCGGTCATAAAGCTGACAAATTCTCATCTTGCTTTCAAAAGCATTTAGATACATTTCTAAGAGGGGAGAAAGAACTTAACATCTCATGTTTTCTAAAGTGAATTCTTTATTTTCTACAGGGAAAGTTAAGCCTTTTATTTCTTGTTTGTCTGTGTTCTTACAATTATACCTTAACTTGAGGATACTTGTCCTACTGAGCAGGAGGTAGGAGAGGTCTGGAGGTCAGTTACCAAAAAATCTTCACAGAGAGGATGGTGGGGAGAAAAGAGGCATGGACCTTGCTCTGAGATAGGAGAAAAAATTGTTTTTGATGCAGTTCAGGAACATATATTGACTGTAGATAACCAGTAGAATGTTAGGGGGAGTTTGTGTGCCCCACCTTGGACATTCTAATGCAGTAAGTTTTGGAAATCTAAGTTTGGGTTCCAGGAGAAATTATTTAAAAAAAAAAAAGAAAAAAAAACTTTCCCATGTGATTTTGCAGTCAACCTTAGAGCACACTTATTTTGGTTATAAAAATGATAACATCTAATTTTTTCTTCAACTATTCCTACAGAAGTTATACTAAGATCTTAATAAAGAGGATATAAAAATAGATAAAATATGCAACAGTAGTCGTTTATAAACAAATATATAAAGGAGCAAAGGACATTCCATTTGGAATACTTTTTAATGGAATTTTAAAAATCTCTCACCATAGAAAGACCTGCTGCTGATTCTTTCCTCCCTCCCACTTGTATCATGGGGTTTGAAAACTGGGCATCAGAAAAGGTCCCAAGGATTCAGAGAAAGCAGAGAGAGAAGGAGAGAGCAGCCACAGACAAATTTAAGAGTCTCAAGGAGAGGATACTTCCAGGAGATGGGCGAGGCTCAAGTGGAAAGGGGACATCCAGGGATTTCCAGAAGGGACTCGGATAAGCCCAGAGTACCTTCATCCTCTTACCTTCATCCTCTTCATTGTCTTTATTTATTTAGACCTATAGGTTTACAGATGAGAAGCCAAAGGTGAGTTTGCCACTTCTGCTGACAGTTGATTGACAGCAATAATTAAGTGCAAAACTTGACTGAAGCTGGGTTTTCTGAATAGCATGTAGATCCTTGGGGCTGAGGAAAATATGAATTTCTTAGCACCTGCAGGTAAACTGGAAAGCCTACAAAAGATGTTTTCAAGATTTCCTGGTAGGTGGGCAGCACTGTTTAGCAGCAGGGCTCTGTCCAAAGAACAGATGGTCTAAAAGTAGCATCTTAAGCACAATGGTGATGGGTGGAGAGATAGGAGGGCAAGGTAAAAGTGTGTGGGAATATTTTATAAAGCAATATAATTTAATAAATAGCAAAGGGGAGAATAAAAGGAATATGATGTCTAATAAAAGGATTTAAGATGCAAGATGGACTGGGATAAGAGATAAAATTAAACATAAATGATTTGGAGCATTCCACAGATAATATGAATCCTTTATAACTCTATCTACTGAACAAAAATATATCCATCTCAAATCACAAAATCAGAATATATGCCAGCTCACATCACCATGGTAATGAATATAAAACAAAAGAAATGGAAGTGATTCCTATACACAGAAGAAAGTCATAATCAAATGACACTTAGGAAGTTTAGATTCTCAAACAATGATATTGAGTAAATGCCATAATAAAAACTGTTATTTGTTTAACACCTACTGTGTGCCAGGCAGAAGGCTAAGTATCCCATATGTATAATCTCAGAAATACTCAAGTGTAATCATGAGAATCGCATATTATTTACATTTTAGGTACACGGATCTTGAACTTCTGAGAAATAATTTGTCTAGGTTATACAACTAAGTAATGATGGAGACAGAATTGAAACTGAATACCACAGGAAACACAGATTTTTGCATTTTCACACTGTTTTCTAGTATTCTATATCTTACATTTCCCAAAGGCTTTTACTTTATAACCTGATTCCAAGTAGTAATGAGACAGAGGAGCACTCTTAACAATCTTCTCATTCAGTATGAAATTCCAGGCAGTGATAACCATTACTCATCTGTAATAGGGTAATCTTTCATCTAATATCAGTTTCTACTGAATCAAAAGTCTCCAACTTTTCTCTATAATGTCCCTGTCAATATAATATTTTTGGTCACATCACACCAGTATATATGAATACTTATTTATGATTTATATGGGTAGATTAATATATTGCTTATGTTATAACACTTATTCAAAGATAGGATAATTTTAAAATGAGACGATAATATAATATTTTAGGTATTAAGTTTAATTTATTAACATGGTACACACACACACATACACACACACACACACACACTGTGAGTGCTATGAGATTATATGTGACCTTATTTTTCTACACTTAACATTATTTTTTTCACAACAGTGAGATTCTAGGTCAGATTCCAAGTTCATTTTATTTTGTTATCTATGTGAGGTATCTTCATTTGGCTATGGCAGTAACTAATAGCAAATATTCAGTTAGTAAATATTCATTTTCTCTAATTTAAATCAGTTGTCTTTGAAACCTTATTAAAGAATGCTGCTTACTTATATATTTTAACATGTGGGTTCAAATAATTGCTAAAATATAAATTATTTAAAAATGCTTTGGAAATTCTGTTTCCAAGTTTCTTAAACATACATGTGTGTGCATGACACATTTATCAATGGTACACTTATTCAAACAATGAAATGATTTCTGACTATCCGTTTTCAATATAGTGTTTCTGTAGCATAAAAAGCAGTTATCTTTTTTATATTGTGCTAGCAATACAAAAGTTACACTTTGTATTGTGAATGTATTTGGCAGACCCTGTCATATCTGAGTAGATGATCACTGTTTTTTATTCTACAGGGTGTCCAACGAAGAGCACCTAATAGACGTGTCAGCTCTAACATATTATTGGGATGCAACAGCACTTGCACTGTTAGTATTTCAAAATACGATCTTCATATTAATACTTTTGAGTCCTCTTGTCCATTTTATGAGGTACATATAGTTAAAACTCAGTAATAAGTTATATAAATCATTTATAAAATTTCCAAGAGACACTATTCCACTTTCCAAAACCAAAGCCAAGGAGTAATAAATATAGGGAGACAAATGTATGAAGGATCAAAAATCTCAACATGCCATGCACTCCTCCTTACCTTTTTTCATGATTCCCAGGGTTAAAGAGAATCCTAGAAACAAAGTTGATATTGGAAATTAGAATCTGATCTACCTGTTTCTTTCTCTGATACAAAGAAGGCTAGAATCCCCTTAATGTTTAATATGCATATCTCAGGGCTATCTGTTCTCCTACTCAAAGAGATTAATATTTCTATGCAACACGTGAATACATTTCTTGCTCTCTGTATGGATTTGCTATATAAATATGAGTAATAATTAAGCATAAGTTTTTAAAATCTATGGATATTATGTACACAACCATAATGACCCATTTTTCACAATAACCAAGGGTTTATTATGAAATTATAAAGACAAAAGGATTTTCATTTTATTTGAAAGCAAAATTTAAACTATATCAGGTATACAGTTCTAGACAAGCTGAAGCATAGGGGATAACAGGAAGCATCAAAACTAGGTAAACACAAAGGATTATCCCAGTTTACCCAATAAGAAATTTGAATTAGAAACAAAAAAATATGAGCTTTTTATGTAAATTATAGATTACCTAAAAGTCCAGCATTTCTAAGTAAGTAGGATGACCAAAACACTGAAGAGAATTTGAAGCCTGGGTTTAAAATGGAACTATGATACTATTAGAAGATGCTGAATATTACAGCATGGAGACCTTTTCTTCTGGAGAGCTGAGTTGGATATGTTGTCATGACATTCCCTTCATGTCATCCCAATGATTTGGGTTGTTTCTTCTTCTTTTTATTTGAGAAGCATAAAACAGTGTATATATTTTCAGAGAGTCTATTTTGCAAAGAAAACATAGGAATAAAATTATCTGAATAGCTGCTGATAACTTTGCATGTTCCATAGAAGGTCTCCACACTGCCCCACTAAAAGGGAGAGCCCGTTCATGTTGTCATCAGAAATTCCTTTCTTCCAAACACAGAGCCATCCCTTTGATGCTAAGCAACAAGATGCTGAAAATCACAGGAATTTAATATCTCTATTTAATACCAGTAGTAAATTTATTTAAGGCAAGACAATACCAGTATCAAAAAGTTGTTAGCAGATCATTGAATGTCTACGAAATTATGCTATGGAATCTTTGAATTTATTACTGCTTTACTGACTCATTATGAGCATAAAGCTCCTAATTTCTGATTTCTTCCTACTTGATCATTCAGAATCACACAATCAAAAAGCATTTATCAGAAGACTCGAGGCAAATTGCACAATGTTGGGAATGTTCACAAGACACTTCTTTATAAATTTAGTCCTTGGCCTCTGGAATCATTCTTTGTGAAAATAAGACCTTGCTAAATTTCAAGAAAAAGAAGGATCTTACCAGCTGCCTCTTGTTGGATAGTGCTCCTTGTCATCAATTGTACTGTGTCACAATAACCCAACAAAGTAGGAACAATTATTATCTCATTCTGCAAATGAAGAATGTAATCTTTGGAGACGTAAAGTGATAGGTTAAGGATTACAAAACTAATAATAAATGACAACAATTTCAAACATAACTTAAGTAACAACATTGCCCTGCGTATGCTTAGAACATGAAGGTCCAAGTTACCTAAATCGTGCATCAATGTAGCACGACCACTGTAAGTTTGTTTTAAAATATGAAGTTTATATGGACTTGTCACACAAATATTAATATAGTTTATACTTTTGTGTAAAACAAAACTAAAACTAAAACAAAACAAAAATACTCTTAACCTAAAATAAATCCATATTGGTTAATTTCATTTGATCAACGAGATTAAGTTAAGGTTTTCCTATCAGAGTTCAATAGATAATAGATGTTGTTATTATAGCAAAGTAGTGCTTGCACTTCAAGAGATATTTGTATAATTTGGGTTGTGGGGACAAAGGGTTCTCTGACTGGGACTGCTCTCTCGGTTTGAAAAACAAATCTTAGATCCATGGTGCATATTTTTTTTCCCCTCCAAACAGGTGAAACTAGGTGTCTAGAAGTTACTCAATCCTTATTGTCCCCCTGCCCCCGAAACTGTGTGAAAATTAAAATTAACCTTATCTTTACTGTAAAACAGGTGACTATGACAATGTCAGCTGTTAAAGTGAGAACATCCTTGCTTTCTTCACTCCTAATCCTAGATGGATTTCCCCAAATTTGGGAATGAAATTTCTTAAGATCATATCCCCTGTCTAGGTACCTTCGCCTTCTGGGTCTTCATGGATGAATACCAGCTGTCTCTTCCCTGGTGTACCATAGTCATCTTGCAGAGTAGTTAACGCTAGTCATATACCAAGTGTCAAAGATACATCACAACACACATGTCAGCTCTCATGGGGTTAATTATAGTCTCCTGGATCCAAGAGAATTTTTACCAACAATCTTCAAGACACAAAATTAAATAATTAAATTGATACCCAACATTTTCAAATCATAACATCCATCATTAATATAAAAATTCATCTAGCTTAAATGTTCTCTATCAATCAGCCTCAGTGACAATTTCCAAAACAAAAACAAAAGGCATAATATAGCCTCTAGTCTGAATTTATGGTTTTTCAGTGTCATAAGACAAAAACATCCTGACAAGTTCTTTGACTTTTCAGTTTATTAGGCTGCTGAGCCTTTCCAGTGATTTATCTTTTGGGTTTAAGGCCAATATTTGCATCTTGACTCATTTTTATAGCTGTATTACTAGATTCTTATGATCCAGAAACCAGCATACTGGCATAAAAACAATAAAGTCTTTTGGAATCCTGTAAAAATTTTTTTATATACCCTCAGAAAGACTAATAGGTGCTAACTCTACAACCTTGTTTTGTACAGCCAGGTCACACACATTACATTAGGATACTAAAATGAGTGGAATATTTTGGAGTGTATGTATCAAAAACAGCAAAATAATGTATTGACCACATTTATTCATTTTCTACTACATTATTATTATTATATTTTCCTGGGAAAAGATTAATATTTATGTTTAAACAGATACAACTAAAGTCAACTTATAATTTTTAACTTACATGAAAAGATTATTATTTAAGACAAAACAGGTCAATTTCTTGATGTTTATATTTAATTATTTTTATCATGAAATATGTCACAGCTATTGTTTCTTTCATTTGTTTGTATCTTCGCCTAGATTCAATACCTAGATTCTTTTAGAGAAAATATTTGCAAAATATTTGCATTTTATAGCTACTTTTGATTTTGTAAGCACTGTATTTTGTAATAATTAAGATACAAAAATGTTTCAAATAGGAATTTAAAGGAAATTCACTTAAAGAAAATTCACTTTTCTTAGATTTAATAATGATAAATGTTCAATTTCTTAAGCTGTACTTATTCTTTCACTAAAATCTAACTTTAAGTACTTAAATATCAAGTACATAAAATTAAAATAGTTTCTTTAATCTGTTTAATGGTCTATGCAGGCAATTTAGTGAGACAAATGAACAGGTCACAGATTTCTGATTTAAAAAGATCTGGAGGGAGGAATGCAGGGAGGAAAGGAGAGAGAGAGAGAGAGAGAGAGAGAGAGAGAGAGAGAGAGAGAGAGAGAGAGAGAAAATATTTCATAATTGTTTTGTGGATTTTATTCCCTTACTTTTCTTTGATAACTCTTCAGTTTATCCTTTTGATTTCAAACATAGCTGTATTCACATTATTTTTATATTACTTATAATATATTTCTGTCTAAACATAGTAAACTATTATAATATATTACTATCTATACATAGTAAAAACCACAAATTTTAAGTCTTCAGCTTGATTAGTTTTACATATGTACACACACCCAGGAAACCACTGTAGGAAGATAATACAATATTTTCAGCACCTTTATGCCCCTTCCTAGACAATATACTTTGAAAATTTTTTTAGGGGGTAGGGTATACTAAGTGGTACAGATGCACTTTACCAGTAAACCATATATCCAGCATTATTTTCTATTTTGAGACAGGGTCTCACTAAATTGCTTAAAGCCTCACTAAGTTGGTGAGACTGACCTCAAATTTGAGATCCTCCTGTCTCCTTCTTCCAAGTCCCTGGGATTACAGGTGTGTGCACACAATTTATAAGTCTTGATATTTGACTGTGTTTTCAGTTTTATTTTTTCTTAGAAAATATTGATTTTTCCTATTCCAGGTCCTTTGGATTTTCACTCAGTTTTTAGACTCAATGGATAAATTTCCACTAAAACAACCAAAATGCGTTAGGATTTTGATTGTGATTTAATTTAAATGGCAGGTCAGTTTGGGTAAAGTTGACACAAATATTAACATTTCTAATCTATGAATATGGTATATTGTTTCTTTTATTTTGGTGTTACCTAAGTACTCTCAGTAACATTTTGTTAATGCCTGGTGCATTTTCTTTTTCTTTTTTAGTGGTGCTGAGGATTGAACCCAGGGCCTTATGCATCCAAGGCAAGTACCCTACCAACTGAGCTGTATCCCCAGCCCCATCTGGTGCATTTTTACTAGATTTATTCTCAGCTAAATGAATTTTTGGTGATATTGTGAATGTATTTTTAATTTAATTTTAACTTTGTTTTTTTCTAAATAGAAATGCAATTATTTTTTATAAATTGACCTTGTATTTAGCTATCCCACTAACCTCATTTATTTGTCTAGTATCTTATTTCTAGTGAGCTACTTTAGATTTTTTTTCATAAATGTAATAATCTTGCTGTTTTCCTTCCTTTCTAATTATTGTGTCTTTTTCTTTATTTCATTTGTGATATAAATGATTGTAGAAATTGTAAGTTAACATCTTTGTCTTATTTCCAACCTCAGGGTAACGCACTTAACATTTCACCAATGTTTTCTGTGGTTTTTAAATAGAAACATTTACAAAGTGTTTTCATTTTTTTCCTCCAGTTTTTTTTTTTTTTTGAGAATGTTATCATGGACACGGGTTGAACTCAAATATTTATCTACATGTACTAAGATTATCATATTACTTTTTGTCTTAGTCTGTTAATGTGGTTTGTTCTATTTATTGATTTTAAAACACCTTAATTCAAACTTGTATTCTTGAAGTAAAATTATGGCAAAATTATGTACAAGCTGTATCTGTGGTCCTATGGAGTCAACTATTTCCAGAAAGTTTTTTTTTTTTTTTTTTTTTTTTTTACACTGCTGTCTAGTTTGGGGTTGTCCACCATATAGTTCAGGTGTGAATATAGGTGTAATAATCTAGAATACTTCTGTAGGTAGATAAACAAGTAATATTTTTCTTATTATAATTCCTCTAAACAGAGCTAAGGGACTTAGTTTTTTTAAAAAGCCAACCAAAATAGAATTACATGTACTTAAAATTTGGAAGTTTTACCCACTAAAGTTTCTTAGGCATGACTTAGTCTTAGAAGACTGATAAATAAGCAAATGAAAAAGTTACAAGTTGTAGGTATAAAAAGCAAAGACAAGAGTACTACCCTCTGGTGTCCCTCTTCTGGAGACTCAGAAGATAAGCTTTATATAGCTTCTGAAAGGTAGGCTTAAATGTTGCTGCACAGTATTAGAGTAAAAGTTTATAAGATGAAAGTTTATAAATCATCTAAAAAAGATTATATTCCGTTTTTTTTGTGATGAAGAAATAAGGTTTCCTTAATATGTTTTGTACAAAGTTGTTCACAGAGCATTTTTGATAGAAGATGCAAACTTTAGTCATTATATATACATAAAGATATAGAGATTTATATGGAGAGAGCAAGAATTAAATGTATGATTATATACTAGTATAATTGTATAGTTGTACAGTTATATAGACTACAGTTCAGATTTCTAGGATTCAGTCTATTAGCTTTTAGGATAACTAAACAACTTTCCTATGATCATGAATTTATTCTTTGCCATTCTTGTTATTTTAAAAAAGAAAATGTAATGCACTCACCAGCTAAGAAATTTCACCTAGCAAATAATTTCTGTGATGCTTTGAATAAACAACAGCTGTCACAATGGCATTGATATACCTGTTTTTCCTTTCTTATTTCAATAAAATTATTTTTTTACACAAGAGTGTACTGAGGAATAATTAGATAGTGTTTTTAAAAACAAGTTGAAGGCATAAAAGATTATTCCAAAATACTAATTGTAATTATTACTTTAATAGTCAAGAGGCAAGAAGAATAACAGAGTGATCCTAATTGGTGATTCAATAATAGAGATGTCCTTAGTCATTTGTAAAAGGGGTCAACAAAAAAAAAATAAAGAAAACATTCTTGGGGTCCATCAGCAGAACTGAGGAAGGCTAAATCTTCGTATGGAATAACATTAATTGGATTCTCTCACCTTTTGCAAGACACAATATAATCTTCTGAACACATTAAGCCCTCTATCTTCAGTATCCATATCAGAATCTTAAGTATCCTGATATCTCTACAAAATTCTATTTACATGAAAGTTAGCAAGGTACTAATACCTGTTCTAGAATTCAATCTAAAACTTACATGACCTAAGCCATCAAAGATAGCAAATTTAGCTTTATGGTAAAGTATGTTTGTTTTTCTGTCCTAGATATTTCACATTCGTGGAACAGATGAATGTCATATTATATATGTCCATATGAATGCTTCATATGCTATCTATCTGTGGATAGTTTACAAATTTATATTTGTAATTCAGATATCTCTTTTGAATTCCAGACACATATTAAGCAGCTTCTCAATTAGATATTTTACAGGTATATTAAATTTCATGTATCTAAAATGTAATGCCTATAATTATTACTGTCCCCCAACTTTTCCCTATGTGTCTTCCACATTCTCATGAATATTTACTCACTCAAACCTGAGAATTGCTTTTGATTCCTCCTTCATCATCATTCATACCTAATCTACACCCAAATTTTGTCAAGTTCACTATAAACCATATCTTGATTCCATTAATTTCTCTTTATTTCAACTGCCACTTTCATAATGAAATCCATTACTGTCTCTTTCCCAGAAATTTATGTTTATTTTCTTATAATTTTGCCTTCTTTGATCCATTTTTAATAAATAGCCAAAACAGTCTTGTAAAAATGTAAACTTATCATGCCAGCCTCTTGCTATGAACCTGCCAATGATTTTTCAGTTTACATGGAATCAAATCAAGGCTCTGATGATTTGGCCCAGTCTCACTACTTTTCTCCTTGAACCCCATGTTCCAGTCATGCTAATCTTCTTTACCTTCAAAATGACTTGATGTACTTTTTTCCTTCAAATCATCACAAACCCTCCTCCTTTGAATGGAAACACTCGTTTTCTGACCACCAACTTCTCTAATTTTATGTTTAATCCCAAGTGTTAGCTCCTCAGAGAAGCTTCTGTTATTTATTCTGTGTGATGTAGTTTCATCACCACCCCTTGTATTTCATACAGTCTGTGTGTCCATGTCACTTTCCCCAGCCTGCCTACCAATATCACCTCAATCATTATCCCACCTGCTTCCAACACACTAATCAAGAAATACCATTTATTTCCCCTTCTGTCTCTCTCCATCTATAGATGCTTTACAGGACAGTTTATGCTATTTCAAAAACCCAGAACAAGCTCCCATCTGCCATCTGTTAAGCCATCATTTCTCCTTCATTAAAAATCTTTCTTAAATTCAAGCTCATTTCAGAAAAAGTATGAGTTTGGGGAGGAATGAGACATCTCAAATTTAATTCATGTGTCTGATAATGTTCCATATGTCTACATAGGTTTGCTTAATAAGAAAAACAGGAAAATTAAGGTCCAAATAGAAAAGCAAAATCATAGCATTTATATATTTTAAATACACATGACCAAATCTGTATAGATACATATGCATATTCTCTTTGCAATATTACAAAGTGATAGGAGCCCAGAGGAATATACTTCCCTTCTATACAATACCTATCTTATTGAGGATGCACAACACACACACACACACACACAAATATAATTAATTAATGAACTAATATAAATTATATAGCACAAATATACCATTTATTTATAATTTGATAAGAGTATTAGATTAGAACTTTTTCTTAAAATAACACTGGCTAACTTAGTGAGAAGATATCTCTACATAGTACTGTTAAATGGGCAATAGCTATCTTTTTTCTGAAATAGTTAAACAATTTCTTTTTTTAAAGCAATTCATGTTCTTAATGAGGTCATGAGGTCATTTTCACCAAAATACAATAAAACAAAACTTGACTGTTACCAATTAGGGGACAATATATCATTCATGACAAAATTGAAAATCAGAACTATTTTAACAGGTATCATTCAAGTCCTAAATTTAACACAACCCTAGCTGCAGAAATCACTGGCTGGACATCAGGAGCACTTTGTAAAAAATAAGAAATGAAGACAAACAACCAGTTTATTATGAGTTAACACTGAGTTCTTTTAAAACTCTTACTTAGAGAAAGTGGCCAAATGAGAATAAGCAACGATTCCTCTATCCTTATATAGGGCTAATGTTGATCTCCATATTCTAAGAGCAACCTGGAAAATTTTAAAGAGACCCCCTGTAAAAAGCAGACCCAAATGATGCATTTGATGATTTTTAAAAAGCCGATTAAAAAAGAATGAAGAAACCAGAATCATTTAATCTTTAGAAATGAAGGTAATGGAGTGATAACTACTTTTAACAAATAGAATTTTTTTTTTTAAAAAAAAGGTGCTTTTTGGTTTCTTCCATACTATGTGAACTATCCAAGGTGGGAAGATGGGTTTAAATTGTAATTGAAAAGAGATTTGCACTATAGACAAGAGAGGTTTGTTGGTAAATATCATAACATTTTTAAAGAAGCTTCTGCAGAAATTAATTCAATCTCCATTCTCAGAGATACTTAGAATAGGAAGCAAGATAATCTATCTGAAGTTGCTTTGAATTCAAAGAAAATTGCCTAAGCAGTTTGCACTTAGGGGTCCCTTAAGAATTAGGATCCTTTGATTATACTTTCAGCAATTCTGAAAAACTTTTTCCTAATAACAACATCTTTGTATTATATTGACTATTTAGGAAGTTAATGTTTATTATCAGAATTCTCTGATGTAAAGAAAGAGAAAGATGTGAAACCAAGACAATGACAAAGGTAAGTAACATTTCTATGATTATAGATAATTTGAAAAAAACACATCTCTTTCTTTCTTCTTTCCTTCATAATTCTGAAGGTCATTTCTGATACAATGTTGAGTCCCAAAAGTTAGAAGCAGCTATCACTAAATTTTAAGTTCTGAAAAAAATTTTAAGATGGAGAACTTCATAAACTAAATGTCACAAATATTATATGCTGAGTAGTTACATTCATTACACATACAAGTGTCCTCATTATAAACTGCAGTATTGTTCAAGAATGATGGGGTCACTCCTAGATCATGGATAAAAATGCCATTATACTCTGTGTGGTTCTGACAATTTTTTCTATAATATCATATTTAAAATAATATCTATAATGGCAACAAGAAGTTTCTGAGTTTGTCCTTCACTTCTCTCAGAAAAGAGTATTGTTATCTTAGTAGTACTTTGTGAAAATATTGTACTTGTAAATTGATAAGCCTCTATTCACAAAGAAAATGTTGTTTCAGGCTAAGTCATTATGTTAGCTTTCCAGTGTATGACAAAATATCTAAGAAATGTATATGGAGGAAAGGTTAATTTTGGCTCTGTGTTTTAGAGGTTTCGGTCATGGTCTCTTGGCCTTATTGCTGTGGGCCTGTGGTGGCACAGTACATCATGGAGGGAGGAGGCCTGTTTACCTCATGGTGGCTGGGAGGCAAAAAGAGAGAAAGAGAAGAAGAGTTCTCAATATCCTCTTCAAGGGCACACCCCCAATGACCTAACTTTCTCTAACCAAGCTCCACCTCTTAAAGGATTCACAACCTCACCACATGTGGGTGACCAAGCTTTTAAGACATAGGTTTTTAGATATTTTGGATCCAAACTATATCACCCATTATAGACTTATAAAGAGTTCATGAAATCCAACTAAAAGTTCTGTCAATGTGTAAAACTATGGCAAATTGCCAAAAATTTCACCCTACTCATATTTTTTACAATTAGGATAGGTAAAATAAGCAAAAATGCATTTGTCTAAGTTTTTCAACTCTGCTGATCTTCAGTTTTCCTGAGTGGGAATTATATTAGAGCTGATTTCTGAGAACTTTCCAATTTAAAAAAATTTAAAAACTCATCAGTGATTTCCTTTTGATAAGTATGATCCCAGAGTCCACAGAGTAGCTCCTATGCTAATGTTCCTTTAAGTGTTCCTTCCCTTGCTTTTTGCCAGAAAAGATAATCATAGTGCAAACATTTCAGTAATCCCAAGAACACATTCTCCATCACCATCATTTCCCCTCAAAATCAAGATCCTCTTCCTGGGAAAAGAGGAGAGGGAGAAAAACAATGAAAAAAAATTCTAGTGCCTTAAAATTTCTAGCAATGATGGAAGAAGGGAATGTTAGAGAAGGGAAATGCTTAAAAATATAGCATATATGATAAATATCTGAATTTAAAAAGAAAAAATCACTTATTTGATTACTGTTTAAAAATTTTTAGACATCTGATTGTTTTTCTAAAACTAGAAATAATCAGCTAATTAAATTGCCTTTAAATGTAACCATGAAGTCAATGGTTTAAAGGTGACCTGAAATTTTGCTAACCTATTTTTACTTTTTTTACAAGACTTAAACATACTCCTGCCTGTTTTATAAATAATTTAAAAATTTTGCAATTTACAAGAAAAAACTTGATGAATGCTCATCTGCATTGTCAATTAAAATATGCTCAGGGAAATAAAAATAAGCATAAATGAACACTTTAATATTCACCTTCTATTTCATGCCATAGCAACATTCAAATACTTCAGATAACATATTAATTTACTTTCAAAATCAATTTAACACATTTTTTTGAACATTCGGGTTTCCATAAAAGAGAACTATGAGTGCTTAAACATGTATTGCAAACAAGTCAGGGACAAAGAGGAAAGGGATAGGAAAATGAAGATAAGGTTCTGAGCTACTCAGGATTCTTTGTGGCAGATGACAGGAGCCCCTCAAATGAGCCAAAGCACAGGAGAGATTTATTGACAAAGATCACCAAGAAATCCTTGATCCATTTCAGGCATGGCTGAATCCAGACACAATATTGTTACATATTTTGTCTATTTTTACCAACTGATTTCCTCTGTGTTTGCTTTATTATAGAAAGACTCCATCATATGGTAGCATAGATGGCCCCCAGAAGTTCCAGGGTTGGAGCTAAGAAACCCAGAGAGAAGAACAAGGCATATTCTTTCCCCAGGATCCACATCTATTCACATCAGTAGGGTGTTCATTACTGAGCCATTCACTGTCCAGAATCTTGGGATACTCTGTTTAGCTTAGGCATGTGTGCTTCCTCTGATCAATGAGAGTGGGATTAGGTGTTGAACTCTCTCACCATAATCACAAGGATTTAGGAAGTAAGAAAAGAAGAAGATAAGCCAGCTCTTCCTTACCATCCCAAGTATTCACAATGCACACACAAATAGTTGATGACTCTCACAGGTCTAAGAGTATATTGCAGTTATTTGCCTGAAGCTGCCCTGCTTCTTTCTCCTCTTCCCTGCCTCCCCATCTCCCTGGCTTAACCCTTCCTTCTTGCTTTTTTCCTTCCTTCCTCTGTCCTTCCCTCCTTCCTCCTTCCTTCCTCACTCCCTTCTTTGTTTTTTTTTTAAATCAAATACTAATCTAAGGCCTATAATTAAAAAAAAAATAACACCTGGGCTGGGATGTGGCTCAGGCCGTAGTATGCTCACCTGGCATGCGCAGGGTGCTGGGTTCGATCCTCAGCACCACATAAAAATTAAAAATATAAAGATGTTGTGTCCACTGAAAACTAAAAAATAAATATTAAAAAATTCTCTCTCTCTCTCTCTCTCTCTCTCTCAAAAAAACAAAAAAAAACACCAGTGTTAAAATTAAGTTAGAAGGAGGGATCATCAGACGCAATGCTTATTAAACCTGAAGAGTACAGCATTAAAGAGTTTTTGGAATATCTTAGAATGATCAGCCATGAAATTCATATAGAAGAATCAGAAGGAAACCTAACTATTTCATTGGGAAATTTCCAACTGTAAGAAAATATAGATATTTTTCTCTTGGTATGAATACATTCCAAAGAGAGTCCTACAATCTGTTCCTGGAAGGAAATGGATACACACTTTCAGGTATTCTTGGAGATGAGGAAGGTAAGAATTTGGGTGGAGATGGAGATGTCTCACCATTCAACACATACACTTTCACTTACTCTTCAGACCACTCAGTTCAGTGCCTCATCCTTGCCCTTAGTGTGGTTTTGCCCCAGTCCAGAGGTTCTTTGGGTCAAGTGCCTAGATAGCAAAGCTTTGTCTTTAGTTGGGACAACTGCTTACTGGTGTGAGGTGGTGTAGGTGACCTGGGTTGGCGGGGGGGGGGGGGGGGAGGGAGGGGAGGGGGGTTAGTGGCTCTTTACACAAATTTTCAAATAAACTTCTACTCCACCTTTCACCCTCACCTTCAAATGTACACAGTGTTATCAACTGACAAGAACTGTGAAAGGTCAGGGACAATAATCAGGAATGCTGGGAGTGGATAGGAATAGGAAAGATAGTAGAATAAATTGGACATAATTTTCCTATGTTCATATGTGAATACATGACTAGTGTAACTCCACATCATGTTCAATCACAAGAATAGGATCCTAATTAGAATAAGTTATACTCCATGAATATATAATATGTCAAAATACATTCTACTATCATGTCTATCTAAAAAGAACAAATAAAAAATGCAGCTCTAGCAATTAGAGAAATGTAAATCAAAACTGCTCTAAGAGTCCATCTCACTTCAGTCAGAATGGCAATTATCAAGAATACAAGAAACAATGAATGTTTACAAGGATATGAGGAAAAAGATACACTCATACGTTGCTGGTGGAACTGCAAATTGGTGCAACCACTCTGGAAAACAGTATGGGGATTCCTCAGAAAACTTGGAATGGAACCACCATTTGACCCAGCTATCCTACTCTTGGTTTATACCCAAAGACTTAAAATCAGCATACTACAGTGACACAGCCACATCAACATTTATAGCAGCTCAATTCACAAAAGTTAAACTGTGGAACCAACATAGGTGTCCTTCAACAGAAGAATGGATAAAGATAATGTGTTATATATACACAATGGAATATTACTCAACCTTAAAGAAGAATGAAATTATCATACTTGTCAGTAAATAGATGCAACTGGAGAATATCATGCTAAGTAAAATAAGCCAATCCCAAAAAACCAAAGGTCAAATGTTTTCTATGATATGTGAATGCTAATTTACAATAAGAGGGGAGGGCTAGGGAAAAGCAGAATTACTTTGGGTTGGGTAGAGGGGAGTGAGGAGGGGAGGGCCATGGGGTAGGAAGAATAGTAGAATGAGTCAGACATTATTACCCTATGTGCATATATCATTACATGATTCTACATCATGTACATCCATAAAAATGAGAAATTATACTTCATTTATGTATGATATGTCAAAGTGCATTCACAATTAGAACAAAATTTTTAAGTTGAAAAATGCCCAGAAAACCATACTGGAAACCATGTGTCTGCATAAAGTTGGACATTTAACTGTGAACTTTACCAAGTCTTTTGAACTTTTTGATTTTCTATTACCTTGTTTTACAATGAAGTTTAACGTAACTTATTTTCAGTTCATTGCAATTATTACAGATCTGATGAATAAAAAATATATCATGTGCTATGAAAAAATGCAAAAAAAAACCCACCAAACAAACAAAATATAATTAGGAATGCATTTGTTATATGTTGTTAATCCTTTAGAGAAAAATTGCTTTCCCCAGTGCTAGGGATGCCATCAAAGAGTACCAAGAAATGAATGATTGGACTACAGAAATGTATTGTCTTACGGTTGTGGAATCTAGAAGTCTGAGATCAATGTATTGGCAGGGTTGGTTCCTTCTGAGGGTTGTGAGGGACAATCTCTTTCCTGTCTTTTTTCCTGGCTCCTAGTGGTATGCTGGCAATCTCTGGCATTCCTTGGTTCATACAAGAATAATCCTGAAATCTACTTACATCTTCACATTGGATTCTTCCTGTATCTCTGTTCTTATGTCCAAATGTCCCCTACATGTGAAGACAAAGTTATATCATATTAGGACATACTCTATCAACTTCATCTTGATTAGAGCTTTTTACAAATAAGGTCACATTCTAGGATATTTAAAGTTATGACTTCAACCCATAAGTTCAGGAGAGGCACAGGGAAGCTCATAATACCCAGTATAACATCATGATGAGAAAAGAGAAAGCCTAACAATATGATGAGAAAAAGAGAGCAAACTATGTCTGAAAGTCTCTTGTGAAAGGCAGGTGTAAGGCACTAGATTATAACCAGATCACCTTGGACCACAGAGGGAGCACACTTCACCAGAAATGAGGAGGTCTATAACCAGGAGGTGGGAAAGACTGATGTTTAATTCCAGGTATGTGGGATCTTTTACGGAATGGACTTTGCTTTCTTATATGTAATTTATCTCTTATTTCAGGCTTGACTGTGATGTTATTTTATTTATTATTCCATAGTTGGCTAAATCACATTGCTTTACCCCAAACAGAAGCAATTGCAGTCAGTCTGTCTCTGCACCCACCCCCACCCCTCCTCTCGGTAAAAATCTAGGAACTCCAATGTTACCTGATCTCTTTAAATATGTCCTGATTCCCAGGCTAATAAGTAGTGTTCTACAGTAAAGAAGCTGTCACACCCACTAAATTCCAAGTCCCAGACCTGCATCAGAATAGAAGCATCAATTTCACCTAAGAATTGCCATCCTATTCTTCCCTGAAGCAGTCATTAGACTTAACAATTACCTTCCTTGGAAGGACAGGTAATATAGATTATTATCATCCTGGTCCCAGTACAGAATTGATGCTAACAGTGAAAATCTACCTTGAACCTTAGATTTTTTGTCATGTTCAACTGCTGATTCCTTTCCAATGCATTAAAGGGGTTGGCACTATCTATATTCTATATTTGAAATTTCATTTAATTAGAAGTCTAGTGGCCATATAGGTAGCTCAATTCTGTATTCTTCTGCCAAGCTTGTAGGTTAATAATACATATGTACAAATAAAATCAACATAGTAGCAATTGTTCAAGACCAAAGTTCAAATATTAGTTTGAGATTTGCAGAACAGTAGCAATGACGATTAATAATTATAGCTATTTATATGGAAGAAGAGCCATTAAAAAAGCAACTGTGCATAATAGTGAAAGCTGAAAATGGCTATAAATCATATTATTCAAATTCATTTTCTTCATGATACCTTTCATTGCTCCTACAGATATTTTTCCCCCTTTCTTCAAGCTCACAAATCTTAGCCTATAAGCCAATGTCTACTTCCCTAAGAAAAATGAAGCCAGTGATGTGACTTCTTCTTTTTTCATTCCTTTTGACCACTAGATAAGAGTGACAGCATGGCAATCCGGCTGGAAGGGAGGAAGCAGCCAGATCTTAAAAATGCATTTGCAAGTCTGTTGGTTCTAATGATATCATATTGTTTTGAATCAATTTACACAGCATTTTCTAAAGGTTCGTTTGTTTAAATTTTGTATAATATTTGTAAAAATCATTTGAAAGATTTATTATTAATATTATCACCATTTGCAGTAGTTTTGATAATACTTTTGGAGGTTGTAGGGTATCTTTAGAACTTTTTCTTCTCATATTTGTTTCTCTCTCCCAAAGAGCTACATGTGCAGCCCCCTTTTGAAAGTTGATTCTTAATATCCTAGCTTATCTCTATGGAGAATTTGACATATGAAGCAGCTCCTTTTTCATATTTTAAATGTGTGCCTTTAAACATTGTCCACCAAGGTCTACTGATAAATCTATAAATAATAGTCTTTGTAATAGTCAGTGGAGGTGTCAGGAGGAGACTGAAAGGCTAGGGTTCCATCTGAGCCCCATCCATCACCACGATCCGCCACAGCAGATAGGATTTTATACATCCTGGATTTGGAATACTTTTTATTTTTCTAGGAAGAAATTCTCTCTGCTTGGTGGATATTTAAAGATGCCCCTGCAAACAAACATTTACAGCTTCCATATACTCTTTTCTGCTTAAGTTTTCTTCATCAGGTACCATTCTTGACCTTGCTTTTACTGCCAAGTGATCTACAACCCTTCATCACTCTCTACCACTACTATGCATACTTCTCTTCCCTCTTCTTCTTCTCCCTTCCTCATCCATTTTCCTCTTCTTTTTTTTTTCTTCTTTAATTTTTTTGGGGGGGTTTGTCTCCACACACTGTCCATGAGGAGAGAGAGTTTTCTCTGTTTTGTTCACTGCATAATATCTAATGCCTAGAACCATAACTGTAATTATTACGAAGTCAACACATACTTGCTGAAAAAATGAAATATTTTTAAAACTAGAAAATTTAAATAAACAGAAATAAAATATATTTCTTTAAAAGGATCACAAATCATCTTTCTCTCCCCAAACAGATTGTTGCTAACATTTTTGAGGGACATTTTTTCTGTATAGATACATGACACATATTTTTCAAGAAACTCACATTCTCTTTGAAGAGACAGAAATATAAATTACAATACCAATGCTATGACTGAATAAAATGCTGTGGAACAGAAGAGATAAGTAATTAATTCTGCCTGGCAGAGTTAGAGAATGTAATAAAAGTTGGGCTTAAGATATGAGTAGAATTTGCCAGGTTGTTGGGTGAAATTTTAAAGAAAATAACAAATCTCCTATCATCCAGCTGTATAACCTTTTTATTATTAGAATAAACAATATTATAAACATAAGACCATCATTCCAAATCACAGCATGTCAAAGATCACAATATACTTTTTTTTTTTTTTCTGTGAGATGTTTGCATGCTTACACTAAGGAAGGAAGATTCAGACATGCAAATTTTCCTTATGGTGTTTCCATTTTCCGTACCCTAGATGGCCGGTCCCCTTTCAGTAGTTCAAGGACTCACTCGAACCCTGTCTCATAATAAGAACTAATGAGATTAACTCTCAAGAAAGAGAGAAATAATTTCATCAATAGCCACAATGTCTATCCTGTAAGCTTCTAAAAAATAGAGGCAACCAGAATGACATCTCCAGTGGCTGAGCTGAGGATCTGTAATTCCCTATTTCACTGTATACACTGTATTCTGTGCCCCACATTCACCATCCCAAACACAAGTAACACCAGATCTTGACCTTAGATTGTTCAGCTCTAGGGCAGAAGACCAAGAACATGAGGGTAATATCTAAGTAACATTTGGGTATTTATCTGATGAAATTAAATGGATATTAAAACCCTTTAACAAGTGTCTGATCTCAAAGTCCTAAAGTTTTTGTAGTGCTTAAAATAAATTAATTGAATAATTCATGAGCTGGGTCATAGAGTTAAGTCACCTCAAATTTGGAACAGATTCAAATTAGAAATTAATAATGGTGCTCAGGGAGATCCAGGCGGAGCAAATAGATGGAGATTAGGCTAGGCTTATTGGCGAAAAGTGAGAGGGTTTGTTGTAGCAGAAGTGAAGGACATATGAACAGGAAAAATATTGAAAGATGAGATGAGAAGGGTAGGTTGGGGCAAGACTGTTGGAGGCATTGTGTACTAATTTAAGGAATACAGAATATATACTTTACATCACCAAAAAATACTGCTTATTGCTAAAACAGAAAAAGTTGGAATTTCAAGTGGTTTATATCAGGTGGTAATGCAATCCAAGAATAGATACTTCAACAGCTTCCTTTCTACTTTGCCATCAACTCTTTTCCTTTTCTCTTAAAGTGTTTTTGAAATAAATATAAGACAAATATAAATGGAAAGTTTAAAAATGCAAAAACATAATTTTTTGTTATATATCTGGTTTCTTTGTAGTGTATAAGAGTCAAAGGGATCTTTTATGAAAAATGAGGCAGACAATCTCTTTTAAAAATTTGACCTTTACTTATTTGGTTTGTTTATTTATTTTGTTGTTGTTGTTGTTTATTTGTTTCCAATATGGTGTTGAGGATTGAACCCCAGGCCTCACATATCCTAGGCAAGCACCACTGAGCCATAACCCCAATCCCAGGCAGTCTTTTTTAATATAAAAAACAGATCCTGATCTGGTTTAGAAAAATATAACATAGCATCAACTGTCTCTTTAAAGGTATTTTATATATGTGTATATATATATATATATATATATATATATATATATATATGTATAAACCCCCCTTCCCTCTCTCTCTCTCTCTCTTTCTCTCTCTCTCTCTCTCCCTCTCTCTCTCTCTCTCTCTCTCTCTCTCTCTCTATATATATATATATATATATATATATATATATATATATATATATATATTCCTAGTAGTGGTTTAGGTTTTATTCCCTGTCATTATGTAGCTGTTATCACAGAAGCACTCAAACACCAGACAAATGGGGTCGGCTGAATATATTCTATTTTAGTGCAGCAGGAGGAGGCAGAGTTGTCCCAGTTTAGTCAATCCCATTTTTGGTTTTGCAGGTCACACACCAGCCCTTCAGTTCATGAAGTTTCTCTATTTCTGGAATAAAAGCTTCCCTTGCTGTAGAGCATTTCAACCATGTCAACTCTGTGAGGACAGAGCTGATGGGACCGATGTGATGTCTCTGCTGGATGTTGTGAGCAAGACAGCGTAAAACTGACAAGCTTAAGGATTCAAATGAAATATCCCAATTAAAATGCAGTTGAAATAAAAACCAGTACCACTAGCAATGTATATGCCAAGAAGAAAGAAAAGAGCATCAATGTGACTGATGTCACACAAGAAAGAGCATAGAGAAAGAAGTTCAAATGAGGAGTTTTCAAGCTATAAAAAGAGGTTACAGACAACAGGATGACAATGAGAGATAACAAAAGCCTGCAACTGACAAAATGCACCCCACTAATGAAATAGAGCATTGTGGTATTTAGGCCAAGAGAATTTATAAAGAGGATAAGAAGTCGGGAATAGCTTCTTTATTAAATTGCCTGATTCTTATCAAAACAATATTTTCATTTCCCAAACTCATCTCCCAGAAGCCTGTCCATTGCTGTGTACTTCAATTTCATATAGATTATCTCTCCTTCTCTCTCTCCCGCTACTTCACATGTGTTTATTTGTGCAGTTTAATCGCAAAAATGTAAGAAGAAACTAGTGAACAAAACCAAATCAATAATGTAGAGATCAGAATATGGCAAATGCCTCACAGAAAGATCCAGAACAGAGACAGCAGTGGTGAGCAAAGCCAGGAGGACTGGAAGGATGTAAATGAATAAGGGATCTGTGAGTCCAAAGCCACATGGTAGCCAATGGGCTGCATTCGGTGTGCAGCTACTTTGTCTTTGACTTGCATTTTGTTGGCTCACACAATATTTAAAATTTTATTTAGCTACCAACATTAATGAGTAGGGAAATTTAACATAAAAACAATTTTTTGATTCATATGAGGCTCTGCAGGTCTAATCTTGACCCTTTTAACTGAACGAACTTGGGCAAGTTGCCTTATTTGGGCTTAAATTATTTGCCTTTAAAAAAGGGGTAATAATATTACTTAACTTATGAAGTCTTGTAAGGATTAAATCACCATGTACAGAAAGAACTTGTACCTGATATAGTGTCACTGTGCAATATATCAAGTATTAGTATCCATAATACTCGCTATTGCATTTGACAAACTAACTCTGGAAATCATGAGGCAAGCATCACAACTAACTCAGGAAAATGACCTAACGTTGATCAACAGACATTTTTATGAAATATATCAATGAGTTAAATAAATTTCAATAGGATGATTTTTTAAGAGAGCATTGCACATGTACAATGACAAGAAGTCTAATTTAAAGCATCTTTGAGTTTCAAATTTGTATATAAATCAAAGTAACTGTGTATAAGGCAGAATTTTCATTTTGAAAATAACTAAGGAAGCATACTTCAAAAACCAGCTGTATTATTTAAGTGAGTTATTAAGAAAAGAAAGCGTCTGAAGCAACATTGTGGAAGCAAAATGTCCTTAACCATTGACAAGTTTAGGAGAATAAAATTTCTAAAACTTACATACAAAATTTAACAAAGAAACTTATAATGATGTTATTTTAAAAATACATATTTCAAAAAATAGCACAAGAAGTTAATGTCCTCTTTAATGTGTTCTTGTAGTTATTATCTAAAAACAAAATGAAGCAAAGTATAAGAAAGCAAAATTGTGTGTATACATATATAAGAATCAACTATAAGTGTGATATATATCTATATATATAAATGCATATATATGTGTATATATATATACATATATATATATCGTATTTAGTAGTTGAAAATCTAAGACCACTTCTGGATTGCTTATTAGTATTCAGTGTACCACATGGCAGTTAAAGAATTAATACTCAATATATAATGAGCACTTATAAATAACTAATAGTCTAATACCACAAAACCAAAAATTATTTAAATGAATATAATTTCCTAAAAGAACAAATACAAAAAGCAAAAAACTGCCTTATTAGTAGCCAATAAATGCAAATTATACCATGAACGGGATTATTTATTTCATCTAAAAATGTGTAGAGATTTTAAAATGTAATACCAAGTGTTAATAAGGGATATAAGAGAGGGGACTCTCATCCATTGTTGCTATCAATTTCTATAAATTATGGAAGGCACTGTATAAATAGATATCAAAGTCTTCAGTATATACCTATTCTTCAATTCAATATTTCACCTTTAGTAATTTGTCCAATGTAACAAGCCATCAAGTGGAAAGAAAAGAGTATGTACAATTAGTGTTATCCCTAATACTGATTATAAAACTGAAGTCCCAGAAACAATGTAAACACTTAAATAGATTTGTCAATTAGTTTATAAAAGAGCATATGAAGAAATGCAATATAATTTTATGGTATAACCAAGAAAAATGATTTAATCACATATTATCTTCTTAGAGCTTTCTCTGATTTTCTAATTTTCTAAGATTAGTTTTAAATAAATTTAACTTTAATTATGTTGGATTTTTTTAAAAAAAATCACAGTAAAAGCAAGCAAGTTTGGGACACAAACATGCAGAAATTTGAACAGGAATAAAAGCTCAATAAAATAGTTCCAAGAACAGAGTTTCCATGGATTAAAAAAAAAAAAAAAAAGCTTAACATTCCTTTCTATTAGGTCTGCTGGGACAGAAAAGAGAAATGCGGCTTGTATTCTTATATTCCTGTATAAAAAAATAGAAATCTATCTTCCTTGATATACTTGCTCAATATTGCAGAAAAACCATCCAAGTACTCTATATTTTATTTTCCAATATTCCCTTCAGTAAGGTGAGCAATAAACATCACAAACAGTTTTAAGAGCACTGTTGGTACCATGCACTAAAAAGATTATTTTTCTAATGAGTAAAGAGAGAGACATCATCTTTTTCTCCCCCTATGTATAATGGTAATATAAATTATATATGTAAATATTTTTATATACACACAAATGCTTAAAAAACAGATTTTCATTTTTTTACTAAAGAATCTGATATAAAATGGCAAACTCAAGAAAAAAAATGTAGCAACTGAGACAGAACAAGAGGGTATGTCTCATGACCTGTGGTTTGGGCAGTTCACTAGCAAGTAGTTCTCTTCTAAAGAGGAAGATGCAAGTTCGCGCCCATGACACACATGACCATGACTCCATAACTTTAATCTGCAGGTGACTTGCCTTGAGACCTATTAAACTGGGTTAGGTCACCATCAGAACTTGCACATATCATTTCCAACTCTTGATTCCTTTAAACTCATTCCTCAACATCAGAAAGAAGATCCAGAGAAGAGTAGATGGGACTTACTCCCAAACCCATGATTCAAAAGAAAAGTTAGAGGCTAGTAGCAAAGTCCAAAAGATATCTGACTACATAGCAACTTTAAGCCTCTATGTCACTTAAGCAAAATATATCAACTATGTAAGACACAAATGAAGAAGCTGGAAAATATATTTGCCATATATACATAAAAGACCAAATACTGTTAATATCCAAAAAGCTCTTACAGACCAACATAAAAAAGACCAAAGTCCAATTTAAAAAATGACCAAAAAATGGCTATTCAAACAAAAAGAAATACAAATTTTCAAATTAATTAATTAATTAATTTGTACTGGGGATTAATTTGGTACCCAGGGGTGTCTACCACTGAGCTACATCCAAAGCACATTTAATATTTTGTATTTTGAGACAAGGTCTGGTTAAGTTACTTGGGGCCTTTCATTAAGTTGCTGAGGCTGGCCTTGAACTTCCAATCTTCCTGCCTCAGCTTCCTGAGTCACTGGAATTATAGGCATGCACCATAGCACCCAGCAGTAAATTAAAGCATACACACACACACACACACACACACACACACACACACTTACTCTTAGTTAAGCAAATTCAAAATAAACCCACAAGAAATCATATTTCACCTGTCAAACTTGCAAAAATGACATTTAATACTCTTTTCACCAATAATAGTGTGTTGCTACAGAATCTGTCGCATGCCATTCATGGTTATTCAAGTTGATACAAAATCTGGTAGACAAAGTAAAAAATGCTTCCATCTAGCAATTCCACTTCTATGAACTGATCAACTACTACTGTCCTAATACAGATACATAATGGAAAAGTATTCATTTCAACATTGATTTTAATAGCAAAAGAATGGAAATAATCTAAATACTTATGAACAATAGACAACTTAAATTATATAATTTATATACACATGATATATCATAGGATACTTAAAAAGACTAAGGTAGGTCTATGTACTGATAATCATCTTCATGGTGTTATTATCTTTTTTGAAAACCAGAGGTACAAAAGAATTACATACTTAGCTTTCAGTTGTTCACAAAGAATGCATGTGCTTTTGTCTAAATACACTATCTCTAAAAGGATTCACAAGACACTTGCTAGAAATATCAACTAACTTTTAAAGACACTTATAATAGGCTAGGCATAATTCTAGATGGTTTAATTTATCATTAAAACAATTATTTGAATTAGGTAAAATTGTTATCTTCAGGATGAGGAAACTGAGGCATAGAGAGTTTAAGTAATTTACCTAAGGCCATACAGCATTTACAAGCTGTGATTTAACACAGTGGGGCTGACTCCTAAACCAGTATTTTTAACCACTAAGGGGGACAAGAAATGGAGGTAAGAATTAAAAGGAGTATTTATTTTCCACTTTATATTTTGACATTGTGCCATGTACTATTTTTTCAAAACATGAAAAAATATATTCAAACTATCACACACATTCTAAACATATCTGAAAAAATGGGAGTAAAAAGAAAAGCTCCAAATTCTGATAATGTCTAATGAAGAAGGCCTGGCCCCACCAGATGGTAAAGACGGATATAAACTGAAAAATTGAAGTAGTGAAGAACTGACAAAAAAATTAACAGAGTGATTATTGCAATGGGAAAAATAACTTCCAAGCCAACCTAGCAAAATAAGAACTGAATATATGATATTAAAAACTTTTTTTAAAGTGGTATTATTACTTAATTAATATCATTGGACAAATTGACTGGAAGAGCATTCATTTAAGGTGTCATCTGATATCATATGCTAAAGATATTACAAATAAATTGAAGAAATAAATGTAGACTGAAGCATAAAAAACAAGAAATATTTGGGAGGACCTGCTCACTAGATAAGGTAGTACTTTCTTAACATAAATCACACTGGAGGAAATAATCTGGGGTAGACTGAGCAATTTTGCAAACATTCCACATTTAAAATATTATAAACAATATCAGCAATATACAAAACACAATTACAAATCAATAAGTAAAACATAATGACATTAAACGAAAAGCTAGCAAAGAAATTGAATTGATACATGAGAAAAGCACAAACTATGCATAACTCATTTAATTCTCTTTGATGTAGATATAATTGTTTTCCTTGTTTACAGGTGAAAATTGGCACAAGTAGATTGTCCAAGATCACAGAGCAAATAAATTGTGAGCTAAGATCTGAACTAAAAATTTAATTTATTTCAAAGTCCCTGTTATATTAACCATTATTTCGATCTCTAGGCATCAAAATGTATCTCTATACTGATGCCCCTCAATTTATGATGAGGTTGCATCCAGTTAAACGCATCATAAATTGAAAACATAGCATTTTAAAAATGAATTTAGGGCTGGGGTTGTAACTCAGTGGCAGAGCGCTTGCCTAGCTTATGTGAGGCACTAGGTTCAATTCTTATCACCACATAAAAATAAATAAATAAAATATAAAATGAATTTAATACACATATACTCCCCAGCATCATTGATTAGTAATACAAGACACTGTGCTTATCCAGTGTTTACCATAGTGATTGAGTATTGAGCCATCATGTCAGGCACAATCTGTACAGATATATAGCATAGCAAAAAGAGTATGTCACTGTCCAAAGAAAAATTGAAGACACCTCTATTTCATGACTATAAGTGATGAATTGCTGAAGCACTTCTCTGGGTCTTCTCTCAATAAGAGGTCACTGTCTGTATCTACCTATTTCTGAAAATATCTTATCACTTTTGTTAGAGAAACAGTCCATTGTTAGCCATGTGAATGTTTATAGAGTTTGGATTTAAATGAAAAAACAAATAAATACCTCAATGGGAAAACACTAAATTCATCTCTGGTTAAATATTTCTCTATCCTACATAGCAGTTTATCAGGAAGCCAGAGGCCAAGTAACAATAACCATACAAAGAATTCTGAACCCACAAAACACCACTAGGCATATACTATTTTCAAGAAGAAATTAAAATTAAAATAACATTAGCATTAGTGTTGAATAACTTGAATTTTGTATTTAAAATAATTAAAATAATTTTACAACTAGATAAAACATAAGGGCATTTATGTTTGAAAGTTAGTGTCTATACTCTGAATTAAATCAACTTCCTTACAAAATTGTTGGCCTGAAATGCTATTATTACTGAAGGTAAACTGAAGTTGACCCATTGCTACTAAGGGAAAGATAGTGTCAACTTTGGTAGGAGAGGATATCTCCAAAGCTTTTATAAATTCTTGCCAAATCCACAATGTATTTCAGTCTTAAGACATCTGTTACTGTAAAAAGGGGCTCTCTCCTTCCCCTTCTTCCCTCCTTTTACAGAGAGTTGACAGTTTCCTTCAGCTTAGAATTTTCATCAATCCTGACATCAGTGCTTTATGCCTGGAACCTGGATCCTCACCCCATTGTAATACATTTTCTATTCCAGAACTTAATAGACAGTATTGGGAGAGGTAATCATCTTCACTTGAGTCTACCATGATGACTATTATGAGAAGTTGGTCCAGGGACCATGGGCAGAAGGGAGCTCTCAATGGTCAAACTGTTTAATCCTATCCATATAGATCAGGAACATTTACTATGAATCAAACTCTAAGAAAAGGAGAATGTCAAGGGCCAAATATCAGCTTTGATAATAACCTCTACTGTCAATTGGCATGACTTCAAATATCGTTTCACCAAACAGATGGTGTGCAAGTTGATCAGTGAAAATATGATACTTCTTTAAGTATTGAAATAGATATTATAGGGTTGAACCTCAAAGTTCAAACTGATTTCATCCTACAATTATACCTCTATTAACAAAATTCTACAGAATTATAGATTGACTTATTTCACTTTCTGGTGTTAAGTATTTTGAGGTTATTTATATATCCTAGATATTAATCCTCTATCAGAAGAGTATTGTCAAACCTTCCTCCCATTCTTTAGACTACCTGTTATGCTCTTAATTGTTTCCTTTGTTGTGCAGAAGCTTTTTAATTTGATGCAATCCCACTTAATGATCTTGGTTTTACTTCTTATACTTTATGGATATTATTAAGGAAGTCTGTGCCTGCGCCTATTTGTTGGAGTTTTGACTGTATGTTTTCTTCTAACATTTGTACAATTTCTAATCTAATTCCTAGATCTTTCATCCACTTTGACATGTCAATCAGTACATGTGTAAGTGGACTAAACAGGAATTTCTCAAAAGAAGAAATTCATTTATGGCCAATAAATGAAACAAAAATGCTCAACATTATTAGCAATCAGGGAGTTGCAAATCAAAACTACACTAAGATTTAATCTCATCCCAGTTAGAATGGCCCTCATTAAGAATATAAATAATAATAAATGCTAGTGAAAATGTGGGAAGAATGTTTATACATCATGGGTAGGAATGCAAATTAGTATAAACACTGTGGAAATCAATATAGAGATTCCTCAAAGGTCTAGTAATAGAAAAAGCATATGACCCAGCTATTCCACCCCTTGATATTTATCCAAAATGACTGAAATCAGCATACTATAGTGATACATGCATTCCAATGTTTATAGGAGCACAATTAACAATAGCCAAGTTATGGAAGAAGCCTAGATGTCAACAGATGAATATATAAAGAAAATGTGGTACGAGTACACGGTGAAGTTCTACTCAACAATAAAGAATAAAACCATATTCTTTGAGAATAAAATGAATTGAACTGAAGAACATTATGTGAAGAGAAATAAACCAGACTCTGAAAGTCAAGGTTCAAAATTTTCTCTCAAATTTGGAAACTAGAGAGAAAAAAAGAAATTTAAAAGAGAGAGAGAGAGAGAGAGAGAGAGAGAGAGAGAGAGAGAGAGAGTGTGTGTGTGTGTGTGTGTGTGAGAGAGAGAGAGAGGGTGTTCCTCACAAAATAGAAAGGAATTCTTGAGAGGAGAGATAGAGGATAATGAGGGAGGGAGGAAGGGAGTGAAAGAGGAAGAACTGGGGAATAAAATTGACCAATTATACTTCATGCATGCACAAATATCCCACAATTAAATGCGCAGATATAATGCACCAGTGAAAAACATACATACATGTACATAAATAAAAGGAAGACCAGAAGATAGAGGCCAGGAAGGAGGGGACGAGAGGTAAGGAGAAAAGGGGGAAATATTGGGGAATAAATTCAAGTAAATTATGTTATGTGAATAGATAAATATGTTACAATGAACCTCACTGTTAGGTATTATTATAATGCATTTAGAAGCATAAAAGTATTCTACAGAATATTAAATATTATTAATCTACCACTTAGCTCTCTGTAGCTCATTTTTTTAAAATTATGCTATGAATAAATATGGCAATATTTACATAGAACTCATGCTAATCTCATTTAAGGAAGAACTTAAGCTCAAAAAGAAAATAAAGAGCTACGTTGGATTTGTCTTTATTCTCTATACTAGAAAAGTTCAAAGAAAATGGAAGTTATGGAAAGAATGGGCATTTTAATTATTAAACTAATGCACAGGTATTCTTTTTCATAAGTCATATAACTATTTTCTTTCATGTTCTTTACATATTATGGCCTAAGTACTATTCATAGTGCTGTAGGTTATGGTGTATTTTTAAAAATCAGTATATTGCATTAGACTCTTTCATCTTTTCATAAATATAAAATATAACTTTTGTTCATCATGCATATTCATAGCAATGTCTGTGGTAAGAAGTGGACAGTATCAAGGGTTAAATCTTGCTGATATATTAGGTGTCATAAAACAGTCAATTTTAGAAGCACCCATGAGTTATGACAGCAACTGAGGTCCCATCACTGGGGATATTTTTTACTGTGCACACTGCAGAATGCTTTAAATACCCACCATTCGTAGAAATACAAGTGGTCATACTCTAGCAAATTAATAAGACAGATGTTGCTGTTCATTCACAATATGCCAAAATACATTTGGTCCAAGTAAAAAGGGCCAAATTTCACCCTGGAAAGACAGAAGCCGAAGGTCTCCAGTATTTCTATAATCACCAAGACTCATCACTCTACCTCAACTCCACATTCTCAAAAGGGAGAGATTTTAGAGATTATAATTCCCATTATGTTGAAGTTTGGGTAAAGAAGAGTAAAAGACTACAAATAAAGTAGGAGGTTAATGATTGTCACATAAAATGTGACTTCTCATGCTAAATTCCTGATTTTGTTTATGTTTATGTTTATGTATGGTGCTAAGAATCCAACCCAGGTTCTCATGCATGCTAGGCAAGTGCTTTAAACTGAACTATATTCCAAGCCCCTGATTTTTTTAAACACAAAATTCAAATAATCCAAAAGTTATAAGAGAAATTATTCTCCCTAGGCCCACCCAGGCAGTTTCCTTTGCCAAAGGCATCCATTTCTTATAGTTCCCTCCAGAAATATGTGGAGAGATATCTCTATGTAAAAACAAGAAAATATGTATTTTTTATTTCTTTTTTAATCCAATGGGGCTAATAAATTCACGATTCTATACGTTGCTTTTTTCAATTCATCTCAGAGATTATTTCATGACAGGATATAAGGATAATTATTTTTCATTGAACAGATATGCAATTAATTATTAAAATTTCCTATTGATGAATATTTAGATTGCTTCCCATTTCATATTATTATAAAGAAAAAAAGCAATACATACGACTGTGCTTAGATCCCAAACTCTGTAATTACTTAATATATTGATTGAAACAGCACAGAGGCACATTGTCATATTGAAACCATCTCATCTGGTAATTTTACCCTTTACAATCCTTTCCAACTCTAATTGCCAAGTGTAACAGTCGGCTCTTAGTGAACATTAATTAAGGGTGATGTGGCATATTGAATTTCATTAAAATTCTAAATGACATTACCAATAATCAGAGTATGGCCTTCATTTGAGGAGCTGTTTGACCCTAATTAGTGAACTCAACTTGGCTTTCTTTGTATTTTCTAGGGGGAAAAGGAGGAGAATAAACCACATTAATTTTGGATTTATGACACCAGTTATGACTGACCTTCCCCATTTCAGAACTGGTAGCATCAGTCTCCGGTGGATTAACACTTAAATCTTCTACATTAGAAGCATAATTCACTGTGATTCAATGATGGTCCACTTAGGCAGCAAAAGATTTTACTGGAAGAAAATTGGGAGTCTATAAAATTGTCAAAAATACA
Organism: Ictidomys tridecemlineatus; assembly: GCF_052094955.1. NCBI lineage: Eukaryota > Metazoa > Chordata > Mammalia > Rodentia > Sciuridae > Ictidomys > Ictidomys tridecemlineatus. The sequence continues at coordinate 87,926,564 of NC_135484.1, read as the reverse complement.
AGGCTTAGAAAAGAGAATCAGGAAGTAGAAGAGCATCTGAGTAAGACACTACCTCAGCTAATCCAAACAGCATGTCTTGTGGCCCCTACCCCTCTGAAGACTCTCACAGTGACCAGCATCCAATCCCCACCATCTCTTGGCAAAGCTTTTCAATCTTTCTTTCCTGTGTTAAGAAATATATCTATGTAATATTCCAGTATACATATAAACATTTAACTAAAATAATTTCATTAAATCAGGAATTATTCCAATGTGCAATGCATTCTAATATATATTTTCTTCTTTATTTAAAAAAAAATCCACTAAATTGATTTTAAGACTTGTTAATACGTCAGGTCCTACAGTTTAAAACACTGCTCTGGAGAGATTGATTTAGACTGCTGTATCATTACTGATACGTGAGCAAATTTGTGGAGGATATAAAGAATTTTAAAATATAGAAGACTTCTGCATTTAGAATGGAAAAGGGTAGAAAGAATGGAACATGAAGCTTTTGTATACATCCCCTATTATCATCATGAAACCAGCATGACCCAGATTCAATACTACAGTAAAGATCAACCTACACATAGCACCACATAGCACCAAATCAGCATAAATTGTGGCTTTTCTGACAGCAAAGGATGGCAGGCAAGCAGACGGGCAACATTTTAATTTCTATTTTAGCATTTAATCCAGCAGCCCAAATTCACCATAACTGCTCTGAAAAATTCCCATTTATTTTAGAAGCAATACTTGCTTTCTCACACCCGTTTCAACTTTACCACTCTTGCTCCTTTCCCCCACCATTGCTTAGGCTAGAGTCTGGTTATCTGACATGAGCTGTCAACATGCAAGAGTCAAAAAAGAGAGTAATCTTGTAGAATTAAGCCCCCTCCATACACATTCACCTAGGCCGTAGACTAAATTCTTGTCACATTGCATGCCCTGAGATAAATCTAAACTCAATGCTGAAGTTGCACATTGAGGCCCACAGCATTCCTAACCCTGTGCTCAATTTCAGGATCTGTCTGTGATTAGATGACATTCTCCTCAGCCTCTCTCTTGTTCTCATCACGTGACAACTACTTCTCTTCTTGGAACATTAAGCCTTCCTGCAAGGTTTCAGCCTTGGCATTTATCCCCTCTACAGTTCTAAAGTTAGTAGAGAAGTAGAAATATTTCATTTCCTTGATTATGCCTCCACTCTTTCAAATTACTCCCAGGAAATGTCAAATCCAGAAGAAATATCTCAGAGACTGACTGAATAAAATTGTGCAGAAGACTAGCCTGTATTAATGAAATTATCCAGGACAGCCAAGTTGACTGGAGAGTCTCTTAGTTAAGGGAAAACCTTTCCTAGCTGGTTTTCCTGCTCAAGGGCCTCCTTGTCTGTCTGGATGGCCTCACTAGTCCAGGAAAGGCCAGCTGGGGTTTCCAAGCTAATAAACCATGCCGGGTGTGGCAGGTGCTCCTCACTGTGATTTCTTTAGCTGCAGAGTAAAACCTCCGAGTTCTATTTCTATTTTTAGTCACGTGTGTAATAATGGAATAAAAAATAAGTGACTCCTTGAACTCTTGTTGCATGTCATTCAGGGAGAGCAAATATAGCTCACTCTGACAGTTACTAAGTTAGAGCTAAAGAATTTCTCAGCAGTTCAGTGGTGTGAATTTGCACATTCTTAAAGCTGGTTGTTTCCTGGATGCAGGGTCTCTGCAGATAAAATGTGAAACATGGTGTGGAAGCATATTTGGCATTCACAGGTGACAATCAGATTCCTGTAAGTCTAATTTTAGCATAAAGGATTATCAGGGAAGAGCTGCATTCCTAAATGTGGTAGGTGGTGAGTTCTTACCCATATCAGATCTTTAATCTTACTTCTCCTCAGCACTAACCCCGTAAACCTGGACACGACAAAGGATAAAGATACAGTATGATATGACACAAAAAAATCAGCCTCTGTGGTCACAAAGAAAACAGAAGATGGATGAGGAGTATTTATGTAATTTTTCAAAAGCAAAAGAAAGAAATATAAATTGCTTCTAAATGCTACTTCTGGAACTGGGGATATAGCTCAGCAGTAGAGCACTTACCTGGTATGCATGAGACTTTGGGTTGGATCCCAGCACTGAAAAATAAATAAATAAATAAATGTTCTTTCTGATTCTTCTTTAAATCCACAAATGTTAAACCTTTGTTTCTTGATTTGATTTTGCCTATTGTTCTTTCATGTTGCCAGCACAATCTGATTTCACTAAATACCATTTTCCATATTCACTGCAGCAAATTATTTTCAATGAAATAATCCAATAGATAGCATTTGAAAAAAAATAATTAGTGGTTCATAATAAAGGCTTCCATTTCATGCCAGGTAATATCTACTTAGTAAGACCTTTCAAGTTATGACCATTGTGCTGACCTAATGGTCAATGTTCTGAAACACATGAGATGCTGGTTGCATCTTATCTCATTATTCCATGTACCTCTGAAGATAAAACTAAAAGAATGGCCTCAGTTCCCTTCCCTAATTTAAGCCAGCCAAATGGTTTATTTCTCACTCAACAGAATACTAAAGATTTCCCCCTGGAGTGGGTAGAGCAGAAGGTGTCTGGGTGGTAGATGCCAAGGACTGTTGAGTGGTGGAAGACAGTCCTGAAAACAAGATTAAGTAAATGTTAACATGGATACAAGTCCTCTTTTCTGCAAATTGTTCATCCAGAACAATTCATCAGATTCTCATTGGGTATAATTTAAAAATTCATCCAAAACTCAAGAGAAAAATATTTGTAAGAATCCACTAACCAGACAAAAAACAATTCAAAACATTACTGGTAACAACAACAACAAAAAAAAACACTATGAAATTATGGAACTACTAGAAGAAAATATAGGTAGAAAAATTGAGGACATTGGTACAGAAAATAATTTATTGAATAAGATTCCAAAAGTATAGGAAACTAAAGCAAAAATAGATGAACAGTATTATATCAAACTAAAAAGCTTCTGAATGGCAAAGGAAACAATAATCACAGTTAAAAAATTCCTAGAGAATGGGAGACAGTATCGACAAACTATGCATCTGTGGAGGGGTTAATAACCAGAATGTATAAGAAATTCCAAAATCTCAATCAATAGCAAACAAACAAAAAAATAATGTAATTTTAAAATGAGCTATACATTTTTCAAAAGAAGACATATACATGGCAGACAATTATATGAAAAATGCTCAACATCACTGATCATAAAAAAAATACAAATTAAAACCACAGTGAGCTACCACCTCACTCTAGTTAGAAAGGTTGTTATTTTTTTAAAAAAATTTTATTTGTTTTAATTAGTTATACATGATAGTAGAATGCATTTATGCACTTTGATATATCATACATAAATGAGATATAATTTCTCATTTTTCTGAGTGTAAATGTTGCAGAATCATATTGGTCATGTAGTCACATTTATACATACAATAATAATGTCTGTTTCATTCTATTATTTTTCCTATTCCCACATCTTCTTCCCTCCCCTCCCTTCACTTCCCTCTACCTAATCTAAGCTAATGCTATTCTTCTGTAGCGCCCCCTGCCTTATTGTGTATTAGCATCCTCATATGAGAGAAAACATTTGGCCTTTGGTTTTGTGGGATTGGCTTATTTCACTTAGCATGATATTCTCCAACTGCAACCATTTACTGGCAAATTCCATAATTTTACTCTTCTTTAGAACTGAGTAAAATTCCATTGAGTATATATACCATATTTTCTTTATCCATTCATCTATTAAGGAACATGTAGGTTGGTTCCATAGTATAGTTATTGTGAATTGAGCTGCTATAAACATTAATGTGGCTGCATCACTTTAGTGTGATGATTTTAAGTCCTTTGGGTATAAACCAAGGAGTGGAATAGCTGGGTCAAACAGTGGTTCCATTCCAAATTTTCTGAGGAATCTCCATACTGCTTTCCATAGTGGTTGCACCAATTTGCGGTCCCACCAGCAATGTATGAATGTACCTTTTTCACCACATCCTTGCCAATAATTATTGTTGCCTGTATCCTTGATGATTGACATTCTGACAGGAGTGAGATGAAATCTTAGAGTAGTTTTGATTTGTACTTATCTAATTGCTAGAGATGTTGAACATTTTTTTCATATATTTGTTGATCAATTGTATTTCTTCTTCTGTGAAATGCCTGTTTAGTTCCTTAGCTCATTTATTCATTGGGTTATTTGTTTTTTAGTGTTAAGTTTTTTAGTTCTTTATATATCCTAGAGATTAATGCTTTATTGGAGCTGGATGTGGTAAAGATTTTCTCCCAATATGTAGGCTCTCTCCTCACTTTGTTAATTGTTTCCTTTGCTGAGAAAAAGCTTTGTAAATTGAATCCATCCCATATAATGATTCTTGATTTTATTTCTTGAACTTTAGGAGTCTTGTTAAGGAAGTCAGATCCTACACTGATGTGGTGCAGATTTGGGTCTACTTTTTCCTCTATTAGGTGCAGGATCTTTATTCTGGTGCCTAAGTCTTTGATCCATTTTGAGTTGATTTTTGTGCAGGGTGAGAGATAGAGGCTTAATTTTATTTTGCTACATATGGATTTCCAGTTTTGCCAGCACCATTTATTGAATCAATAGCAAACAAACAAAAAAATGTAATTTTAAAATGAGCTAGACATTTTTCAAAAGAAGACATATACATGGCCGACAATTATATGAAAAATGCTCAACATCACTGATCATAAAAAAAATACAAATTAAAACCACAGTGAGCTACCACCTCACTCCAGAATTCATATTATCAAAATGGCCATACTACCAAAAGCATTCTACAGACTTAATGCAATTCTTATTAAAAAACAATCATGAAATTTATTTGGAAAAATAAGAGACCCAGAATTGCTAAAGCAATCCTTAGCAAGAAAAGTGAAGCAGGAAGCATCACAATACCAGACCTTAAACTATACTACAGAGTTATAGTAATAAAAATACCATGGTATTGGCATCAAAATAGACTTGTAGACCAATGGTAGAGAATAATGGACACAGAGACAAACCCACACAAATATGGTTATGTCATACTAGACAAAGATACCAAAAACATTCACTGGAGAAAGGCTGTTATTCAAAAGACAAAAGCAAACAAGTGCAGGGGAGGATATGGAGAAAAGGAAACCCTTGCACACTGTTGAGTACAGCCATTAGGGAAAACATGATAGATGTTCTTTAAAAAATGAACTACCCCTGTCTCTCACCCTGTACAAAAATCAACTCAAAGTGGATCAAGCACTTAGACACTAGAACAGAGTTCCTGCACCTAATAGAAGAAAACAGTAGGCCCAGATCTCTACCATGTCAGCTTAGGAACTGACTACCTTAACAAGAGCATCATCCTAAACGGAGAAAAACTGAAGGCATTCCCTCTAAAATCTGGAACAAGACAGGGATGTCCTCTATCACCACTTCTATTCAATTTAGTTCTCGAAGTACTAGCCAGAGCAATTAGACAGACAAAAGAAATTAAAGGCATAAAAATAGGAAAAGAAGAAATTAAATTATCGCTATTTGCAGATGACATGATAATTTACTTAACAGACCCAAAAGGATCTACAAAGAAGCTGCTAGACTTAATAAATGAATTCAGCAAAGTGGCAGGATATAAAATCAACACGCACAAATCAAAGGCATTCCTGTATATCAGCAACAAAACCTCTGAAATGGAAATAAGGAAAACCACTCCATTCACAATATCCTCAAAGAAAATAAGATACTTGGGAATCAACCTAACAAAAGAGGTGAAAGATTTATACAATGAAAACTACAGAACCCTAAAGAGAGAGATAGAAGAAGATCTCAGAAGATGGAAAAATGTACCCTGTTCATGGATAGGCAGAACTAACATCATCAAAATGGCGATATTACCCAAAGTTCTCTACAGGTTTAATGCGATGCCAATCAGAATCCCAAAGACATTTCTTGTAGAAATAGATAAAGCAATCATGAAATTCATATGGAAAAACAAAAGACCCAGAATAGCAAAAGCAATTCTAAGCAGGAAGTGTGAATCTGGAGGTATAGTGATACCAGAGCTCAAACTGTACTACAAAGCAATAGTAACAAAAACAGCATGGTACTGGTACCAAAACAGGCAGGTGGACCAATGGTACAGAATAGAGGACACAGAGACTAATCCACAAAGTTACAACTATCTTATATTTGATAAAGGGGCTAAAAACATGCAATGGAGGAAGGATAGCATCTTCAACAAATGGTGCTGGGAAAATTGGAAATCCATATGCAACAAAATGAAATTGAATCCCTTTCTCTCGCCAGCCACAAAAGTTAACTCAAATGGATCAAGGAGCTAGATATAAAAACAGAGACACTGCGTCTGATAGAAGGAAAAGTTGGCTACGATCTACATATTGTGGGGTCGGGCTCCAAATTCCTTAATAGAACGCCCGTAGCCCAAGAGTTAATGACAAGAATAAACAAATGGGACCTACTTAAACTAAAAAGTTTTTTCTCAGCAAGAGAAACAGTAAAAGAGGTAAATAGAGAGCCTACATCCTGGGAACAAATTTTTACCCCTCACACCTCAGACATCCAGAATGTACAAAGAACTCAAAAAATTAAACAATAAGATAACAAATAATCCAATCAACAAATGGGCCAAGGACCTGAACAGACACTTCTCAGAGGAGGACATACAATCAATCCACAAGCACATGAGAAAATGCTCAACATCTCTAGCAATCAGAGAAATGCAAATCAAAACCACCCTAAGATACCATTTCACTCCTGTAAGATTGGCAGCCATTATGAAGTCAAACAACAATAAGTGTTGGGGAGGATGTGGGGAAAAGGGCACACTTGTTCACTGCTGGTGGGACTGCAAAATGGTGAGGCCAATTTGGAAAGCAGTATGGAGATTCCTGGGAAAGCTGGGAATGGATCCACCATTTGACCCAGCTATTGCCCTTCTTGGACTATTCCCTGAGGACCTTAAAAGAGCACACTATACAGATACGGCCACATCAATGATTATAGCAGCACAATTCACAATAGCTAGACTGTGGAACCAACCTAGATGCCCTTCAATAGATGAATGGATAAAAAAATTGTGGCAGCTATACACAATGGAGTATTATGCAGCACTAAGAAACGACAAAATCATAGAATTTGCAGGGAAATGGATGGCATTAGAGCAGACTATGCTAAGTGAAGCTAGCCAAGCCCTAAAAAACAAATGTCAAATGTCTTCTTTGATATAAAGAGAGCCACTAAGAATAGAACAGGAAGGAAGAGCATGAGGAAAAGACTAACAGTAAACTAAGACGAATGGGGGGAGAGAAAGGAAGAGAGAAGGGAAAACATATGGAAATGGTAGGAGACCTTCAGTGATACACAAAATAATAAGAGGTTATGAGGGGCAAGGGGGTGGGGGGAAAAAAAGGGGAGAGAATTGAACAACAGCAGAGGAGGTAGAGAGGGATGTTGGGAGGGGAGGGGAGGGGAGGGGGGATAGTAGGGGATAGGAAAGGTAGCAGAATACAACAGTCACTAATATGCCATTATGTAAAAATGTGAGTATGTAACAGAAGTGAGTCTGTATTATGTATTTGGGGAGTTCAAAACCCAATTGAGTCGAATGTATGAAAGATGATATGTCTTGAGCTCTGTAATGTTTTGAACAACCAATAAAAAAAAAAAAAGGAAAAAAAAAAAAGATCCTTAAAGAACAAGAAGTAAAATTGAGTAACAATAAATGGGATAAAATCAAAGTAAAAAGCTTTTTCTTCACAGCAAAGGAAACAATAACATAAAGAGAGACTCCATAGAAGAGAATTTTTACCACATGCACCTCAGATAGAGTATTTATCAACACGATATATAAAGAACTCAAAAAACTTAACATTAAAAAAATGACCCAACCGATAAATGGGCTAAGAAACTGGACACATCCCAGAAGAAGAAATACAACTGATCAACAATATATGAAAAAAATGTTCAACATTTCTAGCAATTAGAGAACTGCAAATCAAAACTACACTGATTTCATCTTGCTTCAGTAAGAATGGCAATTATCAATAATACAAGCAACAATAAATGTTGGTAAGGATTTGAGGGGAAAAGGTACACACTCATACAGTTCTGATGGGACTGCAAATTAGTGCAACCACTCTAGAAAGCAGAATGAAGATTCCTCAGAAAACTTGGAATGGACCACCATTTGATCCAGTTATCCTACTCCTAGGTTTATACCCAAAGAACTTAAAATCAGCATATTATAGTAACAAAGCCACATCAATGTTTATAACAGCTAAATTCATAATAGCTAAACTATGGAACCAACCTAGGTGCCCTTTGAATGGATAAAGGAAATGTGATACACACACACACACACACACACACACACACACACACAGTGGAATATTACTCAGCCTTAAAGAAGAATGAAATTATGGCATTTTCTGGTAAATGGATGGATCTGGAGAATATTATGCTGAGCAATAAGTCAATCTCAAAAACCAAAGACCAAATGTTTTCTCTGATATTCGTATGCTAATTCACAATAATGGGAGTGGATAAAAGTACTTTGGATTAGGCAGAGGGGAGTGAAAAGAAGGGAGCGGGTATGGGAGTAGGAATGATCGTAGAATTAATTGGATATTATTACCCATGTGCACATATGATTACATTAACTGTGTGATTCTACCAGATATAACCAGAATGAGAAGTTATAGTCCATTTATGTATGATGTATCAAAATGCATTCTATTGTTATGTATAACTAATTAGAACCAATAAATTTTTTAAATAAAAAAATACCATATGACCCAGACATCCTACCTCTGAATATATAGCTAAAGAAACTGAAATTAGCTTGTCAAAGAGACATATGCACTGCTACATTGATAGCAGCACAATTCACAATAGTCAAGAAATGGAAACAACTGAAGTGCCCATCAGCTAATGAATAGATAAGGAGAATAAGGAACATATACACAATAAGATATTATTCAGCCATAAAAAAGAATTAAATCCTGTTATTTGTCAATCATTAAAGATCATTAAATTAAGTGAAACAAGCCAGATGTAGGAAGATAAGTCCCATGTGATCTTCTTTGGGGAATAGTATAACGTTGGTCTCATAAAAGTTGAAAGTAGAATGGTGATTAGGATGGGTGGAATAGTAGTAGCATGGGGAGAGGCTGATCAGAGAGTACTAAATTATAGTTATACAGGAGTAAGAAGTTCTGCTGTACAGTATTGCACAGAAGGATGACTATAATAACAATTATGTTCCGTATTTTTAGAAAAGCTGGAAGAAAGGATTTTAAATGTTCTCACTATAAATAAATTATAAATGAGAAGATACATCTGTTGAACCTGGTTTAACATTACACAGTGTTACATGTATGGAACTAGCACATGGTACCCCATGAATGTGAATAATTTTTATGTATCAATTGAAAAAATGTAAATTAAAAAAGAAGACATTAATTGAGAGTGTTGGTGCACACCTGTAATCCCAGAAACTTGGGAGGCTGAGACAAGAGAATCTCAAGTTCAAAGCCAGCCCCAGCACACTTAGTGAGAGAGAATCTAAGCAACTTAGTGAGACCCTGTCTCTAAATAAAATATTAAAAAGGGCTGGGGGGCTGGGGTTGTGGTTTAGCGGTAGAATACTCGCCTAGCATGTGCAGGCCCTGGGTTCTACTCTCAGCACCACATAAAAATAAAAAAATAAAGGCATTGTGTTCAATTACAACTAAAAAGTAAAAATTTTTTTAAAAGGGGAGAGGCTGGGGATTTGGCTCAGTGGTTAAGTGTTCCTGAATTCAATCCCTGGCACCAAAAATAAAAGAGGACACTAGATCCACAGAGTTTTCTTAAACTTTAAGATCACTCTTACACAATATAAGCTGTTCAAACTAGTTTTAACTCAACTATACCATTTTCTGAGTTTATTTTATGAAGCTGGTATAAAACAAATATTACCACCATAAAATATAAAGCAAAAATAAAACTACAGTCCATTATTACCATAGATATATACACAAATAATAATTAAAATTGTATTAAATCAAATTCAAAACCATATTGAAAGAATGACACCTCATGACAAGTAGAATTTATTTCATGAAAGCGAAGATGGTTTAACAGAGCTGGGCATCGTTGCGTATGCCTGCAATCCCAGTAGCTAGGGAGGCTGAGGCAAGAAGATAACTAGTTCAAAGCCAGCCTCAGCAATGGCAAGGCACTAAACAAGTCAGTGAGATCCTGTCTCTAAATAAAATACAAAATGGGGCTGGGGATGTTGCTCAGTGGTCAAGTGCCCCTGAATTCAATCCCCAGTACCACTCCCCTGCAAAAAAAATGGCTTAACAGTAGGGTATTCTTAATATAATACACCATGTTAGTAAAATAAATAAATGAGTAAATATTCATATTCACAAATTGGGTATGCAGATTCTTAAGTCATTTGCTAATTTTCAATAAATATTTCTGATTTTTTAGCCCGCCCCCCAAACTCCTAATAACTTAGGGCTTAACAAAGTAGCAGAATACTTTCTTAACATAATATAGAAAACCTACTTTAACCCAGAATCCCATCTGGTCTGTAGCTGAAGAACACTAAAGGAATTGGTTTAAAGTAAAAAGCAATGAACACATAAAATGCAGGTAAGTACTATTATTGCTTGATAGAATTTCTGACAAATGAAATGGAAAAAATTAAGTCAGATATAAAATAATATGAAAAATTGTCCACCAAGGAAACCCAAATACATAAACTGAGGAATAAATATAAAGTATTCAGAGAATACACAAATGTGATCTGTTATAAAAATAGTAGCTAGCTTATGAATACCCAAAATACCCATTTACAAAATGTAATTGGATAAAGGATTATTGGAATGAGGAAATTCAATATGTAGGTATAAACATTTAAAAACATGTACAGGATCTATATTATAAGTATATAGAACCATAAAAAGAATCCAACTAAATGGGAAGACTCTGTGTGGTAAGTATACCAATCATTATTGTCATGAGTATCCATTTAAATCTTGATTAATTTTTAAACTACAAATGTGCTTCTAAGGTTAATTCAACTAGGTTAATAAATAGGATGGAAGAGGTAAAAAAAATATATATAAAAGTAATGGGAATTTTTCATCAATGAAAACTCAGGAACTTGAGTAACCAAGAATAAGACAAATAAATGATCATAGAAAAAGACACTAGTAAATCAAAATTATCATATGATAGCAATAGAATTACACATCAGTAGAAAGATTGTCCTATTAACAATGCCAGAATAATTTCTTAAGTGTCAAGAAATTTTAAATTACTTTTTAAATGTACACTTTCATCCAAAATATAATCCAGATGGATTAAAAAGTCAATGGCAATAAATGAATCATCAAATAAATATCCAAAAAGTCAGGTGAAAACACATGTGAATATGCACAAAGCACAAAGTAAATTAGATTTTCTCAGTGAAACTTAATTGAGAAAATAAATAAATAAAAAGATTTATAGACTTCATCACAAAATAATTAAAACCTATGTATCAAGAGTCATTATAAATAACATAAAGGACAAATGACTAGAAGGGAAATATATATCAAACAATGTATAAATATCTTTAATTTATGAAGTACTCAACAAAATAATGGCAAAAAAATGGAGAGTAGCACATTTTAAAATGGTATAAAGGACACAAAAGCAAAACTGCAAATGGTCAAGAAACAAATGCTTCTCAAAATTGAAGTGTTAATTTTAGTCTAGCAGATTTGTGACTTTCTATATATATCTACTTACTCATCTATCAATTAATCTATCCATTTATCTATTTATTTCCATGACTGGAGGAATGCAGGGAAATTTACACTTTTATAATGTATTATTCAGAATGAGGATTATAAATCCTTTGGGTAAGAGGACAGATAGTAAATATATCCAGCTTAGTGGGATGTACAGTCTCTGTCACAACTATTAAATTCTTCTGTTATAGGACAAAAGCTGCCATACACAAATGAACATGGTTTTGTTCCAATAAAACTTTATTTACAGATGCAGGCAGAAGGCCAGATTTGACCCATGGACTTTGGTTCATAGACTCCTGATTTAGAGGAAAATTAGTAAAAATTCTGTAGAACAACTTGTCCAATATATCTCACCTTAAAAACATGCTTATCATTGGACCAAGCAATTTCCTCCTATGAATGTATTCCACAGAAGTCATTGAGCTTACGATATTGATTTTGATATTGACCAAAGGATTTCTTAAATATTTAACCATACAGTTTTAGATAAACAAACTATGCTTGACTACATCATATCCCAAAATTACACCATAAAAAACCTGAGTGACATCAAGAAATATTTAAAACCAACTGAAAAAAAAAGCAGGTTTGCTTGAAAAGAATCTATACTTATGACACAAAATGTCTTCATATACACATGTATGCATGCATACACACAGATGGTGAAATAAACAGCACAGAATCACAAACCAGACTGCCTGAGTTCAAGGTCAAGCTATATGAATTGGTTGTCATTTAACCTCTCTAAACCTCATTGTCTGCATCCATTAAATGGAAAAGATAATTGTACTCGCCTCATTGACATGTCATGAGATGTAAATAGGTAATATATTTGAATAATGTCATAGTTTACTCTTGTTGCTATAAAAATACCATAAGCTAGAGAGCTTATAAACAACAGGAAGTTATATCTCACAGTTATGGAGACTAGAAAGTCCAAGATTAAAGTGCTTACAGATTCAGTGCCTGGTGAGAGCCCATTTCTTGGTTGTCTTCTCACTGTGTCCTTACGTAGCAGAAGGCAGTTCTCTGGGGTCTGGGGACAAGCCCTTGCACTAATCTCATTCATTCATGAGAGGTCTGCCTTGTGATCTAACTAACTCCTCAAACCCCACTTCCAAATACCAGAATGCTGGGTATTAGGATTCAACATACTAGTCTTAGTGAGACACAGTCAGTCTCTAGCAAATACTTAGAATGACTCAATAAATGCCATACACACCATATAAAAAATATTCTGCATATTTATAAGTGATTTTTAATAATATTCTTTGTATTTTTGTGTATTTTTATACTATATATATTTTTATTATATGAAAATATTAAAATTTTGCATATTGGACTTCAATAAGCTACATTCTATCGCAAAGTAAAGTAAAATTGTCTTTTAGTAACAGCATTTTCAAGAATTCAGTGAATTCTGGAGAATATTAAGCTGGTCCAGAAAGCAAAATCTGTATTTGACTTTAAAGAAGCAATTTCACAGCTTGCTGATGCTTTTTTCCCTCAGAGGAAGAAATTTAGAGACATTTTTATCTCAGTCAAGATAGATGTGGATCTTAGCCTGGTAGAATATAGGCTCATGGGTAACTAGCAGTTAGAGTGACCTGGCCTAAGGTAGGAACATGAAATGTTCACCTGGTTTCAAGAGCTCATGCCTTGGCAGGAAATGCACTTTTAATCTGGATAAATCAATAGATACAAGTTGTGATTTCTGTAATATTTGAGTCTAGAAATCTCCCAATGTGGTTCTTTTCCTTCCCCCAACTATGCTCTCATTTAAAATCAAATACTCGATCTCCTACCTTTAAGAGATATTTAAGGAATAATCCATAGGAATTCATGCAATATCCAGGAGCTACCTGAAGTTCTAGTAAGTATTTCCAAATCCCTTCAAACAACAGTCTTTCCTCCTTTTCTCCCTCCCTCCTTTCTGTTTTCCTGCTTTTTGTCTGTTCAGGTTACTATAACAAAATGCCATAAATTGTATGGCTTATAAACAATAGAAATACCTATTTCATACTTCTGGAACCTGGGAAGTCCAAGATCAAGGTATCAGCAGATGCAGAATCTGGTGAGGGCCTGCTTTCTGGTTCATAGATAATGCTTTCTAATTGTGTGCCTATAGGCAGAAGGGGCAAGGAACTTCTTTGATGTCCCTTTTATAAGGGTACTTACCAGAATCGTGAGGGCTCTACCTTCAGCACCTAATAACCTCCCAAAGTCCCAACACCTTGGGGGTTCGTCTTCAAAATATGAATTTGGGGAGAAAATAAACATCCAGTCTATTACTCTTTCTTTCTTTTTTTATTTTTTTTTATTGGTTGTTCACAACATTACAAAGCTCTTGACATATCATATACTCTTCCTTTCTTGATGGCTCTTTTTCTATTCATCCCAATATGTTTCATATAGATCAGCAAAATTCCTAGATGTAAACCAATACTTCTGCATTTCATGGCTGACTTACTCTCTCATTCTCTCTTTTCAAGCTCACTGGCTTTCATTCAAGTTTTATGAGCACCTCAAACTTCCTTCTCAACGTGGAATCCAAAAATCTAAATCTGAATTTATTGTAATGATGCAGGCTTTACGTCAGATTCTGTTTTTTCAGTCAACATACCTCCATAAAGCTTTGTTAAGAGTTAGTTAAATAAAAATATTAGAGAATGCAGGGCTTTTTTTTTTTTTTTTGTAGGTAGAAGGAAAAGCAGTATGGCAGGGGCAGTGACTGTGATGGTATATGACTCCACAGTCAGTAACAATGGTGACTTCTTGATCCAGCAGGATCAGTAACCTTCTTCCCAAGCCACTTCTGCAGTTTGATTATGAAGGTGTTTCCTGAAACTTCAGTCCATAATCTGTTTTTCCAGCCCTTTCAATGAATGATTCAATCACCCAAGACTTCTTAAAATAATTGGAGTAGGTGCTGTATGGTCTGCAACAAAGATTATTTGTATGATTCTCATTACAAAGCTTTGTTTACATTTCTAGGGCATTATTCACATGAGGTCTGGGAGAACACTAAGGAGTTTTACAATGAAGCAGAAGGGACTATGAATTGGCAAGAAAGACTATTATAAAATTCCAAGTACCTGTGATGATCTTCCAATTAATACACTACTAAATTGTCCGCTGCCATATCAGAATGCATTGGGCTAGGTTCATAAACATGAATGTAAGTGGTCCCCATAATTACGGTCACAAAATTTAGAAATAGTAAAATAATAATAATAATAATAGTTAATATCATCTTGTTTTGTCTTCAAATAGCCACATAAGTAGATACTATTAGCTCCGTACTATAGATGGAGCTTAAACGTACTGAGAAACCTACCTGCAATCATGAAGCAAATAAGTAATCAGAATAGATGTAACCTACATTCAAAGTACTATGCAAAAGTAAAATTTGTACATGTTCATTCATTCACTCACCGAATAGTTATTGACGTTTAATCTGGCTGAGCTCTATGCTAGGTATTTAGTCAGCTTTTCTTTTTTGTAATCAAAAAACCTGACAGGAACAGCTGCTTAGAGGGAGAAAAGTTTATTTTGGGTTTCAAAGACTCAGTCCACAGTTGAGCAACTCCATTGCTCTGGACCCAGGATGAGGCAGCACATCATGGTGGAAGGGCATGGTTGAGGGAAAGTGCTTATCTCATAGCAACCTGGAGGCAAGTAAGGCATCAGGGACAAAATATAAACTTTAAAGGCATGTCCTCCAGTGACCTACTTTCTCCAGCCACATCCACCAACCTATAGTTACCACCCAGTACAGTAGAGCTTTCAAAATATTAATCCATCAGATGGATCAATCCACCGCTTAGGTTACAGCTCTCAAAATCTAATCTTTTCATCTCGGTACATCCCTGCATTGTCTAACATGAACTTTTGGGAGACACCACATATCCGAACCATAACACTAGAAATCCTGATAATAGTTCAACTCATAAATACAGTAAATCAGAGACATAGAAGTATGGCAAGTGACCAGAGGAAATGGGAGGCATGATACGAAGATAAACACAAGTCAACATTTCACATAGACTCAAGGGAGTCAGTGGAATCAAATATGTTTGTGGAGTGAATCTAAGCTCCAGACACTACTTAGAGCTGAGGAAAGAGGAAAATCCAGTCATTGCTAGTGTCTGTTGTATTCACTCACTTTTGTGGCCTCAACACCAAACCTCAAAAGTATTTGTGCAAGAGAGAAAGAAATCAATATGATAAGCTTTATTGTAGTGGAATGAATAAACCCTGTGCAGAGAGAATCAGAAAGGGGAAGTGGAAGGTTAGAAACACTTCAAAGAAAAAAATAACTGAGCCTTGAAGAATGAGTAAGATTTTATAATGAGTTTTACAGATGAATGTGCCCCCATTGTCCTATTTGAATTTCTTGTCACAGCCCCATATTTTAGGGGTTTCTTAAGGTTCTATATCTATGAATACCATTTAGTAAATGTAAGGGTGAATATTGCTGGATAAATCTTTCAAAACTGGAAAATCTTATGTATATCTTTCTGTACTGCTCTAGTCTTTTATATATATAAATTATTTGTTATATATAGTCTCAGTTCATGAAGCTTCAAAGTATTTGTTTGCATAGGTACATACATATAAACTATATAAAATATATATGCACATACATATATTTATATATGTATACATATATTAGTTCACCTAGCCTCAACATTTTGTAAAATACCACATGATATTAATAATATCAATATTAAAACTAAATATAGACCTTCATAATGGCCAAATCACTCCTATTTCCATCCAGCATTTTTTCCTCAATGCAAGCCCTGCCTGTTACTGTTCTAAGTCTGCCTAGACCATGTACCCTTTCCACTATTTCTCTTCAACCAAATCCCGGTAGCAAATGATTTCAATAAGTTAGTGACTCAGAAGTCAGAGTTTTAGATGAGTTTTAGTTTTACACACAAATACACTAAATAGTTTCACATTTCCTTGTGAAAATATTTATTGAACATATTTTTCAAAGAGCTTCTATAGCTTTCATAACATAACTTTCTTAGGAAAGGATGTAGAGGTACTTATCCACTCCAACTTTACTGATGAAGACCTCAGGCAGAAGAGGCTTACGATGTGGGCTCAAAATCATACATAATGTCCAGAAACTGAGCATAAAACCCATGTTCCTAAAATATTGTATTTCTATTTTTTTCTTTATTTCCCCTTTTGGTTAAACACTGACTCTTAAAGTTGGTAAATATGTTAATAAGAAAAATAACATTTTGTTAAAATAATGTTCTGTTTGACAAACAATATGTTAAATATATTTAAACCTTTTTTTTTTTGCTTTTTACACACAAAAGTATTTATTTGAATTAGTAAAAACTTAGTCCTGTGTATTTTCCCTATTAACTTTTATATGGATGTAAAAGTGAGTTGATTTTATTAACTTCAGAAAACCTATTGTCATGCTTATTCATAAAACTATGGTGATTCTTTGAAAATATTTCTTGTGGTCTCAATTAATTTCTTTTTTGACAGCAATAAAATGTTCCTCAGACATTTGGCCCATCTCATATTAATGAGTCATGTTCTTATGCTAGAATCTGGCACTTGACATTTCTCCATTATGAGCCCTCTGAGTATATGATGAATAAATGATTCTGTAGGTAGACTTGTTCTGGATGAGATCCAAAGATGACACCAGATTTTATAAGAACTTGGTTATGTCAAAAGATTTTTGCCCCAAAGGTCAACATTGCAAGGCTGACATCAGGCCAGGTGTGGTGGCAGGAGGATCACAAGTTTAAGGCCAGTCCAAAGGAATTTGCAAAACCCTGTTTCAAAATTAAAAAATAAAAAGGTCTATGGATGTAGCTCAGTGGTAAAGTGTTTCTAGCTTTGATCCACAGTGCTGCAAAGAGAGAGAGAGAGAGAGAGAGAGAGAGAGAGAGAGAGAGAGAGAGAGAGAGAGAGAGAGAGATAGGAGGATGTGAGCAGGTTATCTCTGCACTCTTTAGCTGGAACAAGGGACAAGGGATAGTAGGGGATAGGAAAGGTAGCAGAATACAACAATTGCTAATTGGACATTATGTAAAATTGTGGATGTGTAACCGACGTGATTCTGCAATCTGCATTTGGGGTAAAATTGGGAGTTCATAACCCACTTCAATCTAATGTATGAAATATGATATGTCAAGAGCTTTGTAATGTTGTGAACAACCAATAAAAATAAATAAATAAATAAATAAATAAATAAATAAATAAATAAATAAATAAATAAATGGGACAAGGGATAGCCTGACAGCCTGAGAATGGTTCCCATATCACCTACTATATTAATGTACTAGGACCATGGTAACAAACTACCACAAAATAGGTGGCTTAAATAATAGTTTTCTCACAGTTCTGGAGCCTAAAAGTCTGAGGTCAAGACCTCAGAAGAGTTGGCTCCCTCTGAGGGCAGTGAGAAAAGGATCTTTTGCCAGGCCTCTCTCCTAGTTACTGGTGGTTCTCTGCCAGTCTTTGATGGTCCCTTGATTCTGCACCGTCCCCCAGTCTCTCCCTTCATCACTTTACTTTCTATCCATGTATGTGCCCAAATTTGGCCCTTCTTTAAAGGCACAAGTCAGATTGAATTTGGGGCCTAACCTTCTCATTTTTAACCAATTATATCTGCAATGACCCTATTACAAATATGGTCACATTCTGCAGTAACAGGTTAGGACCCCAACAAAAACATTTCTGGGGGACATAATTCAAGTCAAAATTATCTAGGAACAAAACTGCTGATCTAAACAAAGTGCCCAATGCCAAGGGCTTAGATGTTGACTATTTTTTTTCCTAATCATATGAAGGAAGAAGGATCTTTGGTCCAACATTAGGTAGTTAGTTATAGTCACACAAAGAGGAAAGACCTGCATTCTGAAGACATGTGAGAAATGTGTGGCCTTTGTCAAAGTTTAGGCAGATGAAATACCATGTAGACAGTTTAGTAGATACCATCATTATTATTAGAACTACCCAAATACCCAACCTCCCAAAGTGATTCAAATTCTGTTCATTTTACAAATAGGGCAATGCTCAGTTAATTAAAATTACTTGCTTAGTCAATTCTAATGAAATGATGTAAAGGAATCATTTAGAATTCTCTGAAACCAAATACTTTTTAACCCTGATGAATAGTGATTACTGCCACTTTCTCATCTCTGCATTCAGGAAAAAGATCTCATGAATTAGGACAAGACTGTGGTAAAGAAAAAGATCCCCTCTTTGAATTTCAGACTTGAAAAGCCCAGATCTATATCCATTGCATAAAAAATTATCACGAACTTAGAAGCTCACATTTTTATCTCACAGTTTTGGTTGGCTAAAAGTCCAGCACAGCCTGGCTGGATTCTCTTCTCAGGGTCTCACCACACTAAATCCAAGGTATCAGCCAGGTTGATGCTTCCTCTCTGTATTTCTGGACCCCTTTCCCAGGGTCTTACCTTTTTAAGAATCGTTCTACCTAATCCCCATCACAAGGACTGCATCTGGAGCTCAGGCCTATTTGGTTACTGACAAAATTTCTTATCCTTTGCACATGGCTTTCTCCATCTTCAAGCCAGTGACAGTCATTGAGTCATTAACTTTGATTTTCTCCAGCTTCCTTTTCTATTTCCTCTTTGGCTTGTAAGGACTCATATGATTCTACCTTAAAGAAAATTCTCCCTATTTTAAAGGCAACTGATTAGTAAACTTGATTATGTTTGCACTGTCCATTCTCAGCAATACCTGATTAATATAGATTAAATAAGTAACCAGGGAATGAGAATTTGGGGAACATCTTTAGAATTCTGTCAATCATAAGATTCAGGAAACTCAGGCTAAAGGCATTCCTATGTAATAATATTCAAACTTGTTATTTTAAGCAATTTTAGAAAGAGGATAAAACATTATTTTTAAAAGAGTAAAAAATATCAGTAATCATCTTTAATTTTGTCTTGATCCTGGTTTAAAACTTAAACCTTGACTGATTAGAATTCAATAAATAGAGAAGAGAGTTTAAGTCTGGAAACCCTTAACTCCACAATTAGTGTTGATGATGGGGTAAGTAATTTGGTCTCTGAGATTCAATTTTCTTTCTTACTTGTAACCACCTCGGATTTTAAAAAAAAAGTAAATATTATTAATGAATTTTAAGGTTGTTATGAGAATCAAATGAGATCATTTCTAGAAAGTACTCCATGGGATGCTAGCCTAGAATGTACAAGGCCCTGGGTTTGATCCCCAGCATTGCAATAAACAAACAAACAATATAAAATATTACCTTTTTAAATTTAGGCCTATTTTAGAAATACTCAAAGTACCCAACCACCATTATTTCATTTAATGAAACAATCACCCTGGAGGATAAATAAATTTTGACAACCAAGAAATCCAAACTTGAGTAAAATATCCTACATTCATGCTAGGGTACATGTATATGCATGTGTGACTGTGTAAGTGTGAGTGTATGTTTCAGGGTGATGGATCAGGTTAAAATTATACTGTAATAATTCAGTAAGCAACATAAGAAAGCTAGAGCATATTCTGATGAAAGGAATATCTAGAACAATTTCCCAGAGTCAAACAATTAGAGGTAAAACCAGAAGAAAGGAAATAAGAATAAAGTATTTTCAACAGTCAGGAAAATGACCTGGTGTCACATTCTGTCTAGAAGACCTTGTCAGAATTGTTTGCGTGATTTGAGTCAGCAAATATAAATAATTGTACAAATAAGTATTCAGGTACCTGCTACATTCCTATTATACCTCTGGTCACCTATCTTCATCTTGGAACATTTATCACTAACATTTATTTCTACCTTAAATTACTGCATCCTAAGAATTATTATATTTATGTACTTAGCAAGCACTTATATAACATGAATTATGTGCAAGGCACTGTTCTGAATTCTTTATTAATGTTAACTCAAAATGATAAGTCATCTTCATAACAACCCAATAAAGTAGGAACTATCATTATCTCTATTTATAGAAAAATGTAACTATAGTAATTTTTCTCAAAATCTTTTTAAAGAAAGGGAACATTTTTTCCAAGTGGTTTCCTCTCTTCGTTTCATCATTTTTACAATTTACATCAAGAAAGGATTTGAAATGCAGTTGCTAAAGGCTTTTTCCTAGTAAAAATGACAAAACACAGTCAGACTGATTTCAGTAAAATCTTTGAAGTGAACAGATTAGCCTCACATAAAATGCACTGTGATTAAGGGTGACATAGTGATTTTCTAAATAGTGTCAGTTTTAATGAAGTGAACTTCTTTCCCCACAAAACAAAAGGCGCCAAGTTGTCTGGTTTTTATTCACTGCGTCTCTTGAACAGTGTAGTTTTCTTCTGTATTTTAAAAGTGCACTCAGTTCAAAATGCTTTGAACCTACTTTCTCATAAACACGATGAAAATCTACCATTCTCTACTCTTACCAGGAGAGGCATGCTCTTGAAGCATTTCTCACATTTTATTTATCCAGCAAAATTTTCTAAAAATTTTCCCCATTTGTTTTTCTATTTCAAGGTTAGGCTTAAGAAAATAAGTAAAAATATTCCACAATGATAGATTGGTCTGCCTTACATTGATCTCAAAAGGTACACAATTAGCCAAATGGTGAGCCTGTCTAGTAACCTCTTCCTAGGTTTATTCTAAAGCTCATGGGTGCAAGTGACAGAGACAGCAAATGGCCAGGAGATGACTAATTCTCTGCAAGCACAAAGGCATGTCCAAGTAAAGGCTCTGTAAATTTAAATTTCATTGTTCGTGTTTTTATATTTCAATTTCCATCTACATACCCAAAGCTTGAAATTCATACAGAATGGTCATCAACATTAACCACTATGTAAGAGTTTATTATAGTCCAGGGCATGTAATATTTGAGACCAGAACCCTGAGAAGTTAATCTACCTGGTACTAAAATTAAATACATTTTCCTTAAGACTTATGGGAAAATAGTTAAGCTGTCAAACACTATGAACACGGTATTAATTTACTTCTCACACTAATGTATTTGAGGTTGTTCTTATGACAATATTTAACAGCAAACACCACTATGGTCCTAAGGCAATGAGCTACAAGTACTGCAGCCTCAAGATCAGGCCAGGAGTTGTGTGAACCAAGGACCCGGATAAAGACAGCCCTTAATGCTTGCTTTGGGAATTCACTAATTGTGCCCCTTAAACACCAGGCTCCATGCTCCCTAACATATGCCGGATATTGTATAAACTTAAATCACCATCTGCATGTAAGGTCCTGTAACTACAGAAACAGTAATGATAACTAATGTTTATTTCATGATTACTGTGTTCCAGACACTCTAATAAACACTTTACAGCTATCAATTATCTTTATTTTTAAAATGAGGAGACATTAAGCCTGAAAGGTTGAACAATTTGTATGGATCAAAAAGCTAATAAGAGAATCAGGTTTGGAGCCCTGGTAATAGATAGTTACGAGCCCGTATCTTAACCACATAATTCTGAATACAAATTCTATCTCTTATGAACCGCTCCTTAAAATGTCCAGCCAACTTCATGTACACTATCTATAACAGTCCTTAATAAGCAAGTTACTCCTATATATTTGTGTTAGTTATACGTTGCTATTTAATGATTATCTCAAAACTTACCAACTTTAAAAACTAATTATCACTTCGTCTCTGAGGATAAGAAATTCACTGGTATCTTTTCTGGGTGGTCCTGGCTCAGGGCTCAAAAGTTACTGTCAGGCAGAAATCTGAAGGCTTGATTAGGGCTGAGGATCTGTTCTCAAAGGGAGTTTGTTCATATAGTTACTGGCAGTAGGCCTTAGCTCATTACCATATCTCCTCTTTGTGAAGCTACTTAGATGCCATGGCAGCGGACTCTCTCCCCGTTGAGTGATTCAAAAGAGACAGGAAGACATAGGAATCACAGGATCCTCCTTCTACCTTCCCTGGCCCACAGATCCCCACTCAGCTGTGCCCAGTGGTTCACTTCCTTTTCCTCTAGGACTACCTCCTGAGAACCTCACTATTACCTGGAACTAATGGGGCTGATTGATTAAATATTAGTCTTGGCACTATTGACATTTGGTTTGAGATGATTCGTTGTTGTGCAGGACCATCTTGCACACTATGATATTTAGCAGCATCCCTCTCTTTTACCAATGATGTGCCGGTAGAACTTCCCTGTTAAACAAAATTGTCTCCAGTCATTGCCAAATAATTGCTGATGGGAAAAGTTGTCTTTGGATGAGAACCACTGATCTAAACTATTATGACTGAAATTGGCTGAGTAAAATATGTGGTCCTTATCAATAAACATATACAGAGATGAGTCATGCTTTATCTAAAAGAGGTAATCAATGATATTTGGAGATAAGCAAAAAGATTGCAGTATGATTACTGAATTTAGGGGCAGCCTTTTCAGCCATCTCTTGGGGAGAAGAGGCTTCTGCACTGTGTGTAGACCATGGTGTCTTTCTCAGGGTTAAAAATACCTGAAGGAGGTAGAATAAGAGAGAGAGGTAAGAGAAGAGAGGGAAGTAGGATGGAGAAGAGAGTAGAAAGAGTAAATGTCTTTTTCACATCAGAATATCTATTAGATGCTAGTCTTTATTTTTTAAGTTCACCTTAACTGCATGGTAACCATATACTAGTCCCTTCATTAAACATAAAAATCAGAATATAAAAACTCATTTAATTTTTCTAACAACCCCATGAAGTCAATACTACTATTCTCCTTCTGACACATGAAGTAGTTAAGGCTAAATATCTAGGATTTTTTGGTTTGGGGTAGGTTTTGTTTTATTTTAATGCTTTCAAAGACCTCTTCTACCCCATGCTCTCTCTGGGCTTTGTTTTCATTCCACAAGCATTTTTCACTTTTCTCTACAGTGATTCACACTGAGTATAGAACATTTAAAAAGGATCACAGAATTTCACAGGTACTTCTAGCTTTGCATTATCTGGAAGGAAACAATAGAATCTAGAATAAGGAATAAAGGAAAAGTGACCTGAGCCGAGTTGCCAGCACTGCAGTGACCAGGAATGAAGCCCTGTGGTTTTTTTTGTTTGTTTGTTTTGTTTTTGTTTTTTTTTTCATCTTTTGTCATTTTATTAGCTCATGTAAATTTTTAAAAATATCTTTTCTTACTTTACAACTCATTATGGTCAGTGCTGTCTATTTTAAGTCATCCATTCTTAAATTGATGGCATGGGATCTTTAAAAAAAAAACTTGATGTTTTGTCGTTCACATTTGAGTTTTTATGCCACCTAGAATTATTACATATAATGAGACAGTGAGCAAATTTAATGTTTCTCCATATGTTTATCCAATTATCTAGCCCTGTGTTTAAGAGGGCTGGCAGGAGACCAGAATGGAGGGTACCAAAGAGAAAGATGGGGTAACAAGAGGTTTATCTGCAAAGAAGAGAACAGATACATTTAAAACACAACTTGGATTTTAGGAGTTGAACTACAAAATAGGAGCTGAACTACAGAAACTGCTATCAACATTAAAATGTAGCTATGAAAATATAATTCTTTCATTATTCCATGAATAATGGCCAAGTGCCTACATTCTTCATGGAATCATGTCCTCAGTATCACCTCCTCATATCACCCCTTATCCCTTCTTAAAAGCCTCTAGCAGTTCAGTGCTGCTAGGAGTTTCCTAGGAATTTAAGCAAATAATTAGCGGACCCCATCCCACCTTCTCAGCTCAATCTTTGCCCTTGATGCACAAAATCGAGTTGCTTATTTGTTCTCTAAAATGTCTTTCCCACCTTGCAACTCAGTTTCCTCTTTTTAAAATACCTTTTCCCCAACATATGTTCTATCAAAATTTCACTGACCTCCAAAGTCCAGATTAAATATTCTGTCCTTCATGACTCAATCTTTGACTGCAGTTATCTACTCATGGAGGTAGGTACTCATGGAGATGTCCCACAGAAGCCAGTTTGGACCTCTTTGAGGAACTTTTGGATTTCTCTGAATTACAATTAGCTGTGTATCTATGTAGCAACTAAACAGTTAACCCCTTAAGGGGAAAAAACAAGATTTATTCATTTTTGTCCTACAAACACTGAAAACCATATGTGCTCAATAAACAAATATTTGTTGAACTAAATTGAACTTTGAATTTTCAACATTGTTTTTAAAGATTAAGTAAAACCTAAGCCAGCTTAAAAATTTCCCTTTTTTGATAAATGCTGCCAAATATCTTAATAACTTTGGCATTTGTGGAACTTTTTGGTTTCATTTCCAAAGTGTTTTATATTCTCTGATTAACCCTCTAATGGACTTGGACTCTCTGTCTCAGTAATTTATTTTATGTACCAGATAATGATGATTTGGTGTACCTTGGAATATATAGCAGAGCACTGTTATAAGGGTCCAAAGCTGGGTGATTTTCAGACCACAGGGAAAGTGGGAAGCCAGCAGGTTCCAGATGAAATGCCCTACCAGTCACCAGAGGGGCTGAGGTTGAGGTGATAAACAGTATGCAAAGCCAAGACTTTCTTTTCTGTAGTTCTTTTCCTTGTTCCTATCAATGGCATTATATTCCTGCTTGTAATTGCTATTTTTTATGAATTCTAGAAAATAATTCAAATCCTCTGTAGTCTAATAATCTATTTTTTGTATGAATTAAATGTTCAAAATCAAAATATATACATTAGTATTAGTAGTTGTATTAGAGGGAAAGGACAAACAATTTTATTCAATGCACTAAAGAGCAAAATATTTCATATGAAACTAACACTAAGGAAAGCCATTATTTAAATACCTAGATTCGTGGGATAAACATGTTAAAAAAAATAGTTATTCTTTTTAACACAAGGAAACACCAAACTTATTCTCTCTTCATTACCTATAATATTTAAATTAGGTTCCACATAATTTTTTCCAGAAGTATATCATATACTAAGTAGATTAGGACACACCTGAACACGGGTTTGAAAAATTTCCTTGCCTGAACAGATTCCTTCAAGTGTTCACTACATTTTTCAGGACTTGTATTTGGGCATGATCCACAGCGGCTGCAGATAGTCTTTCTCAGGAGCCTCCATCCTGCCCCTTCAGTTCTGCTGTTGTCTGCCCAGGCATAGAAGAGCTTCAAAGCTAGCTTTTGTGGGATACCTCTGGTGTTCTTCCCATCAAAATCCAAAATCTGTCATTCTCTCTTCTGGGATATCATAGGACTGAGTTTGACTTATTTTATTTCAATATTAGTTGAACACTTACAATGTGTTAAGCACCATGCCTCTATTAAATACCTATGACACTCTACCTCATGTTGTGGTTAAATGTGTACAACAGTATATCTAAGAAACTATAGGCATCTTGACCACAGAGATGATATTCTCAATACATCTCTTGAGGAGTTTCTTGTATACTAAAACATTCAATGTTTAAATTGGATAACACTTGAACACATTTTCTTGCTTAAGCAACGTTATATAGAAGATATGCTCCCACATCAGGGTGCAGAAGTATGCAGTAGTGCCCTCTTTGCTCTGGAGAATTTATCCCAAGACTCCCAGGGTATGCCAGAAGCTGTGGATAATACTGAACCATGTGTCCATAGTACAGTGTGGATACACTGGACAAAGGGATGGTTCATTTCCCTGTAGGACAAAATGGGACAGCTTGAGAGTGCATCGTGCTACTCAGAGGAGTGCACAATATAAAACTTGTGAATTATTTCTGGAATGTTCTTTTAAATATTTTAAGACTACAGTTGAACATGAGTAACAGAAATCAAGAAAAGTGAAAGGGCAGAAAAGAGGGACTACTATATTAAGTTGGCTAAGTACAGGAATTAAACTCTCGCTTTGAAGTTGCTTGTGGGTTTCTAAGTTAGCCTTTAGTAAATATCTGAAGGATAATAGTAAAATGGTGGTTACCAGAGACCAGGTGTTGGGGGAAAAGGAGAGATGTCAGCCAAAGAGTAAAATGTCTCCTTTAAACAAGAAAAAGGGAGGTTTTTTTTTTTTTTCTTAGAGATATATTGTACAGCATGGTGAATATAAGTAATGATATTCTCATACATTTCAAAATCCCTGAGAGTAAATTTCATATGTTCTCATCACAAAAAAAGAAGTATTTGAAATAATGGGTATAATAATTAACTTAATTATTCTACATTCTATTCATAACTTGTAATTTTACTGTGCACCAAAAGTATATATACTTTGTCAATTTATAATTTGGACCTCTATACTAGTAAATATCAAGGCTTATTAAAAAGCTGCCAAAAATAAACACAATATTGACACAAGAATACACAAATTAATCAAACAAATAAAGAGTTTAGGAATGATCCAAATATATCATCACCTAATTTTCAACAAAGGCACCATTGCAATGCAGTAGGATAAGGCAGGACTTATCAATAAATTATAGTGAACCAACTGAAAATCACATAGAAAAAATAATGAATTCTAAAACCCCCCCAACACACACACACACACACACACACACACACACACACACACACACACACACAATTTCAATATTAAATAGAGCATCTACCAAAATGTGAAATGTAAAACAGTAAAGTTGCTAGATTGAATACAGAAAAATGCTATGGAATCCACGGGTTATCAGTCATGAGTTCTGCTTCCTCAAACATTGAAGTTTGAACATTAGAGAAACAGTCAAGGCAAGCATAGAAAGCCAGTTTTATTTTAAAAAGTAGTAACACAGACTACTTCCTGGAGGGAGGAAGGAGCCAAGGCTGGTGTCATGGTATCCCAAGAAGTAAGAGCATCCTGCCCTTTTATACATTTTAGATGTTTTTTGTTTTCCTGCCCTCTTCCCCCTCATCTCTCTCCTTCCTGAATAGGCCTCTAGGCCCAGGATGGTGGAATGGCCAAAAAATGAGAAGCAGATGGTCAAAGGGAAGGGCCAAATGGAGTGATCCAGGCAGGTATCAGCCCAGGAGGCATTGATTAATAAGTCAATTATTAATTGCAACTCTTTGGGAGGGGTAGTATAGGCAGGTAATCTTGGTAATCAAAGGGCTCTGAAGACATTAACATTCCAGTCTCCAGGGTGGTCTCCAACTTCCTGAACCCAAAATGGCCTCCATTTTCATAATCTGACCGGATTACCTATCTACACTGATTGCCTGTCTTTAATTCTTGCTTCTCTATTACACTTGATTGGTTTATAAGTAATAACCACAAAGGGAAAAAAGGAAAATTGAGACTTCATTAGAATTCATGTCGATTTATCAAAAGATATCACTCATCAAAATTTAAACCAAAGCTCAAACATATAAATAAATTAATGATCATCGTCTCCATCCTTAAATAAGAAAAGGGGGAACAAATTGGATATCAACAAATTTGTTAGAACCCATCAGAGAAATGGGACAGCAAGATAAACCACACTTCAAAATATGAAGAAATAGGCAGTGGAGAGAGAAACTTAACTAGAGTAGAAATCATAAGAAAAGTCACAGAATCCCAATGGTGATTTTGACAAACAGATGAAAAGCAGTGTGACAAAAGCAATCTAACTGTATTTATAAAACAACTTCGTTAAAGAAAGCAAGTTCTGAACCAAGGAACTTTGGAAATGAAGTCTTTAAGACCAAAGGCAAAAGAAACTGTACTCTGATTTAAAAAAAAAAAAAAAAGAACCCACAGTAGTGGGTTAACAATTCTGATACCACTCTACATTTATACCTGAACTGAACAATAAACTGGATTATGGATGGTGGAAGCCAGCAGCTTTCTCATACTAGAATAGGAGGTTACAGATAAGCAAGTGGAACAGTCTGGAAAATCAAATCCAGATGGTGATGCACTGGATTCTAAGTATGTCCTCACTTAATGCTGAGTATGAACTTAGCATGAACTCTTTTAATGAAGAACTATTTATAAATAGTTGTATATACACATGTTAATATGCACATACATCTCCTTGCTCTTTCAGGTGAGAGGGCACAGAAGTAATAACACCCAATAGCAATATGCACAAGTAGTGTCCAGACCTTCATCTCTAATACTATTCTCTAATACAAGAGATCGAGGCTTCCTCAAAAAAACCTGCTCATTCTGGGATTTGAATAGGAAATACGTAAGACTGAATTATCTTGGTAGTATCAAAAAGTAAGGAATTCCTCCCCCAAAACAACCAAGAAAATAAAGGAAGAAAGGAAAGAAGGAGAAAGAGAGGGAAGGATGAAGAAAGGAAGGGAGGAAATGAATCAGAGAAAGACCAGGACAGTAGGTGTACATCAAAAGTGCATAGGAACCAACTGAAAGAGACCTTGAGGGCCATAACTGTGACAATTTGAACAATAAAATAAAACACTATTGGATTATAACCCAAAGTATAAAATAAACATCTAAGTTCATATTGATATAAGTTGAAGGAATTAACAAATGAAGGAGAAGAGACAATTCTTCCATGCAGATAAATGCCAGATAGGCTATGTAGATTCTGCACCTCCATGATGAACAGCATTATTCTGTACTCCTTAAGTGTGGGCTGCATGTAGTGACTTCCTTCCAGAGGGTACAGTATAGCAAGCAGGAGGATTTTACAGTGGAGAAAACTGACAAATACTACTTCATGTGACTAAGGTAAACATCAATAGCAATAAAGCATGTTAACAATATGTATTCTTGATACAATGTGATGAAAATGACACTTTGCCTTCTGAAAACATAGCCCCAGTCTAATCATGAGAAAAATATCAAATCCCAGTAGAAAAGCACCCTTCTAAATACACGTGACTAGTATTCTTTAAAACTCTCAAGGTCATCAATGTAAGGACTGTCACAAGCAAGAGGAACCTAAGGAGGCATGATAACTAAATGTAATATCCTAGATGGGATCCTGGAGCAGGAAAAAAAAAAACTTTAGATAACAATAAAGGAAAATGAATAAAATACGGACTTTAGTTAATACTAACGTGTAAATATTGGTTCATTGATTAATACTAATGCACCATACTAATGCAGGATATTAATAATAAAGGGAATTTAGTGTGGGATATATGATAACTCTTTGCACTACCCTCACATTATTTTTGTAAACCTAAAACAGTTCCAAAATAAAGTTTAATTTAAAAAATAATTTGCAGTATAGAATAGAGGAAAATTAAAACTATAATAAAAATCACCTCATATCCACCTAAATAGGTATTTTTAAAATGAACAGTGCTAAGAGGTGGTGGAGTGTGTATCCACAAAGTCCTCACCATTGTTATTGGGAAGGTATACTAACAGTTAATTGTTAGCTATTAAAGCTAAACACAATCATAGCTCAAACTCAGCATTATTCATAATAACCTAAATCACATCAACAAATAAAATGGATAATAATAGTTTGTATATTTATGTAATGGGATATTTAAAGAATGATTTTATTGCTACATAAATAAATGGATAAATCTCACAGAAATGAACAAATTGAGCTAGATATAGAGGAATCCCTACCTTATGATGTTATTTATAAAGTTCAAAAAGTAGTAACAAAGTTTCCATGGTGATAGAAGTCAAATGAGCATCCTGTCTTGATTTGGGTAGTGAATAAATATGTATGTTCACTTTGGAAAACTAATTGAGCTTTATACATTAGATTTGTACACTTTCCTGCATGTTTATCATAATTCAATAAAATAATTTACAGAAATAACTACACTGAAATAGCATTTCTCAACTATTGGTATGTTAAAACTTCATAAGTTTGTCAGTAGTCTATTGGTAAGGCTGTGGAGAAAGGACCCCTCTTAAGCTGTGCTCATGGGAATGCTACATGTCACAACCTCTTAGGAGGAAAATGTGACATACTTTGTTATGAGCTGAATTGTTGTGCCCACCACAAGTTCATATGTGAAATTTCTAAACCTCAGTACGTCAGAATGTGACTTGGAGATAGGTCCTTCAGAGGTGAATAAATTAAAATGAAGTCATTATAGTGGACCCAAATCCAGTATGACTGTTGTCCTTATTAGAAGAAGAAAGATGGGGTGAGGATAGAGAAGCCAGCAGTCTCAAGAGAAACAAAACCTGCTACCCCCTTGATGCTGGGCTTTTATCCTCCAGAAGTATGAGACAACAAATGTCTGTTGTTCAGGCCACACAGTTGTGAGATTTTGTTATGGCAGTCATAGCAAACCGATACACTAACAAAATGACAACAGTGTCCTAGAAGGTTGAGAGTAGTCTGAAGTGTTATTAACTTCAGAACTACAAATGCAACAAGCTTGCAAAAACAATTTGAATGTCTGTTTGCTTCTTATATACCTATTGTTGTAAAATTTAAATCATTTTTATTTATTCTGATGCATTTTATTTACTCTGATTTTTATTGACTCTGAACTTCTGATGCAAACTTTGATTTAAAAATTGAAGTTAAAAAATAATTATTCCCAACTCGCCAAATTAAATGAGTACACAAAATGTAAATAACCAAGCTAGCAAATTATATGTTTTTTTTAAGTTTTTAACATTATATTTTTAACTTTTGAAAGTTTAAAATGGACTCTTTTATGGGACAAGTTATATATGCATTTACCCTTTGATCCAACAATTCCATTTCAAGACACCAACCAAAGTTATACTGGCAAAAATCCAAAAAGACAAATTGGCAGGGCTTTTTATTTCAGTAATATTTGTTATGAAGGAAACAGCAATAAGGGCTAAACATCTTTCAATCTACTTTGTTTTGTATATTTTACTTTGAAGCTATGTGAGGATTTTACATACTTAAAAGTCAAAATTTAATTTCAAAAGAGTAATCCCTAAAAATGAAGAACTTAAAAAAATATTTCATGTATCTAGTTCATGTAATACTCAAAAGGGAAACCAACCCAAGCAACTTTAAAACATAGCAATTTGGTTGTATATTTACCATATGAAATACCCTTTACATGCAAAATATTTTAATGATCACAGTAATCATATTTAGTAATATGTCTGTGGTGATGTTGGTGTTTTTATTCTGAGACTTTTGTATTAAGGAAAATGGACAATTACATTGGTGTCAATGAGAACTTGGAAATGGAGCTCAAGAAAAAGAAATGGAAATGCCATAATCAGTTTATTAGGTAATATCCATTGAAAACACCTTTGGAACACAATAATCCATAGGTCTCTTAAGCTTCTGCATGAGGAACTGATTGTCCTTTGTTCCCAATACTCATTTCAAGAATGTTTATTAATCTTGGAAGATTGTGTCCCCATCCAGATCCAAGGGCATACATGCTTAGTTACCATGAGAAAATATTCAGGTTCCCTAAACCCAAGTTTCCTCTCCTGTGACACATTCACCTCATATGCAGTTATCACCTGGCTCTCTTCTTACCCTCTGTGGGAAATGGGACTTGGGATATTAGTGCAAAATGGTGATACTCTGGCAGCTTCCAAAGTGGGTAAAGAAACTTGTTTAAGTCAGCCTTTTCACTATTGTGACCAAAAGATCTGATAAGAAAAAACACAGAGGAGGAAAAGTTTATTTGGAACTCACAGTTTCAGGGGTTTCGTCTATAGATGAAATGAGAATTAGGAACAAAGGACAATCCCCCACCCCCCAAGGTGGGAGAACCAACCCACCAAAGACTACTAGAATCCTTTCAAAAGTAAACAGGAGTCAGTTGAAATATACTCCCTCTGGGACCAATAGAACATTTATGATTATACTAATTGTAATGGATTAAAACAAATGAAAAAGGTTTAAATCTGTGGATATACAAAGATAATTTTTTTGTAAAGCTCATTGAGTTACCTTTGGAGAAAAATAAGAAACCAAAACAATTTTGAAAATTGGTAAATAAAAACAATCTAGTATTTTCCTGCTTTCATCTATATGTACCATACCTTGGCATAAGCAAATGTTTCACAAAAGGAACTTTCTCTTTATAGAATGATTCCAGTTATTAAGTGAATTTTCTTACCATTAATTTATACCCTTATTTTACAGCTACAAACATGAACAATCAGACTTCAGGTAACTCCTGATGGAAGTACATACCACAACTTAAGAAGTAATTTTTACAAAATAAATATATAAATAAACCTAACTTTAATGAAGCCTCCAGGTCTGGCTACCAATTAAAGGAAATAGATAACAAAAGAACATAGCGTATGATGTTACAAGGATGCAAGCAGCAAATTTTGTTTGATAAATACTCAGTTTATTAACAACAAAATGGTACATTCAATATAAAGGAAAATAAGGATGATACCTATAAATTATATAAGACCTTCTTTTGATACCAATTCAAAACACTGCAAAAACAAAATTAGCATTTATAAATAAATAAAAACAGGAAATATGACCCCTATTTGTCATTAAAGAGTTATTGTTTGTGATGTTAATGTAATGGTATCACGCAGGGGCTCAGACCCAGGAAACATCTGGAGTTCAGCAGATGGAAGAAGATGCAAGATGCAGTTAGGATAGTAGAGATGCTTTATTCAGAGGTGGCAACAGTCACTTAGCCCACTGTTAGCCCACACTTCTTTTCTATAGGTTCTTTTTATATGCAGGCCAAACAAAAAAGGCACACTGCCAACAGGTTGCATCAGTGGGTGCATGCTCACAAGTTCATGTTTATGGCCTTGAGTATATAAGCTGCATCAGAGTGTTTCTGACCTTGACTAACCATAAAAGCTGGTTCCCAGCCCTGGCTACACACTAAAAACCAAACCAGAAGTCTGCGAGGGAGCCTAACTACAGCCATTTGGGGTCTGCCCCAACAAGTGGCATACGTTTTCACAGGAAAATTCTTGTCTTTTAGACATTATGAAATTAAATGGAAGTAAAAAATGATATCTGAGACTATTTCAAAATAATCCTACATGGGGAGAGGAAATTAAAACATAGAGCAAACAGTATGAAAATGGGCTATATCTACATGTGAATTTATTATCTGAATCTCTGCCTCTGTGATTGCTTGATATTTTCCATATTAAAGGGTTTATAAAAACAAAAGCAATCACAAAGTGAATTTTTTTCAATGAAAATAATTATGTTGAAATAACCAAATGAAATAATTCTTAAAGGGAAATATATAGAGAAGTATGAATTTCTCAACTGAGTATTCAATTCTTCCATATAGTACAACAAAACTTTCCCATATTTAGATGATGCAAAATGTAGTATATTGAAATAAATTAGTCTCTTTAACAGTTTGCTTGTAGCATTTAATTTTATATATGAAAAAAATCTGCTGATGTGAAACACTGCTCTGGCATAATTCACTTTACAATTACCCAGGAGCTCTTCATAGCCCAAGCTAGTCTAAGGAATAAGTTACCCAAGGAATTAATTACCATCCAGTTTATTACTTTTCATATCATCTAAGCTGCTCAAGAAACTGGTTACCTGGAAAATTATGTATTTTTGGAATACTTGTCAAATTTAATTTGGTTGATTTGTAAGGCAGAATTAACAACCATTTTCCTATTTCTTGTGCCTAAAGAGTCACAGGTGTATCCTCTACAGGACAGTTGATTGTAATATGTTGGAGTAATCCTACTCTCTACAGCTGTGCAGTCAAGGCTACTAGAATTTAACATCTCAAAGGGTATAGTTGCAAAATTCTCTACTGAATATAGCAGCTGTCAACAGCTAATTGCCTGGTAGCATACCTGGTTTTCCAACATGAGTGCAATTGACTTGAGATTTGAACTGCTATTGGATGTATTACAGCAAGGGTACACTCATTTTAAAAGCAAGGCTCATATTAATTCAAAATCAAAGTCTCTTCCATTTGCTTTACTCATCAATTTAGTAGGACGGTATTTAGCTGGCCCCCACCAACAAAGTGATCTTTGTATATCAATGTACAGGATGGTTTAGTAGTAGTACACTTGTCTAGCATTCATTAAGCCCTGGGTTCAAATCAGTGCAAAAAAAAAAAATTCAAAACCAGAAAGTACTGATATCCAAATTCATTTTGGGGTTTTTCATTAATTAGATTTACTTAAGCAAATAGCAAATAAAAATATAGGTTGCCCAACAAATGTAAACTTTATATAAACAATGAATTATATTTATGAATGAATAAACATTGTCAGTAAATATTTAATATACATTTGTCTGCAGCAATATTCAGGACACAACTTATACTGTTTATCTGATATCCAAATTAAATTGGATGTCTTGTATTTTGTCTGACAATCAACTCTAGAGATAAAGCTTCTGAAGCTTACAAAGGGGAGGAGACTTTGTACATTATTTCAGTTACTTCTATTCTTTCTGAACAGAAAACTGCAGAATTCTGGTGCAATATTTCAAGGGGATAGTTGTTAAGAGAGAGCAGGGTATATACGTTGTTCCAAAGTCAATCCCAAGAACAAATTTTTACCTAAAAAGCTAACTCATCAGAGAATCTTAGTTAATTTTACAAATAGATTCACTTGGAAAGACAATTAAATTCATAGTTGGGGAACTAGGCACCTTGTACAAAGTGTGTCACTAACTTTTCTCTGTGACTTGGGGCAACCTCAATCTTGCTGAAGAAATCAGAGTAATCTTTACTAAAGAATCACTTCTCAAACTTTAAAAGCATGCAGATCACCTTGGGATCTTGTTAAAATGCAGATTCTGGCTTAGTAGGAATGAATTCTGAATTTCAAACAAACTCCCAGGTGATTCTAATGCTGCTGGTCCATAAACCACTCTCTGAGAGGCAAGGGACTAGTGTAAAACAATCTACATAAGAGATTCTGTGCAAGGTTTAATACTAAGAAAATCTGCAGGATGTCAAGGACTCAAGTCTCAGAAGAGCTTTCAGAATCAAGGTAAGTGAATTATACTTAAAGCTGGAAATACAGCCAAAACTTGATTAGATAGAGATTGAGATGTACAGGAGCCATCCCTAATTGTATCTGGTCCTCACCTGAGATAAATAAAACAAAAATAATGGACAATTGGATCTGAAAATTGATGTTTATGGAAAATGACTTGAAAGAAAAGAAGTCCACCCACCTCAGACTCTGAATTTCAGGCTCTTACCTTGAGGCCCCCGTGCTTGATTGGTCCAGGAAACTATTTGGCAGGAGATCAAGAACTTCTTGACACTTTATACAAAACTGGGTGCCAATAACACAGAACTGTTATTTAAAATATTTCAATTCAATGGAAATATGTGCCTGACCAGTCTAATCAGCTGCCAGCTGGTATGCAATCATGATGCGTCCCAGCTGAATACTGGGAGCCTGCTGTTTCCCGATCTTCTTTGACTTTCATCAGACTTTCAAAGGAGTCCCGATACACCCAAGTCCGAAACTACAGCTGTCAATAGATCATATCAGACAATGGAAAGCAATGCACTTCCATAACTGCACATATTATGGAATGGATGATTGTAACTTCACATGCTTGTTAGTATTTTTTTTTTTCAAAATCGCTTTCACTCAGTTAAATGATGGGGTTTTTAACAGAGGATTGACAAAAAGAGTCTCATGAAATCAATTGTTACGTTTGCCTAAAAACTATACCTCCTGTATCTCATTGTCTGGCCTTCCTCAATTCATGAATTCACTGTAGATCAATTAACTAAAAGTCAATTCAAAGACTATCTAATTTGCAAGTTTACTTGTTTTTATTTTAACTCTTTAATTCAATTTGAACATTTTCATAAATTTTATTATTAATATTGATATTAGGTATGGGGGATTGAACCCAGGGGTACTCTAACACTTAGCTACCTTCCCAGTTCTTTTTATTATTATTATTTTGAATTTTGAGACAGGGTGTTGCTAAGTGGCTGAGGCTGGCCTCAAACTTGTGATCCTCCTGCCTCAGCCTACCAAATCACTGTGATTACAGGCATGCACCACTGTACACAGCTTATAAGATTATTTTAAAGATGAGTTTGGTTGTCTCCAACTTAGCTTTCACTCTTGTGGAAGGCTTGAGTATCAGAAAGAAGAAATACTCAAGCTCCGCGAGTCAAAGACTGAGACTCAAGGAGATGGAAGAATATAGTGTAAAAAGAACACTAAAAGAAAGCATATAGGGAAAGTTGCATGACATTGGTTTGGGCAATGAGTTTTTGGACATGACCCCAAAATACAGGCAACAAAAGTAAAGTCAGACAAATGAGAGTGCATCACTTAAAATAGTTCTTCTGCAGGGCAGGGGTCAGGAGGTTGAACTAGAGGAAGACCATGGAGCCAGGCATGGACAGTGGACACGGTTCCACTGAGAGCCAAAGATGGCCGTGAATGGACACCCAATGTCAGTCACCAGTGATAACCTAAGTCGACCTGACACCTTGGCCTGGATCAATGAGTCTCTGCAGTTGAATCTGACAAAGATTGAACCGTTGTGCTAAGAAGCTGCTTATTGTCAGTTTATGTATATGCTATTCCTGGGCTCTGTTGCCTTGAAGAAAGTGAAATTCCAAGCTAAGCTAGAACATGAATATATCCAGAACTTCAAAATACTATATGCAGGTTTTAAGAGGATGGGACCTGACAAAATAATTTCTGTGGATAAATTAGTAAAAGGAAAATTTCAAGATAATTTTGAGTTTGTGCAGTGTTTCAAGAAGTTTTTTGAGGAAGACTATGATGGAAAAGACTATGACCCTGTAGCTGCCAGACAAGGTCAATGAACTGCAGTTGCTCCTGTCCTTGTTGCTCCAGCTCTGAATAAACTGAAGAAACCTCTCAGCTTAAGCAGTGCAGCTCCACAGAGACCCATTTCAATACAAACAACTACTGCGACTCCTATAGCTGGCCCAGGGGTGGTTCGAAAGAATCCTAGTGTGGGCAATGGGCATGATGAAGCAGCAGAATGGAAATAGCAGGTCAACGTATTGAAATTTATTGTTGAAGTCTTGGAGAAGGAGAGAGATTTCTACTTGGAAAGCTAAGTAACATTGAACTGATTTGCCAGGAGAATGAGGGGGAGAACGACACTATATTGCAGAGGATTGTAGACATTGTCTAAAGCTTTGTGATACCTGATGAAGGGGGTCCACAGGAGGAACAAGAAGACCATTAACAGCCTGGACCAGCAGAGCAACATCCAAATTCTTCACTCTAAATCATGTGCTTAACTGTAAAATACAGTTATTTTTAGAGGATTCACTGATTTCTTTTCATAAGCAAAAAGTACCTCTTTTTAAAAGCGTGCTTTGCACTTTTAAACAGTTTCTAGATAAAATTGTATATATTTTTTAAAAAGTTCTTCTGCTCAGCAAATGAGACAAACAACAAAATGAAGAGAAAACCTATCAAACAGGAGAAAATATTTGCAAACCATACATTTGATAAGAGATTAATATGAAAAACAATAAGGAATGCAAACAATCCAATAGCAAGAAAATAATTGATGATTGAAAATTGGCAAATAATTTGAATAGACATTTCTCTTGAGACATGCAAATGGCCAGTGATTTTTTAAATAGTCAATTTTTTAAAAATTGACTATTTTAAAAAAATTAAAAATTAAAAATTAAAAATTCCACTAATCATGAAGAAAATGAAAATTAAAACCACAAGTCACCTCATACCTGTTAGAATGGCTATTAAATAAAAACATAGACAACAATAGGTTTGGAATAGATGTGGAGAAGAGGGAATTCTTGTACACTGTTGGTGGGAATATAAATTAGTATAGCCATTATGGAAAACAGAATGGGTTTTCCTTAAAAAAATAAAAATAGGACTACCCTATGATAACAGCAATTCTGCTACTGGGTATAAATCCAAAGGAAATGAAATCAGTATGTTGGAGAGATACCTTCAATTCCACGTTCTTTTCAGCATTATTCACGATAGCCATGATTTGGAATCAACCTAAGTATACATTGAAAGATGAATAAAGAAAATGTGTGTGTGTGTGTGTGTATGTGTGTGTGTGTGTGTGTGTGTGTGTAACTCAGCCTCTTAGGAAAAAAGGAAATCCTGTTGTTTGTGACGAGATGGATAAAACTAGAGAACAAAATACTAAATGAAATAAACCAGACACAGAAAAACAAATACTACATGATCTCACGTAGAATCTAAAGAAGTTGAAAAAGAAACAAAATGGTAAGGAGGGACTGGGGACCTGTTATTCAAAAGAATCCAGAACTTCATTTAGATAGTTCAAATTAGTTCAAGGAGATCTCCTGTACAGCATGATAACTTTAGCTGAAAACAATGCATTATATTCCTGAAAGCTGTGGTAAGAGGATATTTTAAGTATTCTCATCACAAATAAATATATGAGTTGATACATATGATAAAGGTGGAAAGAAAAAAGCCAAAATGGTCAGGTGCCTTGATTTTAGAAATGATATGGCAGTAAGCTCGTTGGATTTTCTTTTTACTCATATAGTTAGACATGGTACTAAGGAATCTGGTAACCTAGAAATGTCAAAAGGCATAGATCCCCTATCTGCAAAAGAAGCCTGCTTTCTTTAGTTCAAGAATAAGAAAAGGGGGAGCTTAAGAGAAGAGAAATCCTTCAGACAAATCTACTCTATTCCAGAAAGTTATCACAGAAAAAGAACATGATACTACCTCTACCTGACCTGAAAAAAACTAAATGAGAACCTGCATTTCTACCCTCTCAACACTCTCACTAAGGTTTTTTTAGAGAAGGACAAGTAGGCAGCTAAGACTGTCATACACACACATCATCTGAATACTATGCATCCATGATGTCTGTGGAGCTCACATGGCAGCCTGGACTTCTGCTCCCACCCAGCCCTCCCTGCTGGGATGGTGTCATAGGATGCCTGCTGGGGGATCAGGATTTACAACATTGTTCACTGCTAACAGCACAACCAATCCCAACACAGTGTCAGTGGAACACACAGGAAACTGGACTGATCATATCCTGTCCAACAGTAATGAGCAAGTCCTCTTCAAGTGGCAATGAAGACTGAGTGGGATATTTGGTCTTGTAATTCCATTTACTGATACTCCCCACTATCCTACTTTCTTCCTCTTAGAAATTCCCTACTTACACTTCCAGAGTAGTCTCAGAGAAAGATTGGGAGTCTCATAACGTAATATGAAAATGCCCAGATTTCAATTAAAGATTCTCATCACAATAACCAGGAAAATCTCAAGCTGAATGAAAAATGACATTCACTTGATGCCAACACCAAGATGACAGAGATGTAGAATTACCTGATAAAGATTTTAAACAGCCATGCTAAAAAAAATGCTTCAGCAGGCAATTATGAATATTCTTGAAACAAATAAAAATAGAAACCTTACCAAAGAAATAGAAGGCAAAAAGAATAATCAAAGTGGAAATTTAGAACTGGAAAATATAACAACCAAGAAAAAAGTTCAGAGGATGGGCTTAACTTCAAAATGGAAGAGAGGAAAGAATCTGTGAGCCAGAAAAAAAGGCCAATAAAAATTACTGAATGACAACAGAAAAAGGACAATCTAAAATAGAAATTTACCCAATCTGAAACACAGAAAGAAGATAAATTGGAGGAAGGAAAAGAAAAAACAACAACAACAACCTGATCATCGAGCCCTATACAAACTAGAAAGAGGGTAGGACTAAAAAGCAACTCCAAGAAATTATGGCTAAAACCCTCCCCAAATTGTTGAGACATTAACCTACAAATTCAAAAAGCTGAGAAAAGCCTAAACAGAGTAAGACTACTAAAATCCATACCAAGACACATTAAAATTAAGCTTCTGAAAAATAAAGACAAAAAAGATGTTGAAAGCAACCACAGGAAAAAACTGATACAGAGGAAGGTAAAACAGGGGACAGTCTGAAGTGCTGATAGAAAATACATTTTAACAGAACTCTATACCCAGCAGATGTTGAGTTAGACTCTCAAGTTTTTCCCTAGATATGCAAACTTAATGAAACAGGAGCATATCTTTATTAACATGGCTCCTGGCACATAAGAAAGCACGAATCTGATTGTGAGTAAACTTTCTTAGGGCATCATAACTTTCTGCATTTTACCTTTAAAGTGACTTTCATGCATTTCATATGCACATTCATGCATTAGTACATATGTATATCCTGATAGAGGAAGCGTGGCATATATAGGTTACCATCTTGTAGAAGGAGACATGGTGGTTGTTCATCTTGAAAGTGAGATATCTACAAAAGTCATTGCTGCTCATACTTAAACTGAGTGTTTGCCCTATTAGTAAAGGGCACAGGAAAGTGTCAGTGTAATAGGTTCAGGTCCTTGATTCTGCAATATTTTGGTGACCAGAAGTTGAAGCTGAAATATCTTGGCACAGCCATTAAGATGGTCCAAAGATACAGATGGCAATATATATACTCCAAGCATTCTCCAGATTTTATTTAGTTTTTGAGAAGTCTTTTTATTTCAGGAAAATGACAACTCCAACCTATATATTTTTGAACTATATTTAGGATTTCTCTTCTGCAAAAATTAAATAATAGATGTTAAAGTGGTTAGGTGCTCAACAAATCCTTTTGTTTTTTCTTCTTGGGCACTCAACTAGACTACATTTCCCAGCCTCTCTAGCCATTTGGCATGCCTTGTGACTGAGCTCTAGTAATAGAAGATAAAAATAAATGGGAGGTGGGGTATGTAACATTCCTAGGCCTGGATCATAAAAGTCCTCATACTTGATCATTATGGTTCTTGCCTCCTCTTCTGGCTTGATATGTAGAAATCATATGTTAAAGATGAGAGAGCCTGGGATTAAATCTTAGAAAAGTTTTGATTTGCATTTCTCTAATTACTAGAGATGTTGAACATTTTTTCATAAATTTGTTGATTGGATGTATATCTTCTTCTGAGAAATGTCTGTTCAGTTCCTTAGTCCATTTATTGATTGGGTTATTATTATCTTTTTTGTTGTTAAATTTTTTTATTTCTTTATATATCCTGGAGATTAGTGCTCTATCTGACATGCGCATGGCAAAAATTTGCTCCCCAAATGTAGGCTCTCGCTTTACCTCATTTCTTTTGCTGAGAAGAAACTTTTTTATTGATTTTATTTCTTGCACTTTAGGAGTCTTGTTATGGAAATTGGGGCCTAATCCAACATGATGAAGATTTGGGCCTATAGTCAGAATGGCAGTTATCAAGAATACAGACAACAATAAATGTTGGTGAGAATGTGGGTTGGGGGAAGGCACACTCATTCATTGCTGGTGGGATTGCAAATTGGTGCAACCAATTTCCAGAAAGCAGTATGGAAATACTTAGAAAAGTTGGAATGGAACCACCATTTGACTCAGCTATCCAACTCCTTGATCTGTACCCAAAGGACTTAAAATCAGCATACTATAGTAACACAGCTACGTCAATTTTTATTGCAGCTCGATTCACAATAGCTAAACTGTGGAAGTAACCTATATGCCCTCAATAGAGGAGTGGATAAAGAAACTGTGGTATATATACACAATGGGATATTACTCAGCATTAAAAGAGAATAAAATTATGGCATTTACAGGTAAATGGATGGAGCTGGAGAATATCATGCTAAGTGAAGTAAGTCAATCCCCAAAAAACAAAGGGCAAATGTTCTCTCTGATAAGTGGATGCTAATCCATAATGGGGGCATGGGGTATGGGGAAAATGGAGGAACTTTGATAGGGAAAGGGGAGGGAAAGGATAGGTAAGGTGCAATGGAATAAGAAAGATGGTGGAATGAGATGGACCTCATTACCCTAGGTACATGTATGACTGCACATATGGTGCAATGCTACATCATGTACAACCATAGAAATGTAACATTGTGCTGCAATTGTGTACAATGATCAGAATGCATTCTGTTGTCATATATACCTAATTAAAAAAGAAAAAAAAAAGATGAGAGAGCCTGAAAGGAAAATAGTCTGGGAAAACAGATGCTTACTAATCAGAAACACCTGTTTTGGAGTTCATGCAAGCAAGAAATAAATTTCCCTTATATTATGCAACAGAAAGTTGTGGGTTTATCTGTTATAGCAACTAGACATATGTTAATTCATGCAGTAAGCTTTGTTTTCCATACATTATCTCCACCCAAGTCTCTACTCATTCACCACTTTGTTTCTAATTTCCCCTATTTGGGGCCCTCCTTCCTCCCTTCATTCCCACATATGTCTTATCATAGGCTCCTGAGCCTAGGGCAGACTTCAGGATAATGACCCTTCTATCCCTACGGAGAGCTTTCCTTTGACAACTTTGAGGCACCATTTAGAAGAAAGCCTTGCTGAGGGAGAATATAAGGCCTCTCCAAGCTCCTTGGAAGCAGGAAGTGAAGCAGAAATGGGAAGGGTGTTGATCCAAGTTTTCTGGACTCACTGAGGGTTAAAAGGCAATCTGAAAACTTCTGGAACTGCAGAACAAGCATTGCAAGGAGAGGCTTGCCCAGTCAGCCACGAAGGGAAAATCCAACTCCCTGGCTCAACTGATTCTGTTGCTCAAGGGGTAGTTTTATTTTATCTATGGCAAGTGTCTATGATTGCTGTGACTTCTTTGTTCTTTCTTTCCAGGAGCTTCCTGGCCCCTCCTTTTTTGTAAACCTATGAAAAGAAACACATAAAACAAACAACAAACAAAAATCTCACTTCTCTGCTGCAGGGCAACCTAGTCAACCTTTAAATTAAAAACCTTGAGTTTCCAATCCTCTGCCTCTGACTGTTCTGCATGCAGCCTGCCTTCCTGCTGATAGGAGTGATTCAGGAACTTTATCTCAAGAAAGAAGGGTCTGGAACAAAAAGCAGCAAGGAATACAGACAAAACACAGTAGACCATGAAAGGAGGCTGTGATGAAGAGAGATGCAGACTTACTTGTGTCACCTATGAGAACACAGGAAAAGAAACCAGCTTTGAACTGACATGGCTCCTTTTGGTTGTTTGTCAGTGGGTAATAGATGTCAGCCCGAATACAGTTTTCCAGTAATAGTTTTGAGGAAAATATGAAAATTGTGGATTTATCTGAAATGTGTGGGCTTATGTATTATAGCAACTAGATATATGCTAATTCATGCAGTAGCCAAAACCCAGTCCCCACTCATCATTCACCACTTTGTTTCTTAAGAAAGACTGTTTTCTTTAAAGAATAACTAATGCACAGTAGGTGCTTAATAAATTATGTTATGGAATATTCAGAAAAGAAACCAGGATGATTTTTTTTCATTAAAAAAAATGGAAGATGGCTACTGATCATAGGACTTCAGGATATTTTTTTCAGCTTTGTAAGAGTAAGGCCAATAATAGCCAATAATATCTTTTTATATAAAAAATCTCATTAAGCCATATTTAATAGAGGAAAATTTATTTTAGTACAATTTAGCTCATAAATCAAAGGCAGTGCTGGCATAAAGGTGATTCAAAATTTCTAATTAAAGCAGATCTGGCCAGTTACAAGTAGACTGAATCATCTTCCTTTCCCCATATAGCTAAAATAGAACCCTTTTTGTCTAACTTAACTAATTTCTTTCTGATGCTGTGATCAGTACCTCTTATTAATCTGATGGTTCTCTTGTTATAGCTTCTTACCTGATCTCAACTCTTTAGAATATAGACCAATTTCAAGCTAACAAAAATACTGTTTTGCCTGGTAAAGGGACAAGAGACTCAGTTGTAAAGAAACAGAAAAGCATTCCTGTCTATGTTCAACGTGCCATTTCAGATGACACATCAGCACTGGAATTGACACTGCAAACAAAAGGGAGGCCTGAGAAAATTCAAAGATATTGGCTTCTGC
This sequence comes from Ictidomys tridecemlineatus, assembly GCF_052094955.1. Lineage (NCBI taxonomy): Eukaryota > Metazoa > Chordata > Mammalia > Rodentia > Sciuridae > Ictidomys > Ictidomys tridecemlineatus. The sequence continues at coordinate 87,882,132 of NC_135484.1, read as the reverse complement.
CAAGTTCACCTATTGAGAGGATTGCTGAAATATGAATAATTAGCCCTGATACTAGTGCCAAATCTCATAACAATGGAATAGTTATCTGGGCCTGGATTAATTAGGTCTGTGGGCCTCGGTTTCTCATCTGTGAAGAAAGTAAGTTTCTAGGTGTAAATTCCCTCCAGTGAAGAGAACTGATTCAACCCAATTTGAAGGTTCGGAATCTTTGTCTAAATAGAAATACTTATTTAAGCATTGGCACATGGAGCACTTTATGTCCTTGCTAAAGAAGCCTACAATCAGATTTGGAGCTTCCAAGGCAAAAGGAGTCATTAAAGAGAAATCTTTTGCAAAAAACATGAAGGAGTCAAGCATGTACATTTTCTCTACATTGTAGCTGTCTAAATTGACAGCCTTGGAAAATTCATGTTACATATTTTATGTTAGTTCTTTTAGTTGAGTCAAATGGCACTCTATTTTGCTTTCTCCCTAGCCTGTCCATTCTCCCTTATATAATCATATGGAGCACTATATTAGGCACCGTGGAGAACACCAAAAATCACTCAACAAGGGCTTAATCTTAAAATTCTTATATTTGATAAGATTTGTGTGTGTGTATGTGTGTGCATACATACATTTACATATGTAAATATTTTCACTTGTAAACATAAATATATTTACTTTCCCTTGTCTCTCCCTCTTTCTCTCTCTCCCTCCCTCCCTCTGCACACAGACACACTTACACACACACTCACAAAGCCTTTATACATTTGTGTGGTATGTGTATATATGTGGGGGTGTGTCCAGGTAAAGATAAAGTGCTGTGGCAGAAGAGAATCAGAGTACTTTTCATGAAAGAATTGGCTTTTAATGAAATACCGCGTGATCTTTTTCAATCTGTGGAGACATAGGAGAAACAATATTTATGATGAATTAATATGGGACTTTACATTGACATCATAAGGTTTAATTTTGTAGTTTTAAGAAGCCACATATGATTTTAGGAAAAGCAAGTAACAAACTCAGGGTCATATTTTCAGGACTTAATCTAGCAGCACTATAAAAACTAAGAATAGTAAGAGGTTAGAGGCAAGAAAAGCAGAAAGGAAGTTGCCAGGTAAGGAGTAAAAGGGATCTTAAATGCAATGCAGATGGGAGGGCAGATGGAAGGACAGACCAACAGCATTTGACCATGATTTAATCCTAGGGAGAAAAGTGAGTAAGAAATATAGAGAACAAAGGACTAGTACTTGAGCCCCCAGGGGAATCCTAACAACCCTGAGGAAGGAGGGTTAGGCTTACAAGGCAACTTGGTGATTTCAGGTCAGGATGTAGCACACTTGAAGTGCCCACATGACCAATGGAAAACAGAGGGTCAGAGGTGAAGAGATGGAGCACTACCACTCTTCCCTCCCCATCCTCTAGTGTAATGCAAAATGGAAAACTATCAAAATAGAATAGATTTATGAGTCTTATATATGACAAATTAATGTCTTTAGTACACACACACACACACACACACAAAATCTCATCTTGGAGATAATGTCAAAAACGTCTAAATTTGGGCTGGAGTTGTGGCTCAATGGCAGAGTGCTTGCCTTGCACATGTAGGGACTGGATTCAATCCTCAGCACTAAATAAATAAATAAACAAACAAAGATATTTTAAAAAGTCTAAATTTGCAGAACTTTTTCCTTTTTTTAATTGTTTTTAAATTTGCAGGACTTTTTGAAGAAGTCCTTAGCCAATTCTGAAAGTAGTTAAGTATGAAAATCATCATGTAATAGAGATTAGGGCTGTGAGGAGCAAGAAGAAATCGAAGAAAAAGGAATGCTGTTTCATGACTAGGCAAAGAAAAAAATTCATGTATTATCTAAGTAGTTCAGCTGTAAGTATTCAAAACAATTGGGAAAAGGCTTAAGAGAAAGTGAACTTTTTGTCAAACTGTTTACATTTATTATTTTTATTTATGTGAAACTACTTTTAATACATATTTATAATGTTGTGTACAAAAGGTTCGTGAAAAGTATCTGTTGAAGATTTTTCCACTAAATAATAATCCTATAGATGCAAGATGAAAAATAAGAAATGCCATCATCAAATACAGTAGATAAATACTGCAAATGTCAACCTATTAAAGGCTCACAGTTCACTTGGAATACAAAGAATTCTGAACAGTCTACTATTTATCAGGCTTACACTGTATGAAGCTCATAGTGAACCACTCAGATTATTTCACCTGATCCTCACAACAATCCATTTCCACAGGCTACATGACTATCTCCATTTTTCAGATCAGGAAATTGAGGCTTAGAGAAGTTAAGCAAATTGCCCAGATCCCAACATGATTAAATTGATGTGAAATTATTATTTTTTTTTTCTGAACACCAGTTAATTGAAGAAGCAAACACACTTTGGAAATGCTTCCAAGGGTAAATCAGCGTTCTTAATCCAAAGCCACTCACTTCCATTTCTCTGTACTTGACCCCTCATCCCAAACAGGAGGTAGCCTAGAAAGAGTATAAAATGCAAGGAAGACTAGTACTTCAAATACTTGAAACCTAAATTCTCAAAGGTTGGTATAAATGTCAACTTGAACTCCCCTTCTCTGTTATCCTATTGTAGGTTTAGACTATTTCTGAATAATTTTGTAGAGGCTTACCACTTTGAATGCACCCCAGTTTAGCAATTAGAATTGTAAGATATATTTAAGTAGGCCCATATTTGCATTTTCCTAGCAAACAGAGCACATAAAAATAATTACCCCTGCTGAAAACAACTAGATCCAACTTTCAAAGAGGAAATCAATGAATTCTCTCTTTGTAGACAAAATATAGGAAGTGCAAGCAAGATACCCAAATCCACACTTTAATTTGCAGCCAAGTGATTAGATAACAGTAAAATGTGCCCTAAGTCACCACTCTAGAACCCAGCCGCAACTTCCAGCTAGCAAATGACTCTATAATTATTCTAGAGGAAAGAGTGGATGTTTGTGTATATGCTAATAGCACCATAGAAAATAGATCCCTTGTCAAAAAGAGACTTCTAACTCAGAAAAGTATATGGGATCCCCATGATGAAAAGAGATGCAAAGAAAATGTATTTTTTTCAAAATTGTCAGTTTCTTAGTACAGCTCCTCAGCACACGGTAACACCTGGGAATACAGACTATTCAGCTTTTAATCTCTATCTGCTTATTTTCTCTGAATCTATCGAAATAATACTTTGTTTTATATTGTAGAAGAGTAGCTTCTTGAGGTTTAAGAATATTAAAATCTGGATGTCAAACATCTCATTAAACTGGAAAGTTTTACTTGTTTCCACACAACAGAATAACTTTCAAAATTGGAACCTGATATTTTATTAAGAAACTGTTGTGTTATATTTTAAAAACAAAGTAATAAATGTGTGTGTATTTTATGGGTGGTATATAATAAAAATGAATTTTATATTTTTCTGAAAGTTTTTTGCACTGTAATTATACAGAATTACATGTACTTACTGTTTGCATAATAGTGAATTTTAAAAATAAAATTGAGTCAAATTGCAGGCTGACATTTTAAAATATGTACTTTATACAAATTTCAAATAGAGTAACATATACTTTTGTATTTATTGAGCTATGGTCCTTTGTATTTGGCACAGAAAATGTATTCATATGTCATAAAAAATCCCATGAACATTGTTAGTTCTGTAGATATAATAATACTGACTACACTTACATTAAAGTTTAATACATATTTCATATGTTTTTGTTTCCTAAGATTTTTCCATTCTATTCACATTAAATTGTGTTTAATTCCTTGACTAGATCAACATTTGAGCCTACATTTTGGAATTCAGGGGTTTTAAATTCTAATTATTCTCTTTGTGGATCATAGTTATCTTGGATTTTCTTCTCATTCTTTGACTCCAAGACTTGCTTGATTCTCCTTCCTCTATCCTACCTCCTGCTCTTATTTCATGTGATGCCACATCTTAGAGAACATGTGATTCCTGGCTTCTGGTAGTTATTGTCCTCATTTACCCTTTAATCTATACCCATTAATTATGAAAGGTAGTTGCTTGAGTTTATATTGAAACCACAGTAGCCTGAGTCCCTGCAGAGATTCCTAAAAAACCTTAAATTAGAAGATAGTAGTTTAAGGTATTGATTTCAGGACACTAATGTTGGAAATGAATTCAAGAAAGCCGTATAAATATGTATATTACCTCCAAAGACAAAACAGATCCTTTACACATTTTTTTAAGAGAGAGAGAGACAGAGACAGAGAGAGAGAATTTTTAATATTTAATTTCTAGTTTTTCAGTGGACACAACATCTTTGTTTGTACGTGGTGCTGAGGATCGAACCTGGGCCACACGCATGCCAGGCGAGCGCGCTACCGCTTGAGCCACATCCCCAGCCCATCCTTTACACATTTTAACAATAGTTTTATACAACTTATATCCAATTTACCATCCATTTTTAGATTTTAATCTTCTGTTATTTTAATAAAACATGAAGTATAAAGATATTTTTGCCTGTCTGTGGCAATATAGACTTACACACATTCATACCATATCAGAATCTATTGGTGGTAGTGGTGGTGGTAGTGGTGTTTTGTCATTTTTGTGCACATGGACCTTTCTTTTATAATTGAAGCAGAATTTGATGTATGCATCAGTGATCTCTGGAATGAAATTCTACAGTGTCCCCTACATCACTAGAAAGTTAGTGGATTTAGTGCTAGACCCAATGAGTGAGCATTAGCAAATGCCTGGAATAAAAGATGCAAAGAAGAGACATCTTTCATCTCCCTGTGGAGAATATGAAAGAACACTTCAAAGGGTATTTGAGGACCCTGCTACTTTACAGCTGTTGATGGAAAAGGAGACCTTAAACCTAAATTTCATAGGAATACTGATTAATTTAGGTGCAGTGGGATTTCTGGGATTTGTCTTTTGACGAATATCCAGTTTGCTAGGCCTCAAATAAAACCTATATAGTATTAAGAAGTTACAACAAAAAATGAGTTTTAATTCTGAAAAGATGGAGTCTGACACATTAATTATAGATAATTAAAGGTAGTCCCAGGTCCAGTGTTTCATAGCAAGTTTGTAAAAAAAAAAAAAAAAAATCCCCAAAATGTCAATCACAATCACCCTTGTGATCCAACCTGAGGTTATCCAGTATAACACAGGGGCATTAATCAGAAAAAAGAAACCCTAAACCAGGATCCATACGCAATGACTTAAATGTTTAATTTAAAGCTCTATAATAAGCTTCTGACTCAACAAAACAATTTATTATTCAAGTTGATGTTGGTTTTGAGGACTTAGAGACTAGGCCATACAATATAGTAAAGTCAAGAAGAAGCCCGTAATAATAACTAACACTTATTGGGAACTATTTGCCATATACTCATTAAAGCATTTTACATGTTATTTCAGTTGTTTAATCCTATTTTACCTGTGAATCATAGATCTATTCAGCAATGCAACTTGTATGTAAAGGAACCAGTAATGATTATGTGCCACTTGCTCATCTCCAATGCCTAGGCTTTTGATCAATACACTGTGCTCCTCTAGCTTCTTCCAGAAAAAAATTTAATACACACACACACACACACACACACACACACACTTACATACACTTAAGTTGATTATCTAATGTGGTCTGTCATCACATCACATCACAGTTCCTGGCTTTCACTGACAATGTGAGTATGGGGTGCCATGCTGGATCTTTCCTTATCTCTCCTAGATTCACTTTACTCTGCTTTGTGCCTTCATGGGATCCCCAGTCTTCCTGAAAAACAAGGAGGCAGCAAGAAAAGAAGGGTAAGTCATTCTCTCTCCTACTTCCTCCCTGCTTGTTAGCAGTTAGCGCCTTCTGTCTCCTGAAGGCCTCAAGGGTTCAGATTCCAGTGACCACCATTTTTCCTGTCCTTTATTCCTGGGGCAGTCATACCTCATGTGGTTATCAATCCCCAAGGCACCATACCACCCATGTTTCTTTGTTTACACGATGCCCCCACTTTTGTGAGAAGTTCCTTCATGAAAGCATCCTCATCGGGCTCCTGCAGGAATACTAGCAGATGCAGGTGCCTGATGGAGGGATAGCCAGAACCCTCTTCTCTTTCTGCTTTCCATTTGTGGGACAGCTGTATAGAGACATGATACCAACAGATTTTAATCCTTCTTCATTAAGGATCATGTTGATGCTCTCTCTTCACTGTATCTCCAGGATGTCAAGGTCATTTGAGTTTCCCCAACTGAGCATGGTGATGCATACCTGTAATCTCAGTGACATGAGAGGCTAAAGCAGGAAGATAGAAAGTTTGAGACCATTCTCTGCAACTTAGCAAGAACCCATCTCGAAATAAAAAATAGAAAGGCTTGAGGATACAGCTTAGTAGTATAGCACCCCTTGGTTCAATCCCCAGTGCCACACAGAAACACACACACACACACACACACACACAGAAACAGAAAGGTTGGGGCTACCCCCATTTGTTTATTTATTTATTTAAAAATAGTTTCTGAGCATTTAGTGTGTGTTAGGTATTGTGCTATGTACTGAGGATACAGTCAAAGCAGGATAGATTAGAGCCTTGATCAATGCACCTTAAATTCAGTGGGCAGAGATGGAAAATATATAGATCTAATAATTGATAACGGCTCTGAAGAAAATAAATTATGATAGTGGTATAGAAGCACATGATGGGTGAAGGAATGCTATTTTTGATATGTGGGTCAGTGAAGGCCTCTTTGAAGAAGTAACCTTTGTATTCTACATTATGAGAAGAACTAGTCATATGAACAGCTGGAGACAGCATTCCTAGCAAAAGTGACAGTAAGTACAGAGACCATGAGGAAATGTGACATTTTTAAGGAATGGAAAGAAGGCTATTATGGCCTGAGCAATATAAGGGATAATGTAAGAGAAATAGGAGCAAAATCATGTAGGGCTTTTTAATTCTTTATCTCTAAATAAAATTCAAGATTCTTAAATGGAAAGATAGTGAAGTAGAAGAAGCCTGTGATTTCTAGTTACTCCATGGCTAGGGATTCAAGCAACTGGAACACAGTTTCACAGTGAGATGGGTGACAGAGAAGACACCAAAAATCCAATATCAGAATCACAGAGGCACAGAATTTCAGGAACTTTGAACATAGCACAGGAAAGAATACCTCAAGAATCTAACTATTAATGCCAAGGTGCTGGTTCATCACTGAGGGGAGGGATGACCCAGCCAGAAAGAAATGTTGAATCTGCAAAGAAAATTTGGCACAGGGAACCCGTGGAACACCGGACAATCTGAACTTGAGTGACTCAGAGGCAGCATAGTGTATGAGGAGTGCTCTATGCTTCTTGGCTGGAGAGAGGATAACTGAGAAGAAATGCCATCTCGAAGAAGCTGTTGCAGTGGGTGTCTACAACAGGAGCCCAGGAGCTCACAATGAGCATTATGGGCTGGCTGTCCCTACGTTCACCTGCCATGAGATCTTGAGTCTGCCTAGCACAGTGCAACTGAGGTGGACACAAAAGGGATTGCACCTAGGGGAACTCAGGTCAGGTATACAGAACAGAGTGCGGCTTCCTTCCCTCTGGGTTTGGCAGCTTGTGGAATTAGCTGGAGAGAATAAAACTGGGCAGGCAGGCACATTTGCTCTCAGGTTCTGCTCCTGTGAAGACCACATTTGTGAGAATAAGTGAACACTATCATGAAGCTGGCCACTTTGCCTTAAGAGTGGATTTCTTAGGAGGCCCCCAATATCCAGATACCCAGCAGAGACAGGCATCTGCCTGACAATAGGGTGGGTGAAGCTAGTCTCTTTAGAGCAGATACCCCACAATAAAATTTAAAAGATTGATCAAAAATAAACAGCAGTCACTGAAGCTCAGCGAACTCTGAATCAGCCCTTCTCTGGGAGTGTATCTACCTAGTTTGCATGGACAAAATTCCAGCTGTCATCACTTCTCATTCTGCTCTCAGTTAAACTAGAGGAAGAGAAGCTGAGAGCTGTTACATCCAGGTTCAGTTTCAGGTCACTCCAGCCGGCAATTTAATGAACAACTCAAAGAAGGGTCTAACAACCCCCAGCCCTGACTCCCTCAAAGGGGTACACAGCCTAAGAAACAGAAGGACTGTATAGCATAGGCACTGAATATCCTTCTTTTTAAAAAAATTTCTTTTATTTGTTTTAATTAGTTATACATGAGAATAGAATGCATTTATGCATTTTGATATACATAAATGGGATATAATTTCTCATTTTTCTGATTGTACATGTGGTAGAATGACATTGGTCAAAATTCAGTCATACATGTACATAAGGTAATCATGTCTGCATCATTCTACTATCCTTCCTATCTCCATATCCCTTCCCCTCGCTTCACTCCCTTCTCCCTGATCTAAAGTAACTCTATTCTTTCTTAGGGACACCCCCCAACTTATTGAGAATTAGCATCTCCATATCAGAGAAAACATTTGGCCTTTAGTTTTTGGGGGGAATTGCTTATTTTTCTTAACATGATATTCTCCAACTCCATTGAACCACATTCTTGTCAACAGTTCTGACCGCATCAGCAGAGGTAATCCCTTCATTTTCCCTGAAGATTTTTTTTCTTCTTTTCTCTTTTTTTTTCCATTCAACATGATTTTGAATGTGTGCTTGTGTGTGTTCTGTGTCAATTGGTATATATACTTATATAAATACATAGATACGTGTGTGTGTGTATCCTTTTCTTTTATGTTGTTTTGACTTAAGATCTTGTTTTGACTTAAGAGTAGTAGGGTTTTAAAAATTTATTTTGTTTTGACTTTTTGTTTGCTTTGACATTTATTTTTGTTTTTTTTTATTACCCTTATCCTCTCTTACCCCTTCAATAGCCAAATTTGTTCATATTCTCTTTCTCTCATTATTTCTTTTAATTATTTTTTTACTTCTTTTTCTCTATAGCCTCCTTCTTTATACTTTAATTCTGCTTTGCATCAGTTTGTCTTTTGAATATTTTAAACTTTGCCTTCCTATTCCATTTTCTTTTTATTATGGTTTAGACATGAAGTGCCTCCCAAAAGCTCTGTTAATTCAGGAATATTCAGAGATGAAATTATTGCATCATGGGAGTTGTAACCTAATCAGTTCTTAGTTTGTATGGGCTGGGTGATAGCTGTAGGCAGATAAAGTATGACTGGTGAGTGGGGGTGTAACTGGGGAGGTTCCCTGGAAGGGTACATCATCCCTGGGGCTCCTTCATCCCCACCCCTGCCACTTCCTGACCCAACCATGTTCTGAGAAGCTTTCCTTTGCCGAGCTTTTCCCCCATAATATGCTGCCCACCTTGGGCCAAGAAGAATGGAATCAGCTGTCTGTGAACTGAGACTTCCAAATTATGATTCTAAAATAAACTTTTTATCCTCTAAGTTGTTCTTATCTGGTATTATGGTCACAGCAATGATGAAAAGGCTAACTAAAACAGAAACCAGTACCAGGAGTGAAGACATTACTGTGACAAACCTAACCATGTAGTTCAGAAGCCTCTGGTGCTGGTTTGTGGAAGAAAATTTGAAAAGTTTAGAGATTCAGACTGGAAAATCTTTAGAATGTTGCAAGCATAGCTTAACATGTGATTCTGTTGAGAACTAAGAAAACCAGAATGCTGATAGAAAAGTGAATCATGTTCATGAGGTTTCAGAGGGAAATAAGGACTTTATTGGGAATTGGACTATAGGCACTTGTGTTATATTCTGGTAAAGTACTTGGTTATATTTTATCCGTGTCATGAGACTTTGTGTGAGGCTGAATTTTAAAGTAATGAACTGGTGGACGCTGCTGCTGACACTGTTACACTACCCCTACTACTGACCCACTACCTGCTTCTACCAACCACTGCCACTACTGCTGCTACCCTCGTCTAGAGATCTGCTGTGGGGGAGACTCCAGGTTTGGTTGCACGAGGCCGCACCCATTTGGGGACACTATCCAGGGCTGGGGCCAAGATGCCAGCAGGTTTACCACCACAAGAGCCTCTGTCTAGGGAATGAGGCTGGGACCTTCAGGTCCACTGTGGGGGTTCCTGAGGGTTTGGAGGTACCTGAGGTCTTCCTGCTGGAAGTGCTGGTGGCTCTTGTCTTGCTGCTTCATCTCAAAGTTACTCCTTTGCATACGTGTATTCCTGGTGGTCTCTCTGCCAATAGGAGCAGCAATGAGATCTTGGGACTGCAGTGTGGCTGAGCCTGAGGTATCTGAAGCCCACATCAGTGGGATTGTGACTGGCACTGCCAGGACTGATCTGGGCCTGGTGATACTAAGAGACATCAGAGACAGGGCTGAGAAACTTAAGTGCTGATGGAGACAGTTTGAATTTCCATGGAGATTTATTTTATTTTATTTCTCAATTCACTAATATCTCTACCATATTTGGAACAGGGTGTTTTTTATTCATCAGTGTGTGGAGGACAATGCTATATGAATGGTGTTTTGCATTTTTGATTCTTATGTCTTTAATTTTTTCTCTTTGTTCGTATTCTTACTCTCACTTGTCTGATTCCTTGGATTTTCTTTTCAACTTTTTTCCAACCAACAGCCAATCTCTGTCGACTCATCTTCCACTCTTCCTGTGAATTTTTGCTTCTAGCTTCTCTCTTCCTCCCTCATGAACATCATGTACTACACTACTATTCTCTCATCCACCATTTGAAATTGCAAATCATTTTAGCAAATTTTCTGTTTATACTATAGATCATTATTGAACTCATCATTTTGGTTTAATGTGAGAAAGCAGTAGATGACTTATTGGGAGCTATTGGGTTTAAGGTTATACATTGTTTGTACTGGGTACTGTTGATATTGGTCTCGCCATTAAAGGCGAGGAACTGGAAACCTTCAGGGACAGTGTAAGTCTATAGGGTAGAATTTATGCTGCCTTAGATCCATAGTTCTAGATGGAAAAACACATGAATAATATGAAAAAACAAGGGAATAAAGTACCCAAAAAAACCAAGATGCTTCAATGACAGAAGCCACTGATAACATAGTAGAAGAAATGTTCAAGAAGGAGTTCAGAATGTAAATATTTCAATTGATCTGTGAAGTAAAGGATAGTATAAGGAATGAAATCAAAGAAAAAATAGAGAAAATGAAAGATCACTTCAATTAAGAGTTAGAGATTGTTGGGGTGGGGAGGAGCAGAAATCCTTGAAATGAAGGAATCAGTAAAACAAATTATAAATTCAATACAAAGCATCACCAACAGACTAGACCACTTGGAGACAGACCTCAGGCAATGAAGACAAAATATATAATCTTGAAAGTAAAATTGACCATGCAGGAAAGATGGTAAAAAAAAACCATGAACAAAACATCCAAGAATTATGGGATAACATAAAAAGCTCAAATTTAACAGTTATCAGAATAGATGGAGGAGCAGAGATACAAACCAAAGGAATACACAATCTTTTCAATGATATAATAGCAGAAAATTTCTCAAACCTAAAGAATAAAATGAAAAAAAACAAATACAAGATGCTTAAAGGACCCCAAATGTACAAAATTACAGCAGACCCACACCAAGACACATTATAATGAAATTGACTCATATAAAGAATAAAGATTAAAATCTTAAAGGCTGTGAGAGAAAAAATCAAATTACTTATGGGGGAAACCAATTCAGATCTCAACTGATTTCTCAACCCAGACTCTCAAAGCTAGGAGGTCTTGGAATAATATATTTAAAGCTCTGAAACAGAACAGATGCCAATCAAGAGTTTTATATCCAGCAAAATTAAGTTTCAGATTTGATAAACAAAAATTAAAAGAATTCACAACTAGAAAGCCTACACTACCGAATATTCTAATAAAATATTCCATGAGGATGAAGCAGAAAAAGAAAGTAAAAACCAGCAAAGGGAAGATCTACATTAAAGGAATATTCAACCAAAGGAGAAACAAAGTCAAATTAAAAACCAGAAATAAATCAAAATGGCAAGGAATACAAATCATATCTCAATAATAACCTTGAATGTTAACAGCCTAAACTCATCAATCATAAGACACAGATCAGAAGATTGGACTAAAAAGCAAGACCCAACAATATGCTGTCTTCAAGAGACTCATCTCGTGGACAAAGACATCCACAGATTGAAGGTGAAAAGATGGGAAAAAAACTTATCACTCATATGGATTGTGTAAACAAACAGGGGTTTTCATCCTCATCTCAGACACAGTAGTCTCCAAACCAAGGTTAACCAGAATAGAGAAAAAAAAAGGATATTTCATACTTTTTAAGGGAAGTATATATCAGCAGGACATAAAAATTACAAGATATCTTCCCTATGGCTACCTTCCTCTCCACCACCCTTCTTGACACTGCAATGAGCTGAGCAGCTTTCCTCCGCTAGGTACCTCCCCCATGCAGACCTGCCTCACCTTGTGCACAAGGAATAGTCCATCTATGGACAGAGATTCTGGAACCATGATGTCTAAATAAACTTTCCCTCCTCTAAGTTGTTCTTTTTGGCATTTTGATCACAGTTACAACAATAACAACAACAAAACTAAACTCTTTTCTCTTAACAAATTGTCATTTTACTATCTTTGGGAACAAGTTAGTGTTTACAATTTCTGTCTCCACCTTTTAAGTTACTATAATTATTAACACTGGGGAGGGCAGAGTTGATACTCACTGTATACTTTAATGCTAGATCTAGTTCACAGTTGTTTATTATGTTGCTTTTGTTAAATGCTGGCCCAACATGCCTCTCTTTGTGGTAATTAATAATATACATGCCATAGTAGACACAAGATATTTTTTCTAATGCTATATATTGATCACTATTTTTGTTGCTGTTGCTTGTTTTCCATTTTCTGAGAAGTGCCAGGAAGCAACGGGTATACTACATGTTCACAGAGTAGAGACACCATGGCTAAAAGATACATGACAATGTGCCTTCCTCCACACACAAACTAAGCTCACTCAAGCTTCAATACTACTTTAACACAAAGAATAGGAGAGGCAAAACCCCCAAACCAATGACTAGGTCCCAAATAAAAACAACTAGAGGGGAGCATCAGGTTCCACTATTGAACATCTACTCCTACAGCACAATCAGAAAGATTACAAAAAACATGGCTCAGAAAAACCCACAGCAAGAGCAGAGCCACCGCCCGCACCTGCAAGGTAGGCAGACCTGTGACTCACCAGCAGAACAGGCCCAGCGGCCCGCCGGCGTGGTAGACACATCACCCCAATTGGAGGAAGGGCCCAGCTGACACCCGCAAGGTAGGCAGATCGCGCGTCCTGGAGAAGGGGCCCAGCGGCCCGCCAGCCTAGTTGAAAGATCATCCCGATTGGAGGAGGGGCACAGCCGCTGCCCACACCTGCAAGGTAGGCAGACCTGCAACCTGGAGAACAGGACCAGTGGCCCGCCAGTGTGGTAGTCAGATCACCCCTATTGGAGGAGGGGCCCAGCCGTTGACCGCAAGGTAGGCAGACCACGTGACCTGGAGAAGGGGCCCAGCGGCCTGCCTGCGTGATAGACAGATCACGCCAATTGGAAGAGGAGCACAGCTGCTGCCCACCCCTGCAAGGAAGACTTTACAACTATACAAGAGCAAAATAAATATATGGGGGAAAATTCAATAACACAACAGTTTCACCAAGCAGAAAGAAACGCAGGCAGTATGAAAAGACAAGGAAAGAAAGGACCACAAGCAACGCAGGTCAACGCAACTTTAGAAGAGGTAATAGCTACAGAAGATGGAATGTCAGATAAAGAATTCAGGATTTACATGCTTCAGATGATCTGGAGTCTCAAGGAAGACATTAGACAGCAAAACGAGACAATGAAAGATCACTTCAACAATGAATTACATAAACAAATCCGAGAAGCAAAAGATCAACTATAGAGGGAGATAGAGGTTATAAAAACAAACAAAAACAACAAACAGAAATCCTAGAAATGCAGGAAGCAATAAACCAACTTAAAAACTCAAATGAGAATACTACCAGCAGAGTAGAACACTTAGAAGATAGAACATCAGACAATGAAGACAAAGTATTTCAACTTGAAAAGAACATAGACAGCTCAGCAAGACTCTTAAGAAACCATGAGCAGAACATCCAAGAAATATGGGGTAACATAAAGAGAACAAACTTAAGAGTCATTGGGATACAGGAAGGTATAGAGGTCCAACCAAAGAAATGAGCAATTTGTTCGACGAAATAATACGAGAAAACTTTCCAGACTTGAAGAATGAGACAGAATCCCAAATCCTAGAAGCCTACAGGACACCGAATGTGCAAAATCATAAGAGATCCACACATAGACACATTATAATGAAGATGCCCAACATACAGAATAAGGAGAAAATTTTAAAAGTTTCAAGAGAAAGGAAGCAGATTACATTTAGGGGTAAATCAATCAGGATAACAGCTGATCTTTCAACATAGACTCTGAAAGCTAGAAGATACTGGAACAACATATTTCGAATGCTGAAAGAAAATGGGTTCCAACCAAGAATTGTGTATCCAGCAAAATTAAGCTTCAGGATGGAAGATGAAATTAAAACCTCCCAGGATAAACAAAAGCTAAAAGAATTTGCAGCTAGAAAACCATCTCTTCAAAACATTCTCGGCAAAACATTACAGGAAGAAGAAATGGAAAATAACATGAAAACCAACAGTGGGAGGTAGTACAGTAAAGGAAAAAAATAATCAAAGGGGGAAAACAAACCATGTTAAGTAACATAAATAAACAAATATGGCTGGAAGAACAATCCATATCTCAATAATAACCCTAAATGTTAATGGCTTAAACTCACCAATTAAGAGACACAGGCTAGTAGAATGGATAAAAAAAAAAAGATGCAACAACATGCTGCCTACAGGATATGCATTTGATAGGAAAAGACACATAGACTGAAGGTGAAAGGTTGGGAAAAATAATATCACTCATATGGACTTCGGAAACAAGCAGGAGTGTCCATACTCATATAAAATAAAATAGATTTCAAGCCAAAGTTAATCAAAAGGGATAAAGAGGGACACTACATACTGCTCAAGGGAACCATGCACTAACAAGACATAACAGTCATAAATATATATGCTCCAAACAATGGTGCAGCTATGTTCATCAAACAAACTCTTCTCAAGTTCAAAAGTCTAATAGACCACCATACAATAATTATGGGAGACTTCAACACACCTCTCTCACCACTGGACAGATCTTCCAAACAAAAGTTGAATAAAGAAACTATAGAACTCAATAATACAATTAATAACCTAGGCTTAATTGACATATATAGAATATACCACCCAACATCAAGCAGTTACACTTTTTTCTCAGCAGCACATGGATCCTTCTCAAAAATAGATCATATATTATGCCATAGGGCAACTCTTAAACATTATAAAGGAGTAGAGATAATACCATGCATCTTATCTGATCATAATGGAACGAAACTGGAAATCAAAAATAAAAGAAGGAAGGAAAAATCATGCATCACTTGGAGAATGAACAATAGGTTACTGAATGATCAATGGGTTATAGAAGACATCAAGGAGAAAATTAAAGAATTCTTAGAGATAAATGAAAACACAGACACAACATATCGGAATCTATGGGACACAATGAAAGCAGTTCTAAGAGGAAAATTCATTGCCTGGAGTTCATTCCTTAAAAAAAGGAAAAACCAACAAATAAATGATCTCACACTTCATCTCAAAATCCTAGAAAAAGAAGAGCAACAACAGCAAAAGAAGTAGAAGGCAAGAAATGATTAAAATCAGAGCTGAAATCAATGAAATCGAAACAAAAGAAACAACTGAAAAAATTGACAAAACTAAAAGCTGGTTCTTTAAAAAATAAATAAAATCGACAGACCCTTAGCCATGCTAACGAAGAGATAAAGAGAGAGAACTCAAATTACTAGCATACAGGATGAAAAAGGCAATATCACAACAGACACTTCAGAAATACAGAAGATAATTAGAAATTATTTTGAATACTTATACTCCAGTAAAATAGAAGATAGTGAAGGCATCGATAAATTTCTTAAGTCATCTGATCTACCCAGATTAAGTCAGGAGGATATAGACAACCTAAACAGACCAATATCAATTGAGGAAATAGAAGAAGCCATCAAAAGATTACCAACTAAGAAAAGCACAGGACCCGATGGGTATATAGCAGAGTTTTACAAAACCTTTAAAGAAGAACTAATACTAATACTTTTCAAGCTATTCCAGGAAATAGAAAAAGAGGGAGAACTTCCAAATTCATTCTATGAGGCCAACATCACCCTGATTCCTAAACCAGACAAAGACAATTCAAAGAAAGAAAACTACAGACCAATATCTCTAATGAATCTAGATGCAAAAATCCTCAATAAAATTCTGGCAAATCAGATACAAAAACATATCAAAAAAATTGTGCACCATGATCAAGTAGGATTCATCCCTGGGATGCAAGGCTGGTTCAACACTGGCCACAGCAATTAGACAGATGAAAGAAATTAAAGGCATAAAAATAGGAAAAGAAGAACTTAAATTATCACTATTTGCAGAAGACATGATTCTATACCTAGCAGACCCAAAAGGGTCTAAAAAAAACTATTAGAGCTAATCAATGAATTCAGCAAAGTGGCAGGATATAAAATCAACATGCATAAATCAAAGGCATTCCTGTATATCAGCGACAAATCCTCTGAAATGGAAATGAGGACAACCACTCCATTCACAATATCCTCAAAAAAATAAAATAAAATAAAATACTTGGGAATCAACCTAACAAAAGAGGTGAAAGACTTATACAATGAAAACTAAAGAACCCTAAAGAGAGAAATAGAAGAAGATCTTAGAAAATGGAAAAATATACCCTGTTCAGGGATAGGTAGAACTAACATCATCAAAATGGCGATATTATCAAAAGTTCTCTATAGGTTTAATGCAATGCCAATCAAAATCCCAACAGCATTTCTTGTAGAAATAGATAAAGCAATCATGAAATTCATATGGAAAAATAAAATACCCAGAATAGCAAAAACAACTCTAAGCAGAAAGTGTGAATCAGGCGGTATAGCAATACCAGACTTCAAACTATACTACAGAGCAATAGTAACAAAAACAGCATGGTATTGGTACCAAAACAGGCAGGTGGACCAATGGTACAGAATAGAGGACACAGAAACCAATCCACAATATTACAACTATCTTATATTTGATAAAGGGGCTAAAAGCATGCAATGGAGGAAGGATAGCATCTTCAACAAATGGTGCTGGGAAAACTGGAAATCCATATGCAACAAAATGAAACTGAATCCCTTTCTCTCGCAATGCACAAAAGTTAACTCAAAATAGATCAAGGAGCTTGATATCAAATCAGAGACATGGCGTCTGATAGAAGAAAAAGTTGGCTCCGATCTACATACTGTGGGGTCGGGCTCCAAATTCCTCAATAGGACTCCCATAGCACAAGAGTTAATAACTAGAATCAACAAATGGAACTTACTCAAACTAAAAAGTTTTTTTTTCAGCAAAAGAAACAATAAGAGAGGTAAACAGGGAGCCTATATCCTGGGAACAAATCTTTACTCCTCACACTTCAGATAGAGCCCTACTATCTAGAGTATACAAAGAACTCAAAAAATTAAACAATAAGAAAACAAATAACCCAATCAACAAATGGGCCAAGGACCTGAACAGACACTTCTCAGAGGAGGACATACAATCAATCAACAAGTACATGAAAAAATGCTCACCATCTCTAGCAGTCAGAGAAATGCAAATCAAAACCACTCTAAGATACCATCTCACTCCAGTAAGATTGGCAGCCTTTATGAAGTCAAACAACAACAAGTGCTGGCGAGGATATGGGGAAAAGGGTACACTTGTACATTGCTGGTGGGACTGCAAATTGGTGCGGCCAATTTGGAAAGCAGTATGAAGATTCCTGGGAAAGCTGGGAATGGAACCACCATTTGACCCAGCTATTCCCCTTTTCGGACTATTCCCTAAAGACCTAAAAAGAGCATGCTACAGGGACACTGCTACATCGATGTTCATAGCAGCACAATTCACAATAGCAAGACTGTGGAACCAACCTAGATGCCCTTCAACAGACGAATGGATAAAAAAAAATGTGGCATTTATACACAATGGAGTATTACTCGGCATTAAAAAAGGACAAAAGTATAGAATTTGCAGGTAAATGGATGGCATTAGAGCAGATTATGCTAAGTGAAGCTAGTTAATCCCTTAAAAACAAATGCCAAATGTCTTCTTTGATATAAGGAGAGTAACTAAGATCAGAGTAGGGAGGAAGAGCATGAGAAGAAGATTAACATTAAACAGGGATGAGAGGTGGGAGGGAAAGGGAGAGAGCAGGGAAATTGCATGGAAATGGAAGGAGACCCTCAGGGTTATACAAAATTACATACAAGAGGAAGTGAGAGGAAAGGAAAAAAACAAGGGGGAGAAATGAATTACAGTAGATGGGGTAGAGAGAGAAGAGGGTAGGGGAGGGGAGGGGAATGGGGATAGTAGAGGATAGGAAAGGCAGCAGAATACAACAGACACTAGTATGGCAATATGTAAATCAGTGGATGTGTAACCGATGTGATTCTGCAATCTGTATAAGGGGTAACAATGGGAGTTCATAACCCACTTGAATCAAAGTGTGAAATATGATATATCAAGAACTATGTAATGTTTTGAACAACCAACAATAAAAATTAAAAAAAAGAGATATCAAGTGAAATTTAGAAGAAGATGAGAGGGCAAAACTGATTACTATGCTCAGAAACGCTTGGTGATCCAGGACAAAAGTAAGTACAACACACCCAAATACAGGAGGATAGTTAGTGTAACTGACAGAGATATCATTTGCCAGATTGCTTATGCCTGTATAGAAGGGGATATGATAGTCTGAGAAGCATATGCACATGAACTATCAAAATATGGTGTGAAAGTTGGCCTAACAAATTATGCTGCAGTATATTGTACTGGCATACTGCTGGCCTACAGGCTTCTCAATAGGTTTGGTATGAACAAGATTTATGAAGGCTAAGTGAAGGTGACTGGAGATGAATACAATGTAAAAAGTGCTGATGGTCAACCTGGTGCCTTCGCCTACTATTTGGATGCAGGCCTTGCTAGAAGTACAACTGGCAATAAAGTTTTGGGGGCCCTGAAGGGAGCTGTGGATGGAGGCTTGTCTATCTCCCATAGTACCAAACAATTCCCTGGTTATGATTCTGAAAGCAAGGAGTTCAATGAAGAAATACACAGGAAACACATTATGGGTCAGAATGTTGCAGATTATATGCATTATCTAATGGAAGAAGATGAAGATGCTTACAAGAAACAATTTTCTCAGTATATAAAGAACAACATTGCCCCTGACATGGAGGAGATGTACAAGAAAGCTCATTCTGCTATATGAGAGAATTCAGTCTGTGAGAAAGCCCCAAAGAGAAGTTAAAAAGACAAGGTGGGACCTAAAATGTCCCTTGCTCACAAGACAGATCGGGTAGCTAAAAAGAAGGCAAGCTTCCTTAGAGCTCAGGAACTGGATGCTGAGAGCTAAACCAAATAACAGTTTTTCTATGAAGTTTTTTTCAGATAAAGATAATAAACTTATTGAACAAGCAGATTAAAAAAAAAAAAGATTGGTTGAGGGTATCTACGTGGGCCCCCTCTGGGTTCTCCATTCGGTTCCATCAATCTATCCGACTGTTCTATTATTGCCACCACACTTTTTTGGTTACTGTAGCCTTACAATAAGTCTTGAAGGGGGTAGAGCCAATCCTTCAACTTTGTTCTTCTCCCTCAATATTGTGTTGGTTATTTGGGTCTCCTTGCCTATCTGTTAGGATCAGCACATTGATATCCACAAATAATTTGCTGGGATTTTGACTGTGATTGCATTGAATCTATAGATCAAATTTGGAAACACTGCTTGACAATATTGCATATTCCTATCTGTAAATATCTCTTCATTTAGTTAATACTTCTTCTGAGAAATGTTCTTTGAAGGTAGAAGCCACTTCTTATGTGATATGAATCAGACATCTCCAGCTTGTTCCCATCCATTTCTACTGTGAACTTGTTATAGAGAAGTGACTATCCTGTTATGGCTGTGTGGGTCAATAGTTTGTATCCAGGTGTGGCTGTGAAACTTGTTCTTAACTGTAGAATGCACATGGAAGTAGTGGATGTCACTTTTGGGCTGGGCGTTTTAAGAAGTGGTCATGTCTTTCACTTTCTTAGCTTGAAACAGAAGAATCTCATACTATGCAGTATAGAAGAACTCCAGATAGGAACTGGGATCACTGCTTTACCATGTGGAAGAAATTTGCCTTCTGACATAGAACAGCAACCCTGTGCTGTTAAATGAATGAAATAAAAGTTTATTGGGTTAAAAAAAAAAGAAATATATATATATATAAAGAAAACCCCACAGAATTTCAGTACCTATGCAGTACTAAATGAAATCAGAATTTCTGCTGCAGCAAACTGAGAGGTATTATTGGTAGAAACTTGGATTACACTAAACCTACATGTTCAAGTGAAGAGATACCAACAACACATGACTTATTATAAATAAGATAACTACATATCAAAGGACACACAAAAGAATATGAATCCATTTCAACAGATGTGCAAGTCTAAGACCCCTGAAAACATGAGAAAATAAGCAAACACCCCCCGAAAAGTTACAATCCCCCAACAAAGAAACCCACAGATATGAAATGGGATGAAATTCCAGAGAAGATTTTTTAAATTGATTGTTAAAGTAATTAATGAGGTAAAAGAAGATCTAAGGAATGAATTAAGAGAGCAATTATGGGAGGTGAAAGACCACTTCAATAAATAGAGATTCTAAAAAGAAACCAATCAGAACTCTTGGAAATGAAAAGACACAAGTCAAGTAATAAATTTACTTGAAAGTATCAGTGGCAGACTAGATTGCATTGAAAACAGAGCCTCAGTCCTTGAAGACAGGCTATTTGAATGGAAACACTTAGCAGACAGTTAAAAAAAAAAAGACCATGATCAGAATATGATCAGTTGGAGATCAAACTTAAGAGTCATAAGGATTGATGAGGGCATGAAAATAAAAATTAATGGCATTAAGAACCTTTTCAGGGAAATAATAAAAGAAAATCTTCCAAACCTTAGGAATGAGATAAATATTCATATACAAGATGAATATAAAACCCCAAATATAAAAGATCTAAAAAGAACCTCTCCAAGAAATATCATAATCAAAATGCCTAACATAGAGAATAAAGATAGACCATTTAAAGTTGCAAGAGAAAAACACCGGATTATATTTACAGATAGAACAGTACAACTCACTTTAGACTTCTTAAGTCAGATGCTAAAATGCAGGAGAGTTAGGAATGTGATAATCTAAGATCTTAAAGAAATGAATTGCCAGTCAAGATTGCTATATCCAGGAAAGTCATCACTCAGAAACAAAGAGGAAACAAAAGGTTTTAATAATAAACTAACAGAATTCATGACCATTAAATCTGTATTACAGAACATACTTAAAGAAATGTAGATAAAGAAGAACTTTAAAAAGGAAGGGGAGGAAAAACAGAGCTCTCAAATGGATAAGGCAGCAATTAAGCAAAAAGAAAATTGATCCAAATTAAATCTATGAAACAAACCAAAATGACTGAAAATAATAAATACGTCTTCATAATAACTCTGAATGTAAATGGTCTCAAACTTCCAATTAAACCATAAAAAATGGCAAAATGGATTAAAAATAAGACCAAATCATAGTCTGTTTGGAAAAGATTCATCTTACATGCAAAGATATCCATAGACTGAAAGTTAAATGATGAAAAAATTGTACTCCATGAAAATAGAGTTCTAAAACAAGCAGAAGTAGCAATTTTCATATCTGACAAAGCAGATTTCAAGCAAAAATGAATCAAAAGAGACAAGGAAGGCCATAATATACTGTTAAAAGAAACAATCCTACAAGACATAATAGTACATATTTATATCCCAAATGTCAGTGCACCTAATTACATAAGACAAACACTTTTTGACTTTAAGTTCCAAATAGATTCCAGTACAACAATATTTAGTGATTTCAACACAGCTCTCTCAACAAGAGACAGATGGAATGTCAATAGATACTTTTGACCTAAGTGAGACTACAAATCAAATGAACCTAACAGCTATTTGTAGAATATTTGACCCAATGACAGCTGAATATATTTTCTTCCCAGAAACTCAAGGAACTTTTTCTGAAATAGACCATAAGTTAGGATTCAAAACATGTTTTTAGCAAATCAAAAATTAAAAAGAAAGAAAAGGAAAAGTTATATCATCCCATGTATCTGATCATATTACAATGGATTGAAATTAGGAATCAACTGCAAGAAAATGTATAGACATCCCATAGAATCAAACAAGAAGTGTGATTCAACATACAAAAACCTTTGAGACACTATGACAGTGACACTGAAAATCATATTATCCCTTGTATCTTTTGTAGATAGAACATTTGAAGAAGTAAGTGCCCACATTAATAAAAAAAAGAAAAAAAGACCCCAAATAAACAATCTAATGTTACATCTCAAGGACCTAGAAAAGAATAAATAAATCAATTCCAAAATCAGAAGACATGAAATAATTAAGATCAGAGCTGAAATTGGTGAAATAGAAAATTTTTTCAAAATACAAAAAAGATCAATGCAACAAAGAGTTAGTTCTTTGAAAAGGTAAACAAGATAAACTGTGAGCTAAACTAATCAAAATAATGAGAGGTAATATCCAAATTCATAGAAAAAAGAGATATGAAAAAGGAGATATCACCAGATTTTTCTGAAATCCAGAGGATAATGCAAACTATTTTGAAAACATATCCCAATAAATTGAAAAATCTAAAAGATACTAAGAAATTTCTAAGTACATTTTACCCACTAAAACTGAACCAAGAGAATATAGAAGACCTTAACAGGCAAATATCAAGCAATGAGATTAAAGAAGTAATAAACATTTTTCAACAAACAAAAGGACAAGATGATTCTACCAAACCTTTCAAGAATAACTAATGCCAAACCTCCTCAAATTATTTCATGATAGAAAGGTGGGGAACACTCCAAAACTTATTCTATGAAGCCAGTATCACCCTGACACCAAAACTAGATAAGACATATCAAGGAAAGGAAATTAAAGCCCAGTAACCCTGATGAACATAGATGCAAAAATCCTTAATGAAATATTAGCAAGCCATGTTTAAAAACACATTAAATGTGTACCATGATGAAGTTGGATTCACCCCAGGGATGCATGTTTGATTCAATATATTTAAATCAATAAATATAAATCATCACATAAATGGAATTAAGAACAAAAATCACATTATCATATCAATAAAGTAAAAAAGAGAAAAATCTTTGACAAAATTCAGCATCCATCCATGTTAAAAATACTAAAAAAAAAAAAGGAACAGAAGAAACCTCAACATCATAAGAGCTACATATGAAAAAAAAAAGTAAAAATCATACTGAATGGAGAAAAATGGAAAGCATATCCTCTAAAATCAGGAACAAAGCAAGTAACTCTTCTATCACTACTCTTGTTTGTATATGTATATACATATACATATATACATAGACATGTATACACACACATATACATATATATACACACACATACATTAAGGAGGTAAAAGACCTCTACAATTGAAATTAGAAAAAATTGAAAAAATAAATTAAAGAAGAGCTTTGAAAATTGAAAGACCTTCTATGTTTATGAACAGATAGAATTAATACTGTCAAAATAATCATGTTACCAAAAGTGATCTACAAATTTAGTGCAATACCCATCAAAATACCAAGTATGTTCTTCACAGAAATAGGAAAAAAAATGATCCTAAATTTCATGTGGAAGAGTAAAAGAACTAGAATAACAATAGCAATACTGAACTGCAAATTGAGATGATATATATTATACTACGATCTCAAATTGTACTACAGAACTATAGTAATAATAAGAGCATGGTATGGGCATAAAAACAGATATAAAGACCAAAGGAATAAACTAGAGGGCACAAAGACAAATCCAGATAAATAAAGTCATCTGAACCTTGACATAGTGCCAAAAGCACATGTTGGAGAAAACAGTCTTTTTATCAAATGATGCTGGGAAAACTGGATATCCATATGTAGAAGAATGAAACTAGATCCCTATCTCTTATTCTTCATCTAAATCAGCTCAAAGTTTATCAAAGACCTAGGAATTAGACTAGAAAAACTAAAACTGCTAGAGTGAAACATAAGGATAATACTCCAACACATTGGTGCAGGCACTGACTTTTTAATAAACCTTGTAGAGCTCAAAAATTGAAACAAAGAATCAATAAGTAGGTTCTTATAAAATTATGCATATCAAAGGAAACAAGAGTATGAAAAGAGAGTGTACAGAACAGGAGAAAATCTTTGCCAGCTGCTTTTCCAACAGGGTATTAATAATCAGAATAACGTTAAAAAAAGGAAAAAACTTAATATTGAAAATACTAACACACTCAACAAATGGGTCAAGATTTAAAGAGATATTTCTCAAAAGAAGAAATACAAATGACCAACAAATATATGGAAAAGTGTTCAACATCCTTAGTAATCAAGGGAAATGCAAATGAAAACTGCAGTGAGATTTTATCTCACCCCAGTTACAATGCAATCATCAAGAATATAAATAATGATAATTGCTCATAAGGATATCAAGAAAAGTGTACACTGTTGGTGGGACTGCAAATTAGTACAACCACTTTGGAGAGAAGTATGGACATTCCTCAAAAGTCTAGGAATTGAACCACAATGACCCAGCTATCGCATTCTGTGGAATTTATCCAAAAGAACTTAAAATCAGAATATTATAGTGATATGTGAATACCAATGTTTATAGCAGCAGCACAATCCACAATAGCCAGATGGAATCAGTCTAGGTACCCATCGACAGATGATTGGATGAAGAAAATGTGTATAAAATACAATGGTATTCTACTCAGTCATAAAGAACAATGAAATTAGGTCATTTGTTGGTAATTGGATGGAACATCCATCATGCTAGGTGAAATTAGCCAGGCTTAGAAAGTCAAATGCCAAATATTTTCTCTCATGTACAAAAGCTAGAGAAGAAAAAGGAATTTAAAAAGAGGAATTCTGTGAAAGTACAAGGGACATCAGTAGAATAGAAGTGGAGTACAAAGGAGAGGGAGGAAGTCAGGGATAGGGGAAGAACTGGGGAATAAAGTTGACAAATTTATGCTATGTGCACATATGAATATATCACAATTCATTCTAACTTTGTATGTAAGTATACTGCACCAATTAAATAATTAATTAAATAAATAGAACAAAAATCAGTATAAGAAGGGTATCAGGAGGAGAAAAGAGGGGAGAGAAAGAAGAAATATTAAGGATTGAAAAGGAGGAAGATATATACATATATATGTGTGTGCATATATATGTATATAATTTTATATGTATTTATGCATATGTCAATGTGAACCCAACTATTATGTAGAACTATAATGCACTAATAAATTTTTAAAAGGAAAATCTTTAGAGAAATTTTTATAAAAAGAAGAAGAAAATTTTTCCACCATCAATTTTAGGTAGGGCACATATGAAGAAATCCCTCTGGAAAGAGTTCAGCCAAGGAGAAAGCAAGAGGATTAAGATGAAATAATTGATAGTAATTTCAAAGGCAGCAAAGATTTTGTTTTCAGCCTCCTATAGTCCCAAACCATTGATGATATTTAGGAGGTTAAGAACAATGGTTTTCTCCAAGAGTATGACTGCACTGTCCTGAGAGTTATGTATGGAACTGGCCATGTACAAGACAGAGAGAAGGTGACAATCTGACAGCTCATGTGTTTCCCAAAGTTTTTTTTCTCCCTCCCTCCTTCCTTCCCTTCCATCCTTCTTCCCTCTTTCCTTTCTTCCTTCTGTTTTAGTCAGATTTTTCACCTCTGTGACTAAAGATTCTGACTAGAACAACTGTAACAAAGAAAAGTTTCTTCTAGGGCTCATGGTTTCAGAGGTCTTGATCCATAGAAGGCAGGCTCCCAACCCAATCATTTTTCCCCTGAACCATCTTGCCTTGTCTCATGTATGAGCTTTTTGGAGACACCTCATATCCAAACCATAACACTTTCCTTCCTTCCTTCCTTCTTTCCCCCCTCCCTCCCTTCCTTCCTTCCTTTCTTCCTTCCATCTCTCTCTTTCTCTTACATTGTGAATCTAAGATAGGTGGACCTCCAAATTTAACACAAAATGCATCAGGGGAGATTTTCTTCTGTGTCTAATCCTACATACAAATTTGCAACTGCTTTCTTATTTCTTATACCTCATTGGTGACCTTACTTTTCCTGTACTCAAACTTGACATCTAAAAATGCAGAAAAACAGAATCAACGACAAATGACCAGAAATAGGGAGACTTTCTGGGTGAAGCTCAGCATAAAGGAATAAGGATGCTGCAAAAACTAAAAATGGCTGACACAAATCCTAACAAGCTACGAAGGAAAATTGAAAAGAAAAATGACCCTGGGCTGAAGAAGCCTAAGGGAATTCTGCTACCTGAACTTATTCATTTACTAGCATCTTTCAGGGTAGGGAGGATTTGTCCCAATTGGCAAATGTTCTACTGCCAAGGAATAAACAGTGGAATGATTAGAGTACATTTTAGAAATTGGGGATATTTTAAGAGTCATTTCTCAAGGGTTCTTTCCAAAACACATACATATGCAGCTCACTTGTGCCTATGCAAATATCCTAATTGTATAGTTAAATCTTAGTTCAATTTGAGGACTTCAGTGTCCTTCATCTTGCCAAAACTTCATCATAAGAATTTTTTTTTCTTTTTTACCATTTGCTTTACTTCCATTTCCTATTCACAATTTAATTCCTCTATGTATATTTATCTCCAAAGAGTGATGAACAATAGTCAATGCTATGTAAGAAAGGGCATAATTAAGTGTAGCTATACATACTAGAATTTTGAATTAGGAAACTCATGGCTAAGAGGTAGATGGTTCTAGTTCCTTACAAATGATAATTCAAACTTACCGAAACAATTCTTCTTCCTAATTAATTCCATGTTTAAGAATTCCTCAATTCCATATAATCTTCTCATTTCATCTAAGCTGCCCTCATTAATATGGGTGAGTATCATAGGTTTCCTAATAACCCATTGAAACTTGGTATCTTTGATGCTGTGCACATTAATGGCTACCAGGCACACTAAGTCTGATGCTGTGATCCATAAGGCAAGCTCAGGTGAGGTTGAGATAGGCATCCTCATTAATGAGTACATTATCACTTCATTCTCATCCTGAGATTTGTCACTCTTTATCTCTTAGTACTTGATACTTTTTTTCCTTTTCTGCCTTTACTTCCCATTACATCTTTAAATCGATCTATTCAAGATTTCTGTCATACCTGACCAGGTGTTTGACACTTTTAGGTGAGCTGCTTTGTGCATTTATCAGTGAAAGTAGCTCAGTAGATTTAGTGAACCCATATATCACTGCTTATATATATCCCTGGAGGAAGTAGGGAAGAATCTAAACACCAAAACTGGACCTGAGTTAAAAACATATTTAATTTAATTTTTAAATTAATTATTGGAATGTTGTTTGAAGGCACAATCACAATTTAGAAAAGTCTTCATAAGTACCATTATTTGGTTGAGAATCATTCACCCTTAAGATTAAATCCCTTTATTCATCAGTGAAGTAAACCTAACATATTAAAGTCGGAATAGTAAAGATATCAGTTTGAATTATTCTGAGTTGTTTTTAGGCAGAAGAGTTTAATGGTGGAAGTAAGATGGGACCAAAGATACCATAAAAACCAAATGGGGTTTGCAAACAATAGACAAATGTTCCTTATTTATTTAATTACAGTAAGATAAGAACATTTATTTATTTAGTTACCCTGAATTTTCCTATTTAGAATTTATTTCCATGGCAAGAACCACCTGTGTATCTCAAGATTAGACCATCAATTTCTTTTCACATAAGTCTTTGGACAGGAACATGCAACCTTGATAAATTTAGTTTATCTATGTCTTTTGCTCCAAGCTAAACATTTCAAAAACAAAGTGGTTTAAATGGAATATTGGTATCAAAGAAGCAGACTGGCTTATCAGACAAGCAGGGAATTTAATAAAATAAACCTACATCCATTTTGAAGAGATGTCAAATAAGTGAATATTCTGCACGTACTGAGTAATCTTTTATTCACGGTAACTTGAAAACATCTATTGAGAATCATTTAGTTTCCAAAATAAGTCAACTTCCATTAGTTAAGATGATCTTTTAGAATGTAGAATTTGAAAAATTATAATACTAGAAATAACTTGTTAGAAAACACAGAAAGCTAATTGTCTTGTGGGAAGTTGTCCCTATCTCATATGGAGCTGAGTAGTTTAAGATTTAGTCAACAATAGACTATTATTTGTTCAAGGGTCAATTATCTCTTTCAAAAAGATTAGAATATTAATATAAACTTAGAAAACTGACATGTTATGCAGATGTGGATTTCTCAAAAGTAAACTAACAAGCAGACAAGCAAAATTTGTGGATAGCTAGATCCCAGTCCCTTTCTTAAATGAACTTATATGACTATGAAATAGCTGACACAAAGATCATTTTCAACAGAAACAGCTCCACACATTAAATTCAAGGTAATGAGAATAAACAGAAAAAAATCTGGATGATTTAAAAACTTTTTTTCCATCAGTTTTTGTCTGCACTGAAGGAGAACAAAACTGTGGGAGCTCAGAGATAAACATTATCCTGAAACAGATTTGTTGCAAAAAGATTTTAGAAAGGGGATAAAATCTATTTTCAAAGAGATAAGAAGGGACAGGATATCTATTAAAGGAGAGCAATACAGGATAAAACAAAACCAAATAAAATCTACAGTAGACCAAACAAAACCACTTTTGGAAGAAGCTAAGAGCTAGTTATCACAAGAAGCTATTTTAGGAGCAAGTGAAGAGTGCTTGTGAGAAAGTTGGTGCTTGAAATACCTGGATTAAAACTGGTTTGGTTACTTATGCACTATGTGATTCTGACAGAAATAACTCAACCTCTCTGGTGCTTAATACATAAAATAAGCTGATCAGAAATATTTCATTGTACAACCTTGGGGAATATAAAGTAGACGGTGCCTTGGAATTAGATAGTGCAGTAGGTTAAAAGTTGTTGTGTGAAAAATACCTGTTATGCCACCTATTACTAGCATAGGCAGAGACTTTAAACATGTTAATTTCACCTGAAACCATAATAATGCAGGTCTTGCAACAAAATGCTGAATCAGCAAAACAGAGAGGAAAGTGACTATCGTATCATTGCCACTGAAAAATAAACAAAAATACTAAGTTTTTAAAAGATGATAACCAAGAAGTGTAAAGCATAGAAATAGAGAAGTAACGGCATCTCCCAAAGCACACAAAATGAATGAATGTTAACATTACTGTTAAAAATGGGAAATTTTTTAAAAGTTTCAAACATAAGTAAAATAGCAACTAAGATTAGAAATAGTTATCAAGAGAGAAGGTGGGGGCCATTACCATGAATCATGTTTTAAAAAATTATTAGCTATAAGTAAAAATGATTTCTGTAAAAACAATCTAAAAAGAGTATTATATATAAAAGGATAGAAAATGAGATATCATAGAGATGTTTCTCTCCTCTGGACAAATCAAAGCCAGAACAAAGGTTCTACACCTGAAGCAACTTCATGTATGTATAGTCAAAAATAACAATTAAGGTTTTGCTTATGTGGAAAGTCACTAGAATGAAATTCCCACGTCTTCATATCATCCGAAAATGTACTAATACACTCTGAGGACCCAAATAAAGTGATCTCAGGATCTTATAAAGATTAATTTTTAAACAAGATGGCACCTGCAAAAACACTTATTACTAGTGCTTATGTAAGTTAAATTTAATAGGAAAAATAAGGCATCAGAAAAACAATATTCAAAAGAATAAAAATAAAATCCTGGATCCTGGGATTCCAGGAAGACAACGACATAAAAACAGCATCCTTCTTCTGTACTAATTTCAATATTCTATCCCACTTGAGTCAAATGGTTACCAAGAGGCACCAAGACCAAATGAAGCCTGTTTCTAGCGGTCATTCTAGGCAAAGGTAGGTTAATACCTGCAGAGAGACCAACAGCCAAAAACCCCAGGGAGAATCCTAACCAGAGCTGTCTGAACCCCAGCAGTCTCTAATTGTCCACAAAATCAACAGCAGCCTTTTTTTTTTTTTTTTTTGACAATTAGAAGCTCTTTCTAATCCTGTAAAGACCAAGCAGGAGATGAACTTGTGGGCTGAGTTCTCCTTGCCCTGTTTTCAGGAGTATAAAAAGAGACAAGAAAGCAGGGAAGCTTCCTCCAGGTGCCTTGGCTAGCAGCCTGACAATCTGCTTGTTTCTGCACAGTTGGAATAGGGATAGAGACAGCTGTACTTCCCACATCCTATGGAATTCCCAGTGGGATGACAAAGAAAAATGGTACCACATCACACACAGCCCAGCAACTAGAAAGGGAAATAGCAGACAGGACAGAATATGTAACAGTAAACTTACAGAAAGAACAACATGAATAAAATGATCAGAGGTACACTTAGACACAAGAGTACACAGAAGAGACTTCTTGGAGTTCTAAAAAAATTTTTTTTCAATGAAATATTTTAGTAAAAGCAAAGGAATAGTTAACGTTTGACCCTTGAGTTAAAGGCATGGGCAATCAGTAAAATAAATATACCAAACCACAAATTTAAAATATAAAATGATGATATATTAATTTCTTACTCTTACTATAATGAATTACCAAAAATACAGTGGCTTAAACCCAGGAACTTTGTTATCTTACACTTCTTACAGTTTTGAAGATCAAAGTCTGCAAGTCTTTAGAGCTGCATATCTTCTGAAGGCTCTAAGAGGGAATGTATTTCTTTGGCACTTCCAGCTTCTAAAAACCACCTGCATTCTTTGGCTCATGACCCCTTCCTTCACCTTCAAAGCCAGCAGCAGAGCATCTTCTCTCCTTTCTGATACTCTGCATATATATAAAATTTCCAGAAAAAGGACACTAGTGATTATCTCAGCCCATCTAGATAATATAGGATAATCTCCCCTTCTCAAAACCCTTAATTATATTCACAAGGTAACACAGTCACAGTTTCCACAGATTGAGACAGGAACATCTTTGGTGGAGAGTATTATTCAACCTACCACAGATATAATGATGGAAAAGTTCAGAAAGTTGGATGATAGTCAGGAGATACAACATAAAAATTATAGATGTTTCCAGTATGAGAAGAAGAAACACACGGAGGACAAGAAATTGTTTAAACACGTAAAAGGAAAACAATTACCTAAATTGAAGAAATCCTGAATCTGCAAATTTAAGTAACTTGATGAGCTCAGACAAGAAGGTAGGAAAAAGACATACCTAGACATATTCTGGCATAATTTATAGGATGACAAATAAAAATAAAAACCTGAACAAAATAGAGGAAAAATGCCAAATGTTAGCATCAGACTTCTCCTACACATGACTGATATTGGGAGAAGACAATATAATAAATCTAGACTCAGATTTTCCACATCTTTGTCATCACTGTTGCTTATAAGAAACCAGGTTAAACTGAATTCTAAATAGATTGTGGGAGACTAGTGGCAAAAAGTATTATGGCCCCAAATTCTATTCCTAGTCAAAAAAATGATTTGCCAGAAAGCCTAAGATATTTGCACACATGCAAGAATTTGGAAGGAGATCCTCATGGTTATACAAAATACATGTATGACAATGTGAGGAAAAAAAAGAATTGTGTCACATTAGATTGGGTAGAGAGAAGTGATGAGAGGAGAGGGGAAAAGTGGGGAAAGGAAGGACAGCAGAATAAAATAAACATTATTATTGCTGTGTGTATATACATGACTGAATGACCAATGTGATTCTGCATCCTGTACACTCAGAAAAATGAGAAATTATATCCCATATGATTCAAATGTATGATATGTCAAGGTCATTATACTGTCATGTGTAACTAATTAAAACAAATTAAAAAATTTAAAAAAGAAAAGAAAAAAATGTTTTTCCAGCCAATTTTGGTGGCACATACCTGTAATCCCAGCAGCTTGGGAAGCTGAGGCAGGAGGATCAAAAGTTCAAAGCCAGCCTCAACAACTTAGCAAGGTTCTAAGCAACTCGGCTAGACCCTGTTGCTTAATAAAATACAAAAAAGGACTGGGGATGTGATTCAGTGGTTGAGTGCCCTGGTTTCAATCCCCAGTACCAAATATATATATACCCATATATATGGGTATATATATATTTATACTTTGTGTTCATTTAAGTTCTAATTGGGTCAAAAAAGAAAAAAAAATGAAAGTATACATAATTCTTTAATGGTCTCAAAATGGAATTGCTGCTGGGTGCAGTGGTATATGCCTGTAATCCCAGAGGTTAGGGAGGCTGATGCAAGAGGATCACAAGTTCAAAGCCAGCCTCAGCAAAAGCAAGACTAAGCATCTCAGTGAGACCATGTCTTTCAATAAAATACAAAATAGGGCTGGGGATGTGGCTCAGTGATTGAGTGCCCCTGAGTTCAATCCCCAGTTACCCACCCCCCATAGAATTACTTTTCTTCCTTCCTTTTTTTTTTTTTTCTTTTGCAGGGCTTTCAGATTGCTAGGCAAGTGTTCTACCACTGAGCTATATCTTTAGATGGGTCTTTTTCTTATGTCTTCAAATCAGGAGCCATTTTAATTTTAATTTTAATTAGCCTTTTAATTTCATGGAAATATACCATGAGTAAAGTCAAAATACAAACCAAAAAAATTGATTAAAAAAAAATTTACAACTTATATGAAAAGCCACTTTTTTCAAGACTGGGGATATAGTTTAGTGGTAAGAATGCTTGTCCAGCATGTAAGAGGCCCTGGGTTTGTGCTACCAAAAAAAAAAAAGAACCCCAACTGAAAAGTATTCAAGTATCTATCAGTAGATGAATGATGATGAAGAATGAATGTGATTCTATCCATACAAGGGGATATTGCTTAACAATAACAAAGACCCAGCTTCAGACACACATGGTAACATGTATGATTCTCAAAACCATTACAGTGACAGAAAGAAGCTAGATACAAAGAGTACATACTATATGGTTTCATTTATGACATTCTAGAAAGGCAAAAGGTAATCAATAGTTACAGAAAGCAGATCAGTGATCACCTGGGGCTGGGATTATCCAGGCCCCCAGGGGCAAGGAGGTACTTTAGTGGATGGGAATGTTCTGTTTCATTGTAGTGCCTGGCAGTTATAATAACACATTTTATTACATGTAAATTTTACCTTCTTTAAAAAAAGTAAATATATGCTACATTTTTCTGGGACTGGAAAGCCAACTCTTTTTTTTTTTTTTTGAAGTGAGGATTGAACCCAGAAGCTACTGAGCTATATCCCTATCCCTTTTTTATTTTACAATAGGGACTTACTAAGTTCAAGGCCAACCTCAAACTTGGGATCCTCCTGCCTCAGGCTCTGCCAGCCCCCAACTGTTAAAAATACAACAAACAATTAAACAATAAACAAAAAACTACACACACACACACACACACACACACACACACAAAACGACTTTGGAGAGCAAAGCACATACCAAAAACTGAGAAAAAAAAGATTTGCTCAAACTAAAAATTGATACAAAACAGAGACTTCAAGGTAGACATATATCAAGAAGAAACAGTGGAGAAGATGAGTGGGTCTATGGATTCATCTCTTAGACTTCCTGATAAACTGCTGTTTAAATGTAAGAAATTTTATTACATTATATATATTATAAGAAATAATGACATCTTGATTAATTTTGTGTTATTTAAATGTAAAACATGTTCCTAGAATAGAATAGTTTCCACAAAGGAAATTCAATAGAAATTCTATTAATATTTTACAATTTAAAAATACTAAACTACTTTAGTAAAATTTAAGAATTGATACAGTGGAAAGCAGAGGAGGAAAGTTTCACTTTTCCAAATGTCTCATGGAGTTAGGAGTAGACACTGTGTCAACAGAATGAGGTAGATAAAAATTAATTTCTTTCCACTATTGTCATGTATGTAAGAACCACCCCCCAAAAAATTAATTTCTTAATTTAGAAGTTAAAATATTCTAAAGATTTCATCTAATAAGAGTAGGATACAGATAAGAATACATAGGGAGAGAAAATAACACCTTAATGAACAATATAATTGGCAGTGTACTGCCACAGATAACATATTATGAATACAGAGGAAAACGAGATAACAATTAATGGAATAGGAAAGTACAGTTGATCTTTCAAATTATCAAATGGAAAAAAAATGAAATGAATGCCAAATTGATTCAAATTGAAAAAAGTACAAGGAAAAATGAGAGAAGTGCAAGATAAAGCAAATCATAAAGTAAAAGGAAACAGGAGGCTGAGGCAGGAATATCATAAATTCCAGACCAGCCTCAGCTATTTTGAGAGGACCTAAGCAATTTAGCAAGGTCTTTTCTCAAAGTGAATGAATGAAGGAATGATGAAATGAATGAATAAAGCTGATGATATGGCTCAGTGATTAAACACCCCGTATCTAATCCTCAGTACCAAAGAGAGAGAGAGAGAGAGAGAGAGAAAAGAAAAAAGAAATTCTCAAACACAAAACATCCTTACATGATCAGGGTCCTGCATTCCTTCTCGCCCTCATCAGAAATGACTTCTCTTATTCACGAGCTGCATAGATATTAGAACACATTTCCCATTAGTAGAATATGTCAAGCTCCTGTCCATCTCAACTTTTCCCATTTACTGTACTCTTTAATATGCTTACATTTGCTGTTAAGGGCAGGTCATATGTCATCTTTGAGGTCATTTCTGCTTCTATTTAAGTTATAGTCAGATGGACTAGGTTTAGTTTCCTACCAACACAAATGAAAAACAAAGTAGATAAAATATTAACGATGCTTTATAAAGACATTGGACATGAGACAAGGAAGAACAGTGCTCCCTGAGAACCAGAAAACAAATGAGGATAGTCTCACCTCATTGTCTTAAGAAGGTTTCTAGGCAGTGAAACAAAAATTGTAAAATAAAATAGAACTCCCTGGGCAGGTTAAACAACAAAGTAAACCCAGGTGAAGAAAAATCTAAAAGGCAATAATGAATCCAAAAAGAATATCCAGAGGGAAGCTCAGAAAGAAAGAACATGATGGAAAATATGAATAAATAGATTTTAAAACACAGAGAACAGTTGGAAATTTCTAAAACACCTTTTATTGGAGTTAAAGAAAGAAAATTAAAAGTGACTCCCTCCCATACTTGCTGGACTCCATACTCACTGCTCTCTCTGTTATTCCTCCAGCTGAACAAGGATATGTGGCCTGTGCTTTAGTTTAGTTCTTTCCTTTACCTAGAATACCTTTCCCCCTTTGTGTTCACTCAGCCCCTCTTCATTAGTGTTTTCCCTCATCAACCCTTGTCTTCCAGGTGAAGCACCCCTGACTACCTTATTTTCTACTTCAGCCTGACTTGTCCTCTCAGTAGGACTGATCTCCTTTACTATGATCAACCTTTTCCTTCCAGAGTATTTAGCTAACACACTATTCAGAATTCTTACATTTTGTTTCCTTCTAACAGCACAGAATGGAAGTCCTTGAAAGTCTTTGTATTTTTAATTTCTGATTTATCCCAAATTTCAAAGGGAATGCTCAACAGAGTGAGTACTCAGTACGTATTTGTTAAATAAATAGATGAAAGCCACATCAAGATTCATCACCTGAAACTGCCAAAGACATATTAAGTGCCCAGTGAGAAAAGGCACCAAAAGACAACTGAGTTCTCCACAATAACAACAGAAAAATTTTAACCTTTGACCTACAATTTCATACTCTGTGAAACTATTTTCCAAGAAAGTTCAAAATAAAATGATTTTCAGGTAAAATGAGTTTTCATCAAAATACTAAGACAAAATCAAAAGCATGTAATTCATGGTACGGAAATGAACCCACAATAAGTTCTGGTAAATAAAAAAGAATTGTGAATAAAGAAAATAGTAAATGTGGACAAATTTAAATAATTATCAATAAAAACAATAAATAATAAGGAATAAACAGTAAAAGTATGTTCAATTTGTAGAATGTTTTAAAAAGATGTAAATAGACTGCCTGGTGTCTTAGTTAACTTTTGCATCATTGTGACCAAAATACTCAACAATAACAACTTAGAAGATGAAAAGTTCATTTAGGACTCACAGCTTCAGAGGTCTCAGTTCATAGATGGCTAAGTCTATTGCTCTGAGCCCAGGGTGAGACAGGATATCCTGGGAAGGGCCCAGCAGAGGAAAGCTACTCAGCTCAGCTCATGGTAGGATCAGAAAGTGGGGGTGGAGAAGTAGGGGAAGAGGAAGGCTGTAAGGAACATGAACTCCTCCAAGGCACTCCCTCACCCATCACTATGACCCACCTCCTCCAGGCAAGCCCTACCACCCTATAGTTACCACCCACTCAGTCCATTCACACGAGGAGGAACTGATTAAGTTTCAGCTCTCATAATCATTTCACCTCTGAATATTCCTGCATTAACAGAGCTTTTGGGGGACACCTCATATGCAAACCATAACATCTGACTACATTTTAATGTAAGCTAAAAACAGATGGTATGAATAGAGTTGAAGTATTCTTAGTTTTTTAATGTTTAAGACAGAGGTTGGCAAACTATCAGCCTTAGAACAAACTTTACCACCAGTTTTGGACCTGATGGGCCAGGAAGTCAGCAGAATGCTTCCACCACTCTCCCTGAGTCCAGGCAGCACAGAGCAAAGCAGGACGCTACCCACTGGGAGTAGACAGAAAAGGAAGGACTTTGCCTTCGAGCTCAGTGTTGTAAGACCACTATGATGAAGCCTAGTACCAGACGAAGCCAAAGATTCCTGCATCTAGTTCAGAATTCATGGATGGATCCTCTGGATCTGCCCTGGTATCAGATAGAGATCTGCTTCTCAGTGGGATGGGCTCATCATTTGGCCTGCATCACCACCAGCCATGGTGCAAGCCTAGGCTGCACCCTACAGGCTGTGTGGGTCTTTGCAGCAGCAGTGAGATTAGATGTAACCCAGTTTGATATCATCCTTGGCAGTCAAAGGACTATTCCTATCACCCCTCTCCAAACCTCAAGCAGTGTGATGTGGAGCACAATCTATCAACTCTGTGAGGTGAGAATAGGACAAAGAAATGAGCTCAGGACGTTGCCTTGTAACTCAGTGTCCAGCCAGTCAAACCCAGCATATCTCAACAGTGCCTTTCCCCAGGTCAATGTCTATGGAAAGAACTTCTAGATCCACTCAAGTATCAGGTAGAGGAGACCCAAAGACCAAGTTAACAGATGGATGGACTTTTTTCCCAGTCAACATCACTTGCAATTAGTTGCACTGGTCTTAGGTAAAATGTCATAACATCTGATCACAGGCTAGTGAAAGTGGAGGAGGATCTGGGGCCACCTCAACTCGAGAGGTTTGTGAGGATGTGAAACCCTTTTAAGGAACTCTCCCAGTTCATTATGAAAAACATACCAACTGC
Source organism: Ictidomys tridecemlineatus (assembly GCF_052094955.1). Lineage (NCBI taxonomy): Eukaryota > Metazoa > Chordata > Mammalia > Rodentia > Sciuridae > Ictidomys > Ictidomys tridecemlineatus. The sequence goes on along the minus strand of NC_135484.1, from coordinate 87,844,508 downwards.
AGATTTGAGAAAAACTTGGAATTGGGAAACCCTTTGCTATTAATATAGTACATACGATCTGTGGACCAATAGCACACCTGGACTTAGGGTGTGATCTATAGCAGAAGTGACCACAAGATCAGAAAAAATAAGCAGTCTGATTAAGAATTTCTGTCAGTACAGGCACAGACAAAGCCGGATTATGAAGACTGAAGTAATAATGATAAAAACAACAGAAATCTTTAGCTGAGAAATACCTAGGCCAAATTAAAAATATGTTAGAAGGTATCAATAGCAGAATAGACACTATGGAAGAAAAAAAATCAGTGAGCTCAAAAGCATTCTATTTGAAAATACACTTTTGAAGGGGAAAAAAAGAATTTGGAGGAATTGATAAAATTTGCAGAAACTTTGATAAAACATTAACTAGAGCAAATGTTCACATTATTCAGATTCAACAGGAACTTGACAATCCCAAAGAGTAGAAAGCTTATTCAAAGAAACATGAAAAATTCCAAAACCTAGCAAAAGATACAAATATCCAGGTATAGAAATGTCAAAGTTCTTCAAACTCAAAGAAAGAGGTTCTAATGAGTAGGAAGAAATTATAGGAAGAGATAAAACTCACTGGGTGAGAGGAATTATACAGACAAATTCAGAAAGCTCTAATATTGTAAACATGGTGAATAAATCATTTATTACTTCATTATAAAGATTAAAAAACACACATTTAAAAATAATATCTTCATTAATATATTAAGAGATGGACAGCAGAGAAGGGTATAAGATAGGGCATCAAAGATTCAAACTTTGAGTAGGAATGTAATGCAAGTATAGATGATCAGGAGAAAGAAGATAACAATGACTAGGATGATTTTGTAGGCCTGAAACTGAGTCCAGGGCCTTGCACATTCTAAGTAAGCACTCTATGGCTGAGTCATAAGTTCCTGACTTTTATAACTATTTTCTTCAATGATACGTTGCTATTTTTTTAAAATAGATTCTTATAATCAAAAGATGTTTTTGTAAACCTCATGGTCACCACAAAACAAAACTCTAAAATAGTCACACTAAAAGTAATGTGCAAGGAATTAAAACACATTACAAAATGACAGAAAAATGTCAGTAGTAAAACTTTATCAATAAGTAATATTAATGTATTAAATTCTTTAATCAAAGGACATAAAGTGACTAAATGGATTAATAAAACAAGACCTAATCATATGTTGCTTATAAGAAAATCACTTTACCTCTAAGGACACACATAGACTGAAGGTGAAGGAATGAAATAAAATAATACATACAAATGGCATTAAAAATGAAGCAGGAGATCTCATATCAGATAAAATAGACTTAAAAAGCAGTGAAAATAGACAAGAAATGTTATTATATAATGACAAAGGGGTCAATTCAACAAGAGAAAATAATAATTCTAATAATATTGGTATCAGAGACTCCAAATATACAAAGCAAATATTAATAGACCTAGAGGAAGAGATAGATTCCAATATAGTTACAGTAAAAGACTTTAATACCACACTTTCAGCAATGGACTTTAATAGAAAATCAACAAAGAAAGAGCAGAGTTAAATCCCATCCTAGACCAAATGGACCTAACAGACATCTGCAGAACATTCCATTCAACAGATGCTGAATAAATATTTTTCTCATCAGTACTAATAATATTCTGGACAGATCCTAGGATAGGCCACAAGACTTGTACTGCATTTAAATTTTTAAGAATTAAAATCATATTGAGTAACTTTTCTGACCTCAGTTCAGTAAAAATAGAAATAAATAACAAGAAAATCTTTTCCACAAGTACATGGACTTATTTTGAACAACCAATGGATAAAGGGAAAAAATAAAGAAGAAAATTAAAAATTTTCTTAAAACAATTGAAAATGAAGACAGAACATACCTAAATGTATGGGATATAGAAAAATCAGTGCCAAGAAGAAAATTTATAGCCTACATCCAAAATGTAGAATGATCTCAAATAAAGATCCAATTGCTGCATCACAAGGAAAAAGATAATTAAGAATAAACTAACCCCTAAATTTGCAGAAGAAAAGAAACAGTAAAGAATAGAGCAGAGTAAGTATGGTGGTGCATGCCTATAATCCCAGTGGCTCAGGAGGCTGAGGCAAGAGGACCACAAGTTCAAAGCCAGCCTCAGCAACTTACTGAGATCCAAAACAACTGAGTGAGATCCTGGCTTCAAACAAAAAGTGCTGGAGATATAGCTCAGTGGAAAAGTGTCCCTTGATTCAAACCCAGATACCCAAAAGAGATGCTAGTGAGTAGGAAGAAAATGTGGGAAGATATAAAACTCACCAGGAAAGAGGAATTATACAGACAAATTCAGAAAGCTTTAATATTATAAACATGGTGCCCAAATCATTCATTACTTCAGTATGACAAGTTTAAAAAAAGAGTAGAGAAAAAAATAAATAAAAAATAATATAAAAATGATGGGAAAAAAGAGCTGGTTCTTTAAAAAGATGAACAAAAGAAACAAACCTTACCTTAGTTCTATAAACTAGGACAGAGACAAAATTCAAATAAATAAAATCAGAGATGAAAAGGGAAATATTACAACTAACACCAAACACAAAGGATCATTAGAGAGTACTATGAACACAATGAACGCAGAAAGCAAATTTGATAATCTAGAAGAAATGAACAGATTCCTAGACACATGCACCAAGATTACCAAGATTAAATCATGGAGAAACAGAAAACCTGGACAGACCAATAACAAGTAACCAGTTTGAATCAGTAATAAAAAGTTTCCCATCAAAGAAAAGAGCAGGTGGCTTCACGGCTGAGTTCTATTAACTTTAAAAGTGTTAATAGCAGTTTTCTTTAAATAATTAAAGAAAAACACAACAGGAAAGACTTCTTTCAAAAGTGTTCAATGAGGCCAGCATTACCTAATTCCAAAACCAGAAAAGGACACAACAAAAAAGAAAACTCCAGTCAAATATCCTTGAGGAACATATGCAGAAAATCAGCAATAAATATTGGCAAATCAAATCCAACAGCATATTAAAAGGAATTTTCACCATGATCTAGTGCAATTTATACCAGGGATTCAAGGACTGTTCAACCCACACACACAAAAAAACAATGAATAATAAATATTAAATGATGTGATATATCACATCAACAAAATGAAGACCCAAAACCACATAGTCATTTCAATAAATACAGAAAGGGCATTTCATATAATTCAATATCCCTCATGACAAGAATGCTGAAAAAAATTAGGTACAATAAAGCCAAAGTTAGCATTACCATAAATAAAGAAAAGTTGAATATTTTTTTCTCTAAGATCTGGAACAAGACAGGACGCCTGCCTTCACCACTTTTATTGAACATAGTGTTAGTAGTCGTGGTCAGAAAATCAGTCAACAAAAATAAATAAAGTACATGTAGAATTAGAAGGACATCAAATTGTCACTGTTTGCAGATAATATATTCTTATATAAAAAAGACCTTAAATTTTACCAAAAACGTGTAGAACTAATGAATTCAGTAAAGTTACAGGATACAAAGTCAACTAGCAAAATAGCTAGCATTGTTATATCCCAATAGTAATTTTCTAACATAGAAATGAAGAAAGTAATTTCATTTATAATGGTTACAAAAATAATAAAATCCCTAGGAATAAATTTAAGTACAGAGGTGATAATTCTCTGTAATGAAAATTATAGAACATTGATGAAGGAAATTGAAGATGACACACAAAAGATGAAAATACATCCTGTGTTCATAGACTGGAAGAATCAATATTGTTAAGAGTTCAACTAGCAACCTACAGATTCAATGTTTCTTATTTTTTTCAATGTAATTCTTATTTTAAAAAAAAACAATAACATTCATCACAGAATTAGAAAAGCAATCCTAAAATTATATGGAACTACAAAAATCCACGAATAGCCAAACCATCTTGAGCAAACGGAATAAAGCAAGAGACATTACACTGCCTTGATTCAAAACATACTCCAAACCTTTACTAATCAAAATGGCATGAGGTTGGCACACACACACACACACACACACACACACACACACACACACACAAAGACATGTACACTGAAAAAAAACTGAATTAATAACTCCAAATGATTTTTTAACAAAGGTGCTAAAACATGCATCAGAGAAAGGATGATTTTTTAGATAAATGTGGTAGGGAAATTGGATATTCACACGCAGGAGAGTGAAGATAAACTCCTATCTCTCACCAGTTACAAAGATCAACTCAAAATGGATTAAAGACTTAACTGTAAGATCTGAAACACAAGAACTAGAAAAAAAAATAGGATAAATGCTTCAGGACATTGGAATGGGCAAGGATTTTTTGGATAATACCCCAAATATACAGAAACAAAAGCAAAAATAAATAAATGAATTAAATCAAAGTTTCCGCACAGCAAAGGAAACAACAGAGAGTTAATCTACAGAACTGGATAAAATATTTGCAGACTTTACATCTGACAAGGGGTTAATATTCAAAATATAAAAAGAACTACCAAAACTTGAAGACAATAAAACATGTAACTCAATTACAAAATGGGCAAAAGACCTAAATAGACATTTCCCCAAATAAGACAAACAAATGGCCAACAGGCATATGAAAAATGCCAACATCATTAATCATCAGAAAATTTCAAATCAAAACCACAATGAGATATCCCTTCTTTCTAGTTAGAGCAGCTGTTATCAAAAAGACTGAAGATAACAACTATAGTCTTGCATGTGGAGAAAAAGGAACACTTGCATACTATTGGTGGGACTGTAAATTAGTGAAAACGCTATTAAAAACTGCATAGAGGATCCTCAAAAAATTAAAAAAGAATTACCATGTAATCCAACAAATTAAATCAGTATGTCAAAGAAACATCTGTATTTCCACATTAACACTATTCACAGAAGATATGGAATCAACTTAGATGTTCATCAATGGATGAATAAAGGAAGGAAATGAGATGGTACATATACATAATGGAATATTATTCAGCTATAATAAAAATGAAAACCTGTCATTTAAGATATCAGTGTAACTGGAGGTCATTGGGTTAAGCTTTGAAAGCAAGTATCAAATGCTGTCACTCAAATGTGCAATCTAAAACTTTGGTTATACAAAATCTGAGAGAATAGTGGTTACCAGAGAGAGGCTGGGGAGAGTAGAGTTTAGGGAAGAAATGAGGAAGATTGATCAAGGAGTAATGTAGGAGAAATAAGTTCTGGTGTTCTATTGTACAATGAAGTAACTATAAATAATAATGTACTTTTATATTTCAAAAAAGCTAAAAGAAAAAATTTGAACGCTTTACCACAAGGAATGATAAATGTTTGAGAAAACAGACATGTTTGCCATCATTTGAACATTATACAACATATACATAAATCAATACATCACATGGTTGGTACTCCATAAATATATATAATTTTCATGTCACAATTTTAAAAATGTCTGTCACCTATAATTGATATGTATAGGTAGCTATATGTGTTTGTTTTCATGGAATGAAACTTAAAAAAAAACATTGATTTAGGTTTCTGATATATATCAGTGTACATGACACTTAACATATAACTCCACAGAAAAGGATGAATTAGTTAATAAATGGTTACTATCCCAACTGAGTATTAATAGAGAATAATATTAAAATTTGTTTTTTCTTTTATCTGGGAATCATGGTTTCCCAACTAAATTTCAGATATATTAAAGACTTTAGTATACAGGAAATTAAGTACTACCAGAAAATATAAGGGAAACTATATGCAAACTAGTGTTTAGGAAACCTGTTTTAAAAATCCAGGGCTAGAAGTTTTTAAAACTGTGTAGTAGTGTTCAGTTAGGAAAGTAAGAAATACACTAATCATTTCAAAAAATAAAATTAAATATACAAAATTGGGTATACAAGTGTTGAAGGGTTCAGTGAGTGAGGAGACACTGAGGTTTCCTAGAGAAAGCAGCTGTTCTACCACCCACCACCTCTATTTCTATCACCTCCTCAACCAGGGCTGGGAGAACTAAAGGAAAAAGTCATGGTTCTCAAAAACTAGGAACCTAGGGGTCTTGCAAGCTGCCTTTTTCTTTCCAACAAAAATGGGAGAAAAAAATGGGAGGAATTCAAGCTTTGAGAGGCTTGAAAAAGTGTCCAAATTGGAAGAGAGAAAAAAAAAAAAAGGTAACAAAGTTAGCCTGCCAACATTTCATGGAGGCGGTTGCAAAGGAGACAACTAGTATACAAAGTCTGAGTGCTGGTATTTAGAATGACTTAGGATTTTAGAACTGAAAAAAATAATATGATGGTATGTAGACATACTTTATTCGAGCATTCTATTTTATTGCTTTCTCTCTCTCTCTCTCTTCTTGCCTCTACAAATAATGTAGAAATCAATATATCCTTGTTAAAAAATCCATTCTATTCTGGTGTGTGTGTTGGGGTGGGAGTGGTCCAAACTGTATAGATTTCCAGGAATATGAAACTTTGCTATTTTTCTAATTCTTATGTTTTTCTGTTGACTCTCTTTATTTCTCCCTTTTGCCATAAAATCCTTTTAAGGTTTATGTAGTCCATTAAATCTATCTGGTTAATGAGTTTATTTCTTTTTTTTTTTTAAAAAGGAGGCTAAAACTTGTAGAAAGTAAAATATCTTGCTTCAAAACATCATAGTCAGTATAATGGCATGAAGACAGAAAAGATGATTCAATGAATAAGAACAACACAGAAATACATCCAAGCATATGTGAGAAAATGACTCTCTGCAAAGATGCAAAGGCAATTCAGTGACTAAAGGACAATCCTTTCAATAGATGTTGCTGGAACAATTGAGTATGCATATGCACAATAATGAACCTCAATCCCTACCTTGTACCACATAAAAAAATCAACTTGAAATGGATCATATACTTCAATGTAAAACCTATACTTACAAAACTTTTAGAAGAAAATTTGGGGAAAATCTTGGTGGAAAACATTTAGGCAAAGGTTGTGTTTAGATATGACATTTAAAACATTACAGAACGTTCACAAATGAGATTTTATCAAAATTGAGAAGTATTACTGTTCACAGACACAAATAAGAAAATGAAGTCTCATGGCATATTCTGGGGAAAAATATTTGCCAATCACATAAAGGACCTGTATCTAGAATATATAAGAACTCTCAAATGGCAGATAGACACATGAAAATTTTTTTATCATCACTAGTTATTAAAGAAGCACTTGGACAGTTCATTCACCACTGACCACCAGAACAGATCCTGCTGATGGGGATTAAGGGTCCAAAAAAATCTGAATGCTGAAAAAAACATAATTGCTTTAACAAGCAAAGCAAAATAGAATATACTTAAGAAGAACAAAAAAAAATAATCCTATTCAAAAAAGGTAAGGTCAAATTCATCATATAGACTAAGGAGTTCCCAAGGGTTTGCCTGTGTCTGATTTCCAGCAGCAAAAAACTGAAAAGAGGTGGGAGAGAAGAAGGGAGAATTAAATACCTTTGATAAAGAAGTGAAGACACAAAGAAATTAAAAATAATTCTCAAAGAGGTGAAATTACAGCATAAAATAGATTTTTCTGGAAAAATCATGTATAAAAATTTAATTAATTGGTTTTAATATATTTAGCATATAATCATTCAATTAAAACTAATTTATAATCACCTAATTAAAGTTTAATTACACATATAATTGTACAGTTTATGTGTAATAAGTAATTAAAATTTTCAATAAACTAAGAGAAGATGGTCACAGCAGTCTGAAAAATTTAAAAAAAAAAATTTTAAATAGCCCCAAATCGCAGAGTAAAACCGAAAAGACGTGAAAAATAAAGAAAAGTCTGCTCTGAAAACCTGGGACATGTGGAGCTTTTCAGGGAGCCATCTGGATAATCAAACCCATTATTTTCTTCCTTTTGTCACTTTTCTCATGCTGCTAGTCTACAGCCTAAACTTTGAGAACCATAAGACTAGCCTACAAAAGTCCAAACCATCCTAAAAGTTACTACAAAGGTTGCTCCTTTTGCTTTGCAAATTCAACATAGTTTTTCATAACAAAAACTTCACGAAACAGCTCCATACATATAAGGTAAAAATTTGAAAATATTTAAAGTGAGGAAGATCATAGAAATGTCGAATTTTATCATATCAACTTTTACTTTTTCCCCAAATTGAAGATAAGACAGTGTTATCCAAGGAGTTTGACAGGAGAGTATTATCCAAGTTGATATGACTCTATTACTTTTTTAAGTCAAAAGCATAAACCTGATGCTAATGTGTGCCTCAGATGTGTCTCCTGAGCAGCTTAAAATAAATTTTCTAAGTCATTTTCATACTGAATTTCTATTCTCTCCTCCACTAACTCAACGTTCAGCTGGAGATGTTTTCCTCTTAAAAATATTAATTCAAAATATTAATAACAATGAAAATATAAGATTTAACATTTATGTATTAAGTTAGTGAAAATTATATTCATTTTTTAAACATTGCTTACAATAAAGCAAGAACTACACTGTCAAATTGCAAAAACTTAGGGTTTGAGAAACATGAAAGAGTAGGGATTCCAGAGTTGGAGCTCTGTTTATAATTTCTGCAGGTAAGCTAACAGAGCAGTGTGCTTCTCTTTGGTATGAAAGATTCTACTTATTGCCTGTAAATATTTATTTTTCAAATCCTAACATCGTAAATCAAATCCCAGTGTTAATATTTCCTAATCCTTTACTTTTAACAATGTTTACATAAAGCTTTTTGTACTTAAAAGGATCTTTCCTTTAATTTATTTATAAAAATCCTGACTTCTTTCATGCATATCAGTGAGGTGGAATAAACAGTCTGAATTGGCATTCTGATCAGAAGAAAATAATCAGGAGTATGATTACTAGCTTATTAGGTATAGCTGAGTTTAAATCAAGATGTCACACACATGCATCACAAGGTGGTTCTAGGATGCCTGCTGATACCTGGGAATCACCACTGCATTTTGAGGGGCTTGAATTAGACAAAGAATTTTGTTAAGATCTGTAAACAAGTCAAAATAACACCTGGTATTTTGCCAGGGGAATGTTAGAGTTCGTGAACAAGTCTGGATGGTGCCTGGCAAAATGCCAGAGGGAGTGGTTTGTGAAGTAACAAAAGTGAGCCATTAAGTGTGGAGATTCCTTATTGGTTGACTGATGTATCTATTTTATGCTAATTAAGATAAGCTGTGCAAAATGTATAAATACTTCTGTTGTGCTAAAATTAAGGGCTTCCACTCCTGCTGTATCAATGTGCACAAGTTATTCATCACATCACCCCCCCCCCCTCGGTTATTTTGCTGCAGTTGGACTGTGGCAGAACTTCAGAGCAAAGGTCATAAATTATTTATAGCAAAGATGATGAAGGATTTCAGAGACAAGGACTATAACCACAACCAAAGGAGGCTTGGCAGTGAGAGCTATTGAGATGATCCTTCTTGCACTCTTATTCAAAATCATCAAATCTGTGCTTTTGAGAGAGCTCGCAAGTGAGTCAATTTTTGAAATGTGACATTTATGAAATGTGACTATCTTGTGTTTCTTGTTAGTTTTGGTAATCCCAGCAGCATCTAAAAATCTGCCACACAATGAAAGTTGACCACGCATTTCTGACTTATTGGGTAAGAAACTGACTCAGAATAATTACTGCCCTCAGGCAAATAGATCATAGGAACATTGCTGTAACATAGAGGTTTATCTTGAAATGGATGTATAACCAAAATTGGGTTACCCTCTCAGTATCTGTTACTTGAAGCCTGTGCAAGAGATTAGCTAAGTAAGGTCTCTATACTTTTGAAAATTACCGCAGAAATTTCTTTTTACAGAAAACGTCTGCCGTGCCTAAATACCTAAACATTTCCAACAGGGACAACTTTTATCCAAGGATAAAGGTATAGAGTGGTGGAGGAAATCGATGAACAAGCCATTATTCCAACTATTAAGACATAGATGAGACAGCAGACACTCCACCAAGGGAATCAGCAGTCAGCATCTTGAACAGCTGATATATCCACCCATTCTCCGACAGATCTCAACAACAAAACAGGTGTGTGGCACTCAGCCCATTCCCCATACACCGGGAACTCGAATAAATTCTCTCCTAGGCTTGCCGGGGGAGGGAGAACCAGAGTGAGCCTGCATAAAGACTAGGGGGTAACTAGAGGCACCTGACCTGCAACCCCCCCTACCCATCTGCAGCCAAAAGGAAACCTGTCTGGCTAGAGCTGGGGGTGGGGCAAGCAGGAAAATCCAAAGGACAGAGTGCCTGGGATCCCAATTGCCAACTGTGGGACCCCGGAGATCCAGGCCCACTGATTCATGCGGCCTGCCCTGCGGCTACAGAAGGCTAGCAGGAGAAACCAGGAGGCTAGAGGCAAGGCCCTCAAGACTGGGCAGCTGGAAATTGCAGGCCCGCCGGCGACAGTTCACCCACTGCCCGCATAGCTGGGCGGTAGGAGAACACCCGGCCACAGGTGACCGATCACCCGCCCGCGGCCTGTGATACTGGGCGGCTAGAGACCGCCTGCCTGCCGCGACTGGGAGCTGAAATCAAACAGAGACAGTCCAGTCACACCACCTCATCAGGACACCCAGGCAAGGAACTGGGGCCGGTCATAGCAAAGTAGTGTCGTCACTGGAGCTGGGACGTCGGATCATCCTTCACAGTGGAATCCACGTCAGCAGGCATAGTTTAACAACACTAAGGAGAGGTATCAGAGCAAAACAGAACCAAAACAAATCTATAGAAGAGAACAGAAACACGATAATCAAATAGAGCTGGAAAGCAACGGGGACAACATGAGAAAACAAGGGAAAAAAGGAGTACAAACAATGCAAGACAACTTAATTCTACAAGAGGACATAGAAACATCAGAAGCAGGGATAGGGAAAGAACTCAAGGCATTCCTAACTCAAATGGAAAGGAATATTAGAGAAGACATGAGACAGCAAGTCCAAGCAATAAAAATATATTTTGAAAATGAATTAAACAAACAAATTCAAATGGCAAAGAACGAGCTCTACCAGGAGATAGAGATCTTAAAAAAGAATCAAACTATAATCCTAGAATTGCAGGAAACTATAAACCAAATTAAAAACTCAAATGAGAATATTACAAATAGACTTGATCAAGTAGAAGTCAGAACATCAGATAATGAAGACAAGGTTTATCAACTTGAAAAGAGTATAGTCAACACAGAAAAGATGCTTAAATCCCATGAGCAATCTATTCAAGAGATATGGGATGTCATTAAAAAACCAAATTTGAGAGTCATTGGGATAGAAGAAGGCACAGAGATTCAAACCAAAGGAATGGACAGCATATTAAATGAAATAATTGTAGAAAACTTCCCAGAGATGAAAGATGGAATGGATTGCCAAATCCTGGAAGCCTACAGGACCCCAAACATTCAAAACTATAATAGACCAACTCCAAGACACATAATTATGAAGATAGCCAACATACAGGACAAGGAGAGAATATTAAAAGCTACCAGAGAAAAGAGACAGATTACATTCAGGGGTAAACCAATTAGGTTAACGACTGATTTCTCAGCACAGACTTTGAAAGCGAGAAGATCCTGGAACAATGTATTTCAAACGCTGAAAAATAATGGATTTCAACCAAGAATACTGTATCCAGCAAAATTGAGCTTCAGATTTGACAACGAAATTAAAATCTTTCACGATAAACAAAAGCTAAAAGAATTTGCAGCAAGAAAACCAGCACTGCAAAGCATTCTGAGCAATATACTACAAGAAGAGGAATTGAAAAATAGTGCCCAAAACTAACAACAAGAGGTATCTCAGTAAAGGAGGAGGAAAATAACCAAAAAAAGTAAAACTAGCCAAACTAAAATAAATAAATAAAGAAGCATGACTGGAAGTACAAATCATATCTCAATTGTGACTTTAAATGTTAATGGCCTAAACTCACCAATCAAGAGACATAGGCTAGCAACCTGGATCAAAAAAACAAATCCAACAATATGCTGCCTTCAGGAGACTCATATGATAGGAAAAGACATACACAGGCTGAAGGTAAAAGGTTGGGAAAAATCATACCACTCACATGGCCCTCGGAAGCAAGCAGGAGTGGCCATACTCATATCAAATAAAATCAACTTCAAACCTAAGTTAATTAAGAAGGATAAAGAAGGACACTATATACTGTTAAAAGGGACCATCCACCAACAAGACATAACAATTATCAATTTGTATGCACCAAACAATGGAGCTGCAATCTACATAAAACAAACGCTCCTCAAGTTCAAGAGTCAAATAGACCATAACACAATAATTACGGGTGACTTCAACACACCGCTCGCGCCATTAGACAGATCCTCTAGACAAAAACTGAATAAAGAAACTATAGAACTCAACAGCACAATCAATAACCTAGACCTAACTGACATATATAGAATATACCAACCATCATCAAGTGGATACACGTTCTTCTCAGCAGCACATGGATCCTACTCAAAAATAGACCATATATTATGCCATAAGGCAAATCTTAGTAAATATAAAAGTGTGGAGATAATACCATGCACCATATCTGACCATAATGGAATGAAATTGGAAATCAATGATAAAAAAAGGAAGGAGAAATCCTACACCACATGGAAAATGAACAATATGTTATTGAATGATCAATGGGTTACAGAAGACATAAAGGAAGAGATAAAAAAATTCTTAGAGTCAAATGATAATACAGACACAACATACTGGAATCTATGGGACACAATGAAAGCAGTTTTAAGAGGGAAATTCATATCCTGGAGTTCTTTCATCAAAAAAAGAAAAAACCAACAAATAAATGAACTCACACTACACCTCAAAAACCTAGAAAAGGAAGAACAAAACAACAGCAATTGTAGTAGAAGACAAGAAATAATTAAAATTAGAGCAGAAATAAACGAAATTGAAACAAAAAAAACCATTGAAAAAATTGATAAAACTAAAAGTTGGTTTTTTGAAAAAATAAATAAGATAGACAAGCCCTTAGCTATGCTAACAAAAAGAAGAAGAGAGAGAACTCAAATTACTAATATACGGGATGAAAAAGGCAATATCACAACCGACACTACAGAAATACAGAAGATAATTAGAAAGTATTTTGAAACCCTATATTCTAATAAAATAGAAGATAGCGAGGATATCGATAAATTTCTTAAGGCATATGATTTGCCCAGATTGAGACAGGAAGACACACACAATTTAAACAGACCAATAACAAAGGAAGAAATAGAAGAAGCCATCAAAAGACTACCAACCAAGAAAAGCCCTGGACCTGATGGGTATACAGCGGAGTTCTACAAAACCTTCAAAGAAGAACTAATACCAATACTTTTCAAACTATTTCAAGAAATAGAAAAAGAAGGAGCTCTTCCAAATTCATTCTATGAGGCCAACATCACCCTGATCCCAAAACCAGACAAAGACACTTCAAAGAAAGAAAACTACAGACCAATATCTCTAATGAACTTGGATGCAAAAATTCTCAATAAAATTCTGGCGAATCGAATACAAAAACATATCAGAAAACTTGTGCACCATGATCAAGTAGGATTCATCCCTGGGATGCAAGGCTGGTTCAATATACGGAAATCAATACATGCTATTCACCACATCAATAGGCTTAAAGACAAGAACCATATGATCATCTCGATAGATGCAGAAAAAGCATTTGACAAAATACAACATCCCTTTATGTTCAAAACATTAGAAAAACTAGGGATATCAGGAACTTACCTCAACATTGTAAAAGCTATATATGCTAAACCTCAGGCTAGCATCATCCTAAACGGAGAAAAACTGAAGGCATTCCCTCTAAAATCTGGAACAAGACAGGGATGTCCTCTATCACCACTTCTATTCAATTTAGTTCTCGAAGTACTAGCCAGAGCAATTAGACAGACAAAAGAAATTAAAGGCATAAAAATAGGAAAAGAAGAAATTAAATTATCGCTATTTGCAGATGACATGATAATTTACTTAACAGACCCAAAAGGATCTACAAAGAAGCTACTAGAGTTAATAAATGAATTCAGCAAAGTGGCAGGATATAAAATCAACACGCACAAATCAAAGGCATTCCTGTATATCAGCAACAAAACCTCTGAAATGGAAATAAGGAAAACCACTCCATTCACAATATCCTCAAAGAAAATAAGATACTTGGGAATCAACCTAACAAAAGAGGTGAAAGATTTATACAATGAAAACTACAGAACCTTAAAGAGAGAGATAGAAGAAGATCTCAGAAGATGGAAAAATGTACCCTGTTCATGGATAGGCAGAACTAACATCATCAAAATGGCGATATTACCCAAAGTTCTCTACAGGTTTAATGCGATGCCAATCAGAATCCCAAAGACATTTCTTGTAGAAATAGATAAAGCAATCATGAAATTCATATGGAAAAACAAAAGACCCAGAATAGCAAAAGCAATTCTAAGCAGGAAGTGTGAATCTGGAGGTATAGCGATACCAGAGCTCAAACTGTACTACAAAGCAATAGTAACAAAAACAGCATGGTACTGGTACCAAAACAGGCAGGTGGACCAATGGTACAGAATAGAGGACACAGAGACTAATCCACAAAGTTACAACTATCTTATATTTGATAAAGGGGCTAAAAACATGCAATGGAGGAAGGATAGCATCTTCAACAAATGGTGCTGGGAAAATTGGAAATCCATATGCAACAAAATGAAATTGAATCCCTTTCTCTCGCCAGCCACAAAAGTTAACTCAAAATGGATCAAGGAGCTAGATATAAAAACAGAGACACTGCGTCTGATAGAAGGAAAAGTTGGCTACGATCTACATATTGTGGGGTCGGGCTCCAAATTCCTTAATAGAACGCCCGTAGCCCAAGAGTTAATGACAAGAATAAATAAATGGGACCTACTTAAACTAAAAAGTTTTTTCTCAGCAAGAGAAACAGTAAAAGAGGTAAATAGAGAGCCTACATCCTGAGAACAAATTTTTACCCCTCACACCTCAGATAGAGCCCTAATATCCAGAATGTACAAAGAACTCAAAAAATTAAACAATAAGCTAACAAATAATCCAATCAACAAATGGGCCAAGGACCTGAACAGACACTTCTCAGAGGAGGACATACAATCAATCCACAAGCACATGAGAAAATGCTCACCATCTCTAGCAATCAGAGAAATGCAAATCAAAACCACCCTAAGATACCATTTCACTCCTGTAAGATTGGCAGCCATTATGAAGTCAAACAACAATAAGTGTTGGCGAGGATGTGGGGAAAAGGGCACACTTGTTCACTGCTGGTGGGACTGCAAAATGGTGAGGCCAATTTGGAAAGCAGTATGGAGATTCCTGGGAAAGCTGGGAATGGATCCACCATTTGACCCAGCTATTGCCCTTCTTGGACTATTCCCTGAGGACCTTAAAAGAGCACACTATACGGATACGGCCACATCAATGATTATAGCAGCACAATTCACAATAGCTAGACTGTGGAACCAACCTAGATGCCCTTCAATAGATGAGTGGATAAAAAAATTGTGGCAGCTATACACAATGGAGTATTATGCAGCACTAAGAAACGACAAAATCATAGAATTTGCAGGGAAATGGATGGCATTAGAGCAGATTATGCTAAGTGAAGCTAGCCAAGCCCTAAAAAACAAATGTCAAATGTCTTCTTTGATATAAAGAGAGCCACTAAGAATAGAACAGGAAGGAAGAGCATGAGGAAAAGACTAACAGTAAACTAAGACGAATGGGGGGAGAGAAAGGAAGAGAGAAGGGAAAACATATGGAAATGGTAGGAGACCTTCAGTGATACACAAAATTATAAGAGGTTATGAGGGGCAAGGGGGTGGGGGGAAAAAAAGGGGAGAGAATTGAACAACAGCAGAGGAGGTAGAGAGGGAAGATGGGAGGGGAGGGGAGGGGAGGGGGGATAGTAGGGGATAGGAAAGGTAGCAGAATACAACAGTCACTAATATGCCATTATGTAAAAATGTGAGTATGTAACAGAAGTGAGTCTGTATTATGTATTTGGGGAGTTCAAAACCCAATTGAGTCAAATGTATGAAAGATGATATGTCTTGAGCTCTGTAATGTTTTGAACAATCATTAAAAAAAAAAAAAAAAAGACAGATGATCGGGACAAATTAGTTCTATTTGCAGGATGCCAATGTGTCAAATAATGGCAACCAACCTTTTATTGGATGCCTATTAAAGCTAAGGCATGACAGTAGCTAGGTGTTTCGGTTATAAGTACTGCTAATTCTCATAATTAGCTGCTCTAGATCACAGTTAATTAGCTGAGCTGAATGCAATCCCAGCAGATTCAACAATCACCAGGTCAGGGGACTTCTCTAGGATATTGCTCTAAAGCTAAGGTGAGGAGGGGGATCATGCTGAGCAGCAGCAAACAAAAGAGGGCTTGAATTTTGTGTGGAAAATAAGAAAGATGAGACTGAGATGGAGGGCTAAGTAAAAAACAGGTCTGAGAATGACAAAGGCAAGGTTGCTAGAGTCAGTTGCTAAAAATCAGTCAATTCCTGGCATAGTTGTATAAATGGCTACAGCAGAATAGGAAAACACTTTGATGGGCCCTCTGAAGCTACAGTCATGGCACTCCTGGCACAGTTTTAGGGAAACTTCTGGAAATTTCTATGGATTTTTTTTTATCTCTACAAATGCTTAATCTTATAAAGGTTACACATTTATAATGCTATTTCAAAAGGACAGTCTGTACAGAATGTAGAACTTTGAAGTTGCAGTGATTTTTGTGTAGTAAGAACATTTTTATTTGTTTTTTTTTTCATTAAAACATTTATGGTGAAGGAGCAGATTCATACATTGGATTAAATGTGTTGAACCAGATGCATTTCTCAATATTATTTGGATATATAGTAGGAAGAATGTAAGGCTCTTTTATATAGCAGCAGCCCTGATCAAGGCAAAAACTTTCAACAGTCATCCAGAAGTCCAGAAGAGTTGACCATGGCTTAGAAAAGGTGAGAAATTGCTTTTACCAAATAGAAAAATAGAGTCTTGCAGGGAAATATGGGGCCTCCATAGTTAAAATTTCTTCTTCTTCTTTTTTTTTTTTTTGTCAAACCAAAGAGAAGAGAAAGACACTTTTGAAAGAGAGGCAAAAAAATCCCCCAGGGAAATTACTATAAGTACTACATAAGGAGACGTTGAGATAACAGACAGCCACCCTGTTGGCAAAACTACTGGGGGTTGTTCATCTTTGATACACATGAAACCACAGTACTTTTATACAGAAAATTGATACCTGAAGTAGCACAGATGAAAAATTAGAGGTTCAGCTTTTAAAGCAAGAAAAAGATGAAAAGGACCATGTCCGAAAGGAGTTAAAGGTAAGACAGAAAATAAAGCTGCATGTAGCTGCACACATCTGTAGGCCTAACTACTTAGGAGGCTGAGGCAGGAGCACCACTTGAGCCTAGGCATATGGGACCGCTTGAGCAAAATAGCAAGACCCATCTCAAAAAATAATAATAATAAATTAAAATTTAAAGAAGACAAAACCAATTCATTATATTTTGGTATTTACATGTCTTTACAGCTTGCTGCATTTATTTGCACTGGCCATAATATGTAATTTTTTCCAACTTTATTGAGGTATAATTGACAAAAAATTATTTATGATTATATATATGATTAAGGTGTGCAATGTGATGTTTATATACATTGTGAAATGATTAGTCAATCTAATAATAGTCAATCTAAATAACTTATCTTACAAAGTTTTGTTTTGTAGGTGTTTAAGAATACTTGATGTCCTACTCTCTTGGCAAATTTCAAGTATACAATACATTATTTCTAACTTTAGTCAGTAGTTTCCCAGGATTATTCATATTATAACTGAAAGTTTTAACCTTTGAAACATATTTCCCTATTTTCTCTTTCCCTCAACCCCTGGTAACAACCCTTCTATTCTTTGTCTTTATGAGTTTTATATTATGAATTGTATATTATAAATTTTAAGCTTCAGGGAAAAACAATCATTGAATGTAAAAGTTCTATTTGGTCAGGGGACATGAGTTAATCTTTGTAGCTCTCCTCTTTTGTTCAGTAAACCTATAGGAAATGATATTAAATAAATGAGGGTGGGGAGAATCAATGTTTTGGCTTTTTGTTTTGAGCTCTCAGAGCCTGTTTTTGGATTTTTGGTTTAACAATCTGTGGACAGCAGGCTATACCCTGCTCGGAGTTATTCCATGAACAATAGTTTTCAGACTGTGCATAACCCTGAGTTACTTCATTTTGTAAGTTAGAAGTTTGTCACAAATCAATCTTGAGTCTAATTGACAATGTAGAATGAGCCTATACTTTGTTTGTACAAGTAAACAACCACCATCTTCCCAGTAGAATCATAAGATACAGACTAATAAATAACTTATTTGAGCCACCTTATCAAACTAAATCTGGAGCACCTGGACAAATGGACAGCCCAGATCATTTAAGGGGTTTATCAACCTCACCACATGTAACTCTTATTACTTAAGACTCATAAGAGGACATACCCCCTCCTTCCTGCAAAGACTGAAAACATGTCACATGAAAACACTGAAAACATGACCCCATCACCTGGTCACTCATCAAGAGCCCAGGAAAATTGCCCAGGAAAATTGCCACAGTGACCAATCTCCTGGTCTCTGTCCTGAGTTTTAGCTCAGCAGGTTTCTCCTGCCCATGACAATTGATGCAGGGTTCACTCCAAGCTGACATTCTGAAACTGACTTTGGTTGGATCCTTGACAACTCTGCTGAACTGGTTTGTTAAAACCATCTGACCACATACAGAGATTGTTTGCATTCTTATCTGCTCTCTGCCTTGCTCTTCTTAAAGAATCCTGAAACACTGCTGCTGCCTTAACCCTTTCTTAGTCTTTCTGTGACAGATTGATCTATACATATGTGTAGTGTGAAGTACATGTAACTTGAGTGTTAATAGATACTAGAAATTAAGATTGAAATGAAATTAAAGAAATTGTCATTGCCTAGTTTCAATTAAGTGACCCATGACTATTTGGTAAATTGCAACCACTGAAAGTGTTATAGATTGTGAATTTATTGTTATTTAATACGTTCTTACAGAAGAATGTTTGGTCTGTCAGTAGCTTGCTCAACATTCTTTTGAGAAAAGCTCTATTTGTACTCTGGGAACAGACCCTGGAACCTAGAACTCAACTCAAAAGCCTTCTTGAAGCATGAACTTCAAACTTGTGATGGTACTAGGTGGAAAGTGTGGTCAAATGGAGTACACATGCCCTACCCCAAAGCATTCTAATTCATTTTAGGTTTAAAACTTTGGGCTTTCCTCAGGCTGTCCATATGTAGAATGGTTCTAGGTGACATTGGCTGAGTGCTTAGTATTTTCTAGGTCCTGTGAATTCATTTGACAGTTTACAGGGTAAGTAATGCAAATTTGTTTCACAAAAGAAACAGGATTATAAGAAGTAAAATAACTTTTCTAAAATCACCCAGTTCCTAGCTGACCCAGGCATGTCTTTATTTTTGGCTTTACTCCGCTGCTTATGTCAGGAAGCTTGTTGAAAGGGATGAGGAAACAGAAGTTTATATACTAAATCATAAATTTTAGCCTGTACAGTGACAGAAAATGTTTAATTCTATTTTACTTTTTAAAATTTGCAATGATGGTACAAAATTTTATTCATTTCTAAAAGTAAACAAACAAACAAACAAACAAACTTTACAAGTGTTACTTTTTTGTTGTTGTTGTTTAAATTCACAGTGTTCCCATGAGGAAATGAAGAGAAATCTTCTCACTGTACATTAAGGTGAGCAGAAGAACAAAACCTGGGAAACAAAGACTATGTATACTGTAGTCCTTTCAAAGTGACCCAGCAAAAGAGCAATGTAGAAAAGGTAGGACACAATGGCTTGTGCTTCTTAAATAAGAGCTCTGACTGACTGCTTCTATACATGAAATAACTGTGATTATTCTTGAATTTCATTACTTGGAGTTCATAAACACAGTTTGAAGGAAAGAAGATCACTACACAGAACAAAAGAAAGATGCTCTCAGTGATGATTTTTGTTACAAAGTTGGTTGATTGTTTGTTAGTTTGCTTACTTGTTTTAATCTCAAAAATACTAAGATTTCATATACTCTGAGCTCTGATTATACATTCAAATGCTCATTTTTTACTCAGTAGATATTTAACATAGAGATTAGACACAGAATATTTCTTAAATATAAGGTATTTGAAACCCTGATAATTATGAAGAGTGTTATGAAATAAAGATAAACATCTTAGATATAACAACAATGTTTAATACTGAAAATTTACCATTCCAAAGGCACTATACTAAGTAAGCACTTTATACTAATTTAGTGCTGTAATAATCCCATAAAGGGGGTAGAATTATCATCCCAATTTTATAAAAGAGCAAACAGGCACAAGGGAAAAAAATCACTAGTATTCAAATTTTCTAACTTTGGAATCTCACTTGAAAATATCTTTAACCATCCCGCACAGAGAAGAAGAGCGGCCACACCCATGGAGAAGGCCCCACCTTCCAACGTGTGGCTCCCAAGCCCACTTCCATCTTGGGACACTACAGCCACCACCATAGCCATCCCTGCATATGGTAGCTTCCACCTAGGGACAATGGACAAGGCCTGGAGGCAGCAGCCTGCCACAGTGTGTCATCTCCAAACAGGCCGCCCAACACCACCACACAGGCTGCTGTCCCAGTGCCATCTCTGAGAGCGATTGCCTCCATTTTGGGACAACTCCACCACCATCATGGGTTACCTCCTCCGCTGCCACTGCCATCTTTAGTTGGGGCATCTTCCATCTTAGGACACAAGCTAGGGAGGATGCCAACATCAAGGTAGCTACAGATTTGATGCTGCCACCGCCAACAACTAGGGAGTGATTGCTTCCATCTAGGGACAATAGCCAGGACCTGGGAGACTATCACCAAAGTCCCTGCAGACTTGATTACACCAGAGGTATCCCTGCTAGCGAACTTTTTTTGATTTCTCTTTCATTTTCCCTATGATCTAATGCCTCTATAGTCTCACATCCTACCTCATACACACCACATCCTACACCACCCACTGCCCTGTTCTTTGTCTACCATTAGAAAGTGTAGACCCTTTGGAAAACCTACTGTTTATATTATAGTTATTAATTTAACACATCATTTCTTTTGATTGTGACAAAACTGTAATCATCTAAATAGGAGCTATCTGGTTTAATGCTACATATTGTTTGCAGTGGATATTGTTAATATTGATCTCCCCCTTAAAGGAGAGGTATTGGAAACCTGCAGGGACTCTTATAAAAGTTTATAGGGTAGAAACTGTAATAACTTAGATCCACACTGCTAGAGGAGAAGACACATGAATAACATGATAAAATAAGGGAGGAAAGTGCCCCCAAACAAACCAAAAGGCTACAATAATAGAATCCATTGAGAGCACAGTAGAAGAGATGTCAGAGAAGGAGTTCAGAATGTACATAATTAAAATGATCTACTAAGTAAAGAATGATATAAGAGAGCAAATACAGGCAATAAATAATCATTCCAATAAAGAAATAAGAGAGCAAATATAGGTAGCAAAAGATTACTTCAACAAAGAGGTAGAGATTCTGAAGAAAAACTAAACAGAAATACTTGAAATGAAGAAAATGACAATCAAATTAAAATTCAATAGACTTGATCACTTGGAAGACAGAACCTTAGGCAATGAATACAAAATATATAATTTTGAAAATAAAGTTGATCACACAGTGAGGATGGTAAGAAACCAGAAACACACTCTCTAAAAATTATGGGATAACATGAAAAGACCAAAGAAATAGGCACAGAAATACAAACCAGAGGAATGCACAATCTTTTCCATAAAATAATATCAGAAAATTTCCCAAACCTGAAAAATGAATTGGAAAATCAAATACAAGAGGCTTACAGAAAACCAAATATACAAAATTACAACAGATCCACACCAAGGCACATTATAATGAAAATGCCTAACATACAGAATAAAGATAGAATTTTAAAAGCTGCAAGAGAAAAGTTCAGATTATATATAGGGAGAAACCAATTTGGATCTCAGCAGATTTTTCAACCCAGACCCTCCAAGCTAGGAGGTCTGGAATAAGATATACCAAGCTCTGAAAGAAAATACATGCCAACCAAGAATCTTATATCCAGCAAAATTAAGCTTCAGATTTGATGATGAAATAAAAACCTTCCATTATAAACAAAAGTTAAAAGAATATACAAGAAAGCCTGCACTACAAAACATTCTCAGCAAAATATTTCACAAGGAGGAAATGGAAAAACAACAATGAAAATCAACAAAGGGAGGAACTACACTAAGTAAAAGTCAATCAAAGAAGAAATCAAATCAAGTAAGAAACCCAAAACAAACCAAAATGACTGAAAATATGAACCATACTTTAATAATAACTCTGAATGTTAAGAGCCTAAATTCATCAATTAAAAGACATAGATTAGCAGATTGGATTTAAACAAAAAGACCCAACAATATGCTGCCTTTAAGAGACTCAACTGATAGGAAAAGACATCCACAGAGTGAAGGTGAAAGGATGGGGCAAAACATAACACTCACATGGACCATGTAAACAAGCAAGGGTATCCATCCTCATAACAGATAAAGTGGACTTCAAACCAAAATTAGTCAGAAGGGACAAAGAAGGACATTTCATACTGCTTAAGGAAATCATACATCAACAAGACCTAATAATTGTGAATATTTATGCCCCAAACAATAGAACATCTATGTATATCAAACAAACCCTTCTTAATTTCTTTTTTTATTAGTTACAACATGATAATACAATGATCTTGACATATCATACATTTAAATCAAATGGGGTATTCTTTCTTATTTTTCTGAGTATATAGGTTGCAGAATCACATTGGTTATACAGACACATATATACATACAGCAATACTAGTGTCTCTTTTATTCTGCTGCCCTTCCTGTCCCCTCTTCCTCTCCCCTCCCCTCCCATCACTTCTCTCTACCCAATCTAATGTGACACATTTCTTTCTTTTTTTCCCTCACATCATCATACATGTATTTTTTCAAATAAATCAAAACACAATAACATTTGAGTGACTTTAACATACCTCTCTCACAACTATATAGATCTTCTGAACAAAGACTAAACAAAGAAACTATAGAACTCAATAATACAATCAATAATTTAGAGTTAGCATACATATATAAAATATTTCACCCATGAATGGGAAAATACACTTTTTTTCTCAGCAGCACATGAATCCTTCTCTAAAATATACCATATGTTATGCCACAAAGCAAGTCTTAGCAAACACAAAAAGGAATATATATATATATATATATATATATATATATACACACACACACACACACACACACACACACACACACACATACACACACACACACCTCACATACCTCTGCATTCTAATGGGATGAAATTAGAAATCATGGACAAAATAAAAAATACAATGTCTGGAGACTAAATAATATGCTATTGAATGCTGAATGGATAGCAGAAGACATAGGGAGGACATAAAAAAATCTTAGAAGTAAATGAGAACCATATGATCATAATAATAGATGCAGAAAAAGCATTTGACAAAATACACCACCCTTTCATGTTCAAAACACTAGAAAAACTAGGGATAGTAGGAGCATACCTCAACATTGTAAAAGCTATTTATGGTAAACCCACGGCCAACATCATTCTAAATGGAGAAAAACTGGAATCATTCCCTCTAAAAATTAACAAGACAGGATTGTACTCTTTCACCACTTCTTTTCAACATAGTCCATGAAACTTTATCCAGAGCAATTAGACAAACAAAAGAAATTAAAGGGATATGCATAGAAAAAGAAGAACTCAAACTATCACTATTTACTGATAACATGATTCTAAATTTAGAGGATCCAGAAATTCCACCAGAAAAACTCTAGAATTAATAAATGAATTCAGCAAAGTAGCAGGCTATAAAATCAATACTCATAAATCAAATGCATTTCTATACATCAGTGATAAACCCTCTGAAAGAGAAATTAGGAAAATTACCCCATTCACAATAGCCTCAAAGACAAACAAAACTTGGGAATCAATCTACAAAACAAAACAAAACTTGGGAATCAATCTAACAAAAGAGGTGCAATGAAAACTACAGTACACTAAAGAAAAAAATTGAAGAAGACCTTAGAAGATGGAAAGATCTCCCATGTTCTTAAATAGGAAGAATAAATATTGTCAAAATGCCACATTAACAAAAGTATTATACAGATTTATTGCAATTCCTAGTAAAATCCCAACAACATTCCTCATGGAAATAGAAAAAGCAACCATAAAATTCATTTGGAAAAATAAGAGACTCAGAATAGCCAAAGCAATCCTTAGCAAGAAGAGTGAAGTGGGACCTTAAACTATTCTACAGAGCTATAGTAACAAAAATGGCATGCTTTTGGCACTGAAACAGACATGTAGACCAGTGATACAGAATAGAAGACACAGAGTCAAACCCACATAAATACAGTTACACTAAACAGAGGCACTGAAAACATACGTTGGAGAAAAGATAGCCTATTCAATAAATGGTGCTGGGAAAACGGTAAATACATATGCAATAAAATGAAAATAACCCCTATGTACAAAACTCAACTGAAAGTGGATGAAGGATCTAGCAATTAGACCATTTTCTTCTGTACCTAACAGAAGAAAATGTAGGCACAAATTTTCATCATGTCAGATTAGGTCCTGACTTCCTTAACAAGACTCCTGAAGCACAAGAAATAAAATCAAGAATTAATAAATGGGATGGATTCAAACTAAAAAGTTTCTTCTCAGCAAAAGAAACAATCAATAATGTGAAGAGAGAGCCTACAGAGTGGGAGAAAATCTTTACCACACATACATCAGAGAGAGCACTAATCTCCAGGAAAGATAAAGAACTCAAAATTACCAAAACAACAAACAACCCAATCAACAAATGGGCTAAGGAGCTGAACAGACACTTCTCAGAAGAAGATATACATTCGATCAACAAATATATGAAAAAATGTTCAACATTATAGAAATTTGAGAAATGCAAATCAAAACTACTCTAACAGTTCATCTCACTCCAGTGAGAATGGCACTTATCAAGAATATAAGCAACAATAAGTATTGGTGAGGATGTCAGGGAAAAGGCACACTCATACATTGCTGGTAGAACTGCAAATTGGTGCAACCATTCTGGAAAGCAGTATGAAGATTCCTCAGAAAAGTTGGAATGGAACCACTATTTTACCCAGCTATCCCACTTGTTGGTCTATACCAAAAGGACTTAAAATCAGCATACTATAGTGATGGAGCCACATCAATGTTTATTGCAGCTCAATTCATCATAGCTAAATGGTGAAACCAATCTAGATGCCCTAAAATAAATGAATGGATAAAGAAACTGTGGTACATACACACAATGAAATATTACTGAGCATTAAGAGTAAATAAAATTATGGCATTTGTGGGTAAATAAATGGAGTTGGAGAATATCATGCTAAGCAAAGTAAGCCAATCCCCAAAGCCCAAAGTCCAAATATTTTCTTTGATAAGTGGATGCTGACCCATAATGTGTGTGTTGGGGAGAGGGGTTGGTCAGGGGGGTGGCATGGGAAGAATGGAGGAATTTTGGATTGGGCAAAGGGGAGTGAGGGGAGGGAAAGAGGTATGGGATAGGAAAGATGGTGGAATGAGACAGACATCATTACCCTAGGTACATCTATGATGGCAAAAATGATGTAATAATGAATTGTGTTCTGAAAAGCTGTGCACCATTTGTGTACAATGTATTGAAATGATTCTGTTGTTATGTATAATTAGAACAAACAGAAGAAAAAGAAACTTAAAAAAAGGTCTTTAACAAAATAGTAATGGTAGAAGACAACTTAGGGATCATCTTCTTCATCATTTCTCCAACTGGGCTTTGTATGAAAAGACGTGGGAAAAACTGATCCCTGGTCAATTTAGAGGTCACTGACTCTCTTGGTTAGTCACAATTCCTGAATTGTTTAAATTCTTTTACAAGTTTCTATCACCTCTAAACTTAAAGGTTTAGTCATTTTAAAAACTATGCAATATGCTCAACAGCATTTTTTAAAAAATGCTTTCAAATTAATAGTTCCCCTTAAATTTTATGTCTTTAGCCAACTTTTGTTTGTTCAAACTACCTTAAGCAAAGTTATTAATGGAATAATTCAAGGGTCGGCATACCGTAGCTACTAGACAAAACCAAATTAATAAGTTTTCTTTTGTGTGTGTGTGTGTATATATGAAGTGGTTGTAAAAAGGAGATGAGAGATGATAGATGATAGATGATAGATGAGAGAGAGAGAGAGAGAGAGAGAGAGAGAGAGAGAGAGAGAGAGAGAGAGAGAGAGAGAGAGAGAGAGAGACACCCAGCAAAGCCCTGGAGTGATCCTGGAAAACACAAAATATTTACTCAACTGGCTGGCCCTTTATATAAAAAAATTTACTAACTCTTGGAATAATGAACCACTTTGAAATAACAGGTACAATTTAAGGAGGTTTTTACTTTCACAGTGTAAATGTAAAATTCTTTTCTCTGTTCCAATAGAGAACAATTAAGTGGCAAGTCAAATCAAATGTTTATTGGTGCAATTATGTGTACTTAGCTTTGGCAGGTACAAACATTATCTTCCAAATTTAGGCATGTAAGAAATAGGACTTATTTCTCTAATGGCTTCTGTTTCTCATTCCACTAAAGAAGCTGAAAATTAATGTCCATCAATTTGGGGTCTCCCTTTTCCTAGGGTTGAGCCTAATTTTGAGAGGACTTTGCTGATTATTAAGTACCAGCTCTTTACACTGGAAGACAGGCCCTCCTCCTGCTCCTGGATCACCCATTTGCCTCACTTTCCATCACAGCCCCTTCAGGTCTTTTCTCACCATTAGTTCCTTGCCTCTGTTTAAGACCATTACAGGCTCACTAAACAGAAGCCAGTTTCTGTCTGCTTGGATGATTTATTGCCTGTAAGTGGCTTAGCATTTGCTTGTCTTAAGAGCCTGAGTTTTCCTTAAGCTCAGGAAGGTATCACTTCTCAGCCTCATTACATTCTATATAATACCTTTTATAGTATTTGTTACATTATGATTTTCTATTTTTGAATTTACTTGTCCTTTAGAAACACCTTGAAAATAGGCATTGTTTTGCTTCTCATTTCTATGTCTCCAATTTATAGCATACTAGATATTCAAACATTGGTTCACATGAATGTGCAACTAAATCCATTATAGGCTTTCAGACTTGATTATAGTTTTGTTAGCATTTGAGCTATAGATACATCTGAAATAAACTTAAATTTTCCTTAAATTAGACTATTCTTCCCTTATATCAACAGAAATTGTGTGCATGCATATCTCTGTATATTTACTTACTCTCTCTCTCTTTCTCCAGGTTTTCAAAAGACTTCAGATAAATACAAAGTGGGACCAGACCAGTGAGGAGAGTGGATGTAATAAAGTTTGATTGCTTTTCATTAAATATTAGAACAAAGTACACAACAGAGTCTGGCTCATCAAAGATACAACTTGGATAGTCATTGAAGAACTTTAAGGAAAAAAAATCATTTGCCCACAAATTTTGTCTGAGTCCTAGATACCCCAACTTGATGTGCAAAAAAGAGGCAGCTCTGGGTACCTCCTAGACTGCTCATCTGCTGCAAAATGTCTTCTATGAGTAATAGAAGACATTGCTTTACACATATGTGAGAATCCCACTTTTACTTAGCTGAAGCAGATGAGAGTCTAGGGGGGAACTACATAGAGAAAACACTGAATCATATTAGCTTAAGTCTCCAGAAAAATGTCATCCCTAAGTTGTGGTTTAATATTTGTTTAATGACTTTATTCTAGAAGAAAGTTTTTACATCCTCTGTGCAATCCTAGTTGAAGATTAGGGGTTGCTTCCTGACAACTTGCTAATGAGGGAAATAAGGCAACCTCCAAAATTCATTAAGGCAATGTGTGGGGGCAGGGAGGGGGAGAGAGACCTTCCTAGCAACAGGGTGTAGCTTAATCCATATGTGCAAATCTAATGAAATGTGTCAGTTGAGATTTAGTTAAATGCTGCTGGTATGCTTCTAGGTCTGTCCAGGGAAACAACTCAATATCAGGAACTTGGGCAATTTGGTAAACATGGAGTTGATTCTTCTGATAATGGTGGATATTTATGAAGCATCACTCTAAAATGCCAGAAATGTTCCTCCCAAGGACCTATCTTGCATCACTCTAACTCCAAACTAATTAAGAAACCTTCTGATACGGTGCGAGGAGAGGATGTGTTGTGCTTTGGAGAAGACAGCATTCCAACACTAGAAAAATTTTTATTATAACTCAAAATATGATAATTTGTTTCATGTATATTTATTCACATCAGACATACAAATCTTGGTGATATTGATAAAAGTCCAGTTACTGCCATGGGGCCACTTGCCTACACATTCTGACGGGGGCTATTTTCTTCCATCCTAGAAATTCAGTAGTCATTATCCAGTGCCTGGAATTTGCAGGAACTTGGGTATTAGTTGACTGAAATAAATGAATGATGTACATAAAAGCTAATCCATCTGGAGAGTTCTTGAGAGCCAACCAGATTTCCTCTGGAGGTCCCAAATTCTCTTTGCACATGACTTTCTAGTTAAACTTTAACAAAGACATTTGCTCATTAACTTTCTTTATATAAGGAGTCAAAATGTAACTTCCAACTAAATTTCAGTGCCCAAAACATTATCTTCACACAAACTCAGTGTTTTCCTCTATCAAGTGTAAAAATGTCATCATCCATCGTCTTCCTTTTGTCTTGGCTGCCAGGATTCAAAGATACATTTACATATAATTGCAAACTATTTTATCTTCTGATGAAATTCCTCATTTTAACAATGTTTAACAACATTGCTAAACTACCATTTCAGATGGTCCACCAGTTACGTTTATTTTTACAACTTTAATGAACTGTAGTGAAATAATCTTTTCTTGATCCATTTTAGGAGTCCAGCTGGGGCTCTGTAACAAAAAAACAGATTAATAGGAGAAATACGTGCAAAATTTAAGTTTTACATGACACAGGAGCCCTCATGAGAAAATGAAGACTCAAAGAAGTAGAGTTGAATGCTTACATGCTGAATTAGATAAAGAGAAGTAAATTATGGAAATGGAACAAGACAAAGAATCTTGGGCTAGGAACAGTTAATGGTAGAAAAGTTACTAGGAAGACAAAAGTTAGTTTCACAAGATTTGTTGATAAAGGTATTATGGTCCCAGTGATAAGAATAGTGCTTTACTTTTGATATAGAAAGGATATCTTCTAGCATGGTTTTATCTTCTGCTTTTAGGAAGAAAAGGGGGAAGGTTAGATGTTCTTGCACCTGCTGTTTTTAAAGTAGCTTGTAAAGGAACACCTGTATGGGGAGACTTGTAGAAGAGGCACACAAAGGACAGACACAGACACACAGGGAAGGTGCAGACAGACAGAAGGATGGCAGACAAAAGGGGGTATCCTACCCCTCTGCCTTCATCTTTTTTTTTTTTTTAAGAGAGAGTGAGAGAGGGGGGAGAGAGAGAGAGAGAGAGAGAATTTTTAATATTTATTTTTTAGTTCTCGGCGGACACAACATCTTTGTTGGTATGTGGTGCTGAGGATCGAACCCGGGCCGCACGCACGCCAGGCAAGCGCACTACCGCTTGAGCCACATCCCCAGCCCTCTGCTTTCATCTTTAATAACCCAAAGTTACATATTACCCACCACCAATGACTACACTTTAGCCAGTATTTCTTTTAATCCTGAGTGCTAGCCAACTGAGATAAGGTCCAGGTTAATGCAACAAAGCCTCTCTCCTTTAAAGGATGTCATTATGTAAACCAGGGAGTGCATCTGCATAGTTAACTTCATAGCCTCAGCAGGGAATTGCCGGGGATTCTAATCCTGGGAATCAGGGCACCAGTTACCCCCAGGAGTTTGCTCACCGGAGGAATGCTTCCCTATTTCCACGGTCAGAATATCTACAGTAGATTTATGCCAAAATGTCTACTTTGTGGCAGCAAATTCTGCCACCCTTCAATACTCCCTCTAACAGAGATAGTATCTTTTCATTTTTCTTCTCCTTACTCACTGTATAATGCGGGTTTTAACACCCATTTCCCCTTAGGTCTCTTTGTACCTCTCTTGTTCAACCTTCCAATCTTCATCAACAATCTTTTTATATTGTTAGTGTTTGGATCTTAAATATTCGTTAAGCTCACATGCTATACTAGGTTGGTCTCCAGCCAATGACACTATTGGAAAGTGCTGGAAACTTTTAGGAGGTGGGGTCTAATGGAAGGAAGTTAGGTCACTGGGGGGGCCTGCCCTTGGCAGAAAAGTTAAGACACCAGTCCCTTCCTCCTTCTCTCTCTCTCTCTCTGTCTCTCTCTCCCTCTCTCTCCTTCCTAGCCACCATGAAATGAGCAGCCTTGTTCTACTACACAATCCCTGCCATGATGCTCTGCCCAAAACCTGGAGCCAGCTGACCAAGGACTGAAACCTCTGAAACCAGGAGCCAAAATAAATCTTTCCTCATTTTAAATTGATTTTCTCAGGTATTTTTTTCACAGTGACAAAACTCATAAACAGTGATCAAAGTTGATACTTAAATGCAGTGCTATAATCAATGTCTACTACTGTGTTTGTCTATGGATTGATTCTAAAACAGCATATCACTGCTCAGTAGTATACTTTGAAAACATTTTTTCTTATATCTTTTGTATTGTTTTGCTTTGTTTTCCTGGAGTTCCTAATTTCTTTTCTTCACACACACACACACACACAAACATATATTTTCCCACCCTCCTCACCATATCCTAGTATAGTAGCCCTGAATTTGAAGTCAGTTCCAGGTTCCTCATATTGCCAGTACCTTCTACACAACTGAAATACTCACTTTGAGATTTGCATGGAACATGAGGGTCTTAGTATTTTGGAAAGTTATTACTCGAGAAGACCTCTAATTTAGGCATTTTCAGAAGAATTTCAAAGGACATTGTTGTTCATTAGTGGTAATTCTAACACTTAAATTAGTTTCATGAAATCATAAAGTTAAAGGCATTCCATATCACTAGGAGGGGGGAAAACATCTTAGTGTTAGAATCAAAGTAGACTTCTAAATATGTATGCAACAAAATTTGAGAAACTAATAAGAAAAATCACATTGTAAAAATATAACTAACAAAAAAAAAGCTAAGATGTTGGTCTGACAAAAAGAAATTATTCCTTGAAATAATGATGTGTAAGTGTATGGGTTATTTAAGACACACATGATACAAGCTCTAAACTCTAAACTTCTAGGTAGCAAAATAAATCTCAAGTCTCTAAATAAAATATAAAATAGGACTGGGGATGTGGCTCCGTGGTCAAGTGCCCTTGAGTTCAATCTCCGGTACAAAAAACAAAAAACAAAAACAGATTGACTATACATTTCCACTCTAATCAAAATCCAGTTTATAGGCTTAAAACTTCTAATTAGCAAATTTACATGTCAACTGAATATGTTCCAAGTACAAGGAGCTACTGCAGGCACCAGGACAAAGTTACAAAACCAGATGTTGTGTTCCAAAATCTGCAGTCAGGAGGAGGCAGACATAAAGGCAATTAGTTACAATGACACTGCAAAGGGTGCCACTGAGTACTAGAATCAGCAAGGAACCTAGCCTGAGGGACTTAAGGAAGGGGGAACCTAAAGTGCTAAGACTGACACTTGAAGAATAAGGATTTTCTTGGAAGGTTAAAAAAAAAAGGGGGGCATTACATATAGAAGGAATAGTTCATAGAGTGCAGATGTGAGGTATCCTAGCCAAGTAGATAGTTTGTCAGTCTGGCTCATATAAATGGTGTGGAGATGGCAGAGAAAGATGAAGTCAGAAAAGCCTTAAATATCACATAAGGGCCTATGGGTTTTATTCTAAAATAACTGAAATCTTTTCACAGCAAAGAAATGAAAGAAACTGATTTGTATTTTAAATGCCATGGAAAGACTGAAAAGAGTCAAGACTTGGCAGAAAACCCATTGAGGAAGTTCAAGAACCATTATGTGCATTAGTCTACCATAACGAAATGTCACAGACTTGGGTGGCTTATGTAATAGAATTCCTGCTTCCCCCAATCCCCCACAGATATGGAGTCAGGAAGTCCAAGTATAGGGTACTGGCAGGGTTAGATTCTCTTGAAATCTCTTTCTTTAGCTTGCAGACCATTGCCTTCAAAATCGTGTCCTCACATGGCCTCTTCTTTATGCACATACATTCCAGATGTCTCTTACAAGGACAACAGTCATATTGTCTTAGTGCTCTTTTTATCTTAATTATCTTTTTAAAAGACGTATCTCCAAATATAGTCATACTCCAAGGTATAGGAGTTCAGGGCTTCAACATAGGAAGTTTGGAGAGATACTCACTATTCAGTCCTTAACAGAGTTGTAGTAAAAGTGGAAAGGAGATAAGCTGAAGGACAGATATAAAGTAGAAATCAATATGACTTACTGTTTGATGAGTCAGTTATACCTGAGACATAAAGTCTGCTTGATATTTGGTTTAGACAATCAGGTGGGCCTGATTTTGAAAAATTAGGCCATTTGTCAAAAAAAAAAAAAAAAAAAGAATACTGAGAGAGGCTTAGTTATACTTTCAACATGATACAATTGAAACAGTAATTTCTAGTTGACAGTGAAGTAAAACTTCAGAACGTAAGAAAAAATAATATGTATGGAAACTAAGGATACAGTAAGATTATCCACAGAGAAAATGTAAAACAAGAACAGAAGAGAATGAAATCCTGATGAATAACACTAAAGATTAGATAAAGAATCTGAAGTCAAACATGAAGTCTTTAAACGTATGTCAAGAGAATTAAAGAATGAAAACAGAAAAAAGTGGTACAAAAATTGACAGAAGAATTCAGTTGAACAATTATTCAGATTTAAGAATAATTGTTAATTCTTAAATCTTTTTCAGAAACTAAAATTTTACTTCAAGGATCATATTGTATACTTTTTATGAATTGTAATTTGTTTGTGTTAGTAAGTTAGAATAACTGTTTGTGGTTATTTTTAACTATTCAGAATGTGTTCAAAATACTGATATGTATATATAATTTTCACTATATTCTTGTGCAAATTTCAAATCCTTAAAATGAAAACATGTTTTTAAATATGATGTCAAGATCAGTAAATTGATCTTTTTTCAGAATTATTCTAGTCAATTCCATTTATGTTGGAAGACAAATTCTAAGGTCATCTATAAAACACATGCCACCCATAGGGATAGATAGATGGATGGATAGACTGATTGATCCATATATGTATACATATTTGTGTTTACATATATGTCTGTATATATATGCATAAATGTCTTAAATACTCTTGTAGAAGTGGTAACATACTTAATGGTTAATATTTGAATAATATAACAAACATCTTAGAATGCCATTATCTTAAGCAGTTAGAATTTTTTTCATGAAATCCACCTGAGTGGCCCTAATGATTTTAAGTAGAAAATTAAAAACAAATTCCATATGGGAGTAATGTTTATTATGCTATACTATGAGTATTATTTTTAGACAATCAGAGACAGATATACTATTCTGGAGACTCTAAGGCATAGATATCAGTGATTTATTATTGTTTTTAAAAAGCAGCAAAAGGGAATATTAATTCTGGAAGATTTTTAATCAATTTAACACTATTATACATTAAAGATTTTTTTTTCCACAAACATTCCCTCACAAAGCTGGTAGTTTCATATTTACACAGTATTAATTTTAGCAATTTTAAGTGTTAATCTATGATACAATAATGTTACTTCAGAAACATAAAAAATATAGTCCTTTTTAACAGCCATGCTCCCATTTTTGATGAAAGCTAGTTAGTTTATCCTAATGTATAACTTTAAAACTTTAAAAATGCATAACAGATATTCAGTCAGCTTTATAAAACCTTTAAGACAGAAGGCTGTCAAACAGAATAGACAGAGGGCTCGTCATCACTTATGTCTGAATCTTCATCTACTCCTTCAATGACTGATTTTTTCCCTTTACAACAGGATACAATTAATCCAATCAAGAATACCTGTAAATTTAAAAAAGCTGGGTGTTATTTTTCAAACATAAAATCACTTAAAAGAAATGCATTTAAAATTCAATGGCAGTACTGTGATACAAAAGGACTACTGATATACAAACAAGGAGTTTATACACTGAACTTTATAAAGGAAAATCATGCCTGGGATATCTGTACTTACCCCAAGAAAGGCCCAGTTACCAAAATAGTATGCAGCACTAAAGAACCAGAATTTGTGAAGAAATAGGTATGTCCGGGTAACGGTACACTGATCTATAAAATAGCAAAAAGAACTACGGTGAGATAGTTTCCATTTACATATCTAAAATGTGATTAGCCAAAGCTAATGGCCAAGATCATACAATCAGTAAATGTTTAGAGATAGACAGAACTGAAATCTAAGTTTCTCTCCCAAGCCCACTCTTAACCACCTTAATATAGTGTTAAACTGCCAACTATTATGACATATTTAAAAAAAATTAATGCCACCACTGTAATCTGGATTTTAAGTGTAAAAACATTATCTTGACTAATTTATTTGAAACAAAAATACTTTTAAGCTAGAGTGTCAGACATCCTAAAATAAAAGAAGGATAAACTTTTCCAATGAAAAGCAGGAAAAATGAGCAAAGGAATCAGATATAATTGGAATTAACTTGCACTTTTCTAAGAAATGAATTCTCAGAACAGATCAAACATGGGAAGGTTCTTTTGAATCTTTTTCTTTTTAATAATGCTGTTGAAAAAATACAAAATCATTATTCATTGCTATTCTTCCTGTTTAAACTTTAGAGATCATTTATGGCTACAATTAAAAATAAATCATATTTTTCTTCTACAAATAAAATGTAACTCATAAGGTAGTAGACTGGTTTTTTGATATTTGTGTCAGATTCTATTAGTATTATCTAAATATATTACTGCCATTAGGTTACAAATACATGTATACATATTCACATATATCTAGTAAATGATGTTTAAGGAAATACTTGCTCACCCCAGCTATTCAGAATGGCCAGGCTTGAACAATATTGCATAACTGTGTGAAAAATTTTATTTGCTACAGCTAA
The DNA here is from genome assembly GCF_052094955.1 of Ictidomys tridecemlineatus. NCBI lineage: Eukaryota > Metazoa > Chordata > Mammalia > Rodentia > Sciuridae > Ictidomys > Ictidomys tridecemlineatus. Next base: position 87,809,244 of record NC_135484.1, on the reverse strand, counting down.
TAGAGGAAAACAACCTCATATATTTTAAGTGGCCTTTATTCTTTACAAAAGAAAATTTTCATCTTACAAGGCAACTTCTTTCAGTCTATTAATTACAAAAGAGATTTTGATTTCTGCATTACTTTTATCCAAAATGGACAACAGCAAAACATCCTGCATTCAATTAGAAGACCAATATAACATCTTTCTGGTGATTAAGGAAATACACCTTTTATTTTTATGAACTGTCTTCTCAGGTTCAATAAGTGAGTGTTATTTTTTCATAAAACAAAATTGAGCTGGGAACTTTGCAGCCCAGCTTTTATATAAAGGATCTAATATACTGTAAAAATATTTTTGGTTGATACATGATTTTTTGAAAAGTAGAAATCAGGTTATATTTTACCAAAGTACAAGAACTATCATATAGAATATGTAAAGTTTTGAGCCTGTGAATCTTACATACCTTCCACTTCAACATTGTACTCCAATATTTACCTCTGAATTGCTCAATATGAAACTGGACAAACCTGTCTCTTTTTCTTGCAAAACATGCAGTTTAATAGAGAAGCAACCTGTTCCTTCCACAGTGACCAATCTAATTCCTCTCTATTGATCCCTAAAGGGCTACTTCCATATCCCTTTTACTCTATCAACAGAAGAGCCTAGAAGGAATATTCACAGTTCTCTAAGAAACCCAAAAAGCCTTCAAGCAGTAGTGGCTGAACAAATGTCTACCTGCCTTCCTGTAATAAGGAGGCAAGATTACAGTTTTACACCAAGTGCTGGGAGTTCAGTATACCAGAGGAGACTCCTAGATAAGAATCCTATTGTCACTTACTCTCTGCTCCTACCACATTTTATTCTCACTTCAATTACAGAATTTACTCCATAGTAATATATTTAATTTGCCATTTCTCCTATTCAATAAGCCTGAGTATTCTCAAGTATGCATCAGAGCATACCTGTTCATTCATATTCAACATGACTGGTGAAGCAAAATTAAATTTAAGAGAGGGAATATCTTATTTAAACTATATATTGTTGCCGGGTGTGGTGGCATATTCCTGTAATCCCAGCAGCTCGGGAGGCTGAAACAGGAGGATTGAAAGTTCAAAGCCAGCTTCAACAAGGACAAGGTGCTAAGCAACTCAGTGAGACCCTGTTTCTAAATAAAATACATAATAGGGCTGGGGATGTGTCTCAGTGGTTGAGTGCCTCTGAGTTCAATTCCTGGTACCCGCCAAAAAATAAAAACAAAATATAAAATAAAATATATATTGTTAAACAGTATACTTTCTATTCATTAAAAACTGATATGATTCCAAGGCTATTAAAACAAGACACTTGAATTTCATATCTTAAAAATGGAAGTATAAATGAAATGTCCCGCATGATGAAAGAAAAGCCATGGCTCTATGCTCCAACCCACTGGAAGTGGCTACCACTTGGTCTCTTTGCCATGTGAATGGGCAAATCAGAAGTGTGGTGCCTGTGTACTTGTAAGATGAGAATCTCATCATTTTTGTGTAAAGACCAAATAAGTTATTATCAAAAACCCTGTGCAAAGTGCCATTTAATATCAGCTCAACTGAACAAGTATAAGCTTGGTTGTAAAAAGTCAGTCTTCTCAATACTGATAATACTCCAAACTTAAATCATACCCTATTTGAGTCAAATGTATGATATGTCAGGATCATTGTACTGTCTTGAGCAACTAATAAAAAAATATAAAAATTCTATTACATATTTTCATACTTAAAGATGTTCTAAGAATAAGAATTTGACTGAATTAAAAACTTCAGATCTACAACAGGAATTTTAAGTCAGAGATTGAGCTGGCAGAAGCAAATAAAATTGTTATTCTTTAGTCATCTAATAATGCATCCAGTTACATTTTAAATTGGCATATACTCAGATTCTTTGGATTACTATCAAAATCATACCTTAAATATTTTTCCTATCATATTATTTACATGCTCACTATTTTTAAAGATTGTGATTGATCTTTGACACAGCTTTCCAACATTGTTAGTAGTCTTTTTTGTTGAAATACAACATGACTAAAAGTACATACATAAGAATATGTAGCAGCTTTTATAGTTATCTTTATACGTATATTATATTGAGTTCTACTTATAGTAAATGGCATACACCCACAGAATTATTTCTGTTAATAAGTTCCATGCACACATTTCAAATTTAAGGAATGATTCCACACTGAGTAAATGGAGGGGAGCTTCTTCTCTACAATCTGTCAACTTGTTGCTGCTCACCTGAATCACAAATATCTAGATTTATGAATTTCATTCGACATTATCTGATAAAGTTTAAAAAAAAAACATTCTGAACTTGGTTTTACCTCAAAGGAAATTTTCAAGTTGGTGAATGTTCCAGTTAGGGATTGTTTTAAAATCAGAGGTGTTCAAAGGACTTCTGACTGTTGTAGTTCAAAAAAACATAGAAGTTCCAATTAAACTGACAACTAAATGTTGACAATAAAATCTAAAATGCAATATTTTTCTTTCTGATGATAGTGGCCACACAAAAAGAAAAAAATTAAAATTTATAAAGTCAAGAAAGTCATGTGAAGCATATGAATACAATCAAAAATGTTTAACTCTTGTTACTTCTACCCTTCTTCCATCTCTTCTCTTCTATCATCACAGAAATAATACAAAAATGTAAGGAAACCACTGTTTGGCATTTAATTAGAAACTTTTCCTGATAACTTATATATATATATATAATTCCTGTTTCCTCTTAGAGTACTTACTATGTCCTTTTTTAAAAATGTGTGTTGACTGCTACTAAGGTAACTATAGCCGTTGATTATAATAAATAGCATCTTTTCCTTTAAATATATTTAAAAAATTACTGTTGATTTAAGTCACAATTAAGTTAAACCTTCTCTAGAAATCATTTATAAATAATTATTGTACTTACTAATTAAATCCTTATGTGATTAGAAATAGAAAACATTTAAGAAAACTCATGTCTCATGGTTGCCCATGACTATAATAACTTTGGTTTCTGATTAGGGTCTTACTACTATTGAAGTATAAGGGGCATATAAATATTAACTATACACAGGACAAGAAACTTTGGACTTTATTTTGATATGATTAGGAGTTACTCATCAAGTGGTGTTAAGAGGGGATATAACATGAAATACAGATTGGAGGAGGGAACTCACAGTAGAGAGAGGTTCACTAAGAAGACAATTCAAGTGAAAAAATTAGCTGTAGGGATGATAAAGGTTGAATCTGAAAAGATTTTTAGGACGTAAAGTCCCAGTTTATCAGTTTCATAGTCAAATAAATTTACAGCATATGAAATACATACACATAAAACATTTGAGAGAGAATGTGGGAAGACAGAAAAAAATGAAAATATATAATAAAAGCTAAAGTTATATATTTAGCTTAAAATTAACAAAATTGTTGGTATGGCTTAGTGGTTTGATCCTCAGTACCAGAGAAAAAATTTAGCAAACTGCATAGCTACGTAAATGTTTTGTTAAATCTCACTGGGATTGCTCCATAAAGGGGGAAAAGAACTGATGAACATCAATAATCACAGAAATTCTAAGGAAAATAAATATTTTTATTATATCTTAAAAACAAACTGCATTGGGCTAATAAAGATAGAATTTGTCAGCCGGGCACGGTGGCGCACACCTGTAATCCCAGCAGCTTGGGAAGCTGAGGCAGGAGGATCGAGAGCTAAAAGCCAGCCTCAGCAAAAGCAAGGTGCTAAGCAACTTAGTGAAACCCTGTCTCTAAATAATATACAAAACATAGCTAGGGATATGGCTCTGTGGTTTTGTGCTCCTGAGTTCAATCCCTGGCACCTCCTCCCAAAAAAGATAGGATTTGTTATATATTTTGCAGTAACGAATGAATAAGTTTTACAGTAATCTTTTTTTTTTTTTTTTGAGACAGAATATTGCTTTGTCACCCAGGCTGGGCTCACTGAGAATCCTTCAGTTTCATTCTCCCCTCCAAGCAATTTGTAATTGTTTTTTTATTACTTTATCTTTCTCATAAAACAAAAGCATTTTAAGGGCTATACTTGAAAAAATTAGAGACAGAAAATTGAAATTTAGTTCTTGAATCAACCACTAATATACTGTGAGATTCTGGGATGAGCCATTTAACTTCTGAGTATCAATTTCTTTATAAGTGACATAAAGTTAATGTCTGCTTATATTATGTGGTGATTGGCTAGATCGACCTTTTGAGAATTAAATTTAGAGATCTATATTTGATTAAAAAAAAAGGAAAAGTGATGTTTTCTGAGCTAGCAATCTTAAGCAATAATCTGTAAGTAGCTGAGAAGCTTCACAAAATTAGTTAAGCTGGCTCTAGTATGGACTCTGAAGAATTTAGAAAGTTTATAACTAATTAACTTCATTATATTGTCTTAGTTGAACTTTATCAGGACAATCAAAATGTCACCTAGAAAAAGAACCTCCACATTAGGAAACTTTCTCAATCTCTAGCAAAATCTAGGAAAAATGATGTCATGATCAATACTCAATTTTCTGGTCTACATGGCAACCTTGCCTGAAAATGGACATAATATATCAGGCTATCTCAACTAGATGATCCCAGCCAATAAGATCAATGAGGCCTTCTTTGTGCCTTCATGCTTACCTAAACTTTATGACTATAAATTTGGTTTTCCATGTAGACTCTTTTTCCCTGGTCAGAATTCACTAATCCTGAGCCTTTAGTTTTTTTAATACTTAACATTTACTATAGTAAATTGATAAACAGTCATCTGATGAATATATTAGTCTCCTCTCGGGTTATATGAAGCTAAATATAGATGTTAGAGACAAAGATAGGGTAGTTTGTAATCCTTAGTTCTCCATCTCATTACTCTAATATTGTACTACCCATTTTACGGGTTTACTAGATTTCAATCAAATGAGGTTATCCATCCAAATGTATTATGTATCAAATGAAAGATTATATGTAAATATAAAGTACATAACTATGAAGATCTATTTTAATCTGTTGAAAACAAAGCTTTCTGGTTTAAAATGACAGTCATTTGTTTCTTATCCTTCCCAAGACCTTATTAAAGTTACAGTACAGGAATAAAGCCAGAAGCAATCCTTTAACTGTGAAGAGAATAGAAGTTGGACCATCAGATGATGAGAGGCTTCAACAATAATTTGGAAGATGAAAAGCCACATTTAAGGTCTCCAGTAAAACAGATGATTTTCCTCCCATTTATTTTAAAATATAATTTGAAGATCAAGAAGTCTCAACCATATCCACAGAGTTCCCAGCAATGAGAAATCATAGTTTCTGACACTTAATATGAATTGACATGAATATGAATAGATCATCAGATATACAGAAAAATATCAGCATGAGGGGAAAAGAACAGGATAAACAGAATTGTTCCAAGATAAATAGAACTGTAATTTTATTTAAAGAAAACCATTTAGGAAAATGTTTAGTGTCTTCAGATACTGAAGATGATGTTACATCCATTAAGACTAAGGATGACTGGAAAAGAACAATCAGAAGAATAAAGTGTCGGTAAGAATGCATTACATGAAATAAAAATTCAAAATATAGTTCATAAAGATGAATACATATTTAAGAATTTAGAACAAAGTGGTAGGCAGAATACATGAAGTATGAGATGAGACAGATGATCAACTGAAGGTGCCCTGCAACTAAAGAACAGGAAATCCCAAAAAGGAAAGCAGGAAATAGAAGCCATGATGTTAGCTTAAAAAAAAAAAAAATGACTGGTATTAGCTATCTCCTCAGTTAAAATCAAAGACAAAGATGACGCATTGCCCTTAAAAGAGAAAAATTATTTCTCATGTAGAATTCTAAGCCCAAACTACCCATCAAGCATGACACAAAAATACTTTTCAGATACACAAAATACTTTTCAAATATGAATTTCACACACATACACTTTTTTTTTTTTTACTATAGCAAAACTAGGGACATAGAAGAGAAAATCAAGAAGAGATTGTTTACAATACATCAAAAGTTTAATGATCAGAAATTATAGCATTATAAGTTTGTAATTAAAATTTGTAAAATAGAATCAGAGCAATTGAACCAAATAAGAGAGAAAGTCAGTGGGTTCCAAGATGAAAGCCTGTAAGTCTATACAATGAATTTCATCTAACATAAAGAAGCTAGAAGATATTAGGCATATTAATGTCTTAGGCTATTTTAATTACACCATTCAAAAAGTGGAAAAAGAAAAAATATAAAGGGTGGTTTACAAATGTTGTTTGAACGAGACAAAGCGACAGAGAAAGCAAGAGAGAGAGATGGCTGAATGTGTGTATTTCATTGTCAAGGAGCTTACTTACATTCATATAAGAGACTGGGACAGGTATCAATTAAGAGAAAGTTGATGTTTTAAAAAATATAAATGTTTTAGGAAATCAAAAAAAAGGAGAATGCACACATTTGGAGATTTAATAAAGGTCTCCTTTGAAATAAACCTTATAAGATGATTATGACTCTGACTAATGAAAATGGGAAGGATAAAGAACAGTTGAAAAGCAATGATGGTAAAGATGTCCATGTCCAGAAAGTATATTCTAAAAAGCTAGAAACTTGTATGACAGGGTACATAGTGACAGTCCTTAAAACCCAGAGAATTTATCAGATAAGGAGACGGGGAAGGTCTTATGTTTATTATTGATGAAATGACATTATCAGAACACTTTGGAACAGTGGTTTCTATGATGGGTCCTCAAACTAGAACCATGAGAAAATTAGGAGGTAGGGTTCTAGTTCAGAACCACTAAGTCAAAAACTTTGCAATCTGTGTCTAAAAAGCCTTACAAGTGATTCAGATGTATACAAAAGTTTGATAACTAGTTTTCCAGAACAATTAAGCCAGTATCAGTATGTAGTGCAAATCAGAGTGTAATAATACTGAAAATGTAATTTAAGTGAGATGTAATGAAGGTAAGATGAGAAGGTCATTATGACAACTGACTCTGCATCCTTTAGTAAAATAACTAGGTGTGAGTAGGAGTGAATAAAGATTAAATGTACTTTGAAGAATGATGGTAGTATAAGAATGCGGGTAGTGGAATTTCTAAGTATAATCCAAAGTCCTTATCTAATAGTTTGTATTGTCTTCTCTAAGAACTATTCACTTTAAACATTCTTATGGATATAGTACCAAAATAAGGCAAAGCTTGGGGTATTAATTTCACATAATGGCTCAGTCTCATTTGGAACTACTCATAGCAGGATAACTGGCTAATATCTTTCTTTTGCTTTCTTCCTTGACCTATACACATTAACCTATATAACACATTCCAACTATACACATGCTTTCAGCCATCAGGAAAATCTAATGAGTTAGCAATGACCGGGTAGCTCTGAGAAGTTATTTAGTTATCCTTTTTCTTCTTTATTTATGAAGAAATACCAAGAACTAAACAAAGTCACATAGGCTCAAAGGAAAAAAAGAAAAGAAAGTAATGCATACTCTTAATAGGTGCAAATATGTTTTAAAGATAATTATTCTAGATATAATCAAACCTTATAGAAGGTGAAACATTAGGCAACTATTTTCTAATTAGAACTCAAAACCATAGGCATTGCCTCTAACCACTTTCTCATATCTACTCATACACTCACCTGCAAATCCTATTGGCTCTATCTTTAAAATATTTCCAGATTCTGACCATTTGTTGCTATGGCCACTACCATAAGCTCTGCTTTGGATTACTGCAAAAACTTCCTGTTAACCTGCTTTTGTCCTTGGTTCATTACGGTCTGTATCACAGGTTGGCAAAATATGGCACACAGGAAAAGTTAGGACTGCCACTTATTTTATGTTTTATTGGAACACAGCCACAGCCATCCATTATATACTATTTATGGCAGCATTCATGTTCAAAGGCAGAGACAAATGGTTGTAGTAAACTATGTCCCACAAAACCTAAAATATTACTATGTGGACCATTACAGAAAAAGTTTGCCAAGCTTTGGACTATATGAAACACAGTCTGAGCAATCTCTTAAGAACATATATACATCATATCCCTGTTCTGCTCACAATCTTCCAAATACTTTCCTCTGAAAATAAAAGTCGAAGTCTTTAAGATTAACTGCTTGCTATTCTTCTACCTTCTCAGCTTAATCCCTCACCAAACTTACTATTATCTCTACTGGAATGCTCTTTCCCAGATATCTTAGTTTGCTCCTTACTTCCTTAAAATATTTTTGCTCAAATGCCATCTTCTCAGAAACAATTTCCTTCCTACTATATTGAAAAATGTGAACCATTCCTCCTTATGAGCACTACCTACCCTTCCTTTGGCCCTTTATTTCTCTCCATAGTACATATCACCTGATATACTTATTTGTCTGTCTCCTTCTAAGTAAGATTTATGGGGACAAGAATCCGTGATTGTTTCATTCACTACTTTGTATCTCTGTCACTTAAAATTGTACCTGGCACATAGCAGTCATCAACAATCATATGTTAAATGAAAAGCACAGGAATGCTAGAATAAACAGAACTAAAAGATCATGTAAGGCACTTGAAATTAAAATATATAAATTTGTTATAATTTAGAAACTAACTGGACTGTGACTCTCAATGGTATTGAAGATAATGTCAGTAACTTCCAAAGATGCTTGAATTACAATATAGCAATTATTATGTTTTATCCCTCATACAGAATTGTTTTCTAGATAAGGTTATTAAAATTATCTCTATTACTAGAGTTAACTTGTCTTCATGTTATAGATCATCCCAACTTTTTGACTTGCATCCCCAAATTTGTTGACTATAAAACAAAAGGACAAATATAGATTTTTGTTTTGTTTTGTTTTGTAACAAGGATTGAACCTAGGGGCATGTAAGCACTGAGCTACATCCCTAGCCCATTTTTATATTTTTATTTAGAAATAGGGTTTTGCCAAGTTCCTTACGGCCTCCCTATGTTGCTGAGGCTGATCCTCCTATCTCAGCCTCCTGAGCTACTCAGATTATAGGAATGAGCCACCATACACAATCCAAATATAGCTTTTTGAAAGGTCACTATCCCATGTTCTTGATTCTGAGGGACTTAGTGACTTTTATTCTCCTAAAGAAAGTCATCTTGTTAATTATAAAATTTCAGAAAGCTTCACTTAAATATGGACTAGGAAGTGTTAAGTCGATAGTTCACATTCAAACCTGCCTTTTGAATAAAGACAATAACAGTCTTCCATTGCTTTCATTTCAAATTGTATTTATGAACCACCACTGGGCAGAGCACCACATCCCAAACACCATCATCTCAAAGCACTAGCGTCATTTTTCTACTGAATCACTTAAGGCTTAGTTTCTAGAGAAATCTTTCAACCAGCTTCATTCTCAGCCTATTAAAACTAGTCTTTGTTAAAATGAACATTTTATCTGTAACTGTAAATATCAAATACCAAGCATCATCTACTATAATAACTCTTTTAGTAACATTGGTTTTAAACACAAGTAAAATGCATAAAACATATTTTTCTTTTCTTCTAGGCCAAAGTTTGGGGAGGGAGGTTAAAAAAAAAATCACCTGAATCCATTATAAGTGACAATGTAAATGTAAACAGTATGGCTTAGATACAAACTTCAAAATAAAATTTCAAAGGACCACAAAAGTTCAAGGAGAAAAAAATATTCCATGTTCTGAGAAAAGATGGTATAAAGAATGAACTAATCTTTGAAAAGTAACTATCTTCCACACTCCCATTTTTAACAAACTGGAAAGAACAAACATCTTCCTAAAATCAATATTTACTTGGCAAATGCATATCACTATATTGTCTCTCACTGATTTTGCCTTTAAAGATGTGCTTTTTTTCAATTAGAGAATATAAAGTATTTATTTTAAAGAACAGAGTAAATATCTACTTCTTGCCTGCCTTAGGCAAAACCAGAATTTTAGTCTTCATTTATGCACAAAAGCATCAAAAAATGAGATAATATATATATATATTCTTCCACTTACCATTGATGTTTACTTTTCTATTAAAACATATAAAGTTGTACCAATACATTTTATTTATTGTTATTTAAAGTAGTATCATTAATGGGTAAATACACAGTTGTATCTTTTGATTTTGCTATTTCTTTTCTAACCTTGGTAGGGCTTGAAAACTGGTTAGCTATTGGAAGAGAGAATATACATATATAACTTCAAGACTTCCATCTGAATAAATAGTTTAGGAGACAAAAAAGGAATAGGATCACTCCTCACTACCCCATGGCCAGGGAAGGTAATAAGAAAGTGGAAAAGAAAAGGAAAGGAGCTCAATATTGGACTTTATGTTTCAGGGGTTGACAGGACATGCTTGTCCCTACAGATGAACTAGAAGACAGTTAGAAAATAAGAGCACAAATTTAACATTCTGAATTCTTGATTTCATCCCTTTGAATTACTAAACATGAATAACCTCTATATGTCAACTGTCAATTCTCCAAACATCACTAATAAAAATCATTGACCTAGCAAAGCTAAATTTATTAGAGAAACTGTAATGGGAGAGAACATGAAGAAGAAATACTGAGAAGAATATTTATAAGGTTTTAGGGGATGCAGTTGGCTGGACCACTTAACATCTTGCAGGGTGGGGAAATAGCTAGAACTAGACAAAGTTTATGATGAAATAGTTTTGGATTAGTAGGTACAGTGAAAGGGAAAATCTTGAAGCAAGCCTTACTGAGCAATTAATCTTGCTAAATGAGCTATTTTAGTGGTTTCAATCAGGAGTATTTCCTAGAGCAAGTAACTAAACCAATTTAAAAAAAATATTACTGAACATAAGGACAGGGAAATACGCCTACATTCAGCATGGCTTAGTGTAGTGACACTATGTTGGTGTCACCAGCTACACACATTTCAGAGGGTTAAAGCTTTCAAAATTTATTAGTTGGCACTTGGGAATGGCTTAGATTTTATTATAAATTGTTGAAATTAAATATGATACTCTGTGATGGACAATATGCTGGAGCTGACCAAGTATATTTGGAAAATAACCAGTAAGAAGGCTAACTTCCTGATACAATTTATGAAACTATTCTGATTAGAAAATCTGCTTGCTTATGTTCATAGCTTTCAAAGCAAAATCTTCACATAAGAAAATGTTAAAAATAGCTCTATTGGGGCTGGGGATGTGGCTCAAGCGGTAGCGCGCTCGCCTGGCTTGCGTGCGGCCCGGGTTCGATCCTCAGCGCCACATACAAACAAAGATGTTGTGTCCGCCGAGAACTAAAAAATAAATATTAAAAAAATAGCTCTATTATTTCATGTATTTGTTGATTGATTGTACATCATATTCTGAGAAGTGTCTCTTCAGGTCCTTGGACCATTTATTGATTGGTTTATTTTTCTTTTTTTTGGTGTTTAGCTTTTTGAGTTCTTTATATACCCTAGAGATTAGTGCTTTATCTGATATGTGAGGGGTAAAAATTTGCTCCCAAAATGTAAGCTCTCTATTCACCTCACAGATTGTTTCTTTTGCTGAGAAGAAACTTTTTAGTTTGAGTCCATCTCATTTATTGATTCTTGATTTTAATTCTTGTGCCACAGGAGTCATACTAAGGAAGTTGGGGCGTAATCCCACATGATAGAGATTAGGGCCTACTTTTTCTTCTATTAGACACAGAGTCTTTGGTTTTATTCCTAAGTCTTGATCTATTTTGAGTTTGGTTTTGGGCATGGTGAGAGATGGGGTTTAATTTCATTTTGTTGCACGTGGATTTCCAGTTTTCCCAGCATCATTTGTTGAAGAGGCTATCTTTTCTCCAATACATGTTTTTGGCACCTTTGTCTAATATAAGCAATTAGAGAAATGCAAATCAAAATCACTGTAAGATCTCATCTCACTCCAGTGAGAATGGCAGCTATTATGCATACAAACAACAATAAGTGTTGGTGAGGATGTGGGGAAAAAAGGTACACTCATACACTGCTGGTGGGACTGAAAATTGGTACAGACAATATGGAACGCAGTATGGAGATTTCTTGGAAAAGCAGGAATGGAACCACCATTTGACTCAGCTATCCTTCTCCTAGATCTATACCCAAAGGACTTAAAAACAGCATACTACAAAGATATAGGCACATCAATGTTTATAATAGCACAATTCACAATAGCTAAACTGTGGAGCCAACCTAGATGCCCTTTAATAGATGAATGGATAAAAAAATGTAGCATATATACAATGGAATATTACTCAGCAATAAAAGAGAATAAAATCATGTCATCTGCAGGCAAATGGATGGAGTTAGATAAGATAATCCTAAGTGAAGTTAGCCAATCCCAAAAAACCAAATGTCCAATGTTTTCTTTGATATAAGGAGGTTGATTCATAATGGGATAGGGATAGGGAGCATGGGATGAAAAGACGAACTCTAGATAGGGCAAAGTTGTTGGGAGGGAAGGGGGGCCATGGGGTTATAAATGATGGTGGAATGTGATGAACATTATTATCCAAAGTACATGTATAAAGACATGAATTGGTGTGAATATACTTTGTATACAACTAGAGATATGAAAAATTTTGCTCTATATGTATAATAACAATTGTAATGCATTCTGCTGTCATATGTAAATTTAAAAAAATAGTTCTATTATTAAAAAATAGAAAGGAAATTCATAGAAAAATCCTAAACTGTTTAAGGAAGCTGGGTTACATCATCAAATATAGAACACCAACTTTCCATTTTAATTGGTAAATTATTTAAAATTAAATGAAAAAAAATCTTCAATAGGTTTTAAAGTACTATGTGCCTTTAGAGAAGATTTTAATTTCTGAAGAGGTTTAAATATGTTTTTTGTGGATTTAAATTGCCCTTTTCCATTCAGTCTCAAAAAGAATATATCATGTAAACTTAGTCAATGACTCACTTTACATGATTGGTTATGTCTATAATTAGGTCAAAATTTATTTGATACTAAAAATATATACAAGAAATGATAGAAAGATATAAGGAATGAATTATTTTGTAGCAAATTCAAAATTAAAAGTAAACATGAAAGATTAACTTACTTTCATAAGTTTTACTTTTCATCTAAATTGCTTAGGGAATCAGCAAATAGCATTATACTAACTTTTACAATCAAAATAAATCCTGTCATTTTGTGGGACAAAATATATCACGTTAAATCACTGGAGATACAAAGTTAAATTTACAGAAATAAGAAAAATAATGCATATAATGTAAATATTTATAATACACATAACACATAATTATGCAAATGACATTGTATAAAATCTCTAAAATGGTATTCATAAATGTTTTCTTCAACAGTTTCACATTTTGGTCTATACTTGATTATTGTAATTTTTTTTTAAAGAACAGCTATTCAGATGGTATGCAGTGATTCTCATTGTAGGTTTTTTCCTCCTAGAATCATTCTCTAAACATATGCACGACATTTTTTGAACGATGTTTCATGGTCCTTGACCTCTTAATGTTTCCGCATTTTTTAATCAGAAGGATACTTTCTGACATGTAACTACAGTACAGGTATTAAGTTCAGGACATTTAATATTGGTATTATATTTTTATTTATCCTGCCATTCATTTTCCAACACCATCATATATCTTTTTAATTTCTATTTTTATTTTAAATTTTTTCTTTGTTTGTTTTGGTATTGAGTATTGAACTTACAGGCTCTTTACCACTGAGCTAAATCCCTAGCCCATTTATTTTTTTTAAAGATAGAGTGAGAGAGAGAGAGATAGAGGGGGGGGGGAGAGAGAGAGAATTTTAATATTTATTTTTTTTAGTTTTTGGCGGACACAACATCTTTGTTTGTATGTGGTGCTGAGGATCAAACCCGGGCCGCATGAATGCCAGGCAAGCGCGCTACTGCATGAGCCACATCCCCAGCCCCGATTTTTTTATATTTTATTTTGAGACAGGGTCTCTCTAATTTGCTAAGGTTGTCCTCAAATTACAATCCTCCCACTTCAGCCTACAAAGTTGCTGGAATTACAGGTATATTCCCTTGCTAATATTCTTTATAGTACTTTTATCCTCAAGTACAAAATCCAATCCAGATTTATGTATTATATTTTATCATGTCTCCTTAATATTCTTTCATCTGTAGCAGTTCCTCAGCCTCTTTGTCTTTTATGACATTGACATTATTGAAGCACACAGGACAATTACTTTATGGTATGTTCCTCAATTTGGGTTTGTCTGCTCTTTCGTTTTGATTTAATTCATGTTATCCATTCTTCTCAGGGTGTCATTTAATGAAACACAAAAAGCAAATTTATTCCTCAGTGATGCTAATTTTGATCACCTGATGCAGATATTGTCCAATTTCTCTAATATATAGCTACTATTTTCCCTCTTTATACAAATAAATAATCTATGGACAGATCTCTTTGTGATTTTAATCCATAGTTCCCTACATTGAATTTACTTTCAATAACTAGTATTATATCTATCTGTAAATGTTTTGTTTGGGCCATTTATAAGTCAGAATTTCATTGGTACATTCATTCATTTTAAAACAGTTTTTTGTTACTGGCCAATATTTTGAGTTGGCCTTACTCAAAATCTTCTCTTTGGTTAACTATTCTATAATCTATGTCAGTAGTCACACAGATTATAGAATAGTTGCAAGTCTCCATTTATACTCATTCTCTTAGTGATCCTTCACAGTCTCTTCCCATCCATTCCTGACTTTTTCCTCCAAAATTCTAGATCCAATTCAACTGCCAACTCAATATGTCTACTTGAATGTTTAACGAATAATTCAAACAAAAAAAAAAACGCTCAAAACTAAATGATGTTCTCTTTCAATGCATGAAGTAGGAAAACTGACATACAGAATACATAAAAGCATTCATTTGTGGAAAAAAAATCAAGAGGAATTACCCAAATAGTAAGCTCTTGAATGCTTTGGTATGATTCTGTATTAAAAATCAGTTGTTGGGGCTGGAGCTAGGGCTATGGCTCAGCGGTAGAGTACTTGCCTCACACATGTGAGGCACTGGGTTCGATCCTTAGCACCATATAAAAATAAATAAAGATATTGTGTCCATCTAAAACTAAAAAATAAATTTTAAAAAACTATATTAAAAAATCAGTTGTATGTACTATTTGTAATATTTACATACTTTTAGTTCATATAACATCCAATATGTGGGATTTTAAAATACTATTTAATCAATACTATTTAATCAATACTATTTCAATCTCAAATTGAAAACACATTAAGGAATTTTCTCATTGAAAAATGTACTCACTTTACTTTTTTAATGTTAATTATTTTTGAGTTGCAGAATAATTCTCTATTACTTCAGCCCATTCAAACCATTCTCAATGGTTTAAAGATTTGCCATTAACTAAATTTCTTTCTACAGCATCAACACTATTGACCACTAGACATGGCATTTTCTTGGGTATTAATATGCTGTAGTTTCTGGTTCATCTCTTATTTTCCAAAATTGTATGTCTTTTCCAACACCTAGATTTAGCCTTTTGATTTCTGGCTTTCTGTATACTGTCTGTGCCTTTCATTCTCTTGTGGCTTCAAATAACCACTTCCATTTTATTTAAAAAGCAACAACAACTTATTTTTAAACTTAAAGGGCAAATGATGAAATAGTTTTACATTTTATTTTTCTCAAACAAAACACAAAATATGTTACATGTAGGAAAAAGAGACTTGGAATGAGACTTGGAAAAAGATACTTGGCATTAAAGTCTCAGTCTGATACTATTTGTGCAACTTTTAACTCTTAACTCTTGGAGCTCTAGTTTCTTCATCTGCAAAATTAAATTATTTAGATAATCTTTCTAGGATTTTTTAGTTCACCAGAAATGATAGAAAGATATATAGGAAATAGTTTCTAACCCACGCAGCTCTTTATGGCTTTTATTACCATTTCTGTCTCCCATGCAGACATCTGGGGGCGGGGATATTTTCTAACCTAACCTATGCAATGTCTTAGGTAAACCATTTCAGAAGGAGAGGTAGTGAATATTTGTTAGCCAAAGCAAAATGGTTTGATAAACAAGTGTTATTTATAGAGATTATATTTTGAATCATCTCTTGATGGACTTGTTTACTACAAAACAGTGTTCATCTACTTTGTAAGTTATCAATAAAAATTTTTCTTTTAACATTCTGATATGCAATTAAGTTTGCTTTAGATTATATTTTTGTCTGCTCAGTTTCTTCTTTGTAATTCATATAGTTTGGCTTAACATAACAGCTCCTATTTTAGCAACTAACTTCACTCAATTTGTCCTAGTAACATCATATCTTCAAGTTAAAACCTAACCCTATGGATTATTTGATAATTTTTAAGGCTCCTCTCTTTATATGTATTATTTTAACAATAATCAGAATAAATCCACAAAAATAAAGTTTAATCCACAGAGAGCATTCTAGTAACTTTAATGTCCAAATAAGACAACACAAATTTACTTTAAGAAAAGATAAAATAATTCAATGAAACAACAGAAATGAGACTTTGGGTTCATGGATTTTTAAAACTGGTCATTTGGGAATGTATTGTTTGATCACTCTCCATATTCTTCAAATGAATCTGTGCTCCTGCCACAATTTTAACATGCCAAATATATTTATGTCGTTATGCCTTGTTAATGCACATTTTTTCCCTTTTCTTGGAATATCTTCAGGTTGTTTTGTTTGTTCATTCAGATTTAACTATTCTTTTGAGTCCAACTAAAATGTTATACTGCCCCCTGGGCAAAATAAATCATTATTCCTTCCACCTTTACATACTTTCATTATAGTTTGCCATTTATTTTCTTCCCGTTACAATTATTACAATTATTTATTTTTGGATTCAGTTCTATTAGCCTATATGCTTTTTGAAGGGAAGAATTCTATATGTGTTTCCTCTGACATTTTCCCTTTCTCCAAAATCTAATCCAGTACTTATACTGCCTATTGTATTTGTCCTTTAGAGCACCCTAATCTTTCATTTTCCTATATTCACTCAAATATTCATAATTATGAATATATGTTCCTTTTAATAACTGTTGACTTTAAAGTATTTTCCTCAGATCTACATATAAATCAATTATTGTTATTATTATTATTAATCCTTATTATTATTATTAATCCTTATTAAATTAAGTAGCAATCAAAGAATATAAAAATAGAAACCTAAAAGTCCCCTTGCATAAGAAATTTAAAACTTATCTTTGAATCTGCTCAACTGGCTCACTTTGAACATAAAAACTACGCAGAATACCTGTCAGGATAAATTAAGTATTCCTGTCTCGTTAAGAGAACTTTATAAACATAGTAAACAGATTACTGCTAAATCACTCTATTTAATAGATTATTTTAAACACAGTGTAAACTATTCTTTGATAAATGACTTTGTCATTCTAAACATAATCCTCAAAATTTTAGTAGTATTTTCTATATGTTTAATAAATGTCAGACCAACTCACACATGAATAAAATATTACTGTAAAAAGTCTCTAAAATGTGGCTGATATGAAGAAGAAATAAATGTGCATATTTTTAGAATTTGTTGCCAAAAATTTTTTCAGGGAAACTAGCAATCTTGGAAATAACCTATATTATCATGCTGTTATTTCATTTCCAAATCTAAAAATCATTCTCTAAGATTGTTACTTGCTGGGGCAAGGGGTGGGGTGGCAGCTCAGTGGGAGAGCACTTGCCTAGCATGTACAAGGTCCTGATTTTGATCCCCAGCACCACAGAACAAAAACAACAAAAATTCTATTACTTACAAAAGATCACATTAAATATCTTATGCATTATATATACTACTCTAGTCAAATGTTCTCACCAAAATGTCGTAAATAACAGTACTGAATTTTTTCCCTACCTGTTAAATTTCTTAGTTTCCATTTAAATGGATACAAATGTACCAGTCTCTCACCATATATGCCACTTCCAGACTATTCTTATATATCTAATATCATGTCCTTTTCATCTTACCCTATCAATATTTAAACTACAGTCTCTTGGGAGAAAAAAAAAACTATCCTGCTACCCCAAATTCAATTACCTTATTTCTACCATCTTCTTTCAAGCATGCACAAGCAAGTTAAATGTTTAGATATGTGATATAGAAAAAAAAAAGGATTAGGAAAAGTAAATGTAATTCATAAACCTAAAGGGTAAATTTTTGTACTGTAAAGTAACATTTCAAAAGATGAGACAACTGAAATGTTTAAGAAAAATGGTAGTTCAAAGAGTCATTTTAACCACAGTAAATTAGATCAGACTAAAGAACAAAAATACTGAATGTGATTCATAAAAAAGTTATAGACAAGTGTCTCATTTGACAAAAGGTCTATAATATACTAATTCATGCAGTTCAGCAACACAGGGACATTTTAAAATCCCCTTTATCAGTAAAATATATTCTTGAAACCTCACTATGTTTTTATTTGTTTTTCTAGGTTTCAAGACCACTATAATAATTTGGGAAATAGATCTTCAAGGTAACTACCCCCTTAGTTTAAAAAAACAAAACTAAACTAAACCAACACTAATTTTTCCTTCTATGTTCATTTAGCTAAAGATGATAACCAGAGCACTTTAACTATTGACCCTCATTTGTGATGTATATAGCATTTTATAATAAAACATCTAGGAATAAAGTCACCAATAAAGTAGATTCAAACATTAAGTAGCATTTATTCATACTAGTAAGATTTAAACTATTATTTCTTCATACAAGGTAAAATAATCTCTATTTTTCTATCTCATCTCTTGACTTTGCTCCTTTCTCTAGTTTTGTTCTCTTTCCTTATTTCCTATGCCTCTGGACTCTGGTTGGTCAGCTGATGCTCTAACCCTCAGTGTGTACTTTGCTTCCCATACTTATATCCCCAATCCCACTTCAATTCCTCAAGTCATGCCTTCTCCAAACTGGTATGAATAACAATCATACCAGTTGTTCAGATTTGTTCAACAAAAATAGAAATTGATAATTTCATCTCTGTCCCTTCACATATTTACCTATCATTACCTTATCTCCAGTCAGAACCCATACATTTTCCTTCACAGACTATCAAAAATTTTTGCCACTTTCTTCAATAGTCTATTCTCAGTAGATGATATGAACTTATATTTCATAGCTAATCAAGAAATACCACTTCCTGCCACCCTCAGAGTGTAAAAACTTACTATCCAAGACTTATTATCCTGTTTCCTTCTTAGTGATCTAGAGAAAGAGGTGTGCCTCATTCTTTCTAGCACACTATGCGTTTTTAACCATATTCTCCCGAATTGGATAATATTGGTCTATCAATCAGCCTTGCTGACATTTTTCTTCAACCTCTTCTGCTCTACTACCTCCAATCTATCATCAACTTTAAAGTCTTTCCTAATTTTAAAAAACAAAACAATAATTCAACTTGGCATGCATACCTTCTCTAAGTATCTATTAATAATTTCAACAAAGTAATATAAATTGTGACTACTATTCTTTCTATTCAATAAAATTAGTTTTACCTCCATTAGTTTTTTTCTTCTTTTCTGTCTTCCCTGTACCTTCTCTATCTGCTTGCCCTTAGAAAATGATTTCCTGAGTTTCAGTCTCCATTCTCTTCTTACTCTCTGTCCTCTGAATCCCTTACATTTATATCTGGTTGCCTGTGAAATCTCCAACAGAATGTCCCCATGACATTTCAAGTCAATTGAACATGTCTTACATCTCTCTCTAATCTTAGTAACTTTTATCTTGTGTAGTAATATCAAAATTTATAAAACTAATTAGAAACTGGAGGGTCATTCTAGAATCTGTTTTCTTCATCACTACTTTGGATCTAAGCAATCAGAAATTCTTTAAATTTATTTCACAAATTTCTTTCATCATTTTGTATCATCATGAATTATATTTAATTCAAGTTTTTACCATCTTATTGAATTACTATAGATAGGTCCCCTACCCTTAACTTATTTCCATACTCTGGTCTCAATTTCTTAAATCCCTTCTTTATATAACTATTATAAATAACCTACTGAAAATAAATCAGATGATAACTTCTATTTTCTTACTTAAAAAACTCTTTATTAGCTCTTCAGTCATTTTCTAAGATCTTTTATGATCTGGTTTCGAATTCTGTAATTTCATTCCTCCATCACATACTTACTCTCATAACTGAAAAACGATATGATAGTATATATAATGCATTAAAAAATAATGTTTTGTGTCCCTCTTGAACATAAATCTGTATAATTTAATTTTGTTCATGCAATTTTCTTCTTGGCATAGAACAGCCTTACCTTGACATAAGCCAGATAAATTCTTCTTTCATCTTGAAATACAGCTCTAGTATCTGTTGAAAATTTTATTCTTAACTATTACTCTACAATAATCTCCAACAGGTAAAGCTACTCACTTCTTCCTTTAGGCTATCCCTGTTCTCTATAACTGCTCCTATTACTCTCTATCACATTATATAGTTTACCCATCTAAAATAAAACCTCAGAAGTTATGTTTTTGATAATGGTAATGCATGAATGAGAAATATACTATATTTGACACATGGAGTAATAAATATACCATATTTGACACCAGTAAATAAAAGCATTTTGAAGACAAACAGAAAAAGTTTTTATAAATTTTGAAAAAAATCAATTGGTATTCTGTAATCAGAATTGAATATTATAATATTCAAAGAAAAAATCATGGAAAACAGAAAAAAAAATCATTCTCTAAAATATACAGTAGTTAAGAGCAAAGTCAGAGATTTTGTCAAAACAGTGAAATACTGTGTTCAAACACAACTGTATGTGCTTACAAGTTAACTGCTATTATAACTAATACTATTACTATAAACTAGAGTGATAAGGATGGATTAAAAATTGTTCCAGATCATAGGTACTTTTGGTCTCAGAATTTACAGATTCCAAAAAACTTTCTTGGAATTTTCTAAAACAACAACAACAAAAAAAAAAATTTAATAGTAATTGCTTATTATATTAGTAAATGTAAAAAATAATAACTACCTTTTGTTACTTCCTAAGTAACTAATTGATAATGGTTGATTCCTTAATGGAAATCCTTCCATCACCAAGAAATTCTGTTAAAGACACTTACCATCTTCTACTAGCTGAAAGTTCCTTTGTTACCACACATTAAAATAGATGCATCAAATGTTTAACACAGCAAAACACAAGGTATGTCTTCTCTAATAAAATGATAAAGTACAAGATTGTTCAAAAAAATCTGCTTTACCTTCAGGGGCATCTGCATCACATCTCTTTGGCACAGAAATGGTTGTATTGCCTTTAGTATCATTAGAAGTTACATTGCTCTGAAAGATGAATATATAGTTAAAGTGAAAATATTATATTATTAACTATACCTGGATTTTAAAAAGTAATCGTAGTTTGAACTTTATACTCTTTTCCATTAATTACATCTATTTGATATTCTAAATGGCAAATTTAATGCAAATTTCAATTAGATGAAAGAGAATTATGGTAAATTTAATATCTGATCTTTTTGCAGTAAATTTTTTAGGTCCTGTATTAAACAACAGAGCTGCTTCCCAGAACAAACATAAAGTCATTAATAAACTTCTAGTTTAAATAGGGCATCTAAAAAGAAACAGAGTACTTAATTTTAGACTTGTGAAGCAGGCAAAGAATGTCTTTTGTCCTCACAAAACATAACTTTCCTTCCTTCTTTCCTAGAGAAATGCTTACTAAGCATGACTTAGTAGACTACATACAGGGGAAAAGGAAGAAAGAGAATAAAATGTCATTAAGAAGTAAAAAAAAAAAAAAATGGTTCAGTGATCTAACACAGTGGATGTCAAACAAAGGTGGTTCATGTACTTCCATTATGATCTAAGCCTTTCTGATTCACCTAGATTATTACTTAAAAATTTTCAATGAACTAACTAGCTTTTTAATATTTAGCAATATTATAGATGGTATCAACTGAGGGTTTGATGTGCTATGATTTTTTTTTCATTTCTAATTACATGTTAAACTAAAGAAAGAATGTAGGAAGTACAGTATAAAAAAAGGAGTAATCTGGGCAATACAGGTTAGCAATGCAAGATTCCATTAAAGCAATGCTTGAAATAGGCTTTGAAACACAAATATGATTTGAATTGTTAGGAAATAGAGCAAGAAAGTAATTTAGGACAAAGAAACAAACTAAACAAAGGTTGAATCAGTTATTGTAAAAATATTTAAATGTCAAAAAATCTAAACTTGCTGTCTAATTAAAACAAAAAACACAACTGGCTTTTAGGAGATCAACATCATCAAGAAGTCAGATATCAGGATACCCATCATTTTGAAAGAAAGTCAAGTAATTTACAAATAGAATATTCAGACAGCCTTTCCTGTGGGATTCATAGAATCAATAAACAGAAATCCTATGTTCACCAAACTTTTGAGGGGAAGTCGTATAATTAAAATTACTTAAAAGTGCTAAGATAATGCTCAGGAACTTAGTACCTAACAAGATCCATTTAAGAAAGAATGAAAATGAAATTCTGTGGGTTATTAAAAAGAAAGTATAAAACAAATCTAAATATACTCAAAATTGACTAAAAAACCAGCTTTAGCAATATTAAATTTAATATGGTGAGTTAATATGCTAGCCCTCAAAACTAAAATTTGCCTTAAAGATCACTGTCTATAAAATATAAAAATAATCAAGTACACTTACCTCTATTAAGTAATTTTGGCTTCCATACATAACATACTGGGGAGCAAGACTATAAATCATGTAGCTAGTATGAAGAACAATTAGCAGAAGTATCATACACAGAAATAAAAGTGCTTGAGGCCTGGTTCTACCTCTTCTGATTTTATATAACTGGAAAGTAAAAAAGACAGTGACAAAATTTCAGCTATATATTTTACTTGTAAAGCATTAAGTACTGCTCTTACATTATGGAGAATAATTTACACAGTTCAGTCAACCATTTCTTTGTTCCAAAATAAATACTGAAAAGTCTTAGCCATTGCGAATAATTAGAAGAATGAAAAAGATAATGCAATAACGACAGAGCATTTATATCCAAAGGATCCTATAAATGATCCATTAAAAACTAAAGACCTACAAAATTTATCAGTGTTCATGTGACTAGCTTGCAGACAAACCTTCTTCACTTACCATACAATAGCATCTGTTAGAAGTACATAGACCTAAGAATTGTGAACTACCTCCCTTTCTATCTAAAGATCAAAAGTATGAATTAAAATTCTAGGTATTAGTAAATTTTTATGGTTTTATATATGTATTATTTTACATACTACTGTAGAAAAACATGTCTCATTTATAAGTATTAATTTCTATGAAATACTCATGACATCCTCATATCATATTCTGCTACAAAATGTAGTCTATGATAATTTATGACAATCTGATTACATTTTCACATGTATCCAAACTAAAGGGAAATTAAATATATGATAACCTTCATAATAAGAAGTCTTGCAT
Organism: Ictidomys tridecemlineatus; assembly: GCF_052094955.1. NCBI lineage: Eukaryota > Metazoa > Chordata > Mammalia > Rodentia > Sciuridae > Ictidomys > Ictidomys tridecemlineatus. Next base: position 87,785,813 of record NC_135484.1, on the reverse strand, counting down.
TCGTTAAAATCACTAATGAACTGGGTTTTCTTTTACTCATAGCTGCAAGTAGTATCTACCTGAATCAGCTTCATTTTAAAATTCTCAAATTATTTCAAAATGAGTGTAAGAAGAAATTACAAATCACGTACAGTTGTCCTTCATGAGTGTCTATGGGGGACTGGTTCTAAGACAAACTATGATATCAAAATCTATAGATGCCCTTATGTAAAATGGAAAAATATTTGCATATAACTTCTGTATATCTTCCCATATACTTTAAATCACTTCTAGATTACTTATAATAACTAATATAATGCACACATTGCAAAAATAGTTGTTATGCTATATTATTTAGGGAAAAATAACATTAAAAAGTCTGCAAATATTGTATAGATGCAATTTTTTAAAATTTTTTAAAACATTTTCTGCCCATAGTTGATTAAATCCACAAGGGCTTTTATACAGAGGGCTGACAGTAATAATCTATAACTCTTAATAGGAAAGGCAATCTTTTGAGCATCCGTATGTTTCCATGCAGCAAAACACCAAGGAAAACAATGTATCTTCTAGACAAGGTTTTCTTAACCTTGGCACTGTTAACATTTGGGCAGGATTAGTCTGTGCGCTATTTACTACAAGATGTTTAGCAGCATGTCTGGGCCATATTCAAAGATGACGGTAAAACTCCCTAGCTTCTAACAACTAAAAACATTTCTAGATATTGTCAAATATCTTCAGGAGAAGGGGGACAAAATGGCTTGTGTTTAAGAAGTACTGCTCTAGACACAAAAACACTTATATGTTAACATGAAGTGAGAAAGTTTAATATTACCATTACTCTTAGTATCAAGATACAACACATATATTTTAAATGTAATTTGTAAAAATAGAGATCATATATAAAATAATGAGAAAAACATCAAAATAATAATGCAATATATACTTACTCTAATCCAAAAGAACCATATGCCAATATTTCTAATTCCTGCCATTGAAGTAAAAATAAAGTACATAATGATAATTGTTATAAGAATATAATCAAGAGGGAAAACCTAGAAAAAGATAAAATCAAATTTAATATACAAACTATGAAATCTTTAGAAGTCATATAAAATTAACTAAAAACTGAATTATTTTATTTGAGAAATATTTAAAATGTCAACTCTGATTTAGATTAGGTTACTACAATACCATTAAAACATAAAAATTCGGGGGATAGTAGAGGATAGGAAAGGTAGCAGAATACAACAGCCACTAATATGACAGTATGTAAAAATGTGGATATGTAACCGATGTGATTCTGCAATCTGTATTTGGGGTAAAAATGGGAGTTCATAACCCACTTGATTCTAATGTATGAAATATGAGATGTCAAGAGCTTTGTAATGTTGTGAACAACCAATAAAAAAAAACATAAAAATTCTCAAAGATACAAAGTATTATTAAGTTATTTAGTATGATTATCCTAAGAAAAGTACTAAAAAAATTAAGCATCAAATTACATTTATATACTTAAAAGAATTTATTAAAAATTAAAAACAAAAATTATTTGGAAAAGTTCACCTTACATAATGTACCCCAAATCAAATTATGTTCAACTAAAACTTTAGCAATATATTGATAAAATAGTCTTTAAAACAACACTCTAATGTTGAAATTATATGCAAATAAAAAGTCAAGTTAGCAGAGAACATATGTATGTTAAAGTATTAACAAATTTTCAGAATACTAACTTTAAATTTAACAGTATCAGAATGTTTGCTGAAACATAAAATGACTTGATGCTTTACTTACTGTTTGTAGTAAAGGCAAAAGCATATTCAGTGGATTACTCAGGTTAGCTCCAAAGATTATGAAACCAGAATCTATTCCAGCTGAATGAAGAGCTTTATCTAAACTAAAACAAAGAAAAAAAAATCATAAAGAAGATAATTGTGTTTTACTATCACATTTTTAACTGATCTAGAAAGAATATCTTATAATTTAAACATGAAAATTCAGCTGAGTCAAAGAAAAACATGGAAAACAAATTAAGCTTCACTTAAACATCTCACAGATATTGTTCAACTGATACAGAATAAAGAAATAATGTCTATTATTGAAACTTTCAGTTATTCTTTGAGTTATTACTGTAGAATATTTCATGTCAAAATAGCTATTTTAAATGAACAGGCTACACTAATGGAGTTTAACACCAAAAATCTAAATCACAGAATTTGCATAAGTGCTTTAAAAAATGTGTGTACCTGATGAAATATTACTCAGCCATAAAAGAAGAATCAAATGATGGCATTTCCAGGTAAATGAATGGAACTGGAGACTATCATGCTCAGTAAAAAAAAAAAAAAAGTCCCCAAAAACCAAAGGCTGAATATTCTTTCTGATATGCAGATGATAACACACAATTAGTGGGGGGAAGGAAGAACAAAAGTTCACTGGATTAGACAAAGGAGAATAAAGGGAAGGGAGGGGGGATAGAATAAGGAAGACAGTAAAATGAATTGAATATAACTTTCCTATGTTCATATATGAATAAATGATCAGTGTAACTACACATCATGTTCAACCAAAAGAATGGGATCCTTATTAGAATAAGTTATACTCTATGTATATATGTCAAAATACATTCTACTGTCATGTATATCTAAAAAGAACAAATAAAAAATGTGTGTATTGTACTTACTTTGACAGGAAAAGAGAAATTACAAACAGCAATGCAACTAAGATGAAAAATATTCCCCACATGATCTAAAAGCAAAAATATATTCATTACAATATAGTTTACTAGTTACACATTTTTCTTCTATCAGATTCCAGCTCCTGTATTTGACACCTAGGTGAAAACTAAAGATCAATATATAAAATATGTTACTTCCTAATTGTCTGTTAATAAGAAATAGCTAGTGACACAAGGCAGTATACCTGCCAGACTCTGTAGTAAAGAAACATGACATAGAAGTGTATCAAGTTAAAATTCCCTTCCCTTGATTTCCATTTTGGCAAAAAAGTAAAAAATACAATATATCCTTAGCTATCTTCCCAATCTTAACAGAAACCAGAGTTAAATTGTTTAATTGGTCACTTAAAAGAACACAGAATAAATGTTAAAAAAAAATGTGATCCTGCAATCTGTACACAAGGAAAAATAAGAATTCATACCCCATTAGAATCAAATGTATGATATGTCAAGATCATTGTAATGTTTTGAGCAACTAATAAAAAAAGTTAAAAAAAGATAAATACTTTATAAAGACCAAGGAAACTATGTATATTTAAATATAAGAACTCAAGTTAGTACCTATGGAATCATTTCAGAGATGATCATGTTGGGTTAACCTTGAACACATATTAATGTATATTCTAGCAATCTTGTCAATTTTGAAATAAAAACTAAGTTACAAAGGTAACACAGTAAAAACAGAAGAGTAAGAACCTCTGAAAATTTCCTCTTCCATAAAAGCACTAAGAAAACTGGCATAAATAATCAGAATCAACATTTTCAACATTCTGGAAATTAACCAAAGGTTTGCAGCAATATAGGAGCATTTATTCAAGAAAAATGGCTGAATATCAGAATCTAGAACATTATGACATTCTAACTTGCTCTAGTCCCAATTCTGTTACTGTATCGCCACGGCAGCCTTGAAAAATAGCCATAAAATTCAGCATCCTAGAAATCAAATAAGGAAGCAAAAAGGGCTGACACTTTTTACAGTCTCACTCCCAAAGAACTGTCATTATTTGGCCTGTGTGTTTCTCTAGAAGCCCCCACTTGCAAGGATGTTTGTATTTGACCTAAACTGGTGTTCACATGAGGCTAAAAGCCTTTTCAAAGGAGTGTTGGCCAAAAAAATTTGCAAGCAATCTATGAACTTCATGACCTCAAAGCCAGTGGACAATGGAAAAATTAAACTAACCAAAAAGATTAAAACAAAAGCCTAGAAAAATGAGATATCAATAAGGGGTTTAAAAAATAGCTATTTTAGATATTCTGATGTATCTCTAAGAATCTAGAAGGTCTTGTGTATGCTCAGGGCTCTGTGCATGACCAGAAAAGATCTGAGGACTAAAATCTACCTCTGACAAGCACTGAGTACAAGGAGGAAGTGAAGGCTAAGGTTGATTTGGAAAGTGTCTCCCTCGGTGTTGAAGTAGTGTACTAACACACATGAAAATCTCTGTTAAAGACTGAGAGACTTATTGATTGCAGGTGTTTACGAAAATCTATATCTAATCATTAACAAACCAACTGAGCAGGGACTATAGTGGTCACATAAAAAAAAATAGAGACTTTACACAGTCCAGAGAAGTCACTAAACAAATAATGATAGAAAGGATAGTAACAATAAACCCTTGGGAACAAGGAGAAATCTGATTTCTAGAGTTATCATATTATTTAACACTTTCTAAGTGTTAACAACAAAAACAATGAAGTATTGGTAACCAAAAGTGCATGGATTCGGGGACAACTGACAGACATTTTTTAGGAAACCCAGACATTAGATTTACGAGGCAAAAACTTTAAGTATGCTTTAAAATAATATATTCAGAAAACTCTAAAAAGCCATGTCTCAAAATGAAGTGTCAGCAATAAAGAATACCAATAAAGATATTTTTAAAAACACTAACAAAGAGAGTGAACTGAAATTTTGGAAATGGAAAATGATAACTGAATAAAAAAGTTCTTTAGAAGAACTGACCAGCTGATTTGAGCATCAGAAGAGTTAGCAATTTGAAGAGAAATCAACTGAGAGTACATAAGGAAGGAACAATGAAGTGAACAGAGTCTTAGAGAGATGTTTGAACATCATCAGCAAACCAACACAAACATGGGATTCAAAGAAAGAGGAAAGGAAACAAATGGAAAAAAAAAACTTTGAATATTGTAGACAACCAAAATATCCACTAACAGATTAATGGATAAACAAATTGTGATACAGATACATATCAGAATACCACTCTGCAACACAATGGAATGACCACCAAAAGAAAAGAAGTACTGTGAATGAATCTAAAAACTACAGTGCTGTGCCAAAGATACTAGACAAAAAGTTTTATATCCCATGATTCCATTTATATGAAATTCTAAAATGCATAAAACTAAACTCTAATGACAGAAAGGGCACCAGTGATTACCTGGAGTCTGAGTTCAAGGAGCAAGAGAAGGTAGAATTTGGGGGTGATGTGAATGTTCTACATATCTATACATTTATATTTGGCAAAATCAATCCGTATACTTAATAAAGTTGATTTTAAAATCCTTCTAAACATATGCTCAGTGAAATGAAACAGAAGTTTAAAAGAAGGCAACTGATGACAGAGATAAGGATATGAATATTTATAAGACATTATAAAGAATCTAGAATTAAAATAAGGGTTGGAGAGGCTTTTGTACACCTTTGTTGCTATGAAGACAAATTATCTTAGGAAAAAGGATTGGAGTGAGTCCTTAAACAATTTATTTTGGATTGGAGGTATAGCTCAGTAGTAGAGCACTTGCCTAGCATGCATTAGGTCCTGGGTTAGATTCTCAGCAAACACACACACACACACACACACACACACACACACACACACACACACACACACACACTTCTAACAAAAGGTTTAAAAAGAGGTTACATAGAATTACATGATTATAGTATATTTTTTAAAAACTCTTTCAAAAAAGGAGGTTTTAAAAAGGGTAAGCAGTTAATGCATTTTTTTTAAGTTTTTAAAGAGTGAACAGTAGCAACAAAGTTAAACAAGACTCACTTGTCTTTGACAGAAATACTCTGAAACATTTCTTTCAAAATTTAACCAAAATGGACCTTCTAGCTTCATCTTACATTCTTCATCTGAGTCTTTTCATTGTACTTTCTGAATTACAACTTACATACTATGGTATAAAATTCTGGTCTCTGAAATGCCCCCACATATATATATATATAACATGCAAATTTGGAAGTCGGTGGACAGTAGTTTTAGTTTCTTTATAGTCTAAGTCATATTATAATGTTTTAATTCAATCTAGGTACTTAAATTTAGGCACTAACATCCCAAGAATTCAAGGCTGGCAAACAATGGCTCCCCCCGCCCCTGAAAAACAAAAAAAAAGGAAAATAAAAAGGTTTTCTATCTCAATAACATCTTTTTACATACTTTCAGAAATATCATCTAAAATCTAATAATGAGGCAAATTCTATTATTTTTCAGTTAGGGTTCTTCTGTTCTAATGTGGTTCTCAGGTCTCCTACTGATAGATAACTACAAACTTGAAAATATGCTAACAGCTTATTTCTTATTTACCTTTATTTTTATTTATATTTCCTAATAACTCGATTATAATACTTATATTACACATGAAATAAATGAAGCTCTGAGAGGTTCATATCTTGTCTGACTTAAGCAAGGAACCTGCGATTAAAAACCAGATTATCTGAACACCAAAATCCATACTCTGAAATATCATGCTATAGTGCCTCAATAGAAGAACTCAATCTCTAAGAGGCACTACAAAAACTTGAGAGAAGAGTGACAGCATCATTTTTTTAAAAACTCCATTTACCTTCAGGGGACGCAAAGCACCACAAAATTTTGTCCACCAGCTGTTTTCAATGAATTCTAAGTGCCTCTCTCTTTTCCTAAGTGTTCGTAACCTTTCTTCAAATTGCTTTAAGGCACGTTTATCCCTTGCTGGCAAAGGTCGACCATCTTTACTCTGCAAATAACAGAACAAAATTAAAGGTTTGGGGGTGGTTTTTTTTCTCCCCACCATTAAGGTCTTAATAAAGCATCCACCAGATCTAGCAAATCAGGCAATAAAATACTTTTAGCTTGGACACTACTTAGGCAAATTGACAAAAATAATAAAATTGACAAATGCAATGTAACAATAAATGTCTCTGAACCAAGATTAGCATGAAAATGGAGATGTGTGTACATTTAATACTGATCTTTTCCTTGTTCCTTTATTCCAAATGTATTTGTAAAAAAAAAAAAAAGATACGTATTTGTAAAAATACCCTATTAAAAAGGTGTTTGTTTAAAAAAACTGTTAACCACTATATACTGTAATTATTCTTCCTCACCTCCAAACTCCTCCATTCCTTATTTTAATATATTTGGCCCTGCCCCTTCCCATCCTTTAGTTTAGTGGTTGTGTTCCCTGAACTGATGATTCTCAGCCCACCTCAAATATCAGTAGAGTGATGCAATATCATGCATAGGTCACATGCAGGAGTTTTTATAACAACTGCTAAGAGTTGGCACTTCCTTGTTGTCCAAGTATACTTGCAAATGAGTAACGCTTTCTTTGGTCAATCTATCTGAATTTGAACTGAGATAATCTGGTTTTATAAGACATATTTTTCAAGCTATATAAATCTCCCTCATTCCTTTCTATCACTACATAGCACATTACAGCATGGTGTCTTAATTTAATAAGTACCTTATTTTTTAATACTAAGGTTGTTTCCTATATATCTACATACCAATGTGTACATATAGCAAACATAGATTCCTATAGATAAACTGTTAGATTAAATTTTTAAAAGTTGTATGTTTGATTATACAGGTAGGCATCACAACATTTCATTTTCTTTAAAAAGCTGTATGTCTCATATTCCCACAAACAGTATTATTACCTCCCCAAATATCATCAATTCCTGACACAGGTAACCATTTAAAAGACTTTCGAATGATTAAAAAATACATATTAAGTCATTCTAATGTCTATACTTTTGATTACTAGGGTTACCAACTCTCCTGGTTTTAGCACTGAGAGTCCCATATTTTGGAAAAGTCCTCGGGTCCCAGGTAACTGGGACACCTGATCAACCTCCTATTTACTATTTACCTAAAACATCATTTTATAATTTTACTAAACAGTTTAATTTCTCCTTCAGTGAACTACCTTTGGGTCTTTCATTATTTCTGAACAGTGCTTGTCCTTTTATTTACTATCTTTACCATCTGTGTTGAGAGTTTCTCCCATACAATTGGTTTTTAACGTCCATTTAGGTGCCCTTTTCAGGTTCATAACATAAAAATTGAAGACTCACCAATTTTCTCTTAATTAGCAACTTGGTTTTGTGTCTTTTTTAGAAAGGATTTCTCCACACCAAGATAAATTCATACTTTCTAAAGTGTTTTATAAGTTTTATACTTGATTTAGATTTAGAATACAGTTTTAGATGGTATAAAATTTTATGAAAATTTAATTTTTGTATTATATAGACTATTAAATTTATACCAAAATTACTAAAAAACAATTTTCAGGTAATATATCTATAATATTGAATTAACCAATTACAAACCGATGAAGTTCTCTATTTATTTGAATCTCCTATTATGTACTTCAGAAAATTTTATAATTTCCATCAGGTAGATGTTGACATTTCTTAATATTTTATAGTTTGTGCTATTATGGAAAATTCTCTATAACAACATTTAACTGGTTAATGATTTTTTATGTTTAGACAATTGTATCTAGACAATTTGAAGAATTCTTATTAGTTCTAGTAGTTTGTAGTTAATTCTTTCACTTGTCTTGGTAGACGATATCTGCAAACAACACAGATTGAATTCCTTTTTTTCCTCTCCTTCTTTCAATGTTCTTATCTAAATTTCCTTTAATTTGACTAGAATCTCAAGGAATATGCTAAAGAGTGGCAATCATACTGACATTATTGCCCTGTTTATAACTTTATTGGGAATGTTTCTTTCACTTTAAAGTATGATGCTCATCAGAGGATTCCTTGATTTAGTATTTTCTTCTCTTAATTTGGTAAGATATTTTTTTTTTGCTTTCTAAAAATCATAACTATAAATTGACTGTTACCAATTTATTCTTTGACATCTGTTAAGATGTTTATTTATTTTTAGTCTCAATATATTAAACTACTTTAATGTATTTTCTAATGTATCATCTTTGTATTTCTAAGATAAATACAGCCTGATCATTATGATAAGCTTTTATTACAGCACAGGTTTTGCATTGCTGATATTTATATTTCTATTAAAATACTTGCCTCTACCTTCATATGAAAGAGAGTATGTGGTTTTCCTTTTTGGGTGCTATTACTGTCTGCTCTTTTTTTTTTTTTTAAAGCAGGATCATGCTAGGTTAGTAGACTAATTCAGAAAGCTCAACATGTTTCCTAAACTCTTTAAAATTAATGTGTTATTTGATGGTAAAAAAGGAAGAAAAAATTATTATATTTTTAGAAGTCCATTTGGTTGGCAAGTGATTACATGTACTCTTTAGCTTGTTCAACTAAGTACACAAAACTTGAACATAAGTAACAGTAAAATATGATGTTACATATGGAATAAGGGTAACTGAGAACTGGAAAGGTCTTGATCATAAATATGTAGTTTTGTTTCTTCATTGTTAGAGTACTGATAGAAATTCTAAAACTGCCAGTGTCCCACCTTACACAGGATATCAATTTTCAAAATAGACACATAGTTCTTGAAGAATGTTACAAAGCTATCAAACAATATAAAAATATATGTGTTTCCCAATATTAAAGTCACATCAGAAAGCAGCTCAAAGGTAAAGTAAGTTTATGCTTCCCAGTAACAACAAAACACTAACTCACTTTTGATTTAATCGTCTGAATATGTTGCTCCACTTCTTCAATGTCTTCAGTGTTTTCTAAACGTTCATAAGCAGCACTTCTAGTGCCTTTTATTAGATTTAAAGGTAATGCTGACATACCATAGGCCTAAAATAAACAAAATTCAAATGCTTTAATAATTTCATTTCAATCAGATTAACACAATTTTCAGGTAATAACATGTCCTTTAATAACTTGAAAGTGAGCAGTAGTAGCAGTGTACAGTCGCTGAAGAATATGCTTTAAGGAAGTGAATCATGATCATATTATAATTCTCTTGTTTATTTTACACTTACATTTATGCAGTTATGTGATAACATATTACTCCTTCCTCAAAGGACAAGTTGCACATTTAATGTCAATATAATACTTTATCAAAGTAATAAGTTATAACTTTAGGCTAATCAAATTATGATAGGATGAATTAATGAGAACAATTTATAAAATTATTTTCTATTAAAACAAGAGTAATTTTCTCCAAGCACATACAATGTATCTTTAGAAAAACATATGTACAGTAATATATACACAGTACTTCATTAGTATACCAATTATCTATATGGACAATTTGTTTAAAAGTTCTACCTATTTATAACCAATCTTTTTACTAAGTATTTTAAATATTTTCCAACAAGTAATTTTTAACTTTTAGTCAGCATTAAAAATAAACATATTATTGTATATACTACTCAATTCCAAAAAGTCTCAATAACTTTTTATTATAATCATTAACTTAACAGTCAATGTCATTTGCCATATAGCCATGGTTCAGAATCGATTGACTTTAAATTCTTAGAAGAAATACTGAGAAATACCTGCTGGTTGCAACGACAGGCTCTAAAGCAGATACATGAATATAATTTTAAATTTGTTCCATTTTTTCTGCTGAGCACACAAACTCAGGATAAATGCTACTTCTTAGGCTTAACCCAACTCTATGCTGAATGGATTTGAATCCTATAATGTACTAACTTCAGTACTCAATACTGTTTCTGTAGAATCTTTTGGTCTACTAATATTAACAACACGGCCCTTATTTATAATCCACTGTCAAATAAAAGGTCATCTAAATACAAGGTCATCTACTATTTTCTCTGTTGCTCTTACTCTCTACATATACATCTTCTATACTGTTTCCAAATGATCTTACTCTGAACACCCAATTCAGAATATGTCATTCTTCTAATTAGTATCCTTTAAGATTTTCCAGGAAAAGGAAGGATATTTTTCAAAGTGCTCTAGTAGAAGCACCTTTTGGGAAGATGACCCCATGGCCAGTATGAAAGACAAGAGCCACAGAGTGATCCACTGCTACTTTGTCAGAGAAATTTTTACCTTAAGCCTCACAATTGTCCATAGTTCTTAAACCACTCTAATTTTAAAATACTTCAGGCCTTCATACTTTAATACATGCAGCACTCTCTTCTATGCCTACCTTCTTAACTTACTTCATTAGTAAATCTGAATGCACTCAGGTTTCAGCTTACTTATACTGTGTCTGAGAAAAGTTCCTCGATTTGTAAATGTCACTTGCTTACAATACATAAAATATATTTAACAATTATCAGTCTGCTCACTTGGTTTTTCACTAGATCTGCCAAACTTGACTAATCAAATTTCTGACCCAAACTAGTTAGCAACCAGAGAATGAATATTGGGTTTGTTAAGACTAGGTAGGTCCCAATTCTTTGTCCTTCTACTGTTATTCAAAGAACAAATGTTTATTAATAAAATAATTATTGTAAGAAGATAATATCTGACTAAAACTATTTTAAGAAGAGAGAACTGTTAATTCTTCATGAAGTTATTTCCTTGCATGAAATTGATATATTTACTAAAAGAGCTGAACTAAATTCCTAAATGGCTTAATGTAAAAGATTAGAAAACGAAAATACATCCTTGGTAACAACTTGTAGTAACATGAGACCAGACTATACCATAATTCTCTGAATATAGCAAATAAAAGTAAATAATCTTTTGATTTTTCATCAAGTGTTTAGTTTGTTTTTAGATTGCATGTTTAAGTTTCAATGATTATCAGGAAATTTATACTATTTAGATTTTAATAAGCTGGAAATAAACATAGAAAAAAATTAACATGTTTAAATAACAACCATTCGAATGTAACCTCAAATTTCTGTGGGGAAAAAAATGTACTTAAAACACTTTTTCAAAAACCAAATTTTTATTACTTACTACTGCCCTCTAGTGAATTTCTGGAAAATCAACAAAGGCTAAAAAGATTGTACAGTTTAAAAGGTTAGGTTGGCCATTATTGCTTCTTATCTTGTTTTGACTTCCAAAAATAAAATGCCAACAGAAATATTTTAAAATAACATATACAAACTACAAACATTTCTTATATCTTCTTGCACTGTTCAGTTAAGAAGAACATCATAACCAATTCAAAAAATGATTTACAATTTCTTAGAAAATGTGCAGTTTTAGAAATACCTTTCCAATTTCCTTCACTCGTATTTTCCTTGTTATATTGCAAAGATTGATGTGATTTTTATAAAAAGTATCTACACAAGACAAAGAAGCTTCTCTTACTGAATATAGAAAAATATTAATAATGAAATTATTTCCAAGGATTTTTCCTTTAATGGTAAAAATGCACTTAAAACAATGGTGCATCTTCCAATAAGTATCACAGACTAAAAGACATACGATGTCACATGAAAGGTGACAAATTTGATTTTTAAAGGGGATTTCTATCTCCAGATTACTGAGAACCACTGCACCAGTTCATAGGGTGCTAGGGACTGAATGTTTGTTCCCTACCCTCACCCCTACCCCCACGCCCAAATTCATGTTGAAGCTAATTTCTATTGTGATGGTATTTGAAGCCTTTTGGAGGTAATTAAATCATGATGTTGGATCCCTTATGAATGAGATTAGTGACACAAAACAGATACAAGAGAGCTTGTGATATTTCTCTCTGCTCTCTACTATATCGGGAATAATGAGAAGACAGCCAACTGCAAGCTAGGAAGTGAACCCTCACCAGATAACCAATTTGTTGGTTTCTTGATGATAGGCTTCCCAGCTCCCAGAACTGTCAGAAATAAATGTTTATTGTTTAAGCCACCCAGTCTATAGTACATTTACAGCAGACCAAACTAAGACAAATTTTCATGAGCATAAGAAGAAAACATTTTATTTCTATATTTGAGTCTTTAATTATCACTTCAATTAGTTTGTTTTACATTAAATGTACATTGATTAGGATAATAATATTTATTTGTAATTCACAAACCTCTTGGAGAGTATATTAAAAGCTTTACTAACATGAATATATAATAAAAAGTTTAGCTGTATCTGCTAAACTCTCATAGGGGCCTTTCTCTGGACCATGTAATTCATTTTGCATGAAAACATCATTATTCAACATTTCCCCACTTGGTGGCACCAAAAAAAAAATTAAAATACCTACAAAGATATTTGTTCCTAGAGGTTTCATTTTTTTTTTTAAGTTTAGGCAGTATCAGATTTCTTTTTGGTTTAAGCTTAAAATAATAAGCAAGCTAATATATTGTTGGATATTCTTCTCCTAAAACTGAATGCCCAATTGCCTGACTATCCTTTAGGACACTGTACAGAGGTTAGAAACTAAATATAATTTAAATAATCAAGTAGCTTCCAAACTAAACAATAATATATATCTCTGAGAAATCCATACTTGACTAACATAACGTAAAAAGTCTCTCTAGTCCCAATGCAAAAAAATAACAAATTCCATCACACACATGATTTTAGGTTTAAGTAAGTCTTTGTATATAGGGCCGAAATACTCTATGTATTAACTTCCCACTTTGGGTACATTAGTTAAAATGTACCTCATGAACATATACTATATACCCTCTTTCTTGCCATATGAAATGCCCAATTCTCAAGCTTTTCCATAACAAGTTAGGAGATAACTTTGCATCTGAACTTCAGATAAATATAAAAATTAGTAATACTAATGAGTTATTCATAATAAAACCACCTATTTATAAATTATAAATTTATAAATTAATTAATTAATTTATAAAAGTTTGTATGAGTTTTTAAAAACTATTTTTAGTTGTTTTTGGACACAATACCTTTATTTATTTATTTTTTTTATGTGGTGCTGAGGATCGGACCCAGTGCCTTGCATGTGCTTAGTGACCACTCTACTGCTGAGCCACAACCCCAGCCCCTGGTATAAGTTTTTCAATTAAGTATAACTAAAGTTTAAGTAGCAAAACATTCTCTTACTAAGCTTTGAGCATCCTTGAAGTGCTATTTAAAGGAAATTCATCTGTCTATCCACACCTTACCAATTCCAACTATCATTCAATTACGGATGCCTCTTTGACTTACTCATCTTTGAATAATTCACAATTTTCACTAATCATGATAAAATTGTTTTTAGCATCTGGTTGACTTTCACTGAGAGAGAAAAGAAGTAGAAACTATAGTTTGATCCAAATAAAACCAAATATTTAGATTCTAATCCATGATGGGTTGTTTAATAAATCCCAATAATATTATTACTTAAATATTAATTCTATTTTAAAGACAATAAAAATTGGTAGGTAAAATAGGTCAAGGAACCCAAGAACTTGAGATCCACATTTAAGTCTCTCCACTAAGTACATGATTCTGTTGCTATGCCACATACAACAAAACATAATTTCTAGGTTGTCTGATCTTGTCCTATTCCATTGCAATCTCTTCCTTAACATCAGGCTTTAAGCAGTCTTTTCTACTTAGTCAGCAACTCTTCCTTATCTTGCAGGTTCTTAGCCTCAGTACCATCATAATGTCCTCTGATCGTTTTATCAATGTCCTTAAGCTCAGCCCTCTGTATTCTAGAAAAGCCAAAACTTTTAGACAGATAACTAATTCAGCATGATTATTATATGTGGTTTACTTGATTAAATGATAATTTTTAAAGTTTTAATTTGAACAATACAAAACATTATATTAGTTTAAACTATTTATCTCTACAGTAATATTGTTCCTACAGGAAAAGTTCTCTCTCAAATAGTTTTGATAATTTCAATCATTTTTTCCACTTCTACTCTCCATTAAGATAGCTTCTTTAATTCAAAGCCAGCAGATTAATACCTTTAAAATGTTTGAGAGGGGCTGTGGCTGTGGCTCAGTGACACAGTGCTCACTTAGCAAGTTTGAGGTGCTGGGTTCAATCCTCAGCACCACATAAAAATAAAATAAAGTTATTATCTAACTACAAAAAAAATTAAAACAAAATGTTTGACAAATCCCTTTATTTTGCATTAAAAATTTTCAAATGGCTTTCTAATCTCAATCCGGATAAAATTTGAAATCCTAACCACAGTCTATACTACGACTACTTAACTTCTCACAACATCTAATCTACACCTTTTCCTCTTTCCTTTGTTAATTGAGCTCCAGCCACAAGGGCTTTGCCTCGTTGCTACTCTAACAGCACACATGTACAAACCTCAGGATCTTTGCACTTAATCTTCTATCATGGCTTGCTTTCATTTTATTTAGGTCTTTTGTTCAAATGTTAGAAAAGGCACTCCTGACCTTTACAGTAACATTAGCCTCTATTATTATCTAATCCCTTAGGCTGCTTATTATTCTTTGTAGCATCTATTCCTTGACCCTTGGAAGAATTCTCAATGGGTCTTTAATTGTTGTACATTTTGCAACCAGGCATTGCACTACCTTTTCAATAATGTCTGTATAGGACATAATATCCTCCTCTGGGAAAAAAAGGGGTGGGGGCAGGCATGGTTACTGTCCATACAAAAGCTTTAGTTTCCCTAAGCTCAGAGCTCCTCTTTTGTAATGCACCCCACTATATACAGGTTTCCTATGGTTCTACTCACAATTCTCGTGGGAATTGGGACTCAGGAAAACAGAATAAGAAAATTCCAATTCTAAAGCTAGTGTTATTACTGTGAATAAGAAAAGTCTTTGTTTCTGACTCAGAAAGAAGTCTTGCATCTTTGATCACAATCCATAAAACTTTGGCAGGCTACAAATAAAATAAAATTCTAGATCCTTAATAGTTTTTTTTACCTCTTTGGTCGGGGTACTGGGAATAGAACCCAGGGTGCTTTACCACTGATCCACATCCCCAGCCCATTTTTATATTTTATTTAGAAACAAGGTCTCGCTAAGTTGCTAAGGCCTTGCTACGGCGAACTTGCAAATACTCCTGCCTCAGTTTCCTAAGTCTCTAGATTATAGGCTTATGAGATCATACTTGGTTCCTTATAGTTACTGACAGTATAATTACATGTTGTTTTTCTCCTTTTCCATTTGGTTTTCCTGGCTAATCTTCCATAACTGCTATCAAATTTCCCTATAGACATCAAAGTGCTTTATAAACAGGATCTATCATTTGACCTTCAAAAAATCCCTTTGAAATATTTCCTATTCCAATGGAATAGATAAAACACTGACCAAGGAAAGGTAAAAGACAAACCCAAGATCAGCATAACAAACCAGAGAATAGCAATTTGTGTTCCAGGTCTAACCTCTAACTTGTGACTGCTTCTTAAATGACAACTAACATCCTCTACATACATTTAGTGAGATGGGAGGATAATCATCCACTAAAAGAAATGGCAAATTCCTGTGTACCAACAAATAAAAACAGAAAAGTACTAATAAATAATAAAACTTAATACCTATATAAGCACTGGGAAGATATTAAAATGCATGTCTTTTAGACTTCTTTTATTATACAAAATGACATATGAATGTGCATGTAACACAGATTGCTATTATACTATACTTTATGTCTAAAGGAAGACATATTGGGAAAATATCCAAAAGTATTTATAAACAGTATTTTTCATCTTTGTAGGAACCAAAAATGCTCTAAACAAAAAGTTCATTAATCTAAAAAGGTCCAAGATAATTTTAATGCTGCTTCTACATCTTTGGAAGGTAAGAAAGGAGCACTTCTTATTGAATTTTCCTCTATAATTTGAGCAAAAGACTCAAAGAGCAGTCCGTATATAAATTTGGAAATCATTTATAATTCACACCTTGTCATTTCTAGAAATACAAAAAATAAAGTGTTGGATAATATAATATTAGATTTTCTATACTAGAAAAGTATCATGCTGTAAAATAGCCTATTTTAAAAGCTCTGCATCCCTAAATAAGACAGTTTATCAGTAATAGATCTTGATCTATAGGTCAGAGTTATAGTATTGTAAAATACATAACCATCTTCAAGGTTCACAATAATAAAATTTGTTTCTGAATATTAAAGTTTATAAATACAGATAAAATTATTGTGACCAAGTGGTTCAAACTTTATCATCCTCTTAAGAAAATGAAGAAAAAATGAAGAACTAAAACATTAAAGAAAAAAAAATTAAGTTAAATAGATTACTAAGTTGAAAAAAAGCTGTTTTATAGGGTGAATCTTTAATTTTAACTCAATTAACACCATTACACTTACTGTATAAGTTATAGCTGCCAACATTCCGATCAAGGTCAGAGAACTAATGGAAAATGACAATGCAGCTAAGCCATCTGTGGAGAGAAAAAGACTGTTGAAACACACATATGTACTACTCACACATTTATATTCAGCAAATCAATGTAAATATATGAAATTAGACTTCTTATACATTCAGATGTAATAAAACAAATATATATTACCATGTCTTTGCAGTGCTAATTTCAAATGGGAAAAAGGTTTTTTTTTAAAGGCCTCTTCAAAAACTGATTTTAAAAAGATCTTTCAGACTAATTAAAATTTTTTTCCTTCATCTCTTAAAATTAAGAGAAAAATTACTGTTTAATTATAGGTCTATTGGGTCTAAAAAAGAGATTGATAAAATGGTTAGATGCTCAAAAGGCAATGAAAAGACTGCCTGGCCTTTCTCAATGGCAGACACTAATAAATAAAATACATAAGAAAGCCACTGACCTTGACTCTCCCTTCTCTCCTCAATCTTGATATTTCCAGGTTTTTTTTTAATTGAGTTTTTACTATATAGCCTAAACCCAAAATCTTTTATTTCCCCCTATACAGAGGATTGAGCCCAGAGGTATTATACTGAATTACATTCCCAACCTTTTCACACTTTATTTTTGGGACAGGGTCTCCCTCAGTTACCTAGACTGGCCTTGAACTTATAGTCCTCCTGCTTTAGTCTTCTGAGTAGTTGGGATTTCAGGTGTGTGCCACCACAGCCAGATTAAAAGTAAGATCTTAAAAAGAGTTTACTTCACTTTTTAACTTGAAAAGATTAGCTTGCCCACTTAGCAGAAAAACAAAAAAAAAATAGATTCAAATTTAACAACAAAAAGAGTAATACTGTTAACAAGTTGGACTTAAAACTTTATTTTAAAAAAAGACCACAAGTGAGAAGCTGGGGTAGCACATAAATATATCTAATATATAAGGAAATACTATGAAAATTTGATTATTGTTAAAGGATGTAACAATTTTTCTAGCTTTAATACAGGCTCTAATGGGCTTGTACTAATCTACTTTAAATACAGATCCAGTAAAGTCAAATATAATATTTCAATTTAACATATTCCCAATATTTCCATATCTATAAATAAAATGATAAAATCTTCTTAAAAGTCAAATATCAGTTTTATTAAAAATAAAAAGAAAACATTAACAAATTCACAAATTATGCAAGGCAAATTTTTTCAGTCTTTTTTTAAAAATACTTATTATCAAATCAAAGTCATTTTGATGTTGTTACTTTCTTATAACAGAAGTATCAATACAAGGTGTTCATACCACTAAGGTCTACCACCTGGCTGATAGTAATTTTAAGGCACTATAACTTATATTTACCAACACCAGAGATATAAAAATGTGAAAACAAAATATGTCTTAGAATTGATAGAGTATTATGTTCACTTATTAGCGAATCAATTGAGCCAAGGAGTTCAAAATTAATCATTTAGAAGGATTCCCATTTTGGTAAAAGATAATAAACTTGTCAAAGACATTGAACATAGATTCTCTTGATAAGATAGGGTCTATGATCTGAGCATATACATAAGGAGATCCTACCGATAAAGAAGTTATAGTATACTCATAAAATGCATTAACTGCTGTGATACAAAGAACCAACTACTTACACAAATTTAAATCATTACTATGTGAAATAAGTCAGACATACAAAAGAAGAAGCATAATGTATAATTCCACTTATAATATTAAAAAAAGAAAAAAGAAAAACTAATACATAGGGGCTGGGAATGTGGCTCAGGTGGTAGCGCGCTCGTCTGGCATGCGTGCGGCCCGGGTTCGATCCTCAGCACCACATACCAACAAAAGATGTTGTGTCTGCCGAGAACTAAGAAATAAATATTAAAAATTCTCTCTCTCTCTCTCTTCTCTCACTCTCTCTTTTAAAAAAAAACTAATACATAGTAGGTGAAATTATAACAGTGGTATTTCTTATCAGAGATGACACTAAATAGGCACACTGAAGAAACCTCTGTAATGATGGACATGTTCTATATCTTGATTGCAATCAGTTACACTGATTATATACATGTATGTATAAGCCATATGCATTTCTCTACAGGTATAGTTTTTAAAAGTTAAAATGGCTAAAGAAAGAGGTCTAAAGTTTATGTCATAAAGTTTTAAGCATAAAGTTGATGCCTAAAAAAATAAGGAGGTGTGGTAAGGGACAACAAAACTAAAAATTAAGAATAGCTGGGTGACTATTTTGAACCTAAAAAGATGGCAGACCTAAAATTAAATATAATTTAGAACATGGTATTTAAATTTGAGGAAAAAAATTGAGACTAAAGAGAATGAGATTACAAAAATCAGAACAATATTGTATGTCTAATCACTAATTCAAGTTATATCAATACTCAAGTACTAGTATAATTTATGAAATAATATTTAGGCAGAAGAAGTAAAAAACCTGAAGGAGTTAACTGCAAGAAAAGAAACTATTTCTGAGAAAAAGGATCAAGGTGCATAAATCCTTAACAATTCATTATTAGTAGATGCCAGTCCTGCTATCCTTATTCTTGCTGGTTTCAGAATGACATTAATGGACTACAATTTACAAGAAAAATCTTTAAGTGGAAAGCAAGACATTTAAGAAGTTATAGTGTAGCTAACAAGTCACAATTTAATCATTATTTTAATATTGTATCTGGAAAAAAACAAGAAATACTAACCAAAGAATATATGGTACCTAATAGAAAGAATACTCACAAAAGTAAACAAATTTTTCAGTATAGTATCTATAAAAATAAGTATTCTACATTTCATAGAAAATAAAAATATTGTTCACCATCTCTAGTAATTAGAGAAATGCAAATCAAAACTACTCTAAGATATCATCTCACTCCAGTCAGAATGGCAGCTATTATGAAGACAAACAACAATAAGTGTTGGCGAGAATGTGGGGAAAAAAAGGTACACTGATATATTACTGTTGGGACTGCAAATTGGTACAGCCAATATGGAAAGCAGTAAGGAGATTCCTTGGAAAACTTGGAATGGAACCACCATTTGATCCAGCTATCCCCCACTCCTAGGACTTAAAATCAACACACTATAGTGATGCAGCCATAACAATGTTTATAGCAGCTCAATTCATAATAGCTAATCTGTGGAAGCAATCTCGATGCCCTTCAATGGATGAATGGATAAAGAAACTATGGTATATATACACAATAGAATATTACTCACCATTAAAAGAAAATAAAATTATGGCATTTTCAGGTAAATGGATGGAACTGGAGAATATCATGAAGTAAATCAATCTCCCCAAACCAAAGTCTGAATGTTTTCTCTGATAAGTGGATGCTGATCCACAGGGCGCGGGGCATGAGAAAAATGGAGGAACTTTGGGTAAAGGGGAGGGTGGGGTGTGGTATGGTGCAAGAAAGATGGTGTAATGAGATGGACATCATTACCCTAGGTACATGTATAACTGCACATATAATGTGATGCTACATCCTGTATAGAGAAATGAAAGGTTGTGCTACATTTGTGTACAATGAATCAAAATGCATTCTGCTGTCCAAGATACCTAATTATAATTAATTAATTAATTGCCATTCTATCTGGAGTGACGTGAAATCTCAGTGCACTTTTAATTTGCATTGCTAAGACTTTTAGAACTTTTTTCATATATGTTGGCTATTTGTATTTCTTTGTTTTTTAAATATTTATTTTTTAGTTTTAGGTGGACACAATACCTTTATTTTACATTTATGTGGTGCTGAAGATCGAACCCAGTGCCTCATGCATGCTAGGCCAGCACTCTACCACTGAGCTACAATCCCAGCCCTGTATTTCTTCTTTTTTAAGAAATATCTGTTTAGTTCATATGCACATCTTCTATTTAATTTTTTGGTTACTTTTTGACTTCTTAATATTTTCTGGATATTAATTCCCTATTGGAATAATAGCCTATCAAAGATTTTCTTCCTTTCTGTAAGCTTGCTCTTCATTTTTTTGTTTTCTTTGCTGTGCAGAAGCTTTTTAATTTGATGTAATTAATTAATTAATTAAAGAAAATAAAGTAGCTATGTCCAAAAGCACATGAAATATTGAGTAATATTATACACATTTTTATCTATATGACTTTGTAATGGCAAAGCTATTTTTAACTACTAAGCAACTTCCTTAACCTAACCACTTGAACTTATTTTTTTCCTTTAAAAAACTAAGTTGCATGGATTCATTTTAGAACTTCTGAAAAAGTAATGCCAAAATGTTTTGTTGAGATAAATTTATGATAAAACATTGCTTAAAGTATATGAAGTCTCAGTAATTTATAACCAACATAAAAGATTACTTCATTTCAAATAATAATTTAGTGCTCTTTAAAAATTATTCTATATTATTTTAAGTGAGTTGAAGATTATATAGAAAGCCGAGCACGGTGGCGCACACCTGTAACCCAGCATCTGAGGCAGGAGGATCATGAATTCAAAGCCAGCCTCAGCAAAAGTAAGGTGCTTAGCAACTCAGTGAGACCCTATCTCTATATAAATGACAAAGTAGGGCTGGGGATGTGGCTCAGTGGTATGGTGCTGCCCCTGATTTCAATCTCTGTTAACCTTCCCCCTCCAAAAAAAAAGATCACATAGAAACTTTCAGGAATTTTACTGCTAAAATATTGCTATGAATTGCTTGTAAACTATTAGTATGATTTCAGTTCTTCTGGATAAACAAAAAAGAGTAGGATAGCTGGGTCATATGGTGGTTCCATACCTAATCCTTGGAAGAATCACCACAATGCTTTCCAAAGTTGGATTAATTTATAGTCTTACTAACAGTGTATGAGTGTATCTTTTTCACCACATCCTCACCAGAACTTACTGTTATTTCTTTTCCTGATGATTGCCATTTTATCTGGAGTGAGATGAAATCTCAGTGCACTTTTAATTTGCATTGCTAATACTGTTGGAACATTTTTTTCATATATTTGTTGGCCATTTGCATTTCTTTTTTTAAGAAATTTCTGTTTAGTTTATATGCACATTTTAATTTGATTTTTTGGTGTTACTTTTTGACTTCTTAATATTTTCTGAATATTAATTCCTTGTTGGAATAGTAACCTATCAAAGATTTTTTTTCCTTTCTGTAAGCACTCTCTTCATTTTCTTATTTGATTCCTTTGCTGTACAGAAGCTTTTTAATTTGATATCATCCCGCATACTGATTCTTGATTTTATTTCTTGATCTTTAGCAGTCTTATTAAGGAAATTGGTACCTGCTGATATGTTGGAGTATGACCCTATATATTCTTTTATCAGTTTCAGTGTTTCTGATCCAATTCCTAGGTCTTTAATCCACTCTGAGTTGATTTTTGTGCAGGGTGAGAGACAGCAATCTAGTTTCTTTCTCCTACATTTGAATACCCAGTTTTCCCAGCACCATTTGTTAAAAACACTATCTTTTCTACAACATATGTTTTTGGTATCTTTGTTAAGGATCAAATGTCTCTGGGTCTTCCAATCTATATTCCACTGGTCCTCTTGTCTGTTTTGGTGCCCTTACCATGATGTTTTTGTTACTATACCACTGTAGTATAAATTGAGATGAGGTCACTCTTATTGCTTAGTACTACTTTTGCTATTCTGGATCTTTTATTCTTCCATGTGAATTTTAGGACTTTTTTTTTTTTTTTTTAGTTCTCTGTTCTGTTTTTTCTTTTCTTTTTTTTTTTTTAAGTGAGAGAAAGAGAAGAGAGAGAGAGAGAGAGAGAATTTTTTAATATTTGTTTTTCAGTTTTTGGTGGACACAACATCTTTTTATTTTATGTGGTGCTGAGGATGGAACCCAGCACCCCACGCATGCCAGGAGAGGGCGTTACTGCTTGAGCCACATCCCCAGCCCCTCTGTTCTGTTTTCTATCATCAGTATTTGATAGGGATTGAATACTTTTGGTAGTATGGCCATTTTGACAATATTAAGTCTGCCTATCCAAGACCATGGGAGATCTTTCCACTTTCTAAAGTCTTCTTAATTTTTTTTTTTTTTTTTTGTTCTTGGTATTAGAGATTGAACTCATGGATATTCAGCCCCTGAGCCATATCCCCAGCCCTATTTTGTATTTTATTTAGAGACAGGGTCTGAATGAGTTGCTTAGTGCCTTACTTTTGCTGAGGCTGGCTTTGAATTCATGATCTTATGGCCTTAGCCTCCCAAGCAGGTGGGATAACAGGTTTGCATCATAGACTTCATTTTCTTTCTTAATTGTTCAATTATTTTCACTGCAGAGGTCTTTACCTCTTTAGCTAGATTTACCCCCAGGATTGTTTGTTTGTTTGTTGAGGCTAGAGAGAATGCAATTGTTTTCTTGATTTCTTAAAAATGCAATTGTTTTCCTGATTTCTTTCTCAGCAGCTTCACTGTGAGAGAATAGAAAATGTAAGAATGGGCTACTTGTCAAAGAAAAGTCCTAAGGATCAGGATATATAAATTACAATGGGTAGATTTTAAAAAGTAGAAGAAAAAAAGAAAATAAAAAGAATACTTACGACTACTTCCAAGTTCTTCAAATAGGAACTTCACTTTTTCCCACTCTGTAGAATTTTTATTATGGGGAACATTCAATGGAACAAAAGCACTAAAACAGAAAATAACTATTAAATTGCTTTAAAAATAAAAATGTTGAATAAAAGAAATGGTCTGAAACTCAATTTTAGTAGTTTTTTGAAACAAATATCAACTTTTCCCTTGAATAACTAATAAATCTGCACCATTTATACAGAGGTATGAGAATTTTCTTATCTATGTATATATTTTACCATAATTTGTTTTAATAACTTTATTACAGTATTCAGTAAAATTACCTTCCTTTGTAACCCCATATATTTTATTTTTATACTTAAAACTATTTTGGCTTATTTTTCAATTATACTTTCATAAAGGTGAGTAAAATAAAACAAATAATAAATAAAATTTTTTTAAAAATATTTTTAGTGTTGATGGATCTTTATTTTATTCATTTATTTATATGCAGTACTGAGAATTGAACCCAGTGACTCACACAAGCACTCTACCACTGAGCCACAACTCCAGCCCCATGAAATATTTTTTAAAGTCCTATAAATTTAAGATGGACAAAATAGTGCATCGCACAAAAAAAGTTGAAGATCTTCTGCATTAAATTAGTAGAACAAACTATAGGCATGCAATTAATTCAGTATATTTATATGCATTGAAAATAATAGACAAGAAATACATCATAATAAATAGTAAATTTAACATTGTGGGATTGGGGGTTTCATTTTGCTCTCTTTTCTTTATATCTTTCAATATTGTGCTTAATAAAAATAACAAAATCAGTTTCTGTTTATTTTTCGGTCCACAGATAAGGGGGAATCATTGAAATAACAGAGAGAGCTAGTGTCCTAGGAATTGTTCTAAGAGCTTAGACTGAGAAAAATGGAAGATAAAATAAATAAATGGTCACTTTATTATAGAGCCCAGATCATGAACCAAAAGGTAATCAAGAGATTAAAGGGCTGGGTATCCCTTAGATAGTATATGTTGAAATTCAAACAGTAAGGTAAAAAGTGACTCTAATTCTTCCTTCTTCTTAGCCCAGTTTTAATTATAAGCAAGATGTAAATTCTATCCACTTTTATAAAAAAGAAAATACTGGATGAGTTTACGAATATATAAAGGTATCTTGTTCTGATTAAAATTTTAAGTAGAACAATGTCATTATTCTAAAATTTTACTTTTAATTTTAAAAACCTTTATTCTTTGGAACTACTAACAATTCTATAAAAAGATGAATAAGAAGAACATATTAGGGTGTTATTTAAATTTCTAGCTATTCATGTTGACTGTGGTTTATTACACTTGTCTTAATCTTTGAGACTTAAACCTCACCACTTTAAGGGGGAAAAAAGTGACCACTCAAATATATAGAGCAAAAAATAAATGTAAAAGCAGTTCATTATTTGTTGCCCAGTTATAAAATCAAATAAAGAGAGGAATAATTGTACTGAGATAGAACAAACTTTTAAATAACTTTTACATTCTATATGTCTATAATGTTAACTTATTTGGTATTAATATTTCATTAACAGAAATACAAACTAAGCAAGAAAAACCACTTATATACTTCTATATAGACAGTTTTTTCTAAATATCCCGGAAAGTATGTTTGAAATTTGTTGGTTGGAAATAACCAATGTGTGAATGTGGGAAAAAAATTACATTGTATAAAACATCATCTAAAACATTATTAAAATAAAAATCTCGCAAATATCTAAAACTAGCATTCATAATCAGAAAGTTCAGTCTGAATATGCAATTTTAGGTAATCAAAGGTATTGTACAGTGGTAGGAAAAAAATAAAGTAATCCTACTAGCAAACACACTTTCGTGTTCACACTCCTGAGCAAGGCTATTCAGCAGTTCAAGTCTTTAATGAAGAGTAGAAGAAACCTCATATGATCAAGCAATCTTTTAAAAAAATTATATGGTCCAAAAAATTTTCAGAATGACTTCAGGAAAATACTTACTTAAAAAAAATCCTTCAGAGAATTAACATTTGAGCACCAGTTATTATTTTAGGCAGAAACCAAGGCACAAATTTGAAACAGATTTTTCAATTACCTTAACACTAGATTTTATAACCTAAGAAACAAACCAAAACTATTCTCATTGTACATTAAGAGAAACATCCATAAGGAGAATTCAAAATGATTACAACTAAATAGATGTAAATTCTGATCAATAATATTCATAGCATTTAACAACTGGTAGGCAAAGACACTATGCAATGAGCACAGATGCTGGCCGTAATTCTAGAGGACCTTCACAAATCAAGCTTTATCCTTTAAGTGGGGTTAGAGTGAAGTAACTAGACTCAGGAATATAGGACAGCAGCTAACTGGTAGGGAAGCATTTCAACCTTTTAACCATCAGGAAGAACAAACTACTGCTCATTAGCCAAATATCAGCCCTGCATACAAGATCTATAAAGAAAAAGGAATATTTACTAATGGATAAAAAGGCAATTGAGGGCTGGGGATATATCTCAGTTGGTAGAGTGCTTGCCTCGCATGCACAAGGCCCTGGGTTCAATCCCCAGCATGACAAAAAAAAAAAAAAAAAAAAAAAGGCAACTGAAGTCAAATGAAGATGTAATACAGACACACCTGTTTTAAGGAGGGAAGAAGTAGTTAATAAGATTATCATGTATTTACTAAGTGGTGATGACACCACAGTAATCAAGAGTTATAGTAGGATTTTATGCAGGGGAAGCAAAGATAATTTCTTAATCTCAATTCTTCTCAAAAAGTAAATAAAACGCATATCAGTTTCTGAAGACACAAAACTAGATCAAAATAAGAACTTGAAACCTAGTAAGATTATAATTTCTCCTTATGTCATTGAAAATAATAAAAATGAAAAATTGCTTACTAAAAATATTTTACACCCAATCTGACTCACTGAATTAGCTTAATACAGATTATTTCTTCAGGAAAAAAAAAACAAAGAAAAGGCTAATGAAATTGAAATGATGAATTTCAGCAGAACTGAAAATGAGAATTTTACCTCCTACATTCAATCACCAAGTCAAGTCATATTTATCTTCCAAATGGCTTATCTGTTTCTGCTTTCTTTGTAACTATACTAGCTCTGATCCTCATCTCTCACCTGAATTATTACAATGGCCAGGTAGTTAATCTGCCTACCTACCATTTAATGTATCATTTCTCCAGTCCGACCTCCAAATAACCCCTTTACAGTATCTTAAATTTTAAAGCAAGGTCACACATATTTACTTTCTTACAGTCACATAAACAAACATGTACATCTTCATTGTCTTTCAACTGATTAGGCAGGATAAAAATCAAAATTTCTTAAACATTACATATTAGATTCATAGCCTACCTACCTGGCTAATGTCATGTCCTGCCACTGGTTCACAGGAATACTTGGAACATCACATCATACTTTATGTTTTGTTTGGGGATGTGTGTGTTTTTTTTCTTAGAAGAATTAAATTCACATCATATTTTTTAAAAAACTTTTTTTACATGTTTTTATTGGTGCACTATAATTATACAAAATAGTGGGATTCATTGTTATAGTCATACATGCACATATATAATCTGTTCAATATCATTCCCCAATATTTCCCTTCATATCATACTTTTTATGCCATTCTTCAAACACTCCAACCAATTTACACTCCTTCAAATCTCAATTGAAGTATTACTTCCTCTTAGGTCTTCCAAGTTTACAAGGTAGAATAAGAACTTGTTCCTCCATCATTATACCTGGTATATATATTATCGGAGTACTTAAACAGTATAATTTAAATAATTTATTTGCATGTTTTCCCAGGGTAAACCTTGAGAATAGAGACCAGGACTTTGTTTTTGGCCCTACTACTTAGCACAGCGTCCATTACACAAGTGCTCCAAAAGTGTATGAGCTATAGGAATAGTATATCTAGGCTATATCTTTGTAATAAAATTATCTCAAATTTACCAGCTAAAATAAACAAATAAACACCAATTCAAAGAAACAATAGCATGTCCCCTTCAAGGAAATTTCAAGGAATTTAATCAGTCACTTTACCTAAATGTATGCTCATTCAAATATGGTAATGAAAAGAATACTACACTGGGTAACCAAAACACTACTAGTCTTTTTTTACTACTCTTTTACTCTGGCTGCTATAAAGATGTGTATTTTTATTGATGGCTTTCAGTCACGTTCTAAGTCAGGAATTTCCAAACTACTGGCTGCCTGTGTTTATATAAATAGAGTTTTATTGGAAGACCTTGTGTTTATGTATTGTCTATGATTACTTCAGAGTTACGAGAGCACAGTTAAGCCACACAGATCAAACAGACTGCAAACCCAAAATGCTTATCATCTATACCTCATGAAGAGTTTGCTGATCCCTGTTCTAGATAATTTAAGTTTACAGACAAGGGACTTCCACATTATCAAAGCGAACTAACATTAAATAGAGCTGGCTTTCTTTAAAAGCCAAAAAAGATTTTAAAAGGTATATTTGGTAGCTAAAATAAATAGCAAAACCGTTAAAAAAATATCCATTCAATAAGTTCTCTTTTTCATGACACATAAAGGCAGGCAAAGGGAATTGGAAACATGACTAGACTATAAAACACTTGCATTCCTACAACTCCTGGAGCTATAAAAAGTTACAGACCAATTTCATTCTCAGCACAAATTACCTTTAATAAATGAAATTTTTATTTATTGAAAGTTAATTATTGAAATTTGTAACACCAAATTATAAAATTTTAAAGGCTTATTAGCACTTAATGTATCTCTAACATAAAAAAAGAATCTAGACCTATTTTAACAAAGATAAATGTGTGCCATTAACAAGAACAAATTTTAAATGTCTAAACAAACATGTAAAATATATTGATATTAGTATGAAGCTTAAGGAAGAACCACGAAAGAAGGAACTTATTGACAAAGATTTGACTGTTGGGTCAAATCTATAAAGATGTAGAGACAAGGATTTTTACCACAGTGTTGTTTATAATAAAAAGAAACTGCAAACATCATAAATGTCTACATAGTCATACCTTAGAAGATCATTCAAAAAAACTGCTTTACTAAGAAAGGACTGCAATATCGACAAAATTGATGGACCCACACTTACTTTCCTAAATAGGTACCCACTATAGTGTAACAAATAGATTATCAAGAAATGAATAAAATATAATCACATTTTTGGAAAACTGAAACATGGAGGGTGCATGCAAGGTGGGGACAGGCACCCTGCAATCATCTAAGCATTAAATATGTGTATGTGGCACAATACAGAGAAAAATGTTGATTTGGGCTATGTTGTTCAGTGGTGGTATAAATGGTGATTTGTTCTTTCTTCACATTTTGTTTTGCTTTCCTAGATTTCTCTGAATGAACATTTTGTTATTATTATTCAACTAATTATATTTCCATTGTCAGGATAAAAAAATTAAGACTTACCCAACTAAAAGAAGAAGTGCACAAATCACAGCAAATCCCAAAGTGTATTTGAGTGCTGTTTTAATTTGCTAGATGCCGGGGGGGAAAATATATCATTTAGTAAGCTGTTACATAAAAATTTTTTGCAACAGTATAATTATACTTTCAAGTCAAATATGCATTTAGAATCAACAATATAAAATTTTGCCAGTTGGGTAAAAGACTTAACATTTAAAGAAAAATGATCAAACAAAGGTTGGGGAAAATGACAACATTTATCTCACTGAGATTTATTTAATTTGTAACTAGCCACTTTACCTTACACACATTTTAAATATGAAGTTATATAGTATCTGCAAATAATCATTTGACTCTCTTTAAATAAACATCTAATATGCCACATTCTTTGTAACTCTAGAAGTCATTTAAAATGTTGATTTATAGGCTGGGGTTTGGCTCAGTGGTAGAATGCTCACGTAGCATGTGCAACCATGAGTTTAATCCTCAGTCCATGCAAAATATAAATAACATGTTGATTTACTTGCTCCCAATCTTAACACTAAATGCTATTAAGGTTTTAAGCATGATTAAGCATGATGCTGGTTTTTGAGTTAATATATTTTTGTGTTTAAATAAAACAAAGTACAAAACAAATTTCTGTAACTCGGTATTTATTCCTATTATACTGTTTTCCCTGCCTTAAATTTTAAAAAAGTGTTTTATTTTGATAAATTCCTTTCAAAATACAATTTCTTCCTTGACCTATTAACTAATACATAATAGTAGATTTTTTATTCTAAACCATCCATGCAATCTAGAGATGGAACTAAGTTGGTTATACAACATCAATGTGTGTGGGTGGGTGTGTGGGGGTGGTACCAGGGATTGAACTCAGAAGCACTCAACCTCTGAGCCATATCTCCAGCCTTATTTTGTATTTTTATTTAGAGACAGCGGCCGAGTTGCTTAGTACCTTGTTTTTGCTGAGGCTGGCTTTGAACTTGCAATCCTCCTGCCTCAGCCTCCTGAGCTACTGGGATTACAGGCATGCACTAACGCACCCAGCATCATCAATATATTTTTAAGGCATCTCACAATTATATTTATAGCTAGGGATTTTGTGCTAATACTTAAGTGATACTAGTCTGCTCTTTTAGAAACATCTGGGTGCTATATTTATCAGGTTTCTGTTTTCAGTGTCATTTAGTCTGAACTACCTGCAAGTGTTCCTTCCTTATAACCCAGAACAAGGGTCAGCAAACCATGTCCTGACTCCTTTTTTAATGCATCACAAAATGTTCATTAAGTATCGTCTCTGGATACTTAACACTATAATGACAGAGTTGAATAGTGAAGACACAAAGCCTAAAATATTTACTACACAATTTTCACAGGAAAGTTTACTTTCGAATTTCTCTGTGTAAAACAACAGACACAAGCCATTATGTGGCTACTGAACAATGTGGCTGGTTAAATTGCTGTAATCTAAATTTCAAAGACTTGGTGTGAAAAAAAATTTAGTATCTTATTAATAATATAATTTGACTACTTTGAAATTATAATAAGGGAAACATTAACTACCATGTTTAATTAAAATTAATTTTCTTTTTATTTATTTTAATGTCGCTACTAGAAAATTTCAAATTTCACGTGGGATTAATATTATATTTCTACTAGACAACACTGATCTAGAATAAACTAAAATGGAGTCATATCATCTTTGTAAAACAAGAAAATATTTTTTTAACTAAAATTAGACCTCTAAAGTAGAGATAACTTACAGTACATTTACTAGTATCATCATCATCCTTTTCTTCATAGTAGAAGTAGACAAAAGGAATCCAGAAGAACACACAGAACAATATAACAGAATATAAAGCTGTGGAAACAAATAATAAACTGAGTTCTACTTAATACATACACATTCAGTTATCTAACTATATGTCTGCATGTATATATATATCAACTTACCAAAATTTACTTCCCTATCTGATTTCCTGTATTCATAACTTTGTACATGTGATTTTCAAGTAGCCTTTGCTGTCCTCCATCTCAAGAAATCAATACCACTATTAGAATAATATATTATAATTCAAGTTAACTATGGGACAATTTATAACAAAAAATTAAAATAATTGTACCAACAACAAATATGGTAGGTAACCACTGAGCTCTTGCTATGTGCTAACCACAGTGCTACGAACTTCCTGTAAACTATCTCATTTAAACAAATTTTTGCATTCATTCCAACTTAAAATTGATCACAGGGACCCAACATTTGCCACTCTGGCAAGTTAAAACAACAGCTATAAATATTGCTGTCCTTTTGAAATAAATAATTTCCCCATGCTAAGTTTAAAATATGCAGTATTATAAAATTGACCTTACACAAAACAAGAAGAAAAGCAGTACAACAGTAAAATTAGATTCAAAGTTAACTGACAATAATTACTATTTTTCTACCTTAAAATGTTAGATTTGAGATACTTTTATAGACACTAATCAAATTAATTCAATAGTGATCTAAGTTAAAAACTGGAATAATGAAAGATATATTGTTTAATATTAAAACCAGCATAAATGTCAGGTGTGGTGGCACAACACTGTAATTCCAGTGACTAGAATTTGAGGTAGAAGGATTGTGAATTTGAGGCCAGCATGGGCAACTTAGCAAGACCCTGTTTCAAATTTTAAAACAAATAAAAAAATGGGTCGGGGATGTAAGCCCAGTGGTAAAGCAACCCTGGGTTCAATACCACACATAAAGACAAGAAATACAACCAAAACAACTTCTTTGGGATATAATAAGTGTAAAAAAGTTGTTTTTTAGAAGTCTAGGTATTAACATTTCCTTGCATATAAAGTTCATGAAAAACAATAGTACCAGTATAATTATATTAACCAATTACAGAATGGTAAATATTGTATTCCTTTGTTAAAAAAAAATTTGTCATCATTTCACATCTATTAGGATGGCTACTATTAAAAATATAAAATAACAAATGTTGGCAACTGTGCAGAGAAACTGGAACACTTGTGTAGTATTGGTGGGAACATAAAATGGCAAACAGTATAATGTTTTCTTTAAAAAAAAAAAAAAAGGCGGGGGGGGGAGGAGTTACTGCATGATCCAGCAATTCCACTTCTGAGTATAAAGCCAAAAGAACAAAAAACAGGGTTTCAGATTTTCCTATATAACCATGTTCATAGCTGCATTATTCACAATACCTTTGGAAAATTAAGCATCCTTTTATGGATAAACAGAGAAGCAAAATGTAGCATACACATAAAAGGAATATTATTCAACCTTAAAAAGCAAGGAAACTGTAACACAAACTACAGCACAGATGAACTTTGAAAACTTTATGCTCAGTAAAATAATCCAATCACAAAAAGACAAATACTATATGGTTACACTTATATGAGATACTTAGGTCAAAATTATAAAGCCAGAAAACAGAATGGTACTTGTCAGAAGTTGAGGGGAAGAAAAGAATGGAGAGTTACTGTTTTTATGGGTATAGAGTTTCAGTTCTACAAGATAAAAATATTTATAAAAATGTGGTGTTGATGGCTGAACAACATTATAAATGTATTTCACACCACTGAAGTATATACATAAAATGGTTGACTACACATTTTTGTTGTGCTTAATTTGCCACAATAAAAAGAAAAAAATAGAAAGCATTTGTTACTAATACATGATAAAATCTCAATTTACTTATTCCATTGGAAGGAAGAACTGCAGGAGTTATAGAAGTTTTAAATATGATCTCAATAATTGCTCACACTATCTTATTTATCTGGAGGCCATTTATAAAACACAATTATCTTCTAATTGCATAAGTTACCATCATATTCAATTAACATGACAGGGATAAAACAAATTCTTATAGTTAAAAAGCAACTCTTTTTGTCATATAGTAGCTGCTGTCCTGAAATATGATTCTTTGGCTTATGACTATGTTATGAAGCACCTTGCATACCAATAAATACGCACCTTCATCCAAAAACAAAACAAAAAAAAGAAAATCCATTTTTAAAAGTAAAGACTTAAAACGATGCTTCACAATAGAAGATACATACAATGGCCAATAAATACTTAAGAAGGTGTTCATTACCATTAATTATCAGAAAAGCATAAAAACCCATAATTAGATAATACAGACTTACTAAAATGGTTAAAATTAACTGACAGTACCAAGAATTAACAAGAAACAAAACAGCCAACATTCTCATACTTTCCTGTGGAAATGTAAAAAGTTACAACACAGTAGAAAACTGTTTAGTAGTTTCTTATCAAGATCAATAAACACCTACTCTATGACCCAACAATTCTATTACTCTAGTGATAAGTGCAATAATATATGTAAAGTGTTTCCACTCAGGGAAGCCTGATTGAGTTCTGGAATCTAGGACTTTTATTGGAGGCTTATAATATAGTATCTGTTTTGAGTACAATTACCAAAACTACAGACTCTAAGAAAGAAAAAAAGAGTTCTCCAAAAATCATGGTTTTCAAAAACAATTTAAACAAGGTGGTACCACATGTTTTCTTATCCCATTGTAAAAAACCACCTTACCAATTAGTAGCACACGAAACATAGCAAGGTCTAGGCTCCTAAGAGTTGGTCAAGGATCAGTAACACAAGCTAATCCTCCTGAAGATAGACAAGAGCTGAGCAATAGCACATTTACTGCATTAACTCTCAGCAGGAATGTTCTAGCAATCATAGAAACCTAAAAAGGACCCAATGTCCATCAACAGGTGAGTGGATAAACAAACTGAATGTATTCATACAAAAGATTACCACACAGCAATAACAAAAAAAAATGAGATACAGATAAATTTCATAACCTTAAACTTGAATAAAACAAGTCCAGGCACAAGAATACATTTCCTATGACTAAAGAAAATTCTAGCACTAGACAAACTATTATAGGAATTAAAAACAAAAAGTGGTTGGGGAAAGCTTCTAAGGCTAATGAGAAGCTGCTGATAGCAGTGCTCAAAAAGAGACAATTTCTAGTACTCAACACCCATGGAAGGAAGTGAGGAACAGATAAAATTAAGAAGACTCTCTAATATCTCTCCAGTAGTTTATGATTCAGATTTATTTAGAAGACCCTAAATCTTTATGTCCCTGACATCCCATTCTAAGCTGTCTTCTGGTAATCTGACTGCTCTTTCCAGTGTGCTTCGTAAAGATTTCCTCCTTTAGCCCATAAATGTTGAAATGTAAAGAAAGAATTAAATTAACATTTATTGTATGTTTTGGATCATTTCTAATGCCAAGTTGAGTTTATAGCGCTATAAATGAAAAAAAATTGCTATAACTACTACTATCATGAAACAGAGAAATTGCTTCTTTTGAAATTATACTTCAAACTCACAGCTATTTTCAAAGAAAAAATATTCTTAACTCCAACAGTTGTGATGTTCTCATGACACTTCTATAAAGTATGATTTTTTTAACTTGTTTTTTTTAAAAGACTAGCAAATAAAAGATAATATATTTTTGGTTTAATAGACCCACTAACATCAAAGAACATATTAAGAACAAATTTTAAAATCTCATGTCCACAGAAACTGACAAGAATTACTCATATTGGGCTGGGGTGGTAGCTTAGTGGAAGAGCACCTGCCTCACACATGTGAGGCACTGGGTTCGAACCTCAGCACCACATAAAAATAAATAAATAAAGATATTGTGTCCATCTACAACTAAAATAAATAAATAAATAAATAAGAATTACACATAAAACATGTTCTTTAAAAAAAAACTTATTAAGAACTAGCAAAACCAAATGAATGTAGGACCACTGATTTAAAAAAATAAATTAAAAAAAACTGGCAAAGAATACAGGATAATTCCTATGATTTTTAAAATATATACACAAAACAAAATCTACATATAAATGCTGTGTATCATTAAATTATAATTCCCATAAAATTAAATTGGATACATTAGACTTTTGAATGATTAAAATTTTAAAAATTGGGAGTTCATAACCCACTTGAATCTAATGTATGAAATATGATATGTCAAGAGCTTTGTAATGTTGTGAACAACCAATAAAAAAAAAATTTTAAATGTATTCCTTCTGATTATCAATGAAAGAAGCTAACCTTTAAATCAAAATATTTGGTCCAAGAAAAACTTAGAATAACAGTCAATATTGTAAGAGAATAATGTAGTCATTAAAAAACTTTGTTTTTTGGGGGCTGGGGATGTGGCTCAAGCAGTAACGCACTGGCCTGGCATGTGCAGGGCGCTGGGTTCGATCCTCAGCACCACATAAAAATAAAATAAAGATGTTGTGTCCACCAAAAACTGACAAATAAATATTTAAAAAAATTCTCTCTCTCTCTCTCTCTTAAAAAAAAAAACACTTTCTTTTAGAGGGTCAAAATATAAAGATATTATATGAACCCTAAAAGAATTTTAAAAGTATCCTTTATTCACTTAAAGAAATTTGGGGTCAAGAATAATAGTTGTATATGAATATCCATTTTCCTTTCAGTATTCAACACCCATGGAAGGAAAACAAATATATGATGGCTTAACTCCATCTCATTTTGGATGCTGTAGTTTCCTTAAGGTGGTACTAATGTACTAAGGATGGAAAGACAAGGAGAAATAAACTTCAGACTCTTATATTATAATATTGACATAACAGCTCTGGCTAGCCTACTATTCCTGCTGATATGGTAACTATTTATTTCCCAGTAATTCAATGAAATAAGGACATCAAAATGATTAGGGAGAATGGCACCTTCAAATTCAATGAAAGCACTGTTTCATCCCAAGGTGTAAGTACTCCTGGACAGCTATTAAGAATTCAAAATCACATCGATGTTCATAGCGACACAATTCACAATTGCTGGACTGTGGAACCAACCCAGATGCCCTTCAATAGATGAATGGATAAAAAAAATGTGGCATTTATACACCATGGAATATTACGCAGCACTAAAAAATGACAAAATCATGGATTTTGCAGGGAAATGGATGGCACTAGAGCAGATTCTGCTTAGTGAAGCTAGCCAACCCCTAAAAAACAAATACCAAATGTCTTCTTTGATATAATGAGAACAACCAAGATCAGAGCAGGGAGGAAGAGCAGGAAGGAAAGATCAACATTAAACAGATACACTAGGTGGGAGGGAAAGGGAGAGAAAAGGGAAATTGCATGGTAATAGAGGGAGACGCTCTTTGTTATACAAAATCACACATAAGAGGTTGTGAGGGGAATGGGTAAATAAACAAGGAGAGAAATGAAATACAGTAGATGGGGTAGAGAGACAAGATGGGAGGGGAGCGGAGGGGGGATAGTAGAGGATAGGAAAGGGAGCAGAATACAACAGTTACTAATAGGGCATTATGTAAAAATGTGGATGTGTAACAGATGTGATTCTGCAATCTGTATTTGGGGTAAAAATGGGAGTTCATAACCAACTTGAATCTAATGTATGAAACATGATATGTCAAAAGCTTTGTAATGTTTTGAACAACCAATAAAAAAAAAACAATTTTACCCAACCCATGCAAAAAATAAAAAAAAAAAGAATTCAAAATCAGTATGCTAGGTAACAAGCAAAAGTTTTGTAAGTAACAACTACTCAAAAATAAACAACTTATAGATGTATTCACTGATGAATTAGGACCAACAATGTAAACTGCCATGATATACTCCTATCCCTTATTTATAAGAAACACATGTACATATTATGGGAGAAAGAGAACCATAATGTGCTTAAGGGTCTACAGCATTCTCTGAAAGAGAGAAAAACTTCTAGATTCACTTTAAACCCTGCAAGGCTAATAAGACCAAGGGAAATTTGCAGACCAGTTTCACCCATAGGTGGATTTTTAAAAAGAATCCTGAATGAGAAGGCACCAAATCAAATCTAGCAAAACATTACAAAAATTAAATAAACAAAAGCCACTATTCATGACCATTTGGGTTTATCCTAGGAATGCAAAGTTGGTTTAAGAAGAATCTATCTATGCTGGCATGGGTACCTGTAATCCCACCAGCTCAGGAGACTGAGGCAGAAGGATTACAAATTCAAAGCCAGCCTCACAAACTTATTGAGGCCCTTCACAACTTACAGAGACTCTGTCTCAGGAAAAAAAAAAAAAAAAAAAACAGGCTGAGATATAGCTTAGTGGTTGACAGCCCCTGGATTCAACCTCCAATACCAAAAAAAAAAAGAAGAACCATCTAGCTAGATATGTGGTATTTAATGTATTACTTGAAAGAATAAAAACACAACAAAAACTCAAATGATCATTTTGATACAGAAAAAGACCCTAATAAAATGTATTCAATTAGCCAATACCTATTTATGTTTCAGTCAACATTCTGGAGGTACACATATAGCTACATCAAAACACAGAAGTCCCCACTCTCATAAAGCTTAATTCTAATGGAGAAAAAACATAATATTTAGAATTATAGTATACTCAGAGTACATAAAAATATTCCAAAATTAATTCAACAAACCCACTGAAATAGTTCCTTCAAGCAGAAAATGGAAATGCCAACAAATACAAAGGCTTGCAACTTCATTTCCAAATAAAGTGCAGGCTGGCTTCATTTCATACGCACCAGACTGACAAATACTAAATATGCATGACAATATCATAGTTTAAGATACAGAGCAACTAGAAGGCTTATTTGGGAATAAAGTAGTACAAACACTTAGAAAGAATAATGAGTTTCATTCATTGCACAATTTTAATAAAAAAATGTACACAGTAATATGTGATATATTCATTCATGCTGAAAATTTACACACTATACGTGATAACATGTATGAATCTCAGGAACATAAGGATGAAGGAAAACAAGTCATTTCATATAAAGTTAAAAACTTTAAAACTGAGTAATGTATATAAAACTATAAAGCAAAGCAAAGGATGAACACAAGCTAAATTTAAAATACTGGTTACTTCTAAAGGAGGGGACAGACTGATACAGACCCTTGATAGAGGCTGGACCTAGTGACTCATTGCTAATGAAGAAAATGTAACAAAAACTATTATCTTGCGATATTTTAAAAACTGGCTTTCCTCTTGATCACTTTATCCCTGACTTGTTCTGAGAGAACACAGTTGCCATGTTATAAAATGCCCTATGGGAAAGTTCATGTGACACAAAACTGATGTTGCTGGCCAAACAGGGTAATACCTGAAAGCCTGCTCATACCCTTGTGAGGGATATTGGGAGCCAATTTTCCCCTAGAGGAGCTGTAGAATGTTCCAGCACACACATTCACTCCAGTCTTGCAAGAGAACCTGAGAGAGAAGACCCAGCTAAGATACATCTGGATTCCTTTCCAACAGAAATTACAATATAATGTTTGTTGTTTTAAACTGCTAAATTTTGTGACAATTTGTTACATGACAATAAATAACTAGCACAACTTCTGATAGTACAGCAAAGTCATTCAAACATTCTATTGCATATATACTGAGTATATACTGAGAATACATACCTTGGAGGATAACATCATTTCTAAGCTTTGACTCAGAATTTTTATTCTGAAGAATGGGTCAACACTTATTTAACTTATGCCTTTTTTAAAAAAATTGTTTCCCTTCTTTACAGTCTTTATTCCAAGATTTAAACTTCAATGCCAGTTTTATAACAATAAGTTGTTAAATAACCAAAAAAAGATTAATTCATAGTGTAACTCCTAATTGAATGGCAACTGATGACTATAATGTTGACTTCAAAGCTACACAGAAATACAGAAACAACAGTATGTGGAAAACACATGAAATAAATTAGCATTATGTAATGGCTAATTTAAATTGCCAACTTGATTGGATTAAGAGATGCCTATGATTAAAAGGCTTCTAGGTGTGTTGATGAGAGTGTGTCTAGAAATGATTGGCATGAGGATAGGGAACTGAAGTAGAGACCCTCCCTAAGAATGGGCAGCACTGCCCTATAGGATGGTGGCTTGGATGGAATAAAAGAAGAACAAGGAAGCAGCAGCAGATGCAAGCTCCATTCTTCTTGGTGCTGTGATCATCTGAGGATATTGGACTCTTATTTCTTCACTCTTCCAAAGCAGACTCTGTCAGTGATACTCTGGGGAGTTTCCAGAAGCCTTCAGTCTTAGACCAGGGTAGTACCATTGATCTCTCACATTCTGGGGCTTCAAGCCTTTTGGACTGTGCAGCTACTGATTCTTTCAGCTCTCCAGCCTGCAACAGCTATTATGGACTATCCAGCTTCTGACTGAGTAAGCCAATCCAAAAGGATATTAAATAAATATCCTTTTAAAAAATATTAATTAATTTATAAATTCTAATTAGGAATATATGACAGCAGAATGCATTTTGATTCATTGTACACAAATGCAGCACAACTTTTCATTTCTCTGGTTATACATGATGTATGTGCAGTCATACATGTACCTAGGGTAATGATGGCCATCTTATTCCACCATCTTTCATGTCCCCATCTTCCTTCTCCTCCCCTCTCCTCCAATTTGCCCTATCAAAATTCTTCCATTTTTCTCATACCTTCCCCCCATGATCAACATCCACTTATCAGAGAAAACATTCTGCCTTTGGTTCCGGGGGATTGACTTACTTAGCTTAGCATGATATTCTCCAACTCCATCCATTTATCTGCAAATGCTACAATTTTATTCTCTTTTAATGCTGAATAATTTTATTTTTATTTAATTTTTATTTAATTTTAATTTTTTAATCTATTCTCTTTTAATGCTGAGTATTTCATTGTGTATGTATACCATAGTTTCTTTATCCATTCACCCATTGAAGGGTATAGAGGTTGCTTCCACAGTTTAGCTATTGTGAACTGAGATGCTATAAACATTGATGTGGCTGTATCACTATAGTATGCTGATTTTAAGTCCTTTGGGTATAGACCTAGGAGTGGGATAACTGGGTCAAATTGTAGTACCATTCTAACTTTTCTAAGGAATCTCCTTACTGCTTTCCATATTGGCTGCACTAATTTGCAGTCCCACCAGCAATGTATGAGTGTGCCTTTTCCCCCATATGCTTGCTAATACTTACTGTTATTTGTATTCTTGATAACTGCCATTCTGACTACTGTCAGATGAACTCTTAGATAGTTTTGAATTGCATTTCTCTAATTACTGGAGATGTTGAACATTTTTTCATATATTTGTTGACCGAATGTATATCTTCTGAGAAGTGTCTGTTCAGCTTCTTAGCCCATTTATTGATTGGGTTGTTTGTTGTTTTGGTGTTAAATTTTTTGAGTTCTTTAAATATCCTGGAGATTAGTGCTCTTATAATCTAACATTTGTGTGGCAAAAATTTGCTACCAAGATATAGGCTCTCTCTTTATCTCACTGATTGTTTCTTTTGCTGAAAAGAAGCTTTTTAGTTTGAATCCATCTCATTTATTAATTTATTATTTTATTTCTTGTGCTTTAGGAGTCTTGTAAGGAATTTGGGCCCTAATCTGACATGATGAAAATTTGGGCCGATTTTTTCCTCTCTTAGGCACAAGAATCTCTGGTCTAATTCCTAGATCCTTGATCCACTTTGAGTTGAGCTCTGTGCATGCTTAGAGAAAGGGGTTATTTTTATTTTGCTGCATATGGATTTTAGTTTTCCCACCACCATTTGTTGAAGAGGCTATCTTTTCTCCAATATGTGTTTTTGGTAACTTTGTCTAGTATAAGATAACTGTGCTTATGTGGGTTTTGTCTCTGTGTCTTCTATTCTGTACCACTGGTCTACCAGTCTAGTTTGGTGCCAATACTATGCTGTCTTATTACTATAGCTTTGTAGTATAGTTTAAGATCTGGTATTGTGATGCTTCCTGCTTCACTATTCTTGCTAAGGATTGCTTTGGCTTTTCTAGGTCTCTTATTTTTCCAAATGAATTTCATGATTGCTTTTTCTATTTCTATAAGGAACAACATTGGGATTTTAATTGGAATTGCATTAAATCTGTATAGCGCTTTGGGTAGTTTGGCCATTTTGACAATATTAATTTTGCCTATCCAAGAGCATGGGAGATATTTTCATCTTCTAAGGTCTTCTTCAATTTCTTTCTTTAGTGTTCTGTAATTTTCATTGTAGAGATCGTCCACCTCTTTTGTTAAATTGATTCCCAAGAATTTTTTTTTTAAGGCTAATCCTAATTTCTCTTTCAGAGGATTCATCACTGATGTATAGAAATGCATTTGAGTAAATACATCTCCTTTTGATAATCATACTTCCTATTGATTCTGTTCCTCTAGAGAAGCCTGACTAATACACATTACAGACACATTACTCTTGGAGATCATGCGGAATCTTACAAAGAACCACATTTCAATTGATAAGCCTGTCTTCTTAACTTCTTAACCTCAATGTTTTTATCTGTAAATTAAAGATTCCAATGCTGGACAGAATGAAATTATAGAATCAGTTCTTGGCTCATAGTTTTTGTGATTCCAATCCAAGATCAATGGATCCATAGCTTTGGGGCTCTGTTGGGAATGGTGGATGGCAATGGCAAATAGTACATGATGGAGTGAACTGCTTACTGCACGGCCAGTAAAAAGAAAAGGGAGAAAAAGGAGCCAGGGTTCCACAAATCCCTTCAAGGGCACACCTCCAGTGACCTAAGGACCTCCCACTAGAACCCTTCACCTAAAGGACCACAATACCTCTCAATAACACCCATCAGGGATCAAGTCTTTTAACATCTAAATCTTTGTGGGACACTTATCCAAAGCATAGTGCAAGTCCTCTAAAATTGTAAGCTATAACAATAGTAACTGTAAGAGGACAAATAGATGAGGATAGTGGAAACACAAGATTAAGAGAATAATTCTATAAAATGAGCCCACTGTACTGACTCACCACATGCTTTCTTTGCCAAAAAGCATCTGCCTGCAGCCCTGCCTGGCCTGGGGGCAGGAAATGTCACATTCCTCAACAAACTGAGGCAGTGGAGAGAACACCTGGCAGTCAGTGTACATTATGAATGATGGGGATCCAGAGAGGATAATGGCTGCTTATCACTGGGTTCCTAACAGCTAACCTCTGGGATCACACATTCCAGCTCAAGGGGTTGCTAACACCTCCAGGGATCTCACTTCCCAACACAAAGGATTATACCCTGTGCTCTTGTCCTTTCCTGACCTTAGGCACATACACAGAGTAGATAGGGAGGCAGGGATTTAAAAGGGCATTCTGTGGTCTAAAAAAGAGCAAGACACACCCATTCCTGCAAGCACCTAGCTCTGAGTACTCTTTTTCAGGAGAAGTCTGCTACTTCTAACCCTCTCTTAAATAAAACTGTGCTTTCCATATTTGCCTTGGCATTTATCAGGTATTTAATCTTTAACATATTGGGAATGAGAACCCATTCCTGACTGGTATTACAACTATCCTTTATTGTCTACAAAACACAAAACTGTTGTTATGCTCTATTTACATTAGCTCATTAAATATTTTTACCAACAACTTTGACAAGTAATTTACTATCACAAAACTTATACAATGTAGGTGTATGAATTGAATTTAATAAATTTACAGTTTTAGAATATTTCCATAACCCCCAAAAGGTTGTCTTGTAAGTCTGTAAATAATAGCCACATCCACCCCAAATTTGAGGCAAACTTTTGACTTCTTTTTTGTCTCTAGAAATTTTAATTTTTCTGGATATTTTATGTATAGATAATTATAGATACAGTTTTTTTTTTCATCTGGGCCCAGGAGTTTGGAATTTTTTTTCTGTAAAGAATCAGATAGTGAATATTTTCTGCTTTGCAGCCTATACATCTGTTACAACTATTCAATTGTGCTATTCTAGCATGAAAGTTGCCACAGACAACATGTAAACAAATAGGTATGGCCAGATTTAGATTTGACTCAGAGGCCTTACCATAGTTTGCTGATCTCTAACTTTGACTGCAGAATATATTCCATTGTATGGACATAGGTTTTACTTGAACATTCTTCAGTTGTTGAGCTCTGGTACTCATTCCAGTTTGAGGCTATTACAAAAAATGCTTCTATGAAAGTTAGCATACATATCTTTGTGTGACATTGCACTTATTTCCTCTTGGTAGATTTCTAAAAGTGAAAATCCATATCATATAATAAGTTTATTTTTTTTTTTAATTTTCCAAAGCAACTGTACCATTTGATGTTCCCAAATAGTGGCACTTGAATATTCAATTTTCTCTATGTACGTGTCAACAGCTGGATATTGTCCATGTTCCTTACAGTAACCTCTGGTGTAATAAAGGTTGGTGTGCCCCCAACAGACTAAAAATATTTGATAAGCAAATTAGTATAGATATGAATCATGGATATAATCAGCTAGAATCATGGATATAATCAGCTACTCCAGCAGAAACACTGTCTCAACCAAAGGGGATTGAGCTAAGATAACATAAAGAGAGGATGATGGATCTCTCAAATTCTTCTACCAGACCATAGAGATATTTGGTGACAAAAGTTTACTACTCCACAACACAAGGGAATAATGACCCCAGAAGCTATTTAATCATCAAGATTGCCGCCTAGGTTTCAAAGAGTGTGGGGAGGTAGCAACGCCCAGATTTCAAAGGCCAAATGGAAAATTCTTGGGAGCATAAACCCTACAAAGTAGAACCTGGAAGCCCAAACTTGGCCAGCGTCCAAGTGCCAGTGAGTCCAAAGGGCAGAACATCAAACTTAGCCTTTGTAAGTTCTGCACTTGATTGAGATCCTATCTTCCTTCTGATTTTTCCCTTTTGGAAAGAAATGTCTATCTTATGATTGTATCACTAAAAATATTTTAGAAATAGATCACTTATATGGTTTTAGAGTTCATAGAGAAAATTTTTGCCTCACGATAGACAAGTACTTAAGGGTGTCACAGATAGGTGATACTTAAATAAGACTCTTAATTTTAGATTTTTGAGTTCATATTGGAATAAGTTAAGGCTTTAGGGAATGCTGAAATGGAATGAATGTATTCTGCATAGGAGAAGGACTTGAATTTTCATGTCCTTCTCCTATGCAAAGGTGGAATATTATAGAAGGAATTAAGCCCCACAAAATAGTGTGTTGATGTTCTAACTCCAATTGTGATGGTATTTCAAGATGGGGCCTTTGGGAAGTTATAAAGTATAGATTAGGGCACTAAAAAGGGCCCTATGATGGGATTATCAAACAAAGAGGAAAGAACAGAGTGTGTATTACTTTGAGAACCCAGCAAGAAGATGGCTATCTGCAAACCTTCATCAGGGAACCAAATCTATTGGCAGCCTCCAGAAGTATGAGGAATAAATATTAGTTGTTTTAGTCACCCAGTCTATATTATTTTGTTAAACAGTCTCTGCTTCTAATTTATGTGTTATA
Source organism: Ictidomys tridecemlineatus (assembly GCF_052094955.1). Lineage (NCBI taxonomy): Eukaryota > Metazoa > Chordata > Mammalia > Rodentia > Sciuridae > Ictidomys > Ictidomys tridecemlineatus. The sequence continues at coordinate 87,741,429 of NC_135484.1, read as the reverse complement.
TATCTCATTGGAAATGCAATTTGTTTTTTTTATTATTTAAATGTTTATTTTCACCTCGGATCATATTTTACCAATATTATTATAAAATGCGATTTATAAATTTATGTTTATTTGTTTATACTATATTTGATTATTATGTTATTGTTATATACATATTGCTAGTTAATACATTCTTAAAAAGAAAATGTTATGTAATAACTGTAGCAGGGGTACATTAATTTTAAAGAGCTTTTTTTTTATTGGTTGTTCAAAATATTACAAAGCTCTTGACATATCATATTTCATACATTAGATTCAAGTGGGTTATGAACTCCTAATTTTACCTCGTATACAGATTGCAGAATCACATCGGTTACACATCCACATTTTTATATAATGCCATATTAGTAACTGTTGTATTCTGCTACCTTTCCTATCCTCTACTATCCCTCCTCCCCTCCCCTCCCATCTTCTCTCTCTACCCCATCTACTGTAATTCATTTCTCTCCTTATTTTTTTTCCCATTCCCCTCACAACCTCTTATATGTAATTTTGTATAACAATGAGGGTCTCCTTCCATTTCCATGCATTGTATTTCCCTAATGATTAAAAACGTTGAATATCTTTTTATGTGCTTATAAACTGTTTTAGTCAGCTTTTTCACTGCTGTGACTAAAAGACCTGACAAAAATAACTTTAGAGGAGGAAAAGTTTATTTGGGAGCTCATGGTTTCAGAGGTTTCAGTCCAAAGAAGGCTAGATCCATTTCTTGGGGCTCAAGATGATGCAGCTCATCTTTGTGGAAGTACATAGTGGAGGGAAGCTGCTCACCTCAAGGCAGCCAGAAAGCAGAGAGTGGGGGAAGGGGCCACAAAGAAGACAACCTTCCAGGGCACACTTCCAATGACCCACCTCCAGTCACCCCCCCACCTGCCTACAAACTCAATGCTGATTACGTTACACCTCTCAGAATCCAATCATTTCAACTTATAACATTCCTGCATTAATACAGGAACTTCTGGTTTCTGATTGGAATTACATTCTTATTTCCTTTTAATTATGTTTCTAGCTTTCATGTCAAAACTGCATCCTGTGACCCTGCCAACCTTTTTTATTGGTTTTATTTGTCTTTACATGGGTACCTTGAGATTTTCTACCTACAGAATTTTGTCATATATGAAAACAAATCTTAATTCTTTTCTAGTTTAGATATATTTATTTAAACAACTATTTTGGTTCCTTCATGGGCTAGAATCCTCAGTACAATGCTAAGTATCAGTGATGAGAGATGTTTGTACTCTTTTCTTAATCTTAGGAGAAAACACTCAGATATTCACCATTAAATATAATGTTAATTGTAAGTTTTTCATAGCTGTCCTATGTCAGGTTGAGGAAGTTCCCTACTAGAACTCCTTTGTTGAGAGTTGTTATCAACAATGGATACGCAAATTCTGTTATATTTCTACTGAGAAAATCATGCATTTTTTTGCCCTATGTTCTTTTAATATGTATGTTACATGAATTGATTTTTTAATATTAAACCAGCCTTCCATTTTTGGAATTAATTCCCAAGAATGGAAATATGATGTCCAATTCAGGTTTTTTAAAATTTTGTGTAGTATTTTTGTGTCTGCATCATGAAGAATATTATTCCAAAGTTTCCTTTTGTAATGTTTTTGTTTGATTTTGGTGTCAAGGTAAAAGTTGGAAGGTATTCCATCCTCTATCCCTAAAAGGGTTTGTGAAAAACTAGTATAATTTCTCTTTTAAACATATGAAAGAATTCACCAGTGATGAAATCTATGTATCAAGTTTTCTTTGTGGAAATATACTAAATAATTAATTCAATTTCTTTATGTGCTATAGAGCGATTTCTTTTTGAATCAGTTTTGGTAATCTGCATCTTTCTAAGAATTTTTCTAATTCATCTTACTTATTTGTTGCTATAAAGTCATTCTTTAGAGTCTTTTTAAATCCTTTTAATTGCTGCAAAATTAGTAGTAACACACCTCTTTTATTCTTCATTTTGATAATTTCTATTTCTTTCTCTCTCTCTCTCTCTCTCTCTCTCTCTCTCTCTCTCTCTCTCTCTCTCTCTCTCTCTCTCTTATTTCTCCTTGCTCCATGCCCTCAATCTGGCTAAAGATTTGTCAAATGTATAGATTTTCACCCAAAGAACCTACTTTGGTTTGACTAATTTTTCTCTAATGTTTTTCTGTTTTCTACTTCTCTGATTTTGATTCTTCTACTAGCTTAAAATTTAGTTTCCTCTTCTTTTTCTATTATCTTAAGGTAATAGGTTTAGGCACCTAAGAATTATTTTCTAATATAGAAGTTTAAAATTTCAAATTTCTCTAAGCACCATTAGAGCAGCATCCTATAAATTTTGATAAGTCCCATTTTTTATTTTCATGTAAAAATACTTTCCAGTTGCCTATGATTTATAATGACCCAAGGGTTATTCAGAAGTGCATTATTTAATTTCCAAATATTTATGGATTTCTAAGATTTCTTTCTTCTGAATGTGCCATCATACATGAATAGGTAAGCCTGAAGCTGATACACAGGTCTCTGAGGCTTTGTTGATTTTTCTTCAATATTTTTTCCACTCTGATCTTTTGATTAGATAATCTATCTTCAAGTTCACTGAGTTTTTTTCATCAGCCACATCTGATCCCATTGCTGATGGGACTATCTAATGAATTTTTCATTTCAGTTACCATACTCTTTAACTTCAGAATTTTTGTATGGTTCTTTAAAAAATCATTTCTATCTCCTTACTAAAAGTCTCAATTTGTCACACTTTCATTTAATTAAATAGTTTACTTTCTGCTTTTAACTGATAACAGGTATTTTGAAGCCTCTGTTTTTAAATCTAGAAATATTATTTCTGCTGTTTTCTTTATCATGGGTCACATTTTCCTATTTCTTTACATACTTAATAATTTTTGAAACTCAACATTTTAGACAATATATTTTATCAACTCTGGACTGTGTCATTATGCCTGAAGGTTGTCATTCCTGTTTTACAGTTTGTATCTTTATTCACTTACTTGTCAGAATTATATCTGTAAACTACAGCATTAAGTTGCTGCTGGTCTACCCAGTTGATTTTTGTTTATGGGTTGGTTTTTTTAAATTCTTCTTTTTATCTTCAAGCCTCAGTTTCTAGGGACTTCCAGTGTCTACATAGCTTAATGATCAACCAGTGACCAGAAAGAAATTTTACTCAAATGCCTTGAGCCAGTAAGTCCTCTAACCCTTGCCAATTACTCTATAATTGACAAGAGAGTGCATTAAAAGTTCAGGTCAAGTTTAAGTTGGCCCTGGGTTTTATTTTCTGCTGGGCTCTTTCTGGTCTTCTATATATGTGTATACAGCCCCTAGACAGGAGTGTATGACTAACTTGCATCCTCCTCATTCTCAGATATACATGTATACAGAAACAGTTGGATATGAGATTGTCTGTCATGACTACACCCTATGCAGGTAGAACTGCTGGCCTTTTCCAATTAGCTGACTCCAAGATTGTCAGTTACACTAATAATACTGCTAGAAATAAGCACCACCCATCTGAATAAGTCCCTTCCACCAGAACAGGACCGTTTCTGGTCTTAATGGCTTGCCCTGCCCTGGAGTTCCATCAGCAATAAACAACCTGGGAGTAGGATACAGCATCCCTAGATTAAAACATTGAACTACAACATTCTTGCAGCATTTATCAAACACCTATCAGACTGTTTTATGTCTTTGTCTGATTTCCAAAGCACTAGATTTTGGGGTTTTGTTCAATTTTTGTCCAGCTTTATGATTGTTTTTTTTGGGGGGGCGGATAGAAGAAAATCTGCCAACCTTCTTATCTAGCCATGGATAAAATTCCACCCCCAGCTCAATCTTAACTACATGGAAGCACATATAATCCTCTCTCATTAACAAAAATGGTAAAATTTACGTGAGTTCTCCAAGTTACACAGCAAATAAAGGACCCATTCATTTCACAAATATTTGAGCAACTACATACATGCCAGTAACTCTTCTAAATGCATCAAGGACCAAAAGAAACAAAAATGATATTTTTGTTAGTGTAGTATGAATTCTAGCAGGAGGATATAAACAATAAAATAAACTAAAATACATAGTGCATGAAAAGGTGATTAAGGTCTACAAGAAAAAAATACAATAAAATGGACCAAGATAAAAGGGACCATTAATTGAAGATAGAAAGACCTTTTCACACTCAATAACATTTGAGCAGACTTGAGGGTTAAAGGAGTTAAAGAAACTAATCAAGCAGATAACTGGAAGAAAAGCATTCCAGGCAAAGGGAACATAAAGTGGAGAATGGAAGGGAACAGTGAACCTGGAATGTTAAAGAACATTAACAGCAACATTAATATAATCAGTGGGGTAGAGATATATTAGGTATCCACTGCTGTGAAAAAGATTACCTAAACTTTGTAATTTAAAGAACATTTACTATGACAGATTCTGTGAGTCATGAATATGAGCCCAGTTTAGCTAAGTCCTTCAACTCAGGATTTCTCCCAAATCTGAAATCAAGATATTGGTCATCTAGCAGTTCTCTCAAGGCTCAAATGAAAGAGACCTTACTTCCCAACTCACTCACAGTTGTTGGCAGAATTCCATTCTATACTGGCTATTAGCTGGAGGATACTTTTAGTCCCTCCATGGGTTTGTCCATAAGGCAGTGTACTACAGGGAAGTTGCTTAATCAAAGAAAGAAAGAGAAAAGAGCCAGAGAGTACAAGCAAAAGTCATCATCTTTTATAACTTAATCTCAGAAGTGACATCCCATCCTTTTTGCCAATCCTCTTGTTAGAAGCCGATTACTAGGTCCACAACACACTGAAAAAGAGAGGATTATATATAGGGCATGAGTATTAGGAAGTAGAAGGCATTATGGGCCATCTTAAGAGGCAGCCAACCACAAGAGAGTAGTGGGAAATGAGGTCAGAGAGGTTTGTGAGGTGGGAAAGAATGCCAGATCATACAAAGCTCCATAGGTTCTAGTAATGACTTTGTCTTTTACTGTGAGTGAAATGGGAAAGTATTACAGGATTTTGAGCAGACTTGGCATAGGATATGTCATGTTTTTAAAAGATCACTATGATTTCTGTATTATGAATAAAAATCGATAGGTAAGAGATGTGTTAGGAGGTTCCTATAATAACCTAAAAAGAGACAACAGTGTGTTAAACAGTATAGTAGCCAGAAGGTAGTAAGAAGTAAATTCTAAAAGAATTCTTAAGATCAAATACAAGAAAATTTCCTGCCATATTTGATACAAAACATGAAAAAAATAGTTTCAAGGACAGTCTTCAAGATTTTTGGCCTGAGGAACTCTATCCTTCTGGTTGCTACACAGTACAACAAGGAAAATAATAGTATAGAAGATTGAGCTGCTCTGAACAAGTGAAATTTGAGGTTTTCTGGTAGAAATTCCTGTAACAGCTGCACAGAAGAATATGAAGTTCAAAAGAGGTTTACACAAAGATTTGAATTTGGAAGTTTGGCATATAAATGATATTTAGAATCAAGCAACAGTATAAAATCAATAAAGGACTAAGATAAAGAACAGATCCAAAGATTAAACCCTGGGCATTTCAACATTAAGAGGTCAAGAAGAAGAGAAAGAAGCTGCAAAGAAAACTTACAAGGCATAACCAAGGACGTAAAATGAAAAACCAAGATTATATGTTTCTTCACAATCTGGCATATAGAGGAAGGTTTATGATACCAATGGACAAACTCACACAAGTCACTCTAGCTATAAATCCAAGAGATTACTTATTTTTCTGATATTTCCACTTGGAAATGAGGAAAGAAATCCTTAGGCATTTAGGTCTCAAGAAGTTTTTATCTAGATAATCTCTTGAGCAGACTTAACCAGAAACTACTTAGGAAACATCCCCTAAGATTAACAATGTTTCTTTTAAAAGGAAGAAAAGGGAACAAACATGAAATAGGACACACACAAAAAAAATTAGACAGAACTGAGAACTATAAAGTCATACAAGAGCAGTTTTATGAAAGAAAATAGCAAAACACTTGAAGACATAATGAATAAATAAAATTAATAAAAAGGAAAAAAGAAATTGAAAGCTTAACCCATTAAGTTTTCAATTTTTCAAGTCTCAACTTTTTAATTCTAGGAACATTTCAACAAAATTGGCACAGATATAGTAAACTAGGTTGGAAATCATAATCTAGAGTTTACGTATAATTATACTAATATTAATATTATACCAATTAGTATGCCATAATATAATTATATGCCTATTATGTAATATATAATTATATATTACATACTAGTTTGTAAGTTTTTTTTAAACATTTGGGAATATATGACAAAATGGGTTTATGTTTCTGGGGTAGACAGAACATCTCCAGCCAAGGGAGTCTCCTGATTAGAAGATCACTACTAACATAGTGGAAATGGGCAGAAATAAGCAACTTCACATTTCATCTTCAACAAGCTCCAGGAAACTGTATCTCCTTTTCAGGTAGCTTCAGTTAACAGGATTGCTAATAACCAACAGACGGGGAATATCCGCAGGCAGATACAGCAATCATCCTGACTTCTATAAACTTGCCAGGAAAAAAACACCTGAGTTCTATTAATAAAACACAAGATCCCCTCCAAATGGAGCTTCCAGACCTTCGGATTTACAGAGATCCTTAAAGGCCATCTACAAATGAAAATTCTTTTTATAATGATACTAAGTTTTTATTTGCATTTCTTCTATGCTTAACATGAACTGATTGTTGGAACAGAAACAACAGTTGATAAAACTGCTGGCCTTTTAAAAGGAGAGAGAACAGTGGACTCATGCTATACTGCCAGTCATTTTGTATCCTTCAGGGGAAGAAGTAGTTTGGACTTTTATTCATGAAAGTAAACTGTCTATTAAATGTCCACCCTTAAGTATGTATCTTTTAATATTCTGTGGCAAGAGAAGTATACATAAAGCATACTTACTGGTTTCTTACAAATGTCTCAATATAATGCTATTCCAGTTATGAGATACACTACCGCATTTTTAAAAAATCCTCTTTTTTTGCTTGAAAGAACAACTGCCAAATGAGTAATGGTTTATCCAGACTTATGTATAAGGCAGTCTTTGTCAAAAATGAGCAGTGAACATTGAGCACTGTGGCATGCAACCACAGTCCCAGCTACTCAGGTGGTGGTGGGGCAGGAGGTTGCTTGAGTCCAGGACTTCAAGGCCATCCTGAGCAACATAGCAAGATCTCAAAATACAAGCAAGCAAATAAAACAACAACAAAAAAGAAACTGCAAAGAAAATAAGTAAATAACAGTATTTATTACCACCAATAAAACTCAAGCTTTCAAGAGAAAAATCAGAATTTAGGAATACTTGAATTTATCACCTTTAGAACTTGAGTTTCACAGCTTCCCAATACAAAAGGGCTTTTCTAATAAAAATAGTGGTGACAATATTGAATGTTTTTTCTAATGTATAATGATATATGTCAACATTTGAAAAACCTATATTATTCATTGAACCAATATTTTCCAAATGAATAAGGCAATAAAATGTCAAAAAACCATGTATAGGTAAAAGATTGATTCAAAGTGCAAATGGAATTTCAAGGCAATGAAGAATTAAAAGGCAGTGAACATATAAATTTAAATCAATAATTTGAAGGTAGTTAGCACTCTTAAATATTTTCATGGAGGAAGACAACTAAAACTACTTTAAGAAAATTTTAATAAGAGTTTAAACCTTTGTGACCAGTTTTGTTTTGTTTTTGTTTGGTTTTTCATAGAAACTGGCATCTTAGTTAGAACACTGGCATTAAAAGAACCTGACAAAGGTAGGAGAGCCCTGAAACAGCAGCTCTCCAAAAATATGTCTATAAGCTACTGTAAATTATCACTAATTAACATATGAAAATTAACCTTTGTCTAGAAAAGTGACTGCCAAATGATTTGTTACCAGATAGCTTTTCTTTTAAAAGCACACAAGAAAGACAGAAAACAACACAGAAGACAATTACAAGCCTGATTATTTTCCCTATTCCTCAAACCTCTCTAAATACATGCACAAAAAAACACATTATGAAAGCCATCACTTCTTCCTAGACCTGCCTGTGTTAAAATCAGAATCAGCATCATAAACATTTCAGTAATAGATTACCAAGCTCCCTATCATGCCAAGTAAAACAGAACTTCTGGACATGATCTAGCATTCCACATTATTAAAATGTCTCCAGAAAATTTCTGAAGCTTTCCTGGAGGTTCTATGCTGGTAGCCACTCCCATAGGAAACATCCTCAGAATCATTTGCTTAAAGGCAAATAGCTCCATCTTGGGAAATAAGATCTACTTTGAGCTCTGCCACTCACTAATAAGGTGATCTTTAACATCGACTTCTTCCTCTAGAAAAGGTAGAAAATACAAAAAAAAAAAAAAAAAGCAGGGTGGCGAGGAGACAAACATTTATGAAAATTTTTAAAAATGCTGAATATGAAAGTCTTGTACATTGCCTACAAGGTTAGACTGAAAATGTGCTGATGTATTGAGAGAGATTAGATAACTGTAGAATTTGATGGAGGCAACAGATAAATACAGTGCTTTGTATTTTTTTAGTTCTCAGAATCCAGAAGAAGATGTCTATGTAATAAGTAACTAGATAGTATCTAGCATTTCAGAAGAAAAAGCTGGGTTTGAGAATAATAATTATCTTAGAAACCACACAATTATTTCCTTTCAGGTTCTTTGCTGTAGGTAGATCATCATTGAGTTGAAGCCAAAGGCCTTGGTGGATAGTTAAAAGATGTGACTAACTTTATAATAATAACCATTAATAATATCCAATTAAATTTTGTTTTGACTTCATGGTCAACGAAAAATTCTATTCATCATTTGGCTTTTCATGCAAATTTCTTCCCTAGACCAGTGTGTCTCAACTATCCTAACCCAAGGAAGTTATATTTTTCAGCATAGCCTAAGTTCTGCAGAGAATTAGCCCTAAGGCCCTAAAGCACCTATTATTTGTAAGGACTGACTCATTTCCTAATATTTTAAATTCTATTATAGACACTTTATCCTTGTGAGGACTGAAGACATACTATCCTTGGGAGAACTGAGAAAAATACTAAAAGCCTTTTCTGTAGGTTTAATTTCCTACATGATACTAACTTCAAAGAGCTGATGAAGTAATATTCTGGCTTACAAGTCTCTGTGACCTTGGTTTTAATAGATTAGTTCAGTAGCCTCTGGGTTCAATGATAAGATGTGGTTCCTGGACTTAGACTTCCCTAACATGTAAATTGGCTTATCCTGTTACATGTCTACAGGATAATCTTATCTTATTGTTACACAAGTGACAGGCTCCTCCACCAAAATTGTTTTTGAAGAAGTAAGCCATATCCTTCCAATAAATTTGTACTGAAAAGGCAACATTCTACTTAATAAGAACCATATCAACAGTTTTAACATTACATTTATAAAAAATTTAATGTATAAATAGGAAATATTAAATTCTTTTCTTTGTCCTTTAGGTTTTTTATTTAGAAATAATTTTAGACATGTAGAATAGTTGCAAAAGTAGTACCAAGAGTTGCCATATACCCTTCAGCCAGCATCCTTTAATGTAACATCTTACATAATTGTACAAAATTTATCAAAACAAGAAAATTAAAGCTGGTATAATACTAGTAACTAACTACAGAAGTTACCCAAATGTCACCACTTTCCCTATTAATGCCATTTTTAGAAATATTATTCAATATTAAAATACTATAAAGACTTTTCCAAACCTATACCAAAAGGATAGAATTTCACAATGGGTCCTTTATATTTTAGATCAGGAGAAAAGACAAAGGTTAGAACCAAAACAGCTAAATTAAAAAATCAATGAAACACTTGAAAAAAATTCCCATTAACAGAAATTTCTGTTTTTTAAAGTTTCCAACTAAAATCTTATACATCTTATTTACTGATGAAAAAAATGGCATCTCTTTTCTAAATAAGAAATCTTACATTTTTAAATAGCACAAGTCTCATGATTATTTGAAAAGAAAAAAAAATGTAGGTAGTTATTATAAATTTGTAAGATCTAATAGTAGAAAAAGGGGAGGGGAATGGGAAGGAAGAAAGGCTACCTATCGACCATAGCCTCTGAATTAAATACCTCTGTATAGCACAATAAAGGTACTGGTGAAAATTCCCCTTCCAAGAGAGCTTTCTACTATTGTCAACACTTACCAAAAAAATTCTGGAAAACAGATTTTTAAATAAAGAGCACAATTAAGTATGGGAAATCAGCAATATTAACATAAGGGACATGAAAATAAAGTAATCAGATCGAACTACCACAAAGAAGTTATAAGCTAACCTAAAAGATGCAAAATAGGCACTAATAGTTTTAGAATATTGAGAATGAAGACATATTATTTATTCATTCCTGGTATAAAAGAAAACAATAATCTCATATTTGATATCAAAATTAAAAGTTTATATGTAGCTTTATTCTACATTCTGATAGCAGCCCAAATAGGAAATATAACAAAAAGATACTTACTATAATAGCCATATAATACAGTGTCCTCAATCTGTTTGCTGACATTAGCATTAGCCCAGTCCTAGGACAGTAAGGAAACAATAGCAATATTAATTTTAACATCCACCTGCCCAACAGTTAAGATTTAATTTGACAGAATTTCACTTCTAAAGTTTATCATTAATTCAAATAAGGTATGGTCTATATCTTCAAAAAAATGAGAGGCAGACAAGTAAACAGACAAATTTCAATATGGAAATGCTTAGATAAGATAACACAGTTCTGGGGAAGCACCAAGGCACCTAACTGAACTGAAGATCAGGAATAGATTTCCCAAAATTATCTAAAATGAGAGACCAAAGGTAAAAGAAGATGTTTTTAGGGAAAAGGAAAGAAAATAGAAAGAAAATGATGAAAGAGGAAAGAGGAATATGCATGGAGTTAGAAAAACTGAAAGAAGCTAAGTACAGATTCACTAGAAAAACAAAAACAAAAACCAGAAAACAGGTGGAATAAGGGAAAGGAAGAGCATATGTTGAAGAGATTTGTGAGTCATAGTAAGTATTTTGGACTTTGTCCTAAAGGTAATGAAAAATGGTGATGAATTTATGCAGACATTAACAAATGTAATTTGTATTTTATAAAATAAGATTTGAACAGATTATCACTTTTGAAATATATAAAAGTCCATCTAAACTCCTTTGCATTCATCCCCATAAATGTTCTTTCAACTAATAAACTTATATTTCAAATTAATCTTGTCAATAGAAAAAAAAATCTATATACTACTGAGTCAGAATGAAGGTATAATAATATCAATATTATCAATAATATCAATATTTTTGTCTAATACCCTAAATTCTGTGCATGCAAAAAATTAAACCTGGAGAGTCTATGGAACTGGTCATTGATATTAAGTTGCAAGGTTCAAATTCGAATGCAGGTCATTTTTTTTTAATAAACATTTCAGGAATTCAAGTTAGTGTCAACATTTACTATAAGTGCTGTTAAGGAAATTATCAACACTTAATTTTCTTAAAATAACTTAGGATTTTTCTTTTCTTCTTCTTTTTGCCTACAAATACATCTAGCAATGAACATCTATGAATTTCTTGCTGATAAATAACTAAAATAAAAATGTGGACGATCCAAACTTGCAAGTGCAAAACCTATATACAAAATGAACAATAATACTTCCAAACAGCTATAAAAATATAGCTTAATAAATCAAATTTTAAAAATGAACTATATAAAGAAAACTAACCTAACTGTAGATTATTAAAGTTCTAGATAAGTGGAAAATCACCTGTGCAACATGAAAGATTATAAATACTAATTCACGCAAATTAATCTATAAAAATAATATATATTGCCAATCAAAACCCCAGTGTACTGAGTGAGCCAGGCATGATAGCATGTGCCTATAGTCCCAATTACTTGGCAGGCTAAGGTGAGAAAATTGCTTGAACTCAGAAGTTCAGTGATAGCATGGCCAATATAGCAAGACCTTTTCTCTTAAAAGAAAGAAAAAGTAGAGAGAGAGAGGGGAGAAAACAGGAAGAAAGAACGAAGGGAAGGGCAAGGGAGGGAGGGAGGAAAGAAGAAATCCCAATGTACCAAGGGAGTATGTTAATATGTTAAAAAAGACCAACAATAAGTAATTTCCTAATTACTATATTTTACTAGTAAAACATGAAAATGTTTTATTTTAATAATGTTTAATTTAACTAACTGGCATGATAGAAAACAATAATATGAAGTAGTCGCAAAATGTGGAGTTGAAAGCATTTCCTTCACATTAATAGGAGACTCTATGATCTAGATATCCTTTGTTGAATCCATCCTAAAAATATTCACAAGTTAAGACAGATATCAGTACAGGGACATTTTTAACAGTAGTAGTGGCCAATGAATGACTTTGAGATTCTTACTGATTTCCCTGGCAACAAGATAGCCTGAACAGGGCGGCCTCCCTTTCCCACACAAGAGGAATACACTTAATTTCAACTACTCCTGGGACAAAGGAGCCCACAGTCTTCATCAGTTATTCAGCAGTGAGAATGTCCTAACACCCTCTGAACAGCTTGTACCTACTCAGCTCAGACTACTTGACACTGAAGTCCCAAGTGTTTATCTATCTACAAGACCACTCTTCTAACTCCCCTATAAGATAGAAGAAAGGAGGTTGAAGTACTGAAGTATCTGCACTTGGGAGAGCTTATTCTTGCATATATTTCAACTTATGCATGAACATAAGCACTTGTTGATTTTTATTCCAGTAAATGACAGTCTACACCAAGCAACAATAACGGTTTTTGCTTAAAAGCTCTTTGCCCAACCATATTCAGTATAGTGTTGTTTAAAACTGAAGAAAATCTAAATACCCCAGGAAAAATGGTAAAACATATTATGGTATATTCATAACAGAGAATATCACACAGACATTAAAAACAAACCTATTAAAAAACAGCCATAGAAACATACACATGAAGTACTTTTGAATAGAGGGAAGAGAACATATTGCCACCATTAGTTATAACACATGCAACCAACTCTTTAGGGGAAAGAAAAGGGGGAGGAACAAAAGAAACACCTAAAATATTTTTAAAAAGTCAAAGAAAGCATACTAGTACTTACTAACTAGAATGGAAAGCCCTGAGGAAAATTCTATGTAATGATTAGAAATTTTTTCCTCAATGATTTAAATATCCAAATGCATATATACATAATCCCCAAAGCTTCACCTCCTAAGAGATGTACTTCCTTAGTGATTGCTTATGCATCAAATTGGAAGTGTAAAAAGATTTCTGATGAAGATGATCAAATTAAGAATAATTTATCGATGGACTAGAGGATAATTACAGCTTTTTTACTTATAACATTTCATGCAAAGTCCCTAGGAGTTTCCAAGACAGCCCCAAGAAGTAGTAATGTCCTCAACAGAACACTGGATAGGGCAAAAGGGTGGGAGGGGAAAGGAGGAGTCATGGGGGTAAAAAAGATGGTGGAATGAGATGGATATCATTACTCTGAATACATGTATGAAGACAAGAATGGTGTGAATATACTTTATATACAACCAGAGATATGAAAAATTGTGCTCTATATGTGTAACATGAATTGTAATGCATTCTGCTGTCATATATAACAAATTAGAATTTTAAAAAATTCAAACTTAAAAATTGGACAAGAGCCCAAACCCAGGGGGAAGTGGGGGGGGGGAGTTGAAAGTAGAAATTTTGAAAGTAATTTATATCCAAATAATCATTCAAATTTAACATCTTTTACTCTACAAGTTTCTTGTGTTTAACCAATCATTGAGGCAATAGAGAGTAAAACTGTTACTATTTTAAAGCTACAAATATGTGTAAAATACACAACATCACTCAAGTACCATTAGTGTATTTGGCTTTTATGCACTCCTCTGCCTCCAAAATATTTGATATATTGTCAAGAAAGCTTACTTTATTAAATCTTCTTTCTTTTACGTTTTGAAAACCACTATACCCATGATATGTTTTATAAACTATTGCCTCCCAGAGTAGAAACAAAAAGAAACTTCAATCACTTAAGACTCAAAGGAATGTAAAGACACTCAAAAATTAATACTAAATAGAGACTACTACAGAAGAATATTTCAGAAGAAAAGAAAATGATATGAATTCCATAGAACAAAAATGTAGTAGGGTCACATATATAAATTCATTTTCCTATCCTTCAAGATGACTTTCTAAAACCTGGTGTCCAACCTAAAATTCCAACATGACTCTCCATACTTTTACCTGATAACCTCACCTTAGATCAGTAATTCTCATTCAGAAGCCATTTTGTTCCCATGGGCATTTGGAAATGTCTAGAGACATCAGGCAGAGGGAGGAATAGGCATCTGTTAAGTAGACATCTGCAAAACTTAGGAGAGTCCCTCACCACAAAGAATTATCCAGCACAAAATGTCAATGGTGGGGAACTACTGACTTAGAGGTCTGGCCTACCTCAGCATCTGTCAAGCATCTTACACCTGCAATGACACACTATCTCCACTCTCAAAAATTCTTCCTATTCTAATGAAGTTTAAAGTATACAAACTCAACTAATTCCCATTAACCTCAAAGAGATAAAGACATCACCACAACAAATAAAAACACAGATGCCCACCTAGAGAACAAAATTTCCTGAAAAGTTGACAGTATTCTTTATCACTACATCCTCACCTCGCTATCCATATTTAACCCACTCCAACCTGTCTGTCCTACTGCTATGCTAAAATTATTCTTCATAGTTACCAATGACCAAATCCAGCTGTCATTTCTTTACCCCTTTCACTTAACCTTCCAACAACACTCAAAAAAGCAATCATTCTCTATTCCTGAAATATTCTTCTCCTACTTTCCTTATCTACTTTTCTTCTTACTTCTCGGGTTCCAGCTTCTTCCCTTTGACTGGCCTCTACATATTGAAGCACTCCAATGTCAAGTCTTCTCTCACTACTCAGTCTCCCCAGTTACCAGTATACAGCTCTGACATTCATGTTTACTCCCAAATATTTCTCTCCAGTCCTACCTCTCTTCAGAGCTTCAACTTCCTACTTGATACCTACACTTGCAAATATATAATGGTTACTTTGAAGGTGACTTATTTAAAACACATTTTTTCCCTCTACACTCCCTCATATACCCATGTGCATGCTTATGCTCTGTTATTCCTTTAGACTTCCCTATATCTCTAAGCTGTATAAAAACGTAGGCACTCCAATTTTCTTTTACTTTCATCCTGTCATATCCAATCCATGAACAAATTCTTGAGTTCTACCTCCAAAATATATATTACTTTTAATCATTTTTGTCCACTAGCACCACTCCAATTCAACTTACCTGCACCTTTTACCTTCATTAACTTTCTATTAAGAGAAAAATCCAAATTCATTAACATGAAAAAAATTATAAGCCATTTGGCCCTTGCCTTCCACTGGTTCTTAGCTTATACAAAAGCAAAACCTCAATAC
The DNA here is from genome assembly GCF_052094955.1 of Ictidomys tridecemlineatus. NCBI lineage: Eukaryota > Metazoa > Chordata > Mammalia > Rodentia > Sciuridae > Ictidomys > Ictidomys tridecemlineatus. Next base: position 87,725,898 of record NC_135484.1, on the reverse strand, counting down.
CACACTTCAGTCAAAAAAGCCAATTCATCCTGCCTAAAGTCTTTTGTATTTGCTGAGAATTCTCTTTTTGCTCTTAGCTGGCTGTCATCTAACCCACTAGTTTGGTTTACCTCAGCAGTCTGGCCTCCCTATCACCATTTCTGTGTTAACCACACCTAAATAGACTTTTGTGTCAATATATTATATATCCTTGTAGAATTTATCACTAATACAGTACCTTGTTGCATTTATTTGTTGACCATTTGTCTGGCTTTACATACTCTTAAGCTCCATGTGAATTGCAATCTCATTTATTTTCATCATAATCTCCAGAAACTACCTTGTCTACCACATACTATGTACTTAATAAATAGTAAATAAATGTATTTAAGGTTCAGAGAACAAGACAAAGTTCTAAGATATAATACCCACTGTTTGAAAATAGGAATAAGGAAGCAACAGAGTTCAACCCAGATATGTTGTAATAGCAGGCCGCAAAGAGATTAATCACTAGGGGACAAGAGTAAATAAATACTAAGTGTTTTGATGCCATATCTTAACTACTAGCTTTGAATTTTTTTACATGTTGTATAAAATAAAGAATATTTATTCATATTAGTGTCAACTTATCATTTTTAATGGTATAGTTCACTATCCAAAGTCACTGGCCAACTACACAAGACTGTTTAATAGAGCACTTATAGCTAAGCTTTAAGGTCTTTTTTTAATATAAAAAGTTGATTACTTCACAAGAAGTTAGAAACAAAGCAGTTATTTAGTTACAATTATCTACAATGCTTTATGTTAAAAGAAATGTCAACAGAAACAACTTGGGCATTGTAATGTACAGCTTCCATAAAAAGGCAGAGAAAGCAGGAATTTAGGAATAAGAAGTGTATGTTAGATGCTGGGCATGGGTGCTGCTTGCTTGTAATCCCACCTACTCTGGAGAATGAGGCAGGAGGATCCAAAGTTCGAGGCCAGACAATGAAATTTAATGAGACTCTACCTCAAATAAAATAAAAAGAACTGGAAATGTAGATCATTTGGTAGAGCCCTGAGTTAATCTCCAGTACCAAAAAAGAGATTGGAATGGAAAGGAGAGTGGAGGGAAGGAGAGACAAAAGCACATTAAAATGCAAGTATCACTCACTATGGAAAGCAATACCAGAACATATTGCTAACCAACATACATTTATAGCAACAAATAAACCTGGAATAGATCTAAAGCCATTGTGGCATATTTACATTAACATGACTATATTTATAGTTATAGCATAACATCTGAAGAACTAATTGTTAAATACTTTACACTTTCCTTAGTCGTTGAGTACGTGAAAAGAATTCAGCAGTAGCTTTCTGGAGAAGAGTTTATCAGTGAAAAGTTTTAAAAATGTTTTTGGTTCTACTTTTGAGAGTTAGCAAACAGGCTGACTCCAAATGAAAACTGTGAATTTTATTCAACAAAAGAGAAGATAAGAAGAGAAAGCCAAAGAGAGAGGGAAAGAGGAAGAAAGTGGAAGGGAGACATACAAAGAATGTTTCAAGGTATCAAAAAAGTGTCAATGTACAGAGAAAAAAAAAATTATACATTGTCTAAATTGAAGGGGCTAAACCAAACAACACTAGAGATAAATAAAGAAAATAGATGGGTGTGGTGGCACAGGCCTGTAATCTCAGCAGTTCTGGAGGCTGAGACAGGAGGATTGTGAATTCAAAGCTAGCCTCAGCAAAGGAAAGGCACTAAGCAACTCAGTGAGGCCCTGTCTCTAAGTAAAATACAAAATAGGGCTGGAGATGTGGCTCAGTGGTCAAGTGCCCCTGAGTTCAATTCCTGGTACTCCCCAACCCACCCCGCCACCCCCAAAAAGTAAAAGTACAACCTACAGTTTTATTATCCTAATAATAATTTTTAAAAGCTTTGTATTAAGTATGAGAAATTCATCATGAATTCTGTTCCCTTCTAGTCATTTATATCACATTTATATTTAATAACTATAAAGTAAGCACATAAATTACCACTGTGTATTTTCTTCTTTTAGGAGAAATTTAATAAGCAGTCTAAATTTTAACAAGTAATATTTTTGCTCTTTAGGAAGATAAATTCTTAAAATTTTGCTCAAATGAATATAATGCAATTTCACCAAAAACAGACAAACAAACAATAATTAAAATCATCACCCAGGCAATGACTGCTAAAAATATGGGCACAAAACAACTACTTACTTAATCTAGGAGAGAGTTCACAATTTCATGAAAATATTTACTTGAGAAATTTCAAGATGAAAATATTTCCCCACAAAATCTAAAATCAAATATTCTAAATTCACAACTAAAAACTCCTATTCAAACAATAGTTGTACAGGAATAATTACACTGTTTCTATTATATCTGCAAAAAAATTATGTATATATCATATATAATATATGTATGTATGTATATATATATATATATATGCATAGCATATATGTGTATATATGTATGTTATTTAACTTCACAGAGAATAGTCTAGAAGTTTATAATTATGTCTTATCCATCTGGAATTATCATACACATACACACACACACACACACACACACACACACACACACACAGGTGTATATTTAGCAGAAGCGGGGATTGAACCTAGGACCTTCCAATATGCTAAGCAGCAGTCTACCCTACATAACACACGCCTCGACACCTTAACTACAGTTTTTAAATAAAAAGAATATTCAGACATTCTTAAAATGTCTAAATGGTTTATGCAAGAAACAACCATTTACATAGTTATAGGAAATCAAACATTTCTATGGAATTTAGATTTAAAATGAAATATTTCTCAGATAATAACCTTATAATGTTAATATCAATCATTTAAGTACTGTGTACACAATTATTAAAGGTATATTACTTCTTGCCCAATAAAAAAAGCAGAAATTTTAAGTATACCACACACATACACAAACACACACACAAAAAAATGGTCATTTTTCTTAAAATAATGTTTCAGCCCAAAATATGGGCTGAAATAATGTTTTGCTTTATTATGACAGTTCAATACACAATATGAATTGCTTAAATGAAAACAACAACAATAGACTCCTTAGCAGAAATCCCATTTACTGAGCTACTTGAAAGTATCTTTTACTTAAGAGGCCATCTTCTCAAGAAACCTCATGAAACAAGAGCTCTGAAACCAGATTGCAGAACTTCAAATTCCAGTTACAATACTGACAAGCTGAACCTTGGTTTTTCATCCATAAAACTATGGATAATCTTATCTACATTGTAGGGTTGTTTAGGAGATCAAACAAAGTTAATATATGTAAAACGCTTAAAATAGAGACTGACACATAGTAAATATTCAACAAATGTTAGCTTCAAAAGAGTTGTGAGAAACACAAGAATAAATCTATTATGCTTAAAATATTTTCAGATCAACAAAAGGCATTTCTCACATTTGCAAGGTTATTGAATTCATGGTTCTTATGTCAATTAATAGTTTGCTTCTAGTTTACCATGTTGCATTCTTAGCCTTTATACTTCATTTCTATTCTTATTTCAACCCAGATACAAAAAAAGGAAACACAAAATACACTGGACTTAATTGCTCAGAACTTGAAAGAAAAAAAATTACATAGTATGATAATACATACCTTAAATGTGCCATTTTGATTTTTCATGTAAGAAACCAAAAATATATCCACTGGAAGAAGTGCTGATGTGATAAGTGCAATTGCTAGAGAAAAAATCGCTGTTATGGTGGAGACAACTTCACTTTCTCTCTGACTTTGGTATTTACGAACATATATCCAGCAAAACGCTAAAATAGCCTGAAATGGAACAAAAAGGATGTTTATTACTCCCCTATGTATTTTCCAACCCTGAATTTGTATGTGTTTAAAGGTTTCCAGTAAAAAAAAACTTTATGTAATGTGAAGGTTCTTCTACATGTACAATTAAAAAATTGTAAAATTTAGCATTTTCAAAATCTGTTTCATGAATGTAGTACAACTTTGCTTCAATGCTAACACATACATTACTGATAACAGTGCTCAGTTACATATACCCTCACAAAATACAGTGTTACCATTAGTGGTTACATACAATGTCATAATTATAACCAGTTTTGAATACCTTTTTCCCGTGGATCTCTCCATCCAAAGGAAATATAACTAGATGTTGTCCTAACCTAGGCTTATTACTGAAGTGACATGGAATATAACTTAGACTGAAATTAACTTTTGAAAGTTCAAAAGATTAACTGGCAATAATTATTATGCAATTACTATAATTCAAATTTTAAAGGGCTTTAAATAAAGAAAAATCAATAAAGAAAATGGATTCATATGCAGAGCAAATGAGAAAAAGTACACCCAGAGATACTTCAGTGAACCTCTCTTGTCAATCAGGTACTCTTGATAACTTTATCAAGACCTTTCTAACAACTGAATTACCAAAGTGATTCTCTAACTTTAGGGAGTATCAGAATCAAGTAGAGAGTTTATTAAACCACAGAATGCTGGCCCCCAACCCCAGATTCTGAGATTCAAGAGGTCTGAAGTGAGCTTAAAATTTTGCATTAGTAATAGATTCTCAGATGCTGCTGCTATTGGTCCAGGGAATATATTTCAAGAGTATCCACTCTACTCAATTATAGGGGGTTGCAGACATATGAAATCAATGTTTTTCAGCCTTGACTATGAGTTAGAATCACCTGTGTAGGTTTAAAATATCTTTTGGAACCAAACAGGCATTTCTTTAAAAAGAAACACAAAAGGCCAACAAATATATGAAAAATGTTCAATGTCTCTAGCAATCAGAGAAATGTAAATCAAAACTATATTAAGATTTCATCTCCTGCCAATAAAAAAGACAATTATAAAGAACACAAATAAAGGTACACTTGTTCATTGCTGGTGGGACTACAAATAAGTACAACTACTCTGGAAAGCAACATACAAAGTTCTCAAAAAACTAGGCATGGAACCACGATATGACAGTTATCCCACCCCTTGGTAGTTATGTGAAAGAACTGAAATCAGCATACTATAGTGATATAGTCACTTCAGTGTTTATAGCAGCACACTTCAAGGTAGCCAAATTATGGAATCAGCCTCAATGCCCATCAATAGATGAATGAATTAAAAAACTGTGGTTATATATATTCAATACAATTTTACTCAGCCATAAAGAATGAAATTATAGCATTTACTGGTAAATGGATGGAAATCAAGAACAGCATGCCAAATAAAATAAGCCAGTCTCAAAAAAATCAAGGATCAAATGTTTTCCTTCCTATGTGGAAGCTACAGCAAAATAGAAGGGAAAAAAAAAAGAGGAGGATTGGATATCATAAACCTATGCAAAAAATTAGTAAAGAAGGAGACAGAGAGGGAAAGAGGAGGGATGAGAAAGGAAAGGGAAATGTGGAATGAATTTGTTTTTTAAATTATGCTATGGGCATATACAAATATACAATAGTGAATTTCACCTTTATGTATAAATAGAAAGAACCAAACAAAAATAAATAAATACACAGCAAAAGGAGGAACAGTAAAGAGGAGGAAGGAAAATGGGCTGAGGCAGGAGGAGAAGGAATGCAGGGGGATTGGGGGGTACATGAACTGACATAGAATTCCATGCATGTACAAATTTGCCAAGATGAACCCAACTATACTATTTATAACTGTAAGGCTCTATTAAAAATAAATAATATATAAAGCTAAATAAAATACATAGTTTTTGCTTCCCCCACAACTCCCTATCAAGTCAATTAGGGTCCTCTAGGCATCAGTATTTTAAATGCCTGAGGATTCAATCAGCCAAACTTGAAAACCATTATTCTAAATAAAGTAAGAGTTTTGGGACAAAAGCCTTGTTTTGTCCTTTCACTTTCAAGAACGATCTGTTATTTCCTTTCTAGGCATCCCAGTTCAGATGTCTGCATGGAAATAATAAAACCATCTAATTAGTTTTACAGTTTTCAATTTCTCTTACCACAATCAAGATATAAGAACAGTTTCACCACCCCAGAAAATTTCCCTTTATCCCTTTGTAATTAACCATGCTCTTTACCCTCACAACTACTATCTATTATCTGCCTCTATAATTTCTGTCTTCTCTAGAATGTCATTAGGTACTCATATAGTAGTATTCTGTCATTTGAGTTTGGCTTTTCACATGACACAATGCATTTGAAATCCAAGTTGTGACTCATTCCTTCACATTGCTGTCATTTCAACTGGTGACAGATCAACAGGAAGAAAAAAAAAAACAGGTGAGAAAAGATTTAGACTTTAGAACCTAGATGTTGGTATAAAACAAAACAACAAAAAAAGGACTTGGAGCAGGCACAGTGGTACAAGCCTATAATCTAAGAAACTCAGGAGGCTGAGATAGGAGGATCCCAAGTTCAAAGGCAGTGTTAGCAACTTAACAAGGCCCTAAGCAATTTAGCAAGACCCTGCCTCAAAATAAAATATATATATATATATAAAGGGCTGGGGATGGCTCAGTGATTAAGCTTTAAGTGTAATCACTAGTACAAAAAAAATAAAAGGACCTAGACTTAAATTCTGGTTTAACTGTTTAATAATATTTTTTTGTTTTGAGTTTGATTTAAAAATTTAAAATAAATAAATAAATAAATATTTTAAATGTTCCTTAAATTTGTTTTGAATTCATTGGCATCTGAGACTTATCTTACTATTCTTACAGAGTACTCAACACAAAGTGCTCAACAAAATTTGTTAGATTTTGAGAAATATCTGCACTTTTATAAATTTCAAAGTGGTTGGTATAATCAAAAGGAAGGAGTATGCCAGCATCAAGAAGACAAATTAAAAAGGGGGAACCAGGCAAATAGGTAAGGCATGGGTTTTGACTTTTGGGTTTCAGAATCCCTTTACATTTTAAAAGAACCAAAAAAATCTTGTTTATGTAGGTTTGTTGTAGCAATATAATTGTACCATAAATAAACCAATGTCTTATAAAATAAGCATAAGAATTCCTTCACAGAAGATTGTAAGAATTAAATGAGATGTTTTACAAAGTGGTTAGCTATAGTAACTGCTTAAAAAATAGGAATTATAGGCTGGGGATGTGGCTCAAGCGTTAGCGCACTCGCCTGGCATGTGTGCCGCCCGGGTTCGATCCTCAGGACCACATACAAGCAAAGATGTTGTGTCCACCGAAAACTAAAAAATAAATATTAAAATTCTCTCTCTCTCTCTCTTTAAAAAAAAAAAAGAAGTATGGTTGTCCATTGTACTTTAAAAAAAATAGGAATTATTATGAAGTGTCATTCAAAACAATATTTTAGAGCATTTTATAAAGTAAACTAATATATAACTTTGTTAAAATTCAGAAAAGATTTAAAAATAGTTCCCCAACTCCTCCCAAGAGATTCTGACTTAACTAGCCTAGATACTGGGATTTTAAAAATTCCCTAGGTAGTTTTAATGAGTGGCTAAGGTTGAAAACCAATGGAGCAGAGGAAGGAATGAGAATAAAGGAGCAGTTACTAAACTAATAAGCATACATACTTCTGGGATCCTGTTAAACAGCAATTCTGATCCAGTGAAGTTGGGACAATATATTTTCTATTTCTAACCAGTTCTCAGATGATACACTTTAAGAAACAAGATAAACTTGCTTTACAGAAATGAAGATCATCTCTATAGTACTGGAAAAAACAATTGAAAGATGGATTGAATCAAATTATTGAGGACATTGGGAATTAAGTAGAAAGTTTATAACTGCTATAGTAAACACAGTATATAAGCATGAAAGACCAAATTTAATCATTTTTATGTGGTAGAAGAAATTGAAATCCACTCTGGTCAAGATCACAAAAGTAGGAACATGTGTGTCACAATTCTTCAGTAGATGTCTGGCAGCAGTTCTAAAAGCCTGAAGTCCCCAGACCCTGCTTGTCCCCAAATCTCAATTCAAACTTTCAACTCAAAAATGAAAACTATTCTCATAATAATACTAAGATGTCATATGCCTTTTTCACTCATGGTTAAAGTGAAAAGCCACAGTAGATTAAACTGTTGGTGCATTACCACAAATCAAGACAATGGCATCAGACTGCCAGTTGTCACTGCCTTCTTTACTATCTCACACACACACACACACACACACACACACACACACAAGCAATTTAACTGAAGACTGTGCTTGAAAAAGCAGTAAAAATTTTGTTAAATTTTGACCCATGATATTTTTATAAATACTTCGGGTTAAAATATAAAGCATGAGTAAAGTCCTCCCACTGCATACCAAGGTATGATGGCTGTTCACCAAGAAAACGTGAAAACTTAAAGAGTCAAAAGTAGAACCAGCTACTCTTTTCAAGCAAAACTATTTTTACTTGAAAGAAAAACTGAAACTGATAATTCAGTTTTGGATATTTAGCAAATTTTATCAAATGAACAAAGAAAACAATCTCTTCAAGAAAAACTAACAATATTTTTTAACCAGTGTTAAAATTCAAGCTTTCAAATGAAAATAAGAATTTTGGCTTCATAATAGCTGCCATTCTCACTGGAGTGAGCTGATATCTTAGAGTAGTTTTGATTTGCATTTCTCTAATTGCTAGAGATGATGAACATTTTTTCATATATTTGTTGATTGATTGTATATCCTCTTCTGAGAATTGTCTGTTCATGTCCTTGGCCCACTTATTGATCGGGTTATTTGCTTTTTTGGTGCTTAGCTTTTTGAGTTCTTTATATACCCTAGGGATTAGTGATCTATCTGATATGTGAGGGGTAAAAATTTGCTCCAAAGATGTAGACTCTCTATTCACCTCACAGATTAGTGTTGGCGAGGATGTGGGGGAAAAGGCACACTTATACATTGCTGGTGGAACTTCAAATTGGGCAGCCAATATGGAAAGCAGTATGGAGATTCCTTGGAAAACTGGGAATGGAACCACCATTTCAACCAGCTATTCCTCTCCTCAGTCTAACCCAAAAGACTTAAAATCAGCATACTACAGGGACACAGCCTTATCAATGTTTATAACAACACAATTCACAATAGTTAAACTGTGGAACCAACCTAGATGCCCTACAGTAGATGAATGGGTTAAAAAAAATGTGGCATATACACACAGTGGGATATTACTCAGCAATAAAAGAGAATAAAATCATGGCATTTGCAGGTAAATGGATGGAGTTGGAAAAGATAATGCTAAGTGAAGTTAGCCAATCCCAAAAAAACCAAATGCTAAATATTTCCTCTGATATAAGGTGACTGACTCATAATGGGGTAGGGATGAGGAGCATGGAAGGAATAGACCAACCCTACATAGGGCAGAGGGGTGGGATGGGAAGGGAGGGGGCAGGGGGGTAGCAATGATAGTAGAATGTGATGGACATCATCATCCAAAGTACATGTATGAAGACATAAATTGGTGTGAGCACACTTTATATACAAAGAGAGATATGAAAAATTGTGCTGTATATGTGTAATAAGAATTGTAAGGCATTCCACTGTCATATATTTAAAAAATAAAATCAATTAAAAAATAAAAATTTTTAAAAAAAGAAAGAATTTTGGAAAAGTTGTGAGCTTGACAAATTCTCAATACTCGGAAGTTTGAGACATTTCTGATAAGATCAGTAGTGATTTAATGAATGTGACATTTGGATATGTTATAATGAAATGTATCCATATTTGGCCAGGTGGGATGGTGCAGGCCTGTAATCCCAACTACTCAGGACACTGAGGGAGGGAGATTATAAATTCAAGGCTGGCCTAGGCAATTTAGTGAGATTGCCCCCATCTCAAAAAAAATGGTTTGGTAGTAAAAGTACTCAGTAGTAAAGTATCACCGGGCTCAATCCCTAGTACTGCAAAAAGAAAAAAAAATGCATTCATATTTGGAAAATGTGCATGACTCAGTTAACCAGTATTTTCTAAATGGTCAACATACTGTCTTATAAAACTATGCATGGGTAAAAGATCCATTCAAAGTCCATGTTGGACTAATGAATTTTAATATATCAAGGAAAAGTCATTGACAGGGTTTCAGATTGCATATTGCAACTAAACATAAGAAGCTTCTAACTGTTGAGCTTTGGTGTAATAGCCAATACCATCTGCAACTATACATAAAATACTTCTCTGCTTCTAACCACGTATTGTTGAAACTGGATTTTCTTCATATACTTCAACCAAAATAACTCAAAAGACTGAATGAAAAAGTAGATATAAGAATCCAGTTCTCTTCTAAAACCAGAAATTAAATATATCTACAGAAATTTAAACAATGATTCGCATTACTAATTTTTTTCCCCACTCCAATATCCAGGTTACTGGTTTATTAACTGTCTTCTCATTTCATTTGTTCCTGCTGTGCTTTTACTAATTAAAGTGGGCTTTCCTCTTCTATCTAAAATCTATCTCAATACTCACTTTCAAAGTTGTTCTCTATTCCCAGAAACACTATTTCTTTTTAAAACTCCTGCTTTCATTGCTTAAAATACATGTTTCAAGAATTTTCTTTTTCCCACCTATCTCCAAGCCTTGCTAAAGGCCATGTTTTGTTTCATTTGCATCCTTCTACAAATTACAGAAAACCTATTGTAGTTTAAATGCTTATTCACCAACCACTGACACAATAATCCCGCTAGACTTTAATACTAGTTGCATACTTGTTTATTTTCTTCCAAATAAACTAAATATGATGGGTTGGAAAACCAGGGAATTCTCCAAGCACAGGAGTGGATGGCTCTGAAGGCCACAGCCAACCCTTAGTGTTTCCAGTTTCTTCATGAGGGGGTAAAGCATATTCTGATGCAAAGGCATCTGTGAAAGTGAGGGCAGCAAGAAAAGCCTTTCCTTACATTTTCAATAGTTTTTCTTTCCTTTTTCTTTTTTTTTTTTTTTGTAGTTTCTGCTAAAAAATTTACTAACAGAACACATAAGAGACACTTCTAGGGAATCTCATAAATTCAAATAAGTGGGATTTCTAGAAGTGAAAAGTTTTGTTTTGTTTCGCTTGTAATGCAGGAAGTCAAAATACATTGGAACAGAAAACAACAGGGCAGGATGAAGGCAAAGGACGAAAGAATTCTGAGAACGTAGAGGGATATAAAGAAGAACAAATTGGGGGAAAAAGAATTGTCTTTTGGGGTAGAGAAGTAAAAACAAGGCCATTTGGGGCCATTACAGTCCCATAGAATAATCAAAAACAAGAATCTTGGGGAACAGAAGGCCCTTGAGGTAAAATGGGAGTAACATACTCTGGCATTGGCCTTAGAAAGAGGTTACCGCTCTACCTTACAATTGTTCTACAATTGGCAATAAAAGATTGAAAAGAATGTGACACCTCAAAGTCAGAACCAGTAGCTCACGTCATCAAGGCGGAATCGCACAATGGGCACTGAAGGCTGCCAATGATAGGGAACATGGAGGAAAAAAACATTTAGAAAATCTGACTAGTCAACAACGCCAGCGCCTACAAAACTGCAAAAGACCTGGCGCTGCCGCCGCACACCTGTACTAGAGGTACAGCCTTATGGGGATGAAAGGCCACCACACCCTTCTCAACCCGAGGGTCTCTTCCGCCTACAGACCTCCGGCCCCAGGCCTCAATCAAGGCTTGGGGCAAGAGTTTCGGTAAATGACACCAGCTCTTCAGACGTCATCGGTGAAATGGAAGCAAAAGAGGCCGGAAATCAGCTCCCCCTCCTCGACTTCCCGGAGCCGCCCCCGCCCCCGCGATGGAAAGCAACCCAGAGTCCCAGCTAAAAGCAGGGCGGGGCAAGGAGGGTCTCCAGGGCCTGGAGAGGCCAGCGGGAGGACCGGCCCCTCCCTTCTCCCACCAGTGCAGACACTGGGGAAACTCCAAGCGCCTCCCCTACCAGTAGTAAGAGGCCGAATATGCACCAGCCGATCACCAGCTCGGCTGAAGCCGCGCCAGCAGTCACCGCCGCCATCTTCGCTTCCGGTCCGGACAGGCCTGAGCGAAGGGGATAGGGAAGGGGGAGGGGGAAAGGGGAGAGGGCGAGGGACGCGGAACCGCTCACCCTAAAGGTTAAAGGGGCGGAGGGGGCGGAGCAACTGGTTGCCTAGGAGACCCGACCCGCGAGCGTCCCCTGGCGTCGAGCCGGGCGGGACGGGAAGAACGGGCTAGGGGCGGGGCACGCCCGGACGCAGTGACATCATCGAGCTGGTTTGCCTCACACCGGCTGAGTTCCAAAGGACGAGGTCGTCTCACAGCAACACAGCATTTTTGGAATGTTTAACCTAGCCTAAGCGGATGGACTGAGAGAGCCAAGAAATTCTGGAAAGCATGGACTATATACATGTGGAGATTCAAACGAATTTTACGGATTTCCACTTCCCGAAAATGTAGAATGGGTGATATGATTATCAAAACTCACCAGAATGCAGGAAGAGAATATCTTGACTCAGACTAAGTTTACCCACTGCCCCCAAAGACTTTCTAATTTGCTGGCCGTGATGCCAGGCAGGGCAACTGCTTGGCTAGACGTTTCCTTATCATATTGTGGCCTTTTTGTTTAGATCTGTGCATACTTGTGAATTCAGTTTGTGAACATTCAAAATGAGATGATAGGCTTTTATAATATTCAGAAGTAAACAAGACAGACACTGCCATAGGTCATAGTGAAACAGAGGAAGAGAACTCCTGGGATGCCTTGGCTGGGTCCACTGGTGTGTTTAGCGTGAGTTTTATCACTGAGTTTAACAAGCATAGTCTGTGATGTAGGCCAAACACAACTTTGTGAATGAACATCATCGTCTGTTTACAATTTCTTATATTATCCGTTACCTAGGACCCACTTCTGGCAGGAAACTTGCAGTAGTTAAGGGATGGCCTGGTAATTCTACCAGGACAGAATAAGGAGGGAAGAAGAGAATAGGAGAGAATGTAATTGTAATGTGAACCGGTATCATAAACGAATAAGTTCTCTGTGCTTGCAGATGTTTGAACTTTACTCTACTGTGGTACATTCACAACTCTGGAGACCTCTTTCTTATAGTTTCCTTGAAGAGACACTTCTTCCAGATAGAGTTCTTCAAACATCCCCAAGGTATACTGGAGGACAGTTTTGATTATTCTGTTAATGTCTTCTAATCCTCTCCTAGGATCTCTCTTGGTTGGAGAACAACCCAGTCCAGTTCTCCCCCATTCACCTCAACATAGCTCAAATCTCCTCTATTGGAAATGATCATACATACTTTGTTGCAATAATTTTTCTTCCAGCATAGACATAGCCCAATTTAACTGCATTACTCTAGTTCCATCATGATAAAAATCAACCCTTCTTGGATGTGGCCACTGAAGTCAGTCCCACTCCATGGTCAGCTATCATTCTTTCAGAACTAAATCATACACCAACCCTCTGTCTCTCACTTTCAGGGGCCATATTTCAAAATTTCCAAATAGATCCCTTGAGACTTCATATCTTAGCTCTCTGTCATTGAGACAACGACTTACAAGAAAGGAAATTTTATTTTGGTTCATGGTTTCAAAGGTTCCCAACCTTGATCACCTGGCCCTGCTGCTTTGGCCTGTGATGGCACATCATATCATGGTAGGAGTGTGACTGTTGACTTTTTGGCAACTGGAAAGCAATAGAAAGAGACTATTGCCTAATATCCCTTCCAAGGATATACCCCAATGACCTCACTTACTTCCACTCAGCCCCACCTCCTAAAGATTCCCCCATCTCTCAATAACACCATTGGCCTGGTATCAAGCCTTTAATACATAGTCTTTGGTGGTGATTCCATAGCCAAGCTGTAGACCTCCCTTATTAGTCTAGGGATTGGAGTAACACCATTCCCCCAATACACACTTAGGTTTAAAGGCAGGGTTCCACAAATAAGCAACAGTTCTCATTAAAGAAATTATTTCATTAATTTCTCTTCTACCCCTCTCTAATTCATTTATCAAAATTTTGTTTAGATGAGTGTTCCAAGAGACAGAATAAGTCCTTACATCCATTTTTATTTCTGCACATACAATAGAAATCATGGTTAGAAGGGAAATAAGGAATTTAAGCCCGTACTCTTCCCCATAGTTTAAAATTATATATAAATAGGAGTTTTGCTGAATCTGGACTGAACATTGTTAATATCTTTTGTACCCTCTACTGAATTAAGCCCATTTATTAAATTGTATTAATCCTTCTGCTGCCTCTAACCATCTAAGAATTGGTGTACTATTTAGAAGTTGATTGATTTTCATGTTAGAAAAACTTTGTATCACTATGTTACTGACAAGAATTTCTAGTTACATAGGGGTTTCTAGGAACATAGGGGTTTGAATCAGCAAAATTGGGGGAGAAATGAGAAAGTGAGGCATCTGGGAAGGCGAAGATATGCATTTTAGCCCTCTTGCCATTCTTCAGATTAGTTAGTATGTTCTAATCATTTAATATCATAGACTAGACCAATAAAGACTACTAAACACAGTATCCTGATTATGCTCTTCAATGTAAGAATGCTTTGAATTGGGCCAGAGTTCTTTGGTCAAAGCCATCCTCAGTAACTGTAAGATACTTAGCAACTCAGTGAGACACTGTCTTTAAATAAAATACAAAATAGGGCTGGAGATGTGGCTCAGTGATTGAGTGCCCCTGAGTTCAATGCCGGGTACCAAAATAAATAAATAAACAAACAAAAATATCTTTATTGGTTGAAAATTACCAGCATTTCTATGTATTCTGCTTCATTTTATGTTCAATGAAATGGTTATTAAAAGTCAAATAACCCCAAGGGGTTTAAGAAGAAGCATTCCAGAAGAACTGTCAAAATCTAAACTCCCTTGACTATATTAAGAGTGCTAGAAGTCTTTGAAGGAAAAAAGTTTTGTAAGACAGCAAAGATATCTCCCCTCACTCCTCATCTGTTTCTCGGCTTTAGAATAGTTCCTCTACCTTAAACCAGTTGAAGGAGAATATACAAAAAAATCACATATAGTTTTGGAGGATGTGGTCTAAATTTGGGAAGAGGTTCTACATCTTATTGCAGCTGCTAAGGGAGGCTGAGTCACAGAAATGCCTGGTGTTGCACTGCCGTAAAGATCTATATTGAGGAGTACCATAGCATAGAAGGGGTATGGATTAGCTCCTACCAATATTTTTCCTCCTCAAAAAACACACTCTACTCCCTTGAACTCACACCGAAGGCTTGGATGAGTTTGAACTCACTGCTCCTGAAAATCACCTTATTTATGCGCTGTTTTCCTGTTGAAGACTAAGGAGAGATACAGCAATCTCTACTGTAGGAGTCCTTCCTGAGAATTTTCTTTGCCTGGGCCAGGAACACATGCACAGTAAAAAGTTAGGAGCAGTACTAAGAAGACCAGGTAGTAATGGCCTATAGAAAGTTTGCTTTATTGCAAAACCAGAAAGGTAATATAAACAGAGATGTCAAAACCCACAACACAAGTGTTCATGAAGCAAGGACAGTCACTCCTCTTGCCCCTATCCGCATAGCACTCAAAAGACTTTCCCTCCCCTGGGAGCTTGTGGATGGCTTTATGGACCCAGATGCATGAGAATGGTTACTCATTCCTTCCATGAGGTCTTTCTGGTAAATCAAATGTAGGATTATGATTAAATGACATAAAATGGGAAATAAAATTTATAACATTAATTTACACAGGAATTGATAGAACAAAAATAATACTGAGGAAAGATGAAAAGCCTGCAAGAAATACTTATGTTAATGGAACACAGGGTAGGTAATGAGAACAAAGAAAGGGAAAGTCCTCAAAACCCCAAAAGCAAGAAGTAAGGCATAAAGAGTTACCTAGACCAGGAACTGGAGAAGGGTACAATGTAAAAGGGTGGATGACTCAAGCCTACTGGAGGGGTCAAAAAACACTGGACTGTCCAAGTTCAAATAAGACACTTGAAAAGCTCAATATTTGTCTTTCCAACTCTCATTCTTTCTGTACTTTTGTGGCTCTCAGGGAACTCTTTTTCTGATGGACTTCTTTCTTCTGCTATTTTAATTCCTTCAGTCAGGCTACAGTTAAGTCTTGCTGCCTAGTGACTTTGCACATGTCTACCCTGGTCCATAATATGTTGATTTAATATTTAGTTCTCTGTTGTGTCCTGTAGGTACTCTTCTGTCAAGATGATTTAACAATGGTCTGGAGTGAACATTCACGTGGACTTAAGGAAACATGACCATGCCTGCCTTTTCTTCCTAGTACTGTATTACCTCTTTGCCTTCTCAGTCTTTCCACTATCATCCAACTAAATTAGTATCATGACCCTAAGTTTCTTATTTTCTTTGTGAAAGAACTTACACTGTGTTTCTAAGGTCATTGGCACATATGGTTGAGAGGCCCATTGGGTTCTGCCAGAACATTTTCTCACTTCTGTATGAGAAATGAGAAATGAGAAATTTCTCCCCAGTAGGAAGAAAGACATTTTTTTCACAAGAGCCAATTCATGAAAAATAACTTTATGGTCTATATTGTTTAAATCATTGAGCCTAAATGGGAAAAAAATATATATATATACTTTGTTTTGAGTGCAAATAAATAAGGTATATGTTAAAAAGCATAGGTCATTAAATAGAAAAAATACCAAGAAGAAAGTGATATGAACTGTTAATATCTGGGTGTTTTTGATTTGTGGACACATCAGCAATTTTCCAATTTGTCATCCTAAAATTAGATTGCACACAGTTTCATAATATGAACTGTGAAATTCATATTTTCTTATTCCTACAAGCATAAACTCTTAATGGATACGGTTTATAAACTTCTCCTAATGAGATAAGCATTCCCACATGAACTGGTAATATATGTTAGTTTTCTTCCTAAGACTTTTTTTTCTTCTGGCTATGAAAGAAATGATTTATTCATAGTTTAGACATGTTGAAATGTCACTTAAAACCTCCAAGTGTTTTTCATTGTGTTGCTTCTTAAACCTTTTATATCTTAAAACTGTTAAGATATAAAAAGTAAACTTGCAAATACAGTTTGCAAATATAAGTAAATATTGTGATAAAAACTGCTTTTAAAAATTATCCAGAGTGCACTCAAATTTTAACAAAGGATGTTTTGTTAAAGGTATGGAGATTGAAGGTGGGTAACCTATCTTATTTTTTTCCCCTATAAATAGGGTTCTTCTCCTGACTCAAAATCTATTCTTCTTTCATAGTGTGGTTTTGTTTGTTTTATTTATGGACAGACTTCTCTACTTATATTTGAATTCAAAGTGAAACCTTGGTATTCAATTCTCATGTTAATGATTTATGGATTATAAATTTTATAAATCCTTTTGGTCTTTTTAGAACTTATGGAGCTGAAGTGGCTTTTGTGTACATAATTGTAACTGTAGAACAATGTTAAGTAATTTGAAGTTCATCTTTAGGTTTTTAAACAATTGACAGACTAAAGATATTTATCTATTTATTTATTTGTTTGTTTGTTTGTTTATTTTTGTGATGGTGGGAGATTGAACCCAGGGCCTTGTGCAAGCATTCTACCAACTAAACTATATTCCCAGCCCCAAACATTTATTCTTAGTTGTTGTTGAATGTCAGGTATGTTCTTCAAAATTTTCTATTGTTTTGTAATTATATAGAGATATAAAGATGGGGTTTTCAAGCATTATATCTGAATTTTGATTAAAAAATATTTTAAGTAAAAATATGAAATAAATTCATCAGAGTTAGGAAAAGCTTTTATGAGTAGGTAACATTGGGATAGATTTTAAAAGATGAAAATGATTTTATCCAACAGAGCAGGAGAGTGAGCAAACTCCATCAAGGCAACAGCATGCACACAAAGGCAAAGAGAAGCCTGAGCTACCATTGTCAGTCTGGAGCAACCAGTATGAGAATGGCAGGAATTAAGCCAATCCCAGACTAGATTATAAATTGTTGTATGTATCCACCAAGAAACTTAGGCTTCATCTTGTAGGTAATAAGAAACAGTGAAGTACTGTAAGCAGGAGACAGATATAATCAGTCTTTCATTTAAGAAAGATACCTTTAGGGCAATCTGAGTGCTTGAAGTGGGAAGACTAGAAGCAGGGATTCATTTCAGTTAAGATTCTGTTGCTAAAGTCAATGCAAGAAATGATGACACTAACCTAAGGCTATTAATATGAAAGGAGAAGATAAATTTATGAGATAGTAATAAAAATTAATTTGCAATATATGGTATCCAGGTGTGAAAGATGAAGGAACAAGAGGAAGAAGATAAGATGTTGTATTAGGGTTCCAGAGAAACTGAACTAATAGGATAGTGATAGATAGGCAGGTAGATAAGTAGATAGGAAGTTAGGTAGAGAAGACAGAGAGAGAGAGAGAGAGAGAGAGAGAGAGAGAGAGAGAGAGAGAGAGAGAGAGAAGGAGGAAAGGAGGGAGGGAGGGAGAGAGGGAGAGAGGGAGGGAGGAAGAGAAGGAGGAAGGGAAAAACAGGATATATGTTTATTGTAGGAAACTGGGTTGTGCAATTATACATTGGCTGACTATGTAAGTCATTGGTTGTATATTTGCTGACTAATGTTTGAAATCTACAGAGCAGGCCTTCAAGAAAAGCAAGCTGGAAACTCTAAGGCAGGAAATGACACAGATAGTACACAGGTAGAATTTCTTCTTTCTAAGGGAAACTTGAGTACTGTTTTTAAGGCCTTTCAATTGATTGAATAGTTCTTATCCAGATCATTAAGAATAATTTCATTTACTTGGTCAACTCAATATTTTTGTGCTGTTTGTCACATCTACAGAATACCTTCACAGCAATACTGCGTTATGATCTGAATTATTGAGTACTACAACTACCAGGCTGACACATTAAGCTGACTACTAGAGATGCCTTTCAGGATTCCGAACTGAGAGGAGTGGAAAACATTGGTAACCTAATTAAGACAAGGAATACATGAGGAAGAACAGATGGTGGTAAGGAATGACTAAAATGTTTTCTGCACTTCATAGCTGCTAAGATATACTCTTCCTTTACAGTTTAACTTCTCTGGTGTTAAGATGCATCTTAAAACTGATGGCATCTTATCACTATAATTGGCATCATTTTTTCTTAGTAATTTATTTACCAAATGATGGTACACTATTGGATTGCAGGAAACAAAGTAGTGGGTATAATTTGGTATCCTGAATTTAACATATCTCAGGGATATTGTTGTGGTTTGGATCTTTAATGTCTCCCCAAAAGCTCGTGTTTTGAAAGCATGGTCCTCAACACAACAAAGGTCAGAGGTGGGGCTTTTAGGAAGTGATGAGAGCTGTTACCTCATCATGGATTGATCCATTTGATGGATTACTAATTTGAATGGACTTCTATGTGGTAACTGTAGGCAGATAGGGAGTGGGCTGGAGGAAACAGGTCACTGGGAGTGTTCCCACTAAACCATGAGCCAAAAATAAACTTCTTTTCTAAATTGTTATTGTTAGATATTTAGGTCACAGTAATGAAAAGCTGACTAACACAGACATGGATAGCTCCTGTTCATAAAATGTATAGGTAGGAAACAGAGACCAGCTACAGAGGTAAGATTGGGCATATATCTTTAATAAAATGAAAATTGAAGCAGTGGAAATGGATGGAATTCTCAGGGAAAACAGCTATAAGTGAGAATAATAATAATTAAATAAATAAGCCTAAAAATAAAACAGATAACTTTAGAAGGGAACAAAAGAAAGGGAGTATTTAGAAAAAAAACAGTCAGAATATTTCTTATAAGTAAAGAGAAATGAGAAGTTTGGAAAACAATGAGCAATTGTCACTTTTAAATGCAGCACAACTATATGGAAGTCATTAATGACCTTTCCAGAATGATTTCAGGGTAGTGGTTAGGAAGAAAGCAGGTTTCACTGAATTGAGAAATGAAGGAGAATCAAGGCAGCAGAGGTCATGAACATAAACTATAAGTAAGTTTGGTAAAGAGAGATGGAATAACAAAAAAGCTAGAGGGAATGAAGCCAAAGTTTTGTTAGAAATGACTCATCTTGCACTTATGTCTAAGATAAAGAGAAATGTGGCACTCTTAGTAAATCAACCTAAATATGGTTATCAGATCATCTTTTTGACAACTTGAACTCTGAAGGATTGAGGTAGTGAGGTAGAAGGGAGGAGACAAATCAATCAGCCAGGATTCCAGAAAAAAACTAAGAGTACATTCAAGAGAGGTGATTCAAGAGAATTTAATGCCCAGACTATCTGCAAAGATATGAGCAGGATAAAAGGAAACTGACCCTAGGGTTAGTAATGTTCTCAAGAATATGCCACTATCCCTGAGAGGATACTCCTTCTCCATCAAAAGGAAGTTGTTATAGTCTGGCAAGACTGATAACTTTAAGAAACAACTTAGTTGTTAACCTAAGGACTCACAAGAAGAGAGCCAGGGGATAAGTACCCTGACCTCTCTCTTCTTCCATTTGATGTTCAAGCTTTTGAGTGAACTAACAGGAAGTCAGAGGGTGGACAAGGCAGCCCATTTAATGCAAAGCATAATGATTAGCCTTCTGTGATACAGAGCTGAGCAAAGAAGGATGGAAAATGCATCTAAGGGAGCAGGTGGAAGATAGCCAACAAAGGATAGGGAATAGGACCCTGGTCAAGGGAACTCCTGGTGAAGACAATGAAGGCATTTTTAACAGATCCGATGATATGCTCTAGCAGTAGTATGAAAAAAAATGCTATTCTAATTTGTGCATAGTTAATGAGAAACTGATATTTCCAAATAAGAAAAGACCCAATAACCTTGTTTAAATTAAACTCCATTGTTCATTTTGTATTGTGTATAATGAAGACAGTCAGTAATATCTATGGTTTAAAAAGATTCTAATACTCTGCAGAATAACTAAACTGCTCACATGTTTCAGTCTTTATATTCAAATACAGCTTTCGTATTAAAAAGATGCTTCTTATTTCAGAAATATGAATAAGTTAATGGTTTAAAAAATAACTACTGATGGTTAGATTTAGCCCTGAAAACAAAAAAAAAAAGAAAGAGAGAAAAAAAAAACTGTTAAAACTTTTGTAGGTCTTTAATATTTCCACTTAATTTTGAAGTTAAAGGCTTATTCATTTAAATTTAGGTTATTTTGGTGGAAGGGGAGCTCTCTGCTGTAATTAAAATCTTAATAGATCAAGTGATGTGAGTAATGATGATTCTATTTCTATTTCATTTTTACCACCATTTTAGTAATCTTATAGCTAGCAGACAAGTTAAGGATTATACCAAATAAAAAGCTAATGTTGTTTCTAACATTAAAGGAGACTTTATGGGGAAAAAAAGACCTATAACCAATGAAATATCAAATTTTGATTTTTAAAGTTAATTTATTTAATATGTAAACATATATCCATATGCACACTTTCTGGATTGATTGTCATTTTAGAGGATTCCTTTCTCATATTGATGTGAAATATAGTGTTTTAGTCAACTTTTTCACTGCTGTGACTAAAAGGACCCAACTACACAACTGTAGAGGAGAAAAGGTTTATTGGTAGGCTCATAGTTCCTGAGGTCTTAGTCCATAGAAGGCCAGCTCTATTTCACAGGGCTCAAGATGAGGCTGAGATCATGACGGAGTGGGCAGAGGGAAGCAGCTCACATTATGGTGATTAAGAAGCAGAGAGACTCTACTCACCAGATACAAGTATATAGACCAAAGCCACGCCCTGATTTCCACCTCCTTCAGCCACACCCTACCGCTTCATTACTACTTGGTAATCCCTATCAGGGGATTAATTCACTTATCAGGTTAAGACTCTTACATCCCAATCATTTCTTCTTGTATTGTCATACATGTGAGCTTTGGGGGGAACTCTTCACATCCAAACTGTAACAGATAGCTTTGGTAGTTAAATTTTATAGAAAACCCCCAAGATACTTTCTTCTTTTATCTTTTAAACAAGCCAAAAAATAAATCTTCTTTTTCTTTTCCTTTGCTAAGCTAGTTGTGTAGTTGGGTCCTTTTAGTCACAGCAGTGAAAAAGCTGACTAAAACACTACATTTCACATCAGTATGAGAAAGGAATCCTCTAAAATGACAATCAATCCAGAAAGTGTGCATATGGATATATGTTTACATATTGAAGAAATTAACTTTAAAAATCAAAATTTGATATTTCATTGGTTATAGGTCTTTTTTTCCCCCATAAATTCTCCTTTGTAGAAATAACATTAACTTTTTATTTGGTATAGTCCAATTAATGTCTGAACAGTGCTAGAATGTACTAAATATTAAAGGAAAGATGAAACTTTGTACAAGATAGAAAATTGTCCCACTTCTAATTATTATAATCATTTTTTCTCAGGTTAGATTTATTTTCTGATAACCATATGAAAATTCAAGCTTGCAAGAGTTTTTGAGAACCATTCCGTTTTTATTTTCACTATTTACCCAAATTGACCATCTGTTTATGACTATCTAATTGTTTTATAACCTATATGATTCTGTGGGGTTACTCACAATCCAGTCTTATGGACTCATATTCAAAGAAACACCTATTGGGTATAAAAACATATTATAAGCAAGTGAAATCTTTATTCAGTCTCTTGAGAAATTGTCAAAGGGTAATTAGGGTAATTACACTGCCTTAAAGTCCCCTTGAGACCTTACTGTCATTTACTCTAACATGTCTATGGGTATGGGTTTACTGTGATGGAAATAAAGCTTAAATTCAATGATCCACTTACACAGGCATTTCCATGGCTGTCAGAGTCCCTACCAACGTATTCTCATAGTTCTAATTTTCTGTAACATTTTGTAAATAATGTATTTTTACTTAAGTCTGTTAAGACCATTGTCTCTTTCTACCTAACTATCCCATCATCATAATTGTCCCTCATATGAATGTCACTTGAGTTGCCACAGCCATTCTGAGGATCCTGCTTGGGGTTAGGTAGGCCTGGGGTACTTTTAGTTTAGGTTTAGTGAGAAATGTTCATATGGCTCATAGATATTTTCAGGTTTACTTAAATTATTGCTAGGCTTCCAGATGTAGGAATGGCTTCCAGGAATATTCTTATTGCCTACTATTCCAATTTATTGAGCACCATGATACAAAGGGCAAAACCAGCAGTTTGTATTATGTGAGGAATATATTTCATGGTGCCTAAAACCAAAAATTTGTGGGTGATAGAGGAGATCCAGATTTTGAAAGAGTGGCACCAGAATCAAATCCAGCTATTTTCTGGATTTTGTGATATCTCTGGTATTTGTCAGATAATTTTTGTTTTCTAGATAAAAATTTACCATTTAATTTAACTTTGTATTCATAATTTTTATTCTTTTGTTTTTATAAACAGGACCTGCTCATGAGTTTAGAAATTTTGGTCTCCTGGATCTGCCTTACAGGTGAGAAAAATATTCTTGCCTCCCTCTCTTTGGCTCCTTCCTAGAAACCTTTCCTGGCAGCCTGGCAGACTTTTCACTCTAAGCATCATCTCCTACTTAAAGTATGTTTTTCCTGCTCATGATTCTCCTGCTAAGTGTCTTTTTCCCTTTTTCTGTTTCTTTTTTTCTTTAGAGGTACCTCTCTGTTTTGAAATTAAATGTAAATAATTTTCTCTATCTTATATATGATTAGCCAGTGTTTCTCAACCTTGAGTTAAATATGGATGGATCCCTTTGAAGGAGGGCAATATTTTGGGAGAATCCAATATTTGTTGAAATTATTTTTATGAGTCTATTTATATAAATAAAAGTTTAAAACTACAAATAAATATCCGAAGCTTATAGACTTTGTATGCCTTTAAAACAACTAAAAATTTAAACAAAACTTAAAGAGATCAAATCCATGTGAATACCATTATTTTAATGTGATATGTGATGGTATTTTGCTGAAATAAAATCATCCAGTTCTGGATTTAATGGTAGAAAAATGGAAACTCATGTCTGGTTTTATAACTAATCTGTTGGTGAATTTTTAAAAATTATTTTTCTAACTTTATATATGACAGCTGAATGCATTACAATTCTTATTACATATATAGAGCATAATTTTTCATATCTCTGGTTGTATGCAAAATACATTCACACCAATTCGTGTCTTCATACATGTACTTTGGATAATAATGTCCATCACATTCCACCATCATTAATTACCCCATGCCCCCTCCCTTCCCCTCCTACTCCTCTGCTCTATCTAGAGTGTTGGTGGATTTTTATTTCAATAGCACAAATCTAGAAAATGTATTTTCCTATATGTACATGGTACAAAATGGTACGAATAACTTTGTTTGCTAATTGAGTAAAATCAAACTTTATGCCTAACTAAATCTCCTCTAGTGAATAATCCTTGAGTGCAAGTTTTAAAGTGGAGTCATGAGATAATTGTGTGTTTTCCTTCACTTGGAGATAATGTGAGTATTGACACTCATTACTGAAGTATGCATTAAGTTGATATGTGACCCAATTACTGTGGGAACTAAAACTAGAACCTTTGTCTTTGCATACATCGTGCTCATGAAGTAATACCAAGTGGAACATTCAGGTAGGATTTTTAAACACTATTTGTTCAACAATGTGAATATAACAATGACCAACCAAAGAGGTTTGAGAGAGATTGGCAAGTCTGCATGATCATGTGCCATGGAATCAATCTATTCTACTATCAGGTTTTTCTTTTCCAGGTATGGAATCACTTTGATATATTTGATTTGATTGGCATCTGACCTTTACTCAGTGCAAATATGACAGGAAATGTAAATTTGAGGTACCTGATTCAGATAATTCAATATATAGTTATATTAATTTTGTAAGACTTTTATGAAAATAGAAATGAAAAAAATGTTATCTTAGAGAACTAACAATTAATGTTATTTCCTTTACTAAATAAGATAATTATAAAAATATTTTTGATAAACTTACTCCTAAAGTTATGACTATCAGTTTTTCCTGTCATAATAGTTATGTTTAAATGTCATAAACTCCTGAAACAACTATTTACCTATTTATTTATGTGTAGTATATGTATAAAACTGGACAGTAGAAGTGAGTACCTGAAAAAAACAAAAACTTCAACGCTATGACTCACATAAAATCATTCACACAAACCCATTCATTTGAGGCTTCATGTCAATAGTTTGGAATCTTAGTTTAGAAACATAAAACTTTGGGGCTTCACTTTTAAAGATATCTTGGCATCCTTTGAACAACTACTGTATTTCCAAGGAAGTTTTGTTATTGATAATTGAAGGCTCTGTAAGTATTTCATAAAATATCATAAATATTGACATTCATCTTTGTCTTGGTCAGACCTAGTCTCTAAGTCCTCTCATGTCCACAAGCCCTTTGAATCTGGTCATAACATTTTATCGCAGGGAACAGAACACATTGGTGTACTTATTATGCCCTGTGTGATTCTGGTTTGTTAACCAGATAATGAGGCTGGGGAAGAGGAGGGCAACCAATATGTAGACTAGACAGTGGGAAATGAAGAAGGCTGTCCCAAAAAGTTTGCTAAACAATGAAAATGGGGGACAAATTGAGTGTCAACTCAGGAATTTTTGGATTCAGGAGAGAGAGAAGAGATTTGGCTAGTTAGTAAACAGCAGGAGAAACACAAAAAGAAGGCAGTAGCTAATATCTGGCAGTAGAAGCATAAGGCAGAAGTAATGAACAACCAAAACCTAGGAGAAAGGAGCAAGAAACACAAGCATGAATCAGAAAGAAGGAGGTAAGTCAAAATTGAATCAGCAGTAGCAGATAAGATAAAGGATGAAAAAAATTATGCAGTGGAAGATTTGAAGACAAAAGGATTGAATCTTGAATGACTTCTACAGTCCTAAAGCCCATAAAATCCAGCCATGTGGGAAAAGATTCCAGTTCTTTTTGTGGGTCCTGGTTTGGGGCTATGTCCTGGATTCACAGGAGTCCAGGATGAATGATCACAATTTCTGTTTTACTTATTTCTACATGGAACCCTTTAATAAAACTCACATGACTTAAGACATTCTCAGGGAACCCTGTCTTTATAGCAGCAAAAAGATGTAGTTAATACTGCTTTTTTATAACTGCACAGCACTGTACTCATTAGACAGCAAATGTACTTACTATATTGTAATAAAATGG
Source organism: Ictidomys tridecemlineatus (assembly GCF_052094955.1). Taxonomy (NCBI): domain Eukaryota; kingdom Metazoa; phylum Chordata; class Mammalia; order Rodentia; family Sciuridae; genus Ictidomys; species Ictidomys tridecemlineatus. Next base: position 87,699,878 of record NC_135484.1, on the reverse strand, counting down.
TCTATTTACTTATCAGCTTCTTCGACTTCCACCTCTAGGCCTGGGTTTTATCTGTTGTCTATATCCTCAGGGTTGTCCCATAGGAAGTTGTCATAAATTCTTGTTAAATAAATGAGTAAAACGCCACTCTAAAAAGCTACAAACACACACAGTTATATTTAATCACCCATAAGTGTAGTGTTATATTTGTGCAAAATAGGATGCCTGGTATGGCAGATAAATTACTTATACACATTTTTGAACTTTAATAAGAGAAGTTGCTGCTACTTCTGGCAACTTCAGAAAGGCAAGTTAAAGTAAACCTCAAGCAGTTGTTTTTCCTATGAAGAATCACTGAAGGTCTCCCTTTTTTTATAAAAGAGCAGGGAAAATTGACTTTCTTGGTGGTGAGCTTGGAAAATGTGCAAAAGAACCTTCTATCTTTAACAAACTCCTCCCCTTCCTAGAGGTTCTGGCATGCAAAAGATGGTTATAGGGGAGGAAAATCCAGGATTTTCTGGGGAAAAAGTGAATGAATCCCCAAAGACTGTTCCTTAAGATACAAAGTTGGGAAACTCATTTCAGTGGTTTCAGTTGGGCCTTAGGATTCCAGGAGGGGAGAGAAATCTTGGAAATAAAATTGTCTTGGGAAAATGAGGTCCCTGAAACAATATGCCTAAGTTCATCCTCATGCTTCATGGTGAGGATTTACTCTGACTTGGTCTAGAAGGTGACTCTTAACCCTGCCAGGCTTTAGAGATAAATGCCAAGAAGGAAGAAATCGATTTATAAATTAATTTAGAAAGAGACACCACCTTACCTTCCCAGGTAGGGCACCATTGTGACTTTGTTTGTGACTCTGACCTGGCAAGAGCATCCCTGTAGCAATGGGCAAGACTCTGGAATTATACTAAATCAGTCTCAGGTGACACTAAACAACAGGTAAAAGCAACAGAGCTGTATATCATATCCACTTTCTGGCCCTAGCTCTGTATGGTTAGAAGAAATATTGAATGCATTCAGAGTTGGAGTTACTGGATAATTGGTATTAGAGCAAATGGGTAAGGTCTCAAGAGGGTGAGACTAAACTTTCTGATAGAAGACACATTATACTTTTAACAATTCCTTTTAATTCTAAATGATACATGACTATTGTATGCTGCAGTGTAATGGAGCAGTTTAATGAAATGCAGTTTATTTAAATTTATTTCTTTGTATAATTTTTGCCTCCTTATTAACATATTTGGTCTTTTCTTTCCCCTATAGACTCTTCTGCTCTCCTCTCTTCTTTCTAAAGCTGTTTGTAAAAGGGAATGTTAAAAAAAAAAAAAATAAAAAAAAAAAAAATAAAAGGGAATGTTATCTTTCTTGCTGTGATCTGCTATCCAGCTTGTTACTCCCACATATCCTGGGCTCAAGCCAGCCAGCAGCCTCACTGCCCATTTCCCAATGCACCCTCCTACTATTATCACATGTCCATCTGCTCTGTTTGCCTTTTCTGGGGGGACCCCAGCTGCCAACTTTTAAAAAAATTCTCTGAGCCATATACTATCTTCCAGGTACACATGCCTGACCTCTCCAGCCTTATTCAGTGGCCACAAAGGACAGGTTAGAAGTCTCCAAATTCCAAATTCAAAGGCATTTAAATGATCTGATTTTTATCTGGAGCTATCCTGTCATTCTGCCTCAGAGTATGAGGTGCCATGATTATACTCTTCAAGTTAGTGCTCGACATCAAATATCTCGTTTTTTCTTAATAATATACCATAGGTCCATTATCATAGACATATTATCTATAATGTGTTTTTATGCTGTAGTTCAATCCTGTGAACAAACCATTTTTGCTAAATTAAATCACTACTTCACAACAGCTGTTGCTTTTACTATTGACTACTAACTATTGATGTTTATTTTAATACATAATATCTATTCATTTTTGAAAGGGCTGGTTTTACATTATCTGTGTACTCCAAACTGAATAATTTGATTTAATAACAGGGCAAAAAACCATTAAAGGTACTAAATTATAACCCTTTTTGTTTCTACCATGTATCTCCTCTGTTCATTCATAGACTCCATTTCCCCATTGGACTTCATTTAAAGAAATTCAAATTCAAAATTTAGAAAAAGTTCAAAACTACAGTTAGGAAGAATTTCAACATAGCAGCAGCAGAGCATTAAATTAAATATGAGGCCCTTCTGAATGTGGAACCCCATATGACTATACAGGCTGCACTCCCAAGAAGATAACCCTGACTCTACACTTAGCATTTTGTCTGTTCATTTGTCTATTTTGCAAAAACATTTGTTTCCAAAACAGTAACAAGTGTCTTTGCAGCAAAGTAAATTCACAGTTAAAACACATCGTTGTTGTCTGCTTCTACCCAAGAACAAAGTAGGTGGCTTAATAAATGGCTTCCTTGTGCCAACAATTCTTGGGTATCATTTCATTACACACCTCAATCTTGTTTCAAAATTGTGGCTTCAGGGGGCTGGGGATGTGGCTCAGGCGGTAGCGCGCCCGTCTGGCATGCGTGCGGCCCAGGTTCGATCCTCAGCACCACATACCAACAAAGATGTTGTGTCCGCCGAGAACTAGAAAATAAATATTAAAAATTCTCTCTCTCTCTCTCTCTCTTCTCTCACTCTCTCTTAAAAAAAAAATAGTGGCTTCAGTAACAAAGAACAAAGATAGAACCAGGTTTCTTGCCTGTGAGAGCAGTAGTGGACTTCCCAGCATTCTCTCCACCAGTATTTCTAACAATGTATCTTATCTGTTTTGATAAATATCTGTCTGCAAAAATGGTATTCTACATATTATACTATGTATATGTATGTTTGTACACAAAAAGCACTTTGTTTACAGGTCTGTTTTCCTGCTTTTTTATCTGGGAATATTTCCTTTTTCATTGCTATATAACATCTACAATACAATGCACACATTTTAAGTTCACATCTCAATGAATTTTTACTTAAATGAACATCTGGTAGACATCACCCACATAATATATGGCTTCACAAATCTTCCTTAGGACCAACTGCTCATCTCCTCACTACATGGTAATTAGTATTATGACCCCTGTCACTATAATTTCACCTATTTTTTACTTCAGTACAACTATTTGAACCCACATAGTTTCTGTGGTCAATAAAATATTTTAAAAATGTTCAACTTTATTATAAAGGAAATAAAAATTAAATAAGCAATTGAATTACTACTCACATCTACTCAAAAGAGAAAAGTTTTAAGTATAAATATATTTCAAGTGTTGGCAAATATGTTCAGCAATGAAAACTGTCCTAGAACATGGAAAATATGACCATCTTGGAAAACATATGCCATTATGATGACATGAAGTTGAACATGGGCATACACCATGCAACCCAACATTTTCACTTGCAGATTTGCACCTGAGAGAAATTCCTGCACGTGTTCACCAGAAGGCATTTGCATCATTGTTTTAGAGCTCATTTTTACAGAGATTTTTTCTTTATTGAGAAACTTAAGACTTGGATACTGCTGCACAACATGCCACTGAATCAGTCAGGGTCCTCCAGGTGAATTGGGCTAACTACTAAATACCATACCGACACAGAAAATACCTTTTTTGGGGGGTGCAGTGACAGCTCCTCAGCCTCAGCTCCCAAAAGGGAGACAAAAAAAAAGGTAGGCAAGAGAGCGAGCATGCCCTGAACCCTGTTTTTTATTGGGGAGGGCTGTTCAATAGAACATTTCATTCATGTAAGGCAGAGGGGTAATATTACAAGAAAACAAGGAGTCAAGTTTTGAGGGGTGGAGTATTGCCTGCTGATGTCTTGGTCAGCAGTTTGACTACATCTTGGAAAGTTACACCCATCTCAGGTGCAGTGTAGGGATCATAGGCAGAGTGAGCGAAAAGGACACATATGCCCAGTCAGAGCAGCAACGTCAGTCCAGTCCCCTCATACGCTTAAATGCACATAGCTCACACACACAGCCCACGCCTGACTCGAGACAGGGTACATCAAATTAACCCAATTTCTGGGGGGACCATATCCCACAATAGGAAAAAAAAAACACCTAACACTGGGCTATAGCAGAATCTGAAGAATATATTCTTATAATTGAAAAACTCTAGGCCTTTCATAACTGACCTTTTCATACAAAATGACCCAATAGGTTTACAACTTGTTGTTCTTGATATTAAGGTTTATAGGACAAGCTAGGAAGTCTTCAAATCTTGAACTGATTTCCACCAGGGGTTATTAGGCTTTTGAACCAGTTTTTCCTTGTCTAAGAGGTAGCACCAGCAATGGTGCCCACCTTCTGGGTAGCTTCTTTCTTGGCATGATGAGCCTGTAGAACCACCACAGTTTCCTTTACCTTAGAGCAAAGAGTCTAGAAGGACTCCAGCACATGTAGCACCTCAGGGTCTCTGGCTACTGCACATGGACTGCAGGCTGGGATGCCTGCAGAAGCTGCATGGAAGGTTGAGGGCTGCAGATGCTGGAGGCATACTTGTATGGTGCCACAGCCAGAGGAGCATCAACAATGACAGCACAAGGTGCAAGGTTAGGCTCAGCTCCAGACTGACAGCTGTCAGCCCTTGCTGGGCAGCCCCAGCCCCACTGAAGTCCATAGCAAAGCAGTCTACGCACTCAGACCCAGTTGGAGCCAGATGGTGAAGAGTTGGACAAGGTCCAGATTGGTATATAGCATTTGGCATTCCTTGGAAGCCTTGAGGTCTCCCACCTTGCTGCCAGTGTGAATTAGTCCTTATCTGTGCTAACTGGTTAGGGGTATAATATGGAGGTCTTCCCTTAGCCTGAGGAACTGTTGGCTCAAATTAGCTACCAGCTGCAGGCTAGAACTGACTTAAGATAGCATTGGCAGGGAGTGCTCTCATCCCAGCCACCCCTGCATATACTTGTTGGTCAGATGAGCCTTTCTCTCTTCCTCCCCCAGAGCCCATAATGCATTCATTCATTTCAGTAACTGCTTTGGTTGCCTCTTCAGGAGATAAGAAGTAGACAAAGCCAAACACTTTGCTTCCTCCATCCTCCAGCATTACCTTAGCACTGGTGATTGATCCAAAAGGAGAAGACTTTTTCCTTAATTTCTCATCATCAATGGTGTCATCCAAGTTCTCAAGGTAGATTCACCCCCTAGTATCCACTAGTTCTCTTCTATTTCAGCACCTCAATTGCATTTTAATTCAGCTTGCCATTCTACTTTCTTCTGTGTACAGCCTACAGATGTGGCTTTCCCACTGATTTCTTTTCCATTCATGTCTTCCACTGCTTCATTGGCATCTTTGTGTTTTTCATAACTCACAAAGCCAAAGCCTTTGGATTTACTACTGGGATCTCTCATCACCTTGACACTCAGGTTCTTACCAAACTGGCTGAATATCTCTGTCAGACTCTCATTATCTACCTCTTCCATGAAGTTTTTGATGTAAACATAAGTGAATTCCTTAGCTTTGGCTCCAAGCTCAGCTTCCCACTCTTTGTGAGACTTGAATTTGCCCACAGACAACTTTGGGGTCATTGAGGAGCATAACATTCATCCTCTCTATGGCCTTGTCACAGTCTCTTGGGTCTTGAAGTGGACAAAGGCATAACCCTTAAAGCTCTTTTCATTATATTTTACCTTGCAGGACAGAATGTTCCCAAAGCAGAAAAAGTATTATAAAGTGCCTTGTTATCTATAGATTTGAACAGGTTCTTGATGAAGACACTCTCCACACCAGATTTTGTCAAAGAGGGATCCCTCTGACACCACACAATACAGATTGACTTTCCCTTAATCACATCAAAGTTTATGTTGGGGGCTGGGGATGTGGCTCAGGCGGTAGCGCGCTCGCCTGGCATGCATGCGGCCCGGGTCCGATCCTCAGCAGCACATACAAAGATGTTGTATCTGCCGAAAACTAAAAAAATAAATATTAAAAATTTTTCTCTCTCTCTCTCTCCCTCTCTCTTAAAAAAAAAAAAAGTTTATGTTGTCCAAGTCCACTTAGCATTGGCTGGCTGCTAGAAATGGATGTAGGCAATTAACAGCACTTTTTGAAAATAATTACTAAATGATGGAAATAACCCAAATATCTATCAAATGCTTCCCCCCCCTTACATAGATAAATTGTAGAGCATTCATATAATGTAATAGGACGCACGGTGATAAACTACTGTATTCATAACTGTGAAAACATTTCAGAAATTGATATCGAACAAAAATGGAAGGTACTAAAGAATATATATGGCATAACTCTTATCAATATGATATTTTAAAATGAACAAATTATGCAATGTATTGTTTATGAACGTATATGTGGTAAAGCTATCAGGAAAGCAAAGTCATTATAAACATGAAATTTGGGATTGCTCTGTTGTGAAAAAATGAAGCTGATATAGGAAGTGACACACAGAAAACTTTGAAAGATTTTTAAAGTTTATTTTGTAAGCTCAGAGAGATTTGAGTATTAATCTTGTTCCCATTCCTTAAAAAGTAATTATTGTTACAGATGTAGAATTACAAAATAATGTTTTTTAACTACAAACTGCCCATTGAATCAATGGGAACTATGTGAACATATGTGAACATACAGATATTATCAGTTATGCTAGAGAAAGGATTAAATATAGATAAATGGAATTAACATGTAAGATCTTAGCATTATTTTCAGATAATAAAAATCTGCATTAATTTAAGACTTTGAGAAGTAATAAGTATGTCAGACTATATTTTTAAATTCTAATTGCATACTTTTTACAATAGACATATAAAAACTAAAGATACAGATAAGTTTAAAATGAAAAATGAATAAACAAACTTAGAACAGGTAGACTCTAGATGAAAGAAAACTAGTTATATATTTAGCATGTATAATGTTTATTGCGTACAGTAATTCACTGCATGTTTTGCTACAGGTACTAACATGCACTACATGTTTTGTTACATGTTACTAACATTTTGGTCAACAGCAGACCATAAGTACAATGGTAGTATCTTAAACTTACGCCACCTAGTGATATTTTAGCAATCCTAGTTTGCACACTATAGAATGTTGTCACAATGATGAAATCATCTAATGGCACATTCGTCAGAATATATCCCTAATGTTAAGTGATGAATGCCTTTATATATTTAATGTGATTAATAATAATATATTAATAAAAATAGGTGTTAAGAATAACTTCATAAATCAAAAATTCACAGAGCCACAAGGAGATATAGAGAACATTTACAATTACTGAATCTCACTCACAAATTGTTGTAAAATGCAGGCAAAACTATCAATAAAGATATAGAAGCTTAGGGCTGGGACTGTAGCTCAGTGGTAGAGCACTTGCCTAGTATGCATGAGGCATTGGGTTCAATCCTCAGCACCACATAAAAATAAAAATGAATAATGGTATTATGTCCATCTACAACTAAAAAAACTTTTTAAAAAATATTCAAACAATGTCTTTAAAAATACAGAAGTTTTAAGGATGCAGTTAACATACTTGACCTAACAGGCATATGTAGTACATGACAATCAATAAACATAGTCTACATACCTTCTTTCTAAGCAAAGAGCATTCACAAAATTATATCTTCCCAGACGGTCTAGTTTTCCATTAATTTCAAGAGGGTTTAGCTTTACCTCAAGGAGGATGGCTATAGCTGCTCCTGTAAAATTTTGTCTTGACAATTCTATCATCTGAATCATATTGGAGTTTTATCATCTGAATCATATTGCTGAATTTTTCCCTTGAAAATTCATTATATTTTTGTATGTTAAGTAACTTTACATTATATCCTGGATAATTTAAACATTATTTGGGTAACATTAAAGTTGTTAACTTTTTAATGTTAACTTTTTAAAAATTTGTTTGTTTTCATAAAGTTCTGGTTCATTTTGTATGCAATGCTGATTTAGTAGCAAGGCTTTTTCATCATTTTCCTGATTTTTCTATCCAAATATTCAGGGGCTTAGTTGCCTGCACCATCACCACATACATAAATTCTTCACTGTAGATTTCAAACTGTTTATAGTTCAGTTCTGCAACTAGCACTGACCTTTCAAGGGCTAGAGGAAAAAAAGAGAAGAGAGGAAATAAGAATCCTCCCTGCCACCTCACTGGCACAGACACACGTTTTTCTCAGCCTCTGGTTAGAATGAGGAATTCTCTTAGAGTTTTTAGTATCTACTGACTCAGCCCAGTTGGATCAAAAATAGAAAAGAAAGAAAGGGAAGAAAGGAAAAAGGGAGGGAGGGAGGAAACTCATCTGCAACATACTAGTCATTCTTCAAATTTTGGTTTTCTTCCCTAATCTGTGTGTTATTTACAATAAATGCTGTTCATAGTTATTATAATAAATGCTGTTCATAGTTTATTTAATATTTTGCCCAGAGTTTCTGTGATAGAGATAAGTGTAGTGGGCACCTTCATCATGGCTGGCACTTCTGTCTGAAGTAGGATCTGAAATGATGCTTTCCTCCTGCAGAAACGCCTCACTCCAAGAACAATGTGGAAAACATTACTTGCTGGAGTCATTTGAAGTGATGGAAACACTTAGATTTAATGCATCCCTAAACTCAAGAGGACTAATGAAAGACACAATTGAATGGTATTTTCTCTTCCTTCCTTGGCTTCTCAGAGAGCAGGTTCTGCAGTTAGAGTTAGTGAGCTGAAGAGTTGGCTGATAACAGGTACAGGGTTCCAAAAGTTACTCCTTTGTTACATGTTACATGTCACAGCCACTTATTCAAACAGGACTTCATTGTTATGTGATCATATAGATGCTTCCTAAGCTTCTACACTCTATAAATATGTACATTGTTGAGGAGAGGAGTTTTGGTTGGACTTGGTACATGCAAACTATTTTTGCATAAGCCATGGGACAATGAGAGTTCAATGTTTTGTGTGGCCTCTACTACTTCTTTTTGTAAGTTTTCCCTAATAAAGTCTACTTTAGATCTGTACACCTGGCATAACTGGATTGTGTTTGTGATCTATTTAATGCAGAGAGAAAGATAATAATCTTTTCATCTTCTATAAAGAGCCTAAATACTTTCCTCTTCAAACATTATTTTTAACATTTTTATTTCTGACTTTATAGATAGCATGTTGATGTTCTTTCTGTTATTGAACTACCATGCTTCCAACTACAGATAATTTAATTCTTTCTTGAATTAATCTAATGAAAATCTTTACTCATTATCAGAGAATATATCCACATTTTTTTCTAGAAATATTCAACTCCATGGATAGGCTATTATTGTCCTGTCACACAACTAAGTCATTCAGGCTCACTCCAGGTGAACTGGGCTGACACGAAATAATCACCCCAAGACAGAGAAAATACCTTTTTCTTGGGATTCTTCAGTGATGGCCCCTCTCCTCTAGCTCCCACAAGGAAGGCAAACGAAAAAGAGGAAAAGGATGTTCTGAAGCCCCTTTTTATTAAGGGGAACACACTCAAGAATGTTCCACCCCAATGAGGGGAGTCAGGTTTCAGGGGGTTGAATCTAGCTTCTTGATGTCTTATGATCAGCAAATTGACTAACATCTTGGAAGGCCACACCCATCTCAGGTTCTGTGTGGGATCAAAAGGCAGAGCGAGCAAAAAGGACACATGGGTCACCGACCCAAACAGAGAGGCAATGTCAGTCCAGTCCACTCATGTACTCATGTTCATTTTCACACACACACAGCCCATGGCTGGCTTGCCACATATTATTGGAAGTCTAAATTTCAGACATAGTTTTTAAAATACTCAAATATAAAGCATAAACTTTTAGCATATCTGCATGTCAGAACTCAATGTAATTAACTTATGTGTTAACTTCTTTCAAAAAAAGCCTTTTTCTTAGATAACATTATATTACAGTTCATCAAGTATGTGAATTAAAGGGCTACTAGTGTCAGAAACACATGGAATTATCAAAATGCTTCTGAAGTGACCAGAAAATGTCACATCTAATGGAATTCTGATTTCTATGTCTCACTGTTCACATTTTTAATGTTTATATCACAATAAATGCTTTTCATAATATAATATTTTATTAATAAATACTGTCACATTTTTTTAGAAGGAATCTTAGATTCATTCTTAATACAGATTAAGCATACCTAAGTTATTATGGTCAAGAAGGCACAATCCAGGATGCAAAATCATAGTAAAAAATTAAGTATCTATCTATTTATTCTAGATAATTTCAGTGAAACATTTATTGAATACCACCTGTATGGTAAGCATGTTTCAAAGCACTTCAGGGTATTAATAGGAATAGAGGTAGTTCTGAATTTTTAAAGTCCTTATTATGATACAAAGGTAAAACAACAAGCACACAAATTGTTAATGTTAGATTGTGATAAATACAAAGAAAGATGTAAAAACGAGAATTACAATTTGGAAGGCAAATATTACATTAGAAATCATTAAGTTCAAAACAATCCATCTTGTTGATATTGATAAAATTGTCTTAGAGAAATTGAGGAACTTGTTAAAAAAAAAAGTCACTCATATACTGGGAATACATACAATGGGCCTAGCTTGGTCTTGAAGAATTGTTATACTTAAATAAGTAGAGGTTTTAAAGAAGGAGTATTCTAGAATGATGGAAGACTACAAACAAAGGAAAAGAGGTGAGAGTACAGAGAACAGACTTGATAATCAGTAAATAATAACTTTGGTGAATTTTAAATAATTGTTACTCAACTTTAAATAGAACAAGAAGGTTTTTAAACCTAAATATCCCAAGCCTCTCCACATAGAATTTTTACTTTAGTAGATTCTAAGTAGGCCTTAGATAAATCACCAACAAAAACATGTTAAAAAGGTAATGCACCATAATCAAGTGGGGTTCATTCCAGGGATGCAAGATTGGTTCAACATACAGAAATCGATAACATAATTCACCACATCAATAGACCTAGACAAGAATCACAAGATGATCTCAACAGATTCATAAAAAGCATTTGACAAAATATAGCATCCATTCATGTTCAAAACATTATAAAACCAGGGATTGTAGGAACATATCGCCACATTATAAAAACTGTATACATTAAACCCAAGGCCAACATCATTCTAAATAGATTAAAACTGAAAGCATTCCCTGTAAAAACAAGAACAAGACAGGTATGCCCTCTTTCACCACTTTTCTATCACATAGTGCTTGAATCTCTAGCCAGAGCAATTAGGCAATAGAAAGAAATTAAAGGGATATGCATACGAAAAGAAGAACTCAAACTATCTCTATTTATCAACAGTGTGATTCTATATTTAGAAGACAACTATCCCATTAACAATAGTGTCAATAAAATAAAATACTTGGGAATCAATCTAATAAAAATAGTGAAAGACCTTTACAATGAAAACTATAGAACAATAAAGAAATTGAAGAAAACCTTAGAAGATGTAAATATCTCTCATGTTCTTAGATAGACAGAATTAATATTGTCAAAATGACCACACTATGAAAAGCACTAGGCAGAATCAATCCAATTCCTATTAAAATTCCAATAACATTTTCATAGAAATAGAAAAAGCATCATAAAATTCATTTTGAAAAATATGAGGCCCAGAAGAGCCAAAGTACTCTTTAGTGAGAAAAGTGAAGCAAGAACATCACAATACCAGAACTTAAAGTATGCTACAGAGTTATAGTTACAAAAACAGCATGATATTGGCACCAAAGCAGACATGTAGACCAATGGAACAAAATAGAAGACACAGAGGCAAACCCACATAAATACAGTCATCTTATATTAGACAAAGTTACCATAAATGCACATTGGAGAAAAGATAGCCTCTTTAATAAATGGTGCTTGGGAAACTGGAAATCCATGTGTATCAGAATGAAATTTTACCCCTATGTTAGTATATGAATACATCACCAGTGCATAAAACTCAATTCAAAGTGGATCAAGGACCTAGTCATTAGACCAAAGATTTTTGCACTCACTAGAAGAAAACGCAGGCTCAAATTTCTATCATGTCAGCTTAGGAATCTACTTCCTCAACAAGACTCCCAAAGTTCAAGAAGTAAACTCAAGAATCAATAAATGGGATGGTATTACATTGAAAAGCTTTTTCACAGCAAAGGAAACAATCAAGAACGTGAAGAGAGAGCCTACAGAATAGGAGAGAAACCTCTGCCACCTGTACCTCAGAGCATTAATCTCCAGGATATATAAAGTCAAAAAACACCAAAAAAAAAAATACCCCAATCAACAAATGGAAAAAGGAACTGAACAGGCACTTCACAGAACAAAAAATAGAAATGGTCAACAAATATATTTTTAAAAGTTTTCAATATCTCTAACAATTAGAGACATGCAGATTAAAACTACACTGAGATTTCATCTCACTTCAATCAGAATGGCAATTATCAAGAATACAAACAATAATAAATGTTGGCAAGGATGTGGGGGAATAGGTACTCCCATATATTGTTGGTGGGACTGCAAACTGGTTAAACTACTCTGGAAAGCAATATGAAGATTGCTCAGAAAACCTGGAATGGAAGTACCATTTAACTCATTTATCCCACACTTCAGTTTATACCTAAAGGACTTCAAATCAGCAAACTACAATGATGCAGCCACATCAATGTTTATAGTAACTCAATTTAGAATAGCTAAGCTATGGAGCCAACCAAGATGCTCTTCAACAGATGAATGAATAAAGAAAATGTGGTATATATACACAGTGTAATATTACTCAGCTATAAAAAGAATGGATAGATCTGGAGACTGTCATGCTATGTGAAATAAGCCAATTGCAAAAAAACTAAAGGTCAAATGTTTTCTCTGATATGGGGATGCTAACACATAACAAGGCGAGGCAAGAATAGAAATTCAGTGGATCAGTGAATAGAAGTTAGACAAATGGGAATGAAGGGAAGGAAGGAAATATGGGCATAGGGAAGACAGTAGAATAAATTAAACATAACTTTTCTATGTTCATATATGAATACATCACCAGTGAAACTTCACATCATTTACAACCTTAAGAATGGTATCCTAATTAGAATAAGCTCTACTCCATGTATGTATAATATGTCAAAATAGACTCTACTGTCATGTATATCTAAAAAATAAAAATTAAAACATTAAACTATTAAAAATCAAAATAGGCCTTAGAAATACAAATTTTAACAAGCATCCAGGAATTTGTGACAAATCATGCAAACACATCATCCACTCATCTCTGGTGTGAATGATGGAAGATGATGCCAAAGGTTGGATGAAGGGTGCTGTCAAGACATCAGGCAAGGATTTCATGTTCAATTTGGATCACCATTGGGGTCATTCAGTATCATAAATAGAAAAGTAATATTATTCCTATATTTTAAGAACAAACGTTGCCACCAAATATGGCTTGCTTTCAAACCAGGAGACCTAGTAGAAGTCTATCCAAATCATCTACACAAAATGGGCTTGAATGAGGGAATAGCTTTAAGATGAACAAGATGTATATAAAATTAATTTTAAAAAGTAAAATATATTACAATGCAGAACATATTCTATGAGAGATGAGGTTTCATGTTTAATGAATATGAATATAGTGTTAGTGATACCACCTATAAAAATTCTTATTTTTTTAATATTTATTTTTAGTTGTAGTTGGACACAATACTGTTATTTTATTCACTTATTTTATTATGTGGTGCTGTGGATCCATCCCAGGGCCTCACACATGCTAGGTGAATGATCTACCACTGAGCTACTACCCCAGCCCCCCAAATTCTTATTTTTAATTGGAGGAGCAAGATTTTTTTTTCAATTCTGAGAACTGAGAGTATGGAAACAGAGAATAAATTTTGGAATTTCTGAGTTGAATGCTCTGTCAAGCTATAGGCAATTCAAACTGAATGTTTGGAGGTTAGATGAGAGATTAGGACCAGAAATAAGAATTTGGGAGTCATTCACATAGAGGAGATGGCAGGAGACAGTAAATTAAATAAGATCAAAACAGAAAGTTGGTTGGTAGGGAAAAAAAGAGAGGCCAAAAAGTTCCTTGGAGAGGGTCCATACTCTAAGAGATTGGTAAGCAAGAGTAAAATTTGAATAATGGAGAAATAGTCATATGAGGAAAATAGAAAAATGGAGGCCTGAGAGGATAATTGCAATTTTGAAGAAAAAATCCTAAAATTTATTTGGAAGAATAAAGACCCAGCAATTCTGAGCAAGAAGAATGCCTAGCATATGTGAGGCACTGGATTCGATCCTCAGCACCACATAGAAAAATAAATAAATAAAGTTATTATGTCCAACTACAACTAAAAAATAAACAATGAAATAGAATAGAAGATAAAGAGACAAACCTACACATATATAATCATTTCATTTTGGCACAGTGAAAGTTCCAAAAACATATGTTGGAGAAAAGATGGCCTTTTTAACAAATGGTACTGGATAAATTGGATATCCAGATGTAGAAGAATGGACCTAGATCCCTATCTCTCACCCTGCACAAAAGTTAAATCAAAATGGGCAAAAGACTTAGGAATTAGATCAGAAACTTTGCAGCTGACGAAAGAAAATATTGTCTTAACATCCCAACACATTTTTGCGATCTCCAACTTCCTTAACAAGATACCTAAAACTCAAAAAAAAAAATAAATAAAACCAAAAATCAATAAGTGAGATGGAATCAAATTTAAAAGCTTCTGTATAGCAAAAGAAACAAGAATGTGAAAAGGGAATCTACAGAATGGGAGAAAATCTTTGCCAGCTACTCCTTTGACAGGGGATGAATATCCAGAATATATAAAGAACTCAAAAAACTTAACAAAATAAACCTATCAATAATTAGGCAAAAGAATTAAACAGACGTTTCTCAAAATATAAATACAAATAGCCAATGGTTGTATGAAAAAAATGTACAACATCCCTAGCAATCAGGGAAATGTAAAACAAAACTGTATTGAGATTTTATCTCATACCAGTTAGCATGGCAATCATCAAGAATATAAATAATGATTAATACTGGTGAGGACGTGGAGGGAAAGGTATACCCATACAATGTTGGTGAGATTGAAAATTGTATAATCACTTTGGTAAGTAGTATGGAGATTTCTCCAAAGGCTAGGTATGGAGCTATCAGATGACCCAGTTATTCCACTTCTTGGGATTTATCTTAAAGAACTAAAATCAGCATACTATAGTGATGTAGGTACATCAATGTTTATAGAAGTGTGATTCACAATAACCAAGTTTTAAAACCAGCTCAAGTGCCTATCAACCAATGCATGAATAAAGAAAATACACAATGGTATAAATACACAGTGGAGTTTTGCTCAGCCATAAAGAAGAATGAAATTATGGCATTAGCTAATAAGTGGCTGGAACTGGAGAGTATCATGCTAAGTGAAATAATCTACACTCAGAAAGTCAGGATCAAATGTTTTCTCTCCTATGGGGAAGCTAGAGTAAATTAAGGGAGACGGGTGGGGGGGCACAAAGAAAATAAAAGGAAGATCAAAGGAGTAGAGAAAGAAGATTGAGGGAGAAAGAGGAGGGACAAAAAAGGGAGAAACTGTGTAATGTAATGAAATGGATCAAATTATACTATACACATATACAAATATACATAGATCAGTGAATGTACACAGATCAGTGTGACTCACACAAACTTGTGAGAGTGGCCTCAACCCACAGGCATAAGCCTAGGACCCAAACCTAAAGCAAGCTAAATCCCTACTGTAACACAATATCTTCTCCAACTCTGTTCCAATTTAGGCTCCCATCTCACATTCCCCAATGTGTAACAGGTGGGCTCCTATCAGAAAGACAAGTAGGGAACTTTTTGGAGTTCCACTCAATATTTATGACTTCTATTTGTCTTCATGAACTATCATTAGCCTGGTAAAACTTTCAAAATCTTCCAGCCATCAAAGATTCTGCATTCCAAGTGTACAACTTAGGATGAATATCTTCATATAAACACAAGAGAAGCACCAGGGTCACAAAAAACACTCACAGAGAAATTGTCATTGAAGTAGAAAGTAGAATGTCTCCAGGTGGCCCTGTCCTTCAGAGAAATTTTAAGATGTTATAAAAAGTGTTATCCATTATAATACATCTAACAAAGAAAACACAGTGTACCATAAAATGCAGGCTGAGGCAACATAAAACAAATCTCAAGTGTATCTGATTCTTCCCAATAAAAGTCTATTTACTATAGGAGTAATTGTGATGGAGATATGAAAATTATAAAGAATGAGAAATATGATTTTATTTGATGATTATATATACTTTTGAATTAATCACACTAACTCTCATCTAAGACCAGCTGATCTGAGTTACAGTTCTTAAATATTTAAATAAATAAATAACATTCAATATTTGAGTACATTATATATAGTCAGGAAAAAATAAGTTTCAACTTCATCCAATGTATGATATCTTTACCAATAATTTCCATTGCTAGTATTTGCACTATTAATTAATGCTTCACCATGTTTTCCATGAGACTATCAAGAGGGTTTTGGATCAAATGCTTTGCTCAATTCAAGATAAACTACACATATGCTTTTTACTTTATCTACCACCAGACTAGAACCCCTACATTTTTCTTTTATTATTGCATTATAGTAATACATATAGTATACATTTTGATGAATGAATGCATGCATGGAGTTTGATTTACTCCATTTTAGTCCTTGGTACCCACAACTTCCAGTTCCTCTTCTGTCCCCCTATTCTTCTTCCTTTGCTCTATTGATCTTACTTTCACTCATTTATTTATTTATTTTTAATTGATGTTCTATAGTAGACATAAAGGTGGAAATCACTTTGGTATATATACATGCACATAGCATAATGTTGTTAAATTGATTCCCCATTTCCTACCCCTTTTCACCTCCCTCCATCTCAATCTTCTTTTTCTACTCCAGTAATCTTCCCTATATCTTTATGATAACCAACCACCCTTTTCATCCACGCTTTTACTCTGCACTGGCTTTTGTATATGAGAGAAAAATGACCCTTGATTTTTAGTCTGGCTTATTTCACTTAGCATGAGGTTCTCCATGTCCATCCATTTTCCAGGAAGTGCCATAATTTCATTATTTAAATATTTAATTTTTTACTTTTTATTTGATCCTTTTTAGATACACATGACAGCAGAGTATTTTGACATATTATACATATTGGACATATTATACAAACAGTGAGTATAACTTATTCTAATTAGGGTCCAATTCTTATGGTTGTACATGTTGTGGAGTTTCACTGGTGGTGTATTCACATATGAATTTAGGAAAGTTGTGTCCTGTTCATTCTACTCTCCTATCTCCCATCCCTTCCCTTCATTCCCTTTTGTCTAATCATAATTTCATTTTTATTTATGGCTGAGTAAAACTCCACTGTGTATATATACCATATTTTCTTAATCCATTCATCTATTGATAGGAACCTGGGCTATAGAATCCCTATATTTTTTAAAAATGAAATAATGCTATCTTGGCATCTTATCTAAGTGAATTGTTAATTTGTTTAGTATTTGCTACATTATTTTCCCACAGTTCAAAATTCATCTTCTTACTAATCCAAATGAAATTTTTCAAGGAATCCAGGGCTACTTCTATTTTTAAATCTACTTTCGAATCTTTAAGCAATTTATCTGTTTTTTTCTTTTTTGACAGTTGAGGGTACATTTTCATCTCTGGTCTTCCGCACCACTAATATTCTGTGATTGCTAAAACATGACAACAAAATCCTCAAGATTACCTCTGAGGTAATTTTAAACACTTGTCTGTTTTTTCTTTTATTTTTCAATCATCTTGGAGCCAAACAAATGGATGTCGCACAATTTTAAAAATCGATATCAATTTAGATTCTCAGGAGTTCTTTTAATTTTAATTTAATTTTATTTTAAGTTTGGGAAGGAAATTTGGAAATAGCCTTGTTTCTTATAGCAAGAATCAGATTGGACTGCACAACTGTTGTGCCATTCCAAGACTCCTGAACTGCCAGTCAGGTACCTATGTTAATGCTAAATCCTTGTATTCCATTGGAGTTCCCTTTCATAACTATATATTAGTTCTTTGTTATTTTAATTCTCTTATTATCTTAACTTATACAATCTCCTGAGACATTAACTTGAACCCAAGCTAATAGTTGAGTCCTTATTGACTGAGCTAATTACTAAGTTCCCTATCCCTAGGAAATGTGAAGTGGAGCAGATTATTCTAATGGCTGGATTATACCACTGGATAGTCCTCTTGCTGCTGAACCCTGCATTTGAGATTACATAGTTTGTTGTCAATGCTTGCTTGAGTCTTGTTTGAGCTTTTGAACAGTACCTTCTCTCACTGGGACTAATCTCTGCAGTCAGTTTAGCTTCCTCTAGTTGTCAAATTCTGTATACTTGTACTCAGCTTTCTTCTCACTCCCCATTTCCAACTTTTCTATCTCATTCTGCATTTTCAAGGATGAGCATTTCTTTAACTTGGCTAACTAGCGACATAATTCACTTAACTGGAGCTAAAAATTTTGAGACATTTAAGGTTAGTTATTCTCTTCTTTGCCCATCTTGGGTGTATAACTAAATGATACCTGCTTGACTTTTTTCAACGTGAAGAAAAACAAAGCAAAATTCAAATTGGACATCTATGAAAGGAATAGCTTTAATCCATATTAGTGCTCTCTCCAGAATCCTTTGCACTGAATTTCCTGGAGAAAAATATATGGCCATGAAAATATATAAACTTGTTTCATAAATGTAGAACAGATAGATCTGTGGCTTACCACTTTGACCTTCTCATTCTCTTTAAAAATATCTGTCCCTTGGCAAGAATTAAGTCCTTTAATTCTTCAAGCTCTTTATCCTGTTCCTATTCCAGAGGATCAACTACCTGATTGTTTAAACCCTGGTCTTCGGTGTGTATTTAATCTCAGGTGATCCAGTAAATACTCTGATGTTATGAGTTCTAAAATTCTGTCAATTATATATGCTGGATTTTCACTGCTTTCAATTCCAACTAGGCCAGATGTTACACCCCATCTTCCCTCCTTTCCCATGAAAGATGATGGTTTGCAACCATGTCTCTTTACTTGTTATATAATTGAGTAGGTAAAACTAATTCTTAATTTCAGCAGAAAATGGGCGATATAAATAGATACTTGAGTAACTCACACATCTTCCCCAAGGCTACCCAGTAAGGGACAATGACTAAATCACTCCATAAAAATAGGCCTGGAAAAGCACTACTGCTACTCTTATTTTACACTTAACTGAGAAAGAGAACATCTTATATTTTCACCTTTTACATTGGGAAGCATATTTTGCCTCATGATGGAAATTAAGCAAACATGTACAAGGAATACATGCATTTGATATAAATAAGATCCACCCAAATTCTGTAACCACTGAATATTTCAGAAGAGGAATGTACACCAAGGAGAAATTAAATTTCACTTGATAGATTTGACTTTTTCAATTATTTTAATTTTTCATGGAATTTATTTTTATGGCAAATGTAAATATAACAGAGGAAATGCTTGGCTGGAATACTGCAGCTTTGAAATGTTCTGCCAAGGCTAGGAGATAGGAAAAAACAGAAATCAGTGGGAAACTGAATCCACATGTACATGTGTAGGGAGCTGTGTTTCACAGAAGATGTGAGATGACATATCTTATCCTACTTTGCAGCATTTTATACCGTCTGTCAGCTGTGATTTGCTGCTCAGGTTGGCCTGTGCTGCTTTTAGAGTTCTGCGCTTAAGCAGATTCTTCCCTCCTGCTTTCTAACTCTTCCTCTCATCATTGCTCACCCTCTGATAGTAAATCAGCATTAACAAGATTCCATTTAATTTAAAACTTAAGTTGTTTTATCATTACAAAATGCACACATTTTTCATGGGATACTTTTCATTTAAAAATATCACTGGAAATTAATTGAGATTTGTACTAATAGAAAGTTGCTGTCCCAGGAGAAATTTAGGTTTAGAGAAAAATTCTTTCTAGCAATAATAATGAGGGACATGATCCAACATAGGAAATACCAAGCAAAAAAAAAAAAAAAAAGAGAAGTTCCCAAAACATGACACTTGTTTAGGATTCTTTCTAATTAAATATGGTATATGTATTCATCATATTCCCAAGAGAAACAATTTCAGAAATTGATCAAAGTTAATGTTTGTGTTTTTGGTTCTATATTAATGAAGCAGCTTGGCAGGTTGAGGCAGGAGGATTACAAGTTCAAAGCCAGCTTCAGCAACTTAGTGAGTTACTAAGAACTTTCACAAGACCATCTTAAAATAAAAACCAAAAAAGGACTGGGGCTATTATTATTCAGTGGTTAAACACCCCTGGGTTCCATCCCTTGTACAAAAAAAAAAAAAAAAAAAGAAAAGAAAAGAAAAAAAAAAGAAAAAAAGAAAAAGAAAAAAGAAAAGAAAAGAAAAAAAGGAAAAGAAAATTTGTCAGATTGTAGGCAATAATCCTCACAGTAACTAAACTAATGACTACTTTTAAAAGCTTACATAGAAATATAACATGACTACTGTGACTACTATTATGGTGAGCTTCTAAGCATGAAGAGAACCTTTGTAAAAAATGAAATTCAACTTAACTGAATCAATCTGTATTTCTATTCTTTAAAAATACTCCCTATAAAAATTTATTCCCTTCCTTTTAATTATTCTTAAATAGTTACATATGCACAATAAATTCAACTGGAAGAGTATTTAAATTAACCAAAAAAGATAGTGCATAGTGCACGTGATTAGCTGAAATGTATAATGCAATTTTTAAGTCAAGGAAAAATGAAGATGGCAAGAACATTCTCTGTTTTAAAATATTTTCAAAGAAATATAACTAAATTTTTCACGTAAAAGATATCTTTGAAATTAAAACTGTTGAGTTAAGTGAAAGTTTGTTCTTTTTATAAAAAATTAGATTGTTTCTAAAATACACTTGAATTTATACACCAAGATAAAACGTACTGCAAATTTATGCAGCTGATTCATAAGCTATGAAAAGAGTTTATAATAAAAGCACTGACATCATTTTAAATATACATAAACCTTTGATGCCATGATCTGTTTTATATAGATCACGTACCTATGGATCATTTATTTTTCATGAGAACTTCTAATTTGTCAAATGAAGAGTGAATGATGCATAACATGCTTATTTTTCTGAGGGCATAGAGGATCAACAGCGGTAATTCAGAATTTTGATAATTAAAGGACTGAAAACTCAGTAAAGTAGGTCCCTGTCCCCCTGAGATTTACTTTATACACCTTAGGGAATCAGAAACTCAGTTGCAGTTCTAGTGACCAAAACTAGATGGTGCTCCACAGTTGTCAGTACTCCAAGTCAATTTATAGCCATTTGGAGCAGTTGGACTTAAGGGCTTAATTAAGGATACATTTCATGTGTTTCAGATTTTACCCCTCTTGCTTTCTTCTTCCATAGACTTTTCTAGGAGGTAAGAGTTATGTTGTCCCTGTTTAAATTGTCTTCATTGTTCCTTGCCCCACATCTCAACCCTTATTCACCACTTGTGACATTATCAGACTTACTAGTATTGAAGAAACTAAGTCCTAGAGTAATTGTTTAGGGAAATATTCAGCGTTAGACAGTCAGTAAAACTCTTGGACAGAATTAACCTTCAGGTCTTTGGCCTATAAAGAGTAGCTACCTTACCTAACAAGGTGAGAAAGTATCGCGGCAGTCAGATTAGTTCATTAATAGAAAAATAAGATACCGGAATATAACCTTGTTATTGTGGTTCCTTTTGTCACCACAACAGGTTTTACTCCCTTCCCTGAATTTCCGCATTGTCCCCTGTCCATTCTTCTGAGGATTTGTTGGCAGAAGACAAAAGGAAGAATTGGAAGAGGAGAAAAAAGCTCACAGGTTAAGCATATTCTTGTGCTGTGTAGAGTATTTCAGTATTTTTTTTAATTGGTTGTTCACAACATTACAAAGCTCTTGACATATCATATTTCATACATTAGATTGAAGTGGGTTATGAACTCCTAATTTTATCCCAGATGCAGATTGCAGAATCACGTCGGTTACACATCCACAATTTTACATAATGCCCTATTAGTAACTGTTGTATTCTGCTACCTTTCCTATCCCCTACTATCTCCCCTCCCCTTCCCTCCCATCTTCTCTCTCTACCCCATCTACTGTAATTCATTTCTCTCCTTGTTTATTTTCCCATTCCCCTCACAACCTCTTATATGTAATTTTGTATAGCAATGAGGGTCTCCCTTCATTTCTATGCAATTTCCCTTTTCTCTCCCTTTCCCTCCCATCTCATGTCTCTGTTTAGTGTTAATCTTTTCTTCCTGCTTTTCCTCCCTGCTCTGTTCATAGTTGCTCTCATTATATTAAAGAAGACATTTGGTATTTGTTTTTTAGGGATTGACATTTTACACACATTTCTATGTTTTAAAGCAATCAAAGTTAGTACGAATGAATGACCTCCCTTTCATAGATGAGGAATCTGGCGCTGAGATGAATAACTCCTCAAAGTCAGTAAGTAAATGAAAAGCTAAGAATTTGGCCACAACTCTGTGGAGTTGCAGTACCAATGGAGTTTTCTACAACTGTGATTGAAAGAAAACTGGTCACAGTATGTTTCCTGGTGTCCATCTACAGTAAAAATGCCATAATTCTAGGTTTAGACTGCACTGTGTACTGTCCCATATATTATCTTGTTTAATCAACTAACAACTCTGTTGCACTACAAATAGAAAGTGGGATTTCCAGAGTTTAAATTGCCAGCCAAAGGCAGTGCCCCCAGATAGAAGCATATGTCTTTGATAATAAATTTCCTGCATGGTATATTAAAAAAAACAACCCTATCTGCATTAGGATCTTTAAAATTGCCCCTTTACCAGGTGGAAAGTTATGTTTCTTCCCTTCTCAACCTTTCATCTACTTCTGCCTAACTTGTAACAATTGGCATGTACTTTGGAGATGTAAAGGAAGTGTTTATCTTTAAAGTATAATTCATTCTTGATTTTTTATGGCCTAAAATTCTTCAGTTTCTCCAGTGATTTCTGAGTACTATTCAATTTCTGGTTCATGATATCCCAGAACCTTATTAGCTATCCTCCACATGACCTTGATTATGCCCAGTGAGACATTTTCCTATGGCTAATTATTAGGAGGTCTTATTCCTAACCAACACCACTTTTCTACTTATTGAATTTTCTCCACTAAAATTAATTTTACACTTGACATTTTTACGGTATTTCATTAGCTTTTCTCAACATTTGATTATAGTATTATCACATAACTGGGAATGATGCTCATAGTGAAATGGAAAGCTACTGTTAATGTGTAACTTTGTCAGAGATGTAATTTTTAATATTGTCATTTTTCATGATGGGTACTGGTTTCCTTGATGAGTTGATAATAAATTTCACTTTATTGTATTACCAGACCAATCTGGAATGTCCTCTAGAGTCATAAAGTCAGTGAACACTAGTGTCTAGATATGTTAGTATCATGTGGGCATACTTAATGTCTGACACCAAAAGTTCTTAGCCACCATAGTCAATTTTTCTTCCTTATATACTACAAAGAGTCATGAAATATATTTTCCACTAAATCATTACACCACTATGAGATTTATTTCTTATTTTTTTTTAAATCTTCAAATCACCCAAGATGAAAGGAAGGAACAGATAAGTGAAAAGATTTTCCAAAGGTGCACAGCTAGTAAGTCCTATGGAACTGAAATTCAAAATGAGATCTACCTCAAAATGATTATTAAGAGCTCGTACATATTTAGTACTTACTATGTCCCAAATACAGCTTTAGGCATTACCTAATCCAATCCTCACAATAGTATTTCAGGTAGGTAATTCTTTTGTCTCTGTTTTACAGATGAATAAACTGAGGCAATAAGGGTATAATTGACTTCTCAACTCCCAAAGCTTACTAAGTGGCAGAAGCTGGCTTCAAACCCCAGACTGAAGGCTGTTCTGCTGACTCTGTACCACATGATAGGTTTGGCAATATGGAACCTTATAGATGTATTGTTAGTATCTATGGCACAAAAGGAATTATGGCTCTCTGTAAGTAATAAATGTCTGTCAGTGTATCTGAGGAAAAATTTGAGGTCAGAAATGAAGTACAAATATATTATATTGGTGAGGTATATTCCATCCAAGTAAAGCATATAAAACTGATCAACAGACAGGACCAGAGAATATGTGCTGAGAGTAGCTTTGCCTTCATTTACCATTTCCATTACAGAATTTCCCTTAGGTGGTGAAGGAATCAAGATCAGAAAGTTAAGGACAGGAAATGCAAATAACTAAAGATCACAAGTCCATTCCTTATTATTAAACTACTCCTGTTTTTGTATTTTAATTATCACCTCATCAAGACTGGCTTAACAAGTTGCCTACTTGGAAATTCAAGAAGCTTATGTGAATTTTTTTTTAAATCTTTTCCAGTTAGATTGTGCAAACCTTGAAATTTGACCAAAAGATTACTTTTTCCTCTGTATTTTGAATTTTTAAAAATTTGTTTCTTTGTTTTGTTTTTGTTAACATCATCTCCACTCGTGCATCACTGCAACTTTAACAATACATTTACATCATGCTTTTTAGGACATTTAGTCCCAATCAACTCCTGTTCTGAATTCCTACATCTGTGCTACAGTGGAAAACTCATTTATTTTTGCCTTGAGTAAACAGCTTATGTCCATTTATAACTCAAAGCTGCCTGGGGAATTGGGTTATTATCCAGTGAATCTGATCAATAAAAACAACCAAAGTGGAGAATAGTAGCTGAAGTAACTTTTAAAAATTAAACTTTTATTGCCTAGGATATCCAGATCATTGTCTCTCTTCAGCACTTGATTTTCTTTATGGATAGAATTGAAGGGCCCTTAATAAATAATACAAAAGAAGTCATCCTGTTTTCTCATTGTATTCTTGTAATCCTGCACTGCTGTGCTTTGTCTATATATAACCGGCTTACACAGATGTTACTTGGCTATTGTGTGTTATGAACATGGTGCCTCTAAGCAGGGTCCACCAAGTCTCATTTGGTTGATGAAACACTTCAATCTACGTACACAACTGATTGCATTTTTTTCTTCCCTTTCTTGCTATGATGTACTCTGAAATAACTAGGATTTGGACTCAAAATTTACTCCTAAAAAGTTGTATTTTGATAACATGTATTAATAAGGAATACTTGTTACTTAGACACTGAACATAGATCATGCTCAGATAGCATATTTCCACTATAGTATATATCCTCCAAATGCCTTTGTAGGGTTGGGCCAAACTGGAATAAGACTGAAAAAGAAAAGACCATTAAAATCTCAGAACTATTAAATCATAAATCATAAGTAGATTTATTCCCTAATCCCAGAAGTTTACCCTAAAGGACAAAGATTAATAGTTCTTGTAATTTTATCTTTGGTTCTGTAACTGCTAGTTCTATTCTTGGCTATATAAATGTGTTATCATTTTTTCACTCTTAACAAAACTATTTGCTTCGGTATCTTTTAGCCAGTGAACTCTACTTGTGTTTTACGATTTAAGAGACAAGAGGGATTTTTTAAAGTTGGTTGTTTTTGTAGACATTTACGGCTTCTTTTTTCCATCAGGCTCATTTAATAGCCACTTTTATTTATTTATTGTTTCTTATTTAAGTTTTTATTGTATATATTTGAGAAATACAACATATTTTGATATACATAAACAGTGAAATGATTGCATTTGCATATCGATCACCTTCCGTAGGTCCTTGTTTTAGTCAGCTTTTTCGCTACTATGACTCCCAAGTGAGTTTTTGGGGACACCTCAAACAATAATACTCCTTTTGTATATTTGTGCATCTTTTAAGAGCACCTAAATATATACTCTCCTAGCAAATTTTCAGTGTATAATACAGTCAACTATTGCCTTCATGATGCAGTAGATCTCTAGACATACTCATTTTACCTTACTTCAAATGTGCACTCTCTGACCTCCTTCTTTCCCATTTCCTTTCCCTCTTGGTTTCTGGTAAACATGATTCTACTCTCTGTTTCTATTTATTCAACTTTTTCATCTTTCTTTGATTCTGTATATAATGAAGTTGTGTAATATTTTTTGTTTGTGTTTGGCTTATTTCCTTTAGCATGTCTTCTAGTTTCATCCATGTTATTGTGAATAGCAATATCTCCTTCTTAAAGGTGAATGATATTCCGTTGTAGATATATACCACAATTTTATTATCCATTCACCTGTTGATAGATTCTCAGTCTGTTTCTATAACTTGGGCAAAGCTGGAATACAGTGAAAATATCTTTCTATAACTTGGTGATTGAAAAAAATTCTGCAGACAACATAGCAATATAGATACCTCTATGAGGTGCTGGTTTCATTTCCCTTTCCCTTTCAGTGTATACCAAGAAAGGGATTGTTTGATCTTATGGTACTACTATTTTTAATAGAATCTCCATACTGTTTTCCACAACTGCTGTACCAATTTACTTTCACACAACAGTGCAGAAATGTTTGTGTTTCTCCACACCTTCACCCACACTTGTTATTTCTTGGCTTTTTGATGAAAGTCATTATAACCGGTATGAAGTGATATATTTTTTGTTTATTTGGGTTTTGCCATGCTGGGATTGAATCCCAGGCATTCAACCACTGGTCTACATTCTCAGCCTTTTTATTTTTATTTTTATTTTTTTTTTGAGATAGGATCTCCCTAAATTGCTAAAACTGGCCTCAAACTTGTGCACTTTTGCCTCAGCCTTCCGAAGCACTATGATTACAAGTGTGTAACACCACTGCTAGTGTGAAGTGATATTTTAATGTGGTTTTGATTTGCATTTACTTGATGATTAGGGATGCTATTATACTTGTTGACTATTTGTGTGTCTTGTTTAGGAAAATGCCTGTCTATTCAGGCCTGTTGCCCTTTGTTTAATGAAGTTATTTGTTGTTGTAGGTCTTTTGTTTGTTTCAGTTGTTTTGTTGCATGAAGTTGTGTGAGTTTTTTATATATGTTGGATATTAATTACTCAGATATTTGGGTTTATAAGATGCCTTTATATTTTATCAATTGCTTCTTTTGCTGTATAGAAGCTTTTTAGTTTGATGCAGTCCCACTTTTTTATTTTTGCTTTTATTGCCTACACTTTTGGTGTGATATCAAAAAAAAAAAAAAAAGAAAAGAAAATCATTATTGAGGCCAGTATCACAGAACTTTTCCCCTTTGTTTTCTTCTAGGAGGAATATGGATTGTTTCTTGAGAATTTATTTTTTATTAAAATGTTTTCTTATTTTCTGCACAAATGTTATGTTCTTTTTGACACTAAAATTAACTTAGCTAAGAAGTTCTAAAAAATGTACATGACCAAATTATATTCATATAAAAAAATTCCCTGTCTTCTGGGAAAGGTGATATGTAAATATATTAGACATAACTGTGGCATGGTATGTCCTTACTGGAACACAAGGTAGATTCTCAAATAGTATTCAAATTTAAAATTTTTTGCCTATCCTGTATATGTTGAATTGCATAGCCTTTTAAAATAAAGGATTTCTCTCCCCAAGTACATAGGATTGGTTTCTCACAAGTTGGGTGAAGCCTAACACATTGATTTTTTTTCAACCTTAGGATCGGAGAATCCTGAAGAGTTTGTGAATGACCTAGTACAGGACTGATCCCCAGAATTTCTGATCCAGTAAGTCTGCGGCAAAGCAAGAGAAGTTTCATTTCTGACAAGGTCCGTGTGAGGCTGTTGCTGCCATCCTGGGGACCACACTGTGAGAACTGACACTCTTGTGCATGCAAATAAGGCTATTTATTCACTTACCTGTTCTTGATTTAAAATTATATACATAGTAGATAGGTAATATACTTAAGTTCCTGATTTTTTTTGGTTTTTTTCTGAATGAGAAAATAGGTTTTTAAAATTAAGATATTTAAAACAATAAACAGCAGTTACTTTTTTTTAACTTGCATGTGACCTTACTTATTCTTTCTTTTTTGTAATCATTACAGTAGTCATTGTTTTATTTTCACAGAGCCCACCCTTATGGAATTATTGCTATATCGTATACACATATTTTATAGATGAAGATGTTAAAGAACAACAAGGTTAAATCACATGCCCCAAATCATACGGCAAGTAACGGGCAGACGTGAGGTCTGAACCAAGTCAGGTCGACTCAAGAGTTGTCCTTAAATAATGTGCTTTATTACCTTTCAATTTTCAAATGGCATAACAATTATTTAAATAGCCTTAAAAATAGTCAGAAATGTACTTTTAGTTTTTGAAATAGTTGGTTGTGGAAACAATTTTTCAGATTAATGTTTAGATCAAATTGCACATTACAATATATTTTGTCATTGCAGCAGATTGAAAAAAGAATAAATAAGATCTAGTGCTTACAGGAATTGCAAAATCATTATCTACTAACAGTTCAAAAAACATTTTCACTTACTTTTATTATTTGCCTATGATACATGAAAAGAAAAATGGAAAATTATTCAGAGCTAAGATATTGGTATCCAATAAAACTCTGCCTAGATTCATAGATTTGGGTCATTGTTTTCTATATTCTTTTTTTAGAGTGAATTTTTTCTGTAGTATTTTTTTCTTTTCACTATGCATAAATCTTTTTATGCCTTTTAGCCTTAAAGGAATTGCTAATGTCTTCACTCTCTTGTTTGAATCTCTTCTCAGATTGTTTTTTCTTGATTTACTTATTCTTATTTTTAATCATTTTCTGTATTTCAATCTGTGAGTAGCAGATGTGTGTAGGCTCAGTTATGCTAAAGTAAAACTTAGTTTCTGCAGTAGAATTATTCACCTCTTTGCTTTAGCAAAATACATAGATAATTATTTGCAAGACTCATGAGTCAATAATTGTCCACACTTAAATTTAAAATTTCTTATATTACTGATATACAGATTCAATATGTAAGTGCACCCCTGCTTTGTTATAATTGGGAATATCAACTAAAAAAGAAAAATGGAAAGAAATTCAAGCTTCATAAAATAGGGAATAAAAAGTCTACAGAACAGGATTCTGCAGCCACTTCCTCAGTAAACAGATGTCGAATTTGTATTTCTGCAATCACTAGGCAGATAGTAAAGATATAGAAGCACAAATGGAATTTGCCTTCCATAGAGCTCACAGATGTACTAAATTTATTCACTACTGAAATCATGTATATGGGAGGATATATATTCTAGAGGATGTTAATGGATAAATTATGATAGAAAAGAGATATTAAGCTTATGACATTTTGTTATCATAAGGTTATAAAACAACAGAATAAGGCAATAGAATAATGTTTTAGGGATGGTTGCATCAAAGTTGTATGATTGTTTGACTGTAAACCCTCCCAGGGATCCATAGCATTTTAGCTCTGGAAATGATCACATGTCCTCTAGTCCAACCAAATCTTAATACTTTAGGAAACTGACTCCCAGAGTGGTCAGAGGGTTTATCCAATGTTGCTGGTATGGTAACTGACAGAGTTGAGCGTAAACTTGGGCTTTCTTCATTTTTGTTCAATTTTCTTTCTGCTTAGTCATTCCTTCCAATGAATATTTGAACACACCTGAGAATACAAAATATTGGGAATGCAAAATAAATTATCATTTGCTTTCAAAGTTGTTCTTGTACAATTTTAAGCCAAAATTGATAGGTTAATCTAACAGAATAAGCACAATGCCAAGGAAGAAAATAGAAAAAAGAGTAGTTGTCATGGGGCAGGGATTCCCAGACCAATGCTTCTTATGCACTGGCACATAGCCTCCTGAGTTAAAGAGGAAGTTTGGATCTCATCACAATGATAATAAAAATTTTAAATATATATATTTATTAACAACATTTATATTATATAACATATATTATAAACAACATTTTAAATAAACAGATAAAGATTTCTATTTTATTCTGTTATACTAAAAGTGTAGGTGAAGAAACAAATTTTGCTTGAAATTCTTTGTTTCATTTAACATTTTGGCTTACATAAAATCAGTTGGGTGCACAGATTTTTATTAAAATTTCAGAAAACATTTCATAAATAAATACATTGTTGCATTTTATTATATACCTATTTTTTCTTTTAAAGAAAGTTCAAATTTGGAGGTAGTGCCAATTTTACTGCTTCATTAGAATATAATTTCTAAGTCATTTTATGAAGGCTTATGGGTTGCATCTATCAATTATTCATGAAAAGAATAATTTCCAACTCTGACAGTCAATTTTTATAAAGAAAGATGTGAGGTTATTGTCTATAAAATATTGCCAACTGAATTACATGGAGTGAAAAGAAAGCAGTATGTATTCATATACTCATTAACGAATTCAGATAATGAGTGTTGAGTCCAAGTATCTTTAAAATTAGGTTGATATGTACCTATATCTCTATCTATATATCTATCTATATCTATATCTATCTATACACACCTATATACATATATACATTCTTGAAATAACAAAAGCTGAATTTCAAACTTGGTTAATTTTTATAATGTTAGTTTTCTCATGTTAAAATTTTGGTGACAACATATTCAGTCTCCATTTATTAAAACTCTTATTTCTTTTATTTTTCAAAAATATACATAGCAATAAGACACCATGAAAACATTTAATTTTTGTTTCTAATGATACTATACAGAATTGTTATGCTTGAAGCAGACTTAGAAATAGGCCTAGCATGTCTAATTTTTAAAAGATTGTACACAGTTTGATATATAATGTGCATGCTACAGTTACCATTACAATGTAAGAGGTTAGCCTGTCAAAAAAACCTGGTAATGAGATACAAGCAGACTATTCTTTATCACCTTCAGCAACACAAAATTAGAATTCATAATATATTTTTAAAATAAATTTATTTCCGAAATACTCCAGAATCCTAAAATTGTGTTGGTAGTTATGTTTATGAACTAGATATGCTACATGTGATAATAGTGGAATTATTATATGTGAAAAATCTTTACCTTTGTAGCATTCATTGAAGACCTAATTTAGACAAAGACAATTTTAATAATGTAAGACTCTTGCTGCTGGTAAAAGTTAATAAATTGGTCAGTAGTTCTCTGGTAATATACAAAAATGCTCTATAATAAAAGCTTTAATTTCTAAGCAAATACTACTGAAAGATTTCAAATTACCTAAAAATCTACCTACCTTCAAACATTTTAAATGCAACTTAAATTTTATTACCTTATTTTAAATATTATGGCTGATTTTTCCTCTAATGATAATATTTCTATTATTAGACTTGCATTTGTATTTGAAGTAGCACAACTTTGTTTCTTTTTTGCACTTGAAATGATATGGCCAGCACAGTTTAGCCTGTAGTTTCTACTCAAGTTATTGCTACTGACTTTTAAAATAAATGTAATATATACATTTAAGGCACTAATTGTTGCCTAATACAGTAATGTCTCTTGAGAGATAATAGCCAAAAACTCTATGTCTCTTACATAAATCAGTGAAATACAAAATACTTCCTCCCTCATCTTTGTCCAATGGAAGGAATCTAAATAAACTGTTAAGGAAGTGGCTATACTCTTAGCAATTGTGATACACAATAGAAACATTACACTCCATATGTAATATTATTTAGTAGTATTTTTATTTACAAGTAATATAAATTTAAATTTAAATTGACTAAAACCAAGAAAGAATTCATTGATTAACATCATAAAAAACTCAAGGGTTTTTGTCCTGAGTTTGCTATGAGAGACCACATAGATTAGATTAATGATAGAGATTCAGGGACTGCTAAGTTTATAGGTTCATATGAAGCCATCTTTCTTTTCTCATTTCCTAGCTCTGTTCTGCATTATGTTGGTTATATTCTACAAGCTAGCCCATCTACCTGAAGTGGCCTCTAAAAAATTTAGGCTTTTTGCTAACTATTCATTCAAAAGGGATTTCTCTCTGAATAACTAAAAAAAAAAATTCCTACACTAGATACACTAGATGACTGAAATCGTGCATATATTTTGAACCAATTGTTACTACAAAGGAAGTGGAATATGCTCACTGTACAGGCTAGACCACATGCCCACACATGGCTGTAGTCAATTCTATCCAAGCTACACTGAGTGAAAGTGGAGAAGAGCTGATTCCAGATGACATTACCAGAAGTAATATACTGAATAGGGAAACATGTCCACCTTACTCTTAAATGAAGATGATTTTTGTCTGCTACTGCTAGATAATTTCTGTTGACTCATTGTCTTTCCTACATATTGATCCAGATTTTAAATGACTTATTAAGAATGTAGGTTCATTTTTATTTTTATGATGTCAAAATTATGGACAGATGGAACCTTTGGAAGAAAATTTAGAAGGAATTATAATGAAGGCATTAACATGAAGGAAAATAGAATTTTAAGTACCTTAATTTAGGATGTAAAGCATAAATAAAATCCTATTATTGTACCAGAGTGCAGAATCACATGTCTGTGACCCAGCTACTCTTGGGCTGAGGCATGAGGATGGCCATGCCTTGGCAATTCAGTTTGAGGCCAGCCTTGTCAATTCAGTGAGACTCTGCCTCAAAATAAAAAAAAATAAAGAAAAAAGGCACTGAGGATGTAGCTAAGTGATAGAGGATCCATAGGTTCAATCCCTAGTACCTCAAAAAAATTCTATAATTCCAGTATTTATTTGACACAATTTTTTCTATTTCATCATCACATATAGCATATTTTTTTAAAAAACGAACAGAAAATTTCCCCTTTATTGGCAAGCTGATTTTCTCTCCCAACATGACAAACCACATTACAGTTCCAGAAAAAGAGCTGGGAAGTTAGACATCTTTGGAGGAAGAGAATACAATGAACCCATCACAGTGGTGTATGCTTGTAATCTCAGTTACTCAGGAGGTTGAGGCAGGAGGATTGCAGTTAGTTTGAGGGCAGCCTCAGCAACTTAAAGAGAGCTTGTCTCAAAATAAAAACTAAATGGGAAGCTAAGGTAGGAGGATCACAAGTTCAAAGCCAGCCTTAGCAATGGCAAGGTACTAAGCAACTCAGTGAGACCCTCTCTCTAAATGAAATACAAAATAGGGCTGGGGATGTGGCTTAGTGGTCAAGTGTCCCTGAATTCAATTCCTGGTACCAACTAAACAAAACAAAACAAAAAGTAAGTAAAAAATTAAATAAGGCTGGAGATGTAGCTCAGTGGTAAAGTGTCCCTGGGTTTAATCCCCAGTACCACATGCACAAATACAAAAGAAATTATGATGAGGCAGGAAGCCTGCCTCATTTGCCCAGGGGTTTCTGCAGAAAATTGGTGAGGAAAAGGCAGAAGAGGCAACTTCCAAGGTCTATTCTGCTGAAAGAAACCAATGGATCTTGACTAAGCTGAAATTGAAATTCAATAGACAACGGGATTTATTATCATCAGACATGAGCAGCAGGTGCAGAGCTTTGAGGTAGCCAGTTTGCACAGTGTGATTATACAGGTTGTTTACAGACAGTGTTGGCTTTCCTAAGAACACTTGTTGTACTGGTTTTTGTGTTTTCACTATCAGCATCAATAAAGGAAAACCAACCTCCAGTAGTTAGTCAGTGCATAGCCAAAGACCAGTATGAAGCCGCACTACCTCTCTTCTTAGTGTAGTAAAGTGATTTACACTTCTTTCCCACATCCAAATGCCATATAAAAGAGAAATATAGGAAGAAGAACGAGACATTTTTGCAGAACAATTTTAGGATTAACATAAGTCATCCACTTGGATAATATAATTGGATTAATATTTGAGGACTAATCAGTATTTCAATTCTACTTCCTAGTATATAGATGGATAGGGTAGTGAAAGAATAAAGAGAATAAAGAAATGAAGAAGTGACATTATACACATATCTAAATTGTGGCATATGTAAATATGCAATTCTGATGCACATGAATTAGTTTTAAATATCAACTGATATTATTGGCCACTATCAAGAGATTTGCTAATTTACCCATGAACATTTGCCTGGGATTTCTGTGTGATGTTAATACTGTATGGGATGAACATGAACTTCAAATTTTATTATGACACAATTAAAGAGTGATATATTCATAATGAAAAAAAAAACAATCCTGGGCACCTTCAGATAATTGTCTAAAATAAGGAAAAAGCAAAAACATTACCAATCATAAGGGTGATCAATTATCTTTTAATCTAGGTAGATTTAGTACAGATTACAATTTTTAAATTTTAGATGACTTTGTAATGGAAATAACAGTAGAGGTTCATGAAGAAAGTAGAAAAATTTTAACAAATATTACAGTTGTTAAATTTTTACAATTATAAAAATATTTTAACATATATAGGATGAACATCTCATTCATAATACTCACAGTGTAGTCAAAATGTTTTTAAATGTGAAAATGTACATGGGAGGAAAAGACCACCTTCTGGATATGAAGAACCATGGATCCTCTGTTGTTCAAAACATTAGCTGTGTTCAGTGACTTGGGGGCAGAATTGAATGAACACATGTGAACCTTACTACAGACATTTTCCAATATAATCCGTTCATTCAAGTCTTTTAAACTCTAAAATCTTGTGATCTATGCTTTGTAAATAATGAGCATAGACAGAATTTTGAATTTCTTTCAAAATATTGTTTCTAATACTGTATGGAAATGGAGCATTATCATCTGTGGGAGAACTTACAAATAAGAATATAAATAACATATCTTAAAAGTTCATCCTGTGCATAAATATTTCATAAAGTATTTTTAAAAGGTACAAAAAGAAAAGGTTATTGAGCAAGGGCAAAGATTCAACACTCAACACTGGATGAGAATTTAAAAATATGTATTTTGTACAAATCACTGTGGTTGAAAAAAAGTGTTATTAGAGAGATAAATTTTTAAAATGAAAAGCTACACTAAATATAAAGTTTGTTCATTTTATTTGATTGTGAATTTTTTGTAAGTTATGTTTAAGAACACTTGCTTATCTCCACATAAATATATTCTGCTATATTATCTTCTAAAAGCTTCATTTTCATTACATATTTAGATCAATAATCCAATTGCCTTTTTTGAACATGGTGTCATTTTGGAATCACTTCCTTGTTTTTTTTTTATTAAAACACTTTTCATATAAGTCACAGATATGTGAATTTGTCTCTAGATTCTCTGTGCTGGTCTGTTTGTTTACATTTGCATGAATACCTCACTATTTCAATTACTGTATTTTATAATATCCTTGATATTTGAAAGTTAAAGTCCAGTCATCATCCTCAAGGTTGATTGGTTTCTTACATTCCTATATACATTTTGGAATCTGCTTGTGGATTGATGCTCATACATTCAAAAAATAACTTCTGAGATCTTGATTGGGATAACTTCTAAATAGATTAATATAGAAAAACTTATATCTTTAAAATAGCAATTTTACCATATCATGATCATGGCACATTCATCCATTTAGTTAGATATTTAAAATCATCACTGTAATGTTCATAGTTTTCTACGTGGAGATTTTGAACAATCTTATTCATGTCACTCCTTAGTGTTATATGTTTTATTTTAAAATATTGTAATTTTTTTTAAAAAAACAAAATTAATTTTATATTATATAAATTTTGACATATTAATGAGCAACAAGGTTGAACTCATTTGTCAGTTCTAGTAATATGTAGTAGTACCTCCTTATCCTCAGTTTCACTTTCCATGGTTTCACTGCCCATGGTAAACCATAGTCTAAAAATACTAAATGGGAAATTCCGGAAACAAATAAGTGATACATTTTCAATTGCATGCCATTCCAAGTAGTGTGAAAAAATCTCCTGTCATTTCCCTCTGAAATGAAACAAATGATATATTGCCAAGCCAATAGTAACCTAATGCTATATACCTATGTTATTTGTTATATAGATATAGATATAGACATACATATATATCTCATTATACATCTATATACATATAGATGTATAATGAGAAAAACTCTACAAGTTCTCTGTAAGGTAGGCATTTAGAGTAAAGAAAAGTTACCTAAAAGTAGCAAAAGCTGAATTAAAACTTGGGTTTCTTTGACCCTAAAGCTTTTAACCATGACTGTGATGCCTAAGATTTTTAAGCAGAAGGACAGAAAAAATAACTTTTAATGGAGAATTAAAGTCTATAAGCACATATATAAATATAGATACAGATATAAGCATATAGATATAGATGCCGACATACATAAAAGAGAAATATTCTTTGTCTCTTGAAGTTTATTTCTTTGATGCTTTTTCCCACTTGTGACAAAGTGTCTGCTCTCATTCTTATCAATCCATAACCCAACCACCAATGAGTACAGAATTTTAAGAGATGTTATGCAATTTTAGACAGAGTTATTTTCTTTATAGGCTAGGAATAGATTTTTAAATGCAAAAATATATATTACATATACAATTATACACATGTGTAGGAGAGAAAGAAATCTTTCCTTCACAGAGCAGATCAGTAAAAAAAATCTTTCACTGTCTAGCAACTAAATATATCATGATTTCCAGAACCAGAATAAATGTTCTTGCTTCTTTGAATGACACTTCAGTGAGTGGATGGAATGTTGTATCCTTTGCCAAAAAATAAATTTTTAAAAATATCAGGAAAGCAAAGTTAAGAAATCTTGTTTTGCACATATAGTCTGAAGATGACACATTTAATCACAAAAATTAGAAATAAAAAGCCTAAAAAGGATGTAACAGGATAAACAGACTTAACTGAGGATTTCTTTCTATTGCCAGTTTATCTTTATCAATATACCGTAACATAGCAATTGGTACATGCACATATTCATATGTGCACATATGTGCATACCTCTCCTTTCCCCTGCCTCCCTCCCCCAATTTGCTTGCTCTACTCTACTGATCTCCCTTCTGTTACTATTATTGTTTCAGTTAGTGCATTATGATTACACACACACACACACACACACACACACACACACACACACACACACGGGATTCATTGCATACATTCATACACGAACATAGCATAATTTAGATTTTTATTCCCCAGTACTTCCCATGCTGTCACCTCTTTCCTCCCTCTCAATCTCTTCCATCTACTCCGTTGATCTCCCTTCACTGTGTTTCTTGAATACATGAAGCAAATTTCCAGCTCATGACTTCTGCACTTTTCCTTCTATCTGAAATATTAGCCCCTCCTACTCCAGGTGTCTCCATATTTCACTTCCTTCAGTTTCTGCTCATGTGTTGCCTTTCCAGTGAAGCCTCCCCAAATACTCTTTCATCAAAGAGACCATGCCCTGTAATACCCTCAGCACCACTTGCTCCTGCCTGCTTTACTTGCATGTAGAAAATAAAACATGTATCACAGTTTACCATATTAGGTATTATTGTTTCTTCAGTTATAATTTTTCTCTTTCTGTGGGTTGTAAACTCTAAGAAAGAAGAAAATTCATTTTGTTCACTTTGTATCTCAATGGATATAACAGTGCCTGGCACATGGTAGCATTCACTCATTTCTTAAAATGTATGTTGAGTGCATAATAGGAAAGCATTTTTTTTTCAGGAAGTTTTCAACACTTCTAAGCCATTTGGAGATAATTATTTACAAAAAAATTAAATTAAATTAATTCAATTAAATTTATTCTTCTAATTAGAACATAGCATAGGAACACAAAAAAAATGGCATGCACTTATTTCATCTAGAAACATCATTATACAAAACTGTAACTGGCTAAACCAGAAGTATTAATGGAAAAGTCTGAAATTGTCTTCATTTCAATGAACTTTTCCCTCGCTATCCTGTAAAAAACAAGGAATCTTTTCTTTCCTACTGATGGATGCTTCCAAAAATTGAATCAGAATATTTGTGTTTTAATATATATGTTATGTACATATCCTACTGTTTACAAAGTTCTATGACATTAAAGCTGATTTCTTGATTATTTGTTGAATAAAGATTCTATGTTCTCTTGTGCTTCTAATTAAAACTGAAGGCCAAATGCTTCAACCTTGTAAATTACCAAGGTATTAACCAAAGCCAGCTGCAACTTATAAATGCCCCTTTTTATAAGAAGACAACTTGGGCATGTGTTCTCCTTGGTATTATATAGCATTTGATCTCTCTCGTTCATGCCTGCTAATTTTGTTTATAGTACACAATCTATCTTTATGAGGAGTCTTTAAGCTTAACAATGAATTCAACATTCTCTGAAGAAAACACTCACATGCATTCATTCTAAAATCCGTTGTTTTAATACAGCCTGTAGTAACACAACATAGGGCTGAGGTTTTTGCTTTCTATATAAAAAGTACCTGTGATATTAAGTCATTTCTATGGGTGCCAATATGAAGCCATGAAGAAATTGGACAATATTATTAAGAACTATAATATTACCTTAAATACACAACTGACAGATGTTAGAACAGGAGACTCAGTTTTGCTTAGAGCACAAGTCACGCTCTGGTAGAAGGTGCTTAGAGAAGCACTTAACTCTTGCAATCATCCAGGGAGTTATTTTAGAACTCTAAGATACACAGCACAGTAACAGGGGCACTGAGGGAGTGGTATGCCCTGGAGAAAAGGTGGCAAATTAACAATAGTTGTTCAGAAGCTTATAATGCTAGAAGAGTGATCAATAGCTTTTATTAATCCATAGTTATTTAGGTCCCAAATCTGATTCTTGAAAACAAATCCTAAATCTAAAGGTAATTATGCTAGGCCCTTCTGTCTTTTGACATTTTGTTGGTTTGTTGTGCTTTAAATTTTGGGCCCCCATGCAGGCATTCATGTCTATTATTCTGTTACAATATTCATAAAACCTCCTTTCATTCTTGAAAGTGTCCCTGTTTGGAAATAAATTATCTGGCCACACTATTTAAATCCCTCTGTGGATAATCAAGTGAAAAGTGTCTTTGTTGCAAAGGCAGAAGTCATCTTAGATCTTTGTTTTGCAGACCACACCCTTGGAAGGATGCATTAAGATGAAAGACACAGAAAGGCCTAAGAATTGATTTGCTTTTGATCACATAACAGATACATTTTGCTGTTTATAAATAATTTCAAAATTATGTTTTCATGTGTATACATAAATGAGTATAAAATGAACATTTTTTTTACTTTATCTCATTCATATGAATACTACTGAGACCTCACTATTAAAATAATGATTACATCAATAGTAGTCTTCCATAACTGGCTTATTATCATCTTCCCTTTACTTAAAATAATCCATACATTTAGGAATTTTTAAATCAACAAGGACACATTAGGGAACTGAGAGTATTTTCCCACTTATTGCAACCTAATACTGCAGGAGATCTGTTTTTTGTGCAGAGCTATAAATTTCCAAGATGACTGAGGGCACTCAAGTATTAGCTCAGATCTTTGGGTTTAAAATCACTAGATTATTAAAATAGTGTCTTGCCACATCTTATACAAGTAGCTTTTGTCTTTTAAAACAAACAAAACCTACACTATATCAACACAGTATTTTTAAGTTTGATTAAGTTTTAAGCTCATAAAACAACTCTAAAATCTGGAGTTTAATTTTCCTTTAATTTCTCTATGAGATTTTCTCTAAAAATCTCTGTGTTGATAACTAATTCGGATTCATAAAAAGCAAAATAGTCTATTACTTAAAATCTTTCTCTGGAATCTCTTCACCTTCCCCTGCTGTCTCCTTTTGTCCTATTATCACGTTATCCAGGATGAGTGGACAGGAATCATCCTGAGCTGTAGCAACTCTAGTTGAAGTTTAGGGACCAAGAAGATCTATTAATAACCTTCCTTCTGTGGGAAAAATCTGGTTTCATTTTTCAGAACTTGC
The DNA here is from genome assembly GCF_052094955.1 of Ictidomys tridecemlineatus. Taxonomy (NCBI): domain Eukaryota; kingdom Metazoa; phylum Chordata; class Mammalia; order Rodentia; family Sciuridae; genus Ictidomys; species Ictidomys tridecemlineatus. The sequence continues at coordinate 87,660,160 of NC_135484.1, read as the reverse complement.
TGTTTCAGTCTTTTTAATCTTGGAGAACCTCATGGGATTCTAGGTCACCCTTTTATCCTGGTACCCTCCCTGACCAATGTGACGGGGCGTCATTTGGGATGGTTAGTACCTTTCTCTGGCACTCTAATAAAAATTGCAACACATGGGTTCCTCTATCATTTATATTGGATGTTTCCCCTTTCCCTCTCTTCACTAAAGGATATGCATTGGAAAACAAAGTAATTTTAATTTAATTTAAATTGATTAAAATGTGCATAGTAACATGATTGATCCAAATATTTTTTTAAGGTCCATATTATCCCCAAAGTATAGGTTTGTTCTCTTCTTCTCTAACTTCTTCAGCTCTTTCATTCAGCTTGTTGGCAAGTCTTATCCAGTCTAACTCTAAAATGTGTATTGAATTTGTGTACTTATTACCTTCTGTAACTACCACCCTCATTGTAGCTACCATCACCTCTTTCCCAGAAACAAAAATCCTCAGAAATAGACTCTTTATTTTCTACCCTTGCCTGGCCCTACTCCATTCTTCACAGAGAAGACAGTGATATTTTTAAAACAAAATCAGTTCATATAATTCCCCTACTCAAACCCAGTAATATCTTCCTACTTTTAAAATATAAAATAAAAACAATTTCTGGCACTTAATATACCTTGCAGTATCTGGTCCCAGACTACATCATTCCTTATTATATGCCCTCTTTTGGGCACCCATTTCCTGGCATAAAAGCAGATCTATGACAAGCCCAGCTCTGCCCACCCAGAGCCTCTGCAACAGCTGTTCCCTTTCTCAAATCTTTGTAGAGCTGGCTCCTTCTTGTCATTCATTTCTCATCTATACTATCACCACCTTAGAAAGGTCTTTTATGTCTCTGCCATTTAAAATTGTTTCTTACACGCTTGTCTAGACACTTCTTATCATATTGGTTTCACATTATTGTAGAGAGAATAGGTTTAAAAAAAAAAAGATGCTAGATTCCCAGAGGTTGAATGCAAAAGGTCCCTTAACCTCCCAGGTCCATCCTGGTTTTAATAAGGCTACTGGCTTGATTGTCTTTTTCACCAGAAAAGCAATGGAAGTTGCAGGACAAAGAAAGATTCTTCAGGGAGAGAGAGGATTGAAAGAAATGCCAAACAGTACTTCTCATCATCATCTCATGGTGCTGGATCTACCTGCCCCAAGGCTTGTAATGAGTTTTTCTGAAAACTAATAGCAAGTCTGTTTCTTCCATTTCTGAAGGAGAAAAGCTTGCTGGATTACCCTGTATTGGCAGGGCACATGGGTACTATAGTTAAGGGTTTGTAATAAGGAGAAAGCAGGGATGCCCACACCTCAGATCTCCATACTTCTTAGAAAGATAAAACAGAGACCTCTTTAGTTTCTATCTTCTCAAGTTAGAGCAACTGGAATTAGCTGAAGGATGTTCTGGAAGCTGCTACTGGAAGTTCTGGAGGCAACAGACATCCGGAAAAGGATACATGTGAGACAAACCATTGGGCTGAGTGAAGATGCCCTTTATGTACCTCCTAACTTTAGAAAATTACTAATGTCCCCAGTTCTATCCTACTATTATCCATAGTCTTTACAATGTGACTATGAAATTTCTATCAAGCCATGAAACTTTGACTCTGATATGTTCTTATGATTTTCTTTGGCCAATAGAATGTGGTAGAAGTGACTGCGTGTCTGTTCTAAACCCAAGTTCATGTGATCTTGTGAGTTTTGGCTGTCTTGAATCTTGTGATCTTCTGGACCAGGTTAGCCTGCTGGATGATGAAAGACCTTGTGGAGAAAGATTATTTTCCCAACTGAGTCCTCTTTTGCCAGCTAATCCTCTTCAGACCAGCCAGGTGATGATAGCCATGAAAAAGAATGCAACCAAGATGAGCCAAGCCTAGCCTACACCAGAAGAACCTCAACCAGTAGATTAAATAGTTACTGCTTTCAGTTAGGAGATTTGGGATAGGTTTTTATGCTATAATAGTTAATGCAATATAGGGCTAAAAGACTGAACACTGCCCAAGAAGGACTCTTGTGCATCTACTATGGGAATGTTGTTATAATAGAAAGGACTAACATTATACACTCCTTGATGGAGAAAACAGATTCTTCCTCTGTCTTAGTCCACTTGGGCTGTTGTAACATACTACCATAATCTAGATGCTCTAGTTTGGATCTGGAATATCTTCCAAAGGCTCAGGTATTAAAGATTTGGTCCCCAACCCATGATGCTATTGGAAGGGCATGGAGCCTTTGAGAGATGGAGCCTAGTGGGAGCTCTTAGGTCACTGGGGGGGGGTGGTGTATCCTCAATGGAAATTGTATTTCTCAGTCAGCATGAGGTGAGCAGCTTACTCTACCAATACTATTATGCGCTGGAGACCAAGCCTTCAATTCATGAGCCTTTGGGGGACATTCTAGGTCCAAATAATAATAGTGGGTAAATATTAGAAATGTTTTCTCAGAATTCTGGAAGTTGAGAAGATCAAGATTGAGGTGGCAGTGAATTCAGTGTCTGGAAAGAGTCTGCTTCTTCACAGATGACTGACTCTTTGCTGTGTCCTCACACAGTAGAAAGGCCAGAGGTCTTTCTATAGTCTCTTCTATAAGGACAGTAATTTTATCTGTGAGGTCTCTACCTTCAAAGGTCTCACTTCCTAATGCCATCAACTTGTGGTTAGAATTTCAACATAAATTTTGGAGGGTCTCTCTCTCACACACACACACACACACACACGTTCCGACCATTGTACCTGATTCAGATGGCAGACATTTCCTGATGTAGCTAAAATCTTCCTATCTTGGTTGAGGCCAAGATAGTGATGGCACCACAGCAGAACCAGCTGAGCAGCCACCATGCCAGGGGCAAGAAAGGGATATGAGAGCACCTATAAGGTGCCTTATGCAAGCAAGTCTTGAAGAAAAGATAATCATTTAAGAAATTTTAGTGATGGCCATCTGAAACACTAAAGGTTATTATGAGGTTTTTATTAAAAATGAAGCAGCTCTATATGAAAAAAATCTGTAGCTATTGGCTAACATCTGACATGACTTAAAATATGTATAGATTTATAAACTATCATTTCCTTCACTAGTTATGTTTTATGATCTCTCCTAATTACTTGAAAGGGATTTTATAAACATAGAGGTTTATATTTCAGAAGAAGAAAAATGGGTTTATGGTAAAATAATTTGACAGCAAGAATGTTCTTGAATATCAAAAAGACAGGTAAATCTGTCAACCATTGAGAAAGAACAGAGTCTAGTCAAATTTATCTTACTTTCCCTAAGTTGAATAGTCAAGTAAGGCAAGTAAGCCAAACTCTTTGTCTAGTTTGCTTTCTGGTGAGTATTTTTCTTTTAAATCAGCACTAACTAAAGCATGCTTCAGCATAACATCTGAATAAATTAAGTAATTTTAGATCCAATTAGTCTATTTCATGGTTTTCTCTACATGAAAATTAATCCCTGGTTCAGTGGTAGAGTGCTCACCTACCACATGTGAGGCACTGGGTTTGGTCCTTAGCACCTCATAAAAATATATAAATAAAAATAATAGGAGATGGAGTAAAAAAAATTAAAATAAATTCCTATTGTAAAGAGGGATCTATACTTTGTTTTCTATTTTTATTTTTGGTAATATTTAATAAAGGAAATGATTCAACTTTGTCATGTAACTTGGAGACTTCTGCTTTGCCTGAACACCTCTTGAGCCACTCCTTCAAGTCTTGAAGTTCTGGGTTGCAAACAGAAAACTGGTAAAAGAAAAGGTCCTAGAGCCTAGGAAATAAGGCCCTGGACTTTGGAATGAATCAGATTTGGTACAAATCTTTACTCTTTTAGGGATTTGTTCAAAGACTTACTTCTAAACTATAAAAAGAGAACAATAAATAGGGTCACTGAAGAAAAATTTTATTTGAAAAATAAAATATATAAACCACTTAAGACTATGTATTGTATATAGTGATTTTAAATAATAAAAATGATTCTATGAGGGTAATGGAATAAGCTAAATACATTCTAAATTGAAAATAAATGTTCCAAAAAGAAGCTGCAATGAAATGAATCAGCATTTTATACACATAAATTTGACATTAACTGTAATTATTCATAATGTGCTAACATTAAATTATTCTTTAAATTTTTTTGGTAGATAGGATTGGTTATTTAAAAACATTCAGAAGTTGGAATAAAGTTTAATTAGAGATTATTTTTCATGTTTTAAAAATTATATGATTAAGCAATATTGCCTTCTAATTTAAACTAACTTTAAATTTGGAGAAAGGGTGAAGAGGATATACAATGACATTTTCAATGAGTGACAGGCCTGTCTTGATGTGTTGCTGTGCTGTGAGTCCTTGCTTTGGGAATCTTATAGGTGAAAATAATTTTTCCATGATTATTTTATCAGCTGAGTAACTTGATTCCATTAGATATAATGCAAAAATTAACCTATCATCTTTCTATCCCATTCTAATACTCAATCCAAACTTTATCATTACAAAACTGTGTGTCCTTGGTTCTTTGGTTATTTAACCTCTACAGGTCTTCTTTCAACAAATATTTTAAAACTACATACAATTCCAGTCCTCAGGGAGCATACGAGGAAATCAGAGGGCCAGGTACAGGAACATCTGTGAAATAAGGCAGAGGAATGTAGATTGTTTTTAAAGAAGCTCAAATTGTTCTCTGTCCTGTTTAAAGATAGGGGAAGGTTTTTTTTGGAGGGAAGAGGGGAAGGAAATGAAGCATGTTATAGATAACACCTGAAATAAGCCTTGAATGATTGGCAGAATTTCAATAGCCATTTCACATTTCAACCAGAGGAAGCAACATGAGTAAGCGTGAGACATGCCCATTCTGTAGTTACAAGTCATTAAACCTGGTTGCAGTGTAATGAACATTTTAAGGAACTGATAAGAGTAGATTAGAGTGTCACTGTTTATGGCCTTCAGTTTCAGAGAACGAATTTAATTCAGCAGGAAATAAGGAACTTCATGTTTCTCCAGGGAATGGGGAAAGAAATGGCCATGTGTTTTGTTGATGTTTTCTATAAACATTAATTAAAGAAACAATAAACCCCTAATTTCACAAATAATTATTTAATTACAATACTATACTAATTTTGTAAGTATATTTCTTTTGTAAGTATAATGCTCTTGTAAGTTTATTCCACTTTACATTTTCATATTATATTATCATTATATATGTTTGCAGATATTGTTTTTCTTACCAAATGTTAAAATCCAGGAGGTGGGGCCCATGTTCAACCTATCTGTGTGTACTCTGCAGTGCTTAGCTAAGAGGCATTAAAAGGTATGTACTGAATGAATGAGCAGTTTAATTAATATCTGTTTCTTGGTGAATTCACTAGACTCAGTTTAAATGGTTTAAGTTGCATATTAGTTTTAATTTGAAAGATTCTTGTTGGAAATTTTGAAAACAGTATTTTAAGTCAATATCTTAGCTCTTTTAAGACTACTGCTTTATCAATATGCTAGAGAAAACATGCTACACTTTTTCATATTTGCTTTGTTGTTATTACAACAGTAATCATGTTCACTGTAGAAACTTGTATGTATTACAGATAAGCAAGAGGAAGAAATCAAAATCCCCATAATCCTAACCTAGAAATAGCCACAGTTACTGTTTTAGAGGAATTGATGATGCAGTCTAAATGCATGTTTTTAAGTTTTTAATATGCATGGCTAATATGTCCTTTAGAAAGACTGAACTGTTTTATACTCCTCTTAGAGGTATGGAGAATGATCTTCACTTATGCCAACACCATGATAATTAATAATATTAATCCTGGCAAAATGGGATGAGGAAAATAGTTCCTTTACAAATGTGCCTTTCTTCAAATGCTAATTAAGTCGAATATTTGTTCATGAATTTATTGACCTTTCACATTTCTTTTGTGGTGTCTCTCTCTCTCTCTCTCTCTCTCTCTCTCTCTCTCTCTCTCTCCCTATTTTTCTACTTGGGAATTTCTCTCCCTCTATAATTATTTTTGAGAACTGAATGCATGTTAATAAACAATATCCCCAGTCAGTCCCTTGTCTTTTATCATATTTCCCGTCAGCATCACTGATCTAGTGAAGAGGGTCTAATAAACTAAATGAAAGTCACATTTGTGATTCCCCTCCTCCTCTCATTTCTAAACTGAGTATCACTAGCTAGAATGTCTTCCAGGAATGGAGCAAATATAAAAGAAACTAGTGGCACATTTATTTCTCTATGAGGAAAATTTTCAGAAACAAGGATAAAACTAGAATTTGAAATTAAAAGATGCCCTAACCTACTTTTGACAATTACTAAGAATTTAGAACTATCACGAACGCTTTCTTTTTACTCTTAAGAATTTCACACGTAGTACTGGCCTAAAGAAGGACATAATGGGAAGTGCGTGCTAGCGATGACAAGTCAGCTTTGGTAATTACAGTTAACAGTAAGGTCTGTTCATCCACTACTGATGCATTGAAGTATTTCCATGGATATGTGTGGAAGTCATGTATGGCTGTGCCCCGTAAATTCAATAAAGAATGAATACTTTTATGGTTTGGTAGCTAAGAAGTTAGCTGGGGGCAATGCTGAAATTCTTTCTTCTTGAAAAATGGAAACTATGTAGGGGAGGAAAGTGAAAGAAATTATAAAAGGGAAAAAGAAAAGCTGCCTGGAAGTACAGAACTACAGAAAAAAAGAAAGAGGGAAACAGAGATGTTAAATAGAAGACCTTGAGAAGTGAGGCTTAGAAGAAACATGTTCTTTAAATTTACTCTACCCAAATTATCAAAATATGGTACAACGTTCATTTTAAATTGTTCAGTTTATGGGAGGCATTACAAATATGGAACTACTTTTAATGCTTTAAATGGAATTTATTGTTCATTTGACATAAAAATAGTTAAATTTTGTCTTCCATGGGGCATAAATGTCAAAAGCAGTTTGTGCTTGTAAATCTTTTAAATGTTAAGTACACAAAGAAAGAGAGAGAGAGGGAGGGGGGGGCGGTTGCTAAACTGGGTATTAGAAGCACTGGAAGCTATTTGTTGGAATTTAGAGTCCTGTCAGACTCCTCTATTATTTTCAGGTATTTGTTCACCAGTGGTAGTTTCAAAAGCAAGCAGAAAGTCTGAACATTTATAATTATATTTGGCTGAGATAAATAAAAGGTGTTTGGTTAATGGCTCTTTCTACCCAAAGTCAGTTTAAACTTCAATAAAAAGAATTGGATAAAACTCCAAAACCTAGGGATACAAGTTGTGATCATGAAACCAGTCTAGATTCCAACCCTTTCCTGAGAGAAAAATAGATAAATCTTTAGTCATCTAGGGATGTTGGTGTATCTGGGAACTAAGTAAGCATCAGATAATAATAATTTCAAATTTTATTTATTCATTTCTCACTCTTCCAAAACTTAGTTTGGTTCTATGTTATGAATGAGCAAAGGAGCATTTGAAATAGAAACAAAAATATAGGTTGTGAAATTATTAAAACACCTATGAGATAATGCTAAAATTAAGATGATTTATTTGTATTAAGACATAAACTAGAGACAAAATTGTGAGCTTCCTATTAGGTAGTTTTAAGACCTTATTTTAAATATCGTCAATCAATTAAATATAGGTAGGTGAATTTACAAGTGTGAGGAAAAACAAAACCCTAATGCTCTTGGTTCAACTCAGTAGCAGATACACAAAACATAATTACTAGGGAGAAAAAAAATTGAATAAGAATAATGCTTTAAAACAATAAGAAATGACCACCAAATGCCTAATGAAAAAGCTTGTGAATCACGGTTTTCAAGTGGCCCTTTGAGCTGACTGACTTGTGGTAGCTTCTGTCCTTGGCTTCTTTCCACAGTCAACCAAAAATGAGAAATAAAATCATATGAGAAGGAAACATCTCAGGCGATTGTAAGTCCTGACATACAAACATAGTTTGGATCACTATGGATGTAAATACTAAAACTGCAAGTATTTTAATTAGAATCAAAGGCTTAAAAACCACTAGTTAACACTTGCAGTTAATGGGTTCACTCTAATGAAGTGAAAATGAGCTGGCTTTTAATTTTTTTTTAACATTTTAGTTTTTTGTAAGCCTGATTTCACTTATTCCCTGATTTGTGAACCCTGAAATGTGAAACTTATTTCTGTGGTGCAAAGGTAACTTTTAAGCTTAATGGTTTTCACTATTATAAATAAAATATAATTTATTTTCCCAACTGTGCCAATAACTAAAAACATTAAGCCAAATGTTGTTACGTAATGCATATATGTCTACCATCAACGTATATACACCTCCAAATATATATATATGTGTCATATATATGTACTATATATACCTATATATGTATAATATCTACATACTCCTACACAAACACACAGAGAGATTCGCAGAAAAATACCGCCTTCCATATTCAGAGATCTCAAAGAGTTTGAAGACCAAGATTTGTAGCCCCAATCTATAGAAAGATATGATATTTTTAAATCACAAAATACTTTGTGACTTCTGAGACAAATTAAGCCACACGAACCTATATACACTTGGGCATGATTAGAAGACAGGCAGATTCTGTTGATTAACTTTATATAAACTCCTGACATAAAAGTGAAAAATGAAACATAAACGATACCCCTTTTTAGCTCAACTGTTAAAAAGCCAATTATCCGCCTGTAAATTTATGCTACATATAATACTTCAGACACTTCTTCACAACCAGAAGTGAGAAACTAAGCATCTGCATTCATCTGTCATTCTATCGGTGAAACTGCTAATAAAACTCAAACCTGAATGACATTATTCCCAGGTCTAAGGCAACATTGTTGTAATTAAGGAAAACCTGTGCATGAGTTGGCTGAGTACTGTCTTGCGGAGTCCTCCGTCCTCACCGAGTGGGAGGGTCACACTGAGAGAGACTAATAAGGGCAGAGATGCGTCCCCCTTCCCCACTCACAGGGAGCTCACTCGGGCCACTCCTCGGCGGTGCGGCAGCCCTGTCCGGACTCTACTGCGCCTCAGAGGGGCTCAAACACAAATTCAAGGTAAGCTGCGCAGCTTTGCGACGGGCCCTTTCACTTGATCTCTCTCACACATGCCCGGGCTGTGTCATCTGCTCCTGTATCTGGTCATTTGCGTGAACCTGCTTCTCAAGAAAACATAAAAACTGCTACATATGTAAATATGTTTCGGTGGATAAATATGCATACCTGCAATTTATGCCTTCCCATAGGTAGTTCAATGATGGGATCAAAAAAAGGGTCCGATTCCATATGGCCACTTTAATATGCTACCTATAATGTGCATCGCGTTCTTATGTTCACATAATGCAGGCTTTATGCGTTGCACTTTAGTTCTAGGTGGGATTTTTTTTTTTTCTGGCTATGTGTGATTGTGAAGCAGAACTATGAGCCATGCTGATGCGGGAGAAAATAGACATCAAATTTAAAAAAAAAAAACAACTGCGGGGATAAAGCCATAGAACGAATAATCCCAATATAAATTCACGCCGCTAGAGCTTTATTTTGATCTACGCCTAGAGATGTTATCCAGTTGAGAGGTGTAAGCTAGCAGAAGCGAGGTTCCGGTGCCCTGCTCACTGGCCGGGTTACCTATTCGGACATGCGGGCATTTCTCCCAAGTGCGGTTTCAGCTGGGCGGCAGGGGCGTCAGGGGGTTGGGGATCCAGGGCTCCAGCCACCCCAGCCCCCGCTTGCCCCGTGCGTCCGATCCTGCTCCTTAATTACCCTGCAGCACACGCAGGGCCGCGGGACCCAGCGCCGCCGCCGCCGCCGTCCTCGTTGCCGCGTCCGCCGTGGTCGCCGCCGCGGGAAGGTCCCGGTGCGGGCGCAGGGAGAACAGCCCAGCCTCGGCCGCCTCGGCCGCCTCGGCTGCGAGCATCCAGCCGCCACCGCCGTCAACGCGTCCGCGCCGCCGCCACCGCTGCCGTGAGAAGGGAGGCGGCGCCGCGCAGCCCAGCTAGGGCGCTGCAGGGTCCCGAAGAAGTTTGTTGGCCCGGAACCAAGCACGCCACCCGGCACGCTAGCTCGTTTGAAGCAGGCGGGCGTGTAAGCGAAACCCGCCCCGTATAGATTATTGAGGGAGCTCGAAGTAGGAGACTGGGTGGGCAGATGGGCGGATGGACAAGCCGAGTTATACACTGAGCCCCCAAAGAGCTGTATTTCCTGGAGGTAGAAAGGAAGAACGTTTTGCCAGCTTCAGGGGACAGTGAACTCGGAACCAAAAGAAAGTGGCGTAAAATGTTGAAAATACAGTTTAAATAGGACCATCCAGGGATTTCTGTGGCTCCAGAACACCCACAGCTTGTGGGCGGGAAAATGGAAAGGTAGCGGAAATAAATTGTGCTCACACTTCCCGCCATCCCTGGGACTCTACTACACCCAATTCCAAGACAACTTAGTTCCCCTCTTCTGCTTGGAGAAGTCTGAGGAGGAAAAAGATGTGAGGATGGTAGGGGCATTGAGTGGAGTTTTACTTTTAGGTCTGCCTGATTTGGAGTGGGTGAAATAAGCCCCTCCAACCCCTATCCTCCACCCCTACAGAGAAAAAAAAATAAGAAAACAATGGTATCTCTCTCTCCTTACAAATCAAGTACTTCTTTAAGAGGTTAAAGAGAAACCCCTGCTGATACACATGGTCTTTCAAGATCTTCCAGCTAGTAGGTGAGCCAAACCCGTAGGACAAAGTAGACATCTTTGATGTGACCCTACAAAGCAGAAACCAGAGATGTATAGGTGTTCAGGTGACGCAAAATGTAAATGCCCGTTCTGGAGAAGGCTGATGAGTTCTTAAGGTAAGAATATCTCTTTAAGGTGGAAAAAAGGAGGTAGGCCCCGTGATTATAAAATCATTCTCTCCTAGGGGATAGAAAATGTAGAAGGTCACTGACAGGTGCTTGCATGAGGTTTTGTCCAGGCTCAAAGTGGTGGTGGTGTGCAGCGTGGGGAGGGAGAAGTGAGGTTTCCTGGAAAAGGAGGGAAAAGATGTGACAATAGAAGAGAGTGAGTCTGATGTGGGTAGATAACAGAAATATCAAAGAGGTGAAAGAAAACTGAATGTGATTGTCTCTGATTCAGAATCATTCCAAGGGAACCATCCAAAATAGATGAAAGCCTGTGGTATTCTCTAGAAATGGAAATTTTCCATCTACTTTCTAGTTCTCCAGTGTAATCTTGTCTGATGCAATTTTAGTTCATTTTCTGAGACAGCAGAAATGCTCAGTGGGTACAGAGTGGTTCTAGAGGTGAAAGATATGTTGATAGAAACTACAATGGTGTGGTTAATTGACATCGTAAATGCAAGTTCTAGTGAAAAATGGAAAATAACAGAAATACAAAGAAGCAGGGATATAGAGATATCCTGAAAGGAAACTAGAACCAACAGAATCAGTGAGACCAGAGTGGGGTGGCTTGAGGCCAGCCATGTTGAAGACATGTATCTTAAGATAGGAGAAGGAGAATAATGGGGCTTAGCAGAAGACAGCAAGCAGGGAGAGCATTCCAGCCAGAAAGAATGGCATGTGTGAAGGCTTAGAGGTGGGAGCTAGCAGTCATGTGCCTGGTAAGACAGAGAATCCAAGCTAGGGTGAAACCTGAGAAGAGCAGAGCAGATGGCACCTGCCAAGGACAAGCTAAGAGGCAATGGGCTCTTTAGGGTGTTATTGTGTAGGCCATAATAAGATAATGAGGTGAAAAAGTTGCATATTGGCTATGATAGAAAGATGGTGGATTTAAGAATGGACCAATATGTGCATTTCTTATCCATGCCTAGATTGTGAATGGAAAAGATTCTCTGATCCCTCTCCTTGAGAGAATTCAGATAGTCATGAGGTTGTATGAATTTTAGAAAGCTAGTAGAGTCCTACAAATGGAAAAAAATCTAGAAAAGTAGATGAATTAGGAAAATTATACAATGTTGATTTAAAAATTTAGATGACATTGGGTTGTTGATAAAGCCATGGAAAACAGGACAGGACAACTGCAATAAGAAAAAATGTAGGTCAGCTGTGATGGTTGAAACCGAGCATAAGAAAAGTTGGTAGAGACAACTATAGTTCAGAGAAGTAAGTTAATTAAATAGACATGTTGTTGAGAATGGAGAGACCTGGCTGAATATACTCAAAGGGAACCTGAGGTTTGAGACCATCTGGGAAGTAAGCACTAGTTTTGAAGTGGAGAAATCATGTAGGATCTTGAAGGAATGTGATAGAGTCACATACATAGTCAGTTTAGGAGAAATAAAAATGTTGGGAACAAGGGAATATGATTTCTATGGGGGCAAAGAGCAACTTCAATAGTAGTTTTTTTCTCTCTATTTTTTGTCCTATTGAATAACTCAAATTATATTCTCTGAGTCTTCTTTTAGTATTTTTCCTACACTTCCCTATAATTCTTTACCTATACTTCTCTATAATTCTATATCCTTCTACAGATGTTAAATTCATATCTGGATGTATTAGCCATTCTTAATCTTTAATTTTTGTCCAAATATATCATTTTAGACTATAGTCATTTCTACAAACAGATCACATGATCACCTAATAAATGCTAAGTTTAAAAAAGATACATGAGTGAAATGATATCTTTTTTCTTTGAGATGTTCAATATGGAATAGAGTCAGAAGGCAAACAAGTTATTCTTGTAGTCTGCACTGTGCTGAGGCAGAATGCTACAGAGTTGTGTGGTAAATCAGTCCTGTGATGGTTCTCCCAGATTTCAAAAAGGACGTGGCATTTGAACTGAGCTTTGAAAGCAGAGGAAGAGTTCCCAGATGCAGAGATGATTGGAAGGACATTCTGGCCATCCAAAAGAGTACACGGAGATTGGTGGTACTTTGTGGGTATTGTGGATGCTTTGATGGAGTAGAGTTTGTTTGGAAAGAGGTAGGAGAACATGAGGCTGGGTAGATGAGTAGAGGAAAGAACTTTGAGTAGGTGATGAAAAGCCACCAGAAAACTTTGAGGAGGACACTAAAGTGAGTAGATATTTGTTTTATTAATAAACTCTTCAGCATTTGGGAGCTGGAAATAAGCCAAATGAATTGAGGAAAGGAGTTGAGTTTTGCAGTTTTCAAGACTGGAAATGGTAAAAAAAAAAAAAAAGGTGAGCAAAGGCTATTTCATCAAGGATAAGAGAGTCTGTGTGGCCTCCAAATACGTTTTGTGAGTAGATTTGATAGACACTGGTAGAGATATGACAGGGAGGTGGTAAACAACTAATTAATAATGATTTTGAAATTTCTTACTTGTGTTCCTAAGTTGATGATGATGCTTGCAACCAAAGTATGAAGGTTCAGAGTTTTCTGTAGAATACAATAAGGAGAAACCTTGCTAAGTTGCTGAATTTTCTGTAAATTTACTTCATTATTTCAATAACATCGTATATTAATGTTAGACCTAGATCTAAACTCTTGGGGATATTTGTCTAATTATTGATATAGGTTTTTAATGTTCTATGTGTGGCTTTCCAGTTGACTTGTGCTAATAATTTATATATTCTACTATAGCTTCACTAAAGAGAGTCTGAATTGGTGAATGAACAGATGTGTAACACCTGTTGTTTTGCTTATTTACACAATGCCTCACTTCATAACAGTATGACAAGAGACAAAATTTTCCTGATGGGGTTATGTATAGGCACACTTCAGAATAGACAAAAAGGTTTGATTTAAAAATTGAGCCCATACTCAAAGAACACTCTGAAAACATGTATTCTTTCAGTCATTTAGCAACATTTTCAAAGTTGAAATGTTGTGTTTAGCCTAGATAAAAAGAGTCAGCATTCTTTTTTTTAAATTTTTCTCCTTCTTTTCTTACATTTGTCTTCTCCTTGTTATTTTCTATTTTGCAAGCTATAGTGCTCTTTCAGGCTCTAATTCTTTGACTCTTTAACTAATACAAAATTTCAAAGATGCAGGATGAACATTAAAAAAAATGTTAAGTGGAATAACAGTGAAATTATTCATGTTTCAAAGGTAGATTTCATTTGGTTTACTCAAGTGCTTAATGAGATGGCCATTTTATCTAGGAAGCCTGTCATTCCATCATTCTGTCTATATATTCTGCTTTCTGTCTTTTCTATTATATCTCTTAAAGATAATATAAGAGTTTGTTATATTAAATATAACTTTTGTTTCCCTAACCAGAGTGACAGCAGGAACTTCCAATTGACTCACTGCTCTATCCCCAGTGACTAGCACATAGTAGGAACATCATCTATCAATGAAATGAAAGATTAAGATTTCCTATTGCTCCTTTCTGTCCTTTCTGCTTTTTAGGTACACAAACATAGATGAATACAGAATGTTTTTAAAATATTTGAATCCTGATTCAAATATTCTTAATTTTCATCATTGCCTTAAAGACTGTCAGTGCTGAGCATAATCACAGCTATGACGAGGGCACTTTGTAAAACTGGGAAGGAGCTCCCTGGGTTCTGGCCAGGATCTTGATAGAGAATAGCTAATATTTAAGAGGAAGTATTAGCGGGGGTGTGATAGGTTTGTCCATATCCTGATATAAACATTATGATATAACAGCAATTGATTTTTAGTCCAACAAACTAGAACTTGAATCCAAGCCTGGGATCCCTCAGTGTGCTTTAGTGTTTTCTATCAGTAGACTGGGACCTGGCATCTAGCTTCAGCAGGACCCCTTAGTTCTGGCAAAGAGAGTCTATGCTCTGTGTCTTGCATTTTAGAAGACTTTAGTGTGATTTGGCCTTTCTCTGGATGTGTACCTGCACTCAGGGTTATGAGTCTACAGAGCTACTACTCAAAGCCTATATCAGGATCTAGGTACCTACCACCCTGAAATTCCTTGACTAAATGAGGAAGGAGCCTTGAGCTCCCTCAAGGGCCTGGAAGACCTCTCCTCTGAGTCCATAATCCCAGGGACAGATAAAGCTACTGTTATAAACATACCTAGACTCAAAGGAAGGCCAAGAGGTGATAATTGCAGGTTTTGTAGACAGACTTATTGGCAGGTTCCCACATGTCAGTGAGACTCTGCATGCTTCAGATGGAACCAGAAATGGAAGAAAAATAAGGAATGAATTTTGCTCTAGGATAGAGGCCAGCAAACAGATTCTAAACTTGATCTGGGCTTTTAGGATTTCATGAGGGTATTTGTGTTGTAAAAGAAGAAAGAATATTTTTTTATTAATGTGATAGCTTTATTTATAACTTTCAAATATTTAGATATATGGTATGTGGACCTCTTCTCCTGTCCTCTGCTAATGTTGGGTGCAGGTATCCCTGCCTCTCAAATCGCTATAACTATTAAAATAAAATATCACATATAAAAGAAACTCTAGAAAATGAGACCATATGAGATCAATATTCTCCATATCATTCTTCAAAAAGCGTTGTGAAACAATTTTGTACAAGTTTAGCAAAAAGTCATTTGAGGGCCTTAGGAAACCTCAGCATTCACATTTATTATCTCCAGGTTCCATATTATTCTCCACTAGGGAAGCACTGAAAATTGTGTTCAGGTTTAACTTTATTTGGGAAGAGCAACACACAAATGGTACCATTGGTTTGGATCCATTAAGAAAACTATCTTGACAATCATGTACTGGGATCTGAGGGGACAGGATAGAAATATGGCAAATATTCATGAGGAAGTGTGTAGACAAAGCCAAGATCTGAGAAACCCAAGGAGGGCACCAGATGTGCATCTGGGGCAACCAACAGCAGCCTGAGAGCAGCAGTGTCTAGGGGCAGAAGGAACAGGAAATGAAGTTCAGAAAGACTCCAAGGGAAGTTTTTCTCTTAATGATTTTCTTGGGATCAACCCTGAAAATAACCTCCAGCAGTAGATGAAGGTCTGGAAAATGGATCTTTAAGTGTATGTGAAGATTTATTTTTATACCTTAATGAAAATTTTTCACTGAGTGGCCTATATTTTCATCTAATTAATGTTTGAACAACAGAAACCTCAAATAGTAAGCACATTTTAGAAATACACAAAGAGAAGAAATACTCATGATAATGATCCTTGAAATAATATAAGACCTTGAAGTACCTTAAGAATTACAAAGAAATATTATAATATTATTATTATAGTTTTAAGAATAAGCTTATTTTACTGTATCTCAACATTTATAAATTGACAGTCTCTTACTTTTTAAAAAATTCGATAAATATCCATTGAGTCTCCATTCTTCCAGTTACTATGCTAAGCCACCAGAATACAGTAATACTTAAGACACACACTTCCTGTTCTGATAGAGCTTTAAGTAAAATGGGGACAATAAAAATGTACACACAGACAAAATAAACTGTGAACTAGGGAATAATGAGGCAAAGACATTTCTTGGTCAGATAAGGATTGGCTCTTCCATTTGGTAACATTTAAATTGAAAAATGAAGGATGAATAGGACCCAAATGTTCCATGGTGAGGAAATAGCATTCACAATAACCTTGAGGTTGAAAAGAGCCTGAAGATTTGAGGAACTGACATCAGAGAAGAGAATGGTATCACATGATGCTGGAGAGGTAGGTAGGAGTCTAATTATTCAGGGCTCTTGGGTCATAGAAAGGTTTTCAAATCACCTTCACTGTGCAATGGGAAACCATTACAGAGTTGGAAGCACAGAATGACATGATCCAACTTTCACTTTAAGAAAAGTTCATTGGTATGTAAAGAATGAATTTGGTCAACAGTCAATAATGGTGGGGGGAACCAGTTAGGAAGATTTTGAGGGGTACAGACCAATCTGATCTAAACTAGGGTGGTAGCAGAGGAAATGCAAGCAATGGATGAATTTAATATGTGTTTGGGGTTATGCTGACTTGACTTGTTGGTTTTAATGTGGGAGATGGAGATAAGGAAAAAAGAAAAATCAATGTAATGCTTGGGTTCTGGTTTGAGCATTTTAATGAATTGTAATTATTGATATTATAAAGAACATGAAAGGAGCAAGTTGTGATTGGGAATCAACAGTATAACCTGAATTATTAGGTTATGGAAATCCAAGGAGCATCCTAAAAGGGACAATTGAATAGGTAGCTAGATACATAGTTTGGACTTTACAGAAGAGGTCTAGACTAGAGATGTGCATTTTAGATTCATCATCTTACAAATACCATTTAATGTCAAAAGAAAGGTGAATTGCCTAGAGAGATATTATAAAGAGAGAGGAAAGAAGAGCCCACAGATCCAATATTAAGTAATCAGATAGAAAAAACGGTCTGAGAAGGGAATTTAGAAGGGAATTCCAGACATTATGAGGTAAGGGAGCCCATTAGGAGCAAGGGCTTGCTGGAGGGAATGGTCAGCTATTGGAAAAATACTAATAATTGAGTTGTAAGAGAGAAGGAAGGATTTTCCTATCAAGTTCTTGTTGAACCAGTGAGAGACATGTCAATGGAATGGTGAGATAAAAATTCTTTAGTAACTAGAAAATATGGTCAATGAAGCATAAAATCTTATACTTAAAATACTCTGGATAAATTTGAAGCTAAGTGCTACCATCCTCTAAGTGGCTCAAAAAAATTGGAGAGGTCAAAATTGAATTTGCATGCTACAGCTTTATAGCTCTCTGGTTCTTGGGTGCTGTAATAGGAGCCAAAGCTTCAATGAACACAAATTTCTGCAATGCTTTGGTACTTCTCTATTTTTAAAATATCAAATCAACTTTAATCTGAAGAGACAAGTTTAACTGTAAATTTCAACTGAAATGTTTATTAGTATGTGTAGAAAACAATTGTAATTGCAGGTAACTTTAGAACACTTAGTTTGTTCAAGGCGACATACTATGCAATTTCTGTACATTACATGACTTACTCGTTGTACTCAAGTTGCAGATAAATAAACTTAGAAAAGTTCTATAACTCACTCAAAAGTATTACTCAGAAATGGCAGAACCCAAACATGAAACCACGATTTTGCGTTTGTGTGTTGGTGTATGTGCACTACTGGGAATTGACTCAGTGGCAGTGGTACTCTATACTGAGCTAGGTTCCCAGTCCTTTTCATATTTTAAATTTTAAATTTTGAAACAGGCCTTGAACTTGTGATACTCATACTTGTGTGTCCCAGATCACTGTGATTACATAAGTAGGCCACAATTCCCAGTTGAAATCATGATTTTTTAACCACTATGTTTTATTGCTAATTTATTGGCCAATAGAAATCACTTCAGTTAAAAACATGACACAGGTCTCTCTGGAAACTAAATCACTATTTGATAGCTCATTTATTTGAAATAGAATTATTTTTTAACAGTTACTAACTGACATGAAATAACAAGGTAAGTTTGCAGTCATATGAGGATTGGGACTATATCTAGATGAGGAAATTAAAGAGAAAAAGGATAAAACTAGCTGTTTGATATTTAGAACCACAGTTTTAATATTCCAATTGCTGCTGCTTCTAGCTTTTCATCCAGAAATATCTAAAATCTTGAATTAATTTTAAAATGCTGATCCTAGAGCATTTGGCACATGTAGAATACATAAAAAATGGTGGCTTTGTTGTTGTTGTTTTTTTATAGAGAGAGTCTATTAACAGAATTTAGACATTGGTATGATGAATTCTTTTATATTTTATTCTTCATTAAATTTTGAATGATGGCAAATAAGTAGAATAACATTTATTTGCATATTTAGAACTCTTGAATGGCTATTCTAGTAATACCGCAATTGTCAAATACACTGAGGGAGTCATTATATTGTAATTGCCATTTATTTCCATTTTCCACTAGAGGGATTTTATTTACTAAATCTTTTATTGTAATACTTTTAGAGTAGGAATGTAATTCAGAAAGACTATTTAGGATATAACACATTATTATTTTAACTCGTGATTGAACCCAGGGGTGCTTTGCAACTAAGCTACATCCTATGCTTTTACTTATTTGGTTTTTTTTTTTTTTTTTTAAATTTTGAGACAGGGTCTAGCTAAGTTTTGGAGAGTTTCCCTAAGTTACTGAGGCTATCCTTGAATTTGAGATCATCCTGCTTTCTGAATCACTGGGGTTGCAGGCACGTGTTACTGTGCCTGATCACAACGCATTAATGTTAAATATGATGTCAATGGCAGACTCAGGCAAAGTAGGCATTACATATATCCATTTTTCTCTATAAATGGAGTTAAAGAATACTTTTCACATGTACAGTAGTCACTCTAGTAGTAATTATTCAACCTAGTTGACAATATAATTGTTTTTAGAAAGTACAGTTTCAATTAAGCCCAAATATGTAAAACTAATATTCAGAAGAAAAAAAGATTATAAATAATAGTAATATATTTAAAATGTGAATCATTTATATGACACCAAAGGATAGGCAATAAGGGAAAAACAAATGAACTACATTAAAATAACATCTCTGTATATCAAGGGACACAGTCAACAGAGTGAAAAGGAAACCCACAGAATGGGAGAAAATATTTACAAATCATAAAATTTTAAGTGGTTAAAACCCAGAATATGTAAGATTAACTTCAACTTAACCACAAATAAATAACTGGATTAAAAAAATTGGGAAAGGATTTGATTAGACATTTTTCCAAGGAAGATATACAAATGACCAAAAAGATGTTGAACATCATTAACAATAGGGAGATGTAAATAAAAACCACTAGTACATCTTAAACCCACTAGTACAGTATCTGTCAAAAAGAAGGAAGGGTTATAGAGAAACTATAACCCTTGTACATTGTTGGGGGGAATATAAAATTATCAGCTGTAATGTAAAACAGAATGGTGATTCCTCAGAAAATTTAAAAAAGAATTACCATGTGATCCAGCAATTTCACATCTGGGTACATAGCCCAAATAATTGAAAGTAGGGATTCAAACACAGATTTTTACTTTCATGTTCACAGCAGATAATTCACACTTAAAGATGTGAACAACCCAAATGTCCAATGGCTAATGGATAAATAACGTGTTGTATTTGCATAAAACAGAGTATCACTGCCTACAAAAAAAGAAAGAAGAAAATCTGACACATACTACAACATGGATGAACTTTTAGAACAGTATACTGAATGAAATAAAGTCACAAAAAGACAAAGACTGCATGATTCTCTTTATATGAGGTACCTAAAACAGTCAAATTCATAGAGGCAGAAAGAATGATAGCAGGGAGAGGGGAATGAGAAACTGTCATTTAATTGATATAGAGTTTTAGTTTTGTTAAGATGAAAAGAGTTGCAGAGATGGATGATAGTTATGGTTACAGAGCAATGTGAATGTACTTAATTCCCCTGAATTAAAAATGGATAAGAATATAAATTTTATGTGCATTTTATATATTTTTTTAAAATAACAAAAATATAAATCATTGTAAGTGGTGTAAATTTAAAAACTTTTAAAGGAAGAGAATTTGTATTAAATTGATATATAACTACAAACTAACTTGAAAATATTTTCCAAGCTCTTTCATTAGAGATTAGGTATGTATTGATATATAATTACATATATATTTATATATGCTCTTGTATAATTATATACAGTGTAAAAATCTATTTTCTCTTTGGTGATGTTGATTTTCTGGATATGATGAAGCATAATATAATAAACTCAATTTAAAAATTTTTTTTTCATTGCAGAACTGTGGCCACTTGTTCACATGGTTTCAAGACACAATGAGGCGCACTGGCTCTTGGAAGCTTTGGCCCTGGGTGGCAGTGTTCCTGCTTCCTGCTTCTACTTCCGTGACGGTTAGGGACAAGCCAGGTATCCAAGTGATCTCTTTGTCCAATTGCCAAATGTTATTTATAGTCAGTCAACCATTTAAAAAAATCATTAAAACAAATCTTGTTAAGGTTAAAGCAGCTATAGATTAGATCTACTAGTATACAATAAATACAAATTTGTTGTTTTCCACCACTGTCCTTCACATAATTCTCATTATCTCATTTTTAAATATGCAAATTGTGCATAGAACTAACCTTTCCTCTCTCTCACTGATATTTACAGATATAAATATATGCATGTATGTCTGTATGGGCATAGATATGATAATGTCTCTCCTTTTTCCCTTTAAGAGTTACTATTTCAAGTTATAAGTACAGAAACTCATCACTAATTAGGATTAAAGAGGACATGTTCTAATCTCAATTGGGGAATGTAAAAATAGAATAGGAAATATAAAACAAAATGTAGTTTAATTACATGTCAATTTTATAGTATCTCAGAGGAGGAAAACAAAAGTTGACAGATCTTCAGAGTATCTTTTGAACTAAATAGACAATATTTATTTGCAATTGTTAAATTTATGGGTTTTCTCATAAAATATTTCCAAAGGGCTTAGAAGGCAATTTGAAACATTGAAACATTTACTTCTATCTCTGACTAATTTGGAAGACTTTTCTTGAACATTGAGTACATATAAATTACTGTGCTAGATGTACTTCATATTACAAAGTAGAATCAGACACATTGGAGTTCACTACAGAAAGAGAAACATAGCCCCTCCTTCCATGCAAAGGATCACACAACATGTTTGATGAGCACATGTGGTGATGTGCCTTGAGTCTTACTGTATTTATTCTTTTCAATATTTCTTCAATAATTTTTGCTAAACAGGAATAAAGTTATTTTAATAAAGACTTTTGAGTTTAAGGCACGCATAAAATAAAAACAACCACTTGTAAAGATAAAACAAATCTAATTTTTCAGGGTTTTATGGAAGTCCTTATGATGTTTCATTAATTTAGCAGAGGTATGTTTCCTAAAATAGTCCACTTGAGAGTTTGGATATTATATTACTATATATTAAATGATATCACAGGGCTGTCATATAATCTTGGGGGAAAATTCTTTCTTCAGTGAGAAATAAATGAGAAGTGACTCAACTATAGGCATGCTCAAAAAGAAAAACAAAAAGATACATAGGACTGGGAGTATATTCTGATAATATTACTGCTCTTATAAATTTACCTGTCTTTAACGAACACTAAGTAAGGCGCTTTGCAATTTAATCAAGGAGGGTAGGATTTTAGTTAGAAAGGGTAATAGTTCTTTTGTTGACAGGACAGTTTTTTGAACACATGCTAGTTTGTGATAAAGTTTCTTTTCTTTTTTTTTTGAACAACAAATTTAATAAACTTGGTCTAATGAACACATTCCAATTTTGCAAAGGAAATTTTTTATACCTTTATTTATTTATTTTTATGTGGTGCTAAGGATCGAACCCAGTGCCTCATACATGCTAGGCAAAATGGCCTACTACTGACCACAATCCCAACCCGAGAAGAGACATTCTTTTCAAACATTGTGATACATTTTACAATTCTCAATTGTATGATTCCTCACCTGTGATAAAGTTTCTTGATAATAGTTATTTGAAAGGTCTACATAAATTGTTCTAGATCAAGCAAGAATCACCAAAAATATTGACTCCTGAGTTCTATTCATAGATTCCCTTTGTGCAGGTTCAAGTAGGGTGGGATTTGGTAATTTATGTCTTTAATAAGTTCCCTAGGTGAATTTAATGCATGATTTCTAGGGAAAACACTTGCCTTTGGAAAAATGTACTGAAATTTCACTTTTCTTTTTGCTTCTCTTCTCGGTTGATTATCTTGTATTTTATGCAGCCAGGTTCCTTTTATCTTGAATTTCATTTTATCTTTTGTTATTTTAATTTTTGCCTTTAGTAAGTCTTATTTTTTAATGTAGAAAGAACGTTTAACATGATGTCTACAATATGATTTTAGAACAGACTTTTAATGTACAAGATAGTATTATGGATCATAAGCACAATGTTTACAGCATATCTCTAGAACCTAGTCATCTTATGTAGCCTGACTTCACTATTTTGGGATACCCCTGAATGTTTTGCTTTTGCTATAGTATCTCAATTCTTTAATCAAGTTATATTGTAGATAGGTCTACCAAAATGCATATATTCTGGTCCAATTTACTTTATTTAATTAATATATTCAAAAGATTTTCCTAAGAACATGAATTCAAAATTAACCTGAATTCTAACAAGATTCATAGAACATGTATCACTAAAGGAAATTAATAAAGAAAAAACTTAAGTCAGTTTTTACCAGGCCATTTTGGTAGAAGATGTTCATGAAGCAATACATGTTGAATGTGCCATGGAAATTGCTTCATTTCTAGAATCATTTGCCTTAATTGAAAATGCCAGTATAGTACCGTCAAAGGGATTATTGAAGAATAAGACAGGCTGAGCCTGGCAGAGGCCTCTTCTTGTGTCTTGTGTCTTATGTATCTGATTCACGATGCAAGGTTCCCGTTTTAGTTTCCTCATGTGCAGACCTGTGCGTGTGGTCACTAACCATTTACCGGAGGGAAGTGATTACATCTAAAAATAAAATATAACAAACCTGAGAGGAAGGCTAGGGTTTCAGCTCTGGAGTCTGTGAAGTTGTCAACAGTTTACTGTTAAATCTAAATATATGAAGGATAAATTGAGTCTTTTCATTGCTCTACTTTAGTTCTATATAGGATGTTTAATGATTACTTGGAATATCGTCCAAGGTGGGACAGAATTCAAGAGTAATGGGAGATTCAATAACAGATTTTAGAAACTCAAATGTATTAAGAATTTAGTCATTTCATCTTCATTTATCAATTTTACTATTATGGTGATGTTATAGGAAAAGTCGTATTTTTATGTTGTCATATTGCCAGTGAGCTTTAACTTGAATGTGATAGTTTCAGCTCAGTTAGCTGTGAAAGGAAGATGGGGGTAAAGACATGTATTAAATGTATTCAATGCTAGATAACTTAACATTTGCTTTAATCAATTGCATTAAACTGTTTATTCTGTGATTAAAACCTATGTATCAAATGCTTAGTTTCTTCTATTTTCCTTAATTTGTTCTTAGGCATAAGCATTAAATTATGTATAGAATTGATAAGGAAAAAAAAACAGAAAACCAGAGTAAAAAAAGAAAACAGGCTAAAGATGACAGAATGCCATATTAATAATAAAGTTTTAATTTAAAATTTCACATAAAATGTCAAGATAAAATATTATAAACAAACAGAAACTCTATTAAGCTAGTTTCCTATTAATTATAAGAAAAAGATACTTTTATGAAACATAGCTTT
Organism: Ictidomys tridecemlineatus; assembly: GCF_052094955.1. Classification (NCBI taxonomy): domain Eukaryota; kingdom Metazoa; phylum Chordata; class Mammalia; order Rodentia; family Sciuridae; genus Ictidomys; species Ictidomys tridecemlineatus. Next base: position 87,636,099 of record NC_135484.1, on the reverse strand, counting down.
TACTGATTGAGAAATACCTTAATCTTAAACTGAGAGCAAAAACATTGCTATCTTATGAAGAATGTTGCATTTTTAAGAAATCCTCTAGTTTTCAGTATGGCACCAAGTGGAACTCCTAATGTTAACAAATATCCTTTACAATTTCTAAATTTGGAAAGTGGAGGAAAGCGTCACAATAATTAGATAAATAAGATAGCTCCTAACCAGGTTTCTTCAACTCCTTGGAAGAAACAGTTTTGGATCAAAGATACTTTTGGCAGTTTTTGTAATAAGGTAGCTGTGTTTCCATTTTTTTCTTTTTTGGTCCCTTTTTCATATTGTCTTTGTTTTATTCTAGATGCCCTTAGCTTATTTTTATTAACCAGTTTTTCTTCCAACCGAGGATATTAGAAATTGTTCTATCAGACCTACTGGCAAAGTATCAAGTGCTCAGGGGGGCTAAAGGTGACTGGTGACAATGAAATGAAGAAGCCTGTGTTCCCAATCTCCAACAAGTCTGTTTTAGCCTTTGAGAGCATGAAAAACATCTAACGGCTGTTGTGTCTCCATATATGAAAAGCAAACAGACAAATCAGTTCTATCTGTGATAAATGTTGCTTTTTACCTTCCCCAAGTGTAGTCTTGATTTTTGTCACCAATAGGCAAGAAGACAATTTTCCTTGATCTGGGTTAGAGAAGACCAATAAATAAAATTTCTATGCAATGAGGCAGATTTTATTGGGATTTTACAGGTATACTTATTCCACATATATTATGTATATTCATTCCTATGCATATTGACAAGAGGAGATAGCTGTTGTGATTGTGCAGGGGATAGTGCTCACCCTTGTTCTCTTCTTGTCTTATACTCTGCAGGATCTAACCCATGTCCATGTCTTTAAATGCTATTTATATGTCAGTAATTCCCAAATTTACTTCATAGCCTGGATCTCTCTTTTGAGTTCCATTCCCTTATTTTTTTCTTTCTGTCTTTTTGATAAAGAATTTTGAATTGACATATAATATTTGTACATATTTATGAGGTATGGTGTGGTAACTCGATAGATGTACTGTCTGTAATGATCAAATTGGGTAACTGGTGTTTTTATATCCTTAAACATTAACTGTTTATTGCAAATTTTGAATGCCTACTTTCTAACATCTTATAAAATTTATAAAAATTTTTCAACTATACTCACCCTACTGTGCTGTAAAACATTAGAACTTGTTCCTCCTATTTAATAATATTTTGGTATCCATTATTCAACTTTCCCCTATTTTCTGGCCCCTTACCCTTCATAGCCTCTAGTGACCACTTCAATGAAAACAATTTTTTAAGCTTTAACATATGAGCATAAACATTCAGTACTTGTCTTTCTGTGCCTGGCTTATTTCACTTAACACAGTGTAGTCCAGTTCCTCCATGTTGCCACCAATGATAGAATTTCATGCTTCTTTATGGCTGAATAAGATTACATTTTATAATTACACCACATTTTGTTTATGCATTCATCTGTCAATGGACTATTTGATTGATTCCATATCTTGGGTAGTGAATAGTGCTACAGTTCACATGGGAGTACAGATATCTCTATTATTATTATTATTATTATTACTATTACCATACTAGGGATTGAACCTAAAGCCTCATGCATACTAGTAAAACTCTACCACTGAGCTTCATACCCAGCACTTTATTCATTTTATTTTGAGACAGGGTCTCACTAAGTTGCCTAGGCTGGCTTCAAACTTGCAGTCCTCCTGCCTCATCCTCCTGAGTAGTTGAGATTACAGGTGTGTACCATTTCAACTGACTCAAGTATCTCTTTATGTAATTATTCCATTTTCTTTGGCTATATAACTAGTTTTACAAAAGTTGGATTATGTAGTAGATCTATTCTTAGTTTTTTGAGGAACCTCCATTCTGTTTTCCATAAAGGCTGAACTAACATCCCTAACAACAGTGTATTTCCTTTCTCTGATTTTTTTTTGTGTGTATTTGGGATAGCCATGTAACCGGGGTGAGTTGATCTTTCTTTATGGTTTTTGATTTGCATTTCTGTTGATTAGCAGTGTTGAACATTTTTTCATATACTTGTTTGTCATTTTATGTCTTCTTTTTAATGTGCTTACTGTATTTGGAATTTTTCATTGGTGCATTAAAATTATACTTAATATTGGGGTTGATTGTTACATATTCATACATGCAAATAACATAATTTGATAAATTTAATTCCCCAGTACCTTCCCTATCTGTCTTCTCCCTTACCCCAGTCCCCTTCCACTATTCTACTGGTTTCCCTTCTATTTTCATGAGACCCCTCCCTTTTTATTTCATTTTTTTCTCCCTAGCATTCACATATGAGAGAAAACACATCACCCTTGATTTTCTGAGTTTGTCTTATTTCACTTAACTCTCAAGTTCCATCCATTTTCCCAAATGACATAATTTTATTCTTTTTATGACTAAATAAAACTCCTTTGTGTATATCTATCACATTTTCAATCCTTTCATTTGTTAATGGACCCCTATCTAGACTGATTGCATAATTTGTCTATTGTGAATTGTACTGCTATAAACATGGCTATGAGTTTATCACTATAGTATGTTGTCTTTAATTCTTTTGAATAAATTCTGAAGCTGGTATTGCTGATCATATGTTTGTTCCAGTTCTAGTCTTTTGAGAAACCTCCATACTAATTTACATGGTGATTGAACTAATTTATAATCCCACCAACAGTGTTTGAGTGTTCCTTTTACTCGACATCCTTGCCAGCATTTATTATGATCTGTATTCTTGGTGACTGCCATTGTAACTGGAGTAAGATAAAATCTCAGTTCAATTTTGATTTCCATTTCCCTGATTGCTAAATATGTTGAATGTATAGTTTCTTTTGAAAAATTTAAATCACTTGCCTATTTTTAAATAAAATTATCTGGGGTCTTTTCTACTTTTGAGGTTTTTGAGTTCCTCAGATATTAATTTCTTGTCAGTTGAGTAGTTTGCAAATATTTTCTGCTATTCTGCAGATTGCCTTTTTATTCTGTTGATCACAGAAATATGCGCAGAAGTTTGTTTTATGTAATCCTATACCCCTATTTCTAAACATCTATTCAATAACTTCACCATTTGAATTTCTTTTTTAATTTTTTTAGTTTTAGATGGACACAACACCTTTATTTTTAAATTTTATTTATTTATTTTTATGTGGTGTTGAGGATCAAATCCAGTGCTTCTTCATACATGCTAGGCAAGCACTCTACCACTGAGCGACAATCCCAGACCACCATTTGAATTTCTTAATGGCATCCCAAGCTTAACATTTTAACTCTCCTCTCTTCCATCATTGACTGATTTACTCTTCACCACATCTGCTATTAATTTCTCTCAATGATTCATTTCAATAAACTAAACCTTTATCCAGGCAAGCAAGACAACTCTCCTTCTTTCCTATATTTAAGCCATTATCATGTCTTGTTAAGTGTGGTATCTTAGTTCCTTCCTGCTTTTTCCCATCTTAATATCCTTTCTTTAGTCTAAGCTAACATCATATCTAATCTTAGAGTGTAGGCAAGCAAGTAGAGTTGCCAGATAAAACACAGGAAACCAAACTAAACTTGAAGTTTAGGTAAACAATGAATGTAAGTATGAGTATGTTCTAAGGATTGCATGGTACATTCTTTCATGAAAAATGTTTGTTATATAACAAAGATTCAAAGTTTGATTGGGAATCCTGTGTTTTATTTGCTATGTTGTCAATCCTACATGATGTGGGGGAGGGGGAGTTATTTTATTATTTAGAGTATTATAAATAGTGGTCAGGGAAGGCTGCCTTCATGTGGGGACATTTAACCAGAGACATGAAGGCAGTGAGAGAGTAAGACATATGAATACCTAAAAAGCAGCACCAAGTCCTGGAGGCTGAGGAGTGCTCAGCATATGGGAGAAATAGCAAGAAAGGCTAAGGGACTAGAGTTATGGAGGGCAAGGCATGCTGATGAAAAACTGATTTGTTTTTTGTCAAAAATCTGATTTCTGAAACTCAATCTCAAAGGCCAGACCTTGGACTCTAGTAAAGTAATTCAAACTGTCTTACAAGACCTCTTGGGAAATGGTCAGTCATTGCCCTGTAGTACTATTCCCAGATAACATAGAAATGGGCAGATTTCTGAATTTATACTTTGTAGCATCTCAGCAAACCTTAACTCACAGTTAATTGAATACTGTAATATGGTAGTCTCTCATTATCTATGAGAAATATATTTCAAGACCCCCAGTGGATGCCTGAAACCATGGATAGTACTGAATCTGATACATACTATGCTTTTCCTAGCATAAATACCTGTGATAAAGCTTAATTAATGAATTATAAGCAAACAATCAGCAACAATAACAATAATAAAATTGAACAACTATAACAATATACTCCAAAAAAGTTAAATGTTAAGAAGTATTTATTTCTGGAAATTTTTATTTAATATTTTTAGATCACAGTTGACCTCAAGTCACTAAAACCACAGAATTAAAAACTTGGTTAAGGGATTATTGTTCTGTATTATTCATAATATATTATTAAAGAACAAATATGTGGAGATATTTACATTTTAGCAAATTTAAAATGTAAATTTTATCTTTGCCCAATTACATGTTTTCTTTTACTGCAATCAGTAAAGTGGCATATAAATAGTATAAATAATATTAGGAACAATGAAGAAAGGGTAAAGAGTGAAATACAACCTGTTTATATTTATTTTTTACCATCTTCACAACTTTGATTTTCCTCCTTTGTCTTATAGTACACAAGGAATAACCTCACCTCCAGGCTTTTCCTAAGGCCAGAGACTTGCTAAGCCTAGAGTCCCAGAAGGTGACTAACCCATTTTCTCTATAAGCATCAGCAACATTCACAAATCTTTTAGGTACTGTATTAGTGAAAAAAATCAAAATTAAAAGAATAGATTTTAGCTGGTATTAACTATCTGAGAGCAGAAGGGGAACTCAACATACTTTCAGTGAATAATAATAAAGTAGTGGCTTAGGAGGCTGAGGCAGGAGGATTGAGAGTTCAAAGCAGGCCTCAGCAAAAGCAAGGCGCTAAGCAACTTAGTAAGACCCTGTCTCTAAATAAAATACAAAATAGGGCTGGGGATGTGGTTCAGTGGTTGAGTGCCCCTGAATTCAATCCCTATTACCACCCCCAACAAAAATAAAAAATAAATAAAAGTGGAAAAAGAAGGATTTTTAACATGCTATTATTGAATACTATATTAAACTGAAGACTTTTATATAAGTAGGTACAGAAAATACCAGAAAACTGATAAGAAAAATATGTATCAAAAGATGCGCAGGAGCTTTTTAGTTTGATGCAGTCCCATTTGTCTACTTTTGTTTTGGTTTCCTATGCTTTCAGTGTCTTCTCCAAAAATTCTTGTCTGTTAACCTCTAGATATGTACAATTTTTTATGTTTCTATGTATCAGCTAAAAATTAATTTTAAAAAAAGATATGCTCTAATCTCATGCTAGAGGAGGTAATGCCAGAAGGTAAAATCATAGTATGAGGATTTAAAGATTAGGAGGAAAAGGTGATTGTGTGTGTGTGTGTGTGTGTGTGTGTGTTTAGAGATTTATTTTTAAAGCAGGTGTTTAAAAAGGAGGATTTTTTTCTGATACAGGATGAATACAGTTTCTTAGATATGCTATTATTTAACATGTTTTTGAAAAGATATGCAGAAAATATGTTTGTTTATGGGAAACATGTTGTATTTCAACTCTGACATTGAATAGTCATGGTCTGGTTCCCTTGGATGATGAGGGATTCTAATTTTTTTAAACTAAAAAAGAATTATGTATTTTATTTGTAGATAATTAATTAAAATCATGGAATACACAAGTCTGATCTAGCTGCCTAGCTTTCTATTTCCTTTGCTCTTTTTAATACCCTTTCAGTCCTTTAAATTTTCCAAGGAAGAAGAAAAGTGGATCCGACAGTCATTAACATCTTAGCATGAATTTTTAAAAGACATTTGTATTTGCTTTTGAAAAAAAAAATCTGCTGATTTTTTTCTCTAAGCAGTACATTTTTTGGAGATAAATTTTAGTTGTTACTTTTGAAATATTCCAGAGGACTTTTGAAGAAACACTGCAACAGTGCTTGGTCTCTGTCTACCTGACACAATATTCGTATATTTGAATCTTACCTGTAAATGGTTAAGGTACATGTACATTTACTTTAAACTGTGCTTTACTTTATATTAAAATGAATATGTTGATATGTAAATAAATTAGCATATTCAACTTGTGATTGCCACTTCCCCTAGCCTTGCGACTTTATGCAATGGATTTATCAGATTTCAGGCATTAGGATTATTGTGCCTTAAATCTTAAGGCACAAATAATTAACATTATTTAGCTTTAATTTGTTCTATCCAACATTTAGCTTTAATTTGTTCTGTCCAACTTTTTACAACAAAGCGTGTTCTGTATAAAATGACATTTGATTTTCATTAGCTAAAGACTTTTAATGGAGAAATACTTACATAAATATTGCTGGAAATGTTGAATTCCATTCATTTCAAAGTGACAGGTTTATTGCATTGATATCATTATATATTCACAAAGTCCTTGGAAGAATTTAAATAACATATATATTGTTTCCAAATTGGAAATAGGCCAACATACCTCTACCTCATTAGGAAAGTGTTACAGTGGGAAGTTCCTTTCTGTTGTCTGAAGATTCATTTTGCCAATTATCTACTGAAGCATACATATATTGTAAAGTCTTTTATTTGTTATAGTCATTCATGGCCATAATAAAAATTTGATGAGAATTTAGGATTTTTGTTTATAAGAATAAGGTTCAGCTTCAAATATTTTCTCATAGAAATGCTGTTTTCCTCTTTTGTTGAAGTACTACTTTCACACATGGAAGTCAACAAATGTTAAGTGGATAGTGCAAGGAGTTTTAACGTATGTATTTATAGGTCTGTTTAGCTATTACTCTAATAGAGAGCACTTCCAGAACCCCAGAAAGCTTCTCTGTATATGCTCCCAGTCGACCAGTTGACATAGATTAGTTATGCAGTCTTTGCACTTCATGTAGATGGAATTAGGCAGCACATATTTGGGGAGGAATTTTATATATATATTTTTTGCCTCATGTTGTTTGTGAGATTCATCCAGTTGTTGCATGTATCATTAGTTTGTTCTATTTGTATTGCTATACAATGTATTGTTGTATATACCAACATCTTGCTGATGAACTTTGGGGTTGTTTTAAGTTTTAGATTATTAGGAATAATGCTGTCATGGATATCTTATGTAAAAGGGTCATTTACACTCATTGTTTTTGCTGTCATTTCTTTTGGGCCATTGAATTTCCAAGTCACAGAATTCATGTGTATTTAACCTTCCTAAATACTGCTGAACAGCTTTCTGAAGTGATTATAGTAATTTTCACTTCCACAAGCAGTGGCTTGACAATTTGAATATTCATTTTTGAAGTGCTTAAGTTTTTTGGACAAACTTAAAATAAGCATTTCAATATTTTTCTTATTGATTTATGGGAGCTCATTGTATATTCCATATATGATGCTTTATTGCGTGTATGTATGCAGATACCTTCTTCTGGTCTATGGCTTGTCTTTTCACTCTTCTAATGTCTTTTTTTTTTTTTTTTTTGGTACTAGGGAGTGAACTCAGGGGCACTTAACCACTAAGCCACATTCCCAGGCCTCTTCTAATGTATTTTGATTAATAAAGATTTTAATTTTAATGAAGTCCTATTTATCTTTTTTTGTGAGCAATGCTTCCTGTGTTCCTTTCAAAAAAATCTTTGCTACAAGTTTTTGAAGATTTATTATTCTACCTGAATCTATTTTATTGTCTTTGTTTTCATCTTTATGATCATTTCTAATTAATTTCTGTGGATGGTGTGAAGCAATTATCAAGATTCAGTGGTTTTTATATGGATATCTCTTTGACCATCACCATTTATTCAATGATCATCCTTTTGCCACTGAATTTCAATGATTGTTTTGGAGTAAATAAGGAGACTATACGTATACAGATCTTTAAACCTTCTGGTCTGTTTCATTGATCTTTTTCTCTATATGTTCATCCATGCCACATACTAAAAATGTCTAACATCTGATAGTTTAAGTTTTCAATATGTTCTTTGATTTTGCTTTTAGCTATTTTTTTATGTATATCTCCATAATAATTTGAAAATCAGCTTGTTGGTTTTCTCTCTTTCTCTGTCTCTCTCTCATACAGACACTCACATACGCACTCTCCAATTTATTGGGATTTTAACTGGCATTGCGCTGAATCTATGGATAAAGCTAAGAATTGACATCTTAATAATAATGAGTCTTCCAATCTAAATACTTGGTTTATCCCATGAATTATTTAGATCGTTAGTTTTTCCTCAGCAACATTCTCTAGTTTTTAGTGTAGAAATCTTTGGTGAGATATAGGATTTTATTAAAAAAAAAAAAAACTATGGGTTCAGGAAAAATCGGTAATATTTACAAAATATCTGGTGATTTTACTATTAGGATATGCCATCTTAAGATCTATGAGGTAGAGTTTCAAAGTAGGGAAGTAACCTCCAAAATTATTTAGTACTATAATTTCACTTTGCAAATTGTGTATCCAAAATGTATATTACATTTTATTTGTTTCTTACTTTTAAATCTGATTGACAGCACTATTTAGAATACGGTTTGTTCTTCTGGTTAAATATATCAAAATTGATGCCTTGTCACCATGGCGAAGGCCAGTGACAAATGCTTGTCAAATGAAGTGCTGAGAAGTTTAGCCATTGAACTGGATGATCAGCAATTTCTACTCCCACAGAGCAGAAGATCAATTTATTTTAAACAGTTTATCTCCCGTCTATATGAAAAACTTTTAAGTTATAAAACTCAGACATAAATTTTAGACCTAGCAAATTAAACTTATGATTACATGATGCCAAAATATATTATTGATTTGGTTTAAGATTTTAGCCACCTAGTTGTATAGTTATCCTGACATAATAAAAAATTGGCTGCATTGTTTTGTGAATTAAGTACTATATTTACAGTACCCAGCCTGAATTAGATTTAAATATGTACTCAGATGTTTAAATATCAGTGTATGTATATACATTACTGTGTTACAGTAGTATGGTATTATTGACCATGTAAATTCACTGTGAGTAGAGTCTGGTTTTATCTTTTTTCTCTGTGAATAGCACTAATTCCTTGGCACATAATTAACACTTTTTCAATGATTTCATCTCATTTTTTTTTTTCATTTTAGATTACTTTTTGTATGACAGAGATCTTTGCTCTGGGGCTTTTAAATTATATGTTAATTATTTCCATACATGTCCCCTTCTCTTCTAAAAGTTTAATATCATTTAATCCCTAAAAGGAAAGTGAGGAACTAAGAGATGGGGGAGCAAGGAATGAAAGATGGAGACCAGGCAGAGATACACAGGAGAGTTTATTCATCAGAGCTTACAAATAAAGGCACAACTCTCCAAAGACAGAGAGAGGCAAAACAGGGATTAGAGCTGGGCAGGTACTACTGCAGGCGGTTAAGGGTTGGGTTGGTATGAGGGAGTGCTGAGTCTTTCTCAGAAATGCCCTTGGGCAGGAAAGTGAAATTTTTCTTAAAATGGAGGCTATCACTTAAGGTGGCTGTCCAGATGCTAAGCAAGGACCCTATAATCCCCAAACCTGAATCAAATTTATATTAAAATGTAGTAGTAGTAAACTTGTTTAACTATTAGAGTATGCTTTGGATATAAAAGTTTAACAATGTTCTTAAATTCAGCCAACTTCCTAATGTCAAATACATAGGAACAGTTGGGGTGTTAGAATAATAGTGATGATAGTTATAATAGCTAACACTAAGAAGTACCCACTATGTACCCACTATGTACCAAGCAATATCCTAAGCACTTTACATAAGCAACCACATGGAATCCTCATATCCACAAAGCCAGGTGGGGAATATCTTTATCCACATTTTACAGAAATTTAACAAAGTGGTTCTATTTTTTTTGTTTTCATTTTTATTTTAATTTTCTGACTATATGATAAGATTCAAATTGATTTGAAAAACTGGATTGGAAAATGTGGTACAAATAATTTATATATTTTTTTTCTTCAGAAAAACAATGTCCTATTCTGAGGACAGTGGGATATCAGTTCACACAAGACAACAGAAATGAACTTGAAGTTTCAGGTAAGCTTTACAATCTTTGGTAAAGTAGGATTTAGTGTAAAATGATCACCAAAAATGCAGTACATTGTAGGTGATTTTTTTAAAATATTGCAACTTAAGACTGTAGCATTAACATAAAAATTAAAAGCAGATGGTGCAGAAAATGCTGAAAGTAGTTTTATGTATCATTTAATTTAAGATCAACAACACTTCAAACTGTTGGGGAGAAAATTTAAAAATTTAATTAAAATTATACGAGTTGTATCCACCATAGAAATTTTTTAAAGAGAAAGGGAAATTTATGGCAAAGAAGACCTTACCACCCAGATAAAATCACCAATAGCATTTTGGCATAACATTCCTACAAATCTTTCTTCTTCTCTTCCTTCCTCCTTCTCTTCCACTCCATCATCTTCTTCTGTCCTTCTCTATTTCCCTCTCATATTTTCTCTTAAACCCACACACACTCACACAAACATATTAATAATACTTTATTGTATCTGAATTCTGAGTATTTTCCCACATCAATATGCATTCTCCTAGAGTATTATTTTTAAGAGCTGTTTAGATTGAATATGAATACTGTATTTTTTTTGTCTAACTTTTTGTCTACACTTCAGAGATGCTACAATGAGCTACTCTATTTACCTAGGTAATATGTATGTCAAAAGATACTAATATTTTAGTCTTTTGAAATATAGTTGCGATCTTTTCTTCAGAAAGAAGGCTACATATTCTATATACAAAATGAGTTTCATCCTTCTGTACCCTAAAAGGAGGAAAAGATAAAACAAAGGAATTTTGCTGATCCCAAACATCAGGGTTTCATTTGAAGTAAATCAGCCTATAGATAAAGACAACAAAAAAATCCTCATTAAGAAAATCAATGTTTTTGTGAGTATATTTAAATTTAATAAAACTGCTGGATTAAATAATGTGTCTCATTTTACAGGTTTTGATCTAGGAGAGAGCTTTTCTCTGAGACGTGCATTTTGTGAAGGGGATAAAACCTGTTTCAAATTGGGAAGTGCACTTCTTATTAGAGATACTATGTAAGTAAAATAATAATTTTTATTTGTATTTTAATAATGCTACAAAACTATGTTCTAAAGAAATTTCAAAATAATTTGTTTAAAAAGTGCAAAACCTTTTCAATAGTGTTATCCCTCACTCGAGGGCTGTGCTATTTATGTATTTTTTATTTATGAAATTTTTTGTCATCTGAGTTTTGTTCTATAGTATATGAAATACCTTTTATATATACAGAGCCATAATCTTTAGAGGATAGTAATTAAATACCTTTTTGAAGAAATATTATTTATACTTAAAGTAGGCATAAGTAATATTAGGTTTTAAAATGTGAGTAAACTTTAAAACTCAAGACACAATGTAAATTCAGAGACAGAAAACTGTTATCTATTGAATTTTTTTCTACATTTATCATTTGTCACATAAGTTAAAAGAATTTAGCTATTAGGCATTCACTGTAGTACATAGAATACAAAGTAAAATAAACTGTTCTGCAGTTTTATTTTTTATCTTGATATTCTTTTCATTTAAAATGAATTTACTATTTTTCCTTTGTTATTTTGTTTTTTCCTATGGTTACACCTAGAATTTTTATTTTTATTTTTTTAAAGAGAAGTTACCTTTTAAATAATGGCAATTGGTCAGGAACTGTTCAGGGCAATAATAATTTCAATATGGTTGGGAATATTTTGAGGATGAGTTCAATATCATTCAGAAAGTTGAGTCACCAGGAAGGCAGGGAACATATATGATCATGATATTTATTCCTTGAATCAGGCATGAATACCCCTGTGTATGAAAACACTACCATGACAAAAGCATCAAAATTCCACTTGGTTTAACATGCAACATAGGTGGTTTTGTGGGAAAACCTATGAATGCTGCCATTTCCTGATGGGTAGCCTCTACTAAAAATTGTTGATAATCTCAACATATGAATTCTCTAAGGGAAATAGCATCAATCATCTCAGATGCTATGCATAACCTAACTTTCAAACACTTTTTCTTTGAGAAAAGTTTCTTTTAAACCTCCTATATTGTGATACTTTAGTTAATTTTACTTTAATAACATGGTTCCTTATAAGTAAACTACCCATTAATTGGTAAAACACATGAATGTTAGGGAAGAGAGGGATTTTATATTGGGGATATGGTAGATGCTTCAGCAAATATAACTGTACAAACCAATAATGTCATGTATTGCGATTTAGGTAGCTTTATAGACAGGAATTGTGGACAGCACAGCATTTCCATGTTTAGTAGGCATATGGAGTAAAGAAAAGTCAAGATGCACAATATTTCTCATATATATATTTCTTTCTAAACTAGTAGTTGATACCTTTAATGAATTTTGGAAAGGCAATATATTGTGTTCCAAAAATTAAAATGCAGCTTTTCTTCCTGCTTATTTAAACTCCTGTAATTCTGGTCAGGTGGAAAAAAGATTGGAGTGAAACTTTTTAAAATTCATTGGATTTGAGTGAAAAAAAGACTTAGCTAATTTTAAGTAGCTATATTGGAAACCTTGCTGTGACTTTTAGGCAATGCTATTCCCCTGTGAATCCATGAGATTATAAATATTAAGCATGACTTGAAATTTGTTTCCTGGGCTTTGGCTCTAAATCGCTATCCAATCCCTGGGCAATCAATATAAATGAATTCTCTGGCTCTGTGGAGCAGAACCCTGGGACCTTCACTACAGGAAACTGGAGGGTATCTGGTTAAGCTGACTAGTGAGTGTCAAGTAGCTTGGCTCCTATCCACTTACATTTCACTCACTGAGCCAAGTATGCTAGGATGCTTCTCTTGCATGATGCCATTTTGATTTTTCAATGAGACTGGAGTAAAGTTGCAGCTATTTATATATTTGTAAATAAGCTGCCTTGCAGAGTCAGCATGGGAAAAACAGACGCTATTTTATATGGAAATGGGGATGCTTTCTGGGCCTGAGGTTGCTTTTATTGTTCTTTCATATTCCGGGTGAGATTCACCAGGGAAGAGACATAATAAGCGTGTTGTTCATATACCTGTTAGGCACTCTCAATGCCTTGAGCCTGGCTTAATGTGGGATTCCCAAAGGTTTCTTTGGCAGAGGCCCTCCAGATAAACACCATGAAACACTTAGAGGTGGCACAGGCTCAGGCACTTCTAAGGGGCATGATGTGTTTTGCTTTGCTTTAAATTCATGTCTATGTGTTCAATATTCTGAGAGGCATGTTGTGTTTTGCTTTGTTTTTAATTCATGTCTATTTGTTTAGTATTTATTGGGGGTAACAAATGGTAAGTCTGGGGAGGCTTTAAAAGAATCTGGGCGAGATATTACCTAGTTTTCTAGGATTCTCTTTTTAGAGGAAAATTCCTTGGCTTCTTTTATCTACAAGTATCCCTGTTTCTGTAAAAGAAATAATTCATTATTTTTATATAGAGTGTTATGTCCCAGAAGATCATTCTTTGATTATTTTCAGTTCTGTTTTGGCAATTATCTGGGTAAATTGGTGAAATTCTGAGAAATGATACAAACACATGCACACCACGGAGAACCTTATATTTTTAGTGAGTTCCTGTCTATCTTTCATTATTTGCTTTATAAAGACATTTAAAATAAAAGGGCTTAGTATTGAATATTTTAGAAGACTTGACACATGTTGAGTTTCTGTATACTAATGATCCTGAAGGGGTATAGTTTTAATAGACCAATGGAGAAATCAATTTCAAAAGTATGAAGAAATGAATTTTCTGATTTATTATTGAGTTCAAGTATGGTAGATAGCCTTAGCCCTCAGGTTTTTGATCATTAGTGGTTATTTGTAATACTGTGGTGAGAAGGATTCTGAGGCCATTTTAGGTTCAACGAATTAAAGAGCTATGATCCAACAGGGAAAAGAGAAAAGAAAGGAGGGCTCACATTCCTTTCATATCTGTAGCATCTGATTTAGGATGATGCCTGTAAGCTGGTGGCTTTTGCCACTGAAGCTGTCCTTAAGAATAATGGAAAATGAGGCTATGTATGAAAAAAAAGAACCAACACAGATTAAATGTACTAATAGTGTATGAGTTTGGATAATGTGGCTAGACAGAGTGACATAAATGACAGATATGGTCCCCTTAGGTTTTGTCACAGGTAAACAAATCTCTAGTGACAGTCTTCTTTTGGTGTCTCTCATTAAATTGGTGTTTCATGAAAGCAAGGTATTTAGTTTCATAGATATAGACGGAAAAAAAGAAATAGTAGGTGAGAGTAGAATGGTGATTACCAGAGGCTAGGGAGAGGTGGGTAAAGGAAAGAATGGGGAAAGGTTGATCCATGGATATTAAATTATAGTTAGATAAGAGCAAGATGTTCGGGGATGCTATTGCACATTGTCATATAAGGGTGACCTTAGACAACAACAATGTACTATACATTTTTAAAATCCAGAAGAAAGGATTTTAAAGTTTTCATTATAAAGGAATGATAAATGTTAGAGGAGATAGGTATGTTTAACCTGATTTAAGTACTGCACAATGTATATATTTATCTAAATGTTACATGATTCCCATTAACATGGGTATGATTTAATTATTTATTTATTTAGATATCAGTGAACGATCCCAGGGGTGCTTAGCCACTGAGCCACATCCCCAGCCCTTTTATTTACTTTTTTTTTTTTTTTTTAAATTTGAGACACAGTCTCACTAAGTTGCTTAGGGCCTTATTAAATTGCTGAGCCTGGCTTTGAACTTGCAATCCTCCTGCTGTGGCCTCCCATGATGCTGGGATTACAGATGTGCACCACTGTGCCAGCTAAGTTTTATTTTTTAATCTATCAGTTAAAATAAATTTTAAAAGTCTAAATATTCCTGAAAATTTAAAAATATATTTGCCACTCACTTGATAGTAGAGAAGTGTCAATGTTAAGAAAATGATTTCTATACAAATAAAAAATGAACATGTCTTGCCACAGTCCAGCTGCGGCAAAATAACCGGGGGGTGATGAACAAACAACTTGTGTAGATTGATACAGCAGGAGTGGGAGCCCTTTATTGTAGGACAACAGAGGTATTTATACATTCCACACAGCTTATCTAATTAACATAAACTCCATACAGCAGCCAACCAATAAGGAATCTCCACACTTAATGGCTTGCTGGCGTTACTTCACAAACCGCTCCCTCTGGCAATATGCCAGGCGCTATCCTGACCTGTTTACAGACTCTAACAATGTCTCAAAGAAAAAAGATGGTTGATAGAAGCTATTCTAATTTGCATTATATGTTTTTAAAAACATGATTTGGGGGGAATCTTTCAAGTTCTCTGGACTTTAGTAATCCCCTTGGAAATAATCCTAAATATTAGCAAAGCTGTTTTATATATTATGGGGTGATTTTTACCTTGTCTTTGCTACTGTTGAATGATTTATCCCATGGCCATGTTTTTTCTACATGGGCCTTTACCTCTAGATTTTAATTAGTGTGAACAAGAGCATAACATATAGGAAAGTTGTTTTATATTGCTTAGGATTATTTTCACAAAACTGGTTTTTAGAAATGAAAGTCATTTTACATATATTGATAGATACTACTAAATATGTTCTCTCATGATCTAATCCGTTCATTTCACGTAATCTCCCAAACCATCAGTAGCACTAGACATTATGGTTTTAAAATTTTGTGTTTTGTTTTTAAATTTAAAATTCATGGAATCACAAATAAAAACTGTAGTGTACTGTATAAATTTTAGAGGCTCCCAAAACATTTCTGTTTGGCTTAAAGATAGATAAGAGGTAGCTTTGGTAAGTCACTAAAATAAGTGCAGTAAGGTGGAGAGCTTATCATCTTATTCAGCATTTGTTGACCAGCAGTATGGGCTGCAACTTCCTTTGGTGGAGGAATGAGGGGCTCTCTTGTCTTCCTGGAACCTACTACAGAGACACAGAGTGACAGGGAAAACTACACTTCCCTCTTGCTTTGTTCTGAGAAGAAACTGAGATGTATTACTTTGTCACTTATGCTGCGTTGTGATTCAAAACCCATCCTTTCTCTTGTTAAGGCTAAACTTCCTTAGGCATCACAAAAAGTTCAGTTTTTATCCCTTCCCTCATAAGGGCCAATTTTCTAACCCATGTTCCATTTTTATTGCTCTTTTTTGAGTCCTCTCCAAGTGCTCAAAACCAGTTAAATGCTGAGGCTCAAAACTATGTTCAGAATTCTGATACTGAGGCTTTTAATTGCGGATGTTTCAGGAGGATTACTTTACAATTCCATTAAGCTGTAGAGAATGACTATTTATGCATCCCTTGGGTTTTCACTTGGGCATTCTTTCATTTGTAGATAACAAATTTCCTATATAAGGGCATGTGATTTAGTTAAAAAGTTGTCCAGCTGTTTTTATGAGATTGACAGTTACACATAATTCTTTATGTCATCACTATATTTCCTTAATTATAGTTTGGCATACCAAGCATTTGAGGTGAGCTAGTAAGTCATGCATTCTTAAAATGAAAAGAAAAACCTGTTAGGTTCACAATTACTGAATTATTTAAGTCCACTAACTTAGAAAAATTATATGTATTAGATGCAACAGAACTTTAAGTTTACAGATTTTTAATACTGTAAAATTACAAGAACTAATTTTTTCTAGAAAATTCAGGAATATTAATATGTGTCAGTAACAAATTTCTTAGTATAAAGTGACTACTAAAATGTAAATTAATGTGAAATCTTATTAGTTCAATATTTTGTTTACTAGTTTTGGAAATATTTCATATTATCATTATCAAATTTAAGTAAGTTATTATTTTCCTCTTCCAGATTTCTCATAATTCAATATTATTTTAGGAAAAGTAGAATGTACCAGTAATTAATTATACATATAGAGATCCAATAACATTCATGCCACCTTAAGTAAAGATTTTTCTTGTTCTTGAATATTTGTTAGCCTGAGATAAAATTTTTTATACAATATGCAGATACTTTTTTAAAGTTTAATTTCTATTTGTGAGTGCTAAAAGACAAAAATCTTGTAAGATAAAAATATTTTTGTTTCACATGAATTGTAGATGAAGAAACTATAAATAGATTTAATATTAACATTTATTAATTATATTTAATACTTATTTATTATGAAAGTAGGAACAATTGTGCCTTCATTATTACTTTCAGAGCATATTCTTAATGATTAAAATTACCAAAAAATAAAAAGGCTCACCTGAAATGAGAGTGAGAAGCTGTAATATATTTACAAATAACCACTTTCTAACATTAAATGTATGTAAACTTTTGAAAGAAAAGTGGTTATCATTTATAAAGAAAAAAGGGTCATTTCTTGTTTGTTGAAACACAAGACAAAACATGCAAATAGGGCTGGCACTCACTAGTAGTGCAGGCTTTGCCCAGGGAAGTGTAAGATGTGGCTCTAGCCTCTGGAATGTGTGAATATCTTCCCTTAGGGGTAAGAAATGTAAAAAAAAAAAAAATTACAATTTGAGCATACTTTTGATGCTTTAAACATTCAGAAGACAGAATCCCTTGTAGATAGAACAATAAGAAAAAAAACTTTAAGGTGATGGGATTTGAACAGGGTTTTGAAGACTGAAGGGAATACTAAGTCAGAGGTGGATATGGTAAGAAGAGGGGAAACATCTCAGGTGAGCAAATGCCATTAGTTATATCATGAATCTTTGGAGTTTAATATATGGAGAAATTTAATAAATATTATATGAGATAACTGCTATACTCAAAAAACATCGACAATTTAATTTGTTTATATCTAAAGTAGAAGACAGTTTGATTTTTTCGGATGTTCCTGGACATTATTTAAACCCCTGGAAAAATTCTAGGGAACTAAACACATGTATGTATTTATTTATTTATTTTACTTGTAGATGGACAGAATCCCTTTATTTATTTTTATGTGGTGCTGAGGATAGAACCCAGTGCCTCACATGTGCGAGGCTACAACCTTAGCCCATAAATACAGTTTTTTTGTATAACATCTAAATTATTTAAGTTCTTATGAAAATCTATGGTCATTCAAAATTGGTAATAAGTTTCTTAAGAAATGTCATATGACCAGAAATGTATTTTTCTTTCAACAGCATTATCCCCATCAAAACTCCCATTCTTTGGACAGAGAAGCTAGTTGTTAAGATGTAAAAGTTTAGCAAATTAGGGATTACATCCATGTGATTTGTGTTTGTATTCAATATGGTGCCTGGTACACCATAATTAGTGCTTACTATATGTGAATTGAATATTTAAACCTTAAGGGTTTTTATCTTGTTGGTAGATTATATAGCTATTTTATAGCTATTTGCATATTTTTGCATCCAAGAATTTCTTTTTATTAGCACATCAAAAAACAAAGTACATCACTTCTAACTCCATTACTTGATTTTTCACCAAAGAAGACTTCAGGATAACACACATATAATTACCCAGTGTCCAACAGTAATATTGATATTTTTAGTACCAATTCACATTTGTGAAATATTTTGTGATTTATGATGTGCTTTTGCCTTCTTATATTATTTTGTACTATAATAACCTCTGTGATGCAGCTGTCACATCACCATTTTATAGATGCAAAAACTGAATTTCAATGAAATTAAGTAGTTGACCTGAAATGCAGAAAATAGAACCTTTGGATCTAGAGCTCACTCTCCCATCCCCATTTCCTATTGTTTTATCGCCAATTATGTGTAAATTATCTTATTTTAAAATGTCTGTATATCATCTACCTTGAGAGATGTGAGGTACCAGACTGCTTAATGTACTACTTAGCCTTAATAATAATGCAAATGTCATTGTAAAGTAATGAAATTAAACTGTTCCATTTTGGTAATTACCTGTGCTAATTAATTTAAGAGGCATTGATTAATCTACCTGTACTGTTGGAATATGTGTTAGATTTTTTTTCTTTTTTCACTCATCTTTTTATGCAATGACTCATACCTCATAAGGGGCAGCTGAGTGTTGACCTGGAGAGGGATATATGAATTTGCTGTGGAGTGTGCACTGCAGGCTTTCAGAGATACAAAAGAAAGCAGGCAGGGGCTGGGGTTGTGGCTCAGTGGTAGAGCACTCATCTAGAACATGCACGGCCCTGGGTTCGATCCTCAGCACCACACAAAAATAAGTAAATAGAATAAGGGTATTGTGTCCAACTACAACCAAAAACTAATATTTAAAAAAAGAAAGCAGGCAATCATGGATTTCATCTTTAATCTTATTTGGCCCTTAAAATTGCTCTGAAGATTTAGTAATTAATATAAGGCATTTGTAAATGAATTCCTTTTATAATGTTCATAAACCTACAAACAAAGAAGCATGACCTTACATTTATGAATTGGCCTGAGAATTGACTGTAGTAATGCATGATGTTTCATTATACCACTGCTAAGGAATAATATATATAACTCTAGAGACCTCAATTGATAGAACTCTACATTTCATAAAATAGCATTAAATGGTCTGACCTTCACTCTTGGACACAATCAAACTGTAAGATATATTCACAATTTCAATAATGAACTTACAAATTTATGCCAACCAAGGAAGAATAATTGTGCCAGATAATGTCATTAATTTATTATCATTTTAATTCTTTCAACTTAGGCAAATCAGAAAATAAACATGCTTTTGTTATCTTATGTGACACAAAAATTAGGTAAACTGGCCCATAATCTCACTTTTAAAATTTTTTTTTTAGTTGTAGATGGACACAATATCTTTATTTATTTATTTTTATGTGGTGTTGAGGATTGAACCCAGTGCCTCACACATGTGAGGCAGGCATTCTACCACTGAGCTCCAGCTCCAGCCCCCACAAATCTCATTTTAGTCAGCCCTTAAACTTCCTAAAATACATAATTCCAGATTAAGGAAAAAAATTATGATTTTAAACTAAAAGAAGAAAATATCCAAATAATTTACTAGATTGGTTTATTTTACCATGACTAGATCTACATAATTTGGAAGTGATCACAAGTTCAGTGAAAATTTTTAATTAATATGGATATGTGTGGTGATGCTGTGCACTATTAACATCTGGTTGGTTGAATCTGAGACTGAGTTGACTGCGTTATCCTTGTATTTGAACCATCTCAACTTCCTTTCTTGAGCTCAGAATCTCTTTGTCAGCTGTCCTCTCTCAAGGTGACCCTCTTACTTTCAAAGCTTAACCCCTTCACTTGTGTTCTTAATCCTCTCCTTGCCAGCCTCCTCTCAGACCTTGATCCACCCATGATCCCCTTGCTCTTGTCTTTAACATGACTCTCCACAGTATCCTGGATTCTTAGTCTACAAATATATACTTAATTCTTAATATATACTTAATCCTTCCCTGTACTAGAAATGTGTTCTCTTGACAGTCCCCTTTACTCACATGCTTCTCAAATAAATAGTTACTGACAACTTCTACTTCCTCATACTTCCCTTAATCCATTCAAAGCTGACTAGGGCTTCTTGAACCTTATGGAAATTGCTCCTTCAAAGTTGCTAGTGACCTCTGTCTTATTTCCAATGCCAATGCCCTAAACATTGAATTAAGCTCCTATTTCTCGCACTGTGGTACCATTGTCCACCTTTTCTGCCTATTGGAAGACTATGTATTCTAGAAAGCTTAGTATACATCCTACCATTTCAAATGACGTCAAATCAACACCAGAGCCTCTGTTGTTACAATTATACAATTTTACAGTTACAGAATCTCAGCTCCCTCTTAGAGGTTATATGTTTTTTTCTTTTTCTTGGAGCCCCTCGGATGCTGCCCATGTATTCTTGTTCATGTAAAAAAGCAAGTATATTTCTGATCTTGTTTTCTCATCTCCTTGCTAGCGCGTGTTATCTGCCTTATTTGAAACCTTCCCATGAAGGTGTTGCTTCTCAAGATCCAGCTAACTTCTGCTCATAGCTATTCATCCTCAGACCCCAGGTGTAAGAATTGCCCTGTGACTTTGAGTGAAGTTTGTGTGTGTTTGTGTGTGAGCACGCACATTTTAGAAGATAGTGGCAGGTGTCTAATGACCCTCTCTCTAATTCTCCAGGGCCCTGAGGCAACAGTGACTAGACAGAGCCTCACAGATTTTGATAAATGTTTCAACTCTTAGCTCTTCTTCCTGTGTGGGGATCAAAAGCTAGTAGATGTGGACAAGCAATTTTCTCTATTATCCTCTTGTCACCTAGCTCTCCTTTGATTTACTCAAGATAAGAATGTAAAAATCTCTTTGTTTAAGAGGGCTACCTACAAAAATGTTTTATGATATAGAGTCACTATTATTTTAAGTTCAGCTTTGATGCTAGTGAAAAAGGAAATCTGACAAAGTATTTCATTCACTTCTCAAATGATAATGAATACTTACTGAGAATTTAAGGATGAATAAAGACACAATCTCAGCCATTGAGTTATTTCTGTCTAGCAAGACAGACAGGCCAACAATTAGCTATTGTGGAATTGTAGTGGCAATTTTTAGATTCAAGTATGATAAACTCTGGGAGAACAGATGAAGCCGGAAAAGCTTCATAGAGGAAGTGAAAAGTTGAGGCTTGATGTGTGATTTTTTCAGGTGAGCTGGGGGCCATTGTGAACTGTTGCCATTAGAGGGATTATCATAGTGGTTTTAAAGGTCAAGGCAGTTTGAGGGATACAGAGAAATCCTGTGTGGTTAGGGAACACAGGTGTGAGAGCATCTGGATGCTGAGAAGGCTGAACATGTGGACAATTCTGAAAGGCCATATGTGCTGTCCTGGAGAGTTGGAAATTTTTTAATTTAAAAATGTGAAGGTGTAGGAGCAATAGCAGAATTCTAGAAAAAGCATCTAACTATATGGCATTGAGGAAATTGAATCTTTTAGTTAAGTCTAGAACCTCCCAAATTGATCCTGAAACAGAAACTGAGCACCCAGATCTCAGAAAGAGCTTTCAAAATTCAGAGAGCCCCATGGAGGTTAGACTGAGTTAGATCTAGGATATTCTGATCATCAGTGGATGGGAAGACCTAAAAAATTTTTAAAAGCAACCCCATTTCTGAAGTGCAGCCTCTCTAATTCACCCTCAATTTTTGTTATTGAATGGCATCCACTAGGAGGGCTAGTTTTCAGCAAGAAGTCATTTACAGTGCCACAGTGAACTAGGACTCATCAGAACAGGCGAGAGATTATTAGAGCGTCATCCAAGCTTTGTTTTCCCATTAACAACCTATCTGTCTGAATCCCCTCAGCAAACACAAAAAGGCTAAGATTTCAGAGTCTCTGTGGCTATGGAACTCAAGCATCATCACCCAGCCTGGGGAAGGCATTTCAGACAAACCCTCCAGCCCTGCTGGCCAAATTGCTCGTAACGCGACAGGTGATGGTGGATGTCAGCTGGGAAAGAAATGACTTACTATAAACTCCAAGCATCTCTCACTTCACTCTCAGGAAATGTAACTTGTATCATATTTCTCTTCCTGGAAGATATTCAGCAAGTCAGAGGCCCCACTGATACTTGTAAATACGGAAGTTCTTCATAAACCCTGCCTCACCCTTATTCAGAATGGAAGAATTAATTTGGAAGCTATTCTTAATATTTAAAAATAGATCTTTTTCCATTTAGCCATTTCATTTTAAAAACAAAAAAATTAAACAAAGGACAGTCTTGTTAAATATGACCTGGAAAACTTGTTTTAGCTCTTCCAAAATAGCACTTATAAAAAAAAAAGGTGTGTGTGGGGGGACTTTACTTGTACTGTGAACTGATTAAAGAATTACTACTGGAAACACTGGAATTCATATTTGAACTTTTTGGACATGATACTTTCTGAATATATACTGCACTTAGTTTTTGGAACATCATTTGCAAAGTGAAATTTCTCTAAAATAAGTATGTCCTTTTGCTTTTCAGTTTATGAGTACTGAAATTATGAAAGTTTGTTAACCTTTATTTTATATTTTATTCCTTGCCTTACATTTCTTTTTATATAGCTAAGAAAAAGAACAACAACAAAAAGAAACTAAAATCATGTGTTGTTTTTAATCATAGTTGGATTTTATCCTTTTATTTTTTCCATATGTGAGACAAAGAAATAACTTGCCATACTAAAAACTGTGATTATTTTAGGAATATTGAACAAATATATCAAATTGAACTTGCTGTACAATGAAATTACTAATGCTTGATATTAGTAAGAAGTAAACAAATCTATGAGCTTTTCATGGTCTTTATTTTTCTTGACAACAATCTACCAGAACCTTATCATGGAGAATAAACCCAATCTATTCCCTACTTACATTTTTCCACAAAACAACTATGTCAATAAATATTCGTGTGTGCTTAAAAAGAGTGAATTATGTTTATGTTTTCTGATTTTCCCTCAATTTCTCATGCTTGCAATGTTCACCATCTGGAAGAGAAGTGAAAATCAGTTTTATTCTCTTACAGCAGATCTTATTGGTTGCTCATTAATTGGACAGCCTGAATGCCCTCCATTTGTGCAGTTGATACCCTCTGTTCCTGAGAGAACAGACATTTCACCTTTATTAAGTTAACTTTGTGTGTAGCCATGTCAGGCACTGATTTTACAACTCAACAGATGAGTGGAATGGAGTTTACACTGACCTCTGTGCCAGGAAAGCAATAACATAGGATCTGTGAAGGGTTCTCTATACTGCTCTTGTGGTTTTCACTACTTCCTGAAAATGCACTCCTTTTTAAAGAAATACTTGGCAAATGCTCCTAGCTTTTTAAAGAAATGATCTCTGATGAATAGAGAAAAAATATTCCTGATTGATTTCCACCTTCTTTAGCATGTATATCTTTCCTAAAACTCTAGAGATAGTAATTTTAAGGATATTACTCTGTGTTTTCAGATACTTCCTGATCTGTTCTCAAAATATCATTAAGGGAAGGAACTGTAGTAATCTACCCCTCAGGGATACTGGTGACCTAAGATGTACAAATGTCATAATGAATACTTTCCTTGGAACCCAAAATATGATTTATTATTGTTAATATTACAGTATGATTATAAGCGTTTTAATTATTTATGCATTTCTTGAAGTTAATATTTTATATGTACCCTCCTCAGTACTCAGAAAAATAGAGACTTTTTGCTTGCTCAGAGTTCCAAAAGATTGCTTTCAGTCAGGTTGCTAATGATGAAGGGAATTTTATTCTTAACTAAGAGGATGCAAGCAACTTGATATACTGGAAAAAACTGACCTTGGAATTAAGAGTCATGAGTTCAAGTCCCATCCTGACCCCAGCCTGGCATGGTGAGGTAGTTATTTAAATTCTGTAGCTATAATTTCTCATTTATAAATTAAGATGAATGATCTAAATTACTGACAAGGTTCCTTTCAGCTTTAGAAGTATGGAACTACAGGAAACAACTAATGGTGGTTCTTGTGACTGAAATATTTCCAAGGACTAGAAGACTTATGCTGAATAACACCTTTGGTGAAATCCTCATGGAGTAGCTATTATATGTTGCTATAGCCTGTATAAATTTTATATTTCTTTTTGAAAATAAGAAACTGATGTTTTTTCTTGGACTGTTTTTCAAAATCATTGATTGACCTGCTCTAGAATCACACAGGAATTGATTTTTCTTCCTGCTATTTTCCTGCTGACTGGAATGTAGAACAGTCTCATAGGCCTCAACTTTAAAGAATTATACAAACTAACATAGATTGTATGCTGACAATGAGTGTTCAATACCTAGTGGGACTAGTTATAGGCATCATCATGGGTTTTCTGTGACTGGAACTAATTTTTATGAATGTTCCCAGCACACCAGGTCATAGTCTAGATGCTTGATTAACACAAACAAGCCTGGCAGGGCCCTTCTTGTCATAGAAATCATTTTCTGGCAGCTGTAAATAGGTAATAGATACATAAACTTATTTGAAACCTAGATAGTTACAAGCCAATGAAAAAAATCAGAATAAGGTAATGTGTTAGATAGTGACTGGGGTGAGGACAGCTATAGACTTTTCAGAGGAAATGACATTTGAACTGAGAGCTGAACAGGAAGAAGAATCCATTGAAATGAAGACCTCTGGAAAAGACTAACCGAGGAGAGGGAACAGGAAGTACAAAGGCCTAAGGCCTCATTGAGCCTGGTGTGTTCAAGGAACAATATCCAAGTCATTGTGACTAGATCCTGGGTGCCGCACAGATACCAGAATAGATGATGTGTCAGAGACAGGATCACATCAGACCCACAAACATGGTCAGGGGTGGGTATTTTGTTTTAGGAACCTTGAGGCATATGTAAAAGTTTACAAGTAAGGGAGACATTTGGTCTAATTTTAAAAGCTTATTCTGGACTGCAAGGCAGAGGAAGGAGGGAGGACAAAAGGACACTACAATAGGAGCCATGGAGAAAGATGGAGGCAGCTTTGACTAGGGTGGGGACTGTGAGATCAGAGAAGTAGACAGAATGGGTACCTATTTTGGTGATGAAGTGAGACACGCCAGTGAATACAGTGGGGGATAATAAAGGAAAGTGAAGAATTAAGAATGATTTCTAGGGATTTTGCTGGGGACCTGGTTCAATGACTTTGAAAAGATACGGAATACTTATAGAAGGATGTATTTGAGCAGAAAAATATGTTCAATTTCAATTATTTAAATAGAGATGCTTTCAACCTAGTAAGGACTTGGGCACGTGAGTCCAGAGTACTAGAGAAGGAAATAGACAATACTTACTTATCTTGGATGCATCTCCCCTCAGTCCTTTCTTCCTGTTGTGAACTCTGCTCTCAAACTCCCAGTAAATTAAAGAAACAGTGCCCAGGTCTCACATCAGTGGCATCTCATCTTGATTTGGCTAACTCAGATGTGTTTCCTGCTCTGTATTTATTTTTCTCTCTATTTTCCTCATTAAAACTTCCTTGTTTTATAATAATCCCTGCAGTATTCTGCTCTGTGCTTTCCAAGGTGAGAACTAATTATTAGACAATTTGTTAGTAACATGTGACTGGTGTTCTGGGGCTAATTTAATCTTAACAGAGCATGTGTTTTATAAACACGAGCATTTTTCAGAAAGGTAGAAAGCTCTAGCGGTAGGCTATTAACTGTTTTGGCTTTTAGTGAAAATGCTTCACAAGTAGGGAGAAATGTTGGCATCTTCCAATACTTTCTGAGTTCATAGTACATATCCAAAAGACAAAGACAATCCTATTTAATAGTGATTTTACATACATGGAGTGATTAACTGCTTCCTCCATCATATGCCAGGATTTTCCAGAAAATCTTTTTAGAAACTTTTTAGACTTCATCATTTTGTTTGTATTTATTAATTGTTTTGAATAAATTTCAACTAGAAAAAAAGATTTTAATCAGGCAGGAAAGAAAACCTAGAGAATACAGTTAATAAGAAATTTGGACAAATATTATCTATTATTAAAATCTTATACAATATATTTCTTCATGGGTAATAAAATGTTAATTGTTATACGTTTTCACATATAATAGATACTAGCATAGTTAGTATAGTTAGTGAGTTTATAGTTAGTGAGTCCATTTTAAATATATGGAGAAAAATATTAACACAAGTGCATTTTCACTTGAAGTTTTTTCCATCTCTTCTTAATATGTCAATGCCTTCCTTAATGTGAAGTAAGAGTTATAGATTTTTGTGACTAATATTTTACCTCTCAGAATAAAATAGAATGTTAGTCTCCTTAGAACTTGCCTCTTGCTTAGCATCTGTGAAGCCCTAAATTCAATCCCCAGTACTGCCTCCTGCCCTGCCCTAGATAAAATACAACTTGCCTCATCACTAACATATTGAGGCAGGAGGTCTTTGGGGAGGTTTAGGCAGGTCTGTGTTAATTCTCTTTCATCTCTACCTCAATGAATACATAGTTTTTTTTTTTTTCAGTTTGACTCTCTCTTTATTTTGGAATGATTTTTTAAATTTGTTTTAATTAGTTATACGTGACAATAGAATGCATTTATGCATTTTGATATTCATAGATGGGATATAATTTCTCATTTTTCTGAGTGTAAATGTTGCAGAATCATATTGGTTATGCAGTCACATATATACATTCAGTAATAATGTCTGTTTCATTCTCCTATGTTTTCTATCCCCACATCCTCTCCTCACCCTTCTCATCGCTTCCCTCTACCAATTAAGATTATTGTTTTCAAGAAATGGAAATAGTTATGAGTGTTTTTTCATGATCATTCACACAATCCATGCTACTTATAAAAAATAAGAAAGTATAGAAAATACAAAGAAGGAAATTAAAATCTCTTAATTTTAACACCAAGAAGAAAGTATTGTAATGTTGACTTTTATGGAATTTTAAAAACTTTTGATTGAAGCCTCCCTGAACTGGTTCTTAGATCTGGACACGACCTTCTGCTATAACTGGTCACTTTATGGAGGCCCATTTTTTTTTTATTGTCTACCATTTCCCCTAAAGTTTGGTAGCATTTTCTTTCACATTATGAGTGAATAGATGGCTGCTGGACATAGAGTACATCAGAAAGCAAATGGAAACTACACTTTAGGTTTTTTTCAGTATTAAAGTAAGTAATAAGCTTAAAGAGGTTGAAGATATGTGAATTATAAGGATTCAGAGACACTCCAGACAGGTTTTATTGGACACCTTTGAACAATTTGGAACAAATTTAGTTAGGTTCTCTATGACTTTTGCTTATTAATACCTATACAATGATACAACAGACACTAGTATGGCAATATGTAAAAATATGGATGTGTAACCAATGTGATTCTGCAATCTGTATACGAGGTAAAAATGGGAGTTCATAACGCACTTGAATCAAATGTATGAAATATGATATGTCAAGAGCTTTGTAATGTTTTGAACAACTAATAATAAAAAACCCTATACAATGTATTTCTTCATGGGTAATAAAATGTTAATTGTTATTATAAAGATTTAGAGACACTCCATACAGGTTTTTTAAATATTGATTTTATACTGAACATTGTTAATTTGGTATACTTGTGAAGTCATCTACCCATGAATATTTAGTGGCTTTCATTATTATGTAAAACATAGACAATGGAAAATAAATGGTTAATTACATTTAAATTTCATTGAGCCTGGACTCTTCAAATGTAGTTAATATTAATATATGTAGGATTTTCTATTTATGATATCGAACTATATATGATATATATAAAATGGAGGAAAGGCAGAAAATATCCCATTGAGAACTTCTAGCCTAAGTGTGTGTGTATGTGTGTGTGTGTGTGTGTGTGTGTGTGTGTGTGTGTGTGTTATAGGCATGGATTTGGTGAGTAAGGATCAACAATATTTTTCTTAATGATAGTATTACTGAATGAGCAATAGATAGGATAGGATTTCTTATAGGAAATTGCACTCCATTTGAAAACATTCAAGCATGGATATCTTGGACATGCAAGCTGTCATTATATCTCTCTGGTAACAGACCAGTAATTCAATATGGCCTCTTTTATAATAGAAACTTTGGCAAGTCCCAGAGAAATTATTCTGTGCCACATTAACTATTCTTGTGAGGTATAAATAAGAAGCATCCTTGGTAAGAGTAGATATATTTTTAAACATTTTATTTTTAGAACATGGAAGTTCTCTTTCAAAAATTACAATCTTGGCAAGCAAAATCATGTTTGGCTTGGAAAAAAGAATATAAATTTCTGAAAGGAAAATATCGTAATTATAAAGATTTTCATTCATTATGAACTTAGACCAAGAAAAAATGCATCTTTAAAGATAATTAAATTCACTAAATTCACAATATATTTTTAAGAATGTAATTATTGTGTATCAATTCTGTTTGCTTGTTATTTTTTGTCACAGAAGAAACTATTCATGAGTTGCAAAATATTTTGAATTTTTAGACTACGTTATAAATTATTGAAAATAAATATATTTAATTTTTATTCATGAAGTGTTAAAGTATCATCTAAAAATTAAATTTGTTTGTCTGTTTCATTTTCTGAATCACTCATTTATTCAACAAATATAGAATTCCCTGATACCACTGTACTGAGTTGTTGTAGGTGAGCAAAGATATAATAAACACTATTCTTTCATTCAAAGATCTTGAATTGGGAATACGAGTTGTAACAGGTGCCTGTATGACTATAATCCTAAGTAAAAAAAATGAGGAGAAAGTAGTTTTCATTATTTTTGGCTTTGTTATAAACCACTATAAAATTTAGTGACCTAAAATGACAGCTTATTTTTTTCTGAAGGATTTTAGAAAGTCTACTTTTCTATGAAAGCAATATGAATGCAGGCAAAAATTGTCAAAAATCAATATTTTCAAAAATCTGTAAATGAATCAAGGGCTTATCACAATCTAATGACCATTTATTTGAGAAAACATTGAACCTCAATAAGACTAGCAGGCCTTGTGGCATTCTAACTTGTCCTATTCAGATTGCTCTCCGATGCTATGTTAGACTTAAAAATCAGCAGCTCCAAAATCAGTAAAAATGTAGCCTAGCATCATCGGAGGGGAGAGCAGTACAGAGTTTATTGTAGGCATGTTCTGAGAGGACTGCATTACTTTACCTGACTGTTAGTTCCCTGAAAACCCAGGTTTACAGTTTTTCTTCATTTTAGTTGATCAGAGCTTGCCCAGTGAGAACAGCCTTTTCCACTGGACATTACATGAAATTAAAAATTTTATAGGAGAAGCTCAAAAACATATTTCAGGTGGGAGAAAGAAGAACTTGAAGTTGGTTCAGTTGAAATGTTTCATTTTGGGGGATGACAGAAGAGAAGGAAAGAAATAAAATGAATTTTTAAGACCTGTATGGCACCATCAGGCATGCCAACATATGAATAATAGAAATTCCAGAGGCGAGAAGGACAGGGTGCCAAAATCATAATATGGGGAAAGAAGAGTCTCTTGAATAAAAGATACTGGGAAAACTGGATATCCATATGCAAAAGAACTGGGTGGAACCCATACTTCATACTATATTCAAAAATTAATTCAGAATAGATTAAAAAAAAACCCCTAGATTTAAGAGCTAGGATAAGAAACTCTCAGAGAAAAACAGGGATAGATCTTTGCAGCCTTGATTTGGCAATGGAGTCTTATATAGGACAACAACATCAAGCAAAAGAAAAAAAAAAGGACAAATAGATAAATACACTTTATCAAAATGAAAGTTTTTTGTACATCAAAGTACATCATCAAGAAAGTGGAAAAAATCTGGAATCGAAGAAAATTTTGCAAATCTTATATATGAAAAGGGTCTAGTATCTTCAATATATGAATATTACAAAAAAACTTAGAACTCAACAACAAAAAGACAAATAATTACATGAATATGTTCAATATCATTAGTCATTAGGAAAATGCAAATCAAAACCAAAATGAGGTACCACTTTACACCCAATAGGATAGCTACACTGAAAAGAACAATTTTTGGTGAGGATGTAAAAAAATTGGAACCCTCAAATCTTGCTGGTAAGGTGATGATTCAGCTGCTGTGCCCTTTCTCAAAGAGTTATAGGGAGAATTACATATGACCTTACATTTCCACTTATGAGTGTATACCTAAAAGAACTGCAGAGAGATACTCAAACACAGGTTTGTTCATACTTTCACTTTTCAAGAGTGGAAACAGTCCAACTTTTCATCAATGGATAAGTGTAAGAGCAATTGTGGCATATATATGTGGTGAACTATCAAGCCATTAAAAGGAATATAGAACTAATACATGCAACCACTGAGATGAACTTCCAAAGCATGAGATGTAAAAAGAGACAAAAAGAAAGTCGCATAGCTTTTACTATACCATCTAATGTGAAAAATATATGAGAGAAGTATCTATTTTTAAAAAAGTTCTTGTTGCTAAGAACTGGGAGAATTTGGACAGACTATGGAAATTGTATGGAGTTTTACTCTAGAGTGATGGAAATGTTTTGGAATTAGATAAAAGGTAGTGATAGTAAAACAGTCAATGTAATTGATTACAATGAAATATTTACATAAAATGGCTGATTTTATGTTACATGGATTTCTATCTCAATAGGTTTATTTTTGTAAAAAGAATGATCTCAAATAATTAATGTCCCACTTTAAAAAACTGAGTACAAAGAACAGACTAAATCTAAAGCAAGAAGAAGGCTGAAATGAAAAAGAGAGAGGTTAGAAGAGGGGAAATGAAGAATGACTGATTATGGGTAGGAGTTTCTATTGTAGGTGATAAAAGTGTTCTAGAATTAGATAATGTTAATATCTCCCAATTTTATGAATATACTAAA
Organism: Ictidomys tridecemlineatus; assembly: GCF_052094955.1. Classification (NCBI taxonomy): domain Eukaryota; kingdom Metazoa; phylum Chordata; class Mammalia; order Rodentia; family Sciuridae; genus Ictidomys; species Ictidomys tridecemlineatus. Next base: position 87,604,665 of record NC_135484.1, on the reverse strand, counting down.
ACCACTGGCTATAACTGTTTTAAAACCTGAATTTAATGATATGGGAATAGTATATGTTTCTTTTTTAAGAAGGTGTTACTCCCATGACTGGTGCCCCAGGGCTTTCTCAATGTGACTAACACTCCCCCATACCGTGGTAGCCTCACCTTTCATATGCAGCGGTTGGCTTCCAAATGGAAGAAACCAGAAGCCAGCACACTTATTTTTTAAATTTTTTTAAAAATTATTCATTTGTTCTTTTTAATTATACATGACAATATATAGAATGTATTTTGATATATTACACATACATGGAGTATAACTTCCCATTCTTGTTTGTACATGACGTGGTGTTACACTGGTAACGCATTCATATATGACCATAGGAAAGTAATGTCCAATTCATTCTACTGTCTTTACTATTCCCATTCCCCCTCCCTTCCCTTCATTCCCCTTTGTCTAATCCAAAATACTTCTATTCCCCCCACTCCCCACCACTTATCGTGTGTTAGCATCAGCCTATCAGAGAGAATATTTGGCCTTTGGGTTTTGGGGATTGGATTATTTCACTTAGCATGATAGTCTCCAGTTCTAGCCATTTACTGGCAAATGCCATAACTTTATTCTTCTTTATGGCTGAGTAATATTTCAATATATATATATATATATTTTTTTCTTTATCCATTCATCTGTTGTAGGGTACCTCGGTTGTTTCCATAGCTTAGGTATTGTGAATTGAGTGGCTACAAACATTGATGTGGTCATGTCATTATAGTGTGCTGATTTTAAGTCCTTTGGGTATATGCCAGGGAGTGGGATAACTGGGTCAAACGGTGGTTCCATTCAAAGTTTTCCGAGGAATCTTCATACTTCTTTCCAGAGTGGTTACACCAATTTTCTGTCCCACCAGCAATGTATGAGTGTACATTTTTCCCCACATCCTTGCCAACATTTATAGTTACTTGTATTTTTGATAATTTCCATTGGAGTAAGATGAAATCTCAATGTACTTTTAATTGCCTGCAGCATTATTAATTTCTGGCCTTGGAAGCTCTGCATCACCACCTTGATATAATCCATTGGTCAAAGCAAGTTTTGGTGCTATCAATAGAACTGAGGTAGAGGCATAATAGATTCCATCTCTTGATAAAACCCCAAAGGGCTGCGGTTGTAGCTCAGTGGTAGAACACTTGCCTAGCATGTGTGAGGCCCTGGGTTTGATCCTCAGCACCACATAAAAAATAAATAAATAAAGATATTATGTCCAACTACAACTAAAAAATAAATACTTGAAAAAAAAAGAAGTACCAAAATCTCTATGAAAAAATCATATGGGATACATGCAGTTGTGGTTATTTTTGGAAATAGTCTTTCAAGAGGGGCAGCATCATGTTGTGCTCTTTAGATCAGTCTTAGCATGTACATACTACTGCCACTCTCCTGTAGCCTTAGCTCACTTAAATGAAAAGGATGAATCAATAGATCATCTCTGTTGGGAGTATTGGGAAAGACTTAATACAGCATATTGCCTTAGGTTGAGATCTTGAAACTCATGGATGGAGTGAGATGGGATTGAAGAGTAGCCTAGAGCAGAAAATAATGTAAGCAAGGAAAAAGAGTAAAGAAATACACAGAGCATGGAAAAAACAAAAGTTAAGTGGTTTTTGTTGTTGTTGTTGTTGTTGTTTTGTTTTGCTTTTACCATTCTCTTAATATTTGTTAGAAAGAGATGGAAATAAATGGCTAGGGAGTCTAAAGTTTGAACTACAAGTAACAGGTCAAGGTCAAGTGGTCAGGCATTAGGAGGACTCCGAAGCAAAAAGGAGGTGTCATCAGTACTCGACAGATGAAAAATTCCTTTGGCAGTAGATTAGAATGTATTGAAGAACATAGAAGAAAGGAGAAGTAAGGGAATCAGAGGGAATGTGAATGTGGTCATTCAGGTGAGGGTTGAAGGTAGCCAGAATTAAGGTGGCCGCCATGAGAGGAACAAAGTGGCACATTATATGGAACAAGACCATAAAAGTAAAATTTATGAAACTTCATAACCAAGTGTGGTACCCAGAGTGAATGAAATCATCAATAATAACTTTATGTCTTCTAGTCAGAGTGGAGAAAAAGGTGCTACTAACAGATATTGGGAACAGGGTAAAGAAACAAACTTAGAAGGGAAAGTGGCAAGAGTTCTCTTTGAGCTTATATATTAGAGGTTCTTATAGCACATCCTGCAAGAGATGTGCTCTTGTACCATAACTCTCATTTTAGACCATGAATGCTTCTGGGAGACACTGTCCAGTTCATAGAACTCACAATGTATTGAAATAATGTTGGTTTGGTGCATGTACTAGGAATGGAAATAGAGACTTCAGTATCATCCCAGAAAAGGCAACAGCAGTGAAGCAAGAAGTCTTGTGGAGGGAAGTGGTTGAAGAAGTAAATAACCTTTGTAAACACTTGTACTTTTGTTAAAATAGTAAATAGCAGTGGCTGTAGGAGACCCTGGGTGACTAGCAAAGAGTTATAGAAGTTTAGGTGTGGGTAATATGCATTCATCTGGGACCCATGACTTTGAGGTGAGCATTTTTAAGCATCTCTATTCCACACCCCTTTAAGTGGCTACTGTTTTTCACTCAGATCCATGCAGGTTACTCTAGCAGCTACCGTCCTGCTTTATTGTGAAGAAGATTTTTTTTTTTTAAATTTCATTCCTAACATTAGGCTTCCCATTCACAATTGGAGTTCTGATTTTAGTCATCTTCAGTATTTCCCTGCTCTTTTCTACTTTATATAGTTTCTTTATATTACCTGTGAATATTTTGCTACTCTCAACCAATTTTAAGCAGCAATTAGGACAGGGCAGGGAACATTCTTTTCCCATCTTTGTGAGTTTCACAGTGCTCTATACACAATGGGTATTCAGTAAGTGCTTATATAAATCCAAGGGTGCCAAATAGCAGTCACTGGTTTTATTTGGCTTCTCCATGTTGGTTTGGACAATGTTTTTCATAAATTTGAATTATTTAAATTATTTAAATAATCAACCAAATTTAAGGCTCAAAACTTGATAGATAAAAATCTAAATTTTTGGCTTCTTATGAAAAAATGGCATGATCTGGCAACACTGAATCCACATTCCCATATGGTAACAGTTGGCTGGCACTACAGAGCAGCTGCCCCTGTAGATGGGCTGGGCTCTCAGTTTCCCACAGTCCCCACATGTGTCCTCTACATGAGTACCAGTATCAGTTGCTATTATTAACTCACTTGTTCTATGTTTTTCTCACAGAAGTGCTAAAAGGGGAGTGAAATAAAACCATGTGTTTATATCTTTAAAAATGATGAACTTATGGAGCACAGTGGCCCACACCTACAATCCCAGCAGCCCAGGAGGCTGAGGCAGGAAGATCACAAGTTCAAACTAGCTTCAGCAACTTAGTGAGGCCCTAAGCAACTCAGGAAGACTCTGTCTCAAAATAAAAAATAAAAAGGCCTGGGGATGTAGCTCAGTGGTTAAATACCTCTGGGTTCAATCTCTTACCCAAACACAAAGACACACACAGACACACATACACACCACACACACAAACACACACACACACACACACACATACACACACAATGCTGAACTCAATTTACTTAGTGGTTATTTAAGTAATTGGGTACCTACCTTATTCTAAATAATGGGGACAAAAGGTGAGTAGGTTAAGCAAAGAAATCAGGGAGTTTATAATTCAAGTTTCCTTGCTGGGCCCTAGAGCTATTGTTGTGAATGTTATTTTATATGAGTGAAGAAGATGTCTGTAGTGTTAACACCTGCAGAAAGAGTGAGGGGGTCGAGGATTAAAACTAAGAGATTATCTGATTGGATATGCTTTCAGAATGCAGGAGGGGAACATTAAGGACTGAATGGCTGGTGAAGATGTAGCTATTCAGTGCTCATTTGAAAAGCTTTGTGGGTAGATGGGAAGCTAACAGTGGTGTCACAAGGTCAGATGAAATTTTATCTGTAGTAAATCAAGATAAAGGGACACTTGGAAAGGGACAAATTAAAGATTTAAAACGCAAAAATGAGAATGGAATATGAAATGACAGAAAAATATCACAATATGTTGTAGAAGACAGAAAGCAGTGGAAGAATATGGGAATATTCTTGGGAATGGGAATATGGCTCATGCAACAGAAAAAGGCTAGAACTGAAGTGTTGTAGTGCTGGGAATGCTGGTGAGAAAAGAGTCTTCCTCACTGGACTCCTGAGAATCTTGATAAGCAGGAAACAGGCTCTACAGAAGCCAGTAAGTGTGTGTGTGTGTGTGTGTGTGTGTGTGTGTGTGTGTGTGTGTGGTGTGGTGTGTGTGTTGAGTATAAGAGCATGAGGCTCCACATTATCTCTTCCTTCCTCATGTAGCCAGACAAGAGGCAAGAAGTTTATTAGCTAGAGAAATTAAGCCAGACTGAGGTTAAACAGGATGGCAAGGGAAGGAATAAGTTTGACATCAAAAACAGGAGGGAAGAGTTTACTCGTGGTGACCTATAGGGCTCCTTCATATACTACTGCTTCTAGAATGCCTGTGGTCAGATAGATTCCACTTACCAAAAGTAAATAGAAGAATTCTTTGGATGAACCAAGTATTGAAATAATCACCCTGTATTAACATTTGATGAGCCCTTTATGGGATCTATCAGTTATCATCTATACAATGAAGCTTGCTTGTCAACATACCATGCCAGCATACACATTCACAATCAGTGCTTCATTCTTAAATATGAGTAGCCTCTATAATTTCACCAGAAATTATAGAGTACAGCTTCCAAATGGAAGACAGAAGCCAAATTGTCATAAAGGAAAAACTAACACAGATGTAATAGAGATATGCAAAGTAGCAGAGAAAAAGACTTATATGTAATTGATTAAGTTAAACAGATACCACAGGATATTTTGAAGAAAATAGCCAAATAGAATATTGAATATGTTTCTATATCAGTCAAATTGATGTTGAGTACAAAGACTAGACAATCATAAATATCCCTCCAAGTAGAGTAAAATTAGAAGATGTAAAAATATAAGAAAAAGGATAAGAACACTAGATAGATTGTACAGTAGTTAAGCAGGTGTCTAGAAATGGAGTTCCTTAAAAAAGGGAATAAGAGAAAATGTCATGAAGAAGATAATAGAAGAAATTCTTGTTAATGTACAATCTATATTAAAAGATGTGTTCAATACAGTAAATGGAAATAATAATGCCCAGAATCGCACATTGTCAAATTCAAGAACACTGGAGATGGCATTCAGATCCCAAGAGCTTCAATGTGGAAAGTGGCAGAACAGAGGCAAGAAATTGGAAGTGAAATGGAGCCACAGGCTATTATTGCATGTAATAGGAACACCTGTGGGGCTTGAGCTTTCCTTTAAAAGTAATTTTGCTATAACTAAGCAGTTCAAAATTTCAAGTTGAAAATATGTTTGGTGTTGCCTCTAATCACCACATGTACCCATCTTTCAGGTTTGTCTTCAGTGCCAAACAGAAATTATAGGCACCAAAGGCTAGGTTTATTGGTTTGTTTAAATAAGAAATGTTACTTAAATCAATGCAGTAATTGTCACTAGTGAAATTTATTTTATTACTATTGACATTTCATAGCAAATTCCATTTTTGACACTTTCATTTTGATGGATTTGATGAAAATAAATTATTTGCTAATTTTTTACTTACTTAAGAAGGGATATCATAATGTAGTTGCATAAATTTTCAAGAAAAGATAAAACTAGAGTGTATATAATTGTACTAATACACACAGGGATGCTCTTGGTTAAGTTGAAAATGTTGCAGGCCAAAATGTCTTTAATGCACTTAATCTACCATACATCACAGTTTAGCAACACAATACACCACAGAGTATCATTTGTTTACCTTCCTGATCACATGGCTGACTGGAATGGCCCCTTGCCGAACTTGGTATCAAAAGATAATATTGTATAAAGCATGGTGTATGACACATCTCTATCCCAGAAAAGATCAGAATTTGACATTTGAGGTAATATGATTTCTACTGAATGCATATTACTTTTACGCTATCATAAAGTCAAAATATTGTAAATCAAACCACTTGATCTTTTTCTCTCTCCACACACACAGTCATTCTTAAACATGCATATGTGTGTGTGTGTGTGTGTGTGTGTGTATGTGTGTGTGTTCGCGCACATAAATACATACGTGTGTGTTTAACCAACTGAATAAGAACTTTGGACAATGACAGCTTTTTCACATTATTTCCTTATTTCCCTATCACATGTGACTTTGTGACTGCATTAGAGAATGCAGAGAGTAAAAAGAAAATTTCAGTATTCTCTGTGACAGTTTGTCAGTTTCAATAACTGTCAATTTCAGTAGAGCGAAGTTAGTAGTTAACATCACAATGTATGGCATTTTATTTATATATAAAACTTATATGTATGTCTTTAAGAGATGATTACTTACTATTCTTTTTAATAAAAGCAGAATTCCTGTTTTGCAGAGTTTTCAAATATACTGGGAATAAGTTTTAAAATCAGCATAGAGAAATATGTTTCTCATGTGCTAATTAATGCTAAATTCAAGATATGTTTGTTGTGAAATTTTTGTCTAAGTTTCATCATGATTTTAATGAAACCAGTATTTTGAAGCAAGATTGAGGTAGAATATGTGAACTGTCTTTAGATTTTTGCTACCTAGAAATTTTTTTTTTAATTTTCTTAAATAAAAAAATAAAACTAAAATTTATTCATTGTATTTAATAGCATCTTAACACCAGAAAATCTGTATTAGGAACTCATTTGCAAGAGTTTAATGAGATAAAATTCACTTGAAAAATATGCATTTACTTATTTATCGTATTCTTTGAAATTCTCTGTATACATCTCTACCAACAAAATCAAGAAGTATTATTTATGTGCTGTTAAAGGGCTACTATTTGTTAGACTGCAGTGAATTCTGAGATTTTCCTATGTTGGGACATCTCAATGTCTAAGAAAATATAGCAACATAGTTCTATAGCCTGTCCACTCGTGTTTATATGCCTCAAGCTTTAGCTACATCATACCAGTTGATTACAAAAAGGGAGAGAATTAGATAAAAATATTATAGGAAATATAGTCATGGCTGCTTCCATATTTCCATTCAATAGATTAGGGCAAATTGAATAATAAATTATAAACTCATTAAGAAAACTATGACTGAGATACTATGGTGCAAGGAACTTCATACTTTTTTCTCTGTCCTTGCCATCTTCAGTCTCCCCACAATAGTTCTTTCTTTTTCTTCCACAGTAAGATATTTCCTAAAGGCCTTCCTGAGGAGTTCTCTGTAGCAGCTGTGTTTCGTGTACGAAGAAACACCAAAAAGGAGCGGTGGTTTCTGTGGCAGGTTTTAAACCAGAAAAATATGCCACAGGTAAGATGCCATGAGAGTTGTGTCTGTTAATTCTGTTGTGTGCCAGACCAGGTGTGTCTTTGAACTGCGTGCCCAAATTTGGGAACTGATATAGTATCCAAATATTCTTTTACAGGAGTTATCAAGAGGCAATTACAAGTTTTCTAATGATAGGCTTGCTCAGATCTATAATGTGATAGTCTTGTGGGTGAGACAGGATTCTTTTTAACTTGATATCCATATTTTGTCTGAAGAAGCTGAAACTGCTCTCCTTTGCAACTTTCATTGATTAACACCACTTCCCTAATAATTTCTTCATCTTCTATCAACTCTGATATTATGTATTATTTTTAAAGTGATTTTTTGATTCCTTAAAAGACTCGGAATGGGACCACCATATACTCCAGCTGTTCTTCTGCTCTTTGGTATTTATCTGAATGATCTAAAATCAGCATACTATAATGATGCATTCATACCAATGTTAATAGCCACATAATTCACAATAGCCAAGTTATGGAACCAGTCTAGGTGTCCTTCAGTAGATGAATGGATAAAGAAATTGTGCCATATATACACAATGAAACCTTAAAGAAGGATGAAATTATGTCATTTGTGGATAAATGGATGGAATTAGAGACTGTCATGCTAAGTAATTAAGCCAAACTCAGAAAATTGAGGCTCAACTATTTTCTCTCATGTGCAGAAACTAAAGAGATGAAAAAAGGGGTGAGGGGCATCTCATGAAAATGGAAAGAAGATCAATAAATTTGAGAAAAGAGATTGGGGGTGGGGGAAGGATGGGCATCAGGAATAAAATTACCAAATTATGCTATATCTATGTAAAAATAAATCACAATGAGTCATATAATGCACTAATTAAAATATCAATGGCAACATTGGTTGGGAAATCAGTGGAATAAGAAGATAGAGGGAGGGAGGACAGTATGTTCTTCACACATATTTTTTTATCATGCAAATTATCAAAAATTAAAGAAGTAGATCTCAACTTGCATGCAAAAGATAAATAATCATATTCTCACTAAATTGGTAACCTTGAATTCTTGAATTATTCACACAGAACAATAAATTATATATAAGCTTATATTTAGATAAAGTATATAATTTATACAGTATGCTCTAAAATGTAAACCTTATATTTTAGGTAAATTTATACTTTTACTTGTAAGTATAAAACATACAATACAGTTATGAAATTATAGACACATACCCACTCTTAGATGTTCTCTCAAGAAAGAGTATATTACATTCACTGGATAGCCCATGTCAAACTCAATTTTGAAACAAGTGTTTACTTTTGTTTCTTATTAAAAATCTGGTAGGCACAGGTGTCATCTAAAGTATTTTACTAAATGAGTCATATATTAACAAGCATCTTGAGATTATACTTGGGTGCTTTAATAATTTTGAACATTGAGTTTTTAGAACATTCAAAAATAATTTGCATTTTTTTTTCAGATTTCTGTCGTAATTGATGGTGGAAAGAAGGTGGTAGAGTTTATGTTCCGAGCTGCCGGGGGAGACATGTTGAATTACATTTTTAAAAATCGGGAACTCCGTCCTTTGTTTGACCGTCAGTGGCATAAACTTGGCTTCAGCATACAATCCCAGGTCCTTTCACTCTATGTGGATTGCAGTTTAATTGCAAGCCGGCAGACTGATGCGAAGGACACTGTGGATTTTCATGGGAGGACAGTTCTGGTGGCACGAGCTGCTGATGGCAAGCCTGTGGACGTAAGTTGTGGTTGTGAAGGAGAACTAGCACCATTTTCAAGTAAAAATTATCTTATGGAAAAATGTCTCCCTCTGATTACTATGTAACGGACCTGCTTCTCATCACTGTTTAATTGCCCACTGATATATGAAATTATTTCTTTCTAGCTTTATTTTCATACATATTATCTGCTATTTTCACCCATTTTCTCTAGTCAGTGAATTTAAAAGAACTTGGGCATGCCTTAAAAATAAGATTATTGGGCTGGGGATGTGGCTCAAGTGGTAGCGCGCTCACCTGGCTTGCGTGCGGCCTGGGTTCGATCCTCAGCACCACATACAAACAAAGATGTTGTGTCCGCTGAAAACTAAAAAAATAAATATTAAAAAAATTCTCTCTCTTTAAAAAAATAAGATTATTAAAAGTAAACTTTATTAAAAATTGAAAATAGTACACAAAATGTGAGTTTAATCTAAGTCCATATGTTTTGAATAGAAAGGATTGGGAAAAGATGAACTTTAAATAAACTGGTTCCAGATTATCTGTCTTTTCACTCAAGAACAATAGGCTATTTATTCACCCTCACAAAAGCAATTGCTTTGTATTACAGACTACTTTTTATAAGCTTATAATGGTTTTTCAGGATTCTTTTAGACTGAAATACAATCGCTGAGTACATCAGTAGGTCATTTGGATGAGAAAAATTGGCTAGAAAAACTCTTTCAGATGAAGAGTTCCTTTAAAATTATGTCTGAAGCTAAGACGATATAGATTTATTATTGATTTCTCTAGAAAGAGAGGCCTATTATCTTTAAAAAAGTTAGATATATCTAAATTTGATGGCTACTAAATTTGATAGTAGGAAAGTCCCTAAAATTCCAACTGCTGATTACCAGTAGGAATGCCATTCCTGTTAACACAAAGTACTTGACAGTTTGATTTTATTTAAAAAAAACAACTTTATGCAAATACATATTTGGCAAGCTTATTTCTAAAGGACCCTCTAGAAGTGTGTTAGTGTGTGTGTGTATGAATATATGCACTATTATATATAATATATGAATGCACCATATACATGATACATATATGCATATATGTGTGCGTATGTGTGTATAATTACTCAATAAACTATTATTTTTGAAGTCTTTTCTCTCAGAGACAGTAAGTGAGCAAATCAGTTAGAATGTCATAACCAGGGAACAGAGATGGACAGGTCAGAGCAGAGGCCACCCATTCTGAGGACAGGCCATGATGGCAACAGGGAGAATGAGTGGTTTGAGGCTCAGACAGATGAGATTTTAACACATTCTTCTGAGCCTCAATATCTTCAGTTATAAAACAGAGATGGTGGAGTTGCTAGTTGTATTGTGAATATGCAGTAGTGCCTAATGTGTGGTCAGTTCTCTATAAATTCATTTATCTAGTCAGGACCAGACATGGCATTCAGCCCTGCCATAAGAAGCTGAAAAAGGAAAACACTAATCTTTGGGCTCTTGAAATATCAAAGTTCAAAAAAAATATCAAAGTTCTACAGAAGGATTAAAATATGTCAGTAAATGGTGGCTACAACTGCTAATATTATTAATCACAATAAAAATAGTACTAGACAGACCTTTCAGAAAAGACTGTCCAAGGCAAAACGGGGAATGGGAACCCGCAGGTAATCAGGAGACTATGAGTTTCATCACAAGGGAAGAAAATAGAGTTCTCTCCAGATTAGGAAGAGCAAAGTGGGCTCTGTTTCCAGAGGATGTGAAAGAACCAAAGAACAGAGATAATTTATGGGAAGAGGGGCAGCAGAAGAGAGGAGTTCGAGTTATGGCTAGTGGTAACTGGTCTTTGAGCTAAACTTCCGAAGATTAAGTGTCCTGTGTCTCATTAACTTCTCACCTGACGACAGAATTGACCCCAGAGCATAAGGCTAAAGAATATATCAGGCATGTCCTTATAAAAGTAATGTCAAAATTACGGTACTACTAAAGAGTGCTTTCACTACTACTGTGTGGGGATTTCATACTGTAATGTGGTCTCATTATTTGAGGATGAAATTGAAGGCATATCATGAGATTGTCACTGAACTAAACAACCAAGCAAAACAAAATGTGTATGTGTGTGTATTTTAAGATTTCTGATCCTACTAAAGCTCCAAATGGACTATTTTTCCCTCATCTGTATACAAGTTCTCTGATTCATAAGACCTGTTGGAGTATGACAATGTTTTATTTATTCAGATGCTTGTGCTTTTATGGGAAAGAGGTGATTGATGAGGTTAATATAAAAAAGATTTTTTAAAATAAATTTTCACTTTGACAAGAGTCAATCTATAATTTAGTCCTACACATTCTCTTTCTAAAGCACTGTATCAGTGAGGTATTATAAGATATTAAGTGAATAAAAAAGACAGAGTTGATTGTAGTTTCAATGTCATAGTTACTTGATTAAGTTCCAGTCCTTCGAAAATTGATAGTCTATCTTTAGTTAAGTAAAATAATTCATATTCAGGCCTAGCACAGTGGATGGCACATAATAAGAATTCAGTATTTCTTTTCCATTTTGATAACAATGTTGATGATGAGTTTTCACTAAGAACAATATTAATTAAATGGAATCCCTATTCCTCATTCTATATAACTTACATGTTACTGTCAGTATTTCATTAGACTATGGAAAACAGTGGGCTTATTATATTTTTACAAATAAAAGTTAGTTTTTGTAACCTTGCAAAAGTTATTGAAAATAAATCATTAGCCAGCTGGGCACGGTGGTGCACACCTGTAATCCTAGCAGTTCTGGAGGCTGAGGCAGGAGGATCACAAGTTCAGAACCATCCTGGGCAATGGTGAGGTGCTTAGTAACTCAATGAGACCCTATCTCTAAATAAAATATAAAATAGGGCTGGGGATATAGCTCAGTGGTTGAGTGCCCCTGAGTTCAATCCCCAGGCCACAAAAAAAATCATTAAATTTTATTTAGAATCAGAATTTTGCATTATCTACAAATCTTAGGCTATTCATTATTCCACACATGTTTGGAGTTCCTAATGCTTCCTTGAAGCTAAAACTGATTTTGATTTTGTTCATCTCAGTGCAGAGTAAAAGTTACAGATTTTTTTCCCATTTTTATTTTTTATTTTATTTTTTAAAGTTTCACAATAAATGAAAGATGTCTGCCTTCTATTATGATAGAATCATAACTTTACAATTTAGTCTTTCTATACAAAGTAATTATTGATTAACCTCAAAGCAATGCATAATCTAGCTCTATTACATTGGGAAATACAAAGAGAGCAAGGTAGAGAGAGAGGAGAAAGGAAAAAGGAAGGGTTAAGATTCCTAATCCATATTATAATCAAATCATCATAGAATTATTGATTAAATTCATAAATATCCAACCACAGTCTAATTTGAAGGTTCCCATAAATACCTACTCATATAAAGCATTATTTAATATAATATGTCAGTGCTTAAGGAGTTCATCCTATTTAAGCATTTAGTATACTTTTTTTCTCACCAGTATTATTTTTCTTAGACAATCAGTTGATCTTTCACTTAAAGTCAAAATTATACTTTACTTGTACTGCTTCCAATTTCATGTTCAAATACCTAGAAAAACTAAAAGTGAATCTGTGGAGCAAAAGAATCAATTATTTTTCTAAAAAGATAGTGAGTCTTCCTTAGAATTATACCAATATAGTATAAAATCCATAGGTTCTAGGCAGAATTTATGAAACATAGATAAAACACATTTTCTTTCCTTATTAAGAACAGTGCAACTATTTCAGTACCTCAAATAAGAGGTCTGGAACTATAGATAAAGCCTTTCCATCACCTGCTCATACCTCAGACCTCATTTTTTCTCCAATTATTACGTTGAAATGTTCTCATATTGTGCACATACTTCATTGTAGTTCCTACTAACCCCTCTCTTTAATTAAACACTTTTTTATTGTTGGAAAAAATTAGCCAAGGTTTGCAATTAATTTCATTACCTGATTTCCTTTATCTATAGATCTGCCTGTATATCTGACTCTATTTTCCAAGTGATCCATGAAATAACGAATCCTAAATTAAATAAAAATATCTACCAGCAATTTATTTCTTTTTCTTTTCAGTTAAATTAATGTAGTTATTGACTGCCTAGATGCAATTCTCAAAAATATTAATGATGTCTTACTACTAATTGTTTTAATAGATTGAACTTCACCAACTTAAAATCTATTGTAATGCAAACTTCATAACTCAAGAAACATGTTGTGAAATATCAACTACTAAGGTAAGTTAATTTTCTCAGTATGTGAAGAATGAAGAAGGCCAATTATCTTTTAGTTGCATAATCTATATGGTCCAAACATAGGGCAGTGCCTGGTATCTTCAATTGAAGCCATGGGACTAATGTATTCTGGGTGTGGAAGCCTTCTTAGTACTTTCCCACAGTTTTCAAAGTTTTAACTCCAGAATTCCGCTCTGAATTTTGGGGATGGTATGCCCCCACTTTAGACAACATCACTTGAATAAGAGTTATGCCTTTTCCCCAAACTGTGTTCTGATAGTAGTGCCATCATTTTCCCTTTACAAAGATTTAAATTTGTGATCAGACTTTGTTCTCACTAGCTCCACCCATCCTGGCTGTATTTAACATTCTTGCACTCATTTTGAATACTAGGCATAACTGCCAAGAAAGATTTAAATTATGACATCCTAAAAATGCATCTGAACTCTGACCTGCTTTTATACCAATATAGTATAAAATCCATAGGTTCTAGGCAGAAATTATGAAACATAGATAAAACATATTTTACCATTTATTCTAGTCTCAGTTTTACTTTAGCTAAAATTAAGAAGTCCATGATACCAAAGTACAAGATTATTTCTTTAAAGAATATTTCATATATTGTATTTCTGTTACTAGTATAATGAAGAATTTCCTTTTTAAATATTTTTTTAAATATAAAATGATTCTGTCATTTCAAATTTGAAAATATATTTTGACATAGTATCCAAATCTCACTATATAAACATAACTAATTATATTTCAGGACTTGAGAAAACAAGAAGAATAAAGTAGATAAATCAATCTAACCATTTTATTCTAAAGGAGATTCGATCCTGGCTGCTTTCCCTTTGTGATACACTTTTTATTCTCATCTTCCTTTTTCCTGTAATTGACAAAGTCCATTTTAACATTGTGCCTGGAGACTTACTTTATCATTGTATCATAGCCTTTTTCATTTCCTGTCTTTTTGCGGGGAAGGCAAGGGTGGCATGTAGATGACCAGACTAAGTCTCTGGATCACTACTGTATATGTTCATTTACTTGCTTCACATATGTTTATTATTCAAAAACACTGATCTGCTTGTCATGGTGGTACACACCTTTAATTCCAACAACTCTGGAGGCTGAGGCAAGAAGATTGTAAATTTAAGGCCAGCCTCAACAATTTAGCAAGACCCTGTCTCAAAATTTAAAAAAAATAAAGAAAGGATAAAGAAAGGGTTGGGGATGTGACTCAGTGGTAGAGCACCTTGGGTTCAATCCCCAGTACTGAAAAAAAGAAGAAGGAGAAGAGGAGGAGGAGGAGGAGGAGGAGGAGGAGGAGGAGGAGGAGGAGGAGGAGGAGGAGGAGGAGGAGGAGGAGGAGGAGGAGGAGGAGGAGGAGGAGGAGGAGGAGGAGGAGGAAGGAGGAGGGGAGGGGAGGGGAGGGGAGGGGAGGGAGAAAAAGAAAGATCTTTCAGAAACTATGCTAATGAACAGGGCTAACAAACATGAATACATTCCCCGTCTATTCATCTTTTCTCAAAATTTTAGGTGATTATCTATTGACAACAAAATATAAGTCCAGTTCATTATCCTCTTAAATATTCCCAACCTAACTGTACAACTATTACTTTCTTATAGCTATAATTTATTCTAATGAAAGCATGGAATTTGATAATCCTCTCGATGTAATGTTCACATGTGCCATCTTGTTATTAGATATAAATATATTTGTTTTTAATTTAGACTCAAAGAGGGAAGCTTTATTTTTTATATTCACCTTTTTTATTTCTAGTGCTTTGTTCACAGAAGTTAGTCAAAGCATTATTTTCTTGATTTGGTGACTTGCCAAATGCTACAGGAAAGGCATTTGAAAGGGAGTAATTCTAAAAAACTTACCAAAAAAAAAAAAAGTGAAAAATGAAAAATGCTTTCTATTCAGATTTTAGATTTCCTAGAAGTTCTATGCTTGCCAAAGAAAAATTATATGAAAATGTAATCAGTAATTTGTAACTAAAAAATATTTGTAACTTCTCTCATGTTTTTTGGGTAGCGGAATAAGAATGTAGTTCAGTGATAAGCATAGCTAGTCTTAAAAATATTATATGTTTTGCTTATGTAAATTGGTTGTAGAAAGCACACCTCCAACCCAGTTTATGGCTCTCATTTCAAGTAAAATGAAAGCCAGCCAAATATCTTTCTATAAATATCTAAAAAGGTAATTTAGAATGCCAATATTCAGACTTGAAATACCAAGACTTCCTGGAGCCACACATATAAATCTTGAAGACATTAATTTTCCAGAAGTTTCTTTTAATTAATTATGCTTTTATTTTTTAAAAAAGTACTTTTATTTCATTTTTAGAATTTCCTACATTTTGAAATATTTCTTTGCTAATTTCTTCACCCTGATGCCAGCAATGTAACATTACTTAAATAATTTCTTTCTTTTTTTTATTAGTTCCTCAAAATGTACAAGTTCTTAAAATAATATTCTTTGATAAGCAACACAATGGTTTTATGTATCTAAATATTGTATTTTTGGCCAATAATCACTGTGGCGTGTCATTATGTAACAATGTATTTTCAACTTGAATTCCAGTGGAAAAAAATGTTTGAGGAAGTATAAGTGATGGATTTGATGGAGTGTTTTAGTAATTAAAAGCAGTGACGTGATCTCACACATTGCAAATGAAAATTGTTTAAAATAATAATTTGGGAATTAGTTTTAGAGTAGAAAATAAGTTAGGAATTCACCCCAACTATGGGAAAGAATAACCAAGGATTGTATTTTTTCATGCTGATTATTTGGGGGATAGAGTTTTACCATCTACTATTAGTAAATAGAAACATGCTACATTTTGAAAATAGAGGTGTATAGTTTTAGAGATGTTATGTACAAACCATTTAAATGCACCAACTTTTGATAACAATTATATCCTTTTCTTTCTTCTTTCTTCCTTTCCTTTTTCTTTTCTGTTTTTTCAAAAGGTTTTGAAGTAAAAAAATGTTAGTAAATATGTCTGAAAAATCTAATTTTGTCCTAGAATTTCAAGTCACAGATTTTTTTTGGTATTAATATCTTACAGAGCATTTCAAAGGTGAGAATTACTCAAGATCACCTTTAAACATGCCATTTCACTTTTATTAAATTACATCAGTTTCTGAAATAGTCAAGTTTCATGATTGCAGACACAAAAATGAATAAATATAAGAGAGGAAGGAGATCAGCAACATTTGTTGAAAATTAATGAGAAATGTGATTAAAATTATAAGGGCTAATTAACTACATGTGTCAAATCAAAACCAGAGGTTTTTGTGAGAGATGTGGTCCCTACTTATATATGTCTATTTGCCTTAGGCAGTTTTGGAGAGGTGTACAGTTTTACAGTGAAGCCAAAGACAAGATTTTAAAGAAGTTTTAAATCACCAATTTAATTGCTCAAGTGTTTAGGTTAAAATTATAAATCCTAAGGGATCTTGATTATTTCACCAGGAACCTGTGGAGCAAAAACTGACTAGAAAATAATAACTAAACATCGGATGAACGAACTGCCTTGATGATAATCTTGTTTCATTTGAATGTGGTGTTTAGACTTTTGGATTTAGAAACTTCTTAAGATAACTAATCATCACTCAATATAGAGAGAGTAGGTATGAAAGAACTAGTGGTGGAGTAGGTATGAAAGAACTAGCACCAGCTGTAGTAGTTCTGAGTGCTAGTTTTGCTACTATTTTTATTATTAGTACAAGCATTAGAGTACTACCCATTTTTCAAAATAATTTTTTTACATAGTCATACATGTTTATCTTAGAAAACTTAGGAAATACTCAAAACTAAAAAAAAAAAAGAAGTACATATCAACTATGACCTTACACCACAGTAGATAATCACGGATAGTATTTTATTTTACATCTGAAACTACATTCCCAGGTATATGTAATTTGTAGTATAGAAAGTAATGCATTCACTCTTTTCCCTAATGCATTCCCTTCATGAAACTGTAAATTCAGAGTTAATCAAGGTAAGAAGCTTGGTACGTGATACTAAAAAGAAAAGATACATTTAAAAGCTCTTCAGAATCTCCATCTAGATTAAATTTTCAAGAGAAAAAAAAAACAGTTTATTTTTTTATAACCAAACTTCATCTTGTCCAGCATGTTCTAAACTCACTGGACAAGAATAAAATTCACCACTTCTATGTTATGGTGAAGACCTTTTTAATATCTTTAAAGGATATTGAACTAGAATAAGGCATATTTTGATTAAGTATCACCCTAGAGTATAAAAAATTACTTTTTTTTAACTTTACAGGCCTTTACAATCGTCTTATCAAATTATATTTTACAAATTCAAATTATATGATTTAACTTTTTGTTCCCCAAATACACACTTACATGTTGTTTGCAGAAATCATTTCATCATGTGAATGCAATTATTATAAGTGTACAATATTACTGTATCATTAAGTCATATAATACAGCTTTAGAACTCCTCACTCACACCATCAGTTTTATACATTCCTTATGTGTTGTCAGTGCAATTAAATACATTGGGGGCTCAGTGACAGAGCAAATGTGTGATTTCACACACAGGTGTCAACATTAGGTTAATAACAAGGAAGTTCTGGATCCCCAGCACCACAAATTAAAAGAAGGAAGTTCTTATAGACAACTAGCCAGCCCTAGTGTGGGGGGACCCACTGTCTGGATTTGAACCCAATCTCTAAATCTTCTTTTTTGGTTTTAGTGCCCAGAGCAGGATGATTTTGGAAGTACTGCGTCATCATCCATAACTGCTCATGCCAGTAAACTGTCTACGTTTCTGCCCGCAAAGCAGGAACTCAGAGACTTGTGCCAGTGCGTTCCAAGCAAGGTATGCTTGTTTTAATTTGTGCCCACTGAAAAGCCACTCCAGATAGCAAACCTGGCTCCTTGACTGTGGCCTGGGGTGAATAGCATGTGTCTTTCCTTGGGTGCTAATTGAATCAAATTCCTAAGCTACATAGTCATCAAAATACCAAACAAAAAGAGATTGAAGATGAAGTTTCTTGGTTTTTCACCTGCATAGTTCTGAGTGCCTCTGACCTTCCTTTCAGGGTGTTAATCAGTATTGATAAAAGGGCGAAGGGAGGAACCACCTGAATAGGAAAGTACTGAGTACTTAGCATGAACTAGGAGTAGGCTACAGTTCTGGGAATTCAGGGTTGAAGGAAACACAGTTCCTACTCTTTAATAAACATATACAGAAACACATTAGATAGTATTTTTTGTTGTGTGTTTATGGTATTTTTCTGGTATCCCCCAATTTCCAGCTATCCCCATTAATTGTCAGTATATATGCAGGGAAATAATAATAATGTTTTTCACTGTCCCTGATATGGTCCTTTGGTCAGGGAGGCTGAATCCATGGACCTACATGAATTTCTTTTGTGGATGTTAACGGCAGTCTTAGGATCTGGGCTAAAAAGCAGGCCGTGTCCTGTCATGAGCAACATTGCATGGCAAGGACAATGGAGGTGCTCAGTGGAGAAGCATCCCATGCTCCAGCTCCTGATGATTTAAATGGTGTTTGAAAGCTGGAGGAATAATGAACTTCATGAAGGACATGAGAAAGTCTTCTGGCGAAGGGATGAGCATCGTTTACAGTTGCCAGCTTCATATTCATATACAATTTGGCTTGAGATCAACATGACAGAATGTTTGCTAACACAGAAATTCATTTTTTTCTCAGGGAGAAGCAGGATTACCAGGGACTCCAGGTTCACCTGGGCAGAAAGGAGAGCCGGTAAGATACTCAAATACTGTTGGGACAGAGGGGTTTGTTCAAAAGTAACTTAAAATATGTGTCAATCTCATTTTTCTATGCTCAATACCCATATGATTCTGTAAAAGGTTCTCAGGACTATATTAAGATGTTGATTACTGAAATAAAAAAGTACACAACAGTGTTCAAGGCTGAATTTGACATCACATTGGAAAGCAGGCTGGAAGTTTGAAAAAACCTATAACTAAGTCTTTGTATCTATAAATGCTAAACAAATCCATGAAGCAGGCATATTGGTTAGTTGTTTCTAGATTCCTTTAGCATTGTCTTCTCCAAATACTTGATGAATTCTTGTTTCTCTTGAATGCTGACATGTCTCTACTAAAGATTTTTCAGTAGCCAACTTTTGTTAAATACTCTCCATCTGTAAGGTTTGTTGTTGGATGCTGTAGGAGACATATAGAACAGGATTTTACATCTAGAAGGAAATAAAGGGACATTGTGAGTTAGATACCATGATAGTGGCAGGAACCTCCAGAAGAGACTGGGAAGAATTTAATGGAGGAGATGGTGACTGAGTTGAGTGTCTAAGTATGTAATTGTAGGCAGTATCCTATGCTTAGAGATTTGCCTTTTCCTTATACCCACCTAAGATTTAACTGTAATGTTTTCCACTTTTTTGAATAATGTCTTTTGTTATCCAATCAGGTAAGTTAATTTGTACTAAGGTTAGGAATTCTGTTTTGATAATTTTTCCAAGATGAATTGGATTTCAGTTCTTTTCATGCCTTGAATTCCAAGTCCATGATTCCAGTTTATTTACATAATCAAGCTGGACTTCTTTTTTAAAAGGCAGAAGCTAATATCTGGAAGGTGACTGATTCTTCAAAACTTCAACAAAGCTACAGTCAGGTGACATTCACAGGAATTCTGCCCACGGTACCTTACATGGGAACCTATGGCACCTTGGCAGGAGATGGAGAAGAGATTCTTGAGGTGGAACAAGGCATTTATGATGATTTATATCAGAGTTTCTTGAAGGTTCCTTTGCTTTCAGTATCATTATATGAAAAATCAAAATCATTAAACAAGTAGTTACCTTCAAAGAAACATACAAATCATTAGAGCAGTAGTATTTGTTTAGTGTTTAGCATGTGCCTGGCACTGAGAATACTTTTTAGATATGTTACCTTATCCTCATAATGTTCTTTGTGTTACAAATTAGCATTACCATTTTTCAGATGGAAAACCTGAGGTTTAGGGAGGTTAAATTATTGCCCAAGACCAGATAGCTTGATGCCAACTTGGGATCTGAACCCAGACCTATTGATTCCAGTGTCCTTCTCTTAACCAGTATCCATTTTGAAGGCTGCTCTATCTTCTAGAAGCACTTCAATATTATGCATTCTGTGAGCAGGATGCTTGTTTCTCTGTAATATCTTATTCTCTCCTTATAACCTCATAAGGAAAGTCAGTGATATTATTATACTCATCTTAACAGCTGGTAGAACCAAACATAGGTAACATGATTAAGAAAATTCAGAGTAGAAAGAACTCTGGATTAATCTTGACCTCTTGGCTAGCAGTATAAACTTGCCCAAATCCCCCATCTGCAGATCCTTTACTTTCCTCTTCTGTAAGGAGGATATATAACTACATCATAAGGTGACACAAATGTTTTGAAAAGGCATATATGGCTTAATTGCTGGTAACTGTGATGTGATACACACTCATACATACTCCTTAATTTGGCTTTCCACTTCTATTATTTATCATTTATTTAAGATTTCTAACACAGAGAAACTCCATGTGTGTTAGTTATTAAACTGTTAGAGTTTATACCTTCTAAAAACATATTCTCTTTAAGTAAAATATCTTCTACTATAACAATCTAAATATCTATTATTCTTTGTTAGCCAACCACAACTGTATATTAAGGACCTAATATTATAATAGAAAGTGTGCTAAATTAGATGCTGGGGCTTCTTTAGAACCCAAAAAGCACAGGGTTATGTTTAGACAACATAACCCTGAGTTTATAATCTTGTGGTGATTTGTTTAGGGAACATTCCTGTATTATATATAAATAAACAACAGTAGAAAAGGGGTGGGAAGAAACCAGTAAAGATGATAAATATTAGAAAAATTTTGTATATCAAATCTATGAAATGCCTTATGCAAAATGTATATTATAGTTATAATGCATTATATGATATCTTATCTATGTTATTTTTTAAAGTATTAAAATTTGTTTAAAATTTCAGGATACACACAATTTATAATGGCAAGATATTTTTAGTGGTGGGGTAAAAATAGCTGAGATAAAATAAGTTGGTAATTAATCTACAAAATAAAGTAAATACATTTCCTTTATTTGTACCAGTATTTGCTTCAACCAGTAGGACCCTGGCCTTGTAAAAATGACTTTAGAAACATGGCTATGAATGCATTTAACTTTCCTGGCATTTGTAATAAACATGGATGTCTTATTCCATTTTAAGGAGTTGGCGAGCTTGTTCCTGTTTGTATTGCACTATGTGATCCTCCAGCTTTACTGTTCAATAAATAAAGAAGGCGTTCCTCAGTGTTTGATTCCTGCACACAGTTTTTATTATTAGAAAAGTGCAGAGAAAGCTTGCTTAACTTCTCAATCTAAGTTGCACTGTGATTGTGGATGTTGAATAGAGATTCTTATGAAATGATCTGAATTGCAGTGTTCCTAATGGAACCAAACATTGTTCTAAAAATTGTTATTTTTGATCTGTGAGCCCAGGAAAGAATACTTTTGGGAAGAGAGTATATTGGAAAGACTACCCGCCTTGGAGCTTGAAACACTTAAGGTTGAATCTGGTCCATTTCTTAGGACCAGATTGTGATTGTGAAAAAGAAATATAACATACTGTATGCAGAGCACTTAGTAATGGAAACTGCAACATTTACACATTCAAGGAATTTGCTTGCTCTTCTTGTCTATAACATAATTGATCACATACTGAAGGAAAAATAGAGATAGCTTTTATAGGCTGAGTTGAATTTTATATGTGACTTGATAAAAAACAAAAATCTTCCTTTGTGAGAATTTTCAATCCATTAGATGTTTTACTATACAAAATTTTTAGTTATTACATACTACTTTTACTACTTAGTGATATTAATATTTGATAATTAATTTCCTCAAAAGATCAATGATGTGAATATTGAACTCTGTGTGTTGTGTCCCAAATGTTATCTGATCTTTTCTGAATAGAGTTTACTAGTTTTGAAAATATTTTTAAAACTTTTTTCATTGCAGATGGACATAATACCTTTATTTTATTTATTTATTTTTACGTGATGCTGAGGATTGAACCCAGTGCCCCACATGTGCTAGGCAAGTGCTCTACCTCTAAGCCACAAACCCAGTCCTGAAGAGATCTTTTTGCATTGTTACACTGAGATAATGTGGGTTAGTCATCCAGACCTCATTATAATTTGCTGTTTCTCATTAGACATGAGATATAGTCTATTAGTCTTTTGATGCCTTTTACTTTTGACTCAGTGAGATCTGGATCATTATTTTATGATGATCCTATCAAAAAATAATGGAAAAATTTGAAATACAGCTTTGAGATCTCTTTTTAAATTATGCATTACTCATCAAAATATTTCTAAAGGTGTTAAAAGTTTGAGAATCCTTATTGTAATGTAGTAACTTTATGAAGAACAGATTTTAAATACAGAATGAGTTAGATAACTATTCTGTAAGTATATCCTGTCCCACCTGGGCCAAAACACAACAATGATTTCCTGTCTCCCTTAACACAAACCCCAGCCTCTCTCCATGGGCTATGAGGCTTCACGTATTGGTAGAGCTTTCCCTATTCCATTCCCACTCTACACTGCCCTCCACCCTCTCCTGTTGTTCATTCCTGCTCCAAGTTCTTTACACCAGGTCTCATATACCTGGAAATTTCTTCTGGATATCCAGTTGGTTCTCTCCTTCATGTCCATTATGCCCATGCTCAGAAATCCCTTTAAAATAAAGAGACCTTTGCTGATATCTCTTTATAGAAAGTATTTATTCATCCCACCTCTTTCTTACTTCTTCTAGCACTTTTATTGCTACCTGACACATTACCACCAAGCATTTGTGTTTCTCCACTAGAATATGAGTATTTTAAGCTCCATACATAGAACAGGCTATATAGTAGGAGCTAAAAATGTTGAATGAATGAATGAACACTCTCCTTCAAGGAAAGTGTAAATCATCAAGTGACTGTGGAACGTACAAGTTCTACTTCCTAATTGCCAAGGAGATTCTGCCAAGTAGGACATAGTCGATTTATAGGGAAAAACTAGATAAGATAATCATTAGTGTGATATTATTCAATGTTGTTCTGCTACTTTTTCCTTACCAAAAAAACCCAAAATTCCTTTCACATAATGATCTGGTCAATTTTACCTTTATTTCCAATTAGTTAATGAAGAATCACAAATATTTTGAAGTAAGCCACAAGTTATGGCAAGGTATAATGTTTATTATTATTTGTCTACTTTTCTCATCCATACTATGATCTTCATTAATATGATTTACTGTTTTTTGTTTCTGTTCTTTTCATAAAGCTGATGCCTCCCTTTCATGAAGTAATACAGTTTGAAATTCCACTACTGTGCTTAAACACCTGGTTGTGATCAGTTTTCTCAGGAACACCTGATGAAATTATTCTAATCATGCCCTCTGTCCAAGACTAAACTCCACATGACATTATTCAAAATGATAATTAGCACTTTTCTTTCATTCATACTCAATTATTATAATTTTCTGAATCTTTTAATTCCCTTTTCTTTTAGCAAGTATAGTTAGCAACCTAATTACTTAGCAACCACTAACATACTTAGTTCTTTAAGACCCTCAACATTATCAGATTGGAAATTCTTTCAGAGTTTTGTAAAGTAGCAGAGAATTTTTAATTTTACTGAACCTAAGGGAGGATTGTGATTTGAGCTCTTTTGGGGGAATAATTTTCCAGTATATTTTTACATTATTGTCACCCACATCTCCAGTTAATTTCCCAAAATATGTTTACTTTATGAATAAGTGCTTTGCTGGTATACTTTGAGGGAAAAAAGCTTAAAATGGAATAAGTTAACTTATTTAACTCCTTGGTCAGAAACTGGTGTTGATCCCTTTCAACTTCTACCACTCTCTGCTCCCACTACAGAAGATTCCATTTTTAATAATAGTCTGATGTGCTAATCCAAAGATGACTACTATTTCCTTTATTTTTTTTCAATCTCTCATTACTCTGAGATTGCCTATCTCATAACCATAGCACAATGAAAATTAATTGAATTAAAATATAGTCATAATTTGTTAAAAGAAGGAATACTTTGTAATCTCACAGAAGAAGAATTTAATATCATGCTTTTGACTTCTTTGCCTAATATAAGAAATGTTTCTTCATTTTTTAAATCGCACACAAAATATATTAATTCACATATCTTTTTTAAATCATTTTTTTCAATCTGACATAATCTCATATAATTTATAGGACTTCAAATATTAAATATACTTGTGTGTCTTAACCCTGAAATTAAAAAATAATGTCTATGTAATAATGGCATTATGTATTCACAAAATTATATTTCTTAATCTCTACCATGCATTAGTGATAAAGACACTCATTCATAAAATTTGTATTTTTGACTCCTTCAAGAATAAGTTTATTAGACCAAATTTCTGATAAATCCAGTAAGGCATTCATAGGTGTCCCATAGACTCCATGGGGTAGATTTTCCAGTCCCACTTGGCAGTGTAGGTAGAAGAGCAGCCACACTGACAGATTGACCCAGCTACAGGGTTTCCTAAAGGATGTACAGGAAGGTATATCCTTTGATACAGATATTATGGGTATCTTAGAGTCTGAAATCTCATGACTTATTTGAATTGAAAGGATCAAGTAGGAAGTAGCTTTTAACTCAAACTCATTTTGTTGTAGAGGTAATAGCAATAAAATCACCCCTACCTTTGCTGAATTTCAAAGAAATGACAAAACTGTGGATAATACTAGTTTTAGTTCTGGTTATTAGATGTTTATCATTGACTTTTAACAATTTATTAGTTGTCAAAAGTTTAATAACTGTACAAATTTGTTGCAGGCAAAAGCAGTTTGTCTACGAAACAGTAGATTCTCTTTGACATTAGTTATTAACTCATCTTTTTAAAAAAAATCTAATGAACAATTTATATATTTTAGGGTACTGATGGTAGTAAAGGTGAATTTGGTGCTCCTGGAATTCCTGGGGAAAAGGTATGTTGTTTCATTATTTGATTAAACTGTATGGCTATTTTATAAAGCCATATCAGATAGGATTAAAAAATACACAGAACAAGTTTTAGATTTCAGGGATCCGCAAACTGTTGCTTTATAATAGGATTGCCAAAACCTCCTACTGTATGATTTTGTAAATAAAGTTTTACTAGAACATAGTCAAATTCATTTGTTTTTGTGTGGTTAACACTGCTTTTGTACTATAGAAAACATTGTAGCAGAGGCTATATAGCCTTCAAATTCCAAAATATGAACTGTGTGATCCTTCATAGGAAAAGCTTGCTGACTCCTGCTTCAGAACATAGGCCATTATTTTGTTAACAGTCCAAAAGCTTCTTAAATTTACTATTTAACATACTGTATGATATATTATCTTAATATATATTTCACTGCAGACAAATATTAAGTATGCTGTGTTTTGCAACATAGTACAATGTGAGATATTATAACTAAAATACAAGAAATATAGTTCAGCCTATCATAAAATGCTGTAATGTAATATTTAGTTCATAAATGGCTTTCAGCATTGCAATTCAACCTATTATCCAAGTTCAGTTTTCATAAATCTTTGAAAATATGTATTGAACTATAATTACTTATTTTCACTATATATACATACACTAATACTAATAACTTTCTAAATGTTTTCACATGTTGATGTAAGAAAACTTTCTTCACTAAAGTAGACTTGGTTTGTTTTGGACCTTCTCTAGCTTGCACTAATGATCAAGTGGGTCCCTGGTGCCCTATTATCTTGAAGGCCATGACCCTCGTGGTTTTATTCTCCTAAATCTGAAACCGTAATAACTGAAGCTGAAGTGGTAGGAGCTTCAGAGTCTGTTGGACAGATATTTTTAAGACTTTCTTATGTGTGTCTGTGCTATGTGATTGTTTCATTGATGCTGCTATTTCCTTCTGAAATTATTCAGTCTGCATTCTTTACTACTATAGGAAGGTAACTGTTGGACTCTAAAATATAACCAGGTTTACTGAACAACCATACTTTGCCCCAAGTTAGTTTTTGTATGGGCCACTGTGCTCTTGCTTAAGCTTGTTGGCACTAATGGCATCGTAAGTAAAGTTTCTTCAAAAACTTCTTTAAGGGTCTAATTTTCAAAATACCTTTTTCCTAGAAAAGACAGAGATGCCACAACCAAAGTTTGCCTTACACAATTATTCTGCCATTTTCTTCCTAAAATACATCATAACGATCTGATTGTTTAGATTTCAGATACCTGGGACTTTTCAAATTATATTGAATATGGAAATCTTTTCTTTTGTTTTTTTTAAACAAATGCAGAATATTGAGTACTTCAACTATGTAATAGATAGTTGGACTCTTTTTTTTACTGTGGGATATAAAGTAGGTATTTACATGATAAATTATGAGAAAGTAGGATAAAATTCCCCTATAATACCTTAAAACAGAACTTATTAATAATAGCATAAAATACCATTCATTCCAGTACTCCAAAGTGATTTCTCTTGGATCCTTATTTATTAAAACCAAGTGTATACTGCTACTGATAGGCTATAGAAGAGGTCCTAGAAAGGTGATATCAACAGACTGGATTCAATGCAAGGACCACACAAAGCAACCAAGAGACTCAATCCTATCAAAAGTTAATTGTAGCAATCAAGAGATATGACAGAAAGAGAGAAATAGTCTAAAAAGTTAAATGTGGAATGAAGAAATTCTCTAGAATAAAAAAAATACATTCTTAGAAAAGTCATTTGGGCAATGTGAAGGAACTGGAGCAAGACATGGTGTAGCAGAGACAAACAATACCCAGAAAATATCTAGTTTCTTTTCCCAGAAGTCTGGTTGTATGATGATTCATCCTGTACTCCACTTAAAGTAAAATTTCAGTGAATACAAAGGAACATACCAGCTGCTGATCTAGTTGGACCAAGTCATTCTGAGAACTGGGAGTCTCAGTCCTGTGACCCATTTGGTCAAAATGGTGATAAAGTGAGTCTTGCAAAATCAGTTAATGAGCATCAGGGTCTGTGTGAGGACAGTCTCCAAAGAACTTGAGAAAGTGATGTAATTTAAAAAAAAAAAAAAGCTCCATTTATGGAGTTCTAAAACTGTGGCAAAATTATACTGGCCAATACTCTCCAAGCTTCCTCAAGCAATTTTCTTCTTGGTTTGACTTACTTGAGTTACTCTTGAAGACTGTCATAAATAATAAAGAATTCTTAGCACTAAATGTGGTATCAAGTTATACTTGACTCTTTGTTCCTGGTTTCACCCATCTTCAGAGACCCTACCTAGTGTCTCCCCAATATCTATAGAAACACCATGTTTTTGATCAGTTCTCTCCCCAAGGTCTCAATCACTACTCTACTTCAAATTTGTCACTATCTTTAGCTGTGGAAGAGATGTGACACTCATGAGTGGGAAAAAAATACTACCTCAGGGGTACTTTATCACTTCTATAATCCACATTTTATTTACTTAAAATTATTCAAATGAATATATTCAAAATGAAAATAACAAGAAGGTCACTATTTTATCTGATGGTATGGTTAATAAATCACAAAATATTTGACTCTGAGGAAGAAATTTCAAGTTTTTTAAATTTCAAAAATTTAAAGTCATACTTGTAAAGTTTATGTTTAGGGTAAAATAATCCCATCATTTTATGATAAAATGCCTTCTTTGATTTTTTAAGTAGATTTCTGAAGAAAAAGTATCAGTTCTTAAAATATACACATCCTGTGCACTTTCACTCTTCAAGTTTGCCTCAATGTCATTTATGTGCACCTTCCACAGTTGCCCATACAACATCCCTAAGTTTAATGCTGATTCTGCCTCTCATCAATTGTGATTCTTTGGTGTTTTCCCTTACGATTAGAAATCATTAAGTTTACTGATAAAAAATAAAACCAAATGATTAATTGTTTGAATGTTTTTCATGGAGCAAAAACATAAACAAAGTACCATAGAATGCACATCTTAAGGGCAATATTCTTAAGGTAAATTTTTTTTATTGTTTTTTTAAGGTTTAGCAATAAGGCTAGAAAACTGATTTATATTAATGGAGTTAAGCATATTCTGAATGATAGAAAGTAGAATTTGTATATTAGTTTCAATTTATACTCTTATTCAATGTGATACTGTAATAAATTAAATGATTTACATGTACACCCCATTATTCTAAATAAACCTACACTTTTGAAGTTTGGTGAGGTGATAACAGTAAATTTTTTAAAGGCAAGGTCCTGAAATTAGTTTATGGAGTGGCATTTTTTTCCCTAGCTCTCAGTACAATAAACAACTCTCTTTTGTAAAATCTATTTATGGAAAATGTAGTCATGGGGACTTTAAGGATGAAGAACTATAGCATTTACTTATATTTGTTTTGTAATTATAATACTTATCACTCAGTACAGACTACCACTGCACATTATTAACCTAATTTATGCAACCTTACTGTCAACATTATAGAAAAATAACCATCCCTCTTTACATTTATTGACCATAGCTACAATTTTGCCTCAGAGACTTGGCAAATTTTCTGTTATGGATTCATATAAGAATACATATTCTATGTAGCAAGTGTTGTTAGGTAGCTGGTGACTTCTGGTAAGGTTGGATGGACAGAAGCCACTGTCAATCAAAATGAGAAAATTGAATGGTTTAATTTCCAAGACAAGTGAGTGACTTAACGCACACAAGCATACATCCATACTCATGTGCACAACCTAATCCTCCTGGCATGAAGTGAGAAAATGAGATGAGGTTTTGGACATGGGGAGCAAATCCTTCCCAATTTACTCCCAAACATAGCACTCAAACCATGCTTGCTTTTTTCATCTGAGTGTTTCACATGAAAAATTGCATTTCCTTTTTCACTTATGTAAATGTAACAGATAAAGTTTTTGAAGTGGGGATTTTTTTTTAAATTTTTTTTATTGGTTGT
The DNA here is from genome assembly GCF_052094955.1 of Ictidomys tridecemlineatus. Taxonomy (NCBI): domain Eukaryota; kingdom Metazoa; phylum Chordata; class Mammalia; order Rodentia; family Sciuridae; genus Ictidomys; species Ictidomys tridecemlineatus. The sequence continues at coordinate 87,575,287 of NC_135484.1, read as the reverse complement.
TCAAAACATTACAAAGCTCTTGACATATCATATTTCATACATTAGATTCAAATTGGTTATGAACTCCCAATTTTACTGATATAATGAGAACAACTAAGAACAGAGCAGGGAGGAAGAGCAGGAAGAAAAGATCAACATTAAACAGATACATTAGGTGGGAGGGAAAGGGAGAGAAAAGGGAAATTCCATGGTAATGGAGGGAGACCCTCCTTGTTATACAAAATTACACATAAGAGGTTGTGAAGTGGGGATTTTTTAAAAGAATAATTTTCTAATAATTCTAAAAATCTAGTAGTAAAAATTGAACAAAGAGAGCCTAATTTATGTTGAAATAATATTTTTTCTGCTGAATTACTTAGAAGTTGTCCTAAAATATTTTCTTAATGGGAAAACTTTTACTGAATTATTTTAGTTCCTCATGGATTAGTTATGGAGTAAATACTAGTCATAATTATTATTCCATGCCAATAAACATTCAGAGTTATAATGCCTGGATTTGAATTCCAGCTCAAAATCTTATTCTTTAATTTAGACCATGACACTTAGTCTGACTTAGTTTTCTCTTTTATAGAATGGAAATTATATTATACATCCCTTAGCTTTATCCCAAAGATAAAAGAGATTTTTCATGAGAATTCCAGCTCAAAGCCTGATATATAAGAATTTGGTAAAGAATAGATATCATTCTAAAGGCAGACAGTTTAATCCTATTATTCTAAGCTCTGGCTTACTGACCAAACTAGAATTCATTTGAGAAAATTTACATTATTTATTCAAATTTTATGTAGTGGAAAATGTTAAAATAAACATCACATATCTACTGTAACTCTTACCTCTTAAAATAAAAATGGACGTGAAAAAGCCTATGAATTAAGAAATATGTAAACTTGTATAATAGTAATGATAGCAACTACTTGCTCAATCATTATTATGTGCCAAACACAACCAAGAACCTTCTTTACATTATTTGATTTCATTCTTCTATGAGATAAGATTTATTGTCACTATATAATATAGTAAGGAACTAAGATCTAGAGAGAATTAAAACTTAAGTTCCATAGCCTGAAAATAGTGGAGTTAGGATGTGAATCCATATGAATTTATTGTTTCTGCACCTTTACCATATTACCTCAATTGGACTGTTCCCAAATATCCAGATTTTCTTTACACAAATTGTTCTACATTAGATATTAAATTCATTTGCCTGCCAGCTTAACGAATGAATTGCAGTTTGCTTTCTACATTCTGCTCTAGGGAGGGCTTAGTCCCTTGTCTTTAAGTCTATGAACCCCTCTAAAATTCTACTAACCTTGGGGATTCTTCCTAACTTTAGGGATTATGTCCACATTTTAAGAATCATCAAACAATTTTTATCTCATACAATGAGAGGATTTTGCATAGCTTTACTTTTGGAAATAAGTATTATGAAAATAAAACAGTTTTATTTTGTCTTTCAAATTCAAACTGCATTGCATTGCCCAACCTCCAGGGCAGCCCAATCAGGGCCACTTTTCAGATTACCCTCAATTCAACACTTAACATATAAAATTCTGTTATACTTTCCACCAAATGTGCTTTTAATGAACATACACATACATAGTAATTTATTTTATTAAAAAAACAAAAGAATGAAAGTACTATGACTTCATTTGATAAAAAGTAAATTGAGCTTCCAGAAGTAAAAAGCTCTGTGCTTTATCGCACTTAAGAAGTACATCTGATAATGTGATGAGAGAGTTGCCAAATTGCATGACTCAAAAATAGCCAGACTAACTACCCTCATTATGAGGTATCTTGTATGATGGGCCTTTCCACCATAAATTTCTAGTTGTTGTATTGCAATGAAATTGAATGAGGCAAATCCTTTGTTCTCTAACAGTCACTTTGTGTTTCTTTTCTGTTGGAAAGTGAAATGACTGTGATCTTTGAATCTTGATTCTTCCCTAAAAAGACATTTTGTGAGAGGCTGAAAATTCAGAAAATAAAGGCAGATGCTGTTATGGTTTATATAAGCACAGACTAGGCTAATAGCTGTTGTGAATTATAATGAATTCTGCAACAGCCCTGGTCCAGATGTAGCATTAATGCCTCAGAGACTCAGAAAATTATAGGCGTTCAGTGAAAAGAATTTTTGTTTAAGTCATTTGGCTTCCTCTTTGTATTTCTAGTTTACCCTAATTTTTCTGTGGACATTCAGATTAAACTTAATTCTAGAGTTTCCCCAAAGTTAAAAAAAAAAAGTTAAAATACCTATTTGCATGTGGTAATTCACTGTAGAAATTGAAACCATTAAATGAGGAGAAAAGAGACACCCAGTTTTATTCTAATAGTAGGATATTTCCTTCGTATGAATTTGTCACGATTGCTAAAACAAATGTGAGCTTTGAGTAACAGAAAATGCCTCTTAATTATCTGCATACCTCTGTATTTTAGGAAATTCTGTAATAAACAAAGGTATAGTTGCCAGACATAGGATGGAGCTTTTTACCATAATCCATACTAAAAAAAAATGACCATAAAGAAAAAAGTTTTCTTAGTCTACTTGTTGGGTTCACTTATAAAGCTACAAGAATGAAACTTAAATTTTCAGTACAAAATTGCTGCTTGCACATGGAGTATCTTTGAATTGTCTTATCTGTAGGCACATGTTGATACAGTATCACACTAAAATAAGTGGAAATGTAAGAAGGACAAAGGTAATAGAAGGACAGGAAAAAGAAAAAGAAACTTGCTCACTCTGCAGCTGATTTTATTTCTTAATGGTTTCTTATTCCCTTCTAATGCCTTCCACTCGCATCCCAAGTAGAGCAGTTGGCAGAGAACACAACAGATGGATGACAAGTTCAACACATGCAGTGTATCTGGCACCCAAGCACTTGACTTTTATTTACTAAACAGTTAGCCAGATTTCAAGAACCTAGTCTGCTAATGTTCCTATTTGGTTTAATGCACTATCAGCATCTAGTACGTAAATAATAAAATATTGATGTAAAAAATGTCAAACAGTTTCTCTACATAACTTTGTGACTAATCTTGATGTAGATTGCTGAGATACTGAACAGTGGATTTAAAGATATAATTGGTATCTTTTAAAGACATCTACAACTTTATATAGTAGTTTTTTCTTAAAGTGTCTGACTAAAGGATTTGTTAGCCAGCCTACCCTGGGACAGCCATATGAGGTGTCGGGTACTGAACAAACCTGTCATATAAGAGTGGAAAACTCAGAAGGATGACCACAGAAAATTGATACCTTTCTTCCTTACCATTGTCAATGCATTTTTCACAGATTACTAAATACAAAGCTCATGCATCTTTTTCAGGAAGCCTTCCTGTCCTTCTGAATCAACAGCTCCTCCATTCTGCTCACAGCACTTTATTTATACCACCTAAATCCCCTATATTCGTGCCTATATCCCCTGCTAAAATGTGTGCTCCAGAGAAGGACTTAGTATCTCCTTCATCTCTGTAACCCCAGCATCTGGCCAAGCATAGGGTGCCTGACTGATTCTGTGTGAATATTAGTAGAGTTCAGAATTCAAGAGGACTTAACCCTGGACCAGAAATAAAAAGTAGGGGATAAATGTTAGAAAACTATGCTGAGGGTAAATTGGAAAAGATGGTGGTGATGCTTCCATATAAATCTTCCATACTTTCTGCAAAGCACACTTTAGGGAAATAGGAAGGAAGGAGAATCTCCTCTCTACCTAGGAAAGCTTACAAGTATTGCTTCCCAGAATGAAATATAATAGAAATGTGTGTATTGCCAGAATTTGATTCCCATTTTCTCTTGGAGAAACCGAGTTCTCCCTTTGCTCTCAAACATAAATCTTCATTTTCTTGCTTTCTTTTTTCCCAAACTCAACTAAAAAATCTTCTGACTTTCTTTAAGTATTGCTAAGGCCTGGTATTTCTCTAAGTCTTCATAACAATTTACCACAGGGCTAAAGATAAGTAACCAAAGACTTTAGTGCATTTATGCTCCAGTTGAAGTAACTGATATGGAGTCAAAACTATAAATTACTCATCACGAGGAATACTTTGGACAGGAAATAGTTTGTAGTGACTGGTAGATCACTGTTCTCAATTAGGAGCTGACTGATGACACTTTCCTCTTTACATCTTAAATCATTTTCCACTTATTAGAATACTTGATTCAGATGTCAATTACTATACTTCACGTATTTCTGTAGGTGGTGATTCACATTAAATGTCTTACATTTCCCTAATATTTTTGAAGTTTTAAATTTATCACAACAGCTAGTCTCATAACAAAATGAGAAACCCAAAGTCCTTGTTCCTGGCAGATCCACCTTAAGAAACTCATCACAACTGAATAGGAGCAGTTATTACCTATTACTTATTTTGTAAAAGGTCCTACCACATTGGTCCAAATAATTTCAAAATTATTTAGTTTATATGACTATTTCATATAATTTCATTTTAGCTAAATTACAAAAGGATCATGAAATAAAAATTCTTTTGAATGGATAACTTAATGGTTTAGTTGAGTACAAGTTCAGTGTATGTAACAATTTTGTCTAAAAAAGCAAGTTGAGAGCTGGGGCTATATCCTCAGTGCTAGAGGCCTTGCCTAACATGTGTGAGGCCCTGGGTTCTATCCTCAGCACCACATAAATATAAATAAATAAAATAAAAGTACTGTGTTGGTCTACAACCCAAAATATATTTTAAAAAAGCAAGTTGATTGATATTATATAGTATCCAGAATAAGGCTGTGTGTGAGAGAGGGACTGTGAGGCTGCTCTTTCTTATGTAAGACCATTTCTGGAGTCCTGTGCTGAGTTTTGAGTACCACATTTTCAGGCATATTGATGGACCAGTGTCTGCTCAAAGAATAGGGATCATAATATTAAGAAATTTCAAAGTATAATTAAAAAAATAATGTTTTAATGAATTGAAGATTTGAGAGTGATACAAAAGGATGTCATGTATAAGACCTATAAGATTTTTTTTTTTTGCTGTGGAATTATAGACAGCAGAATTAAGACTAATAGAAATTTGAGGAAAGTTAATGTAGATTCAGAAAGCATTGATTCAATAACCATACATGGATTTTTTTCCTATGCTCTCTGCAGTGCAATATAATAGCCAATGTGCCTGACTTTTAAAGAAGATTTTAAGAGTATCTCATTAAATCCTTGGTGGTAATATGAATATAAAATATGAATTTATACTTTTCCTTATATTTAAGACTATCCATTGTGCTTATTTTATAGGAATATGTACCTGCATATACTTTCATACACATATATACCCTCATAATAATAGACTTTTAACAGAATAGATATTGAGCTCAGTTGCTCCTCATTAACCATACTTATACTATCGTGAATAAGACATGTATCAATCATACTTTCCATGTGGTAGCTGGCTTTCTCTTCACAAAATGACTCATAAGAATACTTAATAAGAGGGTGTCATTAATTTTGTGGTAAGAATGTTACAAATTGGTCTTATTTTGAGCATCAATGTAATAATAAATCTCATGTGTTAGCTGCATTAAGGATCTAGTTCAAAACATTTGAAGTTTTAAATTCTATGCTATTAGATATAGATATAGATATTTGATTTGATTGTTTATTTCTTGGAATGAAGAAAATAAAGAAGAAAAAAATTCTCCTCCTGAAATAAAATAATTCATTGAATAAGATATCTGAAAAAAACAGTGTTTTTTTAAAATTTCTGAAATGTTTATTAGAACTCCACCAATTTAGGAACCTTATAAAAATTTAATATCTGAAAATTATGTCTGAATAAATCAGGACTATAGTCAAGAAGGTATGTATACATGTCATTAGTGACACACAGAGGCAAAATCAGGTTAACTTTTTGCTGCCTGTTTTATTGATTTTCATGCTAGAATTCTGAAATTCCACTTCAGATAATTTCTTCCAGCTATTTCAACATTTAATTTTATTTTAATGAAAATTCATTAATCTGGAAATATTGATGTATTTCAAAGTGTACATAGAAGGTTATGTTTGTATAAAAAGTGCTCTAGGTGGAATGATAAATGGAATTTTATATTTTAATTAAAAAAGTTATAAGATACCAGACCTTTAAATCAAAGCTTGAATACCTAACTTTTTGAAGAAATAATCTCTACAACATAGTATGTAACTTTTCTGCCTTCTCAGCCTAATTGTAGGTATTTGCAAATGTTTTGTTTACTTGCTTATTCTACCTTTCTTTGCTTGGTCTTATTGGTTCTGGGTTTTTTAATGGTAGCCCTAGTGAATATGATTTATAATCAGATGTCTTTCAGACAACATATATATCCTACATAATAAGAAAGACATTGACCCAATATGCAAAGAATCAGGAAAACTAACAATTTATGTTTTAGGCCTAGCTATGATGACTTCTAGGAAAAGTACAGTGATAAAAAGGAAGTTACATGAAATTGGTTTGATCAGCTAGCCCCAAATCTTACCTGAATTTTTTCCAAAAGTTTCTCAAATAGATTATTTTGACTTCTGCTAAGGGTGCTTTTTGTTTGTTCTGCAAAGTTTAGAGAGTCTGTGTGTTATAGTAACACTGACAAGAATACTATCAGCAGCACTGGTGGAGTTTTGCCATGCTTTTTATTACACATATATATTAATTTGTCCTTCTGTAGTTTGAGATTGTAACTGCAAAAGGACATGCATCCTTTGATAGAAAAACCTGTAACAGAAAGTACATGCTTCAGAAACATGTTTTGAAAATTAGGGTTGCTTTGGAAACCATTGATTATAATTTCCTTTCATTAATGAACTAAAATATTGATTGGAAGTGAAAAGAGAAGCATCTTTTTTCTTTCCTAGACTGAGACTGGAAAAGAGACACCGCAGGATTTCAAAAAAGGCAAATAATATGTACCCTTCCAGTAATGTTAGGCAGATATTTATTTTATAGGTACAAATAAATATGAACCCAAGCTGCCTAGAGCACCCTCAGGGCTTTGAGCCTGTGCCTCAGCATGCACATAAATAGAGACTCATTCTTCTGACATAAATTAGGTTTTAGATAAAGTTCTGATGGAACATAATTGTCCATTAATCTGTTAAAGAAAAATTTAGTAATTAGGACTATTTCCTTCTTTAGTTCTTAATGCTAATTAATAAATCTTTCCTTTTTTAGATAAAAACAAAAACAAATATGCTCATTTATCCCTCAGGGGCTAGAATAATGACAATTTTTAAAAAATGATTATAAGTGTCTAAGTAGGTCATCTATGGTAACTTCAAGAAAAATAGGGAAAGGAAATACCAAAGTTCCAAACTTAAGCTTTGAAAGCACCAACAATATTTTATAAATTTCTACATGTTGATGTCGCTCAAGGCCAGCTCATTTCTTATGGCATAGTATTGTGAATTGGATTATCTTGGAAGCTAGAATTATGTTTACAAAACAAATTTCCAGTCCAGAAAGAGGAGAGACTAATTAACACTGATCATAAGAAAAGAAAATATGTTAATTATAAAAATCACAAAACCTGTGTCAACTAAAGACACATTATCAATATCACAGCTTTAGAGACTTTTGGTGAATAATTAACCATGTGTCTGGGTGTAACCCTAACCTGATACAGGGCTGAGAGGGTACTTTGGGAGCCAGTGCCCAGAGCATATGGTGCATAAGAGTGGGCTGAAGCAAAGGAAAAGAGGAGATACTGTCACTATTTCTATCTCTCAAAACAGTATTTCTGGCAATATAAATGTGTACTTATTGGATTATATGCCATATCTTGTTATCATGTGTAAATTGTAATATGATATAAACCATTATGTTGGCTCAACTGATGAAAATAATCCACTGCTTATGGACAAGTGGACATACTTCTGTGATGAGTAATAGAAGCTCCATTTCCATAGAATGTTCTCTAGCGTCAAATACTTAGTGTGCTTTTGCTATCACTTTATCACATGGATTTGGAAGTTTCTGATAGACTTGAGTGATATCTAACATCTAGAAATATAATAATTTTAAATGATAGAAATATTTATTATATAGATAATTATTTTATTGTTGCTTCAACAATTAATTACATTAGCATAAAGATTTGGCCTTTCTGTGATGATAACAATTATACTGTAGAATATGTTGATAATTTAATCTAATCTAAGAAAAATCTTACTTTCACATGTGTGCATGTGTATAGATGTATACCTCTAATAAAAACCACCAAAACTTGCTAAAAATGTATTAATCAGAAACTACAGATCTCTTTAGATTGTTGTTTTAAAATTTGAAGATGTGACTTTTTTTCACATCTTTGAATTTTGTTGAAACAATTTTTAGAAATGGTATTTAACTGTAGGTAAATAATGATTAAAACAAATTAGCTTTAAAATTAATTATAAATATTTGATGGAAATAGAAGATGTCAATAGTTAATATTGAACTGCCTAAACTGGAAACTCAGAAGCCAAAGTAAATTCCCTTAACCAGCTAAATTCCTAAGACTCCACTGAGAACGTGCACATCCTCCCAGGGGTATCTCATTCTAGCTGGTGTGCTGTTCACAGACTAGACAGACAACTTGTCAAAGAAGACCCATGAATTCCAGCATTGGAAACTGATAGCCATCTGCTGAAAACCTTTATCCCCAAGACCGGAACCAGAAGAATGGAAAGAACTAAAAATTCTTCCAAGTGATTATTTCATGTAAAATGGCATTATATATGACTACAAAATCAATCAAAAGGCAATCAGCAGAAATAGATAAGAAATTAAACATGATAAGAATATATGTATGTGTTTGTGTATACATACATATTTCAGACTCTAGGTAAGAAGATACTTGGGCTGGGGTTGTGGCTCAGTGGTAAAGTGCTTGCCTACCACATGTGAGGCACTGGGTTCATCCTCAGCACCACATAAAAATAAATAAAATAAAGGTATTGTGTCCATTGACAAATAAAAAAAAATTAAAAAAAGACACAGGTCAGAATTAAATCTTCTCCCAGAGACAGTTAAAGAAGGCAGCCAGGCACACAGAGCTAAACTGTGTGCATTAGAATTTCAGTTTCACCACCTACTGTGTCATAAAAGGCAGTCATGGTAATAATATTGACCTGATAGGTTTTTTAGGGGAACATCACCTGTACCATAAAAAGCACTGTGTCAGATTTTAATGTTATGCCCAGAGGTTTGAAAGAAAGAACATAAAATAAGGATGCTAAACAGCATATGGAAAAGCAAGCTGTGGCCAGTGAGACATCATTTCAAGTCTCAGGTACTGCTACAAGTTGGATGACCTTAAGCATACTATTAACCTATAAAAGCCTCCCTCCCTTTCCCTACTTTAAAGTTGAGATGGTAGTCCTGGAGTTACGATCTAATGGACAGATGGAAAGTCTGTAAACATGACAGATATTCAATATTAGGCTACTCTTCCTCAACATTAGTGTTGGTTATTGAAGACTACACACACACACAAACAAAAAAAGTCTTTGTTTTTGTGGCTAACAAAATTTATTCTGTTTACTTTTTTTTAGGGTGAAAATGGTTTACCTGGTGCTCCAGGCTTACCTGGTCAAAAGGTAGAGGTTTTGTTTAATGTTTTATGTGAACTAGGGAGTTTTTGCAACTTGAAAATTGAATTTGTTCATACTATAATAAAGATTCAGAAAATGTATTTTATAAAACCAAATTTCATCAAAAACTCAAGAAGTTAATGAGGACCTATGGTCTCTTCTCAGAGAGACCATGCTGGGAGAGAGGGCAATCTGAGAACGTGAACAATAGTGCATTCTGAGTACTGGAAATACTGAAAGTGCAGATAGTTTCTCTGGGAACATTTTCACTGTTATTAAAGCTTACAGTGTACAGTGGAATAATTTTTAATGCCTTTGGATGTGGTTATTTTTTATTTATTCTTCTTTTTGTATATTCCAGGTTTATCTCAATATGGTGGTTACAGTGATAAAATATTAAATATTACAAAGTCATTACAGTCTTTTCCAAAACATGTCTTTCCAAATGACAAATGCATGATAAATGAGAAGGTTTTTGCTGGATAGGTTGCTTCTTTCAATGCCCAGCATATTTTTCTTTTAAAAAGTGAACATTCTTTGTACCTTTTTACTGTCCAAAGACTATTTTCTCTTTCTGGGAAAGAGAATGATTGAATTTGACCAGCATAGCTACGAGCATGTAGATTGGTATATTTCAGTTTCCTGGAAGGATGGGCGTCACTTCAGGTGGGGACAGCTGTCATGATACAACCCAGATAATCCCACCACAGGGGACAGCATTATTGATGCAATATTAGATGCCCAGCAAAGCCAAGCATATTATTTATATGTTCTGGAGAAGTTTTTACACATTTTTGCAATAAGGTATCAGAAATTACTAGGCACTAATTTTTTCTGTGTGGCTAAAATATCATTTTAAAAGATATGCATTTGTTTATAGTTAACAGCTTTAAAAAATGCTTCCTTTATTTGGCCCAATAAAGATAATAAGATTGAACTGGCAGTGATGAAATGGTAAGCTTCAGAATTTCTTCACAGTAGTTCTAGACAAAACCCATTGATACAGCATGTGCTGCATCTGCGAGTCAAGTTGCAAGCCAAGGGATGTGCAGATTTATCTGCTGGAAAATAGTTTTGGACTTTCCAGCAGCTGTTTGTGGTGGCTGCATCATGCTGACATTGTGGCTCATGTACTGGAGGCATTTAGCAGCTTCAATGTCAGCTTGAATTAACGGATCAAATTAAAGTTTATATTTTAGGAAAAATGGTAGGAAAAAAAAGATAGGCAATACATTCAGTGGTAAAATTATCTTTCAACTAACCTATTATCCTCCCTGGTAATTTTTTTGAGAGTAGGTAAAGCAAAAATAATTATTTAATCATATATGTGTATATGGGTACCCATTACATGTATTTGTATGTACATGTATCAAATTATACATTCACAAACATGTATACAGTATTAAGTTGGCATTCCTTTTCATATAATTTATATAAATTTAAATTATGCCAGGTGTCACCTTGTAGAGGCATTATAGACAAACTGGAGATAAGAAATTCTTGACCTCTTGTCTTGGTGCCCTGGGGAAATGCTTCCTGAATGCTTTTATGTCAAAGAGTTCCAGAAGTAGAGGGGTGCATATGACCCATCCCCAATAGTCACTTGCTGACTATGTTGTTGAGCGCCTGGCATGGAGGAGGCATCAGTGAATATCTGTTGACTGTATGGAGGGAACATGAGTGCTCTCAAAATCTATACCCAATTGAAAGTGGAAGTAGGCTCATTGCATCAGAGAGGATTTACTGGAAGAAAAGGGGACTTACATTTTTCAGAATAAATGTGGCAATTAACAGCCAGCATCTCTGTGACCACCAGTCCTTTTTGTGGCTGAAAGGCAGGAGAGAGGGACAATGGAGAGCACTGTGCTGGTGAGGGAGCAGGAGGGAGCAGGAGCAGAACTTCATGAAACCAGAACTCATCCATCCTGAAACTCTCACTGGAAGCATGTAGCAACATGAGCTTTCCAAGAAGTGTTTCTCCTGGATCTAGTATAATATAATAAGTAGTGATAATAACAAGAATGACATAGTCTGTGGTAGGCTCTATGCTGATGATATGTTTAACTTTCAAAACAAGTCAATGAGCCAGGTACTAACTACTAGCATACTTATTTTATACATGGGAAAATTCAGGCTTATCAAGATTAAATTGCCTAGAAGCTACTAGAAAAATGTTCTTTCAAAATTTAGGAATATTTAAATTCTGTGTTATTTAATATTGGCTTAGAGCTTACATAGTAGGAATTATTATATTAAACTATTGATTTTTTCATTGTTAGCAACATTATTTTACTTTAAGATTAAATGTATTATAAATATTATTTTCTTATACATACCACACTCCTCTTCTACAGGGAGAACAAGGTTTTGAAGGCAGCAAAGGAGAAATTGGTGAAAAGGTAAATCTCTCTCCTAATATATACATCTGTAAAGATAAATCTTGTTCTTGAAAATATTGTAAACATATCTAGTTTCTAGCTTTTTGTGTGTTCTTTGTAAGCAATTCAATAATTTTATAGGAATAACTAAAAGTATTTACTTCAATTTAATGTGTTTATTATTGTTAGAAATCTAAACTTTTAGGTGGTAGTTAGACATTTCTAGTTAAATTCATTCCATGGATATATAAATGATACAAACATTCATTAAGTGCTATATTTTGTTATGTCATTGGTCTACAATGTCCAAGTATTTAAATACTTTGTTCATATGTACACCTGGTTTATCAGTGAAATTCATAAAGAATAAATAAGAACTAAATGTAACCATCAGGATCTCACAGAAAAGAGAAGACACAATAAAATTAGAATAATGTCAAAGATTTTAATAAAAGGTGGTTTTAAAAGGTATTAGCAAGATAAAAGAAAAGAACAAGGATTTGCAGTATCCAAGGTCAGGTTAAAACAGACTTTTAAAATCCCACACAATTACCCCACCCAGAGGAAGAGAAAACTATATGAAGAAGGCTATAGAAGGAAGTGTGAGGAGCATGAGTCTAAGGCTGTCGATCTCAAAGAGGAACCAGGACAATAAATGCCCCCATCATACTGTCCTTCAGCCTGAGCTCTCATGCTGCTTACTTCCAATGGCCAAACCAAACTGAGAGCAAAGGGATGCTGCCCATGGTGATTGGCCTCCCAGAGACCAAAGGTGGGCAGTGGACCTTGAAGGACTAATATCAGCCCCCTATTCTAAGAGCTGCCATCTCAAGTTAAGTTCTCACAAAAATAAATTCTGGACAGTTCATTTTGAATTTTAAGAGAGTATTTTGTTTTAATAAAAGGCTACCAAAATCACTTGATGGTTCTTAAAAAATATTTAGACAATCATTGTTTTGCAAATGTATGGTTTTATTGAAGTTACCAAGAATAGAAGTGTCTGATCATCTAAAATTTACCTTTAGATGATCATTTGAATCTGTCTGCATTTCAAAAAGCAGAAACAATACCATTCCTTTGTTTCGTTACTTTTGTTATCATCAAATGCCATGAAATTGAACAGCAAGAAGGACTAGAAAGAGGAACAGATAATCTCAAATTAGTGTTGCCTGCATTTAGCTTTCTTGGCAGTGATCAGTTATTTGCTGCTTCAATAAGTATTTATAGAGACAATGAGCGTCTCTTATAATTATACACAAATTACACATGTTGTAAACTACATGATAATTACTTTTCCTCACTGAACTGTGAGGGAGAAAAAAAATAGCCATATCATTACCATGCAATTGAGGAGAATTCCATTAAATTATGACTATTTTTAAAGTGGGTCTTTACTCTTTGAAATCCCTTGAACATTTTTGTTTTATAGTAACAGTCATTGCAAGGCTGTGCCTTTAAATAAATATTTTATTTACACATCTTTTTGATTTATTAGTGGGATTTTACCTGTAGGAATAAGTCCAACTCAGGAAGAGCAGATATATTCACTGTAATTTAGTTACCAACACACTAAATCTTGGTGGTTATTTTGGTATTTATTATAATTGATATTGCTTGGTAATGAAGGGATTCTCATAGGTTACAGGCATATAGAAAAGCATTTGTTATATTTTGCTCCTAAGATTTCCCTTGTAGTTCCTCATATCTATTAACTGTTGTGTTCAAATAGCCAATTTCACCATAAGGTAAAAATATTTATGGAGAATAATTGAAAGATATCAGAAAGAAGGCATCAAATAGAAAAGACAGCACCTTGAATGAGAATCATAACTCCAATGATTTATAGGCAGACATAAGATTCATGTAATAACATTTATGTCAAAATATGTTCTGCATTGCTTGTTATTTACTGTATGTTAAATATTTGAGCCTTTATAGTATTATGTTCTGGAAAATACATGGGTTCTGGCCCATATTGCTTGCATTTTTCCATAAGGTAAATAACTGAGGTCCATTGATTGAATTCTGTTTTTAGAAAAAACTAGTAAAGTCTATGAAGTGCTAACTTTGGTGTGACAACAAGATGAGATTCTTGAATTGTTTTCAACATATTATTTTCTGAACAAAGTTAATCTAAATTGAATTTAAATTTCTTTTGGAAAGCTGAGTACATAATTATAAAGATACCTACATTTCTTCTTAGTTTTCTTTGTTATGCCTTAAACTTTCACAGTTTTGAGTAACACAATTCACTAGTTGCAAAATAAAATAATTGAGGAAGTTGTTCCTGGTCATAGATGGCATATCATGGACACATATGGCTACTGGTCAAAAAATTTAAAAACTGTATCAACTTTGAAAGATAAAATATTATGTGATGATTTCCAGGTGATATTTCTACAAACCAGTGAAAACTAAGTAGAAAAATTTGTTATTTTTTCATTATATATAGAAAACTAGGTTTTAGTCTAACATAACTCAATAGACTGACCAATTGGATCTTCAAAAAGTAGAATATGTATTCCTTAGCCCAGAGAAGAATCTATGTAATCTGAACAAGTACCAAGGACCTTGTTTGAAAGTGCAGTCATCCCTTTGTGTCTGTGAGTCTGATTGGAAGACTTTCCCACAGATACCAAAATCTGCACATGTTCAAGTCCCTTACACAAAATGGTGCATGTAACTCATGCATATTCTCCTTTATTCTTTAAATCATCTCTAGGTACTTATAATGCCTAACAATGTAAGTACTATGCAAATATTTATTATACTGTATTGTTTAAAGAATAATGACAAAAAAGTCTGTACATGTTTAGTAGATGCAGTTTCTTTTCTGAATATTTTTGAACCACAGCTGGTTGAATCCAAGGATGTGGAACCCTCAGATACTGAGCACCAACTGTAGTTGGCCTGAATCTATAACTATTTGTAACAACAGGGAAGAGCCTCGTATATTACTGAGCAAAAACAGTTCAGTCAAGTGAATCCTAAAGTGAACATTATTTTAAGGAGTGGTTAGTCCTTTCATAAATGAGCTACTTGCTGGGCAAGGTGGTGTACACTTGTAATCCCAATGGTTTGGGAGATTAAGACAGGAAGATCATAAGTTCAATGCCAGCCTCAGCAATTTAGTGAGGCCCTACGCAATTTAGTGAGACTCTTTTTTCAAAATAAATAAATAAATAAATAAATAAATAAAAGCTTATTTATAAAAGCTCAGTGATAATGTACCTTTGGGTTTAATCCAAGTAGCCCCCCATCCAAAATTAACTATTTATATTGATACTGATAGGATCCCCCAGAAGACAGCTATTTTTGGTTCACCATGTTCTGATTTATTATTAGGACATAGGAATGAACCTTTCCCATTTCTCCAATCCTGGATGGCAAAATGAAGTATGCATTACTCAAGAATCCTTGGACTCTCCAGTAGCATGGTTCATGACACTGGGGTTTGAGGGACCCTCCTCACATCTGACATCTTTTGGCTTCTCAGTTTCTACAAAAGTAGTCTTTGTGGGATTTTCCTAAGGAAACTAAGGAACCTAAGGTTCCTTCAGTATTATTGTAGGTGCTGAGTGGGCAGTTACTACTAATGAACAAAATGGACAGCCTAACTTTTGAGGTGACAGTTTTCCCAAAATATAAGCTTTCCTAGAAATGACTTAGTCAAACTCTTGCTATATAACCAAATGTAAATGCATTAAATAAGCTCTTAATTAACATCGTGTTAGAAAAAAGACCACTCACTCCACAGATCACTGGAGTAATAATCTTTCCTAAATTCTGAACCTAGGCTTTTACTTTATGTCCTTGTGAAAATAGAGATATTACTTGGTTAAATTTATGAAAACAAGAAGGAAAATAGAGAAAGAAGTGGAAATATCTTCTTCAGTATATTATTCAGTATTTTTAAGTAATTGCTTCAAATTGTACAATTTATTTTGTTTTTAAGATGATTATTTTGTGTGTGTGTTGTCATTCAAGCTCTGACTAACTTGAAGTTTAAAAACTGACTTTCCTAGTTAAATTGACCCTGTTGGTAGATATTTGAGAAAGACAAACATTCAGTGGAAATTGCCCTTTATGACATATTTCCTGATTTATTATTTTAAAATGTAGTTGATTTGGGTTTATTTGAGAGAGGTGTTTATCATAGGCATATATGATAACAAATTCTTACAAGAATCTGAGATGTTTCAGTTATTGTGGACTTTTTTCATTTGGGAAATTGAAATGATCAGGTCTCCTAAAGGTTTCTAAGTTTAGTGAAAACAAATGAGCTTTTCTTCAAGAACTACAATTTAAGATGTGAACAGCATGTAACATTTGATATTTTCTTTAGCTGGGAGTGTCTACAGTTGAGCTATTAGTTTCTGGCTTACTCTCCTTTAGGCTGTGGACATTATGTATTTGACCATCTTGTTTATTGATGTCTTCTTCCATTCTAGGTTAAACTAATAACAATAAAGTGACCACAAAACACACACGCAAATGGTTGCTGATTTAACTCATCTCTTAAAACTTTTGTTGGAAAACTAGTCATTGTGAACTTCCACAATGACTTGTGATTTTGATCATCTTGCTGTTACCATAATGCTGTCTTAAAATGCCACATAATATATATTTAAGTCAAAAATTTTTGTTTAAATGTGTATTAACTCTGGTTTTATAGCAGTTTCATACATTTTCACTTGAAAGAATCCACTGGAGAAACATTTCACTGATCTCTATTCTTTATTTAAAAACACATTTTTAAATTCTGTATAAAATGTGATATTTCAAGTGAACAAAATGATTAAAATGTATATCACAATCTAGGATAAAGTACATGCATATTTACTACCCCAAACTCTCTGGTGTTATTTATATTTAAGCCATATATTCAAACATTTGTACTTATTTTATTAGCAGTCAACATCAGGCAATTTTCAGATGATACAATTGAAATTTCCATACACCAACCAAAAATATAATCTAAAATATATATTTAGGTTGTGTTGGTTTTATTAATGTTGATTTTGTTAGCATTAATTTCATGTGCAGCCTTTTGCCTTTGGTGGTTGCTTTGGAGGATGTAATAGGACTGGAAAAGACTTCCTAAAAATGTCTTTACTCATCTGTTTAGCATCACTATTCCTAGTGGTATATAGTCAAGGGGACATTAGAAGCTGTACTATTGAGCCCATTTTTGTTTTTCTATCACTTTTTATTCTCACCATTAAAATTTTATTAGCACCTGTGATGTGTCACATACAATCCCAATGTACAAATGCTAGGCTAATAAGCATCGTGGACACTCAGTAGTATATTGTTCACTTATTTCTGATAGGTTTCCATCTTATATTTAAGTCATAAACAAAAATACTTCTATTTTTTATACCAGTATCACAAATAAATTGTGTCATCTGCCAGTGAATAACTAAAATATTGGCTTTTCACATTAAATATCATGAGCCAATTGGACAATCACTAGTAATAATTTGCTACAAAAATCAGTATTTCAAATTTATCAGGACATATTACACTAGAAAATATTTTTACTTTAGTCAATTTCTCATTCAGTTGTTTTAATAATGGTACAAAAAACTAGAGAATTTGAAAAGATAGCTGTGATCTTTGGCCACTTAGAATTGAGTGTGAAAATGCCCAAATGAAGAAGTCCATATGATATACATAAACTATTTTTCAGTACATCCTAGGGCAGCATTTAGGTCATTTAGCATGTCCTTCAAGAGACTGGATCATTTTAATTTCTCCAGTTGAGAAGTCCATGCTGACTGAAGCATCTTGGATCCTTGCAAGAATTGGTTATTATATAT
The DNA here is from genome assembly GCF_052094955.1 of Ictidomys tridecemlineatus. NCBI lineage: Eukaryota > Metazoa > Chordata > Mammalia > Rodentia > Sciuridae > Ictidomys > Ictidomys tridecemlineatus. The sequence continues at coordinate 87,557,542 of NC_135484.1, read as the reverse complement.
GATCTTGGTAGGCATCACTCTTGAATAAACCAAAGTCAAGCACATTTCAAACAATAAACTGGAACATACACAGCTAGTTTCTAGAAAAGAGTTCTTCCAAAAAAAAAAGCCTAGATTGCCATTTTATTTTGGATCTGGTGGAGATATATGATGGAATAAATTAATTTACATATTCCTATTTTCTGTGTTCCAATATAGCTCTGCTATGCCAGCTGTGTGAACCTAGACATGCTCCTTGCTTCTTTACCAAGGCCTTTTATAAAATAAAGTTAAAAATTCCTACCTGATAATGTGGTTGTAGTAATTTAATAAACACCTGGTGAATAAAAGATACTCCATAAGTATTAATATAATATCAACAGCCAAAATATGAAGGATAATATAAACTATTAATATCTTCAGAAAAGTATATTTAATGTAATCATTTAAATTTTTAATTTGTGTAATACTAGTTCCTAATTTTCTTAATAGGTAAACAAAATAAAAAAGATTATAGTAGTTAGCTACTGATATGTAACAAATTACCCCAAAACTTAGTGACTTAAAACTACATTCATTTACTTAGCTTATAATTCTATGGTTTAGAAATTTATACTTGGCTTAGCTCAGTGATTCCCCAGTCTCAGCTGGTAATGTCTGAGTTTGCTCAGATATCTCTTCTGTGCTAAGAGGTTGGGTTAGGGTGGCTGGTCTAGGTTGGCCACTGGTAGATAGTGTGTGTCTACTCCAGATGATCTCTCTTCCTCCAGGGGTTTTCCAAGACTTATTCTCAAGGCGAAGGCAGGAAGTCAAAGAGAGTAAGAAAAAGAACGTGAGGTCTTTTGAGGTCCCTGGCTCATAATCAGTATGCTATCACCTCCACCATATTATTTTGACTAAAGAAAGTCCCAAACTGAGCCTAGATTAAAAGACCAGAAAATAGATACCACTTATTATTGAGAGAGTCGAAGTCAGATTGTAAAAGGTATGGATATATGAAGGGATGGAAAATGGGGTCAGACGTTTTGTAACTAATATAACACAAATCATAGAAAAGTCTATTTTTAAATTAACAAATCTCCTTTAGAGTAAAAAGTTTGGATTGATTTATCTACTTTATTATTCTTGTTCTTCAAAGTCCCGAAATATAATAAGTTATGTTTACATACTGAGATTTGGATACTCTGTCAAAATATATTTTCAAATTTGGAATGACAGAATCATTTTATATTTAAAAAGAAGACATAAAAAATGAAATTTTTCATTATACTAGTAGCAGCAAAACAGTATATGAAATAATTTTTAAATCAATAATTTTGTACTTTGATATCATGGGCTTCTTAATTTTAGCTAAAGTAAAGCAGACTAGAATAAATGGTAAAAGCAGGTTAGAGTTGAAATGCCTTTTTGGGATCTCACGATTAAATCTTTCTTGACGATTATGCCTAGTATTCAAAAATGAATGAAAGAATGTTAAATACTGTTATTATAAATACAGCACTTTCCCATCATCACTCTAAAGCAGCTGTCAACATGTCACCTTACTTCCTGTGAATTCTCTCTTGGTTCACCTTGTGGAATTTTACTCAACAACAGCCTGTTATAAAATTATTTCCTGTACCCTGATAACATGTGTAAAACTTCTAAAACTTTTAGTAAGGACCCACTTGTTTGATTTGACAGCTGACTTGAAAAATGAAGAGAACAGATGGAGTCGAATAATAACTATGATTTCAAAAATCAGAACAATTTATCTGTGGCCAGTGAAAATTGGTATGGGAGTAACCATGCCAACTTTCAATTACCCATGGCAGCAGGCAATTGGGAAACGATAACGGCAATCCCATGACTGAGCCAGAGGCTTAACATTAGTCACTACAGATTGTGTGTAATTTTCTTGATTCCTTATAGTACTAGTGAATAATTAATTAATGTGAAACATTTAGCCCTCTATTTTTGCATCACTTGTTAGTAGCTCTAGAAAAATGGAGAGAAAACAAGAGAGACACAAACAAATGAGAATAATTATCAAGGACCAAAAAGTTTTGTGAACATTGAAAATTCTTTTAAAGAATTATTTTCAATGATTGCATACCGTATGAATATATAATATTTAACCATTCCCTTGTTGTTGTAAATTTAGTCTTTTCCCATGTGTGTATTTGGTGATTTGGGCATAGTAAATTTGGTGGAATGAGAGCAGAAACCAGTAGGAGTATGTCGAAGAGTTAATTACTACATAGATGACAGAGTAAAGAGACCATGCAGAAAATCCTCTCAGAACTGTCTATAAAGGATATCAAAGCAATAGAGCAGTAGCTGGAGGGAGTGTGGATTACTGAAGGAAAAAACTTAATACACCAAAATCCAAAGCAAGGTCTTTGATAGGAAACAGCAAGATATGACCCAAAAGCAAAGTATAAACCAAAGTTCTTATAGAGAGGATTACAAATGTCTTATACTTCCTATGGATTAGGAAGGATTTAAAGACTTAAGCCAGTAATAACTTTGTATTTAAGAAAATCCATTGCAATCAAGAGCAAGACAAAGGTCTTACCATTATTTTTTAACAGTATTTTGGAATGACGTTTGTAATGTTATTTTTATTTCCAAATCACAGTAAAATTTAAATTTATTAATTTCTCTTCATTTTTCCCAACACCACTAAACCCTAATTATTAGTCACTCCCTAATTAATCTTCCTATTTTTAAAATTTTTATTTATTTATTTTTTATTCTAATTTGTTATATATGACAGCAGAATGCATTACAATTCATATGACACATCTAGAGCACAATTTTTCATATCTCTAGTTGTATACAAAGTATATTCACACCATTCATGTCTTTATACTCGTACTTAGGGTATAATCTCCCTATCTTTATTCTTGTTCTTCTCCATCCATTCTCCATGTTAAGACCAGATGAATCTTTACAAAACTAATCATTTGTCTCCTGTTTTTAAAACATATTTTTTGTTTCCCATTCAGATCCAGATCACTCACATATCCTACAAAGCCCTGCTGTCTGCTTGCACTTCCCTGCTGGAACTCACCTCTCCTCACACCTGCCCTTGTCCTTTTCTGCTCCAGCCACACCAATCTCTGTCAGCTTGTTGATGCCAGCAAGCTGTCTTCTGTCTCAGGCCTGTCCATTCATGTCTCACTGCTTGTAATGGTTTTTCCATTCATTTGATTCACTTCTATCCATTTACTACATCTTAAAAATCATTTTCTTCAACACTTCCTTTCTTCATGCATCAGTTAAAATTCATTCCTTCTGCCAGGTGTGATGGTACACATATCCCAGTTACTTGGGAGGCTGAGGCAAGAGGATCACAAAGTTGAGGCCATCTGTAGTAACTTAGCAAGACCTTGTCTCAAATTTTAAAAAAGGATTGGGGATATAACTCAGTGGTAGAGTGCTCCTGGGTTTATGACAACCAGTACAGCAACATTAATTAGGTAACTAATTTGTTCCTTCTGTTATGATTTCTCATTATATCTTTAATGTTACACTTCATTTTTAGGCATTTATCATAATTTGTAAGTTTCCTGATGTGATATTTTTGTTTGTTTTTCTGTTCCTCTCTATAGAGTAGAAGCTCCATGAAAGCAGGGACCATATCTGTCTCTGTGTTTTAGCTTAACACCAAACATAATGCCTGGCACATGAACAAACTCAAATAAATAATTCATCATCACCAGGGACTAGTGTAGACAAGGTTAAGTAGTATTTTTATCAGCTTCCTAAAGTATTTGTCTAATAATTATTATTTTGGTGCTGTTAACATCAGCCCTATTTTTTTCAGACCCCTGCTATTTTGAGGTGTAGTTACATGTACAGCATATATAATATTTATACGCATGTACTTGCTGGATCACATTACTTTTATTTGTATTATCCTTGGAATTATGATTCAAAAAATACAATATATAAGATATTAATATATTCAATAGTGTGCTAAAATAGGCACAGAAAAAATTCTTTAACATTTCCATTTTTAATTATTTGCAAATTGCATTGTCTTTTTGCAGGTTCTGTTTATTCTATAAAATAAATAATATAGTTCTTTTAATATCAAATATGACAATGTCTTTCAAATTTAGTGGTGGTGTTAATTGTCATCTACTGACTCCTTTGTCATAATTTTTAGTTGCATTTACAGTGGAATTATGGGTTGCTAATTTAACTGCAATGACCTTGGACTGGTTTTTGTTAAGGAAATTTATTTATTAACTATTTTATGTAATTTAAGGACAAAGAAATAAGGAAATTTGGGGGCACATAACAAGAGATGGGTAGGAAAGATGTGATTCTCATTTGCACAATGATTATGACAACCTGACCTTTGATAGTTTCTTGTTAATCTGTGTTGAATGTAAGAGAATGGGTTTTCAATTTGCCTAAACATTGCTTTTATCTTGCTTTTTACTCCAGCTACCCTGTTTCTTTTCCCCAGGCTCTAGTTGGGGTAAAGAAACAGGGTAGCTGCCTTTGGTTTGGGTTTGCACTCTTTGGTTTTGGCTCCCACTTTCTCCTTGCTCCGGGTCTGGCTGTGCCAAGCATTCAGCTTCCTGGGTTCTCTGCTGGGACCTTCCTCTCAGCTTTTCACTCATCGCAGGACTCTGTTGCTTTCTTTTCTACTTGTTTTACTTTCACTCATCCATATCAGATTTCCTTTTCAGGTTTCTTTCTTTTGTTTTTCATTTTTAGCTGCTTTAAGAGAAGATAATTGTTAGTATAAACGTGTGAATTCAAGAGCAGGTGACTCCAGAGAATTTTTGCATTAAAACAAGAATTATGCAGTTTCCTACTACCCCAAAGTACTTCTGAATGAAACTGAGTTTTAAATTAAGAGTAAGGTAAAGGCAACCCTCTGGTTTGTCCATGTGTTCTTAATGTATTTTTATAAATGTGTTTTTAAAAATATTTTTATGGAATGCATTTAAAATTAGAAATTGCTTCTGCTTAACATAACCATCAAATATTCATTATTTTAACTGTTTTTAGTAAGTCTCAGTTAATAAATGTTTTATTAACTAAATCTCTTTATTGGAGATACATTTCAGATGGTAAAAAAAATTAATTCAATGTCTACAAATATTAGTGACAGGTGCATAATTTTTATTTTAGAGGCTGCTGGCATGTGAACTTCTTTCACAATCAATGTAAAAGCAATTCACTGTATAGGAGTTGCTGAACAAGTGTGTCCCACCAGACTGAAATAGCAGAATTCCAGTGCACAGCAGACAGAGGTGTTGGTGCAGCTGCTCTTCCAAGTGAATGATGTGCAGGGACTGGCTGTGTGAGAAGTTATCATCTAGGCTTATGATCATCTATTGCTTCTCAGTCTAATATCTTTGAGAAACTCTTGTTGGTTTTTACTTTTCCTTGCTAATCCTCACAATCCCCCTTAAGCCACATAAGTAACTTCCTATCAGTGATCTGTTGTAACAGCAATCCAGGGTGAATGAGACAAGACCTAGAAAATGATTAACATGTTGCTTTGTCTTTTCTGCATTTTCTTTATGGCTCCTCATTTTCTGCTGATAATCATACAGTCTATCAAAAATAAAGACAAAATTACAAAGCACTGATGCTTTGGGCAAACATTTAGTGGAATGTTATTTTAAGTACCTGCACTTGTCCAGCCCAGCCTGGGGAGTGTGGCAATGCAGATGGCTTTAGCTGGCTGTGTTCCAGGGGCTCACTGATAGTGATCTTGCCTCTTACTTAAAGTTTACATGTGTGTACAGATGAATCATGGGTTGATATTTTTAGTAGAAACTAAACGGCTGGGGCACACCATAGCATGCAGTAAGCACAAGTCTAATCAAGCATTCTTCCTAAGTTAGTGAGAACTTAAGAGGTCATCTACATTGACTCTCATTTTTTATTCAGATTTTGACAGATGGTCTACCCATTTCTGCTCATTAATGTTAATAATAGAAAATTTTAAGTTCTTTATTTTAAGCCAAAATCTATTCTCTGTATTTGGATCAGTCTTTTCCAGTTCTATGACTGACAACCTTCTGGAGAGTTTAAGACATCAGTATATTTTTCTGAACACATCCTTCCTCACTTCTCAGGTTGGAGTCAGCATTTCATTGTGCTTCACAGATTATAGTTCACTGGTCATCCAAATTCCTCACAGCCTTTATTTCATAACACTGTAACTCAGCAGTATACTGGTAGTGTAATATTCTGAAGTAAATAGATTTTTTTCTATTGTATTTTGAGCAGTGAACAATCCAGGTAGCATAGCAGAGTAAAGGAATTTGTATTTAGCAGACCTGAATCCTAATCTGGTTCCAACTCCTGTTAATTGTGTGTCTATTTCAAAATCTTCTTCTGTAAAAGAAGATAGTGAGGCTAGGTTACCTCTAGAATCACAAATGTTTAGAAACAGATTGAATCTCAAAATCTGTAAGGTGTACATTTCTGATGTTGTCATTTGGTACCAGAGATTGAACCTGGGGTGCTTGACCAGTGAAGCAGATCCCCAACCCTTTTAATTTTGAGACGTTATCGCTAAATTGCCAAGAGCCTCAATAAGTTGCTGAGGCTGGCCTTGAACTTGTGATCCTCTTGTCTCAGCTTCCTGAGCCATGGAATTACAAGCTTATGGCCTCTGGGCTCAACTATAGGGTCTATACTACTTTCAGATAGTTGTTTCCTTGAATCAAAATATAATCATTTACATGTCTATGTGATAACTTTTATTTTTTTTTTTTTTTGAGATTTTTAGCTTGGTAATCCTACTTGACAATTTTTAACTCTTGGTTTTGGAATCTGTTACATTAGTCATCTTTTTTTCCAGCTCTGTAATGGTTATGGATTTTATATACATGAATTCTGTGTCTTTGAGCAACTATTATAAATATTGAACAAGAAAAGCCCAGAGCTCATTGCTGTGGCTTATAGTACATTTGAGTACTATAATTTTCTAGATGACATTCAAACACAAGATAAAATGAGTATGTTTATTTAATCACTACTTGAACCCCAAGAAACAGGATGGTGAGGAGCCTTGAAGTTCCTGGCAGAATCTTCTAACTAGAAGACCCATCTGAACTCTCCAGACCAGAGATTAAAGGATGGCATCCCTTTGAAAGCCTCAGGCTGGCACAAGTAGGACTTAATTAAGCTTTTTCCTGGCATTTTCCAGGAATTCCTGAAGCTTCTTATTTTATTTATCTTGTGATTTATAGAAACGGCATGTTTTAGTCTAATGAGGGAAATGGATTTGTCTTGGTTTATTCTGCTGATTGAGGCCCTAAGGCAACTTAATCCAAATTATCTTATCCTCTCTTAAAGAAAAGAAAGAAGAGGAAACGTAGCCACTTCTTCTGTGAGTCAACAAAATTTAACATTTGATCATCGAGGTCTAAGTGATGAGTTCCTGGCTTTACCTGCTAAAAAATCCAGGGTCATATCTACAAAAGAAACCAAAATTCTACTGGTTTCAATTCCAACAATTTACTGGCTAGATCTCTGTCTTTTCCTGTGATCTTGCTCTTGTCACAGAATCCTCAGGGATTTTCTGCATGTGAACTTCTATGAACTTATCAGTATATGAGTTCAGCCAACAGTGGGCCTTGCTGTCATCTGTCTTATTTCTTGAAAAGAGGGGTAACAGATTTCAGGTAGAATTTGAGCTAACTCATTAAAGCTCTTAGGGTAAGTGTGTTATTGTGTGTGTGTGTGTGTGTGTGTGTGTGTGTGTGTGTATGTGTGTTTCAACCCTGCTGTTGAGAGAGAGAAGAAAGGAGAGGGGAGAGGCAGAGACTTTCATATTTTATCTATTTTTCTCTTTCTTTCTTTCTTCCTTCCTTCCTTCCTTCCTTCCTTCCTTCCTTCCTTCCTTCCTTCCTTCCTTCCTTCCTTTCTTTGTTTTTCTTTTTTTTTTTGTACTGGAGATGAACTCAGGGGCACCTGACCACTGAGCCTCATCCCTACCCTATTTTGTGGTGGTTTTTTTTTTTTTTTTTTTAGTGACAAGATCTCACTGAGGCCATCTTTGAACTGGAGATCCTCTTGCGTCATCTTCCTGAACGGTTAGGATTACAGGCATGTGCCACCATGCCCAGCCTAATTTTTTTAATGTTCATGGAACATTTAGAAAAATTTATGATTCCTTAGCAAAAAAAATAGATTTATTTAAAAAGACATTTTGCAAGACAGGTTAATAATAAATAATAAATCAGGAAATTAAGAAAACATTCACAACTAACGCTTGAACCTAAGAGTAAATGAAAAAGAAAATTCATAGAAATCAATGCACAGGGAAATAAACCAAAACATATAGAACATATGAAAAGCTATACTGAAGGTGAAAATAAACAGTATAAATCTTGTTTATTTTAAAGGATGAAATACAAAATTAAGTTTTTATCATATACAAATAATAAAACTGCCTCCAAATAAAATAGAAGGCAATTAATGAATATGATTATTAAAATGGATGAGACAGAACATTTAAAAACTGCAGAAAGGAAAATAAATTTAAAAACTGGTTTAACAAATAACCAATAAAACAAATAAATAAAATTCAAAAAAGAGGCAGAAACTAAGGAAATAGAAATAGGACAATAAGAAGATATGACCACTGATAGTAGATAGACTGAAAGAATTCAGAGAAAGTATTATGTACAATTCTAACGAAATAAATTTGATAACCTAGAGAAAATGGATTGTTTCCTAGCAAAAATGTAAAAAATTGACCAAAAATGACTGGAAAATATGACTATACTAATTACTGTGGAAGAAACTGGAGAGGTGATTCAAGAACTACCAGTAAATAAAGCACCAGGACAAATTGGTTTTTTCAGCAGGGATTTATCTAGCAGGGATTTGTTTTAAGCCAAAGGAAAGATAGACAGCTTCCAAGAAGTTGGCATAATTTGAATGCCAAACCTAATAAAAAAATAAAAATAAAATAAAATCTTATTTGTGAATATAGGTACAAATATTTTAAAAATAAAATATAATCAATAGAATTCAACTGCTCAGCAAAAGATCAAATGAGATAACACTAGGAAGTCAAAGAGGATTCAAGTTAAGGAATTATATGTCATTATAATATATTAAATCAATACTCATTAAGGTATAAATTGAAGTGGGTTATGAACTTCAATCTAATGTATGAAATATGATATGTCAAGAGCTTTGTAATGTTGTGAACAACCAATAAAAAAAATAAAAAATTAAAAAAAAAGGTATAAATTGAATGATCATATCTAGAGACTGAAGCTTTGTAAAACATGTAATAATCATTCCTAATAAAAATCTCCAAGTAAAGTAGGAATTGAGAAAACATTTTTAATGAAATCCAACAGCAAATATTACTCTTAAAAGGGGCAAAATCAGATTAGAAACTAAAAATTAAGACCTATGGAGGTAAAATTACCATCACTATTGCTTTATGAGAAAATAAAATAATGTGTGTAGTATTGGGAAGAACATATAAACCTATTCCTTGTCATTGAAAATATGACCCTACAGGTAAAAAGCTTAAGAACATTTGGCACAAAAGTTTTTAATTAGGAAGAAAATTTGAGAGATTGGTGGGATGTCAGCTATATATTGAAAAAAGTAGATTTTTGTTTTGTCAGCCATGAACATCTAGAAATGTATGTAAGAAAGAATCTACTGATGTAAGTAACAAAAGAAATAAGAATTTTGGGAAAATTTGAACAGTAAAGAGGATATATATAAACAAAATCAAACAATAGGAAATAAGATCTTAAATTAGCAATATATACAGATAACATTTTCTTAAAAATGACAATGAAAAAATTCAGTGATTCAAAATTAATACATATATTTAATGCAATACAATTAGAATTTCAAGTGTTTTAAATTTTGTTTTACAACTGGATAAAACTTCCTAAAGTATATATGGACAAATAAATACTTAAACATAGTTAAGAATTCTTGAGAATGAACAATAGTAAGTGTTGCTTTCCCAGACTTCATAATATTACATAGTGTCACTATAGTAATATAAATACTGTATCATGTGGTATACAGATTGATGAAATAAAACCCAGACTCTAGCTATAATTAATCAGTGTGTTAAAAATAAAAACAATGCAAATTTTAAAAACTATTTCAGATAGAGAATTTTAATTAAAGTAGACTATAAGTTATAATGAAAAATTTTTAAAATAAAGCACTAAACAGATAAGCTCTGAAAAAAACAGAATCTAGAAATTGATCTCAGATATATATGAATTTAATACATTTTGTATTTTCATTCAGTATTAAAGGATGGATTATTTCATAGATGTGCTGTCAGGTACTACTTACTATCCATGTGAAAAATCTTAAACCTATACAAAAGTAAATTCCAGATGTATGAAAGATTTATGTACACATCAAAACAAAACAAACATTTTGCATTTTTAAAATCTAAATACCAAGGTGTATCTAACCAAGATTTGACACTTAGGAACTATAGAGTAAATGATGTATTATACTTATGAAAATAAATATTTTAATGGTAAAGAATAACAAGCAAAAATTAATTAGAAAGTAAGAGTTCTGGTAAAGTTACAATTACTAGGCAACCAATTAACCTTTGTACTCCTGAGAGTTTTTAAAAATTGATGAGAAAAAAAACTCAGTTTTTTGAGTGGACAAAATCTATGAAAAAGCAGTTCATTAAAGAGCAGAATCAAAATGTTAAACATATAAAAGCTTCTGACTACTAGTTGTCAGTGATATGTAATTTAAAATAATTGTGAGATATGACTTAACACCCATCACTCTAGCACCTGTTGCTGGATGTGATTCAAGGAGAAAGGCATTCCCATACATTGCTGGTGGTATGTGTGGTGCTGCAGACTCTTTTGAAAAGCAATTTGGTAGCATCTATTAAAAAATGAAAAATATCCTTTTATCTAGCAATCACCTTTTGGAGAATCTGATCTATATAAAGTATATCAAATGCATATAATGGTATTTATTTTTTTAAATAGTGTAAAGCTTTAACTCCTAATACAAATGCAATTAAATTCAAGCATTTAATAAGTTCCTAGAACAGTGCTTCTACAGTTGGCACACAAATGTCATAACATAAATATTAACTTAGTATACAAAAACAAATCATATAGAGGTCTTACTGGTATGGAATGTGATGGTGTTTACCAGACCATGATTTATAGAGGCTGGAAACTGGAAACAGTGAACATCATTAACAGAAAATACTTGAATAAATTATGATAGATTAGTATAAAAGTTTTATGGAACTATTGAAGAGAATTAGGACTCTATTGGGCATTCTAAACTGATTAATTAGTAATGTTGAGGGATAAAAATAAAAAGCAAAAAAGTATATAATATAACCAGTTTTAAAAACAAAAAAGATAATCTATGTTGTCCATGTATACAGTTGTAATCACATAGTTTAAAGAAAAAAATGGAAGGATGTATACAAAGTTGACAAAAGAGAAGAGTTAAAAAATAGATTTAAAAAAAATGGCAGAATTTTAAAAATAAGGTCAGAATAGTATAATTTATTGTTAGATTTCAAAACATAAACTTTTATATGCTTTATGTTTTTAAAAGTATTTTACATTTATTTTATAGTTTTTATATTTATAAATTTCATATTAATAAAATGTTTGGATAAACATACACATTTATATTATAGATAACCATAGATTCATATACTACATATATTATTATTCATGTATAAATATTTCACAAGTAAACATTTCAAAATCTGTGCTAATGTGAAGATTTATGTGTGAAGATTTATGTGTTCAAGCATTAAAAGCTTCTAACACAAATGCAATCAAAGAGGTTTTAGGTAAATTTTTAATTTAAAAATATAGCACAAAAGAAATGGACTGATCCTAGGAAACTCAGCTAGACAATGGCTACAATATTCACAAATTAAAATTAACTAGGATCATAACAACAATATTGGCAGGATTCTTGCCATTATCACTGCCAGCATACCAATGGCAATGGGAGGATAATGGCAGAAATGGGAGAAATTTAACAAGAGTAGAGAAAGAAGAGAGAAGTGGGGGAGGATTATTCTCTGTTGTGGTTCACTGGTCTATTTATTTGCCTACATTTCTAACAGTGCAACACTGCCTAAAAGAATAGCATTTATTCTAAGTATCCAGTAATGAAAGTCCTCCATCATGCTCTTTAAAATAGTCTCAGATGATCTAGGACCTTGGTGTTCATATCCATTTTAAAATCAATATGTCAATTTCCATATTCACACATATATAACCTCCCAAAATTTTGAATGAGTTTTTTTTTTCAGCCTGTAAATTCTTTGGGAGGAATGTACCCTGTCATAATGTAGAATCATCCAATTCATAGTATATCTATTTAGGTTGTATTATCTCTTGGTAATATATTGTAATTTTCACTGTAGAGTTTTTACATAACCTTTATTAAAATGATTGATAGGTATTTCATTTTTTATGTTGTTTTAAACAATTAAAATTATAATTTCCAGTGGCTTCTATTGAAATACACTTATTTTTGTTTTTTGATGTGTGCCTAGCATCTAATTAAATGAACTAATTAATTCAAAGTTTATAGGATAGTATGGCAAATGTGGATAAATAGATCTGCTTCTTCCTTTCCAGTTCTTGTTTCTGATTTGCTTTAATTGCCATGTTCTTCTTGCTAGGACTTTCCCACTCTACTGAATAAATGGGCTATTGTGAACATCTTTATCCTTTTCTAGATTGAAGGGGAAGGAATTCAATATTTCATCAAAAGCTATGTTGTAAGTTTTGGTAGAGAATCTTCATCAGCATAAGAATATTTAAAAAATTGGCTTAGTTTTCCTTAGATAACAGAATCAGATAACTGAATGCTAAAAATCTTTTTCACATCTGATAAGATAGTAACATAATTTTCTTTTTTCTGTGATGTAGTGACTTATAATGTTTGCTTTTCAAGTGTTAAACCAACCTTGGATTTCTGGAATAAAATTCATTCATTTATGATGTATTGTTTTATATGATTAGAATCAATTTGCTGTAATTTTGATTAGGAGTTTTGCATCAATGTTTATGAAAACTTAAAAACTCCTCTTTTTTTTGGTAATTTCCTTGTAAAGTCTTTGGTATCAGAATTTCATGGGACTTTTAAAATAAATTTAAAACTGATACCTCTTTAACTATTCTGTGAAAAAGTATTTGTAATATTTGTGTTATTTCCTTATTATATCATTTTAGAAATTGACCAGTAAAGCCAATAAGATTTCAAGGTTTCTTTGTGAAAATATTTTATATTATGGATTTAATTATTTATTTAATTGCTTTATGTGGGTTCCTCCTGAAAATGTAAAAATTTTTGTTCTGATGTTTACATTTATGACTAGAGCACCATAAAATTTACAAATTTCTCTGTATCTTCAGTCAGTGCCTTCCTTCTCCGAAGTTGCAGATTTTAATATATTTTCATTTCTTACATCCCTGCCACAGAATTATTTTTCTTCGTTTTTACCTTCATATTATTAACATATTTGTTGCTGTTATTTAGTTTTAAAACCAACTTAAATTGGTTCTAAACTAATCTTTTAAGATCTTATTACAAAAGCTAAATAACTTACTATACCAATATCATCACTCCCTTTTTCTCTCCTTTCCTCTTCTAATTTTTGTTAGATATATAGCTTTAACATTTTCTGTATTTACTTCTTTTCTTCAACCACAACATCTGGATTTTCTTTTAATTTTAGTTGTATGGTTAAATGAAATCTGTGTTCATTATTTTCTTTTGCCAGCAGTTTGCATGATTCTGTTGGATAGCTCATGTTTGTCTCCTTACTAGGTACTTTTTGCAAAATATATATGCAGAGTGTGTGGAGGTTCCCAAAATTTGCTTTTACTTTACATATTAGTGACAATTTAGTTGGATTTATAGCTTTTGGAATATTATGTGTTTCCTTGGGGATATTTTGCTGAATATAGCTATAGTCTATATTCAGCATTAAATGTTGTTTGTTGTGATGCAATTATTCGAGACCAGCTAGTCCAAAACTTTTTCCGTATGAGATTGTAATTTTCTTCACTTTAAAGAAAGTCATAATGTAAATATAAGGATAAACAATTTAATTTAAAGGCTGCATTTGATAGCTGTTAGCATTTTCAGGAAAAAAATATTGTCTTGGGTTTAACTTAGATAAATATAAAAATATATTTTGAGGAAGAAATTATTTCCATGAACATTATAAGACTCGAAAAAAATTCCACACTTTTGGAATTTTGATAGTACAAACTTAAAAGGTCCATTCAATCTAAGTTTTGTGGTGTGGATTGTTTTAGAATCTTCACATTAAGTGGGTCTACTAGTTTGAGTAGCCAGGTTCTGACTTTCAGAAGTAGAAACTCTACATGAATCTAGGGAATATAATGCCAAACATAGAAGCAACTCAATTTCTTTTACTTCTCTTACCATCCAGAGGTCCCCAGTCCAATGGTGAATACAGCCCTGTCAGAAAAGGTGACAGCAAAGAATGAGAGAAGACTCAGGGACATTTTATTTAGGACTATTAGAGAGTAACTTAGAACAATTAAAAAAAGGGATATTAAGAGCAGAAACTAGAGACATGGCAATAAGAATGTTAAAATATGATTTTTCAAAAATACCTGAATGTAACTGCAAATATTCAGGATCCTGGAATCCGAGTTCATTTCATCATTACTGAACATTTTCAAAACGTCTTTAAGCTTTTATTTCTTTGCCCACAAAATTATGGAAATTTCTCTTATTTCAAAAATTTTTCTCACAAAAGTCTCTCCTGGGAGTCTTTGAGAGTTGAGATCATTTAAAAATGCATATTATTAATTTTGCTGAGTTAATAGCCATGATGGTCTAGTAGTATGTATAATATTTATCAGGGGACATCTTAAAATGCATATTACCATAAAGTGCATATTTAAGAACTTTCTACCTATGTAAATTGAATTTAATAGATTACAACAACTTCAGTAGGCCCATTAGGATCTTTAGAAAACATAGTTCAGGGCCTTATTAAAACTATATTCTTTCCATATCATGTTTTTCTTAGAAAGTTCATTCTAGTTAAAGCTTGAATCTGTTTGTCTTGCTTAGTCATGAAAAAATAAAAATAGAAAAATAAAAATTTTCAGTAAGACAGTCTACTAATTGGGGAAGGAAATAAATCTTCTAGTTAATTATATTGTTTTTAGATTAAAATAACACACATAAAAAGTGTCAATTAAAAATAATAGCAATCAGTAAATCTTCTAATGAATTAAGTGTTACAGTGTATAAAATAATCCTCCTTTTATGTGTCAGATATGTGAGGAAATGCATACTTTAGTTTAAGCTGAGGCTATTGCTAATTGCTAGTGGATGTATTTTAATAAAAAGTATCAAATGCAAATTATATACAGTGTTTTCCATGACAAGGTTTACAGACCACCTAGGTCCAAATCTCCTGGGTATTTAAATATCTGTTTCTGAGCCCTACTCTAGATCTACTTGATCAGAAGTCTAGCATAAACAAGTTTGTATTGTACTAAATGCCCTCAGAGGTCTTGCACAAGAAGAAAAGTTTGAGAGCAGTGGAGATATATGTGTGTGTGTGTGTGTGTGTGTGTGTGTGTGTGTGTGTGTGTGTGTGTGAAGTCCTATCAGGAATGTGCTCCCTGCCTATACACTTGGATTGTAAAGTATATACTACAATTCCTTAAACATTCTTCAAAGAATGCTTATTTTGAAATTGGTCTTGGTCTCCATTACCCACTTTGGACTCAGAATGGAAGCCACCCAGCTTTGTGGCTCCAATTCTCATCTACAGAGCTCTAACTTTGTAATATCAGTTGGGAAATATATTAAGTACAGATTTGAATGCAACTATCCACTAGAAATTCTCTTCACTTCTAAGATTTTGGGTAACATTTAAAACCTATTTTGATGGTTCAAAATTTAAAAAAAAACACCACCCCAAAGCTCTCTGCTCAAAGCCTGTGGATGTTCAGTGATGATGACTTATTAACATACCACTACAAAGTAAAACACAAGAACTCAAAACCCTGTCAGGTTCTTTCATTCTATGCACTTCCTCTAAAATGAAATAAGAAAAACCAAAATTATATTAACTAATAATCCTGTCTCTAAATTTGTTTTTCCTGTTTTCTGTCTTTTTAGAAATGCAAACAATAGCCCCTGGATTAAGTGAAAATTGTGTCTGTGGCCTAGACACAAGGCTACACTGGAGGAAAATTCTTCCTTTGCTATGCAGAATCATCAATTCTCATGATTAAAATAAATTTGAAATAAGTCTCACACTAGAGGCTTAAATCCTTTACAGGATTGCCTGTTTACTGGTTTCACAAACAGTACAGTGTTTATAATGTATAGACTCACCAGAGGCCCTTATGTGCTTGCAGACATTTTCCCTAAAGTTAAAGACATAAGTGCCACCATGTGTGTCTCTGCTTTTCTGTCCACTGGCTTCTAAGCCTTGAATCTGACAATGCCTCCCAGCTGTGCTTAACTGCCTTGTGTGGTTGGTTCTTGATTGTTGGTAAGAATTCCCAGCTGTGCTTACTCAGGAGCCCTCTGACATTCTTCCTTCTCCAGAGAACCCCTACTGGAATAGAGTTGTTAATGCCATAAAAGTACCCTATAAAATCTATTCAAGTAATGAGTTTTCTCAGCCCAAGGTTGCAGTAAATAGAAAATGTGGAAAGTTTGAAGTTAAGTATGAGCACCTAGTTCTGACATGGGAGGAATAAACTGAGTATGTAAAAAGATAATTATTTGGAAACTTAAAGCTGCCAACTAAATGATCTGACTCAAACAAATTCCAGAAAAGACTAAAAAATGCCTATTGGTTCTGCTACAAGAAGCATCTTTATTTTTAAAAATTCAATCAGAAATTAAATATGCAAAAGTGAGACATTTTTTCTATTCCTGTGGGTTTATTCCCAGTTGATACAGCTTTATCAGTGGTTCATCAGCCTGTCAAAGGAAAGGAAAACTTACTTGTTTTTGCCTCTACTTCTCATATTGCTGGATTTAACCAAAATTTAAGCAGTAAATCGTGACACCACCTCTCTTCAAGTAATATAGGCCAGAAGACAAAGATGACTGTCTAGAGTAGGATTTCATGTGTGAATTAACTTTGCCTTTGAAATTTGGCCTGCCCTTATTAGTTAGCTCCCAGATGAGAAAGAACAAACCATTCTCACTACAGACAAACAAATGCTAGAGTAGGGTCATTTGGGAGATCAACACATTGCTTATGCAAAAACTCTTAGTGCTTTTTTTTTGACCTTTTATTTTTATTTTATTTTTAATTTTTTTTTATTGTTGGTTGTTCAAAACATTACATAGTTCTTGATATATCATATTTCACACTTTGATTCAACTTAGTGCTTCTTATAGCTTTCCATAAATCCAGTAAGAGAGCTTACCGTGACTGTGCTAGATGCCCTGAAGGAATGAAAAAGAAATAGGAAACAACATCCAAATAAGGAAAGACTCAGTACTGTTCAAGATTCAAAACTCAGTAATCTTAACTTGTCTTACCAGTTCATTCTCAGGTTTCAGGAGGAAGCTTCCTCAATCATTATCCTAAATCTGAGCTCTTTCCTGGAGTTTGGTCTACTCTGCACAGCTACCTATCAGACATGTCCTTCTGGATTCCCTGTTTATTCCTGCAGTTCAGTTCTATATATCCAAAACAAAGCTCTTCTTCTTTTCTCATACATCTGCTTCTTGTCTAACATTTATTCTTTTCCATTTGGGAGGATAACCTGACCATCCTCCTAGGCTCTCCACAGGCCTGAAACATGTCATTTTGTTAATTCTTGTTTCTTTCCTGTCTATCATATCTCATCTCTCATAACTCCCTCTTTTTTATTACCAGGCCATTATCCTAATTTCCAGCCTTTCTTTGCCTGGATTGTGGATTAATTACCTTTAATCTTTTCCCATGGGAAAAGATTAGAAGTATGTAATAATTATTATTACCCAATAATTACAATCTCCCAATAATTATTCCTACAGGACTAGCTTCATCAATTTCTGAAATGTACAATGTCAGGATTCTGCTTAAGAAGTCAGTGCCTCTCCAGTGCTACAAGAAGATGTCCAGACACCCCTAACTTCTTGTTTTTCCACAACTTAATCTTGTTTTCCCTTCCAACTTATTTTCCTAGAATTTCCATTGTTCAAATGCCATGCTTTACCCACACCCAGTAACTTGACTGGGCCTTGCAAGAGTTCTTCTTACTTTCAACTTTTCCTCTTGTTCTGGAAAAAACTTTCCCATTTCTTTGTATCTAGATTTTGCTTAAAACATGGGAATTTACCTAATAATTATCTACAGAATAAGACACAGGCTAAAGATTAAGAGCCAGTCCCTAGACCAGGACTGCCTGAGGTCAGACCCTGATGTGCTTCTTATTAATTGTGTTTCTATACTTTACCTTTCTGTACTTTAGTTTCCTCCCCTGTATAATGGATAATATAGTAATACTTAACTCCACAGTGCCCACAGTGTTGTGATGAAGTAAATGAGTTAAAGTCTTTAGAACCCTGTCTCATGCATATAATATCTTACTATAAATGCAAGACATAATTGTGAATGAACAATTTTTGTCTACATTTCTAAGTCTTTACCCTATTAAGCAAATTCTTACATAGGTATCAAAAAGTTTAACAATATGCTATAATTATAAAAATGCATTTTTAAAAGCATAAAAAGTTTAACAATTGGTGTAAATAAATGACATCTCTCTAAATTTGTAAGCATGTGAGATAGTTTATCTCTATATAAAATAACTTGTACTCTGGAATAATAAAGAAGTTGCTATTTGTGCACAACTTGAAAAAAACACAAAACTATGTAGGAAAGGATGACAAATCTGCATGAACATACAAGGTAGTGTCAGTTCACAGCCAGCCTTGTTTCAGCTAGTCCCCATGTCATATTATTTAGAAGCAATCACAGACATCTAACTAGACTAACTACAAACATTCAGTATGTGTCTCTGTAAGAACTTTTCCTTACATAACCACTATACTGTTAACACATTTAAAATTTTCAAGACTGATTTCTTAATATCAGTAGTCATTTGGTGTTCAGATTTTCAATACTATCATAAAATCATAATTTTTTAATAGTTTGCATGTCAGGATCCAGGTGAGCTCCACATATTCTGCTTGGTTGCTGAGCTTTTCAGCGTCTACCAATTTGTTGTTTCCCCTTTCTCTCTATCATTTGGTTTCCTGTTTCTATAATATTGTTTATTAAAGAGTAGGATCATTTGTCCTGAAGAATTTTACACAGTGTAGATTTGCTGAGTGCATCTCCGTGATATAATTTAATATATCCTTCCTTCCTCTGTGTTTCCTTTAAAGGGTCATTAGATCAGATTTATGTGTGATGTTTTTAGCAAGACTACTTCATAAGTTCTGTGGTTCTTTTGCTAAGATCCACAGAATGTCTGGAAATTTCTCTCCTGGCGATGGTAACAGCCATTGATCATCAATATCAAAACCCATTAATTCGTTTTAGTGTACCAAAATGGCAAGTTTATCATTCTCTCTACATTCATTAGCTGGAATATTTCTATAAGGAAGAAATTCTTCATTTATTCTCTTTATTACCTAGTGGCATGGATCACAAAGACAGATCTTGGTAAAACTTGCTTCTTCCCATTTATATATCATTTTTCAAAGTAATGAGGTGGCTGTCTAGCATCTCCAAATAATGACTAATTATATTTCATTTTTTGATTGTTTTTAGTATTATGACCTGTTTTAATTTAATGGCTTTATTGATCCTCAAGTTATTCCATTCTGGTCAGTAAGAAAGAACCTAATCTAGTTAGCCTTTGAGTCCTTTCACTATGAACCACACCTCTTTGACAGCTTCCACTCTGGTCATGTAGGATGATCTGTTACAGGCTCCTACATATTATTTCATTCCTAACCATACTTCTAAACCTAACTTAGCTTTTGCCTGCAAAATTTAAGCTCCTTGAACATGACTGCCTTTAGTACTTACTTTATCCATAAACTCCTGTCTCTCAATGTTTGGGCTCCCTTCATAATTATCAAACACTGGTCTTCCCCAAACAGCAACACTGAGTCTTTATCCCCCCAACACTTATTATAAAGCCTTAAATAAAATTGTCATGCTATCAATTTGTTTGATTACCTAGAACTGTTCTTTTTAAGCAGACTTATAATTATATAAACCTATCAAGAATTTAATGGGTTATTTAATTGGTTATTATGAGGCTTGTGAATTAAGACACTTTAAGATATCTTCTAGTCTTGAATATATAAATGAATAAGTTTCTTCACATAAAGTTCAAGGGTAGAATTAAGCCACAAATTTTATAGTAAAAATACCCACCACATAATTTTTTCAACTTTATATTTAGAGGTAGCTTAAAAGTTTGCAAAAAGTTGTAAAAACCAAAATTGCACAGAAATACTTAGTACATAAAAAGCATGGATGTTTTTCTATATGATTTGAGAATAAGATATTTAAATCATGGCCCTTTACTCCTAAATACCTGAGTATTGTATTATCTAAGAATAGGAATCTTCTTCTATATATCTATAACACATTTAACAATTTCGTAAGCTTATATTACTACGTTTTTCAATTTTGATTAAAAAACACCTTTCACAGGAAGCAGTTGAGTTTATGAATAAGAACACATATATAAGTAAGGAAATTATCAAAATGCATTTTACTGTTATGTATAACTAATTAGAACAAATTTTAAAAAAATAGAGGGGTTACCAGGAGAATAGAAGAACGGAATCAGGGGAAGGGAGGGGAGGAAAAGGAGAGGTACAGGGGAATGAAATTGATCAAATTATATATGTTCAATTGTATGCATGTATGAATATATTATTAAAAAACCCACTGTTGTGTATAATTATAATGCACCAATAAAAAAGGGAAATAAATAAGGAAATTGCAGCTCAGAAAAAAAGGTGATTTTACTAATGTAAAATTCTTTGCTATTAACATCTGTAAATTACTGGCCAAACATTCTAAGAAAAACTCTCTAATCCATTTCTCTTGGTCAAACAAGGAGCAAGTTAGAAACAACAGTGGGAATGATGAGTCACCAGACCTAGTTGAGGTTTGCCTGTGATGATCCTGGAGAATTTCCTTTTGGATCTGTCACTCTCACTGGATTCCCAGGCAACAGCTGTGATAGACCAAATTTTCTCTCCCAGATGAATATACAATTTCATCTCCTTTCCTCATCAGCAAAATGAAATAAAATGGAGAATTTTGGAACAGGCCTAAAATATTATTGCAGACATTGCTCTAATTTGGGAATTGTCATACTAGTACAAAGATGATTTGGCAGTTTTGAAAATTCATTCTAGATGTGGCATCAGTTCCAAATAAGCCTGAAAGGTTGTTATTTTAAATGGCATCATTTTACTCAAAATTTTTCCTAGTAATATTTCTTTCAAGAGACATTTGTAGGAAAGCTACTGAGTTCCTCTGCCTAGGTGCCTCTGAGAAGAGGGGCCAGCCAAATGATTTGAGGAATGACCCTACATTAGTGCATTTGATTTCCTGCTATAACCACAACCTACCCACTGCCTCAGGGATTACCTTAGGCTTCCCAAAAGAAGCACCTTCTTGTTATACTTCACACCCTAGGAATCCATTGCCTCCCTCCTTAAAATCAAATGTTTCTCTCTCCCTCTCCCTCTTCTCTCTCTGAGTCTGAAAATAATTTGACTCTTATTATTTACCAGTCCTAATGTAGTAACCATAATTTTAAGCCATGTAGGAGGGATGGGCTATGGCATACCACCTTGCCAACATGTCACATTGGGACCATTTCTATTAACGTGTTAGCTTACTGCCATTTTTAGTGTCCAAAGAAGTTATAATTGCAGTTCTATTACTGTTTCTTTAGTTCTTGTACAAAAAGTTAAGAAGCCTAAAAATTCGGAGACTACATTAGCAAATGTGAATGATCATTTTCTAATAGTAGATTTCTTCAGAGTCTAACTTTCTAACTTTCAAAACTATCCACACAAATGTCAGCTGGGTAGCCTCCCTATCACAGCAATTAGCCAAGTTAATTGGGTAGCCAAGACTAGGAAGATTTGACATTAGAAGGCTTGTGTTTAAGTAAATCTGTGTGTTTCTTTATCCAGAACTATACCATGGGCAAGTTAGCAAATCAAAGTAAAACTGTTTGTTTCTATTTGGAACTCTAATGACCATCTAACATTTTAAATTATATTGGCATTTTTATGTTTAAAATTATTTGAGGTAATGGACTATTATAATTAGAACTTAAAAATATTTTGTAGTACATCAGTGAAGTGTCTCTCGAAAGAAGATTTCTTTCAAATACAAAGTATGAGCAAAGAAATATTTGCAATGCAGTCTATAATTATTAAGATAGCTGTATTTGTAGTTACTAAATAAAATTTATATAAGCTGATTTTACAGAAGTTATTTTGTTAGATTAAGTTTTATCCCCTTGGAGAAAGGACTTAAATTAGATTTATGTCAGAAATGCAATTAGGTGAGTAATATTGGCACAAATCCATTCAGTTAAAAGAATTGCAAATAGTAAAGTAACAAGTTTTTATCAAGACAAAGTATCTCTGAGGTCAGTTATTCAAAAGCAGGGATCTCTAAACACAAATTGGTCTCAAATTTTGATTCATCCCTATAGGGTAATTATTTTAAAAGAATCTAGTTGAATATAATTCATAATACATCCATTTTCATATATATTTATTTTTTACCTCAGCATCACTCAGGAGCTATTTGCTTTTATCAGTTAAAAATCCCAAGATTTATAGTGGAAACAATTTATGTAAATTCAGACAGTTACAAGCAGACATGAGATTAGAATCAGGTCTCCTGTTTTCAAGCCCTGGGTGTCAGTTCCCAGAATCACAAATAGAGTCCATACTTTGACTTGGCAACTTTGGAAAACTTACCATTTTTCTTAGTTTATGTTTGGCTGCCAGAGACATATCAGAGACCTCTTTATTATCATCAATAATAAAGCACTAAATTAGCTATCTACTGTAAATTATGTTAAAAAGTTAAGTAAGCCTCAGGTATCCTTAAATTAGAAAAGAAACTTTGGTAAAGGAAAGCTCTGTTTTATAACTTCCTTTGCTTAACCAATCTCTGTATATGCAGGTTAGTAGTGTGTGTTTGTGTTTGTGCGTGTGTGTGTATGATTCTCAGACTGAATTTTAAAAAGCAAGCTCCAATTATATACCACCTATAGGAGATATAGATTAGATTCAGGATGCATATAGATTGAGCTTAAAACACATCCAAAGATATACTATGTACATAGAAATCATAAGGTGTGTGGAATGGCTATAATAATAACAAAGTAGACTCTGTGATAAGTAATATTAGAGGCAAAAAAAGCTATTTTATAATGATAAAAGGAACAATATATAAGGAAGATGTAACAATAAGTGTGCGTTTGTCTAATGTAATCTCATAATACATGAAGCATAAGCTAATAGCAGTGAAAGGGAATAGGCAATTTTAGATAAATAGAGACTATTAATTATATTTGAAAAATTCAATATTCCACCAGAAAAAATTATAATTTATCAAGCTAGATTGTATTATTTATTATTAAATTGATCTTAATAAATTTTAGGAATGCCAAACATAAAATATATTTTCTAATCACAATAGAATTAAATTTAAAAATAATACCGGGAAAATATTTGTCAAATCCTCAAATGTTTGGAAACAATATGTTTCTTAATAATCCATAAGTCAATTAAAGAATCAGAAGGAAAATTTAAAAACATTTTGAACTGAATGGAAATAAAAACATATTTAAATTTATAAGATTATATGCTCATATTAGAAAGAAATAAAAATGTAATGCTAAGAATCTAAACATCTACCTCAAGAATGGGGGCAGGCACATGTCAATCCCCAAGTAAGTAGAAGGCAGGAGTAACAAAATCAGAATGAAAATAAAGGAAATATTTTTTTTAAAAAAGAAGAATAGTATAAGAAAACAATAAGATCAGAAGCTGATCCTTTGCAAATTTTCAAAAAATTGATAAACCTTTAGCTAAACTGATCAAGAAAGGAATAGATGATAATAATTACCAGTAACTGCAATGAAGAAGGGGATACAACTACAGATCCTACAGAAACTAAAGGGTTAAAGGGGAGTATTATTCACAATTTGTAATAATAAGTTATATAAATGAAATTTGTAAATTCTTAGAAAGTAAGAAACTACTAAAACTGACCCAAGAACAAATAGAAAATCTGTGCACACCTATTCTAATCATATACATTGTATAATAGTTTAAAAATCTTGGTATAAAGAAAAGCCTAGGTTCAGATGGATTAATCCTTTCAAATGGCTACAATTCCCATTAAAATTAGATCAAATCTATGCAAAATCTTTCCAAAAATTGAAAAGTATGAATTTAACCACTGCATTTTATGAGTCTAGTATTAATATGATAAACCAGATCAAACAAAAACACACAATAACATATAGGACTTTTACAAACATAAACATCTGCACAAATTCAACTTAACAAAATGTTAAATTGATTCAACAATATATAAAACATGTATGAAAGATTGTTTTTACATTTGAAAAGTAGTTAAAACCTGACATTAATAAAATAAAATACAAAACTATATGATTATCCCAGTAGATGACAAAAAAATTTTCAAAATTAAATACCCATTCATCAAACTAAGAAGAATAATTCCTCTCTATGATAAAGGGTATCTGTGAAAATTTAAAAAGCTTCTAGTATCATTTACTTAGTAATAAATCAATTATTTAACCTAAGTTAGAATCAATGTAAGAATGTCCACTCATCTTATATTCAGTATTGGATTGAAGGGTCTAGCCAGTGTAATACTGTAAGAAAGAAAGTAAAAGCTACAATTTGGGATAGAATAAGAAAATCCAGAGTTGTTCTTACTTGGCACACCTTTATATGTCTAATACTTAAAGGAAAACTAAAAAAAAAATATCCAACATAACTAATCAAGTTTGGCAAGGTTGCACTAATCCAGATCAATGTTCAGATTTCAATATTATCTCCAAATCCTAACAATATTCAATCAAATGAAATTAAGGAAACAATTTTATTTATAATAGCATTAAAAAGAATAGAATACTTAAGCATAAATAAAATAGCAAAGAATTGGTTAATGTATACCCTGAAAACTAAAAAAATCATTGCTAATAGCAACTCAAGAAGAACTAAATGAAGAGATGTTTTCATGGATTGGAAGACCCAGACCCAGTATTGTTAAGATGACAATTCTTCATATACTAATCTATAGATTTAATGAAATTCCAATGAAAATTAGAAACTTTTTAAAATTAGTGCATTAAAGTTATACATAGTAGTTAGGTTCATTTTTATAAAATCATGCATGCAAAGAATTTTATTTACTCCAATTCCTGTTCTATTCTACTGACCACTCCTTTATTTATTTATTTTTGATTGGTGCTTTCTACATATTCATAAAGAAGAATTCACTGGTGTATTTAAATATGCAGATAGCATGGTTTTGTTAAATTCATTGCACGTGTACTCCCCTTTCGTGTTCTTCCTTCCTCCCTTTCTTTTTTTTTCAATTAGAATGTTTTTATTAGAAATTATTGTACATTGACAATATCACATTTGTACCAGCTTATGTGATAAGCATTTCCAATGATTTTATACAAGTCTTCTTCAATTTCTTTCTTCAGTGTTATATAATTTTCATAATAGAGCTCTTTAACCTCCTTGGTTAGATGAACTCTCAATTTTTGTTTTGGTCATTTTGTTGTTGTTTGTTCTTGAGACTGTTGTGAACGAGACAGTTTTCCTTGATTTCTTTCTCAGTAAAAATCACTGTGCATGTATAGGAAATTGTTTTATGAAGGTTGATCTTGTATTCTCATTCTTTGCTGAATTCATTTATCAGTGCTAGAAATCTTCTGGTGGAGGTTTTGCTTTGTTTTGTTTTCGTTTGGTTTGGTGGGGATTTTTTTTGTGTCTTTTTGATTGTTTGTTTGGTTGGGTTTTTTTGGTCTTCTATATATAGTATCGTGTCATCAGCAAAATTATGCCTATTCATATCCCTTTAATTTCCTTTTCTAGCCTGATTGCACTCACTAAGTGAGTTTCAACAACTATATCAAATAGAAGTGGTAAAAGTGGACATCCCTGTCTTATTCCTAATTTTAAAGGAAAAGCTTTCAGTTTTTCTTCATTCAGTATAAAATTGACTTTAGGTTTGCTATACATAGCTTTTATAATGTTGAAGCAAGTTCCTTCTATTCATAGTTTCTCCAGTGTTAACATGAATGGGTACTAGGTTTTATCAGAGTTTTTCTGCATCTATTGACATGATCATATGATTCTTGTCCATAACTCTATTTAAGCGATGAATTACACTTATTAATTTGTGTATGTTGAACCAATATTGCATCCCTAGGATGAAACCCACTTAAGCATGGTGTATTATCTTCTTGTTATGTTTTCAAATATAGTTTGTTAATATTTTATTAAGAATTTTTTGTATCTATGTTCATTAGAAATATTGGTCTTTGGTTTCCTTGATGTCTTTGTCTGGTTTGGGTATCAGGGTTATTCTGGCTTTATAGAATGCATTAGGGAATGTTCCCTCCCTTTCAATTTCATGGACTAATTTGAGAAATATTTGTATTAATTAATTTCACATCTGATCTTTACTATTTCCTGCCTTCCTCTGATTTTGGAATTAGTTTTTTTCTTAATGTCTTGAGGTGGAGCATAAGCTTATTTATTTGCAATCCCTCTATTTTTTAATGTAATCACATAATGCTATAAATTTTCATTAGAACTGCTTTCATACTATCCCAGATATTTTATATGTTGGATCTCTGTTCTCCTTTGCTGAAACATTTTGCTCTGTGTCAACAAATTTATCTAAGGTGATATGGACTTGCAAATAGCCTGGTCTATCCAAAATGGCTTTAAAAAACCTTGAGAACCTGATTTCATCATTTATTGTAAAGATAAAGTAATCAAGAAAGTGTGAATTTAATATATAGACAAATAATTTAATATAGACAAATAGACCAATGGAAAAGAATTTTTAAAAACTCACATTTATATAGACAACTGATTTTCAATTGAAATGGATAGTGGAAATAAATGTAAAAAAAAAAACTTCTAGAAAAAACACAGAATAAATTCTTTGTGAATTTGGATTAGGCAAAATTTCTTAGTTACGACATTGAAAAAGCAATCAATGAAAGAAAAATTATAAATTATTAGTTTCTCAAAATAGCTCTTTTTTAAATTCACTAAGAATAAAAAGACAAACCACACAAAAGGAAATGTTTGAAAATAACATATGTAATAAAGGACTTCTATCCAGAATGTACAAATATCTTTAAACAAATTATTTTTAAAATGAGTAAAACAGATTTAAACAGACACTTCACCCCAAAAGATACATGAATTACAAATAAACTTGAAAACTTGCTTAATATAGTAATCATTGGAGAAATGTAAAATAAACAAACATGGGGATATTTGCTAGTTTAAATGTGATGGTTTTATGAGTGTATACTTACTTTAAAACTTTCAAATTATATGCATTATATATGTAAAGTTTATTGCATTTTAGTTATACCTCAATAAAACTGTAATTTTTTAATTTAAAAATACTATCACAAACAAAATAAATCAAGCCATATTCTGGGAGCAAATATTTGCAAATCATATATCTGATGATAACTTGTGTAAAGAATACATTAAAAAACTTTTACAACTCAAAAAGATGGCAAACTAATTAAAATGAATTCAAAAAATCTGAATAGGCATTTTATCATACTTTATCAAAGAAAATATGAAAGATTAGTAAGTATAAGGAAAGATCATTAATATTAAGGAAATGATTAAAGAAATTAATACTACAATGGAATATTACTATGTACCCACTAAAATGATTATAAGCAACAATAACTACTATTGGTGAGGATATGTAGAAATAAAAAATTTTATATATTGCTGATGAGAATGTCAAGTGACACTTTGGAAATTGGTTTGAAGTTTCTTGAAAAGTTAAATATTTACCATATGGCTTAGCATTATAAATACCTATGTCCAAGGAAAAATGTAAATGTCATTGTTCATAGCACCATTATTTAGAATATCTAAAAATAGAAAACCAGTAATTTAATAGACAAAAAAAATCATATACCCATACACATATTAGTCCTCCAAACTAAAAAGAAATAAACTACTCCTCCATGCAGCTGTGTGGGCAAACCTCAAGAGCACTATTTTGAATCAAAGAAGCCAGACCAATAGATCTACATGATTGTATGATTCTATTTCTATGGAATTTCTAGGAAAAAGATTAAAAATATAGAGACAAAGAGTGTATCAGTGGTCTTAGGTGGCTGAAATATGAGGGATAATTAAAACATTTTAATCCTGTATCATGGTGATGGATGGTTGTAAAATGATATAAACTTACTAAAACTTGTTGAAGTGTACATATAAAATGTGTCAATCTTATGGTATGTAATCATGTCTTAATAAAACTGTTAAAAATTTCAAGAGATACCTCTACTAGAATTAGATATTCAAGGATCATTAGTATATATGATGATCACTTTCACTGTAAAGTAGAGAAAACAAACCTAGGCAAAGTCTTTTGGAAGAGAAAATATAAGAATATAAGAGAAATGGGGAGAAAAAGAATGTAAGGCAGATCTCTGTGAAACAGCAATTCTTAAAAAATCCAGCAAACACAAAAATGAGAAAATGTGGCTGTAGAAGTAGAAAAAAAAAAACCCAAAGGTTTTGGTGTCTCAGCCAGTGAGTATTTCTTGGAGGCAGGGTAGTTTAAGGAATATCAAATGCTACTGATACGTCAAGAAAGAAAAAGTCTGAAAAGTATCTGATGTGATCACCTGAGAATGACCTAGGAATGAGCCATTTTTGAGGAGCAGGAGGGACAAGTCAGTTCCAGTGGGCTGCAGTGTTGGGGCAGCAATGGGCTGCAGACAAGAAGTAACGCAAGCCTGGTTCAGGAAGTTTATCTGAAAAAGAAAGGAACAGATGAAGCAGGAAATGAAAGTGCAAGAACTTAAACAGAAGATTCAATAGCACATTGTGGTTGTAAAGAGGAAAACAGGTTGAAGATTCAGAAGAGAAGCATACTCCAATACATCAGTTCCATGAGAAGACAGAAAAGGTCAGAATTGGAAGCACAGAGTGAGGGATTAGGATTAAACAATATGGAACAATTCTTTCATGTATAAGAACAGAAGAAAGGATGGTATCATATAAGTGAATTTGTAGATTTCATTGCATTGGTAGAAGGCATTCATGATAGCTTGTGTTTTCCCAATAGGAAGCAAAGTTATCTGAGAGCAAGAACAGAAGTCATAATACCAAGAATTTGAGGAAAACAGTATAGTTTAAGGATGTAAGATGAGGTTGGTGATCATAAATTTGCAAAAATACAAATATAATTTTCTCTAGGAATAGTTAAAGACCTAGGAACAAAAAATAACTTTGACATTTGAATTTGTTGGGGTTGATTCTTTCAGAAAGGTGGTGAGAGTGTTTAGAGTAAGAGGATAACTGAAGAACCAGATCATAGAACTGCACAAATTGGCACAAGGGCCCATACAGATAGTCTTCCCTTGGATTCTCTTGAAACAAAATCCAAAATAATCACTTGAGGACAGGTCATTTGGGAGGGGTCTTGGGATACAGGAGGGAGGAATGGGGAGAATATATTAGGAAATAAGGAGACACTAACTAAAAGGTGCATTTTTGAGCCACTTATTATTGTAGGCAACTGGGACTGAATTCTACTGGAGACCTCTTAGAACCCTGTGGAAATCTCCTTGGAGTCCTTCCTCTGTAAGCCAGGAAGCTGACACCTCAATCCACTAACTTGTCACTCTTTCCTGGAGAATTTCTCTTAGGAACATTAATTAACTCCTCCCATCCTTTTAGGCTGCCTTCCCATGGCTAAATAAATTTATTGACTTCAGGAAAAACTACTAGAGGCAGAAAACCAAAGAAAGTGGGGAAAGCTGAGCTTGAAGTGAAATTCAACAGTATCCAAGACTGCATAGGAACTGTCCACCACAGCTTCAGCTGAAAACCTAAGTAGGCCCAGAGCATGTGGTTCAAGGTGAAATTAAACCAATTGAACAAATAAATGGAGATGATAGGGGAGTTTTTTGACCATGAAAGTTACTTATATCCTCAGATTCATTAGTTTATCATCAGCAAATGAGGATGAAAATACACACCTTGTGTGGTTGCTGCTAGAATTAAAAGGAATCCCTACTATGTAAGGTGCTTAGCACACAGCCTGGTATACAGTAAGGCATATAGAATAAATACTATTATCTACTGAAATACATATTACAAATGTTAATCACTGCCTATACTAATTATAAAAAGGGATTAAGTCAAACTCTGTAAAAGACTTGTACTACTTGCCTGACTATAGCATTTTGTATGCCAAGTCATGGCAATTACGTTTGGAAGGTCATTAAATTGTGGTAAAGTTTTAAAGTTATCTTCATGAATAAACAGGTAATTGGAATATCTTAAATATAAACTAATTCCCATGTATTCTCTGTCCTTTGGTTAAGATTGCATGTAAGCTTCCTTCAGACTAGAATGACAGATTCCCAAAGAAATATCCACAGATGTTCTATCAGTTTTATTTTTGAAATTTCCCCCTCTGGAACTTATCCAAATATTCAGGAACAATCTAAATGCATCCTACTTCGAAACATCCTCTCATGTCAAGTGAGTTTTCTTTAATTCTAGTTTAAATCTTTAATGCTGCAGTTTTGTTTTTACTCATTTTCTCTTCAGTGGAAAGAAAGGAACAGCTGGTTACTATTATCAACTTTCTTTTGTGTGGAATTTATTAAATATGCAACACTTGGATTTTTTTTCTTGTCTGTCTGGACATAGAATGTCTAAAACTTTGCTTTTGTTTATTTATTTTTAACACAAAGAGTGATAGAATTTAAAATAGAGAAGCCTTGCAGATCATCTATCTTAATATAAAACCTGATTAATTACTGTAGTTAATATTGTCATCCAGCATTTCTTTTGACCATCTTGTGGTTAATTGCTTAATATATCATTTACTTAACAACTAACTGAAATGTTATTATTTTTCTTCTAAATGATAAAAACCCAATTGCATATTAATAATATTAATTATTAATCTACCATATGATTTTCCCAATTTATCATTTTCCTTTTAGTTTATTTTTGCCTTGGGTACATGTGAATAGTCTCTCTTTTGAATTGTTTGTTGTTGTTCCATGCTCAGAGATTTATTATCTACTCCTAGCTCTGAGCTATGTTCACTTATATTTTCTTCTAGTTTTTTAAAGTTTTTAATTCAGCTCTTTACTCCTTGTAGAATTAACTTAAATGCAAGATTGTACATTTATTTTATTTCATTTTTATTATAGTGTATTCTTTTAGCCTTTGCAATATTTTATATCATGAATCTGTTATGTATATATTCAAGAAACATTAGATATCAGTGACTGTTTGATAGATACCAAAATGTTTAGTATGTAACATTCCTCTGCCAGTTTCACACTCAGAAATAATATTACCCAACTATATTTCTGTTCCTTATACTGAAGGGCATTTTGAAAGACTTTGTCTCTTGCTTTGAAGAAATCCAGGTTATCCCTGATCTGTTTTAAAATCAAGTGAGCTTAATGGTTTTAGAGCCCAGGTTGTATACTGAGTGAGTTGAATTGGGGATCTTGAAAACATTGCTTAATGTCTCTGTCTTTTGTTTCCTGATCTGTAAAATGAAAATAGTAATCCTGTGTTTATCCTGAGTTGTCATAGAATTTCAAGATGCGTGTAGCAGTGCCTGGAACATAGTGAACACTATAAATGTGTTTGATGAATATGATAATAATGGAGTAAATAACTTGTTTTCAGTTAACCCTACACGCTTTCAGTGACCTGTTTGCTTTTTACATTAAAACTTACACTTTAAAAGATCCATTGTAGGTTTTTTCTAGTCACCAACTTGAAGCAGAGTTTTTCTTCTTTAGCCTTCTGCCATACCTCTTACCCTCTTGCCATATAGCATAAAGCCCATCCGACTATCAACTCTATTCAATATGTTATTATTTAACTTTAAAAAATTGACCACATTCAAGATTTCATATTTCCTTATAGATACATAGCCCTTTAATATAGAGAAAGTTAATTTTTTCATTCTATAGGGACCATTATTTGTGTGGGGTGTGTGCTGGTGATTGAACCCAGGGCTTCATGCTTGTTAAACACATGCTCTACCACTAAGCTAGTCCCCTGAACCCAGAATCAGTATTCATAAATAAAGAGTGTCTTCATTTTTAATTATATTCTAAAGTTAATAATGCTGTCCATAGAATTACTGTTGTCTTCATATATCAAAAACTTCATTTTGTTAACTTGTGTTCAATATCTTTTATGAAAACATTTATACACTGTATTATTTCTCAGCTGCTAACTATATAAATATATTATTTAGTGCACTTATGAGCTTCCTAGTTGTTATGTTGCTTCTGAGTTCTGTTTTGTTTCATTTTTGAGGTGTTGAACCCTGGGTGTTGAACCCAAGGCCTCATGCATGCTAGGCAAACAAACACTTTTCCACTGATCTCTACCAACAGCTTTTGGTCCTAAATGATACCCTCTTCATCACGACTATTCAGTGGAATTTTCTGTGAAGATGGAAATGTCCTAATCTGCACAGTTCAATGGGGTCAGCACTGTCGTGTCTCCTGAAATATGGCTAGGAGAGTTGAGGAACTGAGTTTTAACTTTTTTATTTAATCAATTTAAATAGCTACACATTGCTGGTGGTACAACTCTAAAGTAACTCCTGGGTCCTGTGTTTTCAAATCTAACTTATTAGCTTCATTGTAACTATTTCAATGAACATGATTTGTATAATTTTGTCATATATGTGTTTAGGCATATATATTCTTATATTCTGTTGATCAAGTTATTTTTACTTCTTTTCTTGTATTGTCAATATTATAATAATTATACATGTTCTTAGGTGATTGGGACTATGCACACATATTTCTGTAGAGTGTTTCGGTATCTGAAGCCTTCTTTCTTAAAATGGGCTACTTGCTTTTTGATAACATTTTGCAAGTAGCAATAATAATGTTCAATGCAAAAGAAAAACAGAAAGTATAAAAGAGAGAATAAAAATTACCTTAGCAGCATAAAGCATGTATATTCATGCACACCCATACACAGTATAATAGACTTAGTTGACTCCTTTATATATATAATATTTTATTTTTAAATATTTACTGACTGTGCAGATAATATATGTTTATAGCTAAAAAGAAATTTTAAGATATTAAACTACTTTTATTTTTAGGCTTGTATTTTCTCAATATTATTTTTAAGATCTATAGATAGACAGATATACTGGTGAATAGATATATGGATAGGCAGACAGGTATTTTCTAAGAACTTTAAATGTTCTCCAGATATGCAGAGTGTGCCAATAAATGTGTACACCTTTCAGACAGAAACCAAGTTAAAACATAAAAATCAATAAAGGCATGTATCATCCACAATGGCATTAGTAGCCATTTTGAATATTTATAACTTTAAAATAATAAAAATAGGTATGGTTAACATTTATTCACTAAATTTTTCTATTGATTAATTAAATTTTACTTTTTATACCACAAGAATTTTCTTATAAAATTTCTAAGCATGATTTTAATGGCTGTATTATGGTCTGTCTCTTGTATGTGTGTGTGTGTGTGTGTGTATGTGTATATATATATATATATATATATATATATATATATATATATATATATACCATAATTCATTTAATCAGTTCTCTTTATTGGACATTTAGGATACTTTTCTTTTTTTCCTAATAAATATGATGGTGCCCTATGTATTAGTGCCTTAAACTTTTCACCTCTGATTCTTCTTTTGGATTCATTCTTAAAAGTGAAAGCACTTCACTCAGAAGTGCTTAAAAATTCTTGATACATACTGCCAAATTACCCTCCAAAAAGTTCTGTCCCTTATAGAGGAACATAAATAAATCTTGTTCTAGTTCCACTCTTTCATCATTTTTTTTTCAGCTTTTCTTTGAACCTTTAAACTTCTTTTTGGTTTTAGAACCTAGATTGTTATTGAATAAATGTTTCTTTTAAGGGATTAACAAACTACTCGTTGGTTATAAATATCCAAATAATGTAACTCTCCAGTTTTTTCTTAGCAAAGGATGTAACATTTTCACTGTATAAATTGTTTCTTTCTAGGGTGAACAAGGAGCAAAAGGAGACCCAGGACTGGCTGGCCTTAATGGACAAGATGTAAGCCTAACCGTCTTTTTTCTAATCTTCTGTTTACATTTTGCCACTGAAATAGTCTATCTAGTGCCATTAAGATTTGACTGCCCTTGGCAGAACTAGCCACAGTGGAGCAAAATTAAGAAACAAGGCAGCTTTTTGGATTTGGGAGAGGGGGCAGTGTTTGTAGTTTTTGTTTTGTTTTGTTTTCATAGCATATTAGCAGTACAGTTTTTATTTTTAATTATTTGGCTTTTATATATTTTATATTTGTGCTTACCTTTAGCAGTTCTTTTGTATTTGCTCTTTCAGGTTTATTTTTTTAAGTCTTCCTTTCTCTATTTCCTTTCTTCTTATATATATTCTGTAGGGGCTTGTACCGTCACCCTGACTTCTCTCTCCAAATCCCCATTAGCGAGAAGTGTAGGGAGACCTCTGTATCTGAACCGCTCCCTGACCACCAGTTCCTAACCTTGGAATACTACAGCCAGTGACATCCCTGCTTCCCAGTCATCTCCTTCCCTCTACCTCAAGACAGTCATCACCTCCTCCCCTTCAGAATGTCATCCTAGTTTTTAGGAGGAAATTTGAATAATAGCCTAAATCTGGGCTTTCTTCTGAAATATAATCTCATTTAAAGTCATCAAACTCTCCATTTGTTATAGACATCCTAACTTTACTGGGGGGAGTATCCAAAATAAGAATTATTTTTTAAATTTTGATTTCCTTATCTCACTTACATAAGGACCTGAAAGACCACCCTGCCTGCTCTATGAATGAGCTAAGGAAGCAATACTTAGGACTGTATCTGGTTACCTAATGCCCTGTGCATCTTCTATGCAGAAGATCATTACAATGAGAAGCAAAGCTGAAGACCAATCCTTGGGGCTAGTGGTGGATTAAGAGGGCTCCCTGAGGGAAGCTCCTGCAGAAGAATGTCCCTAGAAGTTAACCCTTGTAACCAACACTGGCCTGAGGATCTAATTTCCCATCCTATCACCCTCTCACACATAGTTTTACTACCTTGTTTAGTTTCCAGAAAGCTCCATTCACATCTAAAATATAACCCTCATTTCTGTTCCTCTGCTCCTTTGAAGTGATTTTCCTACATCCAAGAATGGGCTATTGTACCAATAGCTTCTATCTGGGGAGTCACTCTCTCCACCTTAGCACATCTGGACACTGACACATGTTTTAACAGACTAGCAGGCTTGCCTCCTTACCCATC
Source organism: Ictidomys tridecemlineatus (assembly GCF_052094955.1). Taxonomy (NCBI): domain Eukaryota; kingdom Metazoa; phylum Chordata; class Mammalia; order Rodentia; family Sciuridae; genus Ictidomys; species Ictidomys tridecemlineatus. The sequence continues at coordinate 87,521,953 of NC_135484.1, read as the reverse complement.
ACAAGAGGTTCTGGAGCAGAAGGCCAGCGCCTAGTTTGTATCCCAGTTCTACCACTAGCTGAGCAAATCACTTCTCAGAGTCTAAAAAAATGATAGACTTTAGACTGACTTACTTCTCCATGATGAAAGTGTCCTCTGATCTTATGTAAAGAGCTTATTAAGATTCCAAACTTGAAAAATATGATGAGATTTGAAGCTTCATTCTGTTTTTTTTTTTTTTTGAATGCTTGCAATATATAAGGTGCTGTGGAGAAAACAAAACCAGAAAAGTAGTAGGATCCAGAATGTAGGAAGTACTGCATTTGAGAATATCAGTTCTTCCTATGAACACAGAGGAGATAGGATCCAAACTGTGTCTAAGTGAAGATTCATTTTATAATGTGTCCTAAAAGGGTAGTTTGGGCCTTTGCCTGGTTTTCTGTTCTTCTTATAGTTTCTCCCTAAAATCAAAGACTATGTCTTAGAATCTCTAGTGTTACCAGAATCCTATGCCAGAGGTCCTACACTGGAGTCCCAACAAATCAGGTCCAGCCACTCACCCCAAAAAACAAATGGAAAAAGTAATAGTTAAGAGAAGGAAGGGAGCTTTAATCATTGTAGCTATACCAGGAAAACAAGGGCACCCATATCCTCAACCCTGACTTTAAGGATACTGACATGAGCTTCCAGATTATATAGATGAAGAGAACCAGAAATATGCATCATCCCGCAGGCTTGGCCAAACAGGGATTTGGTTGCCCATCATCTCAGGACTGTTCATGCAGGGCCTTAACATTGCTATTATCTGAGGGTAATTTCAACTCATCACAGGATGTTTAAGGATCAGACCTATTGTTCCTGGAATCCAAGGTGACTCAGAGCAAAGGAGACAGATGCAAAGTGGAGGTGGAGATGTCAAGATTTTAATCCTGCTTTTAGTTACCCATTGGACATTACATTTGCAGACCCAAATGAAGAGTCTAAGTCCCCGTTACACTAATATTTAGTAATGTTTGGGGAAAGGTACACAGAGATATTGCAGAGGTGAAAGATAAGATAGGTAGGTAGGTAGGTAGGTAGGTATGTAGGTAGGTAGGTAGATGGATGGATCGATGGATCTACATATCATTGATACATACATATAAATTTGGTACTTAACCAGAATGAAAACTCAAAAATTATCCAACACTGTGACCATTCTTTATGGGAAGGATTTTTTAACTTGTGAGCAATGTAAGAGCATCTAAAAGATAAACTGTAGTGTTGTAAAAGAAAACCACCTTCTGTGCATGTGAGCTCTCAGATAACAGAGGCAAAACACAATTTTTTAAAGTTTGTAAAAATAATGTTAGAGCTGAAATAATATTAGAGAAAGAATTTTTCCAAACATCTGAGTAAAACTGAAATTTAAAGATTAGGAAATTTTCTTTGTTGTCTGAAAGTAAGCTGATAGGCCTTTAGAATTAATCAGTTGATACACAGTATGTTGGAGTACCTACCACAAAGTCCAAATTCTCTGGCTGCCACTGTCTGAACTTCCTATCTGAACAAAACCAAACTTGCTGGGAGGGCCCAGAGCCCAGTAGGCCCTGTGACTATGACCTTTTCTCCCCAGGAGGAATCCTGAAAGAGTCTTTCACAGGCCCCAAACACAGAGGTGCTATTTCTTTAGCACCATAATTGTTTAATGTAGCTCATTAAGAACACTATAAAGCATGACAAAGGACATTAACTTTTCTCACTTGGTTACTTAATTGATATGTAGATGGTGTTATTTTCCTTTGCTTAATTTTGCCAAAGATATTCAGGAGTCATGATCAAGAAGTAAGAAAAAGTAATGAAATTTCTCCTCTTTCTCCTCTACTATCCCTTGATGTAAAGAATCTGATGCTGTATTATTGTACCATTAGGAGTGGAAGTATTAATATCATGTTGTAGCATATAAATTGTTTATACAACAAATTCAAAGTTCAGCCCTTGCTCAGCTTTATGTGGTAGCTAGAACAGGGGGCAATAACATCCTTATTTTCAGAGGCAACAACAAATGGAGGCTTAGCAAATTAAGCAACTTTATTTTAGAAAATAGTAAAATATGGGCTGGGGCTGGGGCTCAGCAGTGTAGTGTTTGCCTTGCACATGTGAGGCACTGGGTTCTATCCTCAGCACCACATATAAATAAATAAATAAGTAAAATAAAGATATTGTGTCCACCTACAACTAAAAATAATAAAAAAGAAAAGAGTAAAATCTGCCTTTAACCTCAGTGTTTGACTGAAAAGTCTTTTCCCGACTATATTGTGCTACACATCATTGCCTATTTTTTAATGCTAAAATAAATAATAGCCTCTGCAGACTAAAGTAATTCAGCATTTATGACAGTTCACTCTGACTCTCAGTATGCACAGGTATACATGAATATGGGTTGAAGCTATTAAAATGGCAATTTTAATCTGAAATGAAGTCAAGTCATTGATGGAGATTATTACTTCAAATATATTCTATTAGAGTGCATAGTGAACAAGCTTGATGGGCCAGCTCACTCCTTTCTGAACTACTTTCTAATTCACAATAAGTTGGAATGATTTAATATTTCTACGTTCTTTTTTTATAGTCTTTATTGTAATATATCACATATTCCTAAATGTCAATGTATCTTATAATAATTTTTTCTATGCTAGTTTTCCCATAAAATGAACCAGATTACTTCCGAAAATATAAACCTTAATTAAAGAAAGGTATATAGAAATTCAGTCTCAACAGGGCACTCTTGGCATTTTGGGCAAGGCAGTTCTTTGCCATGTGGTCTGTCCTTCAAAAGCAGAACGTTTAGCATCCTTGAGGTTTACCAAATAATATTAAATGCCCATAACAGCCCCTAATCATCTCTTGCTCGCTTGCTCTCTCTCGCTCTCTCTTGCTCTCTATGGTATAAGTAGTTTCCTTATAGTTTAAATAAAGTATATCAAACATACATTGAAATTGTAAAAAAATTAAATTGCTAGAATTTATATTTTAAAATTTAAAACTTCATCTTGTTACACAGTCTAGAGTACAATTAAATGATTTTGATAATATGAGATGCATTCAACAAGTGATATCTTAGAACAGACTTGAGGAGTATTGCATAGTTATCATCATGACCTTTGAAACCAGGCTACCTGGATTCAAGTTCCAGCTCTGCACTAATAATGATATAGTTGGCATGGTACATTATTTATTCTTTTTGTCTTTATTTGCACAATGATATGTTAATATTAATGGTACTTACCTCACAGGATTTTTTGGGAGGATCCAAAGACTTATCATATATTAAGCATTTAGAACAATGTCTTCCACATAGTAAAGAGCTATAAAACAGTTGCTGTTATTAAAAACTGGGTTAAACACAGCACATTTAGCTCTAATAGAAAAACCTTTTCATTTATTTGATTTTTTTAAGGTTATGTAATATTAGAAAAGTAGATTTTCATCATTAAGTTTAGTGTCTTCTCTGCATCTTTACTGTGGTCTTTCAAACATCCCTTATCAGAATAGCATTAGATGTTTCTAAAATAATGATGTTAATCTGCTTATACCAATGCAATCTTGTGCTACTAAATACAAAATATTGAAATTACAAACCCAGAGCTGTCCACTGGCGACAGCTGTTGCCAATGCAGGAAGTAAGGTGCAGTTAGTGGAACCTGAGACAAAGTTAATTAATGGGTTAAAAATTTCCACAAATAACATTATTTTGTATCATCTGGTTTTTAAGGATGCTGCACCTCATGAGAAGTAGTTCTTGCAGTAAAAATTTTATTGTCTACTTGCTTTTATAATTCCAGTTCAGCTTCCATTTGCCTTTGGATCAGAGTTTCTATCTCCACATTACACATGCAGAATCAGCTGCTGTGCTTTTAAGTATCTTTATGTACATGAATTTTATTGAAAACTTTCATAGTAGATACCCATCTTATTCCATCTTAAATTTAGTGTCTGCTCCTTTTGGTGCTTTATGCTCTTTGGAGAGTACTGTGCCTTTTCTCCCCAGCACTCAATAACCATTGATAGTTTCACCAGGGAGAAAAACTGTCCCTGAGAAAAGCATTACTGATTTATTTCTTAGAGCTTATTACAATGCCATGGCCTTAACAACATTGTACTTTGTCACAGAAGGACATGAGTTACATGGGTCCACTTCAATGGCCGTGAAAGTAGAAGCTTGATGAATACAGTGTTTCTCAATTGCATTTTAACCTATGTAAGTTAAAGCACAGTTGTTACCTATCCATCAAACTGAGTATAAAACAGAACAGAAAGAACAGTTAATTATCCCTTAAACTTGTACTTAAAGAATAAAAAGCAACATTTGTTAGGCGCCTGCCATGTACTAAATGTTTTTACAACATGATTCTCATAAGAACTATTCAAAATAACTATTACTTTTACCTATCTTATAGGGATGCTTAAGTAAACTACCCAAGATAATACATAAAATGCTATTTCTCTACTGATTCTCCTGATCTTCATGTTTCTGAAGTCTTCAACACCCTTGTAGAATTGAGCATCCTGGGGAACTGCTCTCTTCACACCTGTAGAAATCTATGATGATACTGAATAGTTGCATTGTCTTATAAATGTTATTCCTCACCCCATGCCTGGCCATGGTTGACTCAACTCAAGAAAGTTAGCTGAGTCAACTACCAATAAGTCTTTTCTCTGGAAGTTATACTTAGGATTGATTTATCAGGAAAAAAAACCTTTGAATTTTTTAATGTATTATTTTATGCCTACAAAATAATATATGAAATGTACATAATGGATGAATAATTATGAATAATAGTTATAGCTGGAACATCACCAAATTCAGAAATCATTTTAAGAACTAAAAATCATGGGCTGGGGATGTGGCTCAAGCAGTTGTGCGCAGTCTGGCATGCGTGCTGCCCGGGTTCGATCCTCAGCACCACATACACACAAAGATGTTGTGTACGCCAAAAACTAAAAAATAAATATTAAAAATTCTCTCCCTCTCTCTCTCACTCTCTCTTTAAAAAAAATAAAAATCATCCTCCTCTCAAAGCTGCCTGTGTGGTTCCCCCATCCCACCTCCACTCCAGAGTTAGTCATTTTCTTAAATGTTGTACTTACTGCTCTCTTCCATTTTTAGGAATTATATTTTCATATTCATGTTTATAAGGAATATATAGATTAGTCTTACATGTTTGTAGATTTTTGTTAAATAAATGGATCTCAGGGTCTTTATCAGCTATTTCTTTTTTTCACGTTTGTCCTTTCTCTGTATAGTTTTGCATGAGCAAGAAAACATAAAACTGCTTTTAAATAAATTTTTAGCACAATAAGTGGCACAACCTCCCAGCCAGCTACTTAACCCAGCTCCCTTTCCCAGCCCACTGCTCCCACATCTACCAGTCCTGCCTACCAGTATGTTCCCATTCTGAACATGGCTCTCCATCTCCACTGTCACCACCCATCCCAACCATCTTGCTCTCCTGCCCAGAAAGCTGTCATAACCACTTTACTGCTCTCTTGCTGCCTAAAGTACACATTTTACCTTATAGCCAAAGCAATACTTTTAAAATTGTAACACCATGTTATTTTCCTGATTACAACACACTTAAATGGCTTCCCATTGCACTTTTTAAAATTTCCTCTTCCTCACCATGGCCTGCAGTTCTCTATGTGCCATGATCTATGACCAACCCTACTCTTCTTCACCTGCATGCCAGTGACACTCCTTCCACCTTAGGGATTTTTTTGTCTGCTGTTCCAACCACCCTCATACTTTTCCCCACGATCATGGTATGGCTGGATTCTTCTGAAATAACAAATGTCCCCTGCACACAGGGGCTGTTTCTGACCACCCTACCTGAAGTAGCAGCTTTCCCCTCCACTCATCAGTCAGCCTGTGGACCTGTTCGTTGTCAGTCTCCCTCCTCCTATGAGTTCCGTGAGGGCAGGAACCTTGATTTTGTTAAAGAAAAAAGTTATTCTATTGTTTATTTTTTTAATGGCAAGAAAGTCTTTATTCAAAACTATTGCAGAAGGGGAACTTCAGTAAGGGAGAGAGATTGGGCTCGAATCCAAATACAACAAGGGCAAGGGGGCATTCCATAGTTAATAAGTAGAGAAAGGGGGCCAATGGGTAGAAACTTCATAAGAGGAGATATCAAGGGTGGGGTGATTCTTGGATGACCTGATATAAGAAAATTCTTACTAAACATAGGCCAGTATCTTAGATAGCAAAGAAAGAGGATGACAAACAGATATCAAGGTTGGGAGATTTTTCCTAAATAGACTCAGCAAGATTCTTGCTATAACTGGCCTGAGCATGCCAAGGACAGAAAGTGGGGTGAAGTTTAGAGCTCATTGACAAGAGGGCTGAGGAAAACCTGATTGAAAGGAGGTTATGAAGAGAATATTTACCAACTTTTGATTCTTTTATTTCTCTAAGACAGTATTATCCAATAGAAATAAAATGAAAGCCACAAATTCAAGACAAACATATATTACATTTTTTTAGCAGCCACATTAGAAAAGGCAAAAAAATTTTTGGAGCCCGACCCCACAATATGTAGATCAGAGCCAACTTTTTCTTCTATCAGACGCAGAGTCTCTGATTTGATATCTAGCTCCTTGATCCACTTTGAGTTAACTTTTGTGCATGGCGAGAGGAGGGGATTCAGTTTCATTTTGTTGCATATGGATTTCCAGTTTTCCCAACACCATTTGTTGAAGATGCTATCCTTCCTCCATTGCATGCTTTTAGCTCCTTTATCAACTTGATAGTTGTAGCTTTGTGGATTAGTCTCTGTGTCCTCTATTCTGTACCATTGGTCCACCCGCCTGTTTTGGTACCAGTACCATGCTGTTTTTGTTACTATTGCTCTGTAATATAGTTTGAAATCTGGTATCGCTAGACCACCTGATTCACACTTCCTGCTTAGAATTGTTTTTGCTACCTACATATTGTGGGGCTCCAAATTCCTTAATAGGACACCCATAGCACAAGAGTTAATAACAAGGATCAACAAATTGGGATTATCTTAAACTGAAAAGTTTTTTTCTCAGCAAGAGAAACAATAAGAGAGGTAAATAGGTAGCCTACATCATAGGAACAAATTTTTACTCCTCACACTTCAGATAGAGCCCTAATATCCAGAGTATACAAAGAACTCAAAAAATTAGACAATAAGAAAACAAATAACCCAATCAACAAATGGGCCAAGGACATGAACAAACACTTCACAGAGAAGGACATACAATCAATCAACAAGTACAAGAAAAAATGCTCACCATCTCTAGCAGTCAAGGAAATGCAAATCAAAACCACCCTAAGATACCATCTCACCCCAGTAAGATTGGCAGCCATTATGAAGTCAAACAACAACGAGTGCTGGCGAGGATGTGGGGAAAAGGGTACTCTTGTACATTGCTGGTGGGGCTGCAAACGGGTGTGGCCAATTTGGAAAGCAGTATGGAGATTCCTGGGAAAGCTGGGAATGGAACCACCATTTGACCCAGCTATTGCCCTTCTCGGACTATTCCCTGAAGACCTTAAAAGAGCGCACTACAGGGATACTGCCACATCGATGTTCATAGCAGCACAATTCACAATTGCTAGACTGTGGAATCAACCCAGATGCCCTTCAATAGATGAGTGGATAAAAAAAATGTGGCATTTATACACCATGGAGTATTACGCAGCACTAAAAAATGACAAAATCATGGAATTTGCAGGGAAATGGATGGCACTAGAGCAGATTATGCTTAGTGAAGCTAGCCAATCCCTAAAAAACAAATACCAAATGTCTTCTTTGATATAATGAGAGCAACTAAGAACAGAGCAGGGAGGAAGAGCAGGAAGAAAAGATTAACATTAAACAGAGACATGAGGTGGGAGGGAAAGGGAGAAAAAAGGGAAATTGCATGGAAATGGAGGGAGACCCTCATTGTTATACAAAATTACATATAAGAGGTTGTGAGGGGAATGGGATAATAAACATGGAGGGAAATGAATTATAGTAGATGGGGTAGAGAGAGAAGATGGGAGGGGAGGGGAGGGGGGATAGTAGAGGATAGGAAAGGTAGCAGAATACAACAGTCACTAATATGGCAGTAAGTAAAAATGTGGATGTGTAACCGATGTGATTCTGCAATCTGTATTTGGGGTAAAAATGGGAGTTCATAACTCACTTGGTTCTAATTTATGAAATATGATATGTCAAGAGCTTTGTAATGTTGTGAACAACCAATAAAAAAAAGAAAAGGCAAAAAAATAAGGCAGTTGAAGCTACTTTTAAAAATATATTTCAGTTATTTCATTATATTCAAATGTTGCCATTTCAACACATCATTGATATAAAATTTATTAATGAAATATTTTACATTATTACAGCAAATATTAGAAACCTAATGACATTTTACTTTCATAGCACATCTCAGTTCAAATAGTCCCATTTTAAGAGTTCAGAGCTACCTGTACTTAGGGTACTGTAATGGACAGTGCAGATTGAAGTCTAGAAGAATGAGTGCACACCAGTGATATAGTACATGTTTATTGGATAAATGGATGAATGGATGATAAAAATCTATTCCCAGAAATGACGATTGTCTTCCCCCATGTAGTTAGGATATGCTGTTGCCAAGTTTTACTCTGAAAACATATATGATTTTAGAAGCAATGGATATGTCAAATAATAATAATATATCTCAAATATATTTATTTATTTATTACTCTTTATTTTTGTAACTATTCCAGAATAATGATAGAAAAATATATATAACTATGGTTTTTGTTCACAAAGCATTTATACAACTGTACAAAATCTTTTGGCCAATTAGATGTTGTTTTCATTCATTAAAACTTTTTTTTAATGTATAAAATTCAAGTTTCCACATGCTTTCTGCAACAAGATTATTTTAAGTATCTGGTTTTCTTTTGTTTCCTTCTATCCATTTCTGGTTTTGGATTGAGTAGCTACAGATGCTGGCATTTGGCACTATTTATTCACTACAAAATGTCAGGGCAGTAAGAGCTGGATCCCTGAGTGAGCAACAGTAAGACACTTGGATTTACTATGTGTGGTGTGGCTTCAGAATATTTCCTTTTTCCATCATTGTTCTTCACTCACCCAATGTGTTAAATTAAAGGATGAAGGAAGATTTTTCTTTCTATTTACCACACAGTGAGGATATGTCTATCTAACTTTCTTTCCATTTACACTGTGAATACTTTCAGCTGTAGAACTGATCTCCTCCAGTGAAATCTATTGTGGTATTCACGAAAGCTGTCATTTCCAAGTCAGATCAACTAAATACCCATGAAAACACCAAAGAGTCCAGAGGATTCATGAAAATATATATCTGATAGTCTGTCTATGTCTTTTGTAGTCCCACTTGATATCTTTATAAATCCAGGTTTTAAAAAAAGAAAGGAATTAGAACACTAAAGCACACTTTAAAACAGGAAAGGGATTACATTTTAGCCCCTGCATTGTGATTGACAGAAAAAGAATGCATCCTTCATTCCTTTTTCCCCCACAATTAAATTTCTTGATAGAGATGTAAAAATGTTTTTGATTTAACTCTTGAATATTTTGGCAAGCTTTATAAAGGCCAAATCAATGCTAAATCAGAGGTATTTACAACATCCACAAATTTAATCCAAAGTGGATACTTAAAAGCTCATATAGATCTAAATGATGTTCTCCCAGATGGTGAATTAATGTCATTTTAGCAGGAAGCAAAGTTGCACAAATATGCAGTATTGAGAACTCGTGCTGATTTAATGTATCTGTACCCACCACAGCGCAGATGTTGCTTATCATTTTAGTGCCAGTTGTCTTTATTTTTCTCTATACCACAAAAGGAAGAATGGGATTTGGGAGTTCAGTAAATTATGATTTATCTTGTTACTAATGACTTGTTTGAAATTGAATCTTTCTATGACCTGTATTAAAAAATCATATTGGTTATCTTTGTGTAGGGTTTGAAGGGTGACTTGGGTCCTCGTGGTCCACCTGGTCCAAAAGGAGAAAAGGTATTGTATTACCAAAAATGTGTCAACCTTTTCTTAAGAAAACATCAGAAACCTCTGCAGTGACTTCTTGTTGATACCATTTAATTGTCAAAAACATTTTAAAACTAACCAAAGACATTAAAAGCATATCAACAATAACAAAGCCGTTTGGTTCATTTAATTAGTTTGAAGAGACTAAATGTGCAATTGCTAGTTGACTTAACTGGTGTTTATAAGATTTCCCTTTTCTTACCCTTGCTTAACAGCATGCTGTAGTCAATCTTAAATTAGCAAAGGTGTCTTATATTGGGGAACTCAGCCAACAATACTGAGCTGCCACCATAATTGTGAAGCAGGTGGCTTTGGGAATAAAGAATCTAACTTGAAATCTCAGTCTTAGTCTAAATGCTCCATTTCCTGCCACATTTTCCCATATGCTATTTGTTAATGGTCTATTGGCAGTAACCTTGAAAAGAGAATTAAGGAATAGTACAAGCAAGAGTCGTGTTGAATAAGGTCATTAGGCGACCTCAACTTGATGAAAATTGTTAATGTGTATGTTTTGCACTGTATTTTGTTCTTGGCTTTCAGCACATTTAAAAATCCTTATCTATCTTCAATATTTATCTCTGCGTTGAAGGTGATCTTGTAAATTTGTTCTTAGTGACTAACTTAAGCTACAGCAATATCCATTAACAATTATCAATTATTTTAACTCAATTTCCCCCACATACCAAAAAATGAAACACAATTTAGTAAGTCTTGACTTCTAAGTTAGCTAAATTTGGTGAGAAAAAAAAAGAAGTTAAGGCTACTCTCAAAAGGAGAATACAAAATCCTAGTGCCCTTTGCCATACAGGATAGACTTATGAACCCCATAATATTCAACTAAACAAGAACCATAAGCAAGGATATTCAGTCAGAATGATTGAGAGTTCTTACGAAATAGAGTTCCCGAGACAATAAGCACAGAAGTGACACAGTGGAAAATAGTGAACTTTTAAATTAACCATTTTTTTAAAGATTTTTAATGGTTTATTAACATATACACCTGAAAATTTGTATTCATATAGGTCAGCAAAGCAATTTCATCATTTGAAAATGCATAAATATATGCAGAGCCTCTTAAATATAGGCAGAGCCTCTTACAGTTGATGGCAAGGGCAATGCCAATTCAGCAGAGCTTAGAAGAGGCCGTGGGAACTGTTTCTTGCAGCTGGAGGCATGAAGTGGGGAGATCCACTTATTATTTCTGCTGATCCTTATACTAACTTTGTCAGAAAAATTATCTGTCACTGTGACACTTCCCAGCTGCTCCATTGGCAAGTAACCATATTTGAAAAGATATTTTTTCCTAATTTTGAATTAGTAGTCAAAAGAATAGAAAATTAGATTATTTTAGCTTTTCAAAACAATCTCGGCTGCTGCAAAAAGCATGTGGGTGCATAAGGCAATTTTTATATCATGAGAATTAAAGGACACATAATAAATTTTTCATCGTGCAGAGACTTTTATCAAGATAAATTCAGTATTTCTGTCCTTCAATATTTACCTACAGGCATTGCTTCTATCCACTCAGAAACTTACAAATAATGTGCAAAAGAGGGATTATTGATAATTTTAACTTTCTTTCATCTATTTTAGGGAGACATGGGGCCTCCAGGACCAACAGCCTTAACTGTAAGTATTCTTGAATTCAAAATTTAAAATTGAAATCTATTACTCTGCTTATTATTTATACCATATCATGGCTAAACTAGAATTTGAATCACAGAGTTTTTTAAAAAATGAGAATGACATTAGAGTACATCTAGCCAAACCTCCACATTTTAAATATGGGATATATTCTCTTAACAGTGAAGTACTTAACCTGAAGTCATACAGGTAGTTACTATAAAAGCCTATAATCAATATCTACCCTGAGCAATTTTTCTATCTTCAAAGAGTTCATAATTGTGTCCCTTAAATGTTTGATTAAGCATTCTTTTTTAAATAAAAATTTTATTAAAAGTAAATGGAAGCAAAGTAGTTCTACTTTGTCTGAAAATTATAAAGGAACAAAGCAAACTATAATTACCCAAACCCTACCTATTTAAGCTGATTGTTATAGTCCACCATGCCTGTCTACTACCATTGTTATTTTCCTACTTGATTTATTCCTAAGTTTCCAAATGGTAAAATGGTGATCAAAAAACCAGATGTGTTTATCATGTGAACATAATGGGATTGTTCTCAATTAAATGACCATCATCATTTATTAAGCATTTAATCATAAATATATAATGGTTTTATATTTAGATACAATTTAATATTATAAATTTTCTTCAGAGGCCAGTGAACAGTCTCATTTAACTTAAAGATAAAGATTCTAAGCTTGGTAGAAAAGAGTTTTATATTTTTATTTTTGTAAGATCATTTGTATCCTTAGGTCTCTTGAATTTTATGTCAATATTACCTAATGACATAAATTAAACATTAAATCATCAGCATTCAAAGGCCTCTCCTGATCATAGAAGAACAGGCTTACAGAAGTCTTTATTTAGTCTGGACAGATTCTCCCTGTCAGCAAAGCACAGTAACTCAAAGGCTTGGTGATTGGGATAACATTTGTATTTTATCTTTGTACTTGAAAATTCCATTATGAACAGTAGGCTAATAATGTCTTATTCCAATAATCTGTGACTTACTTGGGAACAACTAAATTCAATTCACAAGGGTATTCTATAATTTAAGATTTTATTTTCAAGATATGAATAAAACCTATTTTACATGAAGTTTAACCTGCATAATACTCCAAATTTTTTGTACTTTATGGAATTAAAAATATGTATTTGGCAGTGACATAGAGGTAAGGCTGCTCATTTCATTCAAAACACGTGCCTGTTTTCTTCAGCTAAGTTACATGCCCAAACATTTCACTTAGTTGTTTGATTTTCAACTCATGTTTGAAGACCACTATGCAATCTGTGTACCATTTCAACTGAAATTTAATTTTGGCTCCTTGCCCAGAAAATTTCAATGGACTTTATCTACTCAGTGAGTTTTTCATAACAACTGATTTCTTTCTGCCAAGGAACACCTTTATGGATATCTCTTTGTACATTACAGCTAGGATTCACTTAGGGAATACAAGCTATTTTTTATCTTTGTCAAAGATATGACAAGGCAAAAACACTATGAAATTAGTGTTCTACTTCATAAAGTAAAATGTTAATATTGTTTGGGGATTATTATTGTACATCTTTACGGTTACTTCCTTTACTAACATAGATAATTAACTGTTATCATAAAATAGGGATGAACTGAAATTAGTAAAGATATACCATGCACTAAATATTTAGTTGATCTTATAAAACAGCTTAATATAATTGAAGTCAGTAGTAATTGTTTTTAGAAAGCCAAAGTGACTGACTGAACTTAATTTGGATTTAATGAGATGGTGATATGTAGAAGTCAGTAAACTTAGAGTTAATCCATAGTGATTCTCAAAACTGTTGTACACCAAAATCCACAGGAGAGCATTAAAATACACAAATATTGGGGCTCTACCCCCAGAACTTTTAACTCAGTAGATCTAATGGGGAACCACTACGTTTTAAATCTTCCCAGATAGATCTAAAACTGCATCTGGAGTTGAAAACCCTGGTTTGTAGAAACTATAATGGAATAAGTTTTCATCTACCTAGAAAAAAATTTTTAGACCATTGGAGATGTCTAATTTTCTTTTCAAATTTAACTTAATACATAGTAATGAAGAAATGTTTCTTTATTACTTTCTTTCCATTAGGGAGGCATCCCAAGAAAACCAATTTAAGATTGAAGCCTGCTTGGTTAAGTAGAGGGGATTAGGGCTAGGAATATGCCTTTAACTACAGCCTTAACTGAGCCATCCACACGTCAGCAGGCTCAGCTGCCTTAATACTTCTTAAAACTTGGGGCTGGACGTGGATGTGTAACCGATGTGATTCTGCAATCTGTATACAGGGTAAAAATGGGAGTTCATAACCCACTTGAATCAAATGTATTAAATATGATATGTCAAGAGCTTTGTAATGTTTTGAACAACCAATAAAAAAAAAAAAAACACCTGGGGCTGGAGTGTAGCTAAGTAGGAGAGCACTTGCCAAGCACATGTGAGGCACTGGGTTTGATCCTCAGCACCACTTAAAAATAAATAAATGAAACAAAGATATTGTGCCCACCTGCAACTGTAAAAAAAAATTAAAAAGTACTTAATGCACATAGGAGCCACTCAGTAGTCTTGTTCAAATGAATATTCTGTAAATCTGGGGTGAGACTTGAAATTCTATATTTTTAGCAAGTTTCTAGGGAATGCAGCTGATGCTGGTCCTTAGATAAGACTTTGAGTCATACTGCCTTGTTTCGTAGATCAGTGGTTCTCCATCTTTCTAGTTATCTTCTTTACTTTATGGTCTTTCCAGATTATTCTAACAACAAAACATTAAGGAATAGGCTCAAGAACAACCTTGTGAATCTGTAAGCAGAATATCTGGAAAGTAGTTTATAAAACAATGTCTAAGATTCTTCCCTAAATACTTTTTTTCTTTTATAAAATGTCCTCTAGAGATATGGCAAGAAGAAATGAAACTCTTTTCAGCTTAGTAGGAAAAAAACAAACAAAGCTATGCTTGCCACCCAAAATACACTTCTATGTATTTCTTGCTAGTCATATTTTCAGCAAACACAGCTGGTTGAAAATACAAAATTTAATCAAATCACTTTGATTTCTTTTCAACCCCTTTTTGGAAGATGCCAAATTTACTAATTAGTTTGGTACTAAATTAACTATTGTATAAACATAGTATGCTACTACAGACACTTACAATAAGTGTCATTTTGAAGTTCTAAAGAAGTAAATATAAAATTTTCCTACCTGATGTAAGTTAATTAACTGATCATCTTTTTCTTATGATTTTTATATATCAAACTGATACCCATTTTAAATTAACAAAACATGTTTTGTTTAATTCTAAGTGGTAGTAGTAATAGACATAGTAATAATAATTCTACTAATAATAACAACAAATGGTACATTTTGTGTGTGTGTGTGTGTGTGTGTGTGTGTTGGTCATTGAACCTAGAGCCTTATGCATGCTAGGCATGCTCTCCACTACTGAGTAACACCCCTAGTCCAATAGCAAACATTTATTAAGTGTTCCCTATGTGTTATCTAAACAATTCCTTAAGCAACCCTGTGAGGCATAAAATGATTATTACCACATCCCATATAAGTGATCATAGGACCAGAGAATCTATAAGCCTTACCCAAGGTTACAGAGATGGTAAGTGGCATACCCAATATTCAAATGCCTGACTAATGCTAAAACTAAAATTTTTAACTTCTACAGCAAATATTATTTAAAATCAAGGTTAAAAATAATAAATATGAACAAAGTGTCAAATTATTAAAAAAATTAACTTTTTTAAATTCAACTTCCTTTTATCTGGAAACTGATCTTTAGAAATGAAGATCTTAGGCTGAGGTTGTGGCTCAGTGGTAGAGCATTTGCCCCACATGTGTGAGGTACTGGGTTTGATCCTCAGCACCATATAAAAACAAATTTTTTAAAAAAAGATATTTAAAAAAAATTAAGGTCCTGCCATAGGTGGGTGGTATGTGAGCGTGTGATGCAGGGTAGCAGGGGATAAAAGCATGCTGGGGCATGCCATCAGGGTAGTATGTCTAGCTCAGAGTATAAAATTCAAATTAAAAACTACTTAAGAGATTATGTAATGCACAATATCCACTATGTATTGGCTATCTAAAATAAACCGTGGTTAGCGACCTGCAATATTTACTTCACATTTTTTAACAAACAAAAATATTATTAAATGCTTGTTCTTTATTTTCATCCTGAAAGAGCTACAATATTGGTTATGATGTTAGTTTTACTACACATTTACCTCAAGATCTATGCAGCTAAAGTAAGATGTATACTCTGCATTTTCCTTTAAACAGTGGTATTCTTTTGTAAATAAATGTTTGCATTGTTTTTCCTTATCATACTGTTTTTGAGCTTTATCCATGATGCTGTAGATGAGGCTCATTCTTTTTAACTGGTCTATAGTCTTCCAACATAGAACCATACCACTAGGCATTTTTATATTGGTAAACATTTGGGTTTCTTCCATTTTTTTCTTTTGCTAACAATGTACAATAAATATATTTGTGCTTGCCTATCATGCACACGAATGAGGTTTTTTTTCCTAAGTTATAAACAAATGAAGTCATTTTTGCAAGAAAGTATATCCTTTTCCAGTTTAGCAAAATGCTACCTGATTACTCTCTCCAAAGTGGCTATGCTAATTATCAGAACTTTTAACAGTTTAAGAGAATTCTCACAGAAATCACATCTCCACAATATTTAACATTCTTAGACATTTTGGTTTTTAATACCCACATAGCCCAGAATCATAAGCATACATGGGCCCTCAAAATATGAAAAAAAAAGAAACTTTACAAATTAGTGGAGGATTGAACAGAGTCCTCCAAAAATTATTCTGGGACAGTTGATTTTTCCAAACAGCAGAAAGATACATTCCTTTCTCATAATATTTTTGTTTGCATGTTTGCCTTTATTTACAACCTAACTACAAATATAGAAATAGTTCTAATGGTTTGTCTATATAGCCTCGTATTTACTTTGGATAACCTCACTATCCTCAAATTGTGACCATTTATTTCTTCTTTACAAGATACCCATTCTTATTTATTACCCAGTCTTTTCCTTGGCCTTGATATGGAGGCTCTGAAGTTGCACATTAAATATGATTGTCCTTTTGTTTATCTACTCTGGGGGTGGTTTAGAGAAACGTGAGTAAAGAAGATGGTAGTATTGGACTTTCTCCATATGAATGCTCTAAAGTTTTATATTAAGCATGGATTTGCTTCATTTTGTTCATTGGGGTTTTTTATTATTATTTGATTAAAGAAATGTTCCTTCTGTTTCTGGTGTGCCCAAAGTTTTACCTGGACTAGATATTTTGTAGCTTTCTCTGCATCTATTAAAATCATTATATGTTCTTCATCTTGAATACCTGACTGCTATAAATTTCTTTATATATCTTCTGAGAGTGAACCATCCTTGCTGTCCTAGAATAAGCTCTCCTTGTTAATGATGAATATTTTACCAGATTCATGAAGGATATGGAATTGTGGTTTAATGGTTTCTTTTTCTTCTCTTTCCCATTCCTTTTATTCCCTTCCCTCCCTCTCTCTCTTTCTTGCTTTCCTCTGAGTATTTCATAGTATTCTCTTTGAGCCTTCATTATTTCTGATGAGAAGTCAATAGTTCATTCACAAATTGTCTCCTATGTTCAATGCCCCATTTTTCTTAGGCTGCTTTCAATATTCTTCTTTTTCTCATTGTTTTGTAGGTATTTGATTATGATGCATCTAGGTGTGCTTGCCTTTAAATTTCTCAAGTTTGCAAATTTATAACTTTCACATATTTGGGGAATATTTATTCTTTATTTCATCAGATATATTTTCTGTTCCATAATCTCCTTTTTCTTCTGGGATGCCAGTTACACATGTTAGATTTTGTTAATAATGCTGCACTTCTCCATAAAACTCTGTTTATTTTTTCCACTTAATCTTCTTTTCTTAGAAATAGATCATTTCTTGTGAACTACTGTGAGGTTCACTCATATTTTTCTCATTTTCATTCAACCATTCAATCCATTTTGTGAGTTTTGTATTATAATCATTAATTATACTTTTTTACAAGTTCTTTGGTTGCTATCTGTGCTAGTCAGCCTTGGCATTGCTGTGACCAGAAGACCTGATAAGAACTTAAAGGAGCAAATGCTACCTGATTACAAAATTTATTTTGGCTCACAGTTTCAGAGATTCAGTCCATGACTGGCCAATTTCATAGCTCTTGGCCTAATATGAGGCAGAACATCATAGCAGAAGGGCATGGCAAAGAAAGGCAGTTCAGGACACAGCAATTAGGAAGCAGAGAGAGAGCTCTGCTCACCTAGAACAAAATATAAACCTCAAAGGCACTCCCCCAGTGACCTGCTTCTTTAAGTTACACACTACCTGCCATGGTTACTGTCCAGTTAATCCATATCAGTGGACTTATCCACTGATTAAGTTAAGACTCATAATCCAATCATTTTATCTCTGAATATTCTCACGTTGTCTCACACTTGAGCTTTTGGAGATTACCTAATATCCAAATCACAACACCACCATACCTAGAATGGTCCTCCTTCTAATATCATTGTCATGTCTTCAGCCACAATAGTGACAGATTAGAAAGACCACTTTTAAATAGCTTATTAAAAAATAAAGATTTACTGGGGCTGGGGTTGTGGATTATCAGTAGAGCGCTTGCCTAGTATGTGCAAGGCGCTGGGTTCAAGCCTCAGCACCACATAAAAATAAATAAGCAAACTAAAGGTTTAAAAAAATAAAAATTTTCTTTTAAAATTATTTCAAATAATATGCTAATAAAACCATATTTAGAATCAGTGTTTTCCTTATTATATTCTGATTGTTGAATAACTGAGTAATTAATTTCAAGATGACACTTAACCAGTGTATTACTGATAAATTTAAAGTATCTCTTCTGCTGATATTTATAATTTACTAGATTTATGTGAGCTAAAACCATCTCTGAATTAGAAAAACCTTTATCATAAGCTTCCAAATTTTCTTGATCAAAATGTAATTTATCTAAGATCATAATGAAAATTAAATTAAAAGTGGATTCAGATAATGAAGATTTTGACCTAGAAGTTCTTTATTAATGATCAATGTTTTATGGTATTCTAACTTAAATTTTCCTACATTGAAATATCAGACATAAATTCTTAAAGTTAAATATGCAGATTATAATAAGCTCTAATTCTTAGGTTATTTTTCATTTGTTGTTCAAAAAATCTTCATTTTGTATAAATGTATTTTCTCTGTAGTTTCTTTATAGCTTCTTAAAATTGTGTATGCTCAATATCCTATTACCTTCTATTCCAAAATTCCCTTCAAACAAACAGTGTACTGCTGTTTTTGACAGTAATTTCTTACTAAAATACATGGCTGAAGTTTCAGAAGCAAGAGAGGGACAATGACTGAAGTGAGCCAGTTGGCTAATACCCTGCCTCCTTCCCTCTTTCCTCTTCTGGACTTTGCGTGTCATGTTAGAAGAAAGACAGGTGAAGGTAGGACAGTGCTATTTTGTGTAATACATCCACTAATTTTAGTTCCCAGGAAGATGACTGTGTTGCTCTGGCCATGTTTCTTTGGGAAGTTATTAAATACTCATCCAGATGGCACCAAATGTTTACACAGAAGCCAAAGGTTAAGTCAGTCAGCAGCAGAAGTGCTGTAGACATGCTTACTAAATGATACTTAAATGCCAGCTCCTTGGGGCCCAGATAAATCCAGCTTAAGTGAAAATTAGGCACAGAGAAGAGCATAGCTTTCGTTCTAAGAAAACTACCTTAAATATCATAAGCAACTGAGAGAAAAATCTCAGCTGGTCATTTATAAATCAAATGACACTCAATTAACAGATGGTCCTAATGCTCAAAAGATCACACAGTATTCACATAGGGAATGTCTTGGAACAGTTCTTTTTCTAACTTGGTACATACAAGGAGCAAACACAATAATTTTTTAGTGAGTTACATAGTTCCTTTCTGTCCATTCTCCCTCCCTTCTACAAATTCCCTTAGTTGAATGCTTTCTACGTGCTAGATTCTGCACTGATACTGGGAATACAGAAAATAAACAATGCTATGTTTATTGCTTCCATGGAACTTATCTGGCTTAAGCAATCAGTTGGTTAAAGTTGATAATTTTTAAACTGATGTTTTGCAATTAGTATATAAATTGTCTACAAGTGTTTGTACAAATGTAATTATGTTGATGTTATTCACAAACACTCAGATATTTCAAAGGAAATAATTTTTACTTGAATTTTATGTTCTAATTTAAATAGTTACTTGCTTCCATACATTTAAGTCATAGACTCAACTACCAAATAATGCTTTCTTACTAAGATTCATAAGAAACTATAACCATCTCATTTTAGGTAAATAAAATTGAAAGATTCTTATTATATGCCCAAAGAACATAATTCTTCTTTCTGTTCTGACTAGAATAAATGCATATGCTCTATAGCATATAAATATTATTCTTATTAATATGTGCATATAAATATATGTCATGTAGCATAGTGATTAATGGGGAAATTACTTTAAATTTCTCATTTATCAAAATCTGAGATTTACATGTTTTTTCCTGAGTTGCCTAAATTTGAATCAATACTATTAGTCTTAAGAAGTTGCATAATTATTATTTAATTTATTTTCAACTTTCTGAAACTAGTGATCCAATTGAATATTGGGATTTTTAGGGTACTGTGGGCTAGTAGAAAAAAAGGTAGTTGAAATTCTTTTTAAAAATCAATTATTTTTTTATTTCTTGGCAAAAGATTTATGAGTGAATTAGTTGATTAAAATAGAAGCTGTTTCTATAATATAAAGTTATTTTTATCTATTCTGTGCAAAAATACAGTCAAGTTTATGCTTAAGGCCTTAAAAAGATTTATGTTTTAGCCTCAGAGAAGATTTATGTTTTGGAAAAACTTATAGTCAGCTCATTTGACATGGAGGTGATTTATATATCTTTCATTACATGAATGATTTCAGAATAGCTCCTTCTGCCTTTCTGTTTATTGTTTGCTTCTGTTTCAAAAGACACTTCAAATTGTTTTCATCGAATGTCTAAATTATGCATTTTAAACCTGGACAGTAAACTTTCTTTTCCTAGAAGTGAAATGCATTGGCAATTTGGGATTCATAAAAGAATGATTTTATTTTATGTTGAAATACTCAGCAATCTAGGAAAATAAATAAAATACATCTGAAATGACATTAGAAAATGATGAACTGGGCAAAAGTGTTTGAAAATTATATGTACTAAAGTACATATTTATTTAAGCCATATATACACATTAACATTAGTTTAATTCAATTTCATCCTTTAAACATTTTAAAAATCTTTACGATTGATCCTTATATTGTTCCATAAAGTAAAATTCGAAAGTAATTGCTCTTTAAAAGCATTAGAATTATATTCATTCCAATCAAGTGTTCCACTGATTTTAATAAACTGAAACTGAAGACAGCATATTTTAGACATTATCCTTACCCTGGATCCAGCCTGCCTTTGTTTGAACCTGACCATTTCTGGACTTTTCTGTCTTCGTTTTATCATCTGTAAAGTAGGGCAATGTTTCCTAATGCATGTTCTTTTAGTGATGATTTCATGAATTACATATGTAAAGATTTTAGAACAATGATCAGCTTCTAGTACTCTTATCTATTATTGTTAATATTGCGATTGTGTTAACATGAATGGCAAAAATATCAATAGAAATGAATGCAAAGATCAAGAGAAACAATTAAAGAGAACTTTAGTAAAACCATTGTCTTTATAGGTAGAATTCTTCCATTTTAGGAATACTATTAAATGGAGGTGAATACTAGATTATTCTCTTTTCTATCACCAGTATAACCTCCATGAGAACAAGAGCCTTGTCTATCTTATTTATAGCTGCAACCACAGAAAATGAAAGTATTTGATGCAGTATAGGTACTCAATAAATATTTCTTCTTCATAAGTACTGGAAACAAATATCTTTCACTGACAAAAACATTATTAAAGTAAAATATCATCAAATGCTTCAGTGAAATATCCATAGAAAATAATAAAATCACTGACTTGAATGTCACAGTGAGGATCAATGTAGTTGATCCTCTTTGTAGCTACCAAGGCTAATTAATTTAGAATTAATTTAGTACCTCTTCCCGAACTGGCAGTATTCAAAGGTAACTATTGTGATATCACTTACTACCAATCATGTTGGATCAATTTGAAAGTCATATTGTTTGTGAGCAACTGAAAATATCCTTTATTAAACAATCCTGTCTTCTATTCAATATTCTATAGACTTGACCAGAAGCTTTATATTGTTGAAACAATTAATAAAGTCACATTTTGAGATAAGATTAAAGAAACACCGGGTTATAAAGTCAAGAAATTCATTTTCTATCCTGAAATGTGCAGCTGTTTGTTTGTTATTTTTTCCCTTGCTCCAAGTTCCAGGAGCACCCCCTGGCAGTTGCTGCATCTATAGTGTGTTTGTATCAGAACTAAATAAATCCAATCTTAGGGAACCCAAATACTTTTATAATGGACTACCAGGAAGCATCCTTTGCCCAGAGACAGACATTGTCTTTACTATCTTAAACAGCAAATAAACCCTTTGCTTTACTATCTAAATATCCTGAAAAAGATGGTCCAGGACTGGGAGTGCAGGGCTCCCATGTACCATGCATGAGGCCTGTGTTCAATCCCTAGCACCACTCCACCATCCCCAACACACACACACAACACAAATAGTCCAGTACAAAAGGGCAGTTTCTACCCTCTTCTCAAGACATGCAGAAACAGAAAAGACCCTTGGAAAGAACTGTTGTCCCCCAACAATATTCATTTCTTATTTCTATACCATCTTGGCTTCTGGCATGTTTTCCTGAATATGCACTCCAATTAACCTCTTGAATTAATGTTACCAGCACAGACTAGAACCAAAACTGTTCAGTTTGTCTCCTACGCCATTTAATTAAATTGTTAATAGGACTTCAAGCAGATAGAAGCAGATAGATGAGCCAACCTGTGGTATTGACCTCAACCGTGTGTTCCGTAATCCCAGATTCCACAAACTGAACGAATCCCATAAATTACTTAGGTCTACCTTAGAAAAGCATATGATTTTCTCACTGTTTCTTTATTGAACTTTCTCCTTGACTGGAGGCACACCAACAAGGATATGGGTATATTTCATAAAACTGTCAGAGACCCATTCTTCCCCCCAGTTTGGCTCATGGGAGCTGAGCAAGCAGTGTTCCAAATCAAGACGTCATCTTTTCTTTATCTAGGACCATATCAAGACATCAAAAACATCCAGGTGGCTGAAGCAGAATTAAATTTTAATTCTCTAAGACTTCTTTTGGCTCAGCCTCCTCCTGAAGGGTAGAAAGATAGGACATAGAGGATTTAGCACCTCACAAGACAAATAGAAATTCAAAAGACTCATAGAGAATTGTTGCCAATAACTAGCACTCATTCTCCCCCTATCCCCCGAAATTAGCAAATTGTTGCTCTTTTGTTGGTCATACTACTGCTAATTGTACTGCTGACCCTTTCAGCATCTAATCACCTCTAATCCTTGAGGACTCTTCTTCTGGTGTTTTGCTAGTCTTATATCACTCTAGTCTATGATGCTGATTAATTATTTCACTTCTTATAGAATGTCACTCAATTTCATGTCCACTTCTCAGTTTCCCCATATAATATATTCTTGTAAGCTTAATATCTTCACATATCAAAAATATCAAGTGTCACCCCATGTCTTATGTCTGATAATATTGATTGGAATTCCCATCATAAGATAAGTTGAAGCATATTCAAATATGTCCTTAGCTCCAAAGATTTCTTTAGGAGAGGAAGTCAAACATATTAGAAGTAGAATAGAGTTTTGAGGTTCAGAGATATTTGAGTCAGAAGCTCAACTTCATCATTTATTTGTAACATTATCTTAGGGATTTATCCTCTCATCTGTAAAAAAAAAAGAACAAGTCTATTTCTTAGAGTTGCTAAAAGTTAATAATATCATATACGTAGAGTAACTAGTGAAGTTCTGACTCTAGCAGGTATTCAATAAATGTCAATTCTCTTATTTCCTTTATAAGTTATTACTGTGAATGTGTGGAAGTCATCAAAGGACTTGTTGAAATGCTGATAAATGATAATGAAATCTTGCAGTAGGGCTTCTGCCTTTTAGTTCTGTGCAAATACAAGAATATTTTTATATGTTGTTGGTATTATCCTTTTCCTTTTTTTAATTTTTTGCTTGTTATAACTCATTCAAATTTACTATATTTGAGAATTATTTTGATTGATTCATTAGATACACTAATTACTTTTTTTCAAAGCTTAAAAGTGACTTTCTGATTGCTTTATTTCATTGAAATATTATGGAAACACTAATTAAAATTTACTTGCCAACATTCTAATGTTTAATTGGAAAATTGAAAACAAGGTAGTTTATTCTTGTCTTTGAAAGCTTCATGGTCTGTTTTTAGAGTACCTCCAATCCATGAAACTAATCTAATAAGTGGAAAAGGGACACTAGAACATCCTGGGGTCTATGTGACATGTCATGATCAATCTCATGAATGTAATTTGCACTGAATTTGAGTTATGCTGACACAGCCTTAACTTATTCAGTCTGCAAAATGATGCAAATATCTAGATTGATAGTTAAACTCTGTTTCTTAGAGGTTATATTTAAAGAAATATTTGTATATAGACTGATTTGTCCATTGAGCTGCAATATAATTTTCACAGAAATGAAATTAGCTCTCAGATGTATTTAATTAAGTCTCAGTAACATTTCCAAGGATCAGTCTTTCTGTTAGCATCAAAACTGCTGGGACATGTTTTCCCACTTAACATCACAAAAAGCCAGTAAGTAATGCAATAAGTTTTTTTCATTAGTAAGTGCACAAATTACCAAAATTTACCATATAATTTATTCTTTATTCATAGAAAATTCTGACTTATATCTTGTTTAAAGAATTAGCTATTCGATATTTAAGAAGCTACCTAGGCATTTTTCTGAAATGATGTGCAGCATTAACAAGGTTTATTAAATCTGTAGAGTCCATCTTCTTGATTCTGTCACCAATAAGTACAAATTGAGTCTAATGATAAAGCAGTGATTATAAGTATACTATACATGATAATAATAGCCAGTCTATGTTATCCAAATTAGTAGCAAATTATTGCAATATAGGAATAGCTTCTATTAATGCTAATGGCAAATTGTCTTCTGTGTGCTCTAGGATAAGTTGCCAGATATGAAAAGTAAGGCAGTTTTCAACTATTTTAAGTGCTAAAGTTGAATATGCATGCAATAAGTAACTTTTAAAAATCAGCTTATTTGCCTTTAGTATGTTAAATAAAATTATTATACTTTTCTAATCAATACATTTGTGAAGTTAAAACCAAGCATTCTACTGTGAAAGGCTCATAATAAAAATATCATTATAATAAATGGATAGGGGGAAGCTGTGTAGCATTTGGAAAAACAAAATTGGATCCCTCGTGACAACTATGCCAGTAAAAATACTGGATGGACCAAGATTTTAAGGGTAAAAAGTAAATAATAAGACAAGTCCTCTAGTAAATATTGGAATTTTAAAAATGATTGACAAACAAAAACTTTTTAAATATAAAAAAGGCATAAATGAAAACAGCTAGTATATTTGATAGTAGAAACAAAAAAAATCCTGTATGTTTTTTAAAGGCATTAAATCAAATGGGCAATTGGAAAAAAATATTTACTACATATATCATAATAAATTCTTATTAAAAAGACAAATAACCCAGTTTAAAAGAAAAACTGGACAAGAATGTGAAAAAGAGTTTATAAAAAATGAATGAAAAAGAAACTCTTGAACATATAAAAGAAATCTAAATTCATTTGATGTAAGATAAATGTAAACCAAAACCCCTCTGTTTTCACTTAAAAGACTGTAAATGGTCAAAAAACTTGATAATATACTATGTTGATAAAAAAAATTGTGGAGAAACACAAATATCCAGGGTAAAATGTGTCTGGCTACAATTTCTATGGAGAGCAATTGACATTGTAGCAAAATTTCAAATTTGCTGAGAACCAGAAAATGTAGCAATAGAAAGTCTCACTCAAATTGTGAGTGAGAGATTGTGCACACCCCAGGCTATGCCTTCAGCATTGTTCATAGTAGTGAAAGAAACAGCCTTGATGTCCAGCTGCAGTTGGGTGGTTAGTAGAGTTATAGTACTATTTTTGTCTTAGAAATTTAAAATGTCTACATTTTTATGACTATGAATGTTATTTGCAGAGCCAATGTATACTTTTCCTTTCTGAATACTTCGTTTTTGCTGTGGTTGTTGTTAGTTCTCGTTTTGTTTTCCAGAGTAGATTGTCTGTTTTCCCTGTGATTACCTTTCCCCACTCCACCCCCCAGCTTTTCTCATTGTCACTTGTTTGATGGGAGCACCATTCCGACCTATGACTGTATCCTCAGTAGCTTTATAGGCCAATGGTAGATGTTTCATTCTGTGACTCTCTTTATTTTTCTCCCAATTGATTCCACTGCTGCTGCTTTTCCTGTCATCTCCTTTTCTTGGTTTTATTCCTTCATTTATGTGAACATACATCCAGCAAATTATGAAAATAATGTAAAAGTAAATTTTCTTTTTTTTCCTTTTTTTAATTGTTCTTTTTAGTTATACATGACTGTAGAATGTATCCCACTTTTGTGTTTATACATGTTGGGGAGTTATTCTAATCATATACTCAAATACAAGGCTAGGAAAGTTATGTCTGATTAGTTCTATTGTCTTTTCTATTCCCGCTCCCTTTCCTTTGTGTAATCCAATGGCTTTTTATTATTCCCCTCCCAACCCTCCCTTGTTTTGGATTGGCATTCACATATCAGAAAGAACATTCAGCCTTTGGTTTTTTGGAATTGGCTTATTTCGGTTAGCCCAAAATTCTTCAGTTCCATCCATTTACTGGCAAATGCCATTATTTCATTCCTCTTTATGGCTGAGTAATATTCCATTGTGTATATATACCACATTTTCTTTATCCATTCATCTATTGAAGAATACCGAGGTTATTTCCATAGCTTACCTATTGTGAGTTAAGCTGCTATAAACATGGATGTGGCTAGTCACAGTAGTATGCTGTTTTTAAGTCCTTTATCCAAAGGATAAAGATAGAGGAGTGAGATAACTGGGTTAAAAGGAGGTTTCATTCCAAGTTTTCTAAAAAATCTATATGCTGCTTTTTATAGTGGTTGCACCAATTTGGAGTCCCACCAATAATATATGAGAATACCTTTCTCTCTGCATCCTTGCCAACATTTATTGTTTCTTGTATTCTTTATAGTTTTTACAATTGCTATTATGACTAGAGTGAATTGGAATCTCAGTGCAGTTCTAATTTTCATTTCTGTAATTGCTAAAGATGTTGAATATTTTTTCATATTTTTGACCATTTGTATTTCTTCTGTGAAGTTCCTGTTTAGTTCCTTTGCCCAATTATTGATTTGGCTATTTATTTTTCTGATCTTAAGTATTTCAAGTTCTTTGTATACCCTGTATATCCTGGAACTCAATGCCTTATCCAAGGCATAGATGGTAAAGTTTTTCTTCCATTCTGAGGGATCTCTGTTCACATTCTTAAATATTTCCTTTGCTGTGAAGAAGCTTTTTAGTTTGATACCATCCCATTTATTGATTTTTTATTTTACCTCTTGCACTTTAGAATTATTATTGAGGAAGTTAGTTCCTAAGCCAACATGACAGAGAGTTGAGCCTACTTTTTCTTCTAATAGGCTCAGGATCTCTGGTCTAATGCCTAGGTCTTTAATCTACTTAAGAGTTGAATTCTGTGCTGGATGAGGGATAGGCGTTCACTTTCATTCTATTACCTGTGGATTTCCAATTTTCCCAGCACCATTAGTTGAGGAGGCTATATTTTCTGCAATGTATGCTTATGGTTCTTTTGTCTAGGATGAGATCATTGTATTTATGTGGGTGTGTCTGTGTGTCTTCTATTCCAGGGATGCAGTGTTGTTTCAACATGGGGAAATCAATAAATGTAATTCACCACATAAATAGTCTCAAAGACAAGAATCATATGATTATCTTAATAGATGCAGAAAAACCATTTGACGAAATTCAGCATCCATTCATGCTCAAAACACTAGAAAAACTATGGATGGTAGGAACATACCTCAACATTATAAAAGCTACCTATGCTAAACTCAAGGCCAACATCTTTCTAAACAGAGAAAAATTGAAAGCATTTCCTTTAAAAACTGGAATAAGACAGGGATGCCTTCATTCACTAGTCCCATTTAACATAGTGTTTGAAACTCCAGCAATTAGACAAAAGAAAGAAATTAAAGGGATATGAATAGGAAAAGAAGAGTTCATATATGCCTATTAGCCAATGAAATCATTCCATATTTAGAAGACCCAAAAATCCACTAGAAAGCTTCTAGAACTCATAATGAATTCAACAACGTAGCAATATATAAAATTAAATCAGTTGCATTCCTATACACTGGTGACGAATCAGCTGAAAGAGAAATCAAGAAAACTATCCCATTCACAATCGCCTCAAAAAACATAAATTGGGGAATCAATCCAACAAAAGCTGTGAAAGACCTCTACAATGAAAACCACAGAACTCTAAAGAAAGAAATTGAAGAAAACCTTTGAAGATGGAAAGATCGCCCCTGTCTTGGATAGGCAGAATTAATATTGTCAAAATAACTACACTACCAAAAGTGTTTTACAGATTTAATGCAATTCCTATTAAAATACCAATGACATTCTTCATAGAAATAGAAAAGGCAATCATGAAATTCATTTAGAAAACATAAGAGGCCCAGAATAGCTAAAGCAATCTTTAGTGAGAAAAGTGATACAGGAGCATCACAAAACCAGACCTCAAATTTTCTTATATTTAATATATCTTAGGCTATTTTTATTCTCCCCTCACACTTGATTGATAATTTGTCATGGTATAGAATTCCAGGCAGAAGAGTGTTTCCTTTAGAATCAAAGTTTCCACTCTGTTGTCCTCTGACATCAGGGTTGCTGCTGAGTAGCCTTTAGGATTCCTCTTAGTTTCCTAAGAAGTGGGAAAGCAAGAATAATGGTGTCTGGCTATTTCCCATGCTTCCTTGAGAACTGTTCATGCCTTCAGGAAAGGACATTCCCTGCATCCCCTTTCATTTGGGGCAGAACTATCCCTAGACTTCTCCCTTCCTTTGTGCCTCCTGAAACATGGCAATTAGGATATCTCCTGATATGGAACAATTAAGCACTCGATCTATAGAACCACTCTTCTCTTCATAGAACTGGCTTCCAGATCACTGTCTTGTGTGGACTCAGCAATCCTTCCTTTGATACTGAAAGTCAAATACTGATCCTTTCATAACTTTACACTTAAACTATTACAAACTTAATCCTTCCCATGCAAAATGGAAGACCCTGAAAAATAGGAGGTAGGTCAGTAGAAAGAAGTTAAAATGAGAACAGTACTTCAATGTATGCTTTTAGTACATTTTCATTATTTCCTTATTAGAGAATAGGGCATTTTTCTTCTCTTATTACATGGTGTGACTATTTCAATACCAATTTATTTGTTTGTTTGTTTGTTTTTGTTGGTACCAGGGATTGAACCCTGAGTCACATCCCTAACCCTCTTTATTTTTTTTTATTCTCAGACAGGGTCTCACTAAGTAGCCTAAAGCCTCACTAATTTGCTCAGGCTGGTCTCATACTTACAATCTTCCTACCTCAGCCTTCAGAATTTCTGGGCATCATCATGCCCTGTCCTCAGCCCTTTTTATTTTTATTTTTAATTTTGAGTTAGGATCTAGCTAGTTTCTTAGGACCTTGCTATGTTGCTGAGACTGCTATTGAACTTGAAATCCTCCTGCCTCATCCTCTGATTTAATTTTTAATCCTAAAATTACTAGGTTGTTTCCTACAGTCCAGTCACCTTTGTTGCATAGCTCAAATGTAAAAGTTACTAAGTATATGAAATTTTGAATACATTTTATTATGTTGACCATTCTTTAGAAGATATTTAAAAGCAGAATATGTGCCAATTGTCCCTTCTGTCTGCAGAAGAACTCTGTTTCCATGTTGCCAGTGACTTATGGAAAAGTCAGTCCAAAAATCGAGAGAGTCATCATGATCAGACTAACTATTAAAACTAAGCCTATTACATGTTCCCTTGCATACATGTTAAAATAGATGATACAAATTAGTTTGACAGACCACAGCCTACCAGCTTTTTAATCTGTTGACAGAGCCTTGAGTTAACTGAAATCTAGCCATTTCATTAATCAGGTTAGAACCAAAATAAAACAAATCTACAAAAATTTGGTTATAATCAAGAAAATTAAAGATGAAGTTACCAAAATAAAAAAGTGTTTATGATAAATAAATTAAACTGAATAAAGAATAATTACCAAATATGAAATCAGATTATTTGAAATGATATGAGCACTTTAAATAACTTGATTAATTTTATTTCTTACTAATTAATAGTGTGTATGATACCTTCATCTATTTAGTTCACTTTTGTTCAGAAGCAAGTGGTAATGTGAGACAAATTAAAGAATTCAGGTCATATTTCTTCCTCATCAATGAAGGGCAAACTCTTCAAAATGGAGGTATAGCATCTATCTCACATAAGAAGTAAAAATAACTTGGGTTATTTTGGTATCAAGTGGGATTTGTGGATGAAGAATATAATTATCTAAATTGGATTTTCAGGAGCTATGACAACACTCTACTGAAGAAGTAAAAAGAGTAAAGAATCAAAATCTTAGCAGTCATCCATCCTGCTAAATGCAATTCAGTGCTGGGTAATATGTGGAATAGAAAGGAATAGAGAATATATATACAACATACAAATGGATAGTCTCAGGATAGGAATTAAAAATCACCAGTGGAGAAGAGTTTGTGGGAATTTCAGATGTCTCACAGCATTCCTGATTCAGACTGTACACTGTATTATTTAATTTATAATAGTTCCAGTTTTACAGCATGAATGGTGACCGAGAAGAAGCTATTTCATAATCTATATAATGAAAAGCAATGTGTGTTCTGAGTTCAGAAAAAAATGGAAGAAGATTATTATTAACATGGATGCCTGCAGCTACAGGGAATGATCACAATCCATTGCATCCCATGTGGAAATGCTTCCAGGGTTATTAGATGGGATTTTAAACCTTGAATACACTGTATATGACCTCTATATTTTAAATTGTTAAAGGTAGGATAAAATTGTTCATCCAATTAGGGACCTTGTTTACTGCAACCGATAATGGTTGAATCATTCCTGTCCACACTACTATTTCATAAGATTTCTCTCCAGTGACAGCTCTTCTTATTGTTCCCTAATCAGCATTACTGGGAACCTTCCTAAGGGCTTTTTTAGTATGTGGAAGACACTATTGTTCTTCATTTTGAAGACATCTATTCCTAGTGTGCCCTGACAACTGCTTATCATAAAGTGACAGATTTTATATATAAACATTAGTTTGTTTTCTGAATACTTACACATCCTAAGGAAAACTCTTTCTTGAGTCATTATAATTCTATGAAATAACTTAAAATGGGTCATTCCTTTAGCTTATTGATATAAACATCCTTAAACTATACTTCTCAAAACTGTAATGAAAATAACTTCTCTTTTCACACAAGAGCCATATGTATATTGTAGTTTTACTTATTTGCTTCGCCTTTATAAAACGTGTTTCCTGAAAATGAATAATTTATTTCCAAAGGACCAAGTATACATATAAAACAAAATTTCATTCTGATGCCCCCAGCTTTAAATTTGTTCTTTCTGTTCTCACATAAAAGGCAGGACTATTTTTATAAAGACAGACAAACTCTGTTTCCATTTTAATTTTGTACATTATATTTGAAAAATAGAATATCCCCTAGTATTTTAAGAATTTATCCAGATTCTGCTTTATCTTATGTTTCAAGTCTGTGAAGCATATTCTAAAGTAATAATCATAACACTTAAACTCAACTTACTCACATAACATTTCTGTTGAAGTGGGCATTAGGAATCATATGTACTGCAACATTCCTGACATGTAGATGCAAGTAATACTTTAAAACAAAACTCCTAGTTTTTCTTCCGTTCCTTTCCTTGAGAAGTTATGAATATATCTTGCCTCTTCTCACAAATGAAAATGTGTTTGAGTGCAATTAATCTACCCTATTAGTTCTACTAAACATCTGCTATATTTGTTAAACACTTCAAAATTCTATTCTGAACCAGTTAATTCTAAGTAATTTCTCAGTTAAATATTTACATGGGCTTCCATGATGATAAGCCCTAGTTTGTCTTAAATAATCAGCAGATTGTCCAGAGGGAGTTAAGTGAAATGCAACACATTACAATAGCTATCCATTGGAAATTAAAAGGGTTTGGCTAGACTATTTTTTTTTCATATTTTTATCCTAGACAAAAGAAGTAACAGCTTTATGCAGTCTAGTCTTTAACATTTTTAATATCCAGAATTCCACTGGGGGGAAAAAATCAATGAATGCCTTTATAGAAATATGCAGATGCTGGGCTGGGGTTGTAGCTCAGTGGTTGAGTGCTCGCCTCATATGTCTGAGGCACTGGGTTCAATCCTCACCACCACATTCAAAAAGAAACAAATAAAACAAAGATAGTATGTCCATCTACAAATAGAAAAATTAAACAACAACAACAAAAAAGAAATATGGAGATGCTTACATCATGGAAATACTAAATATGCTCTCAAACGTCTCTCTCATAAAGGTGACAGATTGCATGTTTGTAAAATTTTAGAAATAGCCCAATTTATAGTAATTTTTAGAGTACACTAGATAGATGGAAAACATAGAAAAATGGATTAGGTATTCTTCAGACACAGTAAGTGGAAGAGAAAATGCACAGATTATACAAATGTGCTATATTACAAGATATTTAAGAATATGACTCTCTGGAAAAATT
Organism: Ictidomys tridecemlineatus; assembly: GCF_052094955.1. Taxonomy (NCBI): domain Eukaryota; kingdom Metazoa; phylum Chordata; class Mammalia; order Rodentia; family Sciuridae; genus Ictidomys; species Ictidomys tridecemlineatus. The sequence goes on along the minus strand of NC_135484.1, from coordinate 87,489,265 downwards.
CTATAAATCTATAAAATTTTAGGTAATGGTCAAAGATCTCAATAAGTTTCATAAGAGAGAGGAAGTTATAGTTGATAAATGATTCATTCTTAAATAAACAAAAGGCAATCCTAGATATCAGAGAAAGGAATAGTTAGAATGAGGATGACAGATAAGACTTGTTATTGAAGTCCAGGTTATGAGAATAAGAATAATTATATAGAGAGCAGAGCCCTATTCCCTAGCACCTATACCCAGTATTATTGCTCTCTCTAGTCCAGTGTTTTTTTTTTTCCTCTATGGCTGAATCTACTCAATGTTTATTGAGCCTCTTCTATAAATGAGGTAGATGATAGAATGAAAAAGAGCTTCTGTCCTTGAGAACTTATGGGCAACTAAAAAGATGAGTAGAGCACACACACAATGACATTTATAAAGCCAAGGTAGGAAAAAAAGAGCAATTCTTCTAAGCCCTTCCCATTTATCCTAAGCTACAGCTTACCTGGAGCTTACGTTATTTCTGTAGTTTTCATAGTGATAATAAAATAGAAAAATTAATGAGTTATCCCCAAATTATAATTTCTTAGTCTGGGAAAAATATTATTTTGGTATAGATGATTAAACTTTTAGTAATGTTAATACAAAAATCATTTTTCTTTGTAAATATAAACTGATGTTTAATAAAGACCGTTGGATAATATTATCAACATCATGGTAACATAGCTAGATTTAAAAACACATCATAGAAACAATGTATCATGGATACATTGTTTAAATAGTAAATGATATGTTAGAGATTAAAAAGAACTTAACTGATTTTTCATCATACTGCTGGCTGGGTCATTGACCTAGCAAAGGTGAAGGGAGATTCAGAGTTGTGAACCTTCAGGAGTCAGGCTAGTGATTTGTGGATGTGATTTGGTACCATATTTTACTCCTTAGACTTTGCACACAGAAATATAGGAGAATAAATATTTTAATCTGTTGAATACATTCCAAATAAAATTTGATATTCTCGTATTGTATAGACTTTTGCTATATAATTATCCCAACTACTAAAGGGAATAGATTTCAATTATATTTCTCAGAATTAAGTATATTCCCTTGATGACATTTGCTGTGTGGATGCTTTATTAACTCATGTTTAAAAACACTGAAAGAGCTGTCAGCATTTGGATGAACATCAAAGATGTTATATATTAGTTTGGATATTCACGAAATGATAATAGTTTTCCCAAGGGTAAGAGGGAAGAGTTTAATCTAGAGCCAAGATTGTGTCAGTCTTATAAAAACTGACACAACTCTTTGTAATTATATTGTAATTAATATTGGTGAATTAAGATTTTAACATTGGTTCTTCTTAGAAACATTAGAAATTTTCCATCCTAAGTTGGCCTAATCAGCCAACTCTCCTTGGATACATATCTTTCAGCAGGTGATTTTTTTTTAACTGCAGACAAAACTGATTACCTTTTCATCTCTTGGTTTTTATTACTGCCTAAGTCAATCAAATAAAGGCTTCATGTGCTTCTGGAACCCTAAATTGTTTCAAAAACAGATAAAAGAAGTGGAAGTGATAAATACTTTAATTTCATTCATCTACAGTAGAGAAAGGTCAGAAAGATTTGGGGGAACATTGAGAATTGGTGATGAGTAATTTTTTGTACTGATGCTTTTTGAACATTAGTTATAATAATTTATATTGAATTCTGATGATTTTAATCAAATGATAGCTCTATAAATGAAAAAATTTTAAACTATCACTTTTTCTATTTAAAATAAAATTAGATGATAAAATTATGCATGTATGACATTTAGTTTTTATGAAATAATTAAAAAATGAATAGGTACATAATAAATAGTTATAGGTCACCCAAATATATCCAGTGTTTTAGTTTAAACATAGTCATGACTTTAAAAGTAAATCTTAGGGGACTGGAAGTGTAACTCATTGGTAGAGCTAGTGCTTTTAATGTGTAAGGCCCTGATTTCAACCCCAAGGATACGAAAAGAAACAATTGTTTATTTTTTAAAATAGGTAACAAGAGAATGCTTTTTCTGGAATTAGCGTGAATCCAGTTTCTTTGAATAAGTACCTAATAGGTTTCATTATAAGTATTTTGAGATTCTTTGAGGTCTTCAACCAAAAACTTCTATTAGCGTGCACTGATTTCCCAGTATGGATTGTTTTCATTCAACCATTAATAAGCTCATACCATTATGTATAAAGACACAGTTTCTACCTATTGTGGCTTAGATCTGGTGAGAGAAAAAAATCGTTACATGAACAATCATTTAAATGAATTTGTGATAGACACTTTAAGACAAGTACAAGACACTCTAAGACTGGAATAGGCAACTCATGTGGAGACTCAGGGAAGGTGAAGCATTATTTCCTTACCACCAGTTTGGCTGTAATGTAGAGATTATTAGAAAGTTCTTCAGATAAGCAAAAGTGACGAGGAAACAGTAGGAATGGAGAGAAATGGATCCAAGTATACTTTGGAGATAAAAATCAACCAGACTTGGTAACTAGATGTCAGGGGAAGTTTGAGAGAGAAGAGCATAGACTATGAGTTCTAAATATCTAGGAGGAAAGAGCTAGGAGGGTATCATATGGATTTATTGAGGCTGGGAATGCTGGAATTACAGTTCAGCTTTGGAGGGAGGGTCCTGAGTTCAGAGTTCAATGTGCTAAATTTCAGATGCCTGTGAGATAGCCAAGTGGATATGTCAAGCAGGCAACTGCACTTTGGATTTATATGTAGCCCAGAGACAAACTGAGGCTATAAATGTAAGAATAATGATTCCTGATCTACAGAATCTGAAGCCCACAAGCATATGAGATCATGGAGAGAGCATGTGAACTGAGAGGAAAATGAGCCTAAAATCACCCAGATGTAAATTACACTTGCAGGTCAACAAAAGGAGGAAGCAGCAGAAAAGACTCCAGAAGCATTAATAACTTTTGGAGATTTAAAAAACTGCAATATCATTTTGAGTTTCAGATTGAATAGGGATTCCTGTATAATGTAAATATCTAAAAATCAAGAGATTAGACTTCCAACACGTTGGATTTCCTGGGACTTTTTTATGATCTAGAAAAAGATAATTTTTTCTATTACTTGACAATATTATGAGAAAGCATTAAATGTCTATGATACTAAAAGTTAAATATTATAAATAGACATGTTTGAATCAAATGTCATAGTCATGTGTTTTCTTAAAAGATACAAAGCTATTCTCTACCACCAAAAATGTTTTATTTATGAAGTTTAAATATATAAAGAGGTAATTTTTTCTTCCAGCTTGCAGATACTGTTACCTTGTATTTATGGTTGTTTGGTGAAATGTAGTTCCAATTGTATGGGATGTTTTAACTGGGAGTGAGTGTTCCATCTCAGACCTGGTTTGGAACTTCCTTTTATTCTTTTCTGGAGTTAGCTACAAAGATAAACCAGCCAGTGAGAGGCAATTCATCATTATTAATACATTGCATAATTTAACCTTAGAAGAGCTCAAATCACTTAAAAATTTCTTTGTTTGGATGAATGAAATGTGTATTAATTTTCACAACATTCTTTGTGAGACAGGTGTGCTCAAATCTGTATCAACATGTGTCTTCTTTCCCTTACAGGGTTCCATAGGGATGCAAGGCCCCCAAGGTCCACCTGGAAAAGAAGGTCAAAGGGTAAGTACACTTGGAACAGCTGGTAGGCATTGCTAGCTCAGGGGATAGTTATTTCTGCATACTAAAAGAAATACAAAATATAGCAAGCAGATGGTCATATAGAGAGTATCAACTACCCAGAGGCTGAAATTTAAGATTAGAGATTTTGACAGAGGTTTTACTTCAGGAAAAGTAAAGCACCACATGTAAAAAGGTTATTATTTGGTTAAAATGAAGTAGGCATAATTTGATCTAGAGCACTTAGGTCATAATTTCTGTTAAGTTAATCAATGTCATAGTGGAAGTCCAGCCCATTCATGAATTCTATAAAAACTGTGGCTATTAACCACATTGGTTAGCCAAATTTAATTATTGATACTAGTAACTCTTTGTTGCTTTCCTTTCATCATTTCACTTATGCCTTCAACTGAAGTAAAAGAGTACATGAATACATTGTAAGTGCAATTGGAAGTATACCAATGACTTTCTATCTAGTCCATTCTCGTCATTCACCAGCAAAAGGTAGCTCTGCTGTGTTGCTGCAGCTGGCTTTCTTGTGGCTTACTATTGTTACTACCATTTTCAAATCAGTTTGAAATTTCAAAACATTTGTATAGGTTTTCTCATTTGACTACTTATGAAAAGTCTGTGCAAAATAGAAATTGTACTATTCTAAGGTTAAGGACTTCTGTAACCTTAGAGATGAGGATTCTGTGACTTAGGGGTTTAGATGACTTGTTTAAACTTGGACTTCTAATTCTGAATCCTATGTTTTCTTTTAGTGTCCCAGAATATTAACCCCAAATCCATTCTTAAGTCATTCTCATTTATTATTCCCTTTTCTGTCCTGTTGTAAAAAGTCTGTTTCCTCAAGTACTTCAGAGTCCTTCAAATATTTGAGGGCTAATAACTATATTTTATTAAGGTTTACCATTTTTTAAGCTAATAAAATCCCAATTCTCTTAACTCTTTCTTTTGCCATGAGGCTTCCTGACTATCTTACAGTCTGACACTGTTTCCCAGAAATCACTCACTAGCTGGAAGGTGTCAGAATGGGACTGGACACGTGGCTTCATTTAGAGCAGAAAACTGTGGCAAGCAGGCCCTGAACCAGAAGCAGAGTACTATTTTCTATTCCAATCTAAGATTGAGCCAGGGCTTCTTTTCCTGGCTTCGCACCATCGATTGGTACTTCATGTGGTCAAATAAATGTCCCCCTCTTTTGCTTTAATGAAAACTTCTGGCATCAGATCTTCCTTCTTTCTGTTATATTGTATAGTTGCTTTTTGAATTACATAGTAGGAACTGATCCTCCATGTTTTTATATTTCATCTTCTGGATTTGGGTCCCTAATACCATTTTATTGCTTGGGAGTTATTTTATAGTAATATTGTTGTTGTTTAAAAATTTACATCCTATTTTTCATTGAAATAGCTCCCAGATCTCTGGGTTCATCTTATGTCTTCATTTACATCATTAATAAATTCTTACCAGAACAGGCATGACAACCCTGTGTAGAATCAGTGTAGCCTCCTCTCTTTTCTACCATTGATATTCTTGTGACACGATAATCAAATCATGTACGATGCACTTGAACTCTACCTCTTCCCCACCCACATTTCTTAATTTGGTTTGTAAGATAATTATGAGAGACATGTCAGATACTCGTTGAAATGAAAATATATTCAAATGAGGCTTTTTAAAAATAATATGCTTCAAATTGAAATTGTACCCTATCAATGCTTGCATTTCAGAAGATAGGTTAAAGAATAAATTAAGCTTATGTATTTTTCATGATAATTATGGAGGCAATTATTTGAATTGTAAAGTTCACTCACTATTTGATGCAAATTTACTTCATTTATAAATATGTATAATCCGGAAAAAATTATATTACTTTTCTATCAAGAGTATCAGTGCCAAAAACTAAAGAATATCATAGAATTTTATGGTCACTGTTAGGCATAATTTGTCATTATTGCTACTGCTCTCACTCAAATGCTATGTTTATCAAAGGATGTAGCTAGAACAGGTATTATTGACATACATTATACACATTTACAAATCATTTCCAACTATGCTTAGTGATTTGTTCTACTTTATAAGCTACTTGAATGAGACTCAAATTACTTTAAGAAATGAGTATTCTTACATATGTGGTCACCTAAACATAATGGTGACACCAAAGGCTTTCGCCATTTCTTCTCTATTCCAGAGGTAAATGACATTCAGCTTTTAGGCACATACATATATTCATATGTGTATGAGTGGATGTGTGTATCTATACACATTCATATCTTTTGAGAGAAACTACTAATAATGTTTCCCTTTCGTTGCAGTTTTCAATAGGATACAATAATTAGAAAAAATGTCTATGAATTTAAAACAAAATTTTTATTGAACCACTGTCAGTAAGACTCTTATATTTTGGTTCCAAGTGTTTGAACAGAAATTTTCTATCATTAAGGTTATTTCAATGAAGTATAAAGTTTGTGGCAAGTCCTGTGTACTTTACTTGTAGATATAATGTCTTTAAGGATAACATTTAATTTTAGACAAATTATTAACATCTTGGTTTTCCTTAGTGAGTAAGCTACTGCTCTATACTTTGAAAAATAACCAACATTATAGAAACATGTTAATATTACTAACATTATTTTTATTAAGACATAAGGAATCTGAACAAATGATTTTTTCTCTTTAATTCTTTGTGTGAATTTTTTTGTGAGCACAATAGGAATACAATACTTTGCAAGTACAACATCAGAATTCTGTTTGCAGTTTTTAGTTGATTATATCTTTTTTTGTCTTTTAAGCCACCAAATCTTCATTTGTAAACTATTAATTTTAATAAAATGTAATAGTAATGCTCTTCTAACAGTGTTTTGTGACAATATATATCTGGGATTTATACACTTCTTAACCAATTTCTTTTTTGAATATTTTATATGACGTTGATTTTTTTTCTTTTTCCTTTATTGACTCTTTGTAGTTCTGCAAGTGAAACATTTAGATGGCACATTTTGAAGTCTTACACACTATATAGATCAACACAACTTTTAGAATTCAACTAACATTAAATGTTGACCTCATACTACAGCTGAGAGTGTGTTGGAGAATAGCATGGGGTTCTACCCACTAGAATCCTAGAGGGTGTACAGCCCATGAGGACAGAAGAGGGCTAGGAGGGAACTAGGACATGTCAAGGGTAAGAAATTAAAAGGAGAGAGTTTGAAGATTTGTGGAGGGTTTAGCAGTTCTAAAATTTGGAACTAAGTCAGCAGAGAGATGTTGGATAAGAGAAGTGGTTGAAATTGGTACCTTTGAGAGGGAACCCTTTATGAATAATTGAGAAGGTATTGGAAAGGAAAATTGGAAAAACAGTTATAATGAAGTTAGAGGGTCAGTTGTGAGGAGGAAGAGGCAGCAATGCCTAATCTGGTGAAGGGTTAAGGACAGGAACTGGATGGAAACCTAGAGAAGTATCTTACTAAAAAGTGGAATATTTCAGGTAGCTGAGCATGTTCATGGATGTGAATGTGAAACTTCTCAAAAGTACTGGCATTGGTAAAAATTTAGAGATGTAGATTCTTTTAGGATTTTTTAATATTCCTAATAGAATCTCCCCAAATAAAAAGAAAATTTAAAATATTTAATATAACCTTGGGTTTTTCCTTTATAGTCACATTAAAAGCATGTCTGAATAATTTCAAAATTAAGTCTAGAACTTACCTTGGTAATTTTAGAAGACATCAGTCTAGGGGCCCTGGGAAAACAATTTATCAATGAATTAGCTAGTTTCTGTCATGCACAAAAATTTGTGTGGCTCCACCAGATGACACTTACTCTTATATTATTATCTAATTGTAATCCTGAACAGAAATTTATTTTAAATCTCCCTTAACTTATCATTTGTCCCCCTCACTCCTGATCGCAAATTTTCCTCTTTGCTTGGTCCTATCCTTTTCCTCCTTTAGGCAACATTCCTTTGACTGCCTCCTTCCAACATTTTGGGGCTGATTTCACAGTCTCTTGAAGTGCTTGCTGCAAGCTGCCTCTGGGGTAAAGATCCCTTGCCTTCTAAACAGCACAGAGAACATGAGCCTATCCATCAGGAGGTATCCCTTTGCACTAACCAGACTTGGTGGCAAAATAACTGGGTCCGTTTCCTAGATGAGGTGGGATCCTGCAGAGGTATTAGCAGGACAGGGCCAGCAGCATGTCTCCAACACAAGCAGCATGAGGCTCTCCACGGAGGTCTCTGAACAGGCTCTGGGCCAGACCTGCCAGAATTTCAATCCCAGCTTGGCCACTCATTAGTGGTGTGATCTTGGATAAGTTCTGCAGCCTCTCTATGCCTGTTTCCCAATTTAGAAAATGGAAATAATAAAAATAATACCCAATAGGGCTGTTAGAAGGAGTATGCCAAGGCATGAAGTATATCATTACTTTCATACCAGCTGAGTGACCCACAGATGTTTGTTGAAGGGAAAACAAACATATAGCATCGTTATACAGGACTTGATTAAAGAAAGTGTATAATAAATAAATCAAGAGAATTTGTTGAAGTCACTGTTTTCACTACTGCTTCACTATACCCATTTTATTTGACTTTTACCTGAATTCTTACTTTCTCTGGATGTCCATGCTATATTTTAATTCCCTAGAAACATCATGAGGCCCAGAGTTTATCCATTATGATATTAAAATTAAGCATATATAAAAGCTTACATATATAGAGTAGATGATTTCCTTTCCCTTAAAGAAGAGATGAAGATTGATGTCCTCATTGTGGAGTAGCCAAGGGCTCGATTTGTTTTATAAATAAATTGTGTTGATCATGTATGAATTTACCAGGAGTTTCATAAACAACACCTTGTTTTCATCTATTAGTTTGTTTTTGAATTTGTTTATATGCTTTACCTAAGATAAAACAGTGACATAAATTATGTTTTAAAAATTATTGGGTTTATTGATCCCTATAGAAAAAAAGTACATAAAAGTCATTGCTCTGATGAAGTCAACACATACAACAGGACTCACCCACGCAAAATTTTCCTTAGACTGATTTGCTTTTATGGAGCTTAGTATATTTTTCAAAGGAAATTCTGCCTCTGTAGCCCAGCCATGTTCATTGAAAGCTTTAGAGAACATAGCAAGCCAGAAGAACAGGTCAGACCTGCCTCACAATACAGTAAAAAATAACATTTCTTCTTACTTCAGGATGGCTTATTCCAAGGGGCTAACCTCACAACAATATGCTTTACCTAATATGATCTCATAGTTCCAATGAAGCAGATTCAGAGTCTTATAGAAACCACAAATTATTTGCAATTGAACATTCTTACACAGGTTTGATTTGTGGGGAGAAAACTTACAGAGAAAAGCACAAATAGTAATAAATTTAAGCTTCAGGAAATGTTTGATTAGTTACATAGAAAATGAGAGAGAAATATAAAGTTATCATCTTCTTTATGCATTAAAACCAGCATTGACCTTTAAAATGCACAGTGAATTTTCCCTACTTTCTGCTCCCCCGTTGGAGCTGTGACTGGTGTCCTTGTACCAAAAAGGCATTTTACCAATTAAAAAAAAAATTTTAACTACAGTCCTGAGTAGAATAAAAATATAGGAAAATAAGCATCATTGTTTTCTTGGATTATATATAATCTGTAGATAGTCATATTGAGGTGAAATCTTAGAGGTTCTGGATTCTACAACCATTGGTTCATGTTTCCTGCACACGTTGTAAACTTTCTAGCATACAGATGACATCTTTTTTCATTGACTTTCTATGACATTTTCTCAGAATATCTGCACTAGAAGAATTTGGGGAGTTTATAAGAAATATCATCTTTTAGCCTGTCTAATTTGTCAGAATTTGGGTGATTGCTGGCTCCCAAAGCTGGATCAAATATAGCTGTTGAAGCAATGGAGTAACACAGAAAGGCAGGAAAGAGGCTATTACACATTAATGTCAAGCAAATGTCCACAGGAGTGTAGTTGAGGAACAAGGATGAGAATTCTCTACTTTTACCTCTCACTTCGTTTCTGGTGGGAAATATATATCAACAGAACAAGATGTTGGGAGACAACTTCTCACTTAGTCTAATTAAAATCAGGTGGAAAAGAGACAGTACAAGATGTAGTGCAGACTTTGTGTGAACAGGTCTTAGATAAAGTTAAATATCGAAGCTAATGACAGTGTGCCTCTTGTCCATTGTGGTGAATTTCACTCTAATTAGTGGTCTCTGCAGTGTGCTTTAAAGCAGAAGAGAGAAAAAAAAAAGCCCTGGGAAGACTGTCAATGAAAGTAGAAAAAAGTAAAAGTTAGTAACCAATGATTTTGTTCCAATAATACTCATATAGATAGTGAAACCACAATGAGGTGAAGTTCTTACATTCATTTAAACAATAAAGTAACTATAAATTATCTCTGTTATTTGGATTAGAAAAAAGGACATGTTTCATATTTTTTCAAAGAGGATGCTGACTCTGAATGGCTTGTTTATTTATGTGCCTGACCCCTGGAGCTATGAAAGAATCATACCATCTCATGGGGGCTCCTTTAAAGTGAAGACACTCAGTCCCTGGGGCCCAAATAGGCTGAACTTCAGAGGCATGGGCCTGGGAGAGGGAGGGACCCATTTTTAGGAACATCAAACTGTTATATTTTTGAGCTGAAAGGAAATGATAGTGTCATTTCAGTTCACCAAATAAGGAAACTGAGGTCCAGAAAAATTTAGCAATTCTCTAGGGCTTCAAAGCTATTTATTCTCTTTATTCAATATAATAGGAAGCACTATCTATTTTGTAGTACTAAACCAAAATTCATATATATATATATATATATATATATATATATGATTCATATACATATATATGATTCATATACATATATATGATTCATATACATATATATGATTCATATACATATATATGATTCATATACATATATATGATTGTGTGTGTCTTTTAAATGGAGTATATTGAGAATTTAAACAAAGCACTAACTTAAAGCCAACTTTATTTTTCTTAATACTGTATGTTACACAGGAAAAGTGTAACTAGTTACAGTTGATCATTTTGGGGTCCCAACATATTGGAAAGTGCACATTCTATCCCCAGGCCCTGTTTATCCTACACCAGCAGTTAGGAACCATCATTGCCTGGCTAATGGGGATCTGGGGCTGGGAGTCTGACCTGTTCCCTTCCATCTGTGAGATTGGACTAACTCATGACTGCAGGCAAATAATTTCAAATTCTAATCTAAATTTATCTGTTTTTATCATAGCTTAGCCCTCAGGTCCATTATGGAATTAAGCCAAAAGCACTTTGAATGCACTCTGGTGACAGGTGTGTGTGGAAATGTCTTATAAATGTTACCCACTTAGCCACAAAAACACTTTCGAGACGAGAAGGGAATCAGAGAAAGCACTCTGCCAGCATGGTCACTTCCTGATATGCCTGCATCCACATCTTAACTATGTCTGCAGCACAGTGAACACCTTAGCAACCATTAGGTGCATTTGCCATGGGAAATGTCAAGTACAAAGTTATTTATCCTTTTGGGAGAGAGTGAATCTATGTGTGGATGGCTGCCAAGACCAAGAATTATTCACAAGTTATTAATCAATTTGTGTAACACAAACATATGAGTTTTTAGAAATGCAAAGCATTTGGAACATGAAACATGTTTATGGCCTAATGACTTTGAAAGTCAGCAAATTATGTTTCCAATAAATAATCAAGCTCTCAACTGTTTTAAAACACCATAGTATCTTAAGTTACCTTAGGTAACAGCACAGAATTTCAAAAGCCAGTTTTACTTTATAGCAGTTTAGTTTTATCAACATATTATATTAAAAGTCCCAGGGGAGAGGAACAATTACAAAATAAATATGCTGCAATAATTCTAAGAAAAGTTAGAAATTTGTCTTCTTCATGATGTAATTTAATCAATAGTTTCTGGGCATAATAATATTCAGAGTAATTATTGAATTCTCCTAAAATAGCTTTTAACTACTTTTCTTCATTTTCCTAAAAAACCAGTAAACTTCTATTTAGATTTTTGTCATGAATGGTTATAAATACATTTGATATCCATTTGACATTTTTAATATGTTCTACACATATGTTTATATGCATGAGTGTGTTACCCATTATGCTTTTTAAATTCACATTAGTATAAAACATGCTGTTACCACTATATTATGTATCATTCATGGTTCCAACATCACTAAACACATAGCTTGGGCATTTGCAAAGCCTGATGTTTGTACTGCTTACATCAGAGATGTTAACAATGTGTCTATGGAATTATAAAGAAGAGTGACAAAGGAATATTTTAAAGTGTGTTAGGATGCACATAAAATTCAATAAAATAAATACATATAATTTGTTTGCATTAACTAATGATATTTTACTTTTATTCAATAATGCCACCTTAAGAAACAAACCCTAGAATACATAATAAAAAGAGGGAGATACCATTGAAGAAAATAATACTTTTCTTTCTCTCATATTAAAGGCCACATCTTCATACTTTCCACTGGCATGTTTAGCCCAGTGTTTCATATATTTTGCAAAAACAATTCCATAGCTTTGTGCATTGACTCAACTATATTTCTTGTTTATCTTCAAAAGCATTTATAAATGCAATCAAGCCAAAATCTCTATACTGAGAAGACAGAGCTAATTAGTAGAGAATAAAAGGCAAAAAATAAGCAAAAACACCTATATTGAGGGAAACAATTTTATTTGAACAAAAATCTTTCCTTTGAGATATCTGAGATCCCTTTTGTTTATTCAAGAAATATTTGAGTGCCTGTTTTGTGTGAGGTAACATGGAAGATGGCCTAGGTCGAGTTTCCCTAAAAGCAGAGATTTCTTGAGATTTTTCTACAAGTGATTTACAAAAGAAACCTGTACAATAGTAAAGGGGAGGGGGAGAAAGAAGAGAAAATTATGAGCAAAATATGGTTTTGAAAGAAATCTCATCTAATTCCACAAAGTACCCTGGATCACAATGGAGTTTGTCCCACCTTGAAGCAAGGAGCCAAGATATCCACCCACCACTCACCCCACCCCAGGTGAAAGAAGGATAATCCTTATAAATTCCTTCAGGGATGACAGCCCATGTAGATTAAGGTCGTCCACTGGGAAATGTGCCAGTAGCAGTGAACATCCAAGGCAGCCAGCACTAACCAAGCCTGGCACCAACTGCCTCTCCTCTGGAGGAGAGGTAAATAATTCTCCACATCATGAGGACAGGGATCTCAATGGCCTTTAACAGAAGTGAAGACATGACAATAGCTTTTAAAGTACTAGCCTTATAGAGAGTATTTTTTATGTTGGAGCAGGTGATAGGTCTATTCTTTCAGTCTGATAAATAAGTAATTAAAGGGATAAATTCAAGACAGACATAAAAACAAGTTTAGTGGCCAGATGGTACAGACATCGAGAGGAGCAAACATAGAGCAGAGGTAAGGAGCCAATGGATTTAAGTATCAAAAGTGATTCCTAATATAACAAATCTGAAATGATTATAGTTCCCTTAACCAAAGTGAAGAATACTAGAGGAAAACTTTCTTTTGGAGATGAGTCCATTAAAAGTCTATAGCATTGGAGTTGTAAAAGGGACCTGCAATTGAAAGTGCATCAGTCCCTTAAAACCTAGGTTAAAATTATAAGAAAAGGGACAGAATTTACTGTTAGGAAGCCATTAGATTATGAATGATAATCAAAGCTACCAGAATGGGTGCGGTGGCCAAAGGACAGTCTGTAGAAAGAAAAGAACTCAAAGGTAGAATCTCGAAATTAGAATAGGAGTGGATTGGGAGATGAGCAAGAGGTTAAAATTATCAGGGAAGATGAGGCCTGAGGAAAGGCCATTGGTGATCTTGAAGGAGGCTAGTTTCCATGAGGGGCTGTGCTGTGCAGAGTTCGTGGGATATTACACAGGTCTTAGGATTACAGTATGCATGGAGAAAGTCAAAAGATTTTGCTCTATTACTCTCAGAAACAGGTATATATAGAGAGATGGCCTATGACCACTTTTGGAGAAGGCAAAGAAGAGATTTTCTTTTCATACTTGAATTAACATTTATAAGCTAAAGCAAAGAAATAAAAAATAGAGATGCTGAAGATGCAAATGACAGGAAACAATAGTAAATAACTCATATGTACCTAGAGGAGGTTGAAATGCATGGCTCAAATATAAACAGGGTTCATCCTCTCTGTGTGGAAGACACATGCGAAGGGCAGAGGGACATGAGCACTTACTCCAAGGGTCACACTGGGAATAAAAGCATATTGCATAGTCATCTTACACAGAAAAACAGTTATCAGACTATGTATGATTGACAAAAATTTTTGCTATTTCTAGGAGATGTTGCTCTCAAATTGTTCATTGTTTCCAGGCCAATAAAATTTATAGCTACTACTTTTTCCCTTCATGAACAGAAAGCCCAAGCCAGTAAAGTAAACGCAGAGAAATAAAGTTGAGAAACCAAGCTAAAAGAAAGTGGAGACATTGAGAGAAGAAAAGGTCTATTTGAGAAATTTCAGAATGTTGCTAGATTGTTTGAAATACTGGTAAAACTATAGACATTTCATTCTACTCCTTCTTTCTGCACATCTTTTGTTTTATAAATACCACACGTATCTTAGAAGAACATTTCTGTCATTCGCCATTTGTCTGAATTCATTTATTTGTTTTACAAATCCATTTTGCTAGAATACAACTCTAACTTCTTAGAAAACTTTGTTTTATTGGTATAACACAATTGATGTCAAGATAAAATATTGTCAAAATCAAATTGTTCTTATCTTTATTGCTTTTGGCAATTTTCACATTTTATATCTCTGCACTCATCCCATAAACCATCATTTATTTTTTTCTTAAATGATATAAAATTTCTAAAGCATGCTAATTAAGTATTTTCCTAAGCTAGGGAATGTCAAGGGAATGGTTTGCCTTCTAAATAGTCCTACCTGTGTCTTTTATCAATAAATCCTCTGGTTATAGTTACAATTCTTCGTTTACTATACTGCTAACTAACTGTGAACTAAGCATCTTTTTCATGGAGAGCTGAAAGGACTGAACATGATGTATTCCTTTGCAGTTGTTGTCATGGAGATAAAATTCTTTTCAAAGTAAAGTGGGGATGGCATAAAATTACTAATTTAAAAGTTATGCTTCTCATTTAATATTGAAAATGGTACACTATTTCCTTTCATTTTGTCAAAATTGCTTGACTCGAGTATGTCTAATATACTTTTATTAGATAATTTCTCATATAAGAAAAACTGACGCTAAAAAAATTAAATAGGTGAATTCCCCACAGCATTTATTAGGATGGGACTTCCATTTTTAATATTTTATTCTTAAGATTTATAACATTCCTAATTATTTCCCTCATGCTGTACCTCCATATTCTTTCTTTATATTTTGCTGTTCAATTTCAAATCTAATTACCTATAATGAGTTTTCTTAAAAACAATCTGTTTCCCCTCTCTCTCTCTCTCTCTCTCTCTCTCTCTCTGTCTCTCTCTCTCTCTCTCTCTTTACTTTGCCATATCATTTCCAACAATGAGACACATCTTTCAGCATGATTACAATTAGGAAGATGAACAGATCTACAATACTTTCTTATATCTTATTGCCTATGATAAGATTTTGAAAATTTTGTAGACATTCTTTTAAAAAAAGTCAAAAGGACAGGCTTAGAAAATAAACTTATAACTTAATAACTTCATTTTGATTGTATTACAAATCATTGGCATCACCACTTTCTAGAGATATTGCAAATGAGCTGAACGGCCATTAATTAGATGGGAAGAGTCAACTGATGGCAAAAGGGGGCAATGGAAACAGTGCCTACAAAATCCTTGTGAGAACTATGGGATGATCAAAGGAGACCAGGGATAAGGGACAGAGGAAAATGGACCAACCTTATCTATTTTCCTCATAGCTAACCTTTTGAAAGTGTTTGCTTTCTTTTAAAGCATACTATAGACATTTTCCAACCACTTCAAGAAATTTAAAAGGGAGTAGAGGAATTGAGAGGATCATCCTCTCTAAATAGATAGGAGTCTCTAAATCATCAATTCAGTGTAGTTCAATCATGTTCAACTGTAGTACTGCTACCAGACTGTGTTTTGTACAGAAAATATGTTTATGATTAGCAATTTGGTATCTCTGTATAAATCAGCCCATGATCATGGACTTACCTGGTAGAATAGGCCATAGTTCATTCTTTGTGGAACTCTTGGAGGGTCATGGCTGCTGCAGGTTGCCTCTGAGTCACAAACATATAACCATATCACTTGTGACATTTTAAAGTGAGATTGTAAACTGTACTCTGCAAGAATCTGGGAGAATGTGATCATACTTTTTCTAAATTTTTTAATTTACATTTTTAATCAAAGTAAAGAAGGAAAATTTATTTTAACCCCAAATTATGACAAAAAAAATTCACTAGGTGATTGGACATCAAAATTACAATAGAAGTAAATTAAATGAGAGTCTTAGAAGTGAATCCAAAGACATGAAGACCGAAATAGTTGGTTTGAATTTTACTGAGACTTGTGATCACTCAGCTACTAAGTTCAGTTATTGATGGTAGAGCTTTAAATCTCAGCATGTTATCTGCAGTTGTATACTGGCTGATGAAGCAACTGAACCATAAAGCTGTAAGCAGCATTTACACACAAAACATAAATAGGTTCAAAACCAAAGGGGGTTTTGGAAGAATGAACATTAATTTAAAAAAACCAATTAAAGCAAATGTTCAATACTGCATATTTAAGCATTCGTGCTTTGGAGATGCCTTATGAAATAGTTCTTTAGATGGCTGAGACTAGTAACAATTACAATTGCTGAGGCAATTGTAACCAATGACATCAGAGATGTTTGCTAAGAAATATTGAATGAATATGTAGAAAAGATTTCATTGCTTCACATGCTCAAAAACTAGCTAATAGCAACTTGAGATAAATAAAAGTAGCAAAATATGTTTACTGTGCCTTGATAAATGCATTGGCAACATTCCTGTGACAATTCTTTGGCAATATTAAAGTATTTAATTTTCTTAACCTTCTTTGCCACCAACTCTAACCAGGTCTGCACTGTAGAAAACTATGAAGGATTACATTGTCAACAAATATGGTTTGAAGTTCAGATCTCATACTGTAATGTGTTCTGATGGTGCAGCTGCGGTGATAGGAAAACATAGTGAATCAGTTACCCACATTAAGGGATCTGTTTGCCCCAGACTGTAACACACAACTTTCTTCATCAAGAAAGCCTTGCTACAAAGAAATGTCCACTGAATCAAACAGTTGGAGAAATTGGCCACAACAAATATTATTGCATAATGAGGTTCGAATGCCATCAAATGGAAAATTTTTTCAAGAATGTTGAACAAAGAATGAACTCATTGCTCCTTCAAGTTAAGAACATGGCTTATCCTTACTTTCTAAAAAAGAAACTAAATGGTTTGAGAAACAAACTTGCCTACTTGTCTGATATATTCAGTATTTTTGGTATTATCAATACGTTCACTTGAAGAAAGAATGTGATATATTTTTTCAATGACAGAAAAAAATAAAATGCAAAATCTGGAGGCTCTAGAGAATGTTATAATATATTTTCATAACTTTACAATAATTATCAAGGAAATAAGTGATGATCTGGATATTCTACATCAGTGAAAGTTATCACCAAGGATTTTTAAAATCTGGTTGAATGTTTTGAATCTTATATTCCAGCAAAAGAAGATTCATCTTTGAGAATTCCAGGAAGCCATATTCATTTATTTTATTGGGAAATAATTTAAATTTAATAAAAAATTCATAGGGTAGGTTGCTAAAACTGGCTACTAATGAAGGATTGAAGATGAATTTTAAAAATACAGCATCATTTGCTCTTTATAACTTTTTAAGATTAAAGTTATAAAGAATATTCTGAGCTTGCTGAAATTGGTTCAAATTCTCTTCTTCCAATCTTTTCAACATGCTATTAAACTTATTTATATACTGAATATCATTAAAACAAAGCAGTTTAGATAAAAGTTGTCCCCTTTTTATTGTAATTCACCATAGGTTAGAAATAATAATAAGCAAGAAGCAAGCTCATTTTTTACATCAAAAATTTCACATATGGGGTTGGAGTTGTAGCTCAGTGGTAGAGTGCTTGCCTTGCACATGTGAGGCACTGGGTTCAATCCTCAGCACCACATACAAATAAATGAATATATAAATAAAGGTATTATGTCCTTCTACAATTAAATAATATTTTTTAAAACTTCACATATAAATATAAGTGTTCATTCATTCCAAGAGTGCATATAGGCACTTAATATGGGAATAACTATTTCACTCATAACTTTGTTTTATTATTATTGCAAAATGATAAAGTTACAAATCTAATGGAGAATCTTTATTAGCATATATATATACATATATATATATATATATACTTTCAACAATAGTAACAGATTTTGTAATTTTGTTCCTTCTTCCTTCTGTTTGTTTACATTTATTAAAGTATAATTTTATGTCTGCTGAATCCAATAATAGACATTGGGACTTGCACTCTGTATGTTTTTAATTTCCTTTATGGTAGAAGTTCAATTTTATTGTATTTTATAAAAGTACCAGTCCAAGACAGAATGGAAATGGAAAGTCCCTCACCATTGAGTAAGAGAAGCTCTGATATGGGTTATATTGATTATAGATAGGCTAAAACTATAACCACAAAAACTTTCATCACTAGCAGAAGGATTTTTTTTTTACTAGTTTAGCTTTTTCAAATTGTATCTTATAATAATGAAAAAAACATGCACTTGGCCAGGTCAACTCTCAGAATTAACCAGTAAATATGCAATGAGTTCTCAGCTATGCAATGCATGCTGAAAGGGCTTAGAACGCAGACAGCCATGTTCTATTTAAAGTGAGGGTAGTGTGTTTCACTATCTGTTCTGCTTTATTCCTGCGTACCTAGAATAGTTATCTGGGAGTCTACACATAGGGAAGGACAACCAGTGGGACTGAAAGTGATTTTTGTAAATGGAATTTCTGAAAATATTTTAAGAGGAAAGAGCCATTCCCTCCCTCTTTCGGGAAAGAACATAAAACGAAAGTGAATGGGTAAAGTGTGAAGAATAGTCTGACTTACATTTTTAAGATCTGAAGATCCACTTTACACAATGGATTTAAACAGATGATTTACTGTATGACCACTCAGAGCTAAAATATCTTAGAGCTCAGCAAAAAGGGCAATTATGAGATAGATTCAGGCATACAGACAGGCAAACAATAAGACAGAGTTTAAGGTATCCAAGGAAGAACTTGTGAAGATAACTAATTCTAGGGCTGAATTTAGGCTCATATGGCCAGACTATTTTCTTCTTCTTCTTTTTTTAGGTAGGAAGAATATACCTAAATTTGGCATGGCTAAAGCTGACTTAGTCAGAAAACTGCAAAATTTCAGAGAGGCTTCCTGTGCTATAAGTAGAATGGTGTTGGTGAAGCCAGAGCAACTAACAATCTTGCTAATGGAAGGAGCGCCATCCACTGCTTCTTTGATTTGTGCCTTGTCTGAAGATCAGGTTCCATGACTTCTTTATTAATAAAATGTTAATCTCTGTATAACTTTACCAAAGCAAATTCTCTAAAGGCATGGATTTTGGAGTCAGGGAGACCCCTAGGTGGGCCCTGGCTCAGTGACCCTGGGAAATTATCTAGCCTTTCTGAGTCTCAGCTCTTCCATTTTACAACCAAAATAATATTAATGGTAATTCATGATCTAAGCCCAAAGCAATGATTGGGGAAATACATGTAAAGTAGCTATACAGGGCCTATACTAACATGACAAGTGTTCATACTTGCTAATATTATTCTTATAATACTAACTTATAGTATTTGAGCACAATGACATTATCTAGCACTAGAACTATGAAAATTTTAGTGTTTCTTGTAGAATCTCAGAGATTTTTCTATATTTGTTATCTACCACAGATGCCCAGGTTGTACTCCAAAGAAGTGTAATCAGCCAACAGCTACCTGGGTGAAATCCAGCCTAGCCAACTAACCACAGCCCCACTAATCAACTGTGGCTTAGGTGCAGAGCTGTAGCTACTGAAAGCCTTTTCCTCTCCAGCACAGACACAACCTTATCTGCTAACTGGGCCCTGTCTCCTGGCTCAGTTAGTACCATCCTATGAGATTTGGTGGGCTTTCCCATTTAATAAATTGCTAGAAAATAAGTGCTTAGTATATTTACACCCCCCAAAAAAACCATTTTTTATTCCAATGATATTCTAAAACAGTTCCAAAAGTTTCTTCTCTTTGACACCAGATATATGCTTGTAAAATTAGAAGCATGTGGGAGCTATTTACAACATAGGATGGCATGGTACTTTTTTAAATGTTTTGTGGACTGCAGATGTTTCATAAAGATTCTTCATTATTTATCCTTCCATTTCTTGATGATATGAAATATGTCAGAAGTACTTGTAAGGTCACCATATATCTAGATTCCTGCAAATGTATATTCTTATTTCAAAGCTCTAAGAAACTGATATTTTGGATCAGTAGACCTAGATTTAATATCAACTTTATAAGTTTATATTTGAAACTCCATTTAAAAATATTTGCTGCTATTGTGCTATCAGAGAGAATTTCAATTGGATTCCCAATATTGTGTTGTAAAATTCAGCTGAATAAATTAAAATATTGGAAATATTTTAATTTATTAAAATTAACAACATAAATATTATGTTGCTGCGGTACTTGCCATATGTTAATAATTGTATTGACATTTACAGGATAAGGTTTTCCTAACAGAGAAAATTAGAATAATGATAAACAAACTGGTTTCTTTGGTTTTTAATTCTTTTATTGGGTAAAAGACAAGCAATACTAGACTTCAGTGTACACAATCTCAAAAAATAATTAATCCTTTTGCCCTATTATATGATAAATGGTTTTACAATTTTTATATTTCTGTGTTTTTATACTGTGAAATATTTTCATTTGCAAATGTTATCTAGACACAATGAAATTTAGCATTAACAGCAATTGAAAACAATGAACTACACATACATACAAAGAGGACAGGTGTTTAAACTTAACATTGAGATATGTGTAATATATATCTCAAATTACATAGATCAGAAGAATAACACCATGGATCAGAAAGATAACATCAAACTCATGACAGTAATTACCTCAAGGAAGAGGAAAGGGAAATAGGACTAGAGGTGCTCAAAAAGGATTTTCATTTAACCTACAACATTTTATTTATTACCAAAAAAAAGTCTTGAAAAAGTATTGCAAATTATTGCCAGTTGTTATTTCTATGCTATGGAAAAATAATCATTTGCTGGATTACACTTTTTGCACATCTGAATTTTTAAATTTTTCTGAGCAAAATAATTTCAAACTATGTACAAAGCTGTGTATGTGCATGTACTCTATTAAAGCATTAACAAAAATAACAGCAAAAATATCACTAGGTTCTAAGAACTCTTGAGACATAATTAAGTTCACAGTTTTGATTTGATGTTTGTCTAAAAGTGTAGTAATGAATGTGATGATGACAGTGTTTTCTTCATTAGTTCAAGTTCCTCATTTGTCTGTACATTTTCATGAAGTTACATTGAGTTCCATTTTAGTTATTAGCTCAGTCCAAAAGCAAGAACAAATACTGAGCGCCAGTTGTTTACCTAGCACAGTAGTAGGCACTAAGGACAGAGCAGTGAACATAATAGACCAAGATTCATCAAATCTGAGCCCCTGGGCCAAAATCTGGTCTACCACCTGTTTTTATAAAGTTTTGTTGGAGTACATTCATACCGTTTTGCTTATATTATATCCTTCAGTGCTCTGTATCAGTGGAGATGAATTGTTGTAAAGATTATATGATTCATAAAGTTTAAAATATCTATTTTCTTACCCTTATAGGAAAATTTTCCAAACCTCTGCAATAGACAAAAAGAAATATTTACTCTTATGAACTCACATTCAATTACTGAGACAAACAGTAAAATAATAAATAAGTTTTTGTGTGCTCTATGGTAACATGCATCCAAGTGGAAGAAAGCAAGGGAAGGGCATAAAGAGTATTATGAGAGAGGGCCTTTTCATAGATGACCTTTCAGCAACAATATAATAGAAGTGAGAGAACAGACCTGGGGAAACTTACCAGGCAGGACAAGTGGCAAGTGCAAAGTTCTGAGGAGAAATTCCAAGGAGCTTCAGGAAGCCAATATAGCTAGAATGGGAGGAGTGGGGTAAGGAAATCTATAGGGCAGGATTAAACACAGATGGGCAGGTCATTGTACAGAATTCAACTTTTACTGAGTAAGGGCCCTCGTTGTCCTTTGTGAAGTTTAGAGTATTCATTTGTTAAAGACTGAGGCTAATAATATGGATGCCACCTCTTTAGGTAAAACACTATTCAATTCTGAAAACTTTACTTCCAACCCTGACGGTCATCCTGCCAGACCTTACCATTGCCAAGAGGGGAAATAAGATAGCCAGTGACTGCATCCCACCACTATTTAACCTGTCTTTCCTTTAACTTACCCAGTGTTGACACATTTGATCTAAGCCTTTATTTTAGGCTAATAGGTTGCCCTCAATAATATTAAATTTTAGGGATAAAGGCTTTAGCCTTTAAAAAAAAAAAAGCTGAACGGTAGAGTATGTGCTTGGCATGGCAAGGCTCTGTATTCATTTTCCAGCACCAAAATAAACTAATAAACGAAAGTAATAATAATAATGCTAAGTTGAAAATAGAAAAATTTGGGTTGATTTTTCATAGGTATCATCCAGGAATGTAATTGATTCATTGGGTATACATATGAAGTTTTTGACCACCTTCTCTATGCCCACATGCAATTTCACTTCTCTGGGCAGGCTAGGAACTTTCTTGGCAGAATAAGTGAATATTTATGGAGAGTCAAATGAGCTTACAGTCTATTGATGGGGTGAAAAATTATAGAAATCTCTTTACAAATTTAGGTATTTCTTTTAAAGTTAATGTCTCATGAGTATTCACATACACCAGCCCACTGTCTTTAGACAGGTTTGTTTTTATTTCTTTTGATTCCTAAAGTGGAAATAGATGAGGCTGATCTATTATGTGACTTGGCCAGGTTTGCTTGTAAGTTAATGAATAAGAGAAAATTCTAATATTCAGTTATCTGGCCTCTTATAATATACATTTATTTTCCATCCTATTTTTAATTGTTAAGCCAATGAGCAATGAGTTGTATTTTGTCATAAACATACATCAGAATCTATATACACCTCAATTGAACATATACCTTTCTAAAATGTAGAACATGACCTTGGGCAACAAGTACACCACACATTTAAAGTATTCACAAATAGGAATAAGGCTACTTTAGACATCCAAAGCCATTCATGTATATTCAAGTTTAATGTAACTTATAATCCCTGGAAATAATGGTGAACTACAATTCCCTTTTTGTGGGTTTCTTTAAATAGCCTTAATTTTTGTGTGAATGATACAGAGAGAAGAGAAAGACTCTAATACCAGACTATAAGCCCTTTTTGGGTGGGATCCATGTGTAATTCTCTCTTTTATCTCAAATATTTAATCTGTATTTAATAAGTACAAAAAGGCTTATCATTGATTCAACATTTTCTGGTTTTTTGGTTTCTTTATTTTCCTCCTTACTTGTGTCCTTCCTGGGCAGGTGGTTTCTTATTAAAGTAATAAATTTGTAATTTTGATTGTTTCCCACATGAGCCCTTGTAGTTTTAGTTATTGATAATTATGAATGGGAATCCTCAAAGGAATTTTGAAGATTAAATGAGTAAGTATCTGTGAATTACTTCAGATGGTATCTGGCATTTTCTAAGGGCAAGCACCTATCTATTGTAGGGACCCCATAAGTGTTTACTGAGTTAATTGATTAATTACTCTGAGTATGTGCTGGTTGAAAGTGGAGAAAATGTTCTACAAAATGAAGTTGTGCAAAATGTTCTTCATTGGTGTTCCATCTTCAGGAGCACAACCATCCAAATGAACATGTGAATATTCCCATGTAATTTTACATTTAGAGTTTTATAAAATGATTGGATTTTCCTTTTTGCCTCTTGAGGTCTTGATGACACATAGATTTCATCTACTTGTGTTTTGAATGGATTTAAATCAGGTTTCTTTGAAAAGACTTTGTCCAAATAATCATCTGGTAAATATGTTAGGGAAAGATAATGACATAATTTTCCTTAAATTCATATTTTTTTCCAGTTATTGGTTTCTCAGCCATAATCCAAGACTGAGGGCTTTTCTTTCATTAGCCTCTTTGCATTCTCATTTTCGATGTCTTTGGGACCTTTAGTTATCACAGGGATTCTTTGTAAGTTTTGATCCTGTATCTTAAAAGATGTCTAAACTATGGCTTCATTTCCCATAAGGATGTCAAGTTATTGCTTGATCATAATACAAATGAGACTATAAATTGCATTTGCATATTTCTGTGTCTGATTGAAACCTTTTTTTCTCTTGTAAGGTCTTTCACTTGACTTAGGCCAGCCAACTGACATATTGCTCATTAATCATACATATTAACTGTAGTAGTTAACGTTTTGAAATCTAACTTACCATCCTATCCGCCGGGACTAGTTCTTATTTTCTAAATGTGATGACATATGCTTCAGACACTGCTAATTAGGTCTTTCCCTTGAAAATTCACTCTGACATGTTTCAAGAACATTTTCCCCCTGAGTATGAGTTCATTAAATTATTAATATCCTGGTATAAGTCATGTAGGATTACTTACACAATGTAGCTTTCTCTATTTTGAAAACTATTTTTCATAGTGTAGGATGAAATAGATCTCACTTTCTCATGTCTCTTTTCTGGATAAGGATCAGGAAAAAATAGATATTATATTCAGTAATATATAATGTTAACATAAGGTCAAGGAAACATCTTACACATTGCTCTGGATCATCTGCACAAATGTAAGGAAGTATTTTCATAAACAATCTAAGTCAATAACCTAAAATCATTCTAGTCAGCTTCTGTATTAAATGATGAGTTTGTAGTAGTTTTATCTTATACCTATTATAATTCTTATCCCTCAAAGATTTATATCTTTATTTATTTATTAGATATACAATTAAGTATAGCATAATGGTAATAATGATCAGAGACTATTCATCCAGGTTTCCTACATTCACTTCCTAAGTCTATTGTTTATTAGCCACCTGATCTTGTGTAAGTTACTTTGTCACTCTTTTGCCACATCTGTAAAATGGGAATCCTCAAAGAAATTTTGACGATTTTGAGTAAATATGTGTAAATGACTTCAGATGGTATCTGGCATTTACTGAAGGCATTGTGTTATCTACTGCTATTGGAATACAAATCCTGTAGGGACAGGATGCAAGGTATTTCCAAAGCATGTAAAAGCACCTACCCATCATAAGGACCCCATAAGTGTTTATTGAATTAATTAATTAATGACTCTGAGTATGTGCTAGTTGAAAGTGGAGAAAATGTTCTACAAAATACAGTGAATACAATAGTTACTAATAGGGAATTATGTAAAAATGTGGATATGTAACATGTGATTCTGCAATCTGTATTTGGGGTAAAAATGGGAGTTCATAACCAACTTGAATCTAATGTATGAAACATGATATGTCAAAAGCTTTGTAATGTTTTGAACAACCAATTAAAAAATACAGTGAAGACAGATAAACATATGAGTTTAAAAGTTATAATGGAAATTTAGGTAGTTTGGAAAGCTAACTTTGCTCTACAGATTTTATGTATGTGTATATGTATATACTAGATGTAGCAAGGATGCTGGGAACAAGATGTGTTGGGATTTCTGATTAAAGGACACTTTCCTAGAGAGAACAGAGGAAAAGTCAAAGGAGACATAAAAAGAATCTGGCAAATGATCCACAGTTGGGATTAGAAGGACTCACTGTGGCACCAGTCTTTCCAGGAAATTATATCTTGTTCTGGGGAATGGAACTGACAGGAACCTAAAAGAGATAGATTAAGTACAGAGACCATATTACTTTTATCCAGTTATAGGATATATCAACTGACATTAGATATTAAGTTTAAGGAAATGAAAAGTGACATTCAAATAAAGAAAAAAAAATCTAGTATTTGTAAAATGGTATAGCACCAGGTGTTCAGGTTTTGAAGGTCATCAATATATTTTTTTCAATATTTAAATCAATTGTGCAAGTAAAAGAAGGTTTGAGCTAGGAAATGCCTTCTGAACACACTTGATCTGAAGCTGGTGAGAAAAGAGGACTAACGAGGACACACACATATCTGAGACACGTTGGTGCACAAGTGTCCAGGGGGCTTTCCAGAGTGTCCTATCTCATCTTATTGAGGATGTACAGACAGATATATGATTTCTGCCCATTTTCCCCTCCCATCCACGTGACCCCTCCACTCCAAAGAGAAAGCTGAAGAGAGTGATTAGAAGGAAGCACCTTTGAGAAAGAACTCAGTTCTAATTCCCTTCACTGGAACTCCTGAGCTCACTGAGAGCCAAACAAACAAGTCTATCCAAATATCTTTGTATGAATGTGCCTTTTCCCTCACATCTTCACCAACACTTATTCTTGCTTGTATTTTTGATAACTATCATTATGACTGGGGTGAGATGAAATCTTAGAGTAGTTTTGATTTGCTTTTCTCTAATTACTAAAGATGTTGAATATTTATATTTATATATTTGTTGATTGCTTGTATATCTTCTTCTCAGAGTGTCTGTTCAGTTCCTTAGCCCATTTATTAGTTGGGTTTTTTGTTTTTTGGTATTAAATTTTTTGAGTTATTTATATATCCTGGAGGTTAGCCGCTCTATCTGATGTGTATTTGATAAAAATTTACTCTCATACTATAGGCTTTCTCTTCACCTCAATAATTGTTTCTTTTGCTGAGAAGAAGCCTTTTAGTTTGAATCAGTTCCATTTATTTATTCTTTATTTTATTTCTTGTGCTTTAGGAGTCTTGTGAAGGAAGTTGGGGCCTAATTAAACATGATGAAGATTAGGGCCTACATTTTCTTCTATTAGGTGCAGTGTCTCTGATATATTCCTAGGTCCTTGATCCACTTTGAGTTGAGTTTTGTTCATGGTGAGAGAAAGAGGTTTTATTTCATTTTGCTGCTTATGGATTTCCAGTTTTCCCAGCACCATTTGTTGAAGAGGCTATTCTTTTTCCAATGTATGTTTCTGGCACCTCTGTCTAATAGGAGATAACTGTTTTTATGTGCTGGTGGGACTGCAAATTGGTGAAACCACTTTGGAAAGCAGTGTGGTGATTCCTCAGAAAACGTGGAATGGAACTACCATTTGACCCAGCTATCCCACTCTTTAGTCTATAACCAAAGGATTAAGATCAGCATACTATAGTGACATAGCCACACTAATGTTTATAGCAGCTGAATTTACTAAACTGTTGGAACCAACCTAGATGCCCGTCAATAGATGAATGAATAAAGAAACTGTGGTATATATACACAATATAATATTACTCAGCATTAAAAGAGAATAAAATTGTGGTATTTGCAAGTAAATGGATGGAGTTAGAGAATATTATGCTAAATGAAGTAAGCCAATCCCCCAAAACTAAAGGCCAAATGTTTTCTCTGATTAATGGATGCTGATATATGGGGGTGGGGAGGCATGGAAGAATAGAGGAACTTTGGATTGGACAAAGGTGAGGTTGGTAAGGGTTATGGGGGTAGGAAAGGGGTGGAATTAGATGGACATCATTACCCTAGATATACGTATGATTGCACAAATGATGTGTCTCTACATCATGTACAATCAGAGAATTGAAATGTTGTGCTCCATTTGTGTACAATGAATTGAAATTCATTCTACTGTCATGTACAACTAAGTAGAACAAATAAAAATAATCATAATTAGAGAAAAAACAAATATCATTGTAATTGTTCTTTCTCTTCTACCTGAAGGCAAGATTCAGTTCTTAATCATCTTAATATATTTCCCCCAGCCCCAGTAGATAAAACACAGACAATAAATTTTTGCTGAACAACATGTACTCACAAAACTTTGACAGGATTTATTTCTGCAGTGAACATTTAAATATCCAAATGCAATTTAATCCATTAAATTCTTTTCAATTGAAATTGTACAACAAAAATATTTCAGTTTCAAAATTGGGTGGCTATTATAGTTTGATCTTAGGGATTTTCTAGTTTTTATTTGTTTTTCATTTGTCAAACATTTATAGACTAACTGCAAATGTGTTTCTATGGATTTTCTTGGTGCTAGTCAATTCAGTTCTTCAGATTGGACACACACAGCTCTAAAATCCCAGCCTTGAATATATGTCTTTAAAGTGTGCAACTCAAAAATGTTAAAAATATATCCTATGACTTTATGTTAATATAAATTAAGATAAATTAAAATATGAATGATTTCATATTTCCATGCTGGCTGGTAATACTGAACTTGTTCTTGCTTCACTGGCCTAGATTCTGACCTGCCTGAAGTTTGTCAATCATCTTCACTACATTGTTTTCATTTTAACATTTCTAGGAAATAAGCCCTATTATTTTATGTGTATTATTGATCCCTCTACGTGTTGATTTTGTCTGCTCTAAATCTAAAAGTATAACAGTTCCCTTATTAAAAGTAAAAGATAAAATGCTACATTCATGAGGCATTTTTTATAAAAGTGCTTGGTTTTGGAGATGTGGAAGCCTACTGGCATAGTCCTCAGACAGCAAAGTAGTGTAAGACTTGATTCCTTCTCCAAGCTAAGAGCATTCCAGATATGTAGGAAAGAACACTTTCATAACATGCTTCCAGCTTCCACACTCAAAATGTAGTCCATAAAAGTTAAAATATATTGCAGCATGTTCAGAAAATTGTTTAGACACACCCTACTTCGGTCCTACTCATGATACCAAGATGAGTAAGTGTGTTGGAAAGATGGGCCTGATAAGCATAGAAAACAGACAGAAATCAGGACTGAGGCAGTTGGTCGTTTGGCATGGAAATTAGGGCATCCCAACAAATCTGAATGGAAAGTTTGGGTTGGCCTGCAAAGTCAGAGTTGAAAGTAAGGTGAGGCAAGCTGGGAAGAATTTGAAAACCTAAATTACAAAGGAAACGTGATACGCAAATGAGACATTTTTTTAAAATGGCTTGATCTCTTTTTTTAAAAAAATGTTTTTTCAGTTGTTGATAGACCTTTTTTATTATTTTTTTTTAATTTATTTATACATGATGCTGAGAATCTAACCCAGTGCCTCACACATGCCAGGCAAGTGAGCTACCACTGAGCCACAGCCCCAGCCCCCAATGAGACATTTTTAAAAGTTTGACTTTGTTGTGTAAACACAAAAATATCACAGGTTCTTCCTGTTGAAATTTTAAACAATTTTTGATTTCATGAAAGTAGAGAATAGTGGTAATCACTAGAAGCTAGGGAGGACCTGGGAGAGAGACCTGAAGAGAGGCTGTGTAACTCAGGTACCAAAAACTGTTAAATAGGAAGAAACTAGTTCTAGTGTTCTATAGCACAGGTGGGAACTGTAGTCTACAAAATATCTAGAAGAGTTTAAAGTTTTCCAACACATAGAAATTATAGATGTTTGAGAAATAGAAATGCTATTACCCTGATTTGGTCACTATACATTTTATATATGTATTAAATTATACTTTAGCCCATAAATATGTACAAATATTATGCATCAATCTAAAATAATAAAAAGAAGAAATTACAGCAGCAAAGTGATCTAAATTGTGAATGATAAGAATATTCACAACAAGCAAACTGTAATCTTTTTCAATGAAGTATTATTTTATTTAAATTATCATTTATTGAATTGTAGCTCAGGGAGTTTAGATAATAATGTCACAAACTTCTAATTTTTTTTTCTGAAAAGCCACATTAATTATCAATGCAGCCCTTTTAAAGAAAAGAAAAGAAAGGGACAGGGAGAGGGGGAAATTGTGAAGTGATTTGAAAATGTTAAGATTCCCATCTAGATGAAGAAGACAACAGAATGGAGTAATTTTTCCTATGCTCCAAACCCATTTCAAATTGTTTGCTCTTACTGAATTACATCCTCTTCCCATGTCCTTACAAGAGCCACTTGTCTGATCCCTGCAGTAACGAGACCTTTATGACGAGTGCTGTTGCTGTCATAGATGTATTTTTAAATATCTGTTAAGATGTAAAATGCTCTTAGGATATTATACATTTCTTACATAATTATTCCATTCCCCATTTTTGCACATATTAGTGATTTCAAATGTGGTAACTCTTTATAACATCAGTCATAAATCTTATTTCCGTTCACAATGTAAAAAAAGAAAACTAAACTTCCCAGATAGTCTGTCTGTAATGTTTTCCTGTGTAATTAACACCTCATTCACAGTTGTGTGTGCCAGTCAAGGCCCTGTCTCTTCTTCCTTGACATTTCCTTGATACCTCATTCAAGCTAAGCTGATGCCTAAGAGCATGCAAAATATACACATGAAAACAGGGAAGTATTTTAAAGGAGCCAACTGTATTTATAAAACCTGGCAATTCAGGGAGACTACAAAGAAATGTGTTTTATCTTGTGGGTTTAGGGTCTGCATACCAACTTTTAAGTTGTTCTCCATTTGTGTACAATGAATCAAAATGCATTCTACTGTCATATATACCTAATTAGAATAAATAAACTAATTTTAAAAAATCTGATTACTGATTACCCTTATCAGCCTCACCAAAACAAAAAACAAAAACAGGTCACAAAAGAACTAATAGTCTGCTATTTGCATTCTTTTATCTTTTTTTTTTTTTTTTTTTTTTTTTTTTTGCATTACTAGAGATTGAACCCAGGGCCTTTCACATGCTAAGCACATGCTCTACCACTGAGTTGTATCACCAGCCCTGCATGCCTCACTTAGTAATGTCCCTGGAGGGTTAAGTGTTTATAAATCAAGTAATCAAGTGTCTAATTTAAGATACACATGCTCTCTTACTGCAAGTCATCCTGGAAGGATCAAGTTATTTTCACTGTTGAAAGTTTATAGATGTCATTTATTTAAATAGCCTTGTTTGGGTTGGCATTTTCTTGTCTGTTTGTTTGGGGTTTTTTTCTGAGAATAGTGGCCCTGGACATACCAAAGGCAGATGGATGAAGTCATTAGATCATTTAAAGACAATTGTTCTATTATGAGACTCTCCTAATTTTATTTTTGCAAGTTTTATTGAAATATAATATACATCCATTAAAATGTTTGCACTATAAGGGAACAACTTATTGCTCCCTCACAAAATGAACTTACTTGTATAACCAGCATAAGTTCAAGGAACAGAATATCAAGAAAACCCTCTGATGACTTCAGTCACTTCCTACCCCATTGTAACTTCTAATAGCATAGATTAGTTTTGCCTGCTTTTGATTGTTGTATAAATTGATCAGCATTATGCTTGTAAGAAATATTCATACAGTTTATAGCATGTAGTTCAATTCTATTCATTTTAATTGTTACATATTATTCCATACTATGAATAAACCGCAGTTGATTGCTTTTTATTTCCCCTTTTAATGGGCATGTTGATTCTTATTTTATATATATTTTTAAATATTCATATGCATGGTTAAGAGTTGATTACATTTTTTTAAAATGCTAACTAGATGTTTTAGAAGATTTCCTTTAGATATTGTCAGATTTTTTATATAAAAAATGGAAAATTGAATAAAAAGTGGTAGACAGGGGGAAAACAAGAACTAAAAATCATTCCCACCATGTACCAGACAATGTGGTAGGACTGGTATTTATTTGTTTTAGCTGTGGTAAAAAACATATAGCAAAAAATTTTACCATTTTTATCATTTTTAACTCTACAGTTTTATAGTATTAAGTATATTCACATTATTTTGAAACAGATCTCCAGAACTTTTTCATCTTGTAAAACTAAAACACTTATATCCATTAAATAATTCTCCTTTTCTCCTTCCTCCCACCTCCTGGTAACATCCATACTGCTTTGTATCTAAGAATTTAAATACTTTATATCTCTCACATAAATGCAGTTATGGCATTTATCTTATTGTGACTGGCTTATTTTAGTGTAGTGTAGTTTAGTGTTGTTTTTTTCTGATAATATTGATCCTCAGTGTCACTAACGTCACTAAAGATTTAAAGTATTCAAGTTCTTAGATACCACCTCAGGGTTTCTCCATGTTGTAGCATGTGGCAGGATTTCCTTCTTTTTTAAGACTAATATTCCATGGCATTAGGTATGTTTGCACCATATTTGGCTTATCCACTCATCCATTGAAGGACAATTGAATTGGTTCCACCTCGTGACTGTTGAGAATAGTGCTTCTATGAACATGGATATGCAAATATTTCTTCTTGATCATACTTTCAATTCTTTTGAGTATGTACCTGGAAGATCATATGATAGTTCTCTAATTATCTGACTATCTCTACAATATTTTCCGTAGCAGCTGTACTATTTTACAATCCTGCTAACAGTCCGTGTCCTTTTTGACACTTGTTATTTTCTGGATTTTTAGCAGTAACCATCCTAAAGGGAATGTGTGACTAGAATGTTTTAATCCTTCAAGAAACCTGTGGCAAAGTATAAAGTACCATTTAATAGCAAGGCAGTCTTTGCACAGAAACTTTCTATAAGAGAAAAAGCAGGGATTCCAGTCCAGGTGGTTCTGAACTTGACAATGAAAAATTTATTCTCGAAGTTTCACATACTCACAAAATCAATTGAGTTATTTTGAGCTGTGATTACAAAATATAAGGTGCTCTATAGAATTTCTTGACTTTACGTGTAAAATAGGAGATGTAGTTTTCTCAAACTGTGATCCCCAGAACAGCACTATCAGCATTCATGTGAACTTGTGAGAAATGTAGATTCTCAGATCATACCCCAGACCTACCAAATCAGAAACTCTGAGAGAAGAGAGAGCGGTCTACTCAACCAGCCCTCCAGGTGATCCTGATGCATGGTCAGGTTTGAGCACCACTGCGTTTAGATCATTAGGCAGATATCCTAATGGTGGTCTTTTTACTGTTGCCAAACTGGAAACTGACATGTTGAGCATCTTGGAGTTTCCAGGGTAACCTGATAGAGTGAACTGTGTTCTGTACTTTATACCTCAGTTTTCAGGAAAGTGTTGGATTGGCCCAATTATAACAAAACTGGGAAAACAGCACTCCATATGTTAGGAGTTTTAGCCAGACTCCAATTTTGCAGAGTTGCTTCTCAACAAATGGCCACCCGAGAACAGCCACCCTCCCCAGGACAACCTCTCTCGGCTCAGCAGGGATCTGGGTTATCTGCCAGGATTTTCATCCCTGCTGGCATCCAAGCTCCCACTTTTTGCCTCCCTTTAGAGTGGGTCTGCAGTAAGCCTGGGAAGAACAGAAATAGCAGGAGATAGCAGAAACAAATGTGGAAACAAATATCAACTATTCTTCCTGCCAGCGTCCCAGGCTTCTACCTGTCCCACCGTCAACAGCCCCTGGTCCCAGGTGTCCTGGACCAGTTCCCCCAGAGACTTGTGAGGTACACAGCAAGGAGTCAAACATCACACTTCCCTCTGAAAAATGGAGGAATCTGATTTTAATCTAGAATGAGAACTGTAGTTTTACCTATGGTCTTTACATAATTATTAATAATAGAATATTTCAGGTTGTCTTGCTAAAATAATAAAATTCATCCTACCAAGAATCTGCTAACTCTTAGATAAGCTTTTGCCTTTCCTTAATGCTTTTGAATGAAAAGAGAGAGCTTTTGGAGGAGCAGAAGATTGTGCAGCTGCATTCAGTGCTGCTGGGGGGGAATAAGATAAGGGATCTAATTCCTGGGGCTTTTTAGGGAGAAGGATGGTAATGTCTGGGAGAGGCCTTGAACCATTATGATGATAGGAACTGTAGCCTCCATTAGTGCTTTCCAGGCTAGTTGTACTCCCCAGCATGCACCTATTTCTCTTCCATCGACCCCTGCTCTGTGCTATCAGAGCGCCCTCAATAGGGCACTGAGACCTGTTTCTCAAGTTCCAAGGGCTTCCTTTACCTGGTTCTTTGATATATTTAATGACAGAGCTAAGTGACTATGTTGCATTGTAAAACTCATCTTTAAAAATGGCTCAAATCTGCTTCAAGGGATTAGTAAACTTCAGGCCTGGAAACTGGATTTAAATTGAAAGTATATGCCTGTTCAAGTTATCTGCACAAATATGTTCCACTAACTTAATAACTCTCACAAATATTCTACCTGCTTGTCCACTCTTAGAAAGGATGTGTAAATGAACCCAGCCCTCTCTCTGCAGTCCTGGAGCATACACATCAGTACACTTGACAGTGGAAAGACTGACTTAATGATCATGTAAATCAGCAGAGAGATGCAAGGATTGGATGCCTGCCTTCCATACTAAATTGTGAATGCTTTTTGCTCCTCAACTTAACACATGTCAATGTTGTTTTACAATATCTGACACTGAATTTGTCTTCAACATTAACTCTGTGGTAAAAATTGACCAATAGTTGGCCTCATTTTCCCCACTTTCTGCCCAAATCAATACACATGTCTCCTCTGAAGAATGGGGAATGTAAACAGAACTTGATCCTATGGTTTTAACTTACCTCAATCTGATGTGTGCTTAAAGAAAGAACCAATCACTTACTTGGATGCCATTGATTTAGTTTTTTCATGCTCTTGTGAATTAATACATTTACAGTGCTTCTATTTTCTAAGTAAACTTTTTATCATTGATTAGTCCTCAAAGACTAATTGACTTATATTTACTAAAAGATCCAATATATTGATTTTCAGAAAATGTAGACTGCAGGACTAGGAAATGGTGTACCTGTGAACAACTTGTATTAAATATATAGAATATCAACCTGTATATTCATTCCAATTTTATAGTCCCCCAAAGAACTCTAATGTTAGGTCTCTAAAATGAAAGAACACAAAGACACCACTTTTTATATTTATTTAAATTTTTTTTAAAGTTAAATTCTGTTCTGTAGATTTTAGCTAGGATGATTTATGAAAATGGGTGCCTTTTTGAAATCAAGTCCTTGATGGCATTCCCTTAACTTACCTTCATCAACAGTGGGCATGTTTCTCATCCAATCACTGCAGAGCATTTGCTTGCTTACCTCTCAAAGTTTACTCTGCAGACCCAGCTGTTATTTAAACTTCCTATTTCATCCCAAGCTTAGGTGAAAACCAGACAGATCAAGTAAGTTTGCCTCACACTTTTAGAGCAAGAAAATTAGAGAATAAAAAGGATCTTTCTGTGTTTATGATTTCAATTGTTTTTTTAAAAAAGTATTGAAAAGATCAACCAAATGCATTTATGTTTTATCACTAAGACTTTTGTGTAAATATTCTACCAATAAGGTAATCAAATAGTTATTAATAACAATGAACTAGAATGAAGATATTCAGAAAACATGCTCAGAAATGCTTCTCATTCCAATTGTATACTTCTAAAACTTATGCTTACTTTCTTTAAAAAAAGTTTAAGACAATAATTATATAATAAGAAATTAGATGCTCTTAAATGATATTTGATCAGAGTTACTTAAGATGTTAACACAAACTTACCTGACTCTTGCAATTAGAATTTAGCTGGTTTTGAAGTGGGAGAGTTAACATTCAGTTACAATAATGAAGATTAATATGCAAGAATTATACATTTTAGTTCACTTATAAAACAGCTTAACCATCCAAAAGGAAGAAAAGAGCTAGCTAATGTGCTTTAGACAGAATATATAATTATGTTTAGCACAGTGCTTTTCAAATTTAGTGAGCATAAGAATTACCTAAAGTAATTCTAAAATGTAGATTCATAGTTCCTATCCCCAGAAGCTTCTAACCAGTAAGCACAAGATAAAGCCCAAGAATAGGCATGAAGTAGGTGACCTACCTTAACCTTAGGTAACTCCTAAAAAATTAGGATTTGGAGCCCTCTTTTAGAAGCAACAAATTAAGTTGACAGATGCATTTATTATTTTATCCTAAACTGCAAAATCCTCAGATAAAATGCCAATCTTAAGTCATCTTTCAGAAAATTTACATTACTAGCTAGAGCATACTTTTAAGACAGCAATTAAGGTATATTCATTTCAGGTACTTTATTTTTCATTGTGGTAATTATGAACTAACCCAGAGCTTTTATAATTCCCTGATGTTTAAGAATCATATGGACTTGGGATGTTTTTTTTTTAACTGTTGTTAATTTTTACTGTTTTCCTATTGCCATTTAATATGTTTTATATTACAGCAAAAGGAGATCACAGCATTTATTTGTTTTTCTTTGGTTTCAAGGGAAGAAGAGGAAAAACAGGACCACCTGGAAAACCAGGACCCCCAGGGCCACCTGTGAGTAAACAATAGGAGGACTGCCCCCATCCTCCTGTCCCCAATCTGTCCACCATTTTACTTCCATATGTGACCTCAGTGCTAGTTTATTTCCCTGTAGAATAATTTACTTCTTTGTACTGTTCAGAATAATTGGCTTCAGCACTTGTAGGGGCAATTCATGCTCTCTATACCACCACTATCATCACCACCCAAACTGGGAGATAAAGGCTGCTGGTAGCTCTCTGTATACCTCAACCCCTTGTTTATCAGTTGAGCGTCCTCAACTGAACATCTCCCACAATCATCCAACAACTGAGCATCCCTAAGCCACATGTACAAACAGATGAATTCTGTTCTGAGTCTGTCTGAGCTCAATTTCAAATGCTTAATAACATTCAGGCTGGTTGTAAGATAGACAACTGAGGAAGCACATCCACTCTTCTTGATACAAAATGTATTATCAGGGACTGCGGTTGTAGCTCAGTGGTAGAGCGGTTGACTAGCACGTATGAAGAAGTGGGTTCAATCCTCAGCACCACATAAGAGTAAATAAAATAAAGGTATTGTGTCCATATACAACTAAAAAGACATACTTAAAAAAATGTGTTGTTAGAGAATGTCATAGAACTTACTTTCTAAATAGAGTTAACTTATCTCATTCCTTTACCCCAAAATTCTGAAAAAAAGGATTCCATCTCTTGTGGTTTTAATAATTCTAACCTGCCAGAGTCTGGTCTGTGTCCAAGCTACTCCAGTGATGTGGATTCCGGGTCACTAATAATCCCTAAGTTGCCAGATTCCCAGGGCACTTCCATGCTTCATCTTACTTCATTGCCACACAGAAATTTACTCTGTGGATGGCTCTCTTTGAAACTCTCTGTTCTCTTGGCTTCATAACAATTATTTTTCTCTCCTAATTCTAGGGCTATCCCTTGGGTCTCCCTTGTTAACAATTTTCCTTCTGTCCCCATCAATATGTTGGATGAATTAATAAATCCCAATCATTTATTCCCATCCATATATCCCTCCAGTGTTCCAGGCCTACATCCTGTGGCTCAGTATCTCCATGTGGAATTCTCTTAGGGGTAGTACAAAAGAAACATGCCCAAAATTCTCTTTAAAAATAATTCTAAGATTTTCCCCTCTTTCACCCTCTGTATATACAGTCCCTAAACCATGCCAACCCTCTATCTCTATAGGGGATATAGGGATATATAAAAATATGTATATTTTGTAAATTCATCTTCTCCTCTCCATCTTCATGGCCACCTCCTTAAATGAGGCCTAGGCAACTTGTATCTATATTTTGGGGGCCATCTAACAACTGGTCTCTTTGCCTTTACCTTGTCTAAGTGGAGTAATATCTCTAAATCATAACTCTAACCATGTAGCTCAGGTTTTACAAATCCATGCTGACTTGAATCACTTAAAATTGCTTAATAGCTTAAAACTATTTGGCTTAAAATGTCTTAATAGCTTCTCATTTCTTCAAGAAAGATGGATGCCATATCTCCTACCTGCCATTCTGGGCCCTTCATGGTTTGCCTTCTGTCTACCATTACCCTCCTCCTCAATGCCCTTCCTCCCTTCCTAATCTGCAGTGTAATCTTGCCATGCTTTGCAAATGTTCTCCACTATCTTCATAACTAGCTTCAGCACCAGTTCTCCTACATGGCCTTTGATGGGCTAC
The DNA here is from genome assembly GCF_052094955.1 of Ictidomys tridecemlineatus. Taxonomy (NCBI): domain Eukaryota; kingdom Metazoa; phylum Chordata; class Mammalia; order Rodentia; family Sciuridae; genus Ictidomys; species Ictidomys tridecemlineatus. Next base: position 87,451,528 of record NC_135484.1, on the reverse strand, counting down.
CCTTCATTGTCCTGGAACCATGAACCTTCTGCAGATATAGCACATTGCTTTGTAACTGTTATTTTCCTTATCTGTCTGACCACTTCCCTGTAATTTCTTTTAAACCACTATTTTTGTCACCATCGACTAGCATAGTTTCTGGCCTATGGCATGGTAATTATTGATTATTTATTTAATAAGGGAATAAACAAATAAATATAATTTTCAAATAGGAAAATGAAGGGCTGGGGATGTAGCATAGTAGTAGAGGGCTCATCTAGCATGTGCAAGGCCCTGTGTTCAATCTCTAATACCAGGAAAAAGGAAGGAATGAAGGAAGGAAGAAAGAGAGAGAGGGAGGGAAAGGAACAGACAAGACCAGATAAGTGCCTTTTTAAAGAACAGAACTTTACTTAGCTACTAGAGGACTCCACACCTATCTCCTCAGGTATCTCTTAGGATATCGTCATGTGCCAGAAATGAACATAATATGTGTCCAGTCATTTATTTTCATTTCCCTTTATTTATTCAAGGGGATTATACTCTTAGAAGGCATTGTGTCACTTAATATGATATAAAAATAAGGGGGTATGACTTAGATATCCTAGAATTCAATCTTTAAAGTATCATCTTTGTTGATTTTTATTCCAATGTTTTTGGCAAAATAGAGAACATATTATAAGATTTTGAATACTTGTTTTATCTTTCAAAAAAGAAAGCTGGTGAATGCTAACAGGCAAGATTAGACGTTGGTGTATTTTTTCTCAATGTATGATGCTCTTTTAAGACAGGATAATTGCTGTCTCGGGAGGAATTTGAATGATGAAGGTCTTTATGACAAGCTAGCCAACTGTCTATGAGAAAAGAGGATTACACTGAATTCTGGAATGAGTTCTCAACTGTTGATCAAATGAGTTCATTCAGGAATGTCAAAGATTAACAAATATGTACTGGGCCTGCTGGCATGTGTCTGTGATTCTAGCTACCTGGGAGGCTGAAGTAGGAGGATGGCAAATTTGAGGCCAGCCTGGATAACTTAACAAGACCTTATCTCAAAATAAAATGAAAAGAACTAGGATGTAGCTTGCTGGTAGAACACTCTTGGGTTAGAACCCAAGTCTCACAAACAAGAGCGTGTGGGGGCATGGAAAGGGGAGGGTGGGGGCGAGGAAAGGAAGAGGAGTGACTTTATGAAAGGATTCATAGTAATTCCACAGGATTTTTTGGTTGTTGTTTGGTTGGTTGGTGGTTGGTTTGGTTTGGTTTTGCCAGCGTATTTGGAGGGAAGGAATTATTTCAAGTATTAAATTTAGAATTTAAATTCAGCTACGGATCTGATACAGAATACTCATTAAATCCTGAATACATACTTGTAAAAATAAAAGTAGTTTATTAACATGTAATATAAGATACCTTTGCTAAACTAAAGGCATAGGAAAAAAATCTATGCAGAAAATTATATATATATATATATATATATATATATATATATATATATATATATATGAATGAAAAGCATTAGGCTAAACTCAGCTCATTTTCTGTATGAGAACTGCAGTTTATGGAAACTCTCAATCTTTCTGATTCTGGTATGATACCTCTGACTGACTGAAATGCCTTTTCTCTCATACAACAATCATCAAAGCTTCACCTTGGGTTACAGTTATCACCAACTTTTGGATGTTTTAAATTGATGACGTGTATAATAGTATGCTGCAAAAAAGTCCCGTAGAGTACCCAGCCATACTTGGGCTTAGTTGAGGATAGCTTGGAAAAGAAAAGTAAAATAATTGGCTTCCCACATTTTTCTGTGCCACCTTCACATTAATTTTTCGAAACATAATGTACTTTATAAAGAGAACTGTTATTTCCCAAATGACTAGACATGAAGAGAGTTCTTCAAAATGAGTCCTTTTGAAGTCATAATAACGAACATTTTAAGAAAATGAGCTCATAAAAAAAAAAAACCTAACTGTTTCTAATTCACATTGTTCAACTGTTTCACAAACGTTTATTGAGGCCCTACTGTGGGCCTAATACTCCCTTAGCAGCTGGACTTGCAGAGCTAAGTAAGACATTGTCCTTGCCTCCTAGGAGATTCAAGTTTAGGAAGAGAATTCAGTGAAGTTAATTGTTAGGACTGGTTTCCTATAGGAATTTGTAACTGAAGTGTAAAGATTGAGGAGGATTGCCCAGAAAAGCAGATAGAAAGGGAAAAGGGATCAAGCTAGGTACGAGGTACTAGGTACTATTGGCAGCTAGGTACTGTTTTTGCAGGGACAAAAACAGAGTGCTGAGCCTCTGGCAAAGGAGGTGGGGAGCTATCCAGTGGAGGGAGAGCAGGAGGCCAGCAGTAGTGAAGCCAAAGGCAGCCAGGGTCATGGGGAAGCTCTCCAAGTCAGGTGAATCCATGAAAAAGTATGAGGATTCTAAGCTGGAGAGCCCCAGGACCAGATTGTATTGTTAGGTCACTCTAGAGGAACATTGGAATTGAACTGCAAAGAAAGTAAACAAGATTCATTGAAGCTATCATAGTATTTACTGTTTCTAAAGTATTAGCAGAGTATTTGTTATCTCTGTTTGCAAGTCCCTTGGAGGTATTTACATTGTATAGAGAGATATAGATTGTATACACAGAGGGGGAGGAGGAAGGGGAGATTTTTAAGAGAAATCCCAGGCTGTTTGTGGACATTTTTAGATCAAATGTCATTTTCTATGTATTTGTCTTTTCCAACATTGTACCCTGTGTGACATGAGCCCCATCTCACAGCAGAAAGGAAGGCAATTAAGAGAACAAGAGAAGGGTTGTTAGGGGCTAAAATTCTAATTGGGACTGGAGATGGTTATGACTCACATGTGAGATCCCTAAAGCATGCATTAGAATTTCTTTTGCCAACATGAAATGTAAAATAATCTTAGTTTTATCTCTTTTATTAAACATTAATTAAAATATCCCTCAAATGAATGAATATTTTATATAATTTTAATGTTATGCCTGAGCAGTTCATTTTTAGAAAAGTTGAGAAGAGAAAACTAGTCTAGTTGATGTCACTGTCTGAAAAGAGCCAAGGAATTGGAGTTATCTGGAGGCACAAATCCTTTGATAACAGCACATTTTGATCAATGTCCTCAAGAAGATGTTCTTCCCTTTGGGGATTTAGAGGTGTTCCCTAAATCAAAGGTAGTGTTGTTATTTAGGGGAGTGTCGATGAAGAATAAAAGACATAGAACTGAAAGGAAAAGTCTCTAATGGCCTGAAGCAACTCACATAATTAAAATGCTTTAACCAATTCTTCCACTTATGGTTCTTTGTACTGAAGCCAAATTTGTATTTTCTTACTTTCTTAAGAAATTTTTGTACCAAAAAGGCAAGTTGCTTACAAAGAATAATTTCCTACAACTTTCTATTTATCTAATTGTGTGGTAGTGGTGGGGGGCAGTGTGGATAATGGGTGTGTCTGTGGTGTGAAAGGACAACTTTTTCTCCCTGAAACACTATCTCCTAGAGAAGAAGCCGATTTCTAATAAGGGGATATTTATGAAAGTAAATCTATTGAACTAATGTTATTGTCTTCATGAGTCAGTGTTTCATGAAAGTCATGTATATTGCTCCAAATTAGCTCTCCATATTTAATAGCAACATTATCTTTAGGGAAAATTCATCTTTAGGGAAGACTTTGTTGGAATCTATACACATGTAATCAGCATATAATAAAATTAATCAAAGTGCTTGTAACTGAAGAGCAACTAAACAGGTTATTTAACAGTGTTGGCTATGAACCCTTATGTTGAACATAGTTTTTAAAGTATTTTTCCAACTTCCTGTTAAAAAGCAAAGCTGATCTCACAAAGGAAAAAGCTTCCACATTTTCCAAATATGCCATCTTATCCTGAACAAATATTCTGCATTGCTGAGTGTCTTACTCTGTGTTCTGTTGTTATGGCTGACTGCCACAGAACAATTAGTTTATCAAAAGTAGACCTTTACTTAACTCACAGTTCTGGAGGCCCAGGAGTCCAAGAGAATGGTGCTGCCATCCGGGAGGCCTTCTTGCTGCAGCATAGCATGGCTGAGGGCATCCTGTGGTGGGACATAGCTAGCTGCTAACTCACTCCTCTCTTCCTCCTCTGATAAGCCACTAATGCATGGTGACCCCACCCTCAGGAGCTCACCTAATCCTAATTACTTTACAAAAGCCCACCTCCAAATGCCAAGAAGATGAATTTCAGGGTTAAGTTTCCAATGCCTGAAATTTGGGGGGACACATTTAAGCCATAACAGAGAGAAACCATTAAGTAGAGACATTTTAGATTAATAATACCAACAAATACATCAAGACTGAGAGCAGTTTTTCAGAGTCCCAAAGTATCAAAGTGCTGAATGACTCTTTAGGAGAAGAAATAGTGCTAACTTTTGAGGAAACAAATGCAGAGGAAAGAGAGATGGACTAAACCAGGAGAGTTTATTAAAGAGCCAGCTCTGGTTAGATATGACACTTCCTGTGTTTTATGGAGTCTCACAGATATCTTGAGAAGTAGAAGTTATCCTCTATTATGGAATAAGTGATGCATGGAAACATCATATAATTTGCCCAAGATCACACAAGTCTAACCGAAGGAGCCAGAATTAAGTCCCAGGAACTGATTCCTAAAATCACCTTCATCATGGTGGATCAGTGGTATCAGAGACAAGTTTCTAGTTTATGGTTTGACTAGGATTGGCCCACAAGCATCATATACAAAACATTGTTTGAATTTTTGCATGGCACTGTTCTACATCAGGACAGAGACAGTACAGGATGCTGGTGAGGAACCTAATCCAATCCCTCACTAGCTCATTCTAGACAATTCACCTGACATGTCCACATGTTCATTTGCTTCTCTCTAAATTTGAAATGATAGTACCTGCCCTGCCTAATTCCCACAGATCCTAGAAGGAGGAAACAGCATGTATATGAAAAAACTTTCCTCTACGTGTAAAATTCTCTCTAAATGTAACTTAGACCCATTACTAATTCTGAATGCCTATTCACATTGTAGGTAGAAGAGCTCCTCTTGAATCTATAATGGAACCAACACATTTTTTTTCTCTTTACTAATTTCCCAAAATACAATTAGCAAAAATTTGTCTATCAACACATTGCTTAAATCAGTGATTACTGTACCTATGGAATACTTATTCTAGATATGTAAAGCCACTCTTGAAGAGATAGAAAAGTTATTCTCAAATAAGCACTAACATTTTGGGCCTAAGGATTCTGTGATATTTTTTTTCTCCTCAGCTTTACAACCTCTTTCTTGCTTGTTTGTTTATCCATGATCTATTGTGTTTTCTTAATTGTGATGGTCTCAACTACTATTCCTCATACTCTAGTAAAATTCTTTCATAAAAAGCCTTCCAGGTCTCTCAGTGGCATATGCAATGGAACAGAGTGGCCTCATATTATGATGAGACTTGACAAGTCTTAAGACTTAGAATATTTTGTTTCAAGTATTCTGATTTTTAGTTTCTTTAGAAAAGAAGGGAAAGCAGCTGGAAATGAGGCGGAGCAGGAGGGAAAGCCAGAGAATTTAACTAATGAGCCATTAAAGGAAGTATGTATTAGCCCACCCATTTGACATTAACTTTACTTCTCATTCATCATCACTCTAAGGAGCGTTTATTAAAGACCACATTAATTTTAAAATGTGTTATTATTTCTTTCTATTATAGGCAGGCCTTTTGATTTTTCTTTCTTTTTTTCTGGTATTGTTTTTGTGCATTGTTTCATTATTGCAGTATGAGAACTGAGCAGTAGGCTCAAATGTGTCACATTTCAGTGCATAGCAATTTAGGTTGAAAACAGTAAAGTCAAGAAATGTGTAACATAGGGCAGCAGCTCCCTCTACTGTTTCTACTTGGAAATTTCTAAGCAAAAAAAAAAATGACACTTCACAGATCTTGGGAGGATGTTGCAGATTATGTAAATTTTTTAGTGTTTTATGCTTAATTATAAATCAATACAATTTTCAAGATTTTGTTGCACTTTCTGTTTATCTTGTACCTTAAATATAAGTACCGTACCATTTTTAATGTCAACATGATACTTTCTTGAGATGAAAAATCTTTACTTAGGTCACGGACCTCTAAAATGGCCGTTACAAAACACCAACAAAACTCTGCAGCACTAATTTAATAGGAACTTACTCCAGTTAAATCTGTGCTTCTTTTCTAAAACACTGATCTGATTTAAAATATACAAAATCATGTTATTTATACTTTAATTTTAACTTAATTTAAGTGGAACATCTTTTACCTTTAAAGCATGAATCATTGCATAATCTAAAAAGGTATGATTACATAGCAGTTTACACGCTTAAAATAATAAATTTAGGATATAAAATTGGATTCATTTACAAAAGTGAGTCCATCTGTGATTTTGCTTTTTATACTTTCAGTTAACTGTGGTCAACCATGGTCCAAAAATATTAAATGGAAAGTTCCAGAAATAGGCAGTTCATGAGTTCTAAACTATACCTCATTTTGATTAGCATGATGAAATATCACATCATCCTATTCTGTCCCACCCAGGATGTGGATCACCTCTGGCCACTGAATTCACACTATACAACCTTTATCTTACTTGACAATGGTCCTAAAGTTCAAGAACGGTGATGTTTGCAATTGGGATATACTAAAGAAAAGCTGAAGCTGTAAGTGAAAAGGGGGAAATTCTCAATAAAGAAATAAAAAGGAAGCTGAGATTTCTGAGATCTATGACAAGAACAAATCTCTTTGTGAAATTATGAAAAAGGAAAAAGAAATTATTGCTAAATTTGCCATTATACTCCAGACTACAAAAACTATGACATGATGGAAGAGGCATTAAATTATAAAATTTGTGCCAGGCACAGTGATAGACACCTATAATCCCAGCAACTTGTGAAGCTGAGGCAGGAGGATCACAAATGTGAGGTCAACCCGTGGAATGCAGCAAGACCCCGCCTCAAAATGAAAAAAATGAAAAGGTCTGGTGATATGGCTCAGTAGTAGAGCTCCCCTGGGTTTAATCCTCAGTACCAAAGGAAAAAAAAAAACATATACAGATTGGTATTATCTATAGCCTCTAGATATCTGCTGAAGGCTTTGAATGGATACAGGTGAGAGGGAATATGGTAATTAACAACTACTGATTGAACATGTACCAGATGTTAATCACATATCCTGTATATGACCAAATGCATTTTGAGGTTCATCAGGTCTCCATGGAAATCTAATTCATATTCTTAGCATCCTGTCTATAAGTCTTGATCTGATCAGGCTTGCAGGTTTCCCTTTTTCTGTTATAAACAATGGATATATAGGGGTTTAGAAAGCCAAAGTAACAAACAAGCTACAGAAAAGTTCTCTACCTTTAATAACTTACATTCTGCTATGAGGAGAGGGGAAGGTGTAGCAGGATTGCTAAGCAATTAAATAATAGACTAAACAATTTCAGTTGACTGTGGGGCACTGTAGAGGAGCAAACTCCTCTGATAAAGGAGGAGCATACTCCTCTGATTAAAACAAACAAACAAACAAAAAACTCCAAATGATAAATATTTGGAAGGAAGAGAGGCATCGCTCTGGTCAAGAGACCCAAAGGAGGGCTCTCTAAGCAGGTGACAAGAATTGTCCAATCAGATCCAGACATGAAAAGGGCTCTAGATGGGGAAAATCTTGATGCACTTACTAAATATAAAAGAGCTAAGAGAACTGTAGTGCCAGAAAAAAACTCTGAGAGTCAAGTGGCTTTATCACACAGGGCCTTATAAGAATAGGAGGGGGGGGGGCAGGTGGCAATGAAAATAATCAACTGATCACATTTCCCTTTTGTACTTGTTAGATGTTGTTGTTTTTAATCTGAGGTGGTTAATTTTGGTTTTTGATTTTTCATGTGATGAAATTATTATTCCTGCTGATACAAATCAATTATCCTCAACGTAATATCTTTTTTAGCCCATCATTTTTAATCTCTAAGTAGAACAGTGCTTTAGTCAGTTTTTCCACAGCTGTGACAAGAACAACTTTAGAGGAGGAAAAGTGTTTTGGGGGACTCAGTTTCAGAGGTCTCAGTCCATACATAGCCGGCTCCATTCCTTGAGGCTCAAGGTGAAGCAGAACATCATGGCAAAGAGTGGGTGGAAGGAAGCAGCCCACATGATGATCAGGAAGCATAGAGACTCCACTCACTAGATACAAAATATAGACCCCCAAAGCATGCCCCAATGACACACCTCCTCCAACTACACCCTACTCACCTTCAGTTACCACTCAGTTAATTCCATCCCTGATTGGGTTAAGACTTTCATAACCCAATCATTTTTTCTCTAAATCTTCTTGCATTGTCTCACCCATGAGTTTTGGGGGACACCTCATATCTCAACCTTAACAATAGGCAACAGCCTTGTTTGCTGAGAGAACATAAAAACCTGGCAAAGCTTTGGTTGTAGCCCATTAAATTTCAGTCTTGTCTGAGTCCACTGGACATCATACTTTTCATTAAATATGGAGAATATTTTCACATATAAGTCAGTTTTTCTTTGTCCCTGAAGCTAACCTTGAGGATTCCTTGCTGATAGGTCACATGCTGAGTCAGATAAACAGTTGTAACAACGAAAATGCATGCCTTCAAACATCATAGAACTAATACACTTGGTACCCATTATGCATTGCTATCCACAACTTGTATATTTTCCATCTCTAACTTTATTTACCCTGTACTGAGAATTCAAGATACAAAATTACTATTTCTAGTATAAAGCAATGTCCTCTCCAAAACAAGTTAGTAACCCAAAACACATTTTGGACTGCTGAATAAAGCAGATGACAACAAAAAAAAATGTCTGGCTGAAACATTTCTTATTAAAATATGTGTGTGACTGTATGCATTTCGAGGCTCATCAGGTCTCTGTCAAAATCCAATTCATATTCTTTGCTCCCTGTCTAGAAGCCATGATCAAGGTTTTGTCACGATTCTAGGTTTTCCTTTCAACAAAGAACCTGGCTCTTCTGTCTATTAAATGTCTAAAGGCCATGCACTGTAATGATAATATCTTCAGAGAAAATGAACCAAATCATTTATCTGACTCAATGGGAACAGTAATTTCATTTCCTATTAAAAACAAGATAACATCCTCAGATTTAAAAATATAGACACACAAGACCTGTAAATGGAGACATGGCTAGTTAATTATTTTTATTGCCACTTGTCCCCCACTGGGGTCATGGGCCCAGACAAAACAGCTGTTGTCAACATTGCTAAAATTCCAGTGTCACCTTGTGTGACTACAGAATACATAGACATGCATGTGAGACAGCTGCGGGTATCAGGTTGAGATTTCAAAATCCAGCACTTGGGTTTGGTTTCCTAATTACTTCTCTTTCTCTCTCTCTCTCTCTCTCTCTCTCTCTCTGAACAGCAGCAATGGGACATTATTTACCACTTTCTGATTTCCCAAGTGTTTTATTAATTGTGGTTATACTCTGGCCACTGACTAGTTTTCATGGAGAGTCATGTTCTTGAAAACAACTTTAAAGACATCTGGACCAATTTATGTTATTATACCAATGATAGGGTAGAATATTTGAAATCTTTGATATATAGTTAGCAAACTTGTAATTAGCTGGGCTCGTGCATAAATTAAGCACCATTTCTTTGGTTTGGGTAAACACTAAGGTTTGAGAAATCAAAGGCCAACCAAACTTATCAGAGCACTTTATATTCAAAAAGGGAGGCTTATTTCCTAAATAAGTTTATAGTTTGTATTTGATGGTATACTTTCTAAAAATAACTCTACATCGTCATTTTATTGCTGTGTAGCTTTGTGAGGTAGGCAAGAAGACTTATCTATGTTACCAAGAAAACTCAAGGCCCCAGCAAATAAGGGGCTCTGGGAAGCCCCTACAGTTGGTTTTCTCTGCTCAATAGTAACTGCCATCTGGTATGGATGAAGAAAAGACTAAAAGAAATTATGTGACAAAAGGAGTAACAGTTTTCACCATTGTCTTGGGGGTCCCTCAACGTGGAAGGGAATGTGGTGGGAAATGAGGTCTGAACTGGTTTCTGGTATGTCTGCAATGATTTTGTTAAATAGTGAATATATCTGAGGCAAATATGACAAATTGGTACTTTTAATAACATCAGATTGTGGGTTCATGAGATTTTATCACTATTTTTTTTCACAACTTTCGGCATAGTATTCCAAATTAATTTTAAAAATGGGAAACCCATCCTGTGGGATTAGTAAAGGCTATGATCACTAATTACTTCTTTCTTCACTGGCTCATATCATCAGTGTTTTCTCTGTTGCCTGAAATTCTTTGTGGAAAGGGGCTAAGTGAAAACTAAAATCACTGAGTATTTTTTCTGGGCCTCTCCTGCATGCACTCTCTGTAACCATGGGTTCCATGGACCAAGAATTGGTCATTTCTAGATTAGATTTATCATGTGGTGCAACATACAAACCAGAGGGAAAACTTGATATTAGACATTTGAGTTGAAATTGGAGACTACAAATAGACCTGCAGATTTTTCATTTTGCTTTCTTCCAAAGGGATCCTGTATGTTCCCAGCTATTCGAATTTTGCACATCCTCTTGGCCTCTCTGTATAACTTGGCAGTGTGTGAGCCAGTGCCATCAGCCCGGTTATCTTAAGTCTCAGCAGTGTACCTTGGAAATTACATTTTCTCTGCACAGGAAGCATTGTCATTCTACCAATACTTTTAAAAAGAGTGAATGTTATCTCTTAATTACAGTCAACAAACTGAAAGCTCTGATATGTGGAGACTGCCCATGGGGTCTATGTAAGATGACTTTCTTCCTGATTTGGGTGGCATGTGGAGAGATTCCTGAGGCCAGACAAGGAGGTAGAGACACAGTAGTTCCTAAGGTATGGTTTTTGTTGGTGGTCATCTTTAGGGGACACCACTGGATACAAATAATTTGTTTCTCACATCCACATCCTTGCTAGCTTTCATGCCCCTGTGGTTTTTATCACCTTGCACTGGATCATTGATGTTGCTTCTGTGGGTAGCAAGGCACTCTAAAGACTCCTGCTGCTCCTTATATTGCAGGAAGCTAACAAATAATATTTTCCTTTTGTAGAACATACCAGGGAGAGATGAGTTTGAAACATTTTATGGATGAATAATCAGAATGGCAGCATTAGGGAAGGGATCATTCCTTTTTCTAACCAGTCAAATCAGTCAAAAATAATTCCATGCTATCAATAATGCAGTGGGGTTTAGACCAACTAGATCAATACCTGGGAAAACATGTGACTTCAACAGTGATGTTTTTCTGCCTTGTAAAATAAAGGGTTAAACACACATGAGCTTCATAGCATAATTTGGAAAATCTGCTTTTATGAAATGGGTTAATTATAGTCATTGAATGCATTCACTGTCACAGTCTCGTCCTCCCACTACTGTTCCGAAATGACAAGTGAAACCAGGAACTGTGCAATTTTGGAAAACAATCAGGTCACATATTGAGTATTTTGCTTATTCATACAACCATAAACTGCCTATGCTTGAGTTCCCTCAATTACACAGCTCAGTATGCAGGCTAGAAGCAGACAAGCCTAGCTCAAGTGAGCACTTTCCTGGAATACACAGAGGAATGAGTTTGAAAAATGTCCAAAGTGGCAGATGTGAAAAACTCTCATTCAAGATCCAGAAGCTGCCTTTGCTGCAATCCCTCACCTGTTAATCACACAGCTTCTGAACTTCTGAACCAGGGGTGCTGGCCATATCTTACACCAAGATCCTTAGCAGCTCTCCATCTTACCAAGAATGGTGCAGGTACAACTGGGAGGTGGGAAGAAACTAGACACCTCCTTCTGTGAGAAGATCACGGATCACAGTACTATTCAGAATTTCCAGGGATTCAACCAAGAATGAGCACAGGCTGCTGGCTGCTAACCAAACTGCTATGGCTTTTTGTAGGGGAAATCCCCATAAGATATCCTTGATGAATGTTTAAACTATTATATTGTTGTCACTTAAATCCTCTGATTTCCACACTGCCGATAGACAGGTCTCCTTTCTACAACAGAATACCGTGGCTCTATTGTACTCTTATTAGAAGGATGTTCCATTTTCCCTGTGTAACAACTTTCCCACAACTATTCACTGCAATTTTATGCTTATGGGAGTTCCAGCCCATCAAAATTGTCTTAGATATACATATTCCTATTTTCACTTTTCTTCTACCATCTCATAAATTCTAAGACACTTTGCCCCGCATTTGGTGTTGTTAGAACCTCAAGTCATTTTAAGATGATAATTAGCATCTTGCTGACTTCCTTCCTTTCCTTTCACAGCTAATTTTGCTTGGTTTCTTCTCTCTCTCTCTAATGAAAATCCTCAGGGTTTATTTCTCTTTGTGTCCATGTTATTCCTCTCTCTTAACCTTTACCTTCTCCCATTCTGGTTGCTTTCCTCTTCATCTCTTCTTGTCCTCCATATCTTTGAAAATATATATCTATACCATGTCTCAGAGCTCCCTCTGCTTGGCCCTTATTGATTCTCTATCTCATTGAGAAATCCTGTGATATTTTACCTGAAATCTTTTATTCTTCTATCACCTGCTCAGTATCAGCCAATTTAAATGGAAGAATTAAAAGATCAAGTGTATGGGTCAGGGTAGGGTCAGGCTAGCTCTTGTCAACTGGTTATATGACCTTGGATAAGATATTTAGCCTTTTACTGTATATTTAACAAGGATAACACCTCCTTTTTTGGATTGTTGTAAGAGTTAAATGCAATAATATGTGCATACACGCTAAGATTTTAAAATGTGCCCCTCCAAAATTCAGGTAGAAAACATTAAGAGGTGGGGACTTTGAGAGGTGACTAATAAAAACTTCACTACAGCTTCATTTTCAATTAACTAGCCAAATTTTTAGATTGATCTAAATCTGTTGGCCCTTATCTTATTAATAGGGTTAAGGCATTATTTGAAAAAAGCTTCCCATAGCATTTGGCTAGCTTGTTAGTTTGATTTCTGCCTTCTGCCATGTAAGGATGTTGCCAGAAGGTCCTTACTATACCAGATGCCAGGGCCTCAATCTTGGACTCCCCAGCCTTCAGATCTGGGAGAGGATAAATCTCTCTGGTTTATAAATTACATAGTCTCAAGTATTCTGTTATAGCAACACAAATTGATGTAAGACAAGTTTTCACACAACTGTTACTCTAAAAGTTAACTGTTATTTGCTAATATTGTTGTCTGTACCCCACTTTATCATGTTTTGCCATTGTATTATTTTTTGTCTTTTTTTCCCAGGATTTATTCCCCTGGCCCATCATTTTCAAGGAAAAATGGTTGATACTTTTTTTGATTCTTTCATTAGCATCTACTTTTAACTTTCAGCTTTGTTTCTGTCCTTCCTGATTTTCTTTGTTCAAGACTTTTATAAAGAAACTTCATCATTTAAGAATGCTGACCTAAATATATGCAGACATATTCATCATCTGGAACTTGCTAGATCTAATTTTCTTTTTGTTAATCTTAATAGTATATTTTATATAACAGATTCAAAACACTATTTAACATAGAATTAGTATAAAGTTATTAATGAGACAGTTTACATTCTGTTTTCTACAAATTCATTAAAATTGCCTGTGTATTTTACACTTAAAACACATCTCAATTCAAATTATTCATATTTTAAGCTTCTAGAGTCATGTGTAGTTAGAGACTACTTTTTGGCAGTGCAGTTCCAACCTCTCAAATTGTATGACAAAGATTTTCCTGTTTTGTTTTTCTTTCCATGTTTTTATTAGTGCATTATAGTTGTATATAATGGTAGGATTTGTTGTCACATATTTATACATGCACACTATATAACAATATAATTTGCCAATATTATTCCTCAGTATTTCCCCTTTCCCTCCCAACCACCCACACCTCTTTTTCCTCTACTTGCATGAGACACAGGTAGAGGACCCCACCACCACCACCCTGCCTTTTTTTTCCCCTTCTTCCTTTCTAGCTTCTATATATGAGAGAAATATACAAACCTTGACCTGAGTTTGGCCTGTATCTCTTAACATAATGGTCTCAACTAATTTTCAATGTGAACAGAAACACTTGAAATTATCTATTTTAAAATGAGATAATTTCAGATTTCATGATTCTATGTATTAGCCAGTGAATCAAATATGTCCTTGGTAATAAAATCAAATGAACGATCCTTTCTTTATGGAATTTTGGGTATAAACCATAGTTTGCAAGATATTAAGAGGAAAAAAAGAGCCCTTTCTAGGAATCTTAAAATTTCACTCAATATGTAATACCTGGTCCATGTTTCCTAAGATGGCCATGGTAATCTCAAATATGAAACATCAAGATCTCTGTGTTGAAAGTAGATGTAATATAAATACTCAAATCTTCTGGTCTCAGAAGTCATATTCAGAGTTTCTAGTGTTTTTTTTTTTTTTTTTTTTTGTAGAAGGGGAAGAACAGGTGTTGACATCTCCTAACTTACTAAAATTTGTAGTAGAAGCATTCTCAGAAAAATAATCCATAATGAAGATACAACCATTTAATTTACAAAGTGAAATCCCAAGAGACACTGAAAAAATTTCATTTAGAGCAAATACTAAGACCAAAAAAAAAAAGGATCTTTTTTTAAAAGAGGAAGAATTGATTTCTCAAATATTTTCTATCTAAAGAGCATTATTGATTTTTTTCCCTCCCTCGGGATTACAGTGCAACTTTATATCTTGTAATACTGGTCAAAATCTATCCATGAACTCTTTTCTAACTTAACTGGAACTCACTATAGCCTTGCTTTCAATTAACTAGCCATATTCTTAGATTAATTTAAATCTGTTGGTTCTGTCTTCTATAAATCTGGAAGCAGCAAGCCCTTTGCTCTGTTTAAAACCATTTATAACTAAAATCAAAACCAACAAGCAAGAAATTGGCTTTCCTCGCAGAATTTTTCTTGTAAGAGCAATGATTCCCTGAATTCAGCAAACATTTGGTGTTGGGAGTGGAGTGGTGATATGGGAAACTTCTAAGTACCACAGCTTGTGTTATGATGGGTTTAGAAGGATTGAAACTCCTGCCTTCATGAGTTTTCATTCCAACTAGGTCTGCAGACAGGCACACAAGCCACTATAATCAGTGTAAATGTGCTTTGCTAAGTTATATATAATGTGTTATGGATGGAAACTTATATGAAAAAAATTCATTTTGACATTTAGCTTTTCCAAGCTTTGTTGTTGCTTCATGTTGCCATCCCTGTATCTGAGTTTAGGCTTCATCATTTTTTTTTAAATACCAATGGAAAAATAATTACTGACTGCTCTATTTTCTACTGCCCATTAGAACATTGGAAGTGTTTCTTGAAAGTGAGTCCAAATGAGTTTCCAATAACAGACTTTCTAACTGTTCTTAAAGCAAAGCTATTTTTTTTTTGCATAGTTTAAAGAGAGTTGCTTATTACAACTTCCTTCACAGAGGTTTTGGGTATTCCAAAGGTCATTACTGAAGTTAATTGGAAACCCACAGGGCCAAAAGCAGTTGTATATAACCTGAAAATATGTATTTGTGAATTATGGGAGAAACTCCTAATAGGAAATTGAAGAGCTATGGTGCATAGAGATAAGTGGCGTCCAGATGGCTCAAGGAGGCTCAGTCAGCAAAGTTATAAAGAACTAAAGGGAGCTTTTAGAGGAAAGGGAGAAAGGAAAATAGTTTTGGGATGAGGTTCAGTGAGTAAGCAGAGGAGTTGACTGAGGAGTTGGAGATCTTGATTCACATAGCTAGTGTGAGATGAGCCAAAAGACCCAAACCATGATGTGAACACAGAGCCCATGACAAAGAATAGTGAGGGGTAAAAGGGCAAAAGTATGGGTCTGTGATATGAGGTGCATTGGCTGAAAAGTGAGAGTATAGGTAAGCCCAGGACTAAGGAAGTTTATTTTTTTAACAGAAGACTCTTTTCATCTTTTAAACTTTGGGAATATGCAGCCAATACTGTAACCCTTGAAGAGGATGATGGTACAAACAGTTCATCGTTTTGACACTATACATTTGGTAACTCTGGTGGCAGACACCATGGTTTTCTGTTTTCTAGCTCCAGCAAGATTTTAGTCAAAAATTTCTTAAATGTTACTATAATGTACTTAAATGCTGAGAGTTTTTACTTCCCAAATTATATATACTTTTAATTCATTTCATCACATGAGATATGATTCTTTGCAGTAGAAAACAACCTCAGGATCTCTACCCATGCTAGGTTTATAGACCCCTCAGATAATTACATATCGGTACAGTTGGGCTCTGAACAGGTATGTCTCCCTGGAGTTCATTAACATTTTAAAGCTGCTCTATAGTTGTGTGCTCTTCATATTAACTCAAATGTCCTGTATTTCCCTGTTTTCGCTTTTTTTTTTCTTTTTTGCTACTATGACTAAAAGATCTAACCAGAAGAAGTGTAGAGGAGGAAAAGTTTATTTGAGAGCTCAGGGTTTCAGAAGTCTTAGTCCATAGAAGGCCAGCTCCATTTCTCAGGGCTCAAGGTGAGGCAGAACATCATGGAAGAAGAGTGTGGCAGAGGGAAGCAGCTCAAATAATGATTAGAAGCAGAGAGAGACACTCCACTCTCCACATACAAAATATATACCCATGAACCACTTTCTCCAGCCACACCCACCTACTGACAGTTAATCACTCAGTTAATCCCCTCAGGGGGTTAATTCACTGATTAGCTTAAGGTTCTAAACCTATCATTTCTCCTCTAAATCTTCTTGCATAGTCTCACATGTGAGCTTTTGGGGGACATCACATATAAAACATAACATTCCCAACCCAGTATAAATAGAGTAGAACAGAATTGCACAAAAGATAGAAATTATACAGCTATGATTTTTGCACAGCCTTGCTGTGGGGTTCTGTTGTGAGCAAGACAAATCTTCAACCAGTTTTCCTAGAACTTCTGAGAGCATTAGCCAAGGCTGACATGCCTTCTGTAGGTAGCCTGTATATTGGGCCTGGGTCATCTCACTGTCTTCTTGATAGGTCTTTATAAATGCAAACCTCAGAGAAAATTACCTCTCAAGTGCCCTAGAGCATCTACTAATAACAGTGACACTTGTAAAGCCAGGAGAACTGTCACTTAGCACAAGTCTTTAACTTCTGCTTCCTTGGAGTTGATTGATAGTCTACAAGACTGACAGCTCTTGCTAAACTTAGACACAAATGACTCCTTGAATCTACTACAGCCATGTTGCAAATCAGAACAGAAGATAGAAAATGAACACATCTGTCGGTAATGTAGCTATAGGACAGCCACCAATTCCAAGACCCCCCAAGGTCTATCCTGTTTTTCTAACCATAAACAGAGAACTGCTCTTGGCATATATGTGCTTAGTGTTTATCCATGGTCATTGCTTTGACTGAGGTTGTTCCTTTCTGACAGTTTCAAAATAACCAGGTGAGTCATTGCCACACTTAACCACAGTTAGTGTAGACATATACTTCCTGAACACTCTATGCTAGTGTCTCCTTTCAGTCTCTGCAGGGTTTCTTCAGCCCTCTAGGAGAGTTTGCATAAAGTACTGCCTGCACATAGACTGTTAGCTGTAAATCTCTATTACATTAATCTTGGAATTTATGGTACTCAAAGTACTCTAGTGACTAAAAGAGTAAGAAAGAAAATGTCATCATAAATGCTCATCATCTGATTAAGTAGTAGAGCCTAAAGCTTCAGATCAAACCCATTCGGAGCAACAACTTTGTGGATATGACATTTTATGGCAAGAAAGGAACAAATGAAAATATGGAAGTCACTTTTGTGGGTTTATTAATCTTTTGGGTATCTGAATAACATTGTTCAAACTTTTCTATTGGCTCTTGGCTCTTTTGAGAGGGTTGTGCTCTTGCCATTGTTTTTAGAGGGAGCAGCTTCACTGAGCCACCTATATTTTCTCACCCCACCCCAAGGGTAAACTCAACAGCAAGATCAAAATTCTAGATGAGGAACATAGTCTGTGTTTATGAAAAACAGCTATCCGTGGCTGTTTTTGTGGGCGGATAACAAGTCTGTTAAGAGTCATACCCAAGTCTCACGCAATTCTTTAAAAATTGTCACCATCTTATTGTTTACACTCTTCTCATTCACCGTTAATTTTCTGTAGCATGAAACCCCTTCCATGCTGTTTGTTCTGCTGCTGTTTTTTCCTTACCGTATTCCAGATCCCCTTTGAAAGCTCTCTGCTTTTGATATCCCTTGACTACTGCTCTCCCCACAAAGACAGGATTCGTTTTGAGTACAGTTGTGTTCTGGAATGTTCAGGCATAATCTCCTGATTTGAGAGAATGCATGAAGATAGATGCAAGGAATACAGTGTCTTATCTCCTTCTCTCAGCTACACAGTAGGGCTATATCTAAAGGCAAAGAGCTTATTTCCTCCCCTCCTGTCCTAAACACAGTACTGGCTCATAAGTACTAAGTACAAGTTCTGTTGATTTTTTTTTTCCAATTTTAGTAGGGTGAGTAGTCCATGAAAGAATGATCATTGATATTTTCTTGGGCTCATAATTTTTAAAAATTACTAAAAGCAAGATTTTAGGTTGAGAATCTGTCTTTATGTTAAGATAGCAGAGTAAATGAGAGGTGACTTGAGCACAATGCTGATGTTAGCTATTAACCCTGCCACTTAACTGGTGGTCAGACCTTGAGTCAGCTTATAATTTCCAGCTCTTGTTTTCTTTATCTGTGAATCATAAATAATGATGATGGTGCATTCCTCATGGTGTCATTGTAGGGATTTTGTGAGTTTATCCATATAAAACTGTGCATACAATTAGCACTATATAAATGTTAGCTATTATTATTAGATTGATTCTTTTGTTCTATTCAAGAGACTTTATTATTAATTGTTCTTCTATATTTGAGAGCCCTAACTATTAAGACTTTCACTTTTTACTAGAAAGAATGTATGTGAAGCTAACTTTACCCACCCCATCACTGTTCTTTGGTCTGATGGGCCTTATCATCAACACACAGTCACTGAATGCCTGCTGTACATAGACTCCTAAACTACCTGTCAATTCTCTTACCTATGGTGTCTAAAATTCTTCCTTGCCTCATCAAATATTTGCAGAAGGATCAATATGTATGGAACTGCATGTCTTCTGAATTTTGAAAATGAACTATTAACTTGCCTTTTCTTGGCTATAAACTATGCATCAACCCCCTACTCAATTATTGCTTTCCTCATTATTTCATCTAACTGACCTAGAATACTTTACACAAAGCTGACTGATGGAAAAATAACATGAAAAATATAATGTCATGAGAACTGTTTTCTGACATTAGCTCTGTTTTTATTTCTGCAAGGTAACAGCATCGTTTGTCTTTCCAATCATATTCAGTTCCATTACTCTTGAGGCCCATTATTTTCTCAAGAGTTATTCCAACCTGCTTTTGAACATCCATCACCACATCCTTATGTCCTTTATGTTTAGTGGCACAATACAAAGGTTTCATATTTTCAGTCACAAGCCATTCATAAGAAGCACCTAGTATAAGTGTTTGCCAGCATTAATTTTTTTCTATATACCTAAGGCATTTACTGCATCAAGGAATATAGCTAGCAATTGTTCCTTAAATTTTTTCTTCACTTTCAAAGCTTTCATTCCCTTTTAAAAAAAATAATCCTTGTATAATGCTATTGTTGGATTTGTTCAATCCTCCTCTTTCTGTGTCTTATCTCCCAAAGTACTTTGCCTCTATAATATTTTCTCTCTTCTTAGTATTTGAAGTCTAGATGAAATATGCAACCTCTCTTTGGAGACAGCTGAATCTATCTGGCTTAGACTACTTGATCTAAAATAATGCTAAGCTTTATATTTTCTTATGGTCCTCACCCCAAAATGCAATCTCTGGAAAACTCTTCTCTCCCTCCCTTCCTAAAAGATTTAGGGATGGACAGATGTCTTCACTTCTTTCTTCTCCATCCCAGGCTCTCAGTACAATGCTTAGGAAATATTTCCAGGGTAACTAAAAACTACCAGTGTTTAAATGTGTGAAGTCTTAGATTTTATAGAAGACATCTTTTTCTGGCCCAGAAGTCCATGTGCAGCTCATTTTCATACAACTGACTCAAAAGAGTAAATCAATAGAAAAATATTTCTCCCATATTTTCTAAGTTAATAACATGTGGAGGCCCACATTTCTATAATACAGTGATCAAAGCCCTGGGAGAAGAATAAAATATAAACTGAAGCTACAGCTTCTTCCCTGGAAGATTCTTATAGGTATAATTCCTTTTAATAAAGAACATGCTGAAAGTTGACCTTCTGGTAAAATGTTACATGTTCCCACTTAGGTCCTCTCTTTGGATTCATATAAGACTTAGAAAAATCTTTAGGAACCTGATGACCAGTTAGTGTCTCTATAATTTTCTTGTTGATAGAATATTGGACTAAACAGAGTCTTCCTTTTTCTTAACTACATAATTTCAAAGATTCTTAGAAGTATGTTACTTAAATGCACATTGTCTTGGTAAATGCTTACTTATTTATCTTTGATTTGTTTCTAATACAGGGACCTCCTGGATTACAAGGAATACAACAGACTCTTGGTGGATATTTTAACAAGGTATGACTTCTCTTTTCCCACAATTTGTATACACTGAGAGTTTATGGTGTTATATGTATTTAAACATCTTTCCATGCAAAAAATTTTTGCAAAAATTATATATATATATATATATATATATCCATATATTATCATAAGCTCCAAGTTTTACTTCTATAAATTAGAGATTAATTCAAAGTTCAGTTGTTCAGACATTGATAATGTCCTTTGTCTAGTTTCTCTAAAGGCAGAAAGCAATTATTTGCTGCCTAGAAGCTCTGGGTATCACAGCAGGTGTTGGATTTCTTATCAAAACTGGTAGGTGCTGCACAAATCTCAAGCAAATGTTCACACACCATAGGTCAGCAGCAGGAGCCTCCTCCTGTGAGTAGGAACAGCTTTAAACTTCCCCAAGTTCTTTCCATCACAACTGGGATAAATGGAATGACCATGTGGAGGTCTCTGAGTACAAAAGGCAAAGCCCACTGTACTCCTGATTCTGCAAGGAAGCAACAGGGAGAGAACAAGGGTTAATAACCATGTCTGAATGAAATCCTCAATGGATTCGTCACTCAATAATGAGTATTTGTGATCTGATCACTTTGTGTGATGCATTATGTCCACTGAGTAGGGCCCTTTTTATTCACAATGGCTCATCACTGATATTATTTCTCAAAGAAAAATGAGGGGAGCTGGGTGTGATGGAGCATGCCTATAATCCCAGCACCTGAGGAGGCCAAGGCAGGAGAATTGAGTTCAAAGCCAGCCTCAGCAAAGAAGAAGTACTAAGTAACTCAATGAGACCCTGTCTCTAAATAAAATACAAAATAGGGCCAGGGATGTGGCTCAGTGGTCAAGCACCCCTGAGTTCAATCCCCCATCCCAAAAGAAAAAAGAAAAAGAAAAAGGTGGGGACAGTCACTCTTGTGTCTTCTCTCCCTGTTTTCTGGCTTTTTCCTCCTATAAATTCCTCTAAGTACTGTTGCACCTCTCTATTTACAAATCCCAAAGACACTGTGTTCCAGATCAGGCCTTGAAAATAGCTAGTGCTCAAAAAAAAAAAAGTTAAGTAATGAACTAATTAAATCCTACTTCTTCATTCATCAAATTAGGTTAGTATAAGGACCTAGACAATTTGTGGTTGACAAATTTAAAATTAAATGTGTAGACAATTTGTTGTGTTTTGTAAATTTTAGATGGTTATCCTGTCTTATATTTTCTCATTTATTTAGATTTATTAGAAAGAGTGCTTAGGATATATTTTATGATCCTTTATTAAACATTTTAAAATAAGTCTATACTAGCCTTTTCAAAACATTAGGGCTTGGCACAAGTGAAAAAAGTAAGCTAAAAGATATTTCATCTAAATTTAATCAATGTAATGACTCCTACAGTTATAAAATAGGGCTTATACATGCTTCAAAATAATGAGAATAAGTTGGCTCTCATGTAACAATGTCAGCTAGAAAAACTTAAAACATATACTGTATTACTTTCACCCTTGATGTAAAATTTTACCAATTGCTACTCAGCTACTTAAATATTTGCTAACACTTGCAAAACTTTTAAAGCTCATATCTTTACAGGTCTCCCAATACTACTTTAGTATATACTTTATCTTACCAATGAGTCAGTTTTTCCTTAAATGAAAATATATGGAGCCTTTATATTTTAGAGTCTAAAGTTGAGAATGTAAATTTTTAAACTTTAAGGTAGTATTACAAAAAATGTGAGCTGACTGAAGCAGCTGAGTGGGGAATCTTGTTAATTACAAGCCAGTACTTGGAACTTGGCTATTGTATCACTTAAAAGAACTCTAGCTATCATTATCGCCATTACAGTACTGAGGCTCACAGTGTTTAGTCCACATGTGTCCTGAATGTGACTTTAGAGCTCAAAGATAACTGAATAAAGAGGAGGGACCACAGCCCTTTTTTTTTCCTGCCAAATTCTGCAATTTACAAAAATGCATCAGAAAGTTTTTGACATTGGGAATTAACAGGAGGTAGCTTGACAAACCTTTCATTCTGCTTCCTTCTGAGAGCACTTGGAGCTCTAAACTGAGGTCCCACAAGGACAGAGGAGATGCCTCCCCCTTCCCAATCCCATACCCATTCCCCACACTGACTGGTGTATCTGCACTGTAACCACCACTGTAACCACCTCCTCCTTTTCTAGCTTCGTAGAAAAAGGGGTGAACTGTGCTGCAATGAGCGAGATGCATGTTTTCACTTGATGACATCCCCAGCGCCCATCCCCATCTGTTTTGGGACACTGAAGTTGTTTCATTTTGTAATTTGTTGCATGCCTGATGGCCTGGCTATAATAAATGATCACAGCAAGAAGAGGGGCCTGAGTAAAACTTTTCTGGAGATTAAATAATGGACCATGTATTGAGACATATAAAGTGACACTCCAAGGTTAAAATAATCTTCCCTTTTAAATTGGCATTGATTAATGTGATGTCTGCACTTGAGCCCTGGCCCTCAGTTCCTTAGCTGGCAGCAGCTCCAACAGTCAAACAGCCCAGATTTTGCTGAAGCAGCTCCCTCAGGGAACATGAATAGCAGAGTACTCATACACATTCCCTCCCTGTTCTAAATTAAAAGATCCATTGTTTGTCTCTGGTCCCTGGAACCCTCTCTTGCCCTTTGGCCCTAGTACAGGAATTGATCTTTTCACCTACAAATTCCCTGTGTCACCTAGAAGGGGAAGTTTAGGCATTAGAAACCCTCTCCCTTCATAATATGAATCAACAAGGGAAGGAAACAAGGACAGTGAGGAATAGAGGGATAGAGATTTAGGAGTGAGGTCAGGAAGATTATATGTGTGTTCATGTGTATTTTTGCATGCTCATTTGGAAATGCAATGAATAAAATGTAGAAGATTTCCCTATCTCAAAAATAATTTGCAGAACAGCTGCTCCCATTCTGCAAAATTGTTTGCCAAAACACAACAATGCTGAGCATGTTCTTCCCCTTAAGGAAAATCTGCTCATGATCCAACAAACTGCTCTTCCAGCTCTGGGGATTTTAATAAAAATTTGATAGGCTCTGTCAACTTCTAAAGCCATCAGCTCCCTACATGGAGGAAAAAAAAAAAAGATAGTGTCATCTGTGACAGCCAAGTACTGGTGGATTTTACATTTGATATTGTTTTTTAGAGATCCGCATTGAAAATGCATAGTTGTGTAGCCTTACATTACCACACTTGGTCTCAGCTGTTGGAGATTGATGCCATGCCTCCCAGCAACCAATTCTGGTGTTCACTTCTCCAAATCTCCAAATTGTTGATCCAAAAAACCCCCATTTGCTAGCAAAATAGTCTATTTTTCCTTTCATATATCAAATCATAACTTTATTTTAATATTCACAGTCCAGAAAGGACAAAAAACCTTTATCCAAAATCAAATATTCAGGGTCTTTCCAAGCAGCAAGGTAAGCTCAACAAGAACACATAAAAGGAAGGCTTGATTGGAAACACTGCAGGCAATACTTCTGGTCCCAGAAGAGTTAAACATACACTAAGTCCTAACTTCCTCCCTCTCCCTTTGATGCCCAGGAGCCACTGTCTTTGGGGAGCATCAAGAGCTTGGGCAGAGACTAGGTGCTTTCAGATCTTGGTTTGATTAAACAGAGCCCCAAAACTTACCTGGGTCCTCTCCTTCCCTTTCACAACTGATAAAATGTTTTCTTGCAAGTAACTCAGAGGTTGGACTTTGGGCCACCCTTTGGTTTCATTTTAAGTTAGTACAATGTTCATAGGTCATATTTTATGGTTTAACTTGCTGGGGTTGCCACAACAAAATGTCACAAACTGAGTATCCTGAACAGCAGAAATGCATAGTTCTGGAGGCCATGAGTCCAAGATGAAGGTCCTGGTAGGGCTGTGCTGTCTCTGAAGGCACTAGGGAGGGGTAAGTTCCAGACTTATCTGTCTCCTAGCTTCTGGTAGTTCTTTGGCCATCTTCATGTGGCATTCTCCCTGTGTGCACATGTCTCTGTGTCCAAATTTCCCTTTTTATAAGGATGTAATAATATGGGAATTGGAATCCTCCCTACTCCCATTATAGGCTCATCTTAACTAGTTAGATTTGCCATCATACCATTGCCAAAAATAGTTAACATTCCGAAATGTTGGGATTGGGACTTAAACATTTGAATGGAGCTAGGGGTCATCCAGTTCAACCCATAACAGATAACTTCTTGGTGTATTTTGTTTGTTTTTAACCTTATGTCTCTTCATGCCAGAGATATTACAGCAAATTCCCCAAGGGCTTAGCTGGGTTATTTTTAATGACCCCATGTTGTGGAAGGGAGGACATATCATTGGTTTCTTTCACTAGTGGAGCCATAGAAAATTGATATTTCAGTTTTGAGGACCTACAAAAATGGCTGTCTCTTATACTTCAACAAGTACATGTCTGGGCACATTCTCTCCTTTCCAAAGAATACACTCTTCAACACAGAGTAGTTCAAGTCCTTCCACTTGCTTGACCATAAGTTTCAAAGTTCTGTTCACCATTTCCCCAAAGAGAACAAAAGACAGTGCTGATGTCCCATAATTCTTTAGATGAACAGGCAGTTTCCCACCCTCACACCATGACCTCTCGTCACTTTGTATCAAGAACTTTTAATAAACACATTCAAAACTGTGCAACTATTTATTTTGAAGGCTCACAAGAATTTTGATAATGGCAACAAGGCCTAAAATAATCAAAATAGTATCTGAAATAGAACTGTAGTTCCAAAGACACAAAAGTTGTCTAATATTCTGTAAAGCCTGGTTATTTTCTGGTGCCATTGGCTTAGAGAAGGTGGAGAAAAGAATCACATGTGTCAATGAGCTAATGGTACTGACGCTCAAGTTTTAATCTCCCTCATTTGTTAATTCAGGAGTGGAGAGTAGCACCAGAGGCCCCTGAGGACTTTTGATTGGTTGGATTTCCTGGCCTAACTATTGAGTAAAGCAACTATAATGTACTCTAATACACAATAGATGGCCCTGTTGTTTTTCTAGGTATAATAACCTCCAGAAAATCAAGATTCTAGAACGGTGAATCCTAGAGAAAAATGAGAGGCCATCTATCATAAGAACAATAATAGTATCAATTATAAACTACTATTTCTTATAGGAGTAGAATGTGAATGACATGGAAGGTATATTTAATGTCTCAAAAATACAGCAATAGTGATCTGAACTGGTGACTACATTTTTGTTGTTTAAACATTTCTCTACATTTATCTATCTATACTTTTAGTTTTTCTGCCAAATCATGTATCTTTAATCATAAAATAAAGGGAAACCATGTGGATTAGAATTATTGACTTATTTACTCAACAACAATTTATTGAATGCTTTCTTTTTGCTAGTTACTTAACAAGGCATGGCGGATTCAATTCTAGGTCTTCATGGAGCTTAAATTCTAATGCAAGAGTTTAAAAAAAAACAACTTTAAACAAACACAATTTTTTTTTTAAAAAGTAGCATTATGAGAGGAAAATACAATGTTCAGTGAGAGGGTATGAAAAAGAGATTTATCTGGAAGACTAAGAAGACTAGGAAAGGCACTTTCCAATGGTTGATACTGGAGGGAGGACTGGGTGTTGGACAGAAGAAGAAGAAAAGCCATAGAGTAGTGATCCAGAGGCTGAGATGGAGGGATCTTGGTCCATGTGAGAAGCTGCAAGAAGAACATTATAGCTGTAGCCTCAGAGGGAAAAGAATGGCCCAGATGGTGCTGGAGGGTGTTTGATGCCTCTGTTAAGGCTTTGAAAGAAGTCAGAACATCTAGTAAATGTATCTGTCTGATCTTATGTGGAGAATATATGTGTCAGGGGATCCAAAATGAACTGCAGAAGGCCAATTGGGGACCCAGTATCATGATCCTGGTGAGACATGATAGTGATCTGCCTGGGATGAAGGCAAATAGCCTAGAGTAGAAATTAGGGGAGTGTCAAGGAGACTGGATGGCTGTACATGAGAAGTAAGTAAGGGGTCGTGTTATGCTGCAGTCCGGCTGCAGCAAAATAACTGGGGAGTGATGAACAACTTGTGTAGATTGATACAGCAGGAGTGGGAGCCGTTTATTGTAGGACCAGAGGCATATATATACATTCCACACAGCTTATCTTAATTAACATAAACTAGATACAGCAGTCAACCAATAAGAAATCTCCACACTTAATGGCTCGCTGGTGCCACCTCACAAACCATTCCCCCTGGCAAAATGTCAGGTGCCATCCTGACTTGTTTACAGACTCTAACAGTGTAAGGAATGCACCCTGATTAAAGGAAGAAGAGTCCTATGGAAGGGGGAAGGTGAGTGCAGGTTGTCTTGCTTTCCTTGATTTTTTTCAACTATAAAATAAAATTACTTGCTCATTTAAAAAGAGAAAATGCAAAATTAAATTGGGAAAGAGTAATTATCATTCTCCCACTTCTGGATTAACCAGTGTTAACAGTATGATGTAACTCTCTTCTCTTTTTTATCTTATATGTGTATTTGTTGCATATTTTAACTTCAGCTTTGAATTTGTTAACTGAATTGCTTCTAGAATTTACAAGTGAATACCGCAAGCAGGAAATTAGATATACAGATTTAAAATTCAGGCAGAAGGTGCAGGATGGGTATATAAACTTGTTTTTGTGTAAATGATGCCTGGACCATGGGGATAGAAAAGACTGTTTGAGAGGAAAGTGTTGAGTCACATAAGAAAAGAGTCTGAACAGCGAGTTTTCAGTTAAAAGAGGGGAAAAAAAGAGGTGAGAGAGAAAGAGAGACAGTGGCAGATGCAACTACGAGGTCATTAATGCAGAGAAAGCCTTGCCAACAGTAGAGCTGCTTCAGTGGATTGGCTGGAGCCAAAGTTACATTACTATGAGGTTTGGCGAAAATTGGGGATGAGTAAGTGGTATCAGAGCCAAGTGATCTCACTTGAAAAAGTTAAAGAAGCAAGGAAGTGGTTAAGAATTTTACAGTAGAGGTGAAAGGCCAGACTCAGCCTGATTTCAACTCCACTTACACAAAGGGAAACTTTAAAATGCTAAAGTTAGAGAGAGAAAACAAAGATACACTTGGCCCTCCTTACCTGTCTGTTCCACATCTGAGGATTCAACCAACGATGGGTGGAAAATATTTGTAAAACATTACATCTTTTTTTTATAAAAAAATTTATTTTCTTTAATTAGTTATACATTACAGTAGAATGCATTTATGCACTTTGATGTATCATACACAGATGGGATTTAATTTCGCATTTTTCTGAGTGTACATGATGCAGAATCATGTTGGTCATGTAGTCACATATATACATAACAGTAATAATATCTGTTTCATTCTACTATCTTTCCTATCCCCACATCCCCTCCCTTCCCCTCCCTTCACTTCCCTCTACCTAATCTAAGTTAATGTAATTTTTCCTTAGTGCCCCCTGCCTTATTGTGAATTACCATCCATATATTAGAGAAAACATTTGACCTTTGGTTTTGTGGGATTGGCTTATTTCACTTAGCATGATATTCTCCAACTCCAAACATTTACTGGCAAATGCCATAATTTCACTCTTCTTTAAAGTTGAGTAATATTCCATTGAGTATATATACCATATTTTCTTTATTTGTTCATTTTTTGAGGGACACCTAGGTTGGTTCCATAGGCTAGCTATTGTGAATTGAGCTGCTGTAAACACTGATGTGGCTGCATCACTATAGTATGCTTATTTTAAGTCCTTTGGGTATAAACCAAGGAGTGGGATAGCTGGGTCAAATAGTGGTTCAATTCCCAGTTTTCTGAGGAATCTCCATACTGTTTTCCATAGCGGTTGTACCAATTTGCAGTCCCACCAGCAATCCTTGCCACATCCTTGCCAACATTTATTGTTGCCTGTATTCTTGATGATTGCCATTCTGACAGGAGTGAGATGAAATTTTAGAGTAGTTTTGATTTGCATTTCTCTAATTGCTAGAGATTTTGAACACTTTTTCATATATTTGTTGATCAATTGTATTTTTTCTTCTGTGAAGTGTCTGTTCGGTTCCTTAGTTCATTTATTGATGGGTTATTTGTTTTTGGTTTTTTTTGGTGTTAAGTTTTTTGAATTCTTTATATATATCCTAGAGATTAATGCTTTATTGGAGGTTCATGTGGTAAAGATTTTCTCCCAATCTGTAGGCTCTCTCCATATGTTGTTTATTGTTTTCTTTGCTGAGAAGAAGCTTTTTAATTTGAATCCATCCCATTTATTGATTCTTGATTTTACTTCTTGCATTTTAGGAGTCTTGTTAAGGAAATCAGATCCTAGGCTGACATGCTGCAGATTTAGATCTATATTTTCTACTATTAGGCACAGGGTCTCTGTTCTAGTGCTTAAATCTTTGATTCATATTGAGTTGATTTTTGTGCAGGGTGAAAGACAGAGGTTTAATTTCATTTTGCTACATAAGGATTTCCAGTTTTCCCGGCATCATTTGTTGAATAGGCTATCTTTTCCCCAGTGAATGTTTTTGGCACTCTTGTCTAGTATGAGTTAACCATATTTATGTGGGTTTGTCTCTGTGTCCTCTATTCTCTACCATTGGTCTACAAGTCTATTTTGGTGCCAATACCATGCCATTTTTTGTTAATATAGCTCTATAGTGTAGTTTAAGGTCTGGTGTTGTGATGCCTCCTGCTTCTCTTTTCTTGCTAAGGATTGCTTTAGCTATTCTGGGTCTCCTATTTTTCCAAATAAATTTCATGATTGTTTTTTTTTTTGTTTCCATGAAAAATTTCATTAGAATTTTAATAGGAATTGCATTAAATCTGTTTAATGCTTTTGGTAGTATGGCACCACGATCAAGTGGGATTCATCCCAAGGATGCAGGGTTGGTTCAACAAAGGGAAATCAATAAATCTAATTCATCATATTAATAGGCTTAAAAACAAGAATCATATGATCAATCAGATGCAGAAAAAGCATTTGACAAAATACCTCACACTTTCATGTTCAAACACTAGAAAAAGCTAGGGATAGTAGGAACATACCTCAACATTGTAAAAGCTATATATGCTAAACCCAAGACCAGCATCATTCTAAATGAGGAAAAATTGAAAGCATTCCAGCTAAAAACTGGAAGAAGACAAGGATGTCCTCTTTCACCACTTCTATTCAACATCATCCTTAAAACTCTAACCAGAGCAATTAGACAAAACATTATCTCTTTACTGAATATGTGCACTTTTTTTTCAAGTCATTTTATTTTCTGGTCATATCATTTCCTAAATAACACAGTATACCAACTATTTATATATTAGTTACATTGTATTAGGTATTTTTAGTAATCTTGAGATGATTTAAAGTATAGGGAAAATATGCATAAGTTATTGCAAATACTATGGCATTTTATATAAGGGGTTAGAGCAACAGATTTTATTATCCCTGGGGAACCCTGGAAGCAATTCCCCATGGATGGT
The DNA here is from genome assembly GCF_052094955.1 of Ictidomys tridecemlineatus. NCBI lineage: Eukaryota > Metazoa > Chordata > Mammalia > Rodentia > Sciuridae > Ictidomys > Ictidomys tridecemlineatus. The sequence continues at coordinate 87,421,472 of NC_135484.1, read as the reverse complement.
GAGGCATTACTGTATTTGTGTTTTTACCCAAAGGAGAAGTAAATTTTCTTAAATCTTTGTGGAGGTGGAGCAAGGCTGAAATTAGGTTCCTGTGCTCCCACAGAGGCTGAGAAACTGGACTCCATCTTTCTTGGTGATTACCTTTCAAAAGAATTGCTCCAGTCCTTGAGAAAGACATTCTAGGGTCATTTAGCCAAAGAGGAGCTTTTTAAAAGATTTACATCTCAAAAGGGTAGGAAATGGATTTACTAGCACAAGTTTTCTAAATTAAGTGCTTTTAAAAAAGGGAGATCAGGGCCTAGAGTAAAAAATAAGTCTATCTAAAATGTACTTCAGGTTATAGGAACATTAAGGCCATCTTGGTCAGTGGGCACAGACAACATTTATTGGCCTTTTGAAAGAATGGTTCAAGAATGAAGAGGAAAGCATAGCTTAAGGGAAATGTGTACCCAAGAGACTATGTATTTGGTGTTAAGTTTGGAAAAGAGAAAATAGGTAGACAAAGAGATATTAAAGAATTTTGCCAATTTTAGCTACATTTACTTAATTTTAACAAATTTGCCAATTTCATCTGATGGGAATAGGTAACATTAATGAGGAAAATGTCCAAAAAAGGCAAAGGGTATGTTATTCATAGGACTTATAGAGGGACCCCTTATTAGCCAAGGTCAAATGCATGGGTTTGTAGGTTTGGTGGCAGGAATTTGAAGTGCTGCCTGAGAATTTGTATTTTTTTTTTCCAGTGTGATAATGGGAAAAGTTATCTGCCCAGTGAAATGGAATCAAATTAGTGGTCTGGGGACCGTAGAAGCGGAAAACTCAGTCATAGGTAGGGCCAGTGGAAACTTCTAGGTGTGAATGTGGAAAATTGAGGCTTTGCCCCACTAGGTATGGAGTTTCTCAAAAGCCATTTCCTGAAGATGTCACAGAGAAGACAGATGGGGCCTCCAACATCTGAGCTATTTAACAGAATATCTAACAGGACCATTTAACAAAAGCTGAGAAAGACAAAGATGTCTGCCAAAGCCACATAATATCCATAAAAAGCTGACCCAGTACTGGTAACTGACTGTGTTTTCAAGACTAAATGCATTAAAATTAAGTGGACTTTTGTTTCATTTTTTACCTAGGGAAATGGTGAACTTGGAGCTGGTGACCCTAAAGGAGAAAAGGTAATAAGATTTTTCAATGTGAATTAAAAGGCCCCACCGGTGTTTTGTACCAACCCTGTCTCCCCACCGCATCAGTCAGGTCCCCTTAGCAGTAAGCAAGAGCTTCACCTGCCTCTTGACCAGGCAGCTCCTCAGTAACCACTGCCCAGCAGAAGTTGGCTACAAGAAATGGGACAGCTGAAGGGGAAAAAGCTATAATGAGGTAAAATAAATTAGAACACAAGATTTGACTTATCATTAGATTTTGCTGAATAGTAGAGGTAGCAAAAAAGAGTCCAAAGACCCCTCAGGTGAAATGCCTCAGTCTCAGGCTCCATCCCGTGTGTTTGTAAATACCAAACAAAGACTGGAACATTTTTGTGGGAACATTTTTTGGTGGGGTTTTAATCTGTACAGCAGTGTTTTGAACAAATAATTATCTCAAAAACAATTTTTTAAAAACAGTGCTGATAAATTTCCATTACATTTAATTATCATCATTCATTAGTTTAATTTTATTAGCTGTGAAGATGACAGATTCACTTTTCTACTAGAAAAGATGTTTCACTCCTGTTTGACTCTAAAATTGCCATGACCTTGGATTCAGTGTGAATGTGCCATTGTCAGAGAAAACAAGAAACCAGCACATTAAATCTACTGAGATGAGTAGAAGGTGGCATGTGAGTGCCACCTTCATTCATTCACCCAGTAAAAACTGTCTTGATTGAGGGCAGGGTATTTCAACATGAATCCAAGAAAATATGACCTCTATGCATTATAAATTCTTGCAACCAGACTTTTAAAGACTCATGTATTCCTCACCAGAAAATACTGCTAAAAGAGAGTCTCAACAGAAACTAGGAGCTTCTTTTAGATTGGCCATTGAAAATGAAATTTTCTGCAAAATAATTAAATAAATAAAACCTTGACATTCTGAAAGGAATTTTTTTTTTAAAAAATGATTATATAGCAGTGCAATTCACTATGGGTCTTGGATTTACTGCTAGTACATTAGCATTATTTCCTGTAACCCAATAGCTTACAGAAACCATAACCCACCATAACAAACACATTACATTTTAAGCAATTACTACTGGACACATGCAGGCTAAGGGGCAGGGGAGAAAGCCATGAAGCTTGTCACATATAACAGCTGAGCAAAGGAGAGCATTGTGACACTTTTAAAGCACTTAAACGATGATTCATTCCTTGAAACAAAACAGCTGGCTTCTGTTTTGCTATATTCATTAGGAAACATATGTTACTTAGGAATTCATAAGACCTCACTGATGAGAAATTTGATTCTGCAAAACAGGTGTATTTCAAACTCTAAGGACCTTTTCTATTGCTCAAAATCTTTTCTAATTGCTTCAGAATCTTAAGTGGAATTAGACAAAGCCAGTGGCATAACTGTTCCCTCTTCCCACCCAAATAAATAACTTAGAAGAGTCTACAGGGAACTTGATGCAGTATCTAATATAAGTGTACATATGAAAAGATTTTTAAATTGTAATTAACAGGGAAAAGCCTCTGCCCATAAGTAATACATAAAATAAATTAAAAGACATAAGTATCACAGTTGCTAAGAGAGAAATCAACTCTACTTATTCACATTCAATTCTTCTCTATTCTGGAAAAATATGTTCTTTTTTAAAATTGCAGTGTTGCTCATGGGTCACCACAGTGAAATTTCAGAACTTCTCTAGTTACTCTCCTGGGTCTTTTGCTTTATGCCTGTGGTGGCCCTAGTGGTCCTGATTCTTGGCTGCACATTAGAATGACCTGTAGAGCTTTTGGGAAATACCTGCTCCAGCCCTTTCCTTTGCATTGGGGTGAGACTGATAGCTTTATCATTTAAAAGTGCTTCAGATAATTCTCACATGCAGCCAGGGATAAGAGCCACTGAGTGTTGGAAAGAGTATGAGCTCTGGGATCAAAAGTAAGTCGTGGCATTAACAACTGTGTCACCTTGGGAATGCCACTTCATTTCTGTAAACATCAGTTTCCTCAATTTAGCTATCAGAGTTCATGGGAGGATTAAAAGCAAATGAAATGAACTTACCAAAAAGCACAATTCCAAACACACATGAAGCCCCCCATAAAAATTTGTTCTTTTCTCCTAAACCTTTTCCCTCTATTGAGGTCTCATTTAGTTCTTTTTGGCATTAATTGCTACCATCTTTGGTGGCTTGTCTTGCTCCTCTTTGCATCTCCCACCACAATTTCAACAGAGAATGGACTCAACTTGTGTTGTAGAATAAAAGATTTAACCAGAGTACCTTAAACACATAAATGACTTATCATGGCTATATTATGTGCCACTTCTTGATGCACTGACCACAAAGTAGAGTTACACAAACAGCCTACTCTTCAGAACCCAACATCAAAAGGAGGCGCCAGACAAGCACAATCAGCATTAGAATGTACGAACATATCACTTCCCGTTTAGCAGCCACTCCCTATATCAAACATAGTAAGATAGGGAGAACCAGCAGGAAAGACAATTTGGTTTTGACAGTAAATGGCAATGGAGGCCATGCATCCACAGGACCAGCCTACTAGAATTGAAATAATAACCTCTGCTATGTAGCTTGCCTTAGGCTGAAAGGATATGATGAAGGGATCATGTATAAGCAGATAGCTTAAGGAGAAATGCTGCTTTCTAGAAACAGTGAGAAAGGTAGCAGAATAAGGACTCCTAAAAAATTAGCCAGTGTTTTTTTCTGTTGTTTTCTTTTTTGAGCAGACTATCAGGGGGACAAGATGGAATCTCAACAGCTCATAGCCTTTTAAGTAACACAAAAGTATCAAACTGAAGGAGGGTCTTTGCTGATGTTCAGTAAATTCATCACTTGTCTTTCAATTCCTATCCATATTGATAAATTATTGAAAATTCATTCTAAATATGAAGTACAACCCCATGTTTATCTGAGATTTGGGTATAAACACTTTTGTTTGCAGAATTTTAAATGAAGGACAATGTCCTAAGGATTGCTCCAAGCCCAGCCTCACACAGGGGCTGTGCATGGGGACAGACCACACCCTGTTCTATTCTTGCTATTTCATTGAAGCACTATTTTATATTGTTCCAATATATAACATCTCTGAATATAATTACTCTTATTCTTCTGCCAACACTTTTCTATCCTCCTTTGATTTTTGAGCTGAGGTGATTTTTATATGTAATTTCTAGGTCATCCCCCCACTTTCTCCTTTTATTTTATTAGGTGGGTCTAATTACTAATCTCATTTTTCCTTCACACTTATATACTGGGGATTTTAGCACCTACCTGATGGGTGACATGAAGGTCGTTCTAATGCCTATTCATGTCAGTTGTTTATTTCTTCTTTCAATCCCCAACAATGGATGCCTTAAAATATTCACCAACTTCTTTCCTCACTTTGGTTACAATTTACTGTCTCTAAAACAAAAAATTTCCATAATGTATAAATATAAACTGAGGATATACTAAGTGTTTAGAGACTAGAAGGAAAAGTGTTTCTGTATTTTGCTCTGTATTAAGACAAAAACATCTACCTAGCACACTAAATTCTAACTTACATGGGTATTACTTCAAAGAATACATTAAATATTTAAAATGTGAGTAAATCTAGAGAAGAAATAAGCCATAGCTATTCAGGTGGTATGTGACATAGCAAGAACTGTACGGTTGGTGTGCAGATTACCATACTTTGGGAAACCCTGCTGAAAATATACATAGCAACACATCCATGAATTGACTATTTTTCCATTTGGTATCTTGGCTTTCCCAAACAGGGCTCTGAGGATACTGACGGGAAGACTGGTCATATGAAAACTTAGTACTGTGATTTAAATTTTTCAATAGAAACTTACAAAACACATTTCATAAACCTAGAAGACTGATTAATGAAAATACAATCATGACTACCCATTCTACAAAATACCAAGAGATGAATTGTGATAGAAACTATAAAATAAGTCCAAGATTTGAGAACTGTGATAAATTTGCAATTGAAGTACTTTGGAGTAGGCAGTTGTTAAAGGTTTCAAAATTAACAGAGAGAGGTACCTCCACACACAAGGGGGCAGGTTGAAGATGTTCACTTCCTCCTTGGTCATGACAGAGGAAAGCTGAGTGCCCATTAGTGGGGCTGGGATAAGGCTGGCCATCAGTGCATCAGCATGCCATGCAAATCGTACCACGAATGAGCAAGATCACACGTATCAACACAGATGGACACTGAAAAACCACTGGGGGAAAAGCCACAAATCACTATATACATGATAAAACTATTGATTGAATTTGTCTTATATAACAATAGAAAAAAAACATTGGCTATAATGCATTGTTTATGATTCCACATAATGCAGTAAAAAAGTACAAACATATGGACTGAAGGATAAATTCCAAATTCATGAAAGTGGCTCCCTCTGGGATAGAGAGGGAAATACAAAGAATTTCATCTTTTATGGTAAAGTTTTTAATTACTTTCATTCTAGATGCCTAGTATATGAAGGCTTGGCCTATTCAGCTCTATGTTTTCTGTGTGTGTGTGTGTGTGTGTGTGTGTGTGTGTGTGTGAAGCTAAAACAAAAATACAACAATGGCAAAAAGGACATATACCTGGAAATGCAGAAATGTAATGGTGAATATCATTGTTCAAAAATGCTCCTGAGGTACAAAAAAAAAAAATCAGAATTCCATATCTCGTAACAGCTATGTTTAAGAGTTAGGTGGTACTCAGAGATCATGGTAAACTCTGGGAGGCACACAATGCTGAAATTTCTCTGAAGGCCGATTAGTGATATAATTCCTTTCCATAAGTGTTATCTCTCAAATTGTATTTTCTGGAAATACTCTTTATATGTCACATACAAATCCCTCTTCAAAATTTTTGACCAGTACATCCTAGACATTTCTAAGCTGCTGCAGTCACCATACATATGAGAATGCCTTCTTTGTCCACAGCCAAGCATCTAAGAAGCAAGATAAGTGCTGGGGACAACAGAGGGACTCAGTTTTCTTCTCAAGACTCCTGTCACCCCTACTCCCCACCCCCCACCTATGAAAAAAAAAAAGAAGTGTCTGGAATAAAATGAGTCTGGACAACTGTGTCTTTTAAAGGACCTGATAACTGAAGTCACAAAAATATTTTACTTTTTGATAAACAAGAAAAAGGTGAATTTTTTCTCCTGTCAATGTTGCTTCCTTTAAAAAATAATTAACATTTTTTCACATTAATTTTAAATATCATAATGAAATGTTATTAATCTCTGAGTGATCTAAAGGTATTGTAAAGTGCCTGCAAACACACTCATGCAAATTGCCTAACCAGATTTGGCACTTCACCTTGTTCCTTGGACTGTAATAGGTAAATTCTACAGTTAGTGGAAGCAAGTAAGATCACCCTCTAGTCCTGACAGTCAAAGGGTACTTCTCTACTCTCATGCAAAATCTCTCTTCTGCTTTTTCCTTCAAAGGGTGAAACAGGACTGCCAGGATTTCCAGGGTCTGTTGGCCCTAAAGGACAAAAAGGAGAACCTGTAAGTATTTTAGCATGGAGGGCAAAGTAAGAATAACAACAAAACAACAAAAGAATTAAAATATTTTTCCAGACCAGCCCCAATTTTCATATATTCTGGTTTGACCCTGCCATAGCGAACAACAGTAGATCAAATCTTTAAGCAAGTATGTACTATGCCAGACACCAAGTTCTTTCATGAATTAACTCATTTTATCCATTAAAAAATTCCATGAGATAAGTTATTATTACTTCATTCTTCAGGTGAGGAAAATGAGACACAGAGAGGTTAAGCAATTTTACCACAGCCGAATTATTGGAGCCATAAATCACACGTAGGTGAGCTAAACTCGAGTTTAAAATCACTAAGTTGACCTGATGTAGCTTAACATGATAGCTGAAATTAATAACAAAGACAGATACTAGTTTATATAAAAAGTTAGAAACATTTATCTATCTGATCAAACAAATATTCTCAGTATACCTTCTGAAGTTATTTTTTTGCGAGATCAAAGGGACTTCCCCAAGCTACTTTTCAATATTGCTGTGGCCAGTTTCTATTAAAACTTAGCTCTTTCTGTGGGGAATTAAAAAACAAAAACACAAAACCTACTATATCATTATTGTGGTTTGGATGTGAGGTGTCCCCCAAAAGCTCATGTGTGAGACAATGAGAAGGTTCAGAGGGGAAATGATTGGGTTGTCATTTCTGCATTTCCAGGTATATATATCCTTAACCCAATCAGTGAATTAATCACCTGAAGGGATTAATTGAGTGGTAACTTTACGTCAGCACTGTACCTATGAATCTTAGTTATCCTACCCCAGGGGTCATGCTAGCCCTTAGTGCCAAGTCCAAGGCTCCCTAATGCAGTACAGGACCTAACAGCCTTTAATATTCCTCCCACAAGTGCAGCCTGGTGGAAGCCACCCCTTCCCTCTGCCAACTTGCTCCTGATGCTCCACACTTGAAGGTTCTCCTACCTGCTTCTCCAGGTCACCATTCTCTCCCCTTCAAGCCTAAATACTGACTTCACTTTCTCTTAATTCCTGTGTGCATCAAGGAGGACCTGGCAGTAAGATTGACTAAAATTCCATTGGAAAAGCAGAGAATTATAGAGCAGAATGAGAAATTTTCAGTGAGTTAAAACAGTGCTTCTCACACAGGAATATGTGATTGAATCCTGCTGTTCTAATTTAATGGGTCTGGGGTGGAGCCCAAGAACCTACACCTCTCACAATTTCCTAGATGATGGTGGTGCTGATGGTGGTTCAAGGTCCCACTTTGAAAAGCAGGGGTTGGAGAATTTCATGGTTTCTGGAGTGATAGGCCTTTCCCTCTTTGGGGATTCCCTCTGGCTTTCTGTCCCATCACTAGTGTTCAAGGCAAGCCCCTACCCCACTGGGACTGCTTTAGTCTACCTTATCCAGGAAGAGGCCTCCTTTCCTTCTAACTCTTCTCCTTGCCACTTCCCTCTTAATGCCTTAGGCATCTGCCACCTCTATTTATCTTGTTTGCTTTCCTCTCTTGCCCACACATAAAATACCACAAATTTTACATTATTCTGCAGAGCAGTTTAGTTCTTTGTGGTATCCATCTTTCTATTCCAGAATTAGAGCTGGATTTGACTTTGCATAATAACCAGAAGGTCCAATCAGAACAGTAGTCATCATCCAAAGTTGAATTCTGAACCACTCATCTGGAATGGCAGCTGTCAATGGCAATTTGTCCCTTCCTACTGGACATTCAGAAAGTGACTAGAAGTGCAACGTATTGAAGCTAAAATATGCAAAAGAGATCATCTAGTTGAAACCCATGATTTTATAGAAAAAGGGAGATTCTAAACGTTTAAGAGATTTGCTCTGGATAGTAGTAGTTGGAGCTAGGACTACTAAATATCAAGTCTCCACATAACCAATTTATTGGGTTTTTTTCTTTCGAAAGCTATTTTAGTCAATGTGGATTTTGAGCTTGACAGTGACTCTAAACAAGCAAGGACATGAGCATAAACAAGTACTGACATAAGCAGTGTGACTCCTTGATCATATCTAATTAACTTTATGTCAAATCTTTAAAAATTAACTTGATTTTTAGAATGAAATCCAAAAAGCAATAATATAAATAAAGCCCTGTGAATGTATAGAAATTAACCAATAATAGAAGATTTCATTATGTTAGGTAGATGTGTGGTTTATTAGTCAGTGTAGTCTTGGTTATGCTAAGTAACAAATTAATCCTGAAATTTCTGTGACTTTAGTGCAAGGAAAGTTCTCTATTGCTCCTGCCTAAAATGATTCAGTAGGAGGGGTAGGTGTTATGCTTCACTCTGTGTTCAGTTACCAGGCTATACCATCATATAGCTCTGTCTTCTGTCACATACAATCTTCTTAGTCACCATTGCTGGGGAAGTGCGTCTGGAGGATTATTAAATGGGTTCTCACTGCCTTGTTAATGATACATGTCATTTTCGTTACATTTCGTTGCTAGAATTAGCTACATGGCTTCATGAAACTGCAAGGGACCTGGGGAACATGGGAGAAGGTGAACTCTTAGCCCCAAACACACAATACACAAGATGAAAGGCTCATTAAGTACTTGCTTGTCTCCAAAGAGTGATTAGTTAAAAATCAAAATAGCAATCCCTGAGCACTGGGGATTGAATCCAGGTTGAACCCACAGGCACTCTACCTCTAAGCACCTAGATAGCCACCCTACCACCACCAGCTTTTTTTTTTTTTTTTAACTTTGGGACAGGGTCGTGCCAAATTGCCCAGGTTGGCCTTAGACTTGTAAGCTTTCTGCCTTAGCTTCCTGAGGGGCTGGGATTATGGGCATGTGCTACCACATCTTGCTCCTAAGAGAACTTTTGAGAGTAGTAATATCTCCCAAAATGGTTCTTACATTTTTCTCCAAAGGCACACCCCCAAAGACCCTCTCTTCATCAAAGTTCCACCTCCTGCAGTTTCCACCACTTCCCAGTCGTCTATTCAGCTAGGCACCCATCAATGGATTGATCCCTTGATGAGGTTAGAACTCTCATGATCCAATCACTTTCCAGCCCTGCTACAATGGGGACCAAATCTTTAACACATGAACCTTTGGAAAATATCCCAAATCCAAACCAAAATAATAATTTACTCAATTCAAATAATATGACGCAGACTAAATCTTCACTAAGTGAAGATTGGAACTGAAGTCTGGCTGACTGAGTTTAAATCCTGAGCCATCTTTTGGTAGCTCTGTGACCTTGGAGAAATTATTTAACTTCTCTGTGCCAGTGTTTCTTCATCTGTAAATGGGTCTACTAATAGCACTTACCTGAGTGACACCTGAGGATTAACTATGTGATTATATATAAAGTGATTAGAACAGTGCTTGATACATTATAAGAACTCAATAAATGTTAACTACGATTGTTATATCTGCATTAAGTTCACTTATTTAATAAATGTGTTTGGATCCCAGTAATGTAAAGGTCTAAGATGTGAGACACCAGAGGTGCTATGAGTATCAAGATGAATTGTATCTCTACACTCAAAGAGGTATAGCCAAGATAAACTAGGAAACATTAAGTAAAATGGATGAATACTAATGTAGGGAATAGAGGGAGCTATGACAACTCAAAATTACTGGACCTTCACAAGTCTCTTTCCCCATCCTTGAAATGGGACAATAATTCTTTTGCACAGCATAGCTATGAAGATAAAATGAGATCACATACTTGTAACTCTGAGAACAGAAACTAGTAAGGGAGCCTGTGTGTGCACAAGTGTCTCTATGGGTTAACCTGGGTGGCAGTAATCACACCTCAGTGATTGTGGAGAGTGTTAGCTAACAAGGGGCTGCCTCCAAAGCTTCTGTCACTCCCCAAGCTATTCATACTTCAACCAAGAACTGTTATCAGTTCCACACCCCATTATTTACGTCCTAATTAATCCCTTTGAGTTATTTTCATTATAGTAAAAATGAAAACTGGAAAAATATTTTTAATGATTTTGTGTGTTTCAAGCACAGCTAACGAGTTGGAAGCATTCTCAGGAATGCCCTTACCTGGCCATCTTGTGGCTGTCACAGGCTTCTGCCCCCAGTTGCATATGTGTGTGATCCCTCTTCTTCACCAGGCACCAGGAAGCTTTGTCCCTGGGCAGCATTTCAACTTGTTGGCCACCGGGGATTCTCTAAATAGTGTTAGAATGATGAACTCGGTGTTCCTTTGAGAATGTGGAGGAGCTTGTAAATTAATTCTCCTAGGCCCCCTCTCAGCTGCAGAGGCAGACTGTGTGCAGTAGAGGTGTGAGTCTGGCCTGCAGGCTCTATCCACTCCCAGCTTTGGAGGGTTTATTTCTAAAAGTGTTTTTAATTGATTCTGCTTTCTACCCATCTCCCTAGGGGGAACCCTTTGTAAAAGGTGAAAAGGGAGACCGAGTAAGTAGATGTTTTATCACCCTCTGGGGTTTTCTACTTCATTGATTTCTCTCTCCAATTTCTGTTATGTTTACTTGAGAGTCTAATAGATTTGATAAAATAAGCTTCCAGAGCATTTTTACTTTTCCTTCTGTGATTTTGGACTTTATATTAAACCTGGTTAAGTGCTGTCATGGGATAATACTTTACCATTTGGTTTTGGGTTAGATATGTTTCCTCTAACCTTCCACTACTAGTGATGGGACAGAAGTGTTACAAAAGACATCAAATTAAGATAGGGAAACTACAAAATTAAAGTAGAAGATAGTTTTTTTCAAAAAACTATCTGTTAATGATACAAATTGGATACAAATCCAACAGATTAATAAGTCATGGAAAAATAAGGAAAGCAAACTGATTATAGCCAGTATTGTCCCCCTTAGTATAATCGTAATTTTTCTGTTTTTAAAATTAAATACCTGGATAGTACCTGATTGCAGAATCACCAGCACATATCACCCTAACATCTATTCTCCTCCATATCATCTGAAGAGTTAATTCTTAGGGAGGCGAGTTTAGTTGGTGGCAAATCATAATAATGAGAAGTAGAGAACGCAGGAGGATTTCAAAGATGGCATTGGAGTGAAAATAAAACTATTGTTAAAAAAATAAGAGTTGTTGTTCATTAGGATTAAGTGTTTTGATCCTGTTGTAGAATGAACCCTCCATGGTTTCATCACATCTTCCATAAATTCCCCCTTTATTGTGTGTTAATTAATGGAAATTCAATTAAACTGTCAGATGTCCCGGCCCATCTGAATTTTCATGTTACCTATATGGTGATTATTTTATTTACAGGGAGAACCTGGAATAATAGGATCACAGGGAATAAAGGTAATCTCCTATTATTTTCCAATTATGTCTACAACCTTAATAAGATGGTGAAGACTATAGTAACATTTAACTTTCCTTCTCACTCACATGTTTAGGGAGAACCTGGAGACCCTGGTCCCCCTGGTTCAATAGGAAGCCCAGGACTGAAGGTATATAAGAAGTAGCTGTGCTCTATTAGGAAATAATCTGGAATTTGTAGCCATTCTATATTTTAAAGGGTGCTTTGGGGTGCCACTCATTTTCTTCACAGATGTTCTCAGAGACTTGATCTTGTTTCCATGGTGATTTCCCACCCCCATCCCCACTAGCTGCATTTATTTCACGCATAGTAACTGTGCCTTTTGGTTCACAGTAGAATTTGAAAATTATTTTTCAGAGCATATTCACCATAGTATCCTTAAAAGCTTTAAGAGTAAACAATGTCAGCTAAATCCGTGACCCTGAGCTGTATTCTTAAAAGGAACAGGAGTCAGGATTCATTTCTAAACCAAAAGTATACAGCTATGAGTGCTTCAGTTTCCCATTTGTGATTCTGCAGGTGTATCCTAAGAAAGAATAGTTTTGGAGAGGTGTGGGAGAGATTAGCATGATGTGCTCCCAGCCAATGGGTAGGGCAAGTTACTCACTTATCCCCTACTCATGAAAAACAGACCCATTAAAAAAGAAAACATCTAGAATCTATCTTAGAAGCCCAAATCACACTTCAGTATTATACACATATGGTAGGATAATGGAAAGTCTTTCTTTTTACAGATAAAGTTCACAACATGTTTTACAAATATTCAAGTACAATCTTTCTAACTTTTAAGGAAAGGTATAGCATATATCATCTTCTCTTTTAGGGTCAACAAGGACCTGCAGGTTCCATGGGACCCAGAGGACCACCAGGAGATGTTGTATGTATACTTCAGTATTTTGAAATGAAATTGAAACTATGGTATGGTTTTTTAAATGTCAATGGCTGTTCCTGTAACTGAGTTCCGCTACATTTCTCAAAGACCTAGTCCATCTCCACCCCTGAAGGCTGGGCCATTCGTACACTCGTGTGAGGTCCTTTGGAGGATCATTACCCTAACAAATTGGTCTTTGAAACTCAATTTAACTAAATTATCATTTGGGACAATCTTGTCAGGAGTGTATCTGTGGTCTATGAGACAGCAAATATCAAAAGTAATAAGGAAAACCAAGAGACAAAGCAAGAATTTCCCATATGTATGGCTTTTGATTCAAATCTCCATCTGCAGAAAACACTTAGAAAGCTTCTGTTGTTTTCTATCAAGAGCCCTCAAAAAAAGGAAGTCTTTTGGCTGAAAGTGTTTCTGTAATGCACTTGGAGGAAGACCTTCAGGCTGCCTTATAACCTTAGTATAGTGGAGTCAGAGTCTCTCTCTCTCTCTCTCTCTCTCTCTCTCTCTCTCTCTCTCTCTCTCTCTCTCTCTCACACACACACACACACACACACACACACACACACACCCCTACACACACACCCCTACACACACACCTACCTTCATGCTGTTAAAAGTCATTTTTCCATTCCTTTCCCCAGATTAGCTTTCTGGCCCTTAAACAAGCTCCATGGCCATCTGACAACTTGGGAGCTGAGAGCTATACCTTTCCTTTAAAATTAGAAAGATCTACACTTAAGCAAAAGGAAAAACATCTTGCCCACAACTCCTCTGTCACTAACTGACCGCTATTAGTTATCTGTAGGCAACATGAAGAATCTCTCCTTTTTCCATCACCTTGGGAACAGCCCATGAACCCTTTCTCTGTTCACCACGCTCACTGCCTGAGCCTTTGGGGGCCTATTGATCAACATTCCTATTGTGGCTTGTACTTTGAACATCTAAATTCACAGAGAAAAGCTTTTTATTGCTACCCCCTACCACTACCACCAATTAATAGACCACTACAGAGGTACCTTGTGGAAAGATCTTAGGAAAAGAGAGAAAATGCTGGGTCACAATATGCTCAAGTGAGATTAAATGATAGTAGCAGGAGCTGAAAAGAGTAAAATCAAAAGAAAAGATCCACTGTTGCCAAAATACAATAAAAACTTATTTTCTTAGTCACCCTATTGTCTGGTTGAATCATGGTGTGAGGCTACCAATCACCATTCTTCTTCCCCTTCTTGGCAATAGTATGGCTGAGCTATTTCAATTCTCTTTACATTTCAATTCTCCATTACATCCAGGGACATTCACTTGAAACAACAATTTACATATTTTCAACTAATGTTTGTAACCTAACAAGCCAAAATCAACCCATTCCCTTGTAGATAATGTGTTAAAACTGCTTTCTTGAAAACGATTTGCATACATAAATGTTATCATAAGAGATGTTCTCATTGTTCTTTCCCTTTAATTTTGAATTTTTTAGGGATTGCCAGGAGAACATGGTATCCCAGGAAAACAAGGCATCAAAGGAGAAAAGGTATAGCTCACATTTTATTCACTCTCTATTAAAAAGGTAAGTAGGAGGAACAGACCAAGGATCTTAAGGACACTGGGGAGGTAAGAGGACAGCACAGGCTCGTAGAACTATACCTGGGATAGCCTTGCATGTAGAAGACAATGTGAATGACTCCCCTGGGGCATGCATGGCCACTGCCCTGATTCTTGCATAGAAATGCCATGTGAAAAATGAAACAACTTAGAGATGAAGATGCCAGGAGTCAGGCTCATGTCAAGTTTAACTGCCAATTCTGGTGTAGACCTAAGAAGTCTCTGCATCATTCAGGAATTCCATGGAAACACCATATTAATGCTACATGGAAATAACATGTTTATGTTGAGTCATTATTAGGAAATAGAACAAAGATCATCCAAAGAACCTTATGAATAGATACACCCCTTTTGTGCCTACATTTATACACGTCTATGTTACATGATACTGATAAACTTATTGCACCATAACTCATTACAAAATCTCAATGTATTTGACATAAGTAGGATAGTGCTTAGTATGAGTTAGACACTTAGTAAATATTATTGAGGGAGTGAATAGATAAGTGAATGAAGTTTGCCTGGTTATGATGACAATTTAAAACAGTAAAAACTACTGATTCCCCAGTTCCCATCACAAACCTGAGCAACAAAGTAAGAATCTCATCTTGTTTTCCTCAGGGAGATCCAGGTGGGATTATAGGCCCTCCTGGGCTTCCAGGTCCAAAAGGTGAGGCCGGTCCTCCAGGGAAAAGCCTGCAAGGGGAACCAGTAAGTACCAGCTCTTTTTCTAATGTTTCTCTTGGAACTTCATTAATGACTACATGTGAGCTCCCAGTTTGAGAGCACAAGTATAAGTTTAAGTGTACCAAAGAAGAAACATCTTTAGATCACAGTTATAACCCTTTTAAAGGTTCAATGCAAGCAAAGCCTCTCTTCTGAAGAAATATACATGCACACACTGTTTTTATGTGGAAGATTCATATACCCCCTGAATCCTCTGCATGGATTCCATAGGGACCTATGGATCCAAGTAAAGTACACTGCTTTTAAAGCATAAGCCTTTTTGGACACTCTCTTAAAACTGAACTGTCTGATACTTCCCTCTGGAGGTTTTACAGATGTCACCATAGGTTGTCATTTGCAGAAAATATCTCTGTGATCCAGACTTTTCCCAGAACATAAACTGGTGATCCAGTTTTATATGCCTTTTTTTTCTGCATCACTTTGAACCCTTTATATTAGTTAAGAATGAGGATAATAATAAGTTTCAATATGAGATAGTTTATACATAAGAGCCTCATATATTAAAGTAACTATACAAAATCTATAATCTATTGAAATTTGTTTCTAATTCCTTATTCTTACAAGATTCATTCAAGTAAAGTGAAGAGCAATTAAAACTATTTTTCTAAGATTTTTAAAAACTTTTTAGAAAAATAAATGTATTTACTCTTTTTTTTTTTTTTAGGGATTAGATGGAAATCCTGGAGCACCTGGTCCACGTGGGCCAAAGGTATTAAAATATTATAGATAATTTTAAAACATTAATAATGAGCAAAATATAACCAAAAAAGCCATGTCTCTTGAGCCTTGTCTTAACAGAAGCACCTCATTTCACAGGGTGAAAGAGGACTGCCAGGTGTCCAAGGCTCCCCAGGTGACATGGGCCCACCAGGGGCAGGAATTCCCGGAAAAACAGTAAGTAAAATTCAGCCGGGCTCTTGAAACTCTGTTGAATTCGTTATTATGAAACAAAATTCAATGTGAAGTCTCAGTAAGGAGAAAAGAAAACAAAGATCAGAGGAGAAAATACAAATGATCACTATCCAGAGAAGACTGATGGGCTTTGAAGGTCCGTCATTAAGTGTACAGAGAACGTTCACTGCTGATTGACTTCTTCGTACTAGTTACAGATCCACTGATTTTGGATTAGCAATCATTTAACCCTTTGTACTTATAGTTATATACTAGATAGTACAAATGCATGTCCATAAGATGATATGAATACCTCATATTGTGTTATTAAATATTACTATTTATTTTTAAATAAGAAGTTAATGTTTAAAGTGATAGAGTATTTATAAAGAGTTATCTAAATAGAACAAAAGACATTCCTATTGTCAGGAAATTCCAAGATATTAAGAGTTCTCTGACAGAAATCAGATTCAAAGATTAAATGCTTTAACAATATTGCTAAGGATATTGCAAGAGTTTTCGACACTCGGTGTCAGAAACCAAGGGCAGAGACCAAATACATATTTTTATTATATCACAATATCACAGCCTTACTTGACATTGTCATAAAAAATAAAATAAAGCATAGATAGAGATAGGTTATATTGTATATAATTAGTGTTTGATTTTCTAGGGAAATGTTTTAGTCCATTTTCTGTTGCTATAATAGAATACCAGATACTAGGTAATATGTAAAGAATAAAGATTTATTTAGCTTGTGGTTCTGGAGGCTGGGAAGTCTAGCATCTGGTGAGGACCTTCTTGTTGCATCATAACGTAGTTGAGCTATCTATCTTGGGTCTTTCACCTTCTTTTTATAAAACTATTAATACCATTATGGAGACTCCACTCATAACTTCATCTAATCCTAATTGCCTCCCAAAGCCCCACTTCCAAATAACATTAATTGAATTTGGGGATTAAGTTTCCAACATGTGAACCTTGGAGGAGATGTTCAAACCATAGTGACAAAATGTAAAAGACTGTTGAGATTAAAAAAAAAAAAACAAGTAAAAGCAACAAAACACGTATACACATACACCTAGATGCATCCATATGTGTACACCTATGTGTATACAAAAATCATGAACTTTTAAGGAGGTATTGAGTTTAAAGAAAAAAATCACTAAGGACACAGTATAGACAGAGAGGGAACAAAAGGCTTTAATAATAACAGTGATATGAATATAGATTTTAAAATATAAGAAAGATCAGTGAACAGTTACTGAAATCAACTTCTGAGAAACTAGTGCTTTGCTTGGCTTTGGTTGTAAATTCTTAGTTCAGTGGCCTGTGGATATTTAATAGGGATAAAACTAGTATCATATGTTCTCTGATCATCTCAGCCTCATTGTGGTTACTCCAAATTCCAGTTTTCTAAAAGTAGAAAACAATACCTGATGCTTTACTTCTTATTCCTGTCACCAAACACTAGTTCTGGTCATTTCTTCAAAGAGAAAAGACTCAAAGTTGAATGAGAGAGAAAGGTATCCCTGGCCAGTTATCCCTGTGAGCAGAAAGGGAACAAAAAGTTTCTGGTCAGGTGGAATTTGGATGTGTTGCTTCTGTACTCTTGAGTGTGCAGCCACGTGGGATGGAATGAGAGACATTCCAGGGATCTGAGCAAAATCATGATGTTTTAAGCAACAGGTTTTTGGTAAAGTGTTTATCTACCACCCAAAGTTGTAGCTAGCAGTTACCAGAGTGTTCTTGGTGGCAAATGCTGTTTTTCCACTAAGCAAATTACAGTACTTAGTCTTTTGTCTCAGCTGGATAATTCATGGGAATTCTTGGTAGAATTTTGATCATTTATCTTATTTTACTCAGGGCTCCCAAGGACCAACTGGAGAGCCAGGTATTCAGGTATGCTACTTAACTAAGTTATCCAGCACAACAAATCTAACTTGTTTTCTAGAGGAAATTACAGAAAGACTGTTCTCCTAAATAACTACTTTCATTTTCTTCCCTTTCCAGGGTCCTCGAGGTCTCCCTGGGTTACCAGGAACTCCAGGGACCCCAGGAAATGATGTAAGGACCTTCTTTATCTATCCTTTCCCCAACCCCTGTTTTAATCTGCAACTATCCCAACTTGCAAAGATTTGAACATGATGCCTCTGTTTTCAGGGAGCTCCAGGAAGAGATGGAAAGCCAGGACTGCCAGGTCCCCCAGGTGACCCGGTATGTACACAGACTTTCCTGATTTATGTATCATTAATGCACCCAGAAGCCAAACAGCCTACCAAGCAAATTTTGCTGTCCAAACTAATTAGAATGTTCAGTGACTGCTTTGTGATTTTGTTTATCCCCATTATTTTGTAGAGGGAAAAAAATCCAAGCTGGGTCAGCATTTTTGTGTTTGTGATGAATGCTTATTTCCTAAGGGTGTAATTCAGCTATACAGTTTTGCCCCAGGCTGAGCCTTAGCATATAATATCTCAGTTCCATGGAAAATAGAAATAAAACATATAGACACAATTTCTATTCTTTCTAATGCTATTGACTAAATGAATTTCATTTTTCTAAATGAAAGTTTGCAGGTAAGTTACCTACATTATGGTACACATTCACTGGTTCTATGGCTTTAAAATGCTGAGATAGATTAAATTATGAAAACTGGCTTGAGTAGGCCCTTGGAAAATGGGGTTTAGGCACTAAATGTGTGTTCTAAAGTTTTTTCTTAGGTTAAACCTTGCTTTGAGTGACAGTGAAATCCCTTTAAATAGCCACAGACCCGGTGGTTATACTTTGAGAGGCCATATGGTACATGACATTGTATTAAGAATTTTGTGTAACAAAATCCAAATCTGGCCTCTCGGTTCTAAGCCTCACAAATCCTTTCTACCTCCCACACTGTTTGGGCTTTAGGTTCCTTTGTAATACACATGCAGAAGCAAGCATGACCTTACTTTAACTCCACAATCAAATGAATATGTGTGGCTCATGTGGGAATCTTGTAGTGTTACCTGGTTTTATAGAGTGTCTCTTGGAAAGCACATTTTAAGACATCTGGTCAAAACATAGCCCAAGTTCCCTTTGTTTCTGTCTTGTCCATCACTTCCGCCTATGAAGGCTGTTTTGAACCTCTGTGAGAACAAGGCAAACTTATCCTGTACTCTTCATGTTTCTAACAGCCTGATAATGTGCTTGGCAGAGGAATGATTTCCTTGTAATAAATGATTTATCTTTATATAGTATTAAAACCAATAATAAAGGTTGCCATGTCATGAAAATGTAGAGATAGAGATGTAGAATCAAAACAATTATGAGTGTACATGTTCATGGCAGAAGAATAGTGAATATTTCTCAAAATAGTTCTGCATTCTGTCAGTGTCAGTTCAGTTACTTGACATGAAGCATAATGTTGAACCAATTATCCTGACAGTGAGACCTTAGAAGCCCCATGCTCCAAATCGTAACTGACATTGCATTTTGAAAACAATAAATCTATATTATGTTATACTCTTGCTTTGTACTGTGCTTATGTACATGTTTATGTGTTAGCTTTGCATCCCTCTGACAAAATACCTGATAAACAACTGAAGAGAAGAAGGAAAGATTTATTTGGACTCATGGTTTCAGAAGTTTCAATCAATATCCATTTGGCCCATTACTTTGGACCTGTGGCAAAGCAGAACATCATGGAGGAGAGGAAGTGATGGGGGAGTCTGTTCACCTACAGGTGGCCAGGAAGCAGAGAGAGAGAGGAGGAGGAGGAGCTAAATTCCCAATATACCCTTCAAAGGCACACCTTTAGTGACCTCACTTCCTTCCACCAGTTCCACCTCTTAAAAGTACCACCAGCTCCCAATAGTGCCATCAGCTGGCCTTTGGGAGACACATCAAGATCCAACTCATAACAGTTTAATAACATTTTTTTTCCTCTTTAACCACAGATTGCCCTTCCTCTCTTGGGAGACATCGGGGCCTTATTCAAGGTATTCTGTTGTTATGTAAGAAATTATGGTTTAATATCCAACAAAAAAAATTTAAAAGAAAATCTTTACTAGAAATTGAGTTAATTGTTTGGCCTGGTTTTTAAATGGCATTTTTAAATGGAGAACATCTTTAAAATAGTAAAAATAATCTGTATTCCCCCATTCTCTTCTTTATCAGCCTTTTGGGTATGGAAATGGAGTGTGCAGCTCTCAGAAAAACCAAAGGGAAGGAACAATGTCATTAACCCTCTTGAAGATATTACACTCTCCTCTGGAACAACAGCTTTCCTTTGATGGGCATTTACCCACCCTGGCTCACTACTATAAAATCTAATCCTTCTCATTGTATCATCCTGGTCAGTCCCAGGATGAAAACCAGCACTGCTCAATAAACAGTTAGCTTACAAGGCAGAATTTTTTATGTCATGAGATTTTACAAAATGAGCTATAAAATTCCAAAGCCAACCATTGTCCTAACACCTGTCACCCTGTTAAATAAAAATTATCTCTACCTATTATCTAGCTCATAAAGAATTAATCTTGCTACAATTTTTCTTCCCTAATACTTTCCTATATTTTATCTGTAAAACAGATTGGAGGGCTGATAAATGAATAAGGTTATATTATCATTTCTTCATGATGCTCTGAGTGACTCTAGATGAAAATCTTGTCCTTTATGCTCATCCCTTATTTCTGTATGGATGAATAGACAGTGTGCATAAGTACACACACACAAACACTTGGAATATAGATGTGTATATATGGTTTAGTTTATGTTCCTAGGGTTTAGTCCAATGATTTGCACAATAATAAGCCATCAGAAATATTTATTGAATTGAATCTATCAAAAGACTCAAGTTCTATGTATGTATTTGGGTTTAGGGTTTTCATGGTCATATTCTGATTCCAACAATTTATTTAAAAATAAGTCTTTATAGGGCTTTTCACATACCCTTTTCCTTTAGCTATGTGATAAGTCTTATGTTTGTCCTGTTAGCTCAGACACATAAATGCAAGCTTTTCCAGACCAGCTAAAGGTTATAAAGAAGGCAACAGAAAGGTAATTCCACTTAGATTTTCTGTCTTCTCTTGGATTTGACGTTGGAGTCAAGTCCAGGTCACTCAAGTGACTTATTCACATGAGTGCCTCCACTGACAAATAAAATGCTAGTAAGCCCTGTGGAAGGTTTCTCAACTAATTTGTCTACCAAAGGAGAAATCCTTTCTTCCCAGGTTTTTCTTTGCCTTTTAATGACTTAAGTCATTTGTTGTATGTTCCCTGTAATCTTGTTGTTTACTCCAAACTTTAATACCACCTCCCTCTTTAAACATGTTGCTCAGCTGTTGAAACTCAAATCTTTGTTCTTGACTTATGAATCCTTTCCTTATTTATCTGGAACTTTCCATTTAAATATTATCAAGAGTGGTATTTTTTTAAATAAGCCCTCACCAATATCTCAGATATTACTAATAAGCTTTGATTTTTTTTTCCCTGCAAAGACAGTCTTTTCAAGTTGGATAAATAAGTTTCTGGAAACAGAGTGACCTTGCAATTGTTACATCACTTATTTCTGACAGAAGTACAACTATAACTTCAAATTCAATCAACCTCACTTTTTTAAATTGAAAACCCCTGACTGCATAATATATTTCTTTATTCCTTCAACAAGTACTAATTGGTGTGCAACTTTCTGTCAGGTTTTCTAGCAAACCCATTTATCCTTCAGACTCAATTTATTTTGTTATTAAAGCATTATAATTATACAAAATAGTTGGGTTCACTTTAACAAAACCATACATACCTGAAATTGATGTACTCCATTTGCAACCCTGTTCCCCCTCTTTCCCTGCCTTCCTTTCTCCCCACATTCTCCTCCCTCTACTGATCTACCTGTTGCTCATTTAATTTTGATTGGGACTTTCCACATATACATAAAGGTGAAATTCACCGTGGTATAACTTAATTCCACATTTTCTCCCCTTTCCCACCTCTTATCACTCTCTATCTCCTCCCTCTACTGATCTTCCCTGTCTCTTTGATATCTGATTCTCACACACCTTCTTTTCCCTTATTTTGCTCTAGCTTCCAGTATGAGATAAAATATTCAACTCTTGATTGTCTGAGTCTGATTTATTTCACTTAGCATGGCATTCTCCATTTCCATCCATTTATTGGCAAATGCCATATATATGTACCAAATTTTATTAATCCATTCATCTATTGACAGGCATGTTGGCTAGTTCCATAATTTTGGCTATTATAAATGTGCTGCTATAAGCATTGTTGTGACTATATCTCTATAGTGTGCTAATTTTAGCTTTTTTGGTTTTTTTGGTTTTTTGTTTTTGTTTTTGTTTTTTGATAAATACCAAAGAGTGGAATAGCTGGATTATATGGTGGTTCCATTCCTATTTTTTTTTTGTAATCTCTATATTGATTTCCAGAATGGTTGTACTAATTTGCAGTCCCACTAAAATGCATCACTGTAACCTTTCCCCCACATCCTCACCAGCATGTATTGTTATTTGTATTCTTGATAATTACCATTCTGACTGAGAGTGAGATGAAATCTTAGTGTAGTTTTTAGATTTGCATTTCCCTGATTGCTAGAGATGCTGAATATTTTTCATATATTTGTATTTATTATTTTGAGAAATGTCTGTTTAGTTCTTTTGTTCATTTATTTGTTTTTGGGGGGTTTTTTTTGGTTTTTCAGTGTCAAGCTTTTTTGAGTTCTTTATATATTCTGGATATTATCCTCTGTCAGAGTAGCTGGCAAATATTTTCCCCTATTTTGTAGGCTTTCTCTTTATGCTCTAAATCACTTCCTTTTGCTGTGCAGATGCTCTTTAATTTGATGGCATCCCACTTAGTGACTCTTGGTTTTATTTCTTTAGCATTAAAGGTCTTGTTAAGGAAGCTAGTGCCTGCACCAATATGATGGAATATTGACCCTGTTTTTTTCTTCTAGCAGTTGTAAAGTTTCTGGTCTAATTCCTAAGTCTTTGATGCACTTTGACTTTTGTGCAGGGTGAGAGATAGGGAACTAATTTCTTTCTTTTATATCAACCTCACTTTTTAAAATCTCTTAGTAACCTTATCTTTATACCCATTAGAATTTCTGTGGCAACTGCCAAGCCAATGTTCCTGGGCTAAAAAGCAACAAAGGAGATGAAGGAGGTGCTGGTGAGCCTGGAAAATACGATTCCATCACCAGGAAGGTGAGAAGGCTGGCTGAGTGTCCAGGGAGCCTATGGCACACAGAGTACATTCTCTCAGTTCTTTTACTTCTCTGTCCTCTAGGGTGATATAGGACCACGGGGTCCTCCAGGAATTCCAGGCAGAGAAGGACCAAAAGTAAGAAAGTCTGTCTTCTGTGGGACTCTCAATTGGGTGAAAAAAAGAAAACCCCATTTTAAAATACACTACTTTTAAATATGTGCTAAAAGTGCGGTAAAAGCCCTTTGCAAATGTTGCAATCATTTCATTCCCTGACCCAGTCCAAATTGCATCCCTCAAGCATCCTAATAAGAGTTCTTTTTTTTTAAATTGTTCCAAAAGCTAACAAAATTATTGAGTACACTAGATGATCTTACTGTCTTTCTAGGGAAGCAAAGGAGAGCGGGGCTACCCTGGTATACCTGGGGAGAGAGGCGAAGAGGTAAGAGTCTTCTAAGAGTCCTTACTTACTTACTCTTTACTTGACTCAACATAGGAAAGATATCAGTTTTTCTGTAGCTCAGAATTAATGCCAAAACCAATAAAAAGACAAGGTAGGTCTTTATAAATGGCAAAACTTTCATTTAAAACAATTATGTGTTCATCTTTATTACCAGTGGTACAGGTTTTGAGTCAGGACACAAAGTTAATATGTCAGCTATGGTTTTTCTGTTTTCATGTGGCAGATGACAATTCTAGCTCTCTCGAAATAAGAATAAAGGGAACAGGAAGAGGGAACTTACTAAAAGGAAACCAGGGTAGCTAAAAGGATTGAAGTAATAATAGAAGCACCAGCCTAGGAATAAGGGAAGCTCCAAAACACAAAAAAGCTTCCCTAGAACACTCCCGCAACATGATTCAGCTTTAATGATCTTGGTTTGCTTGTGTCGCTTACTCAATATCCATAATCTTGGGGAAAATAAACCATCAAAAGGATCTGAGTAGACTAGTTTAGATCAGCTGCTCACTCCCTGGACTAAAGATCCAACTCAAACGTGCTTTTGAGATAATGATATAATTTTCTGACTCTAAGCCACAGTGATACTCAGGATATCATTCTTGTCCTGCATAATTCACATTAACTCTTAGAAAAACCAATTAGAATGATGAATTGTTGTTAGTTTAAACAGTTTTGATGCTAATAGTTCTTAATGAAAGTAAGTAAGCCATCTGGCATATATTAACCTTGATGTTAGTGCAGAAAATTATAATGGTATAAAGTAGATCTATTTTTTAGTTGGAGTCATATTTCACAAATTATCCTCATGTATTATTGTTTTTAATTAAAATTGATTCTTTTCTAGAAAACTTTGAGGCTTGGTTTGGGTTTCTTTTTCCCCAAGTTAAAAATTAAAGAATAAGAAATATAACATTAATTTTTTATCTATAAATAAAACATTAAAGGCATTTTGTTTTCAAAATAAGTAAAAGTTAATGAGCTTTTGCTTCCTCAAGTTCCATAGAAGGTTTCACTAAAGTATAAGCATAATAATGGATTTTAATAGTCCAACAGCTTTTAACTGCCTATATTCAAGAAGTAAGCTTTAGAGGTAATTGAGAAGGTAATAACAAAAAGATGAGGAAATAATTGGAAATCGGGGATATATAAATAAAATTCACTAGAAATTGATTTTTGATTCTGTAAGGTACTCTGCTCTCTTGGTGAAGTGAAATCCAGTGTTATTACTCCTCTGCTAATTTGGTATGCTTTCTTAAGCTCACCCATGGGCTCTTTGACGTGGAGTACACAAAATTTTGTACAAACTCATTATGTGGGGAATTCCAGCAAGTTCACTATATTCTTCTTCCTTGTTCTTCACATGAGTAATATGAATAAACCTGAAGAAACTTATTGACTCAGTTGGGCCCTTTGAGAGGAATAGTCTTTTTATCTTTTCTGTCTCCAACAGATCAATAAAAGCAAACAATCTTGTCTTCTACATGGACTCAGATACTCCCTGAAATTCCAATTTGTTGATTTAAGGGAATAAAACTTTGACCAAGAACATATGCAGTTTTAACTGGCCAACAGGCTCTATTGTGTTAACTACACAATCTCTAATCTTACAAAATCTTAAATGTCTATTCTACCCTTAGTGAAAAATATCTGGTGGTACAGCCCCTCCCTTTAAGGGCTTCTAGTTTTAATGTCTTCAATTTAATCTGTTTGGGAACTTAAAAGAGTTGCCTATTTTAAATTGGCTATTTTCTTACTGATCTTAAAAGAATAATGTTATCCTCCACATTTTTTTTTCACAGAGATTATTGCATATCTCAAGATAGCAATTTATAAGATGGTAATAGGCACAGACCCCTGTCTTATCATCAAAGTGAAATCTAGCTTGTAATGCAAGTCTTCTTACAATATTTCAGGATAATAATTGTCGAATAAGGCATAGAAAATATTGTCAGCCATTCAGCCATAAACTAAAGCAACAGAAAAATAAATATTCTTAGTAGCCACTTAGCTAGGCCTTGCAAAATCAAAACATCAGAGCAGAGAAATAACTTGGCTCTAATGATCCCTGAATATCTATGCAATAAATTTTCATTTGTATTTAATTTTGGTACTATATGCTAAATTGACTGTTTTACTCTTTAATATGTATTTGTCTTCTTCAGCAATCATCTTGTCTTCTAAAATTATCTTATTGCCCTTTATGCATCCATAGTAACTTTTACCCTTACTATAAAATTTCAGCTTGTTTAGAGAAAGATTGTTGAGAATTTTTTTTAAATGGAGGTTTATTTTAAAGTTTAATGTGGTCATCAAAGGTTAATGAGTTCCAAGCTTATAAATTACACTACCTAAAATCTCACTCAGCATCTCTAGACTAAGAGACTAAAAGTAGCAAAAAATAATCTATACATATCTTGTATATGTACACATAAAATTTTATTGAAATGTAGGAATGTAGGTATTTTGAGATAAAGCAATTTATAGTACAACATGCAAAAATAATTTTGAGTCATTTAAAAGTGCCATTCCCAAAGGAAAAATTTTCCTTTCCATTAGTAAATGTATAAACTCATTTTTAAAGTGATAAAGTTAAAAAGAGCCAGTATACCACACTTATGTGTGTGAGTTCACCCTTATACATACAGCATTGCCGAGGAGATGGGTAGAATCTTGAACCTAAATATGCCAACATTTTTTAACACATGCATATATGAGATTTTGTCCAAGAGTTATTTCATAAGGAATTCCAGCAGGTTCAAGGAGATTTTCAACATATTTTCATATTATATCATGTGAATAAGCCTGAAGTAACACATGCCCTCATTTGGCATTGGATGGACAGACCTGGCTGAAATTGGTCCTTGAAACCCTTGATGCAAAGAACCTGATGCATCTCGAAGTGCTATAGAATGCTCAGAAATAAACATGATTTTACCATGCTCACTTCATCTAAAAATTATAAAATATATAGAAATTAATACTTCATAACAATAAAAGGAAAAGGAATTGTATTATAATAAATAATAAATAATAAATAATGTCTTGGTAATGGAAAAAGACTGCACCATAAAGGAAATCAAGTCTTCAAAGAGTGGAACATTCAGTCTTGAAGTTGAGCTTGTCTTTGGTGTTAGGATTGGAGCCCTGGGCATTGTACATGGGAGGCAAGTGCTTACCACTGAGCTACACCCCTAACTCTTCAGACTAGAACTTAACAGATCACAAGTGCATCTGAAATAACAAAAAGACATTTAAAATCTTTTTCTGATTATAGAAGTGAAGTGATCCAAGTTAC
Organism: Ictidomys tridecemlineatus; assembly: GCF_052094955.1. Taxonomy (NCBI): domain Eukaryota; kingdom Metazoa; phylum Chordata; class Mammalia; order Rodentia; family Sciuridae; genus Ictidomys; species Ictidomys tridecemlineatus. The sequence goes on along the minus strand of NC_135484.1, from coordinate 87,394,423 downwards.
AGGAAATTTGGGAAATATACAAAAGTATACACAAAAGATCAAAGTTATCTGTATTCTCACTTCTCAGGAAAGACTGCTGACAGTAATATTATGGTTTGCAGTTTCTTATCCAAACCTAAAAGCCTCTGCAAACCTCAGAAATTTTCCCAAAGTCTACAGCAAATTTATCTGGCATGAACTCTGACCTGAAGTCACATGGAACTGATCTATTTTTCCCACTCTCAGAATATCACATTTGCTACAGAAATATTTTTGTTTTTAATAGAAAGCAATGCCACAAGCACCACTGGGAGTGCACATAATACTCAATGTGTGCTGTGTTACCTTTACAAGAAGACTGAAAATCCAGAATTATGAAACATGCCTAACCCTGAAGTTTCCAGATAAGACACTTATCTATTTGCCATGATAATAAAAATTTGTTCATCAACCCCTTCTTTTAGGAAATACATTTATAATTGTTTAAAAATTTAGATTCTACACTATGTAATATTTTCCATGTTATCCAATAGCTTTCTAAATCATGATTTTGATAGTTTTAAAATGTTTCATGGTACAGAATTTATGTTATTTGCTTAACTCATTCTGTTGGTACATTGAAGGGACAAAATTAATTTATTATAGAAGTTACCAATTCTTATATAATAACTTATATAAGTTCCAAATTCTCCTTTGATGTATAAGTGTATCAGCATTTAAAATTCTATCTAGTATAACTATAAACCCAAGGAGGGGAGGGGTTTTTTAATGCTTAAACCACAAAAGAATTTCAAATTTGACTTCACCAATAAACCATATTTTTTCTTATAATGAAATGACCAGCTAAAGTAAATAAAACATATTCAATTTTCCACTAGTTGAATGAAACTTTAGTGCAATCATATATTTCCCTGATGGTGTTCTGCCAATCTGAAATTTGTATTTCCATGCTGTAATAGTATGATATTCTCAGTGATGCTACTGCTAATGGGCTAGCTCTGTAAGATCAAAAAAGCTTGATGAATCACTGAACAGGTAAAAGTATGTCGGTCACAAATTCCATGTCCTAGCATCTTAGCCCACCATCTTTACTCTTTGAAAATTAATATTCATACAGAATATTACCGTGGTTCCTGTTTAATTTTCAATAATAAAAACATTTGGTTAACTAAAATGCTTTGTTCCCTATAATAGATTTCATGGTAGAAATTATCTCTTTTAGGGTCTTCAAGGAATTCCAGGCATTCCAGGTGCTATGGGCCCTACTGGACCCCCTGTAAGTACTTGCTAAAATTTTTTCTACTCATAGCTCATACCTGTTGAAATGATACAAGATGAATTAGTATTTCTCATTGTTTCTTGTTTTCGGTGCTTGCATGTAGATTATCCAGTCATTGCCTAGAAAAGTAGAATTATCCAATATCTCAGATTTTCATTTAGTATTTCTTAAGGCTGGTCAGCATCCTGGAGAATTGTCATCAGAACTCTACCAGACCAGAAAGCAGGCTGAGATTAAGCTTCTGTTTGCAATAGAAATGTGATATAAAAGAACATTCTATTTTTTAGTTATTTTTTGGCACTAACCTTGAGAAGAGACATTCAGAGGGCAACATAGCTGAAATTAACATCTAAAAGAAAATATGGGCCAAGGATTTATCAGTTTTATTTTTATACCTTTATGTGAATTTAGAAATCCTCTATGGTAGTCAGGATTTTCACTGCCTCTCAAACACAAACATGTTTATTGTGCTATGGGCCCCTACTTCCTTAGAGCAGAATCTCTTCCTAACTACCAAACCCAACCTCATACTCTTCTACTTCTCTCTTTCAGTTCTAGAGTTGCCAGATTAAAGACAGGACACACAGTTTCATTTGAATTTCAGAGAAATAAAACTTTTAGTTTGTCACAAATAATGTATTTTAATTTGTTAAATCTAACTACCCAGTTCATGTGTCAACTTCTCTCTCTTCCTTTCTTAGAGTTCCTTTACAGTAAGAATCTTGACCACAATACTAGGAATGTCATCATATTTATTAACTTAATGTTTTGAATCACAGGTTTGCCACAATTCAATCATTTATGCCTTCACCAAAGTATGTAGAACAAACCTGACTTTAAGTTGTAGTGAAATAAAAAGTTATGAAAAAGAGTTATGAGAGAAACCATGAAAATTATAGCTCATTCTATTCCCAATTAAAATTAAATTTTACTTTTTCATTGGTAAAATGCAGATCACATAACTCTATATGCACATTGTTAATTCTGCCCTCTCTTGGATTATTTAAAATGTTGATCACTACCAAAATGATAGCTCATTTAGAAAGGCATAACATTATGTAAATTGCCATTTAAACAGCAAGACTAGATTCTTAAATGTATCAAAAGGTTCCAATTAAGGTCATTAAATGTGGTTGGCCAAGGTGAAAAAGCGACCACAAATACAAATTTTACCCTTCCAAGGGCTTATCAGCGGGATACAGCTGCTCTATCAGCCTGAAGAAATATAAGCTTGTAGAACTGATTTAATTAGGGTCAAATGACCTTCAAAATGTGTAAGTTTTAGCAACCAACTTCCAATACCTTTTGGCCATTTAGTTGTTTCTGTAACAAACTTAGTTTTCTGTTTTACAGGGCTTAGTGGGAAGAACTGGACATCCTGGTCCCATGGGAGCAAAGGGTGACAAGGTATGGAGGAAAAGCCTTACTTACCATTCAAATTGGGATTAGGGCAAGACAAGACAGTTTATTGAGAGATCCATAAAATCCAGAGAAGAACTGATGAAGGGGAGTGGCTATTCTTATAATGGACTTGGAAGAACATCAGTCTAAAACGTGGTCTGAATACAAGAGAGCTGTTCCAAGGAGAAAAGATAAATAGAGCATGGGTGCCATATGGAAAAGTCCAAGCTGGATACAGAGACCCAGGGAATAGATGAGGTTGTTTGTACGGGGGAGTTCCAGTGACAGTTGATCCAGGTTTCTATAACAAAATACTATAAATTGGGTAGTTCATAAACAACATCTATTTCTCAGTTTCAGAAGCTGAAAACTGAAACCAAGGTACTGGCAGATCTTGTGGCTAGTAGGATTTGTTTTCTTATATGGATGGCACCTTCCAGCTGTGTCCTCACATAGTTCAAGAGTAACTGAGTTCTCTTGGGCTTCTTTCAGAAAGTTATGAATCCTATTCAAGGAGGGTTCCATGCTTGTAACCTTATCACCCCCAGAGTCTCCGCCTCCTAATACATTACCCTGAAGATTCATTCTATAAGTTTTGGGGGCACACAAACATTCAGGCTCTATCAGGACCAAGACTCCAGACACCTGGATGGCTATCAGAACAAAAATTCCCAAAACCAAAGGCCTTGATGAGAGAGTCTGGAAGTTACGGCCCTAGAATGTCACAGCAGAAGCTCACTAAGGAACTTTCCTGGAAAGGCCAGTAATTGGGCAAATGTGTTGCTGTGATCAGAAGGGAAGACTAGCAATAGAGGAATCCCACACAGGAAGACTTCTCAGGTTTACCTGATTTAGCATCTAAATTGGCCATACAGTGTTGGTCTAGATCAGCAAATGAGTGAAATAATGCTACCTATTCAGACTGGGGAAATAAGTGTCTTCCACCTACTTAGATCCCTAAGCAAAATGAAATATAATGGCATCAAGGAGCAAAAGAATTCCAGTGAAAGGGAACAATGTGTTTATCCTAGCCTCAGCACTTTTTTTTCTGTAATATCACGAGCAGCTTGCCCAATGCCATCAGCCTTTTTTCTCTGTTCTCTGTGGAAATTATTCAGTCATAGACTTGCCTTTGAAGTTAATGGGAATTCCACTCTGAGATGGGCTTAGGGGCACAAGAATGAATGAAAATATGACTTTTGATTGTGTCCGACAGGGAAAAGTCTTTTCAATAGGCACATATTTTTCCTTGTTGACCTGTGAGAACTATGACGTAATTCTCCAAAGAACACAGCCAGCAGTCAGCCTAATGTGACAGACATATCTTAGGGAAAGAGCCACCATCAAAGCAGTTTGGGAAAATATATGCTTGTTCTTTTTCACACATTCTCAGGCAGATACAAAACTTTTATTGATAAGCATACAAATTTTGTGATTCTTTTGACATTAGAAAATGGGTAAAGAAATCAAATTTTGAAAATGAATTAAAATCTCCCAAATTCCTGGGATTTATATTTTATGCTCTGGTTTAATTTTTAATTATTTCTTACCCTTCCCCTTGAAATAGAAGGATTTAAAAGATTTTATGAGGCCGCTATTCTAAAACCAATGTGCAGTTATAGGAACAATTGGTTAAAGACCAAAGAGACAATAACTGCTTACTATGGACCAATAAGTACTCCGTTTTATCAAAAGTGAAATCCAAGTTTCAACTTGAATTCGGTTTTTTCAAATTTCATTTTCATTTAGACTTCTCTTGTAGGAGTCTGTTCAAGTTGTATGGACCATTTCCCTTAAACAGTGTTAAGCCACCATCACTTCTGTTCAGTAAGACACATCTGACTTGGTTATAAAGTTTGATATGAACCTAGGAAATGGAAGAAGTTCCTTTTCCTGTAGGCACAACAAGGGTTATGATTTTCTAATTTGTATAAATTATGTAGATGGTGCCTCTGGCTTCCAAAAGATGCAGGTGGTAGAGGTAAGGCTCAAAATGAGGGCTAATCCAGCAAGCCACAATCTCAGAGCCATAGGAACCTTGCTGTGCTCCTGTGCACAAGGGAGGAGAGATTTCCCCCAGCTTCCCTGGAAGCCAAGGGCAGGATCAGGTGGTTTGTCTCCTTTCATAGTGAGTATCTGGCTGGGTGTGGTGTAAGAATGAATTTTTCCTGGTTTAAGGAGAAACCAAACTGAGTAAGCTGTAAAGCTGAAACAAAGTGACAAGTCCTATTGATTTCAGATGATGGCTCTCTGAGAAAGCAGTTTGGTTTATAAACTGGGGTAAAAATGTCTAAGCTGTTGATATTCATCTGTGTATCTCTTGCAGGGCAGTGAGGGACCCCCTGGGAAGCCTGGACCACCTGGACCACCTGTGAGTTGTTTCAGGTTTAAAACTTAACATCCATGTGTTTACTTGTGACTTATCAGAGGTCAGACATATAGATGCTCTCAAAGATAAAGTCTTCTGTGTTTTATATATACATATAAATGATAGCCAGTGTAGCATTGGGGACCCAGTTTGTCCCGCCTTTGGCTCAGCCCTAATGTGCAGTGCTCAGATTTGTATACCATGAGTCTTCCAACCTTGGATTTAGGGAACCAGAGCATATACCCTCCCTCTGCAGTTCCCTCCTGAGAAACCATGAGAGTGTCATTTTACCTCATTGATCCTTGTTCACAGAAAATAAAGGGGATTTAAAAAAAGAGATCCCTTCTTGTGATGCAAGTTGGTATACCAAAAAAAAAGAAAAAATTATGCTATATGTGTTCATCCTCACCCATGTTGTCTGAGATGTAGGGAATTTCTATTTCTATAGCTCCTGGTGAACATAAATGTATAAGAACCATCCACATTTTGATGCCGGTGATTGAGACAGATGTTAAGGCTGTCAGGGTGCTTGTGGAGAGGAGAGGCGCCTCTCTCACCATGGCAAGTCTGCCCTCATGTGGGTCCATGCTCAAATCGCAGCAGAGCTGAGGTTCAGGCAGAATGTTCTTTTCCACCCTTCCTCATAGGAATAATTTAAGCAGCAAACATCCAGAGAAAGCCCAGAATCCGACTGACTTTCTGAAAACAAGGATATGTTATTTTTTGTGCAGTTTTTATGCTATGCATACATGAGATTGGCACTGTTTTTAACAACCTGTTCATCTTTGTTATACCTTCCCTTGACAAAGAAACAAGAATGTTTGGAGTTCAAATTCTAAAATATACTCCCTCAGTGGAAGAACAGGTCCTCTTCCCCATTCTAAACATGAGCTCATGAAAGGGACTCATGATTTTATAATGTGCTTAAGAAGTCTTACTCTTCACTCTGAATTTTCTTTCAAGACAGATTCAGTTTATCTGGGAAACTTCTTTTGGAAATCTCAGTAGCCTCAATCTCTTCAGGACATGACATTCTCAAGTACAGCATACATTCAACAGTTGTCAAATAAATAAGAAAATAAAAATAGATGGAGAATTTTCTTCTACCACTATTGTTTTGAAGATGCATGCAAATTGTATTCACCAAGCATCCTTGCCCACCATTATTCAAAAACAATGAAATGAGAAAAATTGCAAAAATGTTGATTATTGATCCTATGAAAACTTTTTAAAAGGGTAAAAGATCCTGAAATTTTCAAATGCAAAATTTTTCTAAATGCTGAATTGTGTGATTTTTTGAAACAGAATAAGTTCTCTAAGTATTGATAACTTAGGGAATTTATAGTCTCATCAATTTTGGGGGGTAGTTCCTCTAACCCATGGTTCTCAAGAATATGTTTATAGAAACATCCACACAGGCTTGTGAATAACATCTTCCCATTTACCTTAATTTTCTATTTGGTATGAAGAGACTGGAAAAAAAAAACTGCTTTCCAGTAGCCAAATTGTTCCCTATTCACATCTTCATCAGTGCTACAGAATTATAGCCTGCAGGTCAGCAGGCTGTAAACAGTTAGTGTAAATTGGCAATGCAGAAACTGAATTTTAATGAGCAAATAATATTTTCCTCTGAATGCATTAGTGTCTCGTCTATCAAACATGAACATTATTCAAACCCCAACTGAAAGCGTCTGTGCTCCAGGTGTAGCTCTCACTCCTTTTCATTGCTTTCCCTACATTTGCTTTAGGAAAGCCAAAAGTGAAAACATTGTATTTTACTCATAATACTAAACTCACTCACTAAAATAGGAAAAAATTTTAAACTAAAAAATAGAGTAGGGATAGTACCATTTGGTAAAATGACAAGATGTAGAAATGCTAAGGGTTAAAGTAATCCTGTTTTCCATTTCTTTCCAAAGGGTGTACCATTCAATGAAGGAAATGGCATGAGCAGTTTATATAAAATCCAGGTATTTACCTATGGAATTATTTTTAAATCATTTTTTAGTTACAGGTTGCTATAAATTCTTTATTTTTTTTCCTAAAGGGTGGTGTGAATGTTCCTAGTTATCCAGGGCCACCTGGTCCCCCTGTAAGTATAGCCATTTATCATCTAGCACATTTTGGCTGAACTGCCATATTAGAGAGAAACAGACCAATATGCATGTTACAATATGAGCAATTTTTACACTGGGAAGAAATAAGTGAAACCAACTACTATAAAATTGAAAAAAATTGCATGGCCAAAATAACAAAAACTATCATGTAGCATAATTGCATTGTTTTTCATTGGAAATCTAAAAACTAAATGTCCAAGCAATAATTTCCACAGGAGTCCCATCAAGTTGCTTAATCTTTCAAATCCAATCTGTAGCAAAATGTCAAGAGCTTTGTAATGTTGTGAACAACCAATAAAAAAAAAATAAAAATTAAAGTTTAAAAAAAAAAAAAGTAAAAGTTTTTGCAAATATCCTTACATGTATTAAAAACAAATTGGGCCAAAATGTTTAATGACTGAAACAAAATTACAGAATATTATTTAAAAAATAACTTTCTATGTTTTTCTTGTAGGGCCCAAAAGGCGATCCTGGCCCAGCGGTATGTATGTTTCCATGTTTTGTGTCACTTAGAAAAGAGGTTTTTGTTAACATTTGACAGAAGTGCATCAAGCAAAGATGGCCTGTCTTCTAACGTATTCATCAATTAACATGTCAGAGGCAACAAGAAGAAACGCCAGCATGTGTCTTTTTTCTTTTAAGATGCATTAGTCCAGATGTTGTCACTGCCCTTGAGGTTCATCTCTTTCCATCAGTGTGTTTTAAAAATCATCCGGTGATTTAGACACATATAAAGCTCTTGATAAATGGAACATTTTCTTCTAATAGCCCTCTTTTGATGATTGATTCAGTTTTAAGTAAGTTATAGAAATACTTACTGAAGAGAAATTCCTTAATACATCTGACATCTCCCCAACCAAAAAAAAAAAAAAAAAAGTCGGGGGGGCTGTTTGTTTTGACTGTCTTAGGCAATTATTCTGCAGAAAATATATGCTGTCATAAACCCACTTATTAGGTGGAACAGATCAGGAGGTTAACACTCAGCAAGGAAGGAGATCTTGTCCTCCAGCCACCCAAAGGATGATAATTGTTCTCAGCATCTTTCTCAACCATGAAGTCTCACTGTAAAAGTCCTGCCAAATTCAATTAGATTCCCTTTAATCCTTGGCATTTTTTCTTGTCATGTCCTTTTCAAGCATATGTTCCATCCTTCATGTTGCATTTGTATATCCTTTTAACCTTTGGGTATAAACTTGAAACTCTAATGTACCTAAACCTGAAATAAACTTCCAAGCCATTTTCAAGTCAAAAAAATCTAAAGCCTTGTTATTTTTAGCACAATTTGATAAAGCTATGAATTTTAAATCAGCAAAGGACAAGCAATAAAATAATTTTTGTAGATCTAAATATATTTTCAAAGGAGATGCATTAAAAAGCTTATATTTCATTATTAGGCAATATAAATTGAAAACCAACTTATTTCCTCTGAAAGCATTATTTCAACTAATTAGTATATTCTGTACCCCAAATTTGTAATGTAGAAGTTTCTTTTGTTTGGCTATTCATGCTGCCTTCATTTGTAACTTTGTTTTTTTACCAAATATTTCATTCATTCTTTTTTTTAAAAAAATTTTTTAGTTGTAGTTGGACACAATTCCTTTATTTTATTTATTGATTTTTATGTGGTGCTGAGGATTGAACCAAGCACCTCATGTATGTGAGGCAAGCGTTACACCACTGAGCCACAACCCCAGATCCTCATTCATTCCCTTTTGAATTATCTTTCATCATGTTGATGAAAGTTTCCTCCTAGTCTTTACCTTTCATACTCACACACAGAACAGTGCCTTTGAGAAAGATAGGTGCACTTAGACTTCTTGCTGATTTTTCTGGAGCATTCTTTCAAGTTTCTTGCATTAATTGCAGAATAAGGTGAGAAAGTTTAGATGTTATAATAAAGGATAAGTTATAATTTGCTTGCATTACAATGTGGCTGGCACAGAAATGAAGATGTATTTGAGTAGAATTTGAAGAGACTAGTTTTTGAGTTTCTTAGTTGAAACAAAAGGTAATGAATAAAAACTAATTTCCTGCTTTTAGAGATGTGAATTGCATAAAGCACAAAACAAATATAGAACCACAAACTTAAATAATTGCTGTGTAAATATTCAGGCTTATCCTGGGGGAGGGAGGGGACCAGATTCCCCTTTCAGGGCCTGTATCAGCCTCACTTTGCTGCTCTTGCAATCTCCTACCATTTGCCCTGGATGGAGAAATAATACTTCACATGAGCCAGTAGCAGGAAAATTATAGGTCAGAGATAGAAAATTGCCCTCTTGAGATGGGAAGGTGAAAATGTACTCTTTCAGGCTCCTGTAAGTCCCATGATATTTCTGCACCACTATTTCTAATTGGCTCAGTAAGCCCTTTCGAAGGAAAATTATCTTTAATTGAATTTGTCTTCTGAGGCAAACCATTTCATTCCTTCGGTGTTCAATTGATAAAAGAAAAAAAGTGATCAAAGGACTGTAGAGAATGTAAACAAAGAGACTCAAAGAGTGTATTTCATTTGTCAATAACCCAAGGCTTTCTTTACAGAGGTTTATACAGAATAGAATCTGAGCATCTTCTTAATCTATTTTTCTGATTGACAGGTTACATATCAGTGAGCATTTAAAAGGATTTCTGAAGCACAAAAACTACCAAGCTATGCTCACTTATTTAGTATTCTGGATTAAGTATAATATCATAATAATGGAAGTTAGAGCCTTGGTAATACTTTTGAAGATTAGAACTATGTGTACAAAAATACATTTACAGAGAATAAAATTTGGTAGCTTGCTTTTCCATGTGATTATGTTTAAAGCATCCAGGGTCCTAAAAAATAATTTCAGTTAACATTAATTTATTAACAAGAAGTCAAACAGCTCCCCCAAATTACCTCAATTAAAAAGCCCCAATATTTAGTCCCAATATTTCAAAATCAACCATAGTTGATAAATGGATAGAACCAGGAAACATTACACTAAGTGAAATAAGCCAGACTCAAAGTCAAAGGGGGAAGCAGTGGGAGGATCCCATGAAAATAGAAGGGAGATCAGAGAAATAGAGGAAGATTATTGAAGGGGAGGAAGGAGGGATGGAAAAAGGGAGGAATGGTAAAATGAATCTGACTAAATTATGCTCTGTACACATGAATATACTGTGAATTTCACCTTTATGTACATCTATTAAAGCACTAATTTTTAAAAACACTATAAATAAATAGAAGGAAAACCAGTAGAATAGAGGAAGTAGAAAGGGTAGGAGAGGAAGGGATCGAAAGTAGAAGCAATGAGGGCTGAAGTGGAGCAAATTATGTCCCATGTATGTGCAATTATGCATTATGCATAATTATAATGCACTAACAAACATTTTAAAAATTAACCACAGCTTTCCCAAATGTTTCAAGGGCCTACAGGTTCCAGTTAACCTGGGTCAGTACACTAGAACAAGTAAAAGGTTTTGTGTGTTTGTGGAAAATACTTACCCATCCCCTTTCAATGACACATTGATTTCATCAGTGACTTTTAAAATCATTGGAGAGGCTGCTCCTGGGGCCATCGTCTTAAGCATTCACATGTCCAGCTTCAGAGAATACTAAGAATGACAAACTGCTTTGAGAGTTTCATCTTCATCCACTCTTAAAAAGTTTTATTCTCTGGCAATCCGTCAGCCCCAGCACCTCAAATTGGCAAACGTTATTGAAGTCCAACTTTTCATTCTAATTCTTATTGAAATTAGAGTTATTCTGACTAAGAATCTAATTAGAATAAATCCCTCTAGACAGAAAAATAATCAAAATAAACTCAAACCTCTCTGGAGAATAGCTTTTATTCTCAAACTATTTTTGGACACAAAATGCAACAATACATTGCTTTAGATAGAGCAAGCCATCTACTTGCTAAATTTCACATCAGTGTTGAGGGGGTTAGGCAGCATTAGAGAGGGTAAGCAAAAAAGATTTTTGTTTTTGAAACCAGCGCTTTAAAACCTGCTGATCATTGCTCCTGCATTATGTTTGTGTTTAACAGGGAGAGCCTGGTGCAATGGGGTTGCCAGGACTAGAAGGATTTCCAGGTGTAAAGGTAAGCACAGAAGTTAGAAATGTGTTCATTCAACATTCAAAAATGTTTACTGATGATCACCTCCTTTTATACCAGAAACTCTTCTAGATTTGGGGAGATGTAAGAGAACAAAACAAAAACTCCTGTTCTCATGGAATGTATGTTCTAGTAAAGTGTTGGATACAGAAACTAAAGGATAAACACCATTGTCAAGTGCTATGGAAAAGGAAAAAGTGGACCAACTTAAGGAAGCTCTAGAATGCTTGAAAAGTGGGGTTGGAGTTTGTGATTTTGAATAGTGTGTCTCAGAGGCAAGATCTGAGCAAAGACTTGAGGAAGCAAAGGAGAGGTAGCCAAGTCCCTCAAGTATAAAGGAAGAATGTTCAAGGACTAAGAGTATGTAGCTCAGTGGTAGAGTACTTGCCTAGCATGTGCAAGGCCCTAGGTTAGATCCTCAGCACCAAGCAAGAAAAGAAAGTTCCAGAAAGAGGAAACAGCAGGTCTAAAGGCTCTGAGACATGACATTCCCTGCTACATTCAAAGAGACCAGGAGAGTGGTAGAAGATGAGGACAGAGAGGTAGGGGCAGAAGTAAGGAGTGGATTGATTGATCATGTAGAGCAGTGATAATCAAAGTGTGGCCACTAGAGGACCAGTGCCAGTCTGCACACTCTTGGTTGTGGGTTTATTGACAATTAAGTACAGAAATTTAGAGTAAGCCTATAAAACTTGTCTAATAATTTCTAAAATTATCTAGCAAACATGTGATTGATGGATTTATCCTGGAAACTACGATGTATTAGAAAATAATAAACCACTCCTTCACCTAGATAGTTTGAGAAGCATTAATAAAGGCACTTCTATCAGGACTTTATCTTTCACCCTGAGTAAAATGTAGAGCTTTTGGTGGTTTCTGAGAATGACAGAACCTGCACTTGGGGACTGTGGGGGAAACAGGGAAGCCAGGTAGGAATTGATGTCAGCTCAGGTGAGAACAGAGTCAGTGGAGGTGGTGAGAAATGTCTGGATTCCAGATGTATTTTGTAGTAAGAGCCAACAGGATTTTCTGATTGATTAGCTGTGAGTAGGAGAAAATAAAGAGGAATCAAGAAATAATCCATATGTCATAGCCTGAGTAAACTGGTATGATGGGATGATTATCCACTGAAATGGGAAAGCTACAAGCAGAATCCACTTGAAGTGGTTGAGGACAACTGGGAGTTTAATTTTGGACATGAGGTCAAATGTGAAGATGCCTACTAGTCATCAAAGTAGAGGTAAAACAGAGAGCTCCTGAATGTCCTCATTCTAAAAGTAGAACCTACCCCTGTCCAGCTCGATACCAAACAAGCTGACTTTTCTGACTAGCACAACATAGCTAAATCTACATATGTCTATCACATGGCTTTCGTTTCTATAAATTGTCAACCACCACTTCTGCTGGTGGGCAGCCAAAACTGGCTAGCCAGTTAACAGAGAATTGAGTACACAATATGATACAGTATGGAGTGTGGAAAAGAAAGTTTAAGTGGAGATATAAAGCTGACTGTTCCAAAAATACTATCTTAATGCCAGGAAACTGAATAATATCACCAAGAGAATGACATATTTTTTGAAAAAGAGAAGAGATCAAGAACTAAACCCTGAAGTCCTCTAACATTAAAAGTTTCCAGAAAAAAAAATAGAAGAATGAGGAATGGAGACTAAGAGGTGATGGAAAGACAGGAGGAAAACTTGTTCTGAAAGCGAAAAGAAAATAGTCAAGGAGAAAGAGTCATCTGTCTCAAATACTGCAGATAGATCAAGTAGAAAGTCAAGAATTGTCTGCTGGATCTAGCAATATAGAGGTCACAGTTGTCCTTGACCAGAGAAATCATGGTAGAAGCAAATGCTGGATTTTAATGGATTTAAGAGAATGATTAAATAGAGAAACAGTTAGTACAATACAAACAATGCTCAAGGAGCTTTGCTACAAAGGAATTTATTATATGAATTTTTAAGACTACAAAAATACTATAATACTTGTATGCTAAAGGAATGATCCAGTAGAAAGGTGGACAACAGGGCCAATGATATAGGGCCGAGGGATGAGAATTGCTGGAATAACATCTTTAAATAGCTAGTACATAAATGGAGAGGTTAGTTAATATCTATGGTAACAGGTGGGAAAGCAGCATACAGGAAGGCAGGTGCTGATGTGTGGGAAGATATATTGGTTGGAGTCTATATATAAAAATATTTTTTCCCAATTGCTTAAATTTTCTCAGAGATGGAAGAAGCAAGATCAAATATGAGAATAAAATAGGGAAAAGAGAGGTTGGAGATTTAAAGGGAAAACCCACAAGGGTGAAAGAAGGGGAGGGAGGAGAAAGAGATTCAGAGACCACAAAGTGTGATGACTGGGCAGCCCCAGGGGCCCTACTGAGGTTCCTGTTTGTGAAGGGAAGTGAGACCAAGTAATTGAGATTATGTGCTTCTCTAGCCATGGGGTAGAGAAGTTGAATTTAGATAGTATTCTGGTTTTGAACAATGAGTAGTAGCAGCAAGAATAGAATAAGAAAGTTAATGGTATACAAGAGAGAGGTTATGCAAATGACCATGGAGTTTAAACTAGGCAAAGGCCATTCATGGAGTGAAGGACAATGAAAAATTTGTACCATCAATGGGTTATAGGTCTAGGGTTTGGGTACTCAGGGCAGTGAGTTATGATAGAAAATAGTGGCCCAAAGTTGAAATGAATGAAATTAAGGATCTAGAGGGGTGCGGACACTTTTATTGGCACGGTCTTCAAATGTATCTATGAGAATATGAAGCAAGATTACTAGAGAGTGATTCAAGGAAATGAGAGATTGGAACATTAGAAGAGGAGTCCTCTTAACATTAATCTTTATCACATGTACATTATTTCAACAAATGGAAGTTCTAGTGTATTCAAAGGTAAAAATTTCATATTTTAAAGGAAATAGACTGAAACTTACAATTTTGCCTATTAAAATTTTTAGCTACATAATAATTGTACATATTTAGGTGTACAATGTTTTCATACACATATACAGTAAACAATGATCAAATTAGGGTTATTAGCAAATCCATTATCTCAAACACTTATCATTTCTCTGTGGTAAGAACATTCAAAATCTAGTCTTCTAGCGATTTTGAAATATACAAAACATTGCTAACCATAGCCATCCTGCATTTTACAATGGAACACCAGAACTTATTTGTATCTGATTGTGTGTTTGTATTCATTACACAGCCTCTCCCCATTTCTCCACCACCCATTCTCTCCTTCGTCTCTGGAAATCACTGTTCTATTATCTACTTCTAGTAGATCCACTTTTTAAGATATGGGTGAGATTGTGATGCATTTAATTTTCTTTTAGTTTCTTCTTTTTGACTGTGGCTATGCTGTATATGTTAAAGACATTACTTCCATCTAAACATAGGTTAGAATTTTTAATGTTAGTTCATCTTTTCCTTTAATTTAATAATATTATAAATATAATCAAATAACAATCATGTAACAAATGGTTGTGTTTTGCTTTTTTACACAAAATAACATTTTCATTTCAACCAATCACTAATATATCTTTTAGCTCTTATAGTTCACATTGTTTTAGTTTTATATAAAGACAGGAATCAAACTTTTTTAAGGAAATCGCCCTATTATTAGCTTTATTTGTTGAATCATATATCCCTTTCTTAATTAACATCCTATTATAAATGCTGGTCTATTTCTGAGATTTATATTGTATTACATCAATATACTGCTTAATTTTATGTCAGTATCTCACATTGCAATTATTATAGCTTTATGTTTAAATATTGGCATTGCTAGTATTTAAGTTTTTTATTTTATGTATTATCTCAAGTGAGCTCTAATATCTTTTGATCAAACTACAATGTTATAAGAAATTGCATTAAGTTTATATGTTAGTTTGAATAGCAATGACACCTTTATAACATTGTCTTACCCTTCAGGAACAAAGCAAATTTCTTTATTTAATTGGGTCTTCTTTTATGTCCCTAAGTGAAGTTATAAAGTTTTTAAAAATATAGGTTCGGCCCAGTGAAATTGCCATTTTATTATCCTATATAACCATTAGTATTTTTAGCATTGTCAGCTATATCTGAAAACCACATTGCCTCTTGAAAAAGAGTTGAGTCACTATTTTTCAGACAATTAAAGGGATCTTTGGATCCATCAAATGAAACTACAAATCCTTACTTCCAGATCTTTCAATTCTAACCCTATATCCAATGAGACAAGTGTAGGAAAAGCTTTTAAGAAGGTACTTGATGGGCCTAATCTTTCAAGTAATAGTAATGGGGTTTTTTTAATACATGCAATACACTGACAACTTTTAACTGTATATATGGAATCCTATTGAATCCTATTTTCTTTGGTTTTATAGGGGTGTGCTATAACATGTGAAATTGGATCATCATTTTGTTGTTTTCTTGTTCACCCTCTAATTTCATGCCCGCTAATATTGATAGCATTTATGAGATCTAAAGAAAAGCCTTACCAAATCCAAATTATTTGAGCATTTGTATGATTTTATAGATATCATTTTAAATAGCATTTTTACTTTAATCCTTACAGGGAGATAGAGGCCCAGCAGGTCCTCCAGGAATAGCTGGAACATCGGTGAGTTATTATGATCTTACATTATTTTTGTAGGTTCGTATTTTCTCCACAATAAATTTATAGCCAGGGATCAAGAAGGACTGGGAAGCACACCATAACTATGGCATTAGGTTCCTGGAACCTCTGGTTTAAATAATAGAACCCTTTCCCAATCCAAGAATGCTCCATTCATTTTCTTCCTGTATTTTTCTTTCCTAAGTCACTTTTATTGGGGTGGTATAGAGGGTGGAGGGGAAACCCAGTTACCTGACTACATTTGACATATGAGCACAGATAAAAATTTTATCTTGTTTCTCTATTCTTGTCATATTTCAAGGTTTCTCAATCTTCAAAAGGCAGAGTTCTCAGCCCGGGCCTGTGCTTCAAATTCTTTCTATTAAGCTACAATCTTCCTGTATTATCCCTCAGCCCAGTGTTATTAGCAGAGCTTTATCGCTGCTAATGTTTCCTCATAAACTAACCCTTCAGTCCTCTCAATCATTTTTGTTGCTCTCTAGTGTCAAATGTTTTAATCTCATCAAGGTCTTTTCAAATGAATAGGAAGTGCTCCAGGAAAGGTTGAAATCATTTCTGTGAGCCCTCGGGATCATTCTGATCTTCATTCATGATGCTCTAATTAAAATTTTGTGGTCACGCTTTATGAATAAGAGGCCATTTATCCTCTTGCTAGGTGCCCCTGCAGGGCAGGTCCAGTGTAGTGGTATAGAAAGTCAATGAAAACCGTTTGAAAGAGGAACATGGGAAGAAAGAAAGAAAGTACTACTCTCACCACCTACCAAAGCACCAGTCACTGTGCGTCATCCATTTAACTGATAAAACACTAAGTAAAGCCCTATCTGTAATCTATATCTTTATAGAAAAATGACATCCCCTATTTCACTTGTCTAGATCAGATAAATATTTGTATAATTGTAAAAGTAACATTAAAATGTTTCCTTTAGCAAGCACTTGATTTAAAAAAAAAAAAGATTCTTCTTGAAAGTCAACTTCACAGTACCATTCTCTCCTCACTCCCTTCCTTACCACCATTCCTAGACTGTTTCTGGAATTGCCTCTTATATTCACATTCTGTTTTTGCTTCCATGTAATATAATTAAGCTTAATTTTCTATTGTATTCACATGGGTATAACTACAAATTACTTTTTGATATGGCCTTAAATTAAGTATATATTCAAAGAAAAATTACTGACCACCAGTGAAAGTCTTTACAATACCTGTGATCGTCTCCAAAGCCAAGAAGAAAAAAAAATGCATTCCAAAGATATATAGTAAGTTTTAAATGAGAGGCTGGCCTGCCACATATTTGACTACCTAAGATCTGACACACTTAGTTTAAAATTAGCTTTCATATCTCAATTAAAATAATTAATGTTAGAAAATATGAAGGTATAAAAATTTTACACACTGAAAATATGCAACTGTATAATTAAAGATGTGCTTTTATTTTAATTGGAATTTGCTATGGCTCAGAAAAGTTAAAAGGCTCTAAACAGTGGTGACTATTAAATTATTAATGTACTCAGTGCTAATGAATTGTATACTTCAAAAATGATTAAAATGGTAAATTTTGTATCATCTATATTTGAATGCTCTGAAAATTCAAAGATGATTATTATAGCTGAAACAGGGATGGGGTCTGCGCACTTGAACATATGGTCACTCAGCTGAGATGCAAACCACCCATACTGCTCTTTCTTGAACAGCCCAGTCTATCTCTGCCAATATTGTCAGGGTTGTCTAAGGGCTTCTCCACAGCTTCTCTCTTTACCTTCTCCCAAGATGGCACATGGGTAAACAGAAGGAGATGTCTATGTGTTGGCCATGGGTAGGGCCATCTGATCAGCTGGGCCATGTTTTCCCCAGGTTCTCTGAGTTCTCTTCTGGTGACCTGTGGAACAGCTTCTGTCTTCCACCAATGTCCCAAATTCTTTTTTCTCATATCTTGAGGCATCAGCACCCTATAACCCCATGTCCTACACCAAGACATTGGTCTGCTCAGCTCTAACCTATCCCACTTGAGCCCACAGGAACTTTAGGAGTTCCTGTGGAAGCCAAAAATGTGCCCCCAGACATCATGTTTTTCTAACTTTACCTCTCTGCCATTTCTGTACTGTAAGGACTCTCTCCCAGAATTCTAGACAAGAAGAAAAAGATTTTTCCTTTTCATATGCCCCAGAACTTACTGGGATTTCACATCTCTCAGCCCCACACCTACATCCCATCTTGTCTGTTTTTCCAACCATGTTAGGTGCAAGGGGTAGAAGGTAGTTCCTTCAAGAGCAATACCATAGGCCTGGGATGGACACTTTGGCACTTCTCAGGAGAAGAGTGTCTTCCCCGTGGTCTCCCTATCTCCATAGTGTCCATCCTCCATACCACAGTAGATTGAAGCAATCTTTCACTGCCCCATTTCAACAGAAACATGGATTTTCAAACCAAGCCAGTGCTTTTTAAAAAAAAAAAAAAAAAAAAAAAAAAAAAGCTGTTCTACTATGAACAGAAAAACTTTCTTGTGAAATTGAAAGCCTGGGGAGACTTCTTTGACCTTCTTTGCTCTTCTTCTCTTCTAAAGATGAGCTGCCGGGGGTGGGGGGAAGAATAAGGGGGATTTCCAATAATGAGGATACATTGGTTTAACATTTTCAAAAGCATTCTGTCCTTCCACCCCTCCACACAAATGTACGGAGAGCAGCGCTCCAATCTAGAGTATAGTCTACAGAATGCCCTGGACTCTGTCCTTTTAGGAATGCCATTTTAACGTCAAGACCTACTGCCCTGGTAGCACTTGAAAGTCATGGTGAAGCACATGGCATCATTCAGTAGCTTGGCTCCTAACACATCTCTGACTTGCTTTATCAGGGGAAGCCAGGTACCCCAGGGCCTCCAGGAGTTCCAGGGGAGCCAGTGAGTTGCCACTTTCATCATATTTGTACTTTTTTTGTATTTGCAAGCTGTTTTAAAGCATGTATTGGCAATTAATTTTTTCTGTGGACACGTTTATAGGGTGAAAGGGGACCTATTGGAGATATTGGTTTCCCTGGACCAGAAGGACCCTCTGGAAAGCCAGTAAGTCTTTTCTTTTACTATTTAAAATTTGCCATTTAGAGAAGTGTTCCAAGCATTACCTCTTTACCCATCTCCTCCGAAATTGGGAGATTTGAAAAAACAGTTTTAAAGAAGGTAGGTTCTACAATGGATTTGGAGGGGCCTAAGTGGGGATTTTAAATGAGTTTCCTAGCTCTCTATATGGTATTTTTACATCTCAGTGATGAAAAAGGTCAGACGTTTGTTTTAAGTGCCTGGAAAGTTCTCATTATTTCTTTAGTCTAAAATCCAGAGTGAAGAAATAAATAAAATGGCCTGTCATTTACTAAATTACAAAGAAACCAAAGACTCACAGATATAATATCTGTATGTGAAGACTAAAGTAGAAGCTATTTTCTCAAATTCCCTCCTTTAAAATATAAGCCTTGTTCTCACACTTTCATAAATCACTGCTGCTGATGTATCATTCCCTCATGTCCTACAAGAGCTCTTAACTACTGATATATAGCATTGATGCAACACTTCAAAAAAGCATTCCTATTCAACATATATTTGTCTAGTCCCTATTGTTTGCTAAGGATGCACAGGGTCATGAGGGAGAAGATAGAAGATGAATCAGACATGCTCACTCTCAGAGTTATTCTTTATGGAAGGTCATTGCCTCTTTTGCTTATTTATTTGCTGTAGTCTGTGTGGGAAAGGGAACTCAGGAGAAGGGGAAGATTAAAAGTGAATTAGCAAGCATCACAAGGCTTACGAAGCTAGTTCAATACCTCTGTGAAACATCAGGATTGGTGTATTTCTTGACACCATATTCCCTAAGGCAATATGATAAATGGAAAGTATATGCAATTTATAGAGAAGATTTGAGTCTGAACTATGATCCATTTGAGTCTGAACTATGATCCATTTGAATCTGAACTATGATTCATTATTGTGAATCAGTTAAGTGACATGACATATGGGAGGATTCCCAGTGCCTGGCTGTGGGAAGTGCTCAGTAAATATTGATTATATTCCCTGCTCTTCACCACCCCTTACCAAGTCCCCATTCCTAACCCCTGTCTTGTAAAATCTTACTATTGGGTCCCCAGAGGATTATATAAAAAATAATTTTTCATTCAACAAATAATCCTTGAACACCTGCTACACGCTGAGCACAGTTCTGGTGCTGACAACCCATGGGGTTTGTCTTCTAGTGTAAGAACAGTCAACAAATACACACCCACATTTGCAGGTAGAAGAATAGCTAGAGTGAAGCACTACAGTATGACTTAAATTAGGTGGTCAGAGATAGCTTGCACTTTGAGCATTAAAGAGATCAAGTCATGAAGAAGTTGGAAAAAATCATTTCAGGCAAAAGAAATGGCTAGTATAGAAGTGAGTGGGGTGAGGTCAAGGAATAGCAAATGGCATGAAGTCAAGATGAACTGAGAGAGAAGAATGGGGGATACACTGAGGGAGAGGTAAACAGTGGCCAGCCCACAGGAATTCTAAGCATTGGAATGGAGTTTGACTTTCATCTGAAAAATGATGGAAACCTTTTGGAACTTTTATAGCAGGGAACAAAATTCAGATTACACTTTAATACTCTGTTTGTATGAAGATTAGACTGTAAGAAGCACATCCATGAGAAATAAGGGTGGTAGAAATCAGCTGGTCATGGTTAGGGCGAGTTAGGAGGTTCACTAAAGGGACAGCTGACAAGACTTGCTGTTAGGCTGAAAGTGAAATGTGAGGGACACACCAGTCAAAGCTGTGGTTTGGAATCTGAGCAACCATATGAAAGTAGTGTCACTTGGCAAAATGGGGAAGATTGGAGATAGTAGGTGTTTGGGAATAGAACCAAGAGTTCTCCATTTTGTACACATTCATATTGAAGCACTAAAAGATAGTGGAAATGTCAAGTATGCTGGGGATATATGCATCCAGAATTAATGAAGAGATCAGGATTGGAAAGATTTGGGTATTTAAACCTGGGCCTGGATAAAATGGAGTCACTGTGGAAACGTAGGGAAGAAGGCACTTAGAATATTAAAAAGGTCTAGCAAAGAAGACCGGGAGGTACAGCCAATGAGATGTGAAGAAAACCAGACAAATGGAGTTTCATTGGTGTCAAGTGAACTAAGTGTTTTAGTTAAGGAGTGATAACATACAAATAAGTAATAGAATAGCTGAGAATTTTCCACTGGATTTTAAGATGTGGAGGTCACTGATGGGAGAGATTACAGCATGTTAGTATCTTGATAAGAAAGGGTCAGTTGAGAGGGGAAAATTTTCATGACACATTAAGTAAGCTGTCTGTCCTCTCCCCCTGCTTAAAGGTGAAAATTCATTTTAACTAGGAAGACTGTCATTCATCCTTAGCTGTGAAGGGTGGAGGTAGCACTACAGAAGTTGGGGTACAAGGTTGATGGAACAAGCTGGTAAAGAGAAGGTGAAGGAGTTCTCTCATTTTTATTGTCCCAGTGAAAGAATTGAGGTCATCTGATAGGTATGAGGAGTAGAGCATTAATGCTAGAGGTTTGAAGAAACAGGAAAATATATGAAAGAGTACTTTTGGAGAGAAGGAAAAGGAATCAAATTGGGAAATAGAAGGATAACATGGCAACAGAGTAGCTGCTTGCAATCTGCCATCACATACTTAGGACATGTGAGCTAAGAGATACAGTTTTCTTCAGCCAGTCACTGCTCAGAGGCAGGTGTGGGGCCAGCACAAAATTGGTCATACCCAGGTATAAGGTTCTGGCAGACAAGTGAGGCAAGGAGAGAGGCAAATACCCAGGAGTTTTTAAAAAAAAACAAACAAATAAATAATAATTTCCAAAGCAGGACTCCTGTACCCCTTTATATACAAAGGGGTACACTCTAATGATAGTCTTGGCTAAATTACTTGAAGGTAAAAAAAGGACAGGCTTATTTCTTTTCTTATATTATTACCAAAAGCATGAGTTACATTTTTACAGTAGATCTATCTTCTTTTATTCAAGTGACAATTGTTTCTTCCTCTCCTTAATGAGCTTTATCTTTGTTGCTTGTGTACCTGAAATGTAATAAATTCTTTGAACCATGCTCTTCAGGTAATCTGTTCTTAGTTAAAGTACTGTAGATAATTCCCAGGATAGTTCAGAGAGGTTGAGAGGCTGCAGTTGGGTTATCAACTGTGACAGATATCAGCGAAATTTACAGCAGGGAAGACCTGCAGCTGTCTGCAGTTCCATCCTCACAAAATTCATCCCAGCACAATAAAAGTCTCTCAGGCTTTTCAGAGGAGCATTCCCATGCAATCACCTGCTGGCCAAGAAATCATGTTCCTTACCTTGATCGCTCTCTCTTCAAATCAAATCTCCAAAACACATCTGCTGTTGGGCCCTGGGTATTTGGTTTGACCCCGAGTACTTTTCCTCCTCCTATCTACCTCCTGGCCAGTTGTTCTCCCAGTCCTATAAATCTCCGAGCAGGCCTAGGCTTTATTACCACTTCCCAAACTGCCTTTTAAAGTTTAGCAAACTTCCAGTTTTCTAATAAAAAGTCACTACTTAATAGTCTTAAAAACCATGGTTACAGATTTCTAGCTTTCTTTTCATATTTTCTAGCTGAAGAATAACAATGTTCTGTGGCTGACAACTTATTTCATAGTAGGATAAGACTCTGGCCAGGTTGTAAAATTCCCTCATTAGTAACTGAGATGGTTACCAAGAGACTCTGTATGCTGGAAATTTTGTTACAAGGTAACAAAAATTCTGTGCCCCAACCACCTAGTGTCCTGGGGCACCTTCTTATCTCCCAGAATGCACCTAAACAGGAAAATAAGTGTGGAAAGAACCTTTGGCTACTACCATGGGGAGCTATGTTTTATCTTGCTGAATCCTTAGTTCTAAGTCCATTCCTCACTTTACAAGTGAAGTATCTGATGCTACTGAGGTTGATGGAACTAGTAAATGACAGGATCAGAATTTGAACTCAGGGCTGTCTGTTGATTTGTTTTTCTATTTTACCACATTGACTCAGCAAACTCTAACAAGTATAATTAAGAAACTGTCCTTGAATCTTTACCCTTTTGTTGTGTTTATGTCTGTTATTGAAAAATTAAAAGTATTGATCATTTTTGTCTTGATAGGGAATAAATGGAAAAGATGGATTACCAGGTGCTCAGGTATGTGAAATGCCAGGTAAAATTAAAATTCTAATATGTAAGTGCATCCAGAATATCTACCAACATTGTAGTCAATCAGATTGATTAAGAATCTCAGCAAGTAGTGACTTTAATGTTGACATCTGTTTTTCAGGGCATCATGGGTAAACCTGGAGACCGAGGCCCCAAAGGAGAACGGGTATGTATATTACTATTGTGATTGCTATTCAAACTAATTATAACTGTACCATCATGTTAATTACACAATTATGCACGTAGATACCTCAAAATCTCCTAATATGAAAAGGTCTAGGTGTATATGACCCAAGATCTCTATTAGGTATAAAACATGATAAAAGACCCAGAAACAGGTCACATGGCAGGTACACCTGCCACTTTGGCCTTTATACATACCTAATTCTACTTTGCTATTCTGTTTGGAAAGCTTTGCCCACCTATTGTCCTACACACATATGCCTACTCTAACCATTGCCCATGATTCCTTTTACCTAGAGAGGGTTTTCTCAACCTCAGCACTGTTAGTATTTGGGGGCAGATAAGTGATGTTGCTGGCTGTCCTGTGTACTGAAGAATGCTCAACAGTATCCCTGGCCTCTACCTGCTAGATGCAATAGCACCACTATCCCTCTAATTGTGGCCACTCTTAGTGTCTTCAGACCTCACTACATACCTCCTGGGAACCAAAACTGCCCTGATTAGTATCCCTCTCCATCAGGGGTTCTCAGGAGAATAAGGAAGATGGTGTGAGGAAGTAGAGAAATAGAAAGGGGAAGTGCATTTGTAAGGAAGTTGTAGTAATGCCATTTATGTGATTTGCCTTTATGTAAACCATTTGGGTTGCTGCTAATGTTATTGAAACATGACACTCTTTTCTTAATTAAACCTTGATGTATTCTAGTAGGACTGGCATTGTGCCACTATTGCCAGTTACTTGAGATTACCCTGCATCGTTCTATGTAGGGTTGCTATTATGCACACGTGTGGCACATGTTTGTGTACTATTGTCTAGTTTACTAATTTTAAAAAATCATGTTAATTTGGGGCTGGGATGTGGCTCAAGTGGTCGCGTGTTCACCTGGCATGCGTGCGGCCTGGGTTTGATCCTCAGCACCACATACAAATAAAGATTTTGTGTCCACCGAAAACTAAAAAATAAATATTAAAAAAGTTCTCTCTCTCTCTCTCTCTCTCTCTTTAAAAAATCATGTTAATTAAAAGAAATATGAACAAAATATCAATTTTTAAAAAAAGTTTGCCTTGTCTCCTTACACAGAGAAACACTGGTACTTTGGACATATTTTCATTTCTCACCCTTATACATAATACACTTAAACATATTTATATATACCAATATAAACAAATAGTCTTCTGAAAAATATGTGTTTTGTAAATTATTTTCATCTACCAATATACAATGACTGTCCTTGTCTGTAAATATAAATCTACATCTACATTTTAATGGCTTTATGTTTGACTTTTTGGATATGCCTTATTTCACTTAACTAGTCCCCTTCTTCTGCAGTTTTTTTTTTATTTTTATTTTTAAGTTATCTCAGGAATTTCTCCCAACATATGCTGGGTTGATGTATCTGTACAGATACATTTTTATAACTAAGATACAGTAGCACTGATATTAGATCCATCCATTTTCTCTTTGTATATGGATTCTCTCGTCACATCCTGTGATCACAAAAGGTCTCTATAATTGTTCATTTATTTTTACTCTTTAAAACCAAGATGACACATTTTGTCCTTCTGCAAAATAATTACAAATGAAAGATTAATGTGATGAAACTCAGGGAAGCACAAGCACCAGTCCATCACATTTGGTGTGGACATCACCTCCTAGAATTGTGCAACTAAATGTTTGAAAATCTGTAACTGAAGCACCCACTGTGTGTGCACTGTCTCCCTCTTTTGCATATACTAGTGGACATATTGCAGCATAAAAGACAACATTAAAGAAACTTCAGGAACATCTAATATGATCTCATTCCTAATTTTTTCTGACATCTTCAAGAAATTCTCTTGTAGTTCATTTATGCCACTGAGTAAACTATCTCAGTGACAACCCTCCTCCAGGCACCTGCTTCGAACCTTTACAATGGCTTTCTCATCTCTCACCTTCATGAGTTGTATATATTTAGGACACAGTGAATACATGTGCATGCACGCACACGAACAGGTAAGACACGAGCACAGAAGACAAACTCAAAGAGTCTAATAAAGGCCAAATATGAGAGCACAGGAAGAGCAAAAAATCGAAAGTTCACAATGTAGAAGAGGTTCTGAGTGTCCTGAAGATTTTTTACATGGAGGATCTCTGATGAGATCCCACTGGCAATATTCCTTTATTATTATGAAGGAGATCCAGGCCTGAAGTGACTACTGATATTGACTTTTCTGAAATTCCATCATTCTAGACAGGCAACTGAGTACAACTGTTTTCATCAATAACAATTATATCTTTAGTGCTTCCAAGGTACCAGACATTGTTCTCAGCACTCTACTTGGGTTAATTCGTGTATTTCCCAACAATGCCCTACCTAGTAGATCCTATTAATATCCCTATAAGAAAGGAAGCTTAAGTGACAAAGCTTAAGTCACTTATCCATGGTCCAACAGTGAATAAATGCAACTATGAATCCAAAAACTTTGTTCTTAGCCACAGCTGATGAGGTTCTAGAAAGGATCATTCTTTTCTTTCCTCTCCTTCCAACAGGGTGATCAGGGAATCCCAGGAGATAGAGGTCCACAAGGTGAACGGGGAAAACCAGGCCTTACAGGCATGAAAGGAGCTATAGGTCCTATGGGGCCACCAGGAAACAAGGGCTCCATGGGATCCCCTGGCCACCAAGGCCCTCCAGGATCCCCAGGAATCCCTGGCCCTCCGGTAAGTAGTGCTGAGCCCTTCAGGAGCTCCGAGCTTTATCAACCATATACCTCATTTATAATGAAAGCAATGATAATGCTTTTTAAAATATGTAAAATACACTTAAGCTGGTTTCTGTTGTTTTTGAATTTCTGTGCCAGATCCTCTAAGCCTTGCTGTGCATCACCTCACTTGATCTTCACAACCCATCTGAGAGGAGTGTCTTTCCATTCCACTTTTTTTTTAAATTGTTTTTTAGTTGTCAATAGACATTTATTTGTGATGCTGAAAATCTAACTCAGTGATCACACATACTAGGCAAGCACTCTACCAACTGAGCTACAAACCCAGCCCTCCATTCCACTTTTATAAAGGAACTTTTATAAATTAGGACTCACTAATTAAAGAGAAAAGTTGAAGCCATGCTCCAGTCTGAAAGTCTCACTGCACGGTGATTTCCCATGGATCTTCCAAGTTGCTCATCTAACTACATATCCCATTATAATCTTTGTTCATGTCCATATCTGAAACATACATAGAAAGCAATGGGGATGATTCCCTATGTCACAATATCTAATCTACATTACATTGTACAGGATATATTTATTGCCCAGAATACCTTAATAACCAAATATAAAGAATAGTAAAATTTAAAATTCTAATCATTATGAAAATAACTCCCTTTTAAAATTACCAAGGTTTTATAACAAAACTTTATAAGTGTTAGATTCATTATCAAATGCATGCAAAACACCATTGGTCAAGGGTTAAAAATTTAACTGACAAGATTTACCTACTTTATTAGATCTCAATGACATTTTCCATTAATAAAATTGCTTGATACATTTAATGCTTATTACATGTAAATTATAGAATTGTCATGAAGTGGGCAAAATTTAATGTTTTATTTCATGGATAAAATATTTTATAAAGAGTAATCCAGGGCTGGGATTGTGGTTCAGAGGTAGAGTGCTCGCCTAGCATGCATGAGGCCCTGGGTTCAATCCTCAGCACCACATAAAGTAAAATAAAGACATTATGTCCACATATAACTATATAAATAAATATTAAAAAAAGATTAATTCAGCATACCTTAAGTTCTCTTCCAGCTTCTCTTTATGGATATTGTAATATCAAACAAGGACTCTTGCCTGTGTCAAGGGATTGGTTGGAAGTTGTGATTGAGATTTGAACATCAAGATAATGCTGTTTAGGTTAACTTTATAAAATGAAATAACAGGAACTTTCCTAATTGTATGAAGCTATGTCTCTCCACTAATAGAAAATATGTTAATATCACTAGACACCATTCTAGTTCACAGCTTTTAAAGCAATTATGCACTTCAACTTATTCTCAGCATTTGATCAAAAGATATTTATTATACAGTACAATTGCCAAAAGCATTTTTGCTTGAAAAATGTATTTCTACAAAAGTTAAGTGTGCATGCCAACCCAAAATTTCTATTCTTAATTCATTTTTTCTGTGTTCTATTTTAATAGACTCATCTTTTTTCTTCTTTAGGCTGATGCAGTTTCATTTGAAGAAATAAAGAAGTATATTAATCAAGAGGTCCAAAGGATTTTTGAAGGTTAGGTTTACTTTATAACATTTCTAAATTTTCACTGATTCCCACCTCTGTGAAGAATCCCAAGTAACATTCTTGAGAAATAGCAGAAAGATGACTCTGACGGGCAGCCTACTTTATGGTGGAGCAGCTCTGATAGAAAATTCTTCCTTGTACTCAGTTAAATTTGCCTCCCTGAAATATCCTGTCATTGTGCTGGTTGGTAAGACAACACAGATATATTATCTTCTAATCATATGACAGCCTTTGGGGTGTTATTCAATGTCCCTCATGCTCTTCATTTTTCTCTTATGAGAAAACATGTCTCCCTTCTCCACTTGTTATGCTAGGGTTTAAGTTGCCCTCATTGCCAGGAAATTTTGATCAAGGCAGATTAGCCTTTTGATCTAGATCAGGGTCAGAACACTGTGCCTACCAGTCACTCCCACCTGCCATCTATCTGTGTATGGCCCACACTAAACATGATTTTTTCCCCTACATTTTAAAAGTTTTAAAAATCAAAAGAATCTCTCATGATATGTAAAAATGATCCAAAATTGAAATTTGTCTCTATAAATAAGGTCATTGGAACATGGCCATGTTTATTTCTTTATTTTCTCTGGCTCTTTTCATACTATAGGGGCAGAATTGTGTAGTTGTGACAGATCATAAAGCCAAACAAAAAATTAAAATATTTAATATTTGGCCCTTTGCAGAGAAAGTTTTATGATCCTTGCTCTAGACACTAATTTAGCCCACGATAGTATAATATGGTTGCTTAGGAAAAAAAATGCTATTAACATTTTGAGTTAGATTAATATGATTGCCTAAGAAAAAAAATGCTATTAACATTTTGAGTTAGATTAACTAATAACCCTAGATCTTCCTTATTCAACTTTTAAAAATTTAGTGGTTTCTCATTGTAGGCTATTTATTTTGAAAGACTAAGTACTTATGCTTGTTCAATATCTTATGCTTGCTCTTATTAAATTTCAAATGATTCATGTTCAAGCCTTGTTCCAAACTAAAGGTATCTTTTAGAACACTCTTGCAGGGCAAGTAGGCCAACCCTCATAACTGTGTCCTACCTAAATTTTATAAGCATGTCATCATTCTAGTTATTAATAGAAATGTTGAATTAAAAGGTCAAGAATCAAGGATTAAGCTTTTCTAAATGCCATTGGATTCTTTCTGCCCACTTGCAAATCATCTATTTATCTATTGTTTGATAGTCTGACTTCATATAGTTGTCCTAAAATCCACTCTACATTTCTTTGTCTATTCACAAGGATATCACGTGATTTTCTGAAATGATTTGATAAAAATCAATGTCACTCAAGATTGATAAAGTGGAAATTATTTGTCTTCTGCAAATAAATCCACACTGGATCTCCTGGTTCCTACTTCCACTGCTAACCATTAAAAGCCAAAAATAGGTTGAATTTTGTAAGGAGTAAGATAATATATGCCAAGTCCATCTTCAATTTTTCTGCTCCAAACATGGAATCAGCTATTCTACAAGGAGCCCTGATTATTTTTAATTATAATTAGCATTAGAGACTGAAGGCTCATTGTTTGGGTGCACAT
Organism: Ictidomys tridecemlineatus; assembly: GCF_052094955.1. NCBI lineage: Eukaryota > Metazoa > Chordata > Mammalia > Rodentia > Sciuridae > Ictidomys > Ictidomys tridecemlineatus. Next base: position 87,365,356 of record NC_135484.1, on the reverse strand, counting down.
TATCTTGTTTCACAGGAGAACTAGAGATAGAGTGGGGTCACACTATGACTTTTAGCCACTTCAGTAACACAACAGAAAAAAATGAGATAGGGCAGCACTGTAGTTAGATAAATAAAATATCCACCATCTACCACCCCAGCTCCGAAGCAGGGCAAGGGAAAGTGCACAAAGATAAGGGTCAAAGAATCCCAGAAAACTCTAAGCTCAAATACTGACAATCCTGAACAACTGAAAGTTTCTTGGCCCTTTGCAGACTTACAGCTTAAATAGATAAAGGGCCTAAAATGAGCAGAGTAATCTGATTTTAGAAAAGAATTTACTTCATCTCCAGAGAGATCCCCAGGGTGCAGTAGCCAGGAGCCATCCTCAGAGGGCCTATCTGAATTTAGACTACTTTAAGGGTCAGAAGCTTCTATATGTTCCCATCTTTGGGACCCCATTGACATTCCTAAGCTGCTCAGCAGGTGGCTGCCTCATGAGCCAGATCTGGCTGGCTGGAGTGACCTGACAGAGACTCACTGAAAGGGCTGTACAGTAGAGTCAGAGCCACCCACAAGGACTAGGGGATCCAGGAACCTGCCCTGTGAGACCGGGGCTGTTGCTAGTCGACTATACATGGTTCCTGATAGCACCTACCAGGAACAAGATGACTGCCTGCACAGTTCCCATAAACTCTCCTGCCCCTACTTCTGTACAAAGTAGGGGGAGTTCATAAACCGTTTGAATCAAATGTATGAAATATGATATGTCAAGAGCTTTGTAATGTTTTGAACAACTAATAAAAAATTAAAAAATTAAAAAAAAACAAAGTAGGGGGCAACTGAGTTTCTACCACTCCCCCACTCACAGGGAGGTGCTAAGGCAGTTTTAGGCAACACTGCCACAAACCCAGCCCCTGAGGCAACCAGCCTAAGAAAGTCCAGAGAGTAACTCCCCAGCAATGGCCATATTCCACCCTCCTTGGCTCCTGTGAGCATCTCAATTGAGAGGAATTTACCCCTACATGACCAGTCCCATTCAATACCTGGTGGGCAATACAGTTGAAAGAAATCAGGGGGTGGGGGGAAATGTCCACTATTTCCTACCCTTGGGCTATGCAGCCCAAGAAGTTTCAGAGAAAAAAAAAGTCCCTGGTACCAACCACATTCTGCCCTTGCAAGCACTTCAGCTAAGTGCATTTTTGTGCAGTGACCCAATCCTGCTCAATCCCTGTATTCACAATTGCAAAAAACTCAGAGGAGACTACACCTACACAGGTCCTCTGCTTTGGTGATCCCCTGATCATGCATGGCTGACAAGACAGTGTGAGTGCCACATAAAGGGTTCTGTGATTCCTGCCTATAGCCATGAAGGACCTGGGCCCAAAATAGTGTCTAATCAGAGGACAAGAACCTCAGGCTCCTCATCACTACAGGAGCAACCAATACCAGATACTCTTTAATATAAAAGGGCCAATATCAACAGTGTCTGAGAAAATTGATTACCTAATAGAGGCCACTACTCCCATTGCAGGGGTAACCACACAGGGTACACCCATATACTTTCTACACTACATCTGCCTCAACTTCTAGAATATCTTTACCCTTGCATAACCCATAGAAATAGTGGCCCTGTCCAACTCCAATACAGTATGTGCTATTCTCAAACTCACTAAACAAGGACAATGAAGCTGCAGGAAGATTACACTGTATTACCCAGCTGGAAATAAACATAATATTGCATAACAAACTGATACGCCAAAACATATCCATATCTTTCATAGACAGTCACTTGTTAAGAAGATCATGTTGGGGCTGGGGTTGTGGCTTGGTGGTGAAGTGCTTGCCTGGCACATGTGAGGCACTGGGTTAGATCCTCATCACCACATAAAAATAAATAAGTGGAATAGAAGTGTTGTGTCCATTTACAATTTAAAAAAAAGAATTTCATCTCATGAAGGTGGTAAATATCCATTTCATCAGCTCTGCAATTCTCAATATAGAAACACAAGAAATATGGGGAAATGGGTAATATGACATCCTAAAGATCATAACTCTCTAGTAACAGATTCCATAAATATCAAAGTAGATAACATGACTGAAAATAAATTCAAAAGAAATTTTTAAAAGCTCAATAAGGTCTAAGAGAATACAAAGAATGAAAAATTAGGAATACATGCAATTAGAAAGACAATGCGGGACATCAGTGAGAAATTCAGCAAAGAAATTGAGAAAGAACCCATCATAAATCTTGAAAATAAAGAGCTCTATAAGTTTGATAAATTCAGCTGGAAGCCTCAACAATAGACTAGATCAACTGGACAAAAGAATCAGAGGTTGAAGACAGGTCTTTTGAAATATCACATTCATACTGAAATAAAGAAAATAAAAATGAAAGGAATATGGGACATAATTAAAAGATCAAACTTCTATATCATCAGCATATACGAAAGGGAAAAAAAGATTAAGGGCATAGAAAATCTATTCAATAAAATAATAGCAAAAAGCTTCCCTAATCTTGACAGGCATAGACATCCAGGTACAAGACCCATATAACCCCAAATAGACATGACCAAAAATGATCCTCCCCAGAATGTACCATAGTCAAACTATCAAAAGTACAGGACAACCAGGGACAGTGGCACACACCTGCAATCCCATAAATCCAAGAGGCTGAGGCAAGAGGATCACAAATTGGAGGTCAGCCTAGCAACTTGGTGAGACCCTGTCTCAAAATAAAAAGGGATGGGGTTTATAGCTTAGTGGTAAACTAGCCCAGGTTCAATCTCTAGTACTGCCCCCCGCCCCCCTCAAAAAAAGTACAAGACAAAGAATTTTTAAATCTCCAACAGTGCCAAGTCACATTTAAATGTAAACCCACTAGACCAACAGCCTATAGGCCAGGAGGAAATGTAATATTATTTCAAATTCTTAGAGAAAAACAACTGCCAAAAAAAAATTACATCCAGCAAGGCTTTTTTGTTCAGAATTGGATAAGTATAGACCTACCAAGATAAACAAAAACTAAGGGATTTATGACCGCAAGACTAGCCTTTATAGATGCTCAAAGGAACCTTAAACACAGTAGTGAAAGAAAAATAACTCCCATCATAATAGCATGTAAAAATATAAATCTCGCCAGAATAGATATACAACAATAGAAAAGAATGAAATATTATCAATAAAGTATACCATCAAACCACAAAGATGAAAGAGGAAGACTCAAAGAATATTAAAAACAACCAGAAGGAAAAAAATGACAAGTACAAGTCCATACGTTTCATTAATAACTCTGAATATAGATGGTCTTAATTCTTCAGTTAAAAGATACAACCAGGCATGGGGCGCACGCCTGTAATCCCAATGGCTTGGGAGGATGAGAAGGAGGATCGCAAGTTCAAAGCCAGCCTCAGCAAAAAATGAGGCGCTAAACAACTCTGTCTCTAAATAAAACACAAAAAATAGGACTGGGGATGTGGTTCAGTGATCGAGTGCCCCCAAGTTCAGTCCCTGGTACACACACACACACACACACACACACACACACACACACACACACACAGATATGGACTGACTGAATGGCTCAAAAGACAAGAACTAACAATATGCTGTCTATAAGAAATTCACATTAGTAAGGACACAGAGACTGAAAGTGAAAGGATGGAAAATACTATTACAAGCAAATAAAATTTGGAAAAAACAAAAAAGTAGCATACTTATAACTGACAAATAGACTTTAAACAAAAACAGTAAGAAAAGACAAAATAGGGTCACTAATCAATGCATCAATTCATCAAGATATTACTATTAGGGCTGGGGATGTGGCTCAAGCAGTAGCGCGCTCGCCTGGCATGCGTGCGGCCCGGGTTCGATCCTCAGCACCACATACCAACAAAGATGTTGTGTCCGCCGAGAACTAAACAATAAAACATTAAAAATTCTCTCTCTCTCTCCTCTCTCACTCTCTCTTTAAAAAAAAAAAGATATTACTATTATAAGTTTATATACATTGATTTATAAAATTTCGTGCTCCATTATTCAAACACTATTAGACCGAAAGGGAGAGATAGGCCCCAGTACAATAATAGTTGGGGATTTTAGTACCCCACTTTGACCAATCAATAGGTCATCTAGACCAGGTTTAAAAAAAAAAAACACACACACACACAGTTAAACTACTTTATAGATCAAGTAGACTTAACAGATATTTACAGAACATTCCACCCAATATCTGCAGAATACACATTCTTTTCAGCAGTGCATGGAATTTTCTCTGCAGTAGAACAGACACAAAACAATTCTAATAACTGAAATGATAGCCTATATTTTTTCTGATCACAATAGAATAAAACTAGAAATCAATAACAAGAGAAACTTTAAAAATTATTCAAATAGATGGATACTGAACAAAACACTTTTGAATGGTGTATCATTAAAAAAGAAGAAAATTTTAAAATTCCTTGAGACAAATTAAAATGAAAACAATATACCAAAACCTATAGGAAACAATGAAAACAATATAAATGGAAGTTCATAATAATGAGTTTCTACATTTAAAAAAATACAAAAATATAAAACAACTTAATGATGCATCTCAAGATCTTAGAGGAACAAGAATAATCTGTATATAAAATTAGAAGAAATAATAAAGATCAAGCAGAAATAAATGAAATAGATTTAAAAGAACAACACACATAAAAAAAAATCAATGGAGAGCTGGTTATTTGAAAGTTAAACAAAATTGACAAGCTTTTATCTAAACCAACCAAATAAAGAAGACCCAAATAAAACTAGAGATGAAAAAGAATATATTACAATTTACACTACAGAAATTCAAAGGATCATAAGGAATTATTTTGAGAAAAATATATGCTAACAAGTTGGGAAAACTTAGAAGAAATGGAGAAATTTCTGGATATACATGACCTAACAAAATGGAACAAAGAATATTTAAAAAACTGAACAGACCATTAAAAATTACTGAGATTGAATTCATAATAAAAAGTCTCCCCACAAAGAAAATTCCAGGACTGAAAGGCTTCACTGCTGGATTTTATGAAACTTAAGAAGTAACTCTGATACTTCTCAAACTATTCTATAGGATTGAAAGGGAGGGGACACTTCTAGATTCTATGTGCCCAACTTTATTCTGTTACTAAAACCTGACAAAAGAAGGAGAGGTGTAGACCAATATGATGAATATAAATGCAAAAATCTTCAACAAAACACTAGCAAATTGAATAGTACATCAAAAAGATTATTCACCATGATCAAGTTGGTTTTACTCTAGGGCTACAAGAATGGTTCAACATATGCAAAACAAACACAGTATAGTATAAATACAAGAATTAAAAGAAAAATCACATGATCAACTCAATAAGTGGAGAAAAGACCTTTGATAGCATTCAATATCATTTTATGATAAAATCTCTGAATAAATTAGGTATAAAGGATCATACCTCAACATAATAAAGGTTATATATGACAAACCCATATCCAACAACATACTGAATGGGGTAAAACTGAAAGAATTTCCTCTAAGATCAGGAGCAAGACACTGTGTCCACTTTGCCACTCAATATGGTACTAGAAAGTTTAGCCACAGCAATTAGACAAGAAATTAAAGGCATATAAATAGAAAAGTCAGACAAATTGTCCCTGATGAGATTCCACACATACAAAAGTCCAAAGCCAAAAGACTATTAGAACTGATAATAAATTAAGGCAGTAGGATACAAAACTCGGTATTTTTTTTATATCAATAATAAACTCCAGAAGGAAAAGATGAAAACAATACCACTCACAATAACCACAAAATAAATAAAATAATGAGGAGTAAACTTAACTAAGGAAGTAAAAGACCTCTCTGTTGTAAATTACAAAAATAATTGAAATTGAAATGTGAAAAGAATTTCCCCTGCCCCCATGTTCATGAATTGGAAGAATTAATGTTGTTAAAATATCTATAATACCCAAAGATCTACATATTCAAAGCAATCACTATCAAAATACCAATGACATTTTTCAAAGAGAATTCTTCAAAAAGGATCCTCAAATTCATATGGAAGGAAAAAAGATTCCAAATAACCAAAGCAATCTTGAGCAAAACTAGCAAAGCTAGATGCCTCACAATAAACAATTTCAAGATATACTACAAAACTATAGTAACAACCACCAAAAAAACCCAGCATGGTATTATCATTAAAAACAGACAAATAAACCAATGGAAAATAATAGAGAACACAGAAATAAATCCATACATCTACATAAAACTGAGTCTTGACAAAGGTGCTAAAACACATTGGAAAAAGGCCTGCTTGGGAAAATTGGACAGCCAAAGACTAAAGCATGACCCCTGACTCTCACTCCTTACAAAAAGCAACTTGAAACGCAAGACCTGAAACTACTAAAGGGAAGCATAAGGGAAACATTTCAAGATATTGGTACAGGTAATGAGTCTCTGATGGTCTTCCAAAAGCACAGGAAAAAAAAAGCAAAAAATTGACAGATGCAATTACATCAAACTAAAAATCTTCTGCAAGGAAAGGAAACAACAGAGTGAAGAGAACCTACAGAATGGGAGAAAATATCTGCCAGTTAGTCATCATTAGAGAGTTCATATCCAGGATTTATAAAGAATTTAAAGACACAAGTAATCCAATTTAAAAATGAGTAAATTACCTACAGATATTTCTTGAAAGAAATAAAAATGTCCAATAAAGGTGAAAAAATGCTCAATCATTAACCACCAGGGAAATGCAATCAAAACTATAGTGACATATCATCTCACCCCACTTATAATGGCTATTATCAAAAACAAAAGAGCTGGTGGAGAATATGGAGAAAAATGAACACTTTTATACTGCTGGTGGGAGTATAAATTAGTACAGCCATTAGGTAAAATAGTATTGAGGTTCCTAAAAAGCTAAAAATACAACTACCATATGATCTAGCTATTTCACTCCAGGGTATATATTCAAAGGACATAAAGTCAGCATACAGAACAGATACCTACATACTCATGTTTATTGGGGCATTCAAAAAGAGTTAAGATATGGAATCAAGTAAGGTATCCATCAACAGATGAATGAATAAGTATAATATATATGTATACCACATATATGATATATATGTATGTGTGTATATGCAGTGGAGCCATAAAGAATAAAATTCAGGGGGCTGCAGTTGTAGCTCAGTGGTAGAGCGTTTGCCTAAGACGTGCGGGCCCCTGGGTTTGATCCTCATCACCACATAATAAATAAATTAAATAAAGGTATTGTGTCTAACTACAACTAAAAAATATTTTTTAAAAAAAGAATAAAATTCAACCATGAAGAATAAAATTCTGTCATTTGTAGAAAAATGGATGGAACTGGAGGACATTATATTAAAATAAGGCAGACAAAAAAAATGAGTCACAGCTCCCTCTTCTACTCCCCCTCTTCCTTTCCCTCTCTGGAAGGGAGAACTGGAACTGGAAGGGGAAGGATGAGAGGTTTGAAGGATAGATGGATATAATCAATCAGAGAGCATTCACACCTTTAATGGACCTCCACCATGAAAAGGATAATGCCATCAATTATGTTTTGGAATTTCAATCTAAATTTCCCCTTCACTCCTTATTTCCATGGGCTCTAGTATCATTAATTATCTTTTATCTCAGGAAACTTTGTTGTTGAAATTCAATTTCTTAAAAGCCTTTAGACAAAGTCTTATTTAATAGCTCAGTTATTAGTTCAACTTTTTATGGTCATCATTATACAAAGTACATGTATAAAGACCTGAATTGGGTGTCAACATACCTTATATACAAACAGGGATATGAAAAAATATATATGTGTATTAAGAATTGTAATGCAAAAAAATGTACATATATAATGGCATAAATTGGCATGAACATACTTTATATACTGATACAAAAAGTTGCTCTATATGTGTAATAAGAATTGTAAATGCAAAAAAAGAAAAGAAAATTAACATTGTGATAAGATAAAAAAAAATTAGTTTAACTTTTTGAAAGCTGATGAAGAATGTCAGAAAATATAACCAAGCGAAATAGGGGGGAAAAATGATGTGTGGATATAGGGGAGGTGTTCATTCTCTAAGTTCAGCAGACACTGGATAAAAGCATGGACTCTGGCAGCCTGTTCTGCAGCAAAGACAACACTGGCACTTCCCCTAGGGAAGGCCCACGCTGCCATTCCCAAGCCATTCTGCACTTTACTCCTATTGACAGCTGTTGGTCCTGAAAAGGCAGGTCAGGAGAACTGAGCCACTCTTCATCTCTCTTGGGGCAAGTTTACCAGCTTTCACTGTCTGAATTGTAACTCCTCTAAGTCTGTATCTTTCCCCTGAGTTCATGCCCCTTCTTCTGAGTTACACCCTACCTGGAAGCTTACAGGTACTGAGTCTTTCCTGGTTTTGTCCTCATTCTTCCTACTTCCTCTCAGACTGTTCCAACCTGCTAGGTCCAGGTGAGTAGCTAAATAGCTTCCCCTGCCCCAAGAGCCAGTGTTCCATCAGAAGCCACAGATGTCTCAGCCTCATGACAATATTCTAAAGAGACTCTAAAGGAAATGTTTTTCTATTGAAACTCCTAGATCTGAGGCTCTTATATGATATTCCTCTTTTTATCTCTTGACATCAGTTCAGCAAAATGGTCTTCTCCCAAACAAAATTATATCTGAAACCCAGAATTTAGTTATTTAGCACTTAAGTTAATTTGTCCCCAAATCATTTCAATTCAGCCCATTTGATTTTCCACTTAAAAGTCACCTTTTCCATGGCTTCTGAACACCATTTACAAAAAAGAAACTAGAAAAATCTCCATTTTCACAAATCAGTGCTCGAAGGTCACAGTCCCCTTTTTTCAGAAAGCTTTTTCTTTAAAAGCAAAGATTAATTTTCACATATTAAAACAGTTACAGTTAAGTAGCACACTAAAGTGCTACAGTTCAGTAGTGCCCATCCACCTCCCTTTCTCTTAGCAATTTCACAAGAGACAGCGTGAATGACAGCTCATACTTTGCTCTGTCTATGTATCCCTGCAATCCACAGCCTTGGAAGCAATTATCTCTGGTCAGCAGGTCACAGACTGATAGCAGGGCCTAAAGGAGTCCTCAGGAGCTCCTGCTGTCTCACTTTATTATCCCAGGTGCCCAGATGGGAACCTCTATAGAAACCCTATCTATGCCAGGACCCAGACATGGGCCTTCTCAACTCCCTTTCACCCCTTAGATTCAACACAGATCTCACAACTAGGGCTATTTTCCAGGCCACCAAATCCTCTTTCAGCATCCTGATGTCTCTTCCCAAACCTAACCACGGAGGGAGGTGTCTTTCCACAAGGCCCAAGGCTAGGTTCCAGTTGGATAATGCCCACAAGTACATGCACTTGAAAGTTAGATTAAATTCCCAATTTGACTGGCCAACAAGTCAAGGCCTTTTCCAAGCAAGGCAACCCCATAGGGCAGGAAAAGATGCCACCCATGTATCAGCATTTTTGGCTTTATGAGGACTTTGCAGCTACCAATGATTCTGCCCACACAAATTATAGTCTTAGCAGACCTGAATAGTATAATTCTTGATATGGTACCACCACATTCTACTTGGGAATTTACATCAACATGCAGTAATAATTTACAAACCTATGCAAGAGTGTGTATAAACATCTGGCTCTTCATTCTTTAGACATAACAAGACTAACTAATCATTCAAGACTAACAAAGTCACATCCACAACTGGGAGAAAGGAAGGTTAGGGCTGTGTCCTTGTACAATAATTTGTTTTCAGATTTCCGGCATTTTTTTTTTTTGAGTTTTTTTTTTCTTTTTTTTTTTTTTATTGGTTGTTCAAATCATTACAAGGCTCTTGACATATCATATTTCAAACATTAGTTTCAAGTGAGTTATGAACTCCCATTTTTACCCCAAATACAGATTGCAGAATCACATCGATTACACATACACATTTTTACATAATGCCAAACTAGTAACTGTTGTATTCTGCTATCTTTCCTATCCTCTACTATCCCCCCTCCCCCCCATTTCTCTTTTTATCCCGTCTACTGTAATTCGTTTCTCTCGGCATTTAGGAAATCCCTTGTGTTTTCTCTATTTTTCATACATATATTTCACAATCATATGAATGTGTATGGATATATATCATCCTGTTCTATTTCAGGGTTGTAACATCTGTCCTCTGTATATACATATTTGTATATATACATATCCGAGATATATAGTTTTAAAAAATATTTTCCACAACATAGTGTGTTTTTTCCAACTTGTTGAGGGACTCTGGCATTCAATTGATAGAATCTCCTCAATGACCAATAATGTCTGTTCATACCTAAAAGTGGGGTCTAAAAATTTGATTGAGGGGCTGGGATTGTGGCTCTGTGGTAGAGCGCTCACCTAGCATGTGCAAGGCCCTGGGTTTGATCCTCAGCACCACATAAAAATAAAAATAAAGATATTGTGTCCAACTACAACTAAAAAATAAATATTTTTTAAAAATTGATTGAAGTTGTGAGTGAACAGGTCTTCACTTTAGAATAGCTAGCTGGGCTTTTAAGTTAGGGGACCTCAATTTCAGTATCTATGTCTCTCAGAGGTCAGATTCCTCAGTGGAGACATTTCCATTTCCAGCCTGGTTACCAGTTATGCAGGAAGCATGTAAATGTACACTTATTTCCCTTTTTTTTGATATTGAATCCAGAGTCTCAGCAGCATTTGGGGTCCCAATGTAGAGATGGTCTATTTGCCCTTTTCAAATAAATGTTCAGGCTTTAGCTGGGGCTAGGGAGGGCCAACTGCCCAACTATATAGAGTAGAAAATGGAGTTTTAGGACTTATGATACAAACTTTCAACCAATTCTCCCTTAACCTCAATTTCTGAGGAACTTATACTACCAATTCCTGGGATTCTGTGACTTTAATCAGGTTGTTTCCCAACTTTCAGTATAAAGGTTCAGTTCAAGTCTAAGCTACACATCCCACAGCCATCAGATTCTCAAGTCCCAAAATTTTGTTGCTATTGTCTCCTTTTATATTCTCCCCATTCTTGTATTATGCCTCTGAAAGTTCTTAATATTGTTTTTCAGGTATTTAGGAGGTAAAAAACTCATGTGTTCAATCCATCATCTATACCCATAACAACATTTCAAAGCAACATGCTTACAAAGGAGCAAAGTAGTATACCAAAAATAAATGTAGTAGTAACCTTTGGAGATGATGAACCACAAAATAAATGTGAATCTACATGATACTATTGAATTAACAGCTTAAATGAAACTAAAAAATTAGATATCATAGCAAATTACTCTTCTGATACTTCTTCCCCTTAGGAGAAAATTATATATAATTTTGGTTTCCACATTTAAGAGACATATGGGAAAACTCTGGAATAATGGAACCAAAAACTGATTTACCAAATTATTAAGCATATGAATAAAAGTTATTTAACCTTAAGACTAAGAAGTGACAACATTATCAAGTGTATGACTGATTTCCCAAGATAAATATTCATTAACTACTATTTGCATAAAGGAGTAACAAAAGAAAATAAGATGATGTTATACTTAGAAAATGGGCAATTAAACATTGGGCATTAGGAGAAAAAGATGATTTTCAAAGAGTCAAACTCCCTCTGTGAAACAGAGAAGAGATGTGGAGCAGAAGATATCTGAATGTCTCTTCCTATTCTGAATAATGTAATTTATCATCACATTGATGTCTTTTTCCAAGGAAGTCTGTTTGTTAGACGACTGTGTTTCTACCTTGACAGATGGCATGTGTGTTTGGTTTATGTACACCTCTAATCTAAACTCTTTAATTTCCTGCCTCATTAGAAAGCATAGCCAAAAACAGTTTAATTGACTGAAGATCCCTGAAAACAGAGGAAAGGCAATTAAGATAACAGGATTTTATAATTCATTTCAATGCTCAGAAACATATTATTTTAAATTATAGAGCATTAGGGTAGGGTTCAGAAGAGGCAATTAGCCTTATACTAAATGACTATTTCTGAATATATCTTAAAGCTAGATAATTTACAGCTAGATTTAAATTGTTTTTCTAAAAATATTAAAAAACCACCCAAAGCAAAATACTTGTAAATTCAATTCATACATTAAGGAGGAAAAATGAGTACTGTGAATATTTATATTTAGACATTGAAGGCATTCAAAGACACTTAAATTATATATTTGACCATATTTGAAGTGCAAAACAATACTACACATTTCAATGTATGAACATCGAATTTCCTGCTTCAAAAAGCAGTTTATAATATGATTAATTTACATTCAACATGATTTGCAAAACTAATTGCATGTTAATTACATGTTTGTTTCATCTGTTACTGGAATTAAATATATTAACATCAACAAAACATCCCAGGTAGAGACTCAGGTGATACACATTTTATGATAAGGAAGATAATTTAATGTCAGTCCTTGGGATGAGCACTATAAGATCCACATGTCTCACAGTCATCATTAAATCTATGTTTCCATTTTGCTTCCTTTCTGACTTGGGATGTTAGTGTAGTTACTCTCTGATCATACAGCTAATGTTTAACATATGTTGGGATTTCCCCCTTAATTCTCTACGAAATTTTTTTATACTTTCTTAAGTAGTTTAAGGGCCTACATTGTTTCTAATATTTTATTGATAGCCCATAGTAAAACAAGTTTCACTCCAAAGCAATTTATCAAATTTGTAAAACATACATATTTGCTTAAGTGAAGCACAACTTTGCAGTTCAGCTTTGTAAATGAACTAAACTAAGTGAGAAGATTGAAGGGAATTTCTTGAATTTCTTACAAGGTCTGCATGATCTGGCCTATGTGTTTTCTAACCAGCAGTTCCTAGTATGTTACCATCATTTGGTCTTTATGTAGAAGGAAAAAAAAACACTAATTTCATCTGTAAGAAATGCTTCTGGAAGATTTATCTGAAGGAAACCCAGGCTGATTATTTTACATAGATTTCTTATGATATTCCATGTATTCTTGAAAAATTGTATTTATATCTTACAAATGAAATCATTTGAATTACTAAGAGATTTTGCTTTTTGATGATTCTATGTGAAAAGAAACATCATTAATATTTATCAGGACAAGGCTATGCCTTCCTCCAGTTTTCTATTTTAAACCTAATTATCTATAAATTAGCTTGGGTATACATACATGTGTGTATCCAAGCTTATATTCATGCATATATGTGATAATATAAGATAAACAAGTTTAAATAAAGAACCAAGTGATAGATTATATTTATTATAGATTTTGATTGAATTAATGACATTATCAAAATTAATTCCAGATAGTTGGAAAATATTGAATATGCTTATGAGGTAAAATTTAACTCAATAATAGTCTATGTGGGATTAATAACCAAGAATTCAGTAGTGATAAGTATAATTCTGAAGTGACTATTCAAAAAAGTAATTGAATAAAAATATCTTGTAATTATATAACATATTCCTAATCTGTTCTATCAGACTATTTCTAACCTGTTAATTATCAGCAATTACTCTTCAGAGTATATTAAGCTTATAAAAACAGACAATAGTTCTTATTTAAATGATCATCTTTCCCTTATTGCACAACAAGAGCAATTAAAGCAGAAAGTATAAAATCTGTCATTCGACGAAGTCCTGCTTAGAAAGAATATTTAGCAAATTTAACTAACATATCTTGTTTAGAAACTTATTTTAAATTGAAAATTCTTACATTTTCCTATATACATTCCTTAGGCTTTACTTTCCATATCCTTTAAATTTCATGAATATATCAACTTCTTATGCTTTCATCTAAAGAACCCAGTGATAAATTGTATCACATATGCTTTCATCTAAAGCCCTCTGACTAATAAGTATTAATAGTTGCCCCCCAAGATGCCCATGGTAAAGGTGCTTTCACCAGCAATGGCTGAGCTGCATTGAGGAGCTTTGAGTGCTTTCTTTCTGCTTGAATCATTTCTCCAGGATCTAGAAGAACAGAGTTAGGCACCAGGCAGTTTGGAGAATAAAGGACAAGGACAATGAGAAATCATTTTTGCTTGCTTAGAAAGTATTTTACTCACAGAAGGTTTTTGTATATCTAGTTAACATTTTTAAGTGTTCTGAATAATGTCAATTCCCCATAATTTGTGTGTTCTTAGCTTCAGTGTTTTCAGGTTCACAGAAATTTACAGAAAGACTTTGTTATTTTCACTGTGCCTACAGCTACAATTGAGAGAATGCTCTTCTGTACCAATGCTGAATTTTTTTCCCCTTTGGCCAAATTAGAAATTCCACTAAAACCCTGATTGAATTTCTAGTTAGTGAGCCCTTATTCAAACAGAAGTGAATAAAGAAGATATCTTAAATACCCTTATCAAGAAATAAGTTAGTTTTTGACAATTTATAATATTTGTCCACTATAAAGCATAAATAGTGACATAAGTGAGTATGGAGCTAACGGCAATATTTTCAATAAACAAATCTTTATCATTAATGCAATTTTGTTCAAGGATAACAATGGTCATATACTATATGAGTTGCCTGTTGCTGCAGAAGAAAACACCTACAAATGTCAGTGGCTTACAATAATAAACACTCATTAGGTTGTATTTTCTATGGGTCAGGGACTTGACGTGTTGTTTAGTTGTATGGTTCTGGCTTCAAATCTATAATTAAGTTGCAATCATGATGTCATTTAGGGCTGCAGTCATTTAAAGGCTTGATTGGGGATGATCTGCCTCCAAATTTATACACATGATTGTTGGCAGGTGACATCAATTCCTCTCTATGTGGGACTTCTTACTTCGTGGCAGCTGGCTTCCTTGGCAACTAGGAAGCCATGGTATCTCTCTAGTTGCACATTATTAGTTCTTTTTTTTTTTCCTATTCATAAGAAAACTCAGGGGCTGGAGATATAGCTCAGTTGTTAGAGTACTTGCCTCACATGCGCAGGGCCCTGAGTTCAACCCCCAGCACCACTACCAAAAACAAAAAAAAAAAAAAAGTCATAAGAAAACTCAGCCCTCACTCCCAACTTTGGAAGAGTCAAAGAATTTGTGAAGATATTTTAAAATTACCGCACATTTACAACATTTTTTGCATAGTGCTTAAAAGTTATTAAAACCATAATGTGGACCTAAATTCTCTCCACAAGTCATAACCAGAAGTTAATTAACTTTCAGACTAATGTTCTAACCACTAGCCTACTTCATCTCAGGAGCCCTGACAATTCAGAGCCTCTGAGTGACACAACTGTTCTATATTTAAACAACCTTATGTAATTAATTTTATGTCTCAAATACATTTAGCAGTCAGAAATTAGATGTGCTTCAATTTGAATTTAAAATTTTATATAAATTTTTTTGAAAGTTTTTGACAAAAATATTTATTACATATTATTTTTTTCTTTCACAAATGAAGAGAGGATGGCTGTGTTTCTATCCCAACTCAAGCTGCCAGCAGCAATGTTGGCTGCTCAAGCTCATGGGAGGCCTGGACCACCAGGAAAGGATGGGTTACCTGGGCCACCAGGAGACCCTGGACCCCAAGGTGAGTCTTCAAGTGTAATATTTGTTTACCAATTTTTAACCCCCAGTGTTTACAACATGCTAATTACAGTTAATATATAATATAAAATATATAGAGAAAATAGCTTGTTAATATTTGTCTTTCTAGAAGTCAAATATTTGAAGAAATTAAATTTCTTCAAATTTAATTATCTACTATTCTAAATGCATTTTAATATTTAGTACAACAATAACAGCAATGTACATTTTCATATCATTATCAACAAATCTTATGTTTAGACATCCTTTAAGCTCTAAGTTAGACAAGACTCATCTTCGAATCGTAAGGAAACTGAGCAGTGTCTTAGAAGATTCTACTACAGATAGTCTCCTGGGTCCAAAGTAGATTGGGGAAAAATTTTAGAATCCTTCTGCTTTAATAGAGCTTGTAGATAGAAACTCTTATCAAAACAAAATAATAAATTGTTCCATTGACAACAACTTGATAAGAGACATGATCTTAAATTTGGCTTGACTAAATTATTCTGATAAGGTTATGTTGTAGAATATGGTCAGCAATCAGCAAAGTGGTGAAATAGACTTGAGCTTATAAGAGTCACAAATTTGGATAAGGAAATGCCAAATTCAGTAAGTATATACAACAAAAGGCAAGACCAGAGAACCTGAGGAGATAACTAGTTCTCCCACAAAGTTATTCTTAGGAAGTCTAGGGGCAGTTCACCCTGGCCAGTTTGGATTAAATTCTCTAGAATCCATTTTCAGGCACCATCTACTCAAAACTATCCCCAACAGTTTCCACTTAGTGACACATCACATTCCCCATTCCAGTTATATACAGAGATGAGTAGACACAGAGAAAAGTAGACACCAGTGAACTGGTTTCCAGATTTAGCAGAACTATCTTGCCAACCTTAAGCACAGATATACCTAGCAGTCCTGCCTACCAAAAACGAAAGACCCCAGACACCAGGGAACCAGTTCTGAGACTCTGGGGGAAGTCCTGAAACCATTCCCAATCCCAGAGAGTGCTCTGTAAGCCAGATGGAGGGGAAGAGAATTTTCAGTGGTACACTCTAGGTGACTCCAGATTTTGTCCCTTGATTTACCAGAGACAACTCCTCTCTTCCACAGCAAGTAGCATTTGGAGGCTACTATGGGCAACAGAACCGGAAAGCCGGAGGACAGCCCCCAAGGCAAGAGGCCATGGCAGCTGGGGAGACTTACCCAGGAGATATTCCCTCCGAGGTCGACTGGAGCCCCTACTCCTGGCTGGCTGCCAGATTTGTTAGTGGAAAGGCTAGGTTTATTTACCCCAGAATGGAAGTCCCTTAGTCATCTAGGAGCAAGGCAGTGGTAGAGAAATCACTTGTACTAAGTAGAGCTAGCTGATTAGAAGATGGAGGGCCATCTTGCCCTGAAGTTGATTTAGAGGCAGTTATAGAAGATGGTTCATCACAGACTGGTGGGCACCTTCTCACAGGTGGAGGTTTGTTACTGAATGACACCCATCTGGTTGTAACTGCCTCCTCACCAGATGCTTTTCAGTTCTGCAAAGATCATTATTTCCTCAGGCTATTCTTGTCACGGATTAGTTTGCTCATGTGCAGCTCCCAACCTATTACACAAGGGATGAACTAAAGTGGTTGACCCAGGCCTTTTGCTAATCACCAGACTCCTAATGAAAGAAAACAAACTTCATCTGATTCTTTTGGAAGACAAATGTCCAGTGAGCTTAACAGGGAGTTGGATATTCGATCTGGCCTCAAGGCTCAGCTTCATGATCACTCTAGTTTCCTTAAACTACATTATACCCTACCTTTCTCTTAGATCATAGGAATGTTTGACAGATTGTTAGAGGAAAGAGGAATGTATGGAATCAGAAGTAATCTCTATGTGTCTACCATTGGTGGGTGGGTGGTTATTATCTTTCACCTATTGGGTCTGTTTTGAAGTCAGAATATAAGAGAACTGGAGTGAAGATCTTGAAAGCCCACCTGAAGATACCTCAGATCTCATGAAGGATAAGCAGTGTCAATAACAATAGAAGAAAAACTTTGGACAGATCCTTCAGACATTGGTGATCTCAGAGAACAGGAACAATGGAAAATTGACTGACCAGAGAAAACCTCTTTGGAACTGGAGTCACCTGTTCTACACAACCATGGCTTCTGGAACCATCCTAGGTGTTGGAAAAGTCCATCAGTCACAGGCAATTCCAAATCAGCAGTATTAGTGACATTTTTGGAAACAAGACTTCTGCTCATTATTCCACTTGCCCTCCCTTTTGCAAGGGATGTCTATGCCACTCTGTCTAGGAGACATCATAAACTACTTGAACTTTTCATAGGACTTTGCAAGCAATTCTTGAATTTGAAAGGTTTTGCCACATGATTTCCAATTTTTTAAAACCAAGGTTTACTAAAATTGACCAAACATTTGTCCTAAACGGGTTTCTGACAACAGACACATAAGTTTTTAGTTGTCTCCTCAACCTTTTCATCATTTGTTAAATTTGCAGCAAAGCAGCAGAAAAAAAAACTTGTAAAGAAAAATGAGATTCATTTTTATAGAAGTTTGCCTCTAATTAATGCTGTACTGATAACCCTATCTAAAGGCACAGAGAAATCTACTGGGGGAAAAAAAAACGAAAAAGAAGAAAAGAAAACAAGGTTTCTTTCTGCTTGATTTCTGGTACCTCTACAGGAGGGCATAAGAAATTGAAGAGTTTTTCTTTGGTGGATAAATAAATATGAAGTGCTCAGAAGATGAAACCATGCTATGACTTCAAAGTTTTGCTGTGAGATTTAAAAATTTTCTTGAAAAGGAAGTAAAAAAAATGCACATGAAATATCTTCGTTAGTGACCATGAGAACGTCAAATGCTATTGTCTGAATTGGTCCTCTTCATCCCTGATACAGTAAAGTGGAATTTGAGGAAGGGTCACGCAGCAGAGAAAGGGAAGGGAAGTAGGGCTTCTATATGCAGTGCAGTGTGTTCTGCCCATGCGTGAGTTCTATTAATGGAGGCTTTTGTGAATTTCCTAAATGACATATAGTTCTTTCAGTGTTTGTAAGGAAAGAAAACCATCATTTAAAATTAAGTGGTTTGTTTTGAAACATGTACAATGGAGTCCTTTTATTTGCTCCTTATGGATTGGGAAAGGCAAACACATAAAGGGGCCTCACAAAGTTTCCTGTGCTTATTCTAAGAAGCAGAAGACTGTAGAAAGCAATGAGAAAATCGATGTGTGACAAATAAAAGTACACAATCCAGGTTGAAAAAAGGAGGTACTGTTCCTACTGAGACTCTGATAATGAAAGCCTGTGGGTTCCCTTTCAGCACCTTGATCTTCTTAAGGAATGAAGAGCATTAGGATTCCAAGTTAGGTCACCTTTTTGCATTTTTTTCTATACTCTCAAAGAGGTGATTGTTGCTGTCTTTTTCGATTCAAAAGCATTTGCAGAGTGTTTTATTTGAGCCATTCTGTTGGGGTCTGAATATTGCCTTCTCACTGTGCCTTGAGAGGAGAACTTGCCCTGGAGTTGCAAGATCCAGGCAGGTTCTTCTCTACAAAAAAAGGAGAGGCAAATTCTCCTAACACTTAATTTCTTGGATGAGTTTTTTGAGAAATAATTTTACGACTGCTCCACTGATTCTCTGCCACTATGAAAACACTGAGGAATAAATACACATTTGAAAGTCCTATTTCTTTCACCTCACACGTGGGTTAGTAGGAGGGAGAAAAAGACTCATCCATATGCCCTCCATTGGTTTTAAAAAGATATTATGGGAGTAGTTGTTTTTATTTTTTAACTTTTAGAAGTTAGCTATTATTGGCTTATAAGTGAAGAGAAACCTGGTTTTTGTAATCTAATGGCCCATAGGATAGTTTATGTAACTGGTATAGATTGACCTTTCAAATACGTTAGCAGCAGGACCTTTTGTGAGTGTGGGCACAATGATTGAGGGGTACTGCCAAAAATTAGTAGACCAGAACCAGAGAAGCTAAACAACTTGTAAGACATGAGGCAGTCCCCCCACATGAAGAATTATTCTTCCAAAATGCCAATGGTACCCTTTTTCTGGCCTCCTTTATCCAATATTCATATAGATGCATATATATGTATATATAAATTTAAAAGTAATCTCTGGAGTTAAAACTAAAATCTCCCTACTGGTAATAAATACAGTCTACCTCCTGAAAATTTACAACAAGCACCATGTTTTACCAATGACCAGTACCTCTACATCCTTTAGGACAGTGCTTTTCTGCCTTCCTATATAAGCTGCAGTGATGTCGAATTATTACACTGTGTACTTGTGATCTATGGAAATATAGGTCTGCTTGGAGATAGACCAGCCTCTTCCAAATTTAAAGAGACTACTACTCTAAAGAAGTAAAAAGCTAAATCCTAGAAAAGGAGAAAATGTAATGACTTTATTAGCACTTCTATCTGACAGTTGGTTATGAAGCAATTATAAAATAAGATCCTATGGCTTTATAGCAGTTTGGGACCTTATTAGGAAACTCAAGAGTAGAAAGCACTCTGTTTGTGCAATTCAGTGGCTTTATCTGTTACTAACAGGTAGTTATTAACCTAATGAACTGAGAAATTTGTACAAAGAAATTGTTACATTTGACAGGAGGAGGGTAAACATGTCCTTATTATACAAATATACAAATTATCATTTTGACGCCATCTGCCCTGTAATCCATGTGGAATAATGTATTTTTTTTTGCATTATATTAAAATCTGAAAATTGAATTTAAACTATGCAAAAACAAATAGGCAGGGTTTTTTTTGTATTTACGGAGATATTTTTCACTTCAAATTAGGTCAAATTAGTCTTGTTAATCCTCTTATTAATCAAAAATTCATATATCTTTTCTTATTTTTCTTTCTTCCTCTTTTTTAGCCTATTAAGTACTTACTGAGATAGCTTGAGGGTCAACTTGACAATTTTCATGTGATAGTGAGGCCTATTAAATAAACCTTAGATAATAAATGTTATTTTACTCCAGAAATGTTTAAATAATGGATTTGGAATGGTGCTTTCAAGTGGCCCTAAGTACATTTTTCCTTGTGGTTCACATATGTTAAATGAAAGCCACTTAAAGAAATCCTGTAACTATTTTAAATTTGAAAATTTGAATATGTATCAACTTAGGACATTTTGCCCCACAGTTCTTTCTAGGATCTAGGATTTTATCGAACATCTTTAACATAGTTTTCAGATATGAATTTGTGAAATATCCTGATCTATGTATTCCCAATATATTTCCTTATCATATATCTGTTATTCCATTATGTTCATGTTCGTGTTCAGGTCACACCTGTAAAGCAAAAATATAACTGTGTGGTGATACATTGCTATTGTGACTTAGATAATGTGTACACTGTATGGTCAAGTCAGAATTGACAATGACAACTCAAAAAACTGATGTCTAACTCTCATCAGGCATGGGGGAAAAACATCATATGTGCTATTCGTAGGGAGATTAAATTTTCTCCTCCTGACATGTTCTGTTGCAATGACAAACTTTTATGACAAAACACAGCCAAGTTAGGGCCTACTGTTTCCTACTGAGATGCTGTCCTACTTAGATCCTTCCTGTGTTTCTGCATGGTTCTGTGTGATTGTCGTGTTCATTTGAGACTAGGAACAATGTTCAAGCTATTGTATAAGCATGAAAAAAATCAGAAATAAAAACTATTTACCATCACTTTGAAACTCTTACAGCTCAGAACCTTTTCTTCAAATTATTTTGTGAATGCCAATATATAAAAAATATAAACATATTTGGGGGCTTTTTTAAAGCACAGGTAAGGACTCCTAGGGTACAAATTGCCTTGGAATGTCTAGCTCAGGCAACAAGAAGCATATTCTAGAAACAGAATGATTTTACCTTAACATGTACACAGGTCTTAGACCAAATTCATTTTTGTTAAGTGTGTGTGTTAGGGACAGAGAGAGCCCAAGGCCTTGCACATGCTAGAAAAGTGCTCTACTACTGAGCTACACCCCCAGCCTTGCTACAGTATCTTAAGATGATGAAGTATGTTTGGGAGGATCCCCCAATCTCCCCTTGTTCTCTAGCATTGGTGAAGTTCCTGGTCCTTTGGATTTATAAACTTCCATGTTAAAACATGGAATTGCTGTTCTAGTTTTATTGTAAAAGATATTGTGTTGTTATAGTCAGCAATTTGAATAAAGACCTGACTCAAGATGAGCTGACTCATATGTACTCTTGCTGTCATTTATTGAAATCCTGAGCTGTTTGTTCCTTTCATTTCCTTTATTTGATATTACAAGGCTCTGAACCTTATCCTATCTTGTCCTAATGTTAAGCAGAACTTTTTCAGTATTCTTCTTTTATTTAGCCTATACCTAGCCTCCAGTCAGAATTTCTATTGAAGAGGACTCATACACCTTGTCATTGTTATTTGAAAAAGATACAAATGATCAGTTTGAGTTTAGTATCAATTTCATTGGCAAAAAATCTATCAAGAATTTGACTACTTGGACATTTTGTATTAGTTATGTATTTTTAAGATCCTCATTGTCTTATCTCACCAATCTGATATTTAACTAAATATGTGCTTCATGCAGAACAGATGGCTAATATATGATTTATGTTAAGTAAAGAAATCACATAAACATCATGACTCTGAAAACGGTTCTTGTATGGGTTATGTTGCCATAGAACACTCTTATTTTTTCCAACTCTTTTTATCTCTCCCTTAGGCTACCGAGGACAAAAGGGAGAAAGAGGTGAACCTGGAATTGGATTGCCAGGTATTCCTGGGACTTCAGGTAATAGTGATGCTATCTCCCTAACACATGATCCATGTTGTCTGTAGGAAAAGAGAATGGATAGTATGTGTTCTGCATTCTAATGGGATCCTTTTTTTCATTAGCTATGGGTTTGCCAGGCTCACCGGGTACTCCAGGGCCCCAGGGCCCCCCAGGACCCAGTGGAAGATGTAACCCAGAAGATTGCCTCCATCCTGTGTCTCATGCCCATCAGCGGGCAGGTGGGAAATGAGCACACCTGAGGAAGACTTGGTTCCTGAGGATACCTTCCGCCTTTGGAGCTATCTTATTTCTGTCAAACTCTCACAGTTTGTGGGCTACTTTTTTTTTTTTTCTTTTTAAAATTTTACTGTAAGTCAGACATTAAATGCAAAAGTTTGAATCCTGTTCCTACAATAATTGCAAATTAGTATTTCAGATTTTCCTCAAATTCATTCCATATGTTTTGCCTCATCAATACTATGATTTGTATTCAGTTTTATATGAAACATGCAAGCAAATCTTGTTGTTAGTACTTCAAAAAAACATCATATGATTTGGTAGACGGATGATGTTGTACATTTTGTAGACTTGTCATCATGTAATTGACCTCTGATCTCTGAATTCTAAAGTTTCAGACTTGACGTTTTCTTAGCAATGGAATTTAGTGTCATTGCTAAAAATTTTGTTCACTTTCTTGTGTATTGCTCCTATTAACCTTTTTTGATTACTTTTACAAGAATTCTTATGCCATCCTACATCCATCCTACTTTTGCAGAAAAATATTTAGGCAATAAGAGCTTCACTTTATAACTATGCTTTGGAAAAATTAAAGGAGACTGTTTTAATCAGGGAGCCCCAAAACTCACCATCACCAACAGCTAAAGTAATTTTTTTGATTCTCTATATAATGAATTTTATTCAAAGCAATCACTACTGGCATGAATACATACTGCATGGGGAAAAAAAAGGAACAAAGTGACAATTGTTTAAGAGTCCCACGAAAAAAGCCTAGCACTCTGTGTTCCCTTCACTGAGTTTCTCATTTAATGAAGAGAAGAAAGCTCTTTTCCCTAAGAGGTGTTTGGTGGTGAAGGCACCAAGGCATCTTTGGTACTCGTGAAGTTTAAATGGCCTCGCTTTGGGCCCCTGTACCTGTTATCCTTCTGACCTCATGACCCTCAGACTTTAAGACAAGAACTGGCCACCAAACCAAGGACAGATTTGTAGCAACCGAAGAAGAAACCGACTTGCCCTAGCTGATGAATGTGTGGTGTCAACAAACGCATATTGAGAAGGTGCAGCCCAAAAGCTCCTAAGGAAAATAATGTTTCTCCAGAAGCTTCGGCATGGCAAAGGAAAGCCATGGGACCACACATGCAACTGGCACTCAGATGAAAGAGCTAACACTCTCCCCAAAACCACATCCTCTGAGAGGAAACAAAGACACAGTGATTGTCAACTGTTTACTACATGGTATTTTTATTGCCTATCTATACACTATTCTGAGAAACTTGTGGTTGAAAACAACAAATTTTATAGAGTAGTAGACATGAGAGTATTGCTGAACTTAGCTGGTGGATCCCACAGATGCTGAGAACACACCACCAGAGCCCTCCTGTCACGGAAATCAGGAGTTCACACCTCTTCAAGGAGCAATGCAGATTCTAATTGGACATGATTACTTTTGTCTGTTAGTGGAAAAATGAGTTTAGAAAAGCAAGCCCACTGAAATTAGAGATAGCTGTGAACAGAGTTGTGCCTGAGGAGCATGCCTAAATTAAGGCAGAGTTTATTTAAATGCACCCATGATTTGAACTGGTTTTCATTATCGACGAATGAACTGCTGGTCAGGTACTGTCTACATGGCTGTGCATACATACAACCTTTTAGTTATTTCATGTTGAATTGTGCTCTATATTTTAATTCCAATTTATTTATTTTCCAAGGTTATCTTGTTTTTAACTTTAAATTGACTCTTTTTATTTTGTTTCTTGTGCAATACCTACAATGGTGCTGTGGTTTAAACTTATACAATTGGAATATGCATATGCATTTTACATATGTATTGCATTACTAAAATAATAATTTATCCCAAAAAGTGTATATAGATTTAAAATTTGGTGCTATCTGTATATTTTGAGATTTTAATTTGTTGAATTTTATGAACATTACAACTTATCCGACATATTAATTTACTTGAATTTGTCATAAAGCCAAACGTTTTATATGTTTTCAAAGAGTATTTTTGCATATTAATAGGTAATTTATCCTTTTGCCTCTTGGCTAATTCAAAAATATTTATTTTATCATTTCAATGTTTTCTTGGACTGTTTTGCCGATGGGTGATCAATGTATTTTGTTTTCTTTAGTCAATCCTTTGTATACATAAAAGATGCAATTCATTTTCTTGTTTTATAAATTCTCATAACTTTAGTGCTACAGAATAAGCCATGCATCCTTTCTTATGAATTGTATAGTTAGGAATCTTTTTCTAAATTGCACAAATGCTTGACTGGTTTATTCCTGTTTCAAGGATTTGGATTTCTTTAGGTAATTTGAATAGGAGAGGAGACAAAATACAACGTTATATGATGCATACTACAAAGTGGAGCTGTCACAGTGGCTCATTTTTTCTACATGGAATATTTGACTAAGTTTGACATAACTGTGGAAACAGGACTGTGTTCACATGGTACGAGCCTCTCACCCTGTTGTTATTTATCTTCAAATACTATTTCCTGCCTCCACTTTATTCACCTGATGTGCAAAAAAAAGGGGGAAAGCATAAAAACACTGGGTGCAGCTCAGTGAACACAACACTAGATGAAGTAACCATCTGGCAGATGCCCAGTTCCCTTCAAACAAAGTAGATACTTTGGGCCCCAAGTAGGGGGGGGGGGGATTCTCCTCTGAATAACTTGATGGCTGCCATTTCTCTTGAACTATTTTTGTCCAAAACATTTACTTACTTGCACATAGATGTTAGGGATGGCCACAACAGGGATAAAGAATTATTAAATTGCTATCATATTTGATCAAAATCTTTCTGTGTAAAGAATAAATTTTGATTTCAATTAGTATTTATGGCCTTCAGAATGGAAAGAAAAAAGGAAAAGTAACTAATGCCTTTGTTCATTGTTCTTCTCAACTGAGGACAGTATTAGTTCTAACCATAGCAGATACACAGTCAGTCAACTTTTTTTAACTCCTCACCTTGATGGAAGTAATTGAGTGAATAACCTCAGGTGCTTATTTCTGTATTTCATGACATTGTTCAGAATTTTACATTTTAGTCACTTACAGAGCTTAAGTAATTATTTTAGAATACATTGTAAAATTTGGCATTTGATATTTGGTTTATTATTTCTTGTGAGTATGTTTAGGTATCAATGAGGCTTAGCTTTTCTGCAGTCTCCCTCACTTACTGGGAACCTGTGACATACCTCCTTTTGTTCACAAGATGGTGTTTAAGGCTATTGATTCAAAACTAAGCAAGCTCAGATGTACAGGCAAAGAATATTTTAATGGTCAACAAAATCAGATTTTTGCTCTTGCGCTTTTTTAAAAAAGACTTTTGTAAATAATGTCTTGTTAATTTAAGTTTTGTTTTGTTAATTTATGCTTTTCCTAATTTAAGTATCTTTATGAAGCAGGCACAGCAGCCTTTGGTTTTCTGTTTCAGTTTTATTTCTTCAGGGTATATACACATAAATATGTACCTATATACCCAGTTAAAGTGCAAGTTTACTTCTGTAACTTCATTTGTATACTACCCTCCTGTTTTAGTGATTAACATGAAGACACCTAAGTAGTCATTCTGCCTTTTAGACAGGAAAGATACTCACTGTTGACAGACAAGTAAAAGGCATTTAGCGTACCACAAGTAGACAATTTATAAATTTATCACACGTCTAAACTCCATCTTGAAGATACTTAAGTTTTTGCAGTTATATTTGTATAATCTTGCATTTTTCTAGAAATATATCACTATTTATCAATATAAGCTTGAAGCATTATTTTTCCAAATACCACTTTTTTTCTAACATTAGTAATAATATTCTAAGACCCAGAATTCTGAGGTTAAGTGATACACCGAAGTTGTTTCCATGAATCCTCAGAATAGTTTTGCAGATTTGTTCCTTGCTTGTTCTGAAATATTTTTCACACTTGTCTGTACCCACTTAAGACACAGTGCTTCCTGACATGATTCCCCATGTTGTTTCTTAATACATGAGGGTGTTACCTGGTGTAGAGGTACACACTCTACTTTCATACCTCTCATCTCACAATGATTACTAGGCTTCTAAGAGAAGATGCAGTAAAGAATTTAACCAGTATCTTTTATGCCTATTTACTTCAAAATGGCCTAGCTCATTAAATTGTATTCATATATTAGTTGGCAGGCAAAAGTAGTATTAATTACATTAAATGTGTTCAATTACTAGGAGTCTCAGGAAATAGAATAATTATTTTCATTTTTATTTTCAGATGTAGCTGGAGCTATAATCTGAACATTTCATTCAAAATAGCATGTCAGAGTTAACTGGTCATTTTTAAAAAATTGAATGAAGCACCATGTGAACACAGAGAAAATACATTCAGACAAGTAGGCACAGCACAGAAAAAAAACTCTAACTGAAAAACACTTATAAGACCAAAGCTAACTCTAAGAAAGTCAAAATGGTAGAAAATTTCAAGTTTAGATCCAATAGTGATTTGTGAATGTTGCATCTTAAGGAATTAGCTACTTGTTTCATGATGTGTGTCAGAGTGAATACTGATGAAATAGGAAGTCTCGCTAAACTTGGGAGGTAGTTGTAGAAGATTTCACAGAAGTGTGTGTGTTGCTTCACCATAATAAGCTGTAACAATGTAGCTATTTTACATTTTATTTTGCTGTATTCTTTAAAGTATACTTTATGGATAAATATCTTAGCATTTTAATGTATTTAAATCCAGATTGTATTATGGAATATTTTATAACTATTTATTTTCAAAATAGCATTTGGGACATATTTTTCTCCATTTAGTTGGTTCTCTCTCTTACCTCATCCAAGTATATAAGGTTTAATTCATTATGCTCATGTTAAGTTGAATGGCACCAGTTTCATTTTAAATCCCAAGTGGATATAATGCTTTGAGGCCTTGATTCCTATATCTTCATTATGCATAATGAGCTTGTTGTCTATCTCAGCAATAAAGGATGTTACCCTAATTCAGGGAATTCTGGGATGTAGTTATTAATGCCATATCTACTTCTCCCCAATTCTTGTGGCTGAAACTCTACACTTCAGTTCTTTTCTGTTAGGTCTCAACTACAGTGAAGCTCCAAAAGCATTTGCACATCAAGGGTAATCCCACAGGCATCCAGAGAACCCTTAATTGGTCTATGGCAGAATTCATGTTTATACCAGACTGGTAATTATAATTTTGTTTGTCACATGAATCATTACTTGGCTTTTAATAAATTTAAAACCTGTTCTCCTGGTAACTCATAAAAAGCCTAGTCCAATGATTTCAGATAAGAATTCCAAGCAGAAACAATCCTTTGGATTGTGGGCAATCCTTTGAAATTTTTGTCTCCTAATGTGATGATCTCACTAAAATCATTGCTATAAAAGGTCCTGAGATAAAAAATATGAATAATTTTTCTTAATATAAGTTCTTAAATCATTAGAAATAAGAATATAGGTAAGCAATAAGTATTTAAATACACAGCATGTTTTCTTAACAGAAATTAATTATATCAAAACATGCCAATGTTTTGTCTATTTGGACTGGGTAGTGACTTACATAGTTCTTAACTATTCTTATCTTCAGATTCTCTTATGATAAATTAACTAGGTGCTCTCTAAGGAACATTGTTGTCTTTTCATACACAAAATTTCAACTCGGAGGCCAAAGACAAATTCAGGTAAACCTCAAAAATAATGTTTCTTGGAGCTAATTTTCCTCATTTGTCCTCCTGCCAGTTATTCTGGATTCAAGATCAAGATGTGAAGTCATGCTAAACAGAAAGTTAGCATTTTGCCATTTATTAAGATTAAAAATAATTATCAGTCAGCATCCTCTTCCTTATAACAAGATCTATCAAACATGTTACAATTATTTACTCATTTAAATAGCATCTGAGCATGCCAATTTACAGACAGTATTACTGTTAGCCAATTTGAATTTAATAATGAGCCATATGTACTTAATATCACATTCAACATTACAACTCTACTACAAAAGACTAAGTTCACAAATGAAAAGTTGTTTATTTTACTATGTGCAAAAGGACTTGAGTTATAGTTCTTGAACATTAGTATTCTTCTAAAAAAGAAATTTAAGATCATTTATGTCCATTGCCCATTTGTAAACATCAATTAATTTGCTAGTATTTTTTCTTAATACTATTATATCACTACTTTATTTCCAGGCTACCAGCAAATGCTTAGATAGTAATTATTGATATTAGGAATGATCTTATGTATCTCTAGTAATTATCTACCTACACTGGTTTAATTTTGAACGCAGATTTTATACATCAGAAAAATAGACAAAAAATTAAAGAATAAAATTACAGATCTTTTTAAGCAAGAATTTACATTAAGCTCATTTCAGGTTCCAAATAAATTAAATCTCATTAATGATATTTAAGAATAGCAATATTAATATAGCTAGCTTGAAATATAAAGTATTTCAGAGTGATTCACTTAAATTGATATGACTATTCATTCATACTCCTCTAGACAGAAGACAATTACCAAAACTGTGCCAGTGAATTTGTGTACTCAGACCAAGAAATGATTTCCATAGTTCTTAACCAACCTGTCAGATATTTAGGATGAAAATCATATTATACTGCCATAGAACCACTGACTAGAAAGAAAGAAATCATTTGCTCTTGATTAACATGCCAGTTTATAACCAACTTTAATTATTTACACATTCCTCTCTTGGTAAGTGCTCTAGTTGACACTTCATCCAACTTTTAAAGATATTTCAAAGAGGATTTGGAGATTTCTATTTTGCTAGAGAGACATTCTTGGGTCTAATTCAATATTTATCAGCTCTCTTTTGTGGAGAGGATTTGCTGGGCACTTTTATTTGCAATTTATAAGTATCTAGTGTTTCTGTAGACTATTTTACGTACCTAAAATTTTTAATGGATTGTTCCTACCATTTGAAATGTG
This sequence comes from Ictidomys tridecemlineatus, assembly GCF_052094955.1. Lineage (NCBI taxonomy): Eukaryota > Metazoa > Chordata > Mammalia > Rodentia > Sciuridae > Ictidomys > Ictidomys tridecemlineatus. Next base: position 87,335,866 of record NC_135484.1, on the reverse strand, counting down.
ATAGTTTTGCCTAATCTATTTGTAAGGTGTTGTTTCCAATGTTACTTATTGTGGAGCTTGCTCTACAGCCTTGATATATATATATATATCAGGTTTGTAAAACATTTGAGTGAATTGTTCTTTGAAATTTTATTTTTTTAAATTTTCTTATGAATACGATATTATAGAACTGAGACACATATTTGATTATCTAATTTTTCTTTTGTTGTATTTGATTATGTTACTCCAGTTAAAATAAAAGCACTTTGGTGAAAAAATAATTTCTTGTATTTTTTTGATTATGAAAAAAATATATCAATTTTATAATGATATGTGTAGCTAAGTTGGAATCTTTCCCCATAAGCACAAACATGCTAGAAGCATAGAACTAGATGCTGCGAGGCATTCTAAAAAATTATATGATGATTAATTTGAACAAATAACTCAAAATAGGATGTTAAAAATGTATAAGAAGTACATGAGAGGGAAAAAAAAGATATCAAAGATCCTATTAGGGATTGCACCCCTTTGACTTGAGTTCCATAAACTGAATATATATTGACTATTTTGGACTATTTATTCCATGCCTGGGACAAATCAGTCACTCACACTCTAACATAAGGAGTCTACCAAGTCCATTCAATAGTTTAAGTAGATGTTTGTTAAACAACAAACCAAAATGATTATGCAAATAGTAACAAAGGAGTGATCAGGAAATATTGTTAAGGACATAATGGTTTTTCAAGAGAGAGAAGGCTAATACAATAACACTGGAGGGTTTTAACACCCTCACTGTCCTCAATGGATAGGTTATCCACATAGAAAATCAAAACATCAGAATTGGCCATACTATAGATCAAATGGAACTAATAGGCAATTATAGAACACTTCACCCACCTCTGCAGAATACACATTCTTCTCATCAACATATGGATCAATCTCCAGGATAGACTACATGTTAGGCCATGAATCAAGTCTCAACACATTTATAAAAACTAAAATCATAGATGTATCTTCCAGACCATAACAGAATAAAACCGCAAGTCAACAAGAAGCATGGAAAGTATTTAAATACATGGCATATGAATAACATGATCATAAAGGACCAATGGGAAGTGGAAGAAATTTAAAGGAAATTAAAGTATGCCTAGAAACTAATGAAATGACAACACAACATACTCAGAGGGAAGTTTGTAGCACTAAATGCATATATTAAAAATAAAAACCTCAAATGAACAACTTAATAATGCACTTCAAAAATTTGGAAAAACAATAGTAAGCCAAGCCCAAAGTTAGTAGAAGAAAGAAATAAATCATCACTCTTATTTATTATAGTGATGGAAGTTTTAGCAAGAATAATTAGGCAATAAAAATAAATAAAAGGCTTCCAAATTGGTTAGGGAGAAGTTAAATTACCCATGTTTGCAGATGATATGATTTGTTACATAGAAAAATCTAAATATTAGTAAAAAATTAGAACTTATAAACAAATTCAGTTAAGTTTCAGGATACAAAAACAACATATAAAACCACTATCATTTTTATACAACAATAATAAACTTAATGGAAAAATTAAGGAATCCCAATCATAAAACCTACCAAAAATATAAAATATTTGGAAATAAAGTGAACCAAGGAAGTTAAAGATATCTATAATAAAAAGCATAAAACTTGATAAAAGAAATTTTAGAGGACACAAGACAGGAAAGATATTCCATGTCCATAGATCCAAAGTCAAAATAGTTAGAATTACCATACTTCCCAAAGCAATCCATAGATTCAATGCAGTTCCCATCAAAATATCAATGAGTTTTGTCACAGAAATAGGAAAAAACACTTAAAATGCATATGGAACTACAAAAGACCCAGAATAACTAAAAGAATCTTAAGGGAGAAAAATGCTGGAGGTATCCCAATACTTGACTTCAAAATATACTAAAAAGCTAAGTAAATAAGACATACCAATGGAACAGACTAGATAACTCCGAAATTAATTCACATTCATACAGCCAACTGGTTTTTAACAAAGTAGCCAAGAATATACAGTGGAGAGGACAGTCTCTTCAGTAAATGATGCTGGAAAAAATAGATATGTGTGTGCAAAAGAATAAAAATTGATTCCTTCCTCTCACCATATATGTAAAAGTCAATTTGAAATGGAGCAAAGACCTACATGTTAAGCCTGGAACTACAAAATTACCACAAGAAAACACAAGGAAAGCACTTCAAGACATTAAGTGTAGGTGACTTTTTAGATAGGACTCCAAAGGCACAGGCAAAAAAAAAAAAAAAAAAAGTAAAAATAGACAAATGGGATAATAGAAATTAAAAAACTTCTGCACTGCAAATGTAAAAATCAATAGAATTGAAACAGTGTGTCAAATTGGGAAAAATATTTGCAAACTGTTCAGCTAACAAGTGGTGATATATCCACAATATATAATGCACTCAAAAAGATGAACATCAAACAATCCAATTTAAAAATGGGCTAGGAGCTGGCGGGGTGTGGCTCAGTGGTAGAGCACTTGCTCAGCATCCTTAAAGTCCTAGGTTTGAGACCTAGCACGACAAAAAGGGGGGAGGGGAGTATTAATAACTAAATATATACCTCTCAAAAGAAGAAAAACAAATAGAAGTACATGAGAAAATGCTCAATTTCACTAACCATCATAAAAATGCAGGTCAAGCCAGGCACGATGGCACACGCCTGCAATCCCAGTGGCCTGGGAGGCAAAGACAGGAGAATTCTGAGTTCAAAGCCAGCTTCAGCTATTTAGTGAGGAGCTAAGCAACAAAGTGAGATTCTGTCTCTAATAAAATACAAAATAGGGCTGGGGATGTGGCTCCGTAGTTGAGTGACTCTTACTTCAATTAGAAGGCCTTTTGATGAAAAAGTCAAAATATAATAAATAATGACAAGGTTGAGGAGAAAACGGAATTCTTAAACACTGTTGGTAGGAAATGTAAATTTATACAACCATTATGGAAAACAGTATATATATAATGATATATATAATGCACTCAAAAAGATGAACACCAAAGCAACAAACAATCCAATTTAAAAATGGGCTAGGAGCTGGGGGGTGTGGCTCAGTGGTAGAACACTTGCCCAGCATCCTTGAAGTCCTCAAAAAAGTTCAGTGTAGACTACCATACGATCTAGCAGTTCCACTACTGGGTACACAGCCAAAGGAGAAATCATTATGCTAAAAAGATACTTGTACTGCCTTGGTTACCGCAACCCTGTTCCTAATAACCAAAATACAAAATCATTCCAGATGCCCTTCAGCAAATGAATAAAGAAAATGTAATATATTTAGGCAGTGAAATGCTAGTCCTCCATTCAATAATGATGTCCTGTCATTTACAGCAACACGGGTACAACTGGAGTTGATTAAGTGAAACAAGCCAGACACAGACAAACACCACATGTTCTCACTCATTTATGGAAACTAAGGTAGAAAAGGGGGAATGGATGAGTGCTCCCTAGGGACTGTGAGTGACAGGAGGGGAATAGAAAGAGGCTGAATAAGGCACACCAAAACACAGTTAGAGCAGAAGAATTCTTCTGGCTGTTCTTTGGCATGGTAGGGGAACATCTGGTTAAAATAACGTATGGTATAGTTCTAAATGACTAGAAAAGAAGAATACAAAATTTTCAACACAATTATTAATGGCTGAAGAGATGGAAATACACATTCAATGCATGTAAATTTAATGTACTCCATAAAATGGTACAAATATCATGTCTCAATAAATAAAAGAATCACAGCAGTTGCTTTAGCTGAGATGTTTTGTAAAACGTAAGCAATGGTGAAATATTAATCATATTTTATAGCAATGAAGTTCTGATTAGAAGCTAACAAACCATGGAAATGAGGGTAGTGTTTCTTAGCCTAGAGATCAAGTGAGATTAGATTTAATGGAATTCATGAAATCTCTGAAATACTATTCAAAAATGTATATGCATGTGCCTCTGTGCATTTGGGGGAGGGTCGTAGCTTTCCTGAGAATTTCTAAAAAGTCCATAAAGCTCTCCTCCCACCACACAGATACCCTAAAACAAACACACACACACACACACACACACACACACACACACACACACACACCCCATCTGTCACAGGGCAATGCCCTCTGTGGACCCTTAAGGGCTTTTAAAATACCTCTGTGTAGAAAAAAAAATTCAAATGTTATACACATAAACCAATAGAAATATCAATAATTTAAATTTTAATGTATCAAATTAAGCTCAGTGACTTCATTGAATGTGATTATTTATAAGAAAACATACAAGAGATTAAGAAACCATCTTTATTTCTTCTTTGGTACAACCAGAGATGTTACCTCGAAACGTTGAAATAAATAATTGATGGATAATGCCAGGGTATTAAAACTCTTTTGTTTTCACACAGAAGAACCCCACATTGAGTTTGGGGTACAGTACATACAGTCCAACAAAAAGACTGAAGATGAAAACCAGTATAAGATGTAAGGAAATCATTTCCTGTAACAGCCCTTTCTTGCCACTCTCAAGGTAGCACATTGATGGGGATTTTTAAGCACCAGTTCTATTGAGTGTAGTGGGGTTTCTTCATGACTAGTCTCGTAATCCATTATACAGCTGAATCAAAAGTCTGGGAACAGCTAAGTTAAAAATGAAATAACTAATGCAACTGAGGTAAACCAAACAGTTGTTTTTGTTTATTGGCACAGTGGCCCCACAATATATCACATGCGTATAGCACACTACAGGTCAAGATACTGGGAGGAGGATTGCAAATTTATTTAAATGGAACTTAAATTCAATTTTTTCATCCTTTACTGATGACTCTCCTATCTTCCCTCCAAGGGAAAGGAAAAACAACTTACTGAATAGCACCATTGTTCTAGATCTGATTGACAAGCAGGACTTCTGCCATCTTGTTGAGAGTAATACATTATCTTCTGATCCCAAGTTCTGGGTGTTATTTCTCCTCCAATCTCCTTTACCAGGCTTACACAGACAGTCAAGTAGCACTAAACCTGTTACTGATCGGGCCCTTTGCTAAATGCCCGCTGACCAGCCTGCAGGGTGCAAGAGGCTGGCTCACAGAAACCAGGAGGGCCAGGAGGGCCAGGGGGGCCAGGCACACCAGGAATTCCTGCCACTCCTGGAGGCCCTCGCTCACCATCCCGGCCGTTTCTCCCATAGCTGGCAGGGCCTGGGTCACCTGAAACACACAAAAGATTGCACATGTGAACAGGAGAATCCTCGTGGCTACAAATTGGAAGAAGGCACTAGACACAGCCCAGTGGTACACACGTAAAGGCTTCATAAATGGTTTAGAAAATTGTGGATGATGGATGATGAAGAAATCACTTTACTAGACTCCAACTTTGGTTTCATGGAAATTAAAAAAGAAAGAGACCTCAACACATGTAACCCACACTTCTATCAGCTGAACTACCCTGTCCGACACAGTATCCTCTAGGCGTACATGTCTATAGAGCACTGAAATGGGGCCAAACTGAGATGAACTGCAGGAACAAAACACACTTGGATTCTAGAACTTTGTATGAAAAAAAAATTGTGAAATATTTAATTAATAATTTTTATTTATCATATAATTAAATATTTTGCACCCTGTGAGTTAAATAGACTATACAGATAATCCTCAATTTACAATGGGTTTATATTGAAAGTCTTATGTTGAAAATGCACCTAACCTACCAAGCATCATAGCTTAGCAGCGTAGTACACCACAGAGTACCAGTGGCTCTCCCTCCTCATCACATGGCTGGCTGCAAGCTGCTGCTCCCTGACCTTCCCCAACATTAGGAGAAAGAATTAAACTACATATCACTAACCCAGAAAAAGTCAAAATTCAAACTCTGAAATTTCGACTGAATGTGTATGACTTTCACACCATCATTAAGTCAAATTAATCCTAAGTACAACCATCTTAAGTCAGTGACAGTCAGTATTATTAAAATCAATATTGCCTGTTCCTTTTTTGCCTTTTTAATGTGGTTCCTATTTAAAATCACAAGAGGCCAGGCCTCCTTGAGGGTCCCATTCTATTTCCCTTGAAGAGAGCTATGGTAACAGTGTCCCTCAATCCTCACAGGTGATCAGAATCCAGCCAGGGAGAAGCAGAGCTCAATGGTTAAAAACACAGGCTTTTGGAGACAAATGATTTTAAATTCTAGCTCTGTCATTTAATAGGCCATGAACAAGTCACTAACCTCCCTGTTCTTCCCTCTAAGCTGGAAAAGCACCTTCTTTATAATTTAATTCCATGACTCAAAGCATCTGTTAAATGGGGACTGCTATAATGATTAAGATATTATTAATATCTTTTAAAAGATTGTGCCAGGCACCCTACAGAAATCCATGATACTTTTCTCATCTGCCTACCCCAACATGAACACAGCAAGTTCTCTATGGACATTTCTTCCTTTTGTCACATTCAAAAGTGGTGTGTTTCACCTAATGGGCCTCACTCCCTGGGCCATGGCACCCCATCACAAGGAGAAATTTCTGTTGAATATTTCTCCCATTGTACCAGAGGTGCTTTCATTCTGTTACTGCAAAGGCAGCGATGAAGAATTAGGGTAAAATGAACTGCCTGTGCCCTGATAATACAGTATTATAGAGGTTCTCATTGCATCTCAGCTTTTTTATTGGCCATTCTGCCGAAAAGCTGAAGGACAAATCTACATGTTCAATTGCTTATTTGCTTAGGTTTTGTTACTTTCCTTCTTTCTCCGTGGTTTTCGCTTTCTTTTGGGGTGTGGAGATTGATCTCAGGAGCACTCAAACACTGAGCTACATCCTCAGCCCTATTTTGTATTTTATTTGGAGACAGGGTCTCACTGAGTTGCTTAGCACCTTGCCGTCGCTGAGGCTGGCTCCAAACTCTTGATCTTCTGGCCTCAGCCTCCAGAGCCACTGGGAATACAGGCATGCACCACTGCACCTGGCTGGTTTTCATTTTTGTTTCTATTTTAATGGTCTTATTACATAAGTCTTTTGTTGGACTTATTATGATAGCCCAGTCTTATTAAAGGGTCTTGGTGTATGTATCTATTGTACATGTCACATTATTCCTCATGTGCTCACAGTTAGATCTACACAAAGGAATGGCATAGGGCAAAAACATTAAAAAGTTTTAAGAAAGAGTAAGTATCTTTGAATTTATGCATCTCAAGACTGCAGTTAAGCAGAGGTATAAGTTATTTCCCCTCATTTATCCCATACGCTTTAATCCCACTGTATTAAACTGTGATGGAGCAGATGACAGTGTGTTTTCCCCTAATGGGAAAAATCCACTCCCTAAACCACAGCTTCAATCAATAAGGCGGTTGCAATGGTGCCTTTGGCAGAGCCTGTTCAGACCCCCTGACACTTGACGTAATTAAAGGTTAAGTTCTATTTTTTTAAGGTTGAAAAGATTGGCCAGATAAAACTACATATAAAAGGTGGCTTTTATGTACTTTATCAGTAGAAATGTCCCCACTGAGACACACCACCTCTGCCTTAACAAATCAAATCAAGATTAGGAGTAGAAAACGACCTCCCCGCTAAGAAGAGACTGAAAACCAGCTGAGCACAAGGACTAGGCAAACAACATACGTCAAGGTAGACAAATTTCAGGCCGTGGGCCAAATCTTATTTCTTTAAACAGCCTTGGTCACTTATTTACATATTATCTGTGGCTACTTTTAAAAAATATATATTGTTTTAATTGTAGATGTACCTTTATTTACTGATTTATGTGATGCTGAGGACTGAACCCAGTGAACCCACACATGCTAGGCAAGCACTCCGCCACTGAGCCCGTCTGTGGCTGCTTTTGAACTATAAGCGTGGAGTTGAGTTACTACAACAGAGCAGCCTGGCACTCAAAGCCAAAAAGCATTTCTTTATAGAAAAAGTTTGCTCATATCTAATGTCATAAAGAAATTAGTGTTGATTAAGAAATCCCCAACTATCTTTATTAGGAGAAAACTTATAGTACGAGAGTAATAAAAATTGGCTACTAACAGTTCACATGGGTATTGGGGACACAGGTGGGAGAATGAGGCGCTTGGTGAAGTAGGGAGTGAATGCTGGCAACAGCTCTCTGATCCAGCTGACAGCTGCCATTGCGAAATGAGAGCCAGTGTTGCTAGAACTTTGATGATTTTCAAGAAAAGCCAGGAAGCTAGGTTTTGAAATAAATAGCTCTCGGTTTTTAAATGTTTGCAACTAATCCGAAATTTTTATTTACCATTTGTAAAGCAAGCCCCAGGCCTAATACCTTAAACTGAATATATAAGAATAAATTCCCTTCAAACAGTAAAAAGCAAAAGGAAGCCAGGCACAGTGACATCCACCTGTAATCTCAGTGACTTGGGAGGCTAAGGCAGGAGGATTGCAAGTTTGAAGCCAGCCTGCAACTGGCGAGGCCCTAAGCAAGTTAATGTGACCATGTCTCAAAACAAAAAAATAAAAAGGACTAGGTATGTGGCTCAGGGGTTATGAACCCCTGCATTCAATCCCTAGGATCAAAAAAAAAAAAAAAAAAAAGAAAGAAAGAAAGAAAGAAAAGAAAAGAAAAGAAAAAAGAAAAAGAAACCTTTTCTAGATTTTTACATTTTTCACATTTACTTTACCCAAGAGAAGGTTTTTAACTTGCTGGGTTTATACCAAAGTCCTGTTCATCCTATCTGTCTGATTCTGCCTTTGGAAATGCAGCAGTTTACCCTTTGGAGCTTTGGATGATGTCATTATCACCACTTTATAACAAGCTCCTTTCTCACATGCCATGCACTCATCACTGATCTCATTTTCTACATGTGTAAACTGAATTAAGAAGGTTAGAAACTGTCCAAAGTAACATACCTAGAAAGAGCTGGAATTAGGAAAAGGGCCCTTAATACTACTCTACAAAACTCTACTTATTGATTAGCTAACTCTGTAGTGCGTGTGTGTGTGTGTGTGTGTGTGTGTATGTGTTGTTGTTGTTGTTGTTGAATTTATTGGGTCTAGGTTGACTAGGAAATATAGGCACAACAACCAAGAGTCAGGACTGATTCTTAGAGACCACCACTATTAGAAACTCAAGATATTAGGTTTTACCCTGTAGATATGCCAGAGGAAAAAAGACAGACTAAACATATAACAGATTGTCAGTTTCTAGTGAGTCCTGACCTAAGGCATTTATTCTAAAGGATGCTCTAAATTTCTTGGGGGTGCCTCATTTGGGGTGACACCATGTCACAATCCAAGTCATTCAAGAAGTAAAGCTGTTCATAGACTGGCATAAATGTTCAGTTCAGCAGCTGTGTTAAAGAATATGCATAGGGTACTTTGCATCTCTTAAGAAGAGAAAGTATGGATTGGAAGTGCTCCATTTTTGCTTTTTCTGCCTCATAGGTGTTAGCCACATTAACTGCCTGTGATTCTGAAATCTCAAGGACCTATAAAAATGTCATTGCCAAACATTTCATGATTTTAAAAAATTGGTGTCTGTGTTATACTATGTATGAACACTAGAGGGCAGCCATGTTACACTGATGGAGGCCAACCAGCCAGGAAGCTTGAAAGAGTCTGAAAGAGGCAGCCTGGTAAGCAATACAAGCTAGGGAACAAGAAGGATTGTATGTGCAGGCAAAAAAAAATCTTCAAACAATTTTCAGCATTAAATAGGGTATCTCATGATTAATATACTGATTATGTAAACTTGCTGTTTGTGCTAAAATGTTCCATTTCTTACACTGAATCTGCTTTTCTGGTGTTTGACAAAGCAGTATGTTTGCAGAATTGGTGGAAACTGGTTTACAGAAAAACCCCAAACCCACAATCATATAAAATGATTGAGGAAATCAGTGGAAATAGGATGAATGGCCGATACAAAACAAAAGACTAAACTGAGGTTTGTTTGTTGTTGTTGTTGTTGTTTAATTAAACATTCACAAGCAATTCTTACCTAGCTGCAGACATTTCATAAAATAAATAAATAAATAAAAAGCCTTGTAGACTAGTGGATCCAGCACAAGGCCACGTTTAATCTGCTTTTCCAAGATGAGAAAAACAGCTCACAATTACCTGGTAATTCAATTCCTGGTATGCGTATATATGAGATTCATCATTTAATTTATTCCTTTCTCTAGTGAGTTTGAACTCACAAAGAAATCAGGGTCTATTATTAATTATTTTTCTTAAAATCATCAGAGTACCAAGAAAGGAGGCAAGTTCAGTGGTAGCAAGCATAGAGAGTGTCTCTTATTGAGACAACACAACTAAGCATTAAGGTTAACCAGCATCTAGCAAGAAACTGAAGGGTGGGGGACTAAAGGCCCAGGGATTGCTGATCTGAGAGGAAGGAATAGGAAGCAAGACACTAAGTGTTAGGAACATGCAAAAGTCACGTAGCCAGGGTGGCAAAGACAAGCTAATCGTGTTGTTGGACAGTCAGCCCATCATTTTGCTCAGTCTGTATTTCCTCAAGCATCAAAGGAGTGACAACAATGGTAACAGCTACATTTGTAGAGTGTGCCTTATGCCAGGCACTGTTCTAAGGGCTTTCCATGTTTTGTCACGTCTGTGTGTCCTCCTAAATAGGTCTGTGAGGATTGTGCCTGTGACTCCTGTTCTGCAGAGAATAAAACTGAAGCATTAAGGGGTAGTCACCAGAAGTAAGTGGAAGAGCAGAGCAGAAGCCCTAGTGAGCTGGCTCCAGAGCCACCTTCTTAGATACTTGCCCTAAGTACTTCAGCTTGTGAGAAACAAACCAGAAGGTCTAAGGGCAATTTTTAAACAACAAAGCACTGCAGCCAAAATGAGAGTAGATGTAATTGTTACAGTAACAACCTCTGGTCCATAACAGGCAATATAGCATAGCAAAGCCAAAGTGAACAAACTGACACAATATGTGCAAAGAATAAAGGACTTCTAATAACCTATAGATAATGAAGGTGCTACATTTTCTTCAAATGTTAGCAAAAAAAATGATCAAATGAATTTTTTTTTCTCAATCCAAGAGGATTTGAGCCCCAAATTCAAATAAGAGACAACAAAGAAGGGCTCATTCTTTCACATAGGATGTGTACCTGTCTAGAAGATTCAAGATAAGTTCCTGCAGAGACCTATAGAAGTTTCCTCTGGGTTCTAAAAAGCTGTCACCATTATACTTGTGAGAGACCTCAAATTACATTTTTAATCACATTCTAAGTTCTACTGGGAAATAAAAAATGGTACAGCCTCTCAGTGGACAATTAACCAATAAAATGATTTGCTGCAAACCAGTACTTTGTTTTATTGATTTGGAGCTGAAGTAGATTTTTGTGCAAGAAAGGTCTAGGGCCTCAAGGGTGGTACTGACTGAGAGGAGAATAACATATTACTCTTAATCAAAAGCAGGAGCAGAAAAGCTGTAAGGGCTTACTTAAGGCCCAGCTTTGCCCTTAGCAATCCTTTGTCTACTCCATAAAGCAAAATGTGTATAAATTAAATTAAAAACAGTACTAATAACCAACATCCCTTAGTACTTATTATATCCAGAAAACATCCTATGTACTTTGCATTGATTTCTTTTCTTTAATTCTCAGAATCATACAATCATCAGAGAGATGTCATCATTTGTACTACTTTGCAAATGGGAAAACTGAGGCACAGAGAAACTAAGTAACTTGCCCAAGTCCATAAGATTAGCATTGATAGTGTCAAGAATTGAACTCATTGACATCTGAACTGTGGAGTCCACACCACACATTCCACTTTGAGAGCATCAGTTTTAGGGGAGAAGGACCCAAAAAGCTCTTGTCAGAACTTGTTTGAGGAATGGTTACCTGAGCATATTAGGAGTAGACATAAGAGTTTGAGTGAGCTAAAATCAAAAGACCCCAACTGTTATCTGCAAGAGTGACAAATATCCACCTTTTTGTGCCCGAGTGCTAACAAGAAACATTCTAGAAGCAGACTCTTCCTCTCCAGGAACTGTGCTTTTGAAAGTGAGCCTGTTTGTGAAATAATCTGGAACTCAAATTTTTCACTAAAATAATGTCAGATACCCTTTCAACTAAAATGTAACACCGCCCCCACCTGCTGCCACACACACACAACAAAAAAAGAAAAGATAGATAGTTGAGACACAGGAAGAAGGAAAGCAAGAAGAGTGCACTTCAACATCAGAAAGATGGAAGGCAGTGAAAGGTCATCAGTGGGAGAAGAGCAAGGGGCAGGTAAAAACCAAAGGGCGTTGAGGATTTGGAGGTGGTGTCCCAGAGGGAGGGACAAGCATTGGCAAAGGAAGGATAGGGATAGGGCAGGTCTTAGGAGTCTTGGAAAAGGTAATTCACAAAGTGTTTTAACACATGGGATTTAAGTTTTAAATACAAGACCAGTGACAAGATTCTTTTTTTCATAAGGAAGATGAGGGCCAGGGAAGGTGAGGAATGATGTGCTTGTCCTAACCCACCACATTTACCAGCATGTGGATTGTTTGATGTGCCAGGAAGCAAATCAGCAAAGCCCCTTTCTGAAGGAGCAGTGGCTCAGAAGCCTCCCCTTCACCGGGTCAGTCACACTCTGCCCCCCCCCTCCACAGGTGGGGGGTTTTCTGCCCCCTGGTGGCAGTCTGAGGTAGAGCGAGCACATGCAGGTGTGGCAGTCTGAGGTAGAGCACATGCAGAGCTGGTGTTCCTAAATCTTCCACTTTTAAAGTTAAAATGTGGTTTGCCAACACATTTTTTGAAAATAAGAATCACTAGAAATCATAATATATTTTCAATAAAGGAAAATCTTACTAGTGAAAGTCATTTGTTTAAGAACTATGAAGGGATTCATTAACAAAAATGGGAGGAGAAATCATTAGAGGATCCTATAAATATGTGGATCATTAAGGAAGTTGCGATAATGATATTTAACCAGCTTTAAACCCTCCTATCACTATCACTGGTAAAGGAGAAAAGCACTCTTAGTAGATGCTATTTCCTTTTTTTTTCCCTTCTAAACATCCATCAATGAATCCAGACTTTAAACCATATTAAAATTTTTCCTTGATTTTATTTATCTCCAATCAGATTTTCTTTCCTTGCCCAATCAGCAAAACTTCCTCTTCCAATCACAAAATATATTGATTTGTGAATATATCTTGACAGGCCCATGAGTCATAGTTTTAGAAGGGCAGTGTTTGAGCTATCTCCAAATGTATTCATATTTTTTTAAAAAATTAATATGAAAGCAATCCCCAGGAGCAATGAAATAGATAATTAGAAAGCAATGATGTTTTTTTTTTTTTTTGGCTACAATTATAGCCATGATTAAATACGTAAGCCTCTGGCAGAATTACAAAATAGTGATTTCTTTTCCTAAATTTCCTGAAACCTAGTTTTCTAAATCCATTATGGAAGCAAGCACTACCTCACTTTTTTTCTTTCCTGTGAAACCCCTCTTACCCCTATAGCATCAGGCAGGTGGGGTGTGGGAGCCTCCCTCAGCCATTGCCTCAGCCTGCCTGAGACAGCTGCTTGGAGCCTGCACATCCATCCTACTCTTGAACTGAACTGGCTCTCAGCCCTGCTGTGCTGCTCCTATGGTTGGGTGTGCAAGTCATTTCTCAGTGAATGAGTGAGTTCCAGCCGGGACCCTGGCACAGAGCAGTCAGTGTATAAAGAGAACACAGAATGTTCAGTCAGAGATCCGAGCTCTCACACAGAGGCTGCTCTGTGGCCTCAGTCCCTGCAGCTGTGACATGTGGCTTGTGTGTGGCTCTTTGTGGTGATGGGTAGGAATGCTTGGGCTTATTTTTAGGGAAAGCAAGGGGAAAATATATGGATTTTTGGAGGTCTGGATGTTTGAAAAGGGAGCTTTTAAAATAAAATTTCAGTTATTTTCTATAAAACATGAATAAATAAAATTTTGAAATAGTTTCCCAACTGCTCTAGCTTTATAGGTTTAAAAATAAGGGCTAAAGGCACAGCTCAGTGGTAGAAAACTTGCCTAGTACATTCCAGGTCCTGAGTTTGATTCCTAGCCATCCATATACACATAAAATAATAATTGTTATTTTAAAAACTATCACCTGAGTTCCAGATAGGTATGAATTTATTTATTCAGATTTTTATAACAAATGGATCATGGCTGGACCTTGACACTATTTTTTTGAAGCATCTATTTAAGAAATTAATACTTCAAAGCCTTGCCATCGATTTTCTCACAAAGAATAAAGACATAACTTACAGATCATTCAACTGTTCATTAAAGCTGATTTTGAAAAATCTATGCCAGCCATCATAATCACTTGATATGCTTAAGTGGTCAAGTAGCAATTCTTTTAAAATGTAATTAAATTCAGAGGGCACACTTGCGACCAATTTCCCCACCTCATCTTGCCACACAACTCACTCACCTGGCAGACCTATAGCTCCAGGCAAACCTTTGGGACCTCTTCCTGGAGGGCCACGCTCCCCTTTTTCTCCCAAGTCACCTGCATTTCATTAAAGACATGTTATTTTTCTATGTTTTCATAAAAATAAACCTCTATATTTTAAACTTCAAGCAAGGCAAAAATTCAGAAGACAAAATGTCATGAAGTTACAACAAACTAGGTTGTAGTATTCAGAGCAAGGTAAAAAGCAAGTTCGTCCTATTAACAGATCTAAAGAGGGAAATAACAAAGGATCCTATCCATAGATACCGAAATAATATTTCACAAAATCTAACATACATTCTTGGTAAAACATTCAATAAATTAAGCATCAGTGGCTACTTCCTTAACTTGATAAAATATACCCATCTCCGCCCAAAAGCTAGCACAATGCTTTGGGGGAAACATAGGTAACAGCTCGGCTGCAATCAGAACAGCAAAGATGCTCACTTATCACTACTATATATCACTTCATTTGAAGAGTTTAATCATCCCTAACTTTAAGGGGATGTAAGTATATATTTTAAGTTCTGGAAAATCAACTCAAAACTACTACAAGCAGTAAATGAATTTAGTAAATTGGAAGGGACTAAAATTGATATATGGAAATCAATAATTTTCACACCTAAAAACAACAAGACATGGTATTAAAGGATCCCATTTATAACAGCAATTAAAATATTAAATAGCTAGAAATACGTTCAATCAGAAATATAAAAGTCCAACAATCAAAAATACTGATCATTACTGAAGGACACAGAAAGACCTACAAAGTGTTCTTAAATGGAGTGCCATCATGGCAAAGCATTGCCCGTCCACCCTGAGGTGAATTTTTTCAGAATCCCAATACAAATATAAATGCATATTCTTAGACAGAGAAGGTGATTCTAAAGTCTGTGTAGAAAAAATGTACATAAGCCAGATTAGCCACAAACCCCACAAAGAAAAGCAACACAAAGGGAATTAATCCTGCCAAATATTAAACCAATGGAAATGGGGTGGTACTGATCCAGAAATAAACAGATCAGTGAGGCAGAACAGAAAGTTCAAAAGCAGAGCCAAACACGTAAGGGAATTTGCTTTATAATAAAGGTGGCATCATAATCTGGGGAAGAGCTGAACAATTCAATTCAATAAGTGGTGTTACAAAAAGTGGTTGATCAACTGGAAAAAAAAAAGTTACATCTATGCCTCTCTATCTCACACCATACTCCAGGCTAAATTACAAATGGATCAAATATTTAAAAACCAGAAGAATAAAGGCAGAATTATTTTATAACTTCAAATTTGAGTTGGCCTTCCTATTATGACTCAAAATGTGAAGAGTTTCTAGATTCTATACAAAAAGGTCAATAACACAATTTTTAAAATGAGCACAAGGTGTGATGGTGCACACCTGTAATTCCAGTGGCTCAGGAGGCTAAGGCAGGAGGATCACAAGTTCAAAGCAACTCAAAGAGACCCTCAGCAACTTAGATACCCTGTCCCAGAATAAAAAAAAATAAAAAAGGGCTAGGGTTGTGGCTCACTGATTAAGCACCCCAGGGTTCAATCCCTGGTACTAAAGCAGTGGGGGGTGGGGCGAGGGGGGGACAAAATACATGAGTAGGCTGGTCACTAAAAGGACAAAAAAATGGTTCTTAGATGTATGAAAATGTCCCTGAATTTGTCTCAAAATAAATGTAAATTTTAAAAACAAAGATGCCATTTTTAACAAAAGAGATCAACAAAAGTTCCAAAGTTAAACATATATTTAGCACATCTATAGAAAAATACAGTATTGCACATTGCTGATGAGAGTATCAATGGGTGCAGCCTCCTCAGAAGGCAATTTGATGTTAACTATCGAAATTACAAATTAAAGTTCCATTTTAACCAGAAATTCTCCTCATTAGTGAAAGAATTAGAGATAGAGTATATGCTGATATTGTGTACAAAAAGGAAAAATGTACACTGTTGTTCACTGCAACCTTGCAGTAACAGCAAAAGATAAGAAACAATCTAAATGTCCATTAAAAGGTTAAATATATGATATGTCCACAGAATGGAATATTATGCAACTGTGAAGAAGAATCAGGAAGCACTTTGGAATGATCTCCAGGACATATCATTAGTGAAAAAAGGACAATATTATTCTGTTTTTAAAGTGATGGAGGGTAAAATACATAGTCATATGACCTTATATACCATTGCTTATAAGAATTTCAAAGAAACTAATAATAATGATTACATATTGGAAAGGGTAAAGAAGCTAGGCAGATGGGAGACAGAGGTGGGAAAGAAGTTCTTCACCACCTTTCATACATTTTAAATTTTTGAACAAAGTAAATTTAATCTTACCAAAAATAAATTAATGAACTTTAAAATTTTAAAATATGCTGTCACAAATGTCTTCACCACTGACTCATTTTTTATAGGGAATATACTTTGGATTGCAACCAACCATGTGTACTTGCAAGATATTTGCAAGACAGTTGATTAAACTTGGGATTCAGCAGCCAACAGAATAAAGTTACATAAATTATCCAGGTTCCTGCAGAGACCAAAGCCAGTAACTTGGCCTCATTAATGAAATTACTTAATACTTTAGTTAAATGACTCTACTGTTCCCAGTTAAAAAAAATACATTATTTTATTATCACATTAGTAGTACATTATACTACACTATTAAAAGACACAACTGCACTTTGCTCCAATTTTGTACATCATCTTTTCCAAACGCTCTATCAGCCCAACTCAGTTCAATATTGAGTCAGGTTAGATATAGTTTAAAAGACAAAGTCAAGTGCACAAGTAGGAAAAAATATCTATACTATCATCTGCACGTTAGTCAAATAGCCAAAAAACTTATTAACGTTTAAATAGTCACCATAATTTGATTTTTGTCGATAATGTCCCATGTAAATTTTTTTATAATGAAAAGTACATTTTTACAATAATCTAAACTTGTATAAATACCAGGTAAAGATACAGAATTCTGGTTGAACTCCTATTTAGGTGAGCTATTTGCACCCCGCTATCGTCAATAGCATCTTAAAAACGAGCAGCATAAGCATTCTTGTTAACTTAGCAATTTAAATTGTCATATCACTGTAACTCTGGAGGTTGGTGATGAGAAAAGAATGTCCAAATGTGCCATATTTTCTGAAGATTAGAAATTAAAATGTAGCTTTCACAGAGATGGTAAAGTTAAACTTATTTATACATTCTAGCACGAAGCCACACCAACTTCAAAATGCTGCTTGGAAGGAATGAGACTGCTGTCCTGCAGTGCTGCCTTTGAGTTATCCCTCATAGAGAAAAACAAAGGAAAGCTGAGCTCTAGGAGCACCCTGTCAACCGCTGCTCCACAGCAACTCCCGCACCTGGGTGGCGCTATCAGCAGGGTTCATCTGCTTCTGATTATATTCTCCTCTGAGACTTACAAAAACTGGCTCAGGGAACTAAAGGTCCACCCTTATTAGCCTATTCAGTCACATTAAGGAACTTTGAAAAAAAAAAGTTTTAGAACAGATATGAAGGAAAATACAATTAAAGAAAGAAAAAACAGCTTATCATGAACAGAGTGAAAAATTCTCATTGCTATTTATTTCATTTACTGGCAAGCTATAACTGATGCTCTATCTCCCTGTGAGCAGATCAATACTAAAAAAAGGGTATTAGTCATAGTTATGACATGTGTGTTTTCTCCAACCTTCATTTCCACATTGACACATCTGTTTGCGTCACACTAAAATATCTAAAAATAATCAGACTTACTCAAAGGGACTTAAAATGAATCCAAACTGTGAATGTTTAAAAAATATTATTTATTGCATGAAGGACTAATACCAAGCAAAGTGAACATAACGCCAGTTTGATGACTCGTGTGCACATGACTCGTGATGACTTGAGTGCACATATAAAATGTATATGGACCTTGGCCCCAATATGTTTGTGTAATATTACATAAAACATGTCTTTGAAAAACAAAGGAAAATTACATATATGATCCAAACTTTGACAATGACTTGAGGCATATTTCTCTAAACCCCTGTTGAAAACATCCCACTGTTTTCCAGGGTAGTTTTGGAGAGGTAAACAGAGACTAAGACATAGCCTGAATTATTATAAAAGCATTCATAATAAGACTAGTCTCTTATGTATGTAACAATTTCTCTAGGAAAAGACTTAAAGTGACTATATGGCAGAGCAAGAATCTTACCATCTCTTCTTTACTAATCAGGGGGGAAAAAAAGGCAACAAGCAATACTAAAATATATCTCTAATTGACTAAAATTCTTACTTTTTCAAAAATGGTGGAATATTTTTTTCTTGGGGGAAATTTATGCTGCAAATCTTTGGGTAGTAAAAAAAAAAGAACACTATATGTTTTGTATATTTTCACGTATGTGATGGGACAAAAAAAAAGTTAAGTCCAGTTACCTAAATTGGATATTTCCAAATGTATAACAGTGTTGATTAATATATGTGTGTGTGTGTGTATGTGTGTGTATACATAGATGTACATGACCGCCTCTCCTTGCCTCCACCCCAAATTTCAAAGTAAAACTCATTGAAGGTATTGCTTTAAATGAATCCAGTGATAAGAAAGCCATGGAGGATGTAGGAAGAAAAAGTCCTTTAGAGAAAAGAAAAGAGTTGTATCTATTCCGATTATAGACTATTTTCAAGTATACTAAAAAAAAAAAAAAAATAAGGGAATTACCTTGTAGGATCCTGTTGTACCTGATGAATTAATTTAGTGCTAGAGACATTTTCCAGGTTCCAAATATAGAAATCTACTCTGCTTCCTTTCAAATGAGGCTCTTTTGCCAGTCAAACCAGCCCAGCCCAGCCACAATGCAACATGGCTGGGACCTTCCCAGAAAGCCTCCCAAACAACTCGCCTGTGTTTTCAGTTGTTCTCAGCCCTAGCTGCACATTAAAATCACCTGGGAGTACTTTAAAGTCCCAATACCCAGACCAATTAAGTCAGAATCTCTGGAAATAGGACCTAGGCATGAGTAGCTTTTACAGTTCCTCTGGTGATTCCAATGTGCAGTCAAGGCTGAGAAAGGCAGCTTCTGGCAGATTCTCCTAGCATAGCAAGTGACATGGACATTTTCATTTCTTAAAGGAAAGTTCTGTTACTAGCTCAAAGTAAGTTCTACTCCAAAAATGGAGAATAAACTTTTAGCCCAAGAAAACTGGCTGCCATTTCTATAGACCTGTCAAGGTGACCCCTTTCAGTAGGAAAATGGGTGACTGACTGCTCCACACCAATGTGCTTAGCCAGATCAGAATCATCTGAGGGTTTGTTAAGCCAAATGCTAGGCTCCACCCCCAGAGTCTCTGATCCAGTGGGTCTGGGGTGGTGCAAAGAAGTGATGATCCTAACAAAGGCCCCGGTGATGCTGATGCTCCAGGTGTCTCTCAGAACCTTTACTCTTACAGAGACTCAGGATAGCCAGGAGTGGTAGTACATGCTTGCAGTCCCAGCTACATGGGAGGCTCAGGCAGGAGAATCACTCGAGCCTGTAAGTTTGAGACCAGCCTGAACACACAGCAAGACCCCATCTCAGAAAAACAAACAAACAAACAAACAAAAAGCTACATTAATAAAAATAAACCAAATAAATAAAAACAAAGAGACTCAGTGAAGGTTGTTATTATCCATTATCCATGGGAGATGGTACAATAGGTCCAACCAACCCAAGGCAAAAGAGTTTCCTAGAAAAGGTCTACAGAGTGTACAGGGACTATCCATAGAAATCACCAAGACGTGGGTTGCTGAACTAGTAGCTAAAAGCAGGACAAAGATAAAGAGGTATGTGATTCTGTTAGAGAAAATGCCCAATTCTCTTTAAAATGGGCTCTACCCTCAGCTCTGTGATTTGTACAACCTCTGAAAGCTTTAAAATTGTGCCAGTCTTACAAGAGGCCCCAATTAGAGCTCATTTTTAAACATGCAGCTCTGCACATGCCAAAAAAAAGTAATTAAATAAATTGTTCCAGCTGAGGGTGTAGTTAGCCAACTGCATCAGCAATTCATTTACAGATCCAAAAAGGCAGCTTTCTTGCCCTCTGACCACTCACACCATACTATTTAGCCCTAATTGGAGTACCACAGTATTAAAATTTAAAAAAAAAATGGAAAGAAAGTGCCTCTCTTGTTTCTGATGTTGCATTTTTCTAAAGTTCCCCAGTGAGCTGTCACCAACTCATCACCTCAACTAATAAATGCCATCTGAAGCAACCAGTCCTTCTATCAGTCCTGCAGAATATCTTACACACTCACAACCTGTGGTTTTTCTGCAAAATATTGGATGCAAGGATTTTTTTTGTTTTGTTTTAAATAAAAGGGAAGAAACAAATCTATTAAAGATTACAGTTTGATTCAGAGGGAAAATCAAAAGTAAATATCCAATGCCACTTTTGAAGAGAGAGACAGCTCCAATTCATGATGTAATTTTACTTATGTTCTGCTAGCAAATGTTGTTAGTTTAAGTAACAGATACATACATTGCAAGATGGTTGCCATTTTAGAAGAGCTCTACCATGACTTTAGAGTCTCAAAAAATATTTTTTTTTGTATTTGAATGATCCCTTACCTGATCCTGTAAGGTTTGTTTTGAACTAACTGTGATTGAAGCAGAGTATAATTGAGCAAAATGAGAACTAAAAGTCAGGGGAGCTTAATTGTAGTATTTAGTCTACTGTTGTGGTACAGCAGCATCAAAAGAAAATAAGAGTTTTCAAATCTTTATCATCACCACTGTAAGAGAATAATATACATCTTATCTCACCAGATGTTAACAAAGCAGGACTTCCTTGAACTTGGATGGATATACATTGTACAACTGAAAAAAAAGGCAATGTGTGTTCCCAGGTTCTACCTGGACAAAACCACTTACCTTTAGGTCCCCTCAAACCAAGAGCACCAGGGGGACCTTTAATGCCAGGGAGGCCACGAATTCCCATCTGACCAGGGAAACCATTCTCTCCAGGGGGACCAGGGGGGCCAGGAGGACCAGGCCTCCCAGGGAGACCAGAGGCACCAGAGTCTGGACGCTTGAGACTAGCAGCCATCTCAGCAAAATGCTCTAAAAATAATAAACAGAATAACCCAGAAAAGTCAGAAACATGAAAGTGACTCAAATGAAGAGAGAGGTATTCCAAGTGCCTTGTTTTTCCGAAACTTCAAAACTGGGGGTAGGAAATGAATACAGTCGGGAGACTATTTCCAAGGACTGTCTGCCAGGAAGTGTCACTGGTGCTGCTGTATTTTTCAAGCGTCACTGGTGCTGTTGTATTCAGCTCTCCTGATAGTTTTGGTCCTGCTGTTTTGAGACAAGGGCAAGAGCTTGAAGTGCAGGGCTTGGGGACCAGCATTGTTCTGCAAGGATGAGTGAGTCACTTGAACCCTAGCTGGGTATCTGAAAACCCAGGATAGGAAGAACAATGGGTTTCTTAGCAAGGGTGGAAGTGTTGTCCAAAAGCTTTTTAAAAGCCAAGGGCACTGTCCAAAATTAGTATTCAGACCATTTGGGACCTAGTGTCAAAAACTAAAAGGCTTTTTGGTTTGAAGATATTACATAACCTGAAATATCAGGAGGATTCATAGCTTCTTATAAATTCTTCCCCTCCATTTTTTTCTTCATGCTTGGAATAGACAACAATCATTAAAATATAACCTGTTTCTTGGGAATGGTCACAGTCTGTCTTAAAAATTAATAACTGTGTGGCCTTTCTCAGGAACCATTAAATAGATTCAGAATCACCCACTAAATCCATGGAATACAAGAAAATCTCCCCCTTAAAATGCTCTAAAGGAAATATGCGACTGTAATATTTCTAAAAGCTTTAGGATTCTAAGGAGAATATGAGTTGGAACCAATTTTCTAGCCTGCATTTTAAAATTCTTTAAATGTGAATATTCTAAATTTGCTTTATTCAAGTAAGCACAAAACCGTAATTTTCTTGACATGTAATGCTCAAAACTGAAACAGACTTTCAAGATAAAATCTCTGCAATGAAGAGGCCTATGTTGTTTTCAAATATAGAAGTGTTCATTTCTTTCCATTTGATTCTGGAAAACTCTACAAGTCTATTAGACACACTAAACTATCTAATGAGCATACAAAAAAATTTTAAAAAAGAATTTCTTCAGCAAAGAGGTGGTTACATCCGAATAACATAATTTTGTTAGAAGGCTCCAATGTTATAGGATCCCCTCAGTTACAAGGTATCTTTGTGCATCTCCGTTTCCTGTATGGTTTGATAAGTAGGCCAGCTCTGGAACAGCCATTGCCATAGCCATAGGTGAATGCAGATAAAGATTAACAAATGTTATAATACACTGTCATTTTGGGAAAATGCTAGTCATTGCTTTTTTACATATATTTTACATAAGTAGAAATAATATCCTTAGGTTCCTTATAAGCATAGAGCCTGGCATTTAGTTCTCAAATTATTTAGAGAGTTCCTAAGGCAATTCTAGATACACACTAAGTGATAGGATCTTAAGGAGAAACACCTGAGAATTTGTATTCAAAGGAAAGTTGTGTGTGTGTGTGTGCGTGTGTGTACTTTCTTATAAATTATCTTTATCCCCTGGAAGGGGGAGGAAGAAGGAAAAAAAGAAGAGAAAAAAGGAAAAGAAAGCAGACTAACACAAAAGTAATTATTGTGAGAATATAAGTTGTGCAGATAACAACAACTGAATAAAAAGAAATTGGCATTAAGATTACTCAAAATGTCCCACCTTTAAAGCACACAAAAAGCCACAGTTATTTACCCTTGCACATCTATAAGAATAAAGTCTTAAGAAGCAAGAGTTTCTGATGGGAAAAGTTTAACCATTGTGATTTATTTACCTTGAATGACTCTCATGCAAACTTGCTTAATGTGCTGATCTGTCGGTGCTCGACCCTGGGACAGGAAAGAAAAAAAGGCAGTTTATCCACAGAACCATAAAGAGAACATTGTTGAATTGTAAACCGACAGACTCTGCCAGGAACCCAGGTGGCTATATTTACTTGCTGCTAAGGAGCTAAGATCTAGTCTAGCCCCCAAGCTATGGGATGGAGCTTCCACAGGGACACTCACCGGAGGGCCCTGGATACCAGGCAGGCCAGTGGCACCCTGTTCTCCCTGCACACCCCGGGGTCCAGGAGGTCCTCTTGGTCCTTCTGCTCCAGGAAGCCCCCGACTTCCTTCAGGTCCTCTCAATCCTGGCTCCCCAGGGTTACCCATCTGCAACAAAACAGTACACTATAAAACCAGGGCTAGACACAAGGACTGTGTCTGCTTACTACTAATATAAACACTTACGTGAAATTTGGGGTTTCCGACATTCTATCTCCTAAGAGGTCCCCTGTAAGAAGTTACCACAAGAGGCGTACACATAATACCACCACCAACTCATCAGTCTCTGAGAACCTCAATTCAAGTAAACTATTAAAAATCTGTATTGTTTACTATAATTATTCCAAAATCTTCACTGGAATAATATATTTTAAAGACTTTCATATCTGAAGCCACTTCCTAAGAGCAAATTAGCTGTGTTTTGGGTTTTATTATTTTGTTTTGGAGCTGGTGATGGACCCTAAGGCCTTGTACATACTAAGCATGTGTTCCACACACCTGCCCAGGCCCTGCAAATTAGTTTGTCATAAGGCCTGTTAGCATTATCTGGCCACAAGAAACCCCACTGAGTTCCTATAAGACATGCTATTTGAGTGTCAGCAATGTAGCAAAACATAAAGATATCTTCACGAATATATATTATTCAGCCTTTAAACTTTTTTTTTTTGGCTAATCTGAAGATACTTAGGTATATTCAGAAATTACGAAATACTAACATGAACTAAGTCAATACACTTAAAATGTGTACTTAACATACGGGACCAATAAAGCAAGTGCAGGGCTGGGGTTGTGGCTCATCAGTAGAGCGCTCACCCAGCATGTGTGAGGCCTTGGGTTCCATCCTCAGCACCACATAAAAATAAATAAGTAAAATAAAGGTATTGTGTCCAAATATAACTAAAAAATATATTATTTTTAAAAAGCAAGTGCAAGTTCACAGTTCTTCCTACGAAAAATTAAATTCTAAATATTAAAAAACTTAAAAATAAACCCCTTATTTATTCACAATAAACATATATAACTTTGGCTTTTTTCCTGACAGCAGATCACTAAAAGCATTTAAAAGAATCCGCATCTACATTAACTGTTTTTAAAAAGACTTAATTAATCCTTTGTGTGTGTGTGTGTGTGTGTGTGTATGTGTGTGTGTGTGAAACTAAAATTTGTCCATTCTTCTGGTGGAATTTGTGGCAGAGTTGCTATAACATACTGTTGTAGGAGATAAGAATGAGAAGATAATAGGGCAGTAGGCAGCAAGAGAATGCTAGTGCTCAAGATGTGAATATATGTAAGCAACTCCAACCTGCCTTTTTTCATATGCAGCATTTATCTAAGAAGAGCTAACTCTTTCAAATATTCAAATATTTTAAACCCAAGTGAAGAAGGTGATGAAGCAATGCTTTCACTAGGCATCCAAATAAAGCTTGGCAAGTGTGATTTTTCCAACTTCATGCAAAAATAATTGATATTCATCTAAGCCAACTTGCCAAGATTACTTCTATAAAGAAATTACGACTTAAAAGACTTCCTGAAAGACAGTGTCAATGAGCAAAGCTAAATATATACTATGGAAGTCTGCAGAATTGTCAGGTGCTCAAGTGCAAAACTATAACAACTTCTAAAACAACCCAAGGAGAAGCCAAAATGAGCTCAGAAATGAACTAAAGAACTGTCAGAAAATAAAGAGATCAATTTGCTGGCAATGGTTGAAACATTGCTAGAATAAGAAACAGGAAGTTTTTGATGGACAGATCAAAGGTTAATATGACCAAGACATCATAAGGGCCCTGGATCTTTGGGAAATAATTCCTCAGTTGAGGAGCAGTACAATGAAGTAGAAATTAGGATAAAGACATATCATACGTAACAAGTTCAAATATGCTGAATTCAGTGAAGGGAGTGAAATCTTTGTGTTGGTCACTATTTCCCCTGATTCTGGGACACTATGGTTCAATTTCATCCTGGGGAGTGTCAGATATAAGTAGGGAGGGGTAGAGAAGAACAGATGAATTAATTATATTAATTCCTAACAGTGTACCAAATTAGAATGCAATTAACTTATATTGATCACTACATTGTGATTGGCTTTTTTTCTTTTATAACTTTAATTCTTTCGATTGAACTTTATTGAAAATATCTGTAGTGATGTAGGATTTCTATTACTACATTCTATCAAGATTTACACTTTACATTTTGTTCAGTCCTACCTAAACCATTTTTTTCAAAAATTCTGTCATAAAATGTCACTTGACACTTGGTGTTTAGAGACAGGTAGTTAGTATAATGTGGTAAGATCCATTTCAGTAGTGTGCATGAAGCCCAAGGCTGGGTGGGTCTTTCCTGCGAAAATTAAGTTGCCTAAGTAGGAGGTAACAATTCTAAGGAACGAGGAGTGTGTTCCAGACTAGGAAAATAGAGAAAGTACTAAACAGCGTGACATGACATGACATGGCCTGTAAAAAAGAACTGCACATGGATGAAATTCCAAAATGTACAAGATGAGATTAGAGAAGCAAAGAACACTTCATCAAAGGCTTCATTTACCATGCTAAACAATGATTTTGTTCTATGAAATGTTATACTTGAAGGATTTTCAGCAAAAGAGGGTTACATGGTGGGTTTTACCTTTTTTATTTAGATTATATTGGCTGCCATGAGGATAATTGGTTGGATAGACACCAAAGAGTGGGGAATATTTCAGAAAAAAGACGGACTTGTAAGTTAACTAGAAGCTGGTGGTAGTGGCATTTGAGATTGAAATCTGAGCTTCATATTTTTTCTTGTATTTTTTTAAGCTTCTAAGTGTATTAAATGTGTATTCCTCTTAAATTAGCAAATCACCTCAGGTTTCTACTAATTAGATCTATAATTCTAAACACATCTAATCTCTGAGGACATTAGTTTCTGTAAAATGGCAAGATTTAACAAAAGATCATTTTCTAGTTTTAATATTTTCCTATTATATTATCTTATGTGTTATGCCTCTATATTACTTCCTCAACTAGAACACACAGGAGATTAAGAAAATTACTGAAATGTTTTGTAGTAGTGTAACTGTCAATGAAATTCAATTATACTCTTGCCACCATAAAGTACAAGTCAGTTATTTAAAAATGACCCATTTGGGGAGGAAATTACAGTATTACCATGTAACATTCATTGAGACATTTATAATATGAAAAAAGTGACTAGTTGAAAAGGTAGATCTATTTACATAACTGTGAATTTTTTGATTGGATTAATCCATTACCTAAAGAATAAATTTAGACATTTATTTTCTTGAAGGTAAGTCCTTTAAGAATTGAATTTTATAGAATGATTTTATAAAGCAGAGCATCACATTTTTATAGGTTTATTGATATTTTTAATTTTGTATAACATTGTTATTTGTTATACTTACAGATCCCTTTGGGCCTGGTAATCCTATATCTCCCTAAATCAATAAAACAAAATTATATTAGAACAATATATTCACATTTGATAGTTTCCTAAAAACATTAAAAAGTCTATTGTGCTGCTGAAGTATAGAAAACCATGAACAGATTAACCCTGGTGCTGCAGAAAAATATTAAATCCAAAATTTGTATTCCAGGCCCAGTTATGCTATTTAACTCTGTGACCCTGTGTGAGCTAGGAAACCTCCCAGCCTTTGGTTAAATGATCTGTTAAATAACAGGGTTGAATCAGAGTTCTCCAAGGTTCTATCCAGATCTAAAATGCTAGGCATCAAAAATTGATATGTGTAGGTCCGAAGAGAATAACATTCAGTTTTAAAACAAAACAGGCATTTAAACATGTCTATTAAAACTTCATTTTTGTAACTTAAACAAAATTTTTAAATTTATCCCCAGAAGACTACAAACAAAATAGGAAAGCTTTTAGGCTTAAAATATATGAAAATCTTCCATAATTAATTCTAGATATGAATTCAGCTCAAATGTTAGCACACCAGTTCATCTCCATTACAAACAGAATTATTTTAAAAGTTCTTAGTCCATAAAGTGAACAAACTCAACAGAAAATCAAATAGAATAATTCTACTATGAATTTATTTGACAATTAGAAAGCTTTATGCAATTCAGATATTACATTTACATTTACTCTAAATCCTGAAAATTTGAATAAAACAACATTATCAGAACTTTTTTCTGTACTAAAAGCTCTCTAACTCTATTTCATGAGAAATCTATCACCTTGACCCCAAAGGACCAAAACATAGTCAAAACTATAATGATGAGCCAGCAAACTAAGCAGTTCTAGCAGTAAAGATAACTTTCTCTCTATCTTATTGCTTTTCTGGAGATTTAGCAGTGTCACTCTTTGGAGATGGAGGTCACTTCTTTGGAGGGTTTCAGAGTAGAGAGAATGCCCTTGGTCACATTTGTAAGCCTCAGCTTCCTAACTATAATAAATGTTCAATTTTATTTCCATGATAGGCACCATTCATAGACTTTCATATAGTCCTATAAGAATCACCTTGAATGTATAGATACAAAACCACAAGAAAATTCACCATCTATAAAGGAATTTTCCAAAAGTTTCAAGTCAGATTTATCAATTGTGGGCCATTTTCTCTCTGCTTTATTTGATCTTGGCTACAATCTTGAGAGTCTTTTAACTCAGAGAAGAAACATCTTAGCTTTTGAAGAAGGTGGTGAGAACAAAACAATGTCAGAAAAGAAGAAAAATAATACACATTTCCACTACAGCTCAAAATCTGTAAAGTTCCTTCATTAACCAGAAAAAAAAAATCTTACAAGGTCACCCCTTTCTCCTGCTTCACCTTCTTCACCAGAAGCACCCTAAAAATTAAAATAAGAGATCACATTTTAAATTCTTAGTCTCTTAGTCCCATGGGTCAACTTCCGGTCAACATTAATAATCATTCACACATGCCCAGATACTCCCAGGATCATGCAGCAGTACAAAATGCTGGCAGCGGTTTTCCAATCTAGATTGCTAGTCCCAAACAAAACAAAACAACATCATCAACAACAACAACAACAAAAATGGTCTAGAGAGAAACCAGAAGTTGAGATTGAATTTCAACTATTAATTGAATTTAATTCAATTTATTAAATTAAATTAGCAACGCTATGTAACAATTTTGTAACCAATAACCCCTAGAAAAGGACTCTTAGAAGAGACAAAGGAACCCAAGGAAAATGATAAGCATAACTCATGCATAGAATATTTGCTGAGGTTTTGATCAGGAAAAATTTAAACATTATGATGTGCCCATGGAAGGCTCCCTCAGACATAAGTAACTAGAGTTTACTAAGTAAGTAGAGTTCTACTTGGTGAGTCAGAGACAGGGCTACTCTTTCCCAAGGGAGAACAGTATAAAGTCCAGGAGATAGAGCAGTCATTGGCTCCAGCTTATGCAAACAGATAAGTCTACCGCACACCAAGAAAAAGCTGCAAGTCTCCACTGTTTTAATCACATCCATAAGCAAGCCAGTCCCTCCTGGTTGTGACATGGCACATTTCAAACACTGCTGCGTTTCATACTAATCGAGTGTTAAAACTTACCTGTTCACCCTTTGGACCTTGTTCACCAAATACACCCTGTGATGAAGAAAATATAGGCCTTTTAAAATATTTTGAGCTGTTTATGTAATTTCAAATGAACCAACCCCACATTCTAGGCTCATGGATAAGCACCAGTGTGGAAAACGTGACTGGAGAGAACTTCACTCCTCACCTCCCAACAAGAACCAGGGAAAACCTGAAAATGCTCCAATTGTCTCAAAAACCTCTGGTAACTGAGGGCATTGTAGGATCACATCCATATACAACTCGCTAACAGGACTGTAAATTTAGAACTAAATAGAATGCATGATCACAACTGAAATGTTTACTTTTCTCAGGCTTTTTATTTTTTCTTTCTCATAAGTTATTCTGTTTTTGCTTCTTAACCTTTTTTGATAACTCTATGATAAATTCTAGGAAAGTTCTTCACTGAGCCAAAAGTAGCCTTGCTTTCTCCACATAATACAAATCACCCTTCCACATAAGGAACTTTCTGCAGTGTTGGACATCTTACCCTGTCTCCTTTCATTCCAGGAAGTCCAGGAGGCCCAGGCAAGCCAGGGAGGCCAGGGCTACCAAAAGATCCCTGGAAAACAAACACAAAGTCCCTAGAGTCACTGTCACTGCAATGCTGGAAGCTCACAAGCCAGACCTGGCCTTGGGTGTGTTGACTCATATCTAAAATAGATGCACTGCGGTCGATTTAACTCTGGTCCTCTGGTTTGCCTCTCTCCCACCTTCTCAGGAGAAGAGGGGCCAGTCCTCTCTGCCCTCCCTCCCACCTGAAGTCCTCAATTCCCTTTGCACTCCTCGAAACAGTGGGCTCTTTCAGCCAAGCCCCCGCAGTGGCGCTGCTGCTTCTCTTGCTGTGTAAACAAGCACAGCACAAGAAGTCAAAGACAGCATTCACTTACAGTCCTCCTGAATTCCAAGAATAACCAGAGGCCAAAGGTGGCACTTCATGTCTCTCTGGGTTTTAAAATGTATACTACAAACTGTTCTCATTAAAACCCTCTGAGGATATCCTAGGTATAACTTAAAATCTCACATGAACATTTCCACACATTCACATAACCATAGAAATAAAATATGACTTAGTTAAATGACCCCTTGTCAATTGTTTTTCTCTCCTGGCTTATTTTTTGTAATGTACTCTGTTTTGGAGAAAGCATACAAATGTCTGCATACTGGAAATATTACTTACCGGTTTACCTGGTAGGCCTGGGGATCCTACGGGTCCTGTTTCCCCTCTGCTGCCCTGTGAAAACACAAATATCACTGTCAACTAGGCATGTGGCCAAAATCAAACATTTCATTACCATATAAATAAAATAACATTTTACCTAAGCTTTTGTTTCAATATAAGTCATCAAACTATTCCCCTATCCATCAACTGTAGGCAGAGACCATCACATGGACCACCTACACAATCCCCTGTGTGCATCTTTCACTGGGCACCCTAATACTATCCACTGTGGCTAAGACCACTGGGAATATCTGACTCATATACATGAAATGTCAAATAGTAATTGTCAGCCTCTAAATGACATTCTGATTTACATTATGACTAATTATATACATGTTTTATCCCTTAGACTCTATGTTCTTGAGGCATTAAGTACATATTTGGAATTCTTCAATATCTGAAACACAGAATAAATTTTCTGGTCTAGGAAGCAACATTTGGCAAATGCTCTCTTACCTCAAAATGAGTGAAAAAAGGAAGCACAAGATAGAGATTTTTACCTTTAAATTATTATTGCAACCTCAAAAAGACACAGATGGAAAAAATATATAAAGTCTCTGAGATAAAATTTACTTTTACTCATTCTTGCTCTAAATATTAGGTACAAAGATAAACAGACCTTCAAAGGTGCAATTCATGATGAAGAAAACTAAAAAAGCAACACTAACTTTATTTTTTGTGGGCCAATTTTAGTTTTTTATGTAAAAATCTAAGTTTTCAAATTTTTATTTGAATCTCAAAACTTTTGAGAAAAGGAGACACATGAACTCTTCAACTTTTTTTTTTTTTTACCAAGAACTTCATACATTTTTATGCAGTCTGGTAAAAGCTTGTTTTATTTCTAACATGTGTTCAACTAAGCTGAACATTGAGGCTACTAGGTAAACAACCACATTTCCTGGATGGTGTACGTAAAAATAAAACAACTACTCTAAGTTAATTTTTCTTTCAAATGACAGCTTCACTTTCATGCTTAATATTTATAAATGATTTGTGGCTCTGTGGTAGAGCACTCGCCTAGCACATGCAAGGCCCTGGGTTTGATCCTCAGCACTAAATAAAAATAAATAAATAAAATAATAAAAAGTATTAAAAAAAGATTATTCTGTTCTGACCCATACGCTATTCATTCTTCTTTAATTAAACAGGTTTCAAAATCCATAACCTTCTGAATTTTCAATTTCCCTAAAGAATTAAGAACAGTTGGCCAAATTACAACAGTCTGTCGCTATGAGCTATAATTTCATAGTAGTCATTTCATATGACTTATAGGTAATTTAAACTAAGTGTGTCAAAATTTTCAAAAATGTTTATATTAACAACCTGACTGGTATATGACTTTTGGATGATCATTGGTATTTCACCCTCATGAGTCTTTTGGAAGTCAAAGGCAGAACCCTGTGAGGATGGATGCTGGAAGGATGTCAATGTAGACGAAAACCAGATTTTCAATAGATTCTTCTAGCCATCTATAAAGATTGGATTCTACACCATTAATTTGGCCTAGAACTTCAAAGTTCAAAACAGATTTTCTTTAGTATATCTACTCTGTTGACATTTTTACATAATTTCTCAACTCCATTATAATTAGTATCCTAAATGTCATTGAGTTAACATGACTTTAGGTCTGGGGTTGTAGTTCAGCAGTAGAGTGCTGGCCTAGCATGTGCAAGGCCCTGGGTTCAATCCTCAGCACCACATAAAAATAAGTAAATAAAATAAAGGCATTGTGTCCAACTATACCTAAAGAATAAATATTTTTTTTAAAAAAAAGACATGACTTTAATTCACAAATAATTGATAGTCATTGATGGGAAAATTATAATATCAGAAGAAGAAAGCTTAGTTCTTGACAAAACCTCAAGTATTCACTTCTAAATAAATGAATCATTATGCTATCTTATCTAAAATAGAGAAGATTAGTGAACTTCCTTTCCATGAACCAAAAGACTAAATTAAAATGTAGGATTGTATAAACCTTTTTTGTAGGATCAATTATCTTCCAAAGACAAAGATTTTCTCTGCTGGACACTTATTTTCTCTGCTTTTCTTAAGTTCTTATTTTTCACTTCCTAAGCATTTTCAAGCCAGTGGAAGGCCTTAGGAATATCTCAGAGCCCCCACAATTGACAGCCTGCTTTGCTGAGCTTGTGTACCCACGTGAGCCCGACACAGAGGACCAGGAGAAGGACTAGTGACATTGGGGGCATGAGCTCCTCTGCTACTACACCGACAACATGTGATTCTTCATTTTAATTTTCTTCCATCTTATAAAACCTTGGCCATTCTAAATGGTTTTTTTCAGTTTGTTTTGTTTT
The DNA here is from genome assembly GCF_052094955.1 of Ictidomys tridecemlineatus. Lineage (NCBI taxonomy): Eukaryota > Metazoa > Chordata > Mammalia > Rodentia > Sciuridae > Ictidomys > Ictidomys tridecemlineatus. The sequence goes on along the minus strand of NC_135484.1, from coordinate 87,303,266 downwards.
CTTGAAGTACTGAGGATTGAACTCAGGGGCACTCTATCCCTGAGCTACATCATCACTCATTTTTATTTTAAGACAGGGTCTCACTGGGTTGCTGAAGCTAGTTTTGAACCTGCACTCCTCCTGAATCAGTCTCCCAAGTTGGTGGTATTACAGACATGCACCACCATGCCCATAAATGTAAGTATTTCTATAGAATCCATTCGTCTGTGAAAAACAGTGATGTTTATTTTCACAACAGTGACCAAACATTTATGAACAAAGTATTAAGGCAAGATTATCTGATGGTCATTCTTGCAATTTTTGTGTACTTCAAAAACCTGAATTCCTTCTTGAAATTCTGGAAGTTCATCTACGAAGCTAAGATAAAGATGAGTAGTCAAAATATAAATAGTAATCTCTAAAAACATGGATTCATCTAAACACATTTTACCAGGAGTAATTATCCATGGTCCTGACTACCATAAGTATGCTAAATAAATGATATATCTCTTAAGTCTGGCAGCTGTGGAGATAACCCCACTCTCAGGAATGGGCACTGGAGGCTGACAGGGGAATGGCTAGTCTTCACCGTGGCTGATATTTACAAACCTATGACAAGAGCTCTGGTTAGAAAGCTAGTGTAATGGAGAACTAATAGTCCAGCTATTAGGAGGCTGAGGTGGGAAGATCTCCTGAGCCCAGGAGTTCCAGACCATCCTGAGAAAAATAGCAAGACTGTGTCTCAAAAAAATAGATAAATGAGAGAGAGAGAAAGAGAAAGAGAGAGAGAGAGAGATTAATTTCCTGTTCGTAACAAAAGACTCAAAAGGAGCCAGAATAAAGGCAAACTTCTATCATTAGAAATGAGAGACCATAACAAAGGACTCCATGTTTCTTTTGGATGCTCTGTTTTCATGTACATCTCTCACAAGTTCAGGCACATCTGCCAATTCATCCTATTTAAGATACTAATCAAGGTTTTTAAAAAGATGCAAACCCACTATCCCAACTATAACTGAGTCCCTGAGTTCTTCAGCAAGACATTGCACTGGATGTTCTTCTCCATTCCATCCTCCATGTCCTATGGTTATCTGGCCCTCTCTGCTCCTGATTCTGGGTCTGGGGTAAGACCTAGGAATCTGTTTGGGTTTATGTTGTTTGACAAATTGTCAAAAGTTGCGTCATAATTTGGCAAGTAAACCACAACTATAAAACATGCTGCAGAGGCATGAAGGGGCTGCCGAGGCATGAAGAGTGAGGAGATGAAGTTATGAATGTGATCCCAATTGCGACATTTAAAACAGGCTTTTCCAGACATCAGCTCATAATTTCAGGCAAGTAACTTAACTTCTTTGTGCCTAAGCTTCCTCATCTATAAAACGGAATAAAAGCAGTATCTGCCTCATAGGGGTTTTGTGAGAACTGAATAAGATACATAAATGATTTAAAGCAATGCCTGGCTCATTACCAGCCCTCTAGAAGTGTTAAGTTATTATTGTTATCCCAGTCAATTGCTAAAGAAATCACACAAAAAGTTTTTTTAACAAAACGTTTAACTAAGTTTTCTTTGCCTTTCAAACCTTCTTAATCTCTGTTATTATTTGGATGTGAGATGTCCCCTAAAAGCTCACATGTGAGACAATGCAAGAAGGTTCCAAGGAGAAATGATTGGGTTGTAAGAGTCTTAACCTAGTCAGTGATTTAACCCCCCACAGGGATTAACTGAGTGGTAACTAAAGTGGTAGGGTGTGGCTGGAGGAGGTGGGAATTGGGGTGTGGCTTTGGGTATATATTTGTGTCTGGAGAGTGCTTCTTGATCACCATGATGTAAGCTGCTTCCCTTTGCCACAGTCTCCCTCCATGATGTTCAGCCTCACCTTAAGCCCTGAGAAATGGAGCCAGCCTTCTCTGAACTAAGGCCTCTGAACCATGAATCCTCAAATAAACTCTTCCTCCTCTATAATTGTGCTGGTCAGGTCCTTTAGTCACAGAACCAAGAAAGGCTAACTCTTTAAAAGCAGGGGGTTTTTTTGCTTGAAAAAACTGTCTCTAGTCTTCATGTCTCTGGTGTCTGTCAACATCACTGATCACCAAGCAGGCACCTTCTTCATAAACAAGCATTGGGTGCTACTTTTCCTAAATACAGACAAATAATTCAAGCTGGAGGCTCCACTTTTGAAATGGAACTATTAGACATTTGAAAGATCACACGAAAATCAGAAATTTTAATTATACTTATGTTACCAGAATTATTTCTAAAAATAATGGATTTTATTCCATCACATTCTAACTTGTAATGACTGTCACATTTGCTGAATTACCCAAAATGCTAACTAGCTGCAGAATGAATACTATCTTTAGTACCTCACCAATTTTAGAAGTGAAAAATCATAAATCACTACACTTAGCCAATTCTATACACTAAGTGCCTCTCTCTGGCAAAAAGGATGCTGATGAGCCCAGAAGATCAATCATGATTTCTTTACTCTGTTGCTTTTGCAAATCCATTTTCATATTAACATTGGAACATCATGTTAGTTCTACTGCAATAATAACTTTTATGTTTGTTATCAAAGATAACTTCAAAAATGATTTTAAAATGATAACTTTAAAAGTGATAATTTTATAACAGTATACAATTTTTATTTCTCTTCTAGTTAAGGTTTAAATATTCCCTCACACTGTCTAAAATCTAAACATCACACACAACATCAGTTTCACAAATTATTGCCAAAGCTTAGGTGGGATGAAGGGTTGGCAGCTCAGATCATTCAACAACATACCAGACAGGGACCTCTGTGTTTAAGGATATTGTGTTGTGGTTGGAGTGAAGGACTTGAAGAGAAATGCAACAGGTTTCTATACTCTTAGAGTATATGGTCTTCAGAAAGCTGATCACTGCTCACCCCAATCAGAACCATGAGAGCAAACAATCCACCTAGCAAAGCACAGGCAAGTTCTGAGAAGCCGGATAGACGGACACGGGCTAAGAACCACTGGAAAATAGAACTGGATCAGAGGCCAGGCTACTCTGAGCCAGGAAACTCAGATCAAGTATAAACCATGAGTGGTAAGATGGAGAAAGTCAGAGCATGATCCAAGTGGCAGATAGAATTGCTTATATAAAATCACTGGAGGGGGCAAATTTTTTAAATAATACTTTTTGCCGTGAATTAGCAAAGGTTGATGGATATATCACTTAATTTCAAAGACTCACTCCTAGGAAACACTAGAAATATGTTCTCTTTCTACTTGATTTGAGGGTTGCAGGAAAAAAACTGACCAAATTTGTGAAGCATAGTAGAAAATGCGTGAACTTCTGTGCAAAACTAAGCTCGGTGACGTAAAATGAGACAACATACGCACTGTCAGTAAGATTTGGTGTTAAAACATTGGTCCAGAACTATAATATTTATAACTTATTGCGACATTTTTCTGAAAAATTTATAGCAGGTGAGAAGTCAATTATTACCAATGAAAGCAGCATAGCAGGATTTATTATATCTTCGATTCAATTCATTTCAAGAAATATTTATTGAGTACTAGCTTAAGGCAGGCCCTGAGTAAAGAGATGTAGAGAAGACAAAGGTGAATTACACATGCCTCTGCCTTCCTGCTGTCACCTCAATGTGAGGAACAAAGTGGTAAAGGGTTATAGAGTTTAGGATAAAAAGAGATCACTTCTATCTGGGCAGTAAAGCATTAACTGATTGAATTAATGTTTAGATTACATCTAAGTGGGCACCTGGATTGTTGAGTCAGGAAAATGGAGAAGAAATCCATCTAAATATAAAATCTGACACAAAGGAAAATAGGCAGGCTAAGTAGTATGGAGAGTATCTGGAAATTTGCATGTAATTCAGCCCAACCTGACACAGGATCTGAACCAGACTGCAATGAGAATTAGGGGCTGGGTGGTGGCTCAGTGGCAGAGCACTTGCCTAGTATGTGTGAGGCACTGGATTCGACCCTCAGCACCATATATCAATAAATAAAATAAAGATCTATTGACAACTAAAAACAATTTTAAAAATGAGAATTAAAACTAAGAAGTTATTAGACACTAAGACTTCAGACTTTCTCTTTTGGTCAGTAGCAATCCATTGAAGATTTTTCTTTTTAAATATTTTTTTTAGCTGGTGATAGATCTTTATTTTATTCATTTATTTATATGTGGTGCTGAGAATCGAACTGTGCCTCACACATGTCAAGCAAGCACTCTACCAATAAACCACAATCCCAGCCCACCACTGAAGATTTTTAAGTAGAAAAAGAAGTGATGATGGAACCTGTACTTTGGAAAGCTAACATGGTAGTGTGTAGAGACCGAGCACCATCATTTCCCAGGGCCTTTGGAAGTATGTTCAGTACTATAGTTTGTTCTGATGGCTGTGGAGATGTTCCTAATATTCTACAGAGGAGGCCATGGATTCAAAATGCCCTGCAATTTACAGGAGTCTTGAAGAAAAGAAGCAACCCAGAGTACCAACAGTACCCTATTAGAAGCACTAGTAATAGAGGAAAGACTGGAGCTGAGAAATCAAATCAGAAGACAATTGTAATGATCCAAGCAATAGGTAATGACCTGAGCCAGTGTTGTGAAAATGGAAGTAGAAAGCAGAGTAGAAGATATCTTGAGAAGAAGACAAAGTCAACAGGTCCAACTGAAGATGGGAAATGTGATGGATGAACAATGCTAAAACTTAGAGCCTCAGGGACAGGAAATAATGGCAAGAACTTAGACTCTTACAGAAATTCAAAAGGCAAAACCTGAAACTCAGTCCCCAAACCAATTAGCACATCTTCCTTGATCCATCTCACTTCACATAAGGAAATCAACTACCCTAATCCTCATCTGATGCTTTACTTCTAGTTTTTCATTGCTTTATATGTCCCATGGCAACCAGCTAAGCATTCTCTACTGCATGTGGCTTTTTGTGGTCAATGCATGGTCCTGATATACTCAGGGGGCTTGGTCAGTGTTTCTTATACTACACACAGCTTTCTGCTCAATATAGTGAATAATTGATGTAATAGTAAACTTTCTCAAAGTCCTAATGTTCCCACACTGTGCAATCTCCCCACACTAGTCATGTAACATATTGTTTTAGAAATGTGACCTGGTTATAACCTCAGTGCCTTTACAGTTTATTTATGGAAAGCATTTTATTAGAAAACCACAAGTTCTAAGTAAAAGAGAAGAAAACTAGAATTGAGCAAGCAAGGAGCATAATTAGGAGTAGAAGCTGGTTTCTTTGGCCACAGAGAAACTTTAAGAAACTACTTGGTAGATGTCAGTTGATAAACATCTTTAAGCAGTGGAAAATTCCCACTCTCATGCCACATGACAGCTGGAAACATTCATTCCTTTCAAGCATGAAGTCTTCATTCAACGTATTTAAGAAATGCTTTAAAAGAAGTAGCAATGATATTTAGAAATATTTCTGTGTTCTCACTTGGAATTTTTTGTTGTGTTTATCTAGAAGACTGAAAGTAAAAAGTATAACTAAAGACCAGAGAGCATTTTTTAAAATCAAATTTAAGTTCATGATGTTTTATGTTCTAAACATTCTCTCTGTAAGGGTTAAATTGTGTATAGTGAGGAAATACTGTATCTGCTGTAAAACAGACAAGTTTATAGACTTTCACATAAGTCTGGCAGATTTTCAAAAAGTTAAACATAGTTACCATCTGACCCAATAATTCTACTCCTAGATGTGTACACAAGAGAAATTAAAACATATGTCCACAAAAAAAAATTGTAGACAAATGTTCATAGCAGCATTACTCATAATGGCCAAACATTTATTCAGCAATAAAAAGGAATGAAGTACCAATACATGCCACAGCATAGATGAACATAGAAATATAATGCCAAGTGAGAAAAGACAAGCATTTTTTTAAATGTCATATATTTTATGGATCCATATACATGAAATATCCAGAATTGGTGAAGCTATAAAGACAGAAAATAGATTCCTGGTTGCATAGAGCTGAAGAGTTGGAAGGAAATGCTGAATGACTAAATGGGTACAGGATGTCTTTCTTAAGTGAAAAATTTTCTGAAATTGATTGTTGTGATGCTTGCACAACTCTGAATATGCTAAAAAGCAATAAATTATATTGATTAAATGGGTGAATTACATAGTATATGAATTGTGCCTTGATAAAGTTCTTTAACAGCACTAAAATATTTCCTTCAACATGGGATGAGAGCAGAAACAATCATCATGCCTCTGTTAAATGCCTCATTTTTTTTCCATTTTCTGAAAAGAAATACTGCCTATCAAAGTAGCATTCCCATTTCATCATTCATCTAGACTACCATGTGCTCAAACACCAGAGGGCAATTGTGCATGGATGAACAAATGGCAGAGCCCAGCAGGGAACTAGAGAAGCCCCTGCAGAATACTCACAGGAAGGCCCCGGGGCCCTCGAGGTCCCACCTCTCCTGGAGGACCCTGTTGGCCCTGTTAAGAGAAAGACAGAGAAAAAAAAAATCAACAACTCCTGATAACACTAGGATATAACTGACAGAAAAGTCAAAAGGCTTCTTACCGGTTTGCCCGAATTTCCCAATTGACCAGGCTTCCCTGGAGCACCTGTGTTTCCCTAAAGATGAAATGCAACATTCAGAGAAATTCCAACTATAAGTAAGCCTAATCATCAATCTGCCTCACCCAGACAGGAATTGCTTATATTTTAATAGCCTTAATCTCACAATTTCACACTGAGAATTCAGGAGGATGCAGAATGCAGATTTAGTACCAACCATGTATTTAAGGTCACATGTCAACAAATGAAAGGTCTTTAGCCTTCATTGAAAGGAATCCCTTCAATGCAAGGATTTTCTTTTGTCACAATATTAATTATATATGTACTACCTTTACCATTTTTACCTCCAATACATTTCTTTGATCCCTTTTAGCTCACATCAGCACTATTGAAATTTTTGAGAATCAAGTCAACATGAGGAAACAAGGGGATGTGCTGTTAGTAAAGCTCTGTCAGCAAGCTTCAGGGAAAGATACATGTCTGCAAAGACCAACTCTATCATCAATCTCTCATAGCCTGCCTGTTAGGGACCACCTCTGCTTAAGATGCTGTGGACCACTATGATTGAAGATCTGTACTCACATGCTCTAACAATGACCAATTTCTATATCATTCATGCTTTATCTATTTTCTTCTAAAGCAAAGCTATCACTTTAGTTTTTGCTTTCACCAATTGTGTTTTGTTTTGTTTGTTTTGTGGTTGTTTTTCTTTTGCAATGCTGGGTATCAAATCCAGGGCCTTGCACATGCTTGGCAAGCACTCTACCACTGAGCTATATCTAATTGGATGCACATTAATTATGCATAGAATATAAAAACAAGTTGACCAATATGTGAACAAGTGCCTAATATCTTTTTGGTTTAAGCTAAATTATCTTAATAACATTCATGGGTATATTTTCAGTATTTCACAATATTAATTATAGGTCTTTACCATTTCCACCTCCAACACACTTTTTTGAGCCCTTTTACTTCATGCTGATGCTATTAAAAATTTTAAGAATCAAGTCAACATAGCTTCTTTTTTTTAAGTAGTAAGGAACAATTAAGTTTTCCCTGTTTCATCCTGACAAAGGATGACATTTTTATGAAGAAAATCTAACCAACTCTCTGCAACTGGGGAAAAGATTAGCATTCCAAGTCTTAGAGCTTTTACTTTTTAATTTTTCCTTGGGGTTAAATATGAAATAAAAGGCAGTTAAAATATTAAAAGTTATAAGAAAAAATGTTAATAAAAAAATAAAGAAAATATTAATTTAAAAGTTTAATCTTTTACCTTTTCACCAGCAACACCCTTTGCACCAGGAATTCCAGGTACACCCTAAAAGAATGCACAAGGAATTTGGGTTTAATCACTTCATCTGAGAATCTGTGAGCTGCCAAGTCCACTGTACACTGCTGAGAGACTGTATAAGGGAGATGCTACTTGGTTCCCAATCTCTGGACAGTTTTAGAACTACCCACAGTGTACAGGACCTTACTTTACTGAATCTTGTGTGTAAGATTGAAGACTCTGAAAGCAAACCCTGCTCTAAAGGATGAACCTCCAAACTAGAATTGGGTACCATTTTCAGGTCAACAGGAGTTCTTATGAGCAGGACATCTGCTATAGGGAAATAACATGGTTCTATGTACAGAATAAAACAAGAACCTATTGAAAATTCTGGGCTTTACAGTAAGAGAGAGAGAGAGAGAAAGAGAGAGAGAGAGAGGAAGCCAAAGGATGCTAGGCTAAGATTTGGTGTTACCAGGAGTCCTAATAACCTCAGATTATTTCAAAAGTATCAGATGTCCTAACATTGGGGCTAGTCCTTGATATTATCAAATAACCTTTATTAATTTGAAAGATTTGCCTTCAAAGAGTCAAGAATACATGAATACACTCCATATAAATTTCCAATCACATTGATTTGGTGAAACATCAATTTGAATGCTTCAAAATGGGACATATCCAAAAACAATAACTTGTCTCTCAGAGAATCCACTCAACCTCTTATGACTCAACCCTGCTAACAAAAAGTCAAGACTGGTTAAAGGTAGGATGACACACATGGCACTGGCCCAGAGCTCAGGATTAGTGCAATGATGTAAGGAAGACAGCAAACTTAACAGAGAAGAGGGAATCCAAAACATAAATTAAAGCTTTCTACTTATAGTTATTAGAGAATACCAGCTAATCAGGGAAATAAAAATACAAAAGTATAAAACTAAAAATATTAAAGTAAAACATCATCTTTTCCTCAGAACTCATCAAATTCCATAACATGTCTCTCCCTCCACATTTATACATTTAAAGTGGATAAACTAACAAGTATTTAAAGAATCAAATACTTACTGGTAGCCCCTGCAATCCTGCATCACCAGGAGGTCCAGGTTTCCCTGGTTCACCCTGCAGCAGGCGGAGGGGGGGAACCAAACATTTAATCACTTTGAACCTATATGAACTGCTATATTATTTTTAAGAAAGAGTAAGATTTTTTAAGTAAAAGGATTATTCCCACAGCTGACCTAATGTGGACTTTTACAATTCAACAAGAGGGTATCAAGGTAGAATACGGGACATAAACTCAATCAAAACAATATCCCTCAGTCTTCTACCATCAGTGGGACAATTTTCCTGTGTTCTTAAAAGCAAGCAAATAAGTATACTGTTCTAATAAGAATTTTCTCTTTGACACATGATTAAAAAATTAAAAGGAGGAAAAAAATAAAAAAAAACCAAGCTGGCTAAATAAATCTCCTGGTGATGTTGTAATGGAAATACTGTGCTCAATTGGTCAGGCCAGAAACAGCCCCATTCATGAGTGACTGAATCACATAGCTACCTTTGTTCCTGGCATTCCAGGTATCCCGTCTCGGCCATCCACACCTGGCAAGCCCTAAAGACACACAAAGAAATACTCTGTTGGAAAAAGCCACATTCTTTGTCCCTACATTATTTTCTAAAATTTTACTAAAAGTTAATAATCACTGAAAAAAATGTGCCTGATGACTAGAGCTCTAGACATACCGTGTCTCCTTTGGGTCCAGGGGGTCCGGGAATTCCTCTAGGACCTTGAGCCCCCTGTAGGGCAGGACAGGAAGCATAAACAAGACATGGACAATAATCACAATATTTAGGACATGTCAAACAGATAAGCAAAATCAGCAGATGGCACTGAAAAGCAGGATGCTCGTAGTATAAAGACTAATTTGGACTCACTCTATCTCCCTTGGGGCCTGCTTCACCAGGAGGTCCTCGCTGTCCTTGATCACCCTGTACAAAAATTAAATTTTCTTAACACAAGCAAAAATTACTTATTGATGGATCTGTTAAAATTAAAAAGCATCATCCACATTATCTACCTATTGCTCTTTCACTACAATGGCTTTGATCTATAATGGATGCCTAGCTCAAGAAATCTTTTTATAAAAAATAATATAACCTTAAAATTGATATTGACATAGGCATAATTGAGACTTGCATGTCCTTTTTTTTCATTTTCCATGTGTAATTGTCCTATGCTATTTGGATATATATATAAAATAAATTAAGTTCCATACTATAGGTAACGGTATCTGTAACTACATCTACATAACTCGTTGACTGCTATGGTGGCTGAGGGTTGGGTTAGTTGCTAATATTTTCTCCATGTTATGTAATTCCCCACTCAGCAATAGTGGTTTCTGTCAAAATTATCCAACTAATGTTAATATATGGTATAGGCAATAAGTGAGAGGATGCGTCTCCTTAAAATTCAGCTTTTTTTTTTTTTAGTTGCTTCACTACTTCAAAATCTTGAATAGCTCCCTGTTACTGTTGATTGTTTATATTGGCATCAAATATTCTCCATAAGGTGGTTTTACCTTACCTATTCAATCTCATTCTTTCCATACACGTCTCTGCCCTAGGCAGTGACAGCCTCTATGATAACCCATGAATTCCATGCCACCAACTGTGCCCTCCTATACTTTGCTGCCTTTCCCACCTAGAATGGCTTGTCTTCTTACATGGACTATCTCTATCAGATGTTCTAGCACTTAATCTTGAAGTTGTTCACTGTGTTACATCCTGTCTTTTCCCCTAGACCAAAGGACCTTGAGAGTCATAAATTCTATTTGATTCACATCTTTTCTACTTTTTATATGGTGTAAGTGACTAATGGATGGCTTTTTTTTGTCTGTTTACCTCCAAAAACATGCTTGAGGCAGAATACAATAATGAGAAATGTACATATTAAAGCCAACTATGGAATAATAAGATTATAAACCATAGAAAAGGAAAAAGATAACTACCCAGGAACTAGAAATAAGATTATTACTGTGAATCTAAGCATGACAACCAAAGCAAACAACAACAACAAAAAACAGCAAACATAAATATTTAACTTATTGATTTATTCCATAAGAAAAAACATGAAATCAGAGGAACACCCTTCTGTAGCTTAAAAAAGTCAGGCTCATTTTAATTATAATTTTTAAATAAATATAAAACTATTACTCATTTTTATCTTAATTATATAAGATACTTGCATATATCTCTCTATATATAGCAAAAAACATTACTACTAAAATAAAAAAAAAATCTATGGTTAGGTTTTGTAAAAAGAAAACCACTTACAGGTGCACCAGGCAGACCCTGAGGCCCAGGCTCTCCATCTAAGCCCCGAGCACCCTGAAAAAAACAAGATGAAGAAATAAAATTAAGATCAGTTATGTATGTTAAGGGCATATCCATCTTTCTAAAGAAATATAATAGCCAGTTTAAAAGGAAGTTTTTATGCCTGAAATGCAGAGGGAATCTGAGGAGTACTTTATGAGAAGCTTCAGATATGAAAACACAGTTTTTTACATCTACTCATCATAAGAATTTAAACTCAATGTTTGATATACTTCTGGATATTTTAAGCTAACACTGCATTCTCAGCTGCTGACATGAATTAATAACACTATCACTTGTTCACACAACTTGACAATTCTATTGGAAAGAGGTTTGGCCATCACCCTTCTGGGTTCTCAAAAATGCCTGTGGGAATTCATTAATGATGAAGGCCACAGAGCCACCCTACAACTAGAGGACTCTGGTGCCACAGCTGAGAGAGGAACTTACAACACTCTGAATCACCCCAAGATCTGAAATAAAAAGTCAAGCCATATGATTCAGAAGAATGAATTGTTGAAAAGACCTGAGCATCTCTTCTCCCATTCAGAATTGATATTAGGTTCAGTTTATGTTAAGTAACCAATCTATTTCCTCAAGGACAGATCCACCCTACCAAGAGATGGCATTGGAATTAGCCAGAGCCTTATAAATCTAATTATCTGAAAATGATCTCTGACTTGGCTACGTATTGTACAGATCATGCCCTTATTTTCATTAGAAGAATCAAAATGTGACTTTAAAACAAAAATACATTGTTTTGGTGTTCTCCACTTATGCTCCTTGACAAAATACAAACTGTCTTTAAATTTTGTCCTCATCTACACAGCAAATAAGAAAGCATAAGGGACAACTCTGAAAAGACAGCCTCCTAATGAACCAGGTTGAGATGAGATGATAAAATAAATGAAAAGCAGTCAGAGTACTGGATAGATGTCAGGCCAAGAAAGCCAGGTGGACAGCATCTGCAGTAAGAATTAAAACTTAGGAAACCTTTGATAGGAGGTTCAGACATAGGTAGAATCAAAGAAAAAAACACAACAAAAGCAGAGGGACCAGAGAGCCTTGCAATTCTTTGATCCCTAAAAACTAGAACAGAGCAGAGGCATTCTACATTCACTGGGGAAGAAAGAATTTGGAAGACCCGAGGAAAACCTTGAATTCATCATTCACTTTGCATTATGAGAACAGAGACCAGCTTTGCATTATAGAAATGGCTTTGATGCATCTCTCTCTCTCTCTTTCTGTCTTTCTCTCCCCCAACTCCTCACTGCTGTTCAGCGTGAGCTCAGACCTAAACTGCTGTTACTAGGTAACCAGTCCATGTCTGAGTTCAAAAGAAGAGCTTTAAAAAAAAAGAAGAAGAAGGTGAAAAAAGCAATTTGACAGAAATCAAGGAAAATGAGAAATTTTTTAAATATCAAATAGGAAATGTTTCAAATAAAGAGAAGATCATGAACAGTAATTGCCTTCAAAGCAAGGGTCATGTATCTTAGGGGATGATTTAAATTCAGAAAAAGTGAAGGATTAGCTATCAGAAGCATCAAAAATAATCAGTTTTATTACTTATTAAAAAAAGAAATGCACACAAAGTGTTACTTAAGGTGATATGAATATAAAAATATACAAGACTCCATTTTTTTTTAATTCACTGTTTTTAGGGAAGAAATAGACCAGAGGAGAGGAAAAAAGAAAGCAGGTAAAAAATACTTGGAAGAGATAAAGAGGATTTAAAAACTAAAAAAAAAAAAAAAAGTAAACAAGCCAGACTTAATTCACAAAAATGTGCATCTCTTTAAAAAAAAATTAAGATTTGATTTCATTTATTGAGCATAAATAATGCGCAACTTGTTGTTATTTAAGTTTAGATAAAAAGCTTTGTATCACTGTGTCAAACTGACACAGATTAGCTGTGGTGGCTCTGAAGAGAATGAGGCCAGGGTGAGAAGTGGAGGTAGGCAGACGCCTTTTAACATTCTGTGACCTACAAACTGGCTTTTCTAACACACTTTCTAAGAAGCAATAACTTTTAAACACACACACCAATAGAAACTTTGAGAGAGTTTTTGTCTACAGGTTTCTGTTGTTTTTCCTTGTAATATTACTCAACCAAGTATTCCCTGTTCTCCATCCTTCACACACAGGCCTTGTAGTCTCAACATCCTTCTGATGCCACCTCCTTCCTGGGTCCTCTGGTTCCCCTATCTGCATTCCCTCATTCCACCCGCCTTGAGATTTCTATCTTGCTTGCTACACAGTTAGCTATTTGTGTTTGTCTCTCACAATAAGCAGCCAACTTAATGAGACCTTATTCCTCTTCAAATTTTCCTAACAGTTTGCAGAACACCTTTCTATGGAAGTGCTAGGAAAATTCGATTTCTGAGACTAGGCTAAGGGCAGTTGTTGTACTCTGGCCACAGGTGAATCACCCCTGTCTAGGGCAGAGCTGAGTGTGCAAGTAGGCCAAGAATGTCCCTAAAGGCCTGGGAGATAGCCTGCCTTCTTTTGCCTCTCCCTTCCTGCCTTCTCCTGTCTTTGCCTTGTTTGAGCAGAAGCACCCCAACCACTGGGCCAGTGTTATCATTGCTAGTTACTGATACTAAAACAGAAAGAAAATAGAGCAACCCTACTTACTCTAAATGACCCAAGACTATTTAAAATATATAATAGAGTTGATCTCCATGTCCATGGGTTCTGCATCTGAATTCAACCAATTGTGGATCCAAAAAAAAAAAAAAAAATGGTGTTGCTGAAGATAAGAAGTTGCTTTAAAATGACTCAAATTCTAACAATTTAGTATATTTTTATATTATAGCATTATCATCATCATCTTACTTTTTCTCCTTTGTCCCCAACTGTACCAGTGATGCCTCTCAAACCTTGTGCTCCCTGGAAATGTAAAAGATAATAATGAATTAGTTAAGGCATATGTTTTTTAAGCTTGCCACAGAAAATGATCCAGAAGAAGGATGTTATCATAACCAATGGTGGTGCCTCAGCTCCTCTTTGACACTGGCTATGCCTTAGCTATACTTTGGAAATAATGAAAAAAATTATTATTTCCATAAATGTTACTCATTTTGACATGAAAAAGGTGTAACAATTTTATTTTCATATAGTACAAAAGTAACATAAATTCTGATTTAACAAACATTTTAAATTAAAGTATGCTGATGCCCAATTACCTTGCATATTACTGCAGTAATCTGCCAAAGCACAAGGGACTAACTTTTTATTTAAAAAAAAACATGATTATGAGCAACTAATAATGTTCTAATTAAAATGGTTACATGCTGGAATGAGCTACATTGATCCAATGCATTATTTAGCTACTGCATATTCAGAGTATACAAAATTTTCTCTTTATATCATGTAATGGTGCTTTAGAATACAAAATATATGTCAACCTCTTGTGTTCAGTATTTGCTTTCAGATTGCCTGGACCTGGAGTCTATTAAATATATGTATGTAATTATATATAGAATCTTTTTTGTTTAAAAAGGTGCTTGAATGTACAATGGGAACTCTTTCTTATTCTGAAAACATGATTCTCTCTCAAAGCTGGACTGGTGAGAAAATAGAGAACATCATGTTAATATAAAGTTATTGATCCAAATAATAAGTATAAAATATTTCAAGAGTCATTTTAAAAATATTTGCATAGCCAGGCTGGGGTTTTGGCTCAGTGGTAGAGCACTCACCTAACATGTATGAGGCACTGGGTTCAATCCTCAGCACTACATAAAAATAAATAAATAAAATAAAGGTATCATGTCCATCTACAACTAAAAAAAAAATTTTAAAAGATATTTGTATAGCCTAGTCAAATATTTTTTAAAAATACTTTACTGGAGGTCCTTGAGCTCCAACTTCTCCCAGTTCTCCCTGGTCGCCTTCTTCACCCTAAAAACCAACGGAGAAAAGCACAATAAATATGTCTAGAAAATGAACACAGAAATGTGCTAATCTAGTGAGAACATTTTATATTCATTTGGCACCTATACTATGCTTTCTTAATTACTTTTCATCTATGATTCATATCAACTATGGAATACTCAGAAAATCCAGAGAAGTATACAAATAAAGTCACCCAAATCACACCATTCAACTATAAATACTAGTAACATTTTAGATGCTGTACTTTCAAAGTTTTTCTAGAAGGAGGGGAGAAGGGAAAGAAAATGTGTGTGTTCATGTTTGAGAGAAAGAGTTGGGAGTGTTATTGGGAATATGCAGTAACATTGTATAAACATTTCCATAAGCTGTTGGATATTTTAATTATGGCTTACATTTTAGCTTTTCTTATTACCACTTTCATACCATACACAATTTGACGGGATTTAAATCAGTCTTTTCTTTCATGGTTCATACCTTGGATTTCACTCATAGAAAAGCCTTTTCCACCTCCAAATTAAATAAATATTCATCTGTACTTTTTTTTTTTTTAGTAACTCTTCTATAGTTTAATTTCTGGCACAGAATTTAAAGGTCACTGATTCCAATATCATTTCTTGAATAGTAGATCCTCTCCACAAGAATTGGAAATTTATCTTTAACATGTATAAATCATTAGGCTCTAGGTTTCCTATTCTATCCCACTGATCTGCTTATGATGTTGCCAACATGAAAACATTTTAATTATTGTAATACATTTTGTAATACATTTTCATCTCAGGGAGAATTCCTTTGCCTTTTTAGAGTTATTCTTACTTTTCAGATTTTCTGAAATGTTTACCCTTCTAGAGCAATGTTAAAATAATTGGACAGATATTCCCAAAAATACTACTAGTTTTCTATCAGGACTACATTAAATCTTTCTCTCCCAGAAGTTAGTGTATCTCTCTATTTAGTCAAATGTTTTTTTCTTTTTATCTTCACAAACAAAGTTTTACTCTTTTCTTCAAATTAAGCTTCCATATGAAAGTATTTGGACTATCTGGTTGCTATTGCCAATGAGACCATCTTCCAACACATTTTCTAACTAATTATTATTTTGTCATCTTGTTATTATAACCTCTGATATACTTTAATATGTTAGAAGATTCAAAAAGAGATCTGATTCCTCTTACAGAAATATTATTTTATAAAAAAAATTACTTTCCCTCTAGGAGGGTTTATTTTTTTTAATCCATATATAGTCCTACATTTTTTGTGGTAATAGATATCTTAAATTGTGAAATTAGTGATGAGAAAAATTATTTATAACATGTACATAATATCAGACTTAAGTCCATTACTATTATTTCTTTATTACATATTTCAATTCCCTCATTTTCTTACTCCATCAACTATAACTTACATTTAAAGATTTTTCACAAAAAATAAGGCCATAACAAAATATTTAACAGCAGTATTAATATAGAACATTTAGGCACATTGGTCAAAGAGCTACATTATGCCTAAATAATTTAACTTGATTTTTAATGCATTATAGAGGTCTTATACCTTAGTTTCAGTCTTATATTTATATTCAGATTGTATTCCATTAGAACATATGATTGACAGTGGAAAGAAGCAGTCCAATTAAAAAGCTAGTGAATTAAGTAGTCCATGGAGTGAATAATCATCACATGTGCATAGTTAAATGCTACTTGTTTTTCCCTACAAATTTATAAAGCCAGCTGCAAAAGCAACAATTATTAATAGGTCCTCTGTATTTTTTCCTTAGTAGGATATAAATCATTTCCCATAGATTCTCCATAAACCTTAAGCAATATGTTTGCATTCAATATTTTACCTTTGAATGAAAAGCACATACCTTATCCATAACGACAAATTTAAAATGAAAAATTTTTAAATTTGTTATCATTTATTACTTATTATCATTTTACTAAGAGGTTTTGAATGACTGATGATCTGCTGCATGATCTTGCCAGTACCATATCTTAATTAGTGAAGTTTCACTATTCATTCCTATACTCATAAACAATTTTAAAAGTCTTCATTAACTAACTTGCATAAAAAATTCAAGGCAAAATTTGAATCTGAATACAAACTTCAGGCCTCCAGAATCTCTATCATTCCAGGTCATCTGTTAGAAATCTCTTTCAGAGCTCATTCATCAACAAGCTATTGTCATGTCATTTTCTTACATAACTTTTTAAAGACATCACTTATAGTTTAAAATGACATAAAAATGTGGAATAAATGAAAAGAATTTTTAATAACGTTCAATGAAAATTTTTGGCAATTACTTAACACAGCAAAAAGCGTGCAAGTTTTCCACTGAAGCCCAAACCAGATTTGAGAGTCCAAATAACTAACTTGTACAGTTACCAAAAATACTAGTTTCACTGGAAGACTGGAGATCAACAGCTTCATCCCCAAATTCATGGGTTAAGGGAGAGAAATTTCCCCAAAAGAATGGGTCACCGAAAGGAGAAAGAAGAGATGCAGAACATCAAAAATAACAGAAGTCTGCTATATTTGCTTCAGTACACATATTACTTCATGAATATGTTTTGATGTAATTTAAATATTCTTGCATAACTATTTTGGTGACTAACTAATATCATATGTCTATGTCACACTTAGTTTAGTCACTCCCCTGTGATTATACATGTTTTTCACTTCTGTGTTCCCAGCACTTAGAATAGACCCTGGAACATGGCAGGTACTTAATAAATATTTATTAAACGTTAAAAATCACAAATTTTGAGATTCAGTGAAGAAATGGGCATGCAGAGACACTTCCAAAGTACTCATTTTTTTTTTCTATTTTACTCCAATTTAACATCAGGAAGCTAGCTATTACATTTTAGATAAATAAAATGCCTTCACAGCCTAAGTAAAAAAAAAAGGGGGGGCATTTAAAATAAAAGTCTGAACTACCATAGGGTACATAAAATTGGCCTGTTTATTCTGATTATGTGAGGTTATTCAATAGACTTATTTTAGCTAAGGAGTTCAAGGATATTAATGTTTAAAGACATTAATAAATTGCCTCTCTATCTCTTTACTTCCAAAATAAAAAAAGACTAATCTCTTGCCTCTAGCCAGTATAGGTGTAGAATTGTCAACAACAATGAAAAGCCTACCAGATCTGCATTAAGAATAGATTGACTTGACTTTGTAAAATATAAAATGTACCAAGACAAAAGTTCCATTGTGCATAGAATAAAATTCTTAGATCATTAAAAGATGAGTAACCTTAGTAGATTTTTAAAAAAATGGCAAATAGGTCACCTTGCTTTAAATTTCAGTCTTGGTTTTTCTACAGGGCACAGCTGCCCTGGTGCAAGTTGTGCTATAGATTCCATGTTTACATCCACATAATAACAGAAGTTACCACTAACTTCCAGTTTACTCAAAATCTATGTCATATTGAAATGAAATCAGAGATAAACAGAAAAATTATTTCAGAACTTCAGATGAGAAGTCAAAAGCCAGTTAGCAAATTCTCTGTTTTCTAAGCTCAACAACACATTGCATAAAATTTTACGAATATCAAAAATTTTTCTTATGTGGTAGAACAACTAGTTGAATGTTCAACTATCATAAGCATCAAGGAAAAAAGCTAAATGTGATTGATTTGAAAAGGAAAGGAAAGGAAATAAAAAATAGCTGCACTGGAAGAAAATTAAAATGTCCAGTGCCTTCTTTGTTTTTTATAATTAGACAATTTATTATGCTTAGTTGGAATATTAATGCACCTACAGAGAATACTTCAAACATCATTTGAAATAGAAAGACAAAATACAACAAATGCTGTATTATTCCTTATAGTTGGTTAAAATAAAAACTACCCGCCTGGGGTTGTGGCTCAGTGGTAGAATGCTTGCCTTGTTTGTACAAGGCCCTGAGTTTGATCCTCAGCACCATATTAAAAATAAATAAATAAAATAAAGGTATTGTGTCCAACTACAACTAAAAAATAAATATTTTTTAAAAAATGGTCACTACCTCCTAATCACAATTTACTCACTAAATACTCATTTGTCTTACCTTGTGTCCTTGTCTCCCTGGTTCACCAATTTCTCCTTTAGCACCTTTATGGCCCTAGCAAATGCAAAAATAAAAAAAATAGATAATATCATATATTTTTGAATATATATAAAAATTATATCAAGTATATAAATTATATATGTACATATATAATTTATTGGGCTTGACAAAACTGTCAGAGGGTTCATAAAATGATTCTGCTTCCCAAAGTCCTTGTCAAGGTACTACTAAGAAAAAGGTTATGTCACAAAGAAAATTACTGCCTTAAATGACCTAAACAGTACTATGTGTATTACATGACTACTGTATATAGTATATATCAGTTTTAGTTACTAGGAAAACATTGTTCTAGAATTTTAAAAAGCCACATTACCCAGTTTAACACCAAGATTTATTGATACCTGCCTGCTGTTTCACAAATCTGGGTTCCACACTTCTCCTGGAGTGGTTTAGAGCACTGAGCCTTTTTCTGTACTGGACTGAACTTTTCAGAAAAAGCAGCCCTGACCCAGCTCACCTGGCTATGCCCTGCTTCTGTGGCTGCTGGAAACCCTTCTGCTTCCATTCCCACCTGATTTCTGGAGAGGGGAAAGATTGAGCATAAGAAGGGCACTTCCCCACATGCACAGCTCTCTGCCTCTTCCTGTACACTACTGTAGGTGCAAAGGGAAGGCATCGAAGGGCAGTAAGCAAAGGCTGCGTAGTATGAAGACAATCCCTGACCTCTCTTGTCAGGCCACCTGTTCTAAGCTTATGTACACTGTGGGCAGTAACATGAGGCAAACTATGAGACAACATCCCCAAGGTAAGTCTGTCAGGACTTTGACTTCTCTCCAGCCTTTCTGTAAAATAAGACACCAACCCAGGCCCAACTCCACAGTTGAGGGAAACCACCAAAAATCAACAAGAAAAACTCTGGGAAAATCAGTACCTTGGAGCCTTCCAGATCACAGTAAAGCCCCAAGGAATTTCTCAAATTTTCTGGAATTTCTCAAAATCACTTTAGACTCAGAGACTAGAGAGAGAAAGCCATTTATCCCAGCAGTTGGCATTTATTTACTTGTTTTTATGTAATATTTCTAAGTAATTATGATGGCAGAGAAAAACACTTTCAGGAAAGTCTCTTTTCCTACTTATTTTGCACAGTTTTCCCAATTTTCCAGTTTTTTGTTTTTGTTTTTGTTTTGTTTTTTTAAGCAAAATATTCTCAAAGAATTTTGTGGATTGTCCTCTCCCCTCGTTCTCACCACTGTCTTCCTCTGTTGGAGGCAAACTTCTGGCCCTTGATTTGATGTTCAAGCCTCCCTCAGTCTCCTGTATTTTACTGGCATTTGTGCTCTAAACTTCAGGGGTATCTATATTAAGCACCTATGTCTTGGGGGGCCCCAGCTAGAATTCCAGGTTTAATAAGCCCACAAACTAAGGCACAGAGTAAGCCAACACAGACTAGACTGCTCCATCTGAATGGGATCTTCACACCAGGAAGGATAGTGCTTTAATTGAAGGTTCCATTTTTTTCTGTGGATAATAATCTAGGAAATAATATAAGGAGATTATTCTCTTACCCTCATGCCTGGAAGGCCTGGATATCCAGAGCGACCTGGTGGACAGGAATTTGGACACTACAAGAAAGCAATAAAGACACCATGAACCAGAGCCCACTTTGTGAAAGGGCCAAATTTGTAAAGGATTCTAGCTATTAAACCCTAATGTAATTATAGTCATTAAATAAATTCAAATATCCATTTCCTCCTTTTTCCTGAATTTTTAAACTAATATTTCTAACTTCCAGAAAAGTATAAAGAATATAACAAGTACCTTCCTATGCATTCACCCATTTATTCATGCATTTAATAAATGTTAATATTTTTCCATATTCATTTCAGATCTACTATATTAAAGAAGTGCAATGTTTAAAGACAATGAGTTTTGCCATGACGTGATCATTTTCCTCCGTCTTTACTGGACTAGCCATATCCTGAAGTTCATACCCCCATCAAGGGGCCCACATTGTGCTTAGTACAGCTTATCATTATCATTTCAATATTAATCTACGTGTAAAATATCTCCTAATATTGATGTACTCTAGTGAAAAGCATGCCTTAGACATAAAGTAAAAATGTTATAGAAAAAATAGATACTTCTATAATGAAAAACTGTTATAGTCTGAGGATATATAAGCCACCAGTCCACTAATGCTACAGATTTTCTGCCATCTGAGCAAAAGTAAAACATAGAAGCACAGTATGTTCCAGAAAGATCATTTCAAAGACAACTCATCTGGAGACTACAAAACTACATTTTGTTCAAAGGAAAACATCTTACCAGTGGATCTCCGTCATGAAAGCCAATTGTTCCCTAAAGTAAATGAAATATTAAAGTTAACAATATAACTAAATAATTAATTCAAACACAGTAATATAGAAAGTTCATTAGGTAAAGATATAATTAAATATATATGTTTCATAATATACAAGGCACAAATAGCAGCATATAATATGCTAATATTCTAAAAACTTGACTCATGGGCATATTCCCTTTGAAGACTCCTAATTTGCAGTAGATCATTTTTTTTCAGGGGATTAAAAAGAGATGAAATGAGAAGCGGAATAGGGGGCTAAAAAAAAAAGGATCTATAACATATAAATTTAAAATTTGTATCACCTCCTACTTAAACTCCTCTTTTGTAAATTTGCTACTGAGAAAAATTTGTAACAAGTACATTTGAAAATGCTTCTTTTATATGTCAAAGTTTTGAGCATTTGAAAAATCAGTGTCAAAGGTTTTCACATGTAAAGAGTAAGACTTGCTTTGTGAAACTACCTTTTAAATTACTGTGATCCTTCTACTTTTCTGGCCTTAAAAAGAACCACACTCTAAATGGATGAAAAACTCGGTAGCCATTTTGGGAGTATTAGAATCTAATGACTCAATTAATAGGCATTTCCATTTCTGGTTCTTAGATTTTTATAGTCCTAACCCTCAGAAGCAAAGGAAATTCATGTTGTAAACAACTTACACTGGGTCCTGGAGGGCCTGGGGGGCCAGGTGGTCCTCTTTTCCCAGGGTCACCCTAAGTCATTTGAAAAATCATGACATGGTGATTATACATGTGTCAAAACACAGTACACAAAACCATCGAGGCATGAGAGAATGGCATTACTAGAAACCCCTACAGAGCTCAGTCATGCATAGACCTGCCACCAAATCCAATTAGTTCTACAAAACCAGAATAATAAAGGAGTTCTAGTCTCACCAAGTTATAAAACAAAGCAAAGGGAGACACAGAGAAAAAAATAAAGCCCATTTTTTTCTGTGTAGGATGATCACTTTATCTACTCTGAAAACAAATGAGAACCCCTATGCATTTTTCTAGTTGATTTACAGAAGGGCCAGAACAACCAATACTGCTAGGGCTGACCACCTAATCAAAGCAAAAGAAAGCTTGCACCCAACCTGAAGCTATGAAGTGCAATGTTAATCTCAGCAGTGTCTGATTCTTGCTGCTGCAGTTTTTCTGGTCTATCATTTTGTCTGTCATTGCACTCTTGCAATACACAGAAAGCAAAAATGGCTAACTAAGCTGTTCAGATGAAAAAGGGTTCCAATTACTCTCAATAGCCAATATTTACTCTTGGCATGTTTTCCTTCTTAATGTCCTACCATAAAAAATCAAAAGCATCTTATAATTATTTTAAATGTATAATCATATTCATTCATTTCTTTAGTAAATAAATTTGCAAACAGTAAGCACACAGAGAGAAGCAGGAAAGGTATATAATAAAATGGTCCCTTTCCTCAATGAGTTTACAATTACCTACCTTCTCGTAACATCAATACTTCAACACTTTTGAAATGCTTCATGAATATCCACGTGAAGCACTTTTTATCAGCAATTTTTGCTCTAAGTTCAGCACCTTAATGTTTCAAGTTAAATTTTCATTATAATACAATGATCCTAACAAATATACCTGGTAATAACCCAGTCTATTTTTTAATTTAATGTGGAAAGTCTAATACAATAGCCACTGGACCCAAACCCTAGCTGAGAGTCTATAAAATGGGGGTGACATTCCATTATATGACAATCAATTAGGAATTTGGGGAGAAAAGTTTAGCTGAAAAATTCAGGGAAAAAATTAAAATCACTCTGAAGCATTATTACTCCTAGTTCTCATCAATATTATGAACTGGAATAAAATTTATCTGCCACTTTTGAATTAGCAGGAGGGAGTAGTGTACTGTTAGGATAATTTACCTGGCTAGTAACACCTTCTATTAAATCAGCAAATGTCTATCAAAATGCACTGTGGTACTCACAATAGGTCCTACATGGCCAAGTTCTCCAGGAAGACCTGCTGTCCCAGGAGGACCCTGAAGTTGAGAAATCAAAGTGACAAATCAAAGTGACAAGGTAATTTATGGATATTTTATAATCTATCACAAATGGCATTAAACATAATAAATAACAGGCCTAGAATTAGCTTTAATGTCCAATGTGGCAATAACTCATTTGGCCAAAATTTAGTTACAATGGAACAGAAATTTCCTAAATTAGTAAATATATTTTGTCTAGCAGAATAGGGGTATTATCATTAGTAGGCACGTTAGATGATGTAACTAAAACTCTATAATCCCCAACGGTTAGTATTAGTCAAAAATTAAGGTCAGGATTTGAGAAATAGGCCATTTTTATAGACTACATAAAAGTCAATGATAAATGATACATACAGGGGGTCCAGGAATGCCACGACCCTAAAAGAGTAGAATAAAAATATTTATTGCAAGTGGTTTATACTTAGTATAAACATAGACACAAACACAACTTGATTCAAACCCATACTTTCTAATACAGAATAAATATATGATGCTCATTCTAAAGAAAACACTGTATAATGAAAAGCAAACATGGCTCTGCTTCTAAAGGAAGCAGGAGCTTGTTTCGGCTCCTCAAACTTTCCTCCAATATCCATGCTAAACAGCCTTATTTTTCTAATCTTTTTAAAAAAGAAAATCAAAGTAAAGAAGCCATTGAAGCTTGCCCTCAGGAGAACTTACCATCACTCACAAACTGGCACATCACAACCAGTTTAAAGATTTAATTCACTTGTAGTGTTGTACAAGAAACCTACACTGAAAACAATATACTTTCATGGTATATAATATATGGTGTTTAGAAGTTGCCCAAACAAGCATTCAGCACAGAGAGGCTGGTGGGGAAAGGTCAGAAACATACCTCCATTTTGACAGGTAGGATGATATTTCTAGAAAGTAAACTGGTGTCACTCCTGAAGCAACGTATAATGGGATTCTAATGTAATAGACTAAATTTGACTTCAAAGCTAGTTATTCTATTGCCCTCTCCTTTATGCTTTGAATCTCTTCATCAACACCAGACTACATATAATCATGGATTGAAACCACTTCTGATTTATCTTAACCAGCCCCAATTCTAGCACAGGGCCGTATATATATATATAAATGGGTATATATATAAAATCAACTCTAACAATATGCTTGTTGAACTTAAAATTGAACATTAACAACCCAAAATTCCTGTTCCCTCTCTTTTCTTTTTAATTTCAATTTTCCCCCTTAGGATTTCTCATTATTCTTTTTATTCCTATATTGGCTTGAGTAGTTTTTATTTTCAGCTGTCTGTGATACTATACTTATGTCATATTTTTACTCCAGATTTGCTTTTCTAAAGTATCAGTATATATATAAAGCATCCCATGTAATCAGTGCACATCCTTTGATAGTGATATTAATATTTCTAATCAGTTAGGCAGACAAACAGGCAAGAACTTTGTATGGCAGTATGTTTTAATAATGTGTGGGATTTTTGAATGCTTTCTTTGAAAAATTACTCTCATCTGAACATTTCAATATATAGATCAATTTGTGAAATAGCTGTTATGCTTCATGATAACAAATTAATCAATAAATTATTTCATCAGAGACTTAGATGTTTGACAAATTTCACTAAATATAAGATGTTGAGATCTGAGTTGAAAAATGCTGTGGAGCATGCTATTCACGTCTGAAAATAGGCTTTTAATGAACAAATTGATAGATGCTGAAATATGGCAAAGAAAAAAGTATAAATGGTGGGGAGGGGGACACAGATTAATGGCAAGAGCAAAGGACAACATAGAAAGAAAAAATAGCCTAAGAACCTAGTCCTCTTAAACATACAAATAGCACAAATCTGAGGGATTGTGCAGCGTAGGAAAAGACTAGCCATGGAGTCAGGCAGGCAATAATGACTCATTATTTGATATTTCACTGGAGATAAAACCAGTTGTAAAGAAAGTGATGTGATGAATGGTCTTAACACTGAATTTGCTCATGTTGTGCAAAAAAAATGTTTTCTATCAATGCAGTAGAGAGGGAGTTGTCTTCTGAGAATTAACACCTGTGAATAGATATATGTATTTTGTTCGTATATTCAAACGCCTCTGAACAGTTTTTATTCACAGTAGGAATACTTACCATACCAGATAAGTTATAAAGCTCTTTGTCATGTGTATTATATAGGAAACTGCATTTTAAGAAAATTCCAGTAACAGAATTTCACCTAAAGATAGGAAATTTTCAATTCTGTGGCTTTGCAGATACTTACTGGAAATCCACGAGATCCAGGTACTCCAGGTTCTCCCTAAAAATAAAATAGCTTCATTGTACTTAGGTTTTTGAAGCATAATTATGTAAATATGTAAGCTGCATAAATATTGAAATCACAAAAATACTGCATCTTAGTATTTCTAAACACAATTTTAGTTGAAAAAGTATTTCAGCTATGTCCTAGCTTAACTCATTAGTTGACTTGCAAACACTACAATAAAATTATACTTCAGCATTTGAGAAATATCATCAGTCGGTACCAGGTGCCTAACTTACTTTTTGTCCCCTTGGACCAACAGAGCCAGGGGATCCATCAGGTCCTGTTAAACCCTGACAAAGCAAGATAGTGAAATTAGAACTATCATAACATTCACAGGTAAACAAGTAGGTAGAAAATTTCACTTTATTTGTTAGTTATCTGTAGCATGTTTACATATGTAAATACACATATTTATAAAGTAATACCTTCTATATTCTTATACAAAGGTGATACAACATGAGCTCTGCCTACTACTTATTTATATCATATTCCTAACTTTCTGCTAACTATGTCATTTGTCACAGGGTTCAATAACGTAATGCCTTTTGTCCTTTGCTTTGAGAAAATGCAATATAATAATTATGGTGTTCTAACAACTAAGTCTTATGTGTCTGGCTTTACCATTAACTAAGGTTTTATGTATCTCCTTCATTTATAAAATAAATAATATTATGTGTCTCCTTAACTAAAGTACAACAATATCTGGAAAGTTAAAATTATTCAATAGAAATTAAACATAAATGATCTCATTATTGCCTATAATTCCTTAAATTCCTCTAGCCATCTCTAGCAAGTGGCAATTGCTTATAAAAGAATATTAACTTTTAAAGTCAAATGTTTGAAAGCATATCCTATCACATTGTCTTTCTTAAAAAATATGGCTATAATTAAATATATAAGTCCATATATCCATTTTCTATGTATAATTGAAGCCTAGTATTATAAAACACATTTGTAACTATCATATTTAATACAATTGTATGAAATAATCCTCTAAACATCCTTATTGTCTCCACTAATATTTTTTAAATATGTATGGATTTTTTTTTTAGTTGTAGGTAGACACAATGCCTTTATTTTATTTTTATGTAGTGCTGAGGATCAAACCCAGTGCCTCACACATGCCAGGTGAGCGCTCTACCACTGAGCCACAACCCCAGTCCCACTAATACTTATTTTATCATCATCCTCAAATAAAAGATATGAAAGCATAATTAATGCTACACATACATCTGAATTTCCATACTTAGTGCAGATGCACTGTTATTTTTAAAATTTTTTCTTTGCTCTATGACACTTTCTGACATCATTTACAATGCAAACTTAAAATTACACCTTCCTAAAGATAAATATCTGTATATGAACATATATACATGCATACATAAATGCCTTAAAAATTCTTTCTAGTATCAAGATTTTGAAAAGACTCAAATAATATTCAGGAAAAGATTTCTTAAAAATATGAAAGCCCTACTTAAAAATGGATTGTCAAAATTCATATTTAGTTTGTCATAGTCTGCTTAGGCATTAATAAAATGCTTTCATGTGATTCATATAGAAACCAGTTCCTGGACTATCATTTTTATATTTCTCTACATCAATATCTGTAACAACTCCTGAGAGTGAGTCAAAGAAATTTTGTTTGAAAAATATTAATTACTTAGAAACTTACCAAGGTAGAAAACTATTAAACACACAGGAAAGAATTTCTGACAGACTGTCTTAGATTGTTACTTGCCCTAGCCTAATTACAACACTGTAATCTGGAAATAAGCCCCAGTATAATTAGTAGCTGAGCATTGATGGTAATGGAATGTTTGCTTTTATATCTCAACAAAGAAACCACACATACAGAACACTGTCAGCACTCACAGCATATAAAATGTAGAAACCTTGTGGCATATTTAACTAATAGATCCTCCAACACCCACTTAACGTATATACCCTCCAAGACCAAAGAGGCATATTTAACTAATAGATCCTCCAACACCCACTTAATGTATATACCCTCCAAGACCAATCCTAGTCGATTTTCATATAAACTAGGCTTCTTCAATATGTGACCAGAATAATTGATAAGATTTAGGACATTAATTACTATATATGGTAGAATTTCAGCTGCAATATATAAAGCAGAACCCAGTAGATGGCTGAATAACCTAAAAACTATTTATAGGTTACTTCATATCTAAACTATCCTCCATAGGATATGGTAAATTATGTCCTTCATTGGGAAATTCTTTGAATTAAATTGAAAATGGATCTGGTGTCAGATGTTACAGTGAGGTCTATTATGAAATAACTATGTAGAAAACCATAAACTCCACAAGGACAAGAACTACATGTGCATTACAGTTATAGTACATTGCCCCTGGCATCAAACACACTCAATACCTGATGACTGAGAAATGTTAATATGAGTTAGACTTTTAAGTAGGATATTACACTTTTCCTTCCATATGATCTTCATTTTTAGCTTAAATCTTGACTCTGCTACTTAGTAGATGTAATCCTGGGCAAGTTGTTTAAATCTATCATGTTCTAAATGCTGTTCCTCATTCAGTTAGGGTCCTACAAACAAACTAACAAAGAGTCTAGTTGTTAATCACAGCACTATACTTCTGAGTCTCCTCATGTTTCTTCGATGTCTGATTATTTGCACCAACACTGACCTTTCAGGATAATTTCTTAACTCACTATCCTACTCATAGACATCTGTCAGGGATAAAACTTGTACATTCAGAGGATAATAGCATGGTTCAGCTATAATATCTATATAATTCTTATTCCTCTTCTATTTGTCTCATGTGGATCTTATAGGAAAGATTATAAGATATTATTACAGACCTCTGAGCATGTCACAACAAAGAGCACTTTTAAGAATATTTTTATTGACTTAGGCACAGTGGTGCATGCCTGTGGTGCCAGCAATTCAGGAGGCTGAAGTAGGAGGATCATAAGTTTGAGGCCAGCCTCAGCAACTTAGTAAAAAAAAGGGGGGGGGGGCTGAAGGTGTAGCTCAGTGGTAAAGTCCTCCTGGGTTCAATTCCCAGTACCAAAAAAGAAATTAATTAGTAAGTTAAGTAACTAAAAAAACATAAAAATTTCTTTAAAAAAGGATAGCTCTATTGATAAAATTGATGATAATAACATAATTGTCCTTTGGAACAAGGTTATGACTGAACTCTGATATCTCTAATTTTATTCATTCATAGGTAAAAAGAAGAATCAACTTAAACTAAAAAGGAAGAGATTTGAAATATGTGTCTACAACACACACACACTTTTCAAAATCCAATTTGCAATAAAATTTTCTAGATCTTATTTCAAAGAAATTACAGAGGGAAATATCACCAGTAGTAGAGAGAAATGCCTTCATAAGGGTGTTTATGCAAACAAAGTTCTATATGAGATAATTAATGCCGATGCTGTATTCTGAAATTTAATGCTGCTATTTGTCATAGAATACCGGTTCTTTGTGATGGTTTCCTTCCACATTCCAACAGCTCATCTGCTAAGACTCAAGGGGTTCCTCCAGAAGCATAGCTTCTATGACACTTTTATATTTTATGCCAAAAATCCACTCCACATAGTAAATAAACTTCGAACTGTATTGCTTTAAGATTCTTCCAACATCCAACTAACCAGTTTCTTAATGTTAGCAAAAAAAATAAGATTTGCAATGAACCAAAGAACAGAAGACAAAAGATTGGAGGATTAAGGTCTTTAGGTTCACTTCCAAGAAAGGACTTGCGATGATTTCCTACTTGTTTGATTCCCGGATGGCTAAATACAAGCAGACAGTAAACTCCTTCTACTTCCTTTCAAGTGTCCATTCCCAATTTAGACTAAAATACTTTTTTACATGTCAAATCAACCAAAGAGTAGACTAAGAAAACTTTCCAATTCTAAAAGTCCCATGTGACTTCAATTCAATAGTTACAGGATATGAAACATACCAAAAAAATCATAAAATATCAATTGCAAATGGTTTTTAATAGCCATTAAATTATCCATATCATTCTTGTGTGGCAATTTGCATGCTAGAAAGTCACTATCACTTTTTCTCTTTATTCTCTCCAGTTATTCATCTGCTAAGAACCTCATTTGTATCTGCATGAGTCAGGCCTAGAGAGTCCCCTCAAAATAATCAAGATGTACAGATTCGTTTGCTTTCTCATGCACTAAGTAAATAACCCTGGGTCCTACAGAAAAAAACTTATCCTCATAATAATTTTTTTTTCATTATCTGTGGAAAGTAACATTAAGCCAGTCTACTTTCCACAGAAATGTTCCTTTATAAGGCTAAAGGAAATAATATTTGTAATAGTGCTTGAAGAAAAAGCTCTCAACAAATGCACAGTCTAGTTTATTTTTCCCTTAGACCTAAGAATGCCTAAAATACAGGCACGTGTATGGGTTTTATCCTTTTTTTTTTTTCTTTCCTCTCTTTCTCTTAGCTTTTGACTTCCTCTTCTGTCCCAGGAGACTGACACAATGGCCTCATCCATTTCTCCCTGAAATACCTTCCAAGGTCAAATCTCAAATATCTAAGAAGTCTCAGCCCTCTGCGACTTTTCATATTTGAAGCATAGTTTGTTTTGTCCTGATGGTACTGCAAATATAGACAAAGAAAAATACTTGCAATTATGTTGACAATATAAATTTCAAAGCACTTTCATTTGTTTGTCAAAAATTTATGTTCACGTGGGGAAATTATAAAACAAAAAACAAGGATTGTCTTTATGACATTATGATATGAGATAAAGAATTTGTTGAGCAAGTTACAAAAGCACTACTAAAACTGAGGGGCAGCTAAATCTAGCCTCCTGCCAAAATTATACTGCAAATTAATAATAAGACTTAAGATAACTGGTTTATGCTTCAACTATCCAAACAAATTTTTTAAAAATTTAATTGGAAATTTTGTTTTTATCCAAAAGATCAGGTGAAGTTTCAAAGGAATGTAGAAAAAAGCGTAGCTCATATTAGACTACTAGTTCATCTAGTGGTCTTGTATCCATCAGGCAATTTTATTATGATATGGCAATTTCAAGTAATGTAGTTTCAAAGAGCTTGGACAGCCAGAAAGTTATATAATTTCAGTTTGTATATTCAAATATCAGTCTATGGGCACCTCAGGTACTACCATTTTACATACAGAGAAAATTCAAACCAGGGCCTTTGAAATGTAAAACAAAGCCTAACTCCTGAAGCATTAAATGACACAAAAAAGTACCCTCACTGTGGTAATCCTGACAGAGACAGCATGTCTTAACAACAGGTAAAATCCAGCTATTTTTTTCTCTCTCTGAAAATAAAGGATCTGTCTTAAACTCTAGTCAAAAATTCTTGGAAATTATCACTGTAGGTTTTGGAATGCCTTTTTATTTAGAAAGGTTTTGGAAAACTGGGGAGGGGTGCCATTGTATGTTCTCTGAGAATAGATGCCATTTCTTCCTTCATTTTGTATTCCAGGAACAAAATCTAGAACTAGTCTGTAAAGGGACCTCATTAAGTATTAGAATGCATGGAGAGAGGAGAAACTGAGAATCCTGATGTCATTTTACTCTGAAGAAATATTATTTACCATTTATCTCAGCATCTGAGCTTCCTTCCTATGGGGGGAGGAGTTAGGGTACATTGGAGAGAAGTTGCTGGTTCCCAATCTTCAACTAACCCTAGCCAACTCAATTCTGTCAGTAACGCTCACCACCGCCCCCTCCTCCCGAAAAAAGGGAAAGCAGAAAAACCAGTTTTGAACTTCCTATTTGTTAAGTGTTGACCATTTCTCTGCCTCTGCAGAGAAATGGTCAACACTTCTTTTTCTCTGCCTCTGCAGAGAAATGGTCAACACTTCTTTTTCTATTTCTTTCGATTAAAAGTGCTCTGCCCCTTTGCCTGTCTGCAAGTATTTTTTTTTTCCTCAATTAATTCAGAGAGTACCAGAAAAAGGGCGAGACCAGCTGTTGTCACCCTTAGCCATCACTACCACCATCACTGGGGCCCTTTCCTCCCTGTGCCCATGGTGGGGTTGAGATCAATGGGTGAACAAGGAGTTGACTGTTAGAATCAGAAACCCACTGTTTTCTAGAAGAAGGAAATGTGCTGAATCGCCTTCATCTGAGTTCCCTTCCTGGGAGCCAAGAGGTAGGGAGCTCCAACTTCTCAAGCCCCTTTGGGGGAAAATAACAGCTCCACAGGTCAGGAGTTATAATCAAGACTAAGCTCAGGATCACACATCCCACACCCGGGGCTGGGTGCACTTCCCATCACTCTTGCCCATTTTTCCGCCTACTTACATCAGCTCCAGGTGTGCCAGGCTTTCCCGGAGCTCCTGGCTTTCCTGGTTCTCCAGGAGGACCCTGTGCAGGGAGAAGGTGAGACAGAGAAAATAATGCAAAGTTGAGACTCTTTGGGCACATGTGGCTGCAAAACACACCTAAAGGAAGGAATTGGGGTGTCGCTGCACCAATCAACTTACCGGTGGGCCTGGGGGACCCTTAGGACCTCGATCACCCTGGAGGCACAGAAGAAAAGATCAGTTCATGAGTAGAAGCCTAGATCGGCTCCGGGACAATCTCAGGTGAGCTAACCACAGACACAAAGACAGGGTAAGGGCCAAAAGGTGGAGGTTCATGGGCAACTGGAAAAGACACGTCTAGCACTGTTTTTCCAAAAGTCCTCAGGCTCTAAGATCCAACCCTCAGCTCTCATTTCTGTCAAGTCCCAACTTTACGCAGGTGACAGTAAGGGGAGAGTGTGGAAAAGAGCAGGCTCCAGAAAAGAAGGTGCCTGCAGTCAGCAACTTACATCTATGCCATCGATGCCCGGAACTCCAGGGGGCCCGGGAGGCCCAGGAGGCCCCTGCTCACCTGGTGGACCTCTCTAGAGAAAACAGCACACAGGGGTTAGTGAAGCCCTTTAGGCAACAATGACCAAGTTAAGGTGGTGTCCTAACACCCCCTTATCCATTGAATAAAAATACCAACCCCCTTATGGAGACCAGTTTTTTGAAACCCATTATAATAAATGCATTTCAAACTTCCAAGCTTCTGAACGAAAGGGTCCTCCCTCAACATGGGAGCTGGCTTCACTTGACCTCACCTTCCTGGAGTGCATTAAAAAGAAGGGCATTTGTAGCTGGGCACAGTGGTGCACACCTGTAATTCCAGTGGCTTGGGAGGCCAAGGCAGGAGGATTGTGATCTCAAAGCCAACCTCAGCAAGTAAGTGAGGCACTAAGCAACTCAGCGCAACCCTGTCTCTAAATAAAATATTTTTTAAAAGAGGGCTGGGGATATGACTCAGTGGTTAAGCCCCTCTGCGTTCAATTCCTGGTACCAAAATAACAGGGGGGAGAGGTTTGTGAAGAAGGGAGGGTATAATGCCTATTTTTCCCAAAAGGAATTCAAAACTGAAAATGGGAATCACATGATACTTCAATTTAATCATTAGTTGCACGTCAGTGTTTTGACTAGAATGGAAAAAACAAGAATGGAAAGGTTCCCCTTTACAGTAAGATTCTGTAAATCTTTCTTTGCCAGTAGAAGCTGGGGGAATATTCTGGAGGAAAATATTTGGGAGGAGTAGGGCAGGAGAGCTTTAACATCCAGCCCCTGGCCTCACTGCAGTTCTACCTGTAGTGACATTCCTTTGCATGAGGTCTTTGCAGCTTGCTTCAAAACTATGCCAAATTTCAGACCAACCCTAGGGTGTAACTCCTTTTATGGCTTGCAAACAGCTAGGCTTTGATGATGCTAGAGGGAATGCTGGCTCCTGAAACAGTATGAACACTTTGCTTAGGGAATGTGGGATCCCCCACAGCCCCCTCCCTCCCCCGCTTCTGAATTTAAAACGATTGAGAGGGAGAGAGAAGAAAGCTTCTTTCATCAAGGAAAACTTTTTCTAAACTCCAATAGCCAGACAGGTTACAATGGGGTCTTTGTAAGTGAAACCTCAAACCTAGCTGGGTTTAACACCCCCTCCCTAGCCGGCCAGCCGCTCTCCTGTGCCTAAGGGAGGAGACACCCAGCCTTAGGGAAGTTGCTGAAATATTGATGGAAGCCAGGGCTGCCGAGTTCCAATCCTGGAGTCGCCGGCTTCGCTAGCAATACTTGGGATCTAGTATAACCACACCACCAGCTGGAAAAGCTGAAGAGTGTATTACTCTGAATTCCTGCCTTCTCCAGCAAGGCTGGCTCTAGACCTTGTCCAGGGTGGGGGAGGGGAGGTAAGAATCCATGCAGGCTAAAAAATAAGTCCTATTCTTGAGTCAACTATTTTGCTTCTAGTGCCTTAGCCTTAGGTGTTGGGGACCAAATAGGAGAAGAGACCCCTTTCCCAGACCAAGGGGTCATATAGGCCCCTTCCCCCCACTCTGACGGTGCTTGCTGCAGGTGCTCAAAGCTGGAACAAGAACAGAGCCCTAAGGATGCTCTGCAACTTCCCTATAACAACCCCCAATGGCTGCCCCCCACATTTCCTCTTGTGCACTTGGAAAAATGCACTTCTGGTCTTTAGCTTACCTGGTCGGTAGTCTGGGTGGGCTGTGGAAGCAAAGAAGGGGAGAAAGTGAGAAGATGCCCCCACCACCACCCTGAACTCCCCCATAACTTACTTGAGCAGCACACAAGCAGAGCCCTGACAGCAACAATCGCAGCCCAAGAGCCCTGTGGTCCGGTGCAATCCAGGCCATGCCCCGCTGCGCGCTGTTAATTCCCTGACTGGGCTCTGAAATCTATTGCACCTCTAGGTTTCTTGCATAAAGTGGCACTTGGCCCCACAGAAAGTGACCCAGGAGAAACAGTAACAAATGTGCCCTGGCCTGGCCGGAGACTAAATTCCTTCTGTTTATGAATGGCCCTGGAGAGGGTCCTGGGGATTGGAGGAGAGCTAGCAGGAGGAAGGATAGAATGACAACAGTCCCACTTAACCCTTTCCCAGCTGCTCTTCAGGCCAGACCTGAGCGTGCAGCTCTGCCTTTAGCAGTGTTAGAAGCCTCTCCCCGTGTCCCTTGCCTGTAGGCATATAGAACTCCAGTGTTTCTGGAGAGATGTTTGGGAGTGGAAATGGGAAACCACCAAAGGGAGAACCAGACAGCCCCCCAACCCTGCCCCAGGTAGCCTCTACAGGCCAGGCTTCAAGTAAGACCTATGCTTCCTTAATGCCTCTCTGGTCAGTACATCAAATCACACACTCTTTAGAGAAAGAAAGTAGGGAGATGGGGAAGTGGGGAAGTTGTTGAAGTGGAAAGGGGGTTAACTGGCCTTTGCTTGTGCTCAAGGGACTCACCGTAATTCTGACTGGTAGCTCATGACAAGTTTCTCTGCTGGGTCTCATTGGGTCACAATGAATCAGCATCCACTGAAGTTCAAACTGGTGAAAGGAAGCAAAGAGTAAGTTAACTTTCTTTTGGAAGATAGAGGAGGTCATTTAAGAGAGATGTTTTTTAAGTGCGGTCTAATCCTTAACTGATTCAAAACCAACTTGAACTTGTTGACCTCAACAGACCTTTGCTTTTCCTTAAATAGAAATTTTTCTAATGGATATCAGCTGGAAGTTCTTCCCAAGTTTCTCTGATCATTTGGATGTAACTGTCCTTGGCTTTGATTTATTCCAGCATAGCCTTAGCCAGGAAACAGACCACTAGTGCTGATTTCCTATTTCTGTTCTCACTACAATCTCAAGAGGTAGACTCTATTAAAATGAGATTCAGAGACAACTTTCCAAGTCACAAGCCAGAGTCTGCATTGGAAACCAGGCCTAACGAACTCCACAAGAAATATATGCTCTAAAATTTTAGCTGGGAGACTAGAGACAAGGATTTCAAAAGAAATGGCAACCAAGAGAACAAGTAGAAGAAGGAAAATCCAGTCCTAAAAACAATTTTCATATTAAAGAAAACATTCTCCATAGAGTGATTACCATTTTAAATGGAAAGAGCATGAACTAAAGTTGAAAAGAGTAAGAGGGAAATCTAGGACTTGGGAGAAAATGATCAAAAATATTTAAATTTTGTACAACCTTCTACCCACTTTAAAAGCAAATATATTCTGACAACATCTTATACTTTTAACAGGCATTTGGGAGGAAGAATGCAACAAGAAAGACATAAAGAAAAAGTTGCTAAGTATAAATCTGAAGACATAAAGAAAAAGTTGCTAAGTATAAATCTTGTCCCTCAAGTGACAAGACAAAAACAAAAAAATCATTCAAATTCCACCAGAAGTCTGAAGCCATGTGCCATGCTAGCCATTCTAAATTGAATAGGTTCCCTGCTAAGCATTTCAAATTAGATCCATATTTCTTGGATAATAGATGCTACTGGCATTATAAA
Organism: Ictidomys tridecemlineatus; assembly: GCF_052094955.1. Classification (NCBI taxonomy): domain Eukaryota; kingdom Metazoa; phylum Chordata; class Mammalia; order Rodentia; family Sciuridae; genus Ictidomys; species Ictidomys tridecemlineatus. The sequence continues at coordinate 87,267,144 of NC_135484.1, read as the reverse complement.
AGTGTCTGGTTACGTATCAAGTCCCAAATCTAAGTATTTACCTCTTTTCTTTCATCCAATAGTAACTTCTATTCCTTCCCATCTGCCAAATGGATTCTAGATCTGCTGAATCTAGAATGCAGTTAGGTTTTGTTTGGTTTTGTTTTGTTTTGTTTTTGGTCCACTGTTGCAGAAACATTCAGAGTTGAGATTACTGGCTAGAAGATTGAAATTGGCAATGATGGATGAAGTCCTTCCCTTCTACTCTTTAAGGAAGGGAAGTTGAGCAGAAGGAAATTTTCCATTTTATGCAGAGGTGATAAATAAACCAGTAAGCTTTTACATTCCTGCATTGGCACTCCTTCCAGCAGGATTCTGACCATCCTATAATTCCTCTTCCATTGCTTCCTGCCCACCAGATGGACTCTAGATCTACTAAATCTAGAATGAAGTTAGATAAATTTTTTTTCCACTACTGCAGCAGCAACCAGAATTGAGATTACTGGATGGAAGATTGAAATTGAAAATGATGAAGGATTTTTTTTTTTGCTCTACTATTTTTGTTTCATTCAACCCTATCATTCCTTTTCTCTAGAAAACTGTGGACATTGGCAAAAGGTGTTAAGATGGATAGAAAGTAAGTGAGAAGATAAGTCAAAACATATTTTAAGATAGGAAGTTATCTATAAATTGCATGAGAATTATGCTGATCTGTGTGTCCATGGTGTGAATGATTTAACAGTAGAATATTGACATCTTGAAGAAGACTGCTTTCCAAATTGCACAATCTGTTTTGGTCAAGGATATCATTTTGTTCAAACACTTCACTTTGAACAGAGTAATCTTATTTACTTGAGAAAGATTTTATTTGAGTTATGTTTTATACTTCAGTGGAAATTATATAAGGAAGAAGAAAAATAGAATGGAATGAATTTTTCCTTAATTACTATTAAATATCTGGTGTGTCAGGCAGTTCACAGATGAGTAAAAGCAGGACACAGAGTTTAGCTTTTTTGTATAGGTCACACAGCTAGTAAATGGCAGAGCTGTCCCTCCAAATTCTTCTGTCACTAAAATTGAAAATTTTTTTTCTGCTATCCCTGTTGAACTCCCTGAAGAATACATACTATCTCCATAGTGAATCATACTTTCAAAACTGGTAATGAAGGCATTTGGTGATTGAACTTTATGTAAAAGACGAGAAAAGAAGAGAGAATTAGAAGTTAAAACTGTGTAAGCTTGTTTCTACCATCTGCCAGAAAACTTCAGAACTAGACTAAGAAACTTTCATAAAAATTCAAACTTCCCCACTTTGTGTGCTTGTTATAGAAATATATCCAGAAGCAAAATTACTAGTGTTCCTCTACAAACTGACAGCTGTGTCTATACGCACTTACATATTCATGTGTATAACAAAATATCACATAGCAAAGAGAATTATTGTTCTTCTTCTGACTAGATAAGAATTTTGCCAGAATAAGGAAAAATGTGTTAATCCTCCACAATCCTCAAAATAAAAGAACACTCACACAATTTTATTTACCAGTTCTTTGTGGATTGGTAACTCAGACTAGGCATGCATTGTATATATATTGATATTTTGATTCTGAGAAATGATTCAGGCCTTAATCACCCTGAGAAACATTAATTATACAGCCAACCAGGAAACTTATATCCTTTGTTTAGCTAGTTCATTAAAGTTACTTATTGCAAATGTGATTTCATTAAGCTGTTTTCTCAAAAATGTAATTCTCTCTAGATAAATCGGTACACCTGTTTAAATATGCAAAATGCAATTGTGGCACATAATAATGGGAGAATGAAATGTAATTCATCTGTGAATACAGCCTGAGTTGTTCAGAGTGCCACATAGATCAAGGGTTCTGAACACATCTGTGCATCCATATAAACACCACCTACGCACTAATAATCATCTATACAACAACCATTTTTTTTTGGCATGTAGTATGACTTCCAATTTGCATGCTAATTATTTTGAAGGAAGAGGGGCAGGGTGCTTTGGTAAAAGTTACTTTCATATTACACAGCTAAAATGAGGATTTCTACACATTTCTCATTTTCATACCTGGAATCATTATTTTCTTTGAAAACTTACAGACAAAATATATGTTTTTATTTTAATTTAGCCCGCCAGACAACATTTTTGAAATCCCAATAGAAGCCAATCACTAAGAAACATTCTAGGAAAAACCAAGAATATTCCCCAACCCATAGTTTACAAATTGAAAGATGAGAAATGTAGAAATATAGAGAAATAAACTTTAAAAAAAAAAACTATTAACAGACCATAAACTTCCCTAGCACAATCCACCCTCTTCAAAATAAAATGTTTCTCCATTGTCTCATGGGAAACTGAGTGGTATGAATATAAATTGCCTCACATCTGTCCAGAGCTTGCATTATCTAACCCTATTCTACAGGACACTAAGGTATAATTTTTCTCCTGAGACTAGGCACATGCCCAGCAGACCGCACACTCAAGTTCCATAGTCTACTTTTAAAATAAGACAGTAACTTCTACTTGTTTTACTGGATTGTTGAGAAATATTAATAAAATAGTTACTCCTTCTTGATAATTAAATAAAAACTAATGACAGACAACTATCTTTTCTAAGAGATAATTCTAATGACAAACTATGGGACTTGCCTTCATGAGACTAACTAAAACTCTCAGTTCTCATCCTGCATCCAGTTTATGATGAAATGTTGGTTCCTACCATCATAAAGTCCTTCCACCTGTATGATGATAAAGCTTCCTGGATATAAGCAGGAAGCTCTGCCCTCTCTCAAAATCAGAAAATCTCCCAATTCTATGAAGACTAAGCCATGCAATTCTAAACACCATGTGAGGAATATAATTAAATATGAGGAGACAGCACCCATCTGGATCATAGCAAAGCCTAAGACAGAGGGTGAAAGGCAGTAGATTTGGAATTAGAAGACCTGGAACATAGTTGTATAGTCTTTAACATATCTTTATATAATATGTGGTTTGAGATAAATACTATGGAAGACACAAAATGTCAAGTATATAAGACAGAATCCAGGTTTAAAATGCTTTTTGATGAAAAATATTATAGCATAAAGACTTTTTCTGGCTGAAGTAGTCAAGAAGGGATCACATAACATGCAACATGTGAGTGGGGCCCTGAAGAGTAATTAAGATTTTTACATGCAGAGAAGGGGAGGATGACGGTTAGGGTCCTCAGGAGAGAAAGTGGGACAACAAGGGTAGGAAGAGACCAGATGATCTGGGTCAAATTTCTGATAATATTTTCACCTCAAATTGTAAGCTAAAGAATTTGAATAGGGCTGAGGATGTGGCTCAAGCGGTAGCATGCTGGCCTGGCATGCGCGGGGCGCTGGGTTCGATCCTCAACACCACATAAAAATAAAAAATAAAGATATTGTGTCCAACTAAAAAAAACTAAAAAATAAATATAAAAAAATAATTTGAATAGATATTGGATAGATATCCAATGGGTAGGAATGGGGAAAAGTGATTGATTTAGAAGGGCATTTTTCAAAGAGATTCATTTGATCATAAATGCCTGATCCTTCGAGGCAGAAAGAAGTTACTATATTAAAGTATCAACAAATATCACACTCTGAACCATGATGAAGCATCAAGAAGTTACTATATTAAAATATCAACAAGTATCACACTGTGAACCATGATGAGGCATCCTGAGCTTCCTGTCAACTGGAAAAAAACAAAAAACAATAAACAAAAACCTGGTCTTCATTCCACATCCCCCTTACATTTTCATCCTATTTTCTGTTCCCCTTTATACAAAACTCAAAGAAGTTACCTATATTCATCGTTTCTAATTCCTCTCCTCCACATTTTCTCTTGAATCCTGCCCAATTGAACTTTCATTCCCCAAACTCCACTGGCTCTTTGATCCACTCATCCTCGTTGGTTTCTAAATCCAATAAACAACTCTAAATCCTCTTCTTTTTTGACTTCGCTACAGCAATTGCACTAATTTCTTATTCCAGGCTCCTATAAATACTGTTTTCTTTTGAATCTCAGAGCATCAAAATCCCCTATTCTCATATGTCATAGATTTTCTTTCATAAGTCTTCATTTCAGCAACCTCTAAATGTTGGTTATTTCAGGAACCAGCCCTAGTTCTTCTGTGTTGTGTTGACAACTCCCACAGTTCAGCTCCCAGCTGAGCCTGTCTCCTGATTTCCAGAAGCATATACCCTACTTAACTCAGCATTTTCCTTAGATATTTAATAATGACCAATTTCCTAGTCAATCTTACATGTTCCAAACCAATCTCTGGTATTCTCATTGATTTGTTCTTGCTATAGTCTTCCATGTTGGTAAATGGCAGCTTCATACTTCTAGTTATACCAAAAACATTTGGTATCATCCTGATTTCTTTTTTTTCTCTTATACCCCAATCCTGTTCTTTTTCTTTTTTTTTTTTTATTCTCAAACTATAGGCCTATGACCACCTTTCACCAACTCTACCACCACCACCCTGTTCTAAACTAAGACCATCCTAGCCTGAATCATAGTAGTAACTCTTAAAATCTCCCTTGCTCCTAAGTGCTTCTTTTCTTCTCTCCCTCCTATGATATATTATCAAAATAGAACCGAAGAGATCTTTTCAGAAAATGAGAACATGTTACTTATCAACAGAAAACCATCTGATGCCCATCTCACACAGCATGACAGGCAAGAACAATGTCCCCACCCCATCTCCATGATGATCCAGCCCCATTGCCCATTTCTCTCATTCCAACCATTCTGCTCTGCAGGTGGTCCTCAAACAGCACACAAGCGTGGGTACCAGTTCCTTTTCACAGACTGCTCTCTATTCCTGAAATCCTCCTCCCCTATATATCTACAGACCAGTTCCCTCAACTGCCACAGTTTTCTTCTGTTTCCTTCTCAATGAGGCCTTCCCTCGGGCACTCTGATTTTCCAGTTATGTTTTCCCCTATACCATTTACGATTACCAGGCATACTATACACGCACTCAGTTTTTCATGTCTGTCTCCTCTCCCGGAACATAAGTTTTGTTGAAGCATTAACTTTGACTTCCTCTATCACCTAAAATAGTGCCTATAACATAAGATGTCAAATAGTTGTTGACTTCTAATGAATGAATACATACAGATGAATAAGTGATATACCAAGGAAATAATTGATTATATTTGCTGATGGTTTGATTATGATTTGGGGCAGGCCCCTTTTTCTCTATGGGTTTTAATTTCTTCACATATAAACTGAGAGGTTTAGATGAGACATGCTCAAAGTTTCCTTCAGCTCTAAAAGCCCATGATCCTATTGACACCATACTCTAACCAAAGAAACTACCATACAGAGATTAATATGAACAAAGTTTTCTTTATGATCTTCTACATAGATTTTTATAGAAATGGAAACACTAATAGCACTGATTTTTGTTTTTCAACTGTACGGGCACAGATGAAACCAATAGAAAAATTTAGTGGTTTTTGATTTTTGATTAAAAGCAAGTTTGGTCATCATTTATTTCTTATTCTAGTTATTTATAGCTTTTTCCCCCAGTAATGGAAGCTCTGTTTCTGTGTGTTCTGATTTCATTGCCACCTAGTGGAAAATCCAGCTGATGGTGTTAATATGGTCTACATTGCAGTAGGCTAGGTTTTATCTCCAGAAAATTGTTTTGACAGTCAACTTCAAAAAATACTTCACAAATTAAAGTGTTAGAGGATGTGTTTCTCATGGGTATGTATAAATAAGATTACCATTTCTTTTATTAATTTAATAATTCCAAATAAAAAAGTATTTTGAAAGGGTACACTTGTCAAAACAACTTAATAAGCAAACATAATAATTCAGATATTATGTAGAGTAGATATTATATATTCCTTAAATCACTGAAAACATAACGTTCCTGCAGTATTTATCCAATACCAGAAATAATATTAATCACAACCTCAAAATTTATTATCCCATGTTATCATGCATGAAATTTTAATTGCTTTTGTTTTTGGTTTATTTCGATTAAATTCTGTGGCATAAAGGAAAGCACAGACAGCTTTTCCACCAACAATTTTACCAGCTCTCACATTTTCTCTGAATCTAATGAAAATAAACATAGAGCAACACATTTGAAACATCCTCTTTAAAGCATTAAATCTATCATGTTCTTGTGGATTTATTTGGAATATGCACAGGTGAAAAAGAAGAATGGTTTGAGTCATAGATTTGTAAAATCACATAAACTTTTATCCTCCCTCAATCAAGCCTAGACTACCAGTGTACATCTCTGAAAAGGGAAAAAGGCTAACTTTGTTTTCTAATAAACTGTACCAAATAACTCTCCCAGGCAATCATGCTGACAACAAACAATAAAGAACCTATCATAATATAACATGTTTTTATGGTATGCTGCCAAGAAATTGAGCTTTGCAGTGGGATAAATGGAGCCATCCTAAAATATAGGCACAAAGGAGAATAGGAAATAAGGAATTTATTGCTTCAAAATCAAAGCTAACAATCTTACAGCAGTACATTGGGAAAAAGTATAAAATGCTCTGAGCCCACTAAATAACCATGAATGATGAGAAGGTATTTGAGTTGTAAACCACATGAACATCTCTATCACAATCCTTTTGAAAACCTCTTGAATTTGGCTTGTTTTTCCAACTTAGAAAAAGAAGGGAACAGAAAGATAGGATAGAGAGGGGGAAATCACAATTACAATACATGTGAGTCTTTTAGCATTTGTGATCCATCAAATCTTGCTTTCAATTGCATTTTATTATGTAATTCTTAGGACTACCTTTTGAAAATATCTGTAGAAAAGATATTTTCCTTTTGATTTATTTATTAAAGAAGGCACTGACCCTGAAAAACATAATCAATTAATATTCAAGTGATAAAGATTAGAGTAAATCCAATTATATGGAAAAACACACTGTTCCTTACTGTTACATGCTATTTCATGTTATTTCACTTGAATTTAAAAGTTTTGACCCTGTAAGATTGAATATTTGCTGTCTCTACATTGAGAAAAGGATAACCTATTAGTATAGCTCTTCTGTCTGTCATAATATGTACATATCACTTCCCATCACCTTATAAGACTTCTAAGGGTCAGGAAGTCATGGTTGCTCTTCAGTAATTACCAGCAACTTCAGATTTTAGCCAAACTGATGAAAAGTCCAAGACGGTAAACCATAAAACAAAAATAAGGGCAGCTCATCGCACTAGACTTTTGTCTACCGACTTGTACTTGATCACCTTGAGTTTTAAAAAGTGAGGAGCATAATCAACTTAGCAAGACCTTGTCTCAAAATAAAAATAAAAAGAGTTGGGGATGTGACTCAGTGGTTAAATCACCCTGGGTTCAATCCCTATTACCAAAAAAATTTTTATTTTATTAGATTCATCTATTTCTGTGTAGTTTATAAATTTACTTCTACATGTTTAAATTAATCTTTCCCTTACACTGGTTCATTTAAAAAATAAAAACAAAAAAACTCTGTGTTACTTCTTTATAGTATTCATTTTTAATATTTATTTTTTAGTTGTAGTTGGATACAATACTTTATTTTATATATTTATCTTTATTTGGTGCCGAGGATCGAACCCAGAGCCTCACACGTGCTAGGCGAGCACTCTACCACTGAGTCACAACCCCAGCCCCTAGTATCCATTTTTTTAGCCTCATCTTTTAACTGAAGTCTTTAATCTGTGTCAAGTTTATTTTTATTTATGATCCAACACAAGGATCTGTTTGACTAACCAATATTTTCTGCAAAATCATCACCATTTTTGCACTGATTTTCAGAACCCAGTCTATCATGAAGTTCTACATATACACAACAATGAAAAAAAAGTGAGGAGCAGTATAGGAAAACTAACAAAGTTTGCAAAGGGAAGAATTTTCAAATGAGAAGTCCATCTGCTCTGGAATACTGGAGTTATCTAGTATTCTGGATAACTCCTTTTCATTCATAGGAGTCCTCTCAGAACTCATCTCCTATACTTGTCTCCCTACCCTGAATGAGGAGGTATTTCAATGTGCCTCGATGGCACCCAGCATGCTTCACTATTATGGTCCTTATGGTGGTATACTATGAATATTTTTAGCCCCTCATTCTCCAGATAAGGAGTCAAGTTGTTTGGTTTCCAACTCCAACACCTTCTCATCTTTGGAGAAGACAAATTTTGTGATTTATTTGACTACTGTTTATAGACACTCAATGAAAGTTTATTGAGTAAATAAATGAATGGGATTAATGTCTAAGGAGTGCTTTATATACTGTACAATATTTATTTGTCCTGAATATGTACAACATTTATTTGTCCTGAAAAGTAAATTCTGAAAAATCTAAGCAGATTAATAATGCCTTCCAAAGTAAGAATGATAAGATACTTTATAAAGAAAGATATATTGTTGTATGCATTTTTTTCTCAAAGAAAAGCTACTTGATATGAGAGAAAATAAGATAGGTTAAATTTTTTATGCTTAACATTGTTTCTTACAAGCCAGTTGACCTATTAAGATAGCTTCTCCAGCTGAGAAATGAAGGTTATTTTATCTGTACTTACAATCTTGCCAAGTTGATGCCAAAATCAAAAAGCTAATCCGAATGTAAGTATTTTGAAAATGTCAAATTGGTAAAGTAAGGGAACTAAGATGATTTTTAAAAAAGCATAAATGGACTTCTCTTACATACTTTTGTTCTTTTTTGTCTTAACAGGGTGAAGGTTGAGGGATACATTTTGTAAGAAGTTTGAATTTGACATTGTCACTTGCAGTCCTTGAATGTAGGTCAAACTGGTTTTTATAATCTTGATATAATTTAGTTATCATTGCCAATGCTGCTATCGCCACCACCATGGTCACCTGATATGAAACTTTATTAGAACATTAGGCTCAACTCTCTTTTGTGTTTCCTGGTGGGGAAGTTGGATTTTGTTCTGAAGGAATAAATTTATTCATGCCTATTACAAATACTTTTAACATTGACTGTAGCATATGGTCTTAGAAAAGCTCCTCAGTGGGTCAGAAGCACAATGTAAAACCAGAGGCCAGGTTCCTAGTTGCAGAATAAAATGGAAAATAATGGGTACAAACTGGTCTCCATTGTGATGTGAGACTACACTTGATAGAAAATACAATCAGTTATAATACCATTGGCAAGATTATAGTATAATGAAATAAGCCTGAGACTTTATCACTCTGGCAATCAGACAATTTAATAGTATCTGAGCACCCAGAATTCAGAATTACAAAGACTTGAAATGTTTTTTAAGCTCAATGAATCAATAAATTCTTTTGAAAACTACTTGACTGATATTCATCACAGTAAGGAGGTAGCCTAAATTCTCTGCATCCTACCCATGGCCCAGGAATGACAGAGATAGAATTTCAGTATTGTACAGAAACCTCTGCAGAGATCTTGCTGCACAGAATTTCAAGATGGCACAACAGTGGTCCCACAGGGTTTCTAACCCAGCCACTTGAAGTGTGATAACTCATTAGATGAAAAAATACTTTCTCAAGAGTCTACAAGCCAAAGCATTAACGTGGCAGTTAGAAATTGCTTCCTGTCCATCACAGAATATAGAAATTTCACACTACCTTTCACACTAATCACAATTCTTCCCTCAAAAACAAGTTACTTGAACAATTCCATTACTGAGATCCATGATAACCTTTTTTTTTTTTTGAGAAGTGCACAGAAATGATTCAAAATCATTGTATCACCCCTGCTACCCTCTGTGACGTGTTTTGTGACTAGAATTTAACAGCTCCATACCAGTATGAGAGACAGAGACATCAGTGGTGTGTTTATACTGAGCTCTAACATCTTTAGTCTCCTTTAAAGTGTTCTTTAAGATATATATTTTTAAATTCCTGTCATAATATTATAAAAATGTCCTCTTAAAATATTGTTCAGTGAAAATGTAACAATTCAAAAGGATAGAACTATAAGGTACTTGTTAGCATAATTATTGGGTCATTATAAAATTCCTTACCTTTATATGCAGGAATCACCACAGTAAAATCATGAACAAAGCTTTAAAATCCTTTATGTCTATAATGTCATGTAAGACTACTTCTCAATAAGTATATATTATACCATCTATATAATTTTCATTCTTGTTCATAAGATACTTTCTAATCTCATCTCTCACCACTCTGAAGTAATTAGTATCCCTCCCTCTCCCTGACCCCACCACTCACATTTTCAGACACATTTATCCTATAAACCAGTCTGCTTGTAGACATTTAAATGTGGCCTACATATTCTTGACTTCTTATTTCCTTAATGATCTTTTCCTCTGCTGGAATGCTCCTTTTTAAAATTCCAATTCAAATCCTTTTGTTTCAAAATTCATTGCCTCCAAGAATTATGGAACTCTTGACTAATTGAATTTGGGATTCATCTTAAGCTTACTTTGAATATTCTCATTAGTTATATTTACACAATTTGTACTACACAAGTATGGTTACCTCAGAAGGATTCTGGGTGCTCCAGGTAGGTATGTAACACCCTCCAGGTAGACTTTAAGCTCCTTAAAACGAGGAGCTATCTGCTTAACTGCCTCTGATTCCCCATTCCATTTGATACATGCTAGGTTCACAATAGGCACTGAAGGCTTTTTGAATAAGTTATTGAGTAAATTTTTAAAATGAGTAGCTACTTCTTGTGTGAGGTATTCAGTTAATCATCAATGACTTCTTGGGTCAGCCTTAGGGACCTGGTTTCATTTTTATCTACTATGTGATATTATACTTACTGGAACAGAAACTTGAGGATTATCTGCAAGTTTTCCCAGCACAGCAAAGCCATCAACATCAATTTGGCCTCTTGGCTTGATAGGTAAGGATTCAATCCTGTTGCAGTCAACAAAAAGAGTAGCACTACTCCTTTCCACGCCAATCATGATCTTATGCCACTGGGAATCAAACAAGGAAGGCAAATTTGAAAAGGCTGCTGTTTGGAGACTTCCATCCAGGCCCTTATATGAAAATGCAACTGATTGTGTTTGGCCATTAATCTTCACTCCAACTTGTTCCTTCCCAGAGGAATCCTGAATCTGCCAAATGCTCCAGTTCTTTTCAAGTGTGCTTCCAGTCATCCGAAAAGTAGTTAAAAAGGAGTATTCTTCAGGCAGTCCACTGGGATATAAGTGCCTGAGAAAAATTTTGAAACAGTAAATATAAATCTGGTTTTCTGAGCTCATACATATTTAGCATCTTCCCTCCTTATGCTATTTCAGATACTAGACCTACAGGAAGGTTACAGTATGAAAAAACTACGTAGTAGTTGTTCTTTCATGACTGCTCATAAAGACCTTCACAGAATCATGCACATTAATGCTCCATCTTAAAATACACATTTTAAAAACCCCTCCCTCCTAGCTAAGGAAGGTTCCCAATGCCACATAATTCCAACAATATTACCATTTATGCTACCGAAAGAGCTACTGTTCAGCAATTCCATCTCAGCCAAAAAACACATCTTTGAAAAGTTCTCAGCAACATTTTTACCTCAAGTGAGAAAGGAGATTATTTGGAATTCAAATCAGCTCTACTGGTTTATGAAACCATTTAATTAAAGTGACTTAATTTTTTAATTTGTATGTAACATATCATAATTGTTATTTTCATAATTGCCCTGCTATTCTCCTACACAGTTGCACTCTAGACCCACAGAAGCATTATGAGAATCAGTGACTAAGCAAAACTTGATTTAGAAGTTTCCTTACACTGAGAATATTTGTCTTTTCCAGGCAGTTCAAAGTATGACATTTAGGTAGCGCTGGTAGCTTGTCACCAGATGACAAGCAAAAGATGATCAATTTTTACTTCTCTATCCCAACTCAATTTATCATTGCTACTTTCTTTACTGCTTGAAAGGGCAGTGTAAAACCATTAGTGACCAAAGGCATCTCCATCTACGTGAAGACAGCAATCTGAAGATTACTATTTGGATCTTCTGTTGAAGCCAAACTACTAAGCGCTAAAGACTGAATTTTAAAACCAGGACAGATTGAACATTATCTTTCAAGGACTCGACCCAAAGGTTATTACCTTCCTTTTCTCCTAAGCAGAGAAAAATTCCTGAACAAGGAATAACTGCTAGGAAAACTAGAGGCCAATAAATTTTGTTTGCTAGAAAATAAAATTTGAAATTTCTGGAAATAATTATATACTAGGAACCAGAGTTTCATATAACTCCTTCAGGTCAAACTCTTCTTGTGAAGAGCAAAGAGAAAGGCAAAAAGAAATATCCCAACGGCTGCTATTTCCATTTTTCTTACAAACTAAAATGATAACATAACTAAGATGATAATCTATCACACTATCATGTGTTATTGCCAGTCATATGAAAATATATTGTTAAGTTCAAGAATTTCTACATTCTTGAACTTAACAATATATTTTCATATGACTGGCAATAACACATGATAAGTAAAGCTAAGTAAATTCCTTAACTTAAAGAATAAGTTTTCTTCAAGTGTTTGTGCAAATCTTCAATAAAATGTGTCAACTAGGAACTAGGGCTGGGGTCAGTGGTAGAGCACTTGCCTATCACATATGAGGCACTGAGTTCAATCCTCCACACCACATTTTTTTTAAAAAAGAAAAAGAAAAGAAAGTTTTTATATGTAAACTCGGAGTCAAGCTGATCATCAAAAGGCACAATGGCTGCCATCTTGGTTGCTTTCTCTTTAAAAAAAAAAGTGTCAACTATCTCAAAAATTAGCATTTTGTCCAATATAAAAATGTAAAACTTTTAATCTGAGTGCTCTTTATCATCCAAGTCCTCCTTTTAGCCATTGGCGGGGTAGAGACAGTGAATACTGGGAATTGAACTTAAGGGTCCTTTACCACTAAGCTATATGCCCAGACTTTTTCTTTCTTTCTTCCTTTCTTTCTTTCTTTCTTCCTTCCTTCCTTCCTTCCTTCCTTCCTTCCTTCCTTCCTTCCTTCCTTCCTTCCTTTCTTTCTTTCTTTCTTTCTTTCTTTCTTTCTTAATTTTTGAGACAGGGTCTTGCTAAGTTGCTTACAGCCTCACTGAGTTTCTAAGGCTGGTCTCAAACCCACAATCCTTCAGCCTCAGCCTCCCAAATTGCTGGGATTAAAGATGTGTACCTCAGCATCCAGCTTAGCCATAATTTTGGTTTGTTTTTATAAGACTGGATAAAATACTTTATATAAATACATATTTTTGCATGCTCACTGATGATGTTCATTATTCCTATTGCAAAGTTTTCAGTTTACTAAATATCCTTTATATCTGTCAAGTATACAGCAGGTTTTAACATGGAAATTTAAAAATATTTACTTTGGAGTTAAAGAATTTAAAAATGTACTAGAACTATTTACAGTCCTATTTTCTCAGAATAGAGCTTACTATCACACCATTCCAGATATTTGTTTTTAACATAATTTGTCAGTTTGTCATTATTTCCTCTGACTTTCTATTTTTTAGAATTACACCAATAACTTCTGGAAAAGAAACTAAGGTTCACCAATGATAATATAATATACTGCTTATTGTATAACTATAAAAACTTGTGGAGGTTTGTACATCAATTTAATTGACCTTAGTAAATTTGGACCTGGGGGAAATAAATGTGTAAAGTTGTACTCAATGATGCAGTTTGACAAGTATCCATTTAAATTATAAATAGATGCTGTTAATCATTCTTTTGAATTAGTTTTCTGGACTTAACTAGGTGCTTAAAGAATGTATTTTCATATTTTTATCCAAGATAGTTATTGCTGAGGTGTGAGGTTTTTGCAAAAGGAAGATAAATCTTAATGCTTTATCTTCTTCTTTTCCTTAAGTATTACCTTTGTATGTATACAAATGTGTGTATGTGTATATATATATGTGTGTGTGTGTATATATATATATATGTATATATATATTATAGAGAGATATATTATATATAGACATATATATTTTATATAGATAGACATATATGTCTATATATTTGTCTATGAATATGGTGAGGAAAACTGCAGAAATAAATCAGTCCCTAAAAATAACTCTGTTTTGATTCAGGAAGTTACAATAACATGCTCAGGCAACTCTTCTGCAAAGACATGAGGTTAACTGATGGATTTCTTCCAATTTGTGTTTCATTCAACCTTTTCTACTCAGTGAGCAAAGAGATTATGTTGAAAGTAAGATAGGATGTGTTCCAATTATCTCTGACTTGGTGAATATAAACATAAAAAAAGAAAGATAGGTGGTTTTGATGTTGCTAAGAGAATACCTTATTTATAGATGCACCATTAAATCAAAGGTATCTGTAAGTCTCTTTCTCTCCATGCATATGAATAGATGTATGTATGTGTGTATACAAATATAACTAAGACTATCAAGTTAATCATTTTTCAAACTAGACTAGTAGAGTATATCAATATGGTAAGAGGAGAAAATTCAATTTATCTTACTGCTCATATTAATAAAATACATGCACATTTGTATTACCTATGACTATTTAAAAGTCTCACAAGTCTAATTTCTGGAACAGTCAGTCTATTGTTGATTTTGAGCACCCAAAATTCTGCTCTTGTAAATATGCCATGCACATTGATAAGTAAACCTGACAGCATACATTATTTAAAAGAGGCTGTGTCTATAAATAATTTACTCCATTACATGGCAATCTTCACAGAGTACCTTAAATGGAGAACTATAAGGATTTAAATAAAAGATTTGAAAGTCTTCAAACCTTGAAACATTTATTTATGATCTTAACCTAAATAAAGTGAAGAATTCTGTTTTTAAGGAAAATAAACAACATGTTTATAAGTAGGAGCTGATAATGTTAAACTAGCATGCCTAAAATAAGGAATAAAAAATGGCAAAGAATAATGTATCTCATATCTTTAAAATAATTTTTAAAATAAAATAAGGATAAATTATGACTCTATCACATTAGTCCTATATGCCATAATTTTTCCTTCCAATAAGATCCTGCTAATGGTTTGTGTTTGCTGTCTCAGAACCTATATTCTCCAGCACAGAAAGTCCCTTAAACCAAGAATATCTGCTTTCTGAGAACAATTCCAATCGCTACCTTCCTTGTCACCTGGCTTTTGAATGGGGAGGACTTAGAAAGGAGCTTAAAAAGAAAGAACACAGTAAGGAGAAAAGACCTGTGTACATAAACTGTCCCCTCCCAGCATGTTGCACCACTAGCAATCAGCACTTACCTAACAGCTCTGCTCAAGCACTCTCCCATATCAACATTTGCTTCACATATAACCTTGTGACATACTTCTGATGGTTATCCTATTTTTCAACTGAGGCAATTGAAGTTTAAATATCTTCTCCAAAAACATATTTTACTACCTCTTTGGGACTTCATATAACTCATCATCTGGCTCACCTCCTTTTTTAATACCTTTCTCCTCCTTTCGTCTAATTCCTTCCTCCTTCTTTTCTCACCTCTAAATAAGTCTCAGCAGAAAAACAAAAGTTTTAGTCTTTCTGGGGGCAGGGAGTCAATGAGATAGTAAATATAAGGTGATAGCCTGTGTAGACAGTTTAGTACTGGCTCTCAGAATTTGGGGAAAAACAACAAAGAGGGCTTATATGATCTCAGGTTGATGGTCTCTGAAATTAGAGCTAATGAGAATCCAGACTGTGCCTCAAATCACAGAAGAGAATTTAGATCAACATCAGGGCGTCTTGTGTCTTGTTATAGTTTATTAAATTAAAAAAAACATTTTTGAAGTTTATTTAAGAACACAGCACTTCTGTGCATGAAAAGAATGTAAAGTGGAGGAATAGTCAATGTAGCTGTTATCATGTCTTTAATTGTCCCCAAATGCAAATGGTTTGTTCAGGCTCAGCATGGAGTTGTGGTTAGAAGCACAACCTCTGATACCATGGGGCTTAGGTTTCAATCCCACCCAAACCCCACATGTGCCAATTTTTTCATTTAATTTTGCAACTAAACTTTTTAGGTTTAGCTTCTTACTCCATTAAATAAGGGTAATACTGTCCCTACATCACAGGGTTGGGAATAGATTATAATTAATGTTAACTAGTACATCTATAATGATTTATACAGTGTACTATTATTGTATTATAAAATATAGTATGCTGAAAATGTGACTTTTTATCTGCCAATCTGGCACTATATAATATTAGTTTCTTCTACCTGTACCAAAATTTTCTTTTATAAACACTTAGAAGTTTCTACAAGATTCTTTTTTTCTAATTAATCATTATTTACCTTTACAACTTAAGGTCCACTAAAGTCCTAATCTTCTTGTTCCTCTACCAAAGGAATTTTAATTCTGTTTTTAACAATGCACTAAAACACATAATAATCATAATAATAATACATAAGGTAAGTAGGTAACAAAAACTAAATCACTAAAGCTCATTTATAACAATGGTACAACTCCACACTTACATGTACACTAAATAAAATACCTCAGTAATAAAGAATAAAAGGCTAATTCTAGAAATGAGACCAAAGAAGTGGAATATTTTTGTTATTATCACTATCATCATCTATGTTATAATTATTTGAGTTTTGCTTCTGTTTGGTGTCTGTCAGGAGCCAAGCACTGGATGTAAGGTTCTATTTCAGCACCAGGACACTTGAACAGCACCACTGTGAGTCTCCTAACCACACTGTGGCTCTAAGTTAAATTTATGTTTAACCTCTGGCACTTTTCACAGAGGGTCCTTTCAGTCAAAACCAGACAGTTTATTTAAAAAAAAAATAGAACACAAAGTTTAAAAAGCCATGTCTTAAATCAATGTAGTCTCAGTGATTTTTTTTCCTGAAATGGAAAGTAAATTATATACTGAGAACATAAAAAGCACTAACACTTGATAAGTGAATAAATTCCTTAATCTTTAAATAAAATCATGACCTAGGAAATGTTGAGCATGAGAAAATTCTCTAACATTCCATAGCTATCCATGTTTTAAAACACATTTGAGGGAGATAATTGGATTAACCATTTTTTATAAATTACCTGGTGGGAATCCTGAAATCTACATTATTTCCCAACTTGTAAGCCACTTGTAATGAAGTTGATCCTACCACTCTCTGGATTGCTCTTCTAGATGCTGCTTTATCTACCTGGAACTGAGAAATCAGGTCAAATCCTGTAGAAATAAAATGCAAAATCCAAAATGAGATTGGTTAATTCCTTTCCACAACTCTCACAAATAAAAGAATAAATTCAATTTGGAAAACATTCATTTTCAATATAGCATATTTCTACTTGCCTGGCAAGTCATCTTGGCCAATCCTGATCTTGGGACAGAGTTCATTTTCCCCATTAGAATTCGAATTGACAGGGAATCCTACAAAAGAAATACCATGTTATCTCACTTCATCCACTACAGAGATTGTCAATAACTGAGCAACTATTTAAAATACAATCTCATACAAGCTTGCTTGTAAGTAGTATATTTGGCTTTAACTCTATACCTCAGTGATCTTAATTCATTCACCTTCAACTTATTCTGGAAGGGATACAAGGCACAAAGTTGCTTTAATAATTTGTGCTGGAAAATGTTTCTTTGAGGAAGGTTAGGAATTTGTTCCTTTTGGAACCAGAGCTGTGCAATGTCCTGAAAGGCACAAGGTCAGACATCTGTTTGGAAAACTTCTGGTGGTTTGGGCTAAAAAATATTCCTTAAACATCACAAATTTTAGAATTCTAATGAGAGTCCAGAGTCAGTCTTGAACCATTTCAGTGAGGCTTCTGAGTGAAGTTCTCAGGAATCTTTGTTAAGTAGAAGAGGGATCATCTGGGGGAGACTTAGGATTCATTGATCCTAAATAAAATATAGAAGGTGCATTTAATTTCACAAATTCATTTCAAGACATCAAATAAAGGTCCCAACAAGATTATTGGCAGTATCCTAGAATTGGAAAGAGTAACAAGAAGATAATAATTATGAGAAGAATTAAACCCTAAATTTGATGAGAAATTCAAGAATTGAATTGGGTGCTCTTTACACATGTGGAAGATTGTCCTAAGGGAGATTTTTTTTTTTACCCCCACAGGAGACTTCCTATAACCCTCCAACCTTAGTACCTTGCTGAGACTCACTTGATGACAAAGACTTCCTAAGCTTCAAAACCAAAAAAGTTATAAAGCTTTTTTGGCTTAGCCATCCGAGTACATCAAACATTTTCTTCAGATCTCTCTTTATACCAAATTGTTGGGGGTCAATCCATCCACCTATCATCCATTCATCCTCATGTCCACCCAACATTTACTATCATCTGAACCAGGCACAGGGCACATCCAATGTCCTTCCTGCCCACTGTGATCATAGTCAGGACTTCCTTTACACACTCGGCACTGAGCCCAGCAACCACTACAGCATCCCCATGAGCTGAATGAAGCAGAATTGAAAAATGGAGGTGCAAAGGGCCATGGGTGCCTCACTCAGGCTTCACTTAGCCACACCCTTGCTTGATCACAGTCCTGCCTATTTCTGGAAACAACCAATATTTCAAAAGTCAGAAACTATGGTCCTTACTTGGGCGACGCTTAACAGCCGCAGATGCCCAGGATCCCAGAAAAACGCATACAAAGAAAAATACTGGAATTTTCCTAAAAAGATAAGAAGAGAAATGAGTCAAACAAGAATCCCTCCAGATGGGAAGCTTCATGTTTTTAAACCTGGTTAACCTGATTAATGTAGGTGATCAATTCCCAATACAGATGATTTGCTTCATTTAGACTGAACACTTACTTAGAGATTTAAAGAATTTGCACATCTCTGGCTCCCATTGTCCCACTGTGGTGTTATCGATTTCACTTCCTCAGTATCTCATTATTTCACTCTTTCTATAAAGGTATAGAAAAAGGTTCTCTGTCTCGGTTTTCTTTAACTTTTGATTTCCTTGCCTCTGTGGCTGTCTCCTTCTCTCTTTTCCTATGTCTCTTTTTGTACTTCTCCCTCTTGTTCTCTTGTCTTTTCTCCACCCCTCACCTCCTTTCATTCTACTACCACTGCAGAAACACAGATACTCGGTTCCAATTATCCCTACCCCAGTCTTGCCACCACTCTTTCCATTATCCAGATCTTACCAGCGGTTCTTCATTTTCTCAGCAATTTTCCTTGGTTGCCAACAGCCCCTGTGAAGAAAGGGGTTGGGGAGTAGGGAGTCACTGCTCCCCTAAGGCCCCTTCACTGTCACTTTGGGATGTAGATTCTGGCCCCAACCTTGGTCTCTCCTGCCCTTCTGAGGGCTAAAAGCAAAGGAAATGAACCAGAGGCATCTGGTGATACTTTAACTGAAGCAGAGGAAAGGGGTGGGGAGAGGCAGCTCCATAAGCCCAGGTCTGGCCAGGGGTGTGTCCTCAAAGCTAACAAGGTTACACTGAAGGAGGTATTAACAGGAGAAAGTTTGCTGGAAAGCAAATAATAAAACCAGGATGTGGGGAAATTCACCAGAAAGATCCAGGCAAGCTGCTATAGGAATACAGTAGAAGCTTTTAGAACTGCTATAGGAATACAGTGGAAGCTTTCAGAACTGCTATAGGAAGGGATACAGTGGAAGCTTTTAGAGGACTGAGGATCCAGTAAAGAGGTGCCCGTTGGAAGGCAGAGGTATTGAGAATTGATGGAGTCCTGCTGCCCAATCAACCAAAGTTTGAATCCCCATTTGTTCTGAAGCTAATGCATTGCACAACACTGGGCAAATTAACCTCTTTGTAACCCAATTGCCCTAACTAAAAACAGGTTGAAAATACAAAAAAAAAAAAAAACAATTATTTTGAGAATTAAAGTAGATTAGCAAAGGCAAAGAGTCTAACACCAGACATTCTCTGTCATTTTCATAATAGCTAACACTTCTTCCCGGGCTTCCCTCTGTTGACAGTGCTTGAAGCCTAGTGGGTATTTAGTTCTCAAAACCACACTATAAAGTAAGACTGAAATTATTGTCATTCACCAAATAAGGCACAGACATGAAGTAACTTGTTTAAAACTGCATGACCATTACTCAATACATGTTAACTCTCTCTATTCCATAGCTGGAAATCTTTTTTTATTAGTTGTTCAAAACATTACAAAGCTCTTGACATATCATATTTCATACATTTGATTCAAGTGGGTTATGAACTCCCATTTTTCCCCCATATACAGATTGCAGAATCACATCGGTTACACATCCAAGTTTTTACATACTGCCATACTATTGTCTGTTGTATTCTGCTGTCTTTTTTAGACCCTTATCGTTATACAAAATTACATATAAGAGGAGGTGAAGGGAAAGGGGGGGGGAACAAGGGAGAGAAATGGAAATCTTGATAAAAGGTGACATTGAACCTCCTAGTTGTCATTTCCTCTTAAACTCTGAGATTATTAAAGCTGAGCAGAATATTCACGGAAGTAAACAAGATATTATCCTCCCTGAACAAGGTGAGAGCAAGTTATTGGGAGTGCAGACCTGAAGAGAAAAGTTTCACCCAGGCCTCTCATGAACCCCACGGCCCCCATCCCATACATGCTGGATGACCTACTTCTGGCCACCCATCTTGGGTGATATGGATGCAAAGTCTGAAAACAGAGAATCTCAGGGTCAGAAGATCCAACTATAAGTCATGGTGTCTAGCATAAAGTAGTTTTAAGGAGGTTTTGCTTCCTTGAATTTTGTTTATTTAGTTGTTTAAGTGATTTATTTTTTATTTAATTATGAAATGAATAGCACTGCTATTTCTTTTTCATTTATTTCTTTTCAAGAAAGTCTTTTCATCTTCTGCCTTCCTCAGATCAAGGGACGAACTGTGAAGGAGGTCAACAGTAATGTCCATGCTCTTCTCCATTCCTCTTCTACTCAGGACCCATGTGTTGGAGTCCTGTCTCCCCCTCATAGGACATCCATTCCCTCATGCTGCTTGGGGCTTTTCACAAAGCCCTTTCATTCTCCTTAGTCGATCAAAATTCCCATTCCCTCATTCTGGCGCAGGACAGAACTACAAATGGCCAGAGCCTAGTTTATTTGTGTAAGCCCATCAGGATGAGAGGAGCAGTCTATTAACCTTAGAAGAGGAACTGTGCAGATGAGGACCTTCCTGAGAAACCACAGGAGGTAAGCCAGCCTTAGAGTCACAGGGAAAAAGGCATTTTTCCAAAGGGCTTTCCCCCAAAGTTCTTTATTTGCCATATGGACCCTCTCAAGGTACTTACAAATTTTCCTATACAATTAGTGTTGGAGAAATCCTTTTGTGATTTGTTTTTAGAGATCCCACCTCTGTGCTTGCCCCTCCCCAGCTCACTTTAAAGAATTCTCTATGACTAAAATCTGAAAGCAGGTGAGGGGGCCTTTTAATAAAAGATAAAAGCATGGATGGGAAAATATGTTTGTTCACAGTGATGTGGCTTTTTTCCAGGTTGGCAGTTTTAAGATGGTGAAAGGCAAGTAACATGTCCATTAAGAAAAAAATGTAAATTGGGGGAAACAAAGGAAAAGACAATCTTTAAGGAAACTTTCCATCCCTTCCTCAATCCCACTTTTTATTAACCATATTTCCTAACACAATACAAGAAGCTCACAGACAGTGAGCAAAGCCCACACTGGGTCAGGTTGTCCCCTCATCAAAGGTTCAGAAGTCTTTTCTTCCTTAACACCATTTCCTTACTTTACCTAAGAGCTCAGCTCAAAAGCCATGTGGAAAGGAAATCTGGTCAGTGACAACACATTAAGTGCACTAAGACAACTTGACATTTAAAAGAATCAATTTTATAAGTATTTTATATAGAATAGTTATATCTTTACCCCTTATCTCCCTACTCTGTCCACACACTCTTCTTCAGAATATATACACATACAAATTTTTCTCTTGCTATGAATAAAAGATTTTATTTTCTTATGTTTCATATCAGGGAGAATCATCACAAATAATCATCCTTCTTTGTCATTTAATTTCTTTCATTTTTACATTCAATTAATTGAATTAATTTTATTTTCTATTTCTTAAGTAATGCTTAAGTATTTATTGAATAACTATATGTACCAGATATGTGCTGGAAGTTGAAGAGACAAAAAAGCATCCTTGCCCTGAGGTCAATCTAGAAGGGGAAAAAAAATGATTGCAATATTAAGAATAAAATGATTGTAGCATCACTGAGGACAAGTATGAACTCAGTGCAAAAGTGTCAGGAAATTTTTCATAAAGGAAATAAAATCTCAGAGGATGAAAAGAAACTACCAAGCTGTCATGTATTTAAAAATTAAAAGCAATTTAAAAAAAAAAGAAAGAAAGAAACTACCAAGAGAATAAGTGGGTATAGTACATTCAGACAGAGAAAACAGCAGATGTCATAACAAAAAGGTAGAAGAAAACATATGGAGAGTAACTAGCTTACTTCAGGGACTCTTCCATCTGGTAACTATCCAGTGGTGCCTCTTCTACCATGAATCCTGAGCTGATCAGCACTAGAGATAAGCAGAGAAAGACCCTGCCCCGTGGAACCTGCACACCAATGGGAGACAGATACTAAACACATTCACAAGAATGAACAAGATAATCTCAGTTGGAACTCCAGTAGAAAATATAAAGAGCTCAATATGTGCTCCAGAGAGGTTTAGAGATTGATCTAGATTGAGGGGTGAGAGAAGGCTGTTTCAAAGTGGTGAATTTTAATTCAGACCAGACAAGAACGAAGAGGTAAGACTGGCAGGGTAAATTGGAAAGAGGTGGGAGGCAAAGAGAGTTACCTGGTTTTGAGCTGAGCAACTAAGTAAGTAGATGATGATGTCTTTTTATGAAATTTCAAGTAGGAAGAGTGGGGGGGAGGAGCTGGGTAAGGGATCTTGAACAACATAGAGGTTGGACTTTATTCAGACGGTTATAGAAACTGGGAGAAGAGTATGAGGCCAAGAATAGCTTTTTAAAAGATGTATCTTTAGAAAGATGATTCTGATGTTGCTTGAAGGATGGATTGAATGGATTTGAGCAGTCCACATACATACAACCAACTGAAGCAAGAGTTTCCGAAAATTGATACCCATGGAAATGTCATGCACTCTATTTTCTCTTTTACTGTATTTTATTTTTAGTGATGATGGACAACTCAATGAACAACTCTGATTTTAGAACCAGCTAATGGGATGTGACCCGTGGTTTGAAAAACATTGGAATAGACACAGTAGACATTTGAAATGCCAAGAGATTTGCCTTTTTATTTCCTAATACAGGACATAATATTTAGGACACCACAAAACACATAGAATAGTAGGACAAGTTCCATAATTTTAAAATGACTACATATTTTGAAACTATTCTTTTGAGTAAAGTAACCATAAGCTGATAACATTAATCAAAGATGCCATGACCCCTGTATTTTATTACTTTATAGATTAAAAATAAAGAAGAAGCATTTTAAAACTAGCTTCCTAATGGTGTCTAGCATTAAGCTTTGTTATGTTTATCTTTAAAAATAAAACACCCAAAAAGCCTAGTGGCACATATCAGTTGCATGAGGATGCTGCAAATTAGCCACAGCTAGAGCCTGAAATCTATCATAGAAATCTCTGGCTGAGAGACTGATTAACAATCAGAGAGTTGCTAAAACTAGGACTCCCACAGACTTGCACTGGGTTCAGTTTTACTGTAAAGAAATTTCAGCATAATCAAAGCTCTATTTTTAATCTCCTTATTTTGGTTCTATACTTGTAATTGTAGCCTAATCATCTATAGCAAGCAAATAGAGCCCCACAGTGATAGCCATCTCTTTGTGAAATCGCTCACCAATAAATGTGCTCTCACCATGGAACAATAACACAAAAACATGTTAAGGAAAACCTTCCCCACCCCCAAGGCTTTCAGAGTGTACCTTCTGTTTCCTCTAAAATATGAGCATTTCCATTTCTCCAAGGAAGAGAAAAATCAATTCCTCTCCACAGCACACGTGCTTCCAGGAGCTGTTGCTATATTTGCTGCCTTGTGGGTCTTCAAGTTTATAGCATCTGATTCATGTCTTAAGCCTCTTTTGCTCCCTCCAATAAACCGTACCTACTGGCCCATAAGCATGTTTCTCTACATACTGTAAAGTTTGTCTTTCTAACCGTGGAAATCAAAGCTAAGTTAGAATCAGCTGGATGGCTTGTTGAAAATAGATTACTGGACTCCACTGCCAGAGTTTCTGATTCAGGAGATCTAAGGTGCGTCTGAGAATTTGCATTTCTAACAAGCTCCTAGATGATTCTGGTTCTGCCGTTTCTTCCAGTCCACTGAGAACTGCTGCTCTTACAGCTCATGTTTTCAACTCATTAAACCACTGCTCTTTTATTATAAATGGTATTATAAGTATTTGCTAAAGAAGTTTTTAAAATAATTATTGGCTGAATCCACAGGACCTCCTAATAACTTTGAGTTCATGAAAAAAAAATGCAATTGTATATAGAACTAAGAAGAACCAATAAAATAAAATAAAACCCTAAAAAATGCAATAATTTTTTTACTGGACATCTATAAAGGAAATTTACTTCACAGAATGATGTGTAGGAACCTGTCTTTTCTGCACTACAATCATGTATCAACCTAATAATATATTAATAAAATTGTGTTCCTGAATTTCATGTTAACTTCATAAATAAAATATTAAGAGTGCCTTAATTCTGAAAGGTTATCTCTTATGAAAGAACCCCTAAATATACATAGTTTTACGTTGCACCCCATGCAATTGTGTATGCTTTCATTAGCTTTTACATACTGGGAAAACATTTTCCCTGCACTAGGTGGCAGTGCAATCCTGAAATATGAAACCTGAGCTAAGGAATCAAAGACTGGAATTTGATTTTCCCTTGTCAAGTACAGAACTTTGATTTTATGCAAATATTCCATTCTTGGTAATTTTCCATATGTATAAATTGAAGTATTATAATTGATTCCATTTTAGGGTTGCTCTCAGAATAAATGCACAAATACAATGCACTCTGATTGTTCATGAAAGCCTATTGAAGAAAGACAAGATGAACACTACATGAACAACTGAAATGAACTCTGCCCTAATAGAGGAGCCATCTACTCTGTCCACACTGACTACCATCAATTTAGCTTTATAATGAACAGGGCCAATCTCAAGATAAAGAGGGTAAGCTTTATAGCCACTCTGGTAAGTTTCAAATATTAGCTCTGCCACTTTTCTAGCTAGGAGACTGTGGAAAGATAATTAACCCCTCAGCCTCAGTTTCCTGATCTGTAAAAACAAATAATACAAGCACTTACCTTCTAGATATACTTTAAGGGTCAAACAAAGGCTTAAAATAGTACCTGGCACTCAATAAATTTTAGCTATGAATTGGTTTTTATGTTATCATAACTTACTCTCTTCTACTTTCTTCTCCCACTCAGCCCCACTTTGTTCTAGTAAATGGAGGTTTATTTAGATCTCCTCAAAAAAATAAAGATGTGGCTTTGCTAGATGCTAAAATACTGTTTTAGGCAACAACTACTGGAAAACCCCATCTATGGATATCAAGATAAATCAGTTGAAAGCCCTCCTTCCCTATACATGCCCATCTTGAGCTCTCTGCTATATTTTTATTTCTCCTACAAAACTGTTCTTGATAAGCCTGTTTGTCAGGCACATCTCATCATTGAAAATATCACTCCTCCTGGGGCTGGGGATATGTCCACCAAAAACTGAAAAATAAATATTAAAAAACTCTCTCTCTCTCTCTCTCTCTCTCTCTCTCTCTCTCTCTCTCTCTCTCTCTCAAAAAGAAAAAAGAAAATACCACTCCTTTCACAATACTTGATGATTTTTTAATAATCCTATTCTTGTTTGTATTCACCTCACACCAACAAGACAGACTTGATCATCCTGTTTTCCTGGGGGGGAAAAAAAACAGGTAAAGACACCTACAGGAGTTCACTATTACTCAGTGACAAAAGAGGTGACCCGATCTCCAGAGTTGTGAACAAAGGCAATTCCAACAATCTCTCAGAACCAAAAACAGCTGCTTATAAAACACTTTGCATGTACAATGACCATGCCTACTGATGAGTCCCTTTATGAATTTATTTTAAAAATATATACATATATATACATATACATATTTGTATACATATAGAATTGGTTTCTTCACTGCAGAAGTGAAATAATATGTGACCATTACAGAAAAGTAGAAAATATGGAAATAGAAAAATCACTCACCACCTAGGGACAACTCCCTATTAATTAACATGTTAGTTTTGGTCTGGGGCTGTAGCTCAGTGGCAGAGCGTTTGCCTGGCATGTGTGAATCGCTGGATTCAATCCATAGTACCACATAAAAATAAAGGCATGCTGTCCATCTATAACTATAAAAATTTTTTTAAAAAAACATGTTAGTTTTTTTCTTTTTTTTTTTTTTTTTTTTTATTTTAATAATATTTTTATTGAGACATTCAGAAAAGTTACTAGTTTATTTTCTGGTACAGTAGATTTTAAAATGTATTTCAGGAGAGACTAATTTAAAAAACAGCAATGCTTCAGGTATCAAAATAAAAGAAAATCAACCCTAATTTACTCTTGTATGTTCTAGTTAAAGATAAATTTTAAAACAAAACTTAGTATTTATTAGGCATTTCTTTTTTTTTTTTTTTATTGATTGTTCAAAACATTACAGAGCTCAAGACATATCATCTTTCATACATTCAACTCAATTGGGTTTTGAACTCCCCAAATACATAATACAGACTCACTTCTGTTACATACTCACATTTTTACATAATGGCATATTAGTGACTGTTGTAGTTAGTTTTTTTCTATATATAGGCTATGGTCATAATCTAGTCAGTACAAAGTTTTGCATTCCTTAAATGCACATCATTTAAACATTTATGCATTTTCTTTCACAAAATGTAATCACATGTCACATACAAAATAGATAGCAAACCCAGGTATAAGAACTTTGCCTTGAAGTTAAAATTACAACTTTTAATTTTAACCACTGTTACCTCAAGAGAGAAAACAACTCTACAGAGGCATTTGAGTAACTAGGGGAGATTTTTCCAGCAGGTTTTGGTTTCTAAAAGATGTAATTTTTCTTACCCAAAGCCATGTGAATGTAAACTCACAACCAATCAACTAAACAGAAAGGCATGCATAGACATGGCACCCATGGCACCCAAAAGTGGCACCCAAAGCGCAGCCACAGGGAAGTCCTGCCTCCTACCTTGCTTTCATTTCAAAAATCTCTGAAACTGTGACTAATTCCAGGAATAGCAGGAGCAACTGACACATGGACAGGAGCCTTTGTTTAAAAACTGGACTTAAAGCAATTCCAAGCGAAGGGCTCTTAGCATTAGCACATAGTGATTCGAGGCGAGGTCAGCCCAGAGAGGACCAGTATGGATATAAAGGTGGACAGGAAACACCAGGATGGTGGGAGAGGAGGGGCAGGTTGTTATCCTAGTCTGGCCAAGGCTTCCCTGGGGATTCCAGGACTTTTTCTATAGTTGTAGTGTAAGGAGGAAGTGAGAGAAGAGATACCTCCACTCTACCAGGAACTGTGTTTCCTATTTAAAAATTAAGTTTTCTCTTTTGATCGACAAACTCGTTGTTACTGCCATTTTAAAAGCTCAAAGTGAAGCTCAAAGATGTTAAATAAGTTTCTAGGAGAAACTCCAAATGGTAGGCCAATACCAAACTTGGGTTTCTCTGACAAAAAGATGATGTTTTTCCTGTAATTTGTCCTTTTCTGAATACACACACAAGTGCACACACAGGCACGCACTAGTGCAGACGTACATTTTTATCTCCCTCTTCAGCTAACAATTCACTACTATGTTCTTCCCTTCATTAACTCCCAAGTTGAAGAATTTCAAGAGTTGGTAAGAAGCTTTGCCCCTTGTACTGGTCGCCTAGTAACCAACTGGTACCCTAATTGAGCCAGTTAAGTCTGAGAGACCCCCATCCTGGTATATGAAAAAGGATACCAAAAGTGGTATCATGGGCCTCGTGTACAAAAGACAGGTGAAATGTGATCACTCCTGCCCTAGCCTTTATATAAATTTTTTATGATCAACTTAGCTGATTGGGGTATTTTTAGGGTTTTTTTCCCCCTATGTTCCCCTGTGGTCCTATCCATATCAAGATTTGTCTCAGATTCTATACTCTCACAGTTTAGGGGCCTTGATTATTTAAAACATCACCCTCACTTTATTTATAACCTACTACATTCAATCATTTTGTACATTGCAAGGCAATCAAAACTTCAACCAACACCAAGTTGAAGTATAGTGCCAAATAATATATCCCTGTCCTCGAGGAAGAACAGATAGATGCACCCCACTTCCAAATCTTAAAATACACTTTGACCTAAAAGAAAACCCAAAAGAAATAAACCACTAGCAAAGTGCTCCCAGTATATAAAAGTAAAGTTTCTGATACTGACCAGAGGGCTTCAGAAGGATTTCACAGAGAAGTAACATTTTAACCTGATGTGGAGGAACTGGTCATATTTTGCAGACAGAGAAGGCAGAATGGGTTACAAGGCAGTGGGAATAATGTAAGCAAAAACTTGAAGGCATAGAAATGCATGGAGAGTATATTTAAACACAGGTAAGGCATGACTTAGCTTTTTGAAAATATTATTTGAGTGTCCGTGTTAACCTTGGGGCTGAAAAATTAGAATCATTAGACTGTCTTTGGTAAATAAGTATAAGTCTAACAACGTTTCTGATTTTCTTATTTTAGGTACCTGTCACATTAGTATTTTATTCCTGAAAATCAAACTGACCCTTTTGCCACAGTGAAAAATGGCAGGGGAGGGGTTAGTTACAGAATGATGATTCTGGGAGGATCTTTCTATTTTCCACAAATTATTCTTGTTTGGGGATTCTATCAAGATGCAAGAAACATCAGGTGCTCTGATGCTATCTATGCCAAGGGAAAAAAGTAAGATGATTTCACTAGGATAAAACAAAGTATTTGATACCATTTAAATTACAATTATTTTTTTCCCCATTAGTGTCAGTAATAAGCTTCTAAACTTGCCTAAATCCAATGCTAGAAAGGATCAGCGGCATAGGCAGATAGCAAGGCTTTCATATCCTTGGGGGAAAGCCAATGGGTAAATAAAGATATGCAATACTTTAAAAGAAAACATAAATAAAGATCCCCAAGAATCTTGGGTATATATTCAGTGATAGATTCAGGCTGCAAGAATCAAGACACAGGGCCAAATGGAAGACACGTTATGTGCAAGGAAAAGATTTGAAATTGAAGTTGCTCTGAACGGTGAAATAAGCTCTCTAGTGGCGCTCAAAAGGGAGACAGGGAAAAATGTAGAGTGGAGCTGTTGCAACTCAAACAGAAATCAGCATGCACATGGTGTATTTTCTGAAACCTCTTCAGTCAAGTAGAACAAAATAGTAAGGAAGCAATAAAAGAATAAATGACCTAGAATTATTGGCCTCACCAACCATAACCTGCTGCATAGGGTTGGTTTCAGAAGCAGATGTAGAAAAATTGCAGCCCACAAGGTTTTTATCACTGTAGATGTTCTTTTCAGCTTTGTTATCTGACAGGACACTGTTGAACATGTAAAATGTTATTATAAGAATCACAGAAGTAACCAAGAGAAATCCATCTCTTGGTACAACATTGGGAAATAGCATTTGGTTACGGATTTACACCATAATAAAATTGCCCATAAATACACACTCTAAACACAGAAGGTGAGAAATAAATAACTTTCATGTTATATCCAGAGGCTAAATGATAGACCCTTGGTGTGTGTCATTGTGAGTAGTTATTTAAAAAGAAGAAGGAGGAAAAAAAAGTTAATTGACCCTTGTTGGATTATAAATAACCATATAAGAGTTTTTTGGGTTTTTTTAAGAAACTGAAATATTTTTAAAAGCCTTAGGGTTTTTCTGTGTAGCCTATGGAGCCCACAACGGTCATTTCTATTACTCTATTTCCAGAGTTACATTGGCTGCAAACTCAACTATAATTCATACAGTAGGAATTCATATGTTTCCTTTAAAAATAAACATTTTCTGCCAAACCCAAGTACTGCTGTTTTCTCAAATCAGAAATAGTTAAACTAATTTTAATACAAGAATTTTCTCTCCATGTACTATGTTTCCCAAAAAATTATTCATTTTCTCTCTGCCTATCGAACTGCATGCCCTAAACTTCCAAGCCTTTCTCAAGCAAACCCCACCTCTTCTACAAAGTTCCCTTGGAACCTCCAGTCAGATGTTCTCCATTCTGATCACTCACAGGAAAAAATATTTACGTGAAATGATGTTACATTTGGTTTCAGAGATAGAAGATAATAATAGAGAAAGCAAGGGCATCTAAAATCGGAGAACCTGAACTTGAGCCCTTGTTCCACCAATATGTGTACATTCATTGGTCTTATAATACCACTGAGCCTATTTTCTGTTCTTTAAAATGGAACTTTCCAGAGAGGCTCATTGTGATGCTCAATGAGTTAATCCATTTGGGAGAGCTTTATAGGCATAATGCATTCTTCAGAGGTAATTGTTATTTCAAAAATCGTTAAGAGAGCTGGGGTTGTGGCTCAGAGGTAGAGTGCTCGCCTCACATGTGCAAGGCCCTGGGTTCTATCCTCAGCACCACATAAGAATAAATAAATTAAATAAAGGTATTATGTATAACTACAACTAAAAAATAAATTTAAAAAAATATTTAAGAAGCACCTAACATGTGCAGGACAGTTTTCAATGATGCATACGAATCAAAACTGAAAAAATAAAGTTTCCAATTCTCAAGAACCTTAAAATATAATAGAGAAATGAGTAATATACCTTAATTATTAAAACACAGAACAATGAGTGGCAAACACCCTAACCAATATCCTCAGGACTTCAACTCAATTTGACAAACCTCCATGATGCTGGCTCTTGAGATACAAAGATAAATATAATAGGTCATTGTCACCTGTCTGGTGGGAAGTACATACACCCAACAACAATGGCAATAGGAAGATAAGCTTTGCAAAGAAAGTACATCCTGGAAATTAGCCAGGTCTGGGTAGATAAATATCCCAGAAAGGCTTTGGCCTAAATACTCAAAGATAAAGCTTGAGCCAGGTGTGGTGGCTCACGCTTGTAAACCCAGTGGTTGGGGAGGCTGAGGCAGGAGGGTTGCAAGTTTAAAGCCACCCTTAGCAATGGCGAGGCACTGAGCAACTCAGTGAGACCCTATCTCTAAATAAAATATAAAAACAGGCTGAGGATGTGGCTCAGTGACTAAGAACCCCTGGGTTCAATCCCCAGTACCAAAAAAAAAAAAAAAAGATAAAGCTTAAAGGGAAGGGTCAGAATTTAGACTGAATTTTTGTTTTCAAATGAGGTGAAAAGAACTGGATCTGGCACTGGACTGAACAGCCCTGTAAGGCAGGTGGATGCTGGGAAGAATTAGTGACCATGGAGATTAAGCTGAGCTGGAACACACCCCACTAAAAGGATAATGGTAAGTTAGTAACTTCTTTTTTTTTCATTCTTTTTTTTTAAAGAGAGAGAATTTTTTAATATTTATTTATTTATTAGTTTTTGGTAGACACAACATCCTTGTTGGTATGTGGTGCTGAGGATGGAACCTGGGCTGCACACATGCCAGGCGAGCGTGCTACCACTTGAGCCACATCCCCAGCCCAGTTAGTAACTTCTGAAAGATGGAAACCTGAGCACAATGGGAAGAGAAAGGAACAATATCAACAGAGGCCAGAGAGCTAAATGATAAGAAAAGTATGGAGGTGACTAGAGGAGGACAGGGTATAGAAAAGGGTTTGTTGTTGTTGTTCATTCATTTGTGTTTAGAAGATTAAAAAATAAAATAACACTTGCATGGCATTTTCTACATGCTGGGTATTATTCTAAGAACTTTACCTTGATTGACTCGTTTATTGCACATTAGCTATAGTGGTAGATGAGAGTATTCCCACTGTAATGATGATGAAATTGAGACATGGGGAAGCTGACATTTGTGATCTAAGCAAAAGGATCCAGTGCAGAGAGAGAAATGGAAAACAGGGAAGGATACTATTGGGACCCAAAATAGGAGAAGCTCAGGGATAAGGTTGATTATAATTTTCCTTTCTATAATATTCTATAACTCTTAACTTCTCTATGGTAGAAATTATCACTTTTGTAGTCAGAATAATAAAACAATATGGAAATAAGAGATCACCAACTAGGGATATATATAGCTCAGTTGTAGAATACCTACTGGCATGTGCTGGGCCCTGGGTCTGATACCCAGCACAGCAAAAGAAAGAAAGAGAATGAAAAGGGGGGAAATATGAGAACACTACATGTCTTTAACTTATTTCTTCTAAGTAAAAAACAAAATCAAAAACAAAAAACTTTCCAATAAGAGGTACCTCATTGGGAATAGGAATCCCATCATCTAGCACCTGTTTTATTTGTGTGTGTATGTGTGTGTGTGTGTGTGTGTTTTAAAGGGGAAAGATTAAATCTGACAAAATCCAAACCCTTTTTCATGTTGCCCCAAGTACAGCTTTCCGTACACAAACTTCTCTACACTACTGTCCTTCAGGACTTTTAGAATTGTCTTTTATTTTTCCTTCCCTCCACTCCTCTTCCATCATCCCATTTTCTACCACAACTACTCTTGGACCTTAGAAAACAGGGAAACTCCTCTAGGGTTAGCCACATGGTTGGTTCTGTCATTGGCTCTAATTTTCCTGAATTGGGGAGTCACAACATTAGATATCCAAGTAGTCATTTGAGGTTACTACATTTTGTTTCCTCATCATTCTCATAAAGGTAAGATGAGCTGCGGATTAACTTGTAGTCTTTTACATTTAATTTTAAAATAATTTAATTTCCTTCAATCTACTGATTATTGAAATTAGTTGACTGGCTTTGGGTTATTATTTTTGGGGGAAGGAGAAAGAAAAAATGACTTTTTATATTTTGTTTGTCATGTTTTTCCAAATCTTTCTTTCCCCTCATTCCCTCTTAATGAATGCATCCCTGAAAGGCATGTTTTCCTTTATTCCTACTTTTCTTGTTAAACGATACTGGGGATAGAACCCAGGGCTTTTCTACCAATGAGTTACATTCCCAGCCCTCTTCCTTATTACTATGAGAACGATTCACTTTACTTTCCTTACTACCAGACATTAAAAATTCAAGAGAGGAAGGATAAGTTTCTAGTGTCTGTGTCTAAGAAGTACTTTTCCTAAGTTGCTATGAAGGTCCAGTAGGACTTTGCCTGGGAGGATCCACTAGGAGGGAGGACTAAAGATAAGCATCTGTCTCTCTCCACATGAGGTCTCTTGTTGGACCTACATTTAGCACTCCCTCCAAAACGGAAGATGTTACAACTATGCACATTCTTCACACTGTTCCCTAGAAGTGAGAGTAGAGGGCTCCCAGGGGAATGGAAAGAGAAATTTAAAATAGAATGCATGTTCTACTCCAATTATATTGAAGCTTCTATACATTGCCTGATATTCCGGAACTATTTGTCCTCTGAATTTTTTGATCCATTGGAGACATAATAGCTGTTAGAAGAAGCATATTAGGATAACATGGTATCTTTTTAAAAATTCAAATGCTTGGATCCGCCCACCGAGATGCAAGTTTAATTGGTCTGGGATGGACACCTATGCATCAGTATTTCTTATAAGATGCCCCATCCTTCACCCTGACCCCAGTGATCCTAAATGTAGCCTGGTTGAGTACCACAGGTATAAAGACAATATATGAATCTGAAAACTTTAGAGTTGATGTATTACATATATTATCACCCTCTTTGGATTCTTCTACATCTAGTTTTCTTTTTAATTAAGATAAAGATTTTAATCTGGGGTTAAAATAAAGTCAAAGCTATCACCAAATAATCTCTTTTCTACAAACATGCACAAACATTAAACTAAAACAGCACACTCAAAGCTGCTCAAGGGACAAACCAAACAACCTGACCTAGTTATCCTTACACCAGCTATACATGGCATCACTAAACTTGCTAATGACCTAGGAAAGTAGTTTGAGAGAGGAAATTGTATGCTAATAAGACTCCAGGCCAAAAAAGCAAAACAAGCATATTACCGCTGAAGGTAATTAGGATAGGACTTAGTACTTTAAAAAAAAATCATCTATTCAAAGAGATTATATAATTCTGGCCTTTGACCCACTCAGATACATGGGGAGCTTTAGGATATGAAAGGCCATTCCATATTTTAATTCCTGATTTCTAAGTACACATAGATCAATGTTCTGGAGGTCAAAGTAAAGAATGCTCAAATTTAAAACAATAAAAGTTTTCACCAAGTAATAGTGGAAACTATTAATTGGTCAAAAAAAATCACACCCCAATGTAGAAGTCACAAACTATGATAAATTACATTCCAGAATCTTAATTATTGGCTAACTACAGCAATGATTTCTACGTGGTTGCCTGGTCTTATTTGCAGCTACCTTTCATTCCAGGTTGGTCTCATTTTTCAGGTTAGTAAACTAGATTAAGACCCTTTTAAGAATCTTAGGAGAAACGAGTTACCGTAGATGGGGTAGAGAGGGATGATGGGAGGGGAGGGGAGGGAAGGGGGTATAGGAAGGGGATAGGAAAGACAGTAGAATACAACAGACACCAGTATGGCAGTATGTATAAACGTGGATGTATAACCAATGTGATCCTGCAATCTGTACACGTGGTAAAAATAAGAATCCATACCCCATTGAATCAAATGTATGATATATGATATGTCAAGATCATTGTAATGTTTTGAGCAACCAATTAAAAAAAAAAAAAAGAATCTTAGGAGCCAGGACTTTTTTTCCTGCAATGCGTAGAAGGCAGTAAAACACAATTCTCATGACACAGTTTGAGTGGCTCAGCTTTGTCTTGTAAAACTCTGGTTTAATGTCACAGACAGGTTTTTGAAAAAAAAATTACATTTAATCCTCAATAATATATACAGTGACCAACTCATCCAAAATTTCCTATTATGTTCCTAGTTTTGTTATTGAAAGTTTATATCCTGGGAGTTACCTCCTCATCCCTATCCCAGGCAAATAGAAATGGTTGGTTACTCTAAAAACAACCAGAATCAGCATCCAGTCTGGTGTAGACTTTGGATTATTATGTGCAATCTTCATACCAACTATTCTTCCCTGATATTGATAAATGATGAATGACAAAGAAGACCAGATTAATATCACCAGCCACCATGTAAGAGCTGCCACTGAGTTTTCAATGTGCTATCTGAAATTCTCACAACATTGTGTAAGGTCACTACTGCAAAATTACATATAAGAGGTTGTGAGGGGAATGGGAAAATAAACAAGGAGAGTAATGAATTACAGTAGATGGGGTAGAGAGAGAAGAAGGGAGGGGAGGGGAGGGGAGGGGGGATAGTAGGGGATAGGAAAGGTAGCAGAATACAACAATTACTAATTGGGCATTATGTAAAATTGTGGATGTATAACCGACGTGATTCTGCAATCTGCATTTGGGGTAAAATTGGGAGTTCATAACCCACTTCAATCTAATGTATGAAATATGATATGTCAAGAGCTTTGTAATGTTGTGAACAACCAATAAAAAAAATTAAAAATTAAAAAAAAAATAAGAAACTGAGTCTCTAATAGAGACTGGTCTAGTTCTGTCTAACTCCAAAAAGTGCACACAGAGGGGGTGAAGTAAGAGCACACATTAAAAAAATTAAAGCTGTTTTTCATTCTCTACATCTTGCATTCTGAAGTCCAACAACCATAATAAATGTTAAGAAAATCTACATAGAGGAGATTTTATTATAAACTGAAGAAAAAACAAAAATAAAACATAGAAGTTGTAATATAACAAAATTCCAGAGTCTATATGAATCCAATCAAACGTAGGGCAGAAATAAGATAACCAGCTGTTAATTGATGGATTACAAATTGCCCAAGGTCAAATTCACAAGAATCTTTATAACATCCTGTCAAATACTCAAATAATACCACCTTAGGTAAAAAGAATTTTCATATGTATGAAATATTTTGTTCCTAATTCTTTCTCCTCCCAGCAAGTAACAATATCCAATATAAATGATTTGTTCTTTAAATTTTGTATTTTAATTTATCCTGCAAGCTAAAACTGCAATTTAGGAACTATCTGAAAAGTGCCACAAATTGATTTATGATTTAAGTCATACCTATGCAGATTTGTTCTCAGCACATATTTAAATCTCAGTTAAATCAGCGGATATTTTTAGACCAATATAATTTTTAAAATGTTACTAAAGAAATTAATGCCTGCTGCTTTTTACTTGACATTCTTATATGCTCCCAATGTCTTACTACATGCCAGTTCTATGAAATGCT
Organism: Ictidomys tridecemlineatus; assembly: GCF_052094955.1. Classification (NCBI taxonomy): domain Eukaryota; kingdom Metazoa; phylum Chordata; class Mammalia; order Rodentia; family Sciuridae; genus Ictidomys; species Ictidomys tridecemlineatus. Next base: position 87,230,857 of record NC_135484.1, on the reverse strand, counting down.
GCTTTTCATTGGATCCTTAGAAAAGTACAAACCAAAGAAGATTTCCTTCTAGTCTCTACTCATGGAGAAAGGGAACTGGCATTTATCAGTATTAATGTGAGTTAGTCTGGACAATATGTGACAGCTAATAGCAGTATCTGCATGTGTATCTCTCAGCAGAAGAGCAGAGAGGTAAATGCTGCATACAGACCTTTAATTTTTTAATGTGTGCTCTTACTTCACCCCCTCTTCACTTTTAAGTTCTTTTTTTAAAAATTTAATACTCTTAGGTGTTGTCAGACTATAGATTTACAAGTGACTGATTCAACAACCAGCTCTAAAATTATCAGGTTCTTAATTATATCCAAAGTTTCTAATGCTGTAGTTCTACCCAACACGGCTGAAATCAGGGGAAAAAATTTAAATATCTTTAAGATATCTTTGGTTTCCTATCTATAGTATCTTTTCCCCAAAGGAGATCTGGGCATAGCACATTTCAGAGCTTTCTGTAAGTCTTTTAATGAAGAAAACCTATGTGGTCTTGATGTCAGTGTGGAAATGAGAAACCACTGAAGCGTTAATACTGTCAGAAATGGATGTTGGCTGTGTTTACAGCTGCTTGTGACAGAGCATAATGCATGTAATTTAGTCCTTCTAGATTAGATATTCTCTAAAAATGTACAGTTTTTCCTGGTAGCAATAATGACTTTCTGTGAAGTTTATGTGTAAATTAAATGGACCCTCAGAGCATCTTAAACTCCTGTTTGTAGGCTTGAACAGTTGAGACTAGGAACTCTTCAACCAGCTGTTTAAGAATATGAAACAATTGGCAGGGGGTTGTTTATTTTACTTTAGATTAAATGCTTTATGGATTTAGCACAATCTGAGAGTGTTGTCAGATTTTTTTAAATCCATATATCATCTGCACTATAAGAAGAAAAAATGAAAAGAATAACCTGGAAGAAAAGCTTAATTAATTTTTCAATTGCAATACTGATAAGCTCCTGAAAATTTTAGTGATTGTTCTTTATTTTTAATTTGTCCAATAAATATGCAGATGTGATCCTTCTTTGGCTATGTTCTATTTCATCCTCTGATGGAAAAAATAGCATGTAAGCTTCATTATTCTTAGAACTCATAAATAACAGATGGATATTTAGAATAGTTAAGCCTTATAAACAGAAAAAAACTCTAAAATGAATAATAAAATATGGTTTTGGGGTCTGGAGCTGTAGCTCATTGGTGGAGTACTTGCCTCACACATGTGTGAGGCACTGAGTTCTATACTCAGCACCACATAAAAATAAATAAATAAAGATATTATGTCCACCTACAACTAAAACAATATTTTAAAAATACTGCTTTTGAATAAATTCAGTTTAATAGATTAAAAGCTAAATTTGTACCTTTAAATACAAAGTATAAGCCAGTACACTGGTGCAATTATAAATTATAAGTCCCATTTCCTATTTACCTAGGCTATTTCTTTGTTTACACTAATCATTATACATTAGCAAGACGAGATTGGACACAAATTGACAAGTTAATTGCCCATACCATTAGAATTCCCATTTTTCTGTAGTGTGAATGAATTTCAAATTAAAACTACTAATTTGTGTGTGTTTTAAAGGTCACATTGTTACACATGAACTTGAGAGTGAAGAAAACAGAAATAACTCTCAAACTGAGTGAAGAAGGTGCTTTTCATAGTTTCCATTTTGTAGAAACTTTTATAAGCATCATTTATTTTAGAAACATAGAAGCTATAATGGCATGGAATAGGAAACTAGAATAGAAATAAATTGAAAGAATCATGGATTGATGTTATGAAAATCTCACCAATGGAAAATAAGTTAAAATCAGGCTGAAATATCCTAAAACACCTTGAATCTGCTAGTAGCAAACTGAGTCAGATCCATTTTGTTCCTCCACAAAGGAACAAAACAGTAATTTTGGAATGTTTCTTTGCTGCTATATACTTAAAGAGTCTTGACTTAAAATTCTAATCTTTCTAATCTTTCTTGTTCCCCACGTAAGTATCTTCTCCACATGTTGAATACTTGTTTGTCATAAGATTTTCCTAGGATGAGTTTGTCACACCCAGTCAAGCCACAGCAGCCAGATCTAAGCAAGAGTGGAAAAAATCAAGCCCAGTTCAAAATAGTTATCAGTATCCATATGAAAGAATATAGTCCACAGATGATAAAAATTATGCCAATTAAACAAATTGACAAAATGAAGAAGATTAAAAATAGGCACTATTATTAAGTATAAAAATCCAGTAAAAATCAACATATATGTATAATTACTATTTATAGCTTATACCTTTTAAACTAGAAATACTGGGAAATAGGACAGCCAGAGATACCAGAATGCTAGTTAAAGGGTCAAGGGCTCTATCTACCTTAATTCCCCTACAATCAGGTGAGCTTGGAGAAATGGAAGCCCAGGTTTTGTTGGTGCTGTAGGTGATATTATTTTTTAAAGTATTTCATCGCTTGAGGTGAGACCAATGAGGACATTTTCAAACCATACTGACAATTGAGAACTGTGAAGGGATCTGAGATTTTACCTTAACTGCAATCTAACATGATAGGCAACCATTGCTTCATAGGATGCTGGTAGGAGACATAAGATTCCTGGGTTAGAGACAAAAGGAAAGTTTTTTTTTGCTTTTGTTTTTATTCATAGTAAACCAGAGTATAATTACCTATAGTCTGAGCTCAATTCCTACAGAGGAAGGATTCCTATGAGGAAGGTCAAATGGTACCTCCATAGGTAATGGGGCATGTTGCAGAAGAGTTTAGGAAACCCAAATGTTTTATAATGGGTGGTAAACCTTTCAGACTTTGCTGTGGAGGGAGATATATTTATTGTACTATAGAATAAGCAAATTTGACTTTGTTTCATACAAAGACACTATCTTCTAAAGCTTCACTATAAGACATGCTTGAAAAGATAATCTGAACAAAGATAGTCAATACCCCTTCTCATAAGATGTGTGAAAATGTAAGACCCATGGAAAATTGTTTCCCAGTATTGACTTGGCAGTGAAATTCCACAGTAAGATATATAGCTCATGGTTCTTTTCTCCAAACGAGGCTTAGGATAATACAGCACTATCTTCCTCAGAAACCCCACATTCACCATCACAGTTCCGAATTGCCCCATTCTTTTTTTTTTTTTCTTTGCTGCCAGTGTCTTCTCCATATCAAGTCTAATTCTTCTCTTCAGTCTTTTTTTTTTTTTTTTTTTTTTTTGCCGTGGTTCCTGAACTACCCCTTTCCATCCTCAGATCATTGATTTACCCCTGACTTATGCTTGTAGTTCACACCCTCTGGAAAGGTGCTGTCACAGGTAACTTACCAGTAGCAACTTTCTTACCTGGGACTCCAGCACTGACCTGATAAGAATCCCTCTCCTTGTAGAGAGCACATAGTGGCTGCGAAACTGATAATTTCCAGGGCTGGGTAGAACAACCTGTATGGGTAATCATTATAGACAACTGGGATTGAGTTTGGCTTGTTCTGGCTTTTTTGTTTTCTTAAATGAGTTTTATAGGGAAGGAGAAGACTCATCCTGTGCATATGCAATTTTAGTTTATGCTGTTTAGAATAGTCTTTTAGTCTGTAAGCCCAATATGTTACCATAGAAACAAGTCTCCATCTGAAATGCATCCAATCAATTCTGAATTTATCATTCAGAGCACCTTCATAAATTGGAATAAATCCAACAGGTACCCAGAATGTCAGCATTTTGGCAATAAGCTGCATATTTTTTTCTTTTATTTAATATTTTAAAGTTAAGAAATGAAGAATGATGATTCCAACTTAGATATATATATATATATATATATATATATAAATAGAGAGATATTCAAAGGAAGAATATTCTTTCTTGTTTATCTTTCTCTTGAAACAACATTAAAATAGATCAACATATACTATTTCAAAAAGACAAGGTTATTTTTCAATCGCTAGACAATAGTGAGACTGCAATGAGGGAAAATGGTTCATTTAAGCAGCATTATTCTCCTTAGCAGAGAAATCTGTAAATTTATTTATTGGAAGAATTCCAATTTTTAGATTGAATTTTTAATTCTCTTCTACTTCTTGTCTCCTTGAAAATATTTTAACCACTTAACATAACCAAATGTCAATTATTAGGAATTATGTAACCCATGAAAAGGGAGTCACAGATCCAAAACAAGGAAAATCCTCAGAATTTAGGGATAAGATAAAAATTTTCCCTCCCTCAGAATTTAAATAAATAAAAAGAATAAAAATAAAATTAATGAGAGAGCCATCAGCAAAACAAATCTAATCCAAACAATGATTAGGCTATGTGTTGCCAATAAAATGTGTTTCCCAAATTTCTTCATGGAATTAACATATTTCACTAAAATTTCATTGGGAAATATTAGTATAAAATCTTTGGAGCAGTGTTAGTCAATAGAACTTTCTGTGGTTGAGAGGGGGGCGGGGAGGAGAAAGAGAAAGAAAAGAACTTTTTGTGGTGATTGGAATGCCCTGTAATCTGTTGTTCAGTCTGGTAGCTACTGGCCACAAATGGCTATTGAACACTTGAATGTGGCTAGTGACTGAAGTACCAAACCTTCGAAAAGTGTTAATTTAAAAAGTGTTAATGTTATAGCAATTGTTTTTGTCATATTCTATTTGCACAATCTTCTAGCCATGAGGTCGAATCACCTAACCTCCCAGAACTAACTTTATCTACTAAAGCTATTACATGAGGTACTAATATTAAATAAAATAATGTTAAGCTGCTTAGCACATGGCCATCACATGAAAGCATTCCATGCATGTTAAATGTTATTAAATTTTTATTAGAGCAGGGTGGGGGGTAGGTGGGTGGTGAGGGGGTTGGGGTTATGGCTCAGTGGTAGAACACTCACCTAGCACGTGGGAGGTGCTGGATTCAATCCTCAGCATCACATAAAAATAAATAAATAAAATAAAAACATTGTTTCCAAGTATAAAAACTAAAAAATATTTTTTAAAAAATTATTATAAAGCAATATTTTAACATGAGAAATTTGTGTAACTTACAGGAAATTTTGGGGGAAACAAGGTAGAATTGTCACAGTTTATACCAGATGAACCAATAATATTGAGTCAAATCAAATTTTTTCATCAGCAAAATTCAAGACTTTAAACAGATTTCATCAGAATTCATAAAATACACAGTATTCACCCAAACATAGTCAGTCCGCCAATTTTTCCCTCAATTGCAAAAAACAAAAACCTTTCCAAATATGTATTTAGCTTATCTTAGTACGGCATTAGTCATTCCTTATTTTTAATACCTGATAATACAGAAAAGTTAGGTAGAACAAATTATCACTGAAGGAAATCTAATTTCCAATTATTTCAAGATATTCAGAGTATATCAATGGCATATCCAACTCCAAAAAAAAGATATTTGTAGCCAGAATTTTATTTTAGACATTTCAAAAGATTTCTTAATATGATATTCAAATAAACTAGTTAAGTCCCATGTACATATTTAATATATAAACATTTATACATAAATGGGGGATGGGGAAAGAGAAAGCAAACTAAATGATAAAAATCTAGAATCTAAGAGTTTGGAGAAATGTTTTACATGTAGAAAAAAGTTTCTGTAAATTTACAAAAATTCCTAAAGTCTGAAAAGTGGATTGAATGATGTTGGTTGTGGCTTAAAAGGGTTTGACTTTATAAATGGACCTGGTGTGCTCTTCTCATCATTTTTCTGGCATCTCAACAGGAGACAAGGAAAGTTCTTGTTTTTCCAGCAATGTCTGCTTGGTAAAGTCTAAGTAGGTCAGAGCAAAAAGTAAAAAGCTTTTCTTTCAGTGAAAAATTTAAAACTCAGAACCTCCTTTATATTTAAAACTGCTTTCACTGTACAGTTGCTAAAAGCAAACAAGGAGTAAGCCCCTTGCTCCCAGATGTCTGCTCACAGATCCCAAAGAGAAAACAAACCAGTGTCCAAAGTACAAACTTCCTGGAATATTTTGTATTAAATTTCCAATGAGATATCAAAGACATGGTGAAATATAATTAGGCTCCCCCATGGCTATCCAACCAGCAGCTTCCCTTTAAGGAACAGTGAACTGTAATTAACAGACCACCTATAGCATAGACGATAAATCTGGCTGTGTGTTATTTTCAAGTTCAGAGAGAGTTAAGAGTAGGGCATTCAGAAGAAGGAGAAGGAGTAAAAAAGGAGAAAGAGAAAAAAGAAGGAGGAGGAGAAGAAAAGAAATGATATGAGAGTTGGAATTAGATTTAGAGACAGCAGGAAGATGAACTGGGTATGATTTTCAAAAGCCCTCACAAATTGGATTATAGTGTCTGAAACTTGTCAAGAGTGCAGAGATTAAATCTGTGTTATTCCTTTTGCAAGGGATAATGTTTCCATTGAGCTGAACTTTCAACTAATGCTAGTATCTGATGATAAAAGTTTTGATAGTAACATTTGAACACTTTTTAATGCTAACATATATAATCCTGATGGTAACTGGGGTCTCCCGGCTCCTTGAGTTCCAAATAAAATTGCCCCAGTTTATGAAGTCCTAAGCCCATTCTAGGACACACATATGCACAGACTTAAAGGGGGAAACATGCTAAGAAATCAACCAGAAAGCTTCCTACCACAAGCTTTATTTCACCACCACAAACAAAATGAAGAGAAAAGAAACTTGACTGTGGTCTAAGGCCAATGTCTTGATAATTGGATTTTAAAGTTTTTAAATTTAAGATTTGGCTTCCCGGTTAAATATGTTGTGTGAAACCTCTAAATATTGGCTTGTTTTAAATTCTAAACTACTTTTATTTCCCCCTGTGGTAGAAATTTAGAAAGGATCCCATTTATAAAGCAAGCTTGCTTTATAAAAAAGCAGGTGGTGGGTCGGGGTTGGGGGGAGTATTAACACACTAAACTCAGTATCATTCTTAAAAGAGCCTTGTAACCTTGATTTAAGGGCTAAAATAAATATAGTGTCTCATCACATTTCTGTACTTGTGGGCCAACACCCACAAGATTCTTTGATTAATTTTCTAGTACAAGCAGTTTAAATAACATATTGGCAATACAATTTAAATTACACAGATGGAAATGACAGTGTCCTTAAATATATTCCTGCACAATCTTTCAGAATTCAGAAGGCTCTTATTTAAGTATCGTAGCCTATCTTAATATGATTTACATGTTGATATCTGTTACTGCTATCAAGCTTCCAGTTTAGAGAAGGTGACTTGTGTATAATTCTACTGCAAGAAAATTTTCTAGTCAGACACAATGGCACATGCCTATAATACCAGCAACTCTGGAGGTTGAGATAGGTGGATCACAAGTTTGAGGCCAACCCCACCAACTTTGCAAGGCTATAAAAAACTCAATGGGAACTTATATCAAAATAAAAATAAAAAGGGCTGGGATGTAGTTCAGTGGTTAAGCAACCCTGTTTTCAATCTCCACTACCAAAAAAATAAATAAAACAAAATTAAGAAAAGAAAATTTTCTATATGATCACCATACTAAAACCTATTGCAAGTTGAAAATGTCATAATTTAAAAATTCATTTAATATACCTAACACACCAAATATTACATAGCTCAGCAACACAAGGCACTGTGAAGTAAAGTGTCAGTTATTTACCCTTGTGTGTAGCATGGCTAACCCCCCATGGCTCCTGCTAGTATCAATGAGAGTATTATACTGCATATCTGTAGCCCAGGAAAAAAAATCAAAATTCAAAGTACAGGTTCTGTTGAATGTATATCTCTTTTTGCATTATTGTAAAGTCAAAAAAAATTGTAAAGTTGAGGTGGAACTTTCCAGAAACTCCATGAGAAGTGCAGGAACATTGGCTACCTGAGCTACACATAGTTATGCACTCTTTCCTATTTCCCCACACCAGCCCTAGCCCACTCACCAGCTATTGAAAATGGTGAAAGAAACCAGTTACTCTTATGTTTGGGAGGGTCAAACCCAACACCACTCAGCAAAAACTGAAAAAAAAGCTTATAGAAAACAGGCTTTGAAGTACCACCCTGGTAAGAATCCAAATGAAAGAGAAGAGTTTAAACAGCTTTCTCAAGCTTATGGAGTTCTCTCTGATGTCAAGAAAAGGGAATTATACGACAAAGGAGGAGAACATGCAATTAAGAGGTGGGGCAGGTAGTGGCTTGGGCCCCCCATGGACATCTTTGCTGTTTTTTGGAGGAGGAGGAAGGATGCAGAGAGAAAAGAGAGATAAACATGTTGTATATCAGCTCTTAGTAACCTTTGAAGATTTATATAATGGTGCAACAAGAAAACTGGAAAAGAATGTGATTTGTGATGAATGTGAAGGTTGACATGGTAAGAAAGGATCAGTAGAGTGCTGTCCTAATGGCTGGAATGCAAGCAAGTAAGAATTCATCAGATAGGACCTGGAATGGTTCAGCAAATTCAGTCTGTGTTCATGGAGCAACAGGGCCATGGGAAAGGGATCAGTCCTAAAGATAGGTGAAAAGCTGCAAAGGAAGGAAGATAGTAGAGACAAGAAAATTCTAGAATTTCATGTTGATAAAGGCATGAAAATAGACAGAAGATAACATTCCATGGTGAAAGGACCAAGAGCTAGGACTGGAGCCAGGAGATATTATCGTTGTCTTAGATTTATTCCATGAAATGTAAAAACATGTATACGGACATACAGCTGATTGAAGCATTATGTGGCTTTCAAAGGCCCGTATTCACTCTTGATAACCAAACCACAGTTATTACCCCTCATCCAGGTCAGATTGTCAAGCAGGGGGATATACAATGTGTGCCAAATGAAGGCAGGCTAATTTGTCATAGATCACATGAAAAGGGTCACCTAATTATCAGGTTGGAGGTAAACTTTCCTGGAAAAAAAATGCTTTCTTTCTCCTGATAAACTTTCTTTGATGAAAAAATTTCTACCTGAGAGGAAGGAAGTAGAAGAGATTGAAGAAATGGATCAGGTATAACTAGTGGACTTTGACCAAATAAGGACAGACAGTGCCATTATAATGGAGAAGCATATGAGGTTGATGAATGTCATCCTAGAGGCAGTGTTCAGCATCAAACTTCTTAATGCAGGTCAGTGAATAACACTTGCTGCAAGCATTTTATATGCAGTAATGAATGAAGGAAGGACTATAATCATAAATATCTCATGACTTGCTATTGTTTTTGTTTTAATATTCAATTACAGTAGTGTTTTAAACCTTAAATGAAGAACAAACACAAATATAAAAGCTCAAAAAATAATAAATCAAACCATTGTTAAGTTGTGGTCTGTCTGTACAAAATACATTTATGTCTTCCCTTGGGTTACTCAGCATTTTGTTGCTGTGACAAAAATACTGAGATGAACAACTTAAAAGGAGGAAATGTTTCTTTTTGGCTCATAATTTCAGAAGTTTCTATCAATGGTCACTTCTGCTTGCTTTGGGGTTTATCATGTGAGTCCATAATGTTAGAGAAAAGCTATTCACCTCACGATGCCCAAAAAGCAAAAAGAGAAAGAGAACAAGAAGAATTGAAGACAAAATATACCCTTTCAAGTGTACACCCCCAATGATCTACTTCTTCCAACTAGGCTCCACCTTCTAAAGTTTCCACCACCTCTCCATAACCCAGTAAGCTTTGAATCCACAAATGTATTAATCCATTCATGAGATCAGAGGCCTCATGATCCAATTACCTCTCAAAGGCCCTATATCTGAACATTGCACACTGGGGAACAATCCTTCAACACATGAGCTTAAATGGGGGACATTTAAGACCCAAACCATAATAATCCCCAAAGGTTTCATCTCCTTACAACATTAAGTTCAAAATTGCATCTAAATTTCATTATCTCTGAAGTCCCAAATCTAATCACCTTATTAATCTAAATCAGATATAGATAAAACTTTTAGTACAATCCTTCTTAGAGTATATTTTGTCTCCATGTTTAGATGTGTGAAACTAAAATAACAAGTTATCTGCTCTAAGCATATGAGGGTTTGATAGGCATAGGATAACATTTACAGACATTCTGGTTCAAAAAATAAAAGGAGTCACTGACCTTGAGCAATTTTAAAATTCTTCAGACAGAAAAACTCCATTAGATTTCTTGGCTCCATCCTCTGGGCTCTTGGATTCTGCCCTTCTGAATCATATTTCCTTATTCACAAAAATAGCATAAACTGGGTAGCTTATAAACAACATGGTGATACTTGGAGATAGGCAATTAGAAGATAAGTTGGTTTAGGTGAGTTTATGATGGTGAAGACCTCATCATGGGATTCATGTTCTTATAAGAAAAGAAAATAGCAGAGATCTTGCTTGCTCTCTCTCCCCACCATGAAAGAATATAGCAAGAAGGGAGCATTTGATCTGCAAGGGAGAAAGAGAGCCTTCACCAAACCCATCCATTTCTGCCCCCCAATATCTAACTTCTATCATCCAGAACTGTGCAAAATATACATTTCTGTTGTTTAAGCCATAGAACTTAGGGTATTTTGTTATGGCAGTCAGAATAAACTAGTATAATTATTAAGGAAGAATTTTAGTTTTTTGCTCTGTAATTGTTGGTTTATTTAATTTTCAGAGAATGAAATATATTATAATTAAAAATAAAAATAAATAAATTTGAAAGGTCCACAATTAATTTGGAGTTAAAATTTAGTTACTCTTACACTTCACAACTGGATCAACTACAGGTTGAATGAACAATCAATGAAAGACATTAATAAACGTATTATCAAGATACAATTTAAAACATAATTAATATTTTCTTGGACCTTTCATTTAGTAAGAGAGTATTAATCAAAGTCCTATGTAAATAGAAATGTAATTTGGATATTATTTTGTCATCAATGCAAATTGTCCAACATATCTTTTAGTTATTGATATCACAAACTTGCTTAGACTTTAAATCAACCACTCCATCCCCTCTATGTACATAAAGAGGTGTATATGATGGGACAAACGTCAACATAAGACACAAAAATACTATGCTAAAATTCAGTTGAGTCCCAGGTCTGCCATTAACCAAACAAACTTTCAGAGTTCCTTAAGCTCTATAAAATTAGATGGTGCTATAGATGTCCCTGTATCATTCTTATAATTTTAAAACTAAATTTAAAGATCTTACCAATCCCCCCATTAATTTTAGATCCCCAAAATTTGCTATTACATAACAAATAAAATCTGTCTGACAGAGGGAAAATAGATGTTAAATAATTCAAGTATAAATTATTTATACAAGTGAGTAAGAATAATTATGAGCATGTAATAGACTTGACTTTAAGAAATACAGGAGGGTGGAGCAAATGATGTCTAAGTAAGATTCTTCAGAAATCATCTCCCTGCAAATATACCTAGTTGAATAGCTATTCATATACCAAACTACCTTCTCAAGAGCTAAGGAAATCCATGGAGAGCCCATAGAGCCTGCTTTTAGTAAAACAAAATGATAAGACGTATTTAAGAAACCAGGAAATAAAGACTTCCCTGTCTCATGCAGCATAAACCAGCACAGATACAAACACTGCCTGCTTGAGGGAGGGAGAGAGAATTAATTCAGCTCTTAGACTTAAAACTCTGTATCAAGTCTATCATAGCAAAACCCAGTTCTGGCCCAAGCCCCACAATCTCTACCACCAAGGCAATACCTGCAAAACTAGTCATGAGAACTGCTTTAGGCCAGGTGGCTGACAACCTCCATCATCCCTCTGACAACCTCAGGCAGCAGAGCAAGAAGCAAGATTCCACCTGATGAGGAGCAGGTCAAGAAAACTAGCACAGAGTTTTGTCTCAGAGCCTGTGTCAGGCCCACCATAGTGAAACCAAGCACACAATAGAAACTGAAGGCTCTTTTGCAGGGCAGGGCTCACAGATGGAGCCTCTAATATACCTGGCATCGGGTACAGATCTGTATGCTGGCCAGACAAACTTGATTTTTTTAGCCTGTATATTTCCAGCCTGGAATGGGCCAAAGACACACCTGCCCTCCTCCAAAACCTGTGCAGGATGCTTTAGCTATGACAATCAGATGCACCCCAGCTTAGTATCAGCCTTAACAGCAAAGAGACTGTCTCCACCACAACCTATCAGGCAGCAAAGCTATCACCAGGCCAGTGTTCACAAATGAGATTCTACAACTTCCCCAGCATGAGGCCTGACCCCCAATGGTATTTGTGTTCTGTCCTACATCACCAACAGCTGCAGCATAAGCCTCAATGTACCCCTGAGACTATGCTGGTACTATTAGCTATGAGACTCAGGCATAACCCAGATCAGCATTAGTCTAGGTGGCCAAGGGATTGACTTCATCAACACTACCTCAACCTCAGGCAGCATAGCATAGTGCAAGACCCTGTTTCTTGAGGACAGAATATGATAGTATAAGACTTTTCCCTGGAACTTAGTTCTGGACTGGTAAAACTAATACTGGACAAATTCTTCTAACAGACCCCTCTCCAGACCTTTCTGTGGACAGATGTTCTGGAATAGCTCCAGAGCCAGAGGAAGACAGGCAGCCTCAATCTATCAGACTTCTATTCTGTTTAGCACCATCTCTTGCTGAGTGCAATGATCTTGAACCATGAGTTTACCTCAGCAACAAGCAGCCCATAGAACTGGTCCTACTGCAGTGTTGTGTGAGTCTTGGCAGACCAGAGGCCCATGGTGCCACAACTTGGCAGCATTTGTGGCTACAGGGATGACAGTAGCCTGGGGCTGATCCATTCATAGTAACTCTGCCGGTGCTGGGCAAAATCCCTCAGTACTGACCATAGGCTGATAACTGTAGAAGAGGCTTGTGGGACTACTCATTCTAGGTTCCTTCTAAACAACACACCAATAGTGTACTAGGGATAAACTTGGGCTTGGATTTCCTTCTAGTATTGAAAAGTGACAAAACTCCAAGCAGAGGACTCCCATCAAAATGGACCCAGGCACCATTTACATGCTAAAAAGTGGAAGCATCTACAGGCTCAGAGAAAATAAGCAGTATTTCTAGAATCTCTGGAAAGGCAGATACAAAACAAAGTCAGTTTAGAAAAAATGAAATGAAATGAATACCTCATATGTCAATGCACATGTCAACATGTCAACACACATCAAGTGCTTTAAGGAAATTGTGATTTCACCTAATAAGATGCCAGAAACATACCAGATAGCCATCAGTGTTCAAAAACTTTTAGAGAATTTAAAGCATTTTAGATTTAAGTTTTACGAAAACTCAATTGGCTTGAAGAAAACTGAAAAAAAAATTTTAATACTCTAACAAAATAACAAAGAGATATTTGTTATTTTGTTAGAGTACAAAAATCCTTGAGCTGAAAAATATATTCAGAAAAATTAAAAATGTAATAGAGAGCATGCAGGAAAGATCAAATAAAAGAAAGAATTATGAGCTCAGACAGACTATTTGAAATGGACAGTTGGAGAAGAAAAAAGAAAAAGAATAAAGAGGAATAAAGAAGAATTAAATGAATTTCAGGACAGTATTAGAAGAACAAATATTCATGTTTTGGGGATTCAAGAAGGAAATGAGAATGCCACGGGGGTAGAAAGTTTGTATTCTAAGAAATAAGAAAAGTTTCCCAGCTTAAAGAAGGATACAAATACCAGCTATATGAAGTTCAAAGGTTATCAGCCATTTTCAACTCAACCAAGTCTATCTCAAGACATTTTATAATCAAGCTCACAAAGGTGAAAAAGAAGATTCTCAATCTGTAAGAGAAAAAACATACATGTGCACGGGTGTGCACATGCACATACACACATACACACAACACAGAGATTTATTCCAGTCCCCCTGACAGCAGACTGTAAGGAAAGTAGCACAAGACTTCTCACAGTACTGAAGGGGGGAAAAAAACTATAAATGGAGAATACTGTATCCAGTAAAGCTACGCTCTAAAAGAGATAAAGACATTCCCCCCCCAAAAAAAACAAAAACTGAGAGACTATCTTTTTATCAGACCTGTCCCACAAGAAATGCTAATTGCTTTCTTCAAACTAAAATAAAGGATGTTAATGAGTGAGAAGAAAACGGGGACAGGTATAAAACACATTGATAAGAGTAATTATAAAGACCAATTCAGAATGTACTAATATGGTTAAGTATGGTACATAAAACAATTAGTCTTTAGTATAAGGCTAATTTTTTTAAAAATAATAATATCTACAGTAATATGTTAAGAGATAGGCAACATAGAAAGATGTAAAATGTGTCTTCAAAAATTCAAAATGTAGGAAGGAATGGAGCACAATTATAGGATTTTTGTTTGTTTGTTTATTTTTCCTTGTCCTTTTCCTTATTGGTTTGTTTCTGTTCTTTATAATTGTGGTAAGTTGCCACTGTTTCAAAATAACTTGTTCTAATAAAAAGATGTCTTTTGTAAGCCTTGTGATAACCAGAAAGCAAAAATCTATAATAGACAAACCAAAAATAATGATCAATGAATTGAAATGCACTACTAGAATAGATCATTTAACCACAAAGGAAAACTATAGGACAGGGAGAAAGAAAAGAAAAGAAAAGGGAAAAGGAAAAGGAAAGGAAGAAAGGAAGGAAGGAAGAAAGAAAGGCAGAAAGAAAGAAAGGGAGGGAGGGAGGGAGGGAGGGAGTACATTATGTAGAAAACAATACATTATAGGAAAAGCCTTAGTATAGAGAACAAGCTACATAATGGCTGTAGTAAAACCTTACCTGTCAATAATTGCCTTCAAAGTAAAAGGATTAAATTCTCCAAATAAAAGACATAGAGTAGTCAGGTGCAGTAATGTATGCCCATAAGCCCAGCTACTTGGGAGTGTGAGGCAGGAGGATCACAATTTCAGTAAAAAAACCTGTCTCAAAATTAAAAAAATAAAATGGACCAGGACATAGCTCAGTGGCAGAGAGCCCCTAAGTTCAATCCCCAGTACATGTTAAAAAAAAAAAAAGACAGAGTGACTGAAGAGATTAGAAAACAAGATCTACCCACAGATTGTTTATAAGAATTTTACATCATCTCTAGGAACACACATAAACTAAAAGTGAAGAGATGGAATAAGGTATTCTACACAAATGGAATCCAAACAAAAGTAGAAATAGCCATATTCCTATCATATTTATATCAGATAAATTAAATTTTAAACCAAAAGCAGTAAAAAGAGACAAGAAACGTCATTGTACAATGATAAAGGGGTCAATGCAACAAGAGGAAATAATAACTCTAAATATATTCACCCAATATCAGAGAACCCAGATATTTAAAGCAAATATTAATAAACTGAAAAGAAGCTATAGTTTCAATAAAAAATAGTCAGGGACTTTAACATCCTACATTCCTCAATGGACAGATCATCCAGACAGAGATTCAACATTCTCCAGGATACATCATATTATAAGCTACAAAATAAGCCTCAACAAATTTAAAATTTTAAATCATACTCAGTATTTCTAATTATGATGCAATCAAACTAAGACATGAATGACAAGAAAAAAACCTTGGACACTATTCAAATACATGGAAATTAAACACCTACTTTGAATACAAACAATGGATTAAAAAATAAACCAAGAGGAAATTTAACAATTTCTTGAAACAAATGAAAATATTTGAAAATACCAAACCCTGTGGGATATAGCAAAAGCATTATGAAAAGGGAAGTTTATAGAATCAATGCCCACATCAAAAACATAGAAAGATGTCAAATCAACAACCTATTGTTGCATCTCAAGGAAATAGAAAAACAATAACAAACAAAATTCAAAATTGTTAGAAGGAAAGAAATACATTTTAGAGCAGAAATAAATGGGACAGACTTTTTTAAAAAAGCACAAAAGATCAATGAAGAGATGCTTTTTTGAAAAGATAAACAAAATAGGAAAGCCTTAGTATACTAATTAAGAAAACAAAAGAGAGAATAAGAAAGACGGTAGAATGAATCAGACATAACTTTCCTGTGTTCATATATGAACACATGACCAGTGTAATTCCTCATCATGTACAACCACAAAAATACATTCTACTGTCATGTATAACTAAAAAGAACAAATTAAACATTTTAAGAAAAGAAAAAAAGAGAATAGTCAAATAAATATAATCAGAAATTTTAAAAAAGAGACTTTATACCTGACATCCGAGAAAAGCAAAGGATCATTAGAAATTATTATGATCAACTCTATACAAACAAATTTGATAACATAGAAGAAATGGACAAATTCCTAAACATATACATTTTATAAAGACTGGATCATGATGAAAAAAGGAAACATGAACATATTGTTATCAAATAACATTGAATCAGTAAGGAAAAGCCTCCTGTTACAGAAAAGTGTAGAACCAGATAGCTTCACTGCTGAATTCTACAACCATTTAAAGAAAAATTAATACCTATTATTTTAAGAGATTTTTTTTAAAAGAAGAGGAAGGAATTCTCCCAACACACTTTACAAGGCCCGTAAGACCTTGATGTCAAACCCAGATAAGGACATAATACAAAAAAGAAAATTCTACACCAATATGCTTGATGAATGCAGATGCAAAAATCTTCAGCCAAATCAATCCAATGTTCATTGTGATCAAATGGGATTCGTTCCAGGGATGAAAGGATGGTTCAATATACAGAAATCAATATTGTGTCACATCACATCAACAGAGTGAAGGACAAAAACCATACGGTTGTCTCAATAGACACAGAAAAGGCATGTGATAAAATTCAACATCTTTTCATGATTAAAAATACTAAATCAATGAGGTAAAGAAGAAACAAACTTCAACATAATAAAGGCCACCACCTGTAATAAACCAACATTTCACATTATCCTGAAAACTCTAAAATCTGGAAAAGAGAGAATGCCCATATTCACTACTTTTACTCAATATAGTTCTGGAATTTCTAGCCAGAGAAAACAGGCAAGAGAAAGAAGTGAAGCACATCCAAATTAGAGAAATCAAATTGCCACTGCTTGAGCAGAGATTGTGGCTCAGTGGCAGAGCGCTTGCCTAGCATGTGTGAGGCACTGGGTTCGATCCATGACACCACATAAAAATAAAAACAAATAAAATAAAGGTACTGTGTCCATCTACAACTAAAAAAAATTTAAAAATTTAAATTAAAAAATCATCACTGTTTGCAGATGACATGATCTTATGTATAGACAACATCAAAATCTTCACCAAAAGAACAATTATGACTAACCAAGAAATTCAGTAAGGTTGCAGGATAAAAAAAAATTATATACAAAAATCAGTAGCATTGACATATACTAATACTGACTTATCAGAAATAGAAAAGTCAAAAAAGCAATCCCATTTACAATAGCTACAAAAACTAAATTACATAGGCATAAATTTAATCAAAGAAGCAAAAGAGCTCTACAATGGAAATTGTAAAACATTGATAATAGAAATTGAAGAGAACACACAAAATAAAGTGGAAAGACATCCTATATTTGTGGATTGGAAGAATCAGTGCTGTAAAAATTATGAGTATTTTCATAAGCAATCTATAGATTCAAGGCAATCCCTATCAAAACCAATGACATGCTTCAGAGAACTGGAAAAAAAATTCTAATATTCGTATGGAACCACAAAAGACCCAAATAGCCAGAGCTATCTTGGGCAAAAAGAACAAAGTGAGAAGCATTACACTACCTGACTTCAAAACATACTACAAACCTGTAGAAATCTAAACAGCATGGGATTGGCATAAATTTAGACATGAGTCAATGAACAGAATAAAGAGCCTAGAAGTAAACCCACATTTCTATAGTTAACTGATTTTCTTTTTTTTTAATTTTAGAAATTTTTTATTCTTATTTTTTTCACTTTATTTTTTATTTCTTGTATACATGACAATAGTGGAGTGCATTACATTTATAATTATCCATTCACAGCACCATTTTTTGTGCTAACTGATTTTCAACAAAGGTGCAAGGACATGCATTGGAGAAAGGTCAGTCTTTATAACAAATGGTGCTGGGAAAATTGAATCTTCATATACAGAAGAATGAAGCTACATCCCTGTTTCATTCTCAAGGAAAAAACCCTCAAAATGGAATATTTAAATATAAGACATGGAATTATGAAATTCCTAGAAGAAAACATAGGGGAAATGCTTTGGGACATTGGAATAGACAAGGAATATTTTTTGGATAAGGCCCTAAAAGCAGAAAACAAAAACAAAAATTGACAAATGGGATTATGTCAAGCTGAAAATCTTCTGCACAACAAAGAAACAATCAGAGTAAAGAGACAGGCTGATAACAGCACCAAATATTTGCAAACTAGACATCTGATAAGGAACCAATGTCCAGAATATATAAGGAACTTTAGAAACTCAACAACAACAACAACAAAAAAAAACAAATAACCAGATTTTAAAATGAGCAATAGATATAAATAAACATTTTCCAAAGGACATACAAATAGTCAACAGGTACATTTTTTAAAATATTCAACATCACTCATTGTCAGAACTTCAATGAAATATCTCCTTACCACAGTAGGAATGGCTGTCACCAAAAAGACTGAAGATAATAAGTGTTGTTGAGGATGTGGAGAAAATGAAACCCTTGCACTCTGTTGGTGGGAATGTAAATCAAAACAGCCATTATGGGAAACTATATGGAGGTTCTTTGAAAAAATTAAAAATTTAATTATCTTATGATGGAGCAGTTCCCTACTGGGTATATATCCAAAGGAAATTAAATTTGTATGTCAGAGACATCTAAACTCTCATGTTCATTGAAGCACTATTCACAATAACCAAGAAAAGGAAGCAACTTATGTGTACAACAATGAATGAATGGATAAAGAATATGTTGTACATATACACATGGAATACAGCTAACCATAAAAAAGGAACACAATCCTGTCTTTGATGGCAATATGAATAGAACTAGAAATCATTATATTAAATGAAGTAAGCCAAGTAAAGAAAGTACTACATGATATCACTCATATGGAATCTAAAAATGTTGATCTCATAGAAATTGATAATAGAATGGTGATTACTAGAACCTGGAGAAAGTGGGGCAGCAAAGGGAAGCAGAAAGTTTGATCAATGAATACTAAGTTACACTGAGATAGGACCAAGAAGTTCTGGTGTATTATTGCCTGGCAAGGTGACTATGAAGAACAATCATGCACTAAATTTCAAAAAGTTAGCATATTTGAAAGTTTTCACCATAAGAAAATGATAAATGTTTGAGTATATAGATAATGTTTAGCCTGATTTAAGCAGTGCATACATATATCAAAGTATTATATTGTACCCCATTAATAAATGCAATTTTTATGTTTCTGTGTATCAGCTAAAAATAAAGAAAAAAAGAATATAGAATAAAAAATGTTCAGTATAACTAATACTTACAGGTTTAATTGTGATAGGAAGAATGGTTAAACTGAGGATGTTGAAATCTCCAGAAGTCTTTTACAAACAAAGCAGATTCCCGAGAGCAGTGGCTTGACCCAAGAAAGATGAAATCTCAGGCACGTTCCAGCTCTCTGAACATTATCTGAGGCATAGTCTACGTACCTAAAGTATTTCTCCTATAAAGGAAGAGTTCTTTTTAATTATCTTTGGGCATACATTATTAATCAAACTCTATCTTTGAATCATAATTCACGCTCAAGTCCCTTGAAGTTGAAAGTGTAGATGAGAATTTCTAAGAATTTGAAAACTCTACTCAGGTCATGGAGAATACATTAAAGGGCATTTGCTTTGTTTAGCTGTGATGTGCTTTTTATCAGGGATGACTCACCCTCACTGCAATACTCCAGAGGGATTAACATATTAATCTAATTATGAGTTTCACAGTATTAGCAGAAAGGCATTCTCCAAATCTCAATTATTTTTGGAAGTTCTATCTTCAAATTTAATTTAAAATGTGATTAAGTTTCCTTTTATGTTATCTAAACAGAAGTAAAGACATTGTTTAAACTTACTCAAAGACAAAAGAATAACTTTATTAGTTTTTGTTTCATGTAGATTAAATTTTACAAATATGTTGCACACTTTAATTTTTATCTAATGATATTATTCTCTAAACAAAGCTTCCATCTCGGACAATATTGAACCCAATAAACTGCAAAAATGAAATGATTTTATATTTTTCCCAATCACTACTTTCAAATATTTTTTGATAAATATCCCTTTCCTGTCCCTTAGCAACATCTCAGTTATATCACTTTGATGAGAAACCAGGCCAGTTTTACATTTCAGATCTTATATTCCATCTAGTACTCATATCCTCACCTTCCAAAGCTCTGGCCAGCTGCAGCCTGAAGGACATAGAGTGTGCCAAGGTCATAGTTTGTTCTTTCTTTCCATCAAAGACGTGGGAAGAGAAAAATGATATTGAAGTTGTGGGATAGTTTCCAAGATGGAGGCCAGGACTGGTAATGCTCATCAAATATCCCTGAGCTTCTTTACATTTCCCAGCTCTCAAGCATCCATCAGGTGAGGTAACAAAACTAGTTCTCATCAAGGAAATATGAGGGGAAGGGAGGTGTTCTTTCTGGACTGAGCAGTTAAGTATGTCTTTTCTTTGTACACTCTCTCCCATGGCTATCTGGCTGAAAACCAAGGGTTTGATTCCAACATGGCAGGGTTGAGCATGGCAGTGTTATGGCCTGGGCCCCTGGGTTGCCACCGAAAGGGGAGAGGAGTAGAAAGCTGCCAGGCCAACTGTCTCAGATTGTAACATGGAGGATATATGTTTATGTTCTGCTAAGCCACTAAGCTCAGTATTTATTCACTATCATAGCATAATCTATTTCATCATTTGATTAATACAAAGATAGACTGGGGAATGAGAAAGAGGAGGCAAAAGAGTAGGCAACACTAGCGATCTCTGACCAGAGAAGGAAAGAAAAGAAGAGGAAATGATTAATGCATGAAAGAATAATGAATTCTTGTGAGCTTGCCTGTAGACAGGTGAGAAGGAGCCAGTACAGAAAGATACTGGCAATGCAAAGAAGAGAGGAGGGTACAGATGGATCTTTTTTCATGAAAAGAATTGAAAAACTGAAATTAAGGACATAAGTGAAGAGATAAGTCTTCAAAGGAGTTTTTTCTCAAAGACAAAAGCGAAAGAAAATAAACTGAGATAAGAAATAAATTAGAAGGGAGAAATGATTAAAAGTTGCAGAAAATCTAATAAGTAAAAAATGGACCATTTTTGCCTACCTTCTGATAGAGTTGTAATCAAAGAAATTTCCAAGTGACTGAGCTTGAATTAATCATCTCTTGCACACTTGAATTTATTCAGCTTTATCCCCACAGACTACACGTAATACCTATCCTTAATTTATGGTAAGCCTGATATCTTCTAAATCTTACATGCTTTTAATGCAATTCAAGGCAGAGTTATTCATGCTCCATGCACACTGGCAGCATCACAAATTCAGACTGGGAATTGATGAAGTATGAGACAGCATACCAACCTGAATTCGATAGAAGCCAACAGTGTTATTCACAGGAATTTTACAGGAAAGTAATTTGTTTGAACTGAGCATCAAACAGAAGGAAAAGATATATAGAATCTGAAAAAAATTGGTTGGAAAGACATAATAAGATAAAAGTTCATTCTCTGCTTTATATTAAGGAGATAGAAAGTAAGGAAGAGATGGATGGAGAGAGGGATAGATTTTGATAAGATATAAGATATCCTTCCCTTCTGTTTCTGCTCCTTTACACAAAACCAAAATTACCAGGTAAGGGGATATACAAGCATGAGAGTTTCTTGTTCCATTAAATCAATCCATCAATTGAGAAATACTCATTTATTTTTGTGTGATAGCATTGCTCTTAAAACTAGGAGATGAGCCAGGCACAGTGGCACACACCTGCAATCCCAGAGGCTTGGGAGACTGAGGCAGGAGGATTGCAAGTTCAAAGCCAGCCTCAAAATATATATATGTTGGAGATGTATCTCGGTGGTTAAACACCCCGGGTTCAATCCACAGTGCCAAAAGTAAATAAATAAATAAATCTAGGAGATGGTTCTTGTGTCAATTGGATCAATAGATCCAACTTTAGCATCTTCAGGAACATTAACTCAAGAGCACAGGTATTTATCATTTAGCTCCCTCTTATGATGGATAATCAAACCACTCTACTCCATATCTCCTCTATCTGCCTCCTTCTTTCCTTAATACTGTATCACACTCTAGTCCAGCCCCACATCACCTTACACCAGGATCTTCTAGTTCTTCAGAGTTCCTAGCATAGCTCATTTCTACACCCTTCTCAAAGCACCATTCCAGACTTAACCCCTTAAAAACCTTCAGTGCTTCCCAACTGTGTATTTAACCAGGCATTCTTGATGAGGTTTCAAGAGAATAGAGAATGCATCAAAATTCTGTACAAATTTTTGTGTGCTATGCCTTATTTTGCTAGTAACAATATCCATTATTTTCCAAATAATCTTTGAAGGCTTAAAAATATTAGGAATTATTATTCTAAAAGGCAAAATTCAACTCAATGACCAACATTCAAAGATAAGATTAAGGTCACAGCCCCTAAGTCAGGTCTTGGGCAGGGGTGAGTTCTCGGTGCCCTATTCACTCATTTATTCATTCATTTACTCAACAAATACTCACTGAGCATTTCTAGACATAGGCACTGAGGACACATACATGAAAGAATAGTCTCCTTCCTATGGGATTTCCAAGCCTTATCAGAACTCCCCTCTAAGGCTGGTGAGAAACTAGTTCCAAGGCCAAGCTTGATATTATAGGCATTGAAGAAATGGGGTAAGAGAAATGCCTCTTAGGAATCAGGAACAATAAAGAACTGAAAGTAACATTCAAGGAGATCCTCTCATATCTCAAATCCCAAGGAGAGTGATGGGCAAAGAATTGAAAACTGAGCAATAGCAGAATCCAAAGCTAAGCCAAGCTAGCTGGAGCACATGGATTCAAGAGAATGAACAGTAGACAGAAGCACTGTAGGGTCCTTTCTACACAGCCCCCAGGTGCACCAGGATGATATAGCTGCCAAGACCCCAAGACACAGCAAAAGCACAGGAGATAATAAAGTCAACTGAGTGCCAAGAGGCTTTATCATAGTTGCCTCATAAAAGCTAATATCACAAAGAACAGCAGAATTTGATAATATGGACGGAAGGGAGAACAGGACATTCCATAAAAGAGAACATTCAATGAGGACAAATCATGATACAATATGCTTTACGGAACAAAAACGGGTTAGTATGAATGGAAGCTGGGAGCAAATTATTCAGAGATGATGCCTGATACCCTCTCTGGATTATATAGAAACTTAACATTCTAAAAGAAAATTAGATGCATCAGAATTTTAGAGTAGAAATAAATGGACCAAACCCCTAAGTAACTAAGGTTGGGGAGCATATTTGTCCAACCTATGTTAACAAGAACAAAGACAGCACTAGATTTCTTGTCCACTGGTTAAGCCTTTGTTTTATGTTACCTCTATGACACACAGCTAGCTCTAAGACTTGACCCAGACCATTTGGATATCAGAAGGAGACATCCAGGAGGAAAAAATCATCCAATGACTATAAAATCATAGGGTAGGAAGGAAAATGCTAATTTTTTCACTTTAATACTTCATGATATTGAAAAGCTTTAGAGATTCTAATGAAAAATAAATGAGAAAAGACATTAAAAAGTATTGAAATAATTCTGTTACATCTGTTCATTCCAAAATAGGGGTCTAAGATTATGCTTGCTGCACAGTCAGTGGTGTGCTGGCAGGTGTTAAACCACCAGCATTCGGAGAAAGGTATGGATAGAGATTTCCCTGTTTATATAGCATAACTATTCCTTTTATGGCCTATTCAAATTATCAGTGTGAAATAATTGAGATACTAATAATCAGCTCTCGGTAGTCAGTACCAACTAGTTCAAATGCACCACTGTCAGTAGACCTCATGAGCATCCAATGAATCTTTTAATCCCTATCTATAGGGCTTTCAATCTCCTCTGGCTTCAATCAATGTTTGAGCCAGAGCTATCCATCTCTGGCAGATGAAATAGTTGATCTACTTAGCTAATACATGCAGCACTTCATATAAATGTAAAGGAACTAAGCCATCCCTTCCTAGCACCAAAACACTAACCTGTTCCTCCCTCCCTTTTCTCACTTGCTTGGACTGGACCTTGATCTAGACAGTACTATTGCATACCAAATTTCCGGGACAAGTGTGCCAAATGTATTGGCAGAAACCAACGGAAAAATTCCTCTTGGAGTACTTAAATCATCCAGCTTGCTAATGAAATTATGTCGAAATCAGATGGAAATCCAGCAACAGTCATGCAGAAATTAATGTTAAGTGTGACACCCAGAAACAATACTGAAAGATCAGAGGAGCCCATGTGAAAGCCTGGTGACATTCACAAACAACTCATAGAGAAGCAGATCCTTGTTTGCCACTATGAACATCACTAATTGTATTGTGCCCTTAAAGAGACTGAATATGGGTAAAATCTCTAGAAAACACTACAGTCTGATGTCTCTCTTAGGACCGGAGCCATTCATTCCTCATTCATGCCAAAGCTCTGTTTAGATGGTCTGCTTATTTGAAGAAAGGTATGCTAGGGCTACAGACTCACACAGTTGACTTCCTCTGAAGGCCTGAACTACTTAATTAACCTCTGTGCACTTCAGTAACACTTTTGGGAGGCTTTCTGGCTCTTCTGCCAGCTCTTCCCTTGCATTCTCATTAAATAGACTTCCACCCAGGCCACCCTGGCAGTTCTCTGCTGCCCTCTCCTGTCACCGGGCTGTAAAGACTATAGCCGCCCCACCCTTTGGACAGGAATCCCACGTTATTAGGAATCTCTTGCTCAAAACCAGTGATTTCTCTGTTCCTTCATCCTCTGCATGTTTCTGCAAAAGGTTGAAAAATCTTCCTGCTCTGGTTTGGTTTCAGAGATAGCTGGCTCTCCTGGATTGTTTTTTCACAACTTCTCTGCTAACTCTTGCAAGTCCTTTCCCGAATTTCCTCTTCTCATTTATAGTGAACATTTTTAAAGAGGCAATTTAAGGGTAACTGCTTCTTTCTCTTTATAGTCACTCCTAAGAGAAAAAAATCATCCCCTTACAAATTTTCCAACAGCCTCAATGGAAGGCATAGATTTCCATTACAAAACTTAACATTCCATTTTCCCTACACTCCCTAGTTCATGATTGTTCTTCCAACCATCCTTATAGATAGATTTCTGTGGTAGAGTTAATAGTTAAGCTTGCTTTCCCCTGGCATCTAATGACTAGATTATGAGATCCAGGCCTCTAAGTGGTAAGTGGTATAGATCTTTATGAGAAAATTAAAATATTATTTCCCATAGGAATGTTTAGGGAACTTTTGCTAGAAATTTATCAAAACTGGAAAAATGATAGTTAATCACATCCACCGAGCAGGTTAATGTACACGCAAACTGAGACAATAATGAAAGTGGAAACATTGCTTTGGTATGGACATTGGCACTGGTTGGCCATGGCTGCCTGCTCCATAGTTCATGTAACTGAGTTGAGATTTGCTAACAAAACAAAGTGTTTCTTACCTCCAGAATGCTGCTAGACCCAGAAATACTGGGGGCAGAATTGCTGACTTCCTTCATTAAAACATGGTAGTATTTAGTCAATAACATTTAGACAAAAAGGTGAGATACATTAACCACTCCGTTGTCACTCCTCATTTTGCCTCATGCAACCCTATTTAGAATAAACAACTTCATAATTTATAAACACAAAAATGCTAATTACTCTATTTTCTAAAGTGATAAAAAGATTCACAGTCAGCCAGTATTAGTCCCAAACCAGATGATCTATTGAGGATTAATGTTTAAGCTTATCCTCTCTAAATTCATCCATAATAATAAGATTTTGGTTCATTTGAATGTAAATGCAGCAGCTGAGTATCTGGAAGCTGGATTTATTAAAATCTCTATCCAAGTTATTACTGAATATATTGCCTACATGTCTGATATGACTTTTTAAAAAGTAAATTAACATTTATTCAGAAGTGAGATAAAATGAGTCCACAATACAAACAAATCACCTCATTTTTATTTTAAATAATGGTACTTTATTTTGCCTTTTAAAATAACCTTAGGCATTTTTAATTAAGAATGTTTTACTGTCACTAAATAAAACTAGCTGATTCATATCAAGTTTTATGTTGACAACTTTATCAAAGTAGATCATTCTGAAATAAGTGTAGCTTATTATGAAATGTAGTGTACTTATTATGACACAATTTAAAAATAGCTTCATTACAATGTTGCCAGTAGATCGGCATTACTAACATGGGATTTTACATA
The DNA here is from genome assembly GCF_052094955.1 of Ictidomys tridecemlineatus. Taxonomy (NCBI): domain Eukaryota; kingdom Metazoa; phylum Chordata; class Mammalia; order Rodentia; family Sciuridae; genus Ictidomys; species Ictidomys tridecemlineatus. The sequence continues at coordinate 87,204,560 of NC_135484.1, read as the reverse complement.
TTATGAAGAATGAGACAATCTATTCTTGACTTTGAATGTGACATACATAATTTCACCCACCATATTAATAAATGAATGTTATAGAGTCCCATTACTATTCAAAAATATATTCAATCAATTGAAGTTTAATTGAAAACAGTGAACATAATATATGTATCAGAACTTAAGATGGAATGTAGGTAATATTACTATTTTAGGTAATATGTAGGTAATAATTTTTTCAGTTTTTTTCTGTTTACACTGGAAACAAATGGTTTTGTAAAATTCAACCTGCCTCAATTATAAGAGATTAGAAACTAGAAACAATTAGTATGTCTTGAATTCCCAGGTTTTGTATTTCAGGCAGTCAACATAAAAAATAAAAGATTTACAAAGACAAAATTTTTGTGAACACATATTTTAATGCTTTGAATTAAAGAATAAACATAAAAATTAGTCATTAATTTGCTGATGGTTTTTAACATTTCTAGGACATCTACCAATATTTGTCCATTTAAAGCTCTGTAAGGAATCAGCATTTCTCCCATCTTGCCACTAGATGGCAAGGACCTGGAAGCACAGTCTTGGCCTAAAAGTTTAAAGAAAACACAGGAAAGCCTCTTGAGAATGTTGGACATTGAAAAAGGAAGTTTATAATACCATGGTCAAAGAAAATAAGAATGATTAATAAGGAATCTTTCCTTATACCACATTTAGTTTTCCCATGTTAAATTTTAAGATTCCAGAATTTTATAATTTAGCACCCAAAGGAATAGGAAAGAAAATTGGTAAGAAAGACAAAATGTTTTCTGAAATTTATCATTTTTTCACTATGATAAATATCACAACAGAAAATCAACAAGGGATAACTGTAGGAATTAAAATCTGTGACTCTCTACTTTGGAATAAACATAGATATATATGTTTGAAACTATTAGGAGCATATACTTAGATTAAATAATTAGTTGAATTTAAATTGAAGCCATCTGGTGAACTATTAAGCAATTAAAATGCCTTTAAACTTAGTTTTTTATATATAAATCTCCATTCTAATTTTCACTTCAAACACTTTTAACAGTTTTATTCTAACAAAAATCAAATACCATTTAATTCAATCACCAGAAGTGCACAATTCAGTGTTTTCTAGCATTGATAGGATTGTACAAAATCACCACAATCTCATGTTAGAACATTTTTGTCCCTCTTATACCATATACATTGGCTTTTAATACCCAACCCTACCACTACTAGCCCTGTGACAACCATTCTTCTACTTTTTGTATCTCTAGATTGCCTATTCTGGATGTTTCATATAAATGAAATCATACAATATGTGTCTTTTGTGACTGGCTTCACTCACCATGTCCTCAAGACTTATCAATGTTTTAGCATGTATCAGAACTTCACTCCTTTTCATGGCTGAAAATATTCCATTGAAATGCATATGCCACATTTTGGATCCATTCATCATTTGATGAGCATTTGCATTATTTCCACCTTTTGATTGTTATGAATAATACTATTATCTGAGTCTCTGTTTTCAAATTTGGAGTCAAATATTTAGGAATAGAATCAACAGGTTATTGGTATTCCTATGCTTAACTTTTTAAAAAACTACCAAATTGTTTTTCACTGCAGCTCCACAATTTTACATTCTTACAAGGAATGCACAAACATTCCAATTTCTCCTTGCCAACTCTTGCTATTTGGATATATATATATATATATCTCCACTCCTCCAATCCAAATATATATATATATATCCATGCTTGATGGTGTGAAGTGATACGCTACAATCATTTACTCATAACAATGGGTTTGGTCAATGACAGACAGCATATATGTTAGTGACTCCATAAAGTTATAATGGGAGCTGAAAATTCCCATCCTCTAGGGAAGCCCTAGTTATAGCACAACACATCACTCACACGTCATGCTGTTGCTGGTGTAAACAACCCTATTGCACTGCCAGTCATATAAAAGCATAGCATGTATAATTACATACAGAATATGATCCTTGATACTGATAATAAATGGCTATGCTACTGGTTTATGTGTTTACAATATTTTACTTTTTATCATTATTTTAGAGTATATTCCTATTTTTGTTTACTATAAAACAATATGCTATATAATACTGGCAGCAGCTCATAGATCTTGTTTACTGCATCTCTTGATTGCTTTAAGAGGCCATGTGGAGTGATTAACCTATACCATCTGTGCTGTGTAAGTGTACTCTATAATGTTCACACAGTGAAATCACCTAATGATGAATAGCTCTTAATATAAGCACGTTGATAAGTAATGCATGACTATAATTCATTGTGCCTTTGATTTGCATTTCCCTAAAACCTGATGATGTTAAGCATTTTTGCTTATGTTTATTGTCAATTACTTTCTATGAAGATATTTCTATTGGAATCCTTTGCACATTTGTGATTGAATCGGCTTTTTATTATTGAGTTTTATGAGTTCTTTATAGATTCTGGACATTAGTCTCTTATTGTACATATGATTTTCAAATATTTTTCCTATCCTGTGTGTTATCTTTTCATTTCTTAATGTATTTTTAAAAATTTTTTACCTTTATTTTATTTGCTTATTTTTATGTGGTACCAGGGATTGAACCCAGTGCCTCACACATGCTAGGCAAGCACTCTACCACTGAGCCACAACCAGGGCTCCTCTTAATGTAATTCTTTGTAGCACAATTTTTGTTGATTTTATGTAGTTTAATTTGCTATTCTTTCACAACTTTTGCTTTTGATGTCATATCTAAGGAACTATTGTTTAACTCAAAGTCACAAAGATTTACTCCCTTTTTTCTAGTAATTGGATTATCTTAGCTTTTACATTAGGTTGAAAGTGTAGGAGGTGAAGTCTGGGAGATAGGCTGAGGTTGGATCATGCAAGCTCTTGTGTACCATTAAAGAGTTAGAAATTAGTCTAATTGTGTAGATAAGAATTGGAGGAACTAAGCAAAGAAATAACAGTCAGTGGATATGATGAGAAACAGTCATATTCAGCCTATATGAAGTAGAACCAGGGGGGCTTGCTAAAGAATCTGAAATACAGGAACTAAAACAAGAATTAAATCCATAATTTTTTGGTACTTAAATTGTAAAACCTAAGAAAAGTTGCAAATTTCAAACAGCCTTAAAATTAAATTTTAAAAAATTGTTTCCTCTCCTCCTGCCCGGGGCCCATGGGAATTTGCCATCATAAGATCAGTCTGTACTTCAAACAATTCTACCCTCATCATGCCTCTGCTGATAATAATGCATATTTTATTGTAACAATATGCTATGCAAAGAAGGGAAAGGTAGTTATTCTTGTTCCAGGAAAGAAGAAAAAAATCAACTATTTTACCATATCCATCAAAGAACTTTTCACTAAATAGTTCAGTGTTTCTGATGTCAGATATGTCTGGGGGGTACCACCTCCATCCACAGCCTCTGTCTCTGAAAACTACCTTTCCCTTATTCTCATCCAATGAACCAGTTCAGACAGCCATGCTTGTACCATGTAATATCAATCTCTACCCCCAAGGACACAAGTGATGGGATCAGGATTGTCCATGAATGGCTAGTTTATTGACAGATTAAAGGACTGATTGACAAAACCAAGCACAAACTATGGTTGCAGCAAACAGAAACTAACAGGTAACAGGGGAAGACCAGGCCACTATAAAGTCAGGAGAAGATGGCAGACCAAAAAGCAGTAAGAGAGCATGCAGACTTAGAATTCAACAATCTGATGGTTTTAGGTGGGTGTCTTGAAACCGGAGTTCCTGTATTAGACGCTCTCCTACACCATTTAAAATATAATTCAAGGTGGGGTTGTGGCTCAGCAGTAGTGCACTCGCCTAGCACATTCCAGGTGCTGGGTTCGATCCTCAGTACCACAAACAAATAAATAAAATAGGGGGGAGGGGCAAGCAGGAAAATCCAAAGGACAGAGTGCCTGGGATCCCAATTGCCAACAGTGGGACCCCGGAGATCCAGGCCCACTGATTCGTGCGGCCTGCCCTGCGGCTACAGAAGGCGTGGCGCCCCAGGGAAGCCATTAATTAGCAAGCAGGGAGAGGCTCGGCTGCGATCAGGTGGAATCCCACCAGCCAAGCCCGAACTGACCCCCGGGCTGAGTACGGGAGTTTAGACGGGGAAGGAAGCGGTACAGTCCCATCCCCCACAGCGGACACTCCACCAAGGGAATCAGCAGTCAGCATCTTGAACAGCTGAAATTTCCACCGCCATTCTCCGACAGATCTCAACAACAAAACAGGTGTGTGGCACTCGGCCCATCCCCCATACATCGGGAACTCGCATAAATTCTCTCCTAGGCTTGCCGGGGGAGGGAGAATCAGAGTGAGCCTGCATAAAGACTAGGGGGGAACTAGAGGCACCTGACCTGCAACCCCCCCTACCCATCTGCAGCCAAAAGGAAACCTGTCTAGCTAGAGCTGGGGGAGGGGCAAGCAGGAAAAATCCAAAGGACAGAGTGCCTGGGATCCCAATCGCCAACTGTGGGACCCCGGAGATCCAGGCCCACTGATTCGTGCGGCCTGCCCTGCGGCTACAGAAGGCTAGCAGGAGAAACCAGGAGGCTAGAGGCAAGGCCCTCGAGACTGGGCAGCTGGAAATTGCAGGCCCGCCGGCGACAGTTCACCCACTGCCCGCATAGCTGGGCGGTAGGAGAACACCCGGCCGCAGGTGACCGATCACCCGCCCTCGGCCTGTGATACTGGGCGGCTAGAGACCGCCTGCCTGCCGCGACTGGGAGCTGAAATCAAACAGAGACAGTCCAGTCACACCACCTCATCAGGATACCCAGGCAAGGAACTGGGGCCGGTCATAGCAAAGTAGTGTCGTCACTGGAGCTCGGACGTCGGATCTTCCTTCACAGTGGAATCCACGTCAGCAGGCATAGTTTAACAACACTAAGGAGAGGCATCAGAGTAATACAGAACCAAAACAAATCTATAGAAGAGAGTAGAAACACGACAATCAAATAGAGCTGGAAAGCAACGGGGACAACATGAGAAAACAAGGGAAAAAAGGAGTACAAACAATGCAAGACAACTTAATTCTACAAGAGGACATAGAAACATCAGAAGCAGGGATAGGGAAAGAACTCAAGGCATACCTAACTCAAATGGAAAGGAATATTAGAGAAGACATGAGACAGCAAGTCCAAGCAATAAAAATATATTTTGAAAATGAATTAAACAAACAAATTCAAATGGCAAAGAACGAGCTCTACCAGGAGATAGAGATCTTAAAAAAGAATCAAACTATAATCCTAGAATTGCAGGAGACTATAAACCAAATTAAAAACTCAAACGAGAATATTACAAATAGACTTGATCAAGTAGAAGTCAGAACATCAGATAACGAAGACAAGGTTTATCAACTTGAAAAGAGTATAGTCAACACAGAAAAGATGCTTAAATCCCATGAGCAATCTATTCAAGAGATATGGGATGTCATTAAAAAACCAAATTTGAGAGTCATCGGGATAGAAGAAGGCACAGAGATTCAAACCAAAGGAATGGACAGCATATTAAATGAAATAATTGTAGAAAACTTCCCAGAGATGAAAGATGGAATGGATTGCCAAATCCTGGAAGCCTACAGGACCCCAAACATTCAAAACTATAATAGACCAACTCCAAGACACATAATTATGAAGATAGCCAACATACAGGACAAGGAGAGAATATTAAAAGCTACCAGAGAAAAGAGACAGATTACATTCAGGGGTAAACCAATTAGGTTAACGACTGATTTCTCAGCACAGACTTTGAAAGCGAGAAGATCCTGGAACAATGTATTTCAAACGCTGAAAAATAATGGATTTCAACCAAGAATACTGTATCCAGCAAAATTGAGCTTCAGATTTGACAACGAAATTAAAATCTTTCACGATAAACAAAAGCTAAAAGAATTTGCAGCAAGAAAACCAGCACTGCAAAGCATTCTGAGCAATATACTACAAGAAGAGGAATTGAAAAATAGTGCCCAAAACTAACAACAAGAGGTATCTCAGTAAAGGAGGAGGAAAATAACCAAAAAAGTAAAACTAGCCAAACTAAAATAAATAAATAAAGAAGCATGACTGGAAGTACAAAACATATCTCAATTGTAACTTTAAATGTTAATGGCCTAAACTCACCAATCAAGAGACATAGGCTAGCAACCTGGATCAAAAAAACAAATCCAACAATATGCTGCCTTCAGGAGACTCATATGATAGGAAAAGACATACACAGGCTGAAGGTAAAAGGTTGGGAAAAATCATACCACTGACATGGCCCTTGGAAGCAAGCAGGAGTGGCCATACTCATATCAAATAAAATCAACTTCAAACCTAAGTTAATTAAGAAGGATAAAGAAGGACACTATATACTGTTAAAAGGGACCATCCACCAACAAGACATAACAATTATCAATTTGTATGCACCAAACAATGGAGCTGCAATCTATATAAAACAAACGCTCCTCAAGTTCAAGAGTCAAATAGACCATAACACAATAATTACGGGTGACTTCAACACACCGCTCTCGCCATTAGACAGATCCTCTAGACAAAAGCTGAATAAAGAAACTATAGAACTCAACAGCACAATCAATAACCTAGACCTAACTGACATATATAGAATATACCAACCATCATCAAGTGGATACACGTTCTTCTCAGCAGCACATGGATCCTACTCAAAAATAGACCATATATTATGCCATAAGGCAAATCTTAGTAAATATAAAAGTGTGGAGATAATACCATGCACCATATCTGACCATAATGGAATGAAATTGGAAATCAATGATAAAAAAAGGAAGGAAAAATCCTACACCACATGGAAAATGAACAATATGTTATTGAATGATCAATGGGTTACAGAAGACATAAAGGAAGAGATAAAAAAATTCTTAGAGTCAAATGATAATACAGACACAACATACCAGAATCTATGGGACACAATGAAAGCAGTTTTAAGAGGGAAATTCATATCCTGGAGTTCTGTCATCAAAAAAAGAAAAAACCAACAAATAAATGAACTCACACTACACCTCAAAAACCTAGAAAAGGAAGAACAAAACAACAGCAATTGTAGTAGAAGACAAGAAATAATTAAAATTAGAGCAGAAATAAACGAAATTGAAACAAAAAAAACCATTGAAAAAATTGATAAAACTAAAAGTTGGTTCTTTGAAAAAATAAATAAGATAGACAAGCCCTTAGCTATGCTAACAAAAAGAAGAAGAGAGAGAACTCAAATTACTAATATACGGGATGAAAAAGGCAATATCACAACAGACACTATAGAAATACAGAAGATAATTAGAAAGTATTTTGAAACCCTATATTCTAATAAAATAGAAGATAGCGAGGATATCGATAAATTTCTTAAGGCATATGATTTGCCCAGATTGAGACAGGAAGACACACACAATTTAAACAGACCAATAACAAAGGAAGAAATAGAAGAAGCCATCCAAAGTCTACCAACCAAGAAAAGCCCTGGACCTGATGGGTATACAGCGGAGTTCTACAAAACCTTCAAAGAAGAACTAATACCAATACTTTTCAAACTATTTCAAGAAATAGAAAAAGAAGGAGCTCTTCCAAATTCATTCTATGAGGCCAACATCACCCTGATCCCAAAACCAGACAAAGACACTTCAAAGAAAGAAAACTACAGACCAATATCTCTAATGAACTTGGATGCAAAAATTCTCAATAAAATTCTGGCGAATCGAATACAAAAACATATCAGAAAACTTGTGCACCATGATCAAGTAGGATTCATCCCTGGGATGCAAGGCTGGTTCAATATACGGAAATCAATACATGCTATTCACCACATCAATAGGCTTAAAGACAAGAACCATATGATCATCTCGATAGATGCAGAAAAAGCGTTTGACAAAATACAACATCCCTTTATGTTCAAAACATTAGAAAAACTAGGGATATCAGGAACTTACCTCAACATTGTAAAAGCTATATATGCTAAACCTCAGGCTAGCATCATCCTAAACGGAGAAAAACTGAAGGCATTCCCTCTAAAATCTGGAACAAGACAGGGATGTCCTCTATCACCACTTCTATTCAATTTAGTTCTCGAAGTACTAGCCAGAGCAATTAGACAGACAAAAGAAATTAAAGGCATAAAAATAGGAAAAGAAGAAATTAAATTATCGCTATTTGCAGATGACATGATAATTTACTTAACAGACCCAAAAGGATCTACAAAGAAGCTGCTAGAGTTAATAAATGAATTCAGCAAAGTGGCAGGATATAAAATCAACACGCACAAATCAAAGGCATTCCTGTATATCAGCAACAAAACCTCTGAAATGGAAATAAGGAAAACCACTCCATTCACAATATCCTCAAAGAAAATAAGATACTTGGGAATCAACCTAACAAAAGAGGTGAAAGATTTATACAATGAAAACTACAGAACCTTAAAGAGAGAGATAGAAGAAGATCTCAGAAGATGGAAAAATGTACCCTGTTCATGGATAGGCAGAACTAACATCATCAAAATGGCGATATTACCCAAAGTTCTCTACAGGTTTAATGCGATGCCAATCAGAATCCCAAAGACATTTCTTGTAGAAATAGATAAAGCAATCATGAAATTCATATGGAAAAACAAAAGACCCAGAATAGCAAAAGCAATTCTAAGCAGGAAGTGTGAATCTGGAGGTATAGCGATACCAGAGCTCAAACTGTACTACAAAGCAATAGTAACAAAAACAGCATGGTACTGGTACCAAAACAGGCAGGTGGACCAATGGTACAGAATAGAGGACACAGAGACTAATCCACAAAGTTACAACTATCTTATATTTGATAAAGGGGCTAAAAATATGCAATGGAGGAAGGATAGCATCTTCAACAAATGGTGCTGGGAAAATTGGAAATCCATATGCAACAAAATGAAATTGAATCCCTTTCTCTCGCCAGCCACAAAAGTTAACTCAAAATGGATCAAGGAGCTAGATATAAAAACAGAGACACTGCGTCTGATAGAAGGAAAAGTTGGCTACGATCTACATATTGTGGGGTCGGGCTCCAAATTCCTTAATAGAACGCCCGTAGCCCAAGAGTTAATGACAAGAATAAACAAATGGGACCTACTTAAACTAAAAAGTTTTTTCTCAGCAAGAGAAACAGTAAAAGAGGTAAATAGAGAGCCTACATCCTGGGAACAAATTTTTACCCCTCACACCTCAGACAGAGCCCTAATATCCAGAATGTACAAAGAACTCAAAAAATTAAACAATAAGATAACAAATAATCCAATCAACAAACGGGCCAAGGACCTGAACAGACACTTCTCAGAGGAGGACATACAATCAATCCACAAGCACATGAGAAAATGCTCAACATCTCTAGCAATCAGAGAAATGCAAATCAAAACCACCCTAAGATACCATTTCACTCCTGTAAGATTGGCAGCCATTATGAAGTCAAACAACAATAAGTGTTGGCGAGGATGTGGGGAAAAGGGCACACTTGTTCACTGCTGGTGGGACTGCAAAATGGTGAGGCCAATTTGGAAAGCAGTATGGAGATTCCTGGGAAAGCTGGGAATGGATCCACCATTTGACCCAGCTATTGCCCTTCTTGGACTATTCCCTGAGGACCTTAAAAGAGCACACTATACGGATACGGCCACATCAATGATTATAGCAGCACAATTCACAATAGCTAGACTGTGGAACCAACCTAGATGCCCTCCAATAGATGAGTGGATAAAAAAATTGTGGCAGCTATACACAATGGAGTATTATGCAGCACTAAGAAACGACAAAATCATAGAATTTGCAGGGAAATGGATGGCATTAGAGCAGATTATGCTAAGTGAAGCTAGCCAAGCCCTAAAAAACAAATGTCAAATGTCTTCTTTGATATAAAGAGAGCCACTAAGAATAGATCAGGAAGGAGGAGCATGAGGAAAAGACTAACAGTAAACTAAGACGAATGGGGGGAGAGAAAGGAAGAGAGAAGGGAAAACATATGGAAATGGTAGGAGACCTTCAGTGATACACAAAATAATAAGAGGTTATGAGGGGCAAGGGGGTGGGGGGAAAAAAAGGGGAGAGAATTGAACAACAGCAGAGGAGGTAGAGAGGGATGTTGGGAGGGGAGGGGAGGGGAGGGGGGATAGTAGGGGATAGGAAAGGTAGCAGAATACAACAGTCACTAATATGCCATTATGTAAAAATGTGAGTATGTAACAGAAGTGAGTCTGTATTATGTATTTGGGGAGTTCAAAACCCAATTGAGTCGAATGTATGAAAGATGATATGTCTTGAGCTCTGTAATGTTTTGAACAACCAATAAAAAAAAAAGAATTAAAAGAATAAAAAAATAAGCAGTAAAAGAATTAAAAAAAAACAAATAAATAAAATAAAGGTATTATGTCCAACTACAACAAAAAATAATACTAAAAAATAAAATAAAACATAATTTCATTTACAAATATTTGACTTTCACTTAACTTGAACAAATCTCCTGAAAGGCCTGGCCATATTGTGGCCTCTGATGAATATTGGTGACAAAGTGATCTATCTTTTCCATTTCAAAGAAACAAAGATTCCATCCCAGAGTATAAGTCTATCAAAATAACTTGAGACTCTCAAGGTCATAAAACCTTCTTTGACTCTAGGAAAGGGAAGAAGGTGAAAAAGTATAACTCCTGTTGTCAAAATTCCTAACTGGTATTCCATGCTGCTTAATACTGCCATGATGACCACCAAACTGAGAGTGGAAACAGAAAAAAAAACAAGTATTTTCCTGACCAATTTTGTTTGAATCATCACTAATTTCCTAGCTGAGATCAGAATATATTTGGTGATAAGATGAATTATTTGAGAGTTATAAGTGTGTTATCACAATGAGCTATATTGTGAAGCCAAAATAAAAAGAAAATGTGAAGGGCTATCATTAGAAATATGTGGGAGCCTGATAAGGAAAAGGGAGCCTGGAATGTGACAAAGCCTATAGATATATTTAACCAACTGTAGCAAAACCCAACTAGCAGCTATTCTGAGCACCAAAAGATCTAAAATAGAAACAAGGAAATATGACACATCTTAACTATATATTCACATGTATATACATTTATCTATGAAGTATACCTTATATATACATGTGTATGAATGCATATAGAGAGTTAAAAGAAGACACACCAACTGTTAATGACTATGATAACCACTAGAAAAGCAACTGGGGGTTGTATATAGGCAGAAGGGACTTGGGCTTTATTTATAATGTCTGAATTTTTTCTTTTATAGAAAGAGTATATTCATGAATTACTTATACAATTATTGGTTTGAATGTGTCCCATAGATTTCATGTGTTGGAAACTTAATCCCCCAAAGTCACATGTTAATGGTATTTGAAAGGTGGGACCTTTGGGAGATGATTGGGAGATGAATGGGATCAATTAATTCATGGATTCATAGCTTATCTCAGGAGTGCTTTTGTTATAAAAGCCATCTTTCTGGTTTGCTTGCTTTGTCTCATCATTTGATACCTTATTCCATGCTGTGAAGCAGGAAGAAGGCCCCACCAGATGCCTGGACTTTTTCAGCCTCCAGAATCATAAGTTTATAAACTTCTTTTCATTATAAATTACCCACTCTGTGGCATTCAGTTATACCAACAGAAAGCAAACTAAAGCAATAACTAAACATACTTTTAATTATTTAAGAAAATATGAAGAAAGGCTTGAAAAGGAAAAAGCAACATAAAGTGAAAATAGTTACAAAAGACAAGAGTGTGATGTTATCCAGTTTGCCAACCTGTGAATCTATGAAAACCGTGGCTTAAGGCTTACAGATCCAAGCTACCAATTTCTGACACAAAACTTAAAAATTCCTTCCATCAGCTGTTTCATTGAAATGAGAAGAGATAAGAACTGGCTAAATGGCTAAATGGCAAACTGTGTTAGAGAATGCCAGATTTCTTTAGAGTCCATTTTTCAACAAGAAATGAACTGTTCTGTGCTCTTTCTCATCTGACCTTAATAATATCTGACAGATACCCGTGTTAGTAAGTTGGTAATAGTTGAAACAGTAGTACTGATAAGGAACAGTACAAACACTCAAAGCCTAAGGTGTCTCTATGGAATAAGTTATCCATGGACAAACAGGAAGCAACAAATAATGGGTGGCCTATTCTAAGAATTGCTCTTAAAGCACAACCTAAAACTGAAATATCAAATAATTATCCATCTTGCCATTTCACAATTACCCCAGCCAAACCATCTTAAGTTATTCATCACATAACTGAAATTTCTAACATCAAACCAAAAAGTTTCCCAACCACTTATCAGAATACTAATCATACTTTGAAAACATTGTAAAAAAAATGATACAAAAAAAAAAGAGTAGTGAGAAATTCAGTTGCTTGGGTGCCAGATATCTCAAAGCTGTCCAAAATCATGACCTAATCTAAAATGTTCTGGAAGACAATATAAAAATTATATTTATTTATATTATTTACAGACATCTTGCTTGTCTGATTGAAGGTGTCCAGAAGGACAAAACAAAAAATGGAAGAGGATGGGACAGCTGGGTGCAGTGGGTTTCATTGGTGGTACATGACAAAGTAGGGCTCCGGAAGCCACTCCCTCTTCAGAGGGTCTGGAATGAAAACCAAAGAGGGGAGATTTTTAGGGTGTTGTGGGACTTAGCTGGGGCACAATTGTCCCAGCAACTGAAGGGCTTTTCCTCTCATGTTCTTGCTGAAGCTGGTGGTCCAGGGGCTCTTACTTCTTGGAAGCTAGTTGGACCATAAGGTCAACCATTCTGCCACTGTGGACAAATTCAATGTCATCTGAAGAAATGTCACTGAGGGTCATGCAAGGACCAGCACTGAAGGTGGAAGCATGGGTTTCACAGAAGACAACCTGTTCCTTGGTATAGCCCAAGATGTACTATAGGGGGGCCCTCCAATGCCTGATTCACCACCTTCTTGATGTCATCATATTTAGCAGCTTTCTCTAGATGGCAGCTCAGAACCATAACAGATAAGTTGTGCATAGGCGCACAGAAGGCTATGCCAGTGAGCTTCCCATTAAATACAGAAATGACCTTACCCACAGTCTCAGCTACACTAGTGGACACAGGGATAATGATCTGGGCAGCTCCACAGCTATCACAATACAGTTCCTCATAGGTGCCATCCAGGGTCCTCTGAGTGGCAGTAATAGCATAGACTGTGATCATGAGTCCCTCCACAATGCCAAAGTTGTCATGAATGTGCTTGTCCAGGGAGGCTAAGTAGTTGATAGTGCAGGACAATCTTGATTGCTGACAGTCTTGGGTAGTTGTTGAATTTCTCATGATTCACACCATCATAAACACAGGTTAATTTTATGGGCTAAATGGTTAGGCTGCAGTACCCCAGAGGCATCAACAGAAGGGGGAGAAATGATGATCTTTTTAGTTCCACACTTCAAAGAAACCCTGGTCTTCTCCATGGCAATAAAGATATCAGTGGACTCCACACAACATATTCAACACCAGCATCACTGTGTTTGATAGGTCTTGCTCCTGGAAAATGAAGATGGGCTTTCCTGATGACAAGCTTCTCATTTTTCAGCTTTGTGCTATCGAATTTGTCATGAATCAAATCATACTAGAACATGTAGACCATGTACTTAAGGTTAGTTAAGGGATCCTTAATGGTGACAATACCCCGTTGCAAGAGTTGAAGGCAGCCCTAATGCCTAGGCATCTGATATGACCTTATCTGTTTTCTCTAAACTTCACCATGTGTCTCAGGGATGTGGCTGGCAGAGCGCAAGAAGACTGTCAAACAGAGAGGAGCAAAAAGCCAAAAGCAAAATTTGAGACATTTTGGAACTAAAATTAAAAGGCTATTCTAAAAAAAAACATATAAAATGATAGAGAAATCTTTAAAATATCTAGGAGAAAGAATATAAAAGAAAATTTTTGTGAGAATTCCATTTTCTTCTGTTTTTGAGGGGGGAGGAAAGAACAAATAATTGAAGACACAATTTTAAAAGCACTTGTTTTCAGTGTGCTTTTGTGTATATTATTGAATCACTGTGAATAGGTTTATGAACTTCTGATTGATTCTCTATTAATAACTACAGATTCTTTCAAAGTACCTCATGGGTCCAATTACATCCATGTGCACAATGGCTAGAAGCAGCCTAGGAATGGTGCTGCAGGCCCCAAGGCAAATGGCCCTAAGTGGACTATGTGAGAATTAAGCCCATGACCTTAATCTCTGCTAGGTTATAGTCAGAGTTAATAATCAACAAATAATCGCTCTAATAATAGCAATTTTCAAGAATAACAATGAATAAAATACTCCAGAAAGTAAAATGTAATACATATTATTAAAAACTTGGACAGAAAATAAAGTATAAAGTAAATGTCTATCTCCAAATCACGTCCAAAATAGTTACTTTGGACTTTTAAAATTTTCTTCCAAAATACTTAATGTTGCTATTGTTTTTAAACCTTAGATGGCTTTTAACAAAATATTAAATGTATTTTTTAAATTGTATTGCTTGTAATTTAAGTCTCTATTCTTTCAAGAGGTAATCTGTAACAAAATCAGTATATAAGACTGTAAGTTAAAAGTTCATTGCTATGGAAACTATAATAAGCTACTTATCAGAGAGAATTGTGTATGCTAAGAAAGGAAAAAGTTGGTAACTAATGAACAGATAAGCTAAGTTTCGTTAGCTTCTGTATCAGCTGATACAAAAAAAATAAAATTAACCACAGTGTTCAACACAAACAGCAATATTCAGCTGCAGAAACAGTGGTTCTCCCTTCAGTCAATGTCACAGTGAATGGAAGATGACAAATCAGGAGTGAAGACCTTTAATGGGTTAATTTTATGGGCTAAATGGTTAGGATGCAGTACCCCAGTATTTGGTCAATCAACAATCTGGAAGTTTCTGTCCCTGCTGTTTTGTGAGTCTTCTTACTGACTAAAGTACACCAGGTATAGATTTGAGACAACTGCAGAGTCTGTTGAGTGGAAAAATACAGAACTGTTATACAATTTGAGGTTGGTTATTTCCATGAAAAATAAAATACAAAAAATAAGAGAAATTAATCATTTGACACAACTTCCTTGGAATATAAAGAATGACCCTGTGAAGGTATTAATAGTATAAAAAGAGTTCCCCCTAAATAGTCACAAAATAATTTGAAAAACATGTAAGGAATGCAATATCAAATTAAAAATAAATCAGTGAACAGATTGTCTTCAATCTGTTGGGGGATATATTTAGCATATTTTATAATTAAATGAGCTGACTTTTTAAAGTTGTTTTGAGAGTGTAAACAACTACTTTCCTAAGAAGACTGAATTGCACTCATTATATGCACTTTTGATCATACAGATGCTGTTATGTATTGTTGAGAGACTATGATGATTTTCCTACTATAGTGTATCAATAGTTTTTAATAATATGGTTACAATCCCATTGAGGCTGTATTTTTTCATTCAGTTTCTAAACATCAAACTATTTCAAACTGTCTTTATAACTAGTGCCCTAGACCTGTATTATTGCTATTTATTCATAACAATGATAATTAGTGTTTATTTAGCATCTTAAATTTTATTGGCTTTGTATTTATTTTTATTGGCAAAATCCACAGAACTATGAAGTAAGAAGGCACTTAGCTCTGATGAAAGATACTAAGGTTATAGAAGTTCAAATTCTATCCTAGAATTTAAAGAGTCCTCACTCATGTATGTTAAACATACAAATTCCCAGGCAAGGAGAATTCCCAAATGGAGCTCTGGAATCTGCATTTAAAACAAGAACTTAGGGTGTTCCTTAAACCTCAAGTTGAAAATTACTGATCAACAGCCTCATTCACACATGATGAAACTGAGCCCCTGAGAGGGTGAATGACTTACCCCAGGTCACATAGCTAGATAATGACAGTGTAAAACTGATGTAGCCTAACTCTCAGGTCTGTGCTTGTCCCACCCTCCTGCCCTATTTAGACTGCCCTCCTCTAGACTTCTTGCAGCAGGGGAGGTCATATCTCTAGTACTGTCATGGAAGAAAGTTCACAGACAATATTCTATACATTCTGTAGAACAAAAATTTTCTTTCTGAATTTCATTTTCTTATCTATAAAAAGAGTGGGCTAAACCTATACACTATGCAGTATTATCTTGGGAACTGCGATACTGTATGATCAGTTTTTCACTAGCTCTAGCACATGGTAGATACTCAATAAGCATTATAGTGTTTTTACTAAGTTCTTTTAAATGGTAAAAGGGTCATTGAGATTATAATTATATACATGCTAAAATAGAATCACCAGTACCTCCCATCCCCAGAGTGCTGTAGAAATTACAAAGCATGGTAGCTAGATGATGTAAGTAAGATTTAGGAGAACATCTATGTATACAAGTGATCAAACAGAAGAAATGTAAAGTTTTAGCAAAAGAAGCACGAAACATTAACATAACCACTATGATTCAATTTACAAAGGTTAAAAAACATGAACAAATAAAATTGTATACTTTGAAAATGCACAGTTAAGAGGAAAAACTATAATGCAAAGTCAGAAATTAATGAACAAAACACCAGCAATACAGAGCAGGTTGTTGTGAGGAAGGCACATGGGGCTGCTGGGGTGCTGACCACATTCTACTTCTTAACCCGAATGGAAGTTATACTGGTGTTCCCTTTAAAATAATGTGTCTATCTTTTCCTTTTGCACATTTCTACTATGTATGTATGCTTCATAATAAAGCTTTTTCAATGTTTCTTAAAAGATATATTTAGTAGATAAACTCCAAAACATTACCATTATAGACATGTGATGTGCCCCTCCACACAGACTACTAATATAATAGAGTACAGCTGTGCAACAGATTTATGTAAATATTTATCCACGTCCTGGCTCAGAGGACTCACACCCTGAAGCTGTTATGATGTTTAATTGGAAGGCATTTGATCAGAGGTTGCCAGGATCCATTCAGCACCACATATATCATCAACCTAATTCCATACAACTTACTAGTTTGGTGCTGATTATATTCTAAATCATCATAGTCTTAAAAATAGTCATGTTTTCTTGTTCCAACAATGTTTTCAACCATGGTTTCTATGGTTCTCAACTACAAATGTAGAAATAATATGTGTTCTAAAAGGGAAGATGGGTGATTTTCTGAATTCTACAAGGCTAGACGTTGTCATTTTGCTACTGTGAGAATATCCCTTTATCTATTTTGATCAAGTTCTGTATGCATAACTTGAAGACTAAAATAAAACTGTAGCCAAGATATTAAAGATGAAAATGACTATAATTTATTATTCTGTTATTTTGAATTCATTAGCACTATTTTGATACCTATATTAAACTGCTTTGGCTGGTTTATATATGTGTGTTGTATCAATATGGTATAAAATAATTAGAAACTTAAAAACAATTTGTTTTAGAGTTGATGGCAACTGCTTCTTAAATTTAAATTCTTAAAATGTTTTCTGAAACAAGAAAATGGACCTGATTTATCAATATACTACTTTTAAATTACATAATTGGATTAGCTTTAATGAAAAACGTTACCCAAACAGAAGTCTAATTTATTTATTATTTTTAAACATATTTTTAGTTGTCAATGGACCTTTATTTTATTTATTTATATGCGGAGCTGAAAATTGAACCCAGTGCCTCACACAGGTTAGGCAAGCTCTCTACCACTGAGCTACAACCCCAGCCCAGGAGTATAATTTATATAAACAATTTAAAGAATAACAACAAAACAGACACTCATGTACCCACCTCATAGCTTAAGAATTAGAATGAACCAAAACCTGTGATTTCCTTTCTCCCCTACAAAAAGCAAACATTGTTCTGTATTTTGTGAACATCATTCCATGCAGGTTTACCATATGTATGTGGTACATGCAATTATATATATTATTTAGTTTGATATGTTTTAAGCTTTATAAAAAATAAAACCATGTAGTAGTATTCTTTGATAACTTTTTGTTCAGCATTATATATGAAGATTAAAATGTCAATACATGTATATCCACTTCATTCTTTCTAAAGGCCATTTATTCAATTTATACTATAAAATTTTCATTCTTATATTCACACAGAAGGCATTTAAGTTGTTAGAATTTTTCCTTTTTTCTATTCAAATAATGATGTAAAAGTCATTTTTAGACATATCTTTTGGTTTTGATGTGCAAAATTTTCTATAGAATGAATATCAAGAGTGGAATTCCTAAATTATAAGTATGTAAGTCTTCAAATGCCTAAATATAATTTTCATCATACTTATTTAGTTAATCTAAGAATTCTGATGAAAAAAAGAGAAGAAGTTAATGGAGAGCTATTTATTCCATGATCACAGATAGGAAGACTCAATATTATCAAGATTTCTATTCTGTCTAATTTGAGTTTCAAAGTTATCCTAATAAAATTCTCAGCAAGTTTTAGTTTTGGAATATTTGCAATCAAATTCTAAAATTTATGCAGAGAGGCAAGAAACAGCAACACAATATTAATGTGGGAGAATAAAATTGGAAAACGGACACTACCCAACTTCAAAATTTAAAGCTAAAATAATCAAGACAAAAAGGTACTTGGGTGAAATAGACAAGTCAATGGAACAGAACAGAGTGTCCAAAAATAGATACACATAAATAGTTAATTAATCCTTGACAAAGGAACAAGGCAACACATACACACCATTCTGACTTCCATCTGCAAGTGCTTCTGTTTTTTTGCTGGAAGGGTTTCTTTGGCTACCAGTGGCCACTCAGTGTGAACATGCAACAGGTTGCAAAAATTAAGGAATTAATGCCCTTCAGGAGCAGTCCTCAACCATCATCTGCTTGGAAGATAGTAGATAAATACTATGACACCTTCACCTTTGACATGAGATCCTCTGTGTTTTCAAGAAGACATAGCCATGCCCCAGATTTCAACAGGGAAGCAAAGAGGTAAACTCCACTCAGAATCCTAAATAGAAAACTGACACAGGATCTCTCTCTTCTGCCCTCACTGCCACCCTCACTCAATTAATGCATGCAAAATTGGGACATGTTTCCTGACTCTCTTTCTTTCCTCTTTTTTCCTCTTCCCCTGTGCCTTTTCATTCTGGAAAGCAGGAAATCTTTTAAATTTCCCCTTATCTTTGTTCCACTGTTGGAAAGCAAGCCTCTTGACTTCACTACCATTGGCTGAAGAGATTCTTTTGATACAAGGAGAACTACATTGCTAAGTCATCCAAGCAGTCCTTGATTTCATAAAATTCTATCTCAAAGTTTGTCATATGCATTTATTTATTTTATTTATTTATTTATTTATTTATTTATTTAGGTGTGTGTGTGTCTGTGGTGCTGGAGATTAAACCTAGGGCTCTGTTTATGTGTGGCAAGCACTCTAACAACTGAGCTATATTCCCAGCCCTTTCTTGAATTTTATAAGGTATCACTTGTCTTTATCTTTTTGTTGTTTCTGAAACATCTATTTCACTGGTGGAAATTTAGATATTGAAGAAAAGTGCAGAGGAAAAAATAAACAAATAAAAGTCAAATGAATAATAAGGAATTTCAGGATCTGTTCCTAGAAAGATAGTTCATTTTTAAACAAATGATTTTATAAAGATTTAAAGAAACCAAAGGCAATTTGGCTTTTCTGAAGGAAAAAAGGCAGGGGGGAGGGGTGGTAGTGCTGAAAAAGCAACAAAAGATCAAAAAAGAGATGAAGAGAGAACAGATGAAATAAGTTTATGGATTTGGGAATGAATAAAAGAATAAGATGAAACTACCACAAAGGTGAATTCTCATTAGAACAAACAAAAGGTAAAATGGAGTAAATAAAAATATAGTTGGAGACAAAAAAGACAGTTTGGAGGAAATAACATAAAATGAAATAAGAACAAATATGGCAAGAAAAAAGCTGGCAAATATGGACAACACAAATAATCTCTATTTTGGAAAAAAATAATGCACAAAATGGGAAAAAAATTAAAATATATAACTATAAGATTAAAATCAATAGATTACAAAGAATTTACTTCACTAACACCCAGAAAAAAATTGATGAGGACTAATTAATAGTAAGAAAAAGCTATCTGCAGCCAAATGTAAGAAATCAGTGTGGCAGTGGGAGTTACAAGTATCCTCTTTCAAAAAAAAAAAATTAAGCCACAATGATGATCCAACAAATACTGAATGAAGAGTATACACAGTAAGTACAATAAGTCAAAAAATCACTTTTGCAGTTTTTGTCAGCACAAAAATGTAGTGTCCTGAATGTAGAAGCAGGATGGTTAGGATGGTCTAGGATGAAGGATCTAAGGCATGATATGGCATGAAAAATTTATAGCGTATCTATTTTTGCCATTAAAAAGAGGGGAGAAAATAAATGTAGTTCATTTCTAGAATTACCTGAAGTATAATATTGGCTCATGAGATTGAATACCTGGATCCTGCCTCACGTCCCTATTGTTTGCTCAAAGATTTTAATCCTATAATAAAATCTCTCGCAGCATACACTGAAAAGTATTTCCTACAATTTTTAAAAAACGAATGAAAAGGAAGCTTGAATATGCTGATTAACAGTGTAATCTAGTTATTGGAAAAAGAATGGCTGAAATATTATTGTTTCAATATCCTTCCAGCTTACTCTAAAAGATTGCATAACTGATTACATTACAAGCTATATAAAGTACAAGACTAAGTCAAAGAAATAGTCATCTAATAACCTAAGTTTTCAGTTGCAAAATAAAGTTTTGGAAGATTATTTTTATCCCCCAATTGAATATAGCTTGTAATTTTTATACAATGCACTATTAGCATAACAGGCATTTCAGAATTAATGCAAATAAATATACTTTTGTTCAATTTTGCCATCAAGAAGTTTGCTGGAAGTTCTTTTAAGTTAAAAAAGGCAGTTTATTCAGTGATCATTTCAAAGACATGATTTATTAAATATCTCAACCATTATTCACAAAACATTACAGCATTAATATAAAGCTCCCTAAAAGAGAATGATTACGTTCCCAATTTCCAAGGAGACAGTTGTCAATATAAAAAATATATGTAGGAAAGGGGCTATGAATCCAGCTTAGTGGTAGAGAACTGGCCTAGCATGTGCAAGGCCCCATATTCAATGCCTAGTATCACAAAAAAACAAATAAATAAAAATAAAGTTAGAAAAATGTGTCAGTAAATGACAGTCATTATGATCAAATTGAAGCAAAGGAAGTAAGAATGGAAAAGAAAGTGATAAAGGAAGAATTAATGTAAGAATAGTAAGATGCATTTTATAAATAAAATTTATGTTGAAAATTTTTCAGAATAAACAAGGATACTAGGCACAAATGACAATTAGCCAGCCAGCCTCCCACCAGACAAAACTGGAAAATGGCTGAAATGTATTTCAGCAGCAGCACATCTTAGAGTGCTTTCCTTCACTTCTTCCTTTATCTGAAATTCTTTCTCAAAAGAGGTCAAATAAAAAGAGTCAAAGGCCACTAAAAAAAGAATCCATGATAAGACAAACATAGGTGTTCTGTGCCTAAAGGGAAAAAAGGGAAATGTAGGTCTTAATGAGCTATTAAGAAAATAGTTAGCCTTGAGAGGGAAAGAACCTTATTCCTTAACACTTTCCATCATGATACTATTTTGTGATATTTTATTACTTCAGCATCCTCTTTTTACAAGCATCTAGGTTAGATGTAGGTGTAAATGATTTTCACAATAGTGTTCTTAGTAGATACATATCAAAATAAATGAATAGCTCTCTAATAACTAGTCATATAAATGGCATCTCTGTGACATAATACTAAGAGAAACTTGTTGTAATTTAAAGTAAAAATATGACTTTTTTAATCCTAGAGTAACCCATTCATCTTCAGTATTTAGATCTTTCAAACTACCAACACTTTTTTCTCAAACCAATGCAATCAATCCTTGGCTATTATTTGAATTTAAGAAAGTTACATGACAAAGAGAATATAGTTTATCATTATATTTGAAGATGAGAATATAAAAATCTATTGAAAACCTAGCAAAGGGTGGACTCTGTTTTACTTTCAATATCTTACTGAGTGCCTGGGTATCTAAAACTCCCTATATTCTCAACTTCGACTATACATACTATTTTAACAATTATTTAGGTTCTTTTGTTCAAAGTTTTTAGATTTTTCCATATCAGGATTCTCTAGATTCCATTGTGTTATTTCCTGTTATGAAGTTATTCAAAGTAGTTTTTTATTGTTGTCTTTCAAAGGGAGACAGGCTGACCAGTGGTACTTGGGGTTATTTCACAATACCAGTTCCTTCCTGTATACACATTCACATGCACCCACACTGGCCCTACATAAGAAGATAAAGTTGACAACTCTTTGAAATCTTCAGACTATCCTTTCTTTTTGTCCTTTTTTTTGGGGGGGAAGTAATTCCTCCCATTCAATTATCCTGCATTCTGTCCTTTCCCTTCTTCCTTACAAAGGGGCTGGTGTCAGTCACAGCTCCTCAAGTTCCTGAGTTTCAGTGGCCTACTTCTGCAGACACAGATGTACTTAGTAGCAAAGCAAAGGAAAGAAGCAGACTTGCTTCTCAGCTGACAGGGCAATCTTTCTGGCACACCAGTCATTCTCCTTCTTACAAGTTACATCCTGTCTGTAGCTGGACTGGCCCAACAACAAGGTTGTTATTGGCTATGACTAAACTCCCTGAAAAGAGTATTTGTTGGAATGGAGTGGCAGGAAAAGAGGGTGTAAAATAGGAAGATAGATTCTCAAAAGAGTTTAAAATGCAACCTGTCAAAATTCTGTACCATATGCTGTCCAATAAATCCTGTATTTTTTAACTATTATTTTGTTCTAAAAGAGCAATAATAGCATATGTTAGAAAAGAGAACATTTACTTCAGGAAAATATAAAGTTATATATTATTAAATTGCCAACAAAAAGCATGTTGAGGTTATTTCATACAAACTTCATTAAGACTAATGAAGTACTAAATATATACAATGACATTTAAACATGAAACGGGTGACTGGGTGGAGTTGAAAATGTGTCACTCAAATATTCTATATTGTTTGTTCTTACATACATGTCATGAATCAGAGAACTAATCACCTTATTCAGGATGAAATGACTTTTAATAACATTTGTAGAATCATTTTTTTCTAGCCAGAACAATTATTTATTGTTGAAGAGATGAAAAGTCGCTCTAATTTGCTAATATTTATTTTCTCCAGAAAAGAACCAGAAAGATTGGCTTTAAACTTAAAATGTCAACACTTGGAACTTTAGCATTCAAAATTAAGTAACTATATTGACTGACCAGTGATATTTTTAAAATTTATATTCTAGCTATGTGTACAGGTGGTTGGTTTCAGCAAAATCATAGAAAGTATACCAAAGGGAGCTACAGAGTCTTCATTACAAAATGCTGTCCCCAAATAATTTTGAACCATATGGCAGAATTTTATACAGATGACTAAATTTGCTGTCATGTTTGATTATTGTTAATAGTAAAACCAACATGAAGAGCTAGACTTTAGGCTCTAATACCTTAGAAACATGAATTTTATATGAAACTATATAAAGATACCTTAAAGTATCCTTCCTTTTAAACCAATCAACAAACAAAAGAGAAAGATCAGAGATGCAGGGAAGAAATAATACTGAGTGACATTCCATACCAGCTAGACACTGAGACAGATGCTTCATTTACCTTAGGTCATTTAACATTATATGTCTATCTGAAGATCATGAAGGTGTATAATTCATTTTTCTAAGCCAGCATAACTTGACTCACATCTTCTTAATGCAAAGATTATTTGCTCTGCTCTGTTTTTTTTTTTTTGCACAGACTTTTTCTCCTTTAAAAGTCTTATTTATTGAATCACCAACTGCCTCAGGCTTGTTGTAGTGTAGTCTGAAAGACTGGTTTAGTACTTCCACTTACCTTTCAAAATATTTCCAATACAGGCTACTCATTCAGTGTTCCAGGTGACATATGAGTCATTTTCCTCTTCCAGTCAACCAAGCAGGATATCAAAGTCTCCTTTATCTTTCTGGGTGGATACAGAGTCACTAAGCTTAAATATGCCTTTTGCCAATAGACTTGAGGGTTGGGTTTAGTTATTAACTTCACAAGCCTCCACCCAGCTAACTATTCTAGGAAATAATTTGGTGAGTCAGGTGTTTTTATATTCATATTTTAGCAACCAGTAATCTGCCTTAAGTGCTGTGGCTGAAAGCCGAATGCCCTGGAAATTTTGCCGTCACATTTCCATTACTTCAAAAGCTCTGTGCCTAACAGATGAAAAGATGCATTGTCAATAGAATCATTTTTGTACATTTGTTTCATTTTAAAATAACATTGTTTTGTTATAAAAGGTCAAGAACTATTTGTTCATTTTGAATTTAATGAAACTTTGATCTGTTATCATCAAACACAGAACAAGCATCCTAACTTTGGGAGTATGGAAGTGGGCAATCCTAACTGAGTCTTTGATGACTAAATATTACTGAAAAATGAGCCACTCCTCACCAGTTAGAATTGCATGCACTGTGACCATATGCTTTTCTCTCTACTAACAGAAAAGACTAGACTCACTAATATGTTTCCTTTTATCAGCCTGTGGTGTGGCCATGCCAAATAGTGAGGCATATACCTGATCCAAAGGAGAATTTGGAAGGTGGAGAAGAGATAGCAAGGAAGAGACATAGCAAGTTGGGCACCTCCCCTGTTTAAACAGGAGCAAATATAATAGGTTCTGATCTACATCAGAGGTAATGACATTACTGATTCATAAAATGACATGAACAGAATTAAATTTGCTAAGGCTCAAAACATAAAGGATGTCTTCTTCAGGGAAAAAATTCTGAAAATCAAATAATAAGTTTATTTTGTATTATATTCTTTCCATGCAATAGCTGCTAAGCCAAGCACCTTATATGCTTTTATTCACAACAAAGCTCACAACAATGTTGCCATTATTTCATATTTTACAACTGAAGAAATTTAGGACACTAACTTGTCCAGAGTTGCACAGATGAGCCAAAATTTAGATGATCTGTTTTGTTTGTTTTTAAGAGGCAGACTATGAATTCAGGTTTCTTTTCCTTTGAAAAACCAAAACTACTGAAAAGTTTATTATTTCGCCTATATAGTAACTAAAAGAAAAGTAATGTGATTGGCATGTAGCCTGCACATCTAAGCTCACAATTAGTTTTATTATATATGTTATGTATATATATATATGTGTGTGTATACACATATCTAACTTGTTTTAACATAAAATTACCTTTTCAAAAAAGTCACTAAATTATAACATTTTCAAAGTAAACATTCCAAGATGATGAGAAATAACTCCATCAAAATATAGCTAAAACTCAAGGACTAGGATGTAATTCAGTGGCAGAGCACATGCCTAGTATGCACTAGGCCTTGGGTTTAATCTCCAGAACCACCAAAGAGTAAAAATAAAGATATGAGTTTAGCCAAAACTCATATGTAGACAAAATCAAGATTCAGTTCCAAAGCAGTGATCCCACTGAAAATCATGAAAGGAAAAAAAAAGACAAAATACTCAGATTTGACAAAGATGAATTGGGATTTTGCCTTTGGAACTGAATCTTGATTTTGTCGTCTTGATTTCACCTGAGATGAGCTGGCATCTAACCAGCAAATAGGGAGCAAGAAAAGATCATACATGGGAATTTTTTAATGTAGTTCAGGAAGTGGTACCAATCACTTCCATAAACATCTCACTAATTTGAACTTGGTTATATGATTGTTTTATAATATACAGTATATGGTATAAATATACAGTATAATATACAATATATGATACAGTACTGTTTATCATCCTGCATTAGAACCTAAAACTCCACAACAGCTGGGGTTTTGTCTTTTTTTCCCCACAGCTGTAATTTCTCAGTGCCTGCAACAAATAAACAATTTTTAATAAATATTTGTACATTGCCCCAATTAGTATTATTATTTTTATAATAAAAAGATGTATTAAACTGATGTCAGGACATAATTTAACTGTTCTATTATTGTTCTGTGTCTAAAAAGCCTAAAAATAATAGATTAACTCTTTGAGAATTAAAGAATTTTATTTTCCTTTTTATCTAAGAGGCCCAAATTTTTAATTAAACATTACTGCTGACACAAATTATTAATTGTTTTATTAAATAAGATAAAAAACCATGTACAATTATTAAAGCCTGATTTGTGCAAGGTACTATTTGAGATAAATAGAAAAGCAAAAGTAGGCTGGAGATATAGCTCAGTGGTAGAATTCATGCCTAGCATGCATAAGAACTTGAGTGCAATCTCCAGCATCACAAAAGAAAGACAAGCAAAGTTGTTTTCTGTGTAAAAGGAATTTTAACACTAAAATTTATCCCAGAAAAACTCCATGTAAGATGAATACCTTCCTATACCAGAATAGTATATATGAGGCATTTCTGACTACTTTAGACAAAATATTTAGATTTCAAAAACTAAGGCCATAGATAGAACTGATTAGACCAACCTAAGATCATATCTACCTTATACATGATCTCTTAATGTAATATTGTGAGGAAAAAAAATCAAGATTAATAAAAGGCATGAAAGCAATAAACTGAATGGACCTAAGGTTATCTAACACAGGATACTCACAGACTAGTGGAATCTATGATATAGCCCCTTTTCACAATAAAAAAGAAGAAACCAAGTACTAGAGTGGTTACACGTCTTGCCTAGTTTCACAGACTTAATGACTGCCCTTGGGTTTTAATCTGTTCTCTAGATTATTAATTGAATAATTCCTTTCATTTTGCCAAAATATAGAGTAGAATACATCCCCTTGAACTATATGAAATACAGGTTGAGCATCCCTAGTTAAAAAATATAAAATCTGAAATGCTCCAAAGTCTGAAACTTTTTGAGCACTAACATGACACCACCACTGGATAATTTCATACCATGAAATTGCTTCACATACAATATTATTTTTAAAATTGTATAAAATTACCTTCAGGTCATATATGTAATATATATATGTATGTGTATATATATATATATATATATATATATATATATATATATATATATGGTATGTGTGAAAAAATTAGTGAACAAAACTACTAGAATACACACTCTTTTCAAATGTACAGATTTATTGGAAAAAGACACAAATATCATCATCAAATTATTATTTAAAATTGGAAAGAAGAAAAGATCTTAAAAGCAGGCAGAAGGAAAAACTACCCATTACATAACTAGGAATAAAGATAACAGCAGGTTTCTTGTTGGAAACAATGCAAACAAGGAAACTAGGAAACTATGGAGTAGAATGCATAAAAGATTGAAAGAATGGTCAGTCCAGAGTTCTATACCCTATAAAAATGTGTTTTAAAAACTAAGGAAAAATAATAACATTTTCAGATATACAAATAGTGAAAGTATATATAAGAAGCGCACTTGTACTATAAGAATTTTAATGTTTAAGAGTAAAAATAATACCAGATGAAAATCTGGAGCAACATAAAGACACACAGAATACTGAAAATGATAATTATGTAGATAAATACAAAGATTTATCATATATTTACATTTAAATTTCTTTTAAAAACAATTGACTAAAACAAATAAGAACAATGCACTGTGAAGTTTAAAATACATGTAAAAGTTGGTCAGGCAAGGTGTTATATCTCTCAGCAAATCAAGATAGAAGAAGATAGGCATGGTATCACATGACTTGGAGTCCCAGCTATTTGGGTGGCAGAAGGATCACTTGAGCCCAGGAGTTTGGAGACAACCTAGACAACATAGTGAATTTTTATTTATTTTGGTGCTGAGTTGTTTTTCTAGTACCTTTCTTAAAGAAAAAACATTTTTTATTCTAATTTGTTATATATGACAGCAAAATATATTACATTTCATATTACATATATACAGCACAATTTTTCACCTCTCTGCTTGTATACAAAGTATATTCACACCATTTGTGTCTTCTTCATATATGTACTTAGGGTAGTGATATCCATCTCATTCCACCATCTTTTTTTACTTCCTTGTCCCCTCCCTCTTCCACCTCCCTCCCCTTTCCCCTATCCACAGTTTGTCTAATCTTCCCACGTTCCCACTCCCAATCCCACTATGAATCAGTACCTCCTTAAATCAGAAAAAATATTTAGCATTTGGTTTTTGGGGATTCACTAACTTCACTTAGCATTATCTTCTCCAACTTCATCTATTTACCTGCAAATGTAATGATTTTATTCTCTTTCATTGCTTAGTAATATTCCATTGTATATAATTACTACATTTTCTTTATCCATTCATCTACTGAAGGGCATCTAGGTTGGTTCCACAGTTTAGCTATTGTGAATTGTGCTGCAATAAACATTGATGTGGCTGTGTCCCTGTAGTATGCTGTTTTTAAGTCCTTTGGGTATAGACCAAGAAGTGGGATAGCTGGGTCAAAAGGTGGTTCCATTCCAAGTTTTCCAAGGAATCTCCAAACTGTTTTCCATATTGGCTGCACCATTTTGTAATTCCACCAGCAATGTATGAGTATGCCTTTTCCCCCACATCCTCGCCAATGCTTATTGTTGTTTGTATTCTTGACTGCTGCCATTCTGACTGAAGTGAGATGAAATCTTAGATTAGTTTTGATTTGCATTTCTCTAATTGCTAGAGATGTTGAAAATTTTTTCATATATTTGATTATTGATTGTATAACACCTTCTGAGAAGTGTCTGTTCAGTTCCTTGGCCCATTTATTGTTTGGGTTATTTGTTTTGGAGTTGAGCTTTTTGAGTTCTTTATATACCTTAGAGATTAGTGCTCTATCTGATGTGCAAGTAGTAAAAATTTGTTCCTAAGCTGTAGGCTCTCTATTCACCTTACTGATTGTTTCTTTTGTTGAGAAGCATTTTAGACTTTGTTTAGAAAAAAATAGAAAAGAGCCTCTTCAGCCTGAATAAGGACATCTCCAAAAATGCTTTCAGGTAACATGGTGAGAGATTAAATACTTTCCTTGTAAGATAAATAATAAAACAAGGATTACATTATTTTTATTTAAGTAAGTATGAGCAATAAAGCAATGAAAAGAAACAAAAAGCAAAACTGTCTTTATTTACAATGTTATTATCTATGTGAAATCTAATGGCATATATGGAGAAAGTTATTAGAATCTTTGGTTTTCATAAAGTTGCAGGATATAATATCAATATAAAAACAATAGTATTTCTATATAGTTACAACAACAATTGGAATGTAAATAATAGATTTACAAAAACATCAAAATATGAAATTCTTATACATAAATCTAACAAGAGATGTGTGAGACCTATACAATAACATATCAAAATACTGCTGAGAGGAATTAAAGGAGACTTGAATGAAATATACAATAATGAGTTTGAACATTTATATTGTTAATATGTCAAATCTCCTCAAGTTGATCTATAAATTCAATGCAATTCCAATCAAAATCCTAGCAGATTTTTTAAACGTAGAAACTAACAAACTCATCCTAAAATTCACAGGAAATTGCCAAAGAGCTTTCATAGCCAAAATAACTTTGAAAAAGAAAGAAGTTAGAAATTTTTACAACCTGATTCTAATATAAAGCTACTGAAAGACAGTATAGGATTAGCATAAATATACATAAATAGATCAATGGAACAGAGTCCTGTGTCCAGAAATAGACATGATATATTGATTTTCAATAAAGATACAAAAGCAATTCAAAAGATAAAAGATTTGGGGTTTTTTGTTTGTTTTTACAACAAATGATGCTAGAAAAAAATGGATTTCCTAATGCAAAAAAAAATACCTTCAATACAATTATATACAATTAACTTAAATAGATTTTAGTTTTAAATACTAAAGATTCAATCATAAAAGCAGAAAATCTTTGTGATGTTGGGTTAGACAAAGAACCTATTAGATGACTACAAAAGCACAATCCATAAAGAAGAAAACTGGCAAATCAGACTCCATCGAAATTAAGAACTTCTGCTCTCCTAAAGACACTATTGAAAATGCAAAGATTAGGAGAAAATAATTGCAAACTACATATCTGTAAAAGGAAGTGTATTTGAAATATGTAAAAAAACCCTTCAAACCTCAGTAACAAGAAAACAACCCAAAAACAAAATGTACAAAAGATTTAAGCAATTACCTCCCAAAGTTATATGGATGAAAATAAATTTGAAAAAATGCTCCATATTGGTAGTCATTACAGAAATGCAAATTTAAACCACATGAGACACTACTACATACTTAATAGGATAGCTAACATGCTGACAAGGTTATAAAGCAACCAAAACTCTCATACACTATAAATTACTACAATCTCTGGGGAAATAATTTGACAGTTTTTTAAAGAAATTAAACATAAACCTACCATATGATCCAGCCATTCTATTCTTAGATATTTATGTATCTATGAGAAATAAAAAGTATGTGTCTATAGAAGTTCCTGTAAAAATGTTCAAATCAGTTTTATTTGAAATAATTCCAAATTGGAAGCCACCCAAAGATACATAATCAGGTAAATTAATAATCAAATTGTGGTACAATGGGCCACTATCCAATAATAAAAAGGAGTGAACTATTATTATATTCACCAACATGGATGAATCTCAAAATAATTGTACTGAATGGAAGAAGTTAGGCCAAAAATATGCACTGTTATGATTCTAGTCATATAAAATTCTAGAAAATGAAAACTAACCTGTAGTTTAAAGGAAGGGTTCACTGCTTGAAAAGGATAGGCATAGACAGGGAAGAAGCAGAAGGTGGAGATTACAAAGGGGCTCTAGGAAATTTTTCATGGTCATAGTATGTTCATTAGCTTGATTGTTGTGATGGTTTTATGGGAAGAATACATTTAATTGTATATGTTAAAAAAGTGCAGTTTTATATCATTTATATCTAAATCAAGTTACTTTTAATATCTAAAGTAGCTTTGCATAAAACACCTGTAAATTTTCCCCCAACTTTATTGAGGTATAATTGACACATAAAAATTGTATATATTTAAAGCATATAATTGTACATTAACCTTATATAATCACCTTTCTGCGGGGGCATAGTGAAAATACTTATGATCTACTCTCTTAGAAAGTTACAATAATACATTATTAACTGTAGTTACCATGACATACATTATATATATCAAGTTTTCAGAACATGTGCCTTATAACTAAAAGCAAAATTGGAAAATGTTGGTCAAGGGCACATGTAAATTTTCCAGGTATAAATTTCAATCTCAGCAATATGAAATCATTTTAAGTCACCATAAAAAATTAGTAGAAAAATTTAAATGGGTAACAACAAAATTCTCCACCAAATGCTAATTTTTGTATTCTCTATGGTGATGATACAACACAAAAAGAGAATCAATTGCCAAGAATATTTTCCCACAACCTGTAAAGCAAGCACCTGGGCATATTTCCTCTTCAAAAAGTTTCTACAAATACAATCACCCAAAAGCTAATGATTTGCCCTCTACTCAAATTGCTTTAAATTGCCTTTTTTTTTTTGCTGAATAAATTGAGAAAGTGATTAAATTGCCTTTAAAGACATAATACAAATAAATATTTGATGCATGTATTTTATAATACAAACTTTTTTCTCTCTTTACCCAAATAAATCAGCAACTGATATATATTTTAAAATAAAGCTAAGAATAAACAAATTTGATAGGTAACCATGGAGGACACAAAGTATGATGAACTAGAATATAGAAACATGATTTCATTGTTGTTTCTTCTGTCTGCTATGTTCTCACCAATGGTTCCAATGCAAAAGTTAAGTGGAAAGATTTTTTTTCTTCTGGATTTTAAAACATGTAAGGCTAATTTTTCTCTCTCTATTGGTCTGCAAACTGACATAGGAGTTTAGAATTGTATGTCTAATTTTTTGAGGGAGGGGATTTCAGCATTAGTTACAGATATCTATTTAAAATTCAACCAAGCTATTAATCTATCATTACTTCTCATTATTGAGGAATATTCAGAAATGTGTACCTTTTCTTTTGTAAAATATCTTTGCAATAAGCAATTTCACAACATCTCCATGAAACAGCTTATGATGATAACGATCTTACAGATAAGGAAACTAGAAAATAAAGTTATACAAATTTATGAATTTACAGATATTAGTGGATATTTCAAAATTTTTATCATGTGCTCAATTCATGAAGTAACTAAAAACAAGAACATAACTTTTTTTTTTTTTTTGTGGTGCTGGGGATTGAATCCAGGGCCGAATTGTGTGAATATACTCTGTATACAAACAGAGATATGAAAAACTGTGCTCTGTGTGTGTAATAAGAATTGTAATGCATTCCACTGTCATATATAAATAAAAAAAGAATGTAAATTTTTATCAAAATTATCCTACAATTGAAAAAGAACATTGAATTTTGATGTTTTATAATCCTAAACAACCATGAAAAGTGACTTATATAAAAATGACAATAGTTTGATTTGCTAAGGGAAAATTTTTATTTTATGCAGATATCAATTCAGGCTTAAATTTATGTTTAAATAATAATTAAAAACTATTAAAAGATAATTTGATTATTCAGACAATATAAACAAATGAGCCCAGTAAGAGCCATCTGTTTCAGAGGCAGTATGGTGGCATAGTTTCTGGATCAGGGAGACCTGGACTAGAACCCCAGTCTACCACTTACTGGCAATAAGAGCATGCTCAGTTTATTCATTTTTACAGGAAGTTTATAATGCCTATCTGGTTGAAATCTTGTGAGGAGCAGAGATAATACACATAGAGAATTAAAACTAGCACCTAGCAGATGAGAAGGGTTTGATAAATGTTTACTATTATTAGGATCCAAAAACTAGAAGATATTATAATAGCTTATGAATCAGTTTTATTCGACCTTTACTTGCTTTCTTTTTACTGTAAAATACAGACTTAAAAATGACAAGTTTCCTTCATTTCCATTCACACTGTGTCTTAAATCTTTTCTTCCACCTTACCAGAAGAAATTTTCCACCTTTTGTCAAAGACTGACTTTTCCTTACATTTGAAAATCATTTTGAAACAAGTATTCGGAAAGAAAACTCAAACAGGACATGAAATGGAACAGATGGGAGAAAATAATAAGGGAAGCATCTAATATGGCTGTGAAGTCCAGGGTCTAATAAGTGGGAGAGATAACGCTGCAGAAACTAGAACTTGGGAAGAGAAAAAATCTTGTGTGTGGAGGAGAAAGGAGAACATGATGAGTCCAATTTAGGATATGCTGAACTTTCAGCAGGATATCTAAATGAAACAGTCTTATGTGAAGCTTAAGATAAATAACTGGAGTTGACTTAAAGATCAAGAATCCAGATAATATGTGAGTTGTTAGAAGAGAGAATTAGTTGTCCTAATGTGTTTGCTATCACAAATAAAGTGATAACTACTATATATTCCACATTTTAAAACCATGATAAGTTTCAGACATATACAGAAAGAATAATTTCAGAAGTCATTTCTTGCTGTCACTTGATACTAGATAATTAAATTTCATAGGAATGACTCACAGGGTTGATGGTGGGAGGAATATTTTCTGTCTGACAGGCTCACTCTCAATGATCCAAACAGAAACTCTGTCACTGGGAAACCTGGGTAATCTGAGCTGCAAATTAAGAAGTTACTGTCCCTTTTCACTCTGTGTAGCAAAAACTAATCTGAAGTTTAATCCATTATGCATGAGTAGGGTTTTCTGTAATATTTTATTAAAGACTATGGCATATGATATATACATTATAAAAATTGTATTATTTAATACAGATTCAATTTTCCATTAATATATATATATATGCAATAAGATCAAGTTGAGAATACCTAATTTAAAAAGTCTTCTTTTTTATCCCTCACTAAGCTCTCCAGCCTCCAACTAACAACCAGAAGCAACCAATATCATCAGTTTAAAAACAAAAACAAAAATACATTTTCTTTTTTGAACACTATTATAAGGAAGAAAATTTGGTAAATAGTCCTTCCAGAAAGGCCATGGCTATTAAGTCATGAACTAATATTGCAACATTAAGTTATGAAGTAATACATTTGTCTTTCTGGTTCATAGCTGTTACTAATCTATGAAGGAAGTCCTATAATGAAACTCTGTTTTGCTCAATCTTGTATTTGTTATTAAAGTAATATAACTTCCTGAGAATTTTTACTCTTAAGTACCGTGGGCAGTCACCTATGAATCTTCAAATGATTAAATCTTTTTAATCTTTATATGGAAACAAGTTACTTCTCTAAGAAGCAGGATTAATATTTTATTAACACTTGTTATAGTTTGGATCTGGGAGTCTCCAAAATCTCATGTGTTAAAGGATTGGTTCCTTACCTGTGGGGCTGGATGGAAGGTGGTGGACACATTAAGAGGTAGGCCTAGAAAAAAGAAGCAAGGTCATTGGAGATGTGTCCTTAAAAGGGTTATTGAAAACCCCTCCCCACACACATACACACACTCCCAATGAAGTAAGCAGCTTTCCTCCATCATGAGCTCCCTTACCATGATGTTTTGCCTTAGCATGGGCCCAAAGAGATGGGCCAAGTTATCATGGACTGAAACCATAAGCCAAAATAAACCTTTCCTTCTACAGACTGATCTATCTCAGGTAATTTTTGAGGGAAAGCCAACTAACAAAATACTTTCAATAACTTATTTATTAGAGAATATTCAAAATTTTCCCAAAAAACAATTAATAATTCCATATATTAAATGCTAAAAAGAATCATATTGTTGGAAAAAGTTGTGAATAATTTTGAATACATCTTATTTCTAACTTAAATTTCACAGTTGACAGTAACCATATTTACAACAGGAATATTTGGAAAAAATAAAAAAGCAGGGTTATTTACTTAGTGAATTAATGTCTATCAACTGACAAATATGAGGCATCTTTCCATAAGACTATTTGCAAATTTACAATATTAATTTCTTCTACTATCTGAATATTCAGCTGAGTAGATATTATGCAACTGTGAAGGAGAGATATAACCTGATCATCAGTTTAAGAAAATACAACAGTTCGATTAAAAAACATTCTATGCTAAAGTTTGATATACAAGATAGAAAGGATTCCAAAGCTTACATCCTTTGTGCACTCAAAACCTGGATGGAAATTGCCACATGTGACTTAAGACTTAGCTTAATGTTCATTAAATGTGACACAAAAATAATTATTAGCAGCATTAAAGAGGATGCAAAACCCAGAAAGATACATTGGAAATAAATTTAGAATCACGAAATTTCTAAAGGAATTTAAATTATATTTAACTTATTCTCATTACATATGAGAGAAAACAGACTGACAAAGTGAAGAGATTCTCAATGTTACATAGTGTGATGCAGAAACAAGAACTAGAACCCAGGTAATCTGACAATGAGATCAATGCAAGCTATATTCTCTGTCTTTACTTCAGGAGACAAAATTTTTCTCATTTCCTTTAAGAGATTGATTTTTATTTTTCCATTAATGGAATTTCCAGGAAGTCTTGCCTAAATGCCTAGGTTAATTTCAAGTGCTACTCTTCTAGATTCCCAAACAACCTCTTCCCAAACATGCCTACTTCAATTTAACCCTTTCAGCACAACTAAAAAAAAATGACATTTTATGTTCCTGTCTCCCCCTATGAAATTGCAAACTTCCTGAAAGCTAAGATTGACTCAATCTTGATTGTACTCTTCAGTAACTAGCACAGTGTTTGGTACACATTTTTTTTTTTAACAACAACAACAAAAATATAGTAGTTGAATTGATCTGACTCCTTCAAAAGATCACCATGATCCTTATCCACTTTTTAACCTAATATCCCCAAACAGTGGCATGCATCAAAGTGCTCTTGGTTTGAATTCAGGGTAAAGATCAGTTTCCCACTGAACAGCTTTTATTCAAGCCCTTTTTTTCTCCTCATCCCAACCACCACATATCCCACTTCAGTAACTCTCCGGAGTAATTTTTCTTCTGGAAGTCTTTCCTGACTCATGACTTCTCTTCAATCTAAATTGGACCAATGCTTCTCCTCAGAGCTTGAATAGCTCTCTGTACATATCTGTGCATACATCAGGCCTACATACATCCAATAAGACAAGTATGCAAACACTCCACTCCACCCAAGTTCTTTTATTCATGTTGGTTTCCTCCAAGATTACTACAGTGCCTCCACATAGTAGATGATTTAAACATATGATTTGAATAAAGGGAATATGGAACAGGGAAATAATCTTGGGACAGGGTCTATTTTAGGGATGCATGCACGTTTAAATGCAAATAATTGGTTAAGTATACTTTCTTAGGAGACAGTTGGAACCCAAATAGAAAAGAATCTTTCAATTTTGAGGATACAGTTCAAATCACAAAACAAGCAATAAAAGCCCTTATATAGAGGATAGTAAAATGAAAAAGGCCTATAAAAGAAGCGATAAACTAGGAACCTGAAAAGCAAGCCATTATGCAAATCCTAATAGAATGACTATCATAAAATAACGGGGCACTTTCAATCACCTTAAAAATTCATCCAAAGATGAAGAAAAATCAAAGTTTAAATTAAAAAAAAAACTTGCTAAGGTGCAAGAGAATAATGTTGGTTACTTCCAAATAAATGTACAAAGCTTTTTCCTTCTAATTAATTTTCACTGTAGTAATATATACATAATATTTACCATTTTAACTACATATAAATGCACAGTTCAGGGGCATTGTCTATTCGCACGGTTGGGCAATCATCACCACTATCCATCTTCCTAACTCATTTTTAACACGCAAGCCATAGCCACAATTTTCTTAACTTTGCTTTAGTCACATACTGAGCTTTACGCACCAACAAAATATTCTGCTGGGTAAAGTTCACGAACAGAAGAATGAAATAAATTAATGGGCTATAACTCAAATTCTGTTAATGGAATTTGAGAGCCAAGGCTTCCTTCAAGGGCCCCCTCCCACCCCTCTGTACGTCATCAACCAAGAAAATACCACATCAGCACCCACACCTAGCCAAAAACACAAAGGAGTCCCTAAAAGCAGCTGTCCCCAGCTAGGAGAAATCCCCCGCAGCTTCCTTTCCTATTGCACAAATTTGAGTAGCGCAGACACAGGGCTGCCTTCCCAGCACTGTTAGGAAATAGTAAAGACAGAAAACGAGAAAGAATAATGTGAGAAAAAGCTAAAATCAGTACTCCTCTCCTTTGCCCTCTCTGATTTCCTCTTTCCACCAGTCTTCAACCTGGTTTCAACAAACCCAAGATGAGCCCATTTACTAGAGCTCGCGCTTTTTATTGACGCAAACTTCCCATTCTCGCGGGAACTTGGGAGTGGGAGTCGGGAAGGCGAACAAATCTCTCGAAATCTCAGTTGGCTCCCGAGCTGGAGCGCCGCTGAGGATTCCGAGGGGCGGGGCGCGGAGCTTGGTAGGGGCGGAGCCTAGCTTCAGAGAGGGGTGGGAAGAGGCGGGAGGGGGAGGTGAGAGAGGACGGGGGCGGGACCGCGCGGCCTGAGACCTGTTGATCTCAGGTATTGCCCGCCTGACCGGCTCTCTTGGGACTGAGACGACTGCGCATGCTCGCTGGCGGCTCTGGGCCAGTAGCCGAGCGGCGGTGACGAACCGGCTCCTCGGTTGCGGTTGTTGCGGTTGCTGCGATGGCGTTGTGAGTGGGCCCCGGGCGGAATGGTGCTGACCCGGGTAGGGACGTCTTCTTCCAGCTGGACACCGAGCTCTTCCATCCAACAGAAGAGAGAAGAGGTGGAGACGGTTGAGAGGTAAGCCCCTCTCTGCTCCGGGTCCTGTCGCTCCCGACACTCACGACCCCTCCCTCGGTCCCTCTTTCCCAGGGGCCAGGCAGGAAGCGGCCTCCTTCTCTTCGTCCCCTTCTCGCCCGCTCCGGCCTCTCTACCGGCTGCTCGCTGTCGGACGCAGCCCCGGGCCGGGTGAAGGTCGGTAGGGACGGCGGTTCTGGGCACTCTCCGGCAAGCCAAGGGGCCGCAGCGCTTAGCTCTGCGGGCACTCCCTGTCTCCGTGCCCCTGTCGTACGTTCCTCTGCCGGTTCTTCCTGAACCTCACGCCTCTGGTGCCCCAGCCTTCTCCTGCCCTTCGCCCCCGGCTCCATCTTCGCCTCTCTATCTCGCCTTTATCCCCCATTCATGGTTCTGCTCTTTCATCCCGTGCCCACTTGCCTTTTCGCTCCGGTGGTGTTTGGTCCCGGAGGCAATGCATATTTTTTGCTCCCCTTGGTTTTTTCCCTTTCCTTGTGCATCCTTGGTCTGCTTCTTTCCTACAGGGAGCTCCTGGCCCTCGCCCACCAGGTTTCTAGCTCTGTTACCTCCGTCAATTTCTATCTTGACTTTCTTTTCCTCTTACTTTCCTTCTTTGGTACTTCTTCTTATGGTTTGTTGTTGCTGTTGTGTTTTGAGTTTTTTTGCATCGCTTTACGCTAGAGTTCATTCCATCCCGCCCCACCACCACCACCACATTACCTTCGGAGGCCCTGAATTCCTTAGCTCTTTTGGTACCCTACTTCACTGCTAGTTTTGTCCCTGTCCTTCCATCCTATTCCATCCTGGCCCCATTTCTAGCCTCTAATCTTGATTTTTTTTTTCCTCTAAAACTCTTTAATATTTTTTGTATAGGTTGAAACTCTTCGTTTGTTTCAGTTTTTGTTAAATTCTTGAAGAGTTCTAACATGCTCTTCTAGTCTCTTCTGCATTTTTCCTAAGCTCAGTAGCTACTCAGTATTCTTAGTTCAGCTTTCAAGTTAATGAAATTTCTTCATCTTTCTCCACCAGCTAGAAATATCATCAGAAGAGTACACCTATTGTTAGACTTACTGATTGAAGCTTTAATTTTTAAAAATTGTTTTTACTTGTCATACCTACAGAAGCAATTCCAGCACAGACATCATGAAACTATGAAAAGTTAAAAATTTTTAAAGGCTGACCTACAAATCCACTCTTAAATTTTAGAAATTTCAGTATCCTCCAGTAAATATAGATGTCCAAGAGCAAACCTTGAATGGAATTTAACAATTTTTTTACAAGTTTATTATTAATTCTGTTTTATATGTTGCTATTGCAATGGGTTACAACATTTTTCTGAGTGTCACTGTTCTCTTTAATAAATGTGTACAATTTCTGCTAACTTAAAAATAGAAGTAGTATGCTTACTGAAGGAGAAATACTCAAGAACAGAAGTATTAAATTCTTGAGTTGGCAAAAGAATTTCCTAAACAGTTTTGAAAGTTTTCTCTCATTTTATTATGATCAAGATTTGATTTTAATAAAACTTCTCTATGAATAGTGGTATAGTATCTTATTTTGAAGGGATCTGCTGAAATAATTATTTTCAGTGAAGTTTGCCTTTATTTTAGGGTTGAAGATCAACTGGATTATGTATTTCATTCTGGAAATCCAAAGCAGTCCACAAACAGTAAATTCTTCCTTATGTTATCTATGTCAGGTAGGAATTAAATTTTTTGTTTCTACTTTAAGAAGGGTAATACCAAGGCAAGGGAGTATATTTCTTGTTCAAGGTGACTTGGAGGTAAAAGGAGGTTTTGATGTTATAAAGGGCACTTTTTTTTTTTTTAGAAGAACAGAGCAATTATTTGGTATGATAAGAGTTGTTGAGATATCTGATTTTTCAGATGCAGATAAAGATTACTGCTCTTTCTGAAGATGCCTGCTCCCTTTAAATGTTTAAATGCAAGGGTTTTTTTTTTCATTTTTAGGTAAATGTTTATTTTTAAAAAAATTAATACCTACAGATTATGTATTGGAATGAGTTAATTCTGTGCTCTTAGAAATTAAAGTAAGAATTCATGGTGTATAGCAGGCACAGGACTAGATGTCAGAAGACTTGAACTCATGATGACTCATGACATTGGTTTGTAGAAGACACTTACCCTCTATACCTTAATGTCTCCACCTTGTAAAAGGTGGATATTAAAGTTGGCTATCCAGTGACCTCTTCATAGCAAAGACCTAATCATTTAAACATGCTTTGGACCTTCATAGACAAAAATTCCTATGTAAGTACTTAAATTTTTGCCTCTGATTTTAAATTATATAGTAGGAATATATTGACTGCTTAAATCCTTTTAAAATCCAGTTGAAGCTTTAGATTTTTTTTTATTTCAGATTTCTGTAAAAAAATGTTGTAGACTACTAGTGAATTATGGATTAGCTTAGTTCAGTCAATGTTTATATACAGTGAGACAGATAATGCTCCTTGTTTGCCAGGAGTTAGTACTGAAAGGAACAATAAAAGTTATCTTTGGCTATCTTTTTAAGTGTTGGTTATCTTGTATTTTCATTTTGTTCTCTGTAAATACAGATCCTTGAGAGTAGGTGGGTGTGTTTCAAAAGTATCTTATTCCTAGAGCACCACCCGATGTGTCAACCAAAATTGTAAATCTGTGTATTACTTCCATATAACTGTTCACGTGGAAGTTTGCACTTTAAAATGTAAAATTAATTACATTAGCTAGAAAATTGTGTGTTGGGGGTACTTAAGGAATAGAAAGGATAAAGACTTTGCTTTGATTCTGGGTATTGAGGAAAAACTACTCAAGAGTTTTGTGATATGTACATGTGTTCATTCAAATAAATGAGTGGAGATGGGACATATAGATTTGAAGTGAATAGCTTTTTGTTGTTGTTGTTTTGCGTACCCAGGAAAAAGGTTTAGAGATGAATAGGAATGAGAAGCAGAGTAATAATATGAGAAGAAAACATTCTTAATGAAACTAGCGGTTTTTTGAAACAAGTTGGTTTCAGCATTTTATTTTTAAGGATTGGCAGGTTTTAACAGGTATATGCTTGGTTATCAAAGGTATACTAAATTAAAATAAAAATTAGTCTCTTTTCTTAACAAAAATATAATAGTGTTAGACAAATTATACCATTAAAAATTGAACTCATGGTGACTTGTCCTTTTTTATTATTTACTTACTGTATGAGCTTGCAACATAAACTTTATGCTTCTTAGTTTCCTCTCCTATAAAATGGAGTAATATATTAGCTCTTACAGAGAGTTAAATGAAATAACATACTAAAAGCTATTGGTCTAAGAGTTGGTAGGCCAACAAGTTTTAAGTACCTATGTTTGCTTTTTATTTTATATTACTATTTGATCTATATTTGGTATTACCAATAGAGAAACATACATCTTTTAAAAATATAATTTGTATATCAAGCTGTTCTCATTATCTCATTATTCTCATTCTCATTATCTCCTACTTGACTTCATGAAGTATTAATCAGGAAATCATTTTGAGAAAAATTGTAGCATATTTCCTTTTGTGGAATTACATCTCTAGATGTATACCATTCAGAATAGTGTTTTTAAATTATGTTTGCCAATATAGAAGTCTACCAATGGCATTTTGGTACATTTCTGTTAAGTTTTATGAAATGTCCTTTTACTATAGTTCTTAATTTAAACTAGAATTAGCATTTTTATATTGAATCCCATGATGTTTCCTTATGGGATAAAAGTTCATTATTCATGATTGTTTTTTGAGTGATGGTAACCAACATGCATTCTTCTTTTGCTGGGGGGCGGGTGTGGGTACTGGGGGTTGAACTCAGGGCCACTGGGCCACTGAGCCACATCCCCAGCTCTATTTTGTATTATACTTAGAGACAGGGTCTCACTGAGTTGTTTAGTGCCTCACTTTTGTTGAGGCTGGCTTTGAACTCATGATCCTCTTGCCTTAAGCCTCCTGATCTGCTGGGATTAGGTGTTAACTCTTTGATGTTTTCAAATTGCCAGTAAGTCAGGCTTGGAAATGTATTGTCTATAAATGTCTAAGCAATAAAGTCAGGGCATATTGGCAATCACTGTTTAAGACTTTGGAAGCTTATGTACCCTTTACCATTATTTTCATATTTTGGAATTGAGAACCCCAGATATTTAGACTACCTTTGTCCTTACACAGGTTTCCATTAAGACATAAAATTGTTTTTCCCCCTCAGGTGATTTAGTTTAAAATGTAAGCTGCTACTAGTCCCTTTATGTAAAATTAATAACTATTTTATTGACATGTAATAGCAAAATGAAAATGTGATAGGCCCCATTTTGGTAGAAGAATTTTGAAATGTTCTATGATTGTGAGCCAGGGAAATGCTAGTGAAATCAGTAGAAAAATGTCTTTGAGTAGGTAGTTGAAAAAAATCATTGTTGTGCTGGGGTTGTTGCTCAGACTATAAAGCACTTGCCTTAGGTGAGAGGCACGGGGTTCGATCCTCAACACTACATAAAAATAAATAAAGGTATTATGTCCATCTATGACCAAAAATATTTTTTTTAAATATTCATTGTCTATTTTCCCCCAGCACATTAAAAAGATCTCAATTGAAGCCAATCCAAAATATTCATTGTCTATTTTTTCCCTAGTTAACCCAGCATCTAAAAAGATTGAAGCCAACCTTCTTCTTTTAAGGTCCTCTAGCCTATAAATGAATGTATTTTCAAATCATGCAATTGAAATAATAAACTGTTTACTTGAATAGACATTTCTTTGCATGGAATCCTAAAAACTAAGATAAAAATCACAGTGTCAGCTATTTATTGAGTACCATGAACCAAGTGCAATGATTAATGCTTTATGTATATTAGTTCTTGAAGCTTTATCTTTTGAGTTAAGAATCATAAGTATTATTTGCATTTGAAAAAAATGAGGCTTGCTTATATCGTCTGAACTAGAATTCAGATCTGTCTAATATCAGACTTACTGGTAGACTTGAGAAAATATGGAAAACATGTCCAGAAAACTGTTTCTTAGAAATTTCTATTTTTCATGAAGTGGATTATAATTTTTTTTAATTCTGATTCTTAGCTTTGTTTTCTGTTTTGATAACCAATAAGAGGAAATATTTTGAGCATTGCTGGACAGATCCTAGCAACAGAAGATAGCTTGTGGTTCTTTCTAAGTTTCTCTTCCTGTTAATGGAAATAACTATGTTTTGGTAATTTTGAGAGGTAGCTTTTATTAAGTGTCACATAATGAGCAATAAAAGTTTTTCCTCTTTTTCTTTACTTCATTCTTACATGTTAAGTGAACCATGGAAATACTCTCAGAGATTACTATGATTCCTTTTGTATTATGTTTAAAAATTGTGTTTTTTTCCTATAAGATTTTTATGGTATTAACACAGTTATCCAATATTGAGAATGCTTACTTCTTAATGCAGATGTAGTTCTAAAATTGGTAACAGTGTATTTGCCTTTCAGTAGACAGCTGTTTAAACAAAAATTTTAAAAGAAATTGGAAGAGACAAAGCCATTAAAACTATAGTTTTGATGTGTCTGTAAGTTGTGAGAAATTAGGATTTTATAATTTAGAAATAGTGTTTATTACATGACAAATTGAATATAGCTATCATTTTTTGTCATTAATGTTGCATTCCGACTTCAATTTTTCTTTGGATAGCCCTTTTTTTTAATGGCTTGATGGTCATTATATCTACTTCCTAGAGTAAGTAGTTCAAGTGTGAATTTCAGAATTTTGCAAGTACAAATAAAGACTCTTGAGTTTTTTGTCCTTTTTTAAATTTACTTACCGTATGAGCTTGCATGAATTACATAAACTTTATGCTTCTTAGTTTCCTCTCCTATAAAATGGAGTAATATTAGCTCTTACAGAGAGTTAAATGAAATAACATACTAAAAGCTATTGGTCTAAGAGTTGGTAGGCCAACAAGTTTTAAGTACCTATGTTTGCTTTTTATTTTATATTACTATTTGATCTATATTTGGTATTACCAATAGAGAAACATACATCTTTTAAAAATATAATTTGTATATCAAGCTGTTCTCATTATCTTTCCTTTGGAAGAGCAACCTTCTGCCTCAGTTTCAGAAGAATTTAGTATTCTCTTCTTAAATATTTCTGTAATTTATGCAACATAGCGTATGGCTGGTGATATGAACTATATCCAAAGTTCATTTTGGTAAATAAGGAGCAGCAGCAAGTTTCTAGAAAGGTAATTTTCCTTACTATATGTGTCCCCTTTACCGTAATGATTCTGAAAAGCTTAGTTTTGCTGTGGATCACTTTTTAAGTGACAGCTAAGTGTGTTATACATGTGAATGACTGTGGGGAAAAAAAAGTTAAAAGCCATCTGAATGGTGGTGATTTTCAGAGTCAGGCACCTGACAGGTGGCTTGACCATTTGCAGGAGCATATAATCTAATGACTGAGCATATTTAGCTCCTGCAGAAAGGAGCTTACAAGGATGGGTAGGGTGTCATGGCCTCAGCCAACCAAAAATGAACCAAAATATAAATTAAAAAGTAAGACTGTAGCTCAGCTATTCAGACTAAACTAATTAATGCAGACTTAACCAACTTAGGTGGCCAGAATTTACACCAGATATTTGCCCACTTAGGGTATATAGTTTTCATATCCTATTTCCTACTACCGCAGGTTTGCCACCTTGTAAGTTACACAGTTATAGTCTTTTCAGGTTAGTTTGTAATTTAACAAAAATAATTCTGTCAAAATGTAACAGGATTTTTGTTTGTTTCCATTTAGTTCTGTGACAGTAA
The DNA here is from genome assembly GCF_052094955.1 of Ictidomys tridecemlineatus. NCBI lineage: Eukaryota > Metazoa > Chordata > Mammalia > Rodentia > Sciuridae > Ictidomys > Ictidomys tridecemlineatus. The sequence continues at coordinate 87,159,979 of NC_135484.1, read as the reverse complement.
TTAGATATGTTCCATATGCCTCCTTTTTTCTCTTTTTTTTCTGTGCACATAACGTGTTTTAATGAAGCACATCTTCATCTCTCATTTTAATAACCACTGTCATGAAATTATCTGAAACAGTAGGCATTGGTGAGATGGCAGCATCCTTAATCTAAAGTATAGCACTAGATACTTTATTTTGTTAAGAAGAATTCCTTTGGGAAGAGTGCTAATTGGATGTTGAGTATTGAGGCAGGTGACTGCAAGGCCCCACATTTCTTCTGTCCTATTTCTTTCCACCTTCGCCTATCCGCTAGTCAAATTCTTGCCTATATAAATGCAACAAAACCACCAACACATCCAGTGTTGTGGCACTTTTCATATATTTTTCTGGTGGGTGTGGGTTTTTTGTGGACATCTGTTTCTGCAGGTTATTGTAGACAACAGTTTTGTCAATTGTTTTGCTTCCACACAGTGGATCACTAGTATTCCAGTAGTGTGTTTCCATGTTGGCTGGTATGAAATGACTAAGCTGGTACCATATATTTAAGGATTTTTGTTATAGCATTACTCTGATTCTGATAATAATTTCTGTGTTAAGGAAGAGGCCAAGTTGTAGTAATTAGGATCCCAAACTGTAAATAGCTTAAATTAGAAAGCTTAAATAGTTAAATGAGAAAAGTTTATTTCTCTTTCACATTGTTATATGATTTAGGTGGTAGGAGTGGTAGGGGTATGAAGAAAACTACCAAAATATTGGATCTGAGATTCAAATCCTAAGCCCGTATTTTAACTATTGTCCTATACTTACATGTATTTATTGCTTCCTGATGGACAGGTGGCTTTTTGAGATCAGGAACTGAGCTATATACCTTGTATCTATTGCAATTCCTAGCCTGTAGTTGGTGTTCTTTAAGTGTTTGGATATCTGTTTTATATCTGAGAAGCTAAGGCCTGGAGACTTGACGAAACTTGAGTCAGAATCAGAATCAGAACCAGAGCATGATCTAAACCTTGCCCACATGAAAGTGTGTGTGTGTGTGTGTGTGTCAGAAATGATATCTTAGATGTTTTTTCTATGAAATGGGGAATGACTTTTATAAAGATGGTACATTGATAATTATTAATGAGGCAAGTATTAAAGTAGAAAATAGCAGTTTGGAAGTTGGCAAAGTCAGTGCCTTTATAGAGAAAAAGTTCTGTGTTAAGTATTGTTTGAAATGTGGGAAAAAAAGTATAGCAAAATGAAGCAATTTTTCTGTCAAAATATTTTAAATAGCTCTTTTTATGTGTACACACATATATAGATACAAAGACATACATATGGAATTTTACAAATTAGAGTTATTTAAAAATGATGAGTTCTATATCTTAAGAATTAATGTTTCTAAATCTTTGGTATTAATGAAGATTGTTTCGAACCTCTAAACTAAGAAAATAAAGTATCTTATTATTATACTTACATTATGCATAAGTGAATCCTTAATAGAGTTGGTGTTGATATTAGTGATATTAGTGAAACTATAATTTTTTCCAAGCCTTATCAAGGACATAGATATTTTATATAAATTTAAAATATTAATTATTTTAGCATATACAGATTTCTTTTAAGTCTGCTATTTTGTTTGAGATCTTATTGTTTGTCTCTCATAGGGGGAACAATATATTTGTAACAAGAAGCAATAACTGGAAGTAATAATGTTAAAATGAAGTTTTGATCAGCAGAGGTAAGGATATGACATTTCTTTTACACTTAATTCATGATGGATTTGAATGTTTGCTAAATTTTAAGGAAGCACTGTTTCAAGAACCATGAAGGATCTGAGATTTTACCCTACTTGCAAGCTAGCAAGGTAGCCTGCCCTGATGTTATGGATTTTAGCAGAAGACCTGAAATTCATGGATCAAAAACAAAGATGGTTTACACTTAAAGCAGTACCTTAAGTACCAGTTGATACCTGCATATAAGTAGGTTATTTCACAGGAGAGGAACCCTGAGCAAAGAAAACCTAATCTGTTATATGGACAATAAATCCATCTGACTTTTGCCTTGAAGGGGGAGACTTTATTTTTATTATATGGGACAGTAAACAGATCTTCCCTTTGTTTTAGTATAAGACACTGTGTCTGAGTTTTAAGACCATATACATGCATCTATATAAACTGTATATAAAAAATAGTCTGGAACAAAGGCTGTCAGCATTTCTACGAGTAAGGCATGCAGAAATACCAAAAAAATTATACAGAATTGTCTACCAATATTTTTTTACCTTAATTTGCTGAAAAATATGTCTATTGATGAGAATAATTGCTACTTTTTTTCTCTGAAATACTGAAAAGATTGAACTGAAGTACCCAATAGTGGGTGAGTGTCTAAACTATAATATGTCCACAGTTACATAATAACTATAACTAAAAATATGTTGTGCAATTACATTTATTGACTTATATGTCCATCAGAAAATTAAGTGAGATAAGTAGATTATAAAGTGTACATGTGATTTGATTCCATTTCTATAAATATTGTACTAATTATACTAATGTGCAACATTAGAATGTGTACCAACCATATATATATATATATATATATATATATATATATATATATGTGTGTGTGTGTATATACACTAATGGATGGAATTGTTTTGGTCCTCTGCTATTTTTTTTAACCTTTGAAAATGAATACTTTAGTCTTTTATAATGTAGAAAAAAGTTTTTCTTTCTTTAAAAATAAATAGTCACTGAAGAACTCTTAACAGAGAAAAGCCTTTCATGGATTTAAATGGGGATTTAAAAAAATTCTCATTTTGACTGGTATATTACCATTATGTATAAAGTAAGACTACATAATAATTAGTCTTACTTTACATAATAATTAGGTGGCTTAAATTTTTTTAAAAAATCTTATTTTTGAGATAAAATCAAGAATTTGTTTTAGTCATGTATTGTATTCATTCTCACACAAATATCATTAAGGGAAACATTTTAAGAGGATGTTGGACCGCCCTCCGACAGAGGTTGGGGAGAATCACTAGACCAGCTAGTGAGTGTCTCTGGGCTGAGCGAGAGGGTGAGGCCCGCCACCCTGCCTGGCAAAAATCACACCGAGTCGGGAGTTGAGTCAGCCGAGATGGCGCAGCAACTCAGTTTATTGTGGAGGGAGAGGACTTATATAGAGAGAGGAGAAGGGAGGTGGGTGCAAAGACAGGGGCCAATCAGAGATGGGAGAGTCCCCCAGGTTGGGGTAGCCTAGGCAACCCAGTTACAGAAACAGAGCCCCGTTTCCCTAGTTACAGAAACAATACCCCATTAGGTATGTGTGCCCCGTTGCTGGGGAGTTATTCTTTGTGTTTGTGGAAGGCATATCTTGGGGCCATTCAGGCACGTATATGGAAGCCATTTCTCAAGCTCTAACTGTCAGGTACATGGAGAATCACAAAACCAGAATCACAAGACTGGGGATTTCTTTTTCCCCAGTTGCACTTCCGTGGTCAGCAGAGGTCCCAACAAGAGGACAAATCTCAAATTATAGAAAGTAGTGCTATTTGATGAGTATAGATTTTTGGTGTCTTTAGTTGGGTTAGGCTAAGTTAGGCACACTAAACTAGTTTGCTGCTTTTTTTTTTTTTTTTTTTTGTACTAGGGATTGAACCTAGGGGCACTTAATCACTGAACCATATTCCAACCCTTTTTTATTTTTATTTTCAGACAGGGTCTCAATAAGTTTTTTAGGACCTCACTAAGTTGCTGAGACTGGCTTTGAACTTGGCTGCCTCAGCCTCCCAAGTTGCTGGTATTACAGGAGTGAGCTACCACACCCAACAGTGTGTTTCATTTTTAATTTCTCCTTATGTATTATATTCTGAAATTTGTTTAAATTATTCTGTTTTTTATAAATCGGCAGTTTTATTGTACTACTCATGATATTTTTCTCCCCTTCTTTAACTAAGGTGCTGTTTCCAGGTTTGTCTTCTGGGTATAAATTAAAAATGACTGAAGTTCAAGCAATGGTAGAATTTTCCGTAGAGCTAAATAAGTTCTACAATGTGGATTTATTCCAGAGAGGGTATGTATTTTAATGTTAAAATTATGTACTTTGCATAAGATAGATGTAAAGCTTTAAGTTAAATTTAATTTCATATTTTTGTTCCAGCATTTAAAAGGAAAACAGTAAGTTACATTCAAGTAATTATTTTCTGAGAAATCGCATTTGTTAAATAGATATTTGAGAATTATTCACATGGAGTTAGTGATGACGTTTGATATATTCAACATGCTTTTATGAATTTGTACTGAGCATTAAGAGGACTTTAATGAAAACATGTAAGATTCCCATTTTTGCTCTTCAAAAGCTTAGTGTAGTGAGAAAAATAAGTTAATAGAATAACAAAGCACACAAGATGAAACTTCAATAAGTATATACAGGAAGTGCTTTAGATATTGGAACAAAAGGACATATTTCTGGGTTAGTCTGTTGGGAAACTCATATGGAGAGAGAAGATCAAAGTGTGAATAAGAATTGGACAGGCAAAGGTTGAAGTGTGGGATCCTTTTACTGGCAAAGAACAGTGTGAATCAAAATAATGGAACCAAGTCTTGAAATTAGGAATGAGCATGTTATTTTTAAAAATGTTTAGGAAATTGGATATTTTCTAGTAGAATTACAGAAGAAAGGTCTTGTAATAGTCTGGAGAAGAGTTGATACTATGGATTTAGGTAGTCATCATTTTGTTTTTGAAGGTCTTGTAATAGGAAGAGATGATACTATGGATTTAGGTAATCATCAGTAGTAAGAATAAAATTATCACTGTTACAACAAACATTTACATGATGAAGATTGTAATAGATTAATGGTTATAGAAGAAATAGAAGCATAGGGAATAGTTCTGAGACATTTTGCAATAACTCCAGATATAAATCTGAAGGCCTGTACTGAGAGGTGGTAGTGGTAGGATAAAAGTTTGGTTTTTTTTTTTTTTTTTTTTGGTCTTGGCTTTGCCATCTAATTATTGAAAAAGTAAAAACAGCTATGATATGCTCTGCTCCATGTAGTCTAACATTTCAGCAGGCTAACCTGGGGTTGTTCTCATGGCCAAGGCGGAAGTTCAGGAAAGGGAGCAGAAGATGCAAGGCCCTTTGAATTAGCACTGTCATTTCTGCTGTAGTCTTTTACCCAAGCAAGTGGAAAGGGCTGGCCAGCAGACAAGGCTGGTGACAGAATGTGGCGGGGCGCATCGGTGCGTGTCTATAGTCCCAGGTACTTGGGAGGCTGAAACAGGAGTATTGCAAGTTTGAGACCAGCCTCAGCAACTTAGCAAGACCCTGTCTCAAAAAATTCAAAAGGGCTCTGGGTGTAGTTGAGTGGAAAAGCACCCCTGAGTATAATTCCCAGTACTGGAGAAAACTAAAAAACCTTTTTCGGGATTCTGTGTGCCCAATATGGTCTATTCCATGCTTTAAAAATACCCATATCCAAAATTGTTTTTGAAATTTTCTTAGTCTCTAGATAAAACTTCTACTACTTGGGAATCAGAATTCTGTGAGCTCATACCATACACATCCTAAAAACCATTTTGCCAAACGCTAAGAGCCTGCCTTAATTGTCTTAGTGATCTTAAGGGAAAACCCTACAGTTATATCCTTGATTTGATCTTTGTCCAAGGATTTCATGTTACTTTAAAAGTCTTATAAGAGAATGGAAACAAAACAGCTTTATTTCTCAACTAGTAAGTCCTGGTTCTTCTATATTCTCTCTGGATTCTGCTTATAAAATGACTAGCTCTTTCTTTGCTCATTTCTTTCTTGAACCTTTCCTTAACCTTATACTTAACAAGGAGCCATTAGTTAGCCTTTTCAACTTTCTGCCTGGAAATTAGTTTTCTCAGTTCCAAAAGTTTCTTAGGTACATTGTCTAACTTCTTTGTAAGTAGAATATTTCATAACTATATCATATGGGTTGGCATTTTTCCAGTTTCCTAGAATTTTCTCGTATTTTCCCACCTTCTGTAACCGAAATGTTATTTTGGCCCCAAAGTCAGTGCCTCTTATTTTAAGTTTTTGCTATATAGCACACATCAAGTTAACACATTCTAGTTATTGATTTCTGTATTTGTTATATTTTGCTACAGTAATGCAGCTATCAGCAGTTATCAGCAGCTAATAGCAAACCACAAACACAAAGCTTCAGTGCCATTACAACAATAATGTTAATTTTTGTTCACAAGTCTGTGGATTAGCTGAATAGTTCTGCTGATCTGGGCTGGCATGACTAATCTTTGTTGGGTTCACTCATGAATCCACAGTCAGCTAGCAGGTTGGCTGGCTGCTAACCGATGCAGAATGAGCTTAGCTGGGCAGACTCAGCTCTGTTTTCTAGTTGCATTCTGTAGCGTGTTCTCATGAAGGAGGCAAGGGTCCAAAGACAAAGAAACCATGCAAGGAGACTTCTTAATACCTAGGTTTAGAACCAACACACATTACAACTCAGCTACAATGTACTGACTAAGAAAAGTTGTCGGGTTTCTGTTCTCGCGATTAAAAGGCTCAGGGGTCACTCCAGGTAAATTGGGTTAACTGAGCTGCGCAAAATAACCACACAAGAGACACAAATGTCTTTTTTTGGGGGGTCGCTGTGACGGCTCCTCTGACCTTAAGGGTCCACAAGAAGAGAGAGAGTGAGAGCACAGGCTGACCCCTTTTATTGAGGAGAAGCTATTCAAATGAGGCAAGGGTCAGGTTTCAGGGAGCTGAATCTGTCTTCATGATGTCCACTGTCAGCAGGTTGTCTGACATCTGGGTAGACCACACCCAAGGGCACAGTAAGAGAAGGGGACACACACAAGGCACTTCCATGGAAATTTCTTTTTTTTTTTCTTCTTTTTTTTATTGGTTGTTCACAACATTACAAGCTCTTGACATATTTCATACATTAGATTGTAGTGGGTTATGAACTCCCAATTTTACCCCAAATGCAGATTGCAGAATCACGTCCATGGAAATTTCTATCCTAAACAGGTCAAGGGGTTATATTACAAAGGAACAGGTGAGCGTAGCTCCACCCATGGGGCTGTAGCAAGACACATCCATGCAGGAGAGACACCATCTCTGGAACTCAAGAAGGGTGGGGAAAGCTCTGCCACATTTCTGTGACTGAGTGCCTCAGCACCCAGCCAGGGAGTCTGACTCAGTCACATTGGTCTCTCACAATAACTCATAAGGAAGGCCAGCTCAAATGTAAGAGTTGGAGAAAAATATTCCTATTCTTTGAAAAAGTGATTTCTAAAAGCTCATCTTTATTTTAAAATGCAGTGTTGGAGTTGAGTCTAGGAACTACTTTAGCTAGAAAACAATTTCTTTGAAAACCATTAACTGCCATTTAGAAGATACTTTTCATATGCATGTGGCTTCCTCTGACCTTTATATTACAAAGTTATAACAAAATATTATAAAATTAAAATCATTCAAGCTATACTATGAAATGTTATGAAACTTAAATTATACATTGTAACTATTACTTAATACAACAAATAATATTCCAAGTAAATTTACTTTTCTTTCCAAGTAAAGAAATTTACTTGGAAAATTACTTACTTTTCTTTTGAAGTAAAACCATGTTATTCTTTTGTCTAATAAATGTTCATTCATATGTAAAACCACCTTGCTTAATAAAATCATGTTAATGTTTCTCTTATAACTTTTGACACCCTGTTATAAATAATTCAGTAAATGAATTCTAAGAGAAATTGATAGAAATGAAATAATTTATGTAGTCAGATTTTCCAACAACAGAAAAACTAGGTATATATTTATTTTTTCCTGCCAGTTGCATCTCTGTATACATCCTAAAAATTAGTTCTCATTGTATCACTTCTACAAAATTTAGCAATGTCACAGTCCATTTTAGCTTATCTTATATATGAAAGACTAGTCTAAACAGAATAAACTGCATTACTTCCCTGAAAAAATAACGCATAGAAGAAATATGTTTTTGTGGCTCTTTGCAGCTTTCTTTCTATTTTTTATAGTGGAGCTTAACAAAACATTGTTTATAAATAGCTATTCTTAATTTCTCATATTCCATTACTTAAGATGATCCCTTGAAAATAGTGTTTTATTTATCAGGTATTGGAAACAAGATATGAAATAAGAAAAACAGACAGCTTTACTTTAGTCATTATTTCATTGTGTTGAATTTCTTTTTTCTTTTTTTACATTTTTTATTAGTGCATTATAGTTGTACATAATATGTTGGATTCTTCATAGGTAAATTGACTATCTTTTTTTTCTAGTTCAAATGTTTTCCTGCATTATAGTTTCTAATTGGTTATTTTTTAGTTCAAAAAAAGACATTGACTTTTTTTCTGTATTCATTTGTCTGGCTTCCTTAATAATAATCTTGTTAATTAATATACTTTATTCCCCCCTTAATATCCTCTTTAAGATTCTAAAATTAGGAAATACTTACACTACTATATTTAAGATTCTAACTTAGTTAACTTAATAGTTAATTTTTCTTTTTGATTGTCTCAATTGTAGAAACGCCAATAGAGACAAGGGTACATTACAGAGCATCTATTTTAAAATCTTAAACCACTTGTAAATTGTATAAGTAATTCAAGTTTCAAAAAGAAAGTTAAATACAACTTTTATGCTAGGAGGACCATGTGATTTATTGAACAAATCAGTATACTTTTTATAGTGAAATGAGGCCCTATTTATGATAATATGTCCATACAGCAGGTGAAAATCAGAATTACTATAGGCAAATCAGGATAAGTGGGTGTCCTTATACTAATCAAAGATTCCTTAAGTAAAAATAAAGCAACACCCATCATTGTTTTTCATTAATGTACAGGCTGGTTAGAGCTGGCTGGGCCTTTGTAAGTTTGATCATGCATCTGTTCAGCTGGCAGTTTAGCTGTAGGCTGGTTGGTATAAAGTGGCCTTCAAAGAGACTCCTCAGCCCTGTCATCTCATCTTCCAGCAGGCTAATCTGGGTTTATCAATTCTTACCTTTGATTGACTTGCAAAATAATATATTTGCTTACATTTGTTGGGTGCAATAGATTAGTCTTAAGGTCTTAAAAAATTATTTAAAATATCTTTGTCTTTAGAAATGAGCCGATTTCTAATTAATTTTCATGGTAATTAATTTTACTAAAATTAAACATTGTTTTTCCTTAACGATAAACAAATAGTTCAGGTACTAACAATCTAAAGAAAAAATATTTTATTTTAACATTTTCCTGTCAATTTTGCTAAATGTAGTAGGTGTGCAAACTCTAAAAATTGAAATTCTAAAGCATTGATCATAAATATGTTATTAAATGGAATGTAAATGTATGTCTTATAAACAGTAATATACATTGATTTTTACTATATTAGAAGTATATGATTACAAGATGGCAAACTTCCTAAATGATTATTCAAAATGTATTTGTTAAGAGGCCTCCAAAGTAAGAGGAAATATTACCTTTTATTTTATTTATTTTGGTACTTGGGATTGAACCCAGAGGCACTTTACCACTGTACCAGATCACCATTCTTTTTTATTCTTTATTTTGAGACAGGATCTCGCTACATTGCTGAGGCTAGCCTTGAACTTGGGATCCTCCTGCCTCAGCCTCCTGAGCCACTGGGATTAACAGGCGTGTCCTACCATATCAGCTTACCTTTTAAATATTAGGGGAAAAAACTGCTGTTTGAACATTTGTTTTCATTGGCATGGGAGATAAGATAATGGGATTAAATTATAGCACAGCAATTTCAGTTAGTTGGTAAACTGAGGGAAATTTTTCCCTCATAAATATGCTACTATTTTTTATTTATTTATCCCCTGCAGGGTGTTTAGATTCATTGCAAATTTTCACTGTTATGAATAGTGCTACAATAAACATGGGGATGCAGTTATCTTTGTGGTTAATGACATTATCTCTTTGGAGTATATCCCAAATAGTGGAATAGATCATATAGTCTGTTTTTAGTCTATAGATAATATAATCTATTTTTCATCTTTTGAGGAATTTCCATACTGTTTTCCATAACGACTGTACTAATTTACATTGTACAAAAGTTACTTTTCTCCACATCCCTATGAGCATATATGTTTTGTCTTTCTTATAATAACTATTCTAATTGGTGTGAAATAAGTCATTGTAGTTCTGGTTTGCAATTCACTGATTAGTGAAATTAATTAGTTCATGTACTTGTTGACCACCATTTATAAGTCATCTTTTGAAACATGTCTGTTTAGTTCTTCAGCCCATTTTTTAATTGGATTTTTGTTTGTTTGTTTGTTTTTGATGTTCAGCTTTTTGAGTTCCTTATACATTTTGGATGTCAGTTCCTTGTAGGATGAAGTTTACAAATATTTTCTCACAATCTGTAAGTTCTCCCTTAATTCTGTTGATGATTTCTTTTGCTGGGCAGAAGTTTCTTTCTTTGATATAATCCCTTTGTGGATTTTTTACCTTTTTTGCTTTTACCTTCATAATCCTGTCTTAAAAAAATTTACCTACACCATTGTCACAAAGTGTTTGCCTTGTTTTTTTCTTGAAGTTATTTCATAATATTGGGTTTAACATTTAGGTCTTTGATCAATTTTGAGTTGAATTTTTATGTAAGGTGAGAAAGAGATCTAGTTTCATTCTTTTGCATATGTATATCCAGTTTTTCCAGCATCATGTATTGAAGAGTGTCTTCTCTGCATTGAGTTCTTGGTTGCTTCTCAAAAATCTGTTGGGTGCATGAGCGTGGATTAATTTCTGTGCTCTCTGTTCTGTTCCATTGCTCCACATGTCTGTTTTTATGCTAGTACCATACTGCTTGAGTTACTATAGCTTTGTAGTATATTTTGAAGTTAGATATTGTGATGCCTCCAGCTGTGTGTGTGTGTGTGTGTGTGTGTGTGTGTGTGTGTGCGTATGTTTAATCACTCAGGATCACTTTGGCTATTCTGGATTTTTATTGTACCGAAAGAATTTTAGGATTGTTTTTTCTATTTGAAGAAGGACATTAGGGGTTGATAATATGGCAGTGGTAAGAGTACTTGTGTAGCATGCCCAAGCATCCCCCACTCCACCTCCTCAAAAAAAAAGAAAGGAGAGGGAAAGAAAGAGAGTTGTTGCTATTTTGATGGGAATTACATTAAATCTATAGTTTGCTTTGGGCAACAATATTGGTTCTTCCATTCCAAGAGCATGGAGTATCTTTTCATTTTTCTTGTGTCCTCAATTATTATTTCTTTCATCAATAATTTATAATTTTTTGGGATCTTTCACTTCCTGTGTTGGGTGCAAGGATGTTTACAATTACTATGTCTCCTTGCTAGAGTGATTCTTTTATAAACATGTAATGATGTCTTTGTCACTTTTTGCAGTTTTCAATTTAAAGTCAGCCTTATCTGATATTAGTACAGCTACTCCTCACTTGTTTTTGCTTTCCGTTTGTGTAATATATCTTTCTTTTACTGATTGCTTAGTCTGTAATATCTTAATTATTAGTGGAGTTTTTAATAAAGAGCAAACATTTGGGTCTTGTTTATTGTTGCTGTTGTTTTAAATCTATTTGGCCAGTCTGTATCTCTTGATTGGTCAATTTAATTCATGTTTTAATATTCTCTAGTAATACAAATGAAATGTTATAACAGTTTGATTTGATTTAGGTATGTTTGGAATATTCAATAATCTTGCATACTACTAATAATGAGGAAAATATCGTTTGGGAAATAAATTGAAAAGAATACTTTTATATTGTCTTATTTTATTTTTGGATTAAAACAGTTTAGTTTTAAACTTTGTAGCTACTACTGCTCTTTTTAGTTATAAACTGGCATCATTTCTGTGTCTAGAGATATTCTACTATAGAGTAAAGAACATAAGATGTGGAAATCAAGAATAAGAATATGGATTTGAAGGTTGTATTCTTAATTTTAATAACATCACAAAACCATGAAGCTTAAATCCTTTTAGAAAAACCTAGGAAAACTCAATAAACCAAATTATCTCAAATCCTTTGTATTTATGGTTCTGAGGTCATTAAACTCATAGAAATTTATGGTTTGATTAAAGGACTATCAGCAAAAATTAAGAAAAATTTGACTGCTTTTTTGATTGATTGACAATGATTATGTTAGTTATTTTTGCCACTGTGACTGAATGATCTGACTAGAACAATTTTAGGGGAGGAAAGGTTTATTTGAGGGCTCACAGTTACAGAGATCTTAATCCGTAGAAGGCAGGCTTCATTCTTCAGGGATCCAGGTGAGGCACAGTATCATGGCAGAAGAGTGTGGCAGAGGGAAACAGCTCACATGTTGCTTAGGAAGCAGAGAGAAAGACTCCACTGGCCAGATATAAAACATATACCCATAGCTATGCCCCAGTGAATTACTTCGTCCAGCCACACCCCATCTCCTTCCAGTTGCCACTCAGTTAATCCCATCAGTGATTAATTTATTGATTAGGTTAAGGCTGTAACCCAATCATTACTTTTCCACACTTTCTTGTATTGTCTCACATGGGAGCTTTTGGGGGAACACCCCACATCTAAATCATAACAGATTACAACCTTAAAAACCATGATTCCTTCTCTATAATGTCATATATGAATTGATAACTTCTATTTAAGTAGAGGTGATTGACACAAGATTAAAAATTTTACAATAGAAGGAAATTAGAGACAACATATCAAAGGGAGGAATGTAAATACTAAGCAGTATTAAAAATAGACAGTATAGAACAAAATGACAAATACAAACGATTCAAAATTTTCGTGTCCAGGCTGGGGATGTGGCTCAAGCGGTAGCGCGCTCGCCTGGCATGCGTGCAGCCCGGGTTCGATCCTCAACACCACATACAAAGATGTTATGTCCACCGAAAACTAACGAATAAATATTAAGAAATTCTCTCTCACTCTCACTCTCACTCTCTCTTTAAAAAAAAAAAAAATAAGAAAAAAAATTTAAAAAAAAACATTTTTTTCGTGTCCATATAACTCAAATTGTTTTTGAGTTTTCCTGCTTAAAGACAGCCTTTAACACTTTAAATCCAATATTTTTCTTTTTATAACATTTATATCCCATATTTTGGGAACAGATACCTACAAATTTAAGATGCTTGTTTAGAGCCAGGTACAGTGGCCTGTGTCTGTTGTGCTTGCATCTCCTGAGGCTGAGGCAGGAGGATTGCAAGTTTGAAGCCAGCCTCAGCAATTTAGCAAGACCCTGTCTCCATAATAAAAAGGACTCAGGATGTAACTCAGTGGTAAAGCACCCCTGTACCAAAAAATAAAAAATGAAAAAAAAAGAAGAAAATGTTTATTTAGTGAGTTGAACCTTTTTTCATTATAAAAGTACCCTATTTTATAGCCTGGCAATGCTGTTGCTTTAAACTTTGCTATTTTCTGATATTATGACAGTGTTTTTTTGATAACACTTGCAAAATATACCTTTCCCTATTTTTTTCTTCATGTCTTCCTTTTCCTTGTATTTTCATATTTTTCTCTTGTAAACAACAATAATGGGATTTACCTTTTACATCTTCTAGATCACTGTCTTTTAACTGGAGTATTTAACCCATTTATATTTAGTGTAGTTATTGATATATATGTGTTTACATCCATTCTTTTATGTTTTGGTTTTTGTATATTCTCCTTTTGATGTCTCATGTCATTTCTATTCATGATCTGATCTCTGCCAGTATTTTCAAGCTTATATTTCCTAAGGGATTTTATGTTAGCTTCTTTCAGACCTTTAGGGCAATACCAATCTAAAGCCACTTTTTATTCTTTAATGAAAAGTTTCAGACACCCACACACATCTCCTAACCTCACCAAAGGTTTTTTTTTTTTTTCCCACTTATTAGTACCCTCAACCTTTTTTCAGTAAAATTCCATCTCTTACAGATAGAATTTTGTTTTTATCCTGTTAACAAAGTCATTATTTTACCTGAATTTTTTTCAAAACAGTTCCTTAATATAAAATAATTAGATTTATGTTCACATTCCCTCAGTCATCTTATACATGTGTTTGTAAATTTCACTTATTTAAATCAATATTCACAAGAAATTTATAGGTTTCATTTGCTTACACATCTTTTAGATTTTTAAAAACTTTATGATTGGTGGTCTAATCTAGAGGCTTAATTAAATCCCAGAGAATTAAAAAATTTCTTTTTAGTTGTTGATAGAACTTTATTTTTTTTAATTTATATGTAGTGCTGAGAATCAAACCCAGTGCCTCACACATGATAGGCAAACTCTCCACCACTACAGCTACAACCCCAGCCCCTAAATCCCAGTAAAATATTTGAAAAGAATCCTCAAGTGGTAGTGTGTACTTCCTGTTTTATTACATCAGAGGACATTTAACACCTGTCTCTCTCTCTTGTTGCAAGATCTTTTCAGATGTTATAAACGTGATGGATACATTATGAAGTTCCCTATCATTTAATAGATGCTATTCATTGAAAATCTTTGCCCATAGTCATTTTATTAAGAGTTACAAATTGTGATATTCTAATACTGGGTTTTCTTTTGGCATTATTAACTGGGATTCTCTGAAGAATTTTGGCTCATTATCTATTTTATTGCCCTGAAATTCAGTTTGCCCAGAGTTTTTGCATTATGTTCTAATATCTTTCAAATATGGTCAGTTTTTATTTAATGTCATTATGAACTCATGAATTTTTAACTTTGTGATGATAATATTGCATCATCATTCTTTTTGATGCTTAAAGGAATCCCTATTCAGCTTGGTTTCGGTGAACTTTCCACTGAACAAGCCACATACTAATTGATAGCTTTCTTGCTTTCTTCTCAGACTACTCCAGACTATTTAAATAACATTCCCTGCTCCAAACCCAGAATCAATCAAGGAGCCCCAGTTCCTTTTATTGGGAAATAGTATGAAATCATATGTGCTAAATGAATATATTTTTGTTGGATCATTACTTCTAGGCCTCTTTAAAGGCAGGGTTAGCAGATACATTTTTATGAGAAAATACATCATGAGTTTATACTGATTTCCAAATTCTAATTTAAGATTATGAGATTTTCCTTTTTTTATTTCATATTAGTATTTTTTTTTACTTACAGTGCAAATCTTGATTCCCAGCAACATAGATTGATATTTACTTGCTTTATTTATATATGTGTACAGACATATCTGTGGAAGAATAGCAACATTACTACCAAGACAATAAATATTTGAAATTTCTCTATGGATCTCTTTTATTACTGAGATATATCCTATAAGGAAAAAAGACAGTCAAAATTATATTTTTAAAATTACTAGAAAAAATTCTCTAAAATTGCAATCAACTAGGGCTGTGGTTGTGGCTCAGAGGTAGAGTGTTCACCTATCATGCATGAGGCACTGGGTTCGGTCCTCAGCATCACATAAAAATAAATAAATAAAGGTATTGTGTCCACCTACAACTAAAAAATAAATATTTTTTAAAAATGCAATCAAGTAAATAACATTAAGTTAATTTGTTTTAGGGTTGTTTAGGGATTACTGTTTTGCCTTTTTAAAATTTTTTTTAGTTGTAGTTTGACACAATTCCTTTATTTTATTTATGTATTTTTATGTGGTGCTGAGGATTGAACCTAGCGCCTCGCATGTGCTAGGCAAGCGCTCTACTGCTCAGCCACAACTCCAGCCCTGTTTTCCTTTTTACTTAATTTTATTTTGTAATCTTTATGATTCCAAATCAAAACATTTTAAGTCCAGTGTATTGAGATCTTCTTTTCATCCCTGTCCTTCCTATTTCTCCATAGGTAGCTATTTCATTTTTATTATTTTGTTGTTATATTCTTTCATTTATTTACTTTAGAAAATATAAGCAAATAATAGTTATAACCTACAGCATAAGTACATAGTATACATACTTTCTGTACTTCGCTAAAATTATCTTAGAAGTCACTCCTTTGGATAAACTGATACTTCCAGTCCTTATTATGTTTGCATGGTTGCATCATTGTAGAGTTGTACCCTTGTTTATTCATAATTCTTATATTGATGAATGTTTTGTTTTTTGTTTTATCATTTTGCTATTACAATTAATGATACAATGAATATAGCCTTCTTCAAATATCATTTAATAATTTTTGCCATAGTATTTTTGGGATATGGTCTTAAAAGTGGTATGCTAAATTAAAGGCTTTTATCTATGTGCTTTTACTCCTTTTGTCAAATTACTGTATTTATGGGATTGCACCATTTTGCATTCTCAACAGGAGTGTAGGAGAATTCCCTATTTGCCAACACCCTTTCCAGCAGAATGTTTTGCCAACTGTTGAATTTTAGTCAGTCTGATAGGTGAGAAAGGATATCCTGTTATAGTTTTTTCATTTTTAGTTATAAATTAGAAGTTGAACATCCACATATTTGAGAATGATTTGCATTCTTTTTTCTGTAAGCTGTTTATTCATACTATCCTTTTTTTTTTTCTTTTTTGGTGTTTTTGTTGTTTTCTATTTTTAAATTGTTTATATTTTGAGAATATTATCTAGGTTTTAAAAATCAAGATTAAGATCTCTGAAATATATCAGCATATGCTCTCAGAACAAAAACAGCTTCATTGCTTTGCCCACCTCATTGCTATTTTTTCTTCCTGTAAATTTGGATTGGTAATACCCATACTATCTTGTCAGTTCTTCAGTAATTTTATAAGATATATTCTTATAGCTTACATTATAAATTTAGTTGTCTTTAGCAAGAGGTTCTTCTGAATAACCTACCCTAACAGCCCTTAAAATAGAAGTATTTTATCCTTTTATTTTTAAATTTGATTTTTCTACTTGATATTTTTTCTAAAAATTTATTAACATGCACATTTTAACATTATGTTCATTTTAAATGTTTATGCCTTCAAAATATCACTGCTTTTCATAAAACATATATTTACAATAATAGATTGCTTTCATAAATGCTAAGTGAAAAGTAAACTTCATTTAAAATAATGTATTTACTTTTAGCGTTTTGCTTTTTTGTGTTTTTTTTCCCCATATTTTTAGTACCTAACCCACTGTCTATCACATAGGTAGGTCTTCAATAATTAGTCATTTGTGTGTGTGTGTGCGTGTGTGCACTCTAGAGATGATTCAAAGTGTATGTGAAGATATATATCAGTTATATGCAAATACTACACCATGTTATATAAGGGACTTGAGTATCTACATTTATCTAATGTCATTTTTCACAGAAATAGAAAACATAATTCTAAAATTCATATGGAACCAAACACACACACACACAGACGTGCACGCATGCACGCAAACCACTATGACCTGCAACACAATGGCTATTATCAAAAAGAGAACAACAGCAATATACCAGGTACTGCTGAGCATATGGAATAGAGGGACCTTTGTACACCATTGACGGAAAGGTAAATTAGTAAGCCATTATGGAAAACTATACGGAGGTGCCTCACAATGGAACTATATATGATCTTGCAGTCCCACTCTGGGTATGTATCCAAAGAAATTTAAATTCATACCAATTTACATTCTCACCAATGATGTACAAAGGTTCCTTCGCTTAACATGGATGTTGAAAAATTCCTAGAAATTTTTACTTTCCTTTGATTCCAGGCCTCTAGCTCATTTGATTTTTGTTCTTAATTATCTCACATTTCACATTTGGGATTGAACTCAGGGGCACTCAACTACTGAGCCACATCCCTAGCCCTATTTTTAATTTTTTATGTAGAGACAGGGTCTCCCTGAGTTGCTTAGTCCCTTGCTGTTGCTGAGGCTGGCTTTGAATTTGCAATCCTTCCGCCTTAGTCTCCAGAGCCGCATGGATTACAGGTGTATTAGATTAACTTTGTTATTTTAACACATATGTAGATGTTGAAGAACAGCATATTTTAAAATCTGTTTTAAAATGACTTCCTCGTTTTTCTTTAGTTTTTACCAGATTCGTGCATATATGAAAATTCCACCAAGAATTCCCCACAGAGTAGAAGCCAGTTTATTGCAAGCAACAGGTAAGCCAAGGAATATTTTCAAGTTAAAAACAAGTCTAGAGTAATATTATAATGGTCAATAACTTTTCTTAAACATTCCTGTTTTTTTTTCATAATATAAGATACCAAACATCATTACAATATTCCTTGTAAGAAATATATTTAGGACCTCAGTAGAATAGATTTGTTATCATGTGTTTTGGATTTCTTACCATGAACACATAGAAGAATGTTTACAAAAGCTGAATGAAAACATAGTAATAATAGGATCAATATATCATATGAGATGGAATTTTAAAACATAAGTGAATATGCACATGTAATTTGACCTAAAATCATAAATGTATTTTATGATTAAATTTGATAATATGCATTTTGACAACATTGTGTTAAACAAATTTTTCCCTGGGCTAGCAAATCTAATTAGAAAACAGAGCCAAAAGGCAATGTAAGAAGATACAGAATAAACAAGTTATTACAGTTCTTATTTACTTCTTTGGAGAGACTTCAGTATTTAAGTGTTTAAGCTAAAACTAATGACCTTCACATAATCGGTGGCTATTTTTAAGTTCCCGAGTGCAGCATATAGGTTGAGCTTCCTTAATCCAAAAAACAAAATCAAAAGTGCTCTACAATATGAAACATTTTGAACACCAATAGGACACCACAAGCAGATATTTCCATGCTTGACCTCAAGTGACAGGTTGCAGTCAAAATGGAGGTACATTAAATATATTGTGTAAAATTACCTTCTGGCTATATATATAAGATGTATATGAAGTACAAGTGAATTTGTGTTTTTATTTGGGTCTTATCCCCAAGGTATCTTATTATGTATACGCAGATATTCTACAATCTTAAAAAATTAGAAATCCAAAAACATTCTTGTTCCCAAGCATTTTAGATAAGGGACACTAAAGCTGCGTTCTGTTTTATTCCATATATTTAGGAATGGTTAATGAAACATTGTACAGAGTTGCTATATCAGTTGTAAATCTGATATTACTAGCTTTCAAAGCATTATAAAAATAATACACACCTAACATTAAATCTAGTCTGAGCATGATCCAATCAATCTTTGAAACTTAATGTTTGCTGGGAATTTGAACTGTTTAGGATGTTTGTTTTTAATCATTCTATGAATATTAAACTGCTAGGAAATGTTAAATTTTGATAAACTGGACATTATGGAGAGTTGATTCTTTCTGAAGACTATCAAAATGCTCAGGAAAGTCTGTTACTTATAATCAAAAAAATGTAAGAAAGATAACTTGTTCTCTGAAAGGACGGGGGTGTTCATCTTGTCTTGGCGCACATATATATGTGTGTGTGTGTGTGTGTATGTGTGTATGTGTGTGTGTATTTATTTATTTATTTATTTTATGGGGGGAAGTGGGGGGTTCCTGGAGTTGAACTTGGCTATTCAACCACTGAGCTATATCCCTGGCCCTATTTTGTATTTTATTTAGACACATGGTCTCACTCAGTTGCTTAACACCTCTCTTTTGCTGAGGTTGGCTTTGAACTTGCTATCCTCCTGTCTCAGCCTCCTGAGTTGCTAGGATTACAGGCATGAGCCACTGTACCCAGCTTGGCATATATCTTAGTGTTATATCTTATTGTCATAACAGGCCTTCTTTAGTAAGTCTACTTTCAAGAAACACAAAGGGAATAACTGTACTACAAAATACAGATTTGGCACTCTACTTTGAACTTTTTAAATCTAGTAGATGGAATTTTTTTGCTCCATTATTATCTCATGAAATTGCCAGTTGAAAAAAATAGAAATCTCTGACTTAGTTTTGAGATATTTTTCAAGATGGAAAGGGTATATGACATAGATGTCAAGAAGGTTAAGTAGGTTAACTACTTTTTTTGTGGAGGAATTGAACCCAGGGTCTCATGCATATCAAGTGAGCATCCTGCCACTGAGCTACATCCGTCACCCAGGTTAATTACTCTTAAGTAATGAATTTCCTATCTAGAATCAGTTTCTTCTTTATTATCATGAAGTTTCAAGAGAAATAAAGTCAAACCTGTGAATATTAATCCCAAACAACTGAAGGTTTTCTCATGTGAGGACCTGAGAGATTTTTTGAATTGAATTATTAATATATACTAAAGTTAATATTATTGTATTTTGGTTCACTTTCATGAATCCCCCCCAAAAATGAAAAAAAATAATATTGCTTTTTGAATGTTTGGTGTGCAATTATTTAGTTAAATGAGAAAAAAATTCTGTTTAAGAGAATAAGACATAAGACTGAACAATTTAGTGTAGGAAAGATTTATTTTGACTCATGGTTTCTAAGGATTCAGTTGTAGTGGGTTGGCTCCAAGGAAGAAATATCATGATGGAACGGCATGGCAGAGGAAAGCTGCTTAGTTCATGGCAGCTATGCAGCAACAGGGAGTTGATGCTTGAGAAAAAATAAATCATCCCATGGCATACCCCAGTAATTCACTACCTTTCAGTAGTTCATTCAGCGATCAGTGGATTAATCCATTTTATCTGTGTGATGGATTAATCCACTGATGAGTTCATAGTCCTCATGATCCAATCAGTAAAGCCCCACCTCTGAACCTTGCTGCCTTGAGGACCATGCTTTCCACATGAGAATTTGGGGGACATTCCGTATATGAACCATAATACAATTGAAACATTTAATTGTTAGTTTTATCATTTAGTGTCTGTTTTATTCATAGAATTATTTTTACCTTATTTTTCTCAGACTCTAAATGACTAACTCAGAGGACTAGAAATTTTAACTAGGCATGGTATTACGCGTAGTAACTTCAAAAAAATATGTGGATGTTAGAATTAATAACCATATTATTAATGACGGGGAAAAATCTAACATTTGAAAGTTAAATCTTGTCAGATATTTAGGTTGGTGTAGAAGATAAAATTAACAATATCAGTATTTAGTTTGGTTGAATATGAAAAACAAATATGAAGTAATGAAGAATATGAAGTAAATACTTAACATATTTACTTCATGATAATGTTATATTTTCTCTTTTCTTGAAAAGTTATCCTGATCTAAACTTTATGGAAACATTTTCTCTAGCTCTGCTTTTTGATTGGTGATTTGAAAGTAAGGAAGGGCATCATAAATAAATTATCAAATGACTTAATAGCAACCATGACTGTGAAATATGGATGACCTGTTAGTTTACTAATATGTGGAAAGAAAATATTTTTTAAAAAAATAAATAGTTTATGGAAAACAGCATTCTATAAAAGAAATTATGGTTTAAGAAAATAACCTTAGTAAGGTATAGTTTTAGCATATACGTAGAAACATTAACTGTAGATTTGTTCTTAATAGCGTTGTTATACCAGAAAATTTTAAGAGATTACATGCTTTTTATTTAAGTTACAGCAGTCAAAATAGTAACACAGTAACTAGATTATGGACAAGAGAAAAAAATATAGAGAATATCTTTTGAACATTTTCCTCATTCTTTGTCAAAATAACAAAATTTTTCTGTCTTGTCTGAAATATAAGACCAAATGTGACTTTTCAAGATCTTTTTATTCCAAATTGTGTTGACATGTTTTACTTTTAAATCTCCCAGTTTAGAACATCTTGTTTTTCCTGATAGCAAGCAATAACAAAGTAGAATGTCATTTGCAGAGCTATACAAATAGTAACCCTGAACAAATTGTGAGACATACTATTTTTCATCAGCCAAGACCATTTCCAACATGATTGCTTTATCTTTATGTGGATGTAGATTCCACAGATTTTCAGTCTTATTTTACCTCTGGATGCCTCTATGGTAAGGTAATCTGAATATGGTAAAGTAATCTGATATTCCCTGCCAGTGTACCCAGAATATCCCTTATCATGTCAAGTATTAAATTACTATGAAAATCATAGAGGGAAGTAGATTGATGGAGTGTGGCATCATACTAAGAGGCTCACAAGTGTTGGTTAGATCCATTAGTAAATTTGTTAAGAAAAGGTATCTTTTCAAAAGTGTTTTGTCTTCAGAAATTTTCTGTACATAGCTTTCTTTTATTAAATACTTTGATTTCTAGCCTCATCCTTGATAACAAATATCTTTATGTAAGATAGTTTCTTTTTTATCCTTTGTGTCAATTTTCTTTTACTTATTTTCTAAAAATTCTTTTTTTTCTGAGTGCTTGGATTTTCTCTCTGTTTTTTATTACCCATCCTATTTTTCTTCTAACTTTGATTTATACTTTTCATCTCAATGTTTTTCCATAGATAATGTATTTTATCATAGTTCCTTTACCTTCTAAATATTTCTGGAACTCTTAGGAAAAAGAAGAAATAATATTGTTTTCTATCTGTGAGTTGCAGTAGGAATTACATGCTGTTTCACAGCTTATTTGCTATAGGTTTAAATTATTTCCAACACAAGATTTTGATAACAGTGAGAGATTTGGATCAGGAAATAACTGATATCATTGAAAATGACAGTTATGAAAGACAATGAGAATTTATAGGGCTTTTGAAATTGATTAATAAGAAAACTTTCATGGACTTTGACAACAGAGAAGGATTGCTGGTTGTAAGACACTCATTCAGTTTGAAATGATATGTACAGTTTCCATAAAATGTTTAAAGAATAACTTCTCATTTCTACTATGAATTATGTTTTAAAATTAAGTGTATTTTTTTGTTTTGTCCGCTTTTCAATTTTTCCATCTTCGGAAAATATTTTTTATCTAATTATAGGCAAATGGTTAAAATATCTCTTAATCTAGAAAGCTATAGAAAACCCTAATTTATTCTCTAAATGCAATAACTTTTAGCTATTTCTCTAGTTCTGATGGTTACCTCTATATAGACATTGTTAATAGGCTTCATTGAGAGAAAAATCAGTTTATCTTATTTATACTACTTCCTCTCTTCTTCACCGTCTACCTTTTAAAAGAGATATTACTTCCTTTCTCTGACCATCTCTGTAATTTAAAATATACATTTTAAGCTCTGTGTCCTATTTTAGCAATGCTGAGAGACCCCTCATTTTTAATAAATATATAAGAAATCTTCTTTTTTTCAAAATTTCTATCTCCCCACCTTTCAGACTTTTCCTATTTCATATCCTGTTTGTAACTCTTCATTAAGATTCCAAATGTTGGCTGGAAGTGGTGTTGCACACCTGTAATCCCAGGGGTTCAAGAGGCTGAGGCATGAGGATCACAAGTTCAAAGCCAACCTCAGCAACTTAACAAGGCCTGGAGCAACTCAGTGAGACCCTGTCTGTAAACAAAATACAAACACAGGCTGGGGATGTGGCTCAGTGGTTGAGGGCCCCAGGGTTCAATTCCCAGTACCAAATAAAAGGACTCCAATGGTTGAAAAGAAGTAAACAACATTTGCATTTTTGTGGGAGCATAGAGGGAAAACGTTCATTAAATTGAAATGAATAGCCAACATAAAGAAGGATGATCTTAAGTTTCTAAAAAGACATGGAATGTCTAGTTATTTTTTTTAAGAGAGAGAGAGAGAAATTTCTAATATTTATTTTTTAGTTTTCGGTGGACACAACATCTTTATTTTATTTGTATGTGGTTCTGAGGATCGAACCCAGCGCCCCACGCATGCCAGGCCAGCACGCTACTGCTTGAGCCACATCCCCAGCGCTAGTTATTTTGTTATTGAGAAAACTGTGAATTTAGACTTGCAATTCTGATGTAGTGGAAGAGACCTGATAGATCTGAACATAACAGAGAAAAGCCCATGAATGCTTTATTTATAGTGGAACACCCAAAGGGACTCCGGAAGGAGCTTCTTCAGGAAAATATGAGAGTGGGGAAAACAATTTGTTTGGAGCTTGGCAAGTTATGCCCATCTCTAGGCAGTTGCTTTTGAACCTAGCGCCGTGAGCTAAGGCAGGGTGCCACCGTGTTTTGGTCTTTCTCCAACTGGGGAATTTCACCCAGGAGTTCCCAGAAAAGCAGCTTCCCTGCCTTAAATGGCGCAAACAAAATCCATAGTTCATATGAGGATTGTAACAAATAAGGTTATCTTGTTGCTTTGTCTTAGCAATGGTTATTTGGCCACTTGTACTAAAGGTGCAAATATTTTGAACTGCTGCAGACAGAATCATATCTTTCTTCCCTATTTTCTCCTTGAACTTTTTCTAAGAACCAACTTTGAGGGCATTCTTTTTCTTTTTTGAGACAGAGTCTCACGAAATTGCTGAGATTGTTTACAATCTTTCTTCATCAGCCTTCTGAGCTCCTGGGATTACAGGCATGTGCCACTGTGCCCGGCTTCAGGGCCCTCTTTTGAGAGCCACTAACATGTTGGGATAGTTCTACTGAATTCCTAAGATTTTTCATGATTAACTCTAGGATACCTATGTAATTTTATTTCCCAAGATTCTCCCTGTGGATTCTATGGAACCACTTCTAGTTTTCAAATATGATGGGTTCTAACTTACTTCATATAGTTTATAGGCTCTCCCCTCCTTATTACTTCTTTTTTTAAACCACAAATAACTCCCCTAAGGCAACTAAAAGTTTCCTCTGCTGTGTGATTATTACACTTTCTGTATACTTCTTTTTGCTCTTACCATGTTATGAAATTTTTCTCAGAAATGTAATTCTACAACAATCAAATATTAAGCACATTAAAGAACAATATGGAAATAAAGTGCAAACAAATAGTTAACTGGATAAAATTCATATTATATCGATAATCTATTACCATTATCAGTAACCAAATAATCTAAACAGCCATTTAGTCTCAAGTTGTAAGGTTTTATCTTTCAGTAAACTTTGCATGGATTATGAAACTTTAATCTTTGGCATTATAAGTCTCTATTTTGCTTTCCTCAGATTCAAGAGCTTCATTCTGTCATTGTCATTATCTTTTTACTGGCTTAAAGAGATGATGATAATTACATTGCCATTTGCTTTGGTTTTCTGAAATAGACAGTTAAGAGATTATCACATTGTACTGAAATTATTTGCTTGAATGTTCCTATCCAAAGGAGACTGGGAACTCTGAAAACAGGCATTGTTCTTATTTATGTTAATATCTCCTAGTTACTAATACTTTAGACTTAATTATGTTTGAATGAATGCTTCCTTGTTCACAAAATAAACAAGAAATACCAATGCTAACTATTTAACAAAGGAAAATGTAAATGCAGAAAGATAGTGATAGAAATAAAATATAAATGGTTGTATTTATAGACTTCCAGTGATGCTGTCTCTAAAATTATCTCTGAGTGTTTGGGTTAGCAGATAACTGATAGGCAAAATGAAAATAGTTATTTGAACAAGGAAGTAGGGCGCTAAATTAAGAAGTTAGATGAAAGGTAATTTATTCAGTACATGAGTACCTGTTATATGTGAGACATAGCACTTATTCCTAAGTTAAAGCAATATAAAGACAAATATGGTTCCTAACTTCATGGAGGATTATCATCTATCAAATATTTTTTAAAAGGAGAGTTTTAAACTCAAAACAATAAATTGAGTACACACAGATTTGGGTGTTTTTTCTAAGACCCTTTGGTAATAACAATGTAAAAGTACAACAGAACTAGAGAATCATGATTATCAACACTAATTATTCTGATTTGATTATTATGTATTATAAACATCCATTGAATTATCACACTGTACCCCATAAATGTGTACAATTAAAACAATGATTTAAAATTAATTTTTTAAAATATGACAAATCAAATACCCATTCATAATTTAAGAAATAAAGGAAAACAAAACAACAAATTGAAGAGACCTTCGGAGACCTGCTAAAAGACACGCATGAAAAACTTAATGTTCTAACTTATTGATGAAAAGACTTAATCCTTTTGTGTGTAAATCTGGGAACAAGACAAGAAATTCTTATTTTTCTATTCAAAATTGTATTAGAAGTACTAGCCAGAGAAATTATATAATAAAAATAAAATAAAACCCTCTAGCATAGAAAATACAAAAAAAAAATAATGATTGCCACAGGCTGGAGAGGGGAATAAGGAAAGATTGGTTAATAGGTACAAGATATAGATAGATAAGAATGATAAGTTCTGGTGTTCTGTTGCACAGTAGGGTAACTATAGTTGATAATAATGTGTATTTCAAAATAGCTACAAGGGAAGATTTTGAGTTCTTCACCAAAAAGAACCATAAATGTTTAAGGTGGCAGAAATGCTGAGTACCCAGATTTGATTATATATAATGTATACATGTATTAAAATATCAGATTGTGCTCTATCAATGTATAATTATTATGTACCAATTAAAACTAAAACTTTTTTTAAAAAAGGAGTGGCAAAAATGTTTCAATAAAGTTTTGAAGTATAGAAAACAAGTGGAAGCTGAACTACCTTTTGGGACAAATCTCCCCCCCTCCCCCGCCCTCCGCTCCAAACCCCCTTCAGTTCTGAGAAGTTTCTGGCTTAAAGTCAGGCAGATACAGCAGATTATGGGAAATGAGAGGTGAGCCTGAAAATTAGGGTAAATTAAATGCCTGTGATCAAGTCAGCTATGATAGCTGACCATCACATCACTGAATACACAGTATCAGGAAAATTGCTATTTTCTGTAGTTCCAAAACCTTAGGACTTTTCTCTAAATAAATTCCCATGATGCATTAGCATTATAAAGATAGTCAAGCATGCATTCTTTATTATTGTTATTATTATTGTGGTTAAAAAGCACATAACAAACTCTGTTCTCTTAAATTTTAAGTATATAGCACAGTATTGTTAATTATACACACATTATTATATAGTAGACTCTAGAACTTTTTTTGTCTTATGTAACTGAAACTCTGTACCACTGAATAACAACTCTCTATTTCCCCCTCCCTCAGCCCCTGGCAACAACCATTCTGCTTTCTGCCTCTATGTGTTTGACTGCCTCAAATTCCAGTATTTGTCCTTTTTTAATTGGCTTTTTTCCCTTAGTATAATGTTCTTAAGATTCATCCACGTTATAGCATAAGACAGGGTTTCCTTATTTGTGTGCGGGGTTGTGTGTGTGTGTGTATGTGTGTGTGTATCACATTTTCTTCATTCATCTATAGGTAGGCATTTAGATTATTTACACCTCTTGGGGCAGGGGATGTGGCTCAAGCCGTAGCGCGCTCGCCTGGCATGCGTGCGGCCCGGGTTCGATCCTCAGCACCACATACCAACAAAGATGTTGTGTCCGCCGAGAACTAAAAAATAAATGTTGGAAATTCTCTCTCTCTCTCTCCTCTCTAGTCTCACTCTCTCTTTAAAAAAAAAAAAAATACACCTCTTGACTATTGTACAGATGCTTGAATGAACATGGGAGTACAAATACCTCTTTGAGATACTAAAATATTAAAAATCTTTTTAAAATTTATATATGACAGCGGAATGCATTACAATTCTTATTACACATATAGAGCATGATTTTTCATATCTCTGGTTTTATACATAGTATATTCATACCAATTTGTGTCTTCATACCTGCACTTTGGATAATAATGATCATCACATTCCACCATCATTAATAACCCCATGCCCCTTCCCTTTCCCTCTAACCCCTCTGCCCTATGTAGAGTTCATCTATTCCTCCCATGCTCCTGCACCCTATCCAACTATGAATCAGCCTCCTTAAATCAGAGAAAATTCTTGTCATTTGGTTTTTGGGGATTGGCTAACTTCACTTAGCATTATCCTCTCTAATTCCATCCATTTACATGGAAATGCAATGATTTTATTTTCTTATTGCTGAGTAATATTCCATTGTGTATATGTGCCACATTTTTTTTTTATCCATTCATCTACTGAAGGACATCTAGGTTGGTTCCAGTTTAGCTATTGTGAATTATGCTGCTATAAACATTAATGTGACTGTGTCCCTGTAGCATGCTGTTTTTAAGTCTTTTGGGTATTGACCAAGGAGAGGGATAGCTGGGTCAAAAGGTGGTTCCATTCCTAATTTTCTAAGAAATCTCCATACTGCTTTCCATATTAGCTGTACGTATTTGTAGTCCCACCAGCAGTGTATGAATGTACCTTTTCCCCCACATCCTCGCCAGCACTTATTGTTGTTTGTATGCATAATAGCTGCCATTCTGACTGGAGTGAGGTGAAATCTTAGAGTGGTTTTGATTTGCATTTCTCTAATTGCTAGTGATGATGAACATTTTTTCATTTATTTGTTGATTGATTGTACATCATCTTCTGAGAAGTGTCTCTTCAGTTCCTTAGCCCATTTATTGATTGGGTTATTTCATTTATTTATTTATTTATTTTTTAGTGTTTAGCTTTTTGAGTTCATTATATACTATAGAGATTAGTGGTTTATCTGATGTGTGAGGGGTAAAGATTTGCTCCCAAGATGTAGGCTCTCTATTTACCTCACAGATTGTTTCTTTTGCTGAAAAGAAATATTTTAGTTTGAATCCATCCCATTTATTGATTCTTGATTTTAATTCTTGCACCACAGGAGTCTTATTAGGAAGATGGAGATTAGGGCCTACTTTTTCTTGTATTAGACACAGGGTCTCTGGTTTTATTTCTAAATCTTTGATCCATTTTGAGTTGAGTTTTGTGCGTGGTGAGAGATAGGGGTTTAATTTCATTTTGTTGTATATGGATTTCCAGTTTTCCCAGCACTATTTGTTAAAGAGGCTATCATTTCTCCAGTGCAGTTCTTGCCACCTTTGTCTAATATAAGATAATTGTAGTTTTGTGGGTTAGTCTCTGTGTCCTCTATTCTGTACCATTGGTCTACCAGTCTCTTTTGGTGACAATACCATGCTGTTTTTGTTACTATTACTCTGTAGTATAGTTTAAGTTCTGGTATAGTGATGCCACCTGCTTTCCTCTTCCTGCTAAGGATTGCTTTAGCTATTCTGGGTCTTTTATTTTTCCAGATGAATTTCATGATTGCTTTTTCTATTTCTATGAGGAATCTCATTGGAATTTTGATCGGAATTGCATTATATCTGTATAGTGCTTTTGGAAGTATGGTCATTTTGATGATATTAATTCTGCGTATCCAAGAGGAAGGTAGATCTTTTCATCTTGTAAGGTTTTCTTGATTTCTTTCTTTAGGGTTCTGTAATTTTCATTATATAGATCTTTCACCTCTTTCATTAAATTGATTCCCAAGGTTTTTTTGTTTTGTTTTGTTTTGTTTTTGTTTTTGTTTTTTTGATTTTTTTTTTGAGGCTATTGATAATGGGGTAGTTTTCCTTTCTGAGGATTTGTGACTGATATACAGAAATGCCTTTGATTATGGGTGTTGATTTTATATCCTGCAACTTTGCTGAATTCATTTACTAGTTCTAGAAGTTTTCTGGTGGAACTTTTAAGGTCTTCTAGGTATAGAATCATATCATCAGCAAATAGTGCCAGTTTGACTTCTTCTTTTCCCCTGTGTATCCCTTTAATTTCTTTTGTCTAATTGCTCTGGCCAGTGTTTCAATAACTATGCTAAATAGAAGTGGTGAAAGAGGGCATCCCTGTCTTGTTCCAGTTTTTAGAGAGAATGCCTTCAATTTTTCTCCATTTAGAATGATGTTGGCCTGGGGCTTGGCATAGATAGCTTTTATGATGTTGAGATATGTTCCTGTAATCCCTAGTTTTTCTAGTGTTTTGAACATGAAGGGGTACTGTATTTTGTCAAATGCTTTTTCTGCATCTATTGAGATGATCATATGGTTCTTATCTTGGTTGGTAGACTTTTGATGGTGTCTGCTATTTCATCACTTGAAATTGGTCTTTTAAATTTTGTATATCATCCTGATTCAATTTGGGAAAATTACATGACTCTAGAAATTTGTCGATGCCTTCGATATTTTCTATTTTATTGGAGTATGGGTTTTTAAAATAATTTCTAATTATCTTCTGTATTTCTGTAGTGTCTGTTGTGATATTTCCTTTTTCATCACATATGTTAGTGATTTGATTTTTCTCTCTTCTTTATTAGCATGTCTAAGGGTCTGTCGATTTTATTTATTTTTTCAAAGAACCAACTTTTTGTTCTGTCAGTTTTTTCAATTGTTTCTTTTTTTCAATTTCATTGATTTCAGCTCTGATTTTAATTATTTCGTGTCTTCTGCTGCTTTTGGTGTAGATTTGTTCTTCTTTTTCTAGGGCTTTCAGATGTAATGTTAAGTCATTTATTTGTTGACTTTTACTTCTTTTAAAGGAATGAACTCCATGCAATGAACTTTCCTCTTAGAACTGCTTTCATAGTGTCTCAGAGATTTCGATATGTTGTATTTGAGTTCTCGTTCACCTCTAAAAAGTTTTTAATCTCCTCCTTGATGTCTTCTGTAACCCATTGTTGATTCAGTAGTATATTTTTTGGTCTCCAGGTGTTGGAGTGGATTTTATTTCTTATTTTATCACTGATTTCTAATTTCATTTCATTATGATCTGATAAATGTAAGGTAATATCTCTACTTTTTTATGTTTGCTAAGAGTTGCTTTGTGGCATATTATATGGTCTTTTTAGAGAAGAATGCATGTGTTGCTGAGAAAAAAGTATATTCTCTCATTGAATATTGGAATATTCTACATATGTCAGTTAAGTCTAAGTTATTGATTGTATTATTGAGTTCTATAGTTCTTTATTCACCTTTTGTTTGGAAGACCTATCTAGTGATGAAAGAGGTGTGTTAAAGTCACCCAAAATTGGGTTGTGGTCTGTTTCACTCTTGAACTTGAGAAGAGGTTGTTTGATGAACATAGCTTCTCTGTTGTTTGGGGCATATATATTTATAATTGTTAAGTCTTGTAGGTGTATGGTTCCCTTGAGCAGTATGTAGTGTCCTTCTTTATCCTTTTTGATTGACTTTAGTTTGAAGTCTACTTTATTTGATATGAGGATGGAAACCCCTGCTTGCTTCTGCAGTCCATGTGAGTGGTATGATTTTTCCCAACCCCATCGCTTTCAGTCTATGAATGTCTTTTTCTGTGAGATTAGCCTCTTGGAGGCAGCATATTGTTGGGTCTTTTTTTTTTTTTTTTTTTTTTAAATCCAATCTGCTAGTCTATGTCTTTTGACTCGTGAGTTTAGGCCATTAACATCCAGGGGTGTTATTGAGACATGATTCATATTCCCAGCCATTTCTGTTTATTTTTGGTATTTAATGTGACTTGGTTTCTCCTCTACTTAGATTTTCCTTTAAAAGTGTAATCCCTCCCTCTGCTGATTTCATCGTTTTTTATTTCCTCTTCTTGTTCTGTAGTGCAGGCTTTCTAGTTGTAAATTCTTTTAACTTTTATTTATCATGGAAGGTTTTTATTTCATCATCAAATCTAAAACTTTGTTTTGTTGGATATAATATTATTGGTTGGCTTCCATTTTCTTTCAGAGCTTGGTATATGTTCCATGATCTCCAGGCTTTGAGGTCTCTGGATTGAAAAATCTGATGAAATACGAGTTGGTCTCCCCTTATATGTGATTCTTCTCTCTTGTGGCTTTTAAGATTCTATTCTTATTCTGTATGCTAGGCATTTTCATTATAATGTGTCTTGGTGTAGATCTGTTGTAATTTTGTACATTTGGTGTCCTGTAAGCCACTTGTATTTAATTTTCCTATTTGTTCTTTAGGCTTGGGAAATTTTCTGATATTATCTCATTGAAGAGATTATGCATTCCTTTGGTTTGAAACTCTGTGCCTTCCTCTTTCCCAGTAACTCTTAGATTGGTCTTTTGATGCTGTCTCATAATTCATGGTTTCTAACTTTCTTCACCGTGTGATCAACTTTATTTTCCAAATTGTTTACTTTGTCTTCATTAGCTGACGTTCTTTCTTCCAAGTGATCTAGTCTGTTGGTTATGCTTTCTATTGAGTTTTTTTATTTGATTTATTGTATCCTTCATTTCAAGGATTTATGACTGTTTTTTTTTTTTTTCAGGGTCTCTCTCTCTCTCGATGTTATCTTTTTCTACCTGTATTTGCTCTCGTTTCATTGTTGGAGTGATCAATCTTTGCTTGTATTTGCTCATTTAGGTCATTCTTTAATTCACACATCATTTTAATTATGAACCTTCTGAACTCCTTCTCTGACATTTCATCAACTTCACTGTGTCTGTAGGTTCTGTTATTATAGTATCGTGGTTTGTTTGGGGCACTTTTCTCCCTTGTTTTTTCATGTTGACTATGTGTCTTCCTTTCTTGCTGTGTGAATCGGAGATATTACAGTTTCTTCCCTAAGTTCTTATAATACTCATGCAGAGTGTCTGTACCTCACCTTGATGTTGGCTTCCAGACCCTGCTGTTGTCCTTCAATGGATGCTACTGCATCCTGGATCTGGCACCTGCATAGTTGGAGTGGATTGATCTGGGCCGCTGGGCTTGACCCTCCAGTGGCAGTCTGCTGGTTGGAAGGAACAGTCCTGCGCCAGAGGCTAGGCTCTGGAGAGTATCTGCCCTGCCAGGGGAGGGGTTAACTGGGCCTACTGAGAGCCTGGAATCTGCGTGGGCTGGAATGGGCAGTCTGGACTGGATCTCGGCTCCTGTGGTAGTCCACTGGTCAGAGGTGTGATCCTTAACCAGAGGCTAGGCTCTGGCAAGTGTCTTCCCTTCTGAGAAAGGGGTGGACCCAGCCCGCTGTGCACCTGGGCTCTGCACAGGCCTGTGTGGGTGGGTCTGGGAGCTGGGCTTGACCCTGTTTCTAATTCTTTGGGATAAATACCCAGAAGTAGAATTTCTGGGTCTTATGTAGTTCTATTTTTAGTTTTTTGAGGACCCTCATAATATTTTGCACTGTTGGATTCTAATTTCAATACATACGTAAGTGCTAATCATGTTCATAATACTATATGAAGTAAGAAATATGTGAGACATGTACCTTGCTTTCAAGAAATATCTGTTCTTTTCAGATACATTGGCTTACGCTTATAATCCTAGCTATGGGTGAGGCTGAAGCAAGATATTGGCAAGTTCAAGCCCCACCTGTGCAACTTAGGGACACCCCATCTCAAAAATAAAATAAAAGGATTGGTGATGTAGCTCAGAGGTAGAACAGGATTGGGGAGAGAAAACTTCTCTTCCTTCTTCCTGAAATGTTCTTTTTATCTTTATTTTACTCTTTTTCATAGCATTTCAATTCAAAACCTATATTGTCAGCAGCCTCTTCTCACTCCACAAAGTTCATTTCTGTTTGTGTAGCATTCTATCCTCTCTTAACACTTGATATAGGTATAATTTGCGGAATTAGATGAGGTCACATAAAATAATTTGTTTGATTTAGTTGAATTCACTCTGTTTAACTTATAATAATGCATGACACAGTAGTTTTTATTGTGAACTGTGTTATACATCTTGAAATTATATAATAACAATTAAAAATATCTCAGATTCACACAGCAAGAGAGGAAGACGCATAGTCAACATGAAAAAACAAGGGAGAAAAGTGCCCCAAACAAACCAGGATACTATAATAACAGAACCTACAGACAGTGAAATTGATGAAATGTCAGAGAAGGAGTTCAGAAGGTTCATAATTAAAATGATGTGTGAATTAAAGAATGACCTAAATGAGCAAATACAAGCAAAGATTGATCACTCCAACAATGAAACAAGAGAGCAAATACAGGTAGAAAAAGATAACATCGAGAGAGAAAGAGACCCTGAAAAAAAAAAAAGTCATAAATCCTTGAAATGAAGGATACAATAAATCAAATAAAAAAACTCAATAGAAAGCAATGAAAAAGCTGACTAAAACAGAGCCTTTTAAAAATAGCAGTAGTATTTCAGCTTTCTTACACAACTGGGTTTGTGCTTGCTATTCAGTTTTGCTACACTCAACCAGGTATTTCCTTGGGATACATTCATAACTGATAGAATTATAGAGAAAGCAAAAGGATTATTAACAAGAAAGACAGGATGAGCATTCTGAGAGTCAGGGATTCAACGCTTTAAGAAATTTACTACCAGTATCTTCAAATCCTCCTGACTTTCGGAATGCTCATCCTGTCATTGCTATGACTAAAAGACGTAGGAGGAAAAGTTTATCTGGGGGCTCATGGTTTCAGAGGTCTCAGTCCATAGCCAGCTAGCTCCATTCCTAGGGGCTCAAGGTGAGGCAAAACATCGTGACAAAAGGAAGTGGCTCACATGATGATCAGAAGCAAAAAGGGGGCTCCACTCACCAGATACAAAATAATACCACAAAGGCATGCCCTCAGGAACCTACATCTTCTACCCGCACCCTACCCACCTTCACCCACCACTCAGTTAATCCCATCATGGTGATTGATTCACTGATTGGATCAAGATTCTTATTGCCCAGTTGTTTCTCTGCTAAACCTTCTTGCATTTTCTCATACATGAGCTTTTGGGGGACACTTCACATCTAAACCATAATGGGTTCCCAGAATAAGAAAGCTGAACAGTTTCTGGGTTATAGTATACTATATATCAAAAAGGTTTTAAGATTCCCTTTGAGGAAGTTCATTGATAATATCAAAAATGTAGAGTTCACCACATTAGGGGCTTCCAGCAAGGCTATAATATGATAAAGTATTGGATATCCAAAATATTAAATCAAAACTTACCTTCCTCCAACTCTCAGCAGCATAACAAAGTAGAAAAGATACCCTGTAAGGCAATGAAAAGATGAAGTAAGGCAATAAACAGCAATCTTATTAGGGCACCCTCCAACAATCCTAGTACTGAAAAGAATCTGTTCAAGTTTTTAATTTGTCCTTAGGTGGCAGCAGAGATCGATCAGATGACAGACTTCAACATATCTATCTTTTAAGGCAGTCTTTCTTCAAATGTCTGATAGGCCTCAGTTGAAACAGAGACTGATTTTTGAGAATATACATGGGACTTGTCTCTTTGATCTTCACTTTGGAGAGATGACAGGTCATTTGATAAATAATCTTTGATGTCACCGTCTATTTTTCATTGTTGTTCAAAGTACCCTTGTCAAGAACTATTAAGAAGGTCTGAGGTTGTGGCTCAGTGGTAAAATGTTTGCTTAGCATGTGTGAGGCACTGAGTTTGATCCTCAACGTATTGTGTGCGTCTACAACTAAAAACAAAATTTTAAAAAAAACTATTAAGCTAAAATTTTACCTTGTACATTGTTGAAAATTTTGTAGCGTTTCCATGTTTCTTACATTTTGTAAGCAGAAATACTAAAAAGTCTGTAATACAGAATAACAAAAGTAAGTTTTTGTAGCACACATCTTTGGAAATTATAGTATCTTATTCTACAGCGTAGGGTAAACTTTTCACTGTCCAGTAAAAATAATGATATTGTTGACCTCTGGTGCAAAGTTTAGACAGGTTTTCTTCTAACTACTTATAAACGATAGAAGTTTCCTAGAATTAGAGTTCCTTAGTTGTGACCAGAAACCCATTGCATGCATAATACCCACCTTGGTCTGCCTGCATGTCATTCTCTTAGGTCTTGCAGGAGTGGGCATAAGGTGAACTGATATAAACAAAAAGTTCATATTGCTTGCTTTTCAAGAATTATAAAATATTTCTGTCTTTTGACCAAGAGTTTTATTTCTTCTGTCAACATTTATGAAACTGTGGTAGGCTAGCTTGTTAGTTTGGTTGCATATAGGATAAGTTCTTGAAAATTCTTAAATTGTCAGAGAAGGCTCTTGTCTATCTCCTATCAGTTTTCACTGGAGAAGAAGAATATAGCTCCCAGCTTTTTAGGAGCACAATAGAGGAAAAAAATCTGGGAATATTTGCATTTAGCATATAATATGCCTATACTCATATAATTGTGCTCCAAGTTTTGCCAGGTGACTTTGAGTTCAGAAGGCTTCTGTATTATCCTCTCCAGAGAATAAACCTCTTCAGCAGGATTGAAGAAGGAGCAGCATGCAATAGGGGAAAGAATCTATTCTGTTCTCTGCTGAACAATGTTTTCTTAAGAAAACATTGCCTGACTCTTCTGTTCAAAATGCCTATTTTACTCATCCTTCTTTGTTCTCTCTTTTTTCTCCATAGTAGTTATTACTTTCATATTGTATTATTTATTGATTTTTAAAAAATTCTCTATTCCCCTTCCCCATTAGAATATAAGCTTTATGAGATCAGAAATTTATATTTCTTTTTAATTTTTTGGTACCAGGGATTGAACTCAGGGGCACTTGGCCACTGAGCCACATCCCCAGCTCTGTTTTTAATTTTATTTAGAGACAGGGACTCATTGAGTTTCTTAATGCCTTGCTTTTGCTGAGGCTGGCTTTGAACTTGTGGTCCTCTTGCCTTAGCCTCCTGAGCCCTTGGGATTACAGGCATGTGCCACCACACCTGATGAGATTTTTATTTCTTTCATTTTATTATGTGTCCCTAACACCTAGAAAGTACCTGGCACATAGTTATTCCAGAAATAGTTGCTAATTAGATAAGTGAATGCATGACTAAAAGGAATTTTTATGTCTATTGCCCTTGCTGTTGGTTTGAGAATAAATTAAAATGTTTACTATCTGTAAATCAGTGATATGACTTTTTAAAAGATTCATTGCTATCAGTTAAGCAGTTTTCACTGAAGATTATTGTTAATCATTCCATAGGAATTTAGAATCATTTTTTATCTGATGTTAGAATTCCATTTAGAACATTTCCAATGGTAGTTGTTTTTATATTTGAGTGTTTCTAGCATTCTTACTCAACAAATACTGAATGTTTTATTGGTAGACCCAATGGTGTTTGCTGAAGAATTTAATGTGAGGCATGGAGAAAAAAGCATAATTTACACAGGTCTAGTAAGGGACAGAGCCAGATTTTACGTCTAAATTCTGTGTTCTTAATGACTGCTGCTATGCTGCTTCTTGATGAAGGGACGGGGAGCTAGCAAAAAAGAGTAAAAAGGATTATCCTATGAATTAGTTGTCCAGAAGGCCAAATTAGAGAAGTACTTCAAGAATGAGAGAATATATAACTGTTACATGCTGAGTTTAAGTCAAGTAAGTGATGGTTAAGAATTTTCCATTGAATTTAGCAAAGCAGAAGTCATTTATGCTCCTGATAAAAGCAACTAAATGGGTGAAAGTCTAGTTGAAGTGCGAATTATTGCCTCATTTATCTTTTCAGATCAGGTCTAGTCATAAGACAGTTTTATAATGGTTATAATGTATTTATTTGTTTTGATCACAGAAATTAGTGAGCTTTAAGAAATTCTCTAGTACGTCTATATAAAGTTATAATGGAGTAATCAAGGTTACAGTAATTTAAAAGAATAGTACTTATACTATTGTATTTTGTCTTTTATCTATCAATCACATATCTTATCTGTTTTAGGTATGACTTTAGCCTTTCCAGCTTCAGTTCATGAATCTTTGATTTGCAGTAAAACATTTCAAATTCTGTACAAAAATGAAGAGGTCGTTTTAAATGATGTTATGCTCTTCAAAGTCAAAATGTTGTTGGATGAAAAAAAGGTAAACATCTCTTCATTTATATTTAGATACATATTTTTGTAAAACCTTAAAGCATATTTCTTACTTTTTTAGTGTCAATATTAATGTATATTTCTAACTTTCTAAGATATATTTCTAACTTTCTAAATATTCATAAAGTATTTTGTAATTTCTCTTTAGATTGAAGAAACCCTTGAGGAAATGAGTTTTCTATTATCCTTGGATCTACACTTCACAGAGGGAGATTATTCGTAAGTATACTAATCAGTTAAAAATTGTGTAGGTTCTCATTCTGATATATGTTAGATGTTAGATTCCCCATTTTCTTTTCAGAATTCAGCCTATCCTTTCTTGTTTATTTTAAAATACTTCTATTTTCTGGGAGAGTCTCCTGAGAGTGATTAGAATTACTCTTTTGTGCTCAGGCTGATTCCTTCAACTCCAGATAGCAAAATCAGATAAGATGAAGATATAAGACTCTAAAAATTATACAGTTGACATAATACCACTACCATGAGGCATTTAAATATAACTGCAGTATTATCCACTATTTCATAGGCAAATCTTTCTTGGTGATTTGAGTTATGCCTTCTTTAGGTGGGCCTTTGTTGATACTCTGAAAATTATCAAGACTGATGACTCTTAGGCTTGACCATTGTTTCTGTCCTGGAGGAAGTTTTAGGGCTGGATATCCTGAACTTGCCCATACACCTCGACATCTAAATATATATTTTAGGCACAAATTGTGCTTCTAATCATTTAAAACAAGAATCAGAGATCTATTTAACCATTTTCTTTTTGGAGGCCTTTCCCCCCTCCATTTTAAATGAAGTTTTAGAACTACTTCTTCAAAATTGTAGATAAATTCAGGCTGCATGTAAGACTGCATAGTCATATTGTTGAAAGGACTCCTTTAGGTTTCCTTTTCATTATCATAGAGCAGTAAGAATGTTTTATTTCATTAACTACTGCTCCTCTTGTTCATTATAAGAGTTTTATAAGGTTACTTTGTTTGCTTAACAAAGTCAGAATTCTTTAAGTGGGGTAAGCCAAATAAGTATAGGTAGTTTATTAGTTGTAAATAGTTATAATGTGTGTATTTTTAAAAGGTATAATTTGGATATAATTTTTATGACATAGTTTTATATTTTATATGCATAAATGTAGTGACAGACTAAATATAATAAAAATATTTTATAAATAGTAAATAATGACTTGCCATTTTTAGCAGCATTTAATAAAGTAAAAATAATTTGAAGTATCATTTTGGATTTTTATACTAGATTTTAACCCATGTTATACTGCAGTCTGTTAATTAGCAGTATTCCCTATGGAGTAAAATATACTTAAGATGAGATTAAATCCTGCAGTCTTAAAAAGGACTCATTTTAATAGAGGATAATTATAGCCTATATCATGGACTAATAGAGAAGTGCAAGTAAAATCTGGCTACTTTCTTGATATGTTTCATATTGTTGCTTGATACAAATTTGATGTTTCTAACATGTCTCTCATTCTGAATTTTTAAAAAGTAATTAAGCAGGGGCTGGGATATGGTTCAGTGGTAGAGCACTTGTCTGGTGTACCTGAGGCCCTGGATTTGATCCCCAGCACTGTAAAAGAAAAAAAAAAAAGTAATTTAGCATATGATTTTCGTAGTTTTAGTGTTACCGTACAAAATGTTAGCCTTAACTAAACATTGCTTTCCTAAAGATTTAAATGCAATTGTGTTGCTTTTTATAGGGCAAGTGATCTGAACGCCTTACAACTAATAAGTAGCCGAACATTAAAGCTGCACTTCAACCTCTACAGAGGACTTCATCATCATATTAATGTTATGTTTGATTATTTCCACCTTTCTGTTGTATCTGTTATAGTCCATGCATCATTGGTTGCACTACACCAGCCACTAATAAGGTAATTTTAACCAATACCCTATCTTAGTAATATCTTTCATTTTTATAAGAAAACATATATTTTGATAAAGATAATGGAAAAAGATTTTAAATTCATAACTAGTAAGAAATCCTTATCCCAGTGGCTCAAGAGGCTGAGGCAGGAAGATCACAAGTTCAAAGCCAGCTTCAGCAACTTAGCAAGGCCCTAAGCAACATAGTGAGACCTTGTCTCAAAATAAAAAATAAAAAAGGCTATAGATGTGACTCATTGGTAAGTGTCCCTGATTTCAATACCTGATACCAAAAAAGAAAGAGAAAAAAAAACAACTTTTGTTTTATACAAACATGATAAAATGATAAAATTTAAAGAGTATGGGACCATTAGGTTGATGATATTTTTTCTTATAGAAATATGGAGCAATCTTTTGTCAATTCCAAATGAGTTGATTAAATGAAGGAATGCAATCCGGAAATAACCATATAACATTATTTAGTCTATACTTGTTTTTTTATCCAATACTGTACTGTTATTACTTCTTTTCTGGGAAAATGTATAAATTTTTTCTTAGTTTTCTTTGTTTCTTTTCTGGATGGGCTAATTTTGTCTTCTTAATGCTAATACTGTACAGCAATTATTGCTTTCTAAGTCATTAACCAACTTTATGGATTTTTACCTAGACTTTTAAACTACATCATATAGTTTAGTGTGAAGATATAAAATTTTTCTGGATCATAATAAATGTGTGGTAATAATTTTTTCTGACCACTTCTGTGGGAAGACAAATTATCTTTTGCTATATACAATTCAAGCCCTTCAATTCATACAGTTAAACAGCATCCTTGTAGTATGGGCAATTGATGGATACTTCAAGTCAGTTATTTCTATGAAAAGACCTCAGATGGATTTGGTTTTTGAACTATCTACCCTCTCTGACACAAATCTGATTCTGACAGCTGTATTAGGAATGATGCTTAAGGGATACCATGGTAAGTTCATTTATCAGAAAGCT
The DNA here is from genome assembly GCF_052094955.1 of Ictidomys tridecemlineatus. NCBI lineage: Eukaryota > Metazoa > Chordata > Mammalia > Rodentia > Sciuridae > Ictidomys > Ictidomys tridecemlineatus. Next base: position 87,119,790 of record NC_135484.1, on the reverse strand, counting down.
AAGTCGGTCAATTTGTAGAATTAGCCTCAGAATTTATAGAAGCCAACACAATTTAACATATTAACTATAAGTAATAACCTCTTATGGAATATCTTTACATTGTTTTAAAAACCATAATTGAGAATATTTTCCATTAAATTGTTCCCTCTTCTCTTACATGAAGATAATTTTCACATATCTCTTTGGGGTATAGAGTCAAGAATAAGACTATTCTGATTTGCTTTGCCTTCATGTTCTGTAATAAGCTCTGTAAATGATTGCTTTACTATCTTTGTCTTACCTTTTAGGCCTTTGAGAAGCTGTGCTCAGTTGCTACAGCTTTTTAAGCAGGAAGGTGTTTGTTATAATTAACTTTATTATAAACTTCAAAAAAATTTGGAAGTTGTTCCAGAATAGATTAGTGTGTAATAACATTTTAACTGAAACTTCTTTGACAAGAAAGGGTTTCTGTAAACTACAAGTGAAGTAATATAAAAATATTACTTTTATATGAATTACATGCCAAGTTTTACTGCCCTAAGTTTATAAATATATTGCTATAGTTTTCTGAATCTCATTTTTGTAGTTTCAGTAGAAGTCCCTTAATAAATTGTGTAACTTAAAAAAAAAGAAACTTCCAAGACTATCTTTATAAAACTAGCTTAGTTTTTCTCCTGAAAAATATACAAACAATTCAAAATTTAGCTCATATTCTTAATGTTGCTTTTTAAGACCCTAATTAAATACTGATATTCACCCTACTAATCCTTAATGGTTAAAAGTGTGTTTCCCCTGGCAATGCAGCATACTAATAGGAGAAGCAGGTAGCTCTTCTTAGAGACTGTCTCTTGGAAGAAGACATTTTTGGCTCACAATTAAAAGCCTAGAGGCTTAACTGTCAGCTCTGATTAATAACTGGGAAAGAAAAATAAGGTGCTTATAACAGCTTAGGATACTATGCTTATCCTACTTGCCACGGACCCTTAGGTCTACTCTCTTGCTGCTAGAACTTTACCTTGAAAGCAGCAGCATTTTCCCCTTCCTGTCTTTGCCTATAAGTGAGAAGATGGAAAAGGGACACAAAGAAAGGGTAAGAAAAAGCTTTTGCTGGTGGTGTGCTGGTAAAGGGATCATGTGTAAAGGTAACATATTTTGCTATAGATGTTTCAACAAGTTTTTCCTGAAGTTTATTATACATGGTTTTTTAATCCACTAAACAGATTAGAAAAAATTAATTTGTAAATTATCTTCTTAAAATGTTATTTATTTTTACATAATTATTTATTTTAAAATAATTTCTATGGTTAATGAACTATAAACTTTACATTAATTATATAAAGTAAAAGGGTGTAACATTTCTTTGTTTTTTAACATTACTGCTATCTTATATTTGAATTTTTAAAAGTACCTTTATGATTCTTCTGAAAAACATTGTAGCAAGTAGAGTTTACTGACTTACAGCTATCTTTTGAGCAGGATTATAGGTTATTTATTTTTGCAAAGCAAATTGATTTTGCAGACAAAGGCTACTCTTCACTATGGCAAAACTGATTTATTTTTTCTTTTCCCTTTTGTAAAACTAATAGTTCAAATACTTTTGGCTTACTTTATCTCAAATATAATTGTAAATGATATTTATATATTGTTATAGTTTTCTGAATCTCATTTTTGTAGACACAAATGTGTCTTACTTCTATGGAATTTATGGAATATTAATGGTAATGTTAGTACTAACAGAAGTAGTTTATTTACTATTTGATAGAAGTGGTGCTTTGAAACTCTTAAGAAAATTATCTTAATAAAGTTCAAAGCATTTTAGTAATGAGAATTAAAGGAAAGAACCATCTTTTTTTTTTCTGAAACAGGGGTTATTAGGTAGTATCAGTAATTTTTTATTTTTTACATTTAAGTGGGAACTCTTTATTTTTGTAAATAGCATCCATATTTGATTGTTAGTGTTTAAAACTGCGTAACTAGTTCTGACAGATCAATATTTCCAAATTAAAATTTGATTGTCATTTGCCATTGAGCTACTATAGGATCCTATCCTATTTTATCTTTAGTATGCTTTCAGACTTCCTGAAGCCCAAAGATAGACAGTTATCAAATATCTAGCCTTAGTTTTTTTTTAATATTCATTGTATTTTTTCATAATTTTTCAGATTTTTAAAGGAAAATCAATTTTAAAAATCTTTAGAACTTAACAATCTTACAAAACCTTTGCTTTTCATGGAAGCTATTTACATAGGAGCTGGTGATATAGATGTAAAGAGCATCCATATTTGATTGTAACTTTTAAAACTGCATAACTAGCTCTGACAGGTCAATATTTGCAAATTAAAATTTGTCTCTCATTTGCCATTTAGCTACTCTAGGATTCTACCCTGGTTTATCTTTAGTATCCTTTGAGACTTCCTGAAGCCTAATGATAGACAGCTATCAAATATCTAGCCTTATTTTTTTATATTCATTGTATTTTTTCAAATTTTTCAGATTTTTAAAGGAAAATTAATTTTAACATACTTTAAAACTTATAATCTTACAAAACCTTTGCTTTTCTATTTCTTTAATATTTCTTTTGTAAATAACTAAATTACACTAAAGTAGACTATTAAGACAATAATAATGTAATGCTTATTCCTTCAGCTTTCCTCGCCCTGTGAAGACTACTTGGTTAAATAGAAATGCACCAGCACAAAACAAAGATTCTGTGATTCCAACTCTTGAAAGTGTGGTCTTTGGTATTAACTACACAAAACAGTTATCACCAGATGTAAGAATTGTATATATTTATAAACCTTCCGTTTCCTCTCATTTTATTTTTCCCTTATCTTAAAAGAAATGTTTTTAACTATTCTATCTGTGAATATGATATTTCCTTTGTTAATTATTTGGTCTCAGTAACTTAGATATCTAATTAAATATAATTGTAACAAATTGGTTAGTTCCAGTTATCTAGAATGAAAACTAACCTAATATTTTCAAATTTTACCAAATTTAGTGAACAAAGATCTTTAAAAAGCAGTTAAACTTTTAAGATTGTGACTATCAGTTCTTGGTCCCTTTAACAGAACCGGTTGAATCTTCCAAAGGAGATTGAAAGAACAGTGTCCAAATTGAGACCCAACTTAGAGTAGTACAAGTATAGCCATTACTATAAAAGGAAGAAGGACTTTCACTGTAAATGCAGAGTGTCTGTCCCTCAGTCCTAATATGAATTTCCTTTTACCAAAAATGATAATGTAATCTGCTTGTTTATAAAAATCCACTATAACATTGTGAGTTGGTACATGCTTATAATCCCAGATGCTCAGGAGGCTGAGGCAAGAAATTCAGTGTCAGTCTTGGCAACTTAATGAGACCCTATCTCAAAAATTGTTTTAAATAAGGGTTTGGGATGAAGATTAGTGGGAGAGCACTCCTGAGTTCAGTTCCCAGGACTGTTTAAAAAAAAAAAAATTCACTCTAATTGAAATTACTATAGTCACATTTTATTATGTTTACTTTTATGAACAACTCTTAAGATAGTGTTGAATTTCTTATGTGTTTTATAGTAACTATGGTTAGCAGATGCTTAGTATATCTTTTCCAAGTTTCAAGTGGAATATATTTAAATTATTGATTACTAATATTTTGTTTTCCAAACTTGTTCTTTGTTTAGGGTTGTAGCTTCATCATTGCAGAGTCCTTCCTACATCATGCCTATCGTTTTCATTATACACTTTGTGCCACTTTGCTGCTAGCCTTCAAGGGATTACACAGCTACTTCATTACGGTAACAGAAGAGATTCCCTCTTGTCAGAAACTAGAACTGGGTATGTTAAAAGTAGCTAGACCTGTCCTACAGTTCAAATCATTCTTTTACTCTTTTTTGCTGGTTAAGAGCTTTGCCTTAGTTTTTCTATACTAAAACTATACTATTTGTGTGCTTCATTTTTACTTCTCTCTCAATTCCATCTTTTTCAACCCTTGTTAGTTATTTTTTGCAATATAAAATTCTTTGTTATAATATTGAGAAATAACTTCTCAATTAGTTTATTTGAAATGAGTCTTTTGATAGATTTTTTAAAATCATATGCCAATGTAATGCTCTTTAAAATGTAATCAGAAATTATACTAGAAAGTAAAATAATTATCTGTAAAATCATTGGAAGGTGAATTCCAAATATATAACAGTCTAAGCAGATTGTGGGTACTTGGAATATTTTCATATGCATTTGATTTTAAGTTAGCTCAGATCTCTATTCCTTTTATGTTACTTTAGGAAATGAGAGCATTACTCTGTATTTTAACAAACATTTTGAAAATTACTTAATTCATTTAAAAATAATCAAGCTTCAGTTTTAGTCTAAGTGGTGTCTACATATATGTTATAGTATATAATAAAAATCATATTGCATTGATTTTATATAATATTTGTAGTTCCCAAAATGCTTTTACATACATCCTTTTACAGAAGATAAAGTACTGGGATTGGCAAATAAGTTTTTTTCAGACTTTCTATGGTACTTTTATAAGCTTTTATTTTCAAATACTAGCTCATAAAAGGCACAAATATCTCTTCAGAATTATTTTATCATTATATAATTGAAATTGCTTTTAAAATTTTACTTAAATCTATATTATTTATATATTTCTTTTTTCCTCTAGGATCTCAAATTTTAACAATATTGATGCATTATTAAAAATATTGATGCATCACTATTACTAAAACTAGTTCTTGGGTTTGAAAGTAATTAGGCTATTTTTTTAATTGTTACAAAACAGTTGCAAGGATCAGTACTTACCCACTTTAATTCAGCCCTCAGAAAATGCTGGAAATTGTACCATTGACTATCAATCACTATCACTCTAGTGATTTAATTAATTCTAATAATCAGTTCCTTTCACACATTCTTCATTTTACTAGACACAGGTATTAAGTGTTCAGAATGCTTGATTCAGTAATCTACACTGATACACAAGCAAAAGGAAAATGTGTTTATTCTTTTTTGACCATGTATTCTTCCTCAGAACAAAACTAGTAGTGTGGAAAAGATAACCTTTTGATCTTAGTCTCTGAAATACTCTTTTTTCCTTGCTATTTCATGTACTTTGACTTTCCTATTTCTTTTTCAAAAATTCCTTATAAGACTCCTGCCTCAAATGTAAATTGTTTAAATGTTTTCTTTCGAGAATGAAGAAATCATTTATACAGTAGAGCTAATTTAGTCTTTTCTTTATCCTCAATTAATGGAAAAATTATGTTTAAATTTTTTTAATTTTGTAGAATTAAAACTCAAAAACATTTTCTTAGAAGAATATAGTGTCAAATACTATAAAAGAATACTGTAATTAAATTCAAGGAGGCATTATCATTGTGCTTAAGCAAATACATTTGGAACTATTTCTCTCATTTTCTCACTTTGCATCTATCAATACAAAGTGGTTTTCATTTGTAAGTAAGGAGATTGAAAAAAAATCTGATATGGTGCATAAGTCAGAAAGGAAAGGTGAAGACACCCAAAAGGCAGGGGGTGTGAAGTTGCTCTAGGAATAACACCTCCTATCAGTGTAATTCCCTTGGGCTTTTTATTAGCACTTACTGTGTCAGTCTCTGTGTAAGGTGCTGAGGAAAGTATAGTCTCTGTATTCAAAAAACTTTGACTTCTTTTCCCTCTCCTTTCATAGCAGCTATAATAAGAAATCAGCTCAGCATTGGGATGGGCAGGAAAAACTTACCTGAAAAAGCAAGGCTTCTTGTAGTTTTAATGTGAGATAGGCCTATAAATGCCTTTGTAAAGATTCCGTCTGCATGTAATATTCAAGTTGATGTAACATTTAATATTTACAAATGAAAAAATACATGAATCACATTTTTAACCTAGGGAAAAATATTTCTAAAAAATTATTTTATTGGTAAACTATATAATTAGTAATTAAGCAAAAACATTTAAAAATCAGAGCCTTATTTCAAATAGCATAGACAGTGGTAGCACTTTATTAGTATTCTATTAATATAACTTCAGCATGATAATTCATTAAAAATTAATATTTTTAATTTTCCTTCAGGTAAGGATGGCTTTTGTTATATAACTTTGGGCTTATTTGTGTAATATAGGAAATCATAATTTCAAAAGCCCTTAAATTTAATTTCAGGAGCCAGTTACTAAATGAATGTAAACTGTATTCCAAATAACTTACTTAATTATTTTATCAGATAATAAAATTCTAAAGTAAACCCAGTTGGTTTTAGATAATTTAATAGTAGAAATAGAATAAAATTATTAGGGTCTTACACTTATATTTACTCAAAATACATTTGTTGGATGGATGGATGTATACATGAAGTAGTACAATACAGTTTCATTGTTACTTGAAAAAATATAGATATCAACACATAGCTATGACAATTTCCTAGGGTTTTTTAAAATCAAGACTCATCTTCATTAAATACTTACTGATAATACTTTTTGTTCTTAAACTTTTCTTTACTATTTGTGTTTTTCTTCTTTTCATTATATATTTTAGTTTATTATTAAATATATCCAGAGAACATCTAAAAATGTTCCTAACTATTCAAAATAAAAATATTTGTTATATATTCTGAACTTATCAACAATTTATTGTTATACTAGCAAAATAAGATTTTAGACACTAACATATTTTTATAATATACTGTCAACTAAGCATCACTGTATTTACTAGTTTTAGTAAATGGATATAAAATATTGTTATATTTCCTTTTTTCCTGAGTTTTCAAATAAAACTTAAATATACTTAAAATTCTTAAATTCTATCATGCTTTGAAAAATTTATCTAAGCTCTGTTCCCAACTCTTTTTTAAAATAATACCTTGAGGTCCTTTCTGCTTTTTGCCTTTTCCTTTTCTCCTAGATGAATGATGTACATTTTTTGATGGTATTAGTTGAATATTGGTTTGATGCAAGGAGCTCTACTGAAAATTACAGTCAAGACTTTTGGAATCTAGGTTTTGGCAATTCACATAACTTGTGAGCCCTAGTATCTCTACTTAGGAAAGCAGGGAGTTGACCTACTAATCTCTGAGAATCCTGCTAACACTAAAATTCTAAGTCAGAGAAATTAAAACATAAAGATAACATCAGAATATGGAATGTTGAGTGACACAAATATCTTAATTTTAAAAAGTAATATAAAGTTGAATGTACATCATTTGTAATTCTGATAAGCTAATTAACTAACTGCACTGTCAGATCAATACTAAATCTGTTAACAAGTTGGAAAATTCTAGCAAATTTTGTTGTAAAAGGAGTATAGTAACTAGTGCTGTGTACAATCCTTATAACTAGCCAAGGCCAACATGCAGGTCCTTTATCAACGCCTTCTCAGAAGAAAACAGCCAAGAACCCAGAAAGACACCTGTGTAGGTATGTTTACAAATAGGTTAATTAAATAATCCCTTTTAATTAATATGGAATTTTGCTTTAGTGTAAAATTCATTAATTTATAAATATAGTTTATTACCACCACTTTAAAGAACTTACTAGTAAGATCATTTTTCTTTGTAGATAAATTTGGGTTAATTTCTTAATTAATTTGTAGTACTGAATTTTTTTATATAAAATGAAAAATGGTAATTGCAAAGATCTCTTTGTTTCAATAATCTTTTGAGTACCTACAAATACCACTTTTTCAAAACTGTCTATTGCCAGAAATTGGTTAAATTTGCTTATCTTTAGATAGGTCTAATGGTAAAAACTAAAGCTAGTTTCATGCATTGCAGAGATAAAAGAGAGAAATATCCTCAGTATTTGGTTTTGTGTTTTTAGTTAATTTGCTTTTATTTTTGTTGTTCTAAGTTAAAAAAAATAAATAACATCCAGTCACTAATATCCTGATATTACCTATGTTAAGGGAAATTTGACCTAGCAACCCCACTTCTGACAATCTTATCATAAATATATATGTACAAGCTTTTATATATGTGTATACATATGTTTATATGTTTTTATATATACATATGTATATATATTTATATTTATATATATATATATACACACACAAGCAAGTTTATTGCTGTATTGTTCTTTGTAACAAAACACTAAAAAGATAATGACCATTATTTGGGCAAAGAGTGGAACATGGAAGAAATTATGATGCACCCACAGCAAGGAATGTAGTCATTTAAGAAAATGCTTTAAGAAATTTAAAATTTTATTAAGTCATGTAAGAAAATTCTGTGTAGGACTACTGTGAGAAAAAAGATGAAAAACAATGTATACACACAACCTCGTTTTTAAAAAAGTTTTACTCATAAACACGCACATACACACACACATGTATATTTGAAAAATGTAAATATTTTGAAAATATATAAATATTTTGAAAAATATGTAAGGCTATGTTCTAAATTGTAACTCTGAACAGGCAAGAGGAGCCAGTCCCCCCAAAACAATTTAAATCACATTTATACATTTCTATAAAATTGCCATGTTGTGTCATATGTCTCTTTAAAAGAAAATATAATTAAAATGGCATTTTAAACTCTCTAAATGATTTTGAAATATTTCAAATCTGAGTTTATCTTGTGCTTTTATATATTCCTTAAGATGATGTTTGCATTGAAGTAACTTTCATTAGCTATAATTGAAATCTACCATTTTATGCTTTTAGCCTTTTGTATGTAAATGTTACAAAAATGTGTTAAACTTAAAAAGTTTATTTTTTTAAATTCAGAGGTAGGCTATATAACCTACAGAAGTAATTTTAATGATTTTCTTTTATCATAAGAAAAGATCATGAGTACTATGAAATCAGTTGTTAGCATAAGGAAGTTGTGATTTAATGCAGACTTTGCTGATAATTAACTTTAGTTTTGGAAAACCTAACAAACACTAGGTTAGGTATAAGGTTTCACTATTAGGTAAATCAGTTTTATGTAATTTACCTAATAGTGAAGAGACTTATGAATTCAGCTAATGAGTGAATTTTAGGATATCGTAGACTGTATTCCTGCTTTTGTATGAGAATAATCAAGCTTGCTTTCACAACAAGATGATGAAATTTTGGGTGATTGTGACTCTGCCTTTTTAGTACTTAAAACTATAGTTTGTTTGATTTCTAGTTAAAAATTCAGTATATCTAAAGATGATATTTTAGGTATTAATGTAATTTGTTCCTTTATAAAAAATAACATTTTTATATACCATTAGTTTTTGTATTCCCTTGTAAGTATTGCCTTTTTTAATTGTAAATTATACATTGCTTATAGATCATTGTGGCATACACTAAATGAATCAGGATTGTATGGCAAAAAATTGCTTCACTATAAGAATTTCTTATTGAGTGTGCTGGGAATGTCACTCAGTGGTAGAATGCTTGCCTGTGCAAGCCATATGTTCAATCCTCAGTACCAGGAAAACAAACCTAAAAAAATCTTGTAGAAAACTAAAGTTTATTAAACTAAGTTAGTAGCCAACTTTTTATTGAAAAGGATTCTGTTGCCCATTTTCATTAAATAGCCCACAACCTCGGTATGTTTTAAATATGTTCTATTTTCAAAAATTTATTTTACCTTAACTTTTATATAAAAAGCAAAGCATAATCACATATAACAAAATATTAAACTTTACTGTAAATTGTAATATATGAAATGAAGAAAAACTTAATTATGTTTTGTCTTTTCTATGACACTGTTTTACAAGTTACCTACATATATAGTCAATATTTTCTTGACCGTGTTGGCCTCTTGTGAGAACTGAAACACATTAATGATAAGAACATTGAATTAATAATCATATTACCTAATTAATTAATGTGTTTATGAAAATATATTACAGTGAAAATTTATTGAATGTAGCCAATATATTTCTCAATCTTTTGGTTGTTTAAAGGGAATTTGTTTATATAATTTCAAAGGCAGTTTTCAGATCTAACACTTAAATATTTCCTCTAATTACTCTTTACTCCTTTCAGAGGAAATGGATGTAGAAGCTCGTCTTACTGAACTATGTGAAGAAGTTAAGGTACTTGGATTTTTAAAATTCACATTATCAAGTTATTTGAATGGTTTCTGTTTTTCTATTGTAAATATTTTGTCTAAGAAAACTTAAATTATTTATCTTATTTAAAATACAAACATAATTCAGTTGATCATGGTAGAACCATAATTTAGTTGATCAAAATAATTTGACTTCAGCATAAAATTATCATTTTAAAAGTATATTATTTCGCATATGAATGAAGTATAAATAAAGCACATTACTAATCAAAAGTATACATTTTCTTCTACTCATTCAAATTTTTTTGGACATGTTTTTAAAATATCACTTAAGGGGCTGGGGATGTGGCTCAAGCAGAAACGTGCTCACCTGGCATGCTCGGGCGCTGGGTTCGATCCTCAGCACCACATAAAAATAAAATAAAGATGTTGTGTCCACCGAAAACTGATAAATATTTAAAAATTCTCTCTCTCTCTCTTAAAAAAAATCACTTAAACTTGTATATCATGTTTTTTATTTTAAAAAATGACATTTTAAAAATGACAAATTGTGCTTAATTCCCAGAATCACAAAGGAAAAAAAAGGCAGTTCTGATTCAACAAAACAATTTTTATCATCCTTGCAGTTAAATTGAATAGATTTTTGTTTTTCTTTTTATTTTTTTATTTTTCATGGTTTGTTTATTTATTCTTCTCCTGGAGACTAAATGCTTTAACTATTTAAGTTCACTTTGTATTCATTTTGGTCAACTATATTAAAGATAAAATCAGAGGCTTGAATCAACAAACTTATGTATTTTATGTGAAGTGTATTTTTGCTTAGAAACTTTAATGAGAATTTGGGGCTGAGGATATGTCTCAGTTGGTAGAGTACTTTCCTCGCATGCAGAAGGCCCTGTGTTCAATCCGTAGCACCACCACCCCCCTCCCCCCAAAAAAAAGAAGAAAGAAAATTTAATGAGGACTAGATTCTTTTGAAAAAGTTATTTACCTTCTCCTTAAAAAGTTGTTCACATACAAGATATATATGTAATTTTGTATTCTAAGAGGATTTCCCCACAATTCAAATAAGTATTTTCTTTACAACCAATGGTCTTATAATCTTTGCCCAAAAGAACAGTAAATACTTTATAATCTTAAGATGTATGCAGTTAATATGAAAATTTCTGGAGTGTTTCACTGAGAGATTGAAAAATTTGAATGAATTAACATATTATACTATGGCAAGAAAAATAATCACCAAAAGATATCAGTTTGTCTCATTAATCATTTTAATGAATTGAAATCAAATTCCCTTTGGGAATTTAACCTTGTATTTTAAAAATCTTTTCAAGAAACATAAAAAAGACTAAGAAAAGCTTTAAAAGTAATACAAATATAGAAATATTTGTCCAACCAGATGTTTAAATATATATAAAACTACAATAAGAGAAATAGGAAAATAGTTTTTCTTCTCTTAAAATGATAGGCAAGTCAGTCAAGTTAAATAGCACTGAAAGACATCAATTTGTAATAACTAAGTATATGATAAAATATGATGAACATTGGGATTATAAGTGATGTAAGCTTTAGCCCTTTGTGCCATACCAGAGGAGTAGTTCTAAATGGACTAAATAGTTAAATTTTCAAAAAAATTAGAAATATAAGTAGTCTATTTTGGAATATAGAATGACTCCTTCAGACTAATAGTAAAGTACAAAATAAAATAAGCTAAGGATGATCCAAAACTCCTTTATAACAAAATACACTATAAATTTAAAGTAAGCCATATATTAGAGGATAATGTTTGTAATATTTAAAACAGGCAAATGATTACTACTCACAATATATAAAGAGCTCCCTTGTACCAATTTCAAAATAACACCCTTGGGCTGGAGATATAGCATAATCAGTAGAGTGCTTGCCTCACATGGACAAGGCCTTGGGTTCAATCCCCAGCACCACAAAAAAAGAAATAAATAAAAAATAAAAATAACACCCTTGTTAAAAAGAGATACACAGAGGGGAATATACAAATTGGCAATTCTTAGAACAATTTAAGCTACTTAATTTGATACTTAGTATTACTGAAAAACAGGAAAATACAGGTTTAAATAAAGAGTTTGATTGGATTGAGTTTGACCTAGGAAATTTGCAAAAACAAGAGTGACTGCTAATCTCAATTGTAGGTAAGGATAATAGGGAAACTAGTAATGGCATATGTTGTTAATGATGGTTTAAATTAATTTTTTTAAGGTAACTTATCACTCTGTTTTAAAAATATTTATTTAGTGCATGTTACCTCCCATACAAGTTATTTAAGATTCTGTTTTATAAAAGTACTCACATGTGTACACAAATATGATAAAGAATCTCATGGATTATATAGACTCATATAGTCATTTAAAAGAATTAAGTAAATCTCTATGCATTGACATGGATTACTTAAGAAATATTTATTCAGTGAAACTCCACATCATGTACAACCATATGAATAGGATCCTAATTAGAATAAGTTATACTCCATGTATGTAAAAATATGTCAAAATATACTCCACTGTGTATTTATTGATCTATGATGCCAGATAGTGTTTTCATGCTGAAAAGCTCTTTATGTTAAAAGTAAATTGATGATAAATATGAACTTATATATATAAAAAAAAAAATTTATAAGCTCTGTATTTGATCATGTTCATGTGATTACATTGAAAATAATTTTTTAGGTTCTTAATAGTAATACAGAAAAGAATAGCATGAGAATTGTAAAGGGGAATTTTATCAAAGTAATTCATATAGTATACGATTATTGCTAAAAAGTTTGTTTGGGTACCCATATATAAGTTCTTGTATGTAAATGGACATCATAAAATCTTACAACATCGCCTAAGGTAAAATTTTAACAACAAAGAGCAGACAAGCTATATTAAGAGTTTTTAAAAATCAGTAATAAAACATGTAATTAGTTTTTCATATTAGCCCAAAGTAGACACCTAATTACAAAAAAAGTTAGTAAGTACATGAAAAATATTCAGTCTCAGAAACTATCACAGAAACAAACATTTACTCTAATACAATTTTTAATCTGTCAAATTGGCTGCATTTTTTTTAACAGTGTTTCTTGAGATGTGATGAGGGTACAGACTTGTATACCTTGTAGATCTTTTTCAGAGATTAGTTTGGTGGTATGTATCCAAAAAAAAAAAAAAAAAGTATCCTATCTCAATCTATACCAAAGAAATACTCAAAAGATTCATATGATTATATACAATGATGTAAAAACATTAATCTGAATTATAGCCATCAGTAAAATGTTTAATGAATTATGGGATACTCATTATCTAAAAAAGTTTGCAGCCTTTAAAAAATGTTTGATGATGTAGGAAAACAATCATATTGTGTTGGTGTTGTCCGGGGAAAATGGTCTAAAAGCATATGTGATTTTAGATTTTGTTCTATGTATATAACAAAAAAAATTGAAATGATTGTTCTGAAAAATGTATATGTTTAAAATAAGATAGTGAATATATAAAAGTAAAGTATCTTTGTCTTACATTTATGCATATAAAAGATCTTTTCAAACTTAATTATGATTTCCATTTTTAAATAAAAATAATTTTAGCATTATTTATTTTGAGATGTATTATTAAATATTTGTGCAAACCAGAGGAGTAATTTATGTATACTTGAAGGGATATTCTCTCAGAACCTTGATGCTGTGATCCCTAGGAAATGAAATAATAAATAACATCTAGATAGCCTTGTTTTCAGGAAAAAGTAGAGAGAGTAACATATATCTACTTGTATGTAGACTATACTTGGTACAGTGTTTCTTTCATTAATTACACAGTGTTATCTAATTACTCTCAAATGTTTATCCAACTGTTTTTCTTCTAAACTCCATTAAAATAATCCTTGGGACAATAATACTACAGGTTTCAGTTTATGCTAGTTTGTTACATTTTAATCTCTGTATCTTGTTTTAATCTCTGTATATTGTTAATAGAGGCTTGAAAAAGTCTTTTAGCTTCATTTATAAAATCATTTCCTAGAGCACAATCTAGTTTCTTAATGTTAACAAATCCTTGTTTATCTGTGTTTTCTCTGTTTGTTTCCATTCCAGAATTCTAAGTTTGCCAAAAAATTTTGGGGGGCTTTTTTCTAAATAAAGCCTGTTAATTTCTCATTCATTCATTTATTCCTTTAGTAAATATTTATCAAATTACTACTGTGTGTCAGTAACTAAAGTTATAAGAACAGATAGTATGTAATCATAATGCCTTCACTTCTTAATTTTGCTTAATTTTTGTTATATGTTATCAGTAGGATAAATCAATGGAAGCTTTATTTGGATGAGGAAAGAAAAATCTGCTAAACTGTAAACCTCAAAAAGAAGTGAAAATAAGTAGAAGAATCATGTAATATATAGCATTGGGGAGTATATAGATGGTAATTAAAACTTTGGGAGTGAATTTCAGCATTCCTGTAAAGACTTGATGACTACTACCATTTCCTAGGGAAATGAAGTCATTCATCTGTGTAGTTAAGATAGATTTAGTGTTACCAATAATTGAAATACAAATATTTACACCAAGATAATGAATTAAAGAATATCCTGCCCTCATAACAAAAATACCTGCCCGCACCAGAAACAATCATTCTGATTTATAGTCTTTTATTAGTCTTTATTTTTTCAAGAAAACTAGTTGCATTTTATAAGAGTCTTCATGTCACATTAAAATTTAGTACTCAACTTTCATGATCAGTTCACATGAATAAAAAATGCAATAATTTATTACCACTTTTAGAACATTGCTAATAGTATTTTATAATGGTGTGTCTACCTGTTTTCTCATCTATTAATCTTTGTATCTCAGGAATATACATGCCAACATTTAAAATGCAATTGAAAAATGTAGTGGATAAATTATATGTTAGGAAAAAGAAAGCAAATGGTTAACAAGTTTGTATAAGAAATATCCACAAATGAAACAGAACCTGACAATATAGAAGTGAGAGGGAAAACAATTTTCCCTTTTCCAAAAGTATTTGAGCTCATTTTGAAGAATTGTGGGTATTTTTAAAAGTGCTTCACATAGCTGATTGGGGAAGAAAATATTAAGATCATGTTATCTTTCAAAAATATTTGTAACTTTCATTGGGATTTATGCATTGTATTTAAAATTCCTAGTATTTGGGTGTTAGAAGTTGATCATTCTATATAAAATTTTGATGGATAATTCTAGAGTATAGTTGATGTTATTTCAATAATAAAATACCTCAAATATTAAAATATTGGTCAAATTATTAAAAATTGCTTTGGTAACTATCAGTTAAGTAGAAAATCATTGGTCAGTTGGTCTTTCTCTAAAACCCTGTGTCTGCATATACATATTTCTTTTTTAAACCAAAAATTTGCCTTTGTACTAATATTCTGAGCAGCATAATTATATGTATTGCAAGTCTCTAGAAGTAGTAGCATGTTTTTCTTGTCATTTCAGAAAATAGAAAATCCTGATGAACTGGCAGAACTTATAAATATGAATCTTGCTCAACTTTGCTCACTTCTAATGGCTTTATGGGGACAGTTTCTGGAAGTTGTAACACTACATGAAGAATTAAGAATATTATTAGCACAGGAGCACCATACCTTGAGGGTAAGTTAAAGAAAAGTAATATTCAGAAATTTTAATGAGTATTATTTATCTTTAGAAAACCCTTATGAATAAAAAGTCTGATTGATAAATCAGAAAAGAGACATTTATCATTGTTTTATTTCTAAAGTTAATACAGTTAAGTATATGATTTCTTAGTAACAACCCCTACTAGTTAAAATTCCCAGAAGAATTAAAAATTAATATAAAGTACTTCCATTCTCTTCATCAGAATCACAAATTACCATTTTGGCACATTTTCACTTTCATTCCCTCTTTTTGGCTAGAGATATATACAAATAAATATATTCATATATGTATTTTTTTTCCTTTGCCATTTGATAATTATAGACATACATTCTTTAGTTCAGCATATATTTCCTAAAAAACAAAGATGTTCTTTCATTTAACTATTAATATGACCAACTTTAGACTATTTTATTTTGTACAATACAGAGACCTAATATATTGTCCATATTTAAATTTTACTGTTTGCCTTAATCATGTCCTATATGACAAGTTTTTCTTCCTATTTCCAGGATCAAATTCCAGATCCTACATAGCATTCAAATTTAATGTCCCTTTAGGTACAGTTAATCTGGAATAATTTCTCATCTTTTCTTTGTCTCTAATGACTCTGAGTTTTTTGAAGAGGTTCAGTAACTGGTTGGATAGACTATCCTTCAGTTTGGGTTTGTATTATAGTTCCTGGAGATTCATTTTAAGGTTAAGATGATACAATGTTAGTATGGATACATTTTATTTCTTTTTCAGCAAGTAAGTTATATTTTTCTTGGAATTTGCTCAAGTCATTGTTACCAAGTAGTTAGTTCATAAAGTCCTTCTGTCATGACCCCTCGCCAGCAAGGAAGACACGACTCAGGAATCTTCTCTCAGCAGTTTATTTAGGCCTTTACTCAGACATGTCTTCAAGCATTCTCTCTCCGCTTGTGCCTCCCACACTTAATAAAGCACACCAAGCCCCAATGCAAAGCCGCCACGTGGACCTTTCTCATAGGGTGTTAAACAATGACTCGCCAACTCTCCCTAATAAGGAGTTGTTTGTCTCAGACCACGGCGGAAACCGGCGCCATCTTGTAATGGCGGCCACGGTCCGCTGAAACGGCTCACCACATCCTTCAATCATCTTTTTAATATCTGCAAGATCCATTGTGTTTTATTACTGATATTAGTTATTTGTGACATCACTCTTTTTTAAAATATTTTTTTAGTTGTAGTTGGACACATTACCTTTATTTTATTTATTTTTATGTGGTGCTGAGGATCGAACCCAGCACTCATATGTATGTGTTGGGCGAGCAACCCCAGCCCCTCCTTTTTTAAAATTTATTTATTTATTCTAATTAAATAATATGAGAGCAGAATACATTTGATTCATTGCACACAATTGTAGCACAACTTTTCATTTCTCTGGTTGTACACAGTGCAGCGTTGTACCATGTAGGGTAATGATGTCCATCTTATTTTACCATCTTTCCAACCCCCATACCCCTTGCCTGTGCCCAGAGTATATCCATTTTTCCCATATCCCCCACCCCTTAACATCCACTTATCAGAGAGAACATCCAACCTTTGGTGTTTTACAATTGGCTTACTTCGCTTAGCATGATATTTTCCAATTCCATCCATTTACCTGCAAATGTCATAATTTTATTCTCTTTTAATGCTGAGTAATATTCCATTGTGTATATATACCATAGTTTCTTTATTCATTCATTTATTGAAGAGCATCTAGGTTGGTTCTACAATTTAGCTATTGTCACCTTTTTCTTGACTGGTCTTCCTGGAAGTTTGCCATTTTATTAGTATTTTCAGAGAACCAACTTTTAATGTTAATTCTGTCTCTTGTACATTTTTTTTCTGTTTGATATTTTGTTTATTGTAGTAAACAGGATTATCATTGAATTTTGTAAATGGTAATATATTGTGCTTTCTGACTCCTATTTATGCAATTCAGCAGGAACTTTGATCATAAAGTGTCTTGCTATTCTTAGAATACAGTGCTAAACATACATTAACCCAGAGCAGTCCAGAGGTCATTCATTGTTTGTAGAAGAACAAACTTAGCCATAATAAAGTGTATAGGTTGTCTGATGATGGGTTCTGAAGCAGCACAGTTGAGCTGAGTCACAGAAATGAACCTCTGATAATGAAATCTTTCTTTTTGTGTGAAAGCAAGTAGTGAAACAAAGAATTGGACTAAAAACAGGAAATATAAATCTGTACTTGGAAAGAAAAATACAGTAAATTAGTTTAATATTGCTTCAATATATTATGTATCAAGATTAAGAAAGTGCAGATTTTCATATTACTGAAAAATTATATCCCACTGGACCATACAGACTATTTGTACGTGAATGGTCCCCAGTGGCCATATTAATGAAAAAGATTAAAAGTCTCCATGATTAAGCAAAAGATATATAAATCGAAACTAAGAAATTGAATGATTCGACTTATAAAAAAGCAAAATATAACTGTAATACTGAATTTTGTATGTGTCAAGAACTGTAGAATCCCAGGTTTCACCCTACTTATAGCATACCTAAGGCTACCATAGACTGGTCAGAGATAAAGGATCTCATAGTAATAGCAATAAGCAAAGTATTGTCATTTGTGTTGGTTCTCCAAGCCTGTTTCTACAATCTAGTATAAAGAAGGCCAAGTTCAAACCATTGAATTGAATTACAGGAGAAAAGTCTTTGCTTATGGACCCCCAAATATTTTATTTTAAGTATGTATGTATTATGATGTATTGTGGTACTGTGGATTAAGCCCAGGGGTGCTCTACCAGCTATATCCCCAGCCTGCCCACCCCCCTCTTTTTTTTTTTTGAGATAATGTCTTATTAATTTTCCCAGTCTGGCTTCAAACTTGCAATCCTCCTGCCTCAGCCTCCCAAGTAGCCAGAATAACAAGCATATGGTGACAAGCCAAGCTTTCCCAAATATTTTATAATAAACAGTAAATATCTTTACTCTGAACCAAAGTCAGTCTTTATCTATCAAGTTTGTAAGCCATCCTGCCTTTTGCTTCAAAGAGAGACACATCTCTATCTTCCCAATGTTTTCTCAGTATAAGTGTTCTTTTTTTTTAAATAGTTTTTTAGTTTTAGATGGACACAATACCTTTATTTATTTTTATGTGGTGCTGAGGATCAAACCCAGGTTCTCACACGTGCAAGGCTCTACCACTGAGCCATAACCCCAGCCCCAGTATAAGTGTTCTTGAAAAGATGGTCTCTTTACAAAGAAAGTCAGTGCTTCTGTTCCTGAGACTTGAAGAAGTACAGTAGATGCATGAGGAATTATGAGTTTTGTTGTATTATAATGTTTCACTCTATAGCATCAGAAGTGCTATATTTTATGTTGATCATAACTTGTGCCTGGAATAATGTTATAAATCTAGTATTAAGGAGATCATCATATTCACTTTGCAGAGAGCCATATCTTATGCTTTGTGCTATCATTACAGATTTGTATTTTGCCTTGTATAGGCTCTCCTTAGGGCTGCTGGAATTAGATAAAATAACAGTTAATTTGGCATTCTTTTAGAGATGTTTTATTTATCTTATACCAACTTGTATAAATCTTTAGTTCTTTCATGACAAATGTTCATAAGTAATGTTGCTCAGGCCAAATACATAGGGTTGTCAGAATACCCAGTTAAATTGAATTCCAAATAAATAGCAAATAATATTTCAATCTAAGTATGTCCAGTGCGACTCTATCAAATAGCATGCAAAAACATCAGACTTTTACCTATTTTATATATTTTTATATAAATAAATTATGCCTGATATAGAAAACAGAATTTCTTGGTCATAAAACTAATTTTGAGATTGTTTTTCTTGTGTAGAAACAGAATATGGTAAACTTAAGGTCCTACTCAATATGTGTCTTTGTGGTTCTAACCTAGAGCAATGAAGCCTAAGTTGATATGGTGATTCTGCTATTCTGTTGCTTAATATTAATGTGATATTGTTCATTTAACAATTCAGATAAATGTACCTTTCCTTGGACTATAAAATGGAAATCTTTTATAGACCTTCCTAAAATAATATTTCAAACTATAAAGTCATCTGAGAGAAGTTTGAAAAATCATTATATGCAAATTTCTGTGCCCAATTTTGCCATCTACTTTATTCATAGTTGTGTCCTTCTTTGCTTCCCTGCGTTTATCATCTTTGTTAACTACAACTTCTTTATTCTTTTTTTTTTTTAAGTTCATAGCAACAGGTTTGTTACTAACCCTTTTCTGAAATTGTGATTCTATGGGACCACTGACCATAAGCCCAAGAATTCATCTACAAAACAGGAGGAGGGAAAGCGTTTTCTTTTGTAGTTAGGTAGAAGACATTATTATGCTTTTTTTCTTTAGGTTTTAATAAAAGCTTATTTGTGGACATTGAATAGGAATTTCATATAATTTTCAATTGTCACCAGATATTATTTCATTTTTGAAAAACTTCCAACCATTTAAAATGTAAAAAGCATTTTGGGTGTTTTTTACTTCTTAGAATGCTGTTTGAAGGATAATTTATTTATATATTTTACTTAACAAACATATATATAGCAATTATCTGCCAGATACTATGTAATTGATTTATAAATGTTAACTAATTTAAATCATCAGTACAATCTCATGGCTTGTCACAGTGGTGCATGCCTGTAATCCCAACAATTTAGGAGGCTAAGGCAGGAGGATCACAAGTTCAAAGCCAGCCTCAGCAAAGCGAGGCACTTAGCAACCCAATGAGACCCTTTCTCTAAATAAGATACAAAATAGGGCTGGGTATATGGCTCAGTGGTCGAGTGCCCTTGAGTTCAATCCTTGGTACCCCCTGCCCCCGCAAAAAAAATAAAAATAAAATAAAAACCTCATGAAGTAAATATTTTATCATTCCCATTTTACAAAATAAATATTTCTGTTAGGAAGGTAAAATAATTTGGCTGAAATGGTAGAGATGGGATGGGAACTCAGCTGATACTTTGCATTTCATCTGTTTTTTATATATTTGCAAAATATCAGAAATGAAGTCAAGAGTTCCTTAAAATGGATGGAATTGGAGGGCATTATGTTAAGGAAAAGAAGCCAGACACATAAAGAGAGGTACCACATGTTCTTTCTTATATGTGGAAGTTAAAACAAACAAACAAGAAATCAACCTGAATGCAGAATACTGATTATTTAGAAGTTTGAAGGGATGTGAATGAATAAATCGAGGCCAAATGGGATCATTGCACATTGTATGCATGTATTAAAATATCACATTGAATCCCATTAATATGTAGAGTTAATGCATGTTAATGAAAAATTAATGCATGTTAATGAAAAATGTAAGGGAACAATGCAGAGCAATAAAATAAAAATAAATAGAGGGAACAGGAGCAAAGTTCAGTGGTAAAACCTTGCCTAGCATACTCAAGACCTTAGGTTCAATCACCAGCACAGCAAAAATTTAAATTTAAAAAAAAAAAAAAAAAGATAAAGGCTGCAACCAGAAAAAAAATTAAGACTTCAAACAAAAATGTAGCCCGGCCTTACAACATTGAAATGTCATTTGTTATAATACTGGTTTCCTTTGCTATTTATGTTTTACAAATAAAATAAAAAGAAGTACAGTGTCCGGGGTGGAGCTGTAGTTCAGTGGCAGAGCGCTTGCCTAGCATGTGTGAGTTACTGGGTTCGATCCTTAGCACCACATAAAAATAAACAAAGACGTGCTGCCTGGCTTGGTGGCCCACACCTGTAATCCTAATGGCTCTTAAGGTCGAGACAGGAGGATCAAGAGTTCAAAGTCAGTCTCAACAATGGCAATGTGCTAGCTACTAAGCAACTCAGTGATACCCTGTCTCTTAATAAAAATGCAAAATAGGGCTGGGGATATGGCTCAGTGATCAAGTGCCCCTGAGTTCAATCCCTTGTACCTAAAAAAATAAAAAAACAAAAAAAAACATGCTCTCTATCTACAACTACAAAAAATTTTAAGAAGCAATATATATATATATATATATATATATATATATATATATATATATAGTCTCAAACATGATTTTTAGTGATTACCTTGGTGTGATATAAAATATAATTTAGAATTTTTTTCAACTGAATTTAAAGAAAATGTTCGACTTTACTATATTCACTGGAATTAATGATAAAAATGCTTTGAAACACTAAACATTGACACTGATGGTCTAATAGCTAGAAAATCAAAACTACCAGAGTGGTAGAGGCAAGAGGATAGGTCATATGTAAGCTAATGTCTATAGTAACTATTTCCTAAACTCAATTTTTGGTTAATAGAGGGGGATTTTTTGAGAAATTTACATGATATATCAGTCATTTTAGCATATACAGTTCAGTGGCATTTAGTATTTCACAGGATTATACAGTCATCAAGCCATAACCAATACATTTGATCACCCTAAAAGGAAACCCTATGCCCATTAAGCAGTCACTCCTCATTTTCTCTTTTCTCCCTTCTATTGTAAGCACTAGTCTCATTTACTTCTTATGGATATTTCATATAAATGTATTTATATAAAAGGTTACCTTTGTGTCTGATTTCTTTCACTTAGCATAATGTTTCAAGATTCATCCATGTTATTGCATATATCAATAATGCATTTTTTATTTTAGTGAAATTTCATTGTATGGATATACAATGTTCTTTCACCTCTTTGCCCATTGATAGACATTGGATTGTTTCTACCCAACGTAAATAGTGATGCTACGAAAATTTGTCAGGAAACATTTGTTTGCATACCTGTTTACAGTTCTTTTGGCTATATACCTAAGAGTGGAATTAGTAGGTAACATAGTAATTCTCTGTTTAACTTTGAGGAGCCTCCAAACTGTTTTCTGTAACAGTTATGCTATTTTTTCATTCCTGCCAACAATGTGGAAGGATTCTGATTTCACTACATCATTGTCAGCACTTGTTATTTTCTGCATTTTGTTTTTGTTTTGTTTTATTGTCAAACTAGTGAGTGTGTCATGGTATTACAATGTGGTTTTGGTTTGCATTTCACTGATAATTAACAAATGACCTTGAACACCTTTTCATGTGTTTATTGACCATTTTTTTTTGTCTTTTTGATGAAGTGTACACTGAAGTCCTTTGTCCATAATTTTTTTGGGGGGAGGGGTATGATGGATTGAACCCAGGGGCACTCAACCAGTGAGCCACACCCTCAGCACCCCCCCTTTTTGTTTTCCTATATTTTATTTAGAGACAGAATCTCTCTAAATTGCTGAGTCTGGCTTTGAACTCGTGATCCTCCTGCCTCAGCTTCCTGAGCTGCTGGGGTTACAGGTTTATATCACTGCATCCAGCCTTCACCCATATTTAATTGTTTGTGTCTTAGTTATTGAGTTTCAGGAGTTCTTTATAAATATTCTAAAAACTAGACCATTACACATGTATGACTTGAAAATATTTTCTTCTGTACATTTTCTTTTTACTCTATTGATAATGTCCTTTGATGTATAGGACTCAGGAGAATAACTTTTAAATTCATTATTTAAAGATATCCTATAAAGTAAGACAAATTGCATTCAACAGTTATTTTCATGATTAAATTTTTACATCTCTAACAATATTTTATTTGAGGAGAGTATTTTGCTTATAACTTCTACTAAGCCAATTTTCTTGGAATCATTAAATGCTAGGGGAAGAAAAAAGGCTTTTATAAATCTAAATCTGATTAGTATGTATATCTCTATCACTATCATGCCTGATGTCAATATATATTTGATATTTTAAAAATTAATAGCCCTCAGAAAGACCTAACCCAGAAGCTTTGTAAATTTGAAAGATCTAAATTTAATTATAAAGTCTGTTGTGTGTGTGTGTGTGTGTGTGTGTGTGTGTGTGTGTGTGTGTGTTGCTAGGGATCAAAACCATAGCCTTGCACATGGCAAGCAAGTGCTCTTCCACTGAGTTATATTCGCAGTCTTTCTATAAACTCCAATCTTGCATTAACATTGGTGACATATCTGAAAACCAGCCAATACAGAGGACATTTCCTTTATTTTAGAAAATGACCTTATATCTGTTTTCTGTTAATTTCCATACCCCATAAACAATTCTGCCTTGATGTTACTTTTCAGAACCTTTATGAACAGAATTTGTATTTTTTACTTCACATTTAGATTAGTCCATGTTGCACTACTTTCCATTGTGAGTGTAGTATTCCATTGTGTATGCCAGAGTTGATTTGTTTTATCTCCTGTTATTTGATTTTTTTTATTATTCTGAGTGAAGATGCTGTAAACATTCAATAATAAATCTTTTATGTTGCTTGAGTACCTAGGAGTGGAATTGCTTGGTCATTAGGTAAATTTATTTAAAAAAAAAAACAAAAAAAAAACTCCGCTCATTTTTTGCAAAATGGTCATACAGGTTTTTTTGATTAATTTAATTTATTCTAATTAGCTATGCATGACAGTAGAGTATTTTGATTCATTGTACATAATTGCAGCACAACTTTTCATTTCTGTGGTTGTACACGATGTAGCATCACACCATATGTGCAGTCATACATGTTCGTAGGGTAAAAATGTCCATCTCATTCCACCATCTTTCCTGCCTCCATGCCCCCTCCCCACCCCAGTCATACAGTTAGTATTAAGCTGTCACCATTACCATGAATCTTTTTTTTTTTAAGTTTTTCTTTTGTGTTTAGTGCTTTTGTTTCCTTTCTTTTATAAGGACTTACCTATCCCAAATCATGAAAATGTTCTCCTGTGTTTGCCTCTGGAAATATCAGAATTACAGCTTTTAGGTTTAACATCTTGAATAAATTTTTGACTGTGATATAAACTGTAGTGGTCAAGATACATTTTTCCCCATATAGTTGGGATAGGAAAGATGGTGGAATGAGATGAACGACATTACCCTAGGTACATGTATGATTGCACAAATGGTGCATCTCTATACCATGTACAACCAGAGAATTGAAATGTTGCCCTCCAATTGTGTATAATGAATTGAAATGCATTCGGCTGTCATGTACAACTAAGTAGAAGAAATAAAACAAAAGAAGGTATGGAGGTACCTTGAAATCATCGATAAATGAAAGAAGCTGATATGAAAGGTAATTTAAGCTATATAATTCTAATTTTATGACATTCTAGAAAAGGAAAAACCAAGAAGACAGTAAAAAGATAAGTGGTTACCACAGGCTCACAAGGATGGTGGAAGGGACAAATAGGTGGAACACAGGGCATTTTCAGGGCAGTGAAACTATTCTGTGTAATATTATGATGAGCATGATGTAATATTATGATATAATGTTAAAGACTAGAGAATGAATACTTGATAGTGAACTTTAGTGTAAACTATGGACTTTTGTTAATAAAAAGGCAGTATTGGGGCTGGGACTGGGGCTCACATGTGAGGCATTGGGCTGAATCCTCAGCATTACATAAAAAATAAATGAACAAATAAAGATATTGTGTCCATCTACAGCTAAAAAAAAGGTTTTTTTAAAGTCAGTATTGGTTTATCAGTTGTAACAAATGTAACAGTAATATAAGGTATAAAATAATAGGGGAAGTGGAGAGGTAGCAGAGAAAGAGAGGCTGTAAGAACTGTTACTTGCTGATCATTTAGGTTTTTTTGTTAAACCTAAATCTGCTCTTAAGAAAAAAAACTAAAAAATAGAAATGCCTATTATTCTAACATCTGGATTATCTTGGGAATTGTATGTACTTATTGCATTATTTTCTTGATTGTGAGTTATAGTTTCCTGCTGCTTTGCATATCTAGTACATATTTGTCAGTGTTACAAATAGTTGCCTTATGTATTTTTATCAGTTATATAGTTGTGTTCAGGGCAAGTTCTATACCAATTTTTCTATTATGGTCTAAGAAGAAATTTAAAATAGACATTTTCAAACCTGGCTAACCTTAGAATCACCTAAGGAACTTTTAAAAAAAAACAATGCTGATTGAAGTTGAGGTTGAGGTTACTGTTTTAAGTTCTCCAACTCATTAATAGAGTTAGTCTGTTCCCTAAATATGATCATTCTGCTAGGAAGAGTGGTAACTGAAATTTGACTCATCCTCATTGGAGTCCAATTCCATCTGCCTCTACAGTTGTTCATTTTCCCTAGTTTAATGTGCTCCTTTAAAATAGCTGTGGATTGAGAAACAATGTAAACTAGTTAGAATTCTGTTTAATAGTAAGCATAAATCAGCTTTGTATAATAAAAAGACTGTATGGTATTCCTACTCTGAGTGTAACCCAAGGACTTAAAAAACATTTGTTCAGTAAACATCTGCAATATGCCTACTTTTTTCAAGGTAATTTAAATATTATGATCTATGAAATATATACTCTGCACTCAAAATTGGACTCTAACCTCCATGAACACAAATAAGGTTGTACTATAATAAAAATGTTACTAATAATTATACTGTAATAAATGATATGTTAGTAATTCGAGCAATGTATTAGGAAGAACATAGATAAAGGAGCATTTAACTCTGTAAAACATTAGTAATAAATTCCGTTCTGTGTCCTCAGGGGTTTTTTTCCCTTCTGGGTTTTTGCTAAATTTTAAATATTGATGCTGTCAAATAAGTGAATTCTTTTTAAAATTAGGATATATCAGAAAACTCATTTTTATAAACATATACCAAAGCAGTAATATATATTCGTCATGTCCTAAGTTTAACTCTTTTTTTTTAAATGTAAGTCATTTGCCTAAAATTAAGCTGTATTGTCATCAGGTGGCAGTCATATCTTAGTTGTGGCCACACAGCACAGTTCGTAACCTTATTCATTATATTATCACCCCAGAGTGGTAATCATTGTGAGAGAATTGAGAAACTTGTGCGTGCATAGAGGATAGGAAAGATTTCTGATAACATGAAGTATGAAGTAGAAGGGAATAGATAAGTGGTTTGAAGCATAAGATTTGGAGTTGCTCAAATCTTTATTTTAATCCAAGTTTATCACTTATTATCTTGCCTCTTTGTGATTAAACTCTTTGGTTTGAATTTTCTCACTTATTAAATGAAGATAATACCTCCTCCCTTGTATTTTTTATGGTTTAAAACAAAGAATGAAAATAAAATACTTAGCATAGTTTTATGGGTAGGATACTATCAAGTGTTGATAGTTATTTTAGGAATTACCGAAAATAGAAAGAAAAGGAAAATCAGCTCACTAATTTTGCAGGTCCAGCTACAACTCTAGGAATCCAGATAACTTAAAGATAAATTCCCTCTCACTTTATAGTCCCCAGAGAAAACATCTCGAGATAGACAGGCAGATAGTTTTGGTTTTGGCTTTGGTTTTTCTCATCTTCCCCTTTGTGGATGGAAAGAAAGAAGACACAATTGGAATGCATTTGAAAGTACAGACACAGATGGTTGCATCCTCCTCAGTGTCTGATACTTGTCTCTCCTAACCTCCCTTACTGACTTGTCCTTCTGAAGAGTCAGGCTCATCTGCTTAGAGAAAGAGGTTTAGTAAGTCATGTTTGGCCTGATCTTGATGATGAGTAAAATAGATCTCTAATTCATGTACATATTTATCCAAAGAATCCTAAATCAATTTCCCTTTAGAAGAGAATCTTCAATGTAATATAATTTCAAGATGTAACCTAATTATCTCTCCTCTATACTCCAAACAAGATATATTTTTCATCTCCAGTAGTTGACAGAGCTTTTCCTTTCATTATTAAAAATAAAAGGATCAAAATATAAATGTAGTGGAAGAAATATTCAACTAGATTCAATATGTATTTACCAAGTACTTTTTTAACATGCAAAACTATGTTTTAGAAACTACAAGGGTCATCAAAACATTGTTCCTGTTCTAACAAACATTACACTTTAGGAGGTGGTATGATTTGCATATACAGTTATTCTAAGGCAAAATGTAGTGAATGCTCTAATGGAAATTATAATAGATTATATTTATATGCACTTGTCAGATTATAGAGTGCTATCATATATATTCTTGTTTGTTCTTTATAACCCCATGTATAGAACAAGTATTAAGTATAATTTGAAAATGAATCATCTGAAACTCAAAGATTAAATGCCTAAAATCACAATACTTCTAAGTCAAACAGTATAGTTAGCATATATTTGAAAGCCTGGCGTAGAGCATGGAGAAAGCCACCTGATAGCTAGCTGGTTTTTCATTGTTTTTCTCATGTACTGGGCACTATTGTAGATACTAGAGATGTAGTAGCCAATAAGGCAAATAGAATCCCTTTAAGGAAGAGAAATGAGATCCAAAACATGAACCTAAGTTTCTCGCTGTAGATTCTGCTGTTCATTTCATACAACACAAAAATACAGTGCTTTGTCAACAATGAAGAGGGAGAGAATTCCCACGGGTTGTTATGCAAGGCCTAATGGAGGCAATTTCTTTCCCTGCCATTCTATGCCAGGTTGACTTTTTAAATGTGCCATGTTATTAATACTTCTTTTTGGAATTCTCTAGGTTCGAAGATTTTCTGAGGCATTCTTTTGTTTTGAACATCCAAGAGAAGCTGCCATTGCATACCAGGAACTTCAGTGAGTAGCATAAATCCAAACTTAAAATGATGTTGCTTCCTTTCACATGGATATCTACCTCAGAATTTATAGAAAAAAACTGGAAGAATTTGAAGTTCAGAAATCCACTCTTTATTAAATCTTCAGAGAGATGCATAATTTACTTGCCTTGCCCCTCTCTCCCCTTATATCAGATTTACTGTAATCTGTAAATATAGCCATGCAACTCTGGCTTCAGCCTTCCATTTGGCCATCTTATTCTGTCTTTATTTTCACAGGTCAAAATCTCTTACATTTATCATTGTGAGTTTGGGTAGTCTGGCACTACCTTTTGTTATGTAATGACTTACAGTTAAAATATCCAGAATAAATGCCTTCCATTTTTCCCACTGAATATATTTAGGTCTGGTATTCTTTGGCTTCAGAGAATATTTTGAGGACGTTATGCTGAACAAAAGAAGGCAGACATAAAAGAATGAATAATGTATGATTTTAAATATATGAAGTTCTGGAACAGCCAAAATTAAAATGAAAATAGGATAGTGGGTCATCTTAGGGTTTATCTGGGTTGGAAAATTGGGAAGACATGAGGAAACTCTGAATAGATTAAAATGTTCTATATCATATATTCCCTTGTCAAACTTACAGCTTATATTTATATATTCCAGTACCTAAGAAAAACTAAACAATAGTAGAATGGAGGGATATGTAGTGAATGTTGAGGTATAGATAGAACAAGAAGGGCAAATGTTAATTGTTGATACTGGGTAATCAGTATATTTCATACTATTCTGTTTACTTGGATTTGGTTTAAATTTTATATAACAAAGGATCCTTTAACTGTTTTGTATTAGAAAGTTACATACTGCCAGGCACAGTTGTGCTTGCCTATAATCCCAGCAACTCAGGAGTCTGAGACAGTTGGATCTCAAGTTTGAGGCCAACCTCAACAACTTAGCAACTCTCAACCTAGTGAATCCCTGTCTCAAAATAAAAAATAAAAAAGGCTGGGGATGTAGGTCAGTGATAAAGCGCTCCTGGGTTCAGTCCCCAATGCCAAAAAGAAAAAAGAAAATTAAATACTTTGTTTTAATAGCTATTAATTTTATTGGTCAATATGTGTTAAGTAAAGGAGCTACAATGGAGTGTAGTTTTTTCTCTGTTATCATCAAATAATTGGTAAGCATTTTTCTTACATGATTGGAAGTTTATTCTATAAGCATAGATACTCATTTTGAAATAACTTAAGAAAGTATACAATATAATAGAAATTAATTTGTCAATAAACTATAATTTTGTGTCAGTAATTTATTGTCTGTCAGCAAACCAGAATTTTTATCTTACCAGTTTTTATGTCTATCCAAGAAGCTCTTTCGTAAGAAGAGTATGTCTTGAAGAAAGGGAATAGGAATGATAGGAGAAGAAAATAGGGTAGACTGTAAAGTGGAGTTGGGTATAATTTTTTTTATTACAATCTGACTTAAGAAATATTTTTCAGTGCTCAGAGTCACCTACAGATGTGCACCGCTATCAAAAATACTTCCTTCTGCAGTTCTCTTCCACCCCTACCTATTGAATGTAGTGAATTAGATGGAGATCTCAATTCATTACCTATAATCTTTGAAGATAGGTATTTAGATTCAGTTATTGAAGGTAAGTATCATCTAAAATAATATAAGCTATGTGTATAATATTTAGCATATTCTTTCTAATATAAATAAAATCATTCCCTAATGTGAAACAACTTTTCCCTTTCAATTTTACTTATGTTTGAGGCTATTAGAAAGTTATAGTTAGAAAAAATAGTCTTAATCATGAGTTCTCACACTTGTTTTAAATCTAAATCTTTTTTTCTTTGGATAAAAGACTTAGATGCACCCTGGATGGGAATTCAGAATCTTCAGAGATCAGAGTCCACTAGAATGGATAAATATGAGACTGAAGAAAGCTCTGTAGCAGGACTTTCTAGCCCAGAATTGAAGGTCAGACCTGCTGGTTCCTCCAATATTTGGTATACAGAAGGTGAAAAGCAGCTAACAAAATTTCTAAAAGGAAAAAATGAAGAATCAAATAAATCCAAAGTTAAGGTTGCTAAGCTCATGAAAACAATGAAACCAGAAAACACAAAAAAAATAATAAAACAGAACTCTAAGGATTCTGTGGTTTTGGTAGGCTACAGATGTTTGAAAAGTACAGCATCAAATGATCACAATAAATGCTTTGAAGGCAATCCTTCACATAGTCAGAAGGAAGGTCTGGATCCCACAATATGTGGATATAATTTTGACCCAAAGACTTACATCAGACAGACAAGTCAAAAGGAAGCTAGCTATTTGCCAACTAATACAGAGAGAACTGAACAACAGTCTCCAGATATTGAAAATATTCAACCAGACCAGTTTGATCCTTTGAACACTGGCAGCCTAAATCTTTGTGCAAATTTGTCCATTTCAGGTAAACTTGATATCTCCCAGGATGGTAATGAAATTACACACATGGAACAAAATCTGACATCCAGAAGTTCATCAGACGATTGCCATGATCATCAAACAACCCCATCATCAGGAGTTAGAACAATTGAAGTAAAACCCAGTGATAAAGATCCTTTCATTGGAGAAAAAATAACTGTTAATATAGGACCTTTGACTGAGCTTCAACACGATGAAATATTTGTAGATGATTTTTTACCTGGCTTTGAATCCTTAGAATCTAATGGTAAATCTAAATCTCTAGAAATAACACTTGAAAAGGAAACTTTGCAAGAAGCAAAATGTTGTCCTATTGGAGAATCATTAGCTAAATTAAGAAATAATATGCCTGCTCCTTCTACAAAAGAATATCATATTGTAGTAAGTGGAGATACAATTAAATTACCAGATACTAATGCCACATATGCCTCATCTAGATTTTCAGATTCAGGTGTTGAAAGTGAGCCAAGTTCTTTTGCAACACATCCAAACCCTGACATAGTCTTTGAAACTGTGCAAGGGCAAGGTCCTTATAATAATGAAAGATTATTTCCTCAGCTTTTTATGAAAACTGATAGTAACATAAAATTTTCATTAGGAAGTCATTGCACTGAGAGTACAAGTGCTTTAAGTGAAATACAGTCATCTTTGACATCTATAAACTCTCTACCTTCTGATGATGAACTGTTGTCACCTGATGAAAATTCTAAGAAATCTATTGTGCCTGAATGCCATCTAAGTGATAGCAAAAGTATATTAGACCTAGGAACAATTGATTTGCCAAAATATGATGATACTAAAAAGTCAAGTATTATTTTGCAACAGCAGAGTGTTATATTTTCAGGGCATTTGGATAGTGAAACTATAGCAATACATTCCTTAAATTCAAGCACTAAAGACGCTTTGCAACTTGTTTTTTCAGATAAAGATACTTCCAGTGATGCGAAAAATAGTTGCAGCTCCAAACCTAACTTGGACACTATGGGTAAAGGGTCCCAGAGTCTTGATAAATCTGATAACTCAGCAGGAACAGCAGTTATGTTAAATTCAAAACTAATTTGTTTAGGCACTCCTTGTGTTGTTTCAGGCTCCATTTCTACTAATGCAGAAGTTAGTGAAAATAGAACTGTGGAAGGAAAAAATAGTGATACATTGACTATCAAACAAATATATTCAGAAGCTCCTACAGTTGAAGTTGAAACTGATCTGGGTACAAGTGACCCTTTTTCAGCTGGTACTGATATGGTAAAGCAAGGGCTTGTGGAAAATTATTTTGGTTCTCAGAGCAGTACGGATATTTCTGACACATTTGCTATTAGCTATAGCAATTCAGTTAGCCCTCAAAAGGAAACTTGTGAAAAAGGAATTAGTGATCTTCAACAGGAACAGGGTAAAGAGGAGGAGGAGGAGGAAGAGGAAGAGCAGGATCAACAAATGGTTCAAAATGGTTATTATGAAGAAAAAGATTATTCAGCTTTGGATGGAACAGTAAATGCTCACTATACAAGCAGAGATGCACTAGAAGAAGAAGGACTTATAAAGTCTGAAAAAGTAAACAGTGACTATCTGAGGGATGGTATAAATATGCCTACCGTTTGTACTTCTGGTTGTTTGTCCTTCCCATCTGCACTACGAGAGTCTCCTTGTAGTGTTAAATTTTCTTCTAAAAGTAAATTTGATGCCATTACAAAGCAGCCAAGCAGCATTTCTTACAACTTGACTTCTTCAATTTCCTGGTATGAAAATTCACCAAAACCTCAAATACAAGCGTAAGTAATGGAGCTTAACAGTATGTGCTACTAAATATACATTGATCATAAATATATATATTAAAGCAAAATCATAAATATATATAGAAGATAAGATTTATTTACATGATAAACATTAAATTATCATTTTTCCAGTACCTTTCCCAATTATTCTGTGTCAAATTTTTCAGACAGTATATAACTGCTTGTAATATTTACTTAGGTGATATTTATAAAATGTCACATATCTATATAGATAGATACAGATATAGATCATAAATAGTGCTAAAGGGCTGAATGCCCATTTTGGTCTCCAGTTTCTATAGTACAAAAAGTCTTTCTTTGAATAGCTGTCTAAAATAGATAAGTGAACCTTGTTATACTGTTTTACAGAAAGGTAGTTTCCAAGTGATTGTCCTGTTTCTTGGCTAGATGTTCTTAATATAAATTTTCTACTGGTAATTTTATGTTAGAAGTCAAAACCCTTTCATCATCATTACCCCATTAACTTCCAGACAAAATCTGGGTTTCATGAGAATATATAGGAAATAAGGACAAAATAAGATCTAAAGCGCATAAAGCTAGTGAAACCCACTGAGGTGAATATGGCCAATTTAAAAATTGTAGTATATAAGCTAAGAGGCCAAATATTATGTACCACCTGCTATGTACCTCTTTTTGTCAGAGTCATCAAGAAGAGATGGTGTTTATGTTTTCACCCAGTTTAAGGTTCATTAAATGCTGCTTCTTCCCCCCCCCCCTTAATAAAACATAACTTTTTCTTTTTTCTTTGTTTCTTTTTAGTTACAAATGACAGTAGAATGTATTTTGACATATCATACATACATGCAGTGAAACTTCACATTCTTGTGGTTGAATACTAAATATGGAGTTAGAATGGTAGTGTATTCATATATGAACATAGGAAAGTTATAGCTGATTCATTCTACTGTCTTTCCCATTCCCTTCCCCTATCCTCCCCCCTTCATTAGCTTCTTTAAGTTATACTTTGTTATCAGTCTAAATGATATGCTTTTTTGCTTTGTTTTGTTTTTAATTATTTGTGGTTACATATAGACAGCATGCCCTTTATATATATATATATATATATATATGCAGTGATAAGGATCAAATCCATTGTCTCACACATGCTAGGCAAGCACTCTGCCACTGAACTATAGCCTCAGCCCCCATACAATGTTAAGTAGTAATAATTTTGTTTGCAGTCCCCAAGTTGGTTAAATATTGTCAGTCATTCCAAATGAGTATGTACCTCCAATTATATTTAGTCACATACCCCTCTTATTTCTCCTTCTCTTTGATAATTTTTAGAGAAAAATGCAAGTAATCTAATCTACTGAATATTTTATCTACTATTCTCACTGTTATATAGAATAGCTTCTTCCCTTCCATTTATATAAGATTAAAATGGAACAAAGAAGTTAAAGATTTATTTACATGATAACCATTAGATTACCATTTCTCCAGTACCTCCCCCAGCTTTACTAAATTTTTCAAGCAGCATAACTGCTTCTAATATCTTCTTAGTTGACATTAAAATAACATTTTTAAGTGACTTCAGACTCAAAGGGTTTATTGTCTTTGATCAGCAACAAAAATCAACCCCCCCAAAAAAAATAGACCTGTGCTTTTTAAATTATTTAGGTGATCCCATATATTTTTTTTCATGATTTTAAAACCACATATTTCTGAGTTTCTTCCTCTGCAATTCTAGATTACCTTTTTGGTTCTAAAAACAGAGTATGATCCTTAATAAAGAGTATCTTTACTTCAGCTTCCTTCAGGCAAAAGAAGAATTAAAACAACTTAAACTCCCTGGGTTCATGTACAGTGATATTCCTCTGCTGGCATCCTCAGTACCGTATTTCAGCATGGAAGAGGAGGATGGTTCTGAAGATGGAGTGCATCTCATTGTCTGTGTTCATGGTTTAGATGGTATGTGACATCTATTAATGTAACCCATAGCAACTCACTTTCTTTCCTAAATAGATCTCATTTAGTTTTATTTACTAAGTGTAATATTAAATTTTTTTAATTGCTTTTAATTTTTAAATACATGGCAGCAGAATGCATCACAATTCTTATTACACATTTAGAACACAATTTTTCATATCTCTGTGTATAAAGTATGTTCACACCAATTCGTGTCTTCATACATGTACTTTGGATAATGATGTCCATCACATTCCACCATCATTGCTAAACCCCTGCTCCCTCCCTTTCCCTCCCACCCCTCTAAAGTTCCTCTATTCCTCCCATGCTCTCTCTCCCTACCCATGAGTCAGTCACCTTGCATCAAAGAAAACATTTGCCATTTGGGTTTTTGTGTTTGTTTGTTTTTTTGATTAGCATTATCTTGTCCAACTGTATCCATTTACCTGCAAATGCCATGATTTTATTCTCTTTTATTGCTGAGTAATATTCCATTGTGTATATATGCCATATTTCTTTAATCCATTCATCCACTGAAGGGCACCTAGGTTGGTTCTTTAAGTAAATTTTGCATGAAACAGTATTTTGGGTTTTTCTTCTTTTTTTCTGTCTTCTCTCTTGGTTTTTTCAGCTGTTACCTGTATAGGCTAGAAAAATCAATATACCTATGAATTAAGGTTGATGTTTAAGGCATATGTTATTTCTAAATACCAGGCTTTCACGCTGTGACTTTCTAAAAGATACTTTGTTTACTCAGCAAGTTTTTTCTAGATGTAGGACATCTTAGAAAAAGCCAAATGTTTCTGGACCAAAAGGGTCTTACTGTAATAATGTCATTCTTTAATAACAAACTAGATTTTTAAAATTTGTTCTTTTTAGTTATACATGACAGTAGAGTCCATTTTGACATATTTATACAAACACGGAGTATATCTTATTCTAATTAGAATCCCGGTCTTGTGGATATGCATGGTAATCCACTGAACATCCATTCTCCCTGCTCCCCACTTTTTGTGTGTTAGCATCCACATATCAGAAAACATTCAACTTTTGGTTTGGGGGGATTAGCTTATTTCACTTGGCACAAGTCTCCAGATCTGTCCATTTACTGGCAGATGTCATAAAGTCATTCTTCTATAAGGCTCAGTGTGTGTGTATATATACACATTTTCTTTATCCATTCATCTGTTGTAGGTTGGTTCCATAGCTTTTGTGAATTGGCTGTTGTGAATTGAGCTGCTGTAAACATCGATGGGGATTCATCATTGTAGTATGCTGATTTTAACTCCTTTATAAATATCCCAAGAAGTGGTATAACTGAGTCAAGTGGTGGTTCCATTCCTAGTTTTTTGAGGAATCTATATTGTTTTCCAATGTGGTTGCAGCAATTTCCAATACCACCACCAATGTATGCATGTACCTTTTTCCCCATGTCCTCTCCAACATTTATTGTTACTTATATTCTCAATAATGGCCATTCTGACTGGAGTGAAGTGAAATCTCAGTAGAGTTTTAATTTGCATTTGTCTAGTTGCTAGGGGTGTTGAACGTTTTTTTCATATATTTTTTGACCATTTATATTCTTTTGAGAAATGTCTGTTTAGTTCCTTTGCCCATTTATTAATTGGGTTATTTGTTTTTTTGTGTGTGGTTAGGTTTTAGAGTTTCTGGAAATGAACACCCTGTCTGAGATGCATGTGACAAAGATATTCTCCCATTCTGCAGGCTCTCTTCACGTTTTTATTATTTCCTTTGCTGTGAAGAAGCCTTTTAATTTGATACCTTCCCATTGATTTTTTATTTTACTTCCTGTACTTTAAGAGTCTTAATAAGGAAGTTTGTTCCTAAGCCAACATGTTGGAGTGTTGCGCCTACATTTTCTTCTAGTAGGTATGGAATTTCTGGTCTACTTCCTAGGTCTAATTCACTTTGAGTTGAGTTTTGTGCAGCGTGAGAGGTAGAAGTTCAATTTCATTCTGCCACATATGGATTTCCAATTTTCCCAACACCATTTGTTGAAGAGGATCTTTTCTCCAGTGTAGTTTTTGGCACCTTTGTCTTGTATGAGATAACTATGTAGGTTGTCTCTGTCTTCTATTCTGTTCCATTGGTCTTCATGTCTGCTTTTGTGCCAAAACTATGCTGTTTTTGTTGCTATAGCTCTGTAGTATAATTTAAGGTCTAGTATTGTGATGCCTCCAGCTTCACTTTTCTTGCTAAGGATTGCTTTGGCTATTTGTTTTTTTACAAATCAGGAATAAAGCAGTTACCTCTGTAAATACATTAATTATGAAAAATCTAAAATATAAATATTAGAAGGGTAAAATAAAAATTCAACAATTGATAATGACATTTATATTGCTAGTAAACCAAAGAAATAAAATCCACTAATTTTTAAAGATAATTTCATATTTATATATCATATCTGTATTGTAAAATGTTTTTAGATTTTTTAGTTGATAATTATTAAAATAAACTATCCTAGGTATTTAAGTGTGTTTTCTTTCTCTCATTCTGTACCAGTACCACTAAAGGAAGTCAGTAGATTAAATCTAAGGCTAAAATGCATTAAACATTTCTTACACTGTTATTGTATCTTCACAAATGGTATAGGTCATAAATTTGACTTGAGAAACTATAAAAATATATGATGTTATACTATGTACATTTTACTTTATCTCATCCTTAAAATATCATTTTTTATTTTCTAGGTAACAGTGCAGATCTTCGATTGGTTAAAACTTATATTGAACTTGGACTACCTCGGGGAAGAACTGATTTTCTGATGTCTGAGAGAAACCAGGTACAAAACGGCAGTGTTTTCAAAGGACATAAACATTTTTGTACCGGTTTCTACATAAACATTTGCCTGTTACCATGTGCCTATAGTGAAAACAATTTTTCTGATTTCTATGAAATTTAACATAAATAGATATCCAAAAGAGATATATGGTTTTCATTTGACTTATGAGTTTCCTTCATGTATGAAGCATTTCTAGAATTTCATATTTATATACAAATAATTTGTTAATTATGCCAGTATATGAAATAGCCTTATATTTAATACTAGTAATGGGCTAGACAAAGAACACTGAACATTTTTTCCCTAGAAACTTAATCTTGCTCATTTTAATATAATGAGTAATACATTCACTAATTTTGCTAAAAAGAAAATTAGACTTAACTGTTTTCAGTACTTAAAATAAAAATGTTTTATTATTTATATTATTTATTATTTTATATTTGGTTAGTTTTTATGTGATGATATGTATTTTAATGTGAAATGTGTCTGTTTTACTTTTATTTAGAATGATACCTTTGCTGATTTTGATAGCATGACTGATCGCCTTTTGGATGAGATAATACAATATATTCAAATATATAGTTTAACTGTCTCAAAAATAAGGTAACTTCTATATTATACCATTTATTTTTATATGTCTATAAATTACAGAACAGTTTTTAATAGTATTATCCTAATCTGAAATGTAGAAAACAATAACTCAGTTAAAGAGAAATTTAACAAATGATTTTAAGGAAAGTCCGTATTATGTGATTTCATTTTCATGCAATATCCACAAGCAAGTCTGTAGAGTCAGAAAGTAGATTAGTGGTTACACAGATTTTTTTTCCTTTTATATATATATGACAGTAGAATGCATTATAATTGTATACAGCACAATTTTTCATATCTCTGGTTGTATGTAAAGTACGTTGACACCAATTCGTGTCTTCATACATGTACTTTGGATAATGATGTCCCTCACTTTCCACCATCATTGCTAACCCTCTGCCCCCTCTCTTCCCTTCCAACCCCTCTGCCCTATCTAGAATTCGTCTGTTCCTCCTATGCTCCCTCTCCCTATCCCACTATGAATCAGCCTCCTTATATCAAAGAAAACATTCGGCATTTGGTTATTTGGGATTGGCTAACTTCACTTAGCATTATCTTCTCTAACTCCATTCAGTTTTAAAAAGCTATCCAATTTATCATATAAAATATCTAGAAGCATCTAAGGGATCCCAGCGCATAGAAATAAATGTTTGAGAAGATGGAAATGCTAATTACCCTGATTTGATCATTACACATCTATACATTTTTTAATTATTGCACTGTATCCCATAAATGTACAAAAATAAATGTTGTTAAATTTTTGTAATTATTTTTTTTCCTAAATTGTCTAACTTTAAATTATAGACCAGTCTATACTTTCTCCTAAGTTGTCCTTTACAAATAAGTTGAATTATTTTGTTTGTAATCATGAGAAGTAAATAATATGTGTTATAGCCTCAAGAGGTGAATTTATTCTCTAATCGTTCTTAAATGTATTTCTACAGTTATAAACTATAAGTAAAAGTTTTCTGATAAATAATATTTTTCTATAACATTTAGGTTATATAACAATAGGAATCTTCTACATTCTTTTTTCTTTTAAATGTCATTATTTAAAGTATTAAGCCATAATTTTAAAACATATTAGAAATTTTCAAATTCTTACTATCTTATAATATATGTATAGTATATCAGCTTCAGTTTTTGTTCCTAAAACTAATACTGTGGAAGAAATGTCTTTTTTTCTCTTAAAGCTTTATTGGACATTCATTGGGCAATTTAATAATCCGTTCAGTGCTTACAAGGCCAAGGTTTAAATATTACCTCAACAAACTTCATACCTTTCTGTCTCTTTCTGGACCTCACCTTGGTACTCTGTATAATAGCAGCGCTCTTGTTAATACAGGTAAAAAGTTTTATTATACTATACAATAAATATGGCATATGTAAAAAACTTAAATACAAATTTAATGTTTCCTGGTATTTTCCAGCCAACTTGTCACATACTTGGAATTTCATGAAACAAAAGATGTAGCTAATTTCCTGTTTTGTTATATACATGGTGTATTTTAATAAAAGTAATTTCAGAAAATAAATATAACATATTGAGATGGTATTTGTCAACAATCACAAGAGTCTTTTTTGT
Organism: Ictidomys tridecemlineatus; assembly: GCF_052094955.1. NCBI lineage: Eukaryota > Metazoa > Chordata > Mammalia > Rodentia > Sciuridae > Ictidomys > Ictidomys tridecemlineatus. The sequence goes on along the minus strand of NC_135484.1, from coordinate 87,080,531 downwards.
TTTCATTAAACTCTAAATAAATATCTCAGCAAATATTTGTCTTATAAATAAGCTATTCTGTCACTGTAAACAGATAACAAATATATTTAATATGACAAAAAAATTATAGAAAATGCTAATATTTTTATTTTGGTTTGGTAACAATTAAGGAACAAGAAAATATATTGTGTCAGGAGCAGTGGTACACAATTATAATCCCAGCCACTTGGAGCATAGGCAGGAGGATCACAAGTTTGAGTCTGCCCTCCATAATTTAGGGAGACCTGTTTCAAAATAAAAAATAAAAAGGTCTGTCTGGGATGTAGCTCAGCAGCAGAGCACCCCGGGGTCAATCTTGGTACTGGAAAAAAAATTATATATATTATATATATAAAGTTAATCAAAAGTTCTAAAGAAATTAAATGAAAATTAAGACCTTAATTTTTAACTAGTATAAATATTCTCATTGTGAACTACCTGGTGCTTAATTTGCCTGTTGATTTTTTTTTAATGGTTTATAGTTGTTTAGTGATTGATTTCTTTCAAGAGAAGAAACTAGATTTCATTGCCTATTTTTATTAGTTCCCAAAATCTTTATTTCTGTTTTCTTTTCCACCTTTTATTGACAAATCATACCAGCTTCCCTTGTATCCCATTTCAAATTGGCAATTTCAAAGCACAGCCAATTGTATATTTGTAGTTTCAAAAACAGGGTGTGAGAAAAATGAGATCCTTAAATAACACAAAATAGAATCTAGCATGAATTAGATGTGATATTTTTAATTTTTTTTCAATAAACTCTTTCCCAGAAATACTATCAGATTTAACCAGTTAAAGAGTTATTTCCCTTTTTCTTCCTCCATTCTCTTGTGAGAAGCAATGAACATGGAAGTGAATATTTCGTAATATATAATATTAGTTCCAGAATTATTAAGATTTTATTTAATTTCTATAAAGGGAAGATGCATTTAAATATGTGCTATTGATAATAAAGAAGTACAATTAAATATGAAACAAATTACATTCAGCTGTCATTAGAAAACATGAACCAATTGCTCACTTTAAAAGTTGGTTCTGCTGGGTGTGGTGTAGCCTGCCTGTAATCCCAGCAGCTCCAGAGTCTGAGGTAGGAAAATCTTGAGTTCAAAGCCAGCCTCAGCAACATAGAGGCTCTAGAGCCAGTGATAACCCTGTTTCTAAATAAAATACAAAATAGTGCTGGGAGTGTGACTCAGTACTTGAGTGCCCCTGAGTTCAATCTCTAGTACCAAAAAATGTCCTTTTGTGTAGTTAGTTAGTTTACTGTAACTTAACGATAATAATCAATAGACTACAAACTTGGTGCTTAGCCATTTGTTTCTATTTTGCTATGTTTGCAGTTTTTCTCCCTCTACTATTTATAACTTAATCTGATATATCTAAAGGTACTGTTTCTCCAAATTTGTTCTTCATATGCTATTTATCTGTTTCATTACTGAATGGGATAGAAACTCTCCTTTAAGCATCATTAACCCGTAGTTAACCTATACATGTATATGTTTATATTTGTTATCAGAAAATGGAAATATTTTACAAATATTTTTATTAAGCAACAGAATATTAGTTTGAAGGGTATTATTTTTGAAGTGAGTACGTATTCACATAAGCTTCTACCTTAGTTCAAATTAATAACACTGGCATATGTTACTATATATTTCCCTTTATACTCATATTTCTTATATACCTCTCTAGGTCTCTGGTTTATGCAGAAATGGAAAAAGTCAGGTTCTCTTTTGCAACTGACTTGTCGAGATCATGCAGACCCTCGCCAAACTTTTTTATATAAGCTTAGTAATAAAGCAGGTAAGTATGTAATAAGTTTGGAAAACGTGCACATGAAAATTTTTTCTAAATAAACCTTTAGCAAATAAATTATCAACATGTTTTCCTGGTGATTAAAAAAGTTACATTCTACTATAATTTCATAATAATGATATAGCAGACTCAAAACTGAAACTAAGTAGTTGGTAAGAGTAGTTTTTCTGTTTTTCATGTAATTATATTTATCTTTTATGAGCTCTACTGTACAGTTACTTTTAAATTATCCTAAAAATTGTAGCATTGTTAATTCAATGCCAGCTTAGTTAATCTATATTTTTTTAATCAAAACCTTTCTTGTCCTAGCCCTCCTGTCCTTCTAGCTGTTCCCCATCCCAATCCTCAACTCCTTTTATGAACTTTCATATATTTTTCTATCTTTTTGCTTCAGGACTATCAAGCATTTCTAACAAATGTCAGAAACTGAACTATTAATAGTTATTCCTTCTTAAGTTACCACTTTGAATTTGCCTTAGATTCCTCTTTCTCATTCATCCCCACACATCTGCAGTGTTGTCAAGTCCTAAAACTTTCAGCTTTCTTAGGAGCTAATGGGTATTTTTCTTCCTTTTCTTTGTTTTACCTTAGTTCAACCATCATCACTGTTACTTAGATTATTGCTTTAGCCCTAAACTGGTTACCTACCTCTTATATGTTCCCTTTTATCTAATCTCATTTCCTCACTAGATAAAATTAACTCCTAAAAATTAAATCAGAATATTTATTAGTCCTCTTTCAAAATCCATCCATTCAGGATGAAGTCAGATTTCAAGAATAAAGGCAGGGCTGGGGATGTGGCTCAAGTGGTAGCACGCTAGCCTGGCATGTGTGCGGCCCGGGTTTGATCCTCAGCATCACATACAAACAAAGATGTTGTGTCCACTGAAAACTAAAAAATAAATATTAAAAATTCTCTCTCTCTCTCTTTCTCTCTCTCTCTCTCTCTCTGAAAAAAAAAAAAGATTGAATAAAGGCATCACACCCATCATAATATGGTTCCTGATTCTCTTGCTTGCTTTATATCTTATTCCCCTGTAAACCCATTGTTCTATTCGTTTCATGCATGTTCTAAACTGTATCTCATTGTATTCATCCATGTGTTTTCCACCTCTATTTCCACTCATATGTTTGCCCATCTTTTTTAACCTAATACTCCTCATCTTATAAAATTTAACTCAAATACCACCTGCTGTCAAAAGTTTTTCTTGATGCCTTTTCTCACTTAATGTTTATCTATTCTCAGAGTTCTCCATTATACTTTTATATCCCAAATCTTATGTCTCTGGAACTAACCTTATTAATGAATTCCATTTGCCTCCTGGACATCTAAAACTGAACATATTGTCTTCTTTTGCTACCTGTTCTTTTTTTAAGGAGGGCACGACAGAGGCACTATAGGGCCTCACACATGCTTAGCAAATACTCTGTCACTGAGTTAGACTTCTACCCAGCCCCCCAACCCACAGTTTATTTTTTAATTTTACTTTGAGACATATTCTCACTAAGTTGCCAAGGGTCTCAAGCTTGCTGTCCTCCTACCTCAGCCTCCCAGGTAGCTGGGATTATAGACTTGCACCACTGTGCCTAGCTCTTTTGTCCTTCTCAAAATGATGTTCTATCCCTAAATTACTGGTTTCTAACACCTTAAGGTCATCTTTGATGTATGCCTCTAACATTCTGAGATTGTTTATATTATCTCTGTTTTTCGTAGTATTATCATCACTGCTTCTTCTATTTGTATGAAGATTATTGGAATTTTAATAGGAATTGCATTAAATCTGTGTAGCAGTTTTGGTAGGATGGCCATATTGACAATATTAATTCTGCCTATCCAAGAACTTGGGAGATCTTTTTATCTTCTAAGGTCTTCAGTTTCTTTCTTTAGTGTTCTATAATTTTCATTGTAGAAGTTTTTCATCTCTTTTGTTAGATTGATTCCCAATTTCTTTTTTCTTTTTTTTTTAAGCCATTGTAAATAGGATAGCTTTCCTAATTTCTCTTCCTGTTGATTTATCATGGACGTATAGGAATGCAACTGATTTGTGGGTGTTAATTTTATATCCTGCTACTTTCCTGAATTCATTTATGAATTCTGGTGGAGTTTTGGGGTCTTCTAAATATAGAATCATGTCATCAGCAAATAAGGATAGTTTGAGTTCTTCCCTTCCATTTGTATCCCTGAACTTCTTTCTTCTGTCTAATTGCTCTTCCTAGAGTTTCCAGGATTATGTTGAATAGAAGTGGTAAATGAGGAAATACTTTCAATTTTTCTCCATTTAGAATGATGCTGGCCTTGGGCTTAGTATATACAGCTTTTACAATGTTGAGGTATATTCCTAATGTCCCTAGTTTTTCTAGTGTTTTGAACATGAATGGGTGCTGAATTTTGTCAAATACTTTTTCTTGCATCTATTAAGATGATTATATGATTCTTGTAGTTAAGTCTATTGATGTGATGAATTATGTTTATTGATTTTTGTATGTCGAACCAGCCTTGCATCCCTGGAGTGAATCCCACTTGATCATGGTGCACTATCTTCTTAATATGTTTTTGTATGTGATGTGCCAGTATTTTATTTGTACTTGAATTATTTCTTAAGGATTGGTTTAAGTTTTTAATTTGTACTTGCCTTATAATATAGATAAGATTTACTTCTCCACCTGAGACTGGTTAAGAGGCAAAGTTGGACTTCACACATAGGTATTAGTTATAGCTCAAATATTGATGGGTTACTTAATCTAAATAAAGTTCTGTTTTCCCATTGGTAAAAGTACCACCTCACAAGATTATTAAAAGCTGAAATAAGATAATGCATGTGAAGTGATTAGTACTCTGTAGAATATGAATCTTAAATGTTAGATCGTAAAAACAGCTCTAAATAAAGAGATGCTGGAACTAAATAATACTAGTGCTTTGGGTCATGAAAATTGTCTTTCACATTAACAGTATATATTATAGGAAATTTTTTTAGCAGAAACTCTGAAAACTCTGAAAAGTAGGTTTATCTAAATATTACTGGCTACGAAAATTTTGAAATAACTTATTAAAATTATTTTTTATGTTTTAAGAGTTCTTCTTGCACTCAGATGTTAGTGTATACGTAAACTGAATTAATATCCCCATTGGAAAATCACATTAAAGAATTCTATGATCTAACAGTCATAACTAATAAATTAGTTAAATACTATAATGTAGTTAAAATTGAACCAGAAGTGATGGCAAGCATCTGTATTCTGAGCTATTATGAGGCTTAGGCAGGAGGATTATTTGAGCCCAAAGTAAGACCCATCTTTTAAAAAAAAAAAAAAAAAGTGTGTGTGTGTGTGTGTGTATGAAAACTAATATCTAACACACATGTAGCACTTATCTGTTCTAGTCACCAATTAAGTAAATTATAAATATTACCTCTGAGGTAGGAATATTTTCATTTCCATTTTGCAAAGATTGAGTGACTTACCTGAGGTCATAAAGCTAGTAAACTAGTAAACTGTCTTGTTTGATAAGCGAGTGATGTGTATCTTCAAGAACTTTAGATGCTGCTCCTAAAGTTTAGGAGCTTGCAATTTAGATGCTTGCAATTTTAAATGTCAACAACTATTTATTAACTTATAAATTATAATATTATTAGAAGGGTCAAAGCAAGTCTTTTGAACTTTCTTTTTGTTGTTATTGTTGTTGTTATCTAGTATGTTGTTAGAAATGAGTAGTTAATTTCTAGAAATTTGCTATACCTGAAGAGCAGCTATAAAATAGAAATTATAGATTGACATCAAAAACATAAATCAGGAAAACAGAGCAAAGGAAGAGAACACTTAACTAATTTACTAATAGCCTTTTTTCATGTTTTAAAACAAAATGATCATTTCTCTTTCATATTTTATTCTGCTAAAGTTAAAAAGTCTCAGATTCCTTAATCTGCTTATTGCTTCAGGTTCTTCTGAATAGCCCATTTCTATGCTCTTGGAAAAAAGCTTAAAATTCTCTAAATAAAAAAAATTCAGGGGCTGGGGATGTGGTTCAAGCAGTAGCACACTTGCCTGGAATGCGTGCAGCCTGGGTTCGATCCTTAGCACCACATACAAAAACAAAGATGTGTCCGCCAATAACTAAAAAATAAATATTAAAATTCCCTCTCTCTTTCTCTTTCCCTCCCTCCCTCCCCCCCCTCTTTAAAAAAAAAATTCAGGTTTTATCTTTTTCTCTTTTTTATTTAAAGAAAGTCTTTCCTGTGGGTCTTGCTTTTGAAACAGTCTTTTCTTCTGCAGAGTATCAGTAGTTAATACCTTTTCTTTATTGAAAGATGTTCATTATTTTTAAATGAAGAAAGCAATTTAAAAGCCTAAAAAATGTATGACCATTGAGAAATACGCTTTTCTATAAAAATCATTTATTACATATGATATTGCCATTTTTGTTTTATGAACACAACAAATCTGGTACAGGTTTACAGAAAAGGTACTCTTAAAAGGAAATTATCTTTTTTGATTAAGGCAGTATAATTATAAGCATTAGTTACATTTTGATAGCAATATTTGACCCAAAATAAACCCAGTGACATTCTACAAATTGCTGATAAAATATATACATGATTTACACAGTATATGTATATAAATATGGCATATTAGAATTTCAGCTTTGAATATCAGGGGAAAGAAGAATATAAAGAATCTAGCATGATGATGAAGGTAAAATATATGGATTAGGTGGCACTGGTATTGAAGTAGTCAGGATTATCCTATTAGAGCAGAGAGATGTCATGGACAATCTTTAACATTCCATAATTAGGGCTCAAAAATAGCTAAATAAGAATGTATTTATTGTTAAAATTTCAAAAGCAAAAATATCCTTATTTTAAGATCTTCCTAAAGGATTCTATTCAGAATCTCCTTACCAGCTGTTGAATTCTGACAAGTAAAGAACAACAATTAAGGAATTCTCCTGCCGAGCTACTATGGCACAAGATAATTTTTTCCAGAATGTTAAAGTTGTTTAATAATAATCATCATTTTTTTAATTTATAAAAAACATTTTGTTTTTGAAAATGCATGAAAGAATCAGCAACAGCTAACATTGTTTTGGAAAACAAATTTTTAGAAGTGTATTTAAAATAAATGAGTAAAAATAAGAAATATTTAATATTGTTTAGAATATATCCATTTAAAAAATGGTTTACTGAGCCTTATCACTATTACCATTCTGGGCTGGATAGTTCTTTGTTATCAAGGATTATCACGTGCATTGTAAGAATGTTTAGCAGCCTATACTCTCTATATGTCAATAGAATACACCTTTTTCCCTCTGTTGTGACAACCAAAACTGTCATTAGACACTGCTGAATGTTCCTTGGGGTGCAAAAGCACAAGTTTAGAACCACCTCTTTAGCCAGTTCTAGAGAGTAATGAACATAAAATGACTCAATATGAATTGCTTTAAAACTTATTAGAAGAGTGGCCAAGGTTATCAGGAAGGAAAACTAAGAATGAAGATGAGGGGCTTGGGCTGAAGCTCAGTGACAGAGCACTTACCTAGCATGTGTGAGGTGCTGGGTTCAATCCTTAGAACCACATAAAAATAAACAAAATAAAGGCAACTACAAAAAAATTTTTTTAAAAAAAGAGTGAAGTTGAAAGTTGCCATTAAGGTGTTTTTACATGAATTGTGTTTTAATATAGTCTGGGAAATATTGAAGATTTACTTTAACCTCTTTTGCGATTTTGAAAAATAACAGAATACTTGGAAAGTATGGTTCCTATGTTTACTAGCTGGGTTTCAACTAAGATGAAATACTTCCATAAAACCTATCAGTATTGCAACTCTGGGGACTGCCATGGTTCACTATGAGTTTCTGCTCTACTTTACCCAACTGCCAGATAAGAAATTAAAACCAAAAGAATCAAAAGGGGCCATAGTGTATTTAACTAATGTGGTCCTTGTCTTGTCTAATATTAAAAAAAAAAATCTTTCTGTGCAAAAACACAATATTAATACATTTTTGTTGAAAACTGTTATAATTGATACTGAGTTTAAAATTTTTAAGGTACACTGTTGTCTTTGAAGTCACATTTACAACTATGACAACAGTGTATTTATGTCAGTATCTGAATTTTTTATATATTTTATCATTGTGAAATCTGAGAGTGAAAAGGTATCTTAGAAATCCTCTGATCTCATTGTTATTGATTTGTATCCTTCCACTGAGCCACCTAGACCAGTGGCCCAAAGACACAGACTTTGCCCTCTAGGCTCTCAGTCTTCAGCATTAATTCCCAGACTGAGTGTTCTTTCTCTGAAGTAGCATATCATATTCCTGCAAAGAACTATTTTTAAACAAATTATATTTAATATAATTTTTATTTGGAAAAATATCATGACTATTATTTCTATGGAGTAAGCTAAAGAAATAAAATTTGATCGGTGGGGTATTTATAAAGAAGTTATAATTATCATGTAATCTGGCAAATGGATAATTAATTCATATAGTATATATTTGAGGGTGACATGATGTTGTTTATGCCTAAATGTATACTACTGTTCCTAATACATATCATAATAACCCAATAGAAAAAAATGGCAAAAGAGGCAAGCACTAAAAAAAAAAAAGTCAATAAACAGAAGATTTATTTTAACTTTAAATAATGAGGAAAATGTACATTTGAATAATAATTATTTTGCCTATTGGTGAAGATTTGAAAGATGATATCCAGTACTAATGAGTATGTGAAGAAATAGGCACCTTTATATGCTAATGCTGTAAGGGAAAATTATATGGCTTTTGTGGGGAGTACATTTACCAGAATTTTAAGTATGGACTCAGCTATTCCCCTTTAGGAACTTTTCCTACAAAAATCCCATACAAGGGCTGGGGTTGTGGCTCAGTGGTAGAGCGCTTGCCTAACATGTGTGAGGCACTGGGTTTGATTCTCAGCACCACATATCAATAAATAAAATAAAGGTCCATTGACAACTAAAAATACATTTTTAAAAAGTCCCATACAAGTAGATAAAGGCTGTTCATTGGTGTGTGTGTGTGAGAGAGAGAGATCGAGAGACCTATGTGTCCATTAGTAGATTAGTAAGAGATATAGAAATTTAATCATGGAGATACCAAAATAATCATTAAAAGAGAGAGAGGTACCTATGTTTGTATGAACATGAAAAGCTGTTCTTAAAAGATTAAGTGAAAAAAATCAAGACACAAAATAGTGGATGTATATATACTATAAATCCACTTACACCTTAAAAATTAAAAATAAATTTGGCTGAGAGTGTGGCTCAGAGTGCTTGTATAGCATACATAAGACCCTGAGTTTGATCCCTAGCCTACAGTCAGTCAAAAAAATCTTGTGTACATGTAGAAAGGAGTTTAGAATGATATATACAACTGGTAGCTGTCTAATAGGGATGGGCAAGAGAAAGTAGTAAAGGGGGACACTTTTTAAAGTAGAGAAAACTACCCAATGAAATGACTAAAAATAAGAAGCAGGGGCTGGGGCTATAGCTCATTGGTAGAGCTCCCGCCTCACATGTATAAGGCACTGGGTTTGATCCTCAACACACATAAAAATAAATAAAGATATTATGTCCAACTCCAACTAAAAAAAAAATTTTTTTTAATAAAAATAAGGGGGATAGGAGAGGACCAGTTATGTGTCATCTATTCATGACCCTTTAGAAACTAAGGCTTCAGGACCACGTAAATAACATTGAAAGTCTAACCCATTGATTGGTTAGTCACCATATATTTGAGAGCCTACTAGAGTGTCAGACACCAAGCACAAATATATATTTGTTTTTAATTATTTGGAGAGAAATTGATAATGTTTTACATAACTTCCTTAAATACAGAACACTATAGTTTAACCTAATCTTAATCATCTTTTTTTCATATCAGGGCATTCATAGCAAATTATTATATTTTAAAGTACAATGGGGGAAACCATTGTGAGGAAAGCCAATACACCAACCAAGGGTTACAGATTGCTCCCAACAGGAGGGTTTCATCTGGGGTCTAATTTAGCCCTGCCCAGTTATATGAGAATGCTGAGGATTTCAGTTTGTGGATCTACCCACCATTACTGCATACCATAGAAAGTTCTTGAACCTGCTGATTTGTTTATATTCAGTAACATTAGTTTCCATAGTGAGCTGAAATAAAATAATATTCTCAAAGTAGAATATTGTAAGCCTAAACTAATAAATCTTCTGATCCCCAGTCTTTCCCCTGAACTAGAACCATCTCTTGTAAACTCCTAATTACCACTGAAATTTAAAGCCAGATTTTGAAGTTAGAGACTACTTAGGTAAATTGAATGGACTTTATCCTGTAAATATTAGGGCAACAATAGTGATCACTTTTGAAGAAAGGTATATTCTTTATAGTTTAAAAGCTTAATCTTATACTTTTAACTGACAAATATGTAGTCACTTTTTAAATTTTGTGGTTTAAATTTTATCATAGATGTGGAATTTTCTAAAATATTATATTGAAATCAGTTAAATTCTACATCCAAAAATTAAAACGTAATCTAAAAGTAGTATATAAAATAAAATAAAAATTTCAGGAGAAAAATTAGTAGTAGTGAGAATGAGAGTAATTTTGGTAGGAAGAGAAAGCAATCTTGTTACTAGCAGTCAAGCCCACATTAAAAATAAGCAAAGGTTTTAAAAGAAAAATTTAATTTTATGTAATCTGATCAGACTCAGAAGCAGCAGCTTGATTGTTTGTCTGCTAAACCTACAGAAATGATTACAATTTATACAAACCGAAGCCAGGACTGGGGTGTATTGGCAGAAGCCTACAATTCCAGAGGCTCAGGAGGCTGATGCAGAAGGATTGAAAGTTCAGAGCAAGCTTCAGCAACATAATGAGGCCCTGAGCAAGTTAGCAAGACCCTGTTTCAAAATAAAAAGGGCAAGGGATGTATCTCGGTGGTTGAGCAACCCTGGGGTCAAACCCAGATACAAAAAAAAAGCCAAGTGAAATATATGTGTAGATTTAGTTAGGCTATTCTAGTCAAAGAAATGCCCCCCCCCCTTTCTTAGTCATGCAAGCAAATGCGTACTTTATTTCTCGTCCTAAGTTCAGGAACACTCTTTCAACCTGGCAGTGAAGGTGGAAAGAAAAAGACATCATATAGATGGAGCGAGCAAAATTGATGACTTATTAGATGGAGAGGAATTAGAAATTAAAGCTGATCAATATTATGTATTTTACTAGAATGAAGATAGACATAAAAATAAAGAAGTCAAGATAACAAGCAAAAGTTTAGAAGTAGAATTTGGTATTAAGAATAGTGAATGCGGGGCTGGTAAAGTGCTTGCCTTACCTGTGTGAGGCACTGAGTTCAATCCTTACACCACATAAAAATAAATACAATAATAAAGGTATTGTGTCCATCTACAATTAAAAATATTTTTAAATAAAGAGTAGTGACACAAAGTTTCATGACAAATTATTTGACAAGAGATGCAGACCTGAAATTCAGAGTATATATATTCAGATATAAAAATGATAATTAGATCATTAAAATTAGATAAGTGCATTCCGTAAAGGAGAAGTATCATATATGCCTAAAAGCAAGGTAAGGTTCCCCACACCCAAACTATCCCTAAGAAAAAAAGAGCTATCATATTCAAATTGCTTTAAAAATCCCTGCTACAAAATGATCTCTCACTTTATTTTGACTTGTTTGAGACACACATATTGACCTGAAAACCACTGTTTTTTTTGAATGCAGATTTAGGCTACTGACAATTAAGATTTGATCAAATAAGATGAGACTTAAGAATTAAGTTTTAGATTTTTAGCCATGTCTAGGTAATTGATGAGTTTGAAAGAGCAATTTCTACACAATATAAGTTCAGTAAAGAATAGAGAAAAAGAAGAGAAGGCAGACAGAATTCCTGAAGAATCTTGCTATAGAGCAGTGCTAGGTATTGGATTAGTAATTGCAGAGGAGTACAAGGTCCTAGGACAGATTCATTAATTGATACTTTTTTAAATATGGGAGACATATATTTATGTGATGATCCATAGAAAAGAGAAAATGATGCAAAAGAAAAAAGGTACAGCTGCAAGAGTCATGTCTTTAATCAAGAGAGATTGAGGTCAAGTATATGTATTAAAAGGCTAGCTTTAGATGGAAGAATAGACAGTTTGTTGGTAGGAACAAGAGGAAAAGTAGAACATGAAGGTACAGGCATGACAGGTTATTATGTGCTATAGAGGGAAGTATATGGAATTGCTCTTTTGGTTCTAGTATATTCTCACTGAAATAAAAGGCAAAACCATAAACTAGGAGTAAAGAGGGAATAGAAAATGACAGTGGTTGGGATAGGTAGTCATTTTAAAAAGTGCAAAATGCACACTGGCGAACAAGGCTGCTACAATGTATATGGTATACTGCTCCAAGGAGTGTTATCCCTGTGGATTATGATGTGACTGGTATTCCTGATATTGTGGCATGTCCCTTTGTGGAGAATGTCATGGTATATTTCTTAAACAAATAAAAAAATGTCAGTGGCACAAGTGGTATATAACTGCTTTCATGCAACTTGGGATAAAATTTCAGTAATGGTGTTATTCTCACATTCAGAAAGTACAGTGCCTAAAAGAGCTTGGATACAAGTGAAAATGATGAACCGTTGACAGCAGTTTTTACATTTTTTGGCATATTTCCCCCTTAAAAGAATTTTGAAAAAATATGTAACCCCTTATACTCATCAGGTGATGCTCAAAATTTTTTCTATTCATTTCAGTAGTTGTAAAGAATATATTTTCTAGTGTGTGTGTGTATATGTATACTTTAACTATTTTCATAAAAATTTAAAGCCACAGCCGAGCTCATTAGAGTTACAGATTTAACTCTCAGTTTATGCAAAATGTGTAGAGTAAGGGCCAACTGGCAAAGCCATTTTTTATTGTAAGTCAGCCAAATCAAACTTAATTTTGATCAGAAAGAAGTTAAGACTTCATATTTTGCTTGGTTCCCCAGAAACTTTTATTTCCTGGGGTCATATACCTTAATAAAACTGCAGTTGGCTGAAAAAATACTTTTGTTTAATAAAGTAGGAGAAGAACAAGTCATTTTTAGATAAGAGCTTATATGGAGGTTGAGATCTGGAAATTAGGTTTTTTGAAGCTATACAAAAAAATTCTACAACATGGAGAGACTTGGATTATCTAAGGTGTAATATCTATCAGTTGGAAGATAGGTGGATGCTACTAAGATAAGTGGCACCGATGCTTATAAAGGCATGGATTTCTAAACATTGACAAAAGTTTGTTTCATAAAATGTGACAATGAAAAGGAAAAATATCATTTTTTTCTTAAATACATGTAATTAATTCCTTTACAGATATTTGATGATTTCACTTACATCTCTTGAATAGATTTTTTTCAAATTGTCATACACACACACAAAAAAAGTATTATCATCTCATTAAGAAAAAGGGAGGATGGCCTTATTTGGGGCTATAGATAGATATATCGCTATAGATAGATAGTTTAATACAGTCTCACTTGCTCACCTGCCTCTTTGTGTGGGTCCACAGTTTATCGAAATTAGGATCCTTGATTTCTAGGGGAAGAGAGCACTTCTACATAGGCCTCCTATATTCAGAATCCACAGTAGTGTGCAATTGGCCTATGTCTAAGAATCTAAATTTCAGTAGGCATAAAGTACCAAAGTTTTACTCTAGAACATTCCAGAATAAAATTTCATACACAGCCCAATTCTAATGAATTGCCATTATTTAATAGTCACATAAAATTTTATTTACCAGTTCAAGCTAAATAGCAAAAGGAAAATATTCCTGGTACTAAAGAGGTCAAGAGCATGGTTTTAGTATCTAATGAATTGACCAAAGTAACCCAAGGTCCTAAGCTCTAAATTCACCTAGTTTACTTTGAAAAAAAAAAAGAAAGAAAAGAAAAAGAAGAGGGATCTAACAAAAGTCTGTGGATGAATCATGAAACCCGTTATTGCTATCAGTGAAAAAGCATATGTTCTCCTGATATAGTCAAATAACAAAATATGAATAATAATAGACATGAATAAAAATGGGACGAAATAGTCAGCTTTAAATGATCTTAAATAGGGTATTTGTTTTTATGGAAGAATGTAATTTTGTTTCTTTGGAAATATCTCTAAATATTAAAGAATATCCTCTGGAAGGTAAGAATGTCATAATATACTTCCTATAGAACTTTAGTCTTCATGTATTAATTTCTCCTCTACCACCTCATTACAGTCCTTGCTCTCAGTGCAAACACACACTTCTACTATCACACAAAGACTATATATATATATATATATAATGAAGTTTGCTTTCTGTAGAGAAAAATATGGAAATTTGAAGAAAAGATCCGTAAGGTATAAAAAAGTTATATACAGTATACTGAGAAAAGAAATTTATTTTTGGTTACTTAATATGGTACTAAAAAGTTCCTTGAAATCTAGTGTAATTATTGCATTGTAATTGTTTTCTATTCCTAGGGCTTCATTATTTCAAAAATGTTGTGTTGGTGGGATCTTTACAAGATCGCTATGTTCCTTATCATTCTGCCCGCATTGAAATGTGTAAAACGGCTTTAAAGGACAAACAATCAGGTAATTAAGTTAATTTGAAGTATTTCACAAGTTTTATCTATGAATGAACTTTTTCCCCACATTTTTCAGATAATCACTTTCTCTTACCCTTCTCTTTCCTTTTGCTTCATTTTCCGTCTTCTGCTATTAATAGGTATTTTTCCTCCATTTTTCTTAATTTCTTTTCTTCATGTGTGTAAATTCTTCTCCATTTTGCTATCTCAAAAATAATCCATACTTTGTTTTCCTCTTCATTATTAAGATTGATGATTGTGTTAAGCTACATGTTTTTATGTATCTCATTTTTACTGATAGTGTGTGTGTGTGGGTGTGTGTTGTGTTGTGTTCTTTTGCTGTTTGCAAATAACAAAGAAATTTAAATCATAACTATTGGGAAGTAAAAGAAGACAGGATCCTGTTTATTGTATAATTGTGAGGCTTAGAGATGCCAAGTGACTTATCTAAAGTCACTGTTTAGAGCAACAGCCTATCTCCTACCTACCAGGTCTCAGCTACCTCCCAGAATTCTCAGTTTCTTTTTTTGAATGAGGCTGACTGCAAAGTCTTGATCTTTTGCTATTTCCACATTGTGACAGGTAACAACTACTCCTGCAGGCAGGGACTCTTAATGTACATTTGTGATGAGGCAGTGCCCAGCAAGATGCCTAGCACATAGTAGATACTCCATTTATTTAACAAATATTGTACACCTGCAACATAGAATAACCTTTTATTTTTTAACTTTTCTAGCAAAGGCTAGGATCCACTTAAAGAAAAATTCAGAAGAGATTTAACCTTTAGATGGGTAGATAAAACTAGATAAATGTCCTTTGTTTTAACAGTGAGATTCTGTTGCATTGGGGAAGAATCTATTGAAGACATGTTTGGAATTCTTCCTATGTAAATACTTTTAAAATGGCATGGTACCACAATTCCAACTTGACTCTGTGAAAGCTAAAAAAAAGTGGAAGTAGAAAGTTTTTTTTAATGAATTTGTATGATACTAATCTTTCTTTTAAATACCTCTCCCCTCTTTCTCTGACTATACTTCTATATAATCTTCCTTGTCATTCCTCAGGACTTTATCATACCTTTCTTCTGAAATGTAGTATCTACTTCTAAAATTTAGAGGTTCTAAGGAAATGTTAGCATTCACCTATTAGTGATGTGTAGTGCATAAGAATAATAAATAATGATTTGCCCCTTATGAGGTAATTGGTACATTTATGTATTTGTATATCTAATCTTTATCTTTCTTGCTTAGCATGACCTTAATGAATCCATTTTAAGAATTAGCCAAAAAGAGAGAAGCCCACTTTGATTCCCCCCACCCCTTTTTGGTACCAAGGATTGAACCCAGGGGTATGTAACACTAAGCCACTTCCCCAGCCCACTTTGAGTTCCCATAATTAGTGCCTCACTAAGTTGCTGCCATTGGACTGTACTTGCAATTCTGCTGACTCAGCCTCCCGTGCTACTGGGATTGCATTTGTGTACTGTCACACCCAGCTGGAGCAAAGCTCATATTGTCCTAACTGTAGAAAATTGCTGTTCTTTCTCAAAATAATTTAGAATTGTTAAATGCCATAGAGACATTTTTAAAATACTTGCTATGGAATAAAGTTTTTTATTTTGCCGTACAAAAACATTTTATCATGGCCAGCTTATTTTCATAATGGTTTAATGAGTTATAGGTGTCTTAATGTTGAAGAAACTATTTGCTTTGTTATATTCATTCCTTTGAGTTAAAAATATCAAATTGGCAAACATAATGTATAATAAAGTTGTTATTTTTATGTGGCTGGATAAATAATGGGATTACTTGTATTTTCTGTAAAATAATCCTCAAAAGGATGGTTAAAGAAAATAAAACCTTTTAAAAAATATTTATCTGCTTTCCATGAAAATAATATATCTAAATCTTATAAATTCTGTAAAAGTTGTCATAGAATTGTTTTTAATTGCTCTTGTGACATTTTCCTTTATTCTATTTGTTCCATAGGACAGATCTATTCAGAAATGATCCACAACTTGCTTCATCCAGTTCTACAAAGCAAAGATTGTAATTTGGTTCGATATAATGTCATCAATGCATTGCCCAATACAGCTGATTCACTTATTGGGAGAGCTGCACATATAGCTGTTCTTGATTCAGAAATATTTTTAGAGAAATTCTTTCTTGTTGCTGCCCTAAAATATTTTCAGTAGGATAAAAACATTGTTAGAGACTTTACAGTTACCTCATTCAACAATGATTCAAATAATGTATTATAGTTAAATGTAGATGCTGATAAGTTCTAAGAAATATTTATACCTTTTTATATGGAAGATAATTTATATCATCCATGTGTAGAGCTTTTTAAACATCAACTTTTCTTTCTAGGTAATGTGGCTGTGCAATATTTTTTTAATTTTATCTTTTTACTTTTCTATTACTTTTTCATATATTTTGCTACCTGAGTAATTCACTGAAATTTTAAACCCATATGTATGTCTGATTGTTTATTATTGGCTTTTCACAGTCCTTACATCAGACTACATCATATTAGAATCCATTCTTGCTAGAATAGCATGGGATTTTAAATTTTCTAGTTTGGGGTGTTATTTAGTTAACTATAAATTTTACTTTTAACATTTTACTGTGTTTAAACTGGAAATAAAATTATGGCTGCTAAAATATATTTTTCAAAATCAACTTCTTTAGTCCTGAAATGTACTATATCTTTATCATATGGTCAAACCAGGTAGTTCATACATGACAATACTATAAAAGTTTTCTATAATGTCATTACTGTTGCTATTAAACATATGTCATGCCTATTAAAATATATTTTCTACTGGTAATTTTAACATTATTTCTCATGTTGATTTTTATTACTGGAAATTTTCATGTTCATGTTAGCAGCATATAAAGATTTTGAATGTTTGAATGCCCTCTGCCTTGATTTGGTTGGAATTTTGCTAAATTTGGTAATGTTGCTTGACTTTTCTGATTACACTTCTTTATCTTTTTTCATGGACTTCCTCATATGTATATAATAATTAAATGTTGAAATTTATGAAATACTTTTATGAATTTAAATAATTTTTAAATATTGTTAAAATTTATTGATCTAAAAAGTAATGTAAATAAAATAATTCATGTTAAAATGGGAAAAATAATTAACTTTACATGTTTGGTGATACAGATGCAAATGTTTTTTGATATATGGAAATGTTGAGTCTTTTGACTTTACTAAAGGTGCTGAGTAGCATTAAATTCACTATTTTCCTTTCCTGTTTTACTTGTGAAAATAATAATGCACTAAGGGTGGATGGATGGTCTATTTGCATTCACCATTTATAATGGACAGAAGGTTTTTATAAGTATGTATTGTGTAATCGATGCATGTTTATTTTTAGCATCGTGTTATTGCCTCTGGTGTTATTAAATAAATGACTATCTGGAGGAAGAACTCAAACACTTGTAATTATTTGCTTATTCTTAGAATATTAGAGCTGTAATAGTGAGGTACATTACATTTCAGTGAACAATAGCATATGTCATATAGCTGAAGTGGTAAAAGGGTATATCACCTATAATAAATACTCTTATTCATACAACGAAATCACCTAATAACACAGAATGTACCCACATCATGAAGCAATACATGGTTGTGCACATCTTTATAATTAGATACACTAAATTTATTCTGTTAGCCAACTTTTCATTTGTATCAAGTAGGAGAATTTTGATTGATTTTAATAATTATTTATTTTTTTTAAAGTACTCAGAATTTTCATAAGTTAACTAAGCAGTAATATACCAAGGGCATTATAACTGGAAAACATAAATATATTTATTTTCTACCACATTTTTATCATCTTCATATATGTTGACCCTCAGATGGAAACATCTTGCATATTTTAAGTTTAAATAACTTATATGTATATCAAAGGACTTATTCATAATCATACAAATAGTACTTAGGGGTAAATTACTCTTAGGATCATTATTGGTTGATTGGTTACAGTTATTTAATAGTTTTTAAAATATCAGTGATCATTGTTTAAAAACATAACGTTTAGTTTCTCATTTATCAGGAAAAGTCATACTGTCCTCCAAATGCAGATTGTAAGACATGAGGTGAGGTTCTGAAAGAAGGAAAAATGATTATCTGAAATGGATGATTGTCTCTTAGAGAATAGATTTCATCAAAGTATACCAATAAGGCTTCTAAGTTGCAAACAACAACAAAAAATATACGATTAACTTCAGCAGGAAAAAAAAGAATTTATTGGAAGAATAGCAAAGTAACTCACAGAATTGATGGAAAGTCAAGAACCAGGTTTGGAAAACAGAAGCCAAAGGAAGCTAGATGAACAAAATCATAGGCAAGTTCTAACTTTAAGAGAAGCTGGGATATTAGGTGTACTTTTGGCAGCAACACCCCTGAAAACTGGATTTCAGATACCTAATTTGAATCACTCATTTAAGGCCTAGTGGGACTGTCCAGCTAATCAAGTTTAAGTTTTGTGCCAGTGGCTATTAGGCATCAAAGATAACAAGTGTATCTGATCATCTGTTTCCAAAGTAGAAAATGAGACCAACAGGATTCACCAAACACACACAAAAAAATGGGTTTGGTAAGAGCACCAATTATAAAAGCATACCATAAGTCAAGGATAAGCCATCTTTTATCTTATCAACATCTATGCATTATTCTCTCCACCTTTATACATTTAAAATGCTTCTCCTAAAATTCTACTACTATTCCTCATGTCTAGAATCCCAGTGTTATCCCTTCTGATTCTCTGATTCTGTTATGATCTTAATAGTTTACAACTCACAGAATTGTGACTTAATCATCACCTTTATAAACAATAATAGTATAAAATGGGGAAAACAAGGCAATTAGTTGCATAAACATGTATAAGCCACCAAGAAAGAAAATAGAGCTAGATCTGGGCTTTGTAACAAAAGCTTTTCTGGTGAGACTGACCCAAGACATTTGTAAAGATAGAAATTGTGAGGCCCCATTACATACCAACTGAATTAGAATTTTCAGGGTAGTATATGAGTAGTAGCATGTTTCATGTCTCAAACTTTTCTGATAAAAAACACATGGTAAACAGTTTTCTCTGGTTATGAGTCTAGGTGGTTATGATTTCTCACTACTGCCACCTATCCTATTGAGTTCAAACATCACCTCAGTTGATCAGATTTCTTTATGTAGTGAATAACCCAAGGATCTATGATATGGGTGGTCTTGCCTACATGTAGTTATAATAGTCTGTTTAAATTTTGCAATTCAGGGGCTTGGGCTGTAACTCAGTGGTAAAGCACATGCCTTGCATATGTGAAACACTGGGGTTGATCTCGGCACCACATAAAAATAAAGACATTGTGTGTATCTACAACTAAAAATATTTTTTTAAAAATTTCAATTCAACAAGATGCTTCAACATATGATATTGTGAGAAGATATTCTAGAAGATCTCCTGAGTTCTAGTCATACTCCTCCCTATTCCCTTTTCCCCATGGTCATCAGAGCCAGTCACTACAGTTAGCACCAAAATCATATTTTCTGTCCTCCTTTCCTAGAGGAATAAGCTAAAAGCAAGCCAGTTGCTCAAACTCAGGAAGAGTGCAATTAAGCCAACTTCAAATTTACAGAAAATGTTATCATATCCTCTGTGGGAGCATTCCGTTAGATATAAAAACTGCTATACCAACAGAACCTGAAAGCATGGAAATGGATGACAAGAGCAGTAAAAGTTATCAGATTTTATCAAGCTTACAAGCTAACAGGTTACCCTGCTACAGTTTCTTGGATGCTAACAGGAAGCTATTGGGTAAAAGACAAACAACTTTATTAGAGCAAGGTAATGGCCAGATGTTGGCATATTTGCATCAGTTCCTAGAGCCACAGTTCCCACAGTGTGGTTTAGAGAGCCAGGTTCAGCTGTACGCATAGTGGATTGCATTACAGGAGAAGAATATAGGAACAAAGACCAAGCTGATTTTGAGAAAGCCGCAAGCAAGCCAGATTATCCTCAGGGAGAGTGGCAATTAAGTGATAATAATGCTACTACTGCCTTGGTCAACTTAGGTGACTAGTACTCAATATTAGGAGACAAATAAGCTTTGCAATTTGGCTCATTTGGCAATAATATGCTGGGACACTCAGGGTACATGGCAAATTTTCTCCTCTCCCCACAATGGAAAGCAAAATATATGGTCAGTAATGCAGACATAAGAGTGAGGTGTTGATCCCTCTTTGCTTTTTGGACTCATTTTGTCAACAGAAGAGATGTCACAAAGAACTAAACTTATTTGTAGCATATGATAAATCCTTTAGGACAGCACCCCAAAATTAGTATTCTCATATAATTCCAAAACTAAACCTTCAATAGGGCTGTACATCATTCTATAAGACTAGCATCTAGAGGATGAAATATAGTTTTTTTGGTAAAAGACAATGTTGTATAGGATGCTGTATTCAGTATAGAGTACAAGGTATTCAGTAATTCCACAGATGGAACGGCATATATAAAAGGTGGGTAGGTCAGGGAAAGAATCCCAAACTCGGCACAATTTTCTATTCCTATAAGAATAAATGGCTACTTTATTCATGTTAGTAGGATTCTATTGTAATCAGACCTGTGGCCCAAGCTATCTACCTTATATGTGATCAGGGGTCAAGTTGTCCACTTTAGTTGGTAAGTAGTGGTGCTAACTAATCAGTTATCTCATGGGAAAGACTGATACAAGTACATGATTCTGCATTAGTCACCATGGCCAGGTTTGTTAGTGGGTCACTGAGCAAACACAGCTGTGAGGGAGGAAAGAAGATGTCCACAGAGTGGGTCATTGTGGTAGGTAGCTCTTTTGTAATCACCTTTTTAAATGAGAAAATACAGTAAAAGTGGTGGAATGTCTCTACAAGAAAACTGTCACTTCCATTTTGAAGAATTTTTATTGCTCTTCAGTCCATTCATTCTTTGGAAAGTCAGCTGCCATATTGTAAGATGACATTTGGAGAAGAAGCCCATGTAGCAAGGAACTAAGAGAAGATTCCAGTCCAAATACCCACAAGGAACTGTATCATTCTGATAAACACATGAGTGAACTTGGAAGTTGACCCTCCAGTAGTGTGCTTTCATATAAGAGTAGAACTCCAGCTAACAGCTTGCCTGCAACCTCATGTAAGATGTAGAGCCAGAAGCTCTGAATTTTTGTGTAATTTGTTAGAAATCAATAAATAAAATAATCGTTTGTTCTAATTAAATGCTCTTCTGCAATGGGAGCCTTTTTTTTTTTTAACATTCAGTGGGATTCAAATGTTCTCATGCTTTCAAGAAACTTTGAGGAGTCCTATTCCAAAGAACTATCTGAAAACACTTATATACCCAGTTCCTTACCTTTTGACTAAACCAGCCACTGCCCATGAAAGTTTGTAGATCTTTGTCCCAAGCCATATCTCCTTTCAGATCAAAGTTTATAAGAAGGGCCAGGGTTGTGGCTCAGAGATAGAGCACTTGCCTAGTATGTGTGAGGCACTGGGTTCAATTCCTGACACTACATGAAAGTAAAAACAAACAAAGGTATTGTGTCCATCTACAAAAACTGAAAAAAAAAACTTTAAATGTTTATTTTAAAAAAATGTATAAGAGCCAGGCAGGTGGCTATGTCTGTAATCCCTATAACTTGGGTGGCTGAAACAGGTGGATGTCAAGTTTGAGGCTAGCCTCAGCAACTTAGTAAGGCTCAGTCTCAAAATAAAAAATAGACAGGGCTGGGGATGTGGCTCAGTGGTTGCTGAACCCAGGATTCAATCCCCAATACCAAAAAAAGAAGTGTACAAGATAAACTAAATTTTGTTCTTTAGGAGGACATTTTTCCCCCTCTGCTATCCATTGAGGACCTCTGGTAATGGGCTCTCAATGCTAAAAACATCTCATTGATAGATTCATTTATTGAGCAAAGCCATTTGTAATGAAACTTTGAAATATTTTTTCTCAGTCAACTGGTTATATGGAACTCAGCATTAAGCACTAAATATAAACTGAGCATCAAAAATGTTACTTCAGCTGGGCACAGTGGCACATGCCTTAATCCCAGCAGCTCCCGAGACTGAGGCTGGAGGATCATGAGTTCAAAGCCAGCCTCAGCAACAGAAAGGACTTAAACAACTCAGTGAAACCCTGTCTCTAAATAAAGTACAAAATAGGGCTGGGAATGTGGGTGAGTGGTTGAATGTCCCTGAGTTCAAGTCCCAGTACCCACCCATCCACCCCAAAAAATGTTATTTCAGAAGTGTGAGCAACCTACTAATGCAAATTGCTTAAGTTCTGGCTCTGATCCTCTTCTGTATATACCACTTTCTCTTAGTGAAAAAGCTCATTATCTAGGAGAACCTGATAACTCAGTTCATAAGAATCATCATATGATATAGCCCACTTGATGTCACATAGACACTATCAATACCCAAGAGCAAGCCAGGAATTCTTTTTAGAAAAAAAAAATACAAAATTCCAGAATTCTAGGGGCTTCTATTGTGTGTGATTCTGCAAAGACTTCCCACAGTCTTACAAGTAACATAAAGCATCTTATCTGCCACAAAATGTTCTGAGCACCAATGCAGTTGCTGTCAATTGGCAGACTTTGCACTGTAGGCTAGACCATATGCAGTTTCTTGCTCTGCACCTTACTAAAAAATGTCACCTTTCAGGTCATCTGGAAAACAGATGAGAACAAATCAGCTAGAAGTTCATTAAATCGGAGAGATTTAAAATAAGAGAGAGAATGAGTTAAAAGAAGCAAAGAGTACTATAAAGGGTCTTCAATCTCTGTATACTATAAAAGGATCTTCTGAGAGAACTTTTGCCTCAGACTGAGAGAAATTAATGGAATTAGTCCCTCACCTAATTTCAGCCATGAATTTTTTTCCTTTTTTCAGGGGAGATAGAGAGTACTGGGGATATAGCCCAGGGAAGCCACATACTGAGACATTTTATTTTTTTATTATGAGACAGGGTCTGGTTAAGTTGTTTAGGGCCTTGCTAAGTTGCTGAGGCTGGTCTGGAACTTGCAATCTTCCTGCCTCAACCTCCTGAGTCGCTGAGATTACAGGTTTGTGCCACCGGGCCTGGCTGTATTTAAAAAAATGATAAAAAGGCTTTTAAATTTTTTACATATATAAGAATTTTAATCTCAGAATTTTTTAATAACAAAAAATTGAAATTCCAGCCATGGAATAGAGTTTAAGTGGTAAACTCACATAAATGAAAATTTTAAATCCTTGAAAATTTGTTTTCAAAAACATTTAATGATGTGGGAAAATTCAGTTATGTTTTTATTTTATTATTTTAATTGTACAAATTTATGAAGTAAACAGTGATAGCTCAATTCATGTATACTGTGTACATAATGTTCAAATCAGGGTAGTCAACAGTTTCATCTCAAACTTTAAAAGTAAATTTTAGTAACATGTAATAATAACATCTATGCAGTATGGTGTGATATTTCAAAACAAGTATACAATATATACTAATCAAATCAGGGTAATCAACGTTTCCATCTTCTTACTTGGTGTTTGGAATCTTCAAATTCGTCTCTTCTAGTTGTTCACAAAAACACAATACAAATTTGTGAACTATAGTCACCTTATTGTATTATACAACACTAAGACCTGTTTTGCTTCAAAGGAAAAAAAAAAAAAAAAGTCTACCGGAATGTGTAATAGTGTTTACCCGAGGCTGGAAAGGTTGTGAGAAGGGGAGTTAGAAGGTTGGATAACAGGCACCAATTACAGTTTGATTTGGGGTTTCAATCAAGACGGCGTTCAGGGTAGTTTGGGGTCATTGTTGGTGAGAAAGGCCGCGCCGTGCAGGCTGCGCCGGGTGTAAGTCCCGCCCCTTCGGTGGGGCGTGTTCCTCCCTCTGTTGCGCCTGCGCAGACGCTTCGAGCGCCGGCGCCATGACCGCTTCAGGGCTCGTGGGCTTGCTTGGCCGCACCACTGCCACCGCATGGAGAGCTGCAAGTAAGGCGCCAACCCCAAAGCCGAGGTCGCAGGGAGGGGTCGCGAAGACTCAGGCATTGCGACAGAGGAAACTGTGTCTCCACGTGCAGGGGACTGCCGAGCTTCTCTCTTCACTCAGCCAGCCCTCGGTGTCCCTGGGCGGGTCCCTGCGCAGCCCAGTGTCTTGGGTGAGACTAGAGCTGGCAGATCCCCAGGGCCATCTATCCTTTTTGACTCTTTCTCAATATATTACAGAGCATGCTAAACGTAGTTTTAATTTATGACATCTCTGAGACATTATGTATGTAAGTTGGAAAGAGACAGCCTGCATAGTATAATGGCCTGATTTCTGTGCAGTTTGTTTTACTTTTCTGTAACCACAGTCCACAAATGTATTACTTGTTAGTTGTAAAAATCCTAAATGGTTCAGAAACGAATATCATGCAAAGTGTCACATTATCCAGACCCCAAGATAATAACTAAAATTTTGTGTTTATTATCTCTTTTCACTAGTTTTTGAGTTTTAATTACAAACTATTTCGTAACACACACACACACATATATATATTTATATTTGTGGTTTTGCCTATAGAACATTATCTCAAAAAGAGGTTGGATAACTCATTGTGCTGATAGTTTACCTTTTCCCATTGAAACTTAAAGAGAAAGTGATTTCATTTACACATCACATAATATATAAAACATTTATGAAACAAAAGCAACTTCTATAAGGCCATTCTCCAGTTTAAGAAATAGACTATTTCCATTGCCAGGGAGCTTCCTGTGTGATGCTTTGTGTATCATGTTTTTTATTTTTATGAAAATGGTTTCATATAGTTTGTTTTTTTTCCAGCCAACACTATGATTTAAGAATGGCCCATATTGATATGAGTGGTTGTAGTTATCCTCTCAACTGTTTGAACATACTGTAAATGAGTATCACCTGTGAATTTATTTAAAATGCAGATATTGCTGGGTACAGTGGCACTCACCTATAATCCCAGCACTCAGGAGGCTGAGGCTGAGGCAGGAAGATTGCAAGTTTGAGGTCAGCCTGAGCAATTCAGCAAGACTCTCTCTCAAAATTGCAAAAGAAAAAAAGGCTTAGTGGTAAAGCACCCCTGGGTTCAATCACCAATAATTCAGAGTGGGGAGGAATCAGGCTCCTGCCAAGAACTACTCAAAATCTGAATTTTAAAAGATTCCCCAGATTGTTTGTGTGCACATTTTAAATCTTTCAGTTTATTTTTTCTCAGTGTGTGATTTAAACAAGAGATATGGTTATATAGTGATGGCTAGATACTGTTCATAATGGAAGAAGCAGAAAGTGTAACTTAACCAGGGTCAGAATTAGTAAGTGGTTGATTAGTTACCTGTTGCTGATATCAAAAGTTAAGTTAGGGCCATGTTCTTTCTGTAGACTTTTGAGGGAAATCCACTTATTTCCCTTTTTTACTTTCTAGAAGCTGCCCATGTTCCCTGACTCACCTCCTTTCTGAATCTTCAAAGCCATCAACATCAGGCCAAGTCTCTTATCTCTCTGTTTGTGTCTTCCAGTTCTCTCTTCTGTTCTTAAGAACCTTTGTAATTACATGGACCCACCCAGATAATAAACCAGTATAATCTTCCTAGTATGAGGTCATTTGATTAGCAACCTTAATTTTCTTTTGTCACCAGAATTTTCCTTCTCCATAGTACCTATTTAAAGGTTCTGGGTATTGGGTTCTGATGATCTTTGGGCATTATTATTCTGCCTGTCACAGTGCTATAACTGGAACTGGTACCCAAATCCATCTCCCTCTAGAGCTATTCTATTTTTTTTAAATAAGTACCTTTATTTTATTTATTTTTATGCAGTGCTGAGGATTGAACCCAGTGCCTCACACATGCTAATCAAGCACTCTACCACTGAGCCATAATCCCAATGCCCTAGAGCTATTCTTTTTTAAGAAGTTGAAAACCACCCACGTGTATCATTTTTTCAGAGTGGTTTTGCCTATAGAACATATCTCAAAAGGGGGTTGGATAACTCATTGTGCTGATAGTTTACCTTTCCCATTGAAACTTAAAGAGAAAGTGATTTCATTTACACATCACAGATACCCAATACATTTTAAAATTTTCCATTAATAGGGAAGGAGGACCCTGATACGTATTTAAGTGTAAAAAAACTAAATGCAGTCCCTTGTGAACTCTAGTGATTTAAATACTAAATATTCTCTTTGAAAAATTTATACAACTTTTTTTGCTTTTAAATATACTCCCACCGCATCCCCCCCCCTCTCTATATATATACAAAATATATATATATATAATTTTTAAAATTAGAGTCTTACAGTTATACATGGTTGTTGGGTTCATCCTGACAAACTCACTACATGCATGGAATTCAGTTTCAGTTCATGATCCTCCCTTTTACCCTCCTCTTTTCCCCTTCTGTGCTCCCTTCCCTCTCCTATTCTCATTCCTCTACTCTAGTGGACTTCTTTTCTCTGTTTATTTACATGTAATTGATTCTTTCTACTATGCATAAAGGTGAAGTTCCCTGTGGTATATTTATATATGTGTGTATAACAAGATGTTTAAAGAATTCATTCTGCATTGCCTCCCCTTAACCCTTCTCTCCACTCTGCCTCTTCATCTCCTTCTATATTAATGATTTCCCCTGTGTGTTATCTTATTCTTCCCTCCATTTTTCCTTTGTTTTACTTTAGTTTTCACATAGGAGAGAAGACATTTGACCTTTGAATTTCTGAGTTTGGCTTATTTCACTTAGCATAATATTCTCCATTTCTATCCATTTACCAGAAAATGCCATGATTTCCTTTTTTTTTTTTTTGTTTTATTTATTTATTTATTTTTTGTACCAGGGATTGAACTCAGGGGCACTCAACCACAGAGCCACATCCCTAGCCCTATTTTATATTTTATTTAGCGAGAGAGTCTCACTGAGTTGCTTAGTGCCTTGCTTTTGCTGAGGCTGGCTTTGAACTTGTGATCCTCCTGTGTCAGTCTCCTGAGCCACTGGGATTACAGCCATGTGCTACCACGTCCAGCTCATTCTTTTTTTTTTTTTTTTAATATTTATTTTTTTAGTTTTAGGTGAACACAATATCTTTATTTTATTTTTATGTGGTGCTAAGGATCGAACCCCTGCTAGGCAAGCACTCTACCCCTGAGTCACAATCCAAGCGCTCTGCTCATTCTTTTTTATGATTGATAGAGCTCCATTGCATAAATATATCACAGTCTTAATCCATTCATCTACTGATGGGTATCTGGGTTGTATTCCATAATTTAGCTATTGTGAATTGTGCTGCTATAAACATTGAGGTGGGTATATTTCTGTAAATATGCCAATATCAGATATTTTGAGAAGATACCAATAAGTGGGATGACTGGGTCATGTGGTGGTTCCATCTCTAGGTTTTTAAGAAATCTCTGTACTGCTTTCCAGAGTGATTGTAATAGTCTGCAGTCACATCAACAATGTACAAATGTATCTTTTCCTCCATTGCCTCACCAGCATTTATTGTTAGTATTATTGATCATTACCATTCTGACTGGAGATGAAATCTTAGTGTATTCTGATTTGCACTTCTCTGATTGCTAGAGATGTTGAACTTTTTTTTATATATTTGTTGGCCATTTGTGTTTCTTCTTTTGAGAAGTTTAGTTCTTTTGCACATTTATTGATTGGGTTATTTGTTTCTTGGTGTTAAGTTTTTTTAGTTTTTTTTTTTATATCCTGGATATTAATCCCCTATCAGAGGAGTAGCTGGCCAAGATTTTCTCCCATTCTGTAGGCTTTCTCTTCATACTCTTAATCACTTCCTTTGTTGTGCAGAAGCTTTTTAGCTTGATGTCATCCCACTTATTGATTCTTAGTTTTATTTCTTGCACTTTTGGGGTCTTGTTAAAGAAGTTGGTGCTAGCATCTATATGATAGAGTGTTGACCCTATGTTTTCTTCTATGAATTGTAAAGTTTCTGGTCTAATTCCTAAATCTTTGATCCGTTTTGATTTGAGTTTTTAATTTCCTTTTCTTGCAGGGTGAGAGAGAGTTTCATTTTTCTACATATAACTGTTCAGTTTTCCCAGGACCATTGGTTTAAGGGGGTGTATTTTCTCCAAAATATATTTTTGGCATCTTCATCAAATATTAGATGACTGTAGGTATGTGGATTTGTGTCTGTGTCCTCTATTCTATGCCATTGGTCTCCACATCTATTTTGATGCCTTTACCATGCTGTTTTTTTTTGTTGTTTGTTGTTTTTTGTTTTTTTACTGTGGCTCTGTAGTATAATTTCAGATCGGGTATTGTGATATCTCCTTCTTCACTTTTCTTGCTTAGTATTGCTTTGGCTATTCTGCATCTCTTATTCTTCCAAATGAATATTAGAATTGTTTTTCTATTTATCTGAAGAATGCATTGGTATTTTGATGATTATTGCATTGAATCTGTATATTTCTTTTAGTAGTGTGACCATTTTGACGATATTGATTCTGCCTATCCAAGAACATGGAAGGTCTTTCCATCTTCCAAGGTCTATTTCTTTCTTTAGTGCTCTGTAATTTACATTGTAGATTTTTTAATGTCCTTGGTTAGATTAATTCCCCTGTGTGTGTGTGTGTGTGTGTGTGTGTGTGTGTGTGTGTGTGTGTATTTATATATTTTTTGAGGTTATTTTGAATGGTGTGGTTTTCCTGATTTCTTCCTCAGCTGAATCAGTTTTGGAGTATAGGAAAACTATTGATTTATGGGTATAGATCTTGTATCCTGCTACTTTCCTGTAGTTATTTATAAGCTCCAGAAGTCTTCATGAAGTTTTTTGGGTCTTCTAGATATAGGATCATGTCATTGGGCAAACAGAGATAGTTTAAGGACTTCTTTTTCCTATTTGTATCCCTTTAATTTCCTTTTCTTGCCTGATTGCTTTGTTTCCAGGGCTGTATTGAATAGTAGTGGTGAGAGTGGACAGCCTTATCTTGTTCCTGACTTTAGAGGAAATACTTTTAGTTTTTCTGCATTCAGTATAATGTTGGCTTTGGGTTTGTCATAAATGGACTTTAAGATGTTGAGGTAAATTCATACTATTTACTCTTTTTTTTCCATACTATTTACTCTTAATGGTCTGGTTCCTGGTATGTTGACATTGCTTCAGACAGGAATCTGTGTTTTACTTCAGTTTCTGCAGTTATGATAATGGTTAATTAATGTATTTTATAGCTCTTCTTTTAAAACTAGTAATACTATTTGTCTCCAAGGTTAGGAAATAACTGTTCAGAAACTAGAGCTTCTGGAGGCAAGGATTTTCACTCTATATATTCTTGTGCCTTTTGAACTTGGATAAAGGTGAATGTATAAACTAATATATATATATATAAATTCAATTTTAAAAGGAGAATATGTGAATAGCTCCTATTTTTCTACTTTCTCCTCTCTGCTAGGATCGCCGATTCTGTGTCAGTCTTTGAGGAAAATGAGTTCTTCTCAAGAAGGGAAGTCTGAATCTGTCAAACAACCCCTTAGGAAGCCAAAGTTACCAGTAGGTCGTTTTGATGCACCAGAGGATTCCCATTTAGAGAAAGAACCACTGAAAAGTAAGTGTGGTAAAACTTTTCTCTTAATTTTTAAGATATCAAGAAAATATGATGTGGCTATTGAGAAGATAGATGAAAGAAATGAAATATGTTATTGTCATAACTTTTTACCAAAAATAAAGCGTATTTCAACAATGAGCAAAATCACCATATTGACCATCAGTGTATCTATTTTTTTAAAAAAAGGGTTTCTAAGCCCCTGACATTTGATTGATTGATTGATTATACCTCATTATTCACATGACAAAATATATAAGTTGAGATCTTCTCTGATATATGTAACAAACCTACTTGAGCAAAATTTTAAGAAATTTTTCTGGCTGTTCAAATTTGAAACAGCAGAAGTTGCAGTAGATTATCAGCATACAGATAAGGGTGAGGCATTCAAGTACAGTGATAATACTGGGCTTTAGAAAAAGACTATAAACTTGGTACTTTAAATACTATATGAAAACCAGGGTATTTTCCTCTCTTCTCTTGTCTCATCACTGTTTAAAATTGTTTTTATCTCTTAACTAGCTTTTCAGTCCACTGGGCAGAAAGTAACTGCTCCTAGTTAACTACTCAGTTTAAGAGAGCAGCACAACTGAGATTAGAATTTCTTACTCCTAATTGCAAATTCCCTGAAAAGAAAGCTTGAATCAGGTGTCTATAGTTGAATCACTCAGAATTGCAAGTAAGATGGGTCACACATTTAGGTGGTGGTTCTCACTATGACAGTGTGGCTAGAGAGAGAAGGGTAGTTTTAAGAAGAAAGAGAATTGGAGAGGGGATGTAATTTGATTATTTTGTTTGTTTTGGGAGATTGAACCCAGGGCATTCTACCACTGAGCAACATCCTCAGCCCCTACTTAGTACTTAGTATATGTAAAATTTGGCTCATGCCATAAAACTCTGTTTTATTTATTTATTTAGTTAGTTTTTCAGAACTAGGGATCCAACCCAGGGGCTTTACCACTGAGCTACATCCCCAGGCCTTTTTATTTTGAGACAGAGTATCACTAAGTTGCTGAGGCTGGCCTTAAACTTTTTTTTTAGCTGTTGATGGACCTTTATTTTATTCATTTATTTATATGTGGTGCTGAGACTCAAACCCAGTGACTCACACATGCGAGACAAGCACTCTACCACTGAGCCACAACCCCAGCACCCCCGGCCTTAAACTTTTGAGTCTCCTGTTTTAGCTTCCCAAGTCACTGGGGTAACAAGTGTGCACCATCATGCCTGGCCATAAAGCTCTGTTTTTACAGTATTGTTATATTTCATTCTGTGCTTATTTTTACCTTTGAATTGTGGAACATATTAATTTAAACAGCATAAATGTAAATCTGCATCCTAGGCAAGAACATATTCATAGCTATGTCTAGATCTTTTTCTAGAATATAAAACCGTTTCTTATTTGCTAATCCAGAGGAATATTTCAAATTATAGCACACTATCAAGCCCAATCTAATAACCAGACCAATCAACTAAGATAATGGAGACTTTTTAATAGTAGTTATAATCTGAAATTAAGTTCTTTTCAGTGGTTTTTAACTAAGCAGAAAAATCTGAGGGAAAATATTTCCTTAAAATATCACTTAAGATTAAATTAAGGGTCTTCATATAGGGCCCTGTGTAATAATAAAATTTAACATTAAAAAGATTCAAGGGTGTCATTGTCTTAATCTGTTTTGTGTTGCCATAACAGAATACCTGAGTCTGGATAATTTATAAAGAAAAGTATTTTGACTCATAGTTCTAAGGAGACTATTAACCTCTGGCAAGGGCCTCATGCTGAGATGCAATGAGGTGTAGATTCTTTGTCTTGTATATATGAAGAATGGCATTATGTAAAAATGTGTATGTGTAACTGATGTGATTCTGCAATCTTTGTAATGTTTTGAACAACCAATAAAATAAAATAAAATAAATTTTAAAAAAAGAATGATATCCAAGGGTGAGACAGAACTTACTTTTGAAACAGAGAGGAAGCAGAGCTCCCACAAGGAAGGGGTCACAAGAGGGTTGCCAGAAATTTCTGTGGTCCAGGTATATATGTGGTATTGCTAAAAGTGACCTTTAAAGCTATTGGCTGATGACTTTTAGGGAGGGGAGTTTCTGCATCCAATCGAAGTGAGACACTCAATGGTTGTGCACGCCCTGTTCATCTAATGTTGATTGGGTGCCCGATCACATGATTGATCACATGCTTTCTGGCTTAATTTGTACATGAATTTGGACATGATGGAATAAGAAACAGAATTGTTAAAATGGAAGCCCCTGCTCTGTCTAAAGTATCAGATTTCTGATTCCTGCTTTCAATCCTGTTTCATCTCATAGTAGAAAACCATGTCTGAAAAAGAATGAGGGGCAGCCTTACTTTATAATAATCTGCTCTTACAGTAAGTAATGAATCTAGTTCTAAGAGAACTAAATTACTCCCATTAGTGAACTTAATTAGTGATCTTAATGACCTAATCATCTTTTAAAGTTCTCACAACCTCTCAATACTGTAACATTGGGAATAAATTTCAACATGGGGGGGGGGAGGACAACAAACCATACCTTGAAACATTATAATTAGAGATTAGCAGATGGTACACTGCTGCCTTTGAAGGTGGAGGAAGAGGGTTAAGGGTTATAGCTTAGTGGTAGAACACTTGCCTAGCCTCAGCAAGGCCTTGAGTTCAGTCTCCAGCACCTCAAAAAAAAAAAAAAAAAAAAAGAAAGAAAGAAAGAAAGAAAAAGATGGAGCAGCCATGAGCTAATGAATGTGGTTAGCCTCTAGAAGCTGAAAAAGACAGTTATCCCCCAGCATTCAGACAAAGCACAGCTCTGCTAATATTTTGATTTTAATTATTGAGATTATGTCAGATTTCAGACCTCCAAAACTGTAAAATAAGAAATTTATGTCCTTTAAAAAAAAAAAAGAAAGAAAGAAAAGAAAAAATTCACACAAGAACAAAGTAGAAAACCCAGAAATAAATTCTCACATATGTGGTAAGTTGGTTTTTGACAAGGGTGCCAAAATCTTTTCAATGGGGAAAGACAGTCTTTTCAATAAATGATGCTAGGAAAGGTGAATATCCACATACAAATGAATGAAGTTGAATTTTACCTACCATATAAAAAAAATTAACTCAAAATGTCTGAAACCTAAACTTAAGAGGTAAAATCATAAAGCTCTTGAAAAAGAATATTGGGGAAACTTCATGACATTATTCTTGGCAATGATTTCATGAATATGACACCAAAAATATAGATAGAAAAATAAATAAATTGGAATTTTATCAAAATTAATAACTTTTTTTTTCATCCAAGGACATCATCAAGAAAGCAAATAGACAGAAACTGCACATGGTGACACACATCTATAATCCTGTCAGGAGACTGAGGCAAAAGGATCACAAGTTCAAGGCCAATCTGAGCAACTTACCAAGACCCTATCTCAAAATAAACAAAAGGGGGTAGGGATGTAGCTCGTTAGTAGAGGCATTGCCTACCATGTATAAGGCACTGGGTTAAGTCCCCAGAACTACAAGGGAAAGACAGGAGGAAACTCCTTCAAAGTAATTTTATTTCAAAATCTTCCAAGTCCAGTGAATTTGCACTCTATTCTTTATACCTCTTTCCTTTTGTTTGGGTCTAGCAGTACATACAAAGCCATTTTGTGAACTGAGGACTAAAAGTATTCCAAGAATTCTAAATCACCAATGGTGGTAAAGTTGATTGAATACAAAAATTGCATACTAAAGTAATTTCTCAAACTCAGGTAACAAACTGCATTTACAGTTATTTAAAGATTGTACTAACCTGATCAGTAGGTCTATCCTGGTCAACCCTATCTTCAAAACTGATCATATTGCTTTTCCAATCTCTATTGACTGTTTTGTTTATGTCTTCTTTCTTTCCATAGAATTTCCAGATGATGTTAATCCAGTTACCAAAGAAAAAGGTGGACCTAGAGGCCCAGAACCTACCAGATATGGAGATTGGGAACGAAAAGGACGTTGTATTGATTTTTAAGTCACATATTTAACTTCAAAGGACACTGTATTGATTTTTTTAAGTTACATTCTTTAACTTCAGTATCATTTTTTTGAATATATATATATCTGAATTACTTATTTCAGATTATTTTCTTTTTTTATATCCTTTAAATCATCTAATTTCTTTTTTTTTTTTTCTTTTTGGTGGAACTGGGGATCGTGCCCAGGGCCTCATACTTACTAGGCAGGCACTCTACCACTGAGCTAACATCCCAGACCTAAATGATTTTAACTTCTGTACTATGTTTAACTAACTAAATACACACACACACACACACACACACAAACATGCACATATATATATACACACACATATATATATATAATGGATTTAGATGAAAATATGCTGCTATAAATTAGGAAAGGGAAGATATTTTTATATTGGCTCATAATTAACTTATTAGGGTATATAAAAACATAATTATATAATTATAAATCTTTACTTCATTTTTTCCAATTTAAATTAATTAGTCACTTGTACACTGTATGTGTAAATAAAACAATTTTAAAATCAACTATGCTGCCATGGACTCAGTAATAGTGGCTTTTTAAATGTGAATTAAATAATGTATTATTGTTTGAGAAACTCACAGTAATGACAGAAAAATCTTTAGCTTGGAGCCACTTAGATTCAAATCCTGAAGCCACTACTTACCAACTATGTAACCTTGAATAAGTTATTAAACTTCTTTGGAATTTGGGGAGATTAATAACTGGATCCATTTGTATTAGGGGTTTTCAGAGAAAAAGAACCAATAGGAGATACATACATATAGAGAGGAAAAAAAAACAGATCAACCTTTTAGGATGGATTGGCTAATGCAGTTCTAGAGACTAAGAAGTTCTATGATCTGCCACCTTCAAGTTGGAAATCTAAGAAAGCCAGTAGTGCATTTTAGTCCAAATCCAGAGTCCTGAGAAGTGGTTGATTTGAATCCAGTCTGAGAGCAAGATGAGATAAGATGTACCAGCTTACACAGTGAGGCAGGAAAAAAAGGGGTGAATTCCTCCTTTCTCTGTGTTTTGTCCTATTCAGAACCTCAGCAAATTGGATGATGCCCAGCCACATTAGGAAGGAGTTTACTAAGTCTACTAGTTCAAATGTTAACTTCAAACTAGGTGTGATGGCAAACACCTGTAATCCTAGCTATTTTAGGAGGCTGAGGTAGTAGAATCAGTGGATTCCATATGTCAAGATCAGCCTAGGCAACAAGACCTCCTCTCAAAAAACAAGTAAGAGGGGGCTGGGGATATGGCTTAGTTGGTAGAGTGCTTGCCTCCCATGCACATAGTCCCTGGGTTCAATCTTTAGCACAAAAACAACAACAACAAAAAAAAAAACCCACATGCAAAAGCAACTAAATGTTAATCTCATTCAAAAACACCCTTATAGACCCATCCAGAAATGACCTTTAATTTGAACACCTGTGATATACTAAAACTGACACAAAATTAACCATGATAGTGCAGAACAATTCATAGGACATATCTCCTAAGTGTTAGCTATCATTAAATGATGAATATTTTCCCGAGTTCCTGGGGATATATTTGAAAATTTTGAAATATTTGGGTTAAAGTTGTTTTACTATCATTAAAAATTTTTATTATCATTAATAAAATCATTAATAAAAAATCAAATCATTTTATTATCATTAAAAATTATTAGCTAAAAATACTGATTATTTGCATGGTGAACTGAATTGAAATATTTATTAGTTTGTGAAACAAATTTCAGGTACAGAAGACAAATGTGAGAAAAGTAGGGGATGGAATGGGCCAGTTTAGTCTGTTTTGATGATTGAAAATCTTCTACCCTGTGGCCTTCTGATAACTGGGTCAGGAAAAGTCAAGTACAATTTGCAGATCTGAAATGAAGGAAGAACAGAAATTGCTGGACTCCCCTAAGGCATCTTGCTTCTCTAGTCCTCTGGCTTCACTCAGTTGCAGAGGTTGGACCTTCATCCCCTAGGCTACTCTTGAATTATTTAGGAAGAAAGATTTTGCACATCCTGTAGAAGATAGAATGTTTATATGTTATATGAGTTATATGTATTATATAGTTCAATAGTACTTCAGAGGATTGTAGGGAGATTTTAAGAGAATAAGCTATGTGTGTGTTGTGGGGCGGGGGAGAGAGAGAGACAGACAGACACTGTGATTGAACCCAGGGACAAGTTACCATTGAACTGAGTATTATGTGATCCTGGGGAGTTAACCTGGAAGTGCTCTACCACTGAGCTACATCCCCAGTTCTTTTTGTTGTTGTGTTGAGACAGGGTCACACTAAATTGCCCTGGCTAACCTTGAATTTGGCTATCCTCTTGCCTCAGCCTCCTGAATAGTTGGGATTACAGATGTGTACCACCTCACCCAGCTAAGAGAATGAACTTTAAAACATATATTCTCTCCACAAACTAGTCTGCTAATTAGCACTAGTCATTTGTCTTTATATCATTTGTCATCTCTGAGTCAACATTTGTTCTACTTGCAATTATTGTGTGTGGTACCAAATAATAACCACATTTATTTTAAAATATAATTTATTCAACCTCTAATTAGTCCAAGTTAGTGAGGGTTTACTAAGTTAACATTCCAAACTGGTATGTTAAATGATTTTGTATTGTAAAATATCAATAAAATATTGCTTGTGTTCTATATTAACTATCATGCTATGTGATAAAGACAATTCAAATGCTTTTTAAAGTAAATATACATAAACAATCAAAGTCATATTAAGATAATAGAAATCTTAGCCTCTCTTAATAATGTGTTTCATAATGGTAATCAAATAGTACAGGTAAAATTGGTGGCATGATTTATGGTCTTTGTATCCACCAAATATTAATGAAAAAACTTGAAGACTTTGGTACTTACAAAGATATGACAGCCCCGGGAAATGTATCACTCAAATATCATCCTGTGGGAAGCAGAGTGAACTCAGACCTCAGCTGCTATCTCCATGGGATCTGCCACTGTGTTCTTACTTTTCCAGTCAATGAATGAGTATGGCAGGTTTATTAATGCTGCATCCAAACCCCCGATAATGGGCAGCATTGGATGAAGGACTCCATTAACTCACCCAGAATTTTCTTTAGACTGTGCTATTCCCTGAAATTCCACCCAATTCTCCATTCTTTTGCTCTCCTTTTCACTGGTGTCAGACCATGCCTACTCTTCCTCTTTATAGTTCACAGATGTCTCCTTCAATAAAACTCTTTCAGATGAAATCCTATCTTGCCATCTGATCTTACAGAACCCAAATTAACATGGATAATTTTAAAAGAATAACTTATAGACAGGTTTTCAGAAAAATGTCACACAAAGCTGTGGCTTTTTCTAGTGCAATAATAGTTTAAACACTTTCATTTTACATTACTTGTGGAATTTTTGGAAAACTATAGGTTGAGACTTTATGTACAGTGCTTACACCATGGAGCCATGTTCATATTTGGTGTTTTGATTGAACTGAATTATGTTCGGCATTTATTTTTTCTGATGTCAGTTGCTGGGACTTACTGTGTGTCCAAATATAATATCTGTTATTTAACTCAGAGGATCAGTCCTAAAGCCATCTTCTGCTACTGAGTAACAAATGAAAAGACTTCATAATAGCAATTATTAATAATGAGTGATAATTTCCTAACAGGACAGGAATTTTTCCAAGTATAAGAAACACAGTGAGCTCTTAGTTAACAAACACTGATTAATCAATTAGAAGTACAGTTAAGAGTATCTGATGATTTCATTCATTTAATCAGTATTGATTATCTGGTATAGTCTGCTAGGCTCTGTATATTGGACAATAAATAAAACAAACTGAAGACGTAAGGGCATTATAGGTGACTTTACTTCACTCAAGAGGCTGTCTCTTTTAGGATGTTTTGGTAAAATTTCAGAGACCTGGATTTTCACCATTTAATGGGACATTGTTATTTAGTACATTTCCTAATCAAATATGTTTAGACCTTGACATATGTAAGTCTTCCATGGACATTAATCAAGAAGATAAAGAGCAAGTGGATTGATATAAAGAAGATTTATGGATATATAAAAATTCCTAAGCCATTCCTGAACTAAGAAGAGCACTTTTGGTGGCCATCCTCTGTATATAACCACTAGAACTAAACTCTCTGCCTCTCTTAGACTTCTCTAAGCTCAGACAGGTTTCAATGAATGAATTATAAAATTGTTTAACTACACATGAATATGAACCTGTATTCGTTTTCCATTGCTATAAAGAAATACCTGAGCTTGGATAATTTGTGAAGAGAAGAGTTTTATTTAACTCAGAGTTTTGGAGGCTGAAACTCTAAACAACATGGAACTGGCTTTTGTGAGGGACCCCTGTCTGTATTGTCAGGGAGCACATGCATGTGTGGAAGAAAAAGATCACATGGCAAAATAGGAAGCCAGAGTGACTGGGGTCTCACAAGCAGTATGTTAATCCCTTCTGTGGGCACATCCCAAATGACCTAAGGATCTCCTGGGTCCCACCACCTTGACATCACCACACTGGGGATCAAGCTTGAAAACTTGAGGGTCACATTCAAACCATATATACACAATAATGGAGGGTATTTAGGAAATTAAGAAATATTGATTTAGTAAATATTAAATATTTGTGTTCTGTGGACATTTTGTTCTTTTTCCTTAAGATTTTTGTTGAAATAGATCTTTATGACACTCCTTCATGACACTTGGTCTTGGTTCTAACATGCTATTTTTTGCATCTCTCCTCCTTAGTGGGTAAAATATAAATTCTCTATAATAATTAATCAAATCTATATGAAAATTTAAAATGTAATGGATTTATTATTATTATTAGGTCATAAGCTACATGGCTCCTTGAGTATTTTGATAATCTTCAGAAAGGGCAAAATTAGCCAGGCACTGTGGCACACTTGGGAGGCTGAGACAGGAGGATCACAAGTTCAAGATCAGCCTCAGCAACTTAGTGAGACCCTATCTCAAAATAAAAATGGTAAAGGATGTAGCTTAGAGGTAAAGTACTGGGGTTAAATTCTCAGTGGAAAAAAAATAAAATAAAACTTTTCATTATGGACATTTCATTAAAATTTAACATCAACTACATTTTAGTGGAACTATCATGTATAGATATGGTTGGGGGCATACATAATGTTATTTGTCCGCTACCATTCTTCCAAGAAAACTAGTTAAGAATCAGTTTGATTGGAGCTTACAATACAGATGTGTAAAATATATAAAATATAATATGTAAATGTAAAAATAAGATTTAATCCTTACAACATGCTAAACATATATAGATTTCTGCTTATTTGAAGAATGCTTCCATAAAGATTGAGGATTTGAGCCTACAATTTATTCTTGTGTCTTTTACATAGCATTGGTTAATTAACATGAATATCCTATATTTTTTTATTCTTTTTTTTTTTGTACCAGGGATTGAATTCAGGTATGCTTAAGCACTAAGCCACCCCCCACCCCAGCCCTTTTTAATATTATATTTAGAGATAGGGTCTTTCTGAGCATCCTATATTCTTTTTTTTCCTTTTAGTTGTTAATAGACCTTTATTTTATTCATTTGTTTATACACGGTGCTGAGAATTGAACCCAGTGCCTCACACATGCAAGGCAAGTGATCTACCACTTAGCAACAACCCCAGCCCCCATCCTATATTCTTTTAAAATAAGATTTAGATATGTTTAGGACCTATACTTCTTAACTTCAGCAAGCAGAAGCTTGTCTGAAGACATGAAACCTCAAGTACTCTTAATCAGCTAATTCTAGTAAATGGAGTCATATATTAAGAAGGGAGTTTGTTGATGCAGATGTGAGAAGATGAAAATCAAGAACGTTTTTAAAAGCAACTTACAATATGGGAAATGGACAACATGCACAAAGGGAAAACTAGGGTTGTTTGTTAACAGGACTTGTCTGTAAGTGTCCCCTTTTGGTGGAAAAAATAAAAATTTATACACTGAGATGTTATAGAATGTGGACTGTAACCATTATTTTAAAGCACTTTATATTCTTTAGCACAGGAGATCACACTATTCAAATTGGAATCTACAACTGTAAAGGTATATAAAATTTGGATTCTTTGTTTGCCAGAAAAGTTTCATATTTTGTCTCATCCCAAGTCAGTGACTCAGCTGGATTCCTTATTTTCTAAAATGCTCTTATAAGATTTTGTTTTGATACTTATTCTCTCATTTTTATTCTGCTGCTCAAAAATGTCAGGACTTCTGAGTGGGTGTCTCATATCAAATCTGAACCTTTCATTATATGAGTCACAACCCTCTATCATCATCTATACCTATATACCAAATGTTCAACTAGGCAAAACAATCCGTATCTTTTAATTTCACAGTATGTAGTTTGATGCTGACTATAATACCTCCTGCCTTTTCTATCATTACTTCATCTCTTTTCTTTTCCTCCAATTCTTTGTGAAATAAAGCTAGTTATAAATTAGGTATGAGAAATGCCCTCTTTCTTTCAAAATAAAACAAACAAACCAGTTATGTCATACATTCAATGCTTTTCCAGTTAATTAATTCTGATATTTAGTTTTAGATGTTGACTTGACTGGGATCCCCAGATAGTTGGTAAAGTATTATTTCTGGGTGTCTGTGAGGTGTTTCTAGAAGAAGTTAACACTTGAATCAGTAGACTGAGTAAAGATCTGCCTTCATCAGTGTGGGTGGCATCATCTAATTTGTTAAGGGCCTGGATAGAACAAAAAGGCAGAGAAGGGAGTGGCTCTTCTGGAACTGGGACATCTGTCATCTTCTGCCCAGAAAAGAATCAGAATTATAGATTCTTGAACTTTCAGATTCTGGGACTTTACCCCAGTGCCTTACATCCTCAAGTTCTCAAGTCTTCAGACTCAGAAATAATAATTTTCCTTGGTTCTCCAACTTGCAGATGGCATACTATAGGACTTCTCTGCCTCCCCAATCACTGGAAGCAATTTCTGTAACAAATACTCTCTTAAGTATCTATATCTGATCTACTGGTTCTATTTCTCTGGAGAACCATAACACACTGACCATCCCAGGTCATTAGAGCTACTCCTCATCCGCCTATGGATGTTATACAGAACACTGCCCTTTTGTACATCTGTACTGTAGTAATTGTGTAGCTTGGCCTTTGTCCTCTATTCCACCTATCTGGGGAATGTTTCCATTTTGTAGGAGTTAGAATGCCAGAAACTACATTTCATATATATATATAAATAATATATAATATATATATATAAATAATATATATATATATATTATTTATAGTTGGACACAGTACATTTGTTTTATTTATTTATATGTGGTGCTGAGGGGGGAACCCAGGGCCTCTCAGGTGCCAGGTGAGTGCTCTACCGCTGAGCCACAACCCCAGCCCCCAGAAATTACATTTCTAGTCAAAGTGCTGTGTGCAAAAGGTCTGTCAATTAGGTGCACTTGTTGCAGTTTAAAAGGGAATGTGAGGCAGGGTTGTTTTCCTGCTGTTAGTATTTATGGCTGGCTGGTACAGCTGTGAAGACTTTGGACTTATCTACAGCAGCAATCTAGTATCTAGTCACTAGCTTTGTGGAATCAAGGGACAGTGATAGCAGTGACATCAGCTGTGGTAGGGTATTCTTACATCAAACAGTTCCAAATGAAGACTTCTCATTATGGCAGACCTGTGATGAAGAGGTTTCGGAAAGAAGTAGGCTGAGAACAATAGTGTTAAAGAGCTGAATCTATAAATCATTAATAATACATCAATAAATAATTACTAAAATTGATATATCCAGAGTAATATACATATAGTATTTAGAAATATGGAACTAAATACAGAAGAATCAACTAGAAGCACTCTAAATTTTTGCTTCTGGGGGTGAATTGCCTAGACAGGGACTGTTGTTTTCCTTTAGAAGCTCTATTTTTTTAAAAAACAAATGAATATATTACTTCTAAAAAGAAAGTTATTAAGAAGTATTATGAGCTAACTGAGGAAAATTTAGAAAAGAAAAACAAAAGAAGAAAACAAAAATTATCTATATTTATTATCCTTTAGTATTAGCTGTTATACTAATAGATTCATAGCCAAAAATGGTATTTTGAAATTTTATTCTTCACTTCCACAAGTGCTGTTTAACACAAGTCACAAGTGATGTTGAATTTTTTTCCTGGTTATCAGCCTTTTGAAAACATCTTCTGCTAATTTATTTTTCTTGTATTTTGCTGTCTTTTTTGGATGTTGGTCTTTTTGTTATCAATTTGCATGATACTTTTTTCAGTTGTTTATGCAGAAGTCTTATCATAAGGTACAATTTTTTTTCTTGTTACATTTGTGGTAATTCTTTAGGCAGCAATATAGAAAACTGATGAAGTATTCAAGTTCTATTACCGAAGAACTGGACTTTGAATTTCTAGAGCAATGATTACACTGGTTTTAAGACCTTGTCCCCATCTTTTCTTGTAATTTGAGTAACTGGGTCCTTATTTTTATTATTTGTATGTAAAATACTTTGGAGATACACTCTGCCAAACTCTTTGTCATGGTCTCTCTTAAGAGAAACTAAGTCCTACTACTTAGAGCCATTTTTTCCCTATTGATCATCAAGGGTTAAGTAGCTGGTGTTCTTGGATTCCTTCTTGCCATATTCTGTCTGCATATCATATTGTTTCTGTTACTTAATAGTGAATTTCTCTTCCCTGTGGAGCCACAAATGTGTACTCTAATACCTACTTCTTATTGTTATAATTTTGTATACTATGTTAAGCCTGTTGACTGAACTTCTTTCTACTTCCCACAGTAAGAGTCTTTTTTTAGAAATTTTTTTAGATGTTGGTAAACCTTTATTTATTTATTTGTTTATATGTGGTGCTAAGAATTGAACCCTAGTGCCTCACACATGCTAGGCAAGCGCTCTACCACTGAGCCACAACCCTAGCTCCACAGCCTGAGTCTCAATCACCATTCAGAAAGATTTGTTTCCTTCTTTGACAGAATACTCTAATAACAGTTATCTAAGTATTGAGCTAAGTATCCTAGAACTGAGCCAAATGGGCCCCTCAAGTAATATGGAATAAATAATTCTAAGTCAAAAACACTTGGACATAATATATAATGCTACTTGTCTTAATTTAGAAACTATTAGAAGTAGTTTTTAGACTTTATTTTTTTTACAAGTTTAACATCTTTATTAAGAATTACATATTTGAGGCCATAGGTTGGCACTGGCAGCTGAGTTTTAAAATTCAAAATGAAAATCTGCAATTGTTTTATAAAGCATTCCCTTTCTTCATATCATACTCACAGATGACTTATCCATTTACTAAATACTGTAGTAATTAAACACTACTGTGTCATTATGAAGAAAAAAAACTATGATCAAAGATCAAAATGTAGTTCTGGAAGACTACACACTGTTTCACTATACACAGTATATAATAGAACAGGGTACACTTTGTACGGCAATAACATGCAATGATTTGGTCGTAAAAATGTCAATGTAGTTTCAGCTACATCATAATTCTGTGTAGGTGTTTACAATTTGGGAGTTTTAAGGATGAAAGGAGGAATTATTTAATGCTTATACAGTAAAGACATCTAAACACACAACATACAGTACACTACTAGGTATTAAAATGAAATTTAGAAACAAAGAAAAAGGCTAATCTATAAAACCTAAGTGTAAAGATGGACTTTATTTTTTTTAAAAAGTATTTTGTGGACTACAAATTACAAAGTAAAAGCAGATCACTATGTAGAAATCTAGTGAATACATTTTGCCTGCACATGAAAACTTTATCCAAGTTATTCATTTAACAAAATCACCCCATTCCCACAATGTTATCTGTTATAATGCTCTTCTTAAGGTCACTATAACTTTATTTCAAATTATATATTACACATTATTCCCTCAAGATGAATGTTTAAATACCAACTTCTTGGCTAATAAGAATGGCACCTTCAAAAGGGGTAATTTCCACTCAATCTCTGGTGCCATATTCCAGGCTAGTTTCTTTCAATTAAAACATCCTTCAAAACATTCACTTATAACACAATGCCTTTCCACCCAAAAATGTTGTAATATTTTCCCCTTAATGACTACATACATGGATGGCCAGCAGCAAGAAAATAAAAAGATGAAAAATTAAAAGGCAGCCATTAAAATAAATGGATTAATCACATAGAAGAAATATTTGGCTCATGGCAATTAAGAGTTGGCAACTAGGGTACATTAACAGCCAGATGCTTGAGTCATTACTGAATGTACTAAGAGAATGAAGCCAGTCCAGTACGACCAAGTGAGAATATACAATTATTGTACTTCATTCTTTGGAACAAATGCTCTAAGCCAAAAGGAAATATAAGTTAAATTCAGATCCCCAATTAGAACATGCTGACTCTTAACATTCTCAACTTTGGATACTTTTACAGTTTAATTTGCAAACAGAATTTTTATAACAAATTATTTTTAACCAAATCATATCTTGAAAACTGTTTATATATAGAAAACCCAGGGAATAAAGTGAACTGTTCATTGTGGAAGGCCTTAAATTACATTATTACAGTAGAAAATACAGGAGGTAGAAGATAACTTAAAAGACTAATGCAACGTTAGATTCAAATCTATAGCTCCTGTAGCTACTTAAAACATGGTTTTAGAAACTAAACCCAACATTTCC
The DNA here is from genome assembly GCF_052094955.1 of Ictidomys tridecemlineatus. Taxonomy (NCBI): domain Eukaryota; kingdom Metazoa; phylum Chordata; class Mammalia; order Rodentia; family Sciuridae; genus Ictidomys; species Ictidomys tridecemlineatus. The sequence goes on along the minus strand of NC_135484.1, from coordinate 87,035,802 downwards.
AATAACCATAGAAACAGTTCAAATAAAATTTGCCATGAAAGCCCTTATATTATGCTTGATATAGGGAAGTAGGAAGATGTAAGAACCAGGACACATGAGACATGACATTTTATCTACAACTCCTGTTTGCTTTACTGAGGATGTAGTTTCAAAATTCAGTCACGTTCTTCAGCTTCAGACTCAGATTCTTCTTCAGCATTTTTGAGCCATTCAACAAACTTTTTCATTTGTTCAAGGAAGACACTTTTCCCCTTTGCAACATGTGCATCTTTATACCACTTCAGAATCGGCTCTTCACTCAGGACTTCAGCTTTATAAAAAAGCACCACTATTTTCTGGAAGGCTTTCATGAAATGAATGTTGTCATAACAATACTCCTGAATCTTCAGTAACAGAGTCAGCTCAAACTGACCTTGAGTAGTAAAGGCAGCAAGTAGAGGGCTGTATTGCTTTAAGTGCTTGATGGCTTGCTCTGCTACAAGCTCCTCTTTTTTGTTCCACTCCATGGTGCTCATTACACTTGACCAGACTATCCCAATGACAACTGGTTCTGGAATGTTGTTTCTTTTCATCTCTTCCTTGACATATAAAATTATATCCTTAAATGGATCGCCACGGGACATCTGTTCTTGAAGTTCTTTCTGGAGCTCCTTGCGCGCTCCTATGGTCTGTTGATTCCGAACATACTCTGAAAGCTCTTTCAAGCCTGCCTCAGTAAAATACTTTGTGAAGTGTTCAACGCTTTGCTTGTTGGCAGGAAAAAGTTCCATCAGTCTGTTATCCATGCTGACTTTCCGAAGACTTGCAGATACTGCGTTGATGTCTTTTTCATTTATCCATGATTTTTTAAAGAGTTTTACAGCAAAAGCTGCTGAAACTCCTTCTTTAACCAAATTCTCATTATAAAGGCTATTAAGAGAGAGAAAAAAAAAAAGGCTATTAAGAATGGATGCATTAAGTGTTCCATTAGCCAGAAGAACACCAGTCAACATAGCCAGCTTGTTCCTCTCCGACTCTGAAAAACCCTTTAAGAACAGCAGCAGCTTTTTTACTTCATCTTCAAAACCTTTCTCCAGGTATTTGTAGCGCCTTATTAACTTGTTAAAAACCTGAGCAAATGCTTGCATGGTCCCTAGGTCTTCTTGTGCTGCAAACCCGCAGATATGTGTACGCATCTTGTCATCTGCCAGTGACCACCTGGGGCCAGCATTCCACCAGCCACCAGAATGTCAAAGAGTGTTTCTGCATATCGGCGATAGTCAAGTTTTGCTCCAGAAGCATCAAGAAACTTAGCTACTGCTTCCAAATCAGTACCAGTTTCAGTTAAGCCTTGAATAATACAGTCTTGAAACTGAGTAGGGTCAAACCTCTCTTTTTCATCTCTTTATCTGGTTTTAAAACACTGGCCTGATAGCGTTGGCTTTTGCTGCTTTTGATTATTCATAAAAGAGACCCGAATTTAAGGCGAAGAGAAAAGAGCCAGAAATCCCCGATGTGGCGGCAACTGCAGCGACGTCTCCTCTGCAACCGGAACTAACGCGAGGAGGAGGAGGGAAGAGGTGCCACCCGCTCCCCGGTGGCTCCGCTCTCGCGAAATTTCTTCTCCTTGCACCACCCCGCGCCCCGCCCCTCAGTTTTTAGACTTTAAATTATAAAAATGTGTTGTCCCAAAACTTGTAGGAATTTATTTAATAAAAATGCATTATTTTTCAAAATCACTCAAATTAATGAAAGCTTTGGAACCTTCTGAGATTTTTAATGTCAATATGAGAAACCTAGCAAAAAGTACCACTTTGAGTTGCAGGGTGAAATTGATTACCAGTTAGGTATAGTGGTGTGCACCTATATAGTCCCAGCTACTTAGGAGGCTGAGGAGTTTGAGACCAGCCTGGCCAACATAGTGAAATACTGTCTCAAACAAAACAAATGGCAGAATATGGTTGAGAAAGATGAGGCTAAGGCAGGACAAGCTAAGGTGCTGCACGAAAGAAGTAGAAAGGGCTAGAGAGAGCTGGAAGTGTCAAGTTAGGAAGAATTTTAACTAGTAACAAACATATTCTCAAAATGCCTGAGACTAGCCCTGTCTTTAATATCATTTTATAAGCATGTAAGTTGAGCCACAAGCTCAACTATGTAAACCTGACCCCATTTACTTTTTAAAACCATTCAATTCATTTAGAACATACCAAATTATTTGTGTTTAATTTTTATTGAGAAATAAAAAATAATTTACTAGAAATGGGAATTAATTTACAGGTACAGCAAATGCCAAAATAACAGAATAAAGAAAAAAAACTGGACTCATTTCCACACTCAGATACTTTCCAAAATTCAGAATAATGAAAATATAAAGGGTAAAAATAATTGCAGAAAAGGAATAAGACTGACATTTTCAGATATTCTGCTGAAGCAAAGCTGCCTCTTCTGGCATGCTGCAGCCTGACTGAGATGATCACTAGTAGGTAAATGAGCTGCTGCTAATTTCCTGCCAAACCTCCCACCTCCACTTCCACGCCAGTCCCAGTGGAGGCAATCAGTGAGACAGGTCACCTCTCCAGGGTCAGGTCACAGGAAAGATGCTGAGGTGTGAAATGGTATAACTATTTCAGTAATTGAAGCATAAGACATTTCCTATTTTTGCCTTCAAAATATGAGTACAAAATACAATTTTTAGGTCATGCTCAGAATCTACTCAAGACCTATATACCATGATTTAATCTAAGCCCTTTTCCAAAACTTTTTCCCCCAAACTTTTCCCCCTAACTTTTATAATATTCATCACATTAGACTCAATTCCAATTGTCCTTCTAGATGCAGTTTAAGATACTAAGATGCAAGTTAACATGTGTAACTCATTAGAATGTGCTAATTATATTAATATATTCATTACCATTTGACATTAAGGAATCATCAATGGAACTAGACCAGATGTACCATTTTTGTATTGTTGAATAAGCTTTTATTATGGAAAATTTAAAATATACCAAAGTAGAAAGAACATGAACTCATCACCCAAGTTTTAAGAATTATCAAAATTTATCAAGTTATTAATTTTGTTTATCTTCTTACACACACTTTTTCTTCTCTCTGAGATATTCTGAAGCAGTCCTAAACTGTTTGTATGTGACCATGTATTTAGTACTGAGCATTATATATCTATATCTACAACTATATATACTTAGTATTGAGGATTGAATCCAAGGGCTCCTTACCACAAGTTATATCCCTAGCCCTGCCTTTTTTATTTTGAGACAGAGTTTCACTAAGTTGCCCAGGTTGACCTCAAACTTGCAATCCTCCTGGCTCAGTCTCCCAAGTAGCTGGGTTTATGGGTGTGTACCACCATACCCACATCCAGCCCAGATGTATAAGTTTTGATGTAAAGGAGTTAAAGCAAATTTTAGAGAATGCATGCCTAGCAGGGCAACCTGACTGGGTTGGGTGGTTAGGAGGAGGGGTTATCAGCATGAAGAAAACACTGGTCAGAGATACTGGAAATTAATTAATTTTTTTTAAAAAAAAATCATGTTGTTTTCTCAGAAAGAACCAACTGATCTGATTGCAAGTCAAAAGAAAAAAAGGGGAAGAGATCTTGTTCTCTTAAGGTTTTGTTATATCTTAAGTGAAGAATATTATGTCTGTAGTCATTTATTTCAAGGAATATATTTTAGACTTAAAATTACATAGATTTTTTTAAAAAATTACACGGAATTTAAACATTTTATAAGTAGGCTGGTAACCCTTGGTTCTCACTTCTGCAGTTTTATAGATTACTCTTGAAGATCAAAGGCAATGATTTCATGGATTTTAGGGAATATATTGAAAATTTTATCTTTTGCATTCAGGAAGATTGTTATTATCATCAGTTCAGTTCTCTTTGATTATGCATTATATTTCCAGTTCATTTCCTCTGGAAAAGTGGAGACGAGATTCTTTGGGAGTGTCCTGTTCCTTTAATAAATCTTTCATAGTTTCCCAATATTCAGGTACAGTCTTTCAAATAGTCACATGCTAACTTTAAAATGTAACTGTAACCCAAATGAATACTCCTTCATCCCCCTGAGGGTCGCCTTACAGCAGCATGCCCGAAAGGGGGTTTTGTAACAGGACATTCTATGAATTAGTCCTCAGTGAAGATGTGTCCTCCTTTCTCATCTGTAGCTCATAGCCCTGCCCACTTTTCCACCATCCATTTCCTCTGGGTGGGCTGCTGATGTTGATGTAGTGGCCAGGGCATCAAGGATGTTGATAGAAGGTCATACTTTCCTATACCTCTGTGTTTCTTATACCCCCTGTTGCTCATGCAAACCTTCCAGTAAAGGTTTGGGACAACTGAGATTGTCTTTGGGACAAGCACAGACAGTGAACATTAGCATACTAACACAGCAGGGTAAATTATTAAGGAAAAAAATCAGTGGGCTCTTTTCTTGATGTTACTGATTTCCTTCAATCATTATAACCTCACAAGGAAGGAATAATTTCTTGATCCCTCTCACTAATATAAGAAAGAGAAGCGTATTGTGTTTTTAAGGTCCAAGGTCTTTTTACATTCCCAGTAACTCCACCAAACAAGTAAATAGCTGTTGTGACTAGATCCTTTCATGGAGAATAAGCTGGGCCACTTCTGAAGGAAAAAGGAAGAAGACTCAAGCTTTGGCTTAAAGAAAGAGTATGGCATATTCATACCCCACCCCCAGATGTTACCCCTGTTGTAACAACTTCCAAGGGGATGATGGAGTGGCGATACCTGGTAACTAAATGTTAAATACCATAGCCTTGAGATCTGTGTTACTTTCCTAGGACTGCCATAACAAAGTACCACACACTGGGATGCTTTAAACAACATAAATATTTTGTCTCATAGTTCTGAAAGTTTTAATAGTCTAAAATCAAGATGTTGGCAGAAGCAGCTGGGCAGGTGGTACACACCTATAATCCCAGTGACTTGGGAGATTGAAACAGGAGAATCACAATTTCAGGGCCAGCTGAAGCAACTTAAGTCCCTCTCTCAAAATAAAAAATGAAAAAAGGATTGGGGATGTAGCTCAGTGATAAAGTGCCTCTGGGTTCAACATCAGTACCAAAAAAAAAAAAATAGTGTTGGTAGAACCATTGTCCCTCTGAAATCTAGAAGGGATTTCTTTCTTGCCTCTTCTTACTTCTGATGACATGCCAGATCCATGGAATTCCTTGGTTTGCACATGTACAACTCTAATTTCTGCCTTCATGGTCACAAAGCATTCTTCCTGAGTATCTCTGTCTTCACATGGACATCTTCTAATAAGGACACCTGTCATAGATTAGGGACCTATGCTATTCCACTTTGACCTTCCTTATCCTAACAAATTATATCTGCAAAGACTCTTTTACCAAATAAAGTCACATTTGGAAGTACCAGAGGTTAGGGCCTCAACACATCTTTTTGGGAGAGGTCTACAGTTTAACCCATGACAGGAATCATGGCCCAAGATCCCTTACCAAACCTGGTATGGACAAGTCAGTCACTAGCCTTTGAATGGGTAAGGCAGGCTTGATGGTAACCATTATCTATTCTCAGTAGCAACCAACTGAAGACCAGAGACCCTCCCCAAATTTCCAGATTTCTAAATGTGCAAGCATTTAGAAACTCCCACACTCCACTCCCACCTCCCCAAATAGTATGCTGGGGGAATGATTTGACAATTCTGCACCTGAGTGCATGGGAGCATATTCAGACAATTATACTTGGCATTTCTGTGAGCCATCCCTATCTCCAGCCATTTCTTACCGGCGAGTTTATCTCAGCAAGTATCTCATTGTTTTATTTATTTTCCACAGTTGCTAGCATTCTACCCTCAATTTTATCTCTTTTTTTTTCTTTTGCCAGTTGAAACACTTATGAGCATAGGCAAAAACCCTAAGTTCTCTCTAATCAAAAGTTCCATGTACTCTTAGTCAGAAGGATTAATAATTTAAAAAGTTGAAGTTATAGTTTTTTAATAAAAATTTGTAGGAAGAAATTATTTCCCTACCAGTCCTTTATAAGCCATGAAAAAGGGATAGAAAAATGTGCTCCTCTTCTCTCTAGTAAGTCCCCAGGGGCTGAGAATATGGGAGGCTGGAGTTTGGGGGTTTTTCCTTCTTGTTACATAAGAATCAAAGAGTGCTCCATTTCTGCTTGAATTCATTTGACATATCACCACTCTGATTTTTCCTTAGTTTAAAAACTAAAATCTGTCTACAATTTTTTGAATCATATAAATAGCAACCTCCTACTCAGAGCCAAAATGGAAACCTCTGTATACTGTTCTGTAATCAAAGCAGCTTCTCAGTTGCAGAGGGAAAAAAATCCAAGGAAGTAAGGCAATAATAGGCAAACTATATTTATAAAATACAAATATTAAGTACTTTGACAATATAATTAATTTTCAATAAGATACTGTCAATTCACTTTATTAGAATGCTTTAAAATTTATTTTCCTTTAAAACAATGAGAATATTGGGCTGTAGGAAATTGCCTTTCCACTTCCATCTTAATAGAATGCCATCGAAACTCTACTTGAGAGGCTAAGTCAGGAGGATCACAAGTTTAAGACCAGCCTGGGCAATTTAACAAGACCCTGTCTCAAAATAGAAAATAAAAAGGGGGTGGGATGTAGCTCAGTGGTAAAGTGCTTCTAGGTTCAATGGCTAGTACCAAAAATTAAAATTAAAAAGAAAGAAGGTCATTAAGCAGTTTAGTCCCAGCTACTTGGGAGGTTGAGGCAAGATTTCTTATGCCCAAGAGTTAGAAGGCAAATGAGACAACATAGCAAGATCTTTACTAAAAAAAAAAAAAAAGTATATATGTACTTATGTATGTGTATGTGTGTGAGAATTTTTTAATTAATTAAAAATGAATAAGTGTGTATGAATACTTCTACCCCAAAGCTTTGTCTGATCCAATGTCTAAAATTATCCATAGCCAGTCCAGGTAAAATTATTGTGGTTCATTGACTGGTTCAACTAAAGCTTTATTATCCATAACCTAATAAAATGTGTCGAATAGATAAACTTAGGGACATTAAAATTTTAAAGAGATAATTTGAGCAGACAGCAATTCATGAATTAGGAAACACCAAACCACAGGCAGTTCATGGCTCTAAAGAGAAGGTACGGGAAAAAACTTTCATTCTAAATGTGTGTATGCATGTTTTTATTATTTATTTGGTACTGAGGATTGAATTCAGGGCCTTGTATATAACTAAGCATGTACTCTATCACTGAGTTACATCCCTATCCCTGAAAATTTTTATAAAGGTATTCAGGAAAGAAAAAATAATATATATTTGATTGGCTTAAGGGGATAGTTCCTAATTAGAGGCTAGTTGGTGCTTTCTGATTGGTCAGGGTATGGCCATTCACTCTGAGTTGAGTTTTGGTTCGCCTACTAAGAACCCAAGGCACAGGAGCTGTATCAGCCTAACAGAATCCCAATAAATTATGTTAAAGAATATAAAAGAAGAAAGGAGGTAGGGTGGGAACCATGAGATGATGCCTGGATTCTGTTAAGAACAGAGAGAAGCACCTGAAGTCTGTTATTGCAGGGTAGAACCAGAGTCAGGCAGATATATTTCTTGAGTAATGAGACTATATATTCAAAGAAGGATGAATAATGAGGGTAACATTTATTTTAGAATCATAGCTATTAGATCCTAACCATAAGTTGTAGATTTTTTAAAAATTTATTTATTTATTTATTTTAATTAGGTATACATGACAGCATTTTGATTCATTGTAGACAATTGCAGCACAACTTTTCATTTCTCTGATTACACATGATATAGCATTGCAGTATATGTGCAGTCATACATGTACCTAGGGTAATAATGTCTATCTCATTCCACCATCTTTTTTGCCCCCATAGCCTCTCCTCTCTCCTCCTTCCCCTTTGCCCTATCAAAGTTCCTCTATTTTCTCCATGCCCCCCCCCATTATGGATCAGCATACACTTATCAGAGAAAACATTTTAGCCTTTGATTTTTTGGGATTGGCTTACTTTGCTTAGCATGATATTCTCCATCTCCATCCATTTATCTGCAAATGCCATAGTTTTATTCTCTTTTAATGCTGAGTAATATTCCATTTCGTGTATATACCACAGTTTCTTTATCCATTCATCTATTGAAGGACATCTGGGTTGCTTCCATAGTTTAGCTATTGTGAATTGTGCTGCTATAAACATTGATGTGGCTGTCTTCCTAGAGTATGCTGATTTTAAGTCCTTTGGGTATAGACCAAGGAGTGAGATAGCTGGGTCAAATGGTGGTTCCATTACAAGTTTTCTAAGGCATCTCCATACTGCTTTCCAGATTGGTTGCATGAACTTGCAATCTCACCAGCAATGTATGAGTGTGCCTTTCCCTCACATCCTCACCAATATTTATTGTTGTTTTTATTCTTGATAACTGCCATTCTGACTGGCATAAGAAGAGTATTTTTGATTTGCATTTCTCTAATTACTAAAGCTGTTGAACACTTTTTCATATATTTGTTAATTGATTATATATCTTCTGAGAAGTGTCTGTTCAGTTCCTTGGCCCATTTTTTGATTGGGTTGTTTGTTTGTTTGTTTATTTGTTTTGGTACTAAGTTTTTTGAGTTCTTTATATATTCTGGAGATTAGTTTGTACCTGATGCGTGTGTGGCAAAAATTTGCTCCCAAAATGTAGGCTGTCTCTTCACTTCATTGATTTTTCTTTTATGGAGAAGAAGATTTTTAGTTTGAATCTGTCCCATTTATTGATTCTTGATTTTATTTCTTGTGCTTTAGGAGTCTTGTTAAGGAAGTTGGGGCCTAATCTGACAGGATGAAGATTTGGGACTACTTTTCTTCTATTAGGTATAGGGTCTAATAGAAAATATACAATCAATCAACAACTTAAGTCTAATTCAAGTTCCTTGATCCACTTTGAGTTGATTTTTGTGCATGATGAGAGATAGGGGTTTAGTTTTAGTTTGAACAATATTGGTACAAACTAAAGCACATATTGGGAGACTGAAGTTTAAATCTTAATTACTAAAGAAATTGTATACATGGAAGGTATAATACTCAGACCATCTTTTATCTAATTTTATTCTTACACTATTTCAAAATGTTTATTCTAAGAAAATGTGAGGTAGAACAAGTTTAAGAGACTGCAATATACATAAAGGTCATCTCTGCCTCCAAATCATTTTGGTTTTAAGTTAGTTATTTAGGACTTGGAATTAATTTTGCCACTGAAATAGCATTAAGGGTAAGTAGTCTCTCAAAAAGAGACTTTAATGTGTAAAGCAGCTTTAAAACATGTAGAACTAAATATCAATCTACAATGCTGCCATTCCTATAGGAGAACTGGTTTCCACTTTCAGCTGAGGGATACAAACATATCTATAGTGGTAGTAATTAGCTGGTGGTTTTTGTTTTTTTTTTTTTCACTAACCTGTCCACTGAGTGCAATCAAAGAAAACCTCCAGATAAAATTTAAACACACATACACACACACACACACACACACACACACACACACCTTAAAGGACTCAAAGTGCTATTAAATTAATAAAGAATAACAGAGCAATAAGTGAAATTTGAGAGCAGTGAAGCCATTTTGCCCTGAAGCATTTGTCAAGGTCCAGGATCTGTCCAAGGTGGGGAATCTTTAAGGGAGATGAAATGATTGACTGTACAAATCAGGACATCTAGGGAGTGAGTGAAGGGGATTACTTTTATTTTCCAATTTGACTGGGCCATGAGTTTCCCAGACACATTTTGGGTATGTCTATGAAGGTGTTTCTTAATGAGGTTAACATCTGTATTTGTAGACTGAGTAAGCAGATGGCCTTCACAGTGTGGGTGGACCTCATCTAATTCAGCAAAGGCCTGAACAGAACAAAAGAGTGAGTAATGAAGAATTTGCTCTTTCTACCTGTCTTTGAGCTAGGGCATCAGTCTCATCCTGCTTTTAGATAGACAGGAACCATAGCATCAGCTCTTCTGGTTTTCCAGTTTGTTGACTGCATATTTTGGAATTTCCTAGCCTCCATAATAATATGAGTTAAGTCTTCATAATGAATCTATTTATTTATTTATTTGTACCAAGAATTGAATCCAGGGGTGCTTAACCACTTAACTATAACCCAAACCCGTTTTATTATTATTTTTTTATTTTGAGATAGTCTTGCCTGAGACCCACACAGGCGACGGAAGCTAGGTTCCCCTGAGTGGAGTGGGCTGGCTGAGAAATACAGCAGAAAATCACAGGACATAGAAAATAGTTTTAAGAGCAGGGGTAGGATGGCTCTTCGACCTTAAGGGTCGAGCTTCCAGGCTGGAAAGAGAGCAAGTGAGAGCCAGCATTTGCTTTATTTATATGGGGGAACTTCAAAGACTTTCTACAGAATGTTGTTAGCCAATTAAGGTAGGAGGTGAGCGATCCAGTTCCCAATAGGTCACACCCAACTCCTGAGCCAGGAGATTAATCTTCCTAGCTGCCTGAAGACAGAGGTCATGTGCATTGCGCAATCCATTAAGTGGAAGGAGCCACAAAATAGCTTGCATTTGCCAAACCAAAATCTCCTTGGTTCCAAGGCCAAGTGAAGACACTCAAATAGCTCAGTAGCTCCTCACAAGATAGAGTCTTGCTAAGTTACTTGGGGCCTCACTAAGTTGTTGAGGCACCAGCAAATTGAGGCAACCACCAACTTGGAATCCTCCTGCCTCAGCCTCTTAAATTGCTGGGATTATAGGCAAGTGCCACTGTGCCCAGCCTACATCTCTTTATTTGTAAACACACACACACACATACATATATACTCATACATGAGTATATTAATAATTACATTGGAGAAGCAGGCATAATCTAGGACCATGCTGAATAAACCAGGTTGTATGTTCATCCAATTTGTAAAAGACCTTACCTGTATTTTACTGGGACTTCAAAGGCTATACCGTTAGGGTTAGGTTGAACTGGAATTGAAATCACTGCAGAGATTGGGAAGACACAGTAGGCCAAGGTACTCCAAGTCATGAAATTGGCATGATATTGTTTCCCAACTGCTATTTCTTCCACATGTGTGCAGAAGCAAGCAAGAAACCTCACTAAGGTGATATATTTAGACTCAATCCCAACAAACTCACAGATAATATTTCAAAGACAGTGAATAAGAACTAATTAAAGATAACCAGATCTATAAGAAAATAAGGCAATTTGAATAAATACCAGTAGAATTAATAAAAGCAAAACTAGACATAAACATACTTCAGCCTGTAGAAAGATCAGATGTAGGTTATAATACAACGTTATACTTAACATTATTTAAATAAATAAAAAATCTGAACATACCAGCAGAGGATATAAAAATATAAACAGTGCTTTAGCACACATGAAAAGCAATGAGGATATGATATCTAGAAATGAGTAAAACAACAACTGAAGTTAAATTCACCTGCTTCCATTTCAAAGACAATCTTGAGGACTATTGTAGATAGGAGATATTGTGGGTGAGAATGCTAATGGAGAGCTAATACTTTGGGAGAACCATTGGTATTTTGGGTGATGGTGGAGGGAGGTATGCAAAGGCTGTAGTAACCAGAGCTCCCAGAGGTACAGGGATCTCAGATCCACTGACTCCCTCTGACAGATGGTAGCATCATCATCAGTTCCAGATTCTCACACAGTAGAAGCCAGGCTTCTCAGGGAAAGGAATAAAAACAGTGTGGGAAAAAAGGCACTGCCTGCTCTTGTCAAGTTGTTCAGAAGTCAGAACTAGGCACTGCCTGTGCATTGTAAATTCCAAATATGATCCAGAGCAGAAAAGAATAACTAGTATATTAATTAATTATATGAATTCTTATGTTCATGAGACAAATTGCTTCAGAGGCTCTTTGAGAATCAGCTTTAACTAAATAAGAACATACACTACATGTGAATTCCCCATTGGATTTGTACAAGCCAAGAATTCAGGTTCATCAAATCATTTCAGTAGGAAAGACTTCTGATGGAACTGGAGGATCTTAAGGAAATAAATAATCCTAATGGTAAAAGAATCATGGAAATTTGTACCCAGAATAAATCTGAGAATTAATATTTCTTAGCCCCTTATTTCACAGATGAAGAAACTAAGGCTCAGAGAGGGTGAATGTGGGGAGCACAAGACCACTCGGAGTGTTCCAACCTCCAGGATGGGAATAGAGTGACGTAACCAATGAAGGAAGTCTCCATTGATTCAGTTTCTTTTGAAAGAATGCCCATTACCAGGGAAAGTTTAGAGAAGGTGAATAGGTACCTGTCAAGAGAGCTAATGGTATACATCCTAGAGAGTTTTCAAAAACCGGACTGGGGTCTTATTTTTTCTTGTAGTTATTAAATTAATAACACTTTTCAAATGAAAGACTGACATACTTATTTATTTGATGAACTGATAAATAGAATAACTGTTTCTACAGAGTTTGGAAACTATGCTTTCACTGGCATTTATTACTCTTATATGTTTGGTGTGATCATTTCAAATCTAAACAGCAAACCATGAATTCTGATGAACATGTTCATCATCTCCATGTAGTTCTAAATCTCAATTTTTGAGAATGTTGAAATTAACATGATATTATTATTAACTAATATTATTTTTAAATATGTAAACTAGAGTATTATTTTACATGGTTTTTGTTCTTGAATGGAATGCATTTAGTAAATCCCCCCTTTAATAATAATATATCTTTTAACATATATACACACACACACACACACACACACACACACACACACACACACACATATACATACAACTCAAACCATCTTGGACAGATACACATTCTCTCTCTCTCTCAGAATAGAAATTTTGCATTCTTAAAACTGAGCAGGAAATTACTCTTAGGGAATATTTTGCCCCCTATCCTGCCCTCTTCACCACCCTTCCCTCTTCACCACTCATAGATTGTATCAATCAGGCTAGACTAGCATCTGCTGAGGTAATCAATAGCCCTTAGGTTGGGGCCCAAGGTCTTGTTAAGGTGACAACAATCATAAACACTTTTAGCCCAGGTATATTATTATTTTTAATAGTATCAAGTATCACTGTCTCCCAAACTTAGTTGGTTACTACCTCTTCCCTTTGATTAGGCCTAGGCACTTATCTGATATGTCTTCAGCAGGATGGAATCAAGCTGGAGGAAGCTTGATTGATCTGATCTGTGTATCCAGAAGAGCTAGGGCTAAAGAGACAATCTGAATTATCTTCAAGAGTGATTCTAAATGTAAGAATTGAGCAGATAAGCTACTGTGTTGATGATAATGGGAGCCAGGATTCTCATTATTAGAGAGAAAAGGTAGAAATATGGAAAGGGGCAAGGCTAGCATATATACTGAAGTTCTGAATTGGAATGGAAGGTATTCTTGTGAATATTTGTTTTTTGAGATAGCTAACCAACTGGCTAGATAGACAGCTGTGGGTATTAAATTTTTTTCTGCTAAAAGTCTAGGAACAGTGCTTTCTTGTAGCAATAAGTATATGAAACTACCATGGAATCTACAAAAACCTATGAGAACTAATAACAAGGAACCAGGGCTATTGAGTAAATTGACTGTTTATAGGGCTGAGACAGAGGAAGTATAAGATGAGCCTAGAATATCCAGTTTTTCTAGAAAGTCAGGCTTTGTTCAAAGAATGAGTACAAGGACACAGGCACCAGCTTCAACAATTTCCTGCTGCATAAATTTTGAGCACAGTGATCCATGTCAGGCTGGGACACAGATGATGTTCCATGTTAAGCTGTGGAAAAATATATAGGAAAACTATTGCTTATGATAGCATGGAATGCAGTTTTAGGGGAAGATATTGGTTAATACTAGCTACATTTCACAAATTTCTACAAGACATATGTGTTCAGAAATTACCAGCAAGTTGAAAGCCAGAAACAATAGGAAATACAATCCAGACATTCAGAACTTAGGCCACTGAAAGAGTCCATATCTACTCAAGTCCAAATAATTAAAAAGATAAAAATCAAGAAATGTATTGCATTTGCACCAAAGATTAGATTGTTTGCCTCCATAATCCCAGTGTTTCAGGAGACTGAGGCAGGAGGATCACAAGCTCAAACCTTGCCTTAGCAATTTAACGAGGCCCTAAACAAGTTAGCGAGACCCTGTCTCAAAATGATAAACAGGGCTGGGGATGTGGCTCAGTGACTGGGTTCAATCTTTGGTACGCAAAGAAAGGGAAAGGGAAAGGGAAAAAGGGGGGAAATGGGAAAAAGGGAAAAGGAGAAGGGAAAGGGAAGGGAGGGAAGGGGAGGTTAGGGAAGGGAAGGGAAGGGAAAACAACAGACATCTAGAATAGAAAAAAAAAGACATAATGTATCTCTATCTGTTGATAACATGATCTTGATCAAAGAAAATACCAGGGAATCTACAAAAACCTGTGAAGACTAATAAGTAAGTTCATCATGGTTGAAGCATAGAAAGTAAATATTCAAAAAATCAATTATATTTCTATATATTATCAATGAACAAACTAATATTAAGAATAATTTCACTCACAAGAGCATCAAAGGGAATATAATACTTAGGAATACATTTTTAAAAAGGAAGTGTAAAACTTATATTTCGAGAACTATAAAACATTGTTGATAGAAACTAAAGAAAACTTAAATAAGTGGAATTTTATTCCATAAGCATGGATCAGAAGAGTTAATATGGTTAAGACAGCAGTACTCCTCAAATTGATCTATAGATTCAAAAACACATTTTCAAAATCTTACCTTCCCTTTCTGAGTACATTGGCAAGGTAATTCTAAAAAATCAAGTGGAAATTCAGGGCCTAAAATAATCAACACAATTAAAAACAACATCCAAAAGAACAATGTTTGAGGAATCATACTTTTTGATTTCATATCTTACAAAAGTCAACAGTGATCAAGACAATGTCATACTGGCATAAAGAAGACATATATATTAAAGGAAAAAATTAAGAATCCAGAAATAAACTCTCACATTATGGTCTATTGGTTTTTGACAAGGTAACAAGATAATTCACAGAGAAGGAATAATCAACAAATAATACTGTAACAACTAGATATCCTCATGCAAAGTAATAAACTTATGCTACATACAAAAAATACCTCAAAATTGATTATAGACCTAAGTGCAGGAGCTAAGACTATGAACTATTAGAAGAAAGAATAGGAGTATATCTTCAGGACCGTTGGGTTAAGAAATTAATGTGGGTTTTTTTTTTTTTTCATTTGGTACTGGGTATTGAACTGAGGGACACTTAATCACTGAGCCATATTCCCAGCCCTTTAAATTTTTTTTTTTTACTTTTAAAACTATGTTCCTTTTAGTTATACATGAAAGTAGAATATATTTTGATATATCATACATACATGGAGTATAACTTACCATTCTTGTGGTTGTACATGATGTGGAGTTAACTGGTCGTGTATTCATATGTGAACATAGGAAAGTTATGTGGGGTTCATTCTATTGTCTTTTCCATTCCCACACCCTCTTTCGCTCCCCCCACCCCCATTCCCCTTTATTTAATCTAGTGAAACTCCACCCCTCCCTCCCCCACTCCTGCCTATTGTGAGTTAGCATCAACATATCAGAGAAAACATTCAGCCTTTGATTTTTTTGGCATTGGCTTATTAGCATAATAGCCTCCAGTTCCATCCATTTACTGGCAAATTCCATAATTTTATTCTTCTTTATGGTTGAGTAATATTCCATATGGTTGAGTAATATTCCAATAAACCACATTTTATTTATCTACTCATTTGTTGAAGGGCACATGGGTTGGTTCCATAGCTTAGCTATTGTGAATTGAGCTGCTATGAACATTAATGTGGCTGTTTCACTATAGTATGGTGATTTTCAGTCCTTTGGGTATAAACTGAGGAGTGAAGTAGTTGGGTCAAATGGTGGTTTCATTCCAAGTTTTCTGAGGAATCTCTGTACTGCATTCTAGAGTAGTTGCACCAATTTGCAATCCCACCAGCAATATATGAGTGGACATTTTCTCCACATCCTCGCCAACATTTATTATTGCTTGTATTCATGGTATTTGCCATTCTGACTAGAGTGAGATGTATATCTCTAATTGCTAATGATGTTGAACATTTTTTTATATATTTGTTGACTGATTATATTTCTTTTGGGAAGTGTCTGTTCAGTTCCATTGCCCATTTACTGATTGGGTTATTTTGGTTTTTGGTGTTAAATTTTTTGAGTTCTTTATATATCCGGGAGTAATGCTCTATCTGAGGTGTAGGTGGCAAAAATTTTCTTCCAGTCTGTAGGCTTTCTCTTTCACATACTTGATTGCTTCCTTTGCTGAGAAGAAGCTTGTTAGTTTGATACCATCCCATTTGTTGATTCTTGATTTTACTTCTTGGGCTTTTGGAATCTTTTTGAGGAATTTGGTTCCTAAGCCAACATTGTAGAAATTTGGGCCCACTTTTTCTTCTAGTAGATGCAGGGTCCCTGGTCTGATGCCTAATATGCTTAGAGTTGAGTTTTGTGCAAGATGAGAGATAGGGGTCTAATTTCATTTTATTATGTATAGATTTCCAGTTTTCCAAGGACTATTTGTTGAAGAGGCTCTCTTTTCTCCAATGTATGTCTATAGTACCTTTGTCTAGTATAACTGTATTTATGTGGGGTTGTCTCTGTGTCTTCTATTCTGTACCATTGGTCTTCCAATCTGTTTTTGTGTCAATACCATGCCATTTTTGTTATTAAAGCTCTGTAGTATAATTCAAGTTCTAGTATTGTGATCCCTCCTGCTTCACTTTTCTTGTTAAGGATTTCTTTGGATATTCTGGGCCTCTTATTTTTCCAAATGAATTTCATGACTTTTGTTTCTATTTCTGTGAAGAAGACCATCAGAACCTTAATAGAAATTGTATTAAATCTGTATAGTGCTTTTGGTAGGTTGGCCATTTTGACAATATTAATTTTGCCTATCCAAGAACATGGGATAACTTTTCATCTTCTAAGGTCTTCTTCAATTTCTTCCGTTAGTGTTCTGTATTTTCATTGTAGAGGTCTTTTACTTCTTTTGTTATATTGATTCCCAAATATTTTATTTTCTTTGAGGCTATTGTGAGTGTAATAGTTTTCCTAATTTCTCTTTCAGTTGATTCATGATATATAGGAACACATTTGATTTATGAGTATTAATTTTATATCCTGCTAATTTCCTGATTTCATTTATGAGTTCTAGAACTTTTCTGGTGAAGTTTCTTTGGGCTTTCTAAATATAGAATCATGTCATCAGCAGATAGGTATAGTTTGAGTTTTTCCTTTCCTATTTGTATCCCTCAAATTTGTTTCTTCTGTCTAATTGCTCTGGCTAGAGTTTCCAGGACTATGTTGAATAGAAGTGATGAAAGAGGCTATCCCTGTCTTTTTCCAGTTTTTAGAGGGAATACTTTAAATTTTTTCTCCATTTAGAATGATGCTGGCCTTGGGATTAGCTTATACAACTTTTACAACATTGAACTATGTTCTTACTATACCTACTTTTTCTAGTGTTTTGAATATGCATGGATGCTGTATTTTGTCAAATGCTTTTCTGCATATCTATTGAGATAATCATGTGATACTTATCTTTAAGTCTATTTTATCTATTATTATTTTAAAAAATATTTTAATTTATTTATTCTAATCAGTTATACATGGTAGCAGGGTGCTCTCCAATTCATTATACACAAATGGAGCATAATTTTTTACTTCTCTGGTTGTACCCAAAGTAGGGTCATACCACTTGTGCAATCATACACATACATAGGATAATGTACATAGGGTAATGTCTGTCTCATTTCTCTATCTTTCCTGTCCCCAGATCCCCTTTTTTCCTCCTTTTTCCCCTTCCAAATTTCCTCCCCTCATCCCATGTGCCCCACCACCACCCCATTGTGGATTACCATCCACTTATCAGAGAAAACATTCAGCCTTTGGTCTTTAGGATTGACTTACTTTGCTTAGCATGATATTCTCTAACTCCACCCATTTACCTGAAAAGGCCATACATAGTTTTATTCTCTTTTATTGCTGAGTAATACTCCATTGTGTATACGTACCACAGTTTCTTAATTCATTCATCTACTGAAGGGCATCTAGGTTGGTTCAACAGTTAGGCTCTTGTGAATTACGCTGCTATGAACATTGATGTGGCCACATTATGTAGTATGCTGATTTTAAGTCCTTTGGGTATAAACCAAGGAGTGGAATAGCTGGGTCAAATGGTGGTTCCATTCCAAGTTTTCCAAGGCATCTCCATACTGCTTTGCAGATTGGTTGCACATATTCCAAGCTCTGAAAGAAAATGAACTCCAACCAAGAATCTTATATCCAGCAAAATTAAAGTTCAGATTTGTTGACAAAATAAAAACCTTCATGATGAACAAAAGTTAAAATAATTTACAGCAAGAAAGCCTGCACTACAGAATGTTCTTGGCAAAATAGTCCAGAGGAGGAAATGAAAAACAACAATGAAGATCTGCAAAGGGAGGAACTACACTAAAGGAAAGGCCAATCAAAAGAAATCAAGTTAAGTTAAAAACCAAAAAAATAAACCAAAATGACTGGGAATATAAAACATATTTAAATAATAACCCTAAATGTGAATGGCCTAAACTCATTAATTAAAAGACATAGACTAGCAGTTTGGATTTAAATTTAAAAAGACCCAACAATATGCTCCCTTCAAGAGACTCATCTCATGGGAAAAGACTTCCACAGACTGAAGGTGAAAGGATGGGGAAAAAACGTATCACTCACATGGATCTCGTAAAAGCAGGGGTTTCCATCTTCACATCAGATAAAGTGGACTTCAAACCAAAGTTAAAGAAAAGGGATAAAGAAGGACATTTTATACTACTCAAGGGAATCACACAGCAATAAGACACAACAATTGTAAATATCTATGCCCCAAAAAATGGGGCATCTATGTATATCCAACAAACTCTTCTCAACTTCAAGAATCAAATAGACCACAACACAAAATTCTGGATGACTTTAAAAAACTTTATGGTCTGGCCTTGAGGGTCTGGGCTGAAAAATCTGCTGAGATCCAAATTGGTCTCCCCCTGTATGTAATCTGATTCTTCTCTCTTTCAGTCTTTAAAATTCTATCCTTATTTTGTATGCTAGTAATTTTCATTATAATATGCTTTGATGTAGATCTGTTGTAATTTTGTATATTTGGTGTTCTGTAAGCCTCTTGTATTTGATTTCCTAATTAATTCTTTACGTTTGGAAAATTTTCTGATATTATTTCATTGAAGAGATTGTGCATTCCTTTGTTTTGAAACGCTGTGCCTTCCTGTATCCCAATAAATCTTAGATTTGGTCTTTTGATGTTGTCCCATAATTCTTGGATGTTCTGTTTGTGGTTTCTTACTATCTTCATTGTGTGGTCAAGTTTATTTTCCACATTGTTTATTTTGTCTTCATTGTCTGAGGTTCTGTTCTTCAAGTAATCTAATTTGTTGGTGATGATTTCTATTGAGTTTTTTATTTGGTTTATTGTTTCTTTCATTTCAAGGATTTCTGTTGTTGTTGTTTTAACAATCTTTTATCTCTATCTTAAAGTAATCCCTTGCTACCTGGATTTGCTCTCTTATCTCTTTTTTGGAGTGATCAATTTTTGCCTATATTTGCTCATTTAGATCAATCTTTAATTTGCAGATAATTTTAATTATGTACATTCTGAACTCTTTCTCTGTAATTGTATCTACTGTGCTGTTTATGTATTCTATTGTTACAGTATCTTGGTTTGTTTGGGGGAATTTTCCTCCCTTGTTTTTTCATGTTGTCTATGTGTCTTCCTCTCTTGCAGTGCAGATCTACAGTATTGCAGTTTCTATCTTATAATCTTGTAGTGTCCCTGCAGTTTAGGAATACCTCATCTTTAAGAGGAGATCAATGTTTACAGCATCCAATGCAACTAATATGCAGCCATAAATCAATTAGCTTCTATTTAGACATTTATAATTTTGCTGTTATAAACAGAAATGATGAGTATGATTATCTACTACTATATAGCCAGTAGGTTTGAATAAGGGTTTACAGTTTCTAGTGGTAGACAGAGACAGAAAGGGGTGTAGAATGGGATGTTAGTGAGGTAGGATATGAGAATATAGAGGTATTAGTTATAGGGTAAATGAAAAGGGAATCAATATCAGTTGGCTGTTAGCAGGAGGAAAAAAAAAAGAAAGAAAAGTGAGCCCATGGAAGGCTCCCTGTTGCCCCTGCAACAGGATGGTGACTGTTAGCACATATAGTAGGGATTCTTGTGGTGCAAACAGGACCACAGGGGCCATGGTGATACTTCCAGGTCCTGATTATTGTCCCTAGATGGGAGTAGCCACATCCATAGTTGGTGGCAGCAGTAGTGTCAAGCCTTTAGGTACCTTGCTATTGAGCTTCCAGGCCTCAGTAGGTGTCCAAAGATGTAATATGCCCCAACTAAAAGTGGGGGTGGTGGCTGCAGAGGTAACCCAAGATGGCAGTGGAGGTGTACCAACAAGGAGGCACACTTTTAGAGATGGGGCTGAAAGGATGGAATGTGCGATGGCATTGGGTGGCCTGTTCAGTGATGGCACACTGTGGTGTGTGGTGCTGCAATGGGAAGCTGCCTCTTGATCCTATCCATTGTCCCACAGCAGAAATTATCATGTGGTAAGGGCTATGGAAATGGTTGAAGTATCCCAAGATGGAAGTGGTTTGGGTGCAGTCATGCGTTGGTGGATAGGGAATCCGGGAGTGGTTATCTCCACAGGGGCATGGTGTTCACCTCCATGCAGGCTCAGTTTTTCCTGGATCCAGGGGGTGTCATCTTTTTAAATCTGTTGATGTGATGAATTATATTTATTGATTTCCATTATGTTGAACCTACCTTGCATCTCTGGGATGAACCCCACTTGATCATGGTGCACAATCTTTTTAATATGTTTTGTATGCAATTTGCCAGAATTTTATTAATAATTTTTGTATCTATGTTTATCAGGGATATTTATCTGAAATTTTTTTTCCTTGATATGTCTTTGTTTGGCTTTTGTATCTGGATGACACTAGCTTCATAGAATGAGTTTGGAAATGTTCCCTCTTTTTCTACTTCATGGAATAGTTTGAGGAGGATTGGTGCTAGTTCTTCTTTGAAGGTCTTGTAGAAGTCAGCTAAGAACCCATCTGGTTTAGGACTTTTCTTTTTTGATAGTTTTTTCTGGTATCTTGAATTTCATTGCTTGAAATTGATCAGTTTAAATTTCGCATTTCCTCCTAATTCAATATGGGTAGGTCATAGGTCTCTAAAAATTTGTCAATGTCTTCAAGATTTTATATTTTAGTAGAGCATAAATTTTCAAAATAGGTTCTAATTATCATCTGTATTTCAATAGTGTTCATTGCGATATTTTCTTTTTCATTGTGAATTTTATTAATTTGAGTTTTCTTTCTCTTTGTTAGCATGTCTAAGGGTTTATCAATTTTATTGATTTTTTTCAAAGAAATAATTTTTTGTTTTGTTGATTCTTTGGATTGTTTCTTTTGTTTCAATTTCATTGATTTCATCTCTGATTTTAATTATTTCCTGTCTTCTACTGCTTTTGGTGTTGATCTTTTTTTCTAGGGTTTTGAGATGTAGTGTTAGATTATTTATTTGTTGACTTTCTATTCTTGTCATAAATGAGCTCAATGCAATGTACATTCCTCTCAGCACTGCCTTCATAGTGTCCCAGAGATTTTGATATATTGTATCACTATTTTCATTTACTTCTAAGTATTTTTTTGTTAGCCTAATATTTTGACTATCCATTTATCATCAATAGAGTATTATTTAGTCTCCACATATTCAAGTAGCTTCTATTTTTTATTTTATCATTGATTTCTAATTTCATTCCATTATTATATGATAGGATGCAAAGTATTATGTCTACTTTTTGTATTTGCCAAGAATTGCTTTGTGGCCTAAGAGGTTGTCTATTTTAGAGACAGATCCATGTGCTGCTGAGAAGAAAGTATATTCAGTCATTGATGGATGAAATATTCTATATATGTCTGTTAACTCTAAGTTATTGATTGCATTTTTTAATCTAGCAAGTTGTGAGAGAGGTGTGTTAAAGTCACTCAGTATTATTGTGTTGTGATCTATTTGCTTCTTGAAATTGAGAATGGTTTGTTTGATGTACAAAGATGCTCCATTGTTTGGGGCATAAATATTTATGATTGTTATGTCTTGTTTAAGTATAATTCCCTTAAGCAGTATGAAATGTCCTTCTTTGTCCCTTCTGATTAACTCTGGCTTGAAGTCCACTTTATCTGATATGAGGATAGAAACCACTGCTTGTTTATGATATCCATGTGAATGATTTTTTTTCCCCCATCCTTTTGCCTTAAGTCTGTGGATATATTTGCCTATGAGGTGAGTCTCTTGGAGACAGCATATTGTTGATTCTTGTTTTTTAATCCAGTCTGCCAGTCTATGTCTTTTGATTGATGAGTTTAGGCTATTTACATTCAATATTATTATTGAGATATGATTTTTACTACCTATCATTTTTATTTATTTCTCCATTGATTCACTGTTGTTTTAGTGTAGTTCCTCCCTTTGCTGGTTTTCACTTCTATTTTTCATTTCTTCTTCATAAAATATCTTATTGAGTGTTTTGTAGTGCAGACTTTCTAGTTGTGTTTATCATGGAAGGTTTTTGTTTATCATCAATTCTGAAACTTAATTTTGCTGGGCATAGTATTCCTGACCGGCATCCATTTTCTTTTAGACTGTAGTATATATTATTGCAAGACTTTCTAGCTTTGAGAGTCTGGGTTGAGAGATCAGCTAAGTTCCGGACTGGTTTCATTCTAAATGTTACCTGTCATTTTCCTCTGGCAGTCTTTAAAATTCCATCCTTATTCTGTATGTTAGGCATTTTCAAAATAATGTTCTTTGGTATGGATCTGTTGTAATTTTGTATACTTGAATTTCTGTAAGCCACCTGTATTTGATTTTCCATTTCATTCTTTAGGTTTGGGATATTATTTCATTGAAAGGATCATACATTCCTTTTGTTTGTATCTCTGAGTCTTCTTCTACCCCAATAAACCTTAAATTTGGTCTTTTCATATTATCCTATATTTCTTGGAAGTATATTTGTGTATATCTGTTCATGGTCTCTTTTTTTTAAAGAGAGAGGGAAAGAGACAGAGAGAGAGAGAGAGAGAGAGAGAGAGAGAAAATTTTTTTAATATTTATTTTTTAGTTATCGGCAGACACAACATCTTTGTTTGTATGTGGTGGTGAGGATTGAACCTGGGCTGCACACATGCCAGGCTAGCGCGCTACCGCTTGAGCCACATCCCCAGCCCTGCTCATGGTCTCTTAACATGGTTTCTTCATGGTCAATTTTGTTTTCAAGATTATATATTTTGTCTTCATTGCTTAAAACTCTGTCTTCCAAGTTATTTAGTCTGTTGATGATGCTTTCAATTGAATTTTTAATTGTGTTTATTGATTCCTTCATTTTCAAGATATTTGCGTTTTTCCCTTCAGAATCTCTATCTCTTTATTGAAGTAATCTTTCACTTCACTTCCTGTGTTTTCTCTCTGATTTCACTCCTTATACTGTCCTTTACTTCACAGATCAGTTTAACTATGTATACTCAAACTCCTTCTTTGACATTTCTTCCACTGTGGTGTTGATGGATTCTGTTACTGGAGTATCTTGGTTTGTCTGGGGCAATTTGTTCCCTTGCTTTTTCATGTTATTTATGTGTCTACCCATCTAACAGTATGGATCTGAGACAGTAGAGTTTCTACCCTGTGGACTTACAGTGCCCCTGAGTGTTTCCAGTACTTCATTTGCTGAGAAGCTACCTTTCTGCTTTCTTGGCTTCATATCATGGAGCAGGCAGAAAAGTGACCTTCAATCTTGATGAAGTATTCTTCAATCTTGATGATTCCCTTTTTAAAAAATATTTTGAGAGAGTAACTCACTTAGCTGTTTAGAGCCTTGCTAAATTGGTGAGTCTGGGTTTGAACTTGTAATCCAGATTCTTCAGCCTCCTGAGCCACTGGGATTACAGGTGTGTACCACCACACCCAGCTGAGATGAATGTTTTCTTAAATATGATGCCAAAAGCACAAAGAAAAAATAGATAAACTGAACTTTACCAAAATTTTAAATGTTTGTGCTTCAAAGTATACCATCATGAAAGTGAAAAGACCTCCCAATAGACTGGGAAAAATACTTGCAATTCATAAACCTAACAAGGGACTTGTATCCAGAAGAAATAAAAACACATAACTCAATAGTAAAAATGAAAATAGACAAAATGTTCAAGTACATAGTCTCCAAATAAGATATATAAATGATCAATTACATAAAAATATGGTCATAGTTATCAATCATTATAGAAATACCAATAAAAACCACAAAGAGGAACCACTTCACACCCACATTATCACTATAATAAAAAAAATAGACAATAACAAGTGTTGGTGAGAATGTGAAGAAATTAGCATTCTAGTGCACTGCTGCTTGGAATGTAAAGTGATGCAGTTGCTTTGAAAAACTGTTTGGCAATTCCTCAAAATGATAAATGTAGAGTTAATCATATGACCCAGGTATATATCTATAAGAAATGAAAAAACATACGTCCACACATTCATTATGAATGAATGATTATGGAAATCTTATTAGAGCTAAAAATATAGAAACAGCCCAAACATCCAATTGATAAATTGATGAGCAAAATGTGGTATATCTATAAAATAGGATGTTTTTATACATAAATAAAAAAGATTTATTTTGTAAATAAATGTCCTAAGCAGGTAAATCCACAGAGATATAAAGTACATTAGTGTTTGTCTAGGGCTGATCGGAAGACTGGGGAGAAATGGAGAATTCATGGTAATGAGAATGGCATTATGGGGAGTGGAAACATTTGAGATTGCTTGTAGTGATGGTTTCACAACTCTAAAAATATAATAGTAAAAAGCATTGAACAGTACACGTCAAATGTACTAGTTGCATGATTGTAAATTATATCTCAATAAACTGGTTTTTAAAAAATATTTATTTTTTAAGTTGTTGGTGGACACAATATCTTTATTTCATTTTTATGTGGTGCTGATAATTGAACCCAGTGCCTCACACATGCTAGGTGAACACTCTACCACCGAGCCACCACCTCAACCCCAATAAACTGGTTTTTAAAAAATTTTTTTTTATTAGTTGCTCACAATATTACAATGATCTTGACATATCATACATTTGATATGGGGTATGTAATCTTATTTTTCCAAGTGTACAGATTGCAGGATCACATTGATTATACAGCCACGATAATACATAGGGCCATACTAGTGTCTATTGTATTCTGCTGCCCTTCCTATCCCCCCTCCCCTCCCCTGCCCTCCCATCACCTCTTTCTACCCGATCTACTGTGACACGTTTCTCTCTCTCTCTTTTTTTCTTCCCCCTCACATCATCTTATATGTAATTTTGCATAACAATGAGGGTCTCCTAACATCTTCAGTGCAATTCCCCTTCTCTCTCCCATTCCTACATACCTCTTGTCCCTATTTAATGGTAATCTTCTTCTCATGCTCTTCCTCCCTGCCCTGATTAAACTGGTTTTTAAAAAAGAAAAAAGTATGTCTTATTAATGCAAAAAACTAAAGAAATGAAGTGTCTAACTTACTGAAGAATTTAATATTTGTTTTCAGTTTTTAAAAGTTTTTTATACTGAGATATATAAAGTACTGTGTTCAAAATTACTTGAATTAGTTTATTTTTTCTGTGTGATTGCAATGGAAATTTGAAATATGATTGGATTTATTTGTTCACTTATGGTCAATTTAAGTATTTAGTCTTTGAATATTTAAAACATTTTTATTTCCAAAATATAATATATACAATGTTTTCAGAGAAGCATTGTTACCATCATTCCCAGCCAAGCCATGTATATGACCAATTACTATCTTTCCTATGTTGTTTTTTTTTTTGAAAAGATTTTTGAAAAGTAACCAGGTAAAAAAGGAAACCAAAGCTTAGAGAACAGAGCTAATGTAAAATAGATATATATTATATATATTATATTAATATATAATAGATAAACTTACATATTGAAATCTGAGTTTGAATTATAAAGCACAACTTAAATGTAAGCACCAACTAGAAGGTACATATGAAACTGAGTGACTCAAACTCTGAAAGAATGGTTAAAGGTGTATCAAACAAAATCACAGAAAAAGATAAGAGATCCCACTACCAATATCAAGGTCAAATTTACAAGAAAAAGTATTAAACTAGACAAAGAACGTGACATTCCTGTGATAAAGAGTTTAATAAAATTTCATACACATTGGCTTGGCAATTTTAAATTAATTTTAGCTAAGATGTATATAAAAGTTATAATTACAGTGTTGTTTATAATAGCAAAAGACTGAACATAGAAAAAATGAGTCAGTCATTAGGAGACTTATTGAATAAATTATAATAGAGAATACTATGTAGCCAAGGAAAATAATGCACTACTGAAGAACAGCTTCCAAAACATATTT
Organism: Ictidomys tridecemlineatus; assembly: GCF_052094955.1. Taxonomy (NCBI): domain Eukaryota; kingdom Metazoa; phylum Chordata; class Mammalia; order Rodentia; family Sciuridae; genus Ictidomys; species Ictidomys tridecemlineatus. The sequence continues at coordinate 87,009,234 of NC_135484.1, read as the reverse complement.
TTTAAAGAATAACTAAGACAAAATGCAGAATAGCTTGTACAGCGTATTTCCATTTGTAGTTATGTTCTGTGTGTGCTTAGTCAACTTTGGGAGGAGAGAGGTTGAGGAGAGAGGTTGAGGAGATGGGTTGAGGAGATGCGTGCATAAACTTTTTAACTGAAAAATAGCTAATTTCAAAAGGTTTAGAAAATGAAATTTCTTTATAGGCCCAAATTCTATTATGTCTTAAAACTGTGTAACACTGTTCAAAAGGTAATCTACAAGAATTTTAAATGTAAATTGAGATATGAACATTAGAAAATCATGGCTTATGTATTTTGGAATCTGAGTACTGCTGAATATTTTATAAAAACAAGTATTTTATTTCATTACCACAAGGTTGGAAATCATAGAATGTTCTATAGAATTTAGTCTTGTTATTTCTTTCCTAAATGAAACGAATAGTCCACAAAGGCTGTTCTCTTGAAATAAGTTGGAAAATTGCAGCCATTTTATTGAGCAGAATGAACCTTGCTGTTTTGTATCAGGCTGAGCTTTGAATCCTGGCTTATTGCTTACTTTTTTGTGAGCTTGGGCAAATGACTTTATTTCATTGAATATAACATATATAAAAAGGAAAATATTTCTGCCCTACTAGCCTCATGAGAAACTGTAGGGATTCAGTGAGATACAAAAGCAAAGAGGCTTGCCAAGGGGTATTTATACCACTAAACATCAATTACCTATGCAGATCTTGTACTGAAAACATCTTTAAAAGAAATAGATATTCAATTGTCAGCTTTCTAGAGAGTTCTGAGGAGACAGAACAATTGAGCATCTACCAAAGACCGATTGGTTTAGAAGATATGATGGATACATTACTCATTAAAATGTGTAAACTAGATTCTTAATCAAATATCTGAGATGAAGATATTTGTCAAATACATAATGTTAGGATCATGGAATTGTATAGAAATAATTAGGATATGGTTTGAGGTTCTTATATTACTGTGACCTCAGAGATTCATGGTTGCTGTGTATCTTGCTTCAGGAAAACTGTCATTTCAAAGGCTGGTACAGGAAGAGTAGGGAGAAATGACCTAATTAAAAGGTCATTTTAATAACTTATGACTCAGATTAATGGTTGTGAATGCCCTTTCTACCTTCAGCTGGTCCTGGGCAATTTCTAAGGGCATCATTCAGGTGCAGAAGCAGAACTGGTTATGCATTCCCATGCAATATATGGGCACACACTCACACATAAACCCATGTCTCCAAAAATTAATGAAAACTTTTATCATTTTATCATACTAAAGAGGCTTTAATATGACAAAGAAGTAGTGCTTAATAATTTAGCACATGCATTAACCCAAGTTTAAAAGTCATTTATTGGAAAAAGTAGCATTTTTTGTTGGACTATTTTCATCTGGTAATTTTATTGGTTATCATTATCTGGTAATTTTAAAAGGTTATCATTTCCCTTTTTATATCCAATTTAATATTTTAATGAGGCAGATTTAATAATAACTTATAAGATATTATTTCTTATTTTTTACCTCTGCTGAGAAATTTTTTTATTCCTCTGCTATTCCTTACCAATTTTTCCCTAGAGTATAAAACAGAATTGCAGCAACAAGAAGAAATTAATCAGAGATTTAAAAAAAAAATTGTTCCTTGTCTGATACTGATTCAGAGAGACTTTTTAAACTTGTGTTAAAAAAGAAAGTGGGATATAAAGGACAGTGAGCTTAATATGCACAATAGGATAGATACTTAAGAAAAAAAACCCAAAGGCAAAATAAACTAAGGTTCCATATAAGGAAATAAAGTGCTCAGAACACAGGAAAATAATAGTTCTGTTTTCTGCTGATCAGACCACAATTGAGATAAAGGGTTCAATTTAGGAAAACACAATCTAGGAGAATTATAGAAGAAGTCTACCAGAACAGAAACTCTCCAAACAGTCATGGGAAAAACATTGAAGGAATTTGGGAGGGTTGAACTGGAGAAAAAAACAGAAGAGGGAGACAGGGCAATGATTTGAAAATAAACAAAGAGCCACTAAGAAAGAAAAATGTGAGCTTGTTTTATATTTCTCCAAAGAGCTGGAATTCTTGTGCAGAAAAAGAAAAGGAAATACATTATGGGTTAGATTATTTAAAAATAAGTTCTGGCAAGTAGATCTGTATAAAAATGGAATGTGCTACCTTAGAAAGTATCCATGTCCCCACTATTCAAATAGAAGATCAACAGACATCTATCAGGGATGCTCCAGAGCCATACTACTCTACAGAACTTTATGTGGTGATGAAAATGTGCTGTATCTCTCCTGTCTGGATAGCAGCCACAAGCTACATGGAGTGGGGGGGAACCCTTGGAATATGAGCAGTATGAACAAGGAACTAAATTATTGTTAGTAACTGGAACTTAAATATAATCAGCCACATAAGGTCAATGGCTACCATATTGGAGAGTTCTACAGAGTTTAGAAGAAATCACCTTTAAATAGCTGGAATGTGTAATAAGAAATTTAAAATTTTTTTCTTACCTTCTCTCCCAATGCCACCCCTCACTGTACTTCCTTCCATCTCCTACAATTCACTCCAGTAACTAAATTGCTTATATTTTCTTGAATATATAATACTATTTCCTGTTTGTAAATGTTTTCTTTGTACAAAATGTTCTCCTTATATAGGTCCTACTTTTACTCATTTTTCCTAATATGCTCAATTATTCCTCTTCTGGAAAACCTTTCCTTACACTAACACAACCTTTTCTGTATTTTGGACATATATATCTCTTATTAAAAATTCTAACCATCTATTTACATCTCCCTCTAACCCACTCATTTTGAGTTTCTTAAGGATAGGACAATTTTATATCTCTCACCCAGAATAATAAATGGCTTTCCTAGTAGTGCCATTGAACAGAAACGGGATGAAGGTGCCTGCTGCTCCAAATGATGTGTGCTTACACAATGAGTCCTAGGAAATCTCTCTCAGAGTAGATGTTGTAACTCATAATTCATAAAGAATAGAGGAGTCAAGGTTTTAAAGTATTGGTCCAATATCATGCAAAAAACACTAAGTTGAAAATAGTTGATCTATGATAATATTTTAACACTGCCCCATTCCTGAACATCATTGTGTTGGGTTAAGCACATTATTTTGGAAGAATTTTAATTAAAACTTCAGGGTATCTCAAAATATCTTTCTGCCTTTTAGCAGTGTGATTCAAAAGGGTTAAATAAGTTGCATATGAATACTCTGGTATAAAATGTCTCTATTGGCTCTAAAACTATCTGATATACCATACTAATTTCATTGTCAAATATGTATGTATTAATATATCCTGATTTCAAAATAATGCTTGCTTTTATCAAAATCTTTGGAAATACAGAAAAATAGGAAAACATAAAGAAGAGAAAACATCATTCATAATTTCCACATGCAAAGACAGACTGATTCATTTGTTGTGTTAATGTCTTTCACTCAAGATCACCAGGAACACATATGTAGTTGAACAAGTTGGGTGTATGCAGTGAGGGAAAACATACACCATGGAGAATCATGGGGTCACTCAATAATAGGGTGTTAGTAAGAATTTACTATAGAATTTGTGCATTGGTTGAATATATTAGTAGAGGGCCTAAGGAAGAAGGGAAGGGGTTTTGCTCTACATGGTTGTTGTTGTCAGAAAGCAGGACAATTCTGTGATTGGGTCTCTCTATAGATCTTATTAAAGAACTAGAATAAGGATAACTTGTAATTTGTAAGGAAGAAACTATGAGTCATAGTGTCCTAGAGAGGAGGTGTTTGATATTTTGGGAATAGCACATTGACCTTGCTTTTTTCTGTTTTAGTTTTGTTTCATTTTGGTTTGGTTTGATTTCAGTTTTTGTGGTGCTAGGGATCAAACCCAGTGCCTCATGAATGGTAGGCAGGTGCTCTACCACTGAGCTATACTCTCTCAGATAAGAACACTTTTGTCTGTTCTTAGGTAAAATTATGTAGTAGTCTTATTTGTAAACTTGTCTAAGAGCGGCATTCTTTAAGATGATTTTTATCTAATAGGTATAATAACATGGCTCAACTATAGATGTTGGACAGCTCTGAATGTGGGGTACTGCCATTACTTTTAGTTTTTCTTTTCAATGAAAATATTCATTCAATAACTGTCATGAGCCATCTATGGGCTGAGTGTGGACTATGTTGTGCACTGTAGCCTACTAAGGGGTAAAGTCTGGCACTGGGAACTCCCTGAGGCACCCCCCCACAGGGTGCAGATGCAGGTGAACTTCCCCCTCAAGCTCTGCCTAAGATTCCACACAGCACCTGAGGTGGGTTAGATTTGCCAAGATGTCAATCAACCTGCTGACTGCAAGACATCAGGAAGCAAGACTCTACCCTTGAAACCTTATCCCTGCCTTTGCTGTACCTGCTTAACTAAACCACTGGAGCCATTTTCTCTTTGTCTAGTTGAAGAACCCATGTGGACTAGATCTATCAAGGGCTTTGCTGTTTGTAAATATATTTCTGAGTGTTTGTGTGTTTTATTATTTGTTGATTATTTGAGATATTAAGATGTAGGGTGGCTTGGACTCCTCTGGGCAGAAGAACCCCCCAATGAGATGCTGGCTATCTTCCCTCCTGAAAGTAACTACTATTGAGCAACTACTTATAACATAGAAATGGGTTAGCATGTAGTGAAGAAAGTACAGATCATATCTTGCTGGGGATTATATTCTAATGTGAGGATAAATGTGTTGGATGAAACAAAGTGCCTGTTTTTCCTATGCTCTAATACCATGACAATCAACATAAAAGACTTATGTGACTTCAATATGTGTGAGATCTCTCCCTACTACCAGCAATTAATTCTGTAGTAGACATCAGCTGGGTGTCCTCTAATCCAATTCAATTCTGACACTATCTACTTGTATATAACATCAGATCCCACAGATTGAGGGTTAAGTATACCCAAGACTGTCCTCCAACTCTTTAGATGACAATATAAATTGGGGTTCCTATAACACTCTACTTTGGTTGGATTAATTTGCTTAAGCTTTTCATAGAACTCAGGGAAATGTCTTCATTTCTCAATTTATTATAGAGGATACTACAAAGGATCTAGATGAAGAGATGTATACCGTGAGTTATGTGGAAAGGGGTGCATATCCTTTATGACTTCTCTGGATACACCACTCTTCAGGAACCCCCTCATGTTCAGCTATTCAGAAGTTCTCCAAACCCTGTCCTTTTAAATTTTTTATGGAGATTTCATTGCATAGGCATGGCCGAAGCATGACCATGTCAACATGAGATTGGACAAAAATGCAAATGCTAATAGATTGAGTAGAGAAATTTAGTAAGGCTTGTTGGCATTCTTGACCTCCCTGTGCAGCATTTCTCTCTCCAGGGTATAGAGTAGGATCCTTCTGGAATGAGGAAGATATTATGTCCTACTATCAGACAAGGGTAGGTCAGAGAATTTCTTTGTAGCCAGCTCTAAGAGAAAAATGTGGTAGAAGAATGATTTATATAACCCATCTTGGAGAAGAGAAATTCTGTTTTCTTTTTTGTTAGAATTTTAAAAAAATAATTATTATAATTATTAGTACATATTAACTGGCAAATTGATGGAATTTGCTATATTTCCATATATGTATATTCCATCCATTAACACTCTCCCCACCAACACCCTTCCCAGCCCCTAAAAGTCTCTCCTAATTTCTTTCTGTTCCTCACTCCTTGTCCTTTTCCATCTCTAGTCATGAGTATTCCACTCTGTTCTACAAAGTCAACTTATTGGTTTCCTTAAAAGACTGAGAACATGTGGTATTTATCTTTCACTGTCTGATTGGTTTCACTTAGTGTTCTCCTATTGCATCCATGTTGTTGCAATAACAGGATTTCATTCTGTTTTGTGGATGAGTAGTATTCCATTGTATAGATAGACCATATTTTCTTTATCCATTCATCTGCTGAAAGGCATCTGGGTTGATTACATATTTTGGCTATTGTGACTAGTGCCACAATAAACATGGAGGTCCAAGTATCTTTTTGGTAAAAAGAAGTTCTAATTCCTATGGCTTAATTCCAGAGGTGGGGGTTGTGATCCAGGAACTGGGAAGGGAAAGATACATATATACATCTATATATAGCTAGCTATTACACATATCTATATATAAAATATTACAGTAAGAAAACAAATAAATATATAAAACAAGATCAGGTAGTGATAACTCCAAATGCTACAATAAAAAATAAAGCAAGGAAAAAAGCCTGAATGGTAGAGATAGTAGAGGTTTTATTTCAGATAAGAGAGGCAGAAGAGGTCATTTTTTTAGGTGATTGGAACAGAGATCTGTATAAAGTGATGGAAAAAATCATGAAAGATCTAAGGGAAAAAGACTTCCAAGCAGAGGACACAAGCAAAATTTCCTGGGATGAGGGGAGCAGAGTATGCCAGGTTTCTCTGAAGAATAGCAAGGAGGCCTGAAGGGTGGCAACAGAGTGATGAGGGGTCTGAATTAAGGTCCAAGGGATGGGTGGGAAAGAGAGGACAGATCATGCAGGCCTTTGTAAATAATGTTGAAGTGTGTGGATTTTATTCTAAATGTGACAGAAGTTATTGGAAGGTTTTTATGTTAATATTTCATTCAACTGATATGTTAATGAGAACACAGTAAGGTGGTGTCTTGGTCAAAGGTCATTTCAAAAAACACAGTATGTAAATAGTCATCTGATGTTTGACAAAGATGCCAAAAACAAAGATTGGAGAAAAGACAGCCTTTTCAACAAATGGTGCTGGGAGAACTAGTTATCCAGATACAGAATGAAACTGGATCCCTCTGACCCTGCACAGAAGTCAACTCAAAATGAATCAAAGATCTAGGAATTATATTGTTCTTTCATAAAATGCAATGATTTCATTATCAATATGCATGTTCTCATATCCTGACCTTGCATTTTCATTTTCTCTTATGATCTTTCCCTCTACTTACATGATTTATGATCTTTCCCTCTACTTACATAATTTACATGAAACTGTCACATTACCATAATTTCAATTTCAACATCCCAATTTCAGAGCACCACCTTCCAACTTTCTAGCTAATTCCCTTGTAGTGTCTGAAATCCAACAATCCTTAACTCCACTCCACAACCTTTTCATATCTCTAACTTCATTCCTATTTCAACCCCCTCCTAGTCTAGTTTAAATATCTTGATTAATAACAATTATCCCCTTGAACACAGCCAGCACCTCTGGCCCCTCATCTCTTCCTTGTTCACTTGGCGAAGCCTCAAAACTATTCAGATGGAACTCTCTCTATAGTCTTCCTTCTTTTCAAACATGGCAGGAGAAAAACATCCAACCTAACTGATTTCATTCTAAGCTTGCTAAATTTAAGGATGCCTGTAATTCCACTCAGTAATCTTAATATATATTTCTCACCTAGTCACGCTCACCTTGCCTTGTGACAATACCTTTTCATCTCTCTTAAAATCTTTAAATTCTCCTTGATTTCCACTCTTAGCTAGCCACTTTGCTGTGTTTAGCTGAGGAATAGGAGCAACCAGGAAAGAACTTCATTAAGGCCCCACTGATCTGCCTGCCCTTTGCATCTGTGCACCTGTACTCCACTCTGAGCTGCCCTTGCTGTGTTCCTTACTCCTCTACTTGTTCCAGATCCTATCCATTTTCACCACTCATGGGCAACACTCTAGCAATTATCCTGTTTATCTCCTAATTTTTCCATTTTTCTTTCTTTTCTTGGTTATGTGTTATATATATATTACATGCTATAATTTCTCTCATTTAAAAAAATACTAGTTTTAAATTCTACTTCCTCTACTGGTTATTAACCTCTTTCTCTTTTCATTAAAAGAGAATTGTGAAAGAGTTGAACATTCTCTGTTCTCAAGTCCTTTCTTTCAGTTTTTTCTTGATCCCTTTCTAATTAGTCTTTCCTTACTACCACCCCACAGAAGCTCTTGCTCTTCCCCCTCTTCCTTCTCTTGGGTAGAAGGGAATTCAGTGCTGGGAATTGAACCCAGGGCCTTGTGCATGCTAGGCAAATGCTTTGTCACTAAGCTACATTCCCAGTCCTGGACTTCTACTTTCTAGCCCCACTCATTTCCTTGGTAATCTTTTTAGCTTCATAGCTTTAAATGTCATGTACACATTTATGATTCCCAGATTTTTGCCTTAGTCCAAATCTCTACCCTGAACTACAGGCTTATATATAACTTCATATTCAAATCCTCATTTGAGCATCTGATTTGTACCTCAAACTTTCCATATCCCAAACTGTCATCTTATCTGCCCTTCCAAATTTAAAATACTTAGTCTTCCTTAATCTGGCAATTTCACCCTTCCAGTTTTCAAGCCTTGGACTCATTTGACTCCTTTCTGTTTCACATCTCACATTAAATGTGTTAGAAAGTGTGCATGTATCTCACCACCTTGGGCCACCCCAGGTCTTCCCTATGGCTCCAAAGATGAGTACTTTCATATCTCATGCACTATTTGAGAATCCCTAAATAAGCAGAATAAGAGGTGTGAGAGAAAAGAAGGTTTCTAAGCAAAATAAAAATAAAAGCATGGATGATCAAAGTGACTGATTTGGAGGACTGCTAGTAGTTTCACATAGATAGAGCACAGGATATAAGAGATAAGGCTGAAGAAAGACATAGAAGCAGAGTATGAAAAGTCTTTTTTTATTTGGGTAAAATGGTATTTATTTTGTAGGCAATAAGAAGTCATCAAAAAGTCTTAAGGTAGGGGAAACACAAGCAGATTTGTGTTGGAAAGATCACTCATACAACAAAATTTACATAGGGAACACATTTGGAGCAGTGAAAATAGTCAAAAGAAAAATATTTGTGAGGTTTAAGGGAAAGATGACAAATACCTGAACTAAGTTAGAAAGTTTGGAGATAAGAAAAAGGGGGACAAAGATGAGAAATCCTAAAAATACAAAATCCCTTAGATCTGGGAAATTATTGAAAATGTGGAAAAGCGGAGGTCAAGGACAATTCCTTTTTCTGACGTGAGTGTGATTAGATTCTGGTGCCACCACCTGTAGGACAGAGGTGTAACAAACACAGAAGAGAGATGATATGTTTTTTGTTAGACCGACTGAGGTCCAGGTATCCAGGGATATCACAGGGAAGATGTCCAAAAAGTTATAAATTTTATTGGTCTGGAGCAGCAGAAAGAGGTTTAGACTGAAGATGAGTTCAGAGATTATGTGAACATTTACCAGTTTTATCTAATGCATTGGGATTGTCAGAGATAATATGCCAAGGGAGAAGAAAAACAATTTAAGGATAATATTAGGTATGTACAGAGGAAAAGGAGTCCAAGACTTATTACAATGAATGGAGGTAAAATCAGAACCAAGAGAAGTGATGCTTCAGAATATAAGGGAGGGATTTTAAGAAAGGGAAGCTTTTGTAAAAATAAACATTGTCTTAGCAGTTCAGTCTGCCATAACAAAGTACCATAGACTAGACGGTAGACATTTATTTCACACAGTTTTAGAGACTGTGAAGTTCTAGATCAAGGTGTCAGCCAATTTGGTTTTTGGAAGGCATCTATTTCTGGTTTGTAGATAGCCCCTTATTGCTGTGTCTTTGCATGATAAAGAGGGAGAGAGAAGTGGGGGGAGACAGGAAAGAGAGAGGGAGAAAGGGAGGGCACTAGCAAGAATGCTGATATTTTTCATTCTTCTTATAAAGACACAAATCCTATCATGGGTGACCCCCTCACAAATTTATCTAAGTATAATTAAATTCATATTTAACATAAAGCTGGTTTATATGAAGTTAAATATTTTTAGGAAAATTGCCCCACAAGAATCACCAGCTCAAAATGTACTAAAATTTTTATCTATAAATAATTTATCAGAAATTTATCTCAATGTTGTTATAGCTGAAAAATACTCTTATTAACAGTTGACAGCTCCAATAACAGTTTCATCAACAAAAAGATTCTTCTCAGAATTAAAAATGATAAAAAATTATTTGTAATTTTATATGTAAAAAGAGCAACTGACATTGCTCTCATTTATTTCAACTGAAAATGAAGTTGCTAAAAGTAAATCTTTGACAACATAATGAATGAATTTTCAGAAAAGTGAGCTAGAAAAAATCTTGGTATTAAGATAGCACATTAATAAAGTATTGTTCTTTATCGTATTTTATGAAATTGTGATGTCAAAATATTTTTTACCATTTGTTTGTTTTACTCATATATCTCTATCACCTCTACTATATTTTATAAGTAACGGATAAATGTATAAGTAATGAAATACAATTTTAAAGGAAAAATTTTTATATTTGAACATCTTTAATTGCACTTTTTTCTTGCATTATTAAACAATAAGTCCCTGTATTTTCATTTGCTTTGAGTCCTGAAAATTACACAGCTGAATCTGGGTATAAGGATGAGCTATTGAAGGAGACAGGCCTGATATATTCAGTTTCTTTTTTCTCTTTCTTGACAGGTGGGGCAAAACAATAAGAAGGTGAGGGAGTTCTGAGTGTTAACTTGAAGAAGCATTTTAAAGGCTAAAATATTATGTGGAGAATCAGAGAAGGAATGTAGCACTTTGAGGATTTAAAAACATTTCCAATATGATAATTTCCATAAGCTTTTTTATTACTACAGTTAAAATGTACATTTTATGAGCAATCATAAAGAAAATTACATTGGGAACTATCTTATTTCTATCAAAACATTTGCTGGGTTTAGTATCATGTTGTGAAAAGTGAAATACAATCAGCTTGACTTGATTTGAAATAAATGGTGTGCTAAGGTCTCAACTATTAATAGATAATAGAGAATAAATGTAAAAGTGGTGTGTAAATTATAAAGCACTACAGGTACTATAATCATTAAATGAACTTGTGGTAAATGATCAGTAAAATATGCATTTTAAGAATAAATTTTTGTTTTCAAAAGTGGATTTTTTCAGATTATGAAATTGGCCACATGTTCTTTGTTCAAACTTTAAAAATTTTGTTATACAGAGGAAAAAAATCCTTCACAGGTACTTCTCTCAAAGTCTATTACTTTTGTCATTTTGTAATGTTCTCTTTGAGATTTTTCCTCTGCAAATCATATTGTTACATGTTATATAAATTCTTTGTAAATATTAATAGGATAGTTCATTATGTGGCTTTGTCATTTCTTACTTATCCATTTACCTATTGTTAGACATTTAGGTTGTTTCTAACTTCTTTGCAGTTTTAGTCAATATATGAAGATTCCTAACTGAATTCCTCCAGTTGAAATATTCCTGAAATTAAACTAAATTTAATCATATTCAATTTCTTTACCCTCCCCCCTTTTTTGTTTTGTTTTTACAAACACACAAAAGTATAAGTCAATAAACTATTTGCATGTTATTTACTAAGACCATTATGCATAAATAAAGCTATTCACCTGGCAGGTGAAAGGTGGGAAAAACAAAACAAAACACCACAGCTAACTACACAGGAAATTGCCTTTATGAACTTAATTTCTGTTATATGGCCTCACAGTTGAAAATGCCTGAGAATTCTTAGCAGGGAGGCAAGGCAAAGTCTTCAGTGTTGACTGATTCACTGAATTAATCATTGAAAGAGGAAATAAGGCTGGAAGAACAGGCTGAAGATCCCTAACAAATATAATAAGCTATTTTCTGTCACTTCTCAACTATTTAAATATAACTAGGTCATTTGAGAGCACATTTATATTTCCCCAAATGATCACTATTAACTAGGAATGTTTCACTTGACCTCAATTCAATTCAATTTAACCATTAATGGCTTTTCTAGGTTATTTATTTTATGGTTAGGAGACTTGAAAGAGTTAATGTACTTTGTAAAATGCCTAACTTGTATTTAGGATTAATTTACTCCCACAGTAGGACATGGCTTATTAGAGCTTCAGATATGTCTAAAGAAAATTCTATGTTAGATGCATCACTGAAGTGCTTGCTGTCTCACTGGGAGCCTACATAAAAACAGTTTGGTGGAGTAGACTTATTTTTATCTTTTTCTTCTCATAAGTTTTCCACAAACAGCTGGCCTTTTCTAAAATGAAGTTGACTAACCATTTACAAGATTTGAGAAAGGACTAATTAGTAGTGTAGGCTGATTAGGGAGTGTAGCTATTTTTATTTTAAAAATCACACACAGAGAAGTATTTGTTTGGTGACTTGCTTGTAAAAATTACTTTTCACTAACCATAGTGTTTGAGTAGGCTATTGCATAGGAACAAAGCCCATAATTTTTTTAATCACTGTTTGAGATTGAGTCCAACATAATAATTGTCACTCAACTACATGATGTTACACAGTTTTACAAGTTGAGATGAGATAAAAGTAGCCCTGATCTCATTTTCAAAGATGGTCTTCATCAGTTTTTCCAGGTATATATAGGCTAAGGCTAAAGTCCCTTTGCAGGCCTTTCCTGTAGGATTAAACAAAGATGACAGTATATAAGACCAGAGTCTTGCAGTTGAAGAAATAGTAACCACATGGATTTTCTCTCAACTTCTCTGGCCCCATCCTGACCTCTCATGTAGGGTTCCTTCATTGGTCCTCAGAAACTGGACTAATCCTTACCTGCAAAAAGAGCATCATGGGGCTGGGGATGTGGCTCAAGCGGTAGCGCGCTCGCCTGGCATGCGTTCGGCCCGGGTTTGATCCTCAGCACCACATACCAACAAAGATGTTGTGTCCGCCGAGAACTAAGAAAAAATAAATAAATATTAAAATTCTCTCTCTCTCTCTCTCTGTCCCCCTCTCTCTCTCACTCTCTCTTTAAAAAAAAAAAGAGCGTCATGGATAACACAAAAGAAGATCATCTTATTCCATTTGGGCTTTTATAATAATTAAAAAACCTTTAGATTGGGTAACTTACAAACAACAGAGATTTGTTGCTCATATTCTGGAGGTTAGAAAATCTAAGATCAAAGTGTCAGTAGATTCAATGTCTGGGAAGGGACTGTTACTCATACATGGTGGCTTCTACATGTCCTCAAATGGCAGAAGGGGCTCTCTACTCCCTCAAGACTCTGCTATAAGAGCATTATTCCCATTTACAAGGGAAGAGCCCTCATGACCTAATCACATTTTCTAAGGACCTTCCTCTTTAAATACCACCATAAGGAGTATTCTGTTTCAACAAGATTTTTGCAGGGATAATTCAAGGAAGACCTTTTCAGAATTGAAGCCCATAACTTCCAATCTCACTATTGCTCCTCTCTTACTGTCATCTAAATAGCAAGTCTCATATTTAAGTCCTATACTTAAAGTTCCTAAAGAATAAGATTGTCTCTTTCCTCTTTGTCTACATTCTTGGCCTGAGACTCCTCCATACCTTACTGTCTTTGGGCCAGTTTTACCCATCATTTGAGTTTCAATCTAAAGGTCAACTTCCTGACCACCTTCTGCCCCACTAAAATTCAAAAGCAAACAAACTCCCCAAATAACAACAACAATAACAAATTGGGAACCTGTTCACTGTTTTTCCCCAGTACCCTGCACTTCAGCTTGAAATGGTATCCACAGTCTATACAAATGACCTCCTTACTTGCAAAGAGTCTTTCTTGTTAGAAGGAAACATTATTGAGAACACTGTTCATGTTTATAGGACATTATATGACATTATGTTAAAGAGGTATAGAACACAGTTCCTTTCTTCAAGGACTTTACAGTCCAGTTATGGAAAAAAAGGTCCATGTAAGACCAATAGTAAAATATGCCCAATTATCTAATGTACAATATATATGTGTGTGTGTGTGTGTGTGTGTGTGTGTGTGTATATATATATATATATATATGATTAGGTTTAAACTATTAGGTACAATTATTAGATCAATAGGAATTTATAGACTGATGAAGGCAGGATCAATCTAAGGAGTTGAGATTAAAATTGGCCAAATGTTGGTGTTGCTGAAGGACTATGGAAGGGGGTGGGGGTATATAAAGATGGTTAAAATTAGATGGACAGAGAAGGCTGAGACATGGGGAAAAAATCTCAGACAGAGATGTAGCAAGAATAAAGCATATGGGGCTGGGGATATGGCTCAGAGGTAGTGTCTGCCTTGCATGCCTGAGGCCCTGGGTTTGATCCCGAACACTAAACACACAATGTTTTATATATATGGAGAGAACTACATAGTTGCCTCCCACATTGATCCTGAATTTTGCCTAATAAGAATATCAGGCGATACGACCTTCATTGCACTGGGATTTGTCCTTGTGGAGTGCTACCTTTTCTATATGAGCAAGACCAGGCTAGCCTCCTGGAGGATGAGAGCAAGGGGAAGAGAAAACATGGAGGGAGGTCTGGCTATCTCAGTCATTCCAGCAACTCAGCTGAGGCATCAGACTTGTAAGTGAGGCCATCTGGGATCATCCAGCCCAGCCAAGGTACCTGATGATTATAGTTGCACAAGTGATCTCAGGTAAGATAATGAAGAATCATTTAACCTGAGACTGACCAGAATTGCTCACTCATGAAATTGTAAGCAGTAAAATGGTTATTTTAAGCTACTAAATTCTGGAGTGATTTGTTTCACAGAAATAAGTACTACAAATACTAAGATGAAAGATTTTCTCCCATAACTCTAGTTGCTTCTTTTTGGTCACTTATGCAGTTCATCATGCATATTGATGTACCTCAAAGTTCAATCCCAGGCTGTTTTCACTCAGATTTTCTTTCTCGCGTGATTTCATCCACTTCCGCAGCATCTTTAAATGAAATAATGTTATTTCTGTTTACATACTTTGAACCACGAATTGATACTTCCAGCCTAGATTCCTTCTTTGAGCTTCAGACTCAGACAACCAAGTGCCTTCCAGCCAGCTTCATTTGGATATCTCAACAGCACTTCAGACTTATGACTGCCTTAAAACATTCACCTCTGTTGGTGTTGTCCCACTCAGTGAGTGACACCATCTACCCAGGGGCACAAGGTAGGACCTTCAGAGTCACTCTTGATAATGGCCTTTGCCTTATTGCATCTATTGTCCATTGTGGTGTATTGTTGGCTTCACATTTTTTTCTCTTTACTTAATTATTTAATTAAATTTAATTAAAAACACAAGTATACAGTGAGGGAGGGACATCATTAGGAGAATATAGCAATCAGAGGGATATTAGATAACATTTTTACATAGGGTGGAAATAAAAATAAATTCTTCCAACAATATATGACAAATAGTGACCATCATAAGTTCATGGGAACCTAGAGGATCATGTCCAATGATGCCTAAAAGCCATAAGGCAGTGGAAGAAAGTTGAAATGGGGGGTTTAGGATACACTAGTTATAGTTTCAACTTGTCTCCAGAAATTTTATATTAGAATTTTATGAAACATTAAAACTCTGTGAAACACAGCAGTTTTAGATATTTGCCACTAAACCACCAGCTTTGTTTTGAGAAAAGGGAGGAGAAACACCGGGGACTCCTGTCCCAGAGGCATATTCTGCCCATCATCAGGAACAGGCAACTTTTAAAGAGGTGATTCAAAGGCTACATTCCACATTTTCTCTTATTGGTTTGTTGGAGTTGTAATTCACTTGTTAGTTTGGGAGATAATTATTTCTGAGATCTACTGGTACCATCTCCAAAGTCCGGATTACTTCATTCCTATGGTGGGGAAAAAAGGTAATTCTATTTCCTCTGAGATTAGGGAGCGGGAAAGATTAGGGAGGAACAGGGAGAGAGGAAGAGAAAGAAACATGTCCATTTAAGTTGCAGTGGCAGAGGAGCAAGGGCTATATTCAAAACAAAACATGGACCACTGTTATATTTCCCCACTGTCAATTTCCACATTTCATTTCTGTGGAAAAATGAGTAACAACATCTTCAAGCTGCTTCCTGCTGAAAGCGGGCAAAGTTGTCGGAATTAGGGGTGGGGTTGTGGCTCAGTGATAAGAGTGCTCGCCTAGCACATGCAAGGCCCTGGGTTTGATCCTTAGTACCACATAAAAATACATAAATAAAATAAAGGTATTGTGTCCAACTACAACTTAAAAAACAAAAAGTTGGGGGAAGTATCCCAAAGTCCTCTTCTCTATCAGGTGGGGAATGGACAGTTAAGGGTATTCAGGATCAAGGCAGTCCAGCTCCATTCCTCAGGGCTCCAGGTGAGATTGTAACAACATAGTGGAAGAGTGTAGCAGGGGGAGGGAGAGAGCATTGGCTTTACATTCTTAACATCTGTCAAATTCATCCAGTTCTTGCCATCTCCATAAGGCTGATCCAGTCATCACCATCTCATCTAGACTACCAACAAAGATAATTAACTGGTCTTCCTACATCCACTTGCCTACATTCAATCTGTTCCTTATACTGCTGCCAGAAATGCTTTTTCCCTCAAAACATAAACCCAATCATGTCTATCTAGAATTTAAAATACTCCAATAACTTCCTATTACTCTTGAAATAGAGACCAAAATCCCAACATACCCAATAATTAGTTCAAGTTCTCTAAGAAGGAGATGCTATGATGGGATTACATATGAAAAATATTTATTAGGAAGAAAGACTATTAAGAATAAATGGGAGGGCTAGGATTGTAGCTCAGTGGTAGAGCAGTTGCCTAGCATGTGTGAGGCACAATACTCTCTAAGGTGCTAGTGGTAAAGATTTTCTCCCATTCTATAGACTTTCTCTTCACATTCTTGTATCCTTTGCTGTGAAGAAGCTTTTTAGTTTTGATTTCATCCTAGTTATTGATTCTTGATTTTACATCTTATGCTTTAGGAGTCTTATTAAGGAATTCAGTTCCAAAGTCAACATGATGAAGATTTGGGTCTACTTTTCCTTCTAGTAGGCACAGGGTCTCAATGTCTGAGTGCCTAAGTCCTTGATCCACTTTGAGTTTTGTGCAGGGTGAAAGAATATTGGGGGAAAAAAGGTATTAAAAAGGTATTGAGGAATATATTCAATATTATTTCTATAGATATAGTTTGCCTACAATAAAGTGCAAGTATCCTATGGATATAGCTAAGTGAGTTTTACAGTTATATAAATCCCCCAAAGTTCCCCTCATATAATTTTCTAGTCACTTCCCATCCTGTTCCTGATTTGTATGGGTACATTTGATTTTTCCTGATTTAGAAGTTTATATAAGTGGAAGCATACAGTATGTACTGTTTTGTGTAGGGCTTCTTTTACTCATATTTGAGCTTATCCATGTTTTAAACATCAGTAGTTTGTGCCATTTAATTTCTGAGTAGTATTTTTCATTGTAAAACATATTGCTCTTCACCCAGTTATTTGTGTATTTCTGGGTTATGGCTACTGTAAATAGTGTTATTATAAATATTCTTATATAAGTCTTTTCGTGAATATCTGTTTTCATTTTTCTTGGAGTGAAATTTCTGAGTTAGAGGAGAACTAACAACTATTTTTCCAAACTTGTTGTAAGATTTCATACTCCCCAAATTAAAAAGAGCTTTAGTTATGTCACTACCTATTTAATATTGATATTATCAGTCTTCTAATTTTAGTCATCTTAGTAGATAGGAAGTGGTATCACATAGTAGATTTTATTTTATTTAATGACTAATTATGTTTCATATGCTCATTGATCTTTCATATACCTCTTTTAAAGACGTATCTTTAAGTTTTTTCCATTTTTATTATTTATTTTTTAGTTGTAGTTGGGCCCAATACCTTTATTTTATTTATTTTTACATGGTGCTGAGGATCAAACCCAGGGCCTTGCACATGCTAGGTGAGCACTATACCACTGAGCCACAACTCCAGCCCATTTTCTGCCATTTTTATGTGTTGTCTTTTTATTGTGTATTTGTAGAAATTCTTTATGCAGTCTCTAAACAAGTACTTTGTCTTGCTCATGTATTACAAATATATTCCCCAAACCTATAATTTGAATTTTATTTTCTTGATGATGGCTTTTTAAGAGCAGAAATTTGAATGAAGTATGATTTTCAATTGTTTTCTTTTTCAGTGCAATTATGTTCTAAGAAATCTTTTCCTATCCAAAAGGGGCAAAGAATACATAACGTTTTCAAACTATTTTAAATAAACTTATGCCTATTTCCTTTCTCCCTTCCTCCTAAAATGTTCCTAGTCTTAATATGAAGTTACTGAGATGATATGCAGCACTATTTTTGTAAGAAGGTAAAAAATTAGAATGTCAGAACATTTTGTGTATAAAATGTCTTATCCCTACAAGTTTACCAAACCTCCTAAAATGAGTTCCTTTAAAAACTAGGAAAAGAGACTAAGTTATTTGAAAACTTACTGATGTCATCCATTAAGTCTGCTATAACAAAGTACCTTAGAGTAGGTTGTTTATAAACAACAGAAATGTATTGCTGACAGCTTTGGATACTGGGAAGTCTAAGATAGAGGCACCTGTCTACTTGGTGTCTGAGTAAGAGCTCACTCTAAGGTTCATAGATGGTGCCCTCTTATTGCACCCTTACTTGATGAAAGGGACCAACAAGTTCTCCTGGGCACTAATCCCATCATAAGAGTTCTGATTTCAACAGCTCTTAATATTATCAAATTAGAGATTAGAAGTTTGGGGTGATACAAACATTCAAACCATATCACATGCCCTTCCACTTAAACATGGTTCATTATCAAGAATCTTGGTGCTCTGCATACATTTATTTTAGTTTGACATTTTATAAGTGAGAGAGGAATATGTTGGAAAACTTATAGGTGGTAATCAAAGAATCTAAAGGAAAGCTAAGAGTTTTTTAGGAAGGACAGGAACTAGAGTAGCTGTGAGTATTAAGGGAGCAAGATCAAATAGATAAAATAAATTTCCATAGAGATTAATGACTTCCAGATGTTTGTCTTTGTGTTTGTCCCCTGAAGCTCAACTTTCTAAAGAAAAGTATCTCAATGGCCTAAGTTGGTCATAAGCTTTGTACAGGGACTTTGGTTGATAGTCATTCCTTCCAAAATACTTTCAATAGGGAAGACAGATAGTTCTCCAAAGTAAAACTGGGGCACTGCTACTATAAGGTGAGGGGGATAGATCCTAGTTAGAAAAAAACAGTAGATGCCTGTAAGACTCTTAAAAAGGCAGAACATTTTATCTTTTAACTTGTGTTTGTTTTCTGTCTTGAGCAAGATGAAATTGTTTATTCACTTATTTTTGAGTCTTTCCTCAAATAACTGGACTAGTTTAAGTTAAATTACTGCCAAGTTCAGATCTTCGAAAGTAGATTGATTATTACTAATTAGAGTAAATCACAGGTCAGTTTCATTGTTGTCATGGTTTTAATCTTGAAGTTGACCATGTATTTTTTCCTTCCTTCCTTCCTTCCTTCCTTCTTTCCTTCCTTCCTTCCTTCCCTCCCTCCCCCGACCCCATGCATTTAATTGTGTTTCATTGCAGCATACTGATGCAAGCAAATAACATACTTTGATCATATCCACCCTCATTACTTACTCCTGCTTCCATCCCTGTTCTTTTCTCTAATATTCTCCCTACTATTTTCATGTATTTTTTTTTACCCTTTTAGATTCTACATGAGGGAAAACATTGCAATACTTTACTTATTTTGCTTAACATTATGATTTTTAGTTTTAACTATTTTCCTATAAATGACACAATTTTGTTCTTTATGGTTGAATAATTCTCCAGTGTGTGTGTGTGTGTGTGTGTGTGTGTGTGTGTGTGTGTCTGTGTATGCATGTATCATATTTTTCTGATAACTTAGAATTTGTCGTCTAAACCGACATGCAGAAACTCTGTGAAACCTAAAATTAAGTCAGGGAAAGGAAAAAAAATCACTAAATAATATATAATTTGATCAAGGTTGGAAGTGAATTGAGAGTGATAGAAATGCACGTTTTGTGCATTAGATTCTTTTTTTAGAAGTGGATCAAGAAGTTTTATATCTTAATTTTGCTTCTAGAAGTTAGATGTTTTTATATTCAAATGCCTATATTCAATCATCATTCAGCAAGCATTGTTAAAGAGTTTGCCATGTGCATTGATAGTGGCTGTTTGGAGGTCTTTAACAAAGAAATGATGAGGTAAGTTGATTCCTTACTATGTTATATAGACTATCAGAAGACTGAAGTATGGAATGAAGATTATTTTGTTCATTAACTTCTATTCCTTTGCTGTATAATAATTAAATTGAGTTTTCTGAAGCAGTTGGCATTAGTGTTCACCCTTATTTCTCAGAAACCTCTCCTCTGATGACTTCTGGTTCTCTTTCTGGCCATATCTCATTCTCTTTTCAGTAGTCATCATTTCTCTGTCTACTCTACATTTAGTGGGCAATTCCCAGAATCCTTTGTTCTTTTATCATCTTTGTCTAATGCTTTCTCTGGCAAAATCTCATCTATACTTTTAGATGCTGTGACCATGTAAACGAAGATGAATCTCAAATGACTATCACTAGCACTAACTTTTCTCTAGAACTCTGTAAGTAGATATACAATATCTACATATATGGATCTGGATGTCTAGTAGACATCTTAAACTTAATATGTCCTCAAGGCAAATGACTCTTTTTATGCTGACCCCAAATCTATACTATCCCTTCTATTTTTTCTTCTTTGGAATTTCCTGCTTTTGTTTTGCAACAGAATGCCCAACATATACATAACTGAAAATATTTGACTGTGCAATGGAGGAGATAGTGCTTAAGTACAAATGGAGACATTATTATTTTTTAAAATACATATTTCAACACAATCTGGGTCATACAAGCACCTTGATTCTAGGTCATCTTGGTAGAGCTGCCTGACCTGTGGATCCATAGTTATATGATCATCTTTTCCCCATTAATCAATACATGGAATCAGGGTTTCAGTGGTCCAAGTGAGTACAATTAGTCCCTTCTCTAAAGCCTGCCCTATCCCTCTATGGTGCAATGTGGCCACGACAAAAATGAATGGAATCTCTGGAAGGTCAAGTTAAGTATGCATCATGTTTCTTTATGTTCTCATGTCTAGTGAGATTACACACTTAGACAACATTCCTCAATCTGTTTATAGGACCAACATGAAGCCTCTGCCCCTGTCCCTGCCTCCCAAAATCTCTGTGAACAACATTAAATCACAAACCCTTGAAGAAGGCTTTGCCCCATTAGTCTTTGACAATTTGACAATCTTTCTCCGATAGTCAGTTCCTTGTGCATAAGATGTCAGCCCCTCCTACTTCTCTGAAGGTTTAGAAGTCTGTGGGTCTGGGCAGTCATGGAGCTCACTATAATGTGAGTGGTCTTGAGCTAATGGAGCACAGGTAGATTATGAGGCACTGCATATAAAGAAATGTTGAAACCCTGGTTCAGGCTCCAGGTTCCATCACACTTGGGGATCTTCACCAGACAGCTTTCCAGGCCTTTGAATTCCTGCTCTGTGTTGGAATTCCCAATGTCCATCACCAGATGGGTTCTGGGGAAATCCTGGAGTAGATGAAGCAAGGATAGTTAGCTCTGGTTGCCCTGTTGGAGGCCACATTGCTAGCAAAATACCCCCAGAACTGCATGTGCTTGTCCATACTCTCAGGAATACCTGTATATGCTTATCTGTTGAAGGGGCTTGTGTAGGGAAATAGCAGGTTATGTTGGCCAGGTTGCCCACCCAGAAGGGCAGGACACCTCAACTCCTTGGAGATGTGGATGATGCAGCCAGCCTGTGAATTTTTGTTGGCTGTGATCTGCTTACCAGTGTGTTACATCTGCTGCAGCTTGATTGCTCCACTGTGGTCATGATCATCTTGGACATGGTGGTGGCAATAAAGCCAGCCAGAAGTCTTTGATCAAGGAGCGGGCCTATTATGTCATGGTAACAGAATGAGCAGCAGAACAGGCAGTTGAGTGGATGGAGAGCTAGGTTGTTCACCTCAGCCAGCTCAGCCCTGCTGCCACCAGACCAAAAGGCTTATGCCTTTTATTCTGGGTTAATGGCATCACCATTTTACCTGTCTCCCAACTTAGAAACCTTAGTGTCATTCTCACCTCCTTTCTCTCACCCCCCATCTATAGTCAGCTGCCAAATCTTGCTGCTTCTAATTTTAAAACATCATTTGATTTTGTCTCTCCTACACCCTATCCTTTTGGCTTAAAATAAACCTTCGTTATATCTTCTTTGGTCTATTAATGCAACAGTACCGTCATCTGTTCCTCTGATAACAGATTTTCCCAATTTATGTTCTCTATGCTGCCACTATAGTTAATGAAAACAAAGCCTTTGAAGTCATTTCCCCCATAAAAGCATCAGTTAACTTAATAAGTCCATGGGATTCAAACCCTATAGCTAAGCCAGAAAGGTCCTAACCTCTTGGTCCCAATCTATCTTTCTGCCCTGTTTTCTTTTCTACCTTCATGTTTTCTGCATATAATACAGGTTCCAGTTGCTTCAAATCTCACTATTTTCAAAATATAACCTTGTAATTCCAGAATCTACACATATCTTCATCAAGCTATTCCTTTTTTTCCTCTCCACCCTCATTTGCTTGAAAAATTCCAACACTTGCTAAAACCAAGTTTAAGCTCATCTCCTTAGTGAATATATATTCTGTTCTTCTTGCTCCCAGAGCACTATGCATTTGCTACAGACTTTATAATGTGTTTATTAATTTTCCTATTTATATGTTTGCATTTCATAGTAGACTGATTATAAGTGAAAAGAAGTTGTTTGATAAATATGGGTGAGTGAATGCAATGTTGCTTTTCTCCTGAGATAATTTTGATATCACTCTCTTCCTTTTTCTCTCCTTTTTTTCTATTATAGACTTAATATACAATTAATACAAAATTAAGATTTTCATAGCTTCTAAGCTGACCATCTAGAATAACACCATTCAATAATGTAGCCACTACTTACCTGTAGCCTCATTGAATATTTGAAATTTGGCTACTAGAAATGAAAAACCTATAAGTGTGTAATACACATAATACATCCTACATTTGAAGAAATATGAAAATAAGAATATAAAAGTCAGTAATTTTTTATATTACTCACATGTTGAAATATTTTGGGTATTTTGGATACACTAAGCTAAAAATATACTATTAAAATGAATTTCACCTCTTTTTTTGTTTTTAAATGTAGCTCCTAGAATATTTAAAAAATATATATAAAATGCATTTTATTTCCATTAGATATTGATGTTACCTTTCAGTTTATCCTGTAGGTCACTTCTTGGTGGTAATTCTGTCTTGTTTTTCTGAATACTTACTGTGCTAAGCAGAAATTTTAGGGGGTAGGAAAGTGGGGACAGTAAAAATGTTTTTTGTCAACTGGTGACTTGTGGACTGACTTTCCCAAAAGATTCTTTTTTTTTTTTTTATCATGCTACTCACCAAGTTGAAAAATCCAGTTTTTCTACTGTCAAATACATCAAGGCAAGATTGTTTTCTCTAGCTTCCCAGGTCTTCGATAATATTGTCATACTTGACTCATCCAGCCTTATCTTTCACTCTATCTAAGTAGTATCCTTATGGTATTATCCATTCTATTTTCCAAGCTTCTTAAAGTGTTTGTTTTTGTGATGTTGCTCTTCACAATATTTCCCTCCCTAATCCCTGTCTAAATTAAATCATCTTCAGAATATGGCTCCTAAGTTCCACCTCTCACATGATATTTTTTGTTTATTGGAACTCACCCTGATAATTATTTGTCAGATGTGTACAGTTTAAGGTCTAATTTTTTTCAAATACTGAGCAGCATCTTCACTGCCATGTCTATTCCATTTAATTCTACAAACATTCTTGAGCCTCTGTGTCAAGAACTGAGGTAGGTAGGCATATGGATCATCTTTAGGCAGGGAAGAGGTTAGAAAATGGGTTCACAAGAGTATAAGATACAGACTTCTGCTCATTGCCTGTCTTATTATTTTCCTCAGCATAGGCAAAGGCCATTCTTATTCTGCTTACATAAGCCCCATATTAGATATTGCTAATAAGCCACAATATGTTGAATCATTCAAACTGCCTCACTCAGAATGCAAACCCAGTAAGCCAAAATTAGGGAGCTCTGGGTTATACCTTCTCTCCATAGTTTTCTTGCATTAAAGATCACTGTTTATACAGGTTTTTGTTAAAACAGATTTGGCTTCTTGGTCACACTTTCCCCTATTCGTGAAATGCTGCTTCGAACTTAAATCCCAACTCTTCCACTGGGTAGCTCTGTAACATTGGCAAGTTACCTAACTCTTCTCTGTTTTGCCTTTCTCAACTGAGACTAACGTGTTTTGTTTTTTTGTGGCGCTGGGGATCAAACATGCTACACAGATGCTTTACTGAGCTACAACAACTGTCCCGAAATGAACACTATCATAGGGTTGTGGTCAGGTTAAATGAGTGAATAGTGAATGGCAAATCACTCAATAAATGTTAACCTTCAACGCGTGTCACTACTAAAGTACTTCCCCTAAAATGTAAGAAACTGTTTTTCCTACTTCATTCCATGCAAGTCTGTAGCTTCTAGAATGGTGCCTGTTTCAAAACAGAATGAATAAATAAATCCACTTAATCACTATTATTTCTGCATTTGCAACGTGTGTCAGAAAAATCAAAGGCAAGGAAACAAGTGAAAGTCGCCTCCTTACAAAAGTTCTTCCATTACTAGGTCACCCGAGGTCCTCGGCGACAATCACATTTCGAAAGAGGGAAAACACGCTTAGGATAGTGCCAGATACCTTTCGGGAATCACCTTAGGCAAAATTCCTCTGTAGAAAGACCTGACTGGCCCAGAGCGCGGGCAGCTTGGCGCATGCGCAACGCGCCCGGCGCCCGGGTTGCTTCCTACGAGCTACCCGGAAGCCTAGGCTCGTCCCGCTCCCCCTCCCCCTCCGCTGCCGCTCGGGCGGAGCGTGCGGGCCGGCGGGGCGAGGAGGCGGGACACGTCGGCGCTGCTACCGCCGCCGCCGCCCCTCCTGCTGTTCCAGCTGCCGTCGCCGCCGCCGCTTCCTGGGCTGAGTCTGCCTGCGGTCCCAGCGGCGCCAGGTGCGTTCACCCTGCCGGTCTTCTGCCAGCGTCCGCCGCCGCCGTAGCTGCCCCAGGCTCCCCACACCGCTTCCGAGATGGCGACGCGCTCCTGCCGGGAGAAGGCTCAGAAGCTAAATGAGCAGCACCAGCTCATCCTGTCGAAACTGCTGAGGGAGGAGGACAACAAGTACTGCGCCGACTGCGAGGCCAAAGGTAGCGCAGACGGTGCCGCCGCCCTGTAGGGGCCTCCTGCGACCGGTGACCTTCCCGCAGCCGCTGCGCCTCGGCTGAGCTGCCGGGCCGGCCCTAAAGCCAGGGCTGATGGATGGGTGGGCGCGGGGCTCCTGGTGACCGTCGCCTCCGCCAGGGGCGGCGGCGAGGTCAGGCCCGCAGGCCGGTCGGTGTCCTCGGCCTCCGCTCTTCACTCGCCTGGGGCGGAGCCGGTGCCTGCGTCTCGGTGCTCCTACCCTCCACAGGGCTGGGCTTGGGAGCGCGGCACCCGGCGTCGGCCTGGGTAGTGCTTAGGGTTAAAGAATTGCCCCGCTGCCTCCGTTCACAGCTGCCTCTGTGGGTGGGGCCGCTCTTAGGTCTTGGCCTTCTTTTCGACCCTACAGAGTGACCATGTTCTCCTTTTGGGGGCTCTATTGCTCGTTCTCCTAGACGGAGCCCTACCTGCTTGCCCACCTGACAGCTTTTGTACAGGGTTCTTGCTTCTAATTCATTAAAAAGGGCATGGATGTCCTTTTTGGTGGGTTGGAGCTTTCCTGAATAACTGGGAAAGGATCTTAATAATAGTAGTATTGCTTTTTAGTCTGGCTATTAGCCAGAATGAAGAGGAATTTCATTATATGAATTGGACAGTGGGCTTACAGATCTTGAAGGTTTCAGTGGTTAGATTCTCTCAGACAAGCTATTTGGGGAGAATATGTGGACACAGGTTTGTCAGCCTCTTAAACGTTGAAGGTGCATTTTAAAGAACCAGAGATGGAAAAGACCTAATTTTAGTTTGTTCAGTTGGAGGGCTTCTGCCTGAGCCTTTGAAATAGATACACTATTTTTAGCTGATAGTTTTGTGTTTGGAGATCTGATTTATACTTAAAGTCTTGTAAGTAATCTCATGGGGAATATTGTTTCAGATTTTAACCAAACCTCTCGTGTAGTTAGAAAAAAATGTTAATTGTAAGTTAGTTTATTTAATTATTTAGTGAGCAATAGGTAGTTCTTTGAAGAAGGAGACAATCAGTCTTTGGGGGTGTTGTTGAAGATTTCTGCATTATTTAGCCTAGACTTTTCTTGAAGATTTACTATTCTTTATCAGTACTAAATAAATAAGTCACTGTCAGTAGACTGATAATATTTGATCAGACTGAGTCACACAGCATCAGCAAGTTACCTCACTGTCATAACTGGTATTAGATTATTGTAAGGATCAAGTAGGTGGGAATAATGTAACTAGATCATTTTATGAAGCACTTTCAATATCTTAGTAACTTGATTGAATCAGCCTTGTAGTTATCCCATGTAACTTTTAGGTATTGAGTTAAAAAAACCTACATATCTGATTTTTTGTAGTAATATTTGTTTGCTTAATGTTTGATTATGTGTGTAGTTATTTGGTGATACTCTACTGTATTGAGACTCAATTGCTTGCTTATCACTGTACTAGTAAAACACTTAAAGACAGACTTTAAGAGATCAGAAAATGAAAGGAGCTGAAGTTATAATCATATTTGTCATTTTGTGTAATAAATAACATGGTTAAGTAGAGATGCTGGTAAATGTTAAATCTATTAATAATTGAGTAATGATAGATTCAGTGATTAACTTTTATTTATTGAAATAATTTTAGAAGTAATTTTTATTTAAATTTCTTTCTACAAAAAGGTACTTTATAAAATCAGATTTTCATTAATTTTTCATGAAAGTAATTTTGTAGATTTTTTCAAAGCCTTTATTAACCACACATATTAACACATTTTCATTTACTTTTTTGGGAATGGAGGGAAGAATATCATGTGCTACTCTTTTTTCTTTTTTTCTACTGGAGATTCAACCCAGGGGTGCTTAACTACTGAGCCGTATCCCCAGCCTTTTATTATTATTATTATTTTTAAAATTTTATTTTGAGAAGGGTCTCCCTAAGTTGTTTAGGGCCTAAGGTGATGAGGCTGGCTTTGAACTTGGGATTCTCCTGCCTCAGCCTCCTAAGCTGCTGGGATTATAGGTGTGTGCCATTGGGCTTGGTCTATACTTCTAAAATTAGGAAAAAAAGTTTTACTTCTGACATGAGTACAAAACATTTGTTCACTTTTTTTTTAATATCATCATTTATTTATTTTTATGTGGTGCCGAGGATTGAACCCAGTGACTCACACATGGGAGGCAAGTGCTCTACCACTGAGCTATAGCCCCAGCCCTCACTATTTTTATTGCCATTAAAGTCAGTGGAAAAAAGCTGAACGAGTGTCTTTAATTTTGGCTTTGTTTGGTCATTTGTTTCTTGGTTTATTTGTTTTTGAGAAGTAGAGGAAGTTGGAGAGTAGTTTCAAGCGCTCAAGAGTGCAGATTTCATGACATGAACTCTGCAGTCATGATTTAGAAAGATTTTTTTCCTTGTTGCAACTAAGTCTAGAATAATGTTAAAATGATCTTGTAAATTATTTCATTGTTTGATCTTGATCAGGAAAAAATTTCAAAGACAGGGACACTTGAAATTAAACTCAATTTTATAGTTGAAAATTTAAATTTTATACTCAATTTTATAATTTAAAATTTGACATAATTGGGAAATTGATAGATTTAAATATATTTTTGCAAAGTTTTTTTGCGTATTAGTATGGTTGGGCCCCAGTACGGAGCCCTCTTATAGTAGAATTATTGACTTGTTACATAATTTTGGATTTATTATTATATATGCTAGGTGAAATAATAAATGTAGATAGTGAAATTCTGATTTTAAAGGACTTTTACAGCTCAGGTATTAAGAGGTCTCGTTCAGTATATGTAGTGATGTTTCCTCACTATCTAATGAATTGTATCAAGCTTTTCATGAATCTTGAAGCTGTTTCCTAGTTAACTCAATTTTCATTCTTTTAAAGAAAGAAATCCTCCATTGGTCTTGAACATGTATCCAAAATAAAGCCTAGGTTTTGAGATTGTCTTATTCTGTTACTTTATAGTAGTTGACAGATGTATGTCAATTGGATTTTGACATTTCTCTCTGAGTTACCAGTTTGTTTCCTGTATTTACATTATTTAGGAAGGAAGGAGAAAAGGATAGCATAGATGCCAGTTTCCTGCTTGTGATCCTACACTTATCAGATATGTTGAGCAACTGGAAAATAAGAACAGACAGATGGTACTACACTTTACCCCAGCTGCATTCCTGACTCTGTGGGAGTTTTAAAGGCACTCTGTGATTATTAGTGGCAATGTGGGATGGTGAGGACTGAGAGAGCCCCTCACCAACCTAAAATTTAGTTTTCAGAATCTAAAGCTTCTCCACAGGTAATCATGAATATTAATTTGTCCAATTTTGGGGTGGTCAGACATAGGTTTTTGGATCCTAGAGATCATTTTGTTTAGACTGTCTGGTATTGAGCAGTTAAGTTCCTTGCTCAGATCACTTATTTCTTAATTCCACAGATCTTGGAGGCCAGTTTGTTAAGTACTATATTAGATTAAAGGGTAAAAACATTTCTGAGACCTGAGTTTGGTGGTGAGTGTATATTTGTAAAATAATAATATTCAAATATTGTGCTAAGTGGTATAATAATTGTTGTAAAAAGTACCCCCCTCCTGTTTATTTTTGGCTCTCTTCCCCTGGACCCTGACTTTTGCCTGTTGTTTGCCTTTATAGTTTCCAGAATGTGCACATGCTCTTCCTCTCTGAAGATACTTTTTGTCTAATCTGCTTTTACTGATGTTCAATTTTTGCTTAACTATCTTTTCAAGGAAAAAATTCCCTCACCTTAGGTTAGGCTTCCATTTTATATATTTGAGACATCATCCCGAATCTTATCACACTTAAATATTGTTGAGGTAATTATTGGGCATTCCATATCTCTGTTGGATTATAGCTGCAAGAAAGGAAAAAATCTTGTTTATCTTGCTTGGGGTAATTTTTTCAGTCCTCAGCACAGTGTGTGGCATTTAGAACATAATTATAACTCATCAAATATCTTTTGAATAAATGAATGTGTGAATGAGCACAGAGCCAGTAGCAACAAAGGGAATGTTTGAAAGGGAGTACACCTGTGAAAGAGAGTGGCATTTGAAGTAACCTTGTTAGGAGTCAAAGAAGTCCTATGTGATCTAGGTTCTGAAGGTGGAGTGAAATTTCACCAGCTAGAGAAGGAATTAAACAGCACAGTTGGATACACAAAAGTATAGGCTAATGAAAGGTAAAAGAGGTCTCATATGCCCTTTTTATGGTAAAATTGTCTTTATATATATATACTCATATTTGGTTCTGGCAGGTCAGAAGAAGAATTGGGATAGTGAAAGATTGCAGGCAAGTCACTAAGTAAGGAGTAAGTCACTAAGTAACAGTAGTCCAAGGAATAGGAAATGGAAATAGGACCTGAACTCATGCAGTATCAATCTATCAGTCAGGGTGTATAGAACAGGAAACAGATATAATTTAGCTAATTTTACCTAAAAGGTGTTTAAAGAATAAGATACTTAATTTTACCTAAAAGGTGTTTAAAGAATAAGATACTTAAAAAATCACTGGAAGAACTGGAGGAGGTAAAGTCAGGGAGTTACTCACTGCTGGACTTTTGCTTTCAAGGTCACACATACCCTGCTACAACTGTTGCCCCAGTACCTAGACTTCTTCTCATTCAAAAAATTGGTGAACTGATGGGTAAAGAAGGACTGTGGTTGCTATAAGCACTTGATTGCTGTTAGTAATTTTTGTCTGTATGGCCTGTATCACACTTATGCTTTCCATGTGCAAATAATTGACAAAACTTAATGATTCCAACAGCTTGCTTTCTGGGGTGTCTTTTAACTTTCTAACCTCTTCAAAGAGTAGACATGTGTAGAGACTGGTTGTGAGAGCCAGTCCTATATAGAGCCTACCACAGGCAGTGAGGATAGAGACTATTTTTTTCATTGCATTCATTATTTTAGAGTTGTTATATGAACTGTTTGAAATTCTTAATTAAAAATAAAGTTTACTTCAAGGAACTAATGTTTATGATGTTGATGCTTACCAGGTAAATTATTTTTAACAAAAGTCTGATTATAATTCATCTCAAGAAATTTGTCATTCTAAAAGTTCTTACAAAATGTAAATTTCAGCTGATGGATCTATTGTTCTTGTAATTTTGCCTATTTTGAAGTTTTCTCTGAAGATTGTTTGCCCTGATGTCAGAGCTTGAATGGAAATGACTGTTTTCTCTCTGACTTATCAGTTTAAAACTTGGGTTATATGTTGTTTCCCTTCTTTGTCTTCTAATTATTCTTTGTCTTCTTCTTTTTTAAGATTATAATGTTCTTTCATTTTTGACTTCATTAATGAGATTTATATCTCTTTAATCCTTCTGTATGAGATATACATAATTGTTCAAGTCATTGGGACTTGAACCCATGATTTTGTTAAGGCAAAGTAAAATATTTGATATTCTAATTATATACTTAAAAACTCAAACCTTTTTCTTACTATTGGTTTTTCCACTGTTTCCTTTCCTTCCCCCCCCCCCCCCCAATTTTCTCAATGAAAGAAGATCAAAGAAACTTGGAGGTCATTTTATTTAAGTTGTATAACTATTATGACAGGTGTTAATGCCTTATATTCTGACTACTGTAAAGTGTTTGATTTAACATACTTTTGTTGGAAAATCAATGTATTAGTTTTCTATTATAACAACCTGAGGCTGTATACTTTATATAAAAAAAAGAGGTTTATTTACTTTATTTATGTTTTGGAGGCTGAGGGTTCCAGCAGCTGGTGCTGGCTCCAATAGGGTCCCCCCTGGCTGTATCACATCATGGTGGATGACATTATGGTGGAAATGCATGTGCAAGGGAGAGATCAAATGGTAAAACAATTAAGCCAGAGAGTGGAAGGGGCCAGGCTCACTCTTTCTCCTGGGAACTAACCAGAATCCTATAAGAACTATCTTAAACCCTTCTAAGTGCCTCAGATGACCTGAGACCTTCCAATAGGGTTCACTTTCTTTTTTTTTTTTTTAACTTTCTTTTAATTTAATTTTATTTTCTTATTAGTATTAGTTGTTCAAAACATTACACAACTCTTGACATATCATATTTCATACATTTGATTCAAGTGGATTATGAACTCCCATTTTTACCCCGTATACAGATTGCTGAAACATATCCACGTTTTTACATACTGCCATACTAATGACCGTTGTATTCTGCTGCCCTTCCTACCCTCTACTATCCCCCTTCCCCTCCCCTCCCCTCCCATCTTCTCTCTCTACCTCATCTACTGTAATTCATTTCTCTCTCTTGTTTTTTTTTCCCTTTCCCCACACATCCTCTTACATGTAATTTTGTATAACAGTGAGGGTCTCCTTCCATTTCCATGCAATTTCCCTTCTCTCTCCCTTTCCCTCCCACTTCTCATCCTTGTTTAATGGTAATCTTCTTCTCATGCTCTTCCTCCCTGCTCTGTTCTTTGTTGCCCTCCTTATATCCAAGAAGACATTTGGCGGCATTTGTTTTTTAGGGATTGGCTAGCTTCACTTAGCATAATCTGCTCTAATGCCATCCATTTCCCTGCAGATGCCATGATTTTGTCATTTTTTTAGTGCTGAGTAATACTCCATTGTGTATAAATGCCACATTTTTTTTTATCCATTCATCTATTGAAGGGCATCTAGGTTGGTTCCATAGTCTAGCTATTGTGAATTGTGCTGCTAAGAACATTGATGTAGCTGTATCCCTATAGTACTCTCTTTTAAGGTCTTTGGGGAATAGTCCGAGAAGGGCAATAGCTGGGTCAAATGGTGGTTCCATCCCCAGCTTTCTGAGGAATCTCCATACTGCTTTCCAAATTGGCCACACCAATTTGCATTCTCACCAGCAATGTACAAGTATACCCTTTTCCCCACATCCTTGCCAGCACTTGTTGTTGTTTGACTTCATAATAGCTGCCATTCTTACTGGAGTGAGATATGGTATCTTAGGGTGATTTTGATTTGCATTTCTCTGACTGCTAGAGATGGTGAGCATTTTTTTGTGTACTTGTTGATTGATTGTATGTCCTCCTCTGAGAAGTGTCTGTTCAGGTCCTTGGCCCATTTGTTGATTGGGTTATTTGTTTTCTTATTGTTTAATTTTTTGAGTTCATATATACTCTGGATATTAGGGCTCTATCTGAAGTGTGAGGAGTAAAATTTGTTCCCATGATGTAGGCTACCTATTTACCTCTCTTGTTGTTTCTCTTGCTGAGAAAAAACTTTTTAGTTTGAGTAAGTCCCATTTGTTGATTCTTGTTTTTAACTCTTGTGCTGTGGGTGTCCTATTAAGGAATTTGGAGCCTGACCCCACGAGATTAGAGCCAACTTTTACTTCTATCAGACACAGAGTCTCTGTTTTGGTATCAAGCTCCTTGATTCATTTTGAGTTAACTTTTGTGCATGTCGAGAGAAAGGGATTAGATTCATTTTGTTGCATATGGATTTCCAGTTTTCCCAGCACCATTTGTTGAAGATGCTATCCTTTTTCCATTGCATGCTTTTAGCACCTTTGTCAAATATAACATAGTTGTAATTTTGTGAAGGATTCGCTTTCTTAAAGATCCTATCACCTCTTATCACCATACTAGAACCAAATTTGCAGGTGAATCCTTGGGGAACAAACCACATCCAAACCATAGCATAGCCCTATAAAAATTAAGTTCTGTATTAGAGACTGTTGTGTGTATAAAAAAAGTTTTAAGTGTGGACCTCAAGCCATTAAGCAATCTCAATAGACATGAAATAGTTATAAGTTAACTCCACATTTATGGTAGACTGGTAGATTCATTAGAAGTTTAGAGGTGGAATAGATCTCTATGGGATAGATAGTTAAAAGTAATAACATCACTTATATAAGCATCAATTATATATATATATATATATATATATATATATATTGCATGGGATACTGTGAATACATATATTAACTTATTCTCAAAATAACCTTTTGAGGTGGGTGCTACTGTCATCCTGTTTTACTGTTTAGGAAACAGGCATAGAGAGTATAACTCTCTCAGTGTTAGGTAGCTAAGAAGTGGAGATCAGGAATTTTTTCATTATAAAAATGGTTAACTTTTATATTTCAAGTCCTTTTCTAGGAGGTGGGGATTAAAGAAGGGAACAGGTAAAGGGCTGTGCTGTAAAGGATCTACTAATCTATTAGTGTGCAGAAAGGAGTTGACATGTCCAGGTGTATAAGGTTGGGCCTTGGCTTACATCTGGAAACTTGAATTTGAGATGGTCCTTTCACCCTAATAAGAGTTTGTCTTTGTACCTAAACTGTTTGCATAAACAATGTGATTTTGCTGAATACTTTTTTTTCTGGGAGTGTGGAATTTGCAAATGTACAAGTACTATTTGACTTCCTGATAAAAGTTTAGGCACTGAGTTTCTTAGTTGGGAGTACTTTACACGTGTTGCCACAACTCACTGCTGGGAGAATTAAGTGTGTCTAATACAATCCTACTGGGAGAGAACAGTTAGATGCTTCCTCCTGTTTTCTCCTAGACTTTGCTTCATATTCCTTTTAGCTTTGCTTATTGTGCTTAGTATCTTTTTGCTGTAGTAAACCATAACCAGGTATACAACTATATACCTGAGGGTGGTCTTGGGGACCTCCCAACATTATTGGTAGTATATATTTTCTTCCTTTATTGTCCAGGACATGTTGAAGTCCAAGCATATTTTGGCTGGCTCTGGAACCTAGCCTACTCACAAGGGTATAGCCTAGAAGAGCAGTTTTGAACAGTAGAGGCTCTTCCTACTTTACTGAAAAGAAATAGGGGTGGAAACCTGAACTATAGAATAAGGATTTGGAGACCCAAACCATCTAGTGCAAGAGCCTATGCTGTTAACCATATCTGATGCAATGCTAGTTAAAAAATATTTTTTGTTGTTGAAAGTTCGTGATGTAAGATATTGTTGTTGGAAAGACTTATCTCTTCATACTAACTTAAAATATTTCCAGAGAGAAATTGCCAAGTGTGTTCACATATGTTTGCATATGTATGTGCCCATTCCTGACCCATATGCAAATTCCAGACTCCCAGAAAAAAGCAGGTATTCAGCAAAAATCACCTTATTTATGCAAATAGTTACGCATAATGAGAGACTTGTTTATCATATTGCCAAGTGTGTTTAAATGTGAAAAATGTCTTCATTTAAATTTATCTTTGCATTTAATAGGCGAACCACCATAACTTCAAAATACCAGTTTAAACAAACTGAAATTTTTGTCTGACCATGAAACTTTATTTATAAATTGAGCCTACAGACAAATACTTGAATGTTTAATTTTTGTCTTCTATATAGCTTTTTTTTTTT
Source organism: Ictidomys tridecemlineatus (assembly GCF_052094955.1). Lineage (NCBI taxonomy): Eukaryota > Metazoa > Chordata > Mammalia > Rodentia > Sciuridae > Ictidomys > Ictidomys tridecemlineatus. Next base: position 86,974,773 of record NC_135484.1, on the reverse strand, counting down.
TTTTTTCCATTATGACTTTAAGGTCAGGTACTGGTCATTTACCTGTGCTTTTTTGAACCATAGAAACAACATGATAGAATTGAAAAAGCACTGGCCCGGTTTAAGTTGGTAAAATTAGGTTTGAATTCGAGCTTTGCCTCTGACTTGCTTAGTAATTAGTTGTCCCTGTCTTTTTTCATCCTTACTCCAATTTATTATTTTAACTCTGTTATAGTCTGTGCTCTTTCTTGAATCCTATACCTTGTGTCATACCTATGCTGGTATTTACTGTAATTCTTAATTTAGAAATTCCATTATTAAGGGTCTGTATTTTTGAGGTCTTATTGAAGTCTGAGTCATGATCATTCCTTTATACATTTTTAAGGTTTTCACTGATAATTTAGGTCTTACTGAGCAAATTTACCTGGTATTATTTTTAATTATCTCAAGCTATTTTATATAACTCACAAAAATATTTATTACAGATTTCTGTTTGAAACTTTTTTACTGTAATGCTTTCTTGAAGTAATTAGAGTAAAAGCAAAGAAACCTCCACCACTTTAAGTTGACTTAAATTTTTGATCATCTGTTGTACATTTATCAGTGACAGCATTTTCTACATGTTGTGTTAGGTAGAGCCATGTTTAAATAAAATTATAGTACCACATAGAAGTGATTTTAGAATAATTTCACATAAACCTTAGATAAAGCTATTGGAAACATGTTGATTTTATGTTCACATGTATTTCAAATAGAACATGTAAGGACTTAAGGGCCCAATAGGAAGAGAATTATAAACTTTCTAGTAGTCTTCATACTGCTTCCCTTTACTCCCTTAACCAATTTTTGGTCTAAATTTTACAAGAGATCTAAGTGATTAGCATTATGTGATTATGATAAATCTTTAGATATCTGTCATTGGTCTTTTGTAAAGAGTGCATTTAAAGGACCAGTGGTAAGTTAAAATTGAAACATAAAAATAAAGAATTTGGTGGGAAATCATACTTAGGATAGCTTTGTCTTCGAATATAAAAAAATTCATAAAAATTACGATTTAGTCTAGATGTTGCTTGATTCATACCTAGTACTACTGACTTCCTGATAAAAGTTTAGGTACTGAGTCTCTTGGTTGGAAGTACTTTACACGTGTTGCCACAGCTCACTGCTGGGAGAATTAAGTGTGTCTAGTACAGTCCTACTGGGAGAGAACATTTAGATGCTTCCTCCTGTTTTCTCCTGGACTTTGCTTCATATTCCTTTTAGCTTTGCTTATTGTGCTTAGTATCTTTTTGCTGTAGTAAGCCATAACCATAGTCAAAAGTTGCTTTTGGTGTCAAATAGTGGTTGTGCATGATGCCATTAAACTAGCAGAATTAATGTTTACTGAAGTGAATTGATCATCACTGTTGTATTCATTTTCTATTGCTGTTATAAATGTTTTCCATAAACTTAATGGCAGAAAACAATACAAGTTATCACTTACAGTGCTGGAATTTAGAGTCCAAAATGAGTCTGATTGAGCTAAAAGCAACATTTTCACACCCCTTTTCTGGAGACTTTATGAAAGAATCTGTTTCTTTACCTTTTCCAGCTTCTAGAGACCAGCTGCATTCCTTTGCTTGTGGCTCTTCTGTTCATCTTCAAAGCCAGCAGTGTGTCATCTTTAGTCCCCTACTCTCCAATATCTTTCATCATAATATTTTTTCTGGCACAATTACTTTGGGTTTACCTGGATAATCTAAGATAATATTGCCATCAGTGTACTTAATTCATTCACAGTGATTACAGGGGTTAGAACATGAACATCTTAGGGCCGTTGTTCTGCCTACTACAAGTAGATTAGTGATCAAAGTTGTATACTTAGAATTTTAATTTTTTCTTTTGAGATGGCGTTGCTCACGCTGCCCTTGAGCTTGTGATCCTCTTGCCTCAGCTTCCTGAGTAGCTGGGATTACAGGTGTGTACCACTGTGCATGGCTTTTAAACTTATATTTTTATGAAAGTTACCTGCTTTGGGTATGTTTAAGAATTTAGGATAGAAGTGAATATAATTTTAATTGAGTATTCTAGTAGAAATTATTTAAAAATATATTCATGCTAGCAAAATTTACTAGTCTCTTTGCAGTATGATCATTTATATAGAGAACCCAAGAAATTTACTTAAAAACCTTTTAGAACCAATAATTGTATTTGTCAAGGTTGTAGAAATCAAGGTGAGTATAGAAATATTTACTATTTCTATACACTAACAAATAATTGGAAGTTGAAATAAAATTGGCATTTATGGCATAAAATATAAAAATTTAAGTGGGCTGGATTGTGGCTCAGTGGTAGAGCACTTTCCTTGCATGCATGAGGCACTGGATTCCATCCTCAGCACCACATAAAAATAAATAAATAAAGAATTGAAAAAAAATCCCTGTTCATATTTTAAAAAAATATAAAAATTTGAGGATAAATTTAGCAAAGTGTGTGTAAGACCTGTACACTGAAAGCTACAAAAGATTCCTGAGAGAAATTAAAGAGTCCCTAAAGAAATGAAGATATATACCATGTTCATGGATTAGAAGACTCAAAAATTTAAAGATGTCAGTTCTTTCCAACTGACTCTCTGGATTCAATATGATCTAGTCAAAACCTTAGAAGAAATTTGTTGTATTTTATCAATTAACACATTGGTTCTATAGTTTTTAATGAAATGTGGAGAACACCCCTGCAACATCAAAACAATTTTGAAAAGTTATATTTGAGGTCTTATGGAAACTGACTTCTGTAATTATTAAAAAGCTGTAGTTATCAAGACAGTGTGGTGTTGGTGTCAAGACATATTCAGATCAGTGGTGTTTTAAAAATAGACTCACATATATGGTCATTTATATAAACAGAAATATCAAGGTAATTCAGTGAGAGAAAGGGTAATATTTTCAACATTAAATGTACCTTGAATCTTACCTCAGGCCATACACAAAAGTTAATTTGAAATGAATCATAAAACTAAACTTAAGAGCAAAAACTATAAAACTTTTAGAAGAGACTGTTAGAGAATTTTGGGGACCATGAACAAGGAAAAGTTTTTTTGGATAGGACACAAATGTACATTTTATAAATACACAACTGTGAAAATGGACTTAATTAAAAACTTTTGCTCTTCAAGTGTTTTAGTTAGTTTTTTTTACTCCTGTGACCCTAAAACCTGACAAAAACAATTTTAGAAGAAGAAAAGTTTGTTTTGGGGCTTATGGTTTCAGTGGTCACAGTCCATAAGCAGATGGCTCAATTCCTCAAGGTTGGAGGTGAAGCAGAACATTATGGTAAAAGTGTGGTGGAGGAAAGTGACTCAGGGCATGATGATTGGGAACCAGAGAGGGACTAAGCTCAGCTCACAAAATATGTACCCCAAAAGCATGCCCCCAGTGACCACCTCCTCCAGCCACACTACCTGCCTGTAGTTACCAACCAATTAATTAATCTCTATCGGTGGATTAATGTATTGATTAGATTAAGGCTCATCTAACCCAATTTCACTGTTGAGCTTTCTTGCACTGTCTCACACATGAGCATTTGGGGGATACCTAATATCTAAACCATAACAAAAATACACTTAAGAAAACAAAAAGGAAAATTATAGATTGGGAGCAAATATATCTGATAAGGACTTTTGCTCAGAGTATATTTAAATAAATACTATAAAGCAATAAAAAATAAAATTTGTACTTGAATGTTTATAACAGCTTTATTTATAATAGCCACAGAATGGAAATAATTCAAATGTTCATCACTTGATGAATGAAGAAAATGGCACATTTATGTAATGGAATGATACTTTGCAATATAAAGGAATGAACAGTAACATGGGTGAGTCTTTTTTTTTTTAATGGGGGAGGGGCACTTGGCTACTGAGCCACATCCCCAGCCCTATTTTGTATTAATTTAGAGACTTAGTTTATTAGTGCCTCCTCCTCTCACTGAGTTTATTAGTGCCTCCTCATTGCTGAGTCTGGCTTTGATTTTGAAATTCTCCTGCCTTAGCCACCCAAGCCGATGGGATCTGCAGAAAGGAGGAAGTGTTCTGAGTCCCTGAGGAGGTACTGAGACAAGATTTAAAAGGTTTCCTTGTTGGTTTCATTCCATCTTAAATTTCATTTTATTTCAAATCTCTTAAGTTATCCTGATCCTTTTGTGCCCACATGGATGGACTTCAGAGTAATTTACATGTTTTGTGATATAAACTTGGAGGCCAGAAGGGTCATCTTTGCAACACACATTTAAAAGATATGCATTCTTATTAATATATTTATATAAATGTTAAAGGGACTATCATATAGCACATTTTTAACTTAAAGCAAAAATGTTTTTTCCTTTTAATTACTTTTTAAGGGGATTTTTCAGTGTTTCTGATGGAAGAGAAATGCTTCTTCCTCCTGATTTTGCCTAGTTTTATTGTCAAGAAATTTTTCTGAATTTAAAATTGAGAGTGATTACTTTTTAAAAAAACTTTTATTTATTTAATTTTTGCTGGTGCTGAGGATGGAAGCCCGTGCCTCACACATGTAGAAGTGACTACTTTATGAGGGCTTTTTATGTAACTATCATAGAAAGTTAAAAAAAAAAGATGAATTATATTATAATATTTGCTATAATTTTTCTTTTTGACATTGTTTCCCTTTCTATTTTCATGAAATTATTAATTACAAAAGCAAAGATCACTATTACTACTGTGAAGTCCCTCATGTTATATTAAAATACATTTTTTTCCCCTGTGGAAATTCTATTCAATTATTGGACAGAGATTTTTCTCTTTTTTTATTCACTGAAATTAGTTGTTACTTGAAATTTGTTTTTAATGGAGACAATGATTTTCACTTCAATCGATAATGCAGGGTGATTGCTTTCTTTTTGTCTTGTTCCAAATTTTAGGCAATTACATTTCTGAGAGAAGGAAGCAAAGGCTTTTTACCTAAAATAAATATTGGTCTTATTTTCAGAAAAATAACTGGGGGGACTTGAGGTTTCCAATCCAGTAGGTGGAAACTTCAAATTGTCACTTTATACCCTAACAGGTAAGAAAAGCCATATGAACTGAACAACAACAACAAACAAACAAAAAAGCCCAGCAGTTCTTCTTAAATCTATCAGAGAAATGAAGCCACAGGGCAAACTGCTGCCCCCCAAATTGGTTAGGTAGGAATACAGAGAATCATAATTTACTGGAGGAGAAACTGAAGAGCAGAAACGGGTAATAAGGAAAACCTAAACTGTAACTATAAATTAGTTAGGTTTAGAATGAGCAGATATGAGAATTGAAAACCCTAGGGAATTGAGTCAGATTCTTACTGTGAATATTACAGAAAAATCCCCTTAGGCTTCTAGCAGTAGGAAGGGAAAAGGAACTATTTTGAAATATTGTACACCAGAACACTTAATTCTTAACAAGGAGTGCCTTCGGGAGAAGCTATTTAACCAGCATTTAACCTTGTCAGTTTTATTAGATCCTAGTTTAACTGGCCTGGGGGAAGAGAAATACCTAACTCTCCAGTCCTGTCTCACCAAAGAAGGTGGGTAGAAAACCAGGAAGCACTTGTGAAGTTCATAGACAAGAGGTATAAGGCTCACTGAAAGACCTGAGTCCTAATCATAGGATTGTAGAATATCCCCTCCCCCAATCACCACATTACTGAAGTACTTTTTTTTTTTTAACCTTTATTTCACTTATTTATTTTTATGTGGTGCTGAGGATGGAACCCAGGGTCCTGCATATGCGAGGCGAGCATTCTACCGCTGAGTCACATCCCCAGCCCTACTGAACTACTTTTAGTAGTTCTTTTTATACTATGTCAGGCTATCAAGAAAAAAATGACAAGACACACACACACAAAAAGTCGCGGTTCTTGTTTTAAATTTTACGATGAAAGTATTTTCAAAATATCTGAAATATGGAAATAAGCTGTTTTCTGCACCTTTCTGGGATCTAAATTGTAACTGGAAAACAAGTAACAATATTTTCCTGTGTTTAAATGAATGTATATATAAAACATATGTACACATAACCAAATATATAAATGACTAGATCACTATATGTTCAAATTGAATAATATTATATAATCTTTGTTTTTTACAGGGGTGGGATAACAGAACTGAACTCAAGTGCACTCGACTACAGCCACATCCCCAGCCCTATTTTGTATTTTATTTAGAGACAGAGTCTCACTGAATTGCTTAGCACCTTACTTTTGCTGAGGTTGGCTTTGAACTCAAGATCCCTCTGCCTCAAACTTTTGAGCGGCTGGGATTACAGGCGTGTACCACTGCTTCCAACAAGATTACATAATCTTGACTTAATATTGTATTTTATTTATTTATTTAAAAATTTAAAAACTCTTTCATCCTTTTTTTAAAAAATAACTTTATTTTATTTATTTATTTTTATGTGGTGCTGAGGATCGTACCCAGGGCCTCATACGTGCTAGGTAAGCGCTCTACTGCTGAGCCACAACAGTAGCCCTTGAGTTAATATTTTAAAGTTTTGAGTTTTCGTAGAGCAGAATGTCAGTCCAAAATAATATGTACCAGAGTTAAGGAACATATTTTCATATCAGTCCCACTCAGCTTTAATCTTTTTCGGACCTCAAATATTCACAATTTATTTTTAGAATTTATACCAACTAACGAGCATTATACTGATAGCAAATAAGTGACATTTAATATATGTATGTTTCCCCAAAAAGAGATGATGTAATTGATCTTTATATTTAACCTGGGTTTATTATCTCTTTATAAAGTCAGCAATATAGAAAAAGTTGGGATGGGGTACCCTTCTAAGTTCAAAAGTACCTAAGACATAACCCAGTATAATAATACATTGTTCTTGAGATAATATCTTTTTGAAAAATACTTTTTACAAAAAAATTATTTGGGGGGAGTACATTTGTGTAAAATAGAATATGTGTTGAGTATTAGATGACACTGAGAAATTCCGTCAAGTGTGATAATGACTTTGGTAAAGGGAGGATGTTCATTTCTTAGAGATTCATATTGAAGTGATTCTTGATGTCTGATGTCATAAAAAGATAGAAAAATTTGGCAAAATATTAATTACTGAGTCAGGCAATGGAAATGTGGGTGTTCACTGTACTATTTCTTTTTAAAATTTTTTTAAAACATTTATTAATTTTTAGGTGTAGATGGACACAACACAATGCCTTTATTATTTTTTTTTTAAAGAGAAAGAGAAAAGAGAGAGAGAGAGAGAGAGAGAGAGAATTTTTAAATATTTATTTTTCTGTTTTTGGTGGACCCAACATCTTTATTTTTATGTGGTGCTGAGGATTGAATCTGGGTCCCTTCTGTGCTAGGAGAGCGCTCTACCGCTGAGCCATAATCCCAGCCCTGTACTATTTCTTTAGATTTAAGTTTTTGTACTCAAGGAACAAACATAAAACAAGCTACTAACAAATAAGGGGAACCCTTCTGGACTTAAAAAAACATGCATTTTATTTTGTTCTGCATTTTTTCTATTAAACATTATATTATACTAGCTTTACTGATATATTTGGACATGTATATAATCTTATACTAAATGATTATATTTCAACGTAATATCAACTATTCTGAACATAACATACAGAGACTGTATACATTTTAAGAAAGCCAAAAAGGTTTTAAAAATTAAATAATTGCAAAGATAGTGTGATTAAAGAATAACTAAATTATTCTAAATTAATGGCTTATAATCATTTTGAGATGCTGGATTAAAGGATTAGAGCTCTATAGTTTTTGTTAAAAAAAGCATTTGAAAAATGTAGTAATTGATATCTTTTAATTTTACTTCTCTATCATCTCGTTTTCTAAGAAGATACTGAAAAAAGAATTGCAACAAACTAAAATATATCAGAACCTCTATTGCTAATCATTATCTTGGTTTTTGTCTCCAGAGTACTTAAGGAAGAATAGCTTGCCATCCATATCAGTGGGTTCTGCATACATGGATTTAACCTATTGTAGATTGAAAGTATTTGAAGAAAAAAATTCGTGTCTGTACTAAACATACAGCTTTTTATTCTTGTCATTATTCCCTAAACAATATAGTGTAACTATTTATATAGCATTTGCATTATATTAAGTATTATAATTTAGAGATGATTTGAAGTGTACAGGGAATATGTTTAGGTATGTCCAAGTATGATGCCATTTACCATCCATACTCCATAGATTTTTAGTGTCTGTGGGGAGTGTTGGAACCAGTGACCCATGGATATTGAAGGACATCTGTGTATATTTCATAGATAACTATTTGAGTACCTATTATGTGTAAGGTACAGCTGCTGTTTGCCATACAAATTGAAGTTATGTAAGGTATGTGGATACTTAAAGGCTTTCTATATTAATTTGGCCTTTCCATTGCAGGGGATAAGGGAGCATTCTTTTTTTTTTTTTTTTTTTTTTTTTTTATCAGAAGGGGAGAGACTTGCTTCACAGGACTCAGCCCTTGAACTTCTTCTCTCTTCTGTTTGTATTCACTTCTTTGCCAATCTCATCCAGTATCCTGCTTTTAGCTGTCATGCTTGCTTTTAGTCTGGGCTACCAGATATATATCTTCAGTTTATAAGATCTCTTCCCAAAACTCTATGGGTATAAGCTTTTGCAATATTCATTTGTTCAGTAGCTCAAAACTAACATTTCTTTACTAAAAATTTGATCTTCTTCCCCTAAGGCTGAATTGGATCTTTGACCTTCTTCCTTTGTTTGCTCCTCTGCCATTCCTCATTGTACTCTGACCTTTTCTTCATGCTAGAAACTTTGGAATTATCTTCATTGTTGACTCTACTAGTTTTAGGATTGGTCTTCTGTGATCTGTTCTAATATAGCTGATAGAGTGATCTTTTAAAAGGTAAGACATGTCAGTCATATCTTGTCTTCCCTCTGCTCAAAATTCTGCATTTTTTTTTTCTGCCAATGTAAAAACCAATCAATCAATGCCTTACTGTGGTCCATAGTCTTGTCTTTACTCTTGAATGTACCAATCATGCTCCTGTCTCAGAGCTTTACACTTGTCCTTCCCACTCTTGGCATGTCTTTAACACATGCATATAGTTGGTGTTAGGTCCTTTTCAAATATACTATATTTTAAAATCTGTCTGTCTTTGTAGAATATTGGCAGCCAGATTTTTGTCTTTTGGTTAGGGCTTAGAATGTTCTAGTCACATAGGTTTTTAGTATATTTGTTGAATGAATAAATGACTGATAAGAAGGAGCTTTCCAGGCATAGGAATAATGTATACTGTCAGTTAAAGACTTTATCTGAAAAGATAAAGCAATTAAAAAGCTATTATTGCATTAGAATTCTTGTAAACTGGTGACTTGGTGCTGGAATGTGGGATTTAATGTATCAAAAACTGCTTCTTCACAACTGAGATGCTCAACTATCAAAAACTGCTTCTTCACAACTGAGATGCTCAAGACCAGGTATTTTTATGATCTTGTCTTCCTACTAGAAAACAACCAGAAAGGATAGGAAGATAGTCTCCACTTCACTTTTCAAATATTGAATGAGTGCATCTAATTGGTGGAAATGGTCATTCAGAATTCTAACTACAAAGGAATCAAATAGTTTTTAGTTTTCTATCCTCAGTCCAGGAAGGCACACTAGAAGTAGATTGGAATAGAGGTGTGTAAGCAAATTCACAGTGTCTACCATGGAGTCTGTCTTAGGGAATTGAATCAGAAAGAGTGAAACATCCACAGCTTGACCTGAAAAGAACCACAAAGTCCTCAGGCAGCCATGCTTTTGTCTTTGTATCTTTGGGTCTGTATAGCACATCTTCTTTTTTGTTTGCTTCATGACTGACCACTTTCCTTATTAATTTGTTTGCTCATACTTTATTAACTCCTGTGCTTATGTTACTTGCTGCTTGGCTTCTTAAAGATGCCCTACAAGACTTATTTATTCTTCCTGGGTGAAATGACCTGTCCTAATCTGGGCCATATGTGTACATCTAGTCATTTTGTTTCAGAGGCAAGAAGGCTGCAGTAATATGTAGGGGAACCATGTCTTAAGAGCAGGCAAGTTCTCCGAGGGGCCATCTAGCATTTCTAGTTAATATTAATGCAAAGTTCAGTGGAAATTTTGATTCAGAACTTTGGACAGAAGAAAAAGATCAAGAAGAAAAGATCAGTCTGTGAGGAAGTAGAGTGAGAATGGCCTGAAGTATGAGAGGACAAGTAGGTGATGATTAGTCATTTGCTAAAAATAAGGGTTAGTAAGACAAAGTAGGGAATTCAGAGTTATTCTCTGCACAGAATATTTGCTAATAGTAAGTACTTTAAAATAACCTAAAAGTATTTTAAAGTATTTGTCCCCAGTGATGTGTGCTTGTTTTCTAACTTGTGGTTATAAACACCCCTGCTATCAAAGCTTTGTGTGTACACTTAATTATTTCTTCAGGATAAAAATCTAAGGTCTGTGTTAAAGAGTATGCCAGGTTAAAACCCGTTTGACCTCTGTTGTCATGAGTGGTGGGTCAAGTTTACTTTTCCACCGGTAGTATGCAGACTGACTGGCCTCTGTGCCCAGTTTGTTACTGAATCTACATATTTTTAAAAAACTTCCTAAATATGGTTGATGAAAATGGTATTACACTATATTGTATTTTTCTTGTTTTTTTTTTTTCAGTCCTGAGGATCAAACCCAGGGACTTGTGCAAGATGGCACATGCCTATATTTCCAATGACTTGGAAGGCTGAGGCAAGATGATTACAAGTTCAAGACCAGCCTTAGCAACTTACTGAGACTCTGTCTCAAAATAAAAAGGTTTAGGGATTTAGTTAGCTTAGTGGTAGAGCACCCCTGGGCTTAATCCCCAGTACCCCTGCCCTACACTCCCCCCCTGCCCCCCCCCAAAAAAAAACAAAGCTGATTTATCTGACTTGCTCAAAACTATGAAATAGTAAAAGGACACATGGGAGTGAACTTAAGTCCTATGGAAACCTATTATTGCTTTGTCAGCAATACAAATTAATGTGTTACCCCTGACCTTTGTTAAAGGTAACTCCGCTTTTTTTCATTCTCTTTAAATTCAGTTATTATATACAGTGAGAAGGAGGTGTTAGTTCTGAGTTGTTATTATCTGTGTAATGGCACCATATTAAAAATATTAGATATTGGAGTGAGCAGTGATTATATACCAGTTATTTATTTAGCCAGTTTATTCAAACACACATTTGGCAATAATCTTGACATCTTTTAGATTTTAAATTTGGAATGCTATTTATTGGTTATCTCATGAAATAAATTTGTAATCAGTATGGAGAATAGTATAAATGAGAGAGGTATTTATAAATATCTTTCAGCTTGACAGATTTTGTAAGTGGAAAGCACTAGAACATTTATGATGAGGTAAGCAGTAAAAAAAAGCCACATTATGTTTGTTCAAACTCTTGAAATTTTAATCTGAATTTTTGAATGACGCTAAATCACTGGACAAAAAACATTATAGATTTGACAAGGCTTGAATTTTAGGATAGTCAGGTGAAACAGAATTATTTTATTTTATATTTTGAAACAAGGATTATTGATTCTTAAAAATTAAGCTTCATTTTATCCTGTTGACCAGCAAACTCTTAATCGGTGTAATTTACTTTTTTGCCAAAGTAACATTTAACAAACTTGAGGAGAATATTGTTTTTATAGATTTTATTCTTTAAAGAACCTTCTGCCATTTGCAGTGGCACATACCTATACCAGTGACTCTGGAGGTTGAGACAGGACTGGATTAGATAAGTTTCTAGTCAGATTAGTGACCAAGACTTTGTAGGAAGGTAACAGGAGAAAGTACATCATTGAAGGAATGAAATGATGAAGGGAGACTTGGATGAAAATCAGAACAGAGAAACCTCAGGTTTTAAGAAGAAGGAGATAAACAAAGTCAGGAAAATTAAATGCAATAGGGAAGGAAAGGAACTAGAAAAGGTTTTTTTGCTTTTGTATTTTTTTGGTTAACATTAACACCATTTTCTAAACAAGGTACAGTTATACATGTATGTAATCCCAGCTACTCGAGGCTGAAGCAGGAGGATTGCAGGTTTGAGGCCAGCTGGTGCACTTTAGTTAGACCCTATTTCAAATAAAGGCTGGTGGAACCAAGGGAAAAAAACGTTTAAAGAGGAAAAGGAAGTTGGGGATGTGAGAAGGACTGGGTTCCATCTCCAGTCTTTAGAAATGAAGAAACCAGGCCAAAGCACAAGGAAATCAACAATTTTTCTAAGCTTCAATGAAAGGTAGAGGGTCTGTTGTGAAGCTGAACCCAGAGTGCTTCAGAACCTATTTTCTACCTGCTGTTCAGCTCTGTATGGTAAGATTTAAAAATGTGAATATCTTCAGTATGTTGGCACCATTTCTCTTTTCTCAAGTAGTCTTTTGCCTTTTTTTCTTTTTCTTTTTTGCACCTTTGAAAGATTTTTTATTTATTTTGTATTCTGTGTTTAGTTTACTTTTGAAACAAATGCTTTTTTTCCATGAAATTCAGGCAGATTCTATACTCTGAGAAAGATTGTTTGGAATTTATTTTGCAGCTGAAGGAATTATTAATACTTATGTAAATTCCTGTTGAAATAAGGCTTAGTTGACATTTTATTTGTCAGAGTTGTTTAAGAGATTGTAGTTGACTTGAATAAACAAAAAAATTGACAAACAATGGTTATTGGTGTCTGGGGAGACTGGTATTTTTGAAAAATGTAATTTTTTTTAGCATGTTTTCTTCTAAGCAAGCAAAAAAATTGCTTTTGTGTGAATGAACATACTAGTGTCTTTGATATAGTATAATTGGACTTATTAAACATTTGAACACAGTATTTGAGGTGGTGGTTTTATATCATATGTATGTATGCCATCTGCTGGTGAAATGCATTATTGCTATTAACTAAATAACTGGCAATTTCTTTGAGTGAAATAATGATCTGTAGTTTCAAGAGTAGCCATAAAATTAAATTTTGGGAAAAAAATACTCATCTTGCATAATGAATTATTCTGTTTGAAATGATAATAGTATCTTGGTTGAAAAGTACTGACCTAATATTCTGATGTGCGTGTGTGTGTGTGTGTGTGTGTGTGTGTGTGTGTGTGTTCTTTTTTGAAGGTTTTGTAAATTCTAGATCTAGTTGAATGGTAACATATAACAAGTAGTTTGTCCAATGTGGAAGTCACGGGCATATGTTACCATTTAACTGAATTTAAACGTTTTTTTCCCCCTTAGTTTCACTAGCCGTATTTTAAGGATTAATAATCACATTTGTCTAAGAGCTACCGTGTCGAACAATGCAGATTTTAGTGTTTCTAACATAACAGAAAATTCAGTTTTTGAGTAGTATTTTTCTATTAAAATTTTTAAATCAGGAGGATTATGATTTTCATGAAGTAATTGTTGTTTTTAATTAATTAATTAATTAATTTTGGTACTGGGGATTGAAACCAGGGGCATTTAGCCACTGAGATATATCCCCAACCCTTTTTTATATTTTATTTAGAGACAGGGTCTCCCTAAGTTGCTTAGGGCCTCACTAAGTTGCTGAGGCTGGCTTTTAACTTACAGTCCTCCTGCAATGTGCCACCATGCCTCACATTCTTAAATTCTGAATGAACCCTTTTCTTTGCCATAAATAAAAAGAGTTTATCAATAAATAACCCCATTTAACATTGTGTGTCTATTTGGTGGGATTTAAGATTATTAAGATTTTATTATACCATGTAATTTACTGCAGCTTAGATATATTCACTGCAAATGATTACAGTTTTCTCAAAGTGTTTTGATTGTTTTGAAAATTCATGTTAGAGGAGATTCAAGATGGTGAATTAGAGGCAATCTGCATTCCTTGTTTCTCCCGTGACTTGGGATTCAAACAGAGGAAATACTGTTTCTCTGCAAGGCAGCCATCGCTGCCCACTGATCCCCTGCTGTTTACCCACCAGAATTGTTTGTCCACCAGAATTGCCTGCCTTTTTAAAAAATATTATGTTTTTTAGTGATGAACACAACATCTTAATTTTATTAATTTTTTTTAATGTGGTACTAAGCATTGAACCCAGTGCCTCACATATGCGAGGCAAGTGCTCCACCACTGAGCCACAACCCCAGCCCAACTGCCCGCCTTTTGAGCACATATTGCTCTCTGCCTGCTGCCTGTTGTCCATCATTTGCCTATTTGCCTGCCTCTTGCCTGCCCATCACCCACTGCCCAACAATGGCCTGCAGATCACCTGCCCTTGGCCTGCAGACTGCCCACAGACTGCCAGCATATTGCCCGCTGCCCACTGCCCTCTGCTACCTGGATGCCCGTTGTCACAGTACTTGCAGGTTTGGTTACACATGGCTGAGGCCATCTTGGAGCGGGCACGTCTGCCTCAGTCTGGGGACACCAACTAGGGCCTGGAGGTATATTGTCAGGATACCTGCAGGTCTGGTTGCACTGAGGTCTTTCTGCTAGTTGTGTTAGTGGCTGCCATCTGGCTGCCTCTTTGCAGGGTTGCTCATTTGTGTGAGTGCATCCTGGTGGTCTCCCTGCAAGTTGGAACAGCATGAAGATGGTGGTATTGCAGCAAGGCAGAGCCTGGGGAATCTAAAGTCCATGTCTGTCGATTGCAGCTGGGTTTGTGTGGGCCATCTGGGTCAAGCGAGCCTGTAGAATGCCAGAGACTAGGGGCAGTTGCGGGTGGGAAGCTGGGGAGCACAGATTGGAGAAACTGGAGAAAACCAGGCTTTCTTCAGTTCAGTCTTGAAGTATATGGGACAGAAGGATCCAGTGGGAAGACTGGAAGAGGTTGTGAGAGCATCTTGCTATGGGCTCACCACCCAGGTAGACCTGCACCCACCTGACTGGAGCCACCATCAAACTTAAGACAACCCTGCCTATCGCAGAGAAGGGAAACTGAGAAAAATTTTGAAAGTCAACAGAAACTATAGTTTCAGTTTTCTGTTGAGACTTACTTTCTTTTTTTCCCCCCTTTTATCCTTTCCCACATCTTTACCATCTTTGAATCTGAGTATTTTTCATGCATCATTTATTGAGGAGTGGGATATCTGAGTAGTATATTATAGTTTTGTTGTGTATCCTTATATTTTAACTTTTTAAAAAAAATCGGTGTATGTTTTTTCTCTTACCTGTCTGTGTTCCTGGATTCTCTTTCTCACTTCTTTCATAGTAACACCCAATTTCTATTAATTCCTCCCTCCCTCTTACTATAAATTTTTACCTTTATCTTCTCTCCTTCTCCCATATAAACATCGCATCTTATACTACTTCTGATCCCTCATTGTCTATCATTAGAAACAGGAAATCCTTTAAACAAACTTATTGTTTATATTGTAGACAATAATTGAATACATCATTTTTGTTTATTGTGATAAAACTGTAGATGCCTTAATAGGAGCTATTTGGTTTAAAGGTGTATATTGTTTGCATTGGGTGCTGTTAATATTGGTCTCCCCCTTAAAGGTAGGTAATAGAAGCCTTCAAGGACACTACAAGACTGCCTCAGATCCATACTGCTAGATGGGAAGACACACAAATAACATAAAAAAACAAGGGATCAAAACGCCTCAAACAAACCAAGATGTTCCAACAATAGAATCCACAGACAACACAGTAGAAGAAATGACAGAGAAGGAGTTTAGAAGTTACATAGTTAGGCTGATCTTTGAAATAAAGGATGGTATTGGAGAGAAAATACAGAAAGTAAAAGATCATTCAATAAAAAGGCAGATGTTATAAAAAGAAATCAAGCAGAAATCCTTGAACTGAAGTAAACAATAAACCAAATTAAAATATCATTTGAAAGTATTACCAACAGACTAGACCACTTAGAAGACAGAACTGTAGGCAATGAAGACAAAATATATATTATAGAAAATAGAGTCAGCTGCACAGAGAATATGGTAAGAAACCATGAACAGAACTTTCAAGAAATATGGTATCCCACATGAAAAGACCAAATTTAAGATTTATTGGGATTGACAAAGGTGTGGCGATAACAAACCAAAGGAATGCACAATCCTTTCAAAGACATAATATCAGAAAATTTTCCAAATCTAAAGAATGAATTTGAAAATCAACTACAAGAGGCTTATAGACCCCTAAATGTACAAAATTACAGCAGACCCACACCAAGGTACATTATAATGAGAATGAGTAACATACAGAATAAGGATAGAATTTTAAAGGCTTCAAGAGGAAAAAATTAAGTTACCTATGGGGGAAACCAATTCAGATTTCAGCTTCTTTCTTAACCCAGACCATCAACGCCAGGAGGTTCTAGAATAAAATATATCAGGCTCTACAAGAAAATGGATGCCAATTGAGAATTTTATGTTCAGCAAAATAAAGCTTCAGGTTTAAAGATGAAATAAAAACCTTCTATAATAAAAGTTACACAGCTAGATTGACAACTGGGAAGTCTGCTCTACAGAACATTCTCAGCAAAATATTCAGAGGAGGAAATGGAAAAAAAAAAGAAAAAGAAAAACCAACAAAGGGAGGAGCTGCACTAAAGGAAAGGTCAAACAAAGAAGAAACTAAGTCCAGTTAAAAACCAAAAATAAACCAAAATGACTGGGAATACAAATCATATTTCAGTAATAACCCTGAATGATGTTGGCCTTAATCTCTCAAACTCATCAATCACAAGACACACTGGCAGATTGGATTACAAAAAACCCAACACCCAACAATATGCTGTCTTCAAGAGACACACCTCCTAGGAAAAGACATCCACAAAAGACTGAAGGTGAAAGGTTCAGAAAAAATATATTACTAGCATAGAATGCATAAATAAGCAGGGATTTCCATCCTCATATCAGACAAAGTGGACTTCAAACCAAAGTTAGTCAAAAGGGATAAAGAAGTACATTTTCTACTACTTAAGGGAATCATACATCAACAAGACATAACAATCTTAAGTATTTATGCCCTAAACAATGGAGTATCTACTGAGATAATCTTACGGTTATTGTCTGTTATTGTCTCAATTTCAAGAATCAAATAGATCACAACACAACAATACTGGGTGACTTTACCACACCTCTTTCACCACTGGATAGATCTTCCAAACAAAAATAAAGAAATAATAGAACTAAATAATACAATCAATGATTTAGACTTAATGGACATTTTATATAGAGTATTTCATCCATCATCGAGCTAATACACCTTTTTCTCAGCAGCACGTGGATCTGTCTCTAAAATACACCAAATGTTCTGCCACAAAGGCAACTGTCAGCAAATAAATTAGAGATACTACCCTGCATTCCATCAGATCATAATGAATGAGATTGGAAATCAATGATAAAATTAAAAATAGAACCTACTCAAAACACGTGGAGTCTAAATATTATGCTGTTGAATGAACAGTGGATAGCAGAAGAAATCAAGGAAGAGATTTAAAAAAATTCTTAGAGGTAAATGAGAACACTGATACAACATATCAATATTCTCTGGAACATTATGAAGACAGTGCTAAGAGGAAAGTTCATTGTATTGAGCTCATTCATTTAAGGAATAAAAAGTCAGCAAATAAATGACCTAACATTACATCTCAAAACCCTAGAAAAAGAAGAACAAATCAACATCAAAAATAGAAGAAGACAGGAAATAAGTAAAATCAGAGCTGAAATAAATGAAATTGAAACAGTTGAAAAGATTTGACAAAATGAGAAGTTGGTTCTTTGAAAACATAAATTGATAAACTGTTAGCCATGCTAATGAAGAGAAGGAGAGAGAAAAATTCCAAAAATCCATGATGAAAAAGTAAATATCACAACAGATACTACTGAAATACAGAAGATAATTAGAAATTATTTCGAAAATTTATACTCCAATAAAATAGAAAATCTTGAAAACACTGACAGATTTCTAGAGAAATATGATCTACCCAAGTTGAATCAAGAGGATATACACAGTTTAAACAGATCAGTTGTAAGCAGTGAAATAGAAAAATTCCATCAAAAGCCTACCAATCAAGAAAAGCCCAGGATCAGATGGATTCTCAGCCAAGTTCTACAAGATCTTCAAAGAAGAACTAATACTAATACTCCTCAAATTATTCCATGAAATAGAAAAGGGAGGAACCATTCCAAACTCATTCTATGAGGATAGCATCCCCCTGATACCAAAACCAGACAGAGACACATCAAGGAAAGAACACTTCAGACCAATATCCCTGATGAACATAGACATAAAAATTCTCAATAAAATTCTGGCAAATTGCATACAAAAACATATTAAAAAGGTAGTGTACCATAATTAAGTGAGGTTCATTCCAGGGATGCAAGGTTGGTTCAACATACAGAAATGAATAAATGTAGTACATCACATCAACAGACAATAACCATATGATTATCTCAGTAGATGCAGAGAAAGCATTTGACAAAATACAGTACCTCTTCAAGTTCAAAACACTAGAAAAACTAGGAATAGTAGGATCAACTAGATTGATAACTAGGAAGTCTGCACTACAGAATATTCTCAGCAAAATATTGTAAAAAAAAAGCTATGCTAAGCTCAAGGCCAACATCATTCTAAATGGAGAAAAATTGAAAGCATTGACTCTAAGAACTGGAATAATACAAGCATGCCCTCTTTCACCATTTTATTCAACTTAGTCCTTGAAACTCTAGCTATAGCAATCAGATGAAAGAAGCACTCAAACTATCAATATTTGTGGATGACATGATTCTATATTTTGAAGATCCAAAAAATTCCACCAGAAAACTTCTAGAACTAATAAATGAATTCAGTAAAGTAGCAAGGTATAAAATCAATACTCATAAATCAAGTGCATTTCTATACATAAGTGTTGAATCCACTGCAAGAAAAATTAGGAAAACCACCCCATTCACAGTAGCCTAAAAAAAACAAAACAAAACAAAACAAAAAAAACATGAGAATCAATTTAACAAAAAAGGTGAAAGACCTCTACAATGAAAATTACAGAACACTAAAGAAAGAAATTGAAGAAGACCTCAGAAAAATAAGATCTACCATGGTCTTAGATAGGCAGAATTAATATCATCAAAATGACCACACTACCAAAAGCGTTATACAGACTTAATGCAATTCCTTCTAAAATCCCTATGACATTCTTCATAGAAATAGAAAAAGTGATCATGAAATTCATTTGGAAAAATAAGAGACCCAGAATAGCCAAAGCAGTTCTTAGCAAGAAGAGTGAAGCAGGAGTAATCACAATACCACACCTTAAATTATACTACAGAGCAGTAGTAACAAAAATGGTGTGGTATTGGTACCAAAATAGACATGTAGACCAATGATACAAAATAGAAGACCCAGAGACAGGGGCTGGGGTTGTAGCTCAGAGGTAGAGCACACATCTAGTATGCATGAGGTACTGGGTTCAATCCTCAGCAACACATAAAAATAAAATAAAGGTATTGTGTCCACATATAACTAAAAAATAAATGTTTAAAAAATAAAAAGAAATAGAAACAAACCCACACAAATACAGTTACCTCATACTAGACAAAGGTACCAGAAACATTCATTGGAGAAAAGATAGCCTAGTCAACAAATGATTATGGGAAAACTGGAAATCCATATGTTGCAAAATGAAATTAATCCTTTTTCACCCTGCACAAAAATCAACTCAAAGTGGATCAAAGACTTAGAGACCCTGCACGTAATTAGAAGAGAAAGTAGTCCCAAATCTTCATCATGTTGATTTAGGACCTGACTTCCTTAACTAGACTCCTAAAGTGCAGTAAATAAAATCAAGAATCAATAAATGGGGTGGACTCCAAATAAAAAGCTTCTTTTCAGCAAAGGAAACAATCAGTAACACGATGAGCGAGCTTACACAATTGGAAAAAATCTTTACCATACACACTTCAAATAGAGCACTAATATCCAGGATATATAAAGAACTCAAAAAACATAATACCACAAAACAAAACAACAACAATGAAAAAAATAACCCAATCAATAAATGGGCTAAGGAACTAAACAGACACTTTACAAAGAAGAAATATAATTGATCAATAAACATGAAAGAATGTTCAACATCTCTAGCAATTAGAAAAATGCAAATCAAAACTACTCTTAAGATTTCATTTCACTCCAGTGGCAATTATTAAGAATACAAGCAACAATAAAGGTTGCTGAGGATGTAGAGGAAATAGTACACTCATACATGGCTGGTGGGACTGCAAATTGGTACAACCATTATGGAAAGCAATATGGAAATACCTCAGAAGACTTGGAATGGAACCACCATTTGCCCAGCTTTTACATTCCTTGGTCTATACCTAAAGGACTTCAAATCAACATACTACAGTGATACGGCCATATTGATGTTTATAGCAGCTCAATTCACAATAGTTAAACTGTGGAACCAACCTAGATGCCCTTCAACAGGTGAATGGATAAAGAAAATGTGCTACATACACACAACAGAATATTACCCAGCTTTAAATAAGAATGAAATCATGGTATTTGCAGGTAAATGGATGGAACTAGAGAATATCATGCTGAATGATTTAGCCAATCCCAAAAAACCAAAGGCCAAATGTTTTCTTTGATGAGCGGATGCTGATCCATAGTGGGGTGGGAGGGGGCAGTAGGGAAGAATGAAGGATCTTTGGATTATGTAGAGGGGAGTGAGGGAAGGGGTGGGTTGATGGGGAGGCGAAGGGTGGTAGAATGAGGCAGCCATTTTTACTCTATATACATTTATGATTACTGGTGTGATTCTGCACCATGTACAGCCAGAGGAATGAGAAATTTTGCTTCATTTGTGTCAAAATGCATTCCACTATCATGTATAACTAATTAGAACAAATTAAAAAAAATGGAAGGGAGACTAGTAGAATAGAAGAAGGGGAACAGGGGGATGGAGGGGAGGGAAAGAGGAGGGACTAGGGAATGAAACTGATCAAATTATACTATTTTTATTGTGTGAATGTATGAATATATTTTTGTGTGAATGTATGAATATATTTTTGTGTGAATGTATGAATATACAATGAATTTAAAAATCTATAAAAATTGTGTTAAGTTAAAAATAATGACCATATTTTCTCTGTGCCATTTGAGGTTAAAGCTCTCATTTTTTGGTGGATGTGTAGGCTGGAAAGAAAACTGAATAAAAACAAACATAAAGAAACTAAGACTTTTATGACCGTATCAATCATAATTTAATATATGTTGGTTGATTAAAAACCTACATTGAACTTGTCTAGTTTCTTCCAGTGGTAATATCTTATAAAACTATAGGAGACTAAAGCAACCAGAATATTGACATTGATACAATCTAGTGGGTACAAACATTTGTATTCATGTATGTGTGTGCACACATGCATGTATGTATTTAATTGAATAGTTTTATTATACACAGGTTTATATATCCCTTCAAGGATTTATTGGATTGCCATTTTATAACCACACAGGCCTACCTATTTCCCACTCTTTACTCCTGCATTTCTAACCATGCTTGGCAGCCATAAATTTATTTTCCATTACTAAAATTTTGTCATTTTAAAAGGGCCATATGAATCATAAGTAACTTTATGGGATTAACTTTATTTATTCAGTGTAATTCTTTGGAGAGTTAATCTAAGTCTATTATATGTTGATAGTTTTCTCTCTTATTAAATAGTTTTTTGCAATATGTATGTGTGTTCCATAGTTTATTCTTTTGGACTTCTGGGTTTTCTAGTTTTGAGCTATTAAAAATAAAGCTGCTGTTAATATTTGTGTGTAGGGATTCCACCTCTTGGGTCTCTTTCTTCCTCTGGGGAGAAGTCTTTTCTGTTGTCTTTTAATAAAGCTGCTACTTTCTACTCTAA
The DNA here is from genome assembly GCF_052094955.1 of Ictidomys tridecemlineatus. NCBI lineage: Eukaryota > Metazoa > Chordata > Mammalia > Rodentia > Sciuridae > Ictidomys > Ictidomys tridecemlineatus. The sequence goes on along the minus strand of NC_135484.1, from coordinate 86,952,952 downwards.
AAAAAAAAATTGTGTGTAGAGTTTTCTGTGGATATAAATTTTCATTTCTCTTATAACTGCCCAGTAGAGCATTTTGCTGAGCCATATAATAATTGTGTTTAGATTTATAAAAAAAAAAAACACAGCCAAACTTATCCAAAGTGTTTGTGCAATTTTATCTTCCTATTAGTGATTTGCAAATTATCTAGTTTCCTTATATCTTTGCCAGCTTTTGGTTTTGTCCCTATTTTTTGCTTTAACCGTTTTGCCGCTCTGTTAAATGTGTGCGATAGTAGAATGAGTTTGTTTTATACCAGGGATTGAATCCAGGGGTGCTTAACCACTGAGCCACATCCCCAGTCCTTTTTATTTTTTATTTTGAGTCAAAGTCTCACTAAATTATTTAGGGCCTTGCTAAGTTGGTGAGGCTGGCTTTAAACTTGTGATCTTTCTACCTCAGCCTCTGAAGCTACTGGGATTACAGGAATGCGCCCCCAAGGCTGGCTTAGTATGAGTTTTGATCTGCATTTTTCTAATGGCTAATTAAAGATGTTGAACATCTCATGTGCCATCTATGCCTCTTTATATGAAATGTCTGATTTTCATTTTCTAATTGGATGTTTTGCTAATATTGTGTTTTGAAATGTGTTAAATATTCTAGATACTACTCTTTTTTGTTAGATATGTGCAAATACTTTCTGCTGCTCTGTATATTGACTTTACATCCTCTTCACATGGCCTTTCACAATAGGAAAATTTTAAAATTTGGATGAGGTCCAATTTATTAATTTTTCTTTTTATACATTGTTTTTTTTTTTTTGCAAGTGTAACAACTACTAGCCTAGCCCTAAATCCTGAATATTTTAACCTGTGCTTTTTCCTAAAAGTTTTGTGTTTTAAAAGTATGGTCATGATCTATTTTGAGTTTCTTTTTGTATATGAAAAGCAGTATGAATCAAAGTTTATTTTTTTTTATGTCCTTCCAGACCTATTTTTTATTTTTTCTTTGTTTTTTGATGGTTCTGAGGATTGATCCCAGGGCCTTGCACTTGCTAGATAACTAGTGCTATGGAACTGAGCTCAATCCCCAGCCCACCCAGAACCATTTTTTGAAAAGTTCATTTTTTCTTCCCTGAATTGCCTTTGTACCTTTATCAAACTGATTTTTTTTAATCAAAAGATCAATTTACTGTATACGTCAGGAATATTTCTGGAGTTTACTGTTTTTGATATTTGTCTGCCTGAATGCCAGTATTACACTATATTGATCACTGTAGGTTTGTGGTAAATCTTGAAGTTAGATACTATAAGTACCTCAATTTTGCTATTTTTCAAAGTTGTTGTAGCTGTTGTAGGTCCCCTGAATTTCTGTATATGTTCATATAGAATCAGTTTGTTACTTTCTACAAGTAATCTAGGATTTTAATTGGGATGACTTTGAGATTGTAGATACATTTGGGGGAGAATTGACATCTTTAATAATGTAGTTTTCCAATCTATGAACAAAGCAACTGTCTCTATTTATTTAGGTCTTATCTAATTTTTTGCAGGAATATTTTGTAGTTTTCAGTGTACAGGCTTTGCTTTTTTTGTTGTTGTCAGATTTATTGATAAGTTTTTATTTTTCAGTGCTATTATAAATTGTATTTAAAAAATTTCAGTTTCTAATTCTTGTTTATATTAATACAGTAGGTTTCCGCATATTTATCTTGTCTCCTACAACCTTGCTAACCTCATTTATTGGTGTTAATAGCCTTTTTTGTAGATTATATCAAATCTCCTACCTAGACAATCATTATCTTCAAAGATAAATATTGCTTCCTTTTCAATCTTCCTTTCCTTTCCTTTTTATTTTATTGCATTGACTGGAACCTTCAGTGAAATAGAAGTTCTGAGAGTGGACTTGTTGGTCTTGTTTCTGATGTAAAGGGGAAAGAATTCAGCCTTTTACTCTCTAACAGATGGCTTTTAGCAAGTTGAGGAAGTTCTCTTCTTTTCCTAGTTTGTTGAGAGTCTTTATCAGATGGATGCTGAATTTTATGCTTCTTCTGCATCTATTGAGATGACCATATAATTTTTAAATACTAAATAACATTCATTTTTACACATTAAATTAACCTTGCATTCCTAGAATAAGTCATACTTGGTCTTGCTGTATTATCCTTTCTATATAGTCTTGGATTTGATTTGGTAAAATTTTGTTTAAAATTTTAAGGTTTCAATCTGTAGGTTTTATTTCTTTTGATAAATGACAGAGGTCTGGTTTGATATCAGGGTATATTGGCTTCACAGAATGGATTAGGAAGCATTTTCTTCTCCCCCTTTTCTTTTAGTTTCCTGAACAATTTGTATAGAATTAATATATTCTTTAATTCCTTAATTGTTTGATTTCCCCCAAAATGTGTTCTGGGCCTGGATTTTGTTTTTCTTTTTCAATAACACATTTAAAAAATATTTAAACAACTTTTTTTTTTTTTTAATTTCTAAGTTTTTATTTGGTGCTGAGGATTGAACCCAGGGCTTCACGCACGCCAGGCAGCATTATCACTGAGCTGCAGCCCTACCCCCTAGGCCTGGAGTTTTTATTTGTTTGCTTGCATTACTGAAAATTTTAAACTGAAAATTCATTTTTCTTTAATAGATACTGGGTTATTCAGAATGACTTTGCCTTCTGGAGAGAGCTCATTTGTGTCTTTCAAGGAATGGGTACATTTATTAGCATAAAGTTGTTCATAATATTTCCAATTCCTAATTTCCTTTCATTACATCCTAAAGATTCCAACCTCTTCCTAAAATGTTCAGTCTTTCCTAGACCTTCTTGAACATAAAATGGTGATAATGGTTTTTAATGTTCTTGCCTACCAACTCTATATCATCAGTATATATATATATTTTTGGTGCTAAGTATTGAACCCATGATTGCTCATTGAGTCATATCCCTAGCCTCTTTTATTTTTATGTTTTTATTTTGAGAGAGAGTCTTGCTGAGATGCTCAGGGCCTTACTAAGTTGCTTAGGTAGCTTTGAACTTGTGATCCTCCTGCCTTAGCCTCCTGAGTTGCTGGGATTCCAGGCATGCGCCACTGCCCTAGCCATCAGTGTAATTTTTGTATCAGTTTCCATTGATTGACTTTTCTTCTCTTTATAGATTTTATGACTGGCAACTTTATGTTTGTTAAATACTGTGAATTTTACTTGTCAATTTTGGATATTTTTGTATTCCTATAAATTTTTATTTTATTTTTGTTCTTGGGACAGTCAGAACAGACTACTTAGAAGTAGTCTGACTCTTCCAGGTCTTGCTTTTAAGCTTGATCTTGAATATCCCATTGTTAGTGCAAGAATTCGTCCAAGTGTCACATTTGATGATTTATGAATGGTGAAGTTTTTCTAGTGCAGCTTATGGGAAATTTCCCTGATGTATTTGAGCTTTAAGATTTGTTTCCTTGGGGTGGGTTTTTCTGTCTTCAGTAATTTCCCCACACATTTGTAATAATCAATACTCCATTGAATGCTCAATGGTGGCTTTTTGCCAAAGTAAGGAGTTTTCTCTGTATATCTCTCCTTTCTTTTGTCTTACGAAAACAGGGTTGCTTTTGGGTTTATCTTCCTTGCCATGCTCTGAACATTTTTCCAAGGTCATTGTAGGGCTCTTACCTAATTTATTTGCCACCTCTTGATTTCTAGTCCTTTTAGGAATGTTGTTTTATATTATTTTCTCTGTTTCTTAAGTTGTTTCATTCAGGTAAATTCATTGCTTCTCCATATTTTAGCTAGAAATGTAACTCAGTATAGTAATTTAATAGAATCAAGACATGAAAATTACTTTTTAAAGTGCTTTGTTTCTTTTTACTGAAACTTAACTTTTCTCCTGCACTTCACAAATAGTTAAATTTGGGCTGGGGTTGTGGCTCAGCGGTAGAGCACTTGCCTGGCATGTGCATGGCCCTGGGTTCGAGCCTTAGCACCACATATAAATAAATAAATAAAATAAAGGTATTGTGTCTAACTACAACTAGAAAATAAATATTTAAAAAATAGTTAAGTTTGTTTATAACATTCTTTCTCATATAATACTTAGGTTTACTAACACTATGTAGGAGAAAATGACAGAATTATCGATGTTGCTGCTACTCTCCAGTGAAGGCATGATACTACTAATTGATGTGCAACAAATTAATCTTTCCCATTTTCTGAAGGCTAAACCAATTTATAAAGGAAATATCTTATGATAATTTATTTGTAAATTTGATGTTACTTTGCTGAATACTGATGTCACAAGTTTTTTTCCCAAGTCAAAATTTAAAATATTTGCTTATATTCTGTACCATATAAGTAAAACTGCTAATGTTTCAAATATCATCTCCTGTTTTATACTGTTGAAAACATCTGTTTATATTATTATAGTTTGCTATTCTTTATTCTTCATGTTAAACATATAAACAAGGCTAATTTATTCCATGGTGATATTTTTATTAAAATTTTGATAGATCACTGTTTCCTTGTTTTTGCAATCCTGGGGATTGAGTCCAGGGCCATAACCACTCTACTACTGAGCTATATCCTCAGCCTTTTTTTTTTTTTTCTTGAGAAAGTCTTACTAATCATTCAGCCTGGGTCTTAAACTTGTGAATCTTCTGCCTCAGCTTTCCATGTTACCAGAATTACAGTTGTGCCACCACTCCTGGCTGTTTCATTGTTTGTTTTTTACTGATATCAAAGATATTAAATAATAGGGTTAGTCACCTAGCTCTTATTTGTGAAGTTGGTAGACAAGAATGTGGTTGGATTCTTTAGGTAATTGAGAATATCATTTTAGCTAACAGTTTATGCTTTTTTTCCTATAAAAAGCATATTTAAATTTAAATTTAATTTTATTTTAATATTTATTTTTTATGTGTAGATGGACACAACACAATGCCTTTATTTTTTATATGGTGCTGAGGATTGAACCTGGGTCCCTCCTGTGCTAGGTGAGCGCTCCACCGCTGAGCCACAATCCCAGCCCCCAAGTCTTATTTTTAAGTAATAGTTCTAATGCATGGAGACATTAATTATTGAAATTATTTTTTCCACTCCAACATGAAAGTTAGTATTAATTTTATAGACCACTAAAGACAAAGTATCTAACTTGTTTCTCTGTCTTGCTCCCTGGAATGTATAGTTAATGATGCCAGAGAATGTTTTATTTCTATGCTAGACTCCTAGCACATAGTGCTTACATTCAGCACGTTTCTGATATCAGTGAATCAATGAATAAGTGAATGAATAATTACCCTTCTAAGTCTTTTCTGCTTGTCCACATCTCATCCACACAGGCCCAGTTCAAAGTTATACTGCATTCATGAAGCTGCCTTTCAGGTTGTCTCCTATTTCGCTTATCACGATTTTTTTTCTTTTACTGATATGGAAATGTCAAGAACTGTTGACATTTCCATATCAGTATAAGAGAGAACTTTTTAACATATAATTTCACACAATTGGAGTATACTGCAAGGATAGAACATTCTTTTATTTGAAATGACAATTGGCATATATACTACAAGAAGGGAACATTTATTCTTTTATTCAAAATGTTTAAGGAGTGGCAGGATGACCTGTCAAAAAGTTAGGGGAATTGATATGTGGTGTTCTTACTTTGTGCTAGGTGCTTATATATTTAATTTCAAGAACCCTACAAGGTATAGGTAAATTCTTCCTATTTTCTAGTTGTGGAAACTAAAGTTTATAGAGGCCATATAACTTCTTTACAGTTGTGTAACTTTAAGTGTTGTGATGACTCAAATTTTCTTTATAGAAAAGATATTGTTCTGCCTTCAGTGGGTAACAGTGGGTAAATACTTACTGCATTGAAGTTTCATTAGGGTTATGTGAAATATGGCAGTTTGTCATTTCTGTCAAGGAATGAAGGCCGGAAAGGGGCAGAATGGTGATACTTGGTTAGGAAGAGAAGACAACATGGAATAATTAGGAGGAACCAATCATTTTGTTCATATCTCAGCTTTATGATACATAAAGACTGTGACAGCAAAAGTGGTAGATCTTACTTTGATTTCTTTGAGAAACATTTATTATTGGGATTTGTTGCTTTAGTCTTTACTTTTATGATCTAAGCAATCTTAAAAATTAAAATAGAAAAAATGTTTATAAACTATTAAGCCATTCTTCAGTGTGATAGTTATCATGTTTAATTACAAGAGCTTACCACATGTCAGATACTGTGCTTTATGTACATTATCTTATTTAATACTTTGCATAATCATTATTGTCATATTTCTGTTTTCAGCACTGTTTCACAGAAAAAGAAAATTTAAGCTTAGGGAACGTGTCCAAACTCGCATAACAGAGAAGCAATAGAGTCTGCTGTGGCCTGATACTTCTGTATATGAGATACTCTGAGGAAAAAGCATTTTAGTTAGAGGATGACTCAGTACATAACTACACACATACATGTATATACTAGAAGAAATATTTCTTGAGTAATATCTACTCTGTCTATAAATTTGCACACTATTCTGTGCTGTTATGTTTACCTTATAATAGATATGGCATATAATGGGGATCATTATTTGCTATTTTTTTATGCTTGTTCAATAAGTTTACTATCTTTTTAAAAAAAATTTATTTTTTATTTGTAGTTGGACACAATACCTTTATTTGTTTTTATGTGGTGCTGAGGATTGAACCCAGGGCCTCGTGCTTGCTAGGCGAGCGGACTACCACTGAGCCACAACGCCAGCCCATAGTATCTTTATCTGAAAAAACTTCATAGAAAAATTATGATTTGGTTCAGCAGCAGCCTGTTTCTGTGCTCTAAGGAACCTTGCCTTCTTTTGAGCTGCCTGATCTTCTGGTCAAGGAATATCTTAGGACAGTTCCACCTCTTCTTTTTAACTTCCCTCTTGGGCTTCTTCTCATAGACTGGAGTCTCTCATATAGCAGAATGAGCTTTCTTATACATCTCCTCTATCATGTCAGGAGAATGTTCTTTGTATTCTGAGATAATTGCTTCTTATAAGCATCTTCATCTTCTTCCATTAGATAACACATATAATCTGCAACATTCTGACCCATGATGTACTTCTGCTATTTTGCATTTTTTCAGATATCTTTTGTCTTTCCTATTGTCCTGTTATTCTCCCAGTAGTTAGTTTTTGTTTATTAACTGCTTCTGCTTTTGACATTAATGATTTTTTTGTCAGTTTTGATACTATTTTATGAACTCCTTGCTTTCAGAATCATAACCAGGGAATCGTTTGGTACTATGAGGGATAGACAAGCCTCCATCCACAGCTCCCTTCAGGACCCCAAAAATTTTATTATCAATTGTAGTTCTAGCAAGGCCTGCATCCAAATAGCAGGTGAAGGCTCCAAATTGACCATCAATGTTCATTGTATTCATCTCCAGTCACCTCCATTTAGTCTTCATAGATCATGACAATACCAAATCTACTGAGAAACCTGTAGATCAGCAGTAGGCCAGTACTATGCTGCAGCATTATTTGTTAGGCCAACTTTCACACCATATTTCGGTAGTTCATGTGCATATGATTTGCAGACTATCACATCTCCTTCTATACGGACAGGCATAAGCAGTCCGGCAAATGATATCTCTGTTAGTTGCATGAAATGTCATCCTGTATTTAGGTGTATTGTACTTATATTTGTCCCAGATCAAGCATTTCTGAGCATAGTAATAATTTTTGCCCTCTTGTCTTTTAAATTCTACTTGGTATTTCTTAAAGTAGGCCTTATTCTTGACAAACTTTAACAAACCCTATCCTGCGGAATAAAGACCTGCAGGTATAGCAGAACAACAGGGGAGAAAAGCTGAAAAACTTTACGCTTGACAACTATACCACATTGACTTCCTAACTTTGTACAATAATAAACTAGTTTTATCTTCTTTACTGCACTTTTCAAAGTTAAAAACTATCTACTTGCATTCTGACAAAAGAAAGAAGCAAAGTGTTTCAGTCAGCCTTTTTATCGCTGTGATCAAAAGACCTGATAAAAACAATTTTAGAGGAGGAAAAATTTATTTGGTGCTCATGGTTTCAGAAGTTTCAAGTCCATAGATGGTGACTCCATTGTTCTGGGCCTGTAAGGCAGAACATTATGGCAGAGAAAAGCAGTTCAGAACATAACAAGGATGCAAAGAGAGAGACTGCTTTGCTACCCCAAAGGCAGTCCCCCAGTGACCCATCGCCTCCAGCCATATCTTACCTGTCTGTTACCACCAGTTGATCCTTATCAGCGAATTTATGAACTAATTAGGTTAAGGCTCTCCATAGCCCAAGCATTTAGCTTCTAAACCTTGCGTTGTTTTATACATGAGCTTTTGGGGGACATCTAATATCTAAACTATAAAACAAACCAAAATTAAGCTTTGCAGTAAAATAATCTCATTTTTCCCCAATAGATTTTCATTTTAAATTAAAATCAGTGAACTAATTGCTTGTTTTTAAAAATGAAGATCGTGTTTATTGATAAAGCATGGTTTTAAAAAATATTTTTGTTGCAGATGAACACAATGTTTATTTTTTTATATTTATGTGATACTGAGGATTGAACCCAGTGCCTCACACGTGCGAGGCGAGCACTCTTCCACTGAGCTATAACCTCAAACCTATAATGCGTTGTTGAACTTGTCTTCCCTTATGATTTCATGTGGATCAATATGCAATATTAAAATGCTGCTTAGAGATATGTATATCTGATTGCTTAGTAAATGATCTGATAAACTGCTGTAGCATCTTTTCAGAATAGTTCAAAGTGTGTTTACATTTTTGGTTAAATTGTATTGACCGTTTTTGCTTTGCTTTTTTTGGTTAACTTGAGATATTTTCATAATTTAAAAAATTTAAAAATTTTATAACCTTATTTATATTTAATAAACATCTTTAAACAAATGGAAGTCATTTAAAATTTATACCACCAGATGGCGCTCAATATTAATCCAGTTTAAGATGATGCTCACCCCATTCTCTGAATTATTTTATGTTATGGGTATTGTTAGAATTTTGGCCTGGGAGTATACGCAGATAATAACAGAGCCTAGAATTCCGGAATAAAAAGCAAAATGAACAAGTTGCTAATGCTTAGCTCCAGAGTATGTTAAATACACCAATGTTGCCATATAATTTTTGGAATTTTATCATAAGAAATTGGGATAATAGTAGAATAAAATTTATTATTAGAAATATAGCTGTTTTGCATTTTTTCAGATATCTTTTGTCTTTCCTGTTGTCCTGTTATTTTCCCAGTAGTTGGTTTTTATTTATTAGCTGTTTTATTTTTGACATTAATGATTTCTTTTGTCAGTTTTGATACTATTAACTAACTTCTAATTATTTTATACTGGAATTTGGATTTGTGGCAGTTTTGTCATATTTTCATCTCCTAAACAAAAAATGTTTGAGCTTGATTTCAGTTTAACAAAATGAATAAACTTCGTTTCTGAATGTGTCCAGTTAATAGCCAGTGTCGAATTTTCATGAAATTATCTGACAAAGTTATTTATTTTTTGATAACAAAGGATATTAACTTATTGATAATACTAAAAAAGAATTTTATATTCTCATTTAAGCTTTTTTAATTTAAAAGGAAATATAAACAAAATTGTGTTGAGTCAACTCTGAAAGCTATTGAGAGTATGTTTTTATTTTGATGCTTGCAGATTCCTTGGTGAAAAGAAAAATAAATCAGTTTTTTTAAAAAATGAAGTATTTTGGGCTAGGGCTGTAGCTCAGTGGTTAAGTGCTTGCCTATCATGTGTGAGGCACTGGGTTTGATCCTCAGCACCACATTAAAATAAATAAAAATTAAAGGTATTGTGTCCATCTACAACTTTAAAAAAATTAAGAAAAAATGAACTATTTTAGCATTTAAGAAAGCTTGAAAATAGAGATCCAAAATATCACATTAAAGATGTATTAACGTAAACAGTTTTGAATTTATTTTTTATTACATATGTTTTAGGTATACAGCATGATATTGTAATACATATTATGAAATGATTTTTATAGTCAATCAAATACATTTATTATCTTACACAGTTACCTTTTTGATGTTGAAAGAGCAACTGAAATCTCTTTTTAGCTTATTTTTAGCATATAATACAATATTATTATCTGTATACCTCATGGTGTACATTATAGCTCTATATAACCCTTTGGCTTCTCCCTATTTTGTCTGCCTTCTTCCTTTTAATAACCACCATTCTACTCTATTTCTGTTTGACTTTCCCCTATGAATTTGCCTATAAGTGAAATTGTGTTTTTCCCCCTACTCCTGGCTCATTTCACTTGACAGAAGATTCAAGTGAATCATATGGCAGTATCTCCTTTTTTGCTATAATTGTATCATATCAATAATATTCCATTTTAGATGTGTACCACATTTTCTTTACCTGTTTGCCCACAATGAACAGACACTTAAGCTATTTCCTTATTTTGACTACTATGAAAATGCTTCATTGAACATGGAAGTACTGCTACGTTTGAGTTGCTGATTTCATTTCCTTTGGGTATATACTCAGTGGAGTATTACTGGGTCATATGGTGTTATATTTTTAATCATTTAAGGATCTTGTACACACTGTGTTCTACAATGGATATACCAATTTACATTTCCACTAGCAGTGTCTAAGTGATCCTTTTCCTTTACACCCTTACTAACGTGTTACCTCTTGTCTTTTTGATAGTAATCCTTTTACCAGCTATGAGGTGATATTGCATTATGATTTTAGTTTGTTTTTCCCTGATGATTAATTATGTTGAGCACCTTTTTATATACACATTGGCCATTTTTATATCTTCTCAGGAGAAATGTCTATTTGGGTCCTTTGTCCATTTTTAAATCAAGTTGATTTTTGCTGACATGTTAGTTTCTGTGAATTGGATAAGACAGTTCCTCTTCCAGGCTTGTGAGACTGGCTTCATATGGGAGATAGACCTCACTACTCAGCCTAGCCAGAGATTCTAGGTGCTTCTCTTCAAGTCAAGTTCATTTCAACTATTGTCTTTGTTCTTAGTTGTTCCTTAGAATTAGATGTGCCAAGTCCTGCCCATCACTGAGAGAGGTGACTTGGACACCAGCCTATTAAAACACAGCTGGAAATGTTGGGTTGTTTGAATGTATGTTCCACTTCCTTCTATTCTCAAGGAGAAGCTGAGTGTTGGAGGTTATGTCCCACTTACTTGCCCTAAACTAAGAAGAGAATCTGAGGCATGTGCTTGCATTTTTATTTAGATTATGTACCCCAAAGCCTTTGGGGATAGCTGATGGAGGTGAACTTACTTGTAAAACCACATTTTTATATTTTTTGTGGTCTAAAGATCCTGTCAACTTTCAGAGGTAGCTGGTTTAGGAGCCAGTCCCTTAGGTGGGAGCTATAAAAAATTAGGGTGCTTGGTGTGTGCATGCACTCTTTCCCAGAAAAATCTGCAGACCTGGATTTATTGTAAAAATGAGTTGGAGAGAAGGCTTGGGAAGTTACTGCAATTCCATTTGGGCTCAAGGAGTTTTATTGTTGACCTTCCTCATTAGCTTCCTGATGTAGGTCAAATAGAAGCCTGACCTTCATACAGCAACCAGCAAAGTATGCAGACAAATCTCTTCCAGGGAGAAACTGGGAGCAGATATTTTAGATGTTCTTGAAGGTCTGTATTGACCTCAGGGATTTAGAGCTTGAAAGTGCATGCATGCTCATTAATAATTACCTGTTTACAATTCAGAGAAACTCATGAATGCAGAATCCCCTAGTTGCAGAGAAAGTTTAAGAATCCAAGCCATAAAAGAGTGCTGTAAGAATAGGTCAAATCATTAACTCTCTTTTTTTTTTAACACTTCCCATTTTTGTGGTTGTACATGATGTGGAGTTACACTGGTCGTGTATTCATATATGAGCACAGGAAAGTTATGTCCAATTTCATTCTACTGTCATTCCCATTCCTATCCACCAATCTACAATCCAGGGTCCAGCCCTCTGCACCCCACAACTATTGTGAGTCAGCATTCACTTATTGGAGAGAACATTTGGCCTTTGGGTTTTGGGGATTGGTTTATTTCACTTAGCATGATAGTCTCCAGTTTCATCCATTTACCTGCAAATGCCATAATTTCATTCGTCTTTGTGGCTGGGTAATATTCTATTGTGTATATGTACCACATTTTCTTTATCCATTCATCTGTTGAAAAGCATCTAGATTGATTCCATAGCTTAACTGTTGTGAATTGTGCTGCTATAATCATTGATGTGGCCACGTCACTTAAGTATGCTGATTTTAAGTCCTTTGGGAATAAACGAAGGAATGGGATAACTGGGTCATTTCAGTTCTCAGGAATCTCCATACTGCTTTCTAGGTGGTTGCACTAATTTGCAATCCCACCAACAATGGAAGAGTGCACCATTCCCTCCACATCCTCACCAACATTTGTTGTTACTTGTATTCTTGATAATTGCCATTCTCACTGGAGTGAGATGAATTATCAGTGTAGTTTTAATTTGCATTTCTCTAATGGCTAGTGATGTTGAACATTTTTTCATATATTTGTTGACCAGTCATATTTCTTCTGTTCAGTTCCTTTGCTCATTTGTTGATTGGGTTATTTGTTTTGTTGGTGTTAAGTTTTTTTTAGTTCTTTATATATCTTGGAGATTGATGCTTTATCTGAGGTGCAAGTGGCAAAGCAAATCATTCACTCTTACTGCATAAGCTCAGAGTTGAGGATTCTTTCACAGTTGTATGGCATTGTAAATGGAGGGTTTTGTATGAGAGCATCTTAGGTTTTCCTGTTCATTTTGATGTGGATGATACTCTCATATAGAAGTATCTCAGCTAGTTTCTGGCTTTCTCAGAGGGAATTAACCCCTGTGTAGATGATTATTTGTTGCATATATGGGAGGAGGGAAAGCCAGGAGCCACCTGTTTTGCTATCTTGCTGATGTCCCTTTCCTAAGATATTTTCAGGTCACAGATCACATTTTTAGGTGGATTTCACTTCTGGTTATATCATTTAAATGGAACTAGGCTTTTTTTTTTTTTTTTTTTAATGCATTACACTGTGAAGACATCCTGAAGAACTGTTTCTCATTTTCCTGGGTACATTCTCTTAGGTAAACTAATTGAGGAAAATATATCAAATTTCAAGAAGTTTATCCCATGTATCTATTGAATAGAATAGTCACTTTTTAATTGTCAGAATAGGTTTTATTAAAAGCACTAAGACAGATTTCTTTTGTTATATTGCTCCTTCTTTTCCACAAGTCCCTTAACAGTTTTTTTTAAAATTTTTTCTTGGCCAGTGGAACCAGTGTAAATAATGTAAAGCTCCTTTTCCAGCTTCAAAACATTGAATTGTTCATTGGTAACCAGGCCTACATATATATTTAATGAAGTTAAACTTTATATGATAGGTTAACAGGTCTGAAAAGCACTATTTGGAATTATGAGGATATTGAGGCAGATATTGTAGTAGTCTAGGACTCTAGGTGATAGCTGATAAGATCCTTAACTGAGATAGTCCCAAACAGCATGAGATTAAAGTCATGAATTTGAAGGGAGAAAAATTAAGATGGCTAGAAAGGTTTCTTGAATAAATAGAGATACTGAAAGGAAAAGAGGAACAAGAATGACTTCGTTTTTTTCCCCCTACATCAGCAACTAACCATATTGCAGAAATTAAGAGCATGTATTGGATTGGGGAGGGATGCAGTGGAAATCTTAGTTCTGCCTCAGATAAGTAAAAGCAACACATTGAATTAAACATAAGTGGGTTATACAAATCTACTTAGAGATGAGATGAAAGCTAGAGTTATTCCACATCTCCTCAATCCTAAGAAGTAAAGAATCATTTTCTTTTGGTGCCCAACCAGGGATGCAGAAAAGAAAACAAAAAGTATTTTCTTGTTTTTGTTTCTCTCACCCTGAGAAGTATCTCATAATTAATGTGTATTTTTAATGTGAATTTCATCCCTCCAAAAGATTACTTTTTATCCTCTATTATGTAACTGGTGGATTTGCATGATTAAAAAAAAGTGGATTTTTGGAGTAAAAAGATTGATGTTTCCTGGACTTTTACTATTAGATCAGAAAAGTATGGAATACAGAGAAAAGGATTTGTTAGCTCTACAAAAATGATTCATGGTTATAGAAAGCTTTCATATGTGTTTTGTCTTTTGATGTTCATAATGGTTGTTTAAATATGGAAGATGGTGGTCTTTTATTTTTAAACGAAGAAACTGATGTTAAGAAAAGTTATGTGAATATGGGATGATTTTTCCTTTTTAATTATAATCTTATTTACTGATCATACTTAGCATTCTATTCTCATTTATTCATTTCTATAAGTGAAAGCAAGAGTAAATGAAGGAAGCTGGGTGCAATGGCACATGCCTGTAATCCCAGTGGCTCCGGAGGCTGAGGCAGGAGAATTGCGAGTTCAAAGCCAGCCTCAGCAACTTATTGAGGCCCTAAGCAACTCAGCAGGACCCTGTCTCCAAATAAAATATAAAAAGGACTGGGGATGTGGCTCAGTGGTTAAGTGACCCTGGGTTCAATTCCCCTACAAAAAATAAAGAGTAAATGAAGCAAATTGTATTAATACAATTTTCTTTTCCATCCTTTATTTAACTTCTTCAAATGTTAATCACATTTGTTCTTTATTAAATTTTTTATTTGTACATTATAACTATACATGATAGTGAGATTTGTTGTTAGCACATTTCTTTTTTGTATATATGTGTATATCACACAAACACATTTTTTTTCTGAACTGTTTTAGAATAAGTTACAGCCAAAATGTGTCTGTAAGCCTAAATATTTAGCTTATCTCCTAAAAACAAGGAAGGACTTTTATTAAATAACCTTAGTACAGTTACCCAAATCAGACAGTTAATATTGATAACACAATTTATTTAATTTGTAGAGCTACTGTTTCATCGATTATTCTAATAACATCAGTGATAAATTCTTTGTAAGATTCAACAAATACTAAGAAAGGGCAGTGCTACATAAATAGACCTTAGATCAAAATGAGAGCATTTGCAAAAACAGTATGTTCTCTTGAGGTAATTAATGGACATGTGCCTTTGTGGATGTATTTGCCCTCCCTGTATACTGCAGTTAGACTTTGAATTGGAAGGCAGGGGGATAGGGAGGAGAAAGGAGTAGATTACTTTTTGTTTTTGTCATATGACCCTTTCCAGTGCCTGATAGAGTAGTATCTCAAACATTCTTTGAAATCACTTTTCTCACTTAGCATTCTCTCTTTCTCTCGTCTTTGTGTCTCACTTATTGAGTTTATGCTGGGCACTGAGTTGAATTGGTAAAAGATGGATGTGGTAGGCATGTCTGTAGTTCCAGTTACTGGAGTGGCTGAGGTGAGAAGACCAGACTGGACAACAGGCAAGAACCCTAGCTTGAACAAACAAACAAAACAAAACAAAAAAAAACCCAGTATGTGTTATGCCATTTATCTTAGAGACTAAAAAAAATTTGAATTTGAATGTTTTTTTTTGTTTGACATAGTGATATAAAAGTGGTTGTTTATAGACTTTTTTTTTGTTCTCCTGTTTGTTTTAAATCTCCTTGATATACCTTCAGCATTTCTTTTTTTTTTTTTAAGAGAGAGAGAGAGAAGAGAGAATTTTTTAATATTTATTTTTCAGTTTTCGGTGGACACATCATCTTTATTTTATTTTTATGTGGTGATGAGGATCGAACCCAGTGCCCCACGCATGCCAGGCTAGCGCGTTACCGCTTGAGCCACATCCCCAGCCCCCCCCTTTCAGCATTTCTTAAGGAATACCTCAACTCTGGGAATGTAGCTCAATGGTAGAGCTCTTGCCTAGAATTTATGAAGTTTTGTGTTTGATCCCCAGCACCATAAAAATAGATAAAATAGCACACAGAACTTTTAATTAGCATTGTGATAATTCTTTTCAAGTTTATAATGATTGTGCAGGAATTCTGGTTGCAAAATGTTATCCCTATGCTTTCATCTTCTGGCATTACTGATGCTACTTTACAGGAAAACATGGATGTGATGCGAATAACCACAGATGATTAGGTCATGACAAAATGTTAATTTCTTTCAGATTAAAAAGTTATTTTAAAAATCACTTCTTAGAACATTGCATAATAAAATATTTGCTATAAGAAACCATTTGGAACTTTAAAATAACCATTCTTGAAATACTGTTTATGGAACTCTTATTTAAACTTTTGTGTTTAATAAAAGTCTTATTATCATCTTTTTTAATGTGATAGAAGCTGAGTCCATGGCTTCTTGGTTGACATTTCTGTATGTCTTCCAGAGCTGCACATCTTAGGATCATCCACCAGTCTTCTCAACTTCAATCTACTGGCTCTATTTTTGACTGTCATTATTTCTTTTCTGGTAAAGTAAGGAAAAACCAATTTTAAAAAAAAGGAATATATGATATTTCATTTTTACATTGAATGCATTCATGTAGGTATAGAATTTACATACTATACTGCTTATCTATTTAAGTGTATATACTAATTTTTAGCATATTAACAGAGTTTTGTAACCCTTACCACAATGGAATTTTAGAACATTTCCATCACTCCAAAATGACCTCTCAGGCTTATTTGCAGTCATTTCCAATCTTCCCCATCCCCAAGTTCTTTTTCAGACTTGTAGTTCATTTGTTTATAGTGTGGAAAACACATTTTCATGGATTGTTGTTTAGTTCTCCTGGTTGTCTATAAGCATACCAATGCAAAACATTATTGACAATAAGCAATGAAGGGTAAGCTAAAACTCATGGATAGAGAATAAAGAGCCTTGAGAGGGAAAGAAAAAAGGGGATTTATCCTTATTTCATGTTTGGTCACAGACTATATTCTGATACAGGTAGTTTCTCTTTGAGCTCATTTTATTGCTTTGGTTTGTGTCTCTTTCCTGAGGCATCCACTACTAATGATGCTGCTGGAAGAATTACTCTTTATATCTTAGTGGATTTTGCCCCCCCCTTCCACTCTGCTTTTCCATGAGCAAAATTTTTCTTGTTCTTTGCAGTTTTTCTTTCCCACTAAAACTACCAAATCTAGTTCTTACTGTCTCTAATCTTGAATGTTATGAGGAAAGAAATAAAACGAACTAAATAATGTGCAAAAAAAATGATACTTATGGAAGGATAGGAAAAAGTTATTTGCATTTTTAAATTAATTGCTTCAATAGCAAGTAACTTGGCATTTCAGAACATTAACAAAATAGAGTAAAACCAATTATCCAGTGGTAGGAAATTTTGTTTGGGATAGTACCAGAATTACAAGGGTAGGAGACCTTACAAAGTATTTTCAGTTGCATTTGCCCATAATATGGTTCTAGCACTTTCTCACCATTACCAGCATTTTTCATTATATTTTGAGCACAAGTTTCTCAGTCTCTAAAATGGGTGGCAGTCTTACGTGTTTATTAGAATTACAACTGGCAGTGTATTTGGAAATAACGATAATGTTTTACTTATTCGGTAGGATAGTGGTTTTCTTTAAAATTTCTGTCTTAGCAGTTTTGATAGCAATAACTTAGATGACTTAAGATCTTAGTTACTATTTGTAAGCTGGAGACTATCTAATTTTTGTAGCTGACATTGTGCCTGGGTCTGGCACACAGAGATCAATAAAATGGAGTTAGTATTCTCAAAGAAATCACAGTTTCTCAGAAAAGACAGATAAAACAACTGTAAATCATTGTGATAAGTGTTATTTAAAAAGTGTTGCTGAAGGGTTAGAGAAGCTTATAGAAGAACTAAGTCTTTTTCTTTAATTTTTTTAAGTTGCAGATGGACACACTGCCTTTATTTTATTTATTTATTTTATGTGGTGCTGAGGATTGAATTTAAGTCATATAATCCTCAGCACCACATAATTGAACATGCCAGGCAAGTGCTCTACCACTGAACCACAATCCCAGCCCTAGAAGAACCAAATCTTAAAAAGGAAATTACTATAAGCAATTTAAGTCTTTTTTCTTCACTGTATTTTCTTTTTATAAAAAATATTCAAAGGTTGGTACATACCTGTAATCCTAGTGACTCGAGAGACTGGCAGGAGGATTATAAGTTGGAGCCCAACCTTAGCAATTTAGTGAGGCCTTAAGCAACTTAGAGAGACCCTGGGAGGTGTAGCTCAGTGGTAGCACCCCTGGATTCAATCCCTAGTAGATTTTCCCTGGGGGGAAAAAATCAAAGAAGCTTTTCTATTTCTAAATCCATCATGGTAAGCAAAAGATTTTTTATTTTTTCTGAAAAGAACAAAATTTCGTTTTATTTTTCAAATGGCATGAAAGCTTCTAGGCTATACATTGAGATCTCAGGAAGATTTCTGTTTATTTTTTATATGTATAAATGATTTATCAGTCAGCAAATTAATTTTTTTACAATCTTCAATATTTCCATACCTTATAACTTCCTTTTATTTCTGACTTAGTAACCACTTTGTATCATACAAATTCAAGCTACATGTGTGTATCATTACTTAAAATCAAATCAATGAAAAAGAAATTTAGTTATAAGGCACTTTAGTATTATATTTTTTGATTATACATCATAGCAAAGTCTAGACTCTTCAAAATGGGAGGGACTGTTCACTTAACTTAGGATGTACTTTGTGCTTTTGTACCTTGTCCAGGCTTTACCTTCTCTTCCTATACTTGACTTTTAGTAATTGCCTCAAATACCACTGACTCTATAGAGCTTATACTGATATTGCTGTTCAGCATTCATCTTTTCCTCTTCTGTGTTCCCACATCATTTACCCTTATATTGTAACCACTGTCTGACTTACTAGACTTGAAGCTCCTTGAAGGCATAATCTGTGTTTTGCCTTCTTCATTTAATACCTTGGTTAAAATAAACACTTAACATATGATTGGTGGTTTAAATTGAATTTAGAGCATTTGAGTTTGATGAGAATTGTTTGTTCTTTAATCCTTCATTTAGGATTTTGTCTCTGAAATCAAAGAATATTAAATCTCAGATGTATTCTATTTGCTGGTACCAAATACAATTATAATTCACATTGAATTATTTTGATTATAGGCTTAACTGCTATAACAAAATGACTCACTCCTAAAGACTGTGGCTTAAATAGGATAGGTTATTTTTACTTCCTTTTAGTCTAAAGATGAACTATCCAATGTGGATAGAGTAGTTTTGTCATCTTCAACATGGGGCTCAACATCTGAATCCAAGGTAACAGGTTAGTTTTCTATTATCTCACAAATAATGGGAATGGGGAAGAGAATAGGAAACACAGGCCCAGGGTGGTTAATAGCAAAACACATCTTTTCTGCTCACATTCTATTGGCCTGAACTTGGTTATGTGGCCATATTTTGCTGCAGAGGAGGCTGAGAAATATAGTCTTATCTGGAAAGCCATATTTCTAATTAATAGTCAAAGGCCTTTATTACCAAAAAGAAGAATGGCAAAATTATTAAAGACCATAATTTCTGCCACAGAGTTTTTGGTTTCATTTCCTTTAAAAAAAAATAGTAGATTAATTGCTCCAGGAATCAAAGAACCTCCATATTTGACTAAGTCATCAGACCTGGCAGATTTTTATTATATAGCCTATTTCCTTACTATAAGTGATGCAGAAGGCCACATAGAGCTTTTCTAGTGAAAAATTTACCATCTACTTTAAGACACAATTGCTAACAACAAATGAAAAAATAGAAGGTACCTGTTGTGGCATATTGTATGAGACAAGCTGTCATGAACTATAGACTTTTATAGGAGAAGAGAATGGAGGATGAAGTCATAAGGAAGAGCTTAAAGAAGAAGACAGTACTTTGTTTAGTCCTTGAAGATGGGGTAGAATTTGTGTGGTCACTAGCAGAACATTTTAGGCAAGGAAAATGGTTGGTGTGAAGCAAAGTGCCAAGACAGAATAATTGAGTTGTATTCAAGGGAAAGCAAGGAGTGTGTTCTTATTGCTCCTTGATTTAAGTTGGAATTTTGAAAAATAATTTAAGAAGAATTAAGACCAAGATGGTCATGAAAACAATATAGAGGAGAATGGAAAATTGTTTTTAAATAAAGGTTTGGTGTCATAGACTGAAATGCTAAGAGTTTAAACTGGAAGTACAATTCTTTTCACTCCACCTAGTCTTTATGAGGTTACCCATGACCTCTCAATTACTACAGTTCCCACATTCACATGTTCTTTTCTAGCTTCATTCTACTAACTTCTATGAATTATTTGACACTGTTGACCATGTTTTCTTTAAAACTTTCTCCTTTGATTTTGCATTGCTTTTCATTTTCTCTCTGAATTAGTATTCTGCTTTATTTACTTTTTGTACTCCCTATTGGGGTTGCAACTGTCATTCTTGAAGAAGATGCTCCAGGTAAACTTTAGTCGATCTTAATAGATTGCTGGACATTTTTCATCTCAGTGTGTCACTGTCATTTAAACCATTCAACAATTCTGCAGTTTTCTGAGTCTTTACAAATAACTTTTTAAAATTCCAAATACAGAACTTGCACACATTTTGTTCTCTACCTTCTCCTTTTTCACTATATTTTTCTTTTTTTTTATTGGTTGTTCACAACATTACAAAGCTCTTGACATATCATATTTCATACATTAGATTGAAGTGGGTTATGAACTCCCAATTTTACCCCAAATGCAGATTGCAGAATCACCTCAGTTACACATCCACAATTTTACATAATGCCCTATTAGTAACTGTTGTATTCTGCTACCTTTCCTATCCCCTACTATCCCCCCTCCCCTTCCCTCACATCTTCTCTCTCTACCCCATCTACTGTAATTCATTTCTCTCCTTGTTTATTTTCCCATTCCCCTCACAACCTCTTATATGTAATTTTGTATAGCAATGAGGGTCTCCCTTCATTTCCATGCAATTTCCCTTTTCTCTCCCTTTCCATCCCATCTCATGTCTCTGTTTAATGTTAATCTTTTCTTCCTGCTCTTCCTCCCTGCTCTGTTCATAGTTGCTCTCATTATATCAAAGAAGACATTTGGTATTTGTTTTTTAGGGATTGGCTAGCTTCACTAAGCATAATCTGCTCTAGTGCCATCCATTTCCCTGCAAATTCCATGATTTTGTCATTTTTTGTGCTGCATAATACTCCATGGTGTATAAATGCCACATTTTTTTTATCCATTCATCTATTGACGGGCATCTGGGTTGGTTCCACAGTCTAGCTATTGTGAACTGTGCTGCTATGAACATCGATGTGGCAGTATCCCTGTAGTATGCTCTTTTAAGGTCTTCAGGGAATAGTCCGAGAAGGGCAATAGCTGGGTCAAATGGTGGTTCCATTCCCAGCTTTCCCAGGAATCTCCATACTGCTTTCCAAATTGGCCGCACCAATTTGCAGTCCCACCAGCAATGTACCAGTGTACCCTTTTCCCCACATTCTCGCCAGCACTTGTTATTGTTTGACTTCATAATGGCTGCCAATCTTACTGGAGTGAGATGGTATCTTAGGGTGGTTTTGATTTGCATTTCTCTGACTGCTAGAGATGGTGAGCATTTTTTCATGTACTTGTTGATTGATTGTATGTCCTCCTCTGAGAAGTGTCTGTTCAGGTCTTTGGCCCATTTGTTGATTGGGTTATTTGTTTCTTATTGTTTAATTTTTTGAGTTCTTTGTATACTCTGGATATTAGGGCTCTATCTGAAGTGTGAGGAGTAAAAATTTGTTCCCATGATGTAGGCTCCCTGTTTACCTCTCTTATTGTTTCTCTTTCTGAGAAAAAACTTTTTAGTTTAAGTAAGTCCCATTTGTTGATTCTTGTTATTAACTCTTGTGCTATGGGTGTCCTATTAAGGAATTTGGAGCCCGACCCCACAATATGTAGATCGGAGCCAACCTTTTCTTCTGTCAGATGCATAGTCTCTGATTTGATATCAAGGTCCTTGATCCATTTTGAGTTGACTTTTGTGCATGGCGAGAGGAGGGGATTCAGTTTCATTTTGTTGTGTATGGATTTCCAGTTTTCCCAGCACCATTTGTTGAAGATGCTATCCTTCCTCCATTGTATGCTTTATCGAATATAAGATAGTTGTAATTTTGTGGATTGGTTTCTGGTCCTCTATTGTATAACATTGGTCCACCCGCCTGTTTTGGTACCAGTACCATGCTGTTTTTGTTACTATTGCTTTGTAGTACAGTTTGAAATCTGGTATAGCTACACCTCCTGATTCACACTTCCTGCTTAGAATTGCTTTTGCTATTCTGGGTCTTTTATTTTTCCATATGAATTTCATGATTGCTTTATCTATTTCTACAAGAAATGCCATTGGGATTTTGATTGGCATTGCATTGAACCTATAGAGAACTTTTAGTAATATCGCCATTTTGATGATGTTAGTTCTGCCTATCCATGAACAGGGTATATTTTTCCATCTTCTAAGATATTCTATTTCTCTCTTTAGGGTTCTGTAGTTTTCATTGTATAGGTCTTTCACCTCTTTTGTTAGGTTGATTCCCAAGTATTTTATTTTTTTTGAGGATATTGTGAATGGGGTGGTTTTCCTCATTTCCGTATCAGAAGATTTGTCGCTGATATACAGGAATGCCTTAGATTTATGCGTGTTGATTTTATATCCTGCCACTTTGCTGAATTCATTTATTAGCTCTAGTAGTTTCTTTGTAGACCCTTTGTGTCTTCTAGGTATAGGATCGTATCGTCCACAAATAGTGATAATTTAAGTTCTTCTTTTCCTATCAATGCCTTTAATTTCTTTCATCTGTCTAATTGCTCTGGCCAGTATTTGGAGAACTATATTGAATAGAAGCGGTGAGAGAGGGCATCCCTGTCTTGTTCCACTTGGTTCAATTCTCAGCATTGCAAAAAGAAAAAAAAGTGTACTTAAAACATAAGCCTACAATACTTTTTAAAAAACTTGAAATTTTTCATAATCAAGTAATTTATAGAAATCAGGTATAAGCTCCTGAATATTTGAGTCTGTTAGTATCTCTAATATTTTCAGGATATTTTGGCCATGATCAAAAAAGTAACATTTTACAGTATACCTCAGTTCCTATAAAGCTTTTTGAGGCAATTCTTGTTTTCATTGTTGTACTAATGTATTTAAAAACTCTGTTGTATGCAACATAGGTCATTTTCCATAATTACCAGTGAGATGTACCTATTTTTATAAGTTTGTTGGCCATACATTTCTTCTATGAATTATCCATTCATAGCTTTTGGCCAATTTTCTGAAAAATTTTTTTTCCTTATTGATTTATGTTTTATTTATTTTATTTGATACAGTACTTTCAATGTATGTATACATTAAGTATATACTTTCAATGAAAAAAAATGAATTTTCAATGAATAAAAATTGGCGCATTGTATTATAGTTATATATAATATTGGGATTTGTTTTTTTTTTGTTTGTTTGTTTACTTTTGTGTTGATGGAGGATGAACCAGGGCTTCACATATGCTAGGGTAGTGCTCTACCTACCAGTGAGCTCTGTTCCCACCCCTTATGTTTTAGTTTTTAAAAATGTGTTACATCAGCTACTTGGGAGGCTGAGACAGGAGGGTTGTGCGGTTCAGGCAACGTATCCAGAAAACATCGGCCAAAAAAAAAAAAAGTATTAAAAATTTTTATTTGTTAGTATTTTAATTATTATCTTATGTATTTAAAGAACTCATTTTTTTACTGGGCAACAGTACTACTGACTCAACTGTGGTCAGTGAAATAACTTTATATAGATTAATTTAAAAATCTTAGATTTAGGAGAAGTTTCTAGAAAACAAACTTAGTAATATGGTTAAGGTTCTGGAAGATTTATTTATAACCTTCAGTGCAACCAGGTCATAGGTCATCATAGCAAGCTGCTGTCAGTATGATTTGAAAATTTGAGCATATGATTCTTTAAATTTCTTTTATAATGGTATAAATATCAGAATGCTTCTAATATGCTTTTGTGGGTTTTTGTTTTATTTTGTTTTTTAGTTTTTAATACTTGCTTTTCTTTGTTTCTTTTCCTTAATTAGGTCCCCGATGGGCTTCCTGGAATATTGGTGTGTTTATTTGCATAAGATGTGCTGGAATACATAGAAATCTTGGGGTTCATATATCCAGGGTCAAATCAGTCAACCTAGACCAATGGACACCAGAACAGATACAGGTAAACATTACATTTATAAGAAATTATTAAAAATATTTAAAATGATTTAAAAATATCTAACTCTTCTTGCATCTAAGGATTAACATTGAAAAGAAGTATACTACATATAAAATGCGAATGCTGTTTGACTTGTTAATTCACAGATACTTATTTTATTCTTGGATTTACAATAAAGTCAGTTTTGAATTTTTATCTAAAATGCTGATTTTAAGGTATTTTAACAATATTTTTTGTGTTAACGAAATTTGCCATTATAATTCCATAGTTTATTTTCCTATCAGTAGAGGGAACCTGGGTAAAGGTAAAGAAAAAAAATGATTTCTAACCTGAAAATTCACTTGAAGGATTTCCCTTCTATACAGAGAGGTATTCTATTTTTGGAAGGGGGGGGGATGTACCGGAATTGAACTCGGGGACACTCAGCCACTGAGCCACATCCCCAGCCCTGTTTTGTATTTTATTTAGAGATAGAGTCTCACTGAGTTGCTTAATACCTCACTTTTGCTGAGGCTGGTTTTTAACTTGTGATTCTCCTGAGCTGCTGGGATTAAAGGCATGTGGAATGCGCCTGGCCTAGAGTGGTAATCTTGATATTCATTCAATCAGGTCTGATACTTGGAAGCTAGTTGAGTGAGAGAATGTTCTTATGACCAGTTTAGGCTTGTTTAGAGTGGTTTAGCTTTGTTAGAGATAAATTTGTATGTAATTTTAAGAGTTTACAATTTTTCCAGTGTAACACTCTTACACCCTCAAATTCTTACTTTCTAATCCTATGGTTAGCTACAAATGTAAAAAAGGTCATTTTTTACTGGTCTTACTTTTTAATTTTCTGTGAAATTACACTACTTCTTATTCCCTTTTGAAATTGCTTTTAGTCAGTGTAGAGTGCTAAATGCATAAATAGGCAATCATCCCTTGATGTCCACAAATTAGTTCCAGATTGTAGGATCCATGGATGCTTAAGTGCCTTTTAGAAAATGGTGTATGTAGTATTTGCATGTAACCTATGCATATTCTTTCTTTCATATACTTTAAATCATTCCTGGATTACCTATAATAGCAAATACAATGTAAATGCTATGCAAATGGTTGTTATACTGTTTAGGGAATAATGTCCAAAAATAAAGTCTGTGTATGTTCAGTACAGATGAAGTTTTTTCCCCTAATATATTTGATCTGTGGTTGATTGAATCCACAAATGCAGAAACTAAAGATATGAAATGCTAACTATATGTGGTTCAACCTCAGTGATATGCATATGTACTTCAGAATCAACAAAAGCAAAAATTTGCATAGATGGAATAAGGTAAGGGTAGAAAGAGTAGAATAGAGACTTCCAGCTATAAAGTCAAGCATAATTTATTTAATTCTATCTTAAAATAGTTTTTGAGCTTTTTGCTGGTGAGGGCATAAAAGGAAATATGATTCTTTATGTATTTTCAAGATCCTTGAGGAGAAACATATAATTACATCAAAGAAGTTAGAGTTTTTTGAACACTTCATATAAAACAGTGTTCTTAATATCTCTGTAGCAAATGTGGTAACAGATGTTACAATGTTGTTTCTAGTTTGTTTAAAGAAAATATGAGGTGTAGTTTGAAAATGTAACTTCGTGTTCCTAATAAGTTATAGAGATAGAAAACATTGAAGACAAAAAAGTGTATAGTCTTTTTAATAGTTCATTTTAAATCAAGGACAAGACATGGAATCCCTGGACAATTCAGTTCTCTGAAAAATACTGTTTTTCTCAATTAGACTGTTGGGAGGAGTTAAATAACAGATTATTTGAGGTGGGCAGCTTTGTAGCTTAGAACAGAAATTTCCTATCAGAGGGCTGCAGTTCATTGACTGAAATAAAAGAAGTGCATGATAAGATACTGAATTATTAGAAATGTAAGGATTTGGGGCTGTGGTTCTAGAGTGATAGATTACTTGCCTAACATGTGTAAGGGTTTAACCCCTCCATCCCCTGCAAAAAAGATAAGAATCTTAAAAGAATTATTTGTTAACATGTAACACTTGAAATTATATTTGAACATTGTTTGGTCCAACCTATCTATTTCTTGAAATAAGAATTACTGTTTTGAAATGTTAGACTTTATGATTAGTGATTGTCACCAGAGGATGTTTTGCCTGGCCCCACTTTTCATGGAACTCGTCTTCCAGGTGTGCCATGATGAGGATGCTAAGGTTGGGATGTACTTAGAAATCTATTATTATTATTATTATTATATTATTATTTTGGTACTGAGGACTCAAGTCACAGTTGCTTTGCCACTGATCTATATCCCCAGCCCTTTTAATTTTTTGAGACAGGATCTCACCATGTTGCTTAGTAACTCTCTAAGTTGGCGAGGCTGACCTTGAAATTCTGACTTTCCTGTCATTCAGCCTTCTGAGTCACTGAGATTACAGGTGTGTACAACCACATCTGACAGGATATACTTAGAAATCAATAAACAATAGAGTTTTATATTAAAAAAATAATAGACAGATGGACCAGCCTGTGAGTTTTTGCAAGCAAAGCTAGAGTTGTAATTTAAAAATTATTCTGAAACTACAAAATATAAATAAGTAAGTAATAGTTGAAGATCCCAAGTTTCAAAACTGTAAGGCACAATCTTTATTTCAGACCAGTGTATTTCAAGACAATTAATTCTTGGGAGGTAGTTGAGCAGAGTAATTAAGAAGATTATGTCTAATGTCAAACTATCAGTTAGACCTGTTATCTCCACAGAATACCTGACCTTAGGGTACTTTAGTTTCTTCATTGTAAAATATGAATGAAAATAGTATCTAGCTTATAAATTTTTGGAAGAATCTAATAAGTTAATGCAGGTGAAACATTTTAGGATAGTATCTGACAAACTTCTTTTTTTGTACTAGAGATGAACCCAGTGGTGCTGTACCACTGAGCTATGTCCATAGGCCTTTTTGTTTTTAGTTTTGAAGGTCTTGCTAAAGTTGCCCAGGCTGACCTCAAACTTGATATCTTCCTGTGTGACAGGGATTAGAGCTATGTACCACTAAGCCTGTTTTATCTGACACATTTCAATTAAATATCTTTGTGACTTGAAGCAGTTTAGCTTCCTATTAATCTGTAATTGCTGAATGTACTATTGAGCAATTAAACAGATTATTTGCGTATAAGTGAATTTCTTTTTGAGACTATTTACCAAAAATAATTATTTTACTTTTTAATACTGATAGATGGTAAGGCATTATGAGATGAATAATTAGATCATTGCATCTGCTGTTTATTGAAGTTGTTTTTTAATGAGACCTAAGCATATCTCATTTCTTATGGTAGTAGGTTTGTTCCATATAATCCAACACTGTTTGTACCTGTTATTGTTTTCTATCATTATCCAAAGTACATGTATGCGGACATGAATTGGTGTCAACATACTTTATATACAACCAGAGGTATGAAAAATTGTGCTGTATATGTGTAATCAGAATTATAATGCTTTCCGCTGTCATTTATTTTTTAAAAAATCAATAAAAAAAGAATAAAAAAAATCTTAGTATTGTTACAGAGAAAATTCATGGTTCTCAGTGAGTTTATGAGTTTCAGCAAATGTCTATACTCTGTCACCATCATCACCATCACCCTAGAAAGTTCCCCTGTGCCAAATTCTAATCAACTCCCCCAGTGACTAATATTATACAATTTATGTCCCTTTGGGTTAGTTTTGCTTATATTGAAATGTCTCTTTTGGAGACTATTCCTGTTTATTCAGACTTATGGTTCAGATTTGGGGAAGTTATAATTTAAATATGATTTAGTTATTCCCATGTATGTTTTAAAAAGTCTTTGATATAAAAAATGTTTGGGTGGTAATTTATTTATACCTATTCAGTAGGTATAAATTTAATTTATTGAATTTAGTTCTACTCTGTCTTCCCCAGCATTTCATTATGATCATGTTTATAATTTTCAAAGATGATACTTAGGTTGGGATAATTCTATTTTTTAAAAAATCTTTTCTTAGCTAAATGTGAAAACATGATTTAATCTTTTTGAGTTCTGTCAAGCAAAATAAAGATGTTCTTTTTTGAGGGGGCAAGTTTGTGTGATTTTTGTTAACTGCTTAGCTACTTATAAAATTTTGCCTTGTTTTTATTTATCAACTGGCATTATATGTAATGTATTTATCAGTTACTTATATAGATGTTGTGTGTCATTTTCAGTTTTTGGACATCTACCATATCTATTGGCTGTTTTAGAATTAATGATATGCTTTTTTAAAAAGAAAATAGTTTGTTTACCAAAACTTATTTTTATTAACATAGAAATAAAGTTATTCACTTTATAAAATTGTGAAAGTATTTCTTTTAGTATTATTCACCTTTAACAATCGAAAATTCTTTCTTTTAATGAGGTTCATGTTTAAAAGAAATATTTCTAATTTCTGTCCCTTTGGGTTAGTTTTGCTATATATTGAAATGTCTCTTTTGGAGACTATTCCTGTTTATTCAGACTGATCGTTCAGATTTGGGGAAGTGATAATTAAAATATGATTTAGTGTTCCATATTCAGCAGCAACAATAATTTCTTAAACCATGGAGGACCATTTTCAAAGCATTGAGGGAAAATAACTTAGAACACAGTTAAATGTTCAGCTCAAATTTTAAATGAGGCATTATATGTCATGTGTTTGTCAGTTATTGGGTTTATTGTCAAGTACTTCTTAAGTTTTTAGAAAGGGCCAAATTTTTTATATTGTTCTAAACATTATATTTTTTATCTTTTATAATGACATATTAACTGTTAATCTTGAGTATAATTTAAGAATTCTTAATTGATCATTTTAATCTTTTAATTACCTGTACTGAAGTGGTTAAAACTGAAGAATGTCTTATCCTTATTATAGAAGAATGTTACTTTTCAAGTTTTTTTAGCTTACTTGAAATTTATGCTGTTGAATAAACAGCATACTGAAATCTTATCCATATTGGAAAATATAGTCTATATATTTAGCATTTTTCTCGATAACCTCTGGACTCTTAATATTTCATATGTCTATAAATGTTTTAGTAAACTTTTGTAGCCTCTTTGGTTACTATTCATTAATATAATTTATGATGTGGTACTTAGGAATTTCCAGGAAGCATCAGGCCTTCACAGTTAACATTTCTTTCTTTCTTTTAATATTTTTTAGTTGTCAATGGGTCTTTATTTTATTTATGTATATATGCGGTGCTGAGAATTGAACCCAGTGCCTTACATGGGTTCAACACATGCTAGCCAACACTCTACCCCTGAGCCACAACCCCAGCCCCTTAACATTTGTTTAGTTATAAAATTATATCTTGGGGAACTTTACATTTGAACTTTACATTTGAGATTATAGTTTCCACAGTATGACTTACCCTTATAGAACTTGGTTTTATTGTTTTATAGACTTGCTCACTCCCTCTCTTCATATTTTTACCATTTTTACTTTAGCTTTTATTAGAGTTGCCTTTTGCTGTGACCAAAAAGACTTGACAAAAACAACTTAGAGGAGGAAAAGATTATTTTGCTTCACAGTTCAGAAGTTCAGTCCATGGTCGGCTGACTTCTTTGCTCTGGGCCCAAGACGAGATAGAACATCATGGCGGAAGGGCATGGCAGAGGAAGGTAGCTCAGGGCATGACAGCCAAGAAGCAAAGATAGTTCCCACTGTCCAGGGACAAAATATGAACCTTAAAGACACAACTCTGGTGACCTACTTTCTCTAGCTTCTCTCTACATATAGTTACCACTCAGTCCACTAATCAGGTTACAGCTCTCATAATCTAATCATTTCACCTCTGAATATTCTTGCATTGTCTCACCTGAACTTTTGGGGAAGAAAACCCCAAACCATAATAACTTTAAAGTCAAAAAATTTTGGCTGGAAGAAAAGCATATTTAAACCCAGCTTTTTTTTTTTTTTTTTAAACCACCCTGTTCTTCATTATACTAAGAGAAGAGAAGCTTTCCTCTCTCTCATTTTCTGTTTACTCAACCTCTAAATATTTCTGTTTTAATTTCCAGCTTTTTGTTTTCTTTATTTAGGGGCAGGAGTTGAGGAGGCATAGTGGTTACCATTTTCTTTGCCATTATATGCATTCTTAGGTTTCCTTCTTTCTTTTTACCTGTTTTTAATGTATGTGTGTGTGTGTGTGTTTACGTATGTTTCTTCACTGTGAGGCATATTAAAATTTTTTCTTCTTTGAAATGTACTTCCACATTTTTCTTTAAACAAAATCTTCCTCATATACTGTCTTTTCCCCTGGCATACAGCTCATGATGATGATATACTACTCATGGATTTATTGTAGTACTTGTGATGTGTCTGCCACTACCTTCTAAGAACAAGCTCTTATTTTTCTTTAACAGTTGATGATTTTTCCTCCTCCTCCCCCTCCCCTTCCCCCAGGATCATGCCAGTACCATGTAATTTTTATTACTATAGCTCTAGTATATTTCAAGTCAGGTGTTGTGATGCCTCTAGCATTACTTTTTCAGCGTAAAATTACTTTACCTATTCTAGGTGTTTTGTTCTTCTAAATGAATTAGGACTGTTTTTTCCTAGTTCTGTGGAGAATATCATTAGTATTTTGATGGGGATTGCATTGAATCTGTAGATTGCTTTTAGAAATAGAGCCATTTTAACAATGCTAATTTTGCCTATCTAGGAACGTGGGAGGCCTTTTCATTTTGAAGTATCTTCCTCAATTTTCAGTGTTTTATAATTTTCATTTCAGAGGTCTTTCACCTTTTGGTTAGATTTATTCCTAGGGTTTTGTTTTTAACCCATGTGAATGTATTTGTTTTTTCTGATTTCTTTTTCAACAAATTCATTACTAGCATATAGGAAAGGTATTGATTTTTGTATGTGAATTTTGTGTCCTGTAACTTAGGTGGATTTGTTTATGAGCTTTAGAATCTTTGTGTGTGTGAGGGTGTGTGTGTGTGTGTATATGTGCATGTGTGTGCAGCCATTAAGAGAGCTATTTATTAAATCGTAAAAAGCATTAATATGATCCAGGTTGCAAAAAAAAAAGATAAAATAACTTATGATGGGATCTTCAGTATTAATGTCTGAGACTGGACAGTGTGAGCATACGAAGGGCACAGTGAATGTCCATCAAGCTCCAACTGTAGTCCTGGGGCCATGATCCTTTTAGAGAGCAGCGATCCTATTGGGAGCCTCCTGGAGATAACTCCTCCCTCACCAGCTTCATGTTTTAGATTTGTAAACCATTTTTGCCTTTTACATTGTGGGTACTTGGGTACTGGGCTTCTCTCCTCTAAAACATATGTTTCTTCTTATTTACTTATTTGTTTCTTTATTTTTATTTTAGAACTTGATGGTTATACATAGTAGTTGGGTTCATCCCAACAAACTCATGCTTACATGGAAATTGATTTCTTTTTCTAGAAGTCAGTCTTTTGGTGGAGCTTTTTGGATCTTCTAAATACAGGATCATGTCATCTGCAGTGATAATTTGATTTTTTCCTTTTCTGTTTCTATCCCTTTTATTTTCTCCTTTTTCTAAATGCTCTGGTAAAATTTCAAGTACTGTGTTGAATAGGAGTCATGAAGTGAACATCCTTGTTTTGTTCCTGATTTTAGAGGCAATCCTTTGTTTTTACCCATTCACTATGTAGCTGGCTTTGGGTTTGTTGTATATTGCCTTTATGATGTTGAAGTAAGTTCTTTCTATCCCTTTATTGTTTTTATCATGAATTAGTGCTAAATTTTGTCAGGGGTTTTATCTACATCTATTGAGATGACTGTCCTTAATTTTATTTATGTGGTGGATTACATTAATTGATTTGTGTTTGTTGGACTATCCTTGAATTCCTGGAATGAATCCAGTTTGGTCATGTTGTACAGTCTTCACAATGTGTTGTTAAATAGAATTTGCTAATGATCTATTGAGATTTTTGCATCTGTGTTCATCAGGGCTATTGGCCTCTAATTTTCTTTATGTGTCCTTACTTGGCTTTGATATGAAGGTGATAGTGACTTTGGAAATGTTCTGTACTTTACATTTCATGAAATAATTTGAGGAACATTGGTGTTAGTTCTTCTTTAAAGATCTGGTAGAACTCATCTGAGAATCCATCTGGTCCTGGGCTTTGTTGGAAAGCTTTTAATTATAGCCTCAAGTTCATTGCTTGTTATTGGTCTGTTTATGTGTCTGTATTCTTTTGGTTCAATTTTGGCAGGTCTTATGTGTCTAGAAGTTTATCTATTTCTTCTAGGTTTTCTAGTTTATTGGAGTATAAGTTTTCAAAATAATCCCTCATGATTCTCTAGATTTCTGTGTTGTGTATGGTGATACCTCCTTTTTTATGATTTTAAAATTTTGGTTTTCCTTTTTCTTTTGGTTAGTTTAACTAAGGGATTATCAATCTTGTTTATACTTTTTTTTTTTTTAACTGAGAATTGGAATCAAACCCTGATTTTACCACTGAGCTACCTCCCCCAGGCCTTTTTATTTTTTATTTTGAGACAGGGTCTCCTGAAGTTGCTTAGGGTCTCTCTAAGTTGATGAGGCTGGCCCTGAACTTGGAATCCTGCTGTCTCAGTCTCCTAAATTGCTGGGATTATAGGTATGCACCATTGTTTGTCTTAGCAAATAATAAGCTCTTCGTTTCATGATTATTTGTATTTTTTTATTCCCTCTTTCATTGATTTCATTTCTGATCTTAATTATTTCCTTCCTTGTACTCATTTTGGGATTTAAATTCTTTTTTTCCTGGTTATGTCTAGGTCTTATTTATTTATTTATTTAGTGGTTGTAGATGCATAGCATGCCTTCATTTTATTTATGTTTTATTTTTGTTTATTTTTAAATATTTTTTTTAGTTGTAGTTGGACACAGTACCTTTATTTTTTTATTTATGTGATTTTGAGGGCGAACCCAGGGTCTCACACATATGAGATGAGTGCTCTACTGCAGAGCCACAGCCACAGCCCTTATTTGTTTACTTTTATGTAGTGCTGAGGATCGAACTCAGTGCCTCACCTGTGCTAAGCAAGCGCTCTGCCACTGAACCAGAGCCCCAACTCCATGTCTAGGTCTTTTAGATATATCATTAGTTGTTTATCTGGTATCTTTCCGATTTTCTTATGTAGGCACTCATAGGTATAAACTTTCCTCTTAAAACCATCTTCATAGTCTCCCTGAGATTCTGATATGCTAAATCTGTATTCACATTTAATTTTAATAAGTTTTACACTTCTCCTCTGGTTTCTTCTATCACCCATTTATCATTGAAAGGTACATTGTTTAATATCCATGTGTTTATATAGTTTCTGTAGTTTTTCTAAGTGTTGATTTCTGATTTTTTCCATTATGATCTAATGATATACAAGGAATTATATCAATTCTTTTTTTGTATTTACTGTGAGTTGCTTTGTGAACTAAAATATGGTCTGTTTTGGAGCAGATACCATGAGCAACTGAGAAGAAAGCTAATTTGGCTAAGGTTGGATGAATATTCTATAGTTGTTTGTTAGGTCTATTGATGAGTAATATTTTTTAGGTCTGAAGGTCTGAAAGGTCACCTAAACATAACTGAGGTTATGTTTAGGTGACCTTTTTTATTGGCAAGAGAAGTTTGTTGAAGTCATCCAAAATTACTGTATTGTGGCCTGTTTGAATCTTGAAGTCTAGTAGTGACTGTTTTATGTAGTTAAGTGCACCAACATTTGAAGCATGAATACTTACTGTCATTATATCTTCTTGTTGGATTGTTCCATCTAACATCATGAAGACCTTATATGTCTTTTCTGATTAATTTAGGCTTGTATGCCATCCATAGAACTAATAACTGCCAAACTATGAATGGTAGGGGCAGAAATCATATAAACTAAATAGTTTGAAAGGTGATAAAAAATATAGCTCATTAAGGGGGGAAAACAGGATAGGAAGGCAAAAGAAAGCTTAGAATAAATAATATGTGCAAAGAGATACAGCAGAAGAAAGATAGCAAGTGAAGGTTATAATAAAGGAGAAAACCATAGATAATAGATAAAAACGGAGAGAAAACAGGAGGATTTGGATACTTGAGAGAAAAGAAAGAGTAACAAAAGAAAGAAAATAAAGCCTAAAGAAACAAAAACACCCTTGAAAGACAAAGCGAAATAATAAATAGATAACTAAAAGAAACAAAAGCATACATGTATAAGTGTATATATCCATGAAGCACTTAACAAATGCAACAGGAATGCAAAAGAAAAGAAAACAAAACAAAACCCAAAAAACCTTAACGAAAGACTTATCTCTGCTGAGGTGATCAAAACCTTGAACAAGGATGCATAGTCACTGCTATGTGCCAACCCCTTTTTTTCTGTTTTTTCCCCTGGGCTATGTGCCCCTTCTTTGGGGGTTGTTAAATCCTTCCTCTTTGTGTTGCACACTGAGCTAAGGGCTGGAGTGGCCTGGTACTGGAGCTAGTTGAAATAGTTCTCAGCTTTCTTTTTCACGGTATAGGGTAGAATGGGGAGCATTGTCAGTTGGAGTTTTGGACAGATTAGGTGGATGCATTCCCAAGGAAGGGCTGATGCATAGTTTTGAATGGGGAAATCAGGGGTCCCTAGGGTGCCTATCTGTACTTGGTATCTGGGTCTCAGGAGCCTCCTAAGAATTCTACTTGAAGAGCAGGGTGACCTTCCTTCCATAGGTCTCTCCCACTCCAGCTCACAAATACAGCTTTTCCAGTTTCTTGACCCTCTTCACCTAGTCACATGCAGTACCAGATTCAAAGGGAAAACAAGTTGCACTCCCTTCCATATCTCTGAACCTTCAGAATACAGTCTTCTTTGTGCCTGTTCAGATTTCATTCTGCCAAGTACACCTAGACCACATGTTAGATGCTTGCTGAGTCAGCATGGGTTCTCACACTAGGAAGCTGCAGTGTGGCCTCCTCAGGCTGGTTCCTGCCTTAGCTCTCCCTTGCCAGTTGAGAAACACTGAGCATTTTTCAAATACCAGTTCACTGTACAGCTCTTACTCAACTAAGTTCAGTCTGCTTTTCTGTTCTACAGGTTTTCCTGTGACAAATTTGTCCATTATGTTTTTTTTCTCTTTCTGATAGCCCTCTGCTCTGGAGAGTACTGGTGCCAGCCAGTGCCACCAGCTTGGCTCCAATATAGTCTTTCTTGTTCTCTGTTTAGAGGACCCAGATTTCTGGGTCTCTATGAGTTTCTGACTGTCCAGTATTGAATTTCTATGGATTCCCTCTGTCACCCACCTCACTAAGAAGCAGTACTCCTCGTACTTGAATCCTAAGGCACAGAGCAACTGGAAAGTACATTCTTCTAATCTTCCATCTTTGATCTCCCACATCTGTCATTCTTAAAAAATATTGGACATCCCTAGTATAAAGTAATTGGTATTTTTTCTATTGTAATTTCATGTTCTTTGGCGTATAGTTAGCCAGCTCATGATATTGGAATCATTGTGGTTTTATATTTTCTACTTACCCTTGTATATTCAGTAACTCTTGTAATTAAAATTTTTGTTTCTTTGTGAAAAAGACTTCATGAAGAAAACTGTTAATTGGATAACAGAAGTTAAGAGAAAGGAATAGATGTTGTCTAGGCATGAATTTTTTTTCTAGATATGATTTTTTTTAAGTAGAATAAAGAATGGAAAATCAGAATTGTTGTCTTATAGCAATATCAACTAGACTGTGTTCCATATGGAAACAGGAAAAAAGTATTTATGAAATTGTTTCAGTGCTTCAATGTGAGGAATTGTAGCTATGGTATTAGTTATTATTTTTTGCCTTCATCTCATCTGATTCTACTCAGGTGGCTTTGGTTAGATTGAGGCATCTCTCTCTATTTAAAGGCTTGTGTTGTGTTCTTGTTTTTATTGTTTGTTTTTCCTTTTTGGTTTAGTTGTTTTCCATGTTGAAAATTTGCATATCTTTCTGGCAAACTAAATGCTTCCCATTCTTTAGGTCCAGCTTAATGCCTAACTTTAATAAAACCTTTTTCTATGTGTAGCTTGTGATTAATTTCCTATCTCCAGTATTGTTGTTTACCTTTGTACCTCTCTGTTAACTGAATTATAAACTTCCAGCAGTTATCATATGTATCTCTGTAGTTCTGGTAATGGCTGCCTCTGTGTTAGGAACATAACATGTACTTAAATTTTTTAATGGCATGATGAGATTAGTCTTCTTTTCTTTTTTGGGGTACTGGGAATTGAACTCAGGGGCACTCAACCACTGAGCCACATCCCCAGCCCTTTTAAAATTTTATTTAGAGATAGGATCTCACTGAGTTGCTTAATTAGCACCTCACTTTTGCTGAGGCTGGCTTTGAACTCTCGATCCTTCTGTCTCAGATTCTGGAGCCACTGAGATTACAGGCGTGCACCACTCTGCCTGGATAAGATTAATCTTTGGTTTGATAAAATTCTGTGGAAATATTCTTAGCAATGAATGTCTCCATTCATTGTCTCCACAGAAAAAGAAAACAAGCATTTTCCTAAAAGTTAGTTTCTATTTTTTCTATAGAGTCATTTTTCATTTCTTAATTTGTGTCCTTTTCTCCCCATGTTCTTGTATACTTTTAAAATTCTAGAAGTATCACAGTCTTACAGAGTATGACTTAAACTACCATGTGAAGTTCCAAAATAATATATGCAAATATTACAAAGGCAGTATTTTTCGATATATCAAGCCATTTAAAAATGAAATTAATTGCCTTAGAAAGTAGTGAATTTACCATTACCGGGATGGTTTGTAGAGCAGTTAGACAACAATTTGGAAATGCGTAGCTGGGATTTAAGCTCTGAATAGGCAGATGAAGTATAGTTTAGATGACTCTGAAAGTCCTGTTCCTGAGATTCTTTGATTGAATACTCAGTCCTCAGTTACCACAGCAGTTAGAAAATATTTTTATTATTTGTCTTTGAATAAAAATTAGGTGTCACAGTTAGTGATGTGATTCAACTTTTCCCAAAAGTCTAAATGGACACAATACCTTTATTTTATTTACTTATTTTTTTATTCGGTGCTAAGGATTGAACCCAGTTCCTCACACATGCTAGAGTGCTCTACCATTGAGCCACAACCCCAGCCCTAGATGTGGATTTCTATTATAATCTAGTTTCCTAGGAAAACCTACAAATGAAGTGTTTTGATATTCTTTAGCTTAATTTAGCACTAGCTATTTCATAGTATTGACTTGCTCACATTAATTTAATCCTTGGTTCTTAGAACAAATTCTTTTCCTTTGTCAGCCAAAATCATTGGTTTTCACCAGTCTTCATTAATTAGCTTTGCTGTGGCCTCAACTAAAATTCTTAATCGTTTAGATTGCATATAGGGAGAATAGGTAAAAGAATATTTATAGATATCTGAAATACTTCACTGTAGCTAAAAAAGCAACTAGAATTATCAACACTTCTTATTTTAGTGGTCATGTTATACCTATCTTCTATGGTAAAATTGGGATATAAATAATTAAAAGAGGAAGGCAATGAAAGTGGCAAAATACTTTAGGAAAGTTTTCTCCTTGACTTTCTGACATAGAATATTTCAGGCAAAGTTGCTCTAAATTTTATTATTTAAAAGCATATTTTGTCAAATAAAATGACACATAGTTGACGGAAGTATAGCATTCCTGTTTGGTACTTCTGCCATCTTTAAAAATAAAAATTCAGAACTGGAAAGAACCTAGACTGTTGATAGGCAGTTGAAACTTAATTTTTATGTAAGTCATGCATGTTTGTTTTGCTTAAAACAGGGTCCAAGAATGCTTTGCTTAGATTCTTTTCTCTTGGGTCTTAGCTATTAGTGAATAATTAGAAAATCATTTTATAATAAAAATAATTTTCATGATACTAATTTTTAAGTCTCTGGATGGAGGTCAACTAAGTTATGATGTTTTTAATGTGAGTTCCCCAAAGGAGGACTTTTATTAAATAAAATATATTATTAAAATTATTTTTACCTACTTTTTATTTTTTTAATGAGGCTCTAGAAAATGTAAAATTTGCATTAGCAGTGGTACAGTTGTCTTACAGTTGTTATATTTTGGAGCCATGCAAGCATTAAGCATTCTTTTGCTTAATGTTTGAGTGGTATATCTTCTGTGCTTTTAATTTTAACTTACTTAAAATTTTAAATAGATTTAAATCTTTTAAATAGATTTCTTTTAGATAAGAAATGCTAATATGTGATATCCTCCTTCAATATGAATTTTCAAATTTTTTTCCCAATAAAGTTTTTTTTTGAGTTTGCTTTTTGTAAATTTAATTAATTTATATGTCTGAGATGGATTCTGTCCATGTTGCTAAGTATAGCCTGAACCTTTCAATTCTGCCTCAGCCTTCCAGAGAAATTGGAATTGTAGCATGTGCCACTGATCCCAGATTCAATGAATTCATGATTTTTTAAATTACACTTTTTAGTTTTCTATTTTTAATATTTCTTCTTCAATGACTCTTCTTACCTATCTGTATGCTGAATCTTCCTTGCCTTACTCCAATGATTATTTTATTTTGAATCTTTTTTATTAATATTTTTAGGAAATTGCATCAAATTTAAAAAATAATTTCTTTTGCTTCTCCATTTTTTAGGTCATTATTTGTTGTCATGTTACATTTTATTTATTACTCATTTTCTTAAGTGAATTTTCTTTCTACTGCTTTCCTGAGTTGTGTCATCTTAATCATGAATGTTTCTGATTTCTAATTTAGTTGTTTATTCTTTCTTTTATAGCTTATGTGTGTATTTTAATCAATTTCTATATGTTCTTTCATGTCTTTTAGGTAGTTCTGAATTAGTGGGTTGCTGTTTTGATTTTTTTTTTTTGTCAGCACATTTTTACTAGTGTGGCTTCATTGTAGAAGTGTTATTCTGCTTCTCACTCATTTTTATTTCTTAATAACTGTGAAATTTCACTTTGAAGTTTTTTCCTCCTTCCTTCCCTCCCTTCCTTTCTTCCTTCCTTTTTTTTTTTTTTGTGTGTGTGTGTGTGAGTGTGTGTGTGTGTACTGGGGATTGAACCCAGTGGGCTTAACCACTGAACCACATCCCCAGCCCTTTTTATTTTTAGACAAGGTCTTACAAAGTTGCTGAGGCTGACCTCAAACTTGCCTTCCCTCCAGAGTTGCTGGCTTGCACCATGCCTGGCTTGATTATTTTTGTGACATTAGTTTTTCTTTACTTTTAGAAGGAAGTGGTATTTTATATACTTTTTTAAAGTTCATAAACTTCTCTGTTGTTTCCATGTAATGCTTAAAAATAAACCTTCTGAGACTTTTTTGCTCTTTTTCCTTCTCTTGCTCTTATCTGTATCTTCACCTCTTTTATCTCCATTATTCCTATCCTGCTCAGTTTTGTGTCATTTCCTAGAAATTTCTTCTCAGTGTGGATCTCTGTTCTGGAAGGGAAACATAGTGGTTAGTTACAAGAGTTCACTGGAGCTAGACTTTTTTCCACCCCCATTCCACATTTATTTATTTATGTATTTATTTTGGTATTATTTGCTAATATTTTTATTAGTTGTTCAAAACATTACATAGCTCTGACATATCATATTTCATACATTTGATTCAAGTGGGTTATGAACTCCCATTTTTACCCCATATACAGATTGCAGAATCACATCGGTTACACATCCATGTTTTTACATACTGCCATACTAGTGTATGTTGTATTCTGCTGCCCTTCCTATCCTCTACTATCCCCCCTCCGCTCCCCTCCCCTCCCCTCCCATCTTCTCTCTCTACCCCAACTACTGTAATTCATTTCTCTCCCTTGTTTTTTTTCCCTTTCCCCTCATTTCCTCTTACATGTAATTTTGTATAACGATGAGGGTCTCCTTCCATTTCCGTGCAATTTCCCTTCTCTCTCCCTTTCCCTCCCATCTCTCGTCCCTGTTTAATGGTAATCTTCTTCTCATTGCTCTCCTTATATCAAATAAGACATTTGGCATTTGCTTTTTGGGATTGGCTAGCTTCACTTAGCATAATCTGTTCTAGTGCCATCCATTTCCCTGCAAATGCCATGATTTTGTCATTTTTTAGTGCTGAGTAATACTCTGTTGTGTATAAATGCCACATTTTTTTTTAACCATTCATCTATTGAAGGGCATCTAGGTTGGTTCCACAGTCTAGCTATTGTGAATTGTGCTGCTAAGAACATTGATGTAGCTGTATCCCTATAGTACTCTCTTTTAAGGTCTTTAGGGAATAGTCCGAGAAGGAGAATAACTGGGTCAAATGGTGGTTCCGTTCCTAGCTTTCTGAGGAATCTCCATACTGCTTTCCAAATTGGCCACACCAATTTGCAGTCCCACCAGCAATGCACAAGTGGACCCTTTTCCCCACATCCTCACCAGCACTTGTTGTTGTTTGACTTCATAATGGCCACCATTCTTACTGGAGTGAGATGGTATCTTAGGGTGGTTTTGATTTGCATTTCTCTGACTGCTAGAGATGGTGAGCATTTTTTCATGTACTTGTTGATTGTATGTCCTCCTCTGAGAAGTGTTTGTTCAGGTTCTTGGCCCATTTGTTGATTGGGTTATTTGTTTCTTATTGTTTAATTTTTTGAGTTCTTTGTATACTCTGGATATTAGGGCTCTATCTGAATTGTGAGGAGTAAAAATTTGTTCCCATGATGTAGGCTCCCTATTTACCTCTCTTATTGTTTCTCTTGCTGAGAAAAAACTTTTTAGTTTGAGTGAGTCCCATTTGTTGATTCTTGTTTTTAACTCTTGTGCTATGGGTGTCCTATTAAGGAATTTTGAGCCCGACCCCACAGTATGGATCCTTTGCATTTACTTGCCACTAGACTGGGTAAAAATCCTTTTTGATATTGTGTGTGTGTGTTTTTTTTAATTAGTTTAGTGTGGTTTCCAGTTCATATATCTCGTAACTATTTTGTTCTGTTCTTAGATCCACTAGATTTCCCGTTGGTTGTAAACATCAGGTGGGTCTGGTGGTCTGTCCTTATGTGATGCCATTTTGAGGTTTGTGGGGATAATCAGACGTCTAGTTTCATTTTAAGTATTGTCTTCGAGGTTTTTGTTTATCCATCTGGTGATTCTGTTTTTTTTTTTTATGAATAAATTCTGGGAACTTCAAAAATTGTCTTTGCTATTATAATTTCCATGCCAAGTAATACTTGATAGAATAAAATTGTAGTTAATAAAAAGCGAATGTAGAGAATTCTATGATTTAACATCTGACCTATATGTGTAAGAATAATCTTTTTAAGATTTTGACTCTTACATAAATTTTCATAGTGCCTTATATAACCAGGCATATAATAAGCTTTCAATACATAATTCCTGGTACACATTTTATTCAAGAAAATTGCAGATCAAAAAACTTTCTCTTATTTTTGGGAAGATTGCAGTCAAAATTTCTGAAAGCATGGTCTTCTGTATGTCCATTTTAAGTTGATTGAGATTTTACTTATGCTGAATCCTTCCCATGATCATTAAATCAGAGAAAACATTGGGTTTATGTATTATGTACATATGAAGAGTGAGGTAAATAAATAAATGTGGTATGGTTTTTAACAAAATATAATTTGTGATGTTTAATAAGAGGCTTGCATTTTAAAGCAGTTTCATTTAAAGAAAGTCTCATAAATTTTGAATTTGAACATACAATATTGTGTCCTTATTTTCTTCTTCCTCTTGATGTTTTAAAAAAATTATACTTTTAATAAGAGTACTATTTTTTTAAGATGCATATTTTAGAATTCTCTTTTCCTAGTAATTGCTATAGTTCTTGGGTCAAAATAGTGAACAGAATTGTTAGATGTTGCTTAATGGAAGTCTTTAATATTAATTTTGGTAAATTTATACTGTCAAATCTAGGTAGTCTGAAGAAATAGTAAGCTATTTGAAGATGATGGCTTAAATCCCTATATAGAGTAGGAAATTGTTAAATGTATTGAGTGAAAACATTGAATACAATGAATGAATGGTTCATCTGGAAACAATAATTATTACTTTCATTGCACATACTATTTTGGATTCGTAGTCATTCTTTTCCCTGTTTTTTAAAAATTTGTTTTAATTAGTTACACATGACAGTTCAATGATCTTGACATATCATACATTTGAATCAGATGGGATATAATTTCTCATGTTTCTGAGTGTACAGGTTGCAGAATTACATTGGTCATGCAGTCACGTATATACACACAGCAATAATAATGTCT
The DNA here is from genome assembly GCF_052094955.1 of Ictidomys tridecemlineatus. Classification (NCBI taxonomy): domain Eukaryota; kingdom Metazoa; phylum Chordata; class Mammalia; order Rodentia; family Sciuridae; genus Ictidomys; species Ictidomys tridecemlineatus. The sequence goes on along the minus strand of NC_135484.1, from coordinate 86,910,629 downwards.
ATTTTATTCTGCTGTCCTTCCATTCACCCCTGTGCCTCCCCTCCCCTCCTATCACTTTTCTCTACCCAATCTAATGTGACCCACTTCTTTTTTATTTCCCTCACATCTTCATACCTGTATTCTGTATAACGATGAGGATCTCCCTCCCTCTTCCATGCAATTCCCATTCTCCCTCCCTTTCCCTCCCACCTCTCTTCCCCATCTAAAGGTAATTTTCTTCTCATGCTCTTCCTCCCTACCCTAATTTTGAGTCACCTCCCTTATATCAGAGAAGACATTCGGCATTTTTTTGGGGGGGGGGATTGGCTAACTTCACTTAGCATAATCTTCTCTAATTCCATCCATTTCCCTGCAAATGCCATGATCTTGTTATTTTTTAGTGCTGAGTAATATTCCATTGTGTATAAATGCCACATTTTTATTTATTTATTTATTTATTTTAAAATATTACATCTTTCTTAATATATCATGTTTCACAATTTGATTCAGAATGGTTATGAACTTCCATTATTACCCCGTATACAGATTGCTGAATCACATCGGTTACATCAGTTACATTTCCATTGATTTACACATTGCCATTCTAGTGTCTGATGAATTCTGCTCTCTAACCTATCATCTACTATCCCCCCACCCCTCCCCTCCCCTCCCCTCTTCTCTCTCGACCACCTCTACTGTAAAACATTTATTCCACTTGTGTACTTCTTCCCTTACCCCTTACTTCCTCTTGTATGTAATTTTATATAACCCTGAGGATCACCTTCCCTTTCCCTGCAGTTTCCCTTCTCTCTCTCTTTCCCTCCCCCCTCTCATCCCTATTTAATGTTAATCTTCTTCTCCTGCTCTTCGTCCCTACTCTGTCCTTAGTTACTCCCCTTATATCAAAGAAGTCATTTGGCATTTATTTTTTAAGGATTGGCTAGCTTCACTTAGCATAATCTGCTCTAATGCCATCCATTTCCCTGCAAATGCCATGATTTTGTCGTTTCTTAATGCAGAGTAATACTCCATTGTGTATAAATGCCACATTTTTTTTTATCCATTCATCTATTGAAGGGCATCTAGGTTGGTTCCACAATCTTGCTATCGTGAATTGTGCTGCTATGAACATCGATGCAGCAGTGTCCCTGTAGCATGCTCTTTTTAAGTCTTTAGGGAATAGACCGAGAAGGGGAATAGCTGGGTCAAATGGTGGTTCCATTCCCAGCTTTCCAAGAAATCTCCATACTGCTTTCCAAATTGGCTGCACCAATTTGCAGTCCCACCAACAATGAACCAGTGTACCCTTTTCCCCACATCCTTGCCAGCACTTGTTGTTTGACTTCATAATGGCTTCCAATCTTACTGGAGTGAGATGGTATCTTAGGGTGGTTTTGATTTGCATTTCTCTGACTGTTAGTGATGTTGAGCATTTTTTCATGTACTTATTGATTGATTGTATGTCCTCCTCTGAGAAGTGTCTGTTCAGGTCCTTGGCCTATTTGTTGATTGGGTTATTTGTTGTCTTTTTGTCTAATTTTTTGAGTTCTTTGTATACTCTGGATATTAGGGCTCTATCTGAAGTGTGAGCAGTAAAGATTTGTTCCCAGGATGTAGGCTCCCTGTTAACCTCTCTTATTGTTTCTTTTGCTGAGAAAAAACTTTTTAGTTTGAGTAAGTCCCATTTGTTGATTCTAGCTGTTAACTCTTGCACTATGGGTGTCCTATTGAGGAATTTGGAGCCCGACCCCACAGTATGTAGATCATAGCCAACTTTTTCTTCTATCAGACGCCGTGTCTCTGATTTAATATCAAGCTCCTTGATCCATTTTGAGTTAACTTTTGTGCATGGTGAGAGAAAGGGATTCAGTTTCATTTTGATGCAAATGGATTTCCAATTTTCCCAGCACCATTTGTTGAAGATGCTATCCTTCCTCCATTGCATGCTTTTAGCCCCTTTATCAAATATAAGATAGTTGTAGTTTTGTGGATTGGTTACTGTGTCCTCTATTCTGTACCATTGGTCCACCCGCCTGTTCTGGTACCAGTACCACGCTGTTTTTGTTACTATTGCTCTGTAGTATAATTTGAGGTCTGGTATCGCTATACCGCCTGATTCACACTTCCTGCTTAGCATTATTTTTGCTATTCTGGGTCTTTTATTATTCCATATGAATTTCATGATTCTTTTATCTATTTCTACAAGAAATGCTGTTGGGATTTTGATTGGCATTGCATTGAACTTATAGAGAACTTTTGGTAGTATCGCCATTTTGATGATGTTAGTTCTGCCTATCCATGAACAGGGTATATTTTTCCATCTTCTAAGGTCTTCTTCTATATCTTTCTTTAGGGTTCTGTAGTTTTCATTGTATAAATCTTTCACCTCTTTTGTTAGGTTGATTCCCAAGTATTTTATTTTTTGGGGGGATATTGTGAATGGAGTAGTTGTCCTCATTTCCGTATCAGAGGATTTGTCGCTGATATACAGGAATGCATTTGATTTATGCGTGTTGATTTTATACCCTGACACTTTGCTGAATTCATTTATTAGCTCTAATAGTTTCTTTGTAGACCCTTTTGGGTCTGTTAGGTATATAATCATGTCGTCAGCAAATAGTGATAATTTAAGTTCTTCTTTTCCTATTTTTATGCCTTTAATTTCTTTCGTCTAATTGCTCTGGCCAGTGTTTTGAGAACTATGTTGAACAGAAGTGGTGAGAGAGGGCATCCCTGTCTTGTTCCAGATCTTAGAGGGAATGCCTTCAATTTCTCTCCATTCAGAATGATGCTGGCCTGTGGCTTATCATAGATTGCTTTTACAATGTTGAGGTATGATCCTGTTATCCCTAATTTTTCTAGAGTTTTGAACATAAAGGGATGCTGTACTTTGTCGAATGCTTTTTCTGCATCTATTGAGATGATCATGTGGTTCTTATTTTTAAGTCTATTGATGTGGTGAATAACATTTATTGATTTCCGTATATTGAACCAGCCTTGCATCCCAGGGATGAATCCTACTTGATCATGGTGTATAATTTTTTTGATATGTTTTTGAATCCGGTTCGCCAGAATTTTATTGAGGATTTTTGCATCTAGGTTCATTAGAGATATTGGTCTGTAGTTTTCTTTCTTTGAAGTGTCTTTGTCTGGTTTAGGGATTAGTGTGATGTTGGCCTCGTAGAATGTATTTGGAAGTTCTCCCTCTTTTTCTATTTCCTGAAATAGCTTGAAAAGTATTGGTGTTAGTTCCTCTTTAAAGGTTTTGTAAAACTCTGCTGTATACCCATCCGGTCCTGGGCTTTTCTTAGTTGGTAGTCTTTTGATGGTTTCTTCTATTTCCTCTATTGTTATTGGTCTGTTTAGGTTGTCTATATCCTCGTGACTCAATTTGGGCAGATCATATGACTTAAGAAATTTATCTGTACCTTCACTATCTTCTATTTTATTGGAGTATAAGGATTCAAAATAATTCCTGATTATCTTCTGTATTTCTGAAGTGTCTGTTGTGATATTGCCTTTTTCATCCCGTATGTTAGTAATTTGGATTCTCTCTCTTCTTCTCTTCATTAGCATGGCTAAGGGTCTGTCGATCTTATTTATTTTTTCAAAGAACCAACTTTTAGTTTTGTCTATTTTTTCAATTGTTTCTTTTGTTTCGATTTCATTAATTTCAGCTCTGATTTTAATTATTTCTTGCCTTCTACTCCTATTGCTGTTGTTTTGCTCTTCTTTTTCTAGGATTTTGAGATGAAGTATGAGATCATTTATTTTTTGGTTTTTTTCTTTTTTTAAGGAATGAACTCCAAGCAATAAATTTTCCTCTTAGAACTGCTTTCAATGTGTCCCATAGATTCCGATATGTTGTGTCTTTGTTTTTGTTTAAGAAGTTTTTAATTTCCTCCTTAATGTCTTCTAAAACTCTTTGATCATTCAGTAGCCTATTGTTCATTCTCCAAGTGATGCCCGATTTTTCCTTCCTTCTTTTATCATTGATTTTCAGTTTCATTCCATTATGATCAGACAAGATGCATGGTATTATCTCTACTCCTTTATATTGTCTAAGAGTTGTCCTGTGACATAATATATGATCTATTTTTGTGAAGGATCCATGTGCTGCTGAGAAAAAAGTGTAACTACTTGATGTTGGATGGTATATTCTATATATGTCAATTAAGTCTAGGTTGTTGATTGTGTTGTTGAGTTCTATAGTTTCCTTTTTTAACTTTTGTTTGGAAGATCTGTCCAGTGGTGAGAGAGGTGTGTTGAAGTCTCCCATGATTATTGTATGGTGGTCTATTAGACTCTTGAACTTGAGAAGTGTTTGCTTGATGAACATAGCTGCACCATTATTTGGGGCATATATTTTATGATTGTTATGTCTTGTTGGTGTATGGTTCTCTTGAGCAGTATGTAGTGTCCCTCTTTATCCCTTTTGATTAACTTTGGCTTGAAATCTATTTTATTAGATATGAGTATGGACACTCCTGCTTGTTTCCGCAGTCCATATGAGTGGTATGATTTTTCCCAACCTTTCACCTTCAGTCTATGTATATCTTTTCCTATCAAATGCATCTCCTGCAGGCAGCATATTGTTGGGTCTTGTTTTGTGATCCATTCAACTAGCCTGTGTCTCTTAATTGGTGAGTTTAAGCCATTAACATTTAGGGTTATTATTGAGATATGGTTTGTTCTTCTAGCCATATTTGTTTATTGATGATACTAAACCTGGTTTGTTTTCCTCTTTGATTACTTTCCCCCATTTACTGTCCTACTTCCCAATGTTGGTTTTCAATGTTATTTTCCACTTCCTCTTCCTGTAATGTTTTGCCAAGGATTTTTTGAAGAGAAGGTTTTCTAGCTGCGAATTCTTTTAACTTTTGTTTATCGTGGAAGGTTTTAATTTCATCTTCCATCCTGAAGCTTAATTTCGCCGGGTACACAATTCTTGGTTGGAACCCATTTTCTTTCAGTGTTTGAAATATGTTATTCCAGGATCTTCTAGCTTTCAGCGTCTGTGTTGAGAGATCCGCTGTTATCCTGATTAGTTTACCCCTAAATGTAATCTGCTTCCTTTCTCTTGTAGCTTTTAAAATTCTTTCCTTATTCTGTATGTTGGACATCTTCATTATAATGTGTCTAGGTGTGGATCTCTTATGGTTTTGCACATTCGGTGTCCTGTAGGCTTCTAGGATTTGGGATTCTGTCTCATTCCTCAAGTCTGGGAAGTTTTCTCGTATTATTTCATTGAATAAATTATTTATTCCTTTGGTTTGGAGCTCTGTGCCTTCCTGTATCCCAATGACCCTTAAATTTGGTCTTTTGATATTATCCCATAATTCTTGGATGTTCTGCTCATGGTTTCTTAGCAGTCTTGCTGAGCTGTCTATGTTCTTTTCCAGTTGAAATACTTTGTCTTCATTGTCTGATGTTCTCTCTTCTAAGTGATCTACTCTGCTGGTAGTATTCTCAATTGAGTTTTTAAGTTAGTTTATGGTTTCCTGCATTTCTAGGATTTCTATTTGTTTGTTTTTTATTACCTCTATCTCTCTGTGAAATTGATCTTTTACTTCCTGGATTTGTTTGTCAATGTGATCTTTCATTGTCTGATTTTGCTGTCTCATGTCTTCCTTGAGACTCCAGATCATCTGAAGCATATATATCCTGAACTCTTTCTCTGATATTCCCTCTGTTGCAGCTATTGCCTCTTCAAAAGTTGAGTTGACCTGCATTGCTTGTGGTCCTTTCTTTCCTTGTCTTTTCATACTGCTGCGTGGTTAAGAGCCGGGTGGGTGGGGCAGCCGCTCCCAGAGCGAGAGATGGACCTCCTGTGAGAGCCCGGATGGTGGAGGGCACCTGACGGTTGGGCGGGGCGGGCAGTGCAGCTCCGGGTGCCAGCCGCTAGCCGAAGCGGGTGCTGGCTGCGGGACTAAACTCTTGCACCCGCCGTGGAGCCGCCTGTGGAGCCGCCTGTGGAGCCGGGTACCTGCGGCCGCGTGGTTAAGAGCCAGGCGTGTGGAGCAGCAGCTCGCTGAGGGAGAGATGGGCCTCCTGTGATAGCCCAGATGGTGAAGAATGGCTGCCGGTTCGGGCAGAGAGACCAGCCGCCAGGTGCTGGCCGCTTGCAGTAGCGGGTGCTGGCTGCAGGACTAAACACCTGCACCCGCCGTGGAGCCAGGTAGCTGCAGCGGAGTGGTCAAGAGCCAGGCAGGTGGGTGGGGCAGCTTCTCACTGAGCGAGAGATGGGCCTCCCGTGCGAGCCCGGATGGTGAAGGGCGCCTGCAGGTTCGGGCGGGGCGGGCCGGCCGCTTGCGTTAGTGGGTGCTGGCTGGGGGACTAAACACCTGCACCCGCCGTGGAGCCGCCTGTGGAGCCAGGAAGCTGCAGCCGCGTGGTCAAGAGCCAGGCAGGTGGGTGGGACAGCCGCTCGCTGAGCCAGAGATAGGCTTCCCGTGAGAGCCGCTTGCAGGAGCGGCTGATGGCTGCAGGACTGTATCTCTGTGCCCGTGTGGCCAGCCAAGATCCACTTCTCTGGGACAAACTTGTCACTTCCAATAAACCTACCAGTTCTCGGCTGCTCTCCTGTTAAGGGAATTTTGTTAGAAGTTCCTCCGTAGGTAGGCTGCAGCTGTTGGAGTGGGTCGTTTTGGTCCGGTTAAAGTGGAGACATTGGAATTGCTGCTTCCTCGCTGGCCGCCATGATGGATCCCCCCCACGTCTTTTAATACTACTCCATCCACCTGGAACAGTGTAATTTCTGCCTCCTCATCCTTGCCGCAGGCTGCACGGCTGGGTCGTGTGGGCTCTGCCAAGCTCTCAGGCGGGCCTTAGCTCCGCTCCTCCCCCCGTGCTCACCGTGCACCGCCTGCCGCCTTCCTCCTGGGCGCCTCCGCGCGGTCGCTGTCAGTGCACTCTGGCTTGCAATCTTGCAACCCGGCTGGGCACAAAACACAAGCCAGCCAAACAGAAACAAGGTTTTATTTTGTAAGAGGCTGTGTGCGTCGCGCTAGCAAACCGGTCCACACACGTCGACACATTTTTTTTAATCCATTCATCCATTGAAGGGCATCTAGGTTGGTTCCACAGTCTAGCTATTGTGAATTGTGCTGCTATGAACATTGATGTGGCTGTGTCCCTGTAGTATGCTGTTTTTAGGTCTTTTGAGTATAGTCTGAGAAGAGGAATAGCTCAGTCAAATGGTGGTCTTTTCCCTGTTTTATGTGAATACAACAATGATAGAGGATGACAAGCATGGTTAAAGCACTTGCTTGGGACTATAGAACTGGGTCTGTCTCCATTAACTAAATGATGGGTGATCTTCAGTAAGTCATTAACTTTGTAGTGGCTTTTTTAAAAAAATTACAGTATCTAGTCATATGGTAAGTTTTTAACATTTAAAAATGTATCCTTATTCTTTATATAGTAAACTTTGTGAATTACTAGAAGCATACCAACTGTGTGTAAAGGGATGGAAAAAGTGTGCTGTGCTTAAGAAGTAAGATAGTGTTCTATGTGACCAGAATTCTGGGTGTGGTTATATGTGTCATAAGAGGTGAAAGTGAAAGTTTTACTCATGGATTAGTTTGGAATTGATTCTGTGAATGACAAGGTCAGACTAGGGAGCTCTTAAAATATTATTTGAAAAATAACATCTGATGTTCTTTTTAAGAATATAAATCTTAAGGACTCATGCCTGCAGTAGTCTAGGCAGTTAGTGACTAGTAAGTACAGCATGTAATACAACAGTGGCAGTACCGTTGATAATGGGAGAAGCCTAGAGAAATATTGAAGAGATAAAATCATTTAAAACTTTTCTCAGAAGGAAGACTCCAGGATAACTCCTGAGCTTGTCCTTAAGCACCTAGGAAGAAAGTCACGGTATATTCCTGGATGACAGTGGTGTGAATTTCATAATAAGTAGAGTTGACACAAGAGTGTGATGTAGATGTGAAACTTCCAATTTTGTCCTAACAGTGTTTTATTTCGTTGCTTAAAAACATTATGCATTTTCTGAATTTGTAGCAACTACCAAAGGCTGCAGTAGATAAATCAAGATTTGAGAATATCTAGAAATTGTGCAATGGTGTGAAAATTGCTCTCTGTAATTCCACATCATCATTAAAAAATTTAAATTGTATGGTTTATTCTTAAAAACAACAATTGAAAGAGAAAAACTTCCCCTACAGACAGTTTCATGAAATTAAAGGAATGGACTCTGTATTAAATACTTCCAGAGAGTTCCCGAGACCAAAAATGGTGGCCCTTCTTTTCCAGCAGCTGGAATCCAAAAGATCTTGAAACCAGTCCTGAAAGGCTTGCTCCTATGCAAGAAATCCTGGTGGCTTTTGAAAGGAAGATAGAGAACTATTCTGGAAAATTTCAAGTGGTAGTAGAGGTGAGTCACTGACATGAAGAATTTATCCAGGGACTACCAGTATTTATTTCTCTATTTGTTTTTATTAAAAATATATATTTAGCTAAGGCAGTTGAAAATATTAGTCTTTGTGTTTTTAAAGGTTTTAATGAGTAGAAAATAGTAGAGCAAGTGCTTCTCCCCATCATGTACAAATACATTATAATTTTAAGAAGCTTTCAGCAACCTTATGAAAATATCTTCAGCAGCCATGTGTTTAAGATGATGATACTGAGAAAAGGCATGGTAAATGCATGCCATACTTATGCTTTGAATATATTTTGAATGTAAGATTTGCTTGGATGAAAATTTTTAAATGTGTATGCATTTGCTTTTATTCTTAACCTTTTTGATCCATCAGAAGACTTTGTTTTCCTTAGTTGGAGGAGGTTGTCCCCTTGCTCTGACTTATATGCTGCTTGCATACCCTAGCTAAGCTCCCTATAGTTTAGTACATAATTTAGTTACTTTACTGTAGTTGTTTTAGTTAGGAACAGTGTAGGATTAATATACTGCTCCCCCTCCTCCCTTAATTATCTTACTCAGTTTTCAAGACTGGGTGATATAGGGCATTGTACAGTTCTCTGAATGTGGAAAAATGTAAACTGAATAGTCTTCCTCTCAATTTTGCACTAAGTCATCCAGTTTCCTTCCAGAGAAGCAACCAATTAGGTTTCTTGTATGTTCTCCTTGAAACATTTTATGCATATGTATACAAACATATAGGTGGTATACATTTTTATGTCCTTACACACACACAAAAAATCTTTTGATCTAGAGGTCAGATTCTTGTTTTCCCCAATCTACTCCTCAGGAAATTGGGTAGAAAAGTTTTATTTTTAATAGTTTTGCTTTTCTTTCTCTAGATTTATAATGGACACATAGCATTCATTCATTAAAGCTAAGGTTTAAGATTCTGTTGAGTTTTAATGTCACGCATTTTTGCCATTGGGAACTTAGAAAACCTAATATATTGTAATTATTTGCAATATCTACTATTCTATTATTTCTTCCACTTATCTCATATTTTAAAAACAACCAGTAAAACCCAAGTAAATATGGGGATACAAATTAGTGAAAACTATGCACGTAGCTACCTGAAGTTACATGACACTTTAGTAAATACTTTTGTTGTTAATGGCTGGATATCAGGTACTTTTTAGCATCTAAGGGATGAAGTACAGAAAATATTTCAGGAATAGATAGGAGGAAGGTACAGAGAAAAAATGATGATGATAAAAGAGGGGGAACCCAAGGAGCCACATTTATGAGATGTAGCCTCTGAACTTGGAATGGACTGAATTTGGTTTTAGTTGAGTTGGACAAATAGAAGCATATCTGGCAATAGTTTTCTCACTTAGAGAACTCTACTTTCCAAGACTTTGGAAGATTAAAGCAAAGAGCAGAATTCAACATATGTTATTCTCAGGGAAAATAGTCATTAACTTGGAATTTTAGGTGACCTGTCTGTCATTGATCTTGTGTTTTTATTGTGCTTAATTGTTTCCTGATAACTAACAGTGAATTAAACTTGGGTGCTTTTCTTACCTCTTATCTTTTATCTTCACATATTTATTTCAGTGCTCACTTGTCAGTAAAACTATTTTTGTGTTACTGCTTAGTTGCCAGTCACTGGAAGTACTTTCTTTTTTTTTTAAAATAGTGATTTTTTTTTTAAACACAGTACTGTTACATAAAAATGAACTAATTACATTTGTGTACTTATTCATTCTACCTATTTTCTTTTTATCTAGTCCCACTTGTTGTTATATTTGTTAATTTTATTTAGCTTTTTATATGTTTTAATTTGTTAAAATGACAAATGTAATAAGCAGATATAGATTAAAACGTTTTAAATTAACAGTCTCAATTTCATTCAGACACTGTAAAACATTGAAACCTTAGGACTTTTAGAATGTACATTTTGTTGTTTTTAATGCTGAAACTGTGATTGGAAAAAATGTTTTGTCCTTAAGCAGTTTGGGAATTAGAAATGCTTCATCTGTGTTACTTTGTGATGATAATGTGTTAGGGTATAGATGCTTCTCAGCAATTTAAATAATAATTTTTGAAATTGCATCTCAAGTGATATGTGAAGCTTTGGGCTGTGCTGTTGTTCTTTGTACCAAATTATGGGTTATATAGAGAAACTAAAAAGATTATGTACTAAAGAGAGTAAAATACTTTTAATAGTAGGTTTTGGGATTCTTAACTGTTGTATATTATTATATTTCCAAGTAAAGCCTTCCTTCATAATTATATTTTGTCTAAAGATGATTCAATTTAAAAAGTAGAATACAGAATCCATCTTTCTAGGAACGGGCTGATTTTTCTCTATCATTTTTTTTCTTTTTTTAAACACTTATTCTTTATTGTAGGTGAGCACAATACCTTTGTTTTATTTTTATGTGGTGCTGAGGATCAAACCCAGGGCCTCGCACATGCTAGGCGAGTGCTCTACCACTGAGCCATAACCGCAGCCCTCTATCATTTTTTTTCTCTTTTTCTTGTATTTTTTATTGATGCATTTTAGTTGTACATAATTGTGGGATTTGTTGTTACATATTCATAAGTGTACACAGTATAAAAATACAATTTGGCCAGTATCATTCCCCAGTATTTCCCCTTTCCCTCACCTCTCCCCTCCTTGGTTCCTTACTCTACTAATCTCCCTTCAAGTTTCATAAGCTTCCTCCCACCCACTTCCTGTTCCTTTTTCCTCTCTAGTTTCCACTTATGAGAAGACCCTGGGCCTTCTGAGTTTGGCTTATTATGCTTAACATATTGGTCTCAAGTTCCATCCATTTTCCTGCAAATTACATAATTTCATTTTTATTCATGTCAGAATAAAATTCCATTGTGTTTACATGCCACTTTTTCTTTGTCCATTCATTCATTGATGAACGCTAGGCTGGTTCTATAGTTTGGCTATTGTGAATTGTGCTCCTACTATAAACTTGAGTATGCAAGTATTGCTGTATGATGATTTTAATTCTTTAGGATAAATACCAAGGAGTGAGTAGTGTAGCTGGGTCATAAAAGTAGTTCTTTTTCTTTTTTTTTAATATTTACTTTTTGTAGTTGAACATAATAACTTTATTTTATTTATTTATATGTGGTGCTGAGGATCGAACCCAGGGACTTGAACATGCAAGGCGAGCGCTCTACCGCTGAGCCACAACCCCAGCCCCAAGTTCTTTTTCTTTCTCCCCCACACCCCGTTTTTTTTGGGGGGGGGTGGTGGTGGTGGTGCTGGGGACCAAACTCAGGGCCTTGCATATGCTATGCAAGTGCTCTTCTACTGAGCTACGACCTCCTACCTGAGAGCAGACTAGCTTTAGTGGAAAAAAATAAATAACTAATTAAATTTTAGATATGGTCTACTTAACTGGCATTTATCATAGCTGTGAAGTATAGTTCATTTATTCCTCATTATACTAATATATATTTCTTAAAGTAAAAAATTAAGGTTAACTTTGTATCTGATAGAGTTTTACAATTATTTAATTGTTAAGAATATCAATACATTTTCTGCACACTGGATTTTTTACTTTTTTGTGTTTTTTTAATCTTAATTTTGAGGTGAGCTGTAGTTTGTTGAGTAAATGTCTTTAAAATATACTTTTTAAAATAAGCTTTACAGAAATTTTCATATAAATGATTTAAGATTTTTTTCTTCCCTTTTTCACACTTGAAGTGAGGGAAGAAAAAAAAAGTATTGACAGGGAATGCCATGACTTTTCTAACGCTAGAGAATTTTCAACATTACTAATATCCTTGAATTTTTAATAGTTTATTGGATAGCCTTACAAGTATTCCTATTATTGGAGAAGTGAAAAAAGGTTGAAAATTTAAAGTTTGTCAGAATGATGTTCAGTACTTAGATAGTAGAAGTTAAGATTGTTCTTCCATTATGGAAAACTTAAATCTCCTGCTGGTTACAAATAATAAAAGGCTTAAAGTTTACTTTTTCTTTTAAGAGAAACATATGCCATTTATCCTTTTTCTATCCCACCCAAAGCAATCTGTTTGTCCCAGCTCCGGAAAACTGAGTCATTGATTGTCATAGAATAAGCAACTAAAATTCTCTTTCTCTGTCATTGTTTGTTAAAACAATTTGGATAAGAGAACCTAAAACAGAAGGAACGATGTTTTAGTCACAGAAATGATGTATTTATAATGGAAAGAACATGATAGTACCTTTATATCTTTAGTGAAATTTCCTGGATTCTTATTTCTTCTAGATGTCACATGGTAGTAAGGATTGAGACCCAGAAAACTAGATCTTAGCTCACCTTGGCCATTGATTCATTATATTAACCAACAGAAAAATCATATAACCCCTTTGTACCTCAATTTCCTCATCTGTAAACAAAAAGAGCCTGTTGAGCCCTGACACAAAGAAAAGACCACCAACTCCAATTTTAAATCAAATTAAAGCAAGCTTGTATTTGTGTATGCAAAGAGAGCTGATCAGTGGCTGTCTCTCCTAACACAGGCTAGAGACCAGCCCCACCAGCTTTCCAGGAACAAGGTTTTATAGCACAAAAAGTTGCAAAGGGGAGTGTCTTGAGAACTTGCAGCTAACAGGATTTTGACAAGCATAATGCAAAGGCAGATAGTAGGTTAATGATGTACATGGCATGATCTTTCAAGGTAGGGAGTAAATTCAGATCCCAACATCAGAATTTATGAGGCACCGCTGAGATTTCTGAGAGGGTTGTTATCTGCTCAGGGGGAGCCAGACATGGGTGAGTTCAAGGCGTGGGCAGGAATTACAAACAAATTTAGAAAATCGCAGTAATTTATAGTAAAAAAGAAATTAACTTTTCATGACTTTGTGACGAGATAGTTCCCAGTCTTAAGATGGAATTGGGCTGGGTTCATGTAGCCTGGTATTTGCAAGCCCTACAGGACTTAGTCCTAGTTCCATTATTGAAGCCAGATATACTTAAACCACTGATTGCTTTTGTTGGTTCTGTGAAGAGTTGAATCATGGAGAGACGCATGATTAGGCTTTATTTAATATCTTGCAGATTTGGTTTCCTTCTTATAAAATTAATGTAATAATACCTATCCTAAGGTTTTTTTAAAAAATTTAAACATAAATACACACCAACACAAAGTGTTGAGGCTAATGCTTGTCAGTGTAACTGTTATGTTAATCTTCATTGTATGTTTTCTTCTAATAGATACTGGGCAGTTTGTCAGGGCCAGTGGAACCATATTTTCATAGATTTCTGTAGAGTTCTTATCTGTAGTGTCCTGAAACCTTGAGGACATGTGTTTTGTACTATATTTATTATCTCCTCCCTAAAATGCCAGATTTTTTCCTCTTTTACCCTTATTTTCATTTTTAAATTATTCAATCCTTTATCTTTATCTCCATTGATCCTTTTACTTCTGACCTCCACCTTACCCTTTTCTACTTTTAGAAATTTAGAAACTACTTTGTCAGTGTTGTCCTTATCCTTACAAATGATTTATCTGTATCTGTGTTATCACTGAATCCTTGTTTCTCAAAATCACAACTAACAAAAAACATAAACACCTCTACCCAGTCACTTTTGGCAGTGGTCTTCTCTAGAAATGGCTCTCATTTCACATCACCTCTTCCTTTCAGGTTTTTATGCTTGTTATTTTCTTACTGTCTGATTGTGATAGATGACATCATAGAACAATGTTTACTAATTTATTGTAATGTACATTTATGCCTTGTTTCTGTTTTTTGCCAACAAAATATTAATGACTGGCACTAAATAAACATGACTGTCATATTCACTGACTATAAAACATTGATGATGTTAAGAAGTATACCCATTTTATAGACTATTTTTAGTCTTGTTGAAATTTCCATGAATCTCTTGTTTGTTTGTTAGAAACTTTTACAGTCTTCTTAACTTGCTTCAGTGAAATGTATCTAAATTACTTTGTGCTTCATTGCAAATTTTGTGTAAACCAAGAGGCAATTATTTTTTGATACAGTTCTTTCCAAATGTTTAATGTTGTTATAACTTGTTCACCACGTCTGCTTCCATATTCCCACCATGGCATAAAGAAGCAGCATCATTTAAATGCTTGAAATGGAAAATATTTTCTTTTCACTTTAGAAAGGGTAAACCACACTGGAAGTTTCTTAGTTTTTTCCCTCCAGAGAATTACATATTAGCTTTACTCTTACTAATTCATGCTATTATTCACCATGACATAATAGAGCCTTTAACCTTGTATTGTCAGGCACATAGATTTTTTTTTCTACCCCACAGCTTTGAAGCAGAGGTTTATTTTGCCTTACTTTCTATTTCATTTTAAGGGCTAAATGACAGTGATCCTTAATTATTTTTCAGTTTATCATCCCTTTTACTTCTAGTCCCTATATTCCTTAACTAAAATTGTCTCTAGAGGAATAACAAATCTAGTTTACTCTGAGAGAATACTTACATTCAGCCAAGGTAGAATAGATGTAATGAAGTAAGAATATATTGAAATTTTATATATCTTAAAATTATCAGTTGTGAAAAGAGTCCTATTTTTTTTATTTGAAAGGTGATGATTCTCTACACTTGAGGACTATAACTCAAGGTAAACATTGGGTAAACTGTTAAACCTGAATTGCATTGTCAGTGGTATAGTTGTTGTGTGATTGAGAAATCAGGAAGAAAACATATTATAAAAGTTGATCTTTCCACCAATTAAAATCATTTAATGAACTCTGTTAATAATGTAATACAATATTATAATGTTTATAAATCTTACCTTTAGTTTGTAATGCAACAGAATGTCAAGGAAATCCTATTTGGTGAGTCATCCACCATAGATGACACTGAAACTTAAACTGGTTTAAATGATTATCAAACAGTTTTATGTCTGCTGAGCCATAATTCTTACCTTTGGAGTTCATCAGTTTTAGGGAAGAGGTTTGTATTAGTCAGCTTTATGTTACTTTTGTAAATAATGGAGGCAATTAACTTACAAAGAGAAAAGTTTGATTTAGCTCATGGTTCTGGAGGTTTTAGTCCAAAGTTGCATGGCTTTATTGATTTGGGTCTCCCAAAGGCTCCAGATGGCTTACATTACCAGCCAGGAAAACTGAGAGGTGGGGTCTCACTCTGTCCCATTTAAGGGCCTGCTGCTAAGGGTCTTTCAGTAGTCCCCACCTAAAGGTTCCACTATCTCTTAGTAGTGCTGCCCTGAGGATTAAGTCATTAATTAGCACATGGACCTTTAGGGGATACTCTTTCAAACCACTGGAAGGTTCTATATATCCCGAGCTTGTATGTAAAATTGAGCCATTAGGCACAGAGATATTTTATTTGTTTGGTGGGGAAAAGCTTTCAGTAAAATCACAGGGATTAAGAACTCCTAAGAAATTCATTCTGTAAAATTCTAGATTAGCCCTATTTCACATTTATCTGGCTTCCATTGTGCTCTTGATTGTTCATTGTAAGACTCCTAGAGTGTTTTGAAAGTCAAAGAAAATTGGATCTTGAGTTGTTAACTCTGGAAATGACTGCATACTAGCACATTTAAAAAATCATAAAAATGCCTATAAACTACCAGGAATTTCATTTTTAAGAAGTAATGAATATAAAGGTTGTATTGTTTTCACAGAAAAGATTAAAAAACCTGAACTCACATATATTGAAAAATGTGAAAGATTAAAAATAGCATCTCTGTTTGGAACTTGAGTGATTAATTTCATAGTTATGATTTAAAAACCATTTTTTATAGTACTGGGGATTGAACCCATGGGTGCTGTTCCACTGAACTACAACCACAGTCCCTTGTTTGTTTTGTTTGTGTTAGGGTCAGAGTTGACCAAGCTGGCCTTAAACTTGCAATCTTCTTGCCTCAGCTTCCCCAGTAGCTGGGATTATAGGCATGCACCACCATACCCAGCTTTAAATTAGTTTTTTAAGCAGAACATATATTGGAAGTAATGTTATTTGGTATTTGTGTGTGTGTGTGTTTATGTATATGTGTGTGTATAGGATTACTTTTTAGTGTTCATATGAATAATTAAAATACTTGATTTCCTTGTTTTTTACTACAGTGCATGCAAGATATGGGAAATACTAAAGCAAGACTACTCTATGAAGCCAACCTTCCAGAGAACTTTCGAAGACCACAGACAGATCAGTATCCTTTAGAAATTATTTATTGTGGGGTTAAGATTAACTCCTTTCTACTAGTCATATTTTATCTGTTAGTATTTAGGAGAATATGATATGAATTGTATCACATTCTTGTTCACTAAAGATAGAAATTGATTGGTTCTGAGCTATATTTTGTATATAGTAGGTTCTTAAATAGGAATTTGATAATTTACAATAATATATTTTTTATATTATTATTACTGTGTGTAAAATTTTATGACTGATTCTTCTTGATTGATCTCCATCTCTTGATAGGAGAGTATCTGTTGCTTATTATTTTAAACTATTATTAGATATTTGATTTGTGAGCATCATGAGCATTTAAAAAATCATTTCCATAAAGATTTTTTTTGTTAACTTTAGAGTAATTATGTGAAGCAGTTTGGCATTTATGCTTTAAGAGGCAAAATAAATATTCAGTGTTATGACCTATAATACCATATATTTACTGATATGACCTCTGACAGAGATTGCACAATTGTGCTTGCTTTACATATATACTATTTTTTTTTTTTTTGAGTGGATAGGCAGACATTTTATTCAGGATATATTTCACATTTGTGAAAGATAAAATCATTTGATTCTTTAGATATGTTCGTCAGGTTTTGGTTGCTGTGACCAAAATATCTTATAAGAACAACTTAAAGGAGAAAAAGGTTAATCTGGCTCATGGTTTCAGAGATTTAGTCTATGGTTGCCTGACTTCTCAGCTCTTGTCCCTAGGTGAGGCAGAACATCATGCCAAAAGGCTGTAGCAGTGGAATGTTGCTCAGGTTCATAACAGCCAGGTAGGAGAGAGAGCTAGGAATGTGATCCCCATGGGCATGTGCCCAGTGACCTACTTCCTCCAGTCATGCCTTAAGTGTTTATAGTTACCACCCATTAATCTATTCAAATTATTAACCCATCAAATCGATCAATTCATTGATTAGATTACAGCTCTCATAACATAATCATTTTACCTCTGAACATTCCTGGAGTTTTTTATTCATGAGCTTTCAGGGGATACCTCACATCCGAACCTTAACAATGGGATTTCTAAAATTCATTGAAGTTTTAGAAAGTAGGTTATTGGAATTTGCTCCTTTATAAATATGATTATTTAATTAATTGTAGGTGTTTGGATGCGTCCAAAGGTAATAAATAATATTTTTTATTTTGACAATAAAATGTAGTTTCTTAAAGGTTAATTATATGTTACCCATGTCAGTGGGAAAACAGTTTATGTGGGCTGTGGAAAATAATTTTCTTTTCTCACACAAAGATTCAGGGCATTGTATATTTCTTTCTTTTAAAATTTGGACAGAAATTTTTTAAGTTATAATGGAAAAGTTAGTTATTTGCATTTGTCTTTTTCTTTTTCCATGGCTCCATTCCCTTTTGCAAATTTAGCAATCTGATATCCAAGGGTATTTTTGTTATAGAAGATCCTAGGGTAAGAGTGGGAGGTGTATTTCTGCTTTAAAAATTGTATGAGAAAAATTGTATGAGTGAGGAAATGTGTGACCTTTTAGATGGTTTTTATTTCAATTTCAGTTTTGTGAGGCAAGTGGCAGAAGAAGCTTATGAGGCATTTTGGTCCAAATTAATTTAGGGGTTTTCAGTATCATGTAGAGCAGTTTGGACCTCATTTCATTGTCACAAGGGTTGATGTGTTTGAAAAGCCATGAAGGGTTTTGAAGCAGGGGAAATATTAAACCATTAACTTTTACCTCAAAGAAAATTGGTTAGAGGAGGATGGACATCCTAGAGGAAGAGAGTGAACATGTAGAATAGTAGTAAAGCCCAAAATGAGCAGTGATAAAACTCTTAAGTTACATAGTAGCATTGAATTAACAGGAAGAAACTGCAATGAAATTTGGAATGCTGGAGCAGTTGGACTAGACTGACTTTGTTTCTGAGGAAGACACTGATCACAAAGATTCTATCTAGCACAGATGACTGTAAAAGCTTGTTCACTGAGAGAAGGAATTTATTACCAGATGGAGGTTTAAGGGTTAGAAATGAAAGATAATGAACCACGCTCCATTACTTTAGGCAGATTGAAGTGTCTGTTGTACATTTACATGGAATTATCCATTTGGTACCTGGAAATAAGAAAATGCAGATTGGAGAGTCACTTAACATAGAAGTGATTTATAGTGTTAGGTGAAGTTGTGTTTACCACAGGTAGTAGTAATTCTTTCTTCTTGTTTTTTATTGAGAATTCTAGAAGTGCTCTCTCCTTCTCCTCTGAAAAATGAAGACATCGTGAAAATCCTAAGGAAGAGAGCATGGGGGAAGGAAATATAAGCAAAAAATCAGTGTCCTAGATAGTTGTTTCCAGCTGCCTGTTGGTTGCACTAACTCTTTGTATTCTTGCCTGAGTTGACAAGAAATTCCCTTCATTGAACAATACACTTGTTATGGAAATTTTTGTGTACTGGGGTGATTGGTTTTGTTTGGGTTGGAATATGTAGGGGTTCTCTTGAATATTATGGGAACTGGGGATAAATTACCTGAGGTTCTTGAAAGTTTAGATTTTTGTTTTTTATATAATACTTTATAGATTAAAGCAGCTTCAGAGTTATTTAATTCATCACCTTGAATCCATGTTGTTTTTAAATGAGCCTAGATGATACTCAGGGAAGGATAATAGATGCCTTCTTAGTATCCTAGTATGTTGAACTTTTCTGTACAGTCTTAACTTAGTCTAACTGCTGCAGCATTCTAATTTCATTTTAGTTCCTTCCTGTTCATTTTGTGTATGTTGTAGACAGTTTAACTTAGAGAAATGAAATGTTAATGAGATAGTGTTTTTATCTCATTATTATTATTATTTGGTACTGGGTATTGAACCCAGAGTCACTAAACCACTGAGCCACACCCCTAGCCCTTTTTTTGTATTTTATTTAGAGGTAGGATCTCACTGAGTTGCTTAGGGCCTCGATAAGTTGTTTGAAACTGGCTTTGAACTTGTGATTCTCCTGCCTCAGCCTCCCGAGCCACTGGGATTACAGGCATGGACCTCTGTGCTTGCTTCTATGTCATTATTATTTCTGATACTTTGTCAGATATAGTTTAAAATATTTGGTGGGTATCTAAATTTCAGGAAAGATGAGATTTTTATAGTGAATTAATTGGTGTCTGGTATCAGTAATTCTTCACCTTTGACCCAGTGAAAATAGAATTCTGGAAATCACAGCTGCAATACTTTACTACTTAATGGTTTGCTGGCATCATTATGTACATTGTCTTTTTTGGGGGATACCAGGGATTGAACTGGGGGGAGGGTGCACTTGACCACTATGAGCCATGTCTCTAGCCCATTTTTGTATTTAATTAGAGGCAGGGTCTTACTGAGTTGCTTAGTGCCTTTCTTTTTGATGAGGCTGGCTTTGAACCCTTGATCCTCCTGCCTCAACTTCTTAGCTGCTGGGATTATAGGCCTGTGTCACCACGCCCAGTTTACATTGTCTTTTTAATTCTCAAAATATCTCAATGAGCCAGACATTGTGGGTACATGCCTGTAATCCTAGCTGTTTGGGAGGCCAAGGCACGAGGATCACAGGTTTGAGGCTAGCCTGGGCAATTTAGGAGAACCTGTCTCAAAAATAAAAAGATTTGGGATGTATCCCAGTGGTAGAGTACTTACCTAGCATGTCTGAAGGCCTGGGTTCAAATTCTAGTACTAAGTAAATATAAATATCTCACGGCTCTTTGAAAAGCCTTATATCTTAGTACTTTTATAGATAAAATAGTTTTATTTTATAAGGGAATCTAGTAAGAGAACCACTTTCTCTCCCTCCTTTCTCCTTCTCTCCTTCCTTCCTTCCATTGTTTGAAAGCTCATTGCTTTTTGAAGCCTAACATCTCTGCACTTTTATAGATATATGTCCCTAGAGGTATGTGGAATCAAACTGAGTTAAATTTATATAATATGGGACTTAATTACGTTCGTAACAAGATTTGTTGCTTTTTAAAAGCTTTACAATTTATAATAGTTTTGTAAAAGCTGCTGTGAAAGTGTAATTCTCATGTGGGATGTGGTTAATTATAGGCTGCATGTGCTAACGCATGACAAATGATAAAGCTTTACATTAAGCTTTTCATTATTAGGATATTTCATCTTATCTAAAAACTTTAATTACTTCAATTCCATGAGATCTATTGTGCACCAAAGCTAATCAGCAGTTCTCCTCCTCTAAGCTTTTTGAAGTGTTACTGCTGTCACTGGTATGTGTCTGAAACTGGAAGATTTTTTTTCTTGGGAGTAGATATTAATTTCTGGTTCAAGTGGTATCTTTAAAGAAAGGGAGAAAGTCTTAAAAAACAAATACATATTAAAAGATAAAACGTGTAATAATGTTAAAAAATTTCTGAGCTTGTACCAATTTTTAGTTTTGGAGGAAGGAAGATTTAGACGTGTTTACTGAATGATTTGTGATTATAGGCATGGAGAAGATTTTGGGATGTTTTGATGTTTTATTATTAAATCTCAAATCAGCCACTTAAACTTGAATTGTTAGTAATATATTCCTTATCTTGATACTCTGAAATATTCTCATTCTATTTTTTTTGGTTGTGTTATTAATCTACATTAATGTAGATTATAACTTAAATTGTATATTAAAGGACATCTAGAGCCTGAAAAATGAATTCCCTGATGTTCAATTATATTTGTTCTTTTGTTGTTGTTTTTCATTAACACATCTGTTTAAACTTGATTTTGTGTAAACCTTCTTAGTCCTTAACATAGTTGTTGCTATTCCTCTTGTACCCTGATTATGGATCCTATCTTTTAAAAGATGATATGCCTATCAAAATACCTTTATATTGTCAATAAGAATTAAAACTTAGAATAGTACTTTGTCATATACCGTTCTTTTTTTTACTACTTTACATATATAACATTTAATTCTTAAAATAATCTTGTAAGATGAGTACTAAAATGAGTATATTTTAAAGCGGATGGAACTGAAGCATAAAGTTAGGTAAAAATAGAAACTAACTTCATTTATCAAATGCTTACTGTTTGTTATGTATTATACTAAGTGATATATATATACACACACACATATATTATTTTGTGTGTGTGTATATATATATATAAGCATTTAATAAATGAAGTTAGTTTTTATTTTTAAATATATGTGTGTATATATTGTGTATATGTATGTATGTGTGTATGTCACATACACATTAACCTTGTGAGGTGAGTATGACTATCTTTTTTCTATATCTAGGAATAGGTCTGGTAGATTGGCTAAGATCAGAGTCACAATAACTTCAAATTAAATAAGTGCCTATTGGTATCACAAATGAAGTTGTACAAATTTTCCTTTCAACGTTGTCTAAGTTGTCTGCATAATGACAGTTTAAAGACAGGTTCCCTCTATAAATTTATCATGGCTGTTTTTTGCTTTCAGCATTGAATAGAATTCAGGAGTCAGTAACTACAGGCCTGTGAATCAATTTCCTAATTTTGTCAATGAATTTTTACTAAAACTCAGCTATGCCCACTTATTTTGAAGTTTCTATGGCCACTTTGTAGTTACAGAGGCAGAGTTAAGTAGTTATTAGCTCTCATACAAAACCTAAAATATTTACTATTTGGTGTTATAAGTAAAAATTTGCTAATTCCTGGGATAGTTCTTTAGGTCAACTAACATTTGGAATTTTTTTACAAAAACATAAGAACCTTGTGAGACATTTTTACTCAAAGAAGAAGGTGGACACCGAGAGCAACCAAGGACATAGTATGTTCCTTAAATCACAGTCCTTCCTTGAGTGACTACCATGGAATTTAAAAAATTTCCTTTGTGATGTGCTTTGATTTTTTTTCTTAAAATAATGTTTTCTGTTAAATAGTTAGGAAGGTCCTAGAGAGTTTTCCTATACTAATGCTGTATTTTATTTTTATATCCTTGTAAAACAGTATGTATCAATGATATTAACTTTGACTTTAGATAATTTTTTAAATTGCTTACTACTTAGACATTTCTTGGAAGCATTTATTATTATAAGTGAAACCCTTAATTTTAGCTTCTTGACTTCTCCCTTCCTCAACTTTGCAAGAGAAAATTTGTCCATTATTTTTGTAATCCAAAAGGAATCCCATATGATACACTAACCTGTGTATGATATAGTATGTTTAGTAGAAAAGAGCATTGTATTGGGATCACAGTACAGTATACACTCTTTCCATGTTGCTAATTCTTCATCTATGATGTGAAAATACTAGTATGTCCATTACTGAGTTGTGAGAGGAATTAACAGAAACAATATGCACAATTTACAAAATATGGTGTTTAACACATTGTGAGTATTGCCTGGGTATGAGTTTATTTACTTATACTATAAACTCTAAATGAACCTGAATTAGTTTGGTGGTGGCAGTAGTGAAGGAATTAAAAATTATATATATTTCTAGTTGTAAATGTACAGAATGCCTTTATTTTATGTATTTTTATGTGGTGCTAAGGATCTAATACAGAGCCTCACACATGTTAGGCAAGCACTCTGCCACTGACCTACAGCCCCTGCCCCAGTTGTTGTTCTTTCTGAAGTTGATTTGGATGGTTTTTGTTGAATGGGAAAATTTCCTGGAAAATGTGATTTTTTTTTTTTTTTTTTTTTTTAGGGGCGAAAGGAAAGAAGGTTACAGAACTATAAGCAGAAGTAGTGTGAGAGTAAAAAATTTTAGAGGGTAGTCTTTTTGGAAAGGAATGAATAAAGAGAAATATACATGTAACTAAACTCATGCTTTTCCTTAAGTTATCTGTTTTCAGAGCAGTAGAATTTTTCATCAGAGATAAATATGAAAAGAAGAAATACTATGATAAAAACGCTATAGCTATTACAAATGTAAGTAAATCCTTCAGCTCTAACTGATGTTTGTTGTATAGATATCAAAGTTTACCACATAGGTAAATTTATTTGTTGTAACAATATGCTGGTTATGTATGTTTAGATACTTTAAGTGTTGGAAATTTAGGGGGAGGAGTCATATAATGTTGATCTGCAAAGCAGAGCTTCTGATATAGAAAGGAGCATGTTCTGAATAAGAGTCTAATAAATGCTTATATGACATTTAACAAAATTAATTTTATGAAAGTTTCAAAAATGATTAGGATACTAACAGAAAAGGGAGAAAAATTTATTTTGCTAAATTCTGGGAACATATGAAAAAGAAAAAAGTCTTTCTCCAAGGTCTTTGGTGGGTCTTTTAAAACATGAAACAATTAGCCCAGTATTATTTTAAAGCTTGACATTTTAATTGATAACTGTTGAACATTTTGGTACTTATTAGTTAAGACTTTATTGTAATAACCAAATATGTATGTTAACTATTTCTTTTTATTTTTTTCTGATTAAATTTTCCCATTTCAGTTAATTATAGTTTAAAGCTAATTGCATTTATTGTTAAGATATTTTTTGGCCTTTGATTTCCATATTAATAAACTATAGTTGGGTGTGGTGGCACATGCCTGCAATCCCAGGGATTTGACTCGGGTGGCCGAAGCAGGAGGCCGAAGCCTCTGCAACTTAGTGAGGCCCTAAGCAACTTAGTGAGACCTGTCTCAAAATAAAAAATAAAAGGGCTGAAGGTGTGACTCAGTGGTAAAGTACCCCTGGGTTAAATCCCCAGTACCAAAAATAAGTAAGCAAGCTATAAACTAATCTTTTGGTGAAATAATTTTTCAGGTATTTTGTAGACAACAGTTTTTGTTTTATTTTTGGTCCATATGGAGAAGTGATATACTAAAAAATTTAAAAACTGAAAGCATTGCCTGTGAAATTTGGAAAAAGACAAGGATATCCATTCTCACCACTCCTATTTGGTATAGCACTAGAAATTCTAGCCAGAGCAATTAGGCAAGAAAAGGGAATATAAAAATAAAAATAGGAAAAGAAGGAGTCACCTTATAACTGTAGATGATATGATGCTATGCATAGACGATCTAAAAAGCTTCACCAGAAAACTGCTAGAGCTAATAAACAAATTCAGCAAAGTAGTAGGTTAACAAATGAACATAAAAAAGCAATATCTTTTCTGTACAATACCTAACAGTTCAACATTTTGGTACTTATTAGTTAAGACTTTATTGTAATAATCAAATATGTATGTCAACTATTTCTTTTTTATTTATAAATGATGAATCTGTTGAGAAAGAAATCTGGAAAATGTTCCATTCACAGTAGACTCAAAAACCACCACCAACAACAACAATAACAAAAACTGGAAATAAATCTAACCGACTATAGAACACTGGAGAAAGAAATTGAAGAAGATACAAGACCTCCACTGTTCATGGATAGGCAGAATTAATATTCCTAAATGGTCATGTTATCAAGAATAATATACAGATTCAGTGCAGTATCCATCAAAATACCAGTCGTATTCTTCATAGAACTAGAAAAAAAAAAAACAGATCTAAAATTCATTTAGAAGAACAAAAGACCCAGAATAGGCAAAAGCAGTTTTAAGTCAATAAAGTAATGCTGGAGACATCACAATATGACTTCAAATTATATTACAGAACTATGGTAACCAAAACTGCATGATACGGGCATAAAAACAGATAAATAAATGTACAGAATAGAAGACAGAGACAAACCCACATAGATACAATCATTTTTCAATCATCTGATCATTGACAAAAGTGCCAGAAATATACCTTGAAGAAAACAGCCTTTTAAATTAGTGGTACTGGGAAAACCTAAATTCTTCATATATGGAATGAAACTTGATCCTCCAATCTTTCACCCTACACAAAGATAATTCAAATAACATCAAAGATCTTGGAATTAGACCAAAAACTTTGAAGAAGCTGCATGAAGAAACGTAGGGCTAACACTTCAACATATAGTAGTAACTTTTTCAGTAGGATCCTTAAAACTCAGGAAGCAATGCTAAGAGTTTATAAATGAGATAGCATCAAATTAAAATGTTTCTGTACAGGGAAGAAAACAGCATGAAGAGAGAAGCTACAGAATGGGAGAAAATCTCCACTAGCTACTCTTCAAAGGATTCATATCTATAATATATAAAACACTCAAAAACTTGAGCACCAAAACAAACCCAAACAACCCAATTAATGAATGGGCAAGTGCACTAAAATAATATTTCTCAAAAGAAGAAATATAAATGGCCAGCAAATATATGAAAAATGTTCAACATTGTTAGCAATTAAGGAAATACAAACAAAACTCCACCATGATTTCATTTCATTCTAATTAGAATAGCAACCATCAAAAACACAAATAATTATAAATGCTGGAGAGGGTATGGAGGAGAAGGAACATTTTTACATTGTTGATGGGATTGTAAATTAGTATAATCACTTTGGAAATCAGTATGGAATTTCCTCAAAAGAACTCGGAGCAGAATATGCCCCAACAATACCATAACACTCCTCCTTAAACTTGTCATACTGTAGTGATAAATGCATACCCAAGTATATAGCAGCACAATTCACAATAGCCAAACTCTGGAACTAGCCTGGGTGTCTATCATTGGATGAATGGAAAAGAAAATATGGTATACATACACAGTGGCATTTTATTCTGACATAAAGAATAATGAAATTTGCAGGAAAATGGATGGAACTTGAGACCAATATGTTAACCGAAATAAGTCAAACTGAGGAAGTCAAGGGTTGTATGTTTTCCCTCATATGGAAGCTAGAGATAACTCTGATAAAGAAGAGCTCTTTCAAGTGGCTATTAAGCTTGATGAGACTATTACTTTATATTAAATAGCTCTAAATTAGTTTGTAGCTTTTCTGTCTGATTTTTATAATTTGTCTATTTCCTTTTGTTTCATGTCTTTTTTTAAGTGCTCCAGGATATGTTACTGCTCTTAATTTATTTTCTTATTTTGAGAGTTTTGCAGTAAAGGCATAAAGATGACTCTTTTCCTCTGTGTAAGGCAATAATTTTTAACCCTTTAAACCACTATACCAATATATTTCTTGCCTTTTTATAGCAAACCATTTCAAAATGTTGTGACAAAATATGAAGCAATAAACTAAAAAAGGGCAGTTTTGTGCATTTTCTAAATTCTTACCCCTCTGCTTCCCAGGCCATCTAATATGTCTGTGAACCAATCCTCATTCAATCCATTATATAGAGTACGAGAGAGGCTATGATAGAATCATTCCTAGGGATTTATTTACAGTTGTAGAATGTGGCTTTAACGTAGTACTTTTGAGAAAGCAGAGGGGCTTATATGTTTTATTTTGATAGAAGGAGTTTGTGTATAGAACTTGCAGTGTTGAGTGCTCTGTGGCACTGTAAACATGAGTTATAGAAGAAGGCTTAAAGGAGAAAAGCAAAGTTCAGAGAGGGGCAAAAACAAAGGAAAGTATGTAGAAATATTTTTGTACTAGAAGAAATGTTTACTGATTTATAGTGTCAAACTAGAAAAGATTTTATGTGTGTGTGTCTTATAACTACATGATCCTGGGCACAAACATGGTCACTTTGTCCTCATTCATTATCAACCCTCATTACACTCTTTCCAAAGATTTGTGTTAATCTCCTTTTGAAATTAGATATAGAATGACAGAAATTAACTGTTGAAATCCCCTTGGAATGTTCCTTTGTTTATGTTTTCATTTAATCAGGCAACATTAGTGAGTATGTATCATGTGCAGGGCACTGACATTGATTTAATTGTTGCTCCAAGTAGCTTACTTTCAGCATGTCATGGACATGTACAGTGAACTGTATTCTAAAGCAGAATGAAGTAATTGTTGTTACCAAAGAGTAAAAGTGCTATAAAAACAGAATGTACAAAGCAGTAGTTTATTTCCACTAGAATAATTCTTAAAGGAATTATATTTGAGATTATCCTCAATAGGGAAGTAGAATTTCAGCAAAGAGGAAATGGGCTGGTATGTAAGAAGAAATGTTGACAATGCAGGAAAGACTTTACAATCTGAAGGGACATTTTCTCCCATCTCTGCCAAAGTGAGGTGAGGAAGGAAAGCCTGGGGGTATTATTTGGTGCTTAGGGTTTGGTAAGTAATCCATAAGATTGTTCTGTTTAGCAAGTGTGAAAGAGGGCTTATTAGGAGGAGGTAGATGAGGAAGAGAAAATAAATGCATGAGGAGGTAAATTTCAAAAAACAAATAGGATTATATGGAGAACTTGAATCCCAGATTGCTCAGGATTTTGCACTTTTTTAAAAAAGAGATTGGTTATTATATTAATTTTATCTCCTACTTCATAATTTACTGGAAATTTGATGACTTAACACAATTTACTATCTTACAATTTCTGTAGGTTGAGTCTAAGCATGAGTCATGGCTTTCTCTGCTTAGAATCTTACTAGCATCTATGTACATCAACCAAACCATTCTCAATTTCAAGAATCAAATAGACCACAATACAATAATACTGGGGGACTTTAACACACTTCTCTCACCACTGGACAGGTCTTCTAAACAAAAACTAAATAAGGAAACTGTAGAACTGAATAATACAATCAATAATTTAGACTTACCAGAAATATACAGAACATTTCATCCATCAATGAGAGAATATACTTTATTCTCAGCAGCACATGGATCCTTCTCTACAATAGACCATATCTTATGCCACAAAGCAACTCTTAGTAACTACAAAAAAAACAGAGCTAATACCCTATATTCTATCAGAATATAATGGGATGAAATTAGAAATCAACAATAAAACTAAAAATAAAATACAAGCTACTGTAATATATGGAGACTAAATAATACACAATTGAATGATGAATGGATAGTAGAAGAAATCAAGGATGAAATAAAAAATTTCTTAAAGGTAAATGAGAACACTAATACAACATATCAGAATCTCTGGGACATTATGAAGACAGTAATAAGAGGAAAGTTTATTGCATTGAGCACATTAAAAGAATAAAACGTCAATAAATAAATGACTTAACAGTATATCTCAAAGCCCTAGAAAAAGAAGAACAAATCTACACCAAAAGCAGTAGAAGACAGGAAATAATTAAAATCAGAGGTGAAATTAGAACAAAAGAAACAATTGAAAAAATTGACAACAAAAAGTTGGTTCTTTGAAAAAATAAATAGATAACCCCTGGCCGTACTAATGAAGAGAAAAAGAAAATTCAAATTACTAAAATATAGATGAAGAAGGAAATATCACAATGGACACATCTGAAATACAAAAGTTAGTTAGAAGCTATTTTGAAAATTTATATTCTAATAAAGTAGAAAATATTGAAAACGTTGACAAATTTCTAGAGACATATGACCTACCCATACTGAATGAGGAGGTCATACATGATTTAAATAGATCATTTTCAAGTAATGAAATAGAAAACACCATCAAAAGCCTACCAATCAAGAAAAGCCCATGACCAGATGGATTCTCAGCCAAGTTCCACAAGATTTTCAAAGAAAAATTGACACCAGTGCTCCTCAAAGTATTCCATGAAACAGGAAAGGAGGGAACCCTTCCATACTCATTTTACAAGGCTAATGTCATCCTGACACCAAAACCAGACAAAGACACATCAAGGAAAGAAAACTTCAGACCAGTATCCTTGATGAACGTAGATGCAAAAATTCTCGATAAAATTCTAGCAAACTGCATACAAAAACATATTAAAAAGATAATGCACCACCATCAAGTAGGATTCATCCCAAGGATGGAGGGTTGGTTCAACACACGGAAATCAATAAACGTAATTCATCATATTAATGGACTTAAAAACAAAAATCATATGATCATCTTAATAGATGCAGAAAAAGCATTTGACAAAAAAAAAAAAAAAAAAAAAACCACCGTCATGTTCAAAACACTAGAAAAACTAGGGATAGTAGGAACATACCTCAACATCATAAAAGCTATGTATACTAAACCCAAGGCTGGTATCATTCTACATGGAGAAAAATTGAATGCATTCCCTCTAAGAACTGGAACAAGACCTCTTTCACCACTTCTATTCAACATCATCCTTGAAACTCTAGCCACAGCAATTAGACAAAAGAAAGAATTTAAAGGGACACAAATAGGTAAAGAAGAGCTCAAACTATCACTGTTTCCTGATGACATAATTCTATACCTATAAGATCCAAAAAATTCCACCAGAAAACTTCTAGAACTAATAAATGAATTCAGCAAAGTAGCAGGATATAAAATCAACACTCATAAATCAAATACATTCCTATACATCAGCAGTGAATCCACTGAAAGAGAAATTAGGAAAACTACTCCATTCACAATAGCCTCAAAACAAAAACAAAAACCCTGGGAATCAATCTAACAAAAGAGGTGGAAGACCTCTACAATGAAAATTATAGAACACTAACAAAAGAAATTGAAGAAAACCTCAGAGAAAACCATGCTCCTGGATAGGTAGAATTAATATTGTCAAAATGGCCATAGTACCAAAAGCATTATACAGATTTAATGCAATTCCTACTAAAATCCCAATGACATTCTTCATAGAAATAGAAAAACAATCAGGAAATTTATTTGGAAAAATAAGAGACCCAGAATAGCTAAAACAATGCTTAGCAAGAAAAGTGAAGCAGGAGGCATCACAATACCAGACCTTAAACTATACTACAGAGTTATAGTAACTAAAACGGCATAGTACTGGCACCAAAATAGACTTTAGACCAGTGGTACAGAATAGAGGACACAAAGACGAACCCACATAAATATGATTATCTCATACTAGACAAGGGTGCCAAAAACATTGACTGGAGAAAAAATATCCTGTTCAACAAATGGTGCTGGCAAAACTGGAAATCCATATGTAGAAAAAGGAAATTAAACCTCTGTTTCTCACCCCGCACAAAAATCTACTCAAAGTGGTTCAAAGACTTAGGCACTAGAACAAAGAACAGCTAATAGAAGAAAAAATAGGCCCAAATCTTTACCATATAAGCCTAGGATCTGACTTCCTTAACAAGACTCCTACGCGCAAGAAGTAAAATCAATAATCAATAAATGGGATGGATTTAAATTAAAAAGCTTCTTTTCAGCAAAGGAAACAATAACGTGAGGAGAAAATCATTACCACTTGCACCTCCAATAAAGCATTAATCTCAAGGGTATATAAAGAGCTCAAAAATCTTAACACCAATAAAACAAATAACCCAATCAATAAATGGGCTAAGGAACTGAACAGACACTTCACAGAAGAAGAAATACAATCAATCAACAAATATATGAAAAAGTGTTCAACATCTCTAGCAATTAGAGAAATGCAAATAAAAATTACTCTTAAGATTTCATCTCACTCTTGTCAGAATGGCAATCATCAAGAATATAGGCAATAATAAATGTTGGCGAGGATGTGGTGAAAAAGGTACACTCATACATTGCTGTGGGACTACAAATTAATGCAACCACTATGGAAAACAGTATGGAGATTCCTCAGAAAATATCCCACTCTTTGGTTTATACTTAAAGGACTTAAAATCAGGGTAGTATAGTGACACAGCCACATCAATGTTTATAGCAGCTTAATTCACAATAGCTGGATGATGGAACCAACCTAGATGTCCTTCAATAGAGAAATGGATAAAGAAAATGTTGTATATACACAGTGGAATATTACTCAGCTTTAAAGAGGAGTGAAATTATGGCATTTGCCAGTAAATGGTTGGAGTTGGAAAATATCATGCTAAGCTAAATAAGCCAATCCCAGAAAACCAAGGGCTGAATTTTTTCTCTAATATATGGATGCTAATTCACAGTAAGGTTGTGGGAGGGGACACTAGGGAAGAATAGCATTACCTTAGATTAGGTAGAGGGAAGTGATGGGAGGGTCGGGAGGGGATGTGGGGATAGGAAAGATAGAATGAAACAGACATTATTACTATATATATATATATATATATATATATATATATCTGACTACATGACCAATATGATTCTGCAACATGTACACTCAGAAAATTCTATGAGAAATTATATCCCATCTATGTATGATATATCAAAGTGCATAAATGCATTCTACTGTCATGTATAACTTAACAAAAACAAAATTTTTTTAAAATTTAATATATTAAGACAGGCTTCTTCCACATGTTTAGTAGCCATGTTTACTTGGTTAAGTTTATCAAAGTCTTTTAATACTCCTAATAATGGTGAGTTTAATTGATAGGTGTTTCATATGATTATTTGTTAGTTTATTAAATGTTTTTAGCTTTTGTGTAAAAAGACATCCCAGAAGTGTAAATGACATTGGAAATCTTTTTATTCAGGGAGGTAGGGTGAGGATACTGGGAATTGACCAGGAGTGCTTTACCATTGAGTTACATCCCCAGTTCTTTTTATTTTTTATTTTGTGACTGGGTGTCAACTTGCTGAGTCTTGCCTCAAACTTGCCATCTTCCTGCCTCAGCCTCCCAGGTCACTGGGATTACAGTTATGCGCCACTGTGCCTGGCCAAAAATCCTTTTAAAAAAAAAATGATTTCTAGACTTCTAAAAAGCTTCAGTTTCACTTTGCGTATTTTCTCATGGATGGAAAGGATGGGCAGGAGAAAGGTAGGGAAGAAAAGGACTTTTAAACATGACTACTAAATTTACTGACATAACCAAGTCCCTGAAAATTTTTCTAAGTCTTTTCCTCTATCCATATGAAAGTGTGACAATTCAGTAGAATGGAAATTAATATCTAGTTAAAATAAATACTAAGTGTGAAAATAAATGTACATAATTTATAAGGGATTTAAGAAAAGTATCTTAGCAAGCCAGTGAACTTCCACAGGACAATGACAGCTGCAGAGATTGAGTCTTCCTCTAGTTCTCCCTCTGAAATTCTCTCTTCCTCCTCTTTTCCTATAACAGTCAGAAACATTTATTGAGACCTATTGGTTGACAATTGCTAAAAATAGTGAGCATACTAGAAATGTCTTCCTCAGAGAACTTAATTGGATAGAGAATATTAATAAATAATCAGATATTTGCAGGACAGTATTGATAACTTTTATAATATGGTAATATTACAGAAGCTATTTGGGAACACATATAAAGGGTCTGTGTAACTCAGTTTGAAGGTGTCAAATAATCATTTGAATATTTCCTGGAGGGGGCAGTGTCACCTCAAAATTAAAGGATAAGTAGGGACTAATAGAAGGTGTTGGTATTTCAAACAGTGGAACAGTAAAAGCAATGACTGTTGGAGTCACAAGATGTAGACTAGAGACCCGAAACCCCCAAAACAGAGTATATACCAGGCAGGGAAGGGAGTAGGGAGAACTAGGTAGGTGTGGCCTGTTTAAGGAGTTTGTAATTTCACTTTCTATAATGTATGTAAACTATTTAAGAATTCTAAGCTTAGAATGTGATAAAATTTGCATTTCAAAATGATGAAGTATGGAGAAAGGGTTTGGCAAAGAATAAGAATTGGAGTGGGGGGACTTATTAGGACTAATTCAGGAGATGGATAGTGGCAATTTCATACTAGGGTGGTAAGAAGCAGATAGTTTTGAGAGATTTAGAAATTCCCCAGAGCACCTAGTTTTTGTTGCCTCTGTATTTCCTTTTAATCTTTGCCATCCTTTCGTTTCTCTTCCACTTAAACTTGTAGTGCTTCTTATTTTCAGTTACCAATATGTTCAGCTCTGTTTCTTTATTCCTTGCTCACACAATGTATTTTACCCTGCTCATTGACTTTTTAAAAATTAACTTTATTGAGATATAATTTATAGAAAATAAAATGCATATATTTTAATGGTTGGCAAATAAAAAAACCACTACCACCATAATCAGGTAAAGAACTTTTGCATCATTCCAAAAGGCTCTTTTGGGCCCCTTGTTAATAATCATCTTCTACCCCAACTCAGATAAACCATTGATTTGCTTTTTATCACAGTAGGTTACATTTTCTTTTCTAGAGTTTCACGTGAATAGTACAAAACACTATGTGTTCTTCTATGTCTGATTTCTTTCTTTGCATGTTTCTGAATTCCACCCTACTTTTGTATGTGCTCTTAATTCATTTCTTTTTTAATAGCAAATAGTATATCATAATTTGTTGATATGCTTATAGGATTTTTCATTGTCTTTCTTACTGAACAGGTTTCTCTTCTTATGTGGAACATTGTATTTTCTCCCTCTTCTGTTTTTTTTTTTTAAATTTTCTCCCTCTTCCATTTTTTTGCATTAAAATGTTTGTTAAATTACTAATAATAATATTTATTGACTAAAAATTTTATATTTCTATTTCTTAGTTTTGAGATTGGCCAAGTCAGTTTATTGTCTTCTCAAAAACAGAACAGTTTTACAATGAAATTATCTTATTTTCTAAAGACTGGTAATTCTTGATGGTCTTTGTATTTTATTTATTTATTTAATTTTTTTATACTGAGGGTTGAATCCAAGAGGTGCTTTACAACTGAGCTATGCCCCAGCCCTTTATAATTTTGAGACAGGGTCTCACAAAGTTGGTGAGTCTGATCTTGAATTTACAATCCTGCCTCAGCCTCCTGAGTCATGGGAATTATAAGCATGTGCCATTGTGTCTGGAACCTTTCATATTTTTATGTTGTGGTTTTACATGAGTTTGAGGAAAAGGGGCTTTATGTTGCAAGTTTGAGAAAAAGGAGCTTTATGATGCAAGTTATGATATTTTAAATTATTGCTTTTTAATTTCTTGTTTTTTATGTGAACTTTCAGTTAAAGATCTCTAGTAAGTGAATATCCAGTAGGACAAATCATCTTTAAGCCAGTCTCTAATGCAATTTTGACTTTTTAAAAATGAAAGATCCTTGTATTGTATACTACTTTTATATGAATGCGCTGTAGTAGTAATTAAATAGCTAGTTTATGTAGTTATAACAGAGCCAACACTGCAGGAAAAAATATCCTGAACTAACTTAACAAGGAGATTGAAGGAGGACTTGTCATCTTGCAGTGTTATTTTGACATTATATAATGATCTATCTGTACTATCACCTTAAAAATTCCACACAGGCATATGATAGGGCAATATAGAGATGTCACTTTTATGGCTCCAAAGATGTATTATGCATTTTGTAAATGTATTTCAGTTATATTTTGGCAGTAAAAGAGAGCAAGAAGATAATGCTTTCATTAAAGTGATCAACTATGCATGTAGAAATTGGGTAGGAAGATGTGTGAAAAAGCTTTTGGATGAAACACTTTTTCATGTATAAATTACCTCCACTGCATTTATAACTGTCTCATAATGTTTTGGGGTAATTCAGCAAGTATAGCACTGGAAATGGTATTTGCATGCTAATCTTAAAGAAGCAAGTATATAAATTGGTTTGAATTAAGTCTGTCTGCTATTCAGTTGTTAAATTACATTAGTCCAGTCTTTTCTCCCAGCCTTTCTTTTTTACCTATTTTCTTAAATCATTGATTAAAAATTTTAATCTTTCAGCTGTTTTATTTTTCATTCTTTAAAGCTATCAGTTAAAAACAAAGTTATTTTCACTGTTCTACTTGGGACAATGTTCATGCCTCAGAACATTAACTTTCAATAGTAATATTGACTGAAAGTGAACTATCAGAGAGGTTTAATTATTTTTCACCAATTTTGGTGTGATCTAGTGAAATCAGCTTTAAATAATACACTATTCTATACTATTTCCTTTAAGAATTTCACATGGAAGTTTTAAAAAAAGCAGTATTTCCTTTTTTATGCATGTTTTCCCTTTTAACATGCTTCTGTATCTCAGAAATAAATGAGTCTTTCTTAAGCCTGTCAATTCTGATCACTTTTTTTTTTTCCTGACTTTTTATCTGCACTTTGCAGATTTCCTCTTCTGATGCTCCTCTTCAGCCTTTGGTATCTTCTCCTTCTCTGCAAGTTGCTGTTGAGAAAAACAAATTGGAGGTATGGTAGTGTTTTAACCATCTGCATTATGTGGTATTCAGTGATAAATGAACTTTCTTTCACAATTTGCCATAATTTAAGAGCACTACAATAGCTTTTTTTTTTTTAATTTTGAATGATCCACAGTACTAATTGTGTTTTTAAAAGCAACAATTTCTTCGTTTTTTTTTTAATGCCACAGGTATAATTAAAGAATTTTGGTCTATATTTAATTTCAGGGTTACTGATTTATTGGGCCATAAATATATCTCAACAGTAGTTAAGCAATTAGTTTTTTGTTGTTATTACTATCTTACACTTTAAGGAACTGTTTGATCTGTGTTTCTATTATTATAAGTACTTGAAAAAAATTAATATCAAAAATTTTTTGAAGCAATAGCAACCATTATATAGATAAAATGTTTGTAATTTGGGTTTATTAGTTTAGAATAATCATTATTAGAATACATTTTGAATGGGGGTATTGGGTACATGGTATCATCACTATGCATTTTTAAAGAGTGCCCTAAAATATTTGAGAATTGTAATTTCCTTTGATTCTTAACCTTTTTTCTTTTGTTACATTGGCCTGAATTAATTAGTTTGGGGGGACTTCTTTCAGCTATCATTTTTCTAATGTCTATTCCTTGATAAATGGCATGCTAGATATGAGGGATATAAAGGCAAGCAAAACAATATAAAGCCCCTGCACACAAGGAGTTTACAATCTAATGAAGGAAAACAGCTGTACAGCAGTTTATAGTGCAATATAATCAGTTTAGTGATTGAGGAAAACTCACTGTGCTGCTGTTAATACAGCAGGTGTGCTTTTGATGCATCTTATACTCTGAATATGTTTCAAGATATAAGGATTAGGAGGAATTCCAAATAGAGAGAGAAAACACCTTGTTAAAAAGTTTATGGGTAAAGTATAGTGCTTGAGGAGTTGCAAGGTGAATGGCATAGCTGCAGTAATAGCAAGATAAAGAAGTGTGAGAGCTTTCTTAAAAGCCTGCTTAAAGGATTTGGTGTTCCTTCTGAAGACCCAGGCACTTTAATGATGACTTCTGAGGAGTGACAGGATCAGATTTTCATGTTTATAACACTACTCTACTGGCTCCATGGGGACTGAGATTTTGGTGATGGATGACTAAAAGGCTTGAGTACCAAGATTTATTCAGGAATAAAATGATGGAGGCATGTGGTAAATGAGGATAGAGATGAAAAGGAGAGCATAGTTTTGAGAGATATTAAGGTAGAATCTTTGGAGTTTAGTAATTGATGAATCATTGAGGTGCTTTGGAAAGCCTGTGACTCAGTGTCTGGCTTGAGCCCCTCTCCATATATGATGAAACTATTTAGTGAGATAAGGATATAAGTTGAAGGGAATAAATAAGTTTGAGGATAGAAAGGAGAAGGAAATGAATTAAAAGTTGAATATACTGAGTATGAAGTAACTGGAATATGCAGATGATTGGACATACAGGTCTACAACTCAGATTTATGGTGGTGGGGAGACCAAGACCCCAACCCCAGCCAGTATGTTGAGTGACAGGAGGAAAACCAAGAGAATAGAAAGTTGGGAACATTTGAATCCATGAGTTATTAGCTGAGCAAGGGAAATTCATGAAATTATGAGGGATGGTTTTAGAGCACAAAGTACAGGGTTGGAAGTAGATAGACTGGGTTATTTGAGTATTATAGGTGGCTTAGGTCAGTAGGCAGTCTTGAGGAAACAAGCACTCTAGGAGTTTTTGGGTTGCCTTGAGAAAGTGGAAAGATGCCAAAAGGCAGGTTTGGCCCTGTGAAAATTTTCCCTGAAGATATTTCTCATAGGGAAAGAAGGTGAAATCCCTGGATTGCACTTTGTGTATATATGCATATTACTGGGGAGTGAATCCATGGACACTCTACCACTGTGCTACATCCCCATCCCTTTTTATTTTTTATTTTGAGACAGAGTCTTACTAAGTTGCCCAAGCTGGACTACAGCTTGTGATCCTTCTGCCTCATCCTACCAGGTTGCTGGGATTGAAGGCATGTGTTACTATAGGATTATGCTTTTATGTGGTTCCTGCTTTTGGATCTCAGAAAGCAGTGATCTTATTTGATCTCAAAAATCTAATGTCTATAGCTTAGGTAGTCCATTTAGAATGTCTTTTCATGCTTTTTCTCATAATTTTAAAATTATATTTCGTTTGTATTTTATCTTGTTATTATAGTGTTACTATGTAAGCTAATAAGTAAGTGTACAAGTATAGTAGAGAATATATGCTCATACTTTTAAAGATAGTATCTAATCAAAATTTGGCACCCATGTCTTCAACTCAATAACTTACATATAGTTTGATTATGATGAACCCAATATGTACTTTTTTTCTGTCTTATAGGACTCTAGAATGTTTATCCATTTTCTTGAACAGGAGGTCTGTCATTTCGCTATATAATTCTTATGTGTACCAATTAAATTTCAGGAACTACTATTTTACAATACCAAAACCTGCTGTATTTTATTCTTTCAGAGAAAATAGAACTTCTTAGGTTCTAAAAGGCTTCTTTGATCTTTTAGCAGCTATTGATTCTATAGTGGGTTAAACTGTATTATCTGAGTTTAGAGTCCATGCTGTTACTGTTACTTCAAACCCTGTGTTATAATACCATATCTAGAATCAGAGTAGATGACAACCATCGATGGCTGAAATTCCAGTGTTTAAAAGCATGTTCTTCCTCTATTAAATGTAGCTAGCTAATTTGATTTATTTTGGTGATTTCAAATGTGCCTGCCAGTTGCAGTGTTTAGGAAGTCTTTCCTACTCATCATAATGCCTTCCTTGAAAATTTTTACCAAAGATTGAATATCTTTTGAACAGAAATTTATTTCTCATATTTTCGAAGGCTATAAAAAAGTAGAAGCTCAAAGCTTCAGGACACTGTATGTCTTGTGCACCCCACTTCCTTAGTCATAGAATGCACCTTCTCACTATGGCCTATTATGGTGAAAATGGGCAAGAGATCTCTCCAGGGCCTCTTTTATAAGAGTGCTAATCCTAGACAGGAGTACTCCACCCTCATGATGTAATCACCTATGAAAGGCCTCACCTCTTAATTCCATCATATTGGAGATTTATTTTCAATGTAAGAATTTTGGGGTGAGCACAGATTTTCAGACCATATCAAAACTAACATCTATGAGAGGTTATGGAGCTACCTGTCCTCAATGTACTAGTGAGAATGTGTTTTTGCATTGCTTGCCTCACCAAACTTTGCTAATAATATATAGAAAACATCTTGTAATATATGAAGGATTTTTATGCAACTCATTTATTCTTTACTTACAAAGTGAAGGTGGTTGTTGTTGTTGTTATCTTTTCTGGAACTGGGGATTGAACCCAGGGCTTTGCAAATACTAGGCAAACACTTTGCACGGCAAACACTTTGCACTGTGCTACATCCCAGCCCAAGATAATGTTACTTACCTCATAAAGTTATTGTGAGGACTAAGTCAAAACAGCACCTGGCACATAGTAAGGGTTCAGTGAATAATAACTGTTGTGGTAAGGAGTAACAATAACAAGAATAGCAGAAGCTCCACTGAACCACATTGAGTAGAGAGACTTGAATGTTTGGAGTCTCTAGTCCCTTATCCTAAAGGGATGCTGATCAGCTGTGTTGCTTCGGGCACCACTTTTCTAAGATTTCATTTCTTCATTTGTAAGAGGACAATAATGAGAGTAACTAAATGGTTTTAATAAAAATTAAACTAAGTAATAAGGAAGCACTTAATAAGTGGTAATTGTGTTTTGGAAATGAATGTTTTGATTTGGGTTGGGATTGATCACCAATAAGTAATGTTTCTAGTTATCCTTAAAGGCTCACATCTTCCTTATTTTAGAACCTGAAGTCCAGGTACTTGAGCAGATATAAAAATATGTTTTTAGAAATATATTCAACTTTCTAGATGGTCTTTTGTCTGTTCTATGTTAATATCCTTAATTTTCGTGATCAGTTTTTTAAAAAATATCAGTTTTTTAAAAAATATATTTTTAGTTGTAGATGTACACAATATCTTTATTTTATTTATTTGTTATATGTGGTGTTGAGGATTGAACCTAGTGCCTCACATGTGCTAGGCAAGTGCTCTATCACTGCCTACACTCCAGTCTCAAAATGCCAGTTTTGATATTCTTATCTGGTAGTTAAAGAATATAGATTGTTTTTACGCTTTAGCACTTTAAGTATTCAGAAAGTTCAGCTTTATGTTAACTTTTATTTCATTCCTGAAAAGCATTATTGAAACAGATATTTTAGAGAACCTTAGTCTAAAAGAACCTCAAATATAAACTCTTTTTATATAGGTTCTGGAAGTTCTAGTCATATATTTATTCTCCTTTCACTACAAAGTAGTACACTCATACTGTTTGTTAGTGTCTAAGTTTTAGTTCAAATGCTATCACTGATTTGTGAAATACTATTACACTCATTGCTCTTTATTAAGAACCAATAAAAGAAAAGAGAAATGCTTTAGAATTTTCTTGCTGTTCCTAAATTTGAGTTGAAGATATTGTATATTCATGTCATAAGATCTTCGCTATGAATTTCTTTTAAACTTTGGGATAAGGACCAAGGGTTTTTTTTCCCTCTTTTTTATATCATTACAGCAAATACTAAAGTTACAGTGTCTCATATTTGTATAGTGTTTTACAGTTTACAGAGTTCTGTTTTTGAGGATTTTAGTGTCTTTTTTCTTTTTAATATTGAAATGCTCATTAAATATGTGTCTGTTTTAATGAATACTTATAAAACTATCACTTTAAAACTATCACTGTGCCACTGCATGAACTGAACATTGTTAACACTTCGAAATCGTCTATGTTACCTTCCTTTTTAAATCTCATCCTTTCTCCCATGGGTAATTAGCATCCTGACTTTTTATAGTTACTGTCATTGTCATCATTATCATCATTATCATTACACCTTTGCTTTTCATCATAATTTTATACTAGTGTACATATCCCCAAACAATGTAGTTTTTTGGTTCTGGTACCAGGGATTGAATCCAGGGGTGCTTAACTCCTGAGCCACATCCCCAGTCCTTTAGAGACAGGGTTTTGTTAAGTTGCTTAGGGCCTCACTAAGTTGCTAAGTCTTGCTTCACACTTGGGATTCTCCTACCTCAGCCTCACAAGCTGTTAGGATTACAGGCATTTGTCACCATTACAGCTCAAACATAGTTTTGCCTGATTTTGAGCTTCTAGTGTTTTTTTTTTAATATTATACCATACAAATTGCCCATATTATTGTTCCTGATTTACATATACCAAATTTGGTCTGATGAAGCTTGTATCAAAGACCATTTTAAAGGGACAGATGCAAATTCAACCCATAGGTTTTTTTTGACTATTTTCTGTGTTTATCATGTGGTCTTCCTTTTTTCTTTTTATTTTTTTTAACAATTTCTTTTTTTTTAAATTTTGTTTTAATTAGTTATATATTACAGTATAAATATATTTTAACATTATACATAAATGGAGTATTACTTCTCATTCTTCTGGTTGTACATAATGTAGAGTTATACTGATTGTGTAATCATATATGCACATAGAGTAATAAATGTTCATTCATTCTACTATCCTTCCTACCTCCATACCCCTTGCCCTCCCTTCACTCCCCTCTGTCTAATCCAAAGTACCTCTATTCTTCCCTAGCCTCCCTCCTTATTGTGAATTAGCATCCACATATCAGAAAAAATATTCCAACTTTGATTCTTTTGGATTAGCTTATTTCTCTTAGCATGATAATCTCCAGCTCCATTAATTTACCAGCAAGTACCATAATTTCATTCTTCTTTAAGGCTGAATAATATTCTATTGTGTACATATACTACTTTTTCTTTATCCACTCATCTGTTGATGGGCATCTAAGTTGGTTCCATAGTTTAGCTATTGTGAATTGAGTTGCTATAAACATCAATGTGTCTGTGTTATTGTAGTATGCTGTTTTTAAGTCCTTTGGGTATAAACTGAGGAGTGGGATAGCTGGGTCAATGGTGGTTCCATTCCAAGTTTTCTGAGGAATCTCCATACTGCTTTCCATAGTGGTTGCAACACTTTGCAGTCCCATGAGCAATGTATGAGTATACCTTTCCCCCCACATTCTTGGTAGCATTTATTGTTGCTTTTTATTCTTGACAGTTGCCATTCTGACTGGAGAGAGATGGAATTTCAGTGTAGTTTTGATTTGCGTTTCTCTAATTGCTAGGGATATTGAACATTTTTTTAATATATTTGTTGATGGATTGTATTTCTTCATCAGTTTTATCTTTTTATATTTGGTACAAGAAACTAAGGCATATTTTAGTATGCAGATGTAGCAGTCATTCAATTTTAGGTTTCCAGTCATTTCTTCCTTGAAATGCTACAAAAAATGCTCTTTGTCTAATCTTTTTTCACTTCTTTGGCATTTTATGTCCCTTAACATTTGTCATTATTGTTTTTGATCCTTAATTTTAAAATGTTTCATCCTTTCTAGAAATGCAAATTGTGATCATCATGATTCCATTATAGTTTACCTTAACTGCTGGTCTCTATGTACTATCTTTATCATTTTTTTCTGCAAGAGAATAATAATATTTGCTATTTTGAAAACTAAAAACCTGTAATAATGGCCTGAATATATTTTGTATTTTTTAAAACAATTATAGTAATTTTATACTGTTATCCTTGTGGTTATCCATTATAATTTGTCTTCACTCATGTGAAAAAGGAGGTCTATTTCTTCAATTAGTTTATCTTTGCTTGTTCAAAATTCAGCATTATGGTTGCTATCTGGAAGCACATCCTTATGGAAGGATGTAGTGAGAATTTATTGAATGGATTTTGCATATGTTTAAAATAAATATCATGAACTTCTGTCATATCAAATGTACTAAATTGTCTCATATTTTAATTTTTGGAGAGATACTTAGTATTGAGTTATCAACACATAATTTCAGTGAGAATATAAATTTGCTGTATTTTATATTTCAATAATACTTAGGTATTGTAAACATTTTCACATGATAATTCAAACTAATAAAATAAAAAAAGAATTAAAAGTGGCCATGCTTAAAAAATAAACTTATCAAAACTTTGGGCTATGTTTTAGAAAGAAAAAGAAAAAAAGAAGGAAGAGAAAAAGAGAGAAAAGGAGCCAGAAAAGCCTACAAAACCACTTACAACTGAAAAGGTAAAATTCCTTTTTTTTAAAAAAAAAACTATTAATATTACCATCTTATTTATATACTTATATTAATGACCCTCTAGATATTTATGATATGCAAATAGTTTGTTTTCCTTTAAGTAATTGTTCAATTGAATACTGTGTGGTAAGCATATCCTCGTGACTTGTCCTGTATGATTTATAATCTATTATAAATGTGTGTATAGATCATCTTACACACAAGTGTAAGGACAAGTATTCTCTCATGAATGTTATATAGAATGGTGGTTTTTGTTGCTTTTGTTTTTGTTTTGATACAAGGTATTGCTATGTTGCCCAGGCCAGCCTTGACTTTTGATCCTCCTACCTCAGCCTCCTGAATAGCTGGGATTACGGGCATGTGCCATCACACTTGGCTTGGGAATGTTTCCATACACATCTTTCAGTGGAACTTTAGAAAATGAAGAAGTCATAGCTGAAGGGACTTCCAGGAAAGATCTTATGCTTCATAACATTTGAATTAGATCTAAAGTGTAGGAAGGATTAAGATGGAAGACAAGAGTATATTAGTTTAAGAGAATAGCCTGAAAATAGACATGGAAACTGGAAATAGATGGAAGTATGTTTGTAAATGGAAGTATATTTAAAAAAAAAAAAAAACAAAAGAAAGAGATGTTTGATGGCTAGAGATGTAGCCAGTGGTAGAGCACTTGCCTAGCATGTACAAGACCCTTGGTTCAATCTCCAGCACCACAAAGAAGAAAAAAAAAAAAACAGTGAGTTTGAAAAAAGGTATATGTTTATTTATAAAAAGTAGAGAAAAATAAGGCCAGAATGATGAGTTGAACCCACATTGTAGATGTTTGTTTTTTGAGGGAAGGAAAGGCCATGGGAGCACTCCAGATTCTAAAGCAGGTGATGTACCAAATCTGGAAGGGTTTTTTTGGAAGATCATTTTGGTAGTAGTGTGCAGGATAGATGTGATAGGCATACTAGAGGTACAAAGATCATTATATTTTTGCAAAGGACCTGATTATATAATTATGGTGGATTGGCTCTGAATGCATTTTATCATATGAACCTAAAGCATGGTAAGAGAATTGTTCATAAAGGCAGCATCCTTGATGTTAGTTGTTTAAATTTTAAAATCAACTTGAGACCTATTATAATACCACAAAGTACATCCATTTACAGTGCAGAAATATATAGCAGTTCTTTCTTTGTCATTTATTGGAACAATCTCTCAAAAAGTTATCAACAAGTCTTCAACATTGAAGAGATATTAAGTACTCTGAGAATCTTAGTTCCTTTATGTGACAATTGAAGCCATTCATCATCTCACCCTTCCTCTGCTTCTGTTTCATTTTTCATACCATTTAGACTCTTCCACTGTCACCTAACTATATTTTCCATGTGTGTTAAATTGTTTTGCCAAGAACATCCTTTTCTTTCCCTACCTCTCCTTAAACTTCCTTATTTCACCTTTTCCATAAAGTCAATTAGACATCCCAACTAGATCCACTTTTTCTTTTCCTCAAACTTCTGTAGACATTGCTATGCACTTGATTTTATTACTTATTACCTTCTTTTACTGTTTTATGTTATTAGATAAATTCCTTATCTAACACAGATGAGTAGGTATTTTGTTTCCTTAAATCATTTATTAGTCAGGTGGAGCTAAGTCCT
Source organism: Ictidomys tridecemlineatus (assembly GCF_052094955.1). Classification (NCBI taxonomy): domain Eukaryota; kingdom Metazoa; phylum Chordata; class Mammalia; order Rodentia; family Sciuridae; genus Ictidomys; species Ictidomys tridecemlineatus. Next base: position 86,866,396 of record NC_135484.1, on the reverse strand, counting down.
GTGTTTCCTTTTTGTGTTCCTTTGTGTTAAATACATGTAAATGGATTCATTGTTGCTTTTTATCTTATAATTCCTTTTGGTGTCTTGATTCCAAGGTCCTGCAGAAAGATTAATAAATTATTATTTAGTGATAAGTAATTAATTAAATCCTAAAGACTATTGAATTATTTTGCTATGTGGAATCCCTTGAAATATGTTTTAAAATACTTTTTTCAGTTAAAGTTTGAATATCATTATTATTGTTTTAGTGATAGTTTACTGAATTAAATTCTTACCTTTTACCGTGTTAAATTTAGGTGTTAACGAATTTAATTCTTTTTTTTATTGGTTGTTCAAAACATTACAAAGCTCTTGACATATCATATTTCATACATTAGATTCAAGTTGATTATAACCTTTTGACTGACTAACTCTTCTATGGTAACTTTAATGCACATCAGTAAGAAGCTGTGAGTGAAATCACTAATTTCATATTTGATTACAAAGTAATTTTCAACTCACTATAAGGTTTTATTTTTTGTTTCTAAAACTTAGAAATTTTAAAATAGTTTGTATAATGCCTTATTGTTATATGTAGTAAGATATAAAATTTAATTCCTTTTTAAAACACCATCTTTATTCTTCCATTATTTAAAAAAAAAAAAGTATTTCACCATTAAAATATGGTAAGCATCTGATGTAGTGACCTTGTGTGTTTGTAGCCTTACATTGTAAATAATCACCTTATGTTGTTTGCTGTGATAATGGGCCCCAACATTTACTTCAGAGTATAGTCTCTGTATCACAATCCTGAGGCATACAGGGTATGTGAACAGTGAGAAATCTAGCACTTCACCTTTAGTGTTTTCTTTTAGCCATAGGTTTTATTAAACCATGTTCATGCCTCATCTGTTTCTCTTGCTTACCCTGCAAAGATTAGCCCTCCTGCTGCTGAAGGTGGAGGCCTTGCTAAGAGAAAAATCATAAAGAGTGCCGCAGTCTGGCTGGGCACAATTCAGGAGCCACTTGTCAAAAGAAACGAACTTTGTTTTTAGAACCACACATGCCAAACAAAACAGCTCCTCAGGAAAAACCTTCAGGGCCCAGCTGCCACCATGGACTTCCCACAAGCCTCTCAACCTACCCACTCCTCCTGCTCTTGAGGCTGATTGGCTGGGTTGCAGGGGCGGAGCCAAAAAAAGTCCCCCAATGAGCAGCTCGTGGTCTGAAAGGGCAGGGAAACAGTCCAATGAGCATCACCGCAAAGGAGCCAATCAGTTGGCAGCTAGAAGTTTGCTGGGGCTGCTGTGAGCCAATCATCAACTGGCAGCTGGAAGTTTGCTGGGGCTCCTTCGGCTGTGGCTCCCATCAATAGAGGAAAATACTTTACTTCCTATTAAAATTTTGCAAACAAATAGTGCAGAATATGTAAGAAAAACCATACATTTAAAAGTATTATAGTGGAGAAACTAGAAGAACAGTAGCACAAATGAAGAAGCTTTATTTAACAAATAGGTATTTTTCTTGATAGTCTTCCTGAGGTGATGTTTCCAGGAGGCATAAATAATCCACAGAGAAGAAATTGGTATAGTAGTAGTTAAACTAGTAATATGAATAATCCAAATAATCAGAATAATATCCTTATCATTAAGATTTGGCTTTATTGGCAATCTGCTGTATGCCAGGAACTGTGCTACATATACAACTTACATCACAGTTACAGCTAATAATCTTTATGTAAAATTACCAACATGTATCATCACCCAAATCAGGAAGTAAAACAAGATCAGCACCCCAGAAACTCACCTCCCCCATGACCCTTCCCAAACAAAAATTATTTCTCTTCCCCTCTATGAATACCAATTTCATTGCATCTTTTTATGTGTTTGTGTGGTGCTGGGGATTATGAATTCAGGGCCTCAAGCTCGCTAGGCTAGCCCTCTACAACTGAGCTACATCCCCAACCCTCATTGCATCTTAAAAATAACTTTACCACCTCTACATGTATCTCTAAACAATGTGGTTTGATTTTCTATATTATGACTAAAATAATATTAGTAATGTTCTTTTAAATTTATTTTTAGTCAACATTTTGTAAGAGTCAGTTACGTAGTATATAACTGTAGTTTTCGTGTGTGTATGCACGCGTGCACACGTTTTACAGTTTATGCATTCCACTGTTGAACATTTGAATTCTATATAGTTTTGTTTAAACTATTATAAGTAGTGCTGCAATGAACACTTTTGTAAGTGTTCATCTAAGCAAGTATTTCTTTAGGAAGTACTTAGGAGTGGAATCGCTGAGCCATATATATTTGTATCTTAAACTTTACTGCATAATATCAAACTACTTTACAAAGTGTATATAAAAATATTCTTAACACTTTTCACTTTGTCTACAACATGGGGTCTGACAAGAGATTTTAGTATTTGCAGCCTAGTGAATATGTAATGGTATCTCATTTATTGTCCATTTCCTTGATTACAGATGATGCTCAGTACCTTTCATATGTTTATTGCCAATTTGGATTTACTCTTCTAAAATCGTGGTTCACAATTTTTTGTCTGTTTTTCTGTTATATTTTTTGTCTTTTCTTCATCTATTTATATAGTTTATGCAAGTATACATACATATATAGGGCATTTTATTTCTATAACTTATTGTGGCAGAATTTGACACTTTTTCTTGTTCTGGTTTCTGAATTGGTGATAGAAGCCTCCTTGTTTTATTCCTGAGCTCAAAGGAAAAGCTTTCAACTTTTTGTGTATGTTATCTTTATTCTTCACAAAAGCTACAAGGTCCATTTTATAGAGTGGTGAACTCATACTCAGAATGTATGATTTGTCTAATGTCACCTAGTTTCATTGGAGAATTTATGGAGAATGGGTTGGAAAAATAAGGACTTTTATTTATCTTTTTAAACCAATACAGATTAAACTCCAGCTTATATTTCATGAGTTTAAAAGAATACTTGATAGGGATTAATTGGGATTATTATTCTAGGATCCTTTCTCTAAGTTTCATTTATTTGTATAAATAATTAAAGCCATTAGTATAGTTATCCTTTTTTTGCTGGGGTGGGTGGGGGTAGTGGTACTGGGTATTGAACCCAGGTCCTTACACATGTTAAGTACATGCTCTTCCACTGAACCACACACCCTATCCCCATTAGTGTGATTTTTGACAACGTGATAGCTTAATGAATAGTTACTTGAAAAATATATTAATATGGCAGATAAGCTTAGGCTTCACCTCAAGGCATTAGTAAAGGAAGAACAAACTAATTACAAACTCAGTAGAAGACAGGTAATAATTAAGATCTGAGCCAAAATTAATGAAATTGAAAATACAAAAGCAATCAGTGAAACAAAGAATTGGTTCCTTCAAAAGGTGAGTCGGATTGATAAACCCTTAGCCAAGCTAGCCAAAAGAAAGAAACAAAATTAGAGATGAAAAGGAAGTATCACCATAGACACTTTTGAAATACGAAGGATCATTAGAAACTATTTTGAAAATTTATACTCTAATAAACTGAAAAATCTAGAAGACATTGACAAAATTTTTAGATGTGTATGAACTACCCAAATTGAACCAGAAAGATATAGAAAACCCAAATGGAACAACATCAAGTAATGAATTTGTAATAGCAATTAAAACCCCATGAACAAAGAAAAGCCTAGAATCAGATGGATTCTCAGGTGAGTTTCGATATTTAAAGAAGAACTAACAGCAGTCTTTTTCAAATTATTCCATGAAATTGAATGGGAGGGAACACTCCCAATGGATATTCTATGAAGTGGGTATAACCCTGGTACCAAAACCAGGCAAAAACACATCAGAAAAGAAAGCTGTAGACCAGTATCCCCAATGAAAATAGATGTAGAAATTCTTAATAAAATATTAGCAAACTTCATTCTAAAACATACCAAGAAGATAATATACCATGGGTTTCATCCCAGGGTGGCCAGATTGGTTCAACATTGACAAATCAATAAATTCAGTTCACCACTTAAATAGAATTAAGAACAAGAATCTTACAATCATCTTGATAGAGAAAAAGGCTTTGATAAAATCCAGCATCTATTCATGTTAAAAGTGCTGGATAAACTAGGGATAAAATGAATTTACCTCAAAATTATAAAAGCTATATATGATGAACCCAAAGCCAACATAATGCTGAACAGAGAAAAACTGAAAGTATTTCCTATAAAATCAAGAACAAGCAAAGATGTCCACTGTTGCGCATCCATACAATATAGTTCTTGAAACTCGAACCAGAGCAGTCAGCAAGAGAAGGAAATTAAAGGGATATCAAAAGAAAGCAGAGATGTCAAACTATCTCTATTTGCTGATGATGTGATCCTATATCTAAATGACTCCAAAAATCTCGTCAGAAGACTTCTCAAGCTGATAAATGAATTCAGGAAAGTAGGAGGAAAAAGAAATCAGGAAAACCATCCCATTCACAATAACCTAAAAAATACTAAACAAACAAAAAACCTTGGGAATTTTTCTAACCAAAGAGATGAAAGATCTCTACAATGAAAATTATAGAATACTGAAGAAAGAAATTGAAGAAGATTTTAGGAAATGGAAATATCTCCCATGTTCTTGAATAGACAGAATTAATATTAACAAAATGGCCATCCTACCAAAAGCAGTGTATACATTCAGTGCAGTCCACATCAAAAACAGTGACATTCTTCATAGACCTAGGAAGAAAACAGTCCTTAAATTCATTTGGAAGAGATGCAGAACAACTAAAGTAATCTTGAGGAAGAATTGCAATAGAGGAGGCATCACAATATGTGATCTCAAATTATACTATAGAGCTATAGTAACAAAAATAGCATGATAACTATATTTATGTGGGTTTGTCTATGTATCTTCTGTTCTGTACCATTGGTCCACATATCTGTTTTGGTGCCAATACCGTGCCACTATGGGTGTTGATTTTATAACCTGCTACTTTGCTGAGTTTTAGAAGTTTTCTGGTGGAATTTTTTGATAGCCTATTCAATAAATATATAGAATCATGTTGTCAGTGAATAGTGGTAGTCTGAATTCTTCTTTTCCTATTCATGTCCCTTTAATTTCTTTCTTTTGTCTAATTGCTGTGGCTAGAGTTTCAAGGATGATGTTGAATAGAAGTGGTTAAAGAGGGCATCCTTGTCTTGTTCCAGTTTTTAGAGGGAATGCTTTCAGTTTTTATCCATTTAGAATTATATTGGCCTTGGGTTTAGCATATATAGCTTTTATGATGTTCAGGTATGTTCCTATTACCCCTGGTTTTTCTAGTGTTTTGAACATGAAGGTGTGCTGTGTTTTGTCAAATGCTGGTGAAAAGATAGCCTATTCAATAAATGGTGCTGGGAAAATTAAAAATCCACATATAACTAAATGAAATCCCTATCTCACCCTGCACAAAACTCAACTCAAAGTGAATCAAAGACTTAGGACTAGAATGGAGACTCTGTGCCTAGTAGAAGAAAAAGTAGACCCAAATTTTCATCAGGTCAGCTTAGGATCTGACTTCCTTAACAAGACTCCTATAGTGCAAGAAGTAAAAATCAAGAATCAATAAATGGGATTGATTCAAACTTAAGAATCTTCTTCTCAGCAATGGAAACAATAATGTGAAGAGAGAGCCTGCAGAATGAGAGAAAATCTTTACCACATGCACCTCAGATATAGCATTAATCTCCAGGATATATAGATAACTAAAAAACAAAATAACCCAGTCAATAAATGGGCTAAGGAACTGAACATTTCACAGAAGAAGAACTATAATAGATCAACCAATAAATGAAAAAATGTTCAATATCCCTAGCAATTAGAGAAATGCAAATTAAAACTACTGTAAGATTTCATCTCACCCCAGTCAGAATAGCAATTATCTAGAATACAAACAACCATAAATGTTGGTGAGGGTGTGGAGAAAAAGGAGCACTCACATATTACTGGTGGGAATGTAAATTGGTGCAATCGTTATGGAAAGCGGTATGAAGATTCCTCAGAAAAGTCAGAACGGAACCACCATTTGACACAGGTATCCTGCTTCTTGGTTTATACCCAAAGCATATTACAGTGATGTAGCCACATCAATGTTTATACCAGCTCAACTCACAGTAGCTAAACTATGGAACCAACCTAGGTGCCCTTCAACAGATGAATGGATTAAAATAGATGTGGTATAGGGCTGGGGATGTGGCTCAAGCGGTAGTGTGCTTGCCTGGCATGCGTGTGGCCCTGGTTCAATCCTCAGCATCACATACAAACAAAGATGTTGTGTCCGCCGATAACTAAAAAATAAATATTAAAAAATTCCAAAAAATGTGGTATATATGATGGAATATTACTCAGTCTTAAAGAAGAATGAAATGATGGCATTTGCTGGTAAATGGATGGAGCTGGAGATTATCATGCTAAGTGAAATAAGCCAATCCCCCCCAAACCAAAGGCCAACTGTTTTCTCTGATATGCAGATGCTAATTCACAATAAGGTAGGGGGGCTAGGAGAGAATAGAGTTACTTTAGGTAGAGGGGAGTGAAGGGAGGGGAAGGTGGGGTATGGGAATAAGAAGGATAATAGAGTGAATCACACATTCTTACCCCATGACAGGTGTGAGTCTACATCATGTATAACCAGAAGAATGAGAAATTATACTCCATTAAAACAAATTTTAAAAACAGCATGGTATTGGCATCAAAATAGATATGAAGACCAATGAAGTAGAATAGAAGACACAGAACCAAACTCATATACTTTCAGCCATCTGATACTTGACAAAGGTACCAAAAATATACGTTGGAGAAAAGTTATTTTTTTTTTTTTAAGGAATGTTGCTAGGAAAAAAGGTTATCCATGTGTAGAAGAATGAAACGAGATTTCTGTCTCTCACCCTGCACAAAAATTACTCAAAATGTATCAAAGCCTAGGGTATTAGACCAGAAATTTTGCAATTGCTAGAAGAAAACATAGGGTCAACACTTCATCATATTGGTACAGGCACCAACTTCCTAAACATGATCCCTAATGATCAAGAAATAAATAAGTGGATGCCATCAAATTAAAAAGCTTCTTCACAGCAAAGCAAAAAAGAGTGTGAATAGAGAGCTTACAGAATGGAAGAAAATCTTTAACAGCTGCTCCTTTGACAGAGATTAATACCCAGAACATACAAAGAATTCAAAAAACTTTTTACACACACACACACAAAACAACAACAACAAATAACCCAGTCAATAAATGGGCAAAAGAACTACTGAACAGACACTTTTTAAAAGAAGAAACACTAATGGCTAAAAAATATGAAAAAATATTCAACATCTCTAGCAATCAGGGAAATACAAATCAAAGCACACTAATATTATTTCACCTCACTTCAGTTAGAATGATAATTATCAAGAATACACATACTAATAAATGCTAGCATGGATATGAGAGAAAAGATACATTTATACATTGTTGGTGGGACTACAAATTACTACAGCCACTTTGGAGAGCAGTATGGAGATTCCTAGGAAAACTAGGAATGGAACCACCATATGACCAGGCTATCTCACTACTTAGTATTTATTCCAAAAGAACTAAAATTATCATAGTATAGCCCATATATCCATTTCAATATTTATAGAAGCACAATTCCCAGTAGCCAAATTATGAAATCAGCACTGATGTCCATTACTAGATGAATAGATTAAGAAAATGTGGTATGTATACACAATGGAATCTTACTCAGCATGAAGAAGAATGAGATTATGGCATTTGCCAATAAATGGATATAAGTGGAGCATATCATGCTAAGTGAAATAAGCCAGATTCTTAAAATCAAAGGTTGAATGTTTTCTCATATGTGGAAGCTAGAGCAAAATAAGGGAAAGAACGTGGTGGTGGAGAGTGGGGTGGGGGGTGTGCATTGGCTACCCTAAAGATATAGGGAAGATCAGTGGAAAAGAAGAAGGAAATTGAGAGGGAGGGAGGGGGAGTAGAGATGGGAAAGGCAAGGAAATGCAGAAGGAATTTAAGAAAATCACATTATATGCACTTATAAATATACTACAGGAAATTTCACCTTTATTTATATGCAGCAAGCATCAATCAAAAATAAATAAATGAAAGATCAGTAAATTAGTGGAAGAATAGGGGGAGGGAGGAGGAGAGGGGGAAAGGTGGGAGGAACAAGGACTGAAAGAGAGTAAATCATGCTGTATGATTTTGTCAAAATGAACTCAACCATTATGCGTAATTATAATTGTCTAATAAAAAATACTATATTTATAATATATACAGGATTTACAAACTCAACTTTAAACAATAAAAATAAGGAAATATTTTGAAATATGATCCATTATTGTTAGCTATATTCACACTTCTGAGCAATATACCTAGAATTATCCTTCCATTTAATTGCAGTATTGTACCCACTGACCAACTTCTACTCATCCCTGCACTCTCATAGCTAGAAGATAGGGTTTGGAATTTTCTCATCACACAGGAATGATAAATGTTGTAGATGTTGGAGGTGCTAATTACCCTAATTTGTTCAATAAACTATTTAAAGCAAAAGTGTATACATATTAATATATATCAACATATATTAATATTAATATATACTAACATTAATTTGGGATTTGGGAGGAATCTTACTATTATTCACATTTTTTATTTTATAAAAAAATGAAAGTAAACTAAATTCTAGTAGGAGCTCATTGCTTAGAAGTGATTTGCATCGAGTTAGTAGTTGGTGATAGCCCAAGGATTTGAACCCTAGTCTTTGATTTCAATTCCCAAATGTTGTGTGTGGGGATGTATTGGGGGGGTGGATATTTTGATTTGACATGAAAATCTTCTTGCTGCAGTTTCATTCCTGTTGTATGTTCTACATCATGTTATAGTGGAATGTCTAGATTTTCCTAAAGAACTATTTATTTATAATTTGTTAGCTTCTATTTAGCTACTTCATTCTTCTATAATTAAATTTATTTTCCTCACGCAGTCTACAACTTTCATGGAAAGTTTCTCTTTTTTTTCTTTTTTTTTTTTTTCCAGTACTGGCAATTGAACCCAAGATCTCACAATGTGCTAGGCAAGTCCTCTACCCTTGAGCTTCATCCCTGTCACTTTTTATTTTTTATTTTGAGACAGGGTTTCACTAAATTGCCTTGGTGGGTCTCTAACCAGCAAATTTCCAGGTAGCTGTAATTACAGGTATACCGCCACTGTTCCCAGACTTTATTTTTATTTTACTCAAGTCTCATTGAGGTTTACATCTTTGTGGTGTGCAGGCATCTATTATTTATTGGGTCAGTAAGAGCCAGGTTTACTGGGAGAAGAAAAATAAAATCTAAAAATTTAATAAAATGAATCAAATGATTAATAAAGCAGGTGCTTCTGACATTTGAATAGTTGTCTCTGTGCTCTATACTGGTAGAAAAATTGTGTAAAAATTTGACTTTCTATAACATTCTGTCATATATTAGATAGTTCTAATTTGCTAAGATTGGTCTACTAGGTTACTTTTCAAGTAACCAGTGATCTGTAAGTATTTCATGTATATAAGGAATATCCTATTAAAGCAAAGTTATATGAGTTCTCTTTCAGTTTAAGGAAGAAGATCTTAATTTATCCTTAGTGAGGTTATAAAAGTTTTATAGTTTTCATTTCTAGAGGTTTGCATATCAAAATATGGAAAATGGAAAAATAGTTCCTTACTAAAGGAAAGAAGAGTTAAACCTTTTCTGGTACTGGTTATATTACTATTATTACAACCCATTATGTGTACTCATTATATATTAAGTTCCTAAACTTTTGTGTAGTAAAAAAAAACTTTTTTGTATAGTAAAAATTTTGAACTATATTTCATTTTTACAACTACTCAACTCTTTGTAATGTGAAAGCAGTAATGAATTTGTTCTAATAAAACTTTATTTACAAAAGCAGGCAGTCAAGCTTGTTGAGACATTTCCCTACCTCCTCCCAAATGAGAAGTGGTTTTAGTGAAGATGCAAGGCAACTAAGCTCTAGCACCTGATCTGTGGTTCACTGTCTCCTTGGCAAAGTTGCTTAACTTGGAACTTCCCTCTTCATTTTAAAAATAAGGTTTGTCTAAATGATCTCTAGGGATCCCTCTGGTAATAAATGGCTCTAAATTTAGAATGGTTTATTCCACCTACTAAACATTGGTACAGTTTCCTAACATTTTCTAAATATGTCCTTAAAGATGACTTTCAGAACTGTAGAGCTGGATTTTATTCAGGGAATTCTTCATATTTCAGACTTCTGTTTCAAATACCTAGTTGCTGCTCTCTTTAATCGGTTTTTGCCCCCTCTTAAAACACAAAGTCCAATTTAGGAGAAAACATATTCAGTTAGTCTTACTGCAGGCTACTTCTATATTGAGGTCAGGGCTGGGGTGGGGGGTTGCGTGTGTGTGTGTGTGTGTGTGTGTGCGTGTGTGTGTGTGCATGTGTGTGTTTACTCTTGCTTTCTTGTATATGCTGTGGTGGAATAATCTTAGTATAAAGGATATTGCATGCAGTGAAATGTAGTCCTCAAAGTATATGTTCTGATTTTTTTCTAGTATATAAAAAAGGTTTTTCCTGTTCAGATATTTGCCACTAGTTTCTTGAATTTTATGGGAGAAAAATCAGTTCAGAAAGAATATATCAAAATAGAATTTAAAATTCCAGGAAGGAAATAGAGAAACACTAATAAACACAAACCGCTTTTGATGAAGAAATTTGTTTTAAAATATGAAAAATATTTAAATCTTTAAGATGATGATGTAGATGAATAGTGCTTTTTAAAACTAGCTGGGAAGGAAACAAACAACCATCAATTTACTCTTTTGAACAAACCTTTTATGTTAATAAAATTTAAAAATATTTTGGTGATCTACTAGTATAAGCAAAAGATATAATTATGAATCTATTGAACTTAAAATTTCAATCCAACGTTGGAAGGTTAACAACTAGTTGTAAATCAAATAAATTGTTCTTAGTAAGCCATTAAAGTTAAATTAAGTGCCTCATTACCAGATGCTATATTGATAGGTTACATTATTTAGCACCCTGAAGGAGACATTTACACAGCTACCAAGTTCTCAGTGTAAGTTAGGCTAAATTACTATAATGAATGAGTACATTTGAGAAGAAAATATTTCTAATAATCCATTCTTTTATTGAAATATAGAAACATATGATCTTAGGTGAGTAAGTACATCAAATGCGTTCTCATAACCTTTTTATTAATAGGTTTGAAAGATTCTTTATATTTTCCTTAAATCATTTCATTTCCATTGTAAAGCTGGACCATAGAGATTAATTTGATAATGATCTATTGTTTCTAGACTTTTAAAGAAAATAATAGTTTAAGTATCACTACATATCATTCTTAGAAAGCAGTTTAGTGCTGCTTCCCTGTTGCCTAAGTTTTATTATGGCATAGATTGCTAGTTTCATTTGACAGGTCCCTATTTTTCTTTAGCTATTAAGCATTTTTTAAAAAATGGATTGTTCTCTCTGAAACAGAAGAGATTATGGTGTACCCTTAAGTAAAAGATAAATAATCTGTCTTGTTTGGTGAATTTATAGAGTATTTTGTTCTTTTCCAAGATATATGATAGACGAGTGCATTTTTTATAACCTCACTTTTCTGCTTCTCTGTAATACTCAAACCATATATATTTTAAAGAAGTTAAAAATACACATAAGCATGTAACATCACTACAGATAGCCCTACCTAGAAAGAATTATTTCTAACATTTTTTTTCATCCTTTTTGATTGTTTCTCATGGAAATATATGTATTCATTGGATACCATAATACTTCTGTTATTTTGTAACTTATTCTGTTCCTTGTCATTTAACAATATATCTTGAATGCCTTTTCTTACAAATAAATATACCTGTGCCTTTCTGTCTTTTAAAATATTCTACTGATGGGATATAGCATAATTTATCTTTGCAAAGTTAAGATTTTAAAATTTATCCCTCTTTTTGAACAATGAAAACCTATCTATGTAGCTCTATCTCTGTATATATATATGTATATTAGTATACAGCTGTGTTATAACTTCTTTTTTACCCCCATATGTTATAACTTGTTACCATCCATTTTAAAAACTGGAATTGCTATGTCAAAGAATGTGGACTTTTAGAAGTCTTTTTGAAAAACATCAACAGACTGGTAGTAGAAGATAGACAAGTGTAGACTTGGTTAGAACAACTCAGTTTGATTCTCAGATCTGCTAATTAGTAGATGTATTACAACTATCTGTTTTCTTATAGGTACAGAAAGTCTGTTCAACAGACATTTCTGAGTACCTACTGCATACAATGAAGTATTTTAAGGACAAAGGATAGAGTAGTAGGGGGCTATCCTGTGTCTTATAGGATGTTAAACAGCATCTTACCAGTCTTACCAGATAAAAATGTCTTCAGCCATTGCTAAATGAATCACTATAGGGGCAAATCATTACTTACTTGAGAACCACTGTTTCAAAATACATCTCAGTGAAACAGTCTCTTAGTGGAAGAATGAATACCTATCTGTTGTGTGATTCACTAAAGAGTATCAGTAATGTCAAGGGCTCTTGGATATAGATACAAATCTTTTTCCTATTCAGAGGCCAAAAGAAAATTTATTAATTATATTTAATGTATATGGAAAAAAAGGTTTATAAAAATGTCATTAAGTAGAAGGTAAACTGTAGGGTCAAATGAAACAAATTGGCATTGTATTAATTAGAAGTTATCCAGAGTCAGGCTTATCTTTTAAAATTACATATCTTTCATCTAATTCCTGTTTGATTAGAATCATCTGCATTTGGGCAGAAAAAATTCAAAACAGGGTATTGAAATAAAAAGTCAATTAGATATGTTAAAAAATTGAAGTCTGTTTCTTATTTACTATACACTTAAAATGGTGAATTTATGTAAAATATGTATATTTTGCCATAATTAAATAACTAATAAATATGTTTTAAAGGTATTTTGTAGGTCTGCATGATTTTATCTTGATATACTCCAGTTTTAATGAATTGAAAGCTGTTTTTTTTCTGTTCTATCCCTTAATTTGTCTCATAACTTTTAGCTGAAATCAATAAAATCTAACTGGAAAGTAACTTTTTTTTTTTACTTTCAAGTTAGAATTTTTAAACAATGAAAGGATGAGATGGGGTAGCATCCATGTTCTGTTTTTTAAATGTGTGAACTTGTATATTACAAAATAACCTCTGGCCTTGGAAATTTTCTTATGTATGCTTGCCATAAGATGACTGTTCTGTCTTTTAGAGTTTCTCTTATGTTTGTGGCCTCCTACTACCAATCTGGACTCATTATAATTATAATTTTGCATTTAACATTCTTAGCTGTAGATCTGAAGATTTAGATAAGGACTTTTTTTTCTGATAACATTGAGATATTGTTCTAAAGGTATCCAATATTTTCAATTTTTTGTGTTTGGATTATGGAAAGAAGTCTCCATTACATGATAGTTATTATCTGGTACAAACAGCCATGAAATTTTATGAGAATGTTGATTTCAGTGGGTATAATAATCTTATAGATACCAGTATATCATTTGTTTTTTTTCCTCATGTGTCCAACACTGTCTCTTTTGTTGGGGGGTAGGGGGCTGTGGATTGGACCCAGGTAATTTAACCACTGAGCCATATCCCTAGCCCTTTTTAATTTTTTATTTTGAGACATGGTCTTGCTAAGTTGCTGAGGCTGGCTTTGACTTGCCATCCTCCTGCTTTAGTTGCCCAAACTTCTGAGATTATAGACATGTGCCACCATGCCCAACTCAAATCCAGTTCTCTTGATATAACCCCGTTTTAATGAATTGAAAGTTGGTTTTTTTTTCCTGTTCTATCCCTTAATTTGTCTCATAACTTTTAGTAAATCCTAGTATCTAAATTTCCACACTCCTCATTTTAAATAGATGAACCTATCCTACATAAATTGGCAACAAATAACAGTTGTTCAAAGGAATAATCAATAACTGTATAGATTAGTCTTTAAGGAGTCTAAAACTTGATTTCTCTATCCTTTTATCAGTAAAACTAATGTAAAATATCACTCTAGGTAGTAATTTTGTATGACAGTCACAACTGCTTTGCATTTTTCATCAAAACTTGATATTGTCACTGAAACACACACATACAACCCTTTGGTAGATATAAAAGTCAATACAGTATTTTTACTAGTTGATGCTAAAAGTGTACAGAATGTCTTGTAATTTAAAAGGCTACTATTAAATGAGTAAATACTTTTTAATAGCTTGAGACAAATTTGACATGAAAGTTCTTTTAGCTAGTATGGTTTGCTGTGTCTTCCATTTGTCTAGCTTAAGAAAGAAAATCAAGTAGCTAGAATAAGAGTCATTGTCTTGCAGAGAGCAATAACAATATGATAGTAATGTTACTTTGTTGGCTAAATAACTATACACTAAAAAGCTCTCAGACCTAAAAGAAGGAGCCCGATGAAGCTGTTTAATACCTGCTTACTATTAAAGAAACTGTAATGATAAAGAGTATATAGATTGTGGCAGAAAACCATACTTTAGGTTCTATTACAGGCTTTTGTAGTACATTGGAAACATTTTTTTCTTCATGAAATGTCTGAAACATTTTTGCAGTCATTTAAAGCTTTACTGCAAGTGAAGCAATAAAAAGGAGGAAGAAATCCAATTACTTCATGTGCAAAGTCTTTATTTTCTGTTTAATAAAAGAAAGGCTTTTGTTCAGTAAGCAAGCTTTACACTCCTTCCTAGTAAATTAGAAATTTAGTTAAGTAGAAAATAAGGAGAAGACTTCCTCGATAAATGTGTTCTAGAATAGGACTCATCACATAAAAATGCACAATAAATGTGAAGGCAATTTTATGAAGTTAAAAGTTTGTGTTTAAGAATATTGTATGCAAGGTGTTAGGATCAGCAGTTAGATTAGATAGGTTATTGAAGGTAATAAAAATGACGAGCACTTACTTGGTGACCAGCATGTGCCAAACATTATTCTAATCACTTAAAGACATTATTTTATAGTCCTTACAACAACTTCATGAGTTTTATGGTAGTCAGTTTTTTATCACTGTAAGCAAAAATATCTGACAAGGACTACTTATAGGAGGAAAGATTTATTTTGACTCATGGTTTCAATTCACAGTTGTCTGACACCTTTGCTATAGACCTGAAGTGAGACAGAACTTTGTGGCAGAAGAGCATGATGGAGGAAAGCTTCTCAATTTATGGTGAATATAAAGCAGAGAGAGAGCGCTTGAGGAGCTGGGGAGAAGATACAGTACAAGACCCCTCCCCCAGTGACCTACTTCCTACAGTCACACCCCACCTGCCTATAGTTACCACCCAGTAATCATTCAGATTATTAATCCATTAAATGAATTAATCATCTCATGAGGTTCCAACTCTCATAATCAAAGTATTTAACCCTTGAAAGTTCCTGCATTGCCTAACACATGAGCTTTGGAAGAGGGTGGATTTTTAGATCCAAACCATAACAACTTGATATTATTATTTTCATTTATGATGAGAATCTGGAAGGCACAAGTTTGGTAATTTATTAGTGGAGACACACATTAGTAATTTATTTGTAGTCACATAGCTATCAGTAGTAGCCAATCTGAGTAGTCTGCCTTCAGACTATGCTCTTAACCAATATGCTCTGTGGCTTATGTGTATAACACTATAACATACAAAAGTGGGGAAAGATAGGAGAAAAGGTGAGGGAAAAGGATCAACTCTGAGTTTCTGTCAAGTGCTATGCATTGTACTAATAAGCATTTATAAGTGCTAATAAGTCCTCACAGTAACCTTAGGAAATTTTAATACAAGTATCATACAGAGATAGAAGAAGAAATTACCTGTAATCCCAGTGGCTTGAAAGATTGAGGCAGGAGGATCTCCAGTTCAAAGCCAGCCTCAGCAACTGAGCCAAGACCCTGAGCAACTGCGCAATACCCTGTCTTTACATAAAATATAAAAAAGGCTGGGGGTGTGGTTGAGCACCCCTAAGTACAGTCAGTACCAATGCCACCCCACCCCCCCAAAAAAGAAAGAAACCTAAGATTTAGAATGAAAAATGACTAAGGTCACATATCTCATAATTGGTAGAGCAGATCTTTCTAAATGGAAGGCAGTTTATTGGGAATATGTTATCTTCTCATGAATGTCTGCCATAGATTAATTGAAACAACTGCTCATACTCACTGGGAAATAGTAAGCTGTTTATATCTTTAGCATGCATTTTCTAATATAGTGTTCCTGGATTGATTTAACATACCATCTATACTAAATCATGGCAACATGGTATAGTAAAAAGAAGATGGGCTTTGGAGTCAGGAGGGCCTCAATGTTTATAATTACAGCTTAATCTTAAAATGGTTATTCCAAGATAAGGTCATAATTTATTAGTATTTTTTCTTTGGTCTCTCATCTTTATAACCCTGAAAATACACCAAATTATTCAACAAATATGTATGGATGTGTGCAGGTTCTTTAATACATTCGTGGGATATACGCAGTAAATAAATTAGACAAAAATCTCTGCCTTCTTAAAGCTTACAGTCTCATCTGGTGCATTTAGTTGGAAAACTGTGATATTTCTGATTACTGTCCCCATACTTTCCTTATGGCAACCTGATATGTGCTGGGCTTCCCAATAGAGCTTATTTTTAAGAGTCTCTAGGAACAAAGGTGTTTGTTTAGGTTCCACCTATTCTTTTTCCATGACCAATAATTTTGTATATGTTTGCCTGGGAATTCTAATTTCAATACACATTTACTGAGAATCTTCTATTGAGCTTATTCATTGTTGAGTCCCATTCTAGTTTTGGAGGCACAGAGATGATCTCAGGAAAAAAAAAAAAAAATTTATCTTCTCAGAGCTTATAGCCTAAGGGAAAGATGACAGGCAGAAGGAGAAGAGTGGAGAAAACCTGTTGTCTCCTCCCTGTGTTCTCTCCCCAACCCCTTTGTCCACTCTTTTCTTCCATAAAAATGAATCAGAACCTATAAAGAAAAGTGTAAAGCTTCATTGTGTAAATCCTTTCTCTCATTCTTTCTTTGTAGCGTATGAATTGGGTTTTCCTTGAAATTGTTTCCAGATGTTAATGTGTTTTATGCTTCATTTGATTTAATTTTAGTTGATCTTTCTTGCAATGACATTTTCATACCATACCTTTGTTAGCCAGTTTTTTGTTACCGTAATAAATACTTAAGATAATGAACTTTTTAAAAGGAAAGGTTTATTTTGGCTCACAGTTTTAATGGTTTCAACCCATGGTTGACTGGTACTGTTGCTTTTGGTCCTGTGATGAGCAGCACATCATGGTAAAGAATACATGCTGGAACAAAACTACTCACCTCATGGCTGGGATGGGAAAAGAGAGAAAAAAAGATTCTAGGAACAAAGGTGTTCCCCTTCCATGGCATGGCCCTATGTACCAGAAGACCTTCTAGTAGGCCTCATAGAATCATGAGCCAAGCCTTTAATGAATGAACCTTTGGGGGACTTATTCAAAACATTCTTATGTTTTGACATGCATACTAATCATTGCATGCAGGAAGATGTTATTAAAATTTTCACTGTCCAGTCAGTATAGTTCGGTGTCATAATAACATGAAAAGACTTCAAGTAAATAATGTTGGAAAACTACTCTATTTACACTCAATGCTATTGTCAAATATCTGGTAAATGACTTAACAATTGAAAAAGAAGAAATTCCTTAAGGTATTGAGATTATTTTTATCTCAAACTAGAATGTTTTAAATAGTTCTTCTGACTTAACCAAAATTCTGCAATTGCATCTCCTTATTTCCTTCTGAATAACGTGCTCTCCCTCAATGATACTCCTTTCTGGCAAGAACCGATTCAGCTCAATTATCATTCTGTTCCATACCCTCAATTGAGCCAAAAATCTCTCTGTCTGCTTACTGGTTTCACTATCACTTTGTGGCTACAAATCTCAAATGGGCATTGAATGTTGCTTATAGTTTTTTTCCACTTTCCTAGTAGGTTTGCTTTCTATTCTTCTGAAGAGTTTTTTTATGCCTTTTTTCTCTATATAAACATATTACCTATTTTAATAATGTTTTTCAGGTTGAGAAGATAGCAGCTACAAGGAACTACCTCATTCTCCCTACCCTGAAACAATCAGCCTGCCTGCATTGTGCACTATCTTTCCTTCTGATGAAATGGGCAAGGCTACCCCTGTCATTGATCAGTGGCTCCAACTGGGCTCTGGGTAATTTGCCTCACACCTTCAAGTCTGTGATTACCTGTTCTTTCTTCAATTCCTTCCTTCCCCACCAAATTATCCTAATTTGTGATCTCCCATTAGTATCATCTCCAGCCACTACCCTTTTTGAAAGAGTCTTCTCTAATCATTGTTTATACTTTCTAATTCAAGGCTTTCTCCTCATTCCATGCTCCTCCAGTTCCAACACCTTCTCCTGAGGCTCCTTAAAGTCAAGGTCACCAATTATTTTCCTGTTATCAAGCCTATTGGATTTTTCTGTTTTTGTCTTTCTTTTCATTAGTTTTTTATATAGATGGCCACATTCTGCTTCATAAAGTACTTTTTTGTCTTGGTTTCCAGGGATCCCATTTTTCTGGTTTTATTTTCACTTCATTAGCTGTTCCTTCTATTCTTTGCTGACTCTGTATTCACTGCCAGACCTCAAAATATTTTAGGACTCTAGTTCAGTGCTGGGCTCCCTTTTTGGGTACCTTTTCTCTGCCTACGGGTGCTTAACAGGTCCCATAGCTTTAACTATTAGAGTACACTTATGGCTTCTAAATCTGTATTTCTTTGCTTAATCCAGCCCCAGAACCTTGGCCTTGTATGTTTAGTTGCCCGTGTGTCCATATCCACATAATATATGTCTTAGACTGAACATGGCCAAAACAGAACTCTTGATATTTTCTCTCAGCTGCTCCCTTCCCCCCAGTATCACTCCCCAGCTTCACTTAGTTGCTCAAGGCAGAAATCCAAGTTGACCTAGATTTATCTTTCCTTCCCTACCACCATTACTTCCTTTAGTCAGTCTTCATAACTATACCTCTCTCCATCTTCACTATTACCACCCTAAAGTAGCACACCTTTATTTCTTTCCTGGATCTTTGCAATTACCCTCCTGTTCTCACATCCTGCCCCCACCTCCTTCAGAGGTTTCTGTGTAAAGGTAAGTCAGGTCATGTTACCTTCTTTCTTCATACTTCCCAATGGCTTTCCATTGCCATACACAGTGAATCCATACACTATGTGTCTGACTTCACATTTTTCATTTTTTTCCCTTGTTCATTCTACCAGCCATCCCTTTTTTGTGTTGCTAAAATATGTCATGCTTATTATGATCTCAAGACCCTTGCAACATTAGCTTTTTCTGTGGTACTCACCATGATTTTCTCTTGGGTGACTTCTTAGAAAGACCCATCTTAAACACATAATTCAGAGTTGTTCTCAGTCTCTTTGCTTACATAGATAAGCAATTGAATACAGAAAGTATAGGGTTCTGGGGCTTGGTCAAACCAAGAAATAGGACCAGTATTGTGATGCTTTCTGCTTTGCTTTTCTTGCTAAGGATTGCTTTTCCCATTCTAGGTCTCTTATTTTTTCAAATGAATTTCGTGACTGCCTTTTCTATTTCTGTGAAGAACGTTGTTGGAATTTTGATAGGAATTACATTGAATCTGTATAGTGCTTTTGGTAGTGTGGCCATTTTGGCAATATTAATTCTGCCTATCCAAGAACATGGGAAGCCTTTCCATCTTCTAAAATTTCATTCTTTAGTGTTCTATATCCTTTACCTCTTTTATTAGATTTATCCCCATTTTTTTTTTTTGAGGCTATTTTTTGTTGTTGTTTGTTTGTTACTGGGGATTGGACTCAGGGGCACTCACTCACTGAGCCACATCCCCAGCCCTATTGTATTTTATTTAGAGACAGAGTCTCATTGAGTTGCTTAGTGCCTTGCCCTCGCTGAGCCTTGCTTTGAACTTTTGATCTTCCTGCCTCAGCCTCTGGAGCCATGGGGATTATAGGTGTGTGCCACTGTGCCTGGATTGAGGCTATTTTTAAGGGATAGTTTTTCTAATTTGTTTTCCAACATTTCTATTATTGGGGTATGCAAACATGATTGATTTATGGGTGTTAATTTTGTATCCTGCTACTTTGCTGAATTCATTTATGAGTTCTAGAAGTCTTCTGCTGGCATTTTCTGGATCTTTTAAATATGGAATCATGTCATTAGCAAATAGATAATTTGAGCTCTTTTCCTGTTTATATCCTTTTATTTTCTTCTCTTTCTTAATTGCTCTGGCTAGAGTTTCAAGGACTGTGTTGAATAGGATTGGTGAAAATGGGCATCCTTATCTTGTTCCTGTTTTTTTAGACAAAATGCTTTCAGTTTTTCTGCATTCATAATCATGCTGGTCTTGGTTTGTGTATATAGCCTTTATAATATTGAGGTAAGCTCCTTCTGTCCCTAGTTTTTCTAGTGTTTTGAACATGAATGGTTGTTGTACTTTTGTCAAATGCTTTTTCTGCATCTATTGAGTTAATAATGTGATTTTTATCTTTTTAAAGTCTATTTATGTGGTGAATTACATTTATTGATATGCATATGTTGAACAAAACTTGCATTCTCAGGATGAAACCCACTTGATCATCAAGTGCTGTCTTTTTAGTGTGCTTTTGTATGCTGTTTGCCAATATTTTATTAAGAATTTTGCATTTACGTTCATCAAGGATACTAGTCATAGAATGAAATTTAACCCCTATCTCTCACCCTACAAAAACTAAGCACAAAGTGGATCAAAGACCTCAGTATTATACCATAAACCCTGCACCTGTTAGAAGAAATGTAGGCCCAACACTCCACCATGTCAGCTCAAGAACCAACCTCCTTAGCAAGATTCCTTAAGTGCAAGAAGTAAATTTAAAAATAAATAAATGGGACAGTATCAAATTAAAAACCTTCTTCACAGCAAAGGAAACAATGAAGAGCATGAAGAGAGAGCCTACAGAATGGGATAAAATCTTGCCACTTGTTCCTCAGGGTGTTACTATTCAGGATATACAAAGAACTCAAAAAAGTTAACACTAACCCAAAAAACAAATAACCCAATCAGTTAACAGGCAAAGGAACTAAACAGAAACTTCTTAAAAGAAGAAACATGAATGGTCAACAAATATATGAAAAAATGTTCAACATCTCTAACAATTAGAGAAATGCAAATTAAAGCTACACTGATAATTCATCTCACTTCAGTCAGAATGGCAATTCTCAAGAATACGAGAATAAATATTAGTGATGATGTGGGGAAAAGGGCACACTCATACCTGTTGGTGTGACTTCAAATTGGTGTAAGCACTCTGGAAAGAAATATGGAGATTCCTCAAAAAATTAAGAATGGAACTGGCATCCCATTCTTCCTTAATATGTATCCAAAGGATTTAAAATCAGTATACTACAGATATGCAGCCACATCAATGTTTATAGCAGCACAATTCACAATAGCTAAGCTATGGAGCCAACACAGGTGCCCTTCAACAGATGAATGGATAAAGAAAATGTGGCATATACACACAGTGTAGTATTAATCAGCCATGAAGAAGAATGACTTTATGTCATTTTCCAATAAATGGATGGAACTAGAGACTATCATACTAAGTAAAAACAGCCAGTCTCAAAATGTCAAAGTTTGAATGTTTTCTCTGATATGCAAAAGCTAATCCAAAATGGGGTAGGGGGTGGTGAATAAAGAACAATGAAAGAAAGATCAGTGGAGTAGACAAAGGGGACTGAAGTAAAGGGAGGAGGGATAGGATAAGGAAAGACAGTGGAATAAATCTGACCTAAAATTCCTGTGTACACATATGAATGTACCACAGTGAAACTCACGATCATGTATATCTACAAGACACTATTAAAAAAAAAGTATAAGTAAATAGTAGAAAGATTAGTAGAGTAAAGGGAAGTGAACATGAATTGGGAGGAAGGGTGGGGAAGTGGAAGTACTGGGGACTGAATTAGAACAAATTATATTCCATGCTTTATAATTATATCAAAATAAATTCTATTATGTATAATTAAAAAGAACTAATAAAAAATTAAAAAGTAGCCAAGTGTGGGTGGTGCACCTGTAATCCCAGCCGCTCAGGAGGCTGAGGAAGGAAGATCACGAGTTCAAAGCCAACCTTAGCAAAAGGCACTAAGCAATTCAGTGAGACCCTGTCTCTAAATAAAATACAAAATAGGTCTGGGGATGTAGCTCAGTGTCTGAGAGCCCCTGAGTTCAATCCCCCAGTACTCCCTTCCTCCCTCCCCCCAAAAAAAATTAAAAAGAAAAATATCTCAGAAAACCATTAAAACAAAGACAAAAATCTTAAAAACAGAAAAATAGGCCAGTGGAAAAAATTTAGCAATATCTATGAAAGCAATTACAGCACCAGAAATGGTAAGATCAATATTGTAAAGAAACAATTTAATCAATAATTGAAAACAAAAATCAGAACAGCAATTAAACATGATATTAATGGTTTTGTATTATTTCAATTATAGAAGAAATATATGCTTATCTAAAATAATAAATTCTATATTTCTCCCAAAGGTTTTTTACAAAACAGGTGCCTGTGGTGATATCTCCTTTTTATCTCTAATTTTGTTAATTTGGGTCTTCTGTTTCATTCTTTTAGTTAGTTTTTTTCTAGGGGTTTATCAATTTTGTTTATCTTTTCAAAGAGCTTATTCTTTGTTGCATTGATCCTTTATATTTTTAAATTTTTTATTTCATTAATTTTGGCTCTGATCTTAATTATATATCCAATCTTCTATTGGTTTTGGAATTCGTTTGTTCCTGTTTTTCTAGAGCCTTGAGATAGCATTTGATTGTTTATTTGGGAATTTATTTGGGAACTTAATTTTTTTCTTTTTAAACATTGGCACTTAATACATGAATTTTTCTCTTAATAGTGCCTTTATGGTATCCCAGAGATTTTAGTATGTTGTGTTGCTGTTTTTGTTTGATTCTAGGAATTTTTTTTTAAATCTCTCCTCTCATTTCTTTTATGATTCATTCCTTATTTGAAAGAGTATTGTTCAATCTTTATGTGGATTCTATAAGTTTTTTTCTTGTTGATTTCTAATTTCAGTCCACTATGATATGATAAGATGCATGCGATAAAATTGATTTTTAAAATTTTTTTGGATTTATTAAGACTTGCTTTGTGTTCTAAAATATAGTCTATTTGGAAAAGGTTCCATCATGGGCTACTGAAAAGAAAGTGTATTCAGCTGTTGGGTGAAATATTTTGTAAATATTTATTAGGTCCATTTGATTTATAGTATCATTTAGGTCAGAAGTATATTGAATTTTGTCTGGATGACTTGTCTCTTGTTGAGGGTTATTTTGAAATCACCAGTTATTTTTGTATTGGTGTCAGTCTGGGAACTAAGTAAAGTTAGGAAGTATTTGTTTTATGTAATTAGGTGCACAGACATTTGGGGCATAAATATTTGCTATTTTTATATCTTCTAGTTGGATTGTTCCTTTTAACAGTATGTAGTGGCCTTCCTTATCTTTTTTGATTATTTTTTGCTTGAATTCTGCTTTGTCAGATATGAGAATACCTACTTCTTATTGTTTCCAGACTCCATTTTCATGGAATAAGTCTTTTCTTTGTTTTACTTTCGGTCGGGTGATATGTTTGCCTGTGAGTCTCTTGCAAATAGCATTTGGTTGGGTCTCTAAATCTTTTAAATCTATTCTTCAGGTCTGCGTCTTTTATTGGAGTGTTGAAACCATTTACTTTCAGAATTATTCTGAAGAGATTTCCAGTCATTTTGATTGTTTTATGAATTTAATTCATTCTTGATTTTTATTTGCCTAATTGCTTATCTGAAGTCTTTCATCCATTTCAGAGTTCTGGGGTTTGTTTATTTTCTGTAGTGAAGGTTTAGTGGTTGCAAGTTCTTTTAGTTTATCCTCGTCATACAAAGTTTTTAATTTCCTTTTCAGTTCTCGTTGGTAGCTTTGCTGTTGGTTGACAATTTTTTTTCCCCCAGAGCTTGAATTATCTCATTTCAAAGCCTTCTGACTTTTAGGGTCTGAGTTGAGAAGTCTGAATTAAGTCTTATTGGTCTACTTTTAAATGTGATTTGACATTTTCCTTGGGGCTTTTACATTCTATCCTTCTCTAGGATAGGGCATATTGATTATGAAGTTTCTTAGAGAAGTTCTAGTTTTATCTTGTTTCTTTGGGGTTCTACATGCATCCTGTATGTGGATGTCCATCTCATTCCTAAGGTTTGAAAATTTTTCTGATGTTATTTCACTGAAAAGGTTCTTATGCATTAGCCTATATTCCTATACCTTCTTCTATCCCAATGAATCTCAAGTTTGGTTTCTTAATGTTGTGTCAGAGTGCTTGTATGTTCTGATGCTCATGGTTATCTGTCAGCAAGAGCACAGTCTCCAAACTCTTATATTAATGGGACTGTTAGATAATCATTAACTAATAAAAGTAAAAAGCAAAAATGTGAGTTTTGTGAACATGGAAACTACATAAATATAAGTTATTATTATGGTTGTATTGGTTATTATTGTAGTTCTATTATAGTAATATTAAATTATATCATTGAGTTGATTTCTTACCAAATCACTAGAATAATCATAAATTTAGACACACTAAGAATCAATGTTTATAACTATTTAAAAGAACATTCTGAAATAGATAGACTAGTTTTTCTTTGTTGTGATTTTATTTTTTATTGATTATTAAATATTTTGTTGTTAAAACCAAGATCATTATATTGAGAAACAGTCTCTGTTTGAGAATTGATTGGTTTTTGAGACTGAACTTCTGTTAAGATAGAATATGCAAAGAGTGAAAGGATGAAACTGTGTCCTATGACCTGGTAATAAGTGACTACTGTTCTAGAGCATTTACAGCCTGATTGTAAAGGAATAAAACAATGAAA
Source organism: Ictidomys tridecemlineatus (assembly GCF_052094955.1). Classification (NCBI taxonomy): domain Eukaryota; kingdom Metazoa; phylum Chordata; class Mammalia; order Rodentia; family Sciuridae; genus Ictidomys; species Ictidomys tridecemlineatus. The sequence continues at coordinate 86,841,411 of NC_135484.1, read as the reverse complement.
ATACCTGATGAAACAGACATTGTAAAAGTGCTACTTAAATGAGTTTAGTAGAGCTGTGATGTGGTTAGTGAAATCTGATACATGATACATAAAGTCATGAGATTCTGAGATACTAGTAAGGAAAGAGAAAAGGAGGAATTAAATTAGTGTTTTTCATTGTATACTTGTAATGTTTTACCTTTACTTATTCTTTAATGCTTTTCCTATCTTTATGTTGATCTGAACTTCTGACCTGTACCATTTTCCTCTCTCTGAAGAACTTATTTGACTTTTTTTAGTTTTTGCAAGGTAGGTATACTGACAGCATATTATTCCATTAAGTTTTGTCAGATAAAGTCTTTATTTCCTTTTCACTTTTGAAGGATAATTTTGCAGGATAATAGGATTCTAAGTTGGTTGGGTGGTTTTTTTTTTTTTTTTTTTTTTTTTTTTTTTTTTTTTCCCCCTCTCAACACTTCAGCTGTTTCACTCTGCTCTGTCTTCTTATTCTCATGGTTTCTGGGAAGTTGGATGTTCTTATCTTTTTCTTCTATTATGAGTAAAACATTTGTTTTCCTCTGGCTTCTTTCAAGATTTTTTTTTCTTTATCTTGATTTTCTGCAATTTGAATATAATATGCTTAGGTGTAGTTTTTGTTTGTTTTGTTTTTTGTGTTTTTTTTTGTTTTGTTTTTTGTTTTTTGTTTTTTGTTTTTTTTTTTTTTTTTTTGGTTGGGGAGCATTTGTCCTGCTTGGTGTTCTCTGAACTTCTTGAATCTGTGATTTTGGTGTTCAAGATTAATGTAGGGGAATTTCTGTCATATCTCTTCAGATATTTCTTTGGTTCTATTCTGGTTCTATTCTCTCTTTTCCTTCTGATATTCTCATTACATATATGTTAAACGTTTTTAATTGTCCCATAAGCTCCTCTTCTTATTATTATTGTTTTGCTGTTGCTTTCTTTTTTCTTGGCTTTTCTCTTTTGGAAGTTTCTAGTGACATATCCTGAAGCTCAGAGATTTTTTTTCCTAAGTTGTGCCCAGTCTACTAATGAGCCCATCAAAGGCATTCTTCAGCTTTTTTGATCTCTGATACTTCCTTTTGATTCTACCTTAGAATTTCCATATCTGCTTACATTACTCATCTGCCCTTGCATATTCTGTGCTTTTTTCATCACAGCCTGTAGCTTATTAACTTTATCTGTTTTAAATTCATGATCTGACACCTTTGAGTCCAGTTCTGATGTTTGGTCTGTGTCTTCAAATTGTGTGTGTGTGTGTGTGTGTGTGTGTGTGTGTGTGTGTGTGTGTGTGTGTTCTTTTAGTGTGTAAATATGGCTGGTAATCCTTTGTTGAAAGCTAGACATAGTGTACTTGGTGAAAGGAACTCAGTAAATAGTAGTTTAATAATAATATGGAAATATGGAATGGGAAAGAAGAAGTATTCTATAGTCCTCCGCTTAGATTAGTCTCAGTCTTTTAGTGAACCTATGTCCTTGGGCCATGAATTTTATAAGTGCCTCTGTCCTGCATCCCTTCAGGAGCAACAGGATAACTGTAGGGGGCTGGAATTGGATATTTCCTTTCCCTAGGTAAGGTTAGGCTTTAGTAAAATAGTTTCTCTTGAAAGCATGGCATGTTAAGACCAGTCACATTTCAAAATAGTTCATTTTCATTTTTCTTTCCAGAAGCTATACAGGTTTTTCCTCCCATCTTCATTGTAAGAACCTTGTTAGCTCCCTACAGTAAAATTAAAAGGATGAGGATGCCCCTGGGTGACTGGAGTTTTTAATCTCTCAGGCTTGTCCATACCTCCAGCAGTCTATCAACTACAGTTCAGGTTTTCTTGTCTTGGTAGTGGGTCTCTGATTCTACAAGTTTTGCTTCTGTGTATCTGCCTCAGATTGTGTATCTGCTACAGATTGCCTTGTGACCTCACTTCTCTGATGGATCTATAAAGAGCAGTTCATTTTTCAATTTGTTCAGCTTTTAACTTGTTAAAACAGAATGGTGATTTGTAGGCTCCTTATGTGGTGGACCAGAAACTGGAAGTCTCGTAATATTTATCTTAATTATTATTTCAGCAATCATAAGGTCAGTACAACAGATAATATTATTGTTGTTTTATTGATCTGAAATTGATGGTCATTAACTGTGCCAGCTATGTAATTTAGTAGAAGACCCAGTATAAAGTGAAAATCAGAGACCCTTTTGTTCAAAAAACAGGAAAAAGGTGTCATTGAATATACTAAAATATAAAGCTTTTCCCTTTCTTCTAGAGTTTCTTAATTTGTCAAGATATCTTTGTTAATGTTGTTCAGAGCAAAGAGAAAATTTCAACTTTAATATGAACTTCTCATTAATTTTTATATTGTGTAGTGTAAGTTTCAATTGGAAATATAAAATTGTATAACTCACATATAGAATCACCAAAATTATACAGTTTGTATTCTTAGTTTGCATGTGTGTGTTTTGTTCTTACAAGAACAGTGGGAATGTGCACAAAATTAACTCTACTGTTCTTTTTGTTTGTTTGTTTGTCTTGTTTGTTGTTTGTTTACTTATTTATTGTTTTTGATACCCAGGATTGAACCCAGGGGCACTTAACTACTGAACCACATCTCCACCTTTTTTTTTTTTTTTTTAATTTTGAGACAGGGTCTCGCTTAGTTGCTTAGGGCTTTGCTAAGTTTCTAAGGCTGTCTTTGAACTTAATATCCTCCTGCCTCAACCTCCTTAGCTGCTAGGATTATGGGCATGCACCACCACACCCAGCTAATTCTACTGTTTTAATTTTACTTCTTGATACATACCTATTCTTTCAGCTCTTTTACCTTTGGTTCACTATTGGTTGCCCTTTCTCTTCCTTTTCTGATGTCATTTTTACTTATATTGTTGGCTAGTTATAGGGAAATAACATGAGTGAGAGAATTTTTTGGTTTTTCTTCTTCCTTAGAATGCTATAACCTCCTTTCTCCTTTGTAGCATGATTTGGTTGGAACAGAAAGCATAATTTCTTGGAACTGTCAGGATCCCTACTTATCCTGTTAAATAGCTAATAAACTTAACCTCATATAAACTAGGAGTCTATGTTAGCTTTGCATCACTCTGACACAATGTGTCAGAGAAATCAACTGTAGGAAAGATTTATTTTGGCTCAAAAGTTTTAGTCCATGTTTGGTTGACTCTTGCTTTTAAATTGTGGTGAAGCAGAACATTATGACTGGGAGCACATGGTAGATCGGTGCTGCTCACCTCATGGTGGCTAGGAAAGGGAAGAGAGAAATGGGGGACAGGGGTGAGAAAGAGAAAGACTGGGGACAAATATTCTCTTCAATGGCATGATCCCAGTGACCTGTTTCCTCCAACTAGGTTCTACCTCCTAAAGTTTATCACTCAATATCAAATTAAACTCTGAATCCACAGATGGATTCATTCATCCATGAAGTCAGTCCTTAACCAGTCTTATCCTTACCAGAGATCTTATCTCTGAAGAGTGCTGTGCATGGGGTACTAAGCTTTCAACACATGAGCTTTGGGGGGCATTCAAGATCCAAACCATAAGAATTTCTCATTGCAATTCTGTGCCCATGGAGCTTGGTGAACATGATGTGCAAATGGACAACAAAGACTGGTGGAGATGCACATGCTGCACTTACCTCCTATCTTAACCTTACATCCCATTAGCCCATTATATTTACAAAATTTATATTTTATTTATTTATTTAATTATTTTATTAGAGTATTGTAGTTGTACATGGTAATTGGATTCATTTTGACAAAGTCATACATGCATGGAAGTTGATTTAACTCCATTCAGTCCCCTATCCTCCCTCCTTCTCTTTCCCTTCCTGTCTCCCTCCCCTATTCTTCTTTCTCTATTGATCTTCCTGTCACTCATTTATTTGTTTATTTTTTATTGGCACTTTCTACATATACATAAAGTTGAAATTGCCCATTCTATGTTTTGCTAAAAATCTATATTTTGTTAAATTCATTCCACATTTCCTACCATTTCCCGTTCCTTCTCCCTTCTTCTCAATCTCCTTCTACTCCACAGATCTTTCCCATGACTTTATGATATCCAATCCATGCACCCTGCCCCACTTTTCCCTTTTTTACTCTAGCTGCCACATGAGAGAAAACATTCAGCCCTTGATTTTCTGAGTCTGGCTTATTTCACTTAGCATGATGTTCTACATTTACATCCATTTATCAGTAAATGTCATGATTTTATTTTTTTATGCCTGAGTAAAACTTCATGGTGTATATATACCAAATTTTCTTAATCCATTTATCTATCGAGAGGCAACTGGGCTGATTGTACAATTTGGCTGTTGTGAATTCTAATGTTATAAACAATGAAGTGGCTGTATTGCTATAGTATACTGATTTCTGGTTTTGGTTTTTGTTTCTTTTTGGATAAATACCAAGGAGTGAAATAGCCAGGTCATAGAGTGGTTTAATTCCTAGTTTACAAAATACAAATTAAATGATAAAATAATTAAGAATTTCAGGATGGTAGTAGCTCAACCCTAAACTTAGCATAGGGACTCTGTGGGTCTACATAGGTTGCATACAATGGAACTGAACCTGCTAAGAGATATTAAATGACTTGTTCAAAATCATGCAGCTGGGCCGTATCCAAACTGCGCTTAAAACTGAGGAGTCTGACTAATAGTTTACCTTCATAGTTGCATTGATAAGTAAGTGATAATTTTCAGAAATTACTCTTATTTTTCGTTACTGCAAACCTCCAGAATGCTGTGTAAAACAAGATTAACAATAGTGAATCCAAGTGTGGAGCTCAGTGTTCAAGCCAGTTTTTATTCATCACTCTAACCCAGTGCTTACCAGTCCTGGCACATAACTATAAAACCCCTACTGGCTGTCATTTATGAAGCAGTTATTATATGCCAGCCAAATGGAAGTGATTCTCTGTATTTTGGCTTAGATTTTAAATTGCTCTTTATTTGCTTAATTCCCCCCCCCAAAAAAAATCATGTAGTGAACCCTTCGTATCTGTGGTTTCTGCTTTCTTAGATTCAACCAACCATGGATGGAAAATACTATATAACACACACACACACACACACACACACACACGTTATTATTATATATATGTGTGTGTGTGTGTGTAGTAGTAGTAGTAGTAGCTGTATTGAACATTTACAGATATTTTTCTTGCCATTATTCCCTAGGTGATACAGTATTAACATCTATTTGCATAGCATTGACATTTTAATAAGTATTAAAAGTAATCTAGAGAAGATTTAAAGTTTAAGACAGAATGTGGATAGGTTATATGCAAGTACTGTGCCATTTTATTTGAGGGATTTGAGAACCCAGATATTTTGTTATCTGAGGGACATTCTGAAACAATCCCTCACAAATACTGTGGGACAAATGTTATTTTAAGGAAACTTTTATTAAGGGTAGTCATTCAGTGCTTGTGTTGAATAATGAGGAACTTTGTAGACCCAATTTATAAAACACTAGAGGTCATTCTTTGAGAAGTTGTACAAACTACTGAACAACAAGATTAGGAATGGCCAAATGTCTGACTTTTAGAAGGAAATGTAAGTGAATTATGAATTCAGCATCATTGAACTTTACATGGATTCTCTTCAAAATTCAAATGGATTTTTTTTTAATGGCTTACGGCTTTTTCCCCAAATTTTATCAGCACTCTCTAGTTGTTTGTATGGTTTCCCTTATAGCTCCTGTCAGATTAATAGACTTGGTCTCACATGAGTTATTCTTAGATTTTATGTATCCTTGTGGTCATGACATAGACAGGTAGGCTTGATGATCTGATAACAGAGTAGATTGTGAGCAGAATGGACAGTTGTCCCAGAGAAGTCCAGTTAATACAATTTATACTAGTGTATTGGGAGTTTTCTGCTCTTTTCTCAGGCTTAGTCACAGACTCTTTTTTTTCCAACATTGTATTAACTGAGTATATCCATGTCACCTTGTTAGTTTTTAAATGACATAGCAATAAAGATTAGTTAAGACATCATTTGACAAAATTTCTCAGGTGGTCTTAAACATAAAATTTTTAAAAAATGGATAATATGTCAGAGACTTTTAGATGAGCAAAGGTTTCATATGAATTAATGATCTGCTGTGGCTTCTAAGAAGCCACACATTCTAGTTGTTTGTATGGTTTCCCTTATAGCTTCCATTTGTTTATTCACATCCATGGCATGGAGAATGTGCATAAGTGGTAGATATTGAAAGTCAGCTGAAAAGGAAGATTTCTAATATTCAGAATTATCTAAATATAGACTGTGCTGTGTCATCATATCCAATGATTCCATAACACTGGCAAATTTCCTTAGAGAATGAGTATAGAAGAGAGATGTTACAGTGGTGTTTTATGAATCTCTTAATGAATTGATTAAAAGCTTCAAGGCTCCTTCCAGTTCTGAAATTAATGTAAATTGTTGATATTTCTCTAACTCAGTGAAATTTGTTTGGGACAGTAGTGTCCCTAGGCCCTGTAGGAATTTTAATTAAAGATATCTATAAGGTTAGGGGAAATAAAATGTAGATTGTAGTTCTAAATTCGAACCCTAAACATAGAATTTAAGAATATTAAATTCAAGAACAGAATATACTTTATATAGATAAGTTTAATGTAAAAAAATCTATAAGTACAATATAAACAATAATAAAGAAGAAAAGAAACTAACAAGATACTAAACAAATAAATGAGGCAGAGAGTAGAGTAATGTGCAAGATTACTTCTCACAAAGTAAGAAGTGGTTTTAAACAATATTATTTTATAAGTCAGTTGTGAAAGCACACATGGAGAAATACATCGGTAGTAGTTCTACCTGCCAATCTAGAGTAGGGAATGTAAGACAATTATTTTTATTAAGAATTCAAATGAGTAAACAGTGTGGTGATACAGTCTTTGAATTCTTTTTCTACTTGTGCAGTAGTGTATACATGATTAATGCCCAGAAGCTTTTAAGTAATTCATTATTCATGAGTTGTTACTAACAATTTTAATAAAGGTTAAATTTGCCATGATGACTTAAGCAGAGAGATGTTACAGATAAGATAGTATTCTGGGAACTGTGTGTTATTGACTAACTATTAGAAAGTTTATTCCCAATTTCAACTTCCACTGACATGATAGATGAATGCTACTCTTCCTAAAGCATTGCTCTTAATATGCCTCACAACCATCATGGTCAGATTTTTCTGCATCAGTACAGTACATATGTTCTACATATTTCCCTAGGAGTCATATCTTTGTTTTCCACTACTCACTTTGAAAATTGATGGCCTATTTAAAATACTAGCTCTAGATGGCAATTTAGGTCCTTCCATATTGTAGAAATAAATCAAATAAAGTAATAAAGATAAAATTAAAATGTAAGGATTTGTCTTCTATTACTACTTTTCACTTAGATCTGTAGGTTAGTGATATATGTCCACCATCTAAGTCCCTTTCCCACTATCCCATACTCAGTTTTCTTCTGGTAGCTTTATCAACTTCGACATGTTGGACCCCTTCCTATCTTTACTATATACCTGAAAGTAAATGCCCCTACCTTTATACTTCATATAATTCTATTCATTCCATGAGAGTCATCACTTGTGAATTTTATAGTATTTATACCTTTCATGTGGTCTTTACAATGTACCTTCACTGTGATTCCTTTATTGCAGTTTCTCTTTTTATCATTGGAAGAAAAATATATATGAGTTGTTAAGCATTGGGTAAATAAAAGTTGGCTATCCCTTATCTGAAATGCTTGGGACCAGAAGTATTTCAGAGTTTTTTGGATTTTTGGAAAATTTGCATAAACAAAATGAAATGTCTTAAGGCTGGACTCAGCAAAAGGCATCATGGTGAAGGAAAAGAAGCCCTATCAGGAGATTAATCTGTGTTACTACAGCCATGTATGAGACCCTTGGACAAATCATATGACTTTACTTTCCTTGATTTTAAAATGAGAAATGAATATAATAGATTTATGTCCCTTATAGGTGCATGATTCTATTAATATTAAAGGAAATTTCATATAGATAAATGTTATAATTTGAGATTAGTATTTTTAAAGAAAATTTTGAATAACTTTATCTAAAACCTAGAAAGTTGTATAGTTCTATAATAAGTGTTAATGCTGTTATCTACATTAACTGAACAAAGAATAGTGAAACTCATTCTAGAGATTGTTATGTCTTTTATTTAAAGAGATAGGAAATGGTGGCAAATGTAGGACTTGCAAGCTAAGTGATCATACTCTGAAGTAGCATTATGAATCACAAAATGATTGTGTAGTAAAGCTTCTGCTAATAAAAACTTTAATAATATGAATGAGATATCTGCTTAAAGTGAATTTAAGGAAATTATATTTTATAAAATTGTTTACTAAAGTAGACCTATGTTTTTGCTTCTCAGAAAATGTTTCTTAGTAAATGATAGATTGCCCAATTTTATGTACTCAGAGTTGACTGCATTCTTCACTTATTAAAAGGTAAATTCCCTATGTGATATTTTAGTAGGAGGACAATTCAAAGTAGAATGATTCTGTATGTATCATTTATCATGTCTGAGCTGAATGTGAAATATTAAAAGGGTATCAGTTATGTGGGGAAGATGTTGTCATCAAGATATTGACTTAGTATTACCACACTTAGTAATCCCTGCTCAAAATTCCTAACAAGATAATGGCCTTTTATTCTTAAATATTTGGCTTCAAGATGTTATGGGTTTTGTTTTTATATGAGAGATATATATCTTAAATAATTTTATCTTATTTTTCTTTGCAAGACACAACAGAATTGGTATGCTGGGGAACAAAGGTACAAATTAATAGAAAATATTTCATGAGTATGACTTGTGTTCTAAAAGGACTTGTACATGATCCTGAAGATGTTTTCATATTAGAAGGACTTGTTAGGAAGTAATAATCTATTACACAACTATTTGTTAACAAATGTGTTTAATCGAAATACATTTTGGAAATTTGTTTATAATTTTCTGAATGTTAACATTGGTGATATACAGTGTCTTACCACAAAAAAAGAGCAATCCACAGATATGCTTTGCTGTAGAAACTAAGTGGACTTCAGAGTAGCCATGAGACAGAGTTTTAGGATGAGCACAGGATACTGCTGCTCCTTTTTTGATAAATCCAGGTTAAAAGCCATTGCATTGCCTTGTTGCTACAGATACTATAATGAGGGGAAATAGGAAAATTGTTCTTAGCTTGAAATTATTAAATGTTTGATTTTTGAAATGCTGGGTTATACAATGTGGCAAAGAAAAGAGATTTAACACTTCAGCTGTCTCTTCCTTTTTTTAGTAGCTAAGCCCATTTATAATCTTCCTCCTCAGTTAAAACTGAGTAGCAATCTTGTCAGCTTTTATAATATGGCAGTATTGGGCAGCCCTAGCTATGGACAGGATTTAATAGCTGGAAGTAGTAGTTTTTAGAAACAGGCTTTGTTCCTCAATTTAATGGTGATAATTTAGGTTTAAATATTTAGTAAAATGGAGTAAAACACAACACTTAGTTATTTAAATTTTTTTTAAATTTCAAGTCTGTGTGTACCCATCACATTGTAGGTTTTTTTTTAACACACATAATGTCAATATATAAGTTAAATTTTCTTAATTCCTATCACATTGTAGGGTTTTTTTTAACACACATAATGTCAATATATAAGTTAAATTTTCTTAATTCCTGAGTCTGTATTTTTGGATATTATTACTCATCCTATGACAAGGAAAACAAATACTTTCTCTCTGAAATTTTAGAATTATCCTTTTCATTAGAAAATCATTCAAGGAATTTTTATAAAAATTTATGTATTTATGGATATTTAGCTCTAAAAGATTAAGTAGTTATTACTCTGTGGAATTTTATAGAGATTCCTTTTATCTATATAGAATGGTACTTTGGTATATTCTTGAATATTTAAAAAAATAAAAGATTAATTTTTTATTTTTATATTTATGAATGAAGTAGAGTATTATCTGAGTTCAGTATTTATAGCTCTCACTAATATATGTAGTTTAAACTTGGATTACTTTGAAGACACAAGGGAGTAATCTACAAAATTGCCTTTGCTACACACGGATGAATTCGTTACTGTCTTAGCAAGATTTAAGATGGACAAGTATAAGCTTTTAAAGTGATCAATTCTCTTGCTTTTGTGATTTGTGGGAAAAATTATCAGATGCCAACTTTAAGGGTAATTTATGTTTGAATTGTTGAAATTCTTATAGAGTAGCCTGCTCAGTTCATATTAGTAAGGTTCAGGTCATAGACATTCTTCACTCCTACTGTGACCCATTATAGGAACAAAGCAGCAGACTGTCTGTCTTTAGTGCATGAGCCTATCACTCTGGTAAAAAGTACATTATATATAATGTCCAGATTTATGCTCACATGTATGTGCAGATGTGCAAAACAGATATTCATCAGATATTCATGTACTTAACCTTTATTCTGTATAGTGCACTCTATTTTCTATTTATCCCTACCCACCACTCAGTTTTTTTTTTTTTTAACATGATACAATTTCTAGTTGTGGTTCATAAAACAGATTCCAAAATCTGCTAGTGGGACACACCTGCAGTTTGACAAAACTGTTTTAGGACATTCCCTTATTATTGCCTTATAGTTTCTCCTTATCTTACACAACTATACAAATGTGAAAAATGTGGCTGTTGTGAAAAATGGTTAATGAACACTCTTTTGAACGATGATGTAATTGGACTTAAGTAAGAAGAGAACTCTTAGAAAACAGGTGTGGACATCTAAGAGGAAAGAGATTTCACAGATTTTTGTAGTAGTTCTGGGGGTGAGAGTCAATAACTGGAAGACTACTGCATTGTTTGATTTGATTTTTTCTCTTTTTTTCAAACAATGATGGATAGTTCATATTCAGTAATATTTTAAAAGGTAATTCTAATTTGGTGGCAAAACCATTTTATAATTATTGGTGTTTGTATTTTTTTTTAAAGAGAGAGGGAGAGAGAGAGAGAATTTTAATATTTATTTTTTAGTTTTCGGCGGACACAACATGTTTGTTTTGTATGTGGTGCTGAGGATCGAACCTGGGCCGTACGCATGCCAGGAGAGTGCGCTACCGCTTGAGCCACGTCCCCAACCCGTGTTTGTATTTTTTGAAAGATCATTTTAGTCAGAAGGACCCTGTTCTAGATTCTTAGGCTACAGAAAGTGACAAGGAAGGAGTTACTCAGATTTGGAGTCTGTTTCATATTTATTTCTGTGGAAGGAGATTTAGTAATGAATTATACCAAAGTAGAATTCCAAATTTGGGTAGGAGAAAGTAATAGATGTAGTCTTTTCCTATTTGGCATCTAATATCTGAGCTTCAGTTAATTTACCAAGTGAATAAGTTTGGCCAGATTATATGTTTATTTTCAATTAAAGCCTTCTGTTAGGATTTTTACATATCTACTAAGCATAAAACTCACTCCCATAATAGGAACAATTACCACCTTTCCAAGAAAGCTGCTAGAATTCTGTTCTGGAATATTTGAGGTTTCCATATATTTGAGGTTTGTATGTGCGTGGCCACTTGATCCTCAGATTCCATTCTAGATTTGAATTTTTATAATAACACAGGTTGACAAGTAAATGAGTGGAGAAGAGAAGGAAGAAAGGAAGGCAGATGGATAGGGAAAGAAGGAAGTTTCAGCAGTTTAAGTATCAGCTGAAAAGAATTGCTTACTTTGTTATTACAAACTATGCTTTCCTTGGAATTTTTTATTTATTTTTTTAGGTGTAGTTGGACATAATACCTTTATTTTTTAAATTTATTTTTACGTGATGCTTTGTATCGAACCCAGGGCCTCACCTCTGCTAGGCAAGCACTGTACCCACTGAGCCACAACACCAGCCCTGGAATTTTTGTATTTGTTTGTTTGTTTGTTTGTTTTTGTGGTGCTGGGGATTGAACCCGGGATCTCTCACATGCAAAACTATAGCAGATGAGTTTTAACCTATACTGGATGTTTAAAATTAAAGGAATAGATACTGTGAAAATTATATATAGTTACAGGTTAGTTTTTTTGTTTGTTTTTTTTTGTTTGTTTGTTTGTTTGTTTTTTAAAGAAGGGTGTTAAAGAATAGATATCTGTGTGGTGCATACCTGTAACCACAGCTGTCTTGAGAGGCTGGAGAATCACAAGTTTGAAGCCAGACTAGGCAACTTAGTGAGATACTATCTAAAATAAAAAGGTCTGTAGCTCAGTGGTAAAGCACCCATGAGCTCAATCCCCAGTGTCAAATATGTGTGTGTGTGTGCACATGGCATGCACAGACAGCACCCCAAACAATTAAGTTCTGAATTCTTTATATAGTGAATAATAGAAATGATCTTATAGGAATGGTTTGAGAATTGAATGAGTAAATGAATTAATGTTTTGTTTTCTTGTATTGATTTCGGAACTGAGAACCTAGTAGTTGTGGTGCTTTTCATCATGTCCTATATGACATTTTTTTTTAGAAAAAGAAAGAGTTTGGAATATATAATTAAAACTTAAGCTTCTGAGAACTAGAATAATATTATATTGAAAAAGTAACTAATTATATAGACTCAGGAAGAAAGTATATCAATAACATTTCATTGGGCTTTTCATGATATATTGGTGATTCCAGTAGTATGAATGATGGGATTCCTATTGTGTTCATGGAGACTCCAAGGTCTCCCCCAATCTCAGCTAACTGGAGTGCTAGGAAAGAGTAAGAGTAGCTAGGAAATAATATGAAATGCATTTGTTCAAAATATGCAGTTACACATTAGGGGTGTAATGTTAAGAACAGTTATATTAAGAGTTAAGTTTGTATATCCACTATTTTGGGGTCATAATGTATAAGAACTATCATTCAAATTTAAAAACCATGTTTAAGATGTAGCTCAGTGATAGAGCATTTGCCTAGCATGTGTAAGGCCCTGGGTTCAGTCCCCAGCACCACAAAAAAAGAAAAAAAATACCATGTCTATTTTTTTAATATTTATTTTTTATTTATAATCGTACAGAATACCTTTATTTTATTTATTTATTTTTATGTGGTGCTGAGAACTGAACCCAGGGCCTCACACGTGCTAGGCAAGCGCTCTACCACTAAGCCACAACCCCAGACCCATATTTGTTTTTTGAGAAGTACTCAATTTAATGTCCTCAATTTAATGCATTAAGCTTCATTCACTGTGTTCATATGCTTTGTTATATTAACTGTACCAAAAACTTGCATAATAAGTTGGAATTAAAAGGTTTGTTTGATTTGTTTAAGAAAAATTAATAAATCTAATTGTTTACTTCAAAAGCTGCAGAAGAAAGAAGATCAACAATTGGAGCCTAAAAAAACTACCAGCCCTAAAAAAGCTGCAGAGCCCACTGTTGATCTTTTAGGACTTGGTAAGTAATAAACAGTGAAAGCCACAATTAGAATATAAAATAATTGAAATCTTTATTTGAAATGAATATAATGGTGTTATCTTAAGTATACCAAAAGTTACCTGTTAACTGAATTTGAAAATGGTAGGATTAGTTTGCCAAATTCTACAGAAAGGAAATCTTTAATAAGGGAGCCAATGTCTGTCAGTACTATCTTCACTGAAACATAAGTAATGAGTTCCTTGGGGGACAAAGAGATATCAAAGTAATCATCAAAGGCTTGGTAGATGTGACATTTCAACATTTAAAATAAGGAATAGGTTCTTTTTTCTTTCTTCTTCCTTTCTCTACCCCTCACCCTTATCTTCCTTTCCTTCTCCTTTTGCCCTATACTCTCCCACCCCCTTCAATTATTTTAGTTTGGTGGTTGTGAGGGTTCTACCTTAGTGAAAATATTTCTGGGATAGCTATATTGTAAAATATTCAGGTTAAAACTTTAGTTTTATTTAACCTAAGCAATGTATTTTATATCCCAATCTAATGGTTACTTTCATATTATATATCTGATGACAATGAGAAGTACTCAATTTAATGTCCTGTTTATTTTAATGGCTAACATATATATATTGGTGTACATGTTGATAAATGTTGTAAACAGACTTTCATTCGAGATGTGCTTATACTATGCTCATCTGCGAATATTGTCAGCCTTTTTTTTTTACAGTTTTATTCCTCCTAAAAGAATTGGTTTGATAAATGGTTATTTCTAGTACTATCTGAGTTTTAGAGCAGTACTTAATTTAAAAAGCATTTGTTTAGTTTTGAGAAAGACTGACAAGTAAAGGAAAAGAATGAAAGCCATTTGAACAGTAAAGTTAAATTTCACGCAGCACTTTTCAAAAAAACTTATCTTGAGTCTTATTGAGTCAATTGTTTTCTCTTTTAAGAATTACAGTTGAGTGTTTTATTCATTTCTTAGGAATCTGGTATATCATACAAACATACTCCCTGGAGGTCAAATTCTTTTATGATAGTGGAAAAATAACTGTAATCTTAAAACTAAGGCTTCACTCCAGTCCAAGAGTTCTAAATATAATTGTGTTGAATTCTAGTTCTCATAATTTCTGTATTTTATTTTCTTTGCTGTAAATGAGAAAAGGAAATAAAAAAAAATTTATTACCAAAGTAAAAAAAAATATCTTACTGTATGAATCTTTGTTCTCAATGCAACATTTTATTTCCAGTCTAAGTGCCTAAATTATTAGTTTGGAACTTAGAAATATTAGATATAGACTAGATCTGATTACAGATTCATTAACTAGTTCAGCAAATATTGAGTGTCTCCCATATGTCCATGCTCCTTGTAGACACAAGGGAGATAATTCTGAAAGAAGATAGTAATAACCTCTATCTTCTGGGAGCTTTCATTCTATCTGGAGAGACAGTGAATAAGTAAGTAGCATACGTTGTAGGTCTTATATGGTAAGTGCTATAGATAAAATAAAAATGGGTATTGTGATTTTAAATAGGATTGACAAGATGAAGCTTATGGATATCTGGGTTTGTGGGCAAGAGCATTCCAGATAGGAGAACAGCAAGTATGCAAAACCTCTTCAGTAGCAGCCTATTTGAAGTGTCTAAAGACCAGCAAGGACAACCATATAGCTAGAGTGAAATGATCTGGGAGATTAATGACAGAGGAGGTATGGAAGGTAAGGAGTGAGGAAAGGGGCAGACTGTGACAAGACTTCGGCTTTTACTTTAAGTGACCTAAAATACATTGGAGAGGATTACAAAGATTTAATAAGCTGATTTTAGTATCTAAAGAATTATTGCCCTAGTCCTCATATAATTTCTGTAACAAAGCAAGGCTGTAAGCAGGAAGAAGTGTTGCAATATTACAAGAAGAGATGATGGCTTATACTAGATGGTGGTATTTGAGGTGGTAAGATGTACTAATCAGATTTTGGATATATACTGAAGATAGATTCACTAAGATTTGCTGACTAATTCAATGTGGAAAATGAGAGGAAAGGGGAGCTAGGGATGGTACTCAGTGTTTTCCATCTGAGAAGTCAGAAGAATCAAGTTACCATTTACTTTGGTGGGAAAGTCTGTAGGAAGTTTGGATGGAAGATTAGGAGTTTTACTTGGGTCATAATAAATTTAAAATTCTAATTTCTTAGGCCAAAAAGGTTAATTTTATCATAAAGGAGATCTTAATCAGGCAGTTATATGAATTATGAGTTTAGGGAGAGATCTGGGTGAAGAATATAAAGTTGGAAGTCATCAGCATGTAAATGTTGTTTAAAGTTAAGAAACTGGATGCATTCACTAAGGGAGTGGATACAGACTGAAGAGAAGAGGTGCTGTGCCCCATGGCTCTCAGATGTTTAGAGGATAGGAAAATACAACAAGGGTCCTGGAGAGAGAACCAGGAAGGAGTAAATAGTGAAAAAAAAAAGTACTAGTAATCTGAGATATTTCCCTTGAAAACAAAGTCAGAGTAAATTTCTATATCAGAATATGCTAGATTATACTGTGGTAACAAACTTCCTCAAAACATTGGTGGCTTGCTGTAAAGAAAGCTTATTTGTCTCTCATGTTGTGTACATCTGAAATCAGCCAATGCTCTGTTTCACATCATCTTTACTTTGGACCCATATTGACAGAGCAGCCTCTGTCTAAAGAAAGAGTTGACAAACTTTTTATATTAAGAATTGAAATAAATATTTTAGGTTTTGTGAGACATAAAATCTGTTAGAACTACTTAGCCTTTGAGATACTCATCTGTTGCTGCAATAATGCTGCCTAGTAAATAACCCCCAGATTATAACAGCTTACAACAATAAACATCTTTTATTCTCAGGGCTGTAGGTCAACTAGGGCAGCTCTGCTACAACTTTGATATTTTTCTGCCTTTCACTTTTTACAAGGCATTATATACCAACTGTTTCACCATTTCATATTGTGTCTCTGTTTTTCAAGTCCCTATAAGGATTCCCTTGTCTTCCACCACTGTGTGTCAAAGTTGGTCCATAGATTTCAGCACTCCTCTTTTGTTATCAGTTTCTGGAATAGTCAACTATTGTTGTCCATACTGCATAGCAAACAATTCCAAACCATCAATGGCTTCTATCAATTTATACATATTTCTCTCACCCCTTGGTTTGTGAATATGCTAGGCCAGCTCTTTTTTTTTTCTTTTTTTTTTATTGGTTGTTCACAACATTACAAAGCTCTTGACATGTCATATTTTATACATTAGATTGAAGTGGGTTATGAACTCCCAATTTTTACCCCAAATGCAGATTGCAGAATCACGTCAGTTACACATCCACAATTTTACATAATGCCCTATTAGTAACTGTTGTATTCTGCTACCTTTCCTATCCCCTACTATCCCCCCTCCCCTTCCCTCACATCTTCTCTCTCTACCCCATCTACTGTAATTCAGTTCTCTCCTTGTTTATTTTCCCTTTCCCCTCACAACCTCCTATATGTAATTTTGTATAGCAATGAGGGTCTCCCTTCATTTCCATGCAATTTCCCTTTTCTCTCCCTTTCCCTCCTATCTCATGTCTCTGTTTAATGTTAATCTTTTCTTCCTGCTCTTCCTCCCTGCTCTGTTCATAGTTGCTCTCATTATATCAAAGAAGACATTTGGTATTAGTTTTTTAGGGATTGGCTAGCTTCACTAAGCATAATCTGCTCTAGTGCCATCCATTTCCCTGCAAATTCTATGATTTTGTCATTTTTTGTGCTGCGTAATACTCCATGGTGTATAAATGCCACATTTTTTTTATCCATTCATCTATTGACGGGCATCTGGGTTGGTTCCACAGTCTAGTTATTGTGAATTGTGCTCCTATAAACATCGATGTGGCAGTATCCCTGTAGTATGCTCTTTTAAGGTCTTCAGGGAATAGTCCGAGAAGGGCAATAGCTGGGTCAAATGGTGGTTCCATTCCCAGCTTTCCCAGGAATCTCCATACTGCTTTCCAAATTGGCCGCACCAATTTGCAGTCCCACCAGCAGTGTACCAGTGTACCCTTTTCTCCACATCCTCGCCAGCACTTGTTATTGTTTGACTTCATAGTGGCTGCCAATCTTACTGGAGTGAGATGGTATCTTAGGGTGATTTTGATTTGCATTTCTCTGACTGCTAGAGATGATGAGCATTTTTTCATGTACTTGTTGATTGATTGTATATCCTCCTCTGAGAAGTGTCTGTTCAGGTCCTTGGCCCATTTGTTGATTGGGTTATTTGTTATCTTATTGTCTAATTTTTTGAGTTCTTTGTATACTCTGGATATTAGGGCTCTATCTGAAGTGTGAGGAGTAAAAATTTGTTCCCATGATGTAGACTCCCTGTTTACCTCTCTTATTGTTTCTCTTTCTGAGAAAAAACTTTTTAGTTTAAGTAAGTCCCATTTGTTGATTCTTGTTATTAACTCTTGTGCTATGGGTGTCCTATTAAGGAATTTGGAGCCCAACCCCACAATATGTAGATCGGAACCAACTTTTTCTTCTATCAGACGCAGAGTCTCTGATTTGATATCAAGCTCCTTGATCCATTTTGAGTTAACTTTTGTGCATGGCGAGAGAAAGGGATTCAGTTTCATTTTGTTGCATATGGATTTCCAGTTTTCCCAACACCATTTGTTGAAGATTAGGCCAGCTCTTTTTTTAGACAGTTGGAAAGCTTCAGGAAGTTGTATCTCTAGGGGAGAATCAAGGTTTATTTAAAGCAATATGGTGAAGGCAGAGTTGGAAAAGAGGTAAAGGATATATAGAGGAGATTTTGCTGATGCTGGACAGCAGGTTTTGGATCGTAACAATGGAAGAGTTGCAAAGATGGAATAGGTGAAAGATGTGATCAGGAAGAGAACTGCTTGTGCTAGAGTTTTAGCAGTAGGAAAAGCAGGGTGAGTGTTTTATCCAGAGAACCTACAACTCTTCATACCTGCTGTCTATCAGTAACCTAAATTCTTTTAAAAAATATTTTCAGGTATATTTTTTCTCCTTAATACTGGGGATTAATATTGAGGGGCACTCTACAGCTGAGTTACATCCCCTGCTCTTTTTATTTTTTATTTTGAGGTAGGGTCTTATTAAGTTTCCCAGGCTGCCCTCAGACTTTTGCCTCAGCCTCCTAACTAGCTGAGACTATAGGCGTGGACCAGTATGCCCAGCTTCAGACTTTGTTTTTTTAAAGCTGTGTTCATGAAAGTCCATGAAACTACAGAGAATCAACAATCCCTTTTATCTCAAAACAAACAATGGTCCTAAATCTGGATTGATTATAGATGTCAGCCTCAATCAGTAAACTTAATTTTCTGCTCAAGAGCATACCACTTTCCCCTAGTGGGACTCTGTTATTCTCCTGTGAATTGAAAACATAGTGGGTATTTCAGAGAAGATGTCTTGAAGTATGACTTATAGTCATGCAAAAAACCCCAGCATATCCCATGAGGGAAACCAGAACAGACAGGCATTAACTTAAAATGTTTCTAGACAGAAATAGTTTAGTCACATAGCCATGGAAGGCCATGTGTTCCAAGGGTCATGGCTGCCTGAATTACTCTTAACTATTACCCTGTTATGAGAATATTAATATCAATTTTTAGAAATTCTATATTCTCTTTAAATGGAACATTGATAAGCCCATGCTCTTGTTTTCAACCTGGTAACACAAGCTAAACCTACTTTATTTAGCTCTCTTTTCCTGATGTAGTGCCCATTCCAAAAGTCAAACATAAAATGTTTTTGTATATACTTTTTAGTTGGAATCAGCAATTTTTTCTGAAAAGAGCAAAAGAAAATTGTTGCCTTTGCAGACCATATAATCTGTCTTGCAACCTCTCAACTCCCATTGTAGTATACAAGCAGCTAAAACAAGTAAGTAAACCAATAAACATGGCTTAGGATCCAAAAAGCTTTAAAAATAGGTTTGACTGTGGTTTGTTGATCCTTGCTTTATGTTCCTGATTATACCTGAAAGGACTGCTTCATGGTTAGATGTTAATTCATGTTTAAAGCCTTAGAAATACTAATTAGTGTTTTATGCTCTTCCACCAGAACTGGGAAATACTTGATTAGTATCTGCCATCTAGTCTTGGAAAGTATCTAGAGTCTTGGGGCCACTCTTGACTAAGTGTTGTGCTGAACAAGTCTTAAATGCACACACTTGAATCAAACACAGACACATCTTGACTTTAATATATACCTTCTATAGTAAAAGAAAATTGAAATAAATTTCTAGGGCATGTAGGAGTGATGCTTTGCATTTCCCCTTACCAGTGTAATCCTTTAGGACTCTGTATTATACTGTTATGCCAGTGTCTTTGTTGATTATTACATTGTTTTTGTAATGATTAAAAACTGGGAGACTGGTTGGGGATGTGGCTCAAGTGGTAGCATGCTGGGTTTGATCCTCAACACCACATAAATATTAAAAAAAAATAAAAATATTTTTAAAAATCCTGGGAGACTGGTTAGCAGTAGGTTAAGATGATTCCACTAAGGTAATACAATGGGTCTCCCCTCTGTGGATACATGTCTATGGATTCAACCAACCTTGGGTTTAAAATATTTGGGGGGAAAATCGCATCTGTACTGAACATATATAGACTTTTTCTCATCATTATTCTTTAAAGAATACAATATAGCCACAATGCTAGTTAACAAGAGCTATCAGTGTATAGCCTAGCCATAGAGCAAGGATTTAAACTGTATTTTCTGGTTCCAGAGTTCATGTTCTTAACACTATATTGAGCTCTAACACTACCAGGTGAGACAGTGTCATACAAATAAATCTGTTTATCAAATGGGAACCATTTATCAGATAGATAGATGGCATAAGGGGAACACTGAATTTTGAGGCTATACCTGTGTTTTTTCTGATCTCTTGCATCTTCATCTGGCTTGTGGAAATAAAACCTCTTCTGTATTTGGTGGCTGGAGTAAATGGTGTGCTTTTTGTGAAACACCTAGCACAGTAGTTCTATTCAGTCCTGTGCTGAGACTGTATTCTAATCACCAGGTCAGAGGAGACCAGTAAGAGATAGCATGGATCTTTGAAAGTACATGTAGCAGAGGGACTTGAATTATGCTGAATAACATAAATAGGATTCCTACTAGGTTATGTTATGAATACCACTGTCATTGAGAGAGAAAGAGGGAGATAGTTGGAAACAGTGATTGCAAAGTATGGTCTTTGCCTATGAGGATCTGCAGCTGTCTAAAAAAACTGAAGAAATTAGGTGATGTCAAAGAAATTTAGTTTGTCACATTTTGTCATCATTTGGAAATAAATTTGTTTTATCTAAGTTGGTTTCATTTTTATATATGTCTTATCTTTTGAGGCAATAAAATGGTAGAGATTGTGTGTGTGTGTGTGTGTGTGTGTGTGTGTGTGTGTGTGTGTGTAAGTGTATCTCTCAGCAGTCCCAGGCAGCACCTCTAAATCAGTGTGTGTGCCTCCTAAAAGATGGGTAGCACTGCAGTGCTTCCCTCTACACAGCATTATTGTGAGCATCTCTTGCTCACAAATTGGCTAGATTATGGGAATGTGCAAAAGTAGATTTACCTGCTTCTACTAGTAACTGGCTAGCCACTTGGTAAGGGCATAAAAAGTGAGCATGAGGTTTAGGATTATCTCGTAAGGCCATATCAATCATTTTGGCAAATAACATCTGTTTAGTGCTAAAAAGATTTAAAAATAAATACATAGCTCCACTTAATTCCAGACATATTTTAAAGAAAACATTTGAAAACAATTTAAAACTTAAAAAAATTAATTTGTTTCAAGTGAAAATTTATGATTTGAATTTACAAAGTAAGGTATGTAGGAGCTAATTTCATCTCATGAAGCAATATTTTTAATATAAATGAGTTCCAAGTAACATTTTTTATTAAGGAAAAAGCTTTAAATGGTTTCTTGAGTAGAAAATAAGAATTCTATGAGCAAACCAAAATTTAGGAAGCTTTAAGGAGTTTTGTCATTAAGGAAAGCAACACTATATCTCAAAGAAGCAACCTTTTTTAATCAGCATTCTTTTCACTTAAAATTAATTGCTGCTTACCATGATGCCTCAGTAGTTATCTATGAAGTAATAATTAGCCTTGACAGTTTTCTTTGTAGCAAGGGTATATTCAAGGCTGAATGTTTACACTCAGTCAGAAATGGTAATGAAAAACAAAACATCCACTTACTTATCACATTCTAAACTAGATTAGTAATACATGAAATCTCATGTTGCTCTTTGACATTTTTTTATTATTTGTGCAAATAGATTATGACCAGCTAAAGCCTTTGACATTCAATTAAAACATGAATTCAATTAATATTTATTGAGCACCAGCAGAGTTCATGGAATGCTGGTAAATACCAGAAAATTAGCTCTCTGTATTTACAGTAGTGCAAGTAGGAGATGTAGTTGACCTGGAAACTGGAAGATAAGAGAATTATCCGTGAGGGAAGAGATGGGATTATGAGACCTGCCCGAGAACTGAGTGAAATCTGTATTAATGCTAAAATTGTAATTTAAATTTTATTTTCATTAATTTGTAGGTTACTTTTCTTGCTACTATTAGTGATAGGAGAAACAAATAAATTTGTTTTATACTATGCTTGTCTATTTCAGATGAAAGCTAATGGTCTGTGGAGGTTACCTGTACAATGGATAACAGTTGGAAAAGATAAGCAGCTTCTAGTGACTTAAAGACACATTTCTGATTTAGAAAGAGAATTCTAGCCTCTCTCTAATCAGTAAACCAGAAAGAGGAAGCCTTGGTAGAAGGATTCCAGTTAGGAAGCAGTTGTATTATCATGGGCAGATCATAGTTTATAAGCTATGGCTGTGAACACAGAGTGGGGAGAACTAGCCAGGGATATTGAAAGCATTGATTTCCTGATCTTCCAAGAGAATGTAACTTTAGATGCGAAGGAGGAGATCTTCAAGGGAGAAGGATCAGCTCAGGATAAATGAGCTAGTGGTCAAATAGGACAAAGACTGAAAAGGGATTTGTAATCAGGAGATCTCTGGTACTTTTCAAAAACAGTGTCATTATTTCACTTTTTCTCCGAACAAAAATAGGATCACTAACTATTAATTGTTTTTATCTGTGGCTCTGCCTGTAACCAAGATATTCATCAATAATTTGTCTCTGGAAAACAATTCAGTTTTCCAGCCATTATTGAGCATTATCTTTTTGTCAGGCATTGAATTAAGGAGGCAGCTGTACTCTTTCTGGTGATAGGGCAGGAGGGACTGGACAAAGACTCTGGGCTATAAAAATGATGCCAGGAGAGCTAAGAGACCTGGAGTATACTGAGGCATGTCCAGTCTGTTGTCATTAAAAACTAAAAATGAAAGGCATAGGACATTTAGGAAAGCTGCTGTTTTGCAGTGCCTATTAGAGTTGGAGTCAGCTGGCTACCTACCATTCCTTCATACCAACTCAGTTTGCAAATAAAATACTAGCCTGGAATCTTAAAATGATATGGAAAGAAAATATTTATGAGCTACTAATTGTAGACTGCATATAGATGGTCTAACCTGAAGAGAAGGTGTTACTGTGCATTGTGAATTCTGGAGGTCATTGCCTCAGAATGGAGCCTGAGCCAAGAACTGTGCCTGGGTGGGATGGTAAAGTCAGCACATACTCTTAATGTGCATTTTTAGGGACATGGGCTGATAGCCATGTAAATAAAGTCTTTTAACCCTGGAGTGGAGCACCTCTTTCTGCCTGGGGGCCCCAGGGAAAGTTTTTCAAACTGGTTATTTAATGTGGTTTCCCCCTCACCGCCACCCAGGTATAGCAGCATGTAGCCTCTCTTAAAATCCACAGCTTGTTGTGAAAATTCCCTTGAGGTACTGTGAGGATTAAATTGAGAAACTTTATATAAAGCATTGATCAGAGTGCCTAACCATAGAACTTAAATAAATATTAGTGTTCAAGCAAATATTAGTGTTCAAACTGTGAAGTGTTCTATTCTTATTTTCTTTTAGTTTATATATTCTTAAAGGTACTTGGAACAGGCCAAGTATCCATTAAAATACTTTTTTAAATTTGGTCCTCATTTGGATTATTACTGTCAGATGAGTTCTGGTACAACCAAGGTTAATAGAATCAACAGACTCACTCATCATATTAATGATTCCTAGACAATCAAGATTGCTTTCAAGACTTTGTCAGATTTGAAAAGTTAACCTTCTTTCTAAGCATCTCTAAGCATCAAGATGTCAGTAAGTACATGCTGGGCATGCCTTACATTCTTGTAAGATGTAGCACTGATTTAATTTTTTTTTTTTTTTTTTGTAGCTCAAAACATTTTAACCTTTCTTGTCAATTTCTGGTGTGTGTGCAGTTTAAAACATTCATTCGCCAACTCAGTTCACAAATAAAATGGTAGCTTGAAATCTTAAGGTAATGTAGAAAGAAAATAGTTACCCACAAACTGCTAACTGTACATTTGATGCCTTTTAAGTTTGAAATCCTTTCATTTTACTGCATTGTCCTAATTTCTTCTGCATTGTCCTAATTTCTTTCTTTCATTTTACTGCATTGCCTTTTCAAGGGGTCCTTTGTGCTTCATTATTGTTTTTTTATGTTGTTGTCCCAGCTAAATTTCTGACATTTGCCTGAGGCTTTTCTTGTACTTTAGATCTCCCATTATTTTTATTGTCCACCAACTACTGTTTCTGCATACTGATTAAAGGGGGCTGCTGCCTCCTACTGTTGCTAGCTGCTCCCACCACCATTTTGTAACTGAGCAAGGAACACACACAGTAAGATATGTTTGAGGTGAATCCTGATTACCTGTTTTTGTAGATAACCCTTTATCTCAAAGAAGGCTTGATGTAGTTGGTTGCAAGTTTCCATTTGCCTGTGTAGTGTGTGTGGTTGCATACACACTCATATATTCAAACTCACATGTACAAACAAGACATAATCTATATTAATTTAAATATTTTAAAATATGGTGATTTATCCCATGTAGGCCATTTAATTTGAATAAGGCTTATTGTTTCTAAGTTTTTGAAATATTTCTCTGAAAACTTTTTTCAACATCTTGGTATTTTGTCACTTTTGAGATCTCAGCTTTAATTCAGTCAGCAAGGACAGTGCTATTAGTGGTTCCTTGATCAAAAGAATGTATTTAACACCCAGTGATTTGAAATACTCTTCATTCATTGAGTGCTGATTATATCCCAATTTCTTCCCTTAGCCTAGTTTGTTTGTTGATGATCATGCCCTTCTATATTATTCCCCTATAAATTTAGAAGATATTGGCCAGGGTACAAAGGTAGATTGGGGAGATGAAATATATAGGCACAGTCTAGAATGATTTTTTTCACTATGTTCCTATTCTCAGACTTATAACAAATGTAAATTATTTTTAAATTGGTTTTTAATTTTCAGAATTTTAAGTGATTTCTTTATAACTAAGTAACTTATAATTACATGTCTTCTGATATGGTAAATAAAAGATCACTAGTCTAGGGGTACACATAAGTACAATTGTTGCTGCTTAACTAGGTGACTTTGAGGAAGTATTTTAATCTCTCTGTGCCCTAGTTTCTGTAACTGGAGACAGTTAAGGGAGATGTTTCAAAACATCCAGGATAAATGTGATGTTTATAATCATGGTAATGATAATGAGTCTTTATCTGCCCTTTTTAATACTAAAAATTAAAAACACATTGACCTTCAAAATAAATTGAAATTTATTCAAAATAAATTTCTTTTTTAAGAAATGTGTTTAGCAAGCCAAATGTATGTTGTAAGATTAGCAAACACTGAATCTCCATTGGGAACTTTTATTTACTGATTTTGCAAGGCTGAGAAATTTTCATTTAGGTTAAGAATATGTTTTCAACAGTTTTATGAATATGTAGCTTTTGTAGTAACAAGGAAGATCATTAGGAATGAAATCCAGAAGGGATCATATAGGGAGAAGACCAGGATAAAAAGAAAAGAGGGGCAGGTATGTTGTATGTATGAGAACAGAAAAGAATCACCTGTGCTCATTACAAGGTATCTGGCTAGAAGAAAACGTTTATTTGTCTTGGGAGAAGGTTTCTTACCTCAGGTTTTTGGAGGCATGAGAAAATCTTTCCCAGTTAATTAAAAATTTTATCAGTCTTTTCACAAAGATAGCTGTCCCTAAGCAGGCACTTCCTTTGTTTCATTCCAAAGTATTTCAAAACCCCTCAGACTTATAGTGAATTGACATTCATGACAGCTTCATTAACCAATGGTAGGTGATTACAAAGATAGTTCAGTATTGTTTGTGTGGAATACAAGAGGCCAGTCTTAAAATATTAATTAACATAAAAACACAGAATAAGACCTGTTTTTAATATGGTGTAAAAAAAACTGAACTGCATTACCTTATGATTAACAGATATGAACTGTGTATAATTCATATTAAGGAATGGGATATTCTGCTTTTGTTATGATGAAAATCTGGAAACTATATAAATGGCCATGAATCACCAGTTGAATAAATAAGTCATTACGTACTGTATGATATACAATATCAAAGAATGCAAACCTCCCACCTACACATACATAACTTTATGTTAAGAAGGTAGTTTTTATATGTTCTTATGTACTCAATTAAACTGTATTTAATTGTAATAAATCAAACATAAAATTTACCATTTTAACTATGTACAATCGGTGGCATTAATTATATTCAAATTATTTTGCAGCCCTCATCACTGTCCATCCTGGGGCCTTTTTGATTTCTCCATTTTTCATGGCTTGAATCTTTTTCAAGAATGTGTTGCCTTTATAATGAAAATTAATAAGATTACAATCCAAGGCTTTGCTTTAGCTCTATGACACTAGAGAAGTTATTTATCACATATTTAGTCCTGAGGGATGTGAAGCATAAAACAAAACTTCAAAAACCAAATAATGTCCTGTTTGCTCTTTGATAAATTAATGCACTACTATATACCAATTGGGGTTTAGATTTGAAAGTGGAAGTAAGTAAATACTCTGAGCAAAGTATCACATGCTATTTTGAACAGACTTAAAATTCTAAAAGATGTACAATTTCATAAATGCAATGAAAACATCATTTGCTTGTAGTGGAGAGACCTCCCAGTTTTCTCACAGTGTATCCTGGGCACAGCAGTCATTCTGTGAAGTACACTCATTTTCTGTGGTAAAAGTCAATTGATAGCATTTTCTCAATTCACTGCCCAAAAAAATGTATTTAGTATTTTCTCATTTTGAAGTCTTTTTTTTTCATAAATCCATCCCAATTGTTAGTTATTTGAAAAGGCAAAAAATAAATTAATTGAAAACTAGAAATAATTGCTTGTGTTCAGCTTGTCAGCTTTTTGTACTTTTTGTTGTATTTTCTTGTTTTAGAGGACTTGTGCTTGTGTAATTTTTATATATAGTTCTTAAATATATATACACAGTTATAGTTTTATATAGTTTAAAGTGCTTCCTTGTACATATGATAGAAGTTAGCATTGTAGTTGATGAACTTGTTTCCCCATCCCCAACTTTGCTACTGGGTTAAGAGCACCACTGGCTTTCCTGTCATTATTATATGAGGTTTGTTCTCTGAAATGAAAAAAATTTATAATGAATGAGAAACATAAGATAACTCATAACTCTTTATAGAGGTCTAACTTCAAAATGCTGCCATTTTAAAGAGACAGAAATGGGAAAAAAATTGATGTCTAAAATTCTGTATGTTTGAAATTATCTGTGCATCATTTTATTGCTTTATCTTTCAATTGTTGATAGTATTTGATATAGACATTATGTGGGTAACACATATCTGTAGTAAATATATTTCTTTTTATGATTCTGACCATGTCATCACTGATGATGCCTTGAGAAATACTTGGCAGTTATTATTTTCCAAATTATTTACTTTTATATAAATTAAATAGTAAAAAATATTTGACTATGACCATTCATTGATATTAAGGATTATTTGTAATTCACTGACACTAAAATAGGGAAATAAAAAATTCAGTTTCTATTGTTTATATAGAGGAAATATGCAGCAAGTAGAAAACATTAAATTTGTCAAATCTTTAAGTATCTGCTTTACACAAGACATTCCATCTAATGTGTAAAGATGTTAGATTTACCTTTGAGGAGGGCACAGTCAATCAAAGAGAGATCAAATGAGATCATAAATTGTTCAAATAGAATATTGATTAGAATATAAGTCCCAAGAGATTGGAATTACAATTTTCTGAACTGTTACTTGGTTATACCCAAAGAAAACTGAATGGGGGCTATTCCATTTCCTGGAATGCTGTGACAAACTCTCCACTGCACTTCAAATCCTACCCCTTATACCTTGCAAATTTTTGTTCAAGCACATGAAAAGGAGATATAAAATTATTTAAATTATGTAAATTATATAATTATTGACATTTAAATTTTTGTTAATTTCAATTTTTCAGTAGGAAGATCTGTTGGAGTTTCTGTCATTAGCTGCCATCACTAATAATGGCTGTGCTTAAATAAAGGATTTATTTCAAAGTTTTATAAATGTTTTTGGTAGGATCAATTTAAAGTATGTGTTTTGGTTTTTCTATCCAGTTTTTTTCCTTATTGTGACTTTAAAATGCAACATTTTAACCATTTTAAATCATCAGAATTTATTTATTGTAATCGTTATACACAAAATTTATTTTGAATGTAGATAAAAATGATGTGATCTCCAGAAAATCAGCATGCAGAATATTGTAAATAGGACATTTGTTTGGATCTATGCCAACAATCCAGTGAAATATTCTTTATTCACTGGGAGAATAAAGAAAACTAAAAATGGCTTTTTTTGGGGGGGGGAAAATCCTATGGTAAAATAGGGACATGTATTTGAATTCTTTTTTAAATCACTTATTTCTAAAGTTAATGCCATGTTTCAAGAAATTTAAGAGATTCTACATTGATAGAAGTCTATTTTTTTCAGATGGCCCTGCTGAGGCACCAGTAACCAATGGGAACACAACCACAGTGCCAGCCCTGAATGATGATCTGGACATCTTTGGACCAATGATTTCCAATCCTTTACCTGCAACTGTCATGCCCCCTGCTCAGGTACATGGTAAACATGTGGTTTTATGTGGTTACTGCTAATTTCCTTTGTGAAACATTTCAAGAATTTTAAAATAATTGTTTCTGAGCAGTCACTGATTTGAAAGCCTTCTGTTCTTTAGGCCCAGGCTTAGCAAACTAACCCTGCAGCTTGTTTTTACAGATAAAATTTTATTGGAACACAGTTGATCCCCTGGGTTTATGTATTGTCTTTGGTTGCTTTGTTAGTACAAAAGCAGAGTTGAAGTAGTTACAGTAGAGACTGTATGACTGACCCATAAAGCATAAAATAGTTACTGTATTTAAAGTTCTAACTCTTGCTCTGGGGAATCAACAGCCTTTAAAATGAACAATTGGGAAAACTCAGGGTAGCTCATCCTGACTTGAGATCAGCAAGATCTCTTATTTCAGAGGTTTCTAAACTGTAGGTGTTTGTAAATTTTGACTTGGATAAGAATTTCCAGCAAATATATTCTTTTTTAATTTAATTATGTATTCATTCATTCATTCATTATTTCTATGTGGTGCTGAGGATCATACCCAGTGCCCAACACATGCCAGGCTCTACCACTGAGGCACAAACAACCCCAGCCACATATTATTTTTTCTAAAAATAAATTATGCCTTAAAACCTACCTTCTTATTTTTTTTATGATTAAAACAATATTAAGGGGCTGGGGTTGTGGCTCAGAGGTAGATCGCTCACCTAGCATGTGTAAGGTGCTGGGTTCGATCCTCAGCACAATAAAGGTATTGTGTCCAACTACAACTAAAAAAATATTTTTTTAAAAAAATTAAGAGTAGGGATAGTAGAGGATAGGAAAGGCAGCAGATAACAACAGACATGAGTATGTCTATATGTAAATCAATGGGAGTGTAACTGATGTGATTCTGCAAGCTATATACGGGGTAAAATGGGAGTTCATAACCCACTTGAATCAAAATGTGAAATATGATATATCAAGAACTATGTAATGTTTTGAACAACCAACTATAAAAAAAATTAAGAGTAGTAATATTAATGATCAAGATTTTTTAAAGTATTAATGGTGAAGAAATTTTGAAGTGCCTTCTTAACATTACGTAGAATTTCTATAGGGAAAATATATGAACTTTTAGGATACAAGCAACTCTTTAAAATAAACTTTAAATCTATTTTGTTTCAGAACAGCATTATTTTTGAGACAAATGCTTCCTTTCTGTGTAAAAACTGAGCCAAGCCAGGTGTGGTAGTGCATGTCTATAATCCTAGTGACTCAGGAGGCTGATCGAGAGTTCAAGGCCAGCCTTAGCAATTTAGTAAGACCCTGTCTCAAAATTTAAGAATTTTTAAAAAGGGTTGGGGATGTAGCTTAACAGTAAAGCACTTCTGGGTTAGATTCCCAGTTACCACCACACTACCCAAAAGAAAAACCTGAGCCAAATCTGAATTGTATGGATATAGTTTTAATAAAAAGTCTGTCATTAAGAAAACTTAAGACATTTTTACTACACATTTTTGTTATGATAGTTATTGTGTACTTACCACTAGAGTTGAACATGTTGATATTTCTTAGTAACATTTTATGGCTTTGCCTTTCTCATACTATTGGAACACACATAAAAAGAAGGACAAAGAATTATTCTTTCAGTTAATATTACTTTTTGAATTTGTGCAGGCATCGGTGTACATGAAACAAAAAATTGTTTAAATACTTTTTCGGAAAGAAGCATTTAGTATATTTGACAATCTGCACATGAAAAGCGATTTATTTTGGTCTGGTTTTCTGTAGTGAAGTAGTTATGTCTGCTAGACTTCTTCAGATTCCACTGAGGTACAAGTTGCTTTGCTTCAGTGTACTTCACATGTTCTGTTCAGTATCATAGCAGCGAGCAGAACAATGCTGGCACCATTTAAATCTTAAGTACAAGTAGCATGGTAAGAAAGGAGTGTGGGGCATAGCTGCTTGCTGTAAGAGAGGCAGGTCTGGCTTCATGCATTCTTACCTGATAGGATAACAGGATTAATTTTTTTTATCACATCTGATTCTTTTGGGGGAATATTTGGTGAACAGAATTGCCTTTCATCTAAATTACATGTAAAAATTAAAACCTAGGCACATTTTCAAAATAATACCTTTGAAAATCAAGTACAAGATTTTACATATATACTGGTATTGTGTTATTTATTAATTTTGGTAGGTTTTTAATTGTATGATATTGAGCTTAACCTAGTTTGAATGCCAAGATTATGAGTTACTCTGAACCCTATTCTTTCACTCTTGGTATTATTTTCTAAGTATGTGTAAATTCTAGAAAAAGATTTTCCCACTCATGAATATGAAGTAGATTGATTTTTTTATCATCTGCTTTACCTGTCTGGGGCCTACAAATACTCAACTGACCTCAACTGATGATATACACATGTTAGGAGTTAAGGGAACAGTTCAAGCCCTAGCAGTAACACAGAAGCCCCTTTCCTATCTATCACAAACATATACACACCAATAGTATCTAGACTTATACAAGGGCTGAAGTCTATCCTTAGCTTAGCCCTGGAATTCCAGACATCCAGAAAGCCGTTGTTTAGAGGCCTCTGCAACTTACTGAAATGTTATTGATAAGCAAACCTAATCTCCTTTTATACTGGGGATGTAGTGCTGGCAAATGAAATGCCAAGAAAAGGACATTTGAGTGCTTATTAGCTATGCTGTTTATATTGGCCATTTTTAGACTGTGTCCACATTGAGGTAGATGTTCCATGTTACTTATCTTCAGAAGAAACTTAACATGTTTAGATCATGTAAACATTAACAGTAAGGTTCTAGTATTGCCAAGCTGGCTGTAACCCATGCTGTTAGCCTCTGTGATCTTTGCTTTTTTATTATTAGCTAATATATGTTATTTTCAAGGGCGTTGGTATGTTTGGCATTCTGTTAGGGCTGATTTCTTACATATTACAGAGTTTTTGCAAAATAAGGTGCCTTTTTCTTTGTATCTCTTAATTCCTGCTTAACTAGTGATAATAGATTTAAAATATTGTTCTACCTATTTTGTGAATAGAATATTTGGTTATTTATTACATGGTACCTTAACCAGGACATTAACTTGCTGTTCACCTTATAAAAGCTAGTAAAGATTTTTCTCAAATTATAAGTCTTCAGACAATTCTTCGAAACTCTTTATATTGAAAATGCATATAAACAAATGTGATGTAATTAAGTAGTTTTTGAATACAAAGATCACAGACAAGATTATTGGTCATAATTGTATAATACTGTATGTTCAGGATATTATTGAAAATTTTGTACATTAAATATCGACATGTTTGTGAATGTTCATTTGCCTCCAAATGGAGTGCAGGTTATAGGTGGTCAAAGTTTTGCTATAATTTAACTCATATACTTAGGTATAAATTGACTATGTAAAAATCTTACAATATAGCTTTTGAAAATGTAAAACCTTTTAGTGAACCATTGCAGGACCATCTTACAGTCTGCTAGGGGTAGAAATGTTCTGTATCCCAAGGAATATCAGTTCTTTGAAATAGTGGTGGTCCTCAGACAATATCCATGTAACTATTGTTGGACTCGTTGTGTAACACAATGATCAAGAACTCTCCATCCACCTAGTTGGTAAATGCAGTTTATTATGAAAGAACTTCAGTCTCCCCCTTTTACAAGAACAGATTCAAATTAAGAAACATTGTTACCTTTACATGTTTTTGCATGCAGGCCTTGTGAATGATCCTCTTGAATGTTACCACTTTGCCTTCTATAATTAATTCCTGATTTCATAACTTTATTTGGATTTTAAGTAACAGACAAGCTAAGCTTTACTATACAGAATTCATCAGCTTAATTTGGTGTTTATCTTAGGGGACGTCCTCTGTACCAGCAGCTGCCACCCTGTCTGCAGTAACATCTGGGGATCTGGATCTGTTCACTGAGCCAACTACAAAATCAGAAGAAGTAGCAAAGAAGCAACTCTCCAAAGACTCCATCTTATCTCTGTATGGTACAGGAACAGTTCAACAGCAAAGCACTCCTGGTAATTAATTTTGAAATCTGCTTTCAATACATCACAGTAACATTACTAGAAATACATCCTTTTTACTTCTATTATATTTCTTCCCTATTTTCCTATGGTAGTAGGTGCTTTTTTTTTGTTGCAGTGATTAAAAAGCAAGTACAGAATTCACAAAACTTTATTCAGTTAGAATTTAACAAGCTGTTCATGTATCACTTAATATTTTTTCACAAGTTTATAGGACATGGATTATCTTTGAAGAATTATTGAAATTTTATTTACAGGAAGTTTATGACTGTGTACTACTGTAAGTAAACAATAAGCAGTCTGAATTATTACATGATTCCAAACACTTTGAAATGTTTTGTCATTACAGTGAAAAACTAGCATAAAATTTATTCAGTTTTAATCTGTCTAGACCATTTCCTCTTAAATAGTGAGTTGCATTTCACATATGGGCTGAAATTGTATAACAATCCAACTACTTCGTTATAAAGCCAAATATAGTCAACTCTCATTTGCCTGTTTGGTACTGGGAGACATGTGGTGCAAGTCAGCAGAGAAAGCAGATACTCTCATGCTGAGTAATTTGGTCTTTACAGTGGAGGTATTTAATGTGGCTATTGCCTGAGAGTTTTATTTTCTAATTAAATTTTCTCAGGTTAATAACTGATTTGCTTATTCTAGAAATAAACAGCTCTGAATGTTTAGGTTTGGGCTGTTCGTAGGAGGAAAAACAGCCAGATCAGAGTGAAAATTTTTGCTGTAGGTATATCAGAAAATGGTAATCCTTTTTCTGTGTCTATAGAGGTGAGTGTAACTATATACAATGGCCCTCTTTTTCTCTTCATGGTTCTTGTGTTACAGGTGTGTTTATGGGACCCACAAATATACCATTTACCTCACAAGCACCGGCTGCATTTCAAGGTTTTCCATCAATGGGTGTACCTGTGCCTGCAGCGCCCAGCCTTCTAGGAAATGTGATGGGACAGAGTACAGGCATGATGGTGGGCATGCCCATGCCTAATGGGTTTATGGGAAATGCACAAACTGGTGTGATGCCACTTCCTCAAAATGTTGTTGCTCCTCAAGGAGGAATGGTAGGACAGATGGGTGCACCTCAGAGTAAGTTTGGCCTCCCACAAGCTCAACAGCCTCAGTGGAGCCTCTCACAGGTAGGAGTCATTTACTCTATCAAGGAAATTGACTAGGGATAATATAAGATCAAAAGTTGCATCAGAGAGATAAATGCTTTGTCATTGTCCCTATTTTGTAAAGAACTGTTAGGTTCCTTTTTTCTTTATTTCAGATTATAACACTACTGTCATGGTAAAAATGCCTAATCTATTTATAATAGCTAGAAATTTATCTGAGGCATGATGAGAGACTTCTTGTCTGCCACCTTTGAGGTTAGCGTCAGGATTTTCCTGGCTCCCTAGTAGGATGTTTTTGAAGTCTACTTAGACCAACCTATCTTTACCAGTTATTTATTTATTTAGTACTGAGAATTGAACCCAGGGGCACTACTTAACTACTGAGCCACATCCCCAACCCTGTTAAAATATTTTATTTAGAGATAGGGTGATGCAGAGTTGCTTAGACTAGCTTTGAACTCATGATCCTCCTACCTCAGCCTCCTGAACTACTGGGATTACAGGTGTGTGCCATTGTACCGGCAAATTTTTGGATCTTTTTTGCTTAACTTTCACAGATGAGAAAAATACAGCCTCATATTATCAAAGTACAATTTTATGAGGGATCAAAGCTGTCTTCAAGTCCTGTGACTACTGCCCATGGATTTATAGAAACTTTTTTTGTTCAGTAATCCTTGTAAAATTGTATTTCCTTTTTTATATGATCTGTAATGACTTTATATTTAAAGTGTATCCACTGGCTCAAGAATTCCTATAAGTATGAAAAGTCTGTACTTGTCTCAGACATTCCTTCATATTATAAAATTCTTTTTCTACCTAAGTTTGTTTAGAGCCAAAAGAACATTTCTATCTTAGGCACTGTGTTCTGAATTTAGCTCCATAGACAAAAGCTCCTAGACTTAGAAATCAAGACCACCAAATGGGGAAGAGGAACATAAATCTAAGTGATCAGAGTTTTACCTTGAGAACATTCAGGGAATAGTCTTGATTCTAATGATTGTAGCAGAATTATTGTATATCATATGAATGTTTCAATTTATTTATTTATTTACACTCGTGATTCACAGAAGTCTCTACCTTCTAGGAATCTCAAGTACTAAATATCAGTAACAGCTTTATGTGGCCAAAGTGCTAACACATTCAGCTCGGATTTAAATGCAGATTAACCCATAAGGTGTTAATGTTGGCCTAACTCTCAGATAGTGTGCTGGAGAATAGCATCGCCCTTTTGCACTGTCAGTGAAATTTATTGGCCAATGATAAAGTGGTTAAAATATCCTTCAGTAGGTATGAAAATGTAATCTGCCTGCCCTTCAGACACTTATGTCTGATCAGCAATGTAGTTGTTCTTGTCTTTCAGAAATTGCAAATAGAATACAATCTTACCCTGAGCACAGGTTTCGAATTCACTCTGTACATGATGGTAAATTTCGCCTTTCCTTCTCTTATCACCAATCCTGAGAGTAAGAGAACCATAGGGCTAAGAGGCTTGCTTATAAATATACTTGACTCCAATCTGGAAGAAATTTCATACTGCAAATTTTAACTGTTAGTGTTGTTAGAACAAAGAGGAAAAATGGTCTTTATGAACTTTAATATTTAAAAGTATAAAGACCCATTTAAGATTTTAATAGAGAATTATAGCCATCATGCTAGGTTTATAGGATAATTTTAGAATATTTTACTTTATGAAATTTTCTTAGTTCTTAGTACAGTATCTCAAAATAAAGAGTAATATAATCCCATATGCAAATTCAAAGATTGTTCTCTCCCCATTCAGTTAGGGTTAATAAGAAATTTAATCTAGGGCTGGGGTTGTAGCTCAGTGGTAGAGCACATGTGAGGCCCTGAGTTGTATCCTCAGCACCATGTAACAAATAAAATAAAGGTATTGTGTCCAACTACAACTAAAAAATTAAAATATTAAAAAAAAAGAAATTGGATCTAGAAAATGAATGAAAATGATACTAAAAAGTGGAAGAAAATAACAAGGGAACAAAGTATGTATTTGCTTTCTGTAAAGAAATATGTATATGTTAGGTGAAAGACTAAGTGCTTTAACTAATTTTCACATTGATGAAAAAATACCCAACTGTGGCTAAAGAAGCAAGAACTGAAAATGAAGTAATCCTCTTAAACTAAGTCTTTTGTGTGTTTCACAGATGAATCAGCAAATGGCTGGCATGAGTATCAATAGTGCAAACCCTGCAGCAGGTTTTGGCCAGCCCCCCAACACAACAGCAGGATGGTCTGGAAGCTCATCGGGTCAGACTCTGAGCACACAACTGTGGAAATGAAAACTGCAATACAAGTTTCATCCAGAATTAACACCTGACATTCCTTGCTAAAACGCATCTAGTTCCCCTGTTTATTCATGTACATATATTTTTTTTTCTTTTCCCCCCATTTGTTCATATTAGGAATTACCTGATTGACCGTGTTGGTCTGTTACTGATTAAATTTGATGTGGTGAAAAGCAGGTTGAAGAACCATTTTATGTCAGGGGCAGCTTTGCTCATGTTTCCCATGATCTCATAAAACCTCATTATTTGAGAAGCTGCTCAGTCAACTTGCATAATCAGTTTTACTCAATAAAATTATAGCTCTAATGTTTGCATATAAGGGAAGTAGTTATCATGTTAGTAATACCTCTAACAGTATAAACCCCACCCCCAAATTAGCCAGTAATCCTGTAGGAAGGTACTGTATGATCAAATGTTTAATCATATAAATAGAATGTAAATGTATCACTGAGCACTGTTTTCTAGTGTATCAAAATTCTTTTATTTCATCATTCACTTCACTGTGCTGTTGTTATGATGTGCTTAACAGGGAACGTGGTTAGTGAAAGGAAGATAAACCTGGATGTTACTATAAAACTTAATTTAATGAATGTTTAAAGAATTTGAATTTTACCTGCCTTCTATAATTTGGATCTCTTCTTATGTACATAGTGCTAACATGAAGACCTTTTTCTGCACTATATGCAAACAGGGTAACTAAAAGCCACTTTTAATCCTTGAAGGTATATCCAGGTTTATGACAGTAATTGTGTTTACATTTTATGGTGCCTAGTATTGACAAAATGTTATTTCCCTATATATTAAACAGATAAATCCATAGACCTTTTTATTTGTGGACTTTTTTTTTTTCCTCCTATAATGAATACTGCCACAAGCCTTCCAAAATTTACTTCATGTGAAGTTAGGAATTGGTAATGTTCAATTGACAAAATACTTGTCATGGGCAAGTATTACACCTATTCAGTTCTACCAATTATCAGGCCAAATGAGGGGGGAACAGAAAAATTAAATAAGATATTGAGATTGGTATTTTGCATCATTAGCTGTACTGTACAAAAATTCTCCAGTTAAGTTGGAGAGAAAACATGCAGAAAAAATGAAGACAAAACATAAATTTTGTACCATCAAATTAGTTACATTAATTGACAAGCTCTGTTTAGACAGATGTCCATCAGATGACAATAAAGGCCGTTGTACTGAAGTAAAATAAACAATACCTGAATGCTCTGCATCCTAAACACCAGTCATCCTCTTCCACATCACTGGCCAGGTTGATTGTGCCAGTTTTTGCTTCATCTTACACCTCAATTTTCACTGTGTCCAGATGGTACTTGGGCTCGTTGGCTAGATTAACCTTCTCTGTCCGAGTGTGCCACACAAGAACCTAAAGGGGAGGGAAATATTTTGGGCAGCCACATTCTCAGCGCTGATACTCAAGGCCAAGCAGCACAAGTGAAATGAGTACCTTGGTGCAGTTATTTGCTTTTGGTTCCAGTTCTTCCACTGTTGTTATCTGTTTTAGAAAGTCAGATTCTTGCATCCCTGGCTGGGACCCACGACGCTTAAATACAGCTTTTGGATTAGACAAGATGACTTGAAGACTTACAGCAAATCCTTTGTGAAAAGTTTAAAAAAAAATGACATTAAAGTAAAATATTGATGTACTTTTTCTTTTTCTCTGAGGTTTTGGTCACATCAAAAAAATGTCAAATACTATGTTATATTTTGGTTTACCAAGTTTAATTGGAATATTACCTGCTTTATCGTCTCAAGAGGAAAATTTAGTCATTACAGTGTAAAACAGGTATACCCATGGGACATCTACCATAAAATATGAAGCCTGGTTTGTGGTTAATAAAAGGTTTCACAGAGATTATCATAACGCCACTTTTGATATTCTGAACTCAGTGCAACTAGAACAATTGTGAACCTACCTTAATTATCTTTAGGGTATGAGATTCAGATCATCCACATTTCCTGCCTGCCCTTTAACATCATTGTGTATTTTTATTAAACTCAGCACTACTGGTGTTGTATTAAGAAGACTAGTTATAAAAGTCAATTACATAGAAAATGAGTAATACCTAATTTATAATCATTTGTTTCAATCTGAAAATGGTGAGGGGAGAGGGGATTAGAAATTAGTTCAGAAGATATAGGCCATTTGAGAATTAGTTTTTAGTATTTTGGGGGGAAAGGGGGCTGAATGCTCTGCATCCTAAAAGTGGTAGCTCACTTGTTTGGCACACACATGAGGCCCTGAATTTGCTCCCCAGTGCCTCAAAAAAGAATGTATAAATCCCCTTCAGTGATTTGGTTATATAAAATGTCATTACTGTTTAAACCGTAGTTTAACAACCTTTGCACTTAAACCTCAGCTATGAAAGCACTCTACAAGCTCTCAAGTCATTGTTTTGAAAGTCTGAAGCCCTTTGCTTTTTATGACTAAGGTAACAATGTAAAGTCAGGCAACCTCCCAGAGTTGAAGTTGTGAGGAACTTTTCCCAGGAACATTTCTTAGCAACATCTTATCCTTCTCTACATTAACCTGAATTGATTTATGCTTCTTTGTGAAAAAAGTTGTACTAGCAAATTTAGTACCAAATGATACCCAGCAGTAGTGGAGGAGCTTTGAGGAAACCATACCACCATTCTTTTAACCTCTCTAGGTGCCAGACTGAGCAGTCTCATGTTCTAGACCCTGCTGCCTTTTGGGAAAATATTAATACTCAGCTGTGTACAAACTACTTGGTATAGTTGGTACTGAGTAAAGCAAAACAAAAAATCATGAAACAGCCTGAAGACTTCCAGTATCTCCACCAATCCTCCAGGGAGACAGCACATTATAGCAGAAAAACACTGAATTTGAAATGATTAGCTTTTTCTGTTGTCTAGGTCCTTGCATTTGGGACACTGGCCAAGTCATTCAATCTTTCTTGATGCTGTAACTTCTATATTTCCTCATTTGCAAGAGAAGTGTGACCCCTTCTTTGATACATGAAAATTTGTGGAAGCACTCAATTGAATACAAAGCACTATTCAAAAGATTACAACAAATATATTAAAAATAGCACTGTGAATAATTTCACGAAGGGCAGTTGTGGCTAGAAGAATACTGATTGGTAGCTAAAGGGTTTGTAAAACATTTTTGGTAGCAGAGCTACGCCATCTGCATATCATACCACTCTGATAACAAATCCAAAGCTGTTTTCAGGCATGGCTAGGCCATGAGACATAAAAGAACACCAAAGATTCAAATTAATATCAAAGTGCCTTTTCTCATAGTCCAGCCGGATTTTAGTGCTAAAAGATTTCTTGCCTCTTTCATGTACTTATAAATAAGCTTCAGCCTTTTTTTTTTTTTAAGTCTAAATGAGAGTTGGTCCTTCTCAATCATCCTGAAGCTTCTGACATTCTTTAAATAGCTTATAGGTACTGATTTTATTTCCCCTTCTCTCAAAAAAAAGTCCATATTATGCAAAAGTAATTCTAAAAATGATATGAAACCAGTTTGATTTGATCTTCCTCATTTTCCCCAAAGACTAAAACATTCATTACCATGACCACTGAAGGAATCAGATTAAGAGTATGCTCTTACTTTCCTTTATTTAGGACTATCCTAACTCACTGCAGAGTTACCTGGCAGCAGAGTGACATGAAGCTACACACCCTTCTGCTGCAAGGACCCCTTCTCCATTTGGAGAAGAGTGGCTGGCTCACCACAGCAGCAAAGGGCTTTTCTATTTTCTAATACAAAGAGTAGGCGTGCATAGTTCAGGTGCTTCTCTATCACCTACCTCAATTTCTTTGCCCACATCCTCAGTAAGCTTTTCAAAAGAAGCAGGTTACAACCAGCAGGCAGGGACCACAAGCTAACTAGACCAAACTGTGAGCTGCTTTGGGGAATTTTGTGCTATTCTGAGAGTTCAGGGAGAGTTAAGGAGCTCCCCCTCTGAAACATGCAAAGAGTTTTGAGCTCCTAACCACTGATTTTTGACCCAAAATAAAAATCAGGTTTTCTTCAATTCCAAGTATTTTTGCCTCAAGAATTATGTCTTCCCTTTTTTAGTGAGATTAGTTTGGCTTTAAAAATGTTGCCGTGGCTTTTGAGATATTGAATGGAACCTTATGAAAATCAGGCGAGTAGGATTTTCTGTCCTGTCAGTTATGTAAAAAAGAAAATGAAAAGGGGTTGTTCTGTGGGGGAAAAAAAAAAAAAAAAAGATTTCCTAACTAACTTCTTCAGGCAGAGTTAGGTGGGGAGGATACATTCTTTCCAAGACAGGGACAGAGCCTACCTCAATGATTACTAGGTAGAAAAATTGCAAGATGTTCAAAGTTTAGCAAGCCATTTTTACTTCTCATCAAGATAAAGCAACAGGGACTGGACTGAGTTTTCTCTGTGTTAATCACTAACATCAGACAAAATGTTTGAAGTTTTTCTAGATATTGGAAAAGAGGCAGTTAGGACAGATATCTAAAAAAAAAAAAAAAAAAAAAGGTACATGTGAGACTTACAACTGCCCCAAGCTTCCTGAAAAGTGTTTGCAGGCCACACCACAGGGCAAGGAACCAAAACAACTTCAGTCTCCTTGAGTTGAGGGAACAAGTGAGAACTTGAGGAAGTCAAGACAACTAGAATTTGTGAGTACTAGGAAAGAAAGAGCTCTTGATCAATAGAATGTTCTCCTCAAGTCGTAAACTGAGCATCATCAGCTATGTAAACTCCCCAAGACCATGGTAAGAACTCATGACAGAGCAGATAGATCAATTAATGGGGCTTACATAGGCTGGAAATAATTCACATTAGCAGCCAGACTGGGCACAGTTATGCACATCTATAATCCCAACAACTCAGGAGGCTGAGGCAGGAGGATCACAGGTTTGAGGCCAGCCTCAGGAACGTAGTAGACCGTAAGTAACTTAGCAAGATCCTGTCTCAAAAAGGGCTGGAGATGTGGCTCAGTGGTAAAGCACTTCTGGATTCAATCTCCAATGCCCAAAACACCGCAAAATAACAAAAATCTACAGCCAAGGTAGTGCTACCATGTGACGGTGGGAACACCTGAAAGAGTATGTGAAAGGTTATTGTGGGGTTAAATTAGCCCTAAGGTCTGAGCAGTTTCTAACTTTAAGCCAGAAAAAGATTAAAATGTTTAAGGGTCTTAACTGTGTCAAAGTACAAACCTCAAAAATATTTGCATATATAATAAAATATATATATACACACATATACATGTGAGATACATACTATATGTATGTATGTGTATAGAAATAGATACTATCAGTACCTAGCAACTTAAAATTTAAACATTTAAAAAAAGTTAGCTGGGCATGGTGGCACATGCCTCTAATCCCAGCAGTTTGAAGGATGAGGCAGGAAAATTGTGAGTTCAAAGCCAATCTCAGCAATTTAGTGAGACCCTAAGCAACTCAGTGAAACTTTGTCTCTAAATAAAATATATAAAAGGGCTGGGGATGTGGCTCAGTGGTTAAGCATCCCTGGGTTCAATTTCTGGTACCAAAAATAATAATAATAAAATATTATTTTCAAATATTATCTGGGCCATTTAAAAATCACCAGATGTACAAAGAAACATGAAAATACAATCCTATGTTGAAGAACAAATTCAGTCAACAGAAATGACACAGATGATCTATCAGAGAATGACATAATATATAAACAAACATACTTCATATGTTCTAATCCTATGAATAATCAATACAGACACTAGAGGAAGGACTCAGTATGCCAATAGAGAGAAAGGGAGATATTTTTAAAAGACCAAAGTCATCCCAGTGATTAAAAACTACAATGAGATGAAAAATAGACTGGGTTGGATTCATGTAAATGAGACATTACTAAATAAAAGATTAGTAGGTTTAAATATATAATAACAAAAAGTGCCAGATGAAACACAGAAAGACCAAAGCATACACATAATTGTGTCACAGAGACTGAATGAAACAGG
Organism: Ictidomys tridecemlineatus; assembly: GCF_052094955.1. Classification (NCBI taxonomy): domain Eukaryota; kingdom Metazoa; phylum Chordata; class Mammalia; order Rodentia; family Sciuridae; genus Ictidomys; species Ictidomys tridecemlineatus. The sequence goes on along the minus strand of NC_135484.1, from coordinate 86,799,505 downwards.
GAGACAGTAAAGCTATATGAGGCTTCAAGAACACTATCATCAACCATTCACCCATAATGGCGTCTTGCACCATCTTTTCCATTGCATATGGAACACTACCAAGCTAGATGATAGTCTGGGCCATACAGCAAGTCTCAATAAATTTTTAAAATTCAAATTGCACAAAGTATGTTCCCTGACAGTGGTAGAATTAAAATAGAAATTACAAAGGTGTATTATTTTCCAAAACAACTTAATTCTAAATAAAATTAGACCAAAGAAGAAGTAAAACTGAGAAAGTAAGAAAATGAGACATTTCCAAGTTTGTAGGATGCATCTAGTGTGGTACTTTGATGGAAAATTAAGGGTTTTGTTTGGCTGGTTTTTATTTTCTTTGAGGAGACTGGCTGGCCCCAAAAGCCTGGGCTCAAGAGATCCTCCTGCCTGAGCCTCACCAGCAGCTAGAATAATAGGCATACGCCCCCACATCCAGCACAAGATTAATATTTTTTAAAAGCTTTAAACACCTTAGATAAGAAAGGTCTTGATGACCTAAATCTCTCTTTATAAACTAGAAAAAGTAAACGAGACTCAAAGTAAATAGAAAAAGGATTCTAACAAATATAAAAGCAGAAATCACTGAAGTAGGGATAGAAAACACTAGAGAAGATCAATAAATAAAAACCTGCTCCTTTGTGATGAGGAAGAAATAGAAGTGATCAGGAAGTGGAAGATACAAATTACCAACATCAGAAATGAGAAAGGGGAGATCAGAACAGATTCTACAAACATTAATATTAAAGGAGATTTATGAGCAACTTTATGGCAGAGAACTTGACAAATTCTGACTACCAAAGCTGGCTCAAGAGGGAACAGTTAATTGTATCAAGATACAGTAGCCTTGTATCAAAGAAATTGTCACAAATATTCACACACATGTGCACATGCACGCACACACACACCCACACACACACACACACAGTCCTCCAGGTCCAGACAGCATCACTAGTGAATTCAACCAAACATTAAAGGAAGAAATGATGGCCATTTTACATTACTTTTTGCAAGAAAATAGAAAAGGACGAAACACTTCTCAAATTATTTTGAAAACAGCATTGCCCCAATACTAAAAATCTTACAAAAACATTTACAAATTGCAGATCAACGACCTTCATAAACATAGGAGAACTTCAAAACTTCAGCAAATCCAATGTAACAGCATAATAAATCATGACCCCAAGACTGCAATATTGGTTTATCATTGCAAAATCAGTCAATGCTAATTCAGCATATTAACAAACTTAAAATGGAGAATAAAATCTCAAAAGATGGAGAAAATGCATTTGACCTCTAGTCATGATAAAAAGAGAAAAACCTCTCAGAAAACTAAGAACAGAAGTGAATTTCCTCAACTTATAAGGGTATCCAGACAAAAATTTACCAACATTTTAGTTAATGGTAAGAAGACCAGAAAAAGCCTTAAGTTTGGAATGAGGTGAGGAGGGCAGCTCTTGACTTTGAATAAGCAATGTAGTTCAGGTCCTTGCCATTGAAATAAGGCAAGATCAGGGGTGTAGCTCAGTGGTAGAGAGCTGGCCCAGCAGGTGCAAAGACCTGGATTCAATCCCTACTACCAAAAATGAACAGAAAACACCACGAGATTGGAAATAAGCAAAAATACACACAGCAGAGCTCCTCTTCCTCTTCACCTCAGACCACAGCGTCAGCAGCTTATCAGATTCTCTGGCCCTGTAAGAATCACCTCCACATACTCGTCCCATCATGCACTCTGTCTCTAGCTGCACATGATCTAATTTCAGGAAGACTATTCCAAATCAAGACTATTTCAGTTTCCATGGGATGGCTTTTGGCAATAATACTTTCATAGTCTGGTCACATGAAAGATGCTCACAGCTTTCTCTCTAAACAGTACTGGACAGATGTACTAAACTACTGGGTTCTTTACACACATGTATTGCTAATGAGTACCAAGTGATTTAAAAAATCTGTCCATTTTAAGCAATAAGAAAAAATGATTTGAACTTCTAATTAAAATGTATAGACACAATACAATCATGGAACTTGCTGGAGAAAAACAGATATGTATATGGCACCTCTTCTCTTGGAGGTGGTTGATTTTCCTTTCATCTCTTTTCCCAGGAAAAATGGTATGATTAGCTAGTCGTGGTGATGCATGCCTATAATCCCAGCAGCTTGGGAGACTGAGGCAGGAAGATAATAAGTTCAAAGCCAGCCTCAGCAATTTAGTGAGGCTCTAAGCAACTTAGCAATACCCTGGCTCAAATTTAAAAATGAGAAAAAAATGGCTGGGGATGTGTTTCAGTGGTTAAGTGCTCTTGGGTTCTAACCCAGGTACCAAAACAAACAACAACAAACCCCCCAAAATAAACAAAATGGTATGATTAGTGGATTTTAGTACATTCCTAACCATGGACACCATTCTTTGAAAATATATTCTTTTACTATTGAATGGTCTTGACACCCTGGGCAAAAATCAATATACCATAAATGTAAGGGTTTTTTTCTGGGATTTATATTGTATTTCATTAATCTATATGCTCATCCTTATACCCAAATCACATTGTTTTCATTACTGTGGCCCTATGGTAAATATTTAAACTGGGAAGTATAAGTCTTCCAACTTTGTTCTTTTTACAGATTGCTTTGGCAATTCCAAGTCCATTTTCCATATGAATTTTTGGATCATCTTGTCATTTTCTATCAAAAAGGCAGACAGAATTGATAGAGATTATACTGAAGCTCTAAACTAATTTAAGAAATATTACCAATTCAGCAATATTGCAGCTTCTAATCCATGAACATGTCTTTCATTTAGTTCTTTTTAAATTTCTTTTATTAATACTTTATAGCTTCCAGTGTATAAAAGTCTTATACTTCTTTTATTAGTATTTTATTATTTTTGACATGATTGTGAATGAAACTCTTCTTAGTTTCTTTTTGGATCATTTATCACTAGTATATGGAAAAAACAGTGGGTTTTCATGTATTGAACTTGTATCCTGCAACCTTAAGGAGCTCATTTATTAGCACTTGTGTTTTTCTTAGAATTTTTTTACGTAAAACATCGTATCATAGATAAATAAATGACAGTTTTATTTCTTCTTGGTACAATTTGAATTCCATTATAGTCCTTTTTCTTGCCTAATTGCCTTGACTACAACCTACATTACAATAGTGAAAACAGATGCAAGAGGAATCATTCTTATCTTTTTCTAGATATTTGGAAAGAAAACTTTCAGTCTTCAACTATTAAAATGTTATTAGAAGCTGGGAATATAGCTCAGCGGTAGAGCATTTACTAGTATGTGTGAGGCCCTAAAAAAAGAAAAGAGTTTTCCAAAACTGCATTTTATCAAACAGAAGTTCCCTTCCATTCTTAGTTTACAGATCTTCTATTGTTTTTAATCAAGAAAGATGTTGATTTTTTTTTTTTTTTTTGCAGCAGGGGTGAGGGGGTCAGGTGCTTTTTCTGCATCTAGTAATATGATCATGTGGCTTTTGTCCCTTATTCTGTTGATCTGGTGTATTGCACTGATTGATTTCTTGTATCTGAACTCACCTTACACTCCAGGAATAAATCCCATCTGGTCACAGCATATAATACTTTTCAATGTTGTTGGATTCCCTAGTATTCTGTGTAGAATTTTTATATATGTCCAAAGGGACATTAGTTTGCAGGACATTAGTTTTTTTATTTAGTAATCTCTTTGGTATCAGGGTGCTGTTGGTCTAATAGAACATTTTTTTTAGATCATTCTATTTTTAGAAGTGTTTGTGAAAGATGCTGGAAATTTTTCTTTAAATGTTAGAATTCACTTGTGAAGCCATCTAGAACTGGGCTTTCTCTAAGTTTTGTTGAACTAATTCAGTCATTCTGTATTATAGTTCTAATCAGATTTTCTATTTTGTAAGTTTCTACAAAGTTTTTTTCATCTAGGTTAACCAACTTGAGATGCAGTTTTACATATTATTCTCTTAAATACTTTTAAAAAGCGTAAGATTTGTGGTAATCTCTTGCTTTCCTTTCTGGTCTTAGTAATCTGAAGCTTCTCTTTTTTTCTGGGAATTCTGACTAGAAAGTTTGTAATTGTTTTGTTTTTAAAGAACATTTCTTTTGATTTTCTTTATTGTTTTTCTATTCTGAATATCATTTATTTTGTTGTGATCTAATCATTTGCTTTGAACTTAGTTTCTCTTTCTAGTTTGTTATGATAGAAAGTTAACTTTTTTATCTGAAATCTTTCTTAATACAGGCATTTTAAAGCTATAAATTTATCTGTAAGGTAAGGTTTTAGTATATTTTATTTCTATTTTCATTCATCTCAAAGTATTTTCTAATTTCCCTCATGATTTATTCTTCTACCAAATGGATACTTAGGAGCATGTTGTGGTATTGATTTCTGTTGCTACAATAAAATGCCTGAGACTGGATGAGTTATAAAGAATTATTTTAGCTCCTGGTTCTGGAGACTGAAAAGTCCAAGTCCAAGGACAGAATGGCAGCATTTGGCCAGGATGTCATGACATAGCAGAAGGTACAGGGGGAGGTGTGCGTGTGTGGAGGAGGCCCAACATGGGGGCAGCCTCACTTTATAACAACCCTGGTGGTAACTAATCCATGCCTGGAGAGCAAGGCCTCATGTACCTACCTGTTCCACTACAGGTTTTCATGTCCTAAAGCTGAATGTTCACATGTCTGGCATGCTCCGTCACAACCATGAGAAGACTCCCTCCCAATATGCTACTTCCTTACAAGGAGACATAACTATAGCCTTTCCACATTGAAAGAGAGGATCTCCTTCTGTTGCCTAGGCTGGCCTCTTGCTCTTAGACTCAAGTGATTCTCCTGCCTTCATCTCCTAAATAGCTATATCTACAGGCCTGCACTTAATTCCACATTTACTTCTAATTATAATTTAGAATCATTTTCTTCTGAAGAGGAATGAAAAAGCATGTCTTGATTTTTAAATAGGTCTATTAATCTGCTCCAGAATACTGGCTGAAACTTCAGAATTGCTTCAAGGTGCATTTTTTTAAATTATTGTCTAGTTTTTTAAACTTATCAAATGTCAACTAGCAGCCAGTATTCTTTGTGGTGGGAAAAATACTACATTTCTAAGTAGTATTATGTACAACTCATTTAAATCTCTATTCTGAAAAACAATAAAGCATCATAGAAAATGAAATCTTCTAAGGAAACAATCATGATGAACAAGGATGGAAAATTTGATCCTAACACCAAATGTAAATTAAGAAGCCTTAATTAACTTAATACTAAAAATACCCATGAATATTTTTGTACTAGAAATGCACTGAGGTCCAAGAAATGCACTGGTTCTTTTTGCTCAATATTCCAAAAGACAGATGGGAATGAACCACTGTGTATGCTGTGCATGGTGGTGTCCACAGGCTAATTGCTGCTGCAGAAGGGTCACTGTTTTGTGTTTTGCTTCATCTTTGAGGTTTTTTTTTTTTTTAATAAAAACATGAATGTTATACTTTGTGGTGCTGGAAATTGAACCCAGGGCCTCAAGCATGCTAGGCAAGTGCTGTACCACTGAGCTGCATCCTCAGTCCCATTATTTTGAAACAGGGTCTTGCTCTGTTGCTGAGGTTGGTCATGAACTTGTAGTCCTCCTGCCTTAGCCTCCAGAGCAGCTAGGTTTACAGGTGTAAACCACACCTGGTTCTAAATAACTTCTTTATAATATTGTTCTAAATAATTTCATTCTTCTTGACATGCTATTATTCACAAAGTTAAATAAATTAATAAACAGGGGCTGGGGTTTTGGCTCAGCAGTAGAGTGTTCACCTACCGAGTGCAAGGCCCTGGGTTCTATCCTCAGCACCACCTATAAATAAATAAATAAATAAATAAAGGTACTGTGTCCAACTACAACTAAAAAATAAATAGCTTAAAAATAAATATCTTAAAAATAAATAAATAAAACAATAAAACCTTCATGAGCACCTAAACCTTTAACTAGGTGTTCAACTCTGATGTAGCCTGAAACCCTGTGACCAGACTTAGACTGACATGGAAGCCAGGACTTCCTCAAGGCATCTGACCTCAAGAGCATCTTCACATTTGCCCCAGCTTCAAAACAATCTCCTTAGATTTTGTACGTATGTTTGAAGGGAATGTGGACAAAACCCTCCTAAGGGCACAAAGACAGCACTGAGCTGCAGCCTGGGGAGACATCCTTCAGTCAGCTTTTCTCTGAGCCAGCCTAGGCTTCTGTGACGTTAGACTCCTCTCTGAAACAGCTGGCCAGGGACAGGCTCCTGAGCAAAGATCAAGCAAGACACAATGCCAGCTCAACGCCCCCGGGCTTTCCAGACACTGCCACCAGCTGTACCACCTGTCAATATATCTGACTCCATGCCACTCTTCTTGTTATTATTTGGTTTATTATTTAGTAATGTCTAGTGTTAGTGTGTCAAGGCTATAAAGGTTTTTCTTAATTTAATGACCTGGTATACTTTCAATCTTCATTAATGTCAAACACAAGAAATAAAGGTATATTCTCTGTGTACTAAAGACACTGTTATATACAGAATGACTAAATCAAGCTTGTCATATATTTAGTTTTCTACAGCCTTAGTATTTATCTACTTAGATCTGTAAACCTCAAGGCTGTTTCAAAATAAAAATAAATAAGGCCTGGGGAGGTACCTCAGTTGTGGGGAGCCACTCTGAATGACTCGTGCCTTCCATCTGAAGTGTGAGACTTTGACCATCACTACATTTCGTAGTGATCTGGGCCTTGTCCCAGTTCAGGAAGTTGAGGGCGTGTTTTCAGATGTAGACAACGGGCCCCTTGGGTTGAATTACACTCACCTGTCCCTTGTAACCCTGCCCCTTCTGGCCTTTTTTGGATGGAACTTTCTAAGAACAAGGGTTTCCCCAATAAAAGCTCACTCTCTCGCGCCAGACTCTCCTGACTTTTTCTTGCTCTCCCATTTGGGAAAGCCTGAGGCCAAGAGTGGAGAAGACGTCCTGACACTTGTTTAAAGATAAAGTGTGTGTCTGTGTTTTATTTGATGTCCCTGGAAATTCACAGGAACGACCTTAAATACAGGTGCCCGTGAGGGTCTGGGAGCAGCACTCAGTAATTAAGCAGTTGCCTAGCATGTGTGTGGACCTGGGATCAATCCCCAGGATGACACACAAATCTGTAAACTTTAAAGACATGTGTTAAACACATCTGCTAGTGTCTATGATACTCATTTGGGGGTTCACTGATGTTTGATAGCTGGGTGAATGTTACACTTTGGTGTATGTAGCTTTCATCAGTGTAAGACGTTCTTCTCTCTGTGTCTTGACCTCTATCTGCTTTGCTCAATATTGACATGAAGGCTCCAGCTCTGGGCTTTCTGTCTCATCCCTTTATCATCTATCTTCATCACAATTTAAAGTGTGACTTTCATAAGAAATGCAACTTAGTTGCTGTGTTTTCCTCAGAGCAATTTTTCAGCATTTATCACAATTGCTTTATCTTGTTTATTATACATTTTTTGGCTTTCTCCTTCTTTTCTGACTTTGAATAAATTTTGTTCTTTCTATAATGATACAAAAGTTTTTATCTTATATTTGATGTCCTTGTTGATACTTTAAAAAGTCCTTATTTAAAACATTTTAAAATGTTTAAGGAGATGTGTATGTGTATGTGTGGTACTGAGGATTGAACCCAGGAATCCTCTGCCACTGAGCTACACTCTCCAGTCCTTGTTTATTTTTGAGGCAGGGTCTTGCTAAGTAGCTTAAGCTGGCCTTGAGCTTGTGTGCATCACCACGTGTGGCAAGGAGTTTTTAAAGAATTGATATTTTTTTCTTATCATTATGAATTAAATCACCTCTGTGACACCCCCCCCCATACCCTTACTCCTTGAAGGAACCCACCTATATAGAGAGCTTTCATTTTCCTCTGCCCCCAACCAGGCATTACCAGAATATGCTAAAACTGTCATTTGAAAATTTTATTTTCACATCATTTCTCCCACTTCCAGATTCCAACAAACTGCTTTAAACTTCACAGTCTGCATTTGTCATTATTCATTCTAAACTGTCAGTACAGCCACTCGAGTTGCTCACTGCTTTTTCTGGTATAACAACCTTTCATTTTTAAATTCTTTATTCCAACTCACTTTGGCTAAAGCACTTTTGTTAATTTTTTTTCCTTTTCTGAAAGAAATGTCTCTTTTATCTGTAATAATATCTCCTTTATCTGAAATGTTTCTTTTGTCCTCACACAGACACAATGATTTCACTGGACACAAAATTCTAGGACCCATTTCGTTTCCTCCAAACTCTAAGCATCTTTCTTCATTGTTCTCTCATTTCGTATTATGGAAATCTGACGCCAGTCTGATTTCTCTCTCCTTCATAGGGAAGGAGCTTGTTTCCCTCTGAAAACACTTGAGATATTTTTTTTTTTTTTGCTTTAAAATCCTGGCATTTGATTCATTCATTCATTAAATAAAAATATACATAAATAAGCAAAGTGTCAGGGACGGTGGAGAAAGTGGTAAATAAAGTCAGTCTGTCAGTCCCAGGTAGGCTCGTCCCGGGGCTGGGTACACATGCAGTGACAGTGTTGCAAAGGGTCCACGTGCTAGTGAGGAAATTCCAGGGGGTTGCTGGGAGTCAAGGATAATTACACAGAGATAAGGGATGGGGAGGGGAGACAGGAGAGGATAGCTGCTCCAAGAAGAGACAAATCTGTGTGAAGCCCCCACAGGAAACAAGAGGAAGATAACCTGAGAGAGGCTGGGAGAGCAGGGACACCAGACCTCACAGCACCTGGGAGGCAATGGAGAAACCAAATACAGGAGGTTGACAGACAGGGAGCATGTCACTAGGGACAAGGACAGAAGCTGTCCAACTCGTTAGGAGGTTTCTGCTGATCTAGGAAAGATGACAGCTAGTGTGGTAGGGAGGAAGTAGGAGATAGGAGGCAGCACAGTGGGAGGGAGAGACTGGAGAGTGAAGTGACCATGACCATGCCGTATATGGTGTGGATTCTAAGAAAGGTAGTGTGGTGGCTGTGGCCGCAGTGATGACACAGGCTTACCAGCCGCAGCCAACTTCTATCAAGCATTTACTGTGAATCAGGCATCCTTCCAGGTGATGAATGTATTATTAGTGTATTCATTTAATCCTCACAATGAGCCCCCCACCAAGGACACACTGTTATTATCATAGCTTACAAAGGAGGAACTGAGGCAGAGAAAGGTTACTTTGCTAACCCACTTCTAGGAACTGGCAAAGCTGCAATTCAAACCTAGCCATGGAGCCACTCTCAAAACTCAAAGGTTAAGAAAATGGTATCCTATTTCTTGATATTTGTTTCATATACATTTATTTTGTTTTCTAATTCTGAAACTCTTATTGGATATATTGGATTCAAACTTCGTTTCCCTCCTCCTCTCATAGTTTCCCTCTCTTAGTCCTTTACCTGCTAGTTTGGTAGAATTCCTGGAGGTCTGCTTTTCCCCCACCTACTTATATCAAGCCCCTCCAGGTACCAACGTTAGAGCCACTGTGCTCTCACTGTCACACATGGGTCTGTTTCACAATCATGCTCTTATTAATTTACAGGAAACCTTGCCCATTGCCCAGCCCACTCAGGCCTGGTTTGATCACTAGCACCACAGGAGCAGGGAGTTCCTTGTCTGTTCTCTAGTTACTCTTTTATCATAGCTGCTAACTTTTTAAAGATACCACATCCTTAAAAACTTCACTGTGAATACACAATTGAATTTTTCTCTCTCAATTCCCATTAACTATTTCAAAGGGAACACCTGTGTTCCTTTTTTTTTGTTTGTTTTTTAAAATCTATTCATTTTTGTAAAAGAGGTCAAGACTGATCTCACCAATTGAGAGACTACATTTTGGGCACCTGTGGCCACTTAGAACAGTTTCCAAACAAAAACCCAGAAAGAGGTTACAGTGATGGACGCAACACTTTACAAGGGGCTTTGCTAATGGGCTGTACGAGTTTTCCCTTCATGTTAATGAAGGCAACTGCCCAGAGTTAGGTAGGGTTTTGCCAGCAATCTCCATTCCCACAGTGTTAATGAGGTTGAAGCCCCCCTCCACACACTACTCCCCACTGTTCCACTGACCTGAAGTACATTCTCTACCAAGCAGAGGTTACCAGTGTGCTTGGGGAACTTGTCCCAGCTAGCCGCCAGGTCTCTCCTTTCCGAGTTTGGAGATCTTATGGAGACACCATCACTTACTTTCGTATGAATCTTTCCTTTAAGCTGCATACTTTTTCCTCTATCCAAGCCTATCTTCTTAAATCTGAAAAAAAATTCTTTCAAATTTCACTGTATAGTTCCTTTTCTGTTTTCCAGCATAATTTTAGATATTTTTTTTCTAACTTCCATTTCTTACCAGTCTTTTTAATGAACAGAGAGAGACATTGTAAAAAAAAAAAATTTAGTTAATTATAAAAAGACCATCCTTATCTCTCATCCATCAACCATTCAGGTGAGTGGAGATTTTAATCTCTTTTTAAATAGCCTAATATACAACAATTAACTCAAAATGGATCAAGGACTTAAGCATAAGAGCTAAAACTATAAAACTCATAGAAGAAAATAGGGAAAAGCTTCATGATTTGGAAATCCTTCATGTTGGATTTGGAAATGAATTCTTATGATACCAAAAGAGGAGGAAACAAAAGAAAAAAAAAGACTACTAAAATTTAAAACTCTTAGTTGAAGTCCTAGAAGTAGGAAATAGAATAGCAGTTACTAGAGCCTTAGAATGGGGCGAGCAGGGGTGATGGGGAGAGGACAGTTAACAGGTACAGGGGTGCAGCTAGCTAACAGGAATAACTAAAGTTCTGTAGCACAGGAGAGTATGTTTGATAACAATTAACTGAATATTTTAAAAGAGCTACTAGAGAGGGTTTTGAATGTTTCCAACACAAAGAAATGAAGAATGTCTGAGATGATACATATACCAATTACTCTGATTTGATCATTACACACTGCACACATGTATCTATGTGTCCCATAAATAAGTACCATTTCTATGCACCAATTAAAAATGTATTTTAAAATTTTTTAAACTTTTGGTAATCGAAAGGACACCATCAACAGAGTGAAAAGTTAACACAAAATGGGAGCAAATACTTGCAAATGATATATATCTAATATGAGATTAACCTTCAGGACATATAATGAATTCCTGAAACTCAACAATAATCCAAACAACCCAATTTGAGAATAGGAAAAGGACCTGAATAGACATTTCTTGGAAGATGATGTACAAATGGCCCATAAGCACATGAAAAGATGCTCAACTTTTTTTATCAGTAGAGAAATTAAATCTACTATGAGATACTACTTCATTTGGATGGCTATTATAAAAAAAATTAGCAAAACAAGAAAATAAGTATTGGCAAGCATGTGGAGAGAATCTATAACATTTTTGCATTGTTGGTAGAAATATAAAATGATATAGGTGCTGTGGAAAACAGTATAGTTCCTCAAAACTACTAAAGAACTTCCATATGATCCAGCAATTCTATTTCTGGGTATATATCCCAAAGAATTGAAAGTAGGGATTCAAACAGATATCTGTAAACCCAAGTTCATAGCAGCAGGATTCACAGTAGCCAAAAGGCATAAAAAAAAAACAAATGTCCATCCATGTGTGAGTGGATGAACAGAATGTGGTCTATACGTAATGATGAAATATTCAGCCTTATAGAAGGAATTCTGATACAGGATCAATAGGACCTAGTCAGTCTAGAGATCTCAGGTAGGATGGCCTCATTACCAAGATTTCTCAACAGCATCATTTCCATAGAAAATACTTGTATCAGCCAAGGAAGAAGACAATTTAAGTTAGAAAAAAATATATTTTTTTTAATTCTAATAACTGAAAACCATTACCACCAGTAAAGGGGAAAGATTCCCTATATTCATTGATGATACATGTTTAATGCATTAAAAACCTTTTTTAATTGACATAATAATTACACATATTTATGAGGTACAAACCTTCAGACTGACTCTGGGTGACCTAGGAGGGCATTATGACGACCAATGGACTATTATGAACTACAGGAAGGAAAAGTAGCAGCTTCGACACCTACACTAACTATTCTTCTCCCTGGCTGCAGTTCATAGGCACCTCAAGATTCAATAAAACCAAAACACATGCCCCGCACAAACACCAAGGCCAACCCCAGAGGCAAAGCTGTAACTGACCAGAGGCAGATCCCCGAAATGAGTATCTGCTCAAAGCTCCCTGAGTCATTCTGATGTACGCAGGCAGTCGAATTAAGCCGCTCTGGATTACACCCACCTCAGGGAGCCCTCTGAAGTGCAGCTCCCTTTTTAAATCTCATCATAAATAAATAAAAGATCCATTTATAACTAAAAAATATTTTTTAAAAATGACAATGCTGTCTCAGAAGGAATAAGGCCGCGGTATATATTTTTCATTTTGATAATCTTTAAGCTAGAAAAGGAAAGCAAGTTAAAATCAATGAATTCAGCAAATATGATTCAAGCTACCACTGTCAGGGACATCGCCTGCCCAGAGACACCAGAAGAGTCAGGCCCTCTCTCCTAGAGGCAGTCATCAGTGGGCCAGGCCCAGAGGACAGTAATATGAGCGCCACCTCGTGGTCATATGCACAAGGGCAGGGTTCTGAGGGGAACAAGTAGGAGGGGCATCTAAGGAGGACAGAAAATCAGGAAAGAGTTTCCAGAGAAAGAGACTCCTGCATCACTGATGCCATGTGAAGGGAGACTAGAAATTAGGCAGGCGAACATGGGAGACAAAGTAACATTCTATATTCTGAGCTGGACGGCATCATGTGTCACTCTTACTGATCATCAGCTTAGGGCAATGGGGGCTGCCCCTGCAGTTGGCAATGGTGGATGAGGTGGAGACTGAAGCACAGATTGCGATTGGGGTAACCTTGGCTGCTCAGGTAGCCCTGAAGAACTCGGGGTAACGTTAACTTCGGAAGCCAGTGCAGAGAGGTATGACAGTCAGAATTCATGGGCCAAGAAATTGGCATGTGTGCCAGCCCCCAGGTTACCTGTGCAGAGACACAGCCCTTAATCCTATTTACTCGAATAAACTGTCTACCTCTGTATAACAAATTCAAGATGAAAAGTGTATCTGCTGATGCTTTCAGGAAAGTCAGGTTGGAGAAAAAACATTCCTTCCCTTTTGTGACTTGATCAGAAAATGAGAATCATTCTTTTAAATCCTTCCTCACATGTCACTAGTAATTTGTACAATGAATACGTGCCTGTGCTCCACACAGACTTCCTCACTCACAGGGACACATGGGACGCCTGCTGTTACCAAATACCTTGTGAATCTGAATGTTACAAGTGGTCTTTTCTTTTGAAAGCTCAGTGCTTTTGTTTGTGAAGGTAGTGATCCTCTTGCCCCACAGTTCCCTGCCTGTGCTGGCCTCTGGGGTAATCAAACACAACTTTAAGCTGTCCATCTAAAATCATTTGAGAGGCTGTGGCACAGTGGTAGAGGCTCAGCGGTAGTGCTCGCCTAGCACATGCAAGGTGCTGGGTTCAATCCTCAACAACCCCATAAAAACAAATAAATAAAATAAAGGTATTGTGTCCAACTACAACTTAAAAAAAATATTAAAATTGGTTGAGTTCACAGTCACAGTTTGGTCTCATTTCTTGATTAAGATGAAGCACTCATTGAATATCTATAATGCTGTAGTCGGTGCTTTGTAATATTTCATTTCCCCTATTCTGTAGATGAAGAAACAGAGGCTCAGATTAACAATGTGGTCCTTTGGCTGGAGGTGGGGGTGAGTTGAGATTCAAAGCCAAACCAAGTGGCCCATTGCTGCAGATGCACTGGCCCAACTTTGAGCAGCTGTTAATCACTTACTCCCTGTGCTACCTCAGACAAGCTACTAGCACCACTAGACCTCAGGCTCCTTACAGTTAAAGGTAATAAATCTAGCAATCTCCGACAGAGTTTTGAGAGAATTAAATGAGAAAGAACAAAGTGCCTACAAATGTCTGGTAAACACTCAGCAAGCAAAATGTATTTACTAGACTTCTGTGATACAAAGAAAACTTCAGGTTTTCAAAATTCTTAGTCTTGAATGAATGGTTTACTCATTGATGCCTTGAAGGGAATTCCAACACATAAATATAGAACAACTAAGATTGCAGGAGGAAGGTATCCTGGAACCCCTTTTATGTATTTTCCCAGCAACTACTAAGGGGCTCTGTGGAAGGCTAGTGGTATAGTTCAGTGATAGGTCACTTGCCTAGCAAGCCCTGGGCTTGATTCCCAGCACTCCCCCCGCCCCCCCCCACATAAACAAAAGGTGGAGGGGCTGTATGGATCCTGTCCACTCTACCTCTGCCTTGCTCTCCCCCCTCACCAGCCATACTAGGGAAAATTCCCTGATTATAAGCACCAAGATGAACAGGTGCTCCTTACCTCCATTCAACACAGCAGTGACCACAGAACCTGTGACATATTAGATGTGTACCTTGCCTTCGATTCCTTAGAAGGCCCCTTGATGGATACGAAATGAGCAACAGGCTTCCTATGGCCAGAACATCACACCACCATCCTTGTGGCTCTGCAAGTTGTCAGGACAGGATTATCACCTCTGGCAGCTAAAGGTGAAGTCCCAAGTTGGTCCCCTATTATGGTACATTAAAAGGCACCCTATGATATATCAAGTCACTCTATTGAAAACAGTCAATAATCTTTCTTATATGGAACATGCATGCATGGAAAACAGCAGGCTTAAGTTACCAATGGCTCCAAAGGAACAAAAAGGTCACTTCATTTTCTTGAAGTGTTTATATTCATGACGCAAAGTAAACATCATTAGTTTTGACTCTGCTCCTTGGGCTTAGATGGCCTTCTGATCCAAGTTGGCTTTCAGCTTATCACAGAATTATCTGTCAAGAAAGTGTTTGCCAAATTAACCCAGACAAAATTTCTTGTTGACAAGTATCACAACAAAGGAGCCCTGTATCATTATTATTTCTACATCCTTGCAGAGAACCCACAGGAGAGCATCAGTGACCTTCATGGAATTATCCGTCGGCCCTGGCTCTCTCCACACACAGTCACCATTTGCAATAGCCTTTCAAAAGTACATTTTGGGAATGTACTCCAGAACAGAGCAATGCTCAGAACCTTCTGAGGCTGGGTTTGGGGTCCCTGCTGGATCAGGCACAGTGTGCACAAGGTGGGTCATGGCTTCTGCCCACATGGAGGCTGCATCCCAGTGTGTGTGTGGGAGTTTCAACAATGACACAGATGTCATGCCACTGTGGCAAGCACTATGGCTCATAAGCACAGGAGCATATAGATATGGCAAGTCCTGATGGGGGTGGGGCTGTCAATCTGGGACGTCAGCAAAGGTTTCCCTGGGAAGATGGCTGCATGGGGCTGAGCTGAGGAAAGCCATCTAAGCTTACCCCATAGTATCTGCGGGGGGTGGGGGGGTGGGGGGGAAGTCAGGATGTACTGAAGGGATTGGAAGCCCCAAAGGCTGCAAATCTGGATGGTGGTGGCCCCCGCCAGTCTCTGGCAGTGACAGAGAGGTAGAGCTGTCTAGCCCAGAGCATGGCAGTCTCTGAAAAGCTATAAGTAAGGGGCAGCTGAGAAATTCATGAAAGATTCCTCTTCTTTCTGCTTTGAGGTATAGTGGGGACACCAGAGAACAAGGAAGAACATAGCAGATACTATCGCCATCTTCCTCCTCATCTCCAGTCCCTGCATACTCCAAGTTCTCCACCAGGAAAAGGACCCCAATGCACCCAGAGTAGTAGGGTTTTGTGACACACACCCCCACCCCTGCCGCCATACAGACTCCTTTTTTTTTTTTTTTGCATAACTGGTGTTCTGATTAATAGACTGTTCTGATTATCCAAAATGACTATATTTTTTCTGCCTGTAAATTACATTCAAAGGATAATACAAATTACACCAATTAAAACTAAACCAAACTTAAATTTAACACATCAGTTATCATCATATCATACAACAAAAAAGGTGTTAAAAAAATCTAAATGTCTGCTGATTTATGAGTATAATCTGAAATGGCTTATTAAAATTTTATGTTCCTAAGAGCTGTGGTATTTAAGGCCTCCTCTCACCTCCCACCTCCCTATCTTGGCCTCAATGACCCCTCCCCAGATGGCTATGGAGCCTCTGGACATCCCTGCCTTTATTCTGCACCTGCCCACGTGTTTTTTTTTTTTTAATACAATTCTAATGTGTTAGTCCCTACTTGAAAAATTTCAAGGTGCCTCTCATGTATGACCTCTGCTATCCCCTTCTCCTGAACCTGCCCCATGGCAGTTCTGTTCTCTTAAATGTAAACCCCAGACATTCCATTTGTACCTCATTTGCTACCTCATGGTATAGTCAGTGCTATGACCTTAATAGTCTCTGTTTTCTTTCTGCTAAGTACAGGGACAGGGACTGTAAATTCCCCACAGGGTCAATGCAATCCTGTGCTATGTAGAATCTGGGATGTCACTTCTCCCTGTCTATTAACATCAGGCAGAGGGTTGACTCCCAACAACTGCCCACTTCTTGGTTTTCTTACTGCTCTCACCTGTAATCCAGGAACAACAGGTGATTCTGCCCAGGTGAAATTATCCATCGAAGGCTCTGATCCCCCATACTGCCTCTTCTTTGGGACTTGGGTCACTTTTCTCTCTTAAAGCATCATTTGTCTCCCCCATTATTAAAGAAAAATAAAAACCTCATCTTCCCTGTCTCCTGCTCTTACCCCTTCTCAGTGCTGCCACATTCCCTGGGGGAGTTGTCTCTGGCCCTCCTACCTCTTAGTCTCCTTGGGCACTCCCAGCCCAGCACCTTCCACCCTCTCACTTCCCTCAAAGCTCTTGGGCCTTTTAAATCTCCAGAGATGAAAAACTACAGACAGCTGGAAAGATGCTGATGAGTCAAATGGTAGGAAAAGCTAAGTCTCAACAGGAATAGGAATATGAGCAGGGTAGATCCTTTCACCAGACTCGACCCTTAGAACTCCCCAAAAACCACACACCCTTCAAGATGAAGGGACCTTGAAGTCACCCACCTCGCTTCTCCCCACCACAGTCCCCCCATAGGCCTTCTAGCCTCAATTTCCACAGCACCCTCTGTAATCTCTGTCTCACCAAAATGGAACCTTCTCTACCCTTTCACAGATCAAGCTTCTCCCTCTTGCTCTAGTGGAAATGACTTTTCTCTGACAATTTTGCTGACCTTTTACTCCTCTTGTATTTAGACCCTTTCTTCTCTCACATCCTCTCTTATCCCAGGGAATAGTCTTGCCACCACCATCGCAGAGATGCCAAGTATGTGCTTCTGTCTCTCCCAATTCCACATTCCCCAAAGATCTTCCTCTTCCACCTCATGAGACATCTAACAGCTGGATTTGTGATTCACCCACCTCTTCTCCCCAGCTACTGTGGTCCCACATCCATCCCAACACTCCCTTGCCTGGCCATGTTTCCTTCCCTGGCTCCTCCCCTGCAGCCACTGTAAGGGACTGTTCCTACAGAGGCAACCCAGGAAGTCCAGGTGAGCATTCCTGGGTGAGCTCTTCCATTCTCAGGGCTGTGACACACACATGTCCACGGACTCCAGGACAGAGAGCTAAGAGGCCTTCTAGATATCTCCTCCTCCTTAGGAAGCCTCACAGGAGAAACAGTTTTATCACTTTTTGATCACATCTCATTTTTACCAGTCACACACACAAAAATAATAATCCACAGAACTGAAAGTGACCTGTGACATCATATAATGTCCCTTTGCTTTTGTGGATGAAAACAGTAAAACAGAGATGTGGATGTGAAAGTTACCCCTTGCTGAGCCTATGGTATAACAACAACAAAAAAAAATCTGATATTTGGGCAGAATTCCTGGCAAGCAACTTTAAAAACCCTTGAAATGTCCTCAATAACAGGAGTAATTTTGTTATGTTAACGAGGTGACTCAGGGTGGGCCCCTAAGTAGCTTTAGGTTGGTGGCTGGTCCCCAAAAAGAACAAATATGGAATCAGAAGGTCCAGATTTGGGGCCAGGCCTGTAATACCAGCAGCTCAGGAGGTTGAGACAGGAGGATCATGAGTTCAAAGCCAGCCTCAGCAATGGTGAGGCACTAAGCAACTCAGTGAGACCTTGTCTCTAAATAAAACACAAAATAGAGCTGGGGATGTGGCTCAGTGGTTGAGTGCCCCTGAGGTCTGCAATCCCCTCAAAAAGGTCTGGGACTTTGGGCTTGGAATCCCAGCAGCTCAGGAGGCTGAAATAGGATTGCAAGTACAAAGCCAGCCTCAGCAACTGAGTGAGGCCTTACACAAGTCTCAAAAAATAAAAGAGCTGGGGATGTGGCTCAGTGGTTGAGCACCCCTGGATTCAAGAAGATTGAGATTTTGGACCAGGACACCTCTGAGAAAACCTGGAGACTCAGTTCAATCATAAAGCCAATGACTTAATTGATCATTGTACAAAATGAAGATTCAATAAAAACTCTGGACAGGGAAGTCAATTGGAGCTTCCTGGTTTGCAAAAACATGTATATGTGCTGGGGGGGTACTTTTAAGAGGAAAGGACACAAAGGCCTGCTCTTACCCTCTCCCCATTAGCCCTCTTGATCTGGCTAGTTCTAATTTGGGTCCTTTATAATACCACTGTAATGGTAAGTGCAGCGCCTTTCTGAGTCTAGCAAGTCTTTCTATGAAATTATCAAATTTGAGGAAACTATGGGAAGCATCAACTTTATAATCAGTTGTTCAGAAATTCTGGTGGCCTGGACATCCCTCGAGTGTGGCCAGCATCTGGGTCCTCTAACTTGTGGGGTTTTTACTAACTCCAAGTGATTTGTGCCAGAATTACAGTACACCTAGCTGGTTTTACTGGAATGGGGTACCTACTGTGTGCCAGGAACTTGACAGGGAACAGTATCTACAGTCATTCATGGAGCACAGTGCCCTGCCTGCTGCCTCCTAGATAATAAAATGCACGCAAACATGGAGAATCCAAAATAAGTATCTCGTCATTAAGTTCCAAAATTTTAAAAAATCTACACCTTCAGACTAGGCTGAAAATCACCTCAAGTTTAGTTCTTTCAAGCAATGGTTCTCTCTGACATTTTCTTAGAAGTGGTCAAAATGAGTCTATCACTTGAAAGTAATTCCCAGCCCTCAAAGTGGAACTAAAAATGTTGTATGGACTGCTTCACTTTTAGCCAGCTGTCAGATACCTGAGCTGTTCTAGAGTCTACTAGTAAAAATCCCAGGGTCTCACTGAGTTGGCAGAGTAGAGTATCCACCAATCAACTACCAAACCCAACTGCACTTTGCTCCTAGGGCCAAAGTTCCATGTGTAAAGAGAACTGTGTTGGGGTTTGTGTTAAAACAAGGCTTGGGCCAGGCACAATGGCACATGCCTTCAATCCTAGTGACTCAGGAGGCTGAGGCAGGAGGATTGCAAGTTTCAGACCAACCTTAGCGACTTAGCAAGACCCTGTCTCAAAAAAAAAAGAATTAAAAGGGCTGGGGGTGTAGTTCAGTGATAAAGTATCCCTGGGTTCAATTCCCAGTACCAAACAAACAAAACAAAACAAAAACTGTGGCTATGGCCAACATTAGCCTGTTACAAAACCTCACAAGGACACAATAAAAATAAAACTATAGACCAATATCCCTGATGAACACAATTGCAAAGATCCTCAATAAGGGGCTGGGGTTGTAGCTCAGTGGTGGAGCACTTGCCTTGCACATGTGAGCCACTGGCCTCAATCCTTAGTACCACATGAAAATAAATAAAATAAAGATACTGTGTTCATCTATGACTAAAAGAGTAAAAAAGTACATTAAAAAGATCCTTGATAAAATACTAGCAAATAGAATTCAATAGCACATCAACACGATAGGCCATTATCAAACTGGATTCATTCCAGGGATGCAAGGATGGTTTGACACACACAAATCAATAAATATAATATATGAGATAACAGAAAATGTCATACTGTAGATAGAGAAAAAATATTTGATAAATTCAACATCCCTTCATAATAAAAGCCCTGAGTAATTTAGGTATTAAAGAAGGACTATACCTCAACATAATAAAGGTTGTATATGAAAAACCCATAGTCAACATCATACTGAATGAGAAAAAAGTGAAAGCAGTTCCTCTAAGATCAAGAACAAAATAAGGGTGTCCAATTTCACTACACTTATTCAACATATTGCTAGAAATTTTAGCTAAAGCAATTAGGAAATAAAAGGCACACAAATAGGAAAGAAATTAAATTATCTTTGCAGATGATATGACTCTATACATAGGAAAACCTAAAGACCCACCAAAAGAGTATTAGAACTAATAAAGGAATTCAGTTAAGTAGTGGGCTATAAAATGAGCATGTAAAAATAAATAGCTTTTCTATACACCAATAATAAATTTGCTACAAAATCATGAAAGAAATCTCATTCACAATAGTCACAGAAATAAAACAACAAAACACACCATAGGCAGAAATAAACTTAATTTAAAAAGTAAAAAGACCAATGAAAATTATGACACTGAAAGATGGAAAGAACTTACAATTCATGGTTTAGAAGAATACCGATTAAATGTCCATAGTACCCAAAGCACTCTACAGATTCAATGTACTCCAACAAAACACTGATAACGTTCTTCATAAAACTAGGGAAAAAAATCCTAAAATTCATATTGAAATGCAAAAGACCTTGAATAGCTAAAGCAAACTTGAGCAAAAAGTGCAAAGCTAGAGGCATCACAATATCTGATTTTAAGACATATTATAAACCCACAGTCATAAAACCATGATGGTATTGGAGTAAAAATAGACCCATAGACCAATGGAACAGAATAGAGAGCCCATAAATAAATCCACACAACTTCAGCTGACCAAGGTGTCAAAACATACAATGGAT
Organism: Ictidomys tridecemlineatus; assembly: GCF_052094955.1. Lineage (NCBI taxonomy): Eukaryota > Metazoa > Chordata > Mammalia > Rodentia > Sciuridae > Ictidomys > Ictidomys tridecemlineatus. The sequence goes on along the minus strand of NC_135484.1, from coordinate 86,778,521 downwards.
AACAAACCTCTTTAACAAATAGTACTAGGAAAACTTCCCACATTTACAAGACAGAAACTTAACCCCATCCCTCACCCTGCACAAAAAAAAATCAACTCAATGTGGGCCAAAGACTTTAATACAAGACATGAAACTCTGGAACTACTAAAGGAAATGTAAGAGAAACACTTCAAGATATTGGTACAGGCAATGAGTTCCTGAATAAGACTCATAGGAAGCAAAAGAAAAAGTTGACAAATGGGATTACATCAAACTAAAAAGCTTCTGCACAGCAAAGGAAACAATCAATAGAGTGAAGAGTGTACCTACAGAATGGGAGAAAATGTTTGCTAGCTATTCATCTGACAGAGGGTTAATATCTACAATACATAAATAATTCACACTTTACAACAACAAAAAACAAGTAATCCAATTAAAAATGACCAAATGATCTGAGCAAATACTTCTCAAAAGAGAAACTATAAAAGACCAATAAATATGTGAAAAAAATATCTTTAGCTATTGGAGAAATGCAAATAAAAACCACAAGATACCATCTCACCCCAGTTTTAACGGCTAACTAACATAAAAATAACAAATGTTGGTGAGGATGTGGAAAAAAGAAACACTCAGACACTGTTGGTGGGAATGTTAATTAGTTTAACCATTACAGAAAACAGTATCAAAATTCCTTAAAAACTAAAAATACATCCACCATATGATCCAGCTATCCCAACCCTGATTACATATTCAAAGGAAATGAAGTCAGCATAAAAAGAGATACCTACCTACATACCCATGTTTTGGGGGCACTATTCACAATAGCTAAGATATGGAATCAACTGAGGTCTCTATCAATAGTGGAATGGATAAAGAAAATATGGTAAATATACACAATAGAGTATTATTCGTAAAGAAGAATGAAATCCTGTCATTTGCAGGAAATGTATGGAACTAGAGGACATCACGTTAAGCAAAATAAGCTAGACACAGAAAGACAAGTATCATACATTTCATACATGAAAATTAAAAAGAAATAAAGAAAAGATGACCTGAATGTAGAAGAGGGATTATTAGGGATAGTGCAAGGGGAAAGAAGGGAGCAGGGAGGGAGTTAAGCATAGAATACAAGTGACTGGACATAATCAATACACAATGCATACATGGGTGAAAATATCACAACAAATTCCACTAATTTGCAAAATTAATATGTGCAAGCTGAGTGTGGTAGTGCATATCTGTAATCCCAGATACTCAGGAGGCTGACGGTAGAAGGATCACTTGAACCCACAAGTTCAAGACCAGCCAGAAAACGTAGTAAGATCCCATCTCAAACAGCAAAGTAATATGTGGTAATGATTACAATGAAAATTAAAAGAGGCGGAGGAGAAGGAGGAGGAGGAGGAGGAACAACAACAACAACAACAACAACAATAGCGGTTGTGGTCGCTTTAGGAAATATTAGGACCAAAGATCTGTCCACTGACTCCTTTATATTGTATTGTATTTGTTCTTTCCAAGGTGGGAAACTAGCAAGAGGAAGGATCTATTAGCAGACCTTGGTGGTCATTTCATGCCATTTCCTTATTTCACACAGGACGCTAAATCCCAGGGAAGTAGAAAGACTTACACTAATGTTCTCTAAATTTTCTGCCCAAGGCTATCTGCAGTCAAGCCAGAGGCTCAATTTTCAAAAGACACATTATGATCAGCCTTATATTTTAAGAACTATAGACTCAGACTAGACTGGAAAGGCCTCTTTCGAGAGTCATCAGACTTTCCAAATATGACTCATGGGCTACTCCATCTGCCTCCAAGTAAATGTTTTGGCTGAGAAGCCAGCCTAGCTGTGGGGCTATATGAAAACCAAGGGTATGGCTTTGGTTGTGAGAGGGATGGAGAGGTCAGGGCATGAAGGACATGGCAGAGGGTGGCCAGGTAAGAGCAAGAGATGTAGACTGCCCTGGGGATCAAAGACCACAATATACACTCCCCAAAAACCAGGTGCTCTGGAAATGTCTGTTAAATGCCAAGTAAACACATCCCATTTCGTCCTCTCTCATGATGCAGTGTGGCAGATCCACCACCCAGCCATTCACGAGAACTTGGCCCCCAACTTACTCCTCGCATTCTTCAACTCTTGCTCCCTTCCATTTATAGTATCATCAGAATAAAAGTGGTGAATCCAGTTCACAGCACAGCCTTCATCAATCAAAATTCTGAGCACAGAGATTTTGACTGTGGTTGGGAAATATACACAAAGTTTTGGGCATGCACAGGCTGATACACAGGCAGCCCTGGTGATGGATGAGATCAATTTTTGAAGACTTTCTGCCTTCATCTTCCAGGTTACGGATGTCAGATTTTTTTTCCCAACTCTCAGCCTCATATTCCAAACTACAACCTTCCACAATAATCATAGGCATCATTTTATATAACCTCTAGAAAATGAGTCACTTTATGATAAAATAGCATTTTAAAACTTGTGGTCTACTAAAGGTCTGATTCAATTCAGTTGGTTGGTTTGGATGAAAATATAAAAGTTATACTCAAGGGATGGGGATGTGGCTCAAGCAGTAGTGCGTTCGCCTGGCATGCGTGAGGCGCTGGGTTCGGTCCTCAGCACCACATAAAAATAAAATAAAGACGTTGTGTCCCCCGAAAACTAAAAATATTAAAAAATTCTCTCTTTAAAAAAAAGTTATACTCAAAGCTAAGAAATGCTTAAAAAACTAGTAATCCATTTTATATTTTAGCTACTTAATGAATGTATCAATAAGGCATCAAATTTATCAATAAGCATTAAAACGGCTTGTCAATTTTAAGTTATTACTAAAGGTATCAATAAAATTGGTATGTGTTTAATATATGAATCAGTCTTCTTGAGAGAGGCACCAAAAGGTTCCAGCCTACAGGAGCCAGGTCTTATTCTCACTGCCAAACCCCAATGCTCAACCCAGTACCTGGCTTGTAAATGTTTGTTAGATAAAGGGTCAGAGAGGTGGCAAAATGGAAAGGAATAAGCATTTTCTGATCACTTCCAAAATCAATCTCCACATGGACTAACCAAAAAGCCTATCTTGAATGTTTAAATATTTTACCTGCTGAATATGTAATGATCTAGGATTTTATCCAAATTGGGCTTTTAAAGCCTCTTTTTCATGGAGCCTATTGTAAATGGAAGCGTCCTAAGGGCAGTCAGGCAGGAACAAATGTCACCATCACACTCCTCACCTGCCATGTCGATGGCAAAAGGCCTGTCTGCTCTCCAGCCGGTGTACCAACCAACGACTTTTCCATTTTCCACCAATGGACGTTCATAGCGTCGACCACCAACCAGGCCCACTGGCCAGACAGAAACCTTACGCGTGGTTCGCATCTACAAAAGGGGGAAAGAGATGTGTTTTAAGTTTTGTTCTGGAAAAGAAGCAAGGAAAGGAACATGACCCACACAGAAGAAATCGGAGGGATGGGTGGTACATATTTCAAAAGATGAAGGTTTCTAAACAGAAGCCTTCCGTGGGTACATATGCTAGCCCAATTCATTATGGTTTGGCCACTAAGTGCCCTCAGCATCTACTAGTATAAATGCACCTGGTTTAAAGCTCAAGCCTTAATAGAAAGCAGGTGTCAATACCTGAATCACTTACTTGAAGCTAAGTTGAGGCTATTGAATATTTTCCATTTGTTTCAAAGTTGAATCTTTCACACAATACTTCGTATCTTCTGAAGGGAGAAGGTTTACTTTCCCTTCAGGGAACTTCATGACTCAGTAAGAGCAAAACCTGAAATCAGAGGAGCCATGGGAATGTCCTTTCTTTTAATTTACAGCTGTATATACACAGACATCTTGGCTGGGACATTAATAATGGGATCCAGACTCAGGACAGTAGGCATCCTACACAGTGACAAAAAGAAACACCCTTAAAAAAAAAAATGACCTGCCTTTCAAGGCAGTCAGGCCAAAGTAGAGAAGATAAATGCCTCACAAAGGTGTTGAAGTATTTGATATTCTTCCTGCCACATGGTTATGCACGGTGGAATACCAGTTAACACACCCTCATCTGAGAATGATTTGCTGTACTTCTTTAAGGGGAAATGTTCGTAAGAAAGCTTGTCAATTTCAGGCAGCATTTCCAAGGAAAACCATCTCTATTGCCATCTTCTGCTAGCCCACACAGCACTGGAATGCAAATTAGCACTCTTCCTTGGGCAGATGCATAGCATGCTGGAGCCCATGGCCATCAGAAACCAACTCCTGCTGTTGAGGTAATTATAATTTTGACACCAGCGCTTTATCTTTTATTTACTATAAAATTGAACTGGGTCGACACGATTGGGTAACCCAGGGTTAAAATACCGATTATCAAATTTTTAATGAAATGAAGAAGAGCGATATGCTGGGAAAGATTTTCAAACACAATTGGAACAGAAGTCATGCTATTAGAAAGTAATTAGAAGCTCCCACCAGCTAAGCACCCCCAATTTCACTTAAGCTTAATGTCCTACCTTATTCCAGTAGATTTTAAGGGCCTGAAGCGTTTCAGGTAAAGAAGAGTCTCATTGCACTGGTCTTCCTCAAATCTGAAACTACTATTTTTATATTTCTATCACTTTTTCAATAAATTAATCACAACTGTCTTATGCAAATTCTAAATTTTATAATTAGAAAAAAACTTTACTGAGGTACAGACTAAAAAAAAAAAAAAAAAAAAAAAAAAAAGAGTGTACAGGCCCACGACTGTCATTTTTTAAAAGGACCATTTGCATTGCAAGGCTGGCCCTTAGCTGGGGAACTTGCCGGGAAACATGTCCTATGCTGCTAAGGCTATTTTGTCTATTTGGGGTATTAAACACCCACTTATTCTTTAAATCAAAAATTTTGGTAGGCAAGGGGTAGCTACATGACCAGCTCTCAGTAAAACCCATGAACTCTGAAGTTTTAAACTGGTTTCCCTGGGCATACACACTGCACATCTGTAGCTAGGTTTCTGCTGCTGGAGGGAATGTGTGCTCTGCCTGCTCACTCAAGGGAGGGGAGAACAGAGGAAGCTGGTACACAGATTCCTACAGATTCTGCCCCATGTCTTTATTCTTCCTAATCCACTTTGTATTCTGTGTTGTTTACAGTAAACGTTAGCCATGAGTACAATTATTCACCGAGTGCTGGGAGTCCTAGTAAATCTCCAAACAAGTGGATAACCTTGGGGACCTCGGAAATGTGGATACAGAACAAAATGAACACTTTAAATGTAAAGTTTGGCACACTTTGACATATATACGTACCTTGTAACCATTACCACTGTGAAGATAATTGACAAATCCCCTACCCACAGAAGTCTTTCTGTGACCTTTGTAAATCCATCCTTCCAGTCCTTTCCCATCTGCCCCATCCCCAGAAAACTACTAATTTCCTTTTTGCTATACTATGTTTGGATTTTCCAGAATTTTATATGAATGTAATTATATAGCATGTGGGGTGTGTGTGTGTGTGTGTGTGTGTGTGTGTGTGTGTGTGTGAGTGTGGCTCCTTTCACTCAGCATCATTAATATGAAGATTCATCCATTTGCAACGTGTATCAATAGTTCATTTCTTTGTGTTGTAGAACAGTACTCCATTGGATGGTTAGCAGCTTGTTCTACCTGCTGACGGACATGTAGGTTGTTTTGAGTTTTTGTTTGTTAGAGATCAATCTGCTATGAATATCTGTATACAAGTCTATGTGGGTTTCATTTTTAAATATTAATACCTAGGAGTGGAAGGACTGAACCACATATTTAACTTTATACAAACTGCTAGTTCATTTTCCAAAGTGTGTGCGTCATTTCACATTCCCATCAGCAGTGCATGAGACCCCCACTTCCTCCACACCCTTATCAACAGTTGGTATGGCAAGTCTTCAATTTTTGCAATTCTAATAGGTATCAGTATTATCAACCGTGGTGGTTTTAATTTGCATTTTTCTGATGATTAATGATGTTTAATATCTTATTGTACTTATTGCCACCTGTATCTCTTCGGTGAAAAGTCTGTTTGAATTTTCCCCCCATTTTAAATATTGGTTGTTTTCTTACTATTGAGCTTTCAGTGTTGTTTAAATGTTCTATATACAAATCTTTTACTAGAAATATGATTTATTGCGGGGAGCCATCCGTGAAAACCCCACGAGGAAGATCTTCTCTGGGCAAGAAGCCAGGGAGTTTTTAGGTTTAACCTGGCTCTCCCGCACCATAGATTGCTCAAGGCACATGACCTTTATCTTCCTCTGCTAGGAAGATCTCTCCTGGTTGCTTCAGAGATGGGCATAACCCATTGGGAACTGGACAGCCCACCTATAATCCTTTCTGGTGAAGAACGTTCGATGGAAGACCTTTGATGTCCCCCGATATAAAGCCAGCAAGCATGGGCTCCATTTTGGTTTTTAATATAGAAGCTCAGTTCCTATGATCTGCTAGCTTGTCCTGCCTCTGTTTTCTGTGTCCTGTGGTTTTTTTTCACTGTTCTATTTTTCTTAGCTTTTATTTCGCAGCCAGCCTATTCCACGGAGGGGAGACCCATTTCCATTGCCTGCGTGAAACATGGGCAAGAATTTATAGTTTTCTCTCAGTCTGTGGCTCATGTTTAATTCTTATAATTGTTTTATAAAGAACAGAAGTTTTTTCATATGAATCAAGTCCAATTTCTCAATTTTTTCTTTATGGATCATGCTTTCCGGTGTTGTATCCAAAACAGCTTAGCCCAATCCAAGGTCACAGGGATTTCTCTTCTTTATAGTTTATGATCCATTGTTCAGCTGATTTTTGAATGTGGTATGAATGGCTGCTTAAAGGTATTTTTTTCCACACCTTTTATTTTTGTTGGATTTACTTTATTCCAAATATGTTTAATTGTCTTGGAACAACTGAACTGCTTTTGCATCTTTGCCAAAAACCAGTTGTGCGTAAGAGTGTAGATTTATTGGAAGTTCTATTCTGATCCATGGTCTACTTGGTGATCACAATGCCAATACCACATTGTCTTGATTTATTGTAGATTTTAAGTCTTCTAATCAGACAGTGTTAATCCTGCAACTTTCTCCTTCATTTTGGAAGTGGTTTTCACTTTTCTAGGTCCTTTTATTTTCCAAATAAATCTCACAGCTTGTCAATTTCAGCAAAATGTTGATAGGATTGCACTGAATCTGTATATCAATTTAGCTCAGATGACACCTTAATAACATTGATCTACCACAAACATAATCTTCCTCCCACTTTATTTACATCTTTTATTTCCCCTAGTAATGTTTTGATAATTTAATTCTTGAATCAATATTAATATTTAATGTGTTTACATCCTAAGTCGTTATTACAGGTGGGAACAAAATAGAAAATATACTAATATTTTCACCAAAATAGAATTTCCTGTCCTCAACTCACTCTATTTTCAGGCTCCTGTTCCTTCATATACTGTGGAAAATGAAAACATTTCAATTTATCTTACATATCAAACATACCAAACATACAAAGAAGCCAAGTATAATCTAATAAATACATATTTTAATTAACAGAATGGCTTTATATCTATAAGGCACTAAAAATAGTACTGAGCTCTTTTGGGAGGAATATTTCCTTAAAGGTTATGATTTATTTTGTCTCCAAACTCTTTTTTTTTTTTTGCAGTGCAGTAAATTTTCAAATCTGTAGAAAACTAGTGAGAAGACCCCTATTTCAGATTTCTATGTCCTTTTGAGAAGGCATAAAATTTTGCCCTGCATACAGCAAGTGCCCAATAATGCTTGAAAAGTGAGAAAGTATCATGTAGTAATTTAAATATGGGTTCAACCAGTATATGCATGAGCTGTACAAAAGAGATGCTTATAAGCAAAGAGGGAAACAGATAAGAAAAGGAGGTTAAAAAAATTTTTGTTTTTTCAAGAAAAGAGAAACTGCCATTAAAGAGATTAACCTATTTCTATAGAATGGCTAGGAAGAAGACAATTAAATATGGTCATAGAAATTAAGCATGTTTTGTGGCAGGCTTTTTATTTAAACAGAGCCATGAAACATGTAGGATTTTTCCCACAGAACACAGAATGATCTATGGTTCTAAGTAATGAGGTGAATCAAAGAAGCAACACTTCACAGGTTTTGTTTGCATACTCCAGATTTCTGAGAGAAGTTCAGAGCTAACATTTGTCCAAGTTTTATTTTTCCGGAGGGTTAGAAGTTAAAAAAGTGAGGTGATAATTGTATAAAAGCAAGTTATGTGGCAAGAGGATGCAGTGCAGGTATGCTAAATTTTTTTTAAAGATGTCATTTAAATAGTTGAAAATTTTGAAAAGATCCAGATGCTCCTGCAGTCTGAAGTGCTCTGAAATTTGCTGTGGAATGGCTTCATCACGGCCCCTCTGCACACGACCACTATCCTATATAGAGTGCCAGACATTTCAAAGCAAAATAGCACAGCTATTTACAGAACTTCTTCATGTCCCCCTTGGGATCTATCTTTTGTTCTGTCCTTTTCACTCAATCTATGTTCTTTAAGGATAACTTGGCAGTTCGTTTCTCGGCAGACAGGGAGGAAAATGTTACAATGACTTACTATTAAAAGTATGAGTACCCTTCTATAACTAAAATATCCTGTGTTTAAAAGCTTTGTTACTTTCTTAGCACAATGTAGCAGCTACACAATCATCACAACTTTAAAGTGCATGGTTTGAGCTCTAATTCAAAACATTAGTTGCAACTGATATTAAGGGGAAGTAATTCACAAATTTAGAAGCATTACAATGTTACAAACAGGTCAGAATCCCAGGGGCACTTTTCCTATATATTCAATGTCAGAGTCCCATTCTGTCATTTACTTTTCCTGCTACGACTCCCAATTAAGTGGGCAGGGCTTGCATTAGCAATGGTAACCATCCACTCTCATGACCAGAGTAATTCCCAAACACCCAATGATTATCAAGGACACATAAGAGACAAATGGTTTCTCTCCATACTCCTCCAGGATAAATACCCTTTAAACTATTCCAGGGTGAGTGGTACTTGTTTAACACATTGTCTTCTCTAGGACAGGAGGGAGGCAGGTAGCTACTGTGTATTCCATGTCTGGTGACTCTTGCCAATAGCCAGCTCTTGTGTTTAAAGCCGCAGGAGGGTGGTGGTGGTGGTGGTGGTGGTGGTGGTGGTGGTGGTGGTGGTGGTGGTGGTGGTGGGGGAGCCAGCTACCAGCCAGCTCCAGGGACTGGAACACTTCAGAAGATCACATACAGACCATCATCAGAGCACCCTCAGAGGAAAACAGAAAAAGTGAAGCAAATGCCTTCAGCTTCTTTGAGGACACGGTACTAGTTGAAATCATGTTTTATTTTCTCCAAAGGGAAAGAAAGTAAGTTCTTGATCTTCTGAAATTTAAAATGCTATAAGCAACCTCAAGGAGTAGAATTACAATAAAGAATGTGGCGCTCTGTATCCTGTTTTTTAAACTCGCAATTTCAGTGGGGCACACAGACATACCGGCATGCGCATGCATGCACCAAATCCACCAAATCCAATGGGACCCAATGAATTAAAGACACAAAGGAAACACTACTGTAAATAGGAGGAAGATCTGAATACACATTGATGACCTAGAAATAAGTACCCTTCTAATTTCATTGTCCATAGACATCTGGCATTTTCTAACACAGAACAACATTTTTATGATGTGACATACCCATATTTTTCTTTGGCACAAACTTCTGCCCCTCTTCTTTCTTGCATCTGCTTTCCAATACTTTCATGATCCATTTTCTTCTTAGTTGTATCTCAACTCAATGCTACTCATTCCATTTGGTGTCCTTTCCATAACTTTATGCTGTCTTGGTTTCTTTTTCTTTCTTTTTTTCTTTTTGGTGTATTCTGATTTCCATACAGTGCCATTTCTGCAGCATGAACTTTTGAGGTGCATAATCAAGTTATTTTGAGGAGCTAAAAACTCCAGAAAACAGAAATGTCCTTATTGCTCTATTCTCAGTCCTTCTCCTATCTCATTGGGTAGAAAATCGAGTCTAACATTTTTTTTACATGCCTCCTTTATTTTTCTCAATAAATGGTTTTCACAGACTTAGAGGTGCCCGGCACCTGCTAGGCTCTGAACAGGGCAGAGAGGGTCTTTGCCTCACAAAGACAATATTCTGGGAGAAAAAAAATCAAAACAAAACAAAACACTGATACAACTAATTATAACCTTAGTTGCTTTTTATACTGGTAAGGGCTGAAAGGGAAATGGTGTTGTGAGAGAAGTTGCAGAAAATCTGACCTGATGGGGGAACTGTTGGGGCTTCCCTGAGGACCTTAGCATGGTCTGAGCCCAATGTCTGAATGTCAACCACTGGGTTCTGGAAGACCAAAACCTTTCTAGGAAGAAAGGGACTGAAGGGCCACAGGTCCTCTACAGGAACACTTCACAGTATTTCCCCTGCTTTTCTTAACAAAAAAGATCCATTTTGGATGGTGGACTTTGAGGGTCTAGTTCCCACTGTAGGAGTAAAAATAAACATATTCATAAGAGGAGACTAGAATGTTTCATGTGGTAACACAGTTGAAGACATCAGTATGAACTACACATAGTTTAATCATAGATGGTTACATGCAGACATACTGATATATGTGTCTTCGTGGGTTAGTGTACACACACACACACACACACACACACACACTCCCTTGCTCGGTTAGCTAAGAGGGCCTAGAAGAATGGCACTCCAGCAGCACTGAGTGCCCCTAGCATACAGATGGTGGTCTAATGCCATGCTCCAATTAAAGGAACTGGATCTACTTGAAGAAGTAGCTGAATTTAGGGGTCAAAAATGTACAAGATGACTCCGGGATAACTTCTAGAACTAGAAAGTAAGGAAGTACTCAAAAACAAAGCAAAAATTCAACCTCCCCAGCAATGGAGGCATGCAAAAGGCACACAGGAATCAACCGACAGAGCTCTCACTTGCTAAAGTTGAAGGAATTAGAACAAGATAAAGTACTATTTGATTACAACCAAAAGTATAAAATAATATCCATGAGTCCACATTGATTACGGACAAATGGATAAATAAATGGAGGAACAAAACTCCACATAAAATTCCAAATAATTTATATTGATATCTTCTATTCTGCCTTAGTAGAGCATAACTCTCTAATCCTTAGGTGTGGGCTACATGTAAGAATTTCCTTTGGAGAACTTCAGTGCAGTATGGACTATGGAGTGTGTGTGTGTGGGGGTGCCCTTACAGTGAAGAACCCTGATAGGTCCCGTCTCTGCTAGATGATCAAGGTTAACAGCACAGTGATAAAACATGTTGATAGTGTCATTCTCATCCCCTGATATCCAGGGAGCATACTATCTCTGTGGTATTTTCTAATACTATTCTATTACAAAAGGAGTCAAGGATTCTTGAAGAATAGCTGATTCTAGGAGTGTGATAGGAAATATGAATGATGAACCTAGAGCAGCTTGTAATGCCACTAAGTAGAGAAGTGTTTTTTTTTTTAAATAGCAACTCTAAACAAATTCACACTAATTGAAACAGCTGCTAATGACTAAAGATGGAACTGACCACCAAAATTAACATTGCTAGTATATGTCCTTGATGCATTATGGAAATGGCACTTTGTCTCTCTGGTCTTGTCCCCCAAAGCCATAATCACAGTCTAATAGAGGTGCATCCTATAATATAATTGACCAGGATTGCTCAAAACAGTCAAGGTTATCAAAAGCAGAGAATTTGAGAAACTGTCACAGCCAAGAGGAGTCTAAGGAGAAAAGAAAGCTAAGTATAATGTGGAGTCCTAGATGAGCTCCTGGAACAGAAAAGGGCAGCAGGACATCTGAATGAAGAACAGGCTTTAGTTAATCAAGTGTCATATGTGTGCCATATTAATGATCACAGGACTAACTGGTTACAAAGGATACAGAAACTCTCTAGGAGCTTCTCAATTTTTTTATAAATTTAAAACTATTCTTAAAGTCTGTTGATATTATTATTATTATTATTTTACATTATTATTGTCATTTTTAAAAGATCCACTTCAAAAGCTCCAAAGGTGATCAATTTTACTCTTTACTTACCTTGTTGGTGCGACTTATCCTCTAGACCGGAGTGAATTTCTCAATTACTTTCTGTGCTCTTATTTACTGTGCAGACTAGAGTCAGAAAGCTGGAGCATGCAACTACATTTGGCCCTGGAGGAAAGTTTGGTTTGGCCTGCACAGGAATTTTGCGTTTTAAATTGAGATGCAGTCAAATGCAAAGATTTCTAGCCTCTATATTATGCTAAGCAAAATAAGCCAATCCCAAAGAACCAAATGTTTTCTCTGATATGCGGATGCTGATTCACAATAAGGTGGGGGTGAAGAAGAGAAGTAATTTGGACCAGACAGAGGGGAGTGAAGGGAGGAGAGGGAGCGTGGGGGTAAGAAGGATAATAGAATGAATCAGACATTATTACTCCATGTTCATATATGATTACATGACCTGTGTAACTATAGCATGTACAACCAGACAAATGAGAAATTATACTCCCTTTATGTGTATGTGTCAAAATGCATTCTACTGTTAGGTATAATTAATCATAACAAATAAAAAAAATTTGACAAAAGGAAAAAAAAAGATTCCTAGCCTCTGAAAATCTGGCAAACCATGCTAACATTTTGTTCGGCAACAGTGGCATGGAATGTCTACGTTGCTTTCAGAAGTGCTGGCCCCCGTTAGCCACCGCCCCCTACCATTCGCCATCACAGCATTGCTGCTGAGGCTGTGTCAATCACTACTGTTTCCAGCTTGTGCTGCCATGGAGAGATTCCTCTCTTTAACGTAGGAGACCAGTGGGCCATGAATTTCAAGAAAGTGGGGAGGTCATGGTATTTTGGAAATGAGGAATGCTCCTCTGTATTTAATATGCAAGGTGTGTGTATAAAAAGACATCCTCCAAAATAAACCAGGTGGGAACCATGAGAAAAATAAACCAGATTGAAATTTTAGTCCTTAGATTTCAATACAAATAAAAGTTATACTGCTTACACAACAGACTTACTTAATTCTATGACTTTAAGGCATATGATTTTGTGAATACTGATATGGACTGTCTGGGCTTTGCTTATTATAGATATAATAATCAAGGCACCATCGGGCTAGTGTAAAGATGGATCTATAGATCAATAAAAGAGATTAAAGAATTTAGACTTCTTATATATGGTCAGCTGGTTTTTGACAAGATGCCAAAGTAAGGAGATGCTGGAATTAATGGACATTCATTTTTTGGGGGAGTGGATGGGAATGAATGTAAAGAAAAGGGAACTCTAGTCACAGTTGATAGGAATGTAAATTATTAGCCCCATTATAGAAAACTGTGGAGAGTCCTCAAAAATTAAAAATTAGAACTACTATTATGATCCAGCAGTCCCATTACTGTCTATGTAGCCAAAGATATAAAATCAACATGGTTAAGAGAATTCCCATGTTCACTGCAGTATTATTCACAATAACTAAGATACAAAATAAAGCCAATGTCCATCAATGGATAAATGGAACACCAAAACTGGGTTGTCCTTGTTTTTCTAAAATATCACCACACATCCCAACACACATATCTCATAAAGACTGGTATTCAGAATACATGGAACTCTGTAGCTCAATTAAAAAAAAAGACAACCCAATTTGAAAAATGGACAAGGTTTGAACATATACTTCATCAGTTATATATAAATGACCAGTTATCACATAAAGAGATGTAGAAATCAAAATTAAAACCATAGTAAGAAACCATTACTTACCCACTAGAATGACTAACAATACCAAGAGTTGATGAAGATGCAGAGTAACTAGGTCTCTAATTAGTGGGAGTAAAGAAAAGCTACAAATGACTTTGCAAAATAATTTTCAGCTTGCTAAAAAGTTAAAAAATATGCTTATGACCTAGCAATCTCATTTCTAGGTTAAGAAAGGGAACAAAAATCACACATCCACATAAAAACTTGTACCTAAATGTTCTCAGTAGCTTTATTCCTAATAGCCATAAGCTGGAAATGGCACAAAAGTACATATATTTGCAAAGAGAAACTGTTACATACACATAGAATGGCTCACTACTCAACAAAGAGTCCTGAATGATTAATATCCCAACAGCAAGGATGTGTCTAAAAAATACAGTGCCGAGTCAAAGAAGCCAGACAAAATGCTACAGACTACAGAATTCCACTTATATGACATTCTAGAAAAGGCAAACTAATCTATTGGGATAGAAAGCAGATCAGAAGTTGCAGCAGTGAAGGCTGCAAAGGTTTTAAGGTGACAGTCACAAGGGTGTAGAAATTTGCTAAAATGCAGCAAACTCAATTTAAAAATGAGTACCTTTTAGTTCAGGTAAATAAAGTTGATTTAAAATAAAAGCAAAAACAATTGGGAGGTTTCGATATGAACTTATAAATGAAGAATCTTGAAAAACTATTCCAATATCTAACAGCCAAACTTGGCTTATAAATATTATTCTCCACTGAAAGAAACCAGGACTCCTTGGAGGAGTGACTGATTCCATGTCTGGCACAGGGTAATTACAAGATGAGCCTAGAGTATCTCATTGAAAAAAAGAGAAAAGCAAGTAAGTGCTCTAAGATAAACAAGAACAAGGTCAATGGATACAGACAAAAACTGGTCTGAAACATTCCTGGCCAATTTATAAACAACATGGGCATTAAAAAGAATGAAATCGATGGATGAAAACCCACTAGGGGAAGAGGGAATCCACTAGTCTATGTCTATAGGGTGTACGTGAAGTAGCTGTTCTTGGGTAAAGGTCGCTGGGAAGCCAAATATTCACATTGCCTCAAAGCATCACCCCATGGGTTACTTGTTAATGACAAGAGGAAAATAAGCTTCCACAAAGAGGGACTTGGCAGTTCTCCCTTGACAGAGTGGCCAGTCTTGGCGTCATACACAATGGTCTTACAACACCTGGTGCCTCACTGGATGCAGCAAGAGGAGGACAATATGGTCCAGGCAGTGCAATTGCCGAAAAGGTTTTGTCTTAATGTAGATATGAGGAGACAGATGTCTGTTAGGGAAGCTAGACAGCCCAACGCAGAAGGGTGTGTGTGTGAATAAACTCAGCTTCAACTATTTAAATTTCTATTTTGCTCAGGGTTTCTAGGAAATTGGCAACTGGCATAGAAAAGAAACCCAATATATGAGCACAACTGTTGTGTTCAGGAGAATAGCTTGTGACAATACTAGAGAAAAATGAGAGAAGAGGGTCCCTTGCTTTGGAGGTCCCCTGACTTCCCAGAAACCTCTCTCCTGCCATCAGTGTTAAAATATATTTCTTCTTTTTTTCTAAAAAAAAAAAAGATCAAATAAGCTTGTCTTTTTCACAAAGCTCTGAAATCTATGTATGGGTCTGTATGCTTTAGTAAAATGGATGTTTACTGAAAATATGAATCAAATTAATTGCCAGCGACTGTGTTCATCTTCATTTGGATATCTAAAAAGAAAACTTTATATAAAGTTAAATTATACTTAGGTTCGCAAAAAAGTTCTATGGATTAGCATGTCTAACATACTCCCATATTCTAAACTGCTACACTTTAAAAATTTGATTATTTGCTGTGCATTCCTCACGCTGTTCCAAAGTTCCAGGGTTCTTCAATAGCAAAGGGTATGTTAGTTACCTCTCTGGTCCAGCATGTAATAACAGTGTTTGTCCAATGATGTGATATGTATAGTTCACTTGGTATGGGGACCAAAGGCTGTTAGTACTGGTCTCATTTGTCCACTAGTCATTTTATGTAAAAGGCAAACGTGGATACGTGGATGCTAATCCGTGTCTCCAAAAAAATTATATCACCACTAATTTGAAAGCATACTAATGCCTTTCCTTAGAATAAATCAATATGGAGTTAGAATATGTCTTGAGGTGCTGTGTGTATGCACTCGTGTGTGTGTGTGTGTGTGTGTGTGTGTGTGTGTGTGTGTGTGTGTGCGCGCGCGCGCAAGGAAAGGGGTACATACTGGGATGTTCAACTCCTTTTTATCACTGCACATGAGATGGCAGAGTTCACTTCAAGAACCGTTGCCTTGACTACCATCAATCTATTTTCCTCAATGAATAGTGACCCAAGACCTTGGCTCTGGTTTGTTCAGGATTATAATTATGTGAGGAAACTCAAATTGCCTTATTTCTGTTCCTTAATTTCTCTCTATGAACATCAACTACATCTCTTATTCTTCTTAGAGAGAAGAGGGAAAAAAAGCTCTCTACAGCACTCAGAAACCCTTTAGAAATGTTATTTACTAATCATGCTTTCCCCTCCCAAACACTCACAGCATTCTCCTAAAACAACTTTTGAGAAAAGCACAAAATCCCACTTCTTCCTCAGGTGATGATAACTCACTTTTTTATAGAAAAAAATATAATATTCTTTGTTCTCTTATTCTTCAACTCTGTTCCATATTTTATTTAAGATCCCTTTACCTCTGGATTCTTTCCAATATTTAATTAGCATCTAATATTGTGCCAAAAAGAAAGATTAAAAGCAATTTACACATACGGATGAAAGAAAATCAACAGAGGTGACTGAAAATCAATAGCTTCCCTATACACAAGCAAATATAATGGAAAACAGCACCGCAAGAGCATCAACGAACATGCAACACTGGGCATAAACTTACTGAGGATAGTGCAGGAGTCACGGAAAGTCATGGCCTTGATTATGGACATGAAAGGATGTTCATGAGGACAGAGATGGACTGTGGCAAGACAGTTGCTTAGTCAACATCCACTTTCCTTTGTTATTGGCTGAGGCTGGGTTTGATTCAGGTAGTAACAAGGTTTTCCTTCACATGACTGAAGAAATCACACCCCAGCCCCACCCCCAACCCCCGGGTGGCAGGGGTAAACTGTGATTAGTCTGGTGCTGGCAAGACTCACCAGAGGAGCACCAGGTGGCTACTGGGAAAGGGTTCCTTCAATTCCTAAGGATGGTCCTTTCCTTCCTCAGCACATTGCCAGGTCTGGTTGTGAAGGCTGGAACTCTAATAGCCATTTCTCAACCAGGGAGAACACTAGCCTGAGGACAAAGCTGACATTCTGAGGATGGCAGGGTAGAGAGAGATGGACAAACTCCAGGACTTGATGACTCTACTGAATTATGAGGTCAGCCAGCCCTAAAATTGCTCTACAGCTCTGGATTTCCTGTTGGGAATGTGGCTCATTGTTCATCACAGCTTGTCCTCTTTCAAAGCTCACATGAAGACTTGGTGCCTCAGCATCCTTGGTAGTTAGAAAGGGCTCACATGACTGAAGACTGATTTCTGGTAGTGGAACATGAGCAGAAGTCAAAAGGCCATCCCAAGCCTGGTCCTTAGAATAACCTGCGTGATCCACCACCTCTCTTTCCTTGCTAGTCCAGCCATGTGCCATACATTGTGCAGTGACCAGATGGAAGCACTGGGATATCTGAGGAATCAACTATGCCCAGGAGAGTTGCCAGCCCCAAGCAAACTTGTGGGGACTGATCAATAAGCAATCATTGCATCAAGCCTTTCAGAATTCAGTTTTGCCTGTTTCCACAGGCGCTAACCCTGATTTTTTCCCCCAATAGAGTGAGATAATACACGTGTTTATTGTTTAAGATAATCCTAGTTGGGGTTTTGTAACTTGTGGCCAAAGACTTCCTATTTGTAGCACTTGCCATTTTGCTGGATCAGAAGTCTCAACAATATATAGAATTCTTTACACTGCAACCCAAAGTGAAGCTCACTGACAATAGCTACCTGGGATGTAGCTATTCTGGGCTGTTAGTTTGGTGCAGGGCCATGAAACCTTTAACTGCTATACTAGGGGGGAAATGTAGCAGGATTTTATGAAAATAAACCCAAGGCATCTAATAAAGACAAGTACCTAAGCTGCGGAGGGGCAGGAGCAGCAGGGACATTGTTCCCAGGGCGTTAGTTTAGGAGCTGGAGAGACGGGTCATCTTCATGTAAGATTTGCATTTACCTGATTCTCCAGAAAGTGGCAGATTTCCATTCTGGTAGGCTTTGGTTAAATAGGCTCTGGGAACAGTATTGGAGTTTAATTTTTTTCACCAATTAATAAAGCTCTAGAGAACCATGGTACTGAATACAAAGAAGCACTTTGTGGCAAATTCTAATTTCCCAAATAAATAGAGCATTTATAAGAGCTCTAATTTGAAAAAGTCCACTGTTAGAAGCAGCATATTAGCAGTACACATAGCAATATAAATAGATCTTAAAAACATGGTACAGCATGGAAAAATAGAAAAAGTCTATAATGTTATTTATGTACACTTAAAATACTACACATGAAACACTATGCATATCACAAGGGCGTGAACAAATAAAATAATGTACTGCATGCATATGAAAGTAGGTGCCTGCAGATAAGGGTGAAAGAAAGTAAACAGAACAGGAGGAAACTGCACAGAATGGGGCTGACAGAAGGTAGGAATGGGAAGAATGACAAGCTCTATACTTGAAATCTAAGAGAATGAAAGAAGAAAAGTTCTCAGGTTCTCCTGGTGGAAAATATAGTTAGGATATATTACAAGTGAGTTAAAGAACAGGAAGGGTCCCTCAAAGATCATAGATGTAATTAAACAACTCCAGAAAACATTTAGAAAGGTAAAAATTTCCAAATTTGATAGAGCTTTTCCTAAAGCAGTAAGTAGACTCTTTATATCTTCAGTAGAAAGTTATTTGACAAATTATCATGCCAATCTTTACCTAGGTCAAAAATTGAAATATAAAATCAGAGAGCTCAATTAACAACAACAAAACTCTGGGGCTGTTTACTTGATACAAGACTCACAGCAGGGATTATTTAAATTAGGGTTTGTTTACAGATTATTACCTCCTTAATAAGAAGAAGAGTATCAGAAAAGCAAAATGGATAAACAAGAACCAACTATATACTATCTACAACAGTCACACTTTAAAAACATAGGATGAAAGCAAAAGGTTTGTGGCTGGGGTTGTGGCTCAGTGTAGAGTACTTGCCTAGCACGTGTGAGGCACTGGGTTTGATTCTCAGCACCACATAAAAATAAATACATAAAACAAAGGTATTGTGTCCATCTACAACATTAAATTTTTTTTTAAAAAAAGCAAAAGGTTTTATGGGAAATGATACAACAGACAAAGCTATTGTGAAAGCTCTTGTGGCTATATTAATGTCAGACAAAATAGCTTTTAAAACAATAAGGTCACCAGAGATAGTGGAGGATATTTCATAATGACAAAAGATCAATTGGTCAAGAAAAACTATCAAATCTAAATGTGTGTGCACCAAACAACATAGCTTTAAAATAAGTGAAACAAAGGCTAGATAGGTCTAAAAGGAGCAAGAGAAGAATTCACAGTTGTAGTCAGAACCTTCACGATTGACAGAGCACACAGACTAAATATCAGCAGGGACATAATAATTTTAAAGAGCACCCAACCAAACTGACATATACCATATCCAACAACTGTAGAATAAATGTTCTTTTCAGCATACATGGAACATGCACGAATATCAACCATATCCTGGAATATAAAGCAAATCAATATATTTCAATTAAGAGAAATTAGGTTTGTATTTTCAAATCACACTTGAAATAAAAAACAAAAATAAGAAAACTACTGGGCATGGTGTTGCACACCTGTAACCCCAGCAACTCAGGAGACTGAAGTAGGAAGATTGCCAAGTTCAAAACCAGTCTCAGCAACTTAACAAGGCTCTAAACAACTTAGAAAGATCCTGCCACAAAATAAAAAAAAAACAAAGGCTTGGAGATGTGGCTCAGTGATTTAGTGTTCCTGGGCTCAGTCCCTGATACCAAAAAATAAAAATGAAAAAAGAAAAAAAATCAAATTATACCAAAATCAATTAATTAGAACTAGAGATAGACAGTATAGAAAAGGTAAAGTAAAAAGTTGAGTCTGTGAATCTGCCTCCTTACATTCAAAGCTCAGCCTCCCACTATTTTCTCTGGCCCTGGGCATGGCAGACAGGCTTTCTAAGCTTGTTCCACATACACAAATGGGGACATAATCACGGTCCCATCTTACAGGGTTGTTTTGAAAACTAAATGAGGCAAACAAGTGCCATATTAGCATCCCCCGTCATCACTGTCATTAACTTCACCATGGCCTTCCTCACATGCTGCTCAGAGGCAGGGAGTTGCTAACCTTGGTTTAGATATTGGGACTGGTTATCAAGAAATTAATAGGAACTTTTTTTCTTAGATGTTTAAGAAAGAAAATACATCCATCTTTCTAGAAAAATCTACACCAAGTAAATTTTATAGTCCCAGGCATGGAATAAAGTGTCCCCTTCCTTCATGTTTCAGAAGTTTAATCTTTGATGCCTATTTGGGGACAGCCCTGAAGATGAACATCAGTAAAAATCAAGGCATTTAAAATCATGCTTAGGGATTGGGATTGTGGCTCAGCGGTTGAGCACTCGCCTAGCACGGTCGCCACCCGGGGTTCAATTCTCAGCACCACATAAAAAAAAAAAAAAGGCATTGTGTTTTGTCCATCTCCAAAAAAAAAAAAAAAAAAGATATAGTCTCTCTTTCTCTAAAAAAATAAAAATAAAATCATGCTTAGATAATACTGAGCAAAGAGAACTATAATGGAGGTATCACAATACCAATACTCAAATTATACTACAGAGAAATACTAACAAAAACAGCATGGTACTAGCACCAAAACAGACACGAAGACCAGTGGAGTAGATTAGAAGACACAGAGACAAACCCACATAAATACAGTTATCTGATACTAAATAAAAATGCCCAAAACATGTGTTGGACAAAAGATTCCTTTTTAACAAATAGGTGCCCTTCAACAGATGGATAAAGAAAATGTGGTGTACACACACGATGTAGAAGAATGAAATGTGACCTCTGTCTCACTCCCTATACAAAAGTCAATATAAGTGGACCAAAGACCTAGGAATTGGACCAGAAACTGCAACTTCTAGAACAAAATGTAGGCTTAACACTCCAACATGTCAGCATAGAGACCAACTTCCTTAATAAGACTCCTAAAGAACAAGAAATAAAACCAAAAATCAATAAGTGGGATGGCATCAAATTAAAAAGCCTCTGTGCAGCAAAGGAAACTACTGAGAGTGTGAAGAGAGTACCTACAGAATGGGAGAAAATCTTTACCACCTGCACCTTAGACAGGGCATTAATATCCAGAATATATAAGAACTCAAAAAATGAAACACCAAAAAACAAAATAAATAACCCTAATTCATAAATGAGCAAAAGAACTAAATAGACACTTCTTAAAATCAATACAAATGGTCCACAAATATATGAAATAATGTTCAACATATCTAACAATTAGGGAAATGTAAATCAAAACTACATTGAGATTTCTCATTCTAGTTAGAATGGCAATCAAGAATAAAATAATAGTGAATATTGATGAGGATGTGGGGAAAAGGCTACATTCATACATTGTTGGTGGGACTGCAAATTAGTTCAACTACTCTGGAAAGCAGTATGGAGATTCCTCAAAACCCTAAGAATGAAACCATCATATGACCCAGCCATCCCACTCTTTGCTATATATCCATAAGATACAAAATCAACATACAATAGTGATGGGGGGCAGCCACATCAATGTTTATAACAGCACAATTCACAAAAGCCAAGCTACTGAACCAACCTAGGTGCCCTTCAACAGATGAATGGATAAAGAAAATGTGGTATACACACACACGATGGAATGCTACTCAGCCATAAAGGAGAATGAAATTATGCCATTTGCTGGTAAATAGATGGAACTGGCGGCTATCATGCAAAGTGAAATAAGCGAGACACAAAAAATATCAAGGTTGGATGTTTTCCCTAATATGCAGAAGGTAGTCTAGAATAGGGAAGTGGTGGAGGAAAAAAAAAAAGGAGGGGAGAATTTTATCAAATAGAAGAAAGATCAGTGGCATACAGGAAGGGGATTTAGGGGGAGAGAGGAGGAGCAGAATAAGGAAGAAGAGTGGATTGAATCTGAGCTAACTTATCTATGAATGTATATGAATAACCACAGTGAATCGCTATTATGTATATCCACAAGATACTAATTTTTTAAAAAAAACTATTAGTAGCACAAAGATCAGTAGAGGGAAGGAAAAAGGGGGAGGGAGGAGAGAAGAAGGGGAAATATAGCAAATATTCCATGCTTTCATAATTATGTCAAATGAATACTAACGTTTTGTATAACTAAAAGGAACCAATAAAGAGATAAAATCATGCTTAGAAACATCTCACCAGACACAATGTTCTATAAAACATCATTTAGAAAACCCCGAATTATTTTTGAGAATGTTTTTGTAAAATGTGAAATACTGAGTGCAGGTTTGTGTGGGGGGTTGTTGTTTGTTTTTTGCTATTATTTTGCAGTGCTAGAGATTAAACCCAAGGCTTCACACATGCTAGGCAGACTACCATTGAGCTATACCCCCAGTCTTATTTGTTTGTTTTGGAGACAAGGTCTTGCTAAGTTGCCCCAACTGGCCTTAAATCGGCAGTCCTCCTGCCTCAGCCTCCTGATTAGTTTTGTATACAATATTTTAAATGTACATAACGACACCAAAATATTTTTCCATTTTTCTATGCTATGCATATTTTTAAGATCTATTTATATTGTGTATACCTAAAATTTGCCTCAGTCCTGAACTTTTTAGTTATATTAGTAGTAGATGATATTTTTCAGACAGGGAACAGTGATTAAAACCTATCAGATAGCATCAAAAAGCATAAACTACTTAAAAATAAAGTTAACAAAGGAAGAAAAAATTGATAGGCTGAAAATAGAACATTATTGAAAGAAGTTAAAGACAATAATAAAGGGAACATTTTGTAGATTAGAAAACTTAAAATTAATATGTCAACTGTACTCAAATCAATCTCTAGATTCCATACAATCCCTATTAAAATCCAAATGACTGGTTTACAAAAAGAAAGATATCCTAAAATTCATATGGAATCTCAAGGAACCCTAAAGGGCCAAAACAAACTTGGAAAAGAACAAAATTGGAGGACTCACACTTCCTGATTTCAAATCTTACTACAAAGCTACATTAACCAAAACAGCATGTACCAGGAAAGACAGGCATATAAACCAATGGAATAGAATAGAGAACTCAGAAATAAACTCTAAAATAATTCTTGACAAAGTCATTCATTTTCACTGAGATCAATGAGTAAAGAACAGTCTCTTCAGTACATGCTGCTGTGAAAAACTGGATACACACATGCAAAAGGATGGAGCTGAATTAGTTGAATTCCTAACGCCTTGTAAAAAGGAACTCAAACTATGAATATTAGAAGAAAAAGTGACATTGAGTTTGACATTTCCTGGATATGATACCAAAAACACAAAAGAAAAAAATAATTCAACATCAAATTGAAAAACTTGTTCATTAAAGGACATGATCAGTATAATAAAAAGGCCTCCCTTGAAATGTGAGAAAATATCTGCAAATCACAAATCTGATACAGGATTAATAACCAGAACATATAAAGCACATATAAAACCCCCCAAATTACTGCCCAAAGTAAAAAACAGGGTTTAACCCAACCCACATTTAATAACAACAAAAAAACAACTCAACTGAAAATGGGCAAAAGAACTTGAATAGACAGTTCTCCAAGTGGCCAGAAGCACATGAAAAGATGCTTAATCTCACCAATCATTAGGGAAACGCAAATCTATGATGAGATGACACACTTTTCACTTCAGGTGAGAGATTTTACTTCACATTTTTTGAGGACTAGTATCTAAAAAACAACATTGGCTAGGGTGTAGAGAAATTATAACCCTGTGCGCTTAGTGGAAATGTAAGACAGTTGTAGTTGCTGTGGATAAAAGCATGGCAGGTCCTCTAAAAAATGATACATAGAATTACAACAGGATCTACCAATTCCAATTTTGTGTTTATGCTCCAAAGAATTTAAAACAGGTACTCAAGCAGATATGTGTACAGCAATCATCAGATCAGCATTATAGCAATAGCAAAAATGTGAAAGCACATTTCACAATAGCAAAAAATGTGAAAGCAATCTGAGTACCCATTGAAGGATGAATGGATAAGCAATGTGTGGTCCATATATAAAATGGACAGCATTCAGCCTCAAAAGGGTATACACTTCTGATGCATGCTACAATGTGAATGAACTGGGATGACAGTCTTCTACATGAAAAAATCCAGACACAAAAGGATAATATCACATGATTCCACTTATGTAAAGTACCCAGAATAGTTAGAGAGTTGAATAGTAGATTAGAGGTTCCCAGGATAGATTACAATGGCAAAAGTATACTTTACCTCATTAGAGGTTACTAAGGTAAAAGTAAATGGCAAATGTAAATATCATCAAAACAATTTAAAAAAAAAAAAACAAGAATACTCCACTTTTATTTCTCCTTATTGCCCTTTATGTTTAGGGGAAAAAGATGTAAAAACAAAATAGAATAGGCATGTGGATGTTTGTTTTGTTTTTTTTGTGGCACTAGTGATTAAACCTAGGCCCTTGCACATGCTAGGCAAAAGTGCTTTACCACTGAGCTACATTCCTGGTCCTTGAATTTTAAGCCAGGATCTTACTAAACTGCCCAGGCTGGCCTTGAACTTGTGATCCTCCTGCCTCAGCCTCCCGAGTAGCTGGGATTACAGGCATGCACCAACAAGCCCAACTGCGTGTACTTTTATATTTCACTGGATTCACAAGAGCCAGACACATGAGCACCTATATTTGATCTATAGGACAATCAACTGATTCTCAGAGGAACCCCATGGGTTGCTGTAAAACCCCAAATCACTGCCCCTAGGAAGAAACATGGTTTAACCCAACTTGTAACTTATTTGTTTCTTAAATCCTAAAATAAAAAGGTAAAACAAGATCAGAAAAGACAAAACCCACAAAAATTGTCTTATCAGTATGTACAGCAGGAAGGAAAGGTGGTAGGCAAATAGTGAAATGTATTAAAGAACAATGAAAATTGTAAGAAATTATTTTCAGCCAGGCACACCTGTAAGATTAGTGATCCTGGAAGCTGAGGCAGGAGGGTCATAAGTTCAAGGCCAGGCATAAGTTCAACTTAGACCCTGTCTCAATAAACAAAAAGGGCTGTACCTCAAAAAAGGGATATAGTTCAGTAGTAGAGTCCTGCTGGGTCCACTACCCAGTAAATTGGGTTTTCCTTTTTCTTTAATAAAAATGAATAGGGGATAAGCCCTAACTACCAGCTCATCAGCCCCATGTAACGGAGTGTTCCTACAGAGCAAGACTGCAGCTCCCCAAACAGAAAAGGCTTCTGAAGGATGTTCCAAGCACTTTTGCATGTGAACAGATGCAGCTGAGGAACTTTTCAAAGTTACCAAAATATCCCCAAACTGTCATCTGACCTTTAAAAGTGACACCGGCATTTTCATATTGTGATGCCAAGTGTATTTAGATGATGAACACCCAGTCCACATATGGACAAGACTTACATTCTCATTTTCATCAACCAACAGAGCAGTGCCTTGGGGCCACTAAGACAGTCAGGATTAGTGCATCCACAGCAGTTGGGTGGCTTTGTGACATCCTGTCTGCTGGAGTCTCTCCACAGCTCTGGGACCACTGACTTGAGAGAAGATGTCCAAATGAATAGGGAAGTTACCCTATTTACCCACCTATCACCTCATATAATTCTCACAATGACCCTATACATGTGTATTTGCCCTGTGAGGAAGCTGAACATCAAGGCTTTTCCTTGTTTGGAAGACAGTGGTGTACCCATCTGACACCAAGGGTGGGACCAAGAAATGAGTTAAAAAAAAAAAAAAGTCAGAAAATATTAGTTCCCCTGAGGTCTTGGGGGTGATCTTTGGCTCAACCAGGCCTGAAGACCACATCTTCCAGTTCTTCATTTAGCATCCACCCAAACATCAGGTTTCAGACTGGGTAGTTCCTGGATATGTACCTAGACTCTCCATGGACTATGTGGATGCAGCAGGCTTAAAGGAGATCGATTAGTGGACCCTCAGCAATCCCATGTTTGCTTTCCTAACACTGACCTGCTTCGAGGGTGGCAGGTTCTGCCCTCCCAGAGCCAGAGCTGCTCTGATTGTCCTTCTCTGTTCTTTGAAGGGCCTTCGTCTCACCCAACAGAATTGTATTAAATACAGTGTCTCACCATAGTAAAACCTCCAGGGCACGAAACAAAGGTAATTAGATATATTGCTGTCTTCATTAAGAAAGTCAATGCCTCTAATGAATGGGTAATAAATCCTTTGGGGAGACAAGAGGTGTCCAATTATTTGCATTCAATAGAATTGAATGTTATCAATAGATCACTGCTGAGAGCGCATCTGATTGTTGGCTTAAAAATTTCAAAAACTTGAGGAACACTGTTATAAGATACATCTTTCATCTTGCTTCATGTAAACAAAGTTAACCTAATAGGAACAGAATTCACACTAAACCCTCTCTCTTTCTAGCAATTTGTAATATTTATCAATGAATACAGAATATGTAAGTCAACAAAAAATGTTCCCTCTGTCACTAAGAAGCCAATTTCCAATATGTATATATAGCTTTTATGCTTAATAGTTAATGTCCAACTGTAGCACTTATGTTGTTTTGATTAATTGTTTACTACTACTAACTTAACATTAAAGTCAGTCCCAAAGTGTTTTTAAGACAAACACTGGTGGTACTTATACTTTCTAAAAGTCCTGTGAGTAAAAACAGAGAAAAGAGCAACATAAAATTTTCAAATTAGGGGCTGGGGATGTAGCTCACTGATAGAGCACTTGCATAGCATGCTCAAGGTCCTGGGTTCCATCCCTAGCACCAGAAAGAAAAAAAAATACCCAATTCCGTTGAAAAGTATATTTATTAAATGAATGATTATGGGTATCACATTCTTAATGGTAGTTATAGAATCTACTAGATATATGTGAGTTTATTTGCAAATGTCAATATTTATAATATACTGGAAATCATATGCTTTGCAAATATTTAAAATGATTTTTAAAATTTTCAAATATACCAGAAGGTGTAAAACTGCTTTTACAAAATTCTGTTAGGAGTTATGCAAACAGAAAATGTTAGGACGACTGCATCACACCCCTGGTTATGGCTCAGTTTTTGCCTGAAACAGACCTGAAAGGGCAGGGTCTGTGAAGAAAGAGCAGTGAGCAACCGCAGCATTCAAGGTGAGAGCCACCAGGAGACACTGTGGAGGATGTGCACACGCACACCCTGCAAACTCCAACTGCTACGTCTTCCCTATGGCAGGAAGTTGGCTTTAAAATGTCTACTTAGGAAAATTTATGCAGTGTTTGGAAAATGGAGCAAGGTTACTGGAGCATCTGGTAAGCTCCAGTCAGCAGAAGGCCAATGAGAGGCTCAGTGTCCCAGGAAAAGGTGGGATGGGAAGAAGCTCAAGGTAAAGCTAAAGGGATTCTTCCCACTCCAGGAAAGGGCCTTAAAGATCAAACAGCTGCTTCCAATCAGGTGCTTTAAAAAAAATCTCATTTCTCTCTATTTAGCTGCCCTCTGCTTGGTCACATATCAACTCTTAATTATTTCTGGCACAAATGAATGCATCAATCTATCATGTAATAAGTATGCCCTGCCTCTGTGCTAGGTTCTGGGACTACACAATAACTAAAATCACACCCAGGACCTGTGTGAAGTTTAACATCCTACGTGGAGCTTACCAGCAAGCCAGCTTCCTAGCCTTCACATCGTTT
Source organism: Ictidomys tridecemlineatus (assembly GCF_052094955.1). Taxonomy (NCBI): domain Eukaryota; kingdom Metazoa; phylum Chordata; class Mammalia; order Rodentia; family Sciuridae; genus Ictidomys; species Ictidomys tridecemlineatus. Next base: position 86,750,768 of record NC_135484.1, on the reverse strand, counting down.
GAGTCTTAGAACTCAAAACCCACAGAACACACTTCATGTCCTCTCAACTCCAAATGTCTGATTCACTTTCACATTTCACTTTCTCCCAAGATCCTTGGACAAGCCCTAGTTAACTCTAATTGCTCTAGTCAACACCCAATGGTATAAGTAGATACCCAGTTGAGGCAGGTCCACATCAGGGAGAGTCAAGTACTTCTACCTCCTCCTCTCACTGTGCCTCCATGGATGTGCCCAGATGACAGGAGTGCTTAGAGACCACTAGACAACTGAGACAGTGCATTTACCTGTACATCCCTCAACTGGCTCACAACTTCCCCCCTTAATGGCTATTAACAAGGTTGCCTTGGTACTACATAAATATTCATGCACTCATCTCCACCCTTCTTTCAGCGTGAAAACTCTTTTAAAGAGTAGAAGCCACGTTTATTTTTATACCGGGGATTGAACCCAGAAGTGCTCTACCACTGAGGTATATCTCTAGCCCTTTTTATCTTTTGAGACGATGTCTCACTAAATTTCCGGGCTGGCCTTGAACTTGAGATCCTCCTACCTCAGCCTCCCAGTCACTGAGATTACAGGTGTGTACCATCACACCCAGAAATCTTTAAGCTACTATTGAAAGAACTCAGTTAATCTTAACACAGCTTTCAAAACTATTATTTGAATGACATTCTCTATGCAGGATTATTTTCTGGGACTAACTTTTTTCTGCAATAAATTCCTTCAGCTTCTAAATCTTATAATTCATTCAATAAACATTTACTATTTATGTTAGGCAAGGCTGTGGACACTAAAAATAAAGTAGCAAACAAGAAAAAATTCCTATCCTTGTACTCTAGTGGAAAAAAACGATGAAAATACAGAGACTATTATTTAAGGTGATGTTAGGTGCTATAAAGAATCCACAAATTGCAGTCCATATCTGTAATTACAGCAGGTTGGGAGGCTGAGACAGGAGGATTGCAAGTTCAAAGTCGGTCTCAGCAACTTAGTGAGGACTTAAGCAATTTACCAACACTATGTCTTAAAACAAAAAAAAAATTAATAAAAGGGCTGGGGATGTGGATCAGTGTTTATGTGCCTCTGGGTTCAATCCCTGGTACAAAAAAAACCAAACCAAACCAAACCAAACCAAACAAAACAACAACAACAAAAACACAAGACTACAGTACCACTTTCTTGTTGTACCTAATTATACAAATATTTATCTCTAGGTTTTCTACCAATTTGCTACCTATATTATCCAAGCTCTGTAGAAAAAGTAAAATGCCAAAAATTTGCTTAACAAGTATTCTGAAAAACAAATACAAAAAACAAAATAGAAAATATGCCCTTTATACTGCTACATACATTTTCAAATTCACAGATTTACATAAGGACATGGCAGTATCCGGGAACAAGGGTCTAATGCGCATCATTTAAATGCCCACCCAAGAAACTAAAGACTTATTTTCTTCATAGGTGGAGATAATCCCACTTTCCATAGAGGAAATGGAAAGGTGGCCGACTACTTCCCTCCACCTCAGCCTCTCATCATCCTGGCCTTTGGTCATCAAGGACAACTTTTAGGTCCCTGGACAGTCCATATACCCTGTTTTCTCAGGTTCACAAATGTGGTCGCCTCTCTCTGGAGAGTCTCCCACCCACCCCACTTTCACCACTCACTTGACTCAAATGTCACTTCCCTACAGCTCTGACCACTGCCAACTCCATTGAGGTACCGGTATTTATCTCAAGATACACTGATAGTAGGGTATGTATTAAATTTAGACATGGAACCAATGGGCTCTGGGATGCACTGTCCACAGCTGAAGGACCTTGTGCCTTTACTGAGCCCAATTAATTAACAGTGCCCAATTAAGATGTGTCACAAGGTATAGAAGACAAACTGATTCATTATATTCAAATATCTTCTAAATGTGATAACATTTAAACTCAGGTAGGTAGAAGGGATCTCACAGAATGATATCATTTATGCTAAGATGTAATTCTTCTAGATTACTAAGATTTCAGATAATGGAGAATGGTCAGCATTTAGCACGCTCAACTTTCATTAGAGAAATGAAGGTACAATTTATAAATATAATCCATGTCCTTACATGATGACATTTCATCAACAAGGAACACCACATGTGATGATGGTCCTATAAGATGGTCCTATAAGGCTGAAAAATGCCCGTCACCTTTCAACATCCACTGCAGTAGGTAGCATGATGTATTATTACTAGTGGTTTGAGGTGATGCTGGGGTAATCAACCTACTGTATAGCTAGTTGTGTAAAGATATAGCACATCCAATTATGTGCTGTACATAGTAACTGACGACAGTAGACAACTTTGTTACTGGTTTATGAATCTACCATACCGTATCTCTTGTTATTTTAGAGTGTACTCTATGTTTATTAAAACTTGTTGTGCTTCAGAGCAGCAGTGTCACATCTCAAGTTTGCCATTTCTTGATTTTATCATCAGGAGGCCTCCTTGAGTGATAGGTTTACCGTCTAGGTTTGTGTGAATTCACCCTAACGATGCTCCCATTATAACAGTTGCTTAATAACAGTTCTCAGAACCTGTCCCCACAGGGACATGATGCATTATGTGTCTGCAGCAGAGGGGACAGCAGTCTGGTTCTGTATGGTCTGACTCAGCATGGGATGGATATTTTGTTTAAAAATCTTTTCACTGATGGATGGTATTAAAAAGCTATTGAGGTTTCAGTTATTTGGGGAAAGGACCAAATAACCGGATGTTTTGGTAGAGAACAAGATAGCCCCCTTCAGCACAGCTGTCTGTAAGGTTTTGTTTGTTTGTTTTTTGGTTTTTAGCATACAAGACTTAGCCAATGATTTATTTAATTTTTTTTAACCCAGTGAAATTCTTAATCCAAGAAGAAATCAGACAAAAAAAATTAACAAACCTCCTACCAGCATGGGAACAGTGAGGTGACTGTGGCCTGGTGGCAACCAACACAACGAGCACACTGTGTGGGGAACTGAGGACCCCACAGGCACTCCCGAATTCCCCTAGAGGTGCTGCCTCAGGCTCAGGTGGGAATGCCCATCAGGTGCCACATCAGCTTCTGCTCAGACTCCCAGCAACCATCCTCTGCCTCAGGAGTAAGCCACTGTGCCCGTGAAATAATTCATTATATTGAATTGTTCAATATATTCTCTCCATTCTTACCCTGAAAAGTTTTTTTCCATTCAATGCCATTTCTTCTACAAGGCCAGATGCCTAGTAGAGTTTTTGATATCTACGTATAAGCTGAGGAAAAAAATTAACATTTATCTTCTTGCAGAAATTGGTTATTACCTATCCATAAGGAAATAGTTTTAGAAATCGTAACTACCTCTTTGGCAATTTTCACTTGACTTGACAATATAATCAAAAACCCAAATGGTGTATAATTAAATAAATAGTAAATGGTGTATATTAGAGATGTGAATAAGGAAAAAAAAATTCCTAAGATCAAATGTTACTGGGTGGGAGGCAGGAGGTGGCGGGGTTGAGAAGATGTTGGTGAAAGGATAGAAATTTCAATTAGTCAAAAAAAATTAAAATAAATTCAGGGTATCTACTGTACAATATAGTGATAAGGTTTAGTAACATCATACTGTATAATTGAAAATTGCTATAAATATTCTCACCACAAAAATATGTGGGGTAACAAATTTATACATATATCAAAACATCATATTGTACAACACAAATGTATATAATTTTGTCGATTTAAAATAATTAACAGTAAAAGAAAAAATGAGGCTGGGTGTAGCTCGGTAGGAATGAAATACCTAGCATAGATGAGGCCCTAGATTCAATCCCCAGTACCACCATAAATAAATACATACATACGTACATAGAAAAGTCAAGAGAGAAAATTGATTTAATGATATAAGCCAAGAAGAAAAATCTGGGTTCAAGTAAGGCAGAAGACAGCAACAATATCAGAAGATTCCTGCTAATCAAATGCTGTATATATTACAATGGCAACTTTCCTTCTGACTGTGCATGTCAAACAAGAGCCCCTCAGGACAGTCAGCAAGGTGGACTCTGGAATAAGGGCACTTGGGTTTCAAACTCCATCTCTGACATAACAGATTCACTACCTTTTCTAGTTATTTCGTGGGACTTCAGTTAAAAATGGGAATATTGAGGGGCTGGGGTTATGGCTCAGGGGTAGAATGCTTGCCTCGCACGTGCAAGGCCCTGGGGTTCTATCTATCCTCAGCACCACATAAAAATAAAGGTATTGTGTCCAACTACATCTAAAAAAAAATGGGGATATTGATTTATTATGCAGTCGTAAACACTATTCCACAGTCAGGTTGCATAGGTTTAAACCTCATGTACTCAGCAAAGAACTGTGCTCAAACCCAAGCATTACTGTGGGAGACTCAAAAGGAACATGATAAGCAACTATCATGCAGTGGGTGTGGTGAGCTTCATATATGTAAAACATCAGAGTGGTTTCTCCCCCATACAAGTGCTCAATTGATGTTAACTATAATTTGCTTGTATCTAAGTAGGGGATATTTTTTGCATTTATTTAAAATCATATGCAAGAGTTACCAGGCGTGGCTGTATTTCTGCAAATTGGAAATCAATTCTAAACCAACCTACTTACCTATGAACTGGTATAACAATTTTACCTATGTTTGGGGGGAGAATTTGAGAACCACCCAAAACTTACATTTCATGCTTCAATAGCACTGTGAATCAAACACACAATAGTGTGCTATCTAAATAGACTGAACAAATATTCCACCAGAGTCCAAAAGGTCTGAATAGACATATCTGAACATTATTGAATTCTGTGGGGGAAAAAGAAAACACTACTTGAATTCCACCTGGAATAGTTAATAAATAAGACCGTTGACTTTGGCTCTTCTATTTTGCTTTTGCAGCATGCCTTAAAAGCAATTACCATTCTATTACTGTTCACACAAGAGAAAATTTACCAGTTTGTAATTTAGAAGCAAGTGGAGTAGACAGAAGAAAATGGAGCCACTGCTACAGCTTCCAAGAAGCCACAACAGCAGCCTAAACCTTTAAAAGACACACCATCCATCACAGCAAATAATAATCTGGACATGTCTTCATGTCTATTCATGAGAGAATAATCAGTGAAAAGTAGGTTGAAGGAAGAATGATGAACAAAGACAATAGGAAGAGGCAGAATGGAGAGTGTCTTTTAAACCCAAATTGTTATTTCTGGCCCATTAAAATATCAAAATCCAAATGAAAACTGCTGGTCTCCAAAGAAGACTATCAAAAATGAACCATAATTCAAGCAATATACATCCAGAGAGAGCAAAGAAAATCTATAGATGCAATATTTATAGTCTAAGAAAATTGGGTGTAGTTTTATATACACAGTTTTACAAAATTCTCACATTCTACCAGATCCATGGCATGACTGTTAATATGCTTTCAGAGGAGAAGAAATAAAATATAAGGGGTACATTTAAGTTAGTCTTTTAGGCTAAACCTAAGACAATCTTCCAGGATTTTTCACTTTAAGAAGATAATTACCCTAAACTAAGTAACTGTATCAACTCTTTCAGGAAACAGTAACTATTTTAGGAAATGTCAAGCATTGTAAACTCTAATATTCTTTGGATTATGGCTCTAGTAAATTGCATGCAAGAGGGGGGAAATAGTTCAGCACTTACTATGGGGAAGAAACCACTTTCCTTTTACTTTCCTTCAGCAAGACCGTATTAAACCTCAACTCCAGCATCTTCCTAGCACACAGACAGCATAACAGCACCCAACATGAAATATAAACAAGAGGCCTCTTTAGTTAACTGCTTTCCAGATACATCTTCAAGATACAGTCTCATTAACTTAGCTTGTCTTCCAGTCTCATCTCATTAAAGATATTTTTTTTTTCCTTGCTTGGAAAGTGCTTTTTAACCTTTCAATTGATTTCCAAAGGTGAAACTAACTTCACCTGAAAAGCATCCACTTTAAACTTAGGAAAGCTTTGAAGGTTTTCTAGTGAAGAACAGAAATCTGATCAATAATGTTATTGAAAATATGACCAGCTAAAGTCACAATTGCTTGTTGTTGTGGCTTTTATTAAAGCAGCTTAAATCCTTTGCAAATAAGCTTTTCCAGGGAGCTAGATCAATAGGATGCACAGGCAGGCCCGATTACCAGTGTGCAAAACCCTATCAATGCCACAGGAAGGACCAGAGTAGTTGAGATACTTGAAACCTGATAAAACCCTACTACTTCCTTCTCCAGTGGAAGTTTTTGTGGCTACAACTCACACTTGACTTCATTTGCGAACGGATTTGGTTGTTAACATAGGATTGTTCAATGCAAATATTTCTTTCCTGGCAGCAGAGCTCAGTTAAAAAGGGAGGCTGAAAATTAGCTTTATGGGAGGAAAAAAGCACTATTTCAACTATTCCAGTTACTAGAGAGGAATAATTGACTACAGATTGCCTGTTGCGTGTGTAATTCAATTTGGAGACCTTTCATCCTTTACTTTCCTTCATTTGCAGCCAATCCTTAGTGAGTTAATTTGTACCTGGTTCATTTTCCTCCTTTTAACATCAACCATGGAAATGAGAAGCATTATGAATAAAAGATGAAGCCTGACTTGGGACATTCTTTCCTTCCCGTGAATGACTTAAAACTAAACTCTGTGAGTATGAACAATATAAAGGGCTGAGATATATGCCTCAGCCCTATAGTATCCCTGATCAGCATCTTTCCCTTCCCAAATAGCTGCAGTTATCAAAAATTTTTTTTTCTGGTCCTATCTTTTCTACAAGAAAATAGTGTTTATACCATAGTAGACATAGAATCATTAATTCCAGAATGGGTGCATAGTAGGTCATTCCGTTAATGAAACTAAGAGTTCACAGAAAAAAAAGAAAACCAAAAATCTCCAGATTCTGAAAAATGCACAAGACTAAGGACACGTACATTCCACTGATCAAGTTCAATGGTACTTGCATACAAGGTAAAAAGTTGTAACAAGGAAACTATGTGTTCAACACGAACTTACACAGAGGCCTAATCTTACAACTAGGGGAAAGGGAACTGGAAGTCATGGTCCAGAAATGTACTGTAAGTTATAAAAATTACTGTCTGGGAAAAATGTCCAGGAGATATATAACTTAAATTCTAAGTGTTTGATGCATATTATACATAAAAACAACAAACCTTTTGATATGTATAGTTGACAACTCTTCATAAATAGTTGTGCATATTCTTAAGATACATTTTTTAATTATCTTATTACTTCCAATTGTACAAAATTTTAGTCTTAAAAGTTTTGCATAATTTCTCTTTATAATTTCCTCTTTGCCAATACTATTTTTTTCTCCCTATTCTTTTCTTTTTATCTCTCCATAAGCTGATGGAAAATCCTACTGGATTTTCCTCCTACATAATATCCCCCACTAACAAGCCTCCCTTTTAGCATGGTGAGCATTAAAGAAAGACTGTTCCAAATGTTTCACTGTCTAGTATGTGCCAACTTTTCCACTCATGCAACACCTCATGCCAACAGACTACAAACCAGGATAAATACAATTATTTTCCCTTGACAATCCAGCTCCTCAAATGTTAATAGTGATATGCATTATTTTACTTAGACCACTCTTGGAGCAAAGAGCACATAAACAGCCCAACTTAAAATAAGAACCTAACTTTAAAACCATCAGATCATCTTTCTAATCATGGATATAATGAAGACAATACATTCGCAAGCTTATTTCTCTGGAGAAACAATGGAAAACAAGCCATAAAGTGAAATGATGTCCAGAAAAGATGCTCCTTTTATTCATGAAGGTGAGGATAAATGGAAATGAAGGTAGCAATTAAGAAAAAAAATTTTGAAAGCCACATAATAACTAAACAATCGGAGTACAAAGTAACTGTCCAGAAGTTAAGAAAGCAAAATAGAGATTGGGATGAAAATGGGGTGGGGCAGTTAGGTATTAGATTACTAGTCATACAGATTATTTTATCACTTCATTATTATTCTCACAGTTTTGGGAATGTCCAATTGACATGAGGGGAGGAAGAGGTATTGGGGGAGTCTTTCCTAGGCAAGATGTGAAGGAATTTCAGGTGGAGGATGAAAACAGTCCCACAGGATATCAAAGACATCAAGGTTTTGGCCAGCTGTAACTGTGTACTGAGAAGAAGAAAACTGATAAAGTCATGCAACTCAGTCTCTTTGCAGACTACACACAAGCCCACTGCAAAATACCAGCCTTTAACAACACCTGTTTGAATCCCATGCCTGCTGCTTGTACATGCTTGCGGCTTTCCAAAGAATATACACGCCTTGTCAGCAGGAAGGGCGCCCAGCTGCGCTCAGAATTTCAAGGAGCACCTGGAAGCAATGGCCTAGTGCAAAGGGAGCCTGTTAACTCCCCAAGCCAGAGGCCTTAAAGGAAGAAATGTTGTGAAAAGGGCATCAGTCAGGCTAGATGATATCTTGGGCTGCAAAAAGATAACTGCAGGGCAGAACAATCTCAACTCATTTGCCAGAGATGCTTCCTAGAAAAGGGTTCATCATCGTGGGCAGAAAAAAACTTTTGTGGAGTACAAGGAAGAGATAGAGAAAGGACCCTCATAGAAGTCAGTGTTTCACTAACAACCATTTCTGCACCTGGGAGCTGTATGAGAGAAATTTGCTTCTGGGATGATTTTCGAGTTATCTCCACTTTCCTCCTTATGGGCCTGACTCCGAATTACACCTGTATGCTTTGAAAACCCTTGGAGTACACCAAGCCTACCTCCAGATATGAGCTCCATCCTCAAGCTGGCCAGAGCCGGTTCCCTGCAAATTACCTGTGCTATTTCTGTGGCCCAGTCTTGGGACAACAAAGCTCCAGGGCAGACTTTGTCTCCCTGGGCCACAAGGTCCTTTCACCCGCTTCACCCCACTGCCCCAATGTCAGCGGTGGCTGCAAACTGCCTGCGTGGAGCTACTCCACGTTGAGTTCCCAATGCGCCCACGCAGAACTGAGAACTTAAAAGTGCAGGCAAAGCGCAAGGGGACGTGAGACGCCAGCCCAGCTGGACTCGAGGCCCCTCCCGCCCTTGCCCTCCAGTGGGGGCAGGCCGGCGCTACCTCCTGGAAGAGCTCCAGACTGTAGGTGTTGTCATCGTCTGCGAAGAAGAGCACACCTGGCTGCGCGCGCTGGTGCTGATGCCTCTGCCGCAGCCAGGCTAGGCCCGCGTTGCGTTGCTCCGTGGCGCGCGGCAACCCTGGCCGTTTATAGCGCCGCGGCGTGGGCACATGCAGGTGCGTGTTGGGCAGCCCGGCCCGCGCCAGGAAGCGGCTCACCAGTTCGCTGCGCGCCGCCGCATCCTCCACCAGGATCCAGTGCAGCTGCGCCACCTGGCGGAACGTGTTGGCCAGGCGGGTCAGCTCGGCTTTTTGCACCGGGCGGCTGTAGGTGGGCGTGATGGCATAAATGGTGGGCAGCAGCGGCTCCGGCTGCGGCCGCGGCCGCGACTCGTTGCGCTTCTCCGCACCGCGCCCGGAGCTACCTCTGCGGAGCGGGAGTCGGATGCCCCCGCGGCCCACTGGGTAGGGAGAGAAGTAGGGGCGCGGAGTAAGGGGGGGCGCAGGCCTGCGCGTGTCCACGTCGAGCATGATGATGACAATTAGGACCCAGGGCAGGAGGATGAAAAAGCGACTGAACAGCACGGACTTCATGGTGCGCACTTCCCGGTTCTCTCCGACACCCCAGAGGGGGACGAGCCGGCGGACCCCAGGGCTCGGCTAGGATGCCAGCTGGCTCCCGCACTCAAGGAAATGCAACCGGCGCGCTTTTCATCGGGCCAGGGGCGCTGCAGGGACCGGGAGCCAAGGGGCTCGCCACCTGGGCGTGGGGGATCCGCGCAGGTGCTGGGGAAGGTAGCACTACAAGAAGTGGAAGCGGGCGGGAGGGCAGGGGCTGTCCCTTCACTCTGGGTGAGTCGGCGGGAAGCGGTACTTGGTCCAGCCGCGCGCTGCTGGTCCCAGAGTTGTGCCCAGTGAGGGAAGGCACTGATCCCCACTGTGCTCTTCCCGAAGAGTGGAAGCCTGGAGCCGGCACCCGGGTTGCCTCGCTACTCTAGTCCCACGGCGCTGCGGGCAAAGGGGCTCCTAGAGCGGGCTTCGGAAACGCTCTCAGATACTCCTTCGAGGGCGGGTGGCAGGTGCAGGGAGATTTTCTTCCTCACGTTGCGGACCCGGTTGGCTGGAACCCAGAGGAGACACCGCGGATGTTGTGCCCCCAGCTCCGTTCCCGCGCCGCAGCTGTCCCTTGCTCTTTTCTTCTCAGAACCTCTCCTGGCTCTGGCAGCAAGATCCCAAAGCAAGGAAAGAAAGAAAAAGCGAGGGGGCGGGGGCGCTGCAGACTCCGGCGTCCTCCCAGTCCTCCTGTGGGAAGACAGCAGCGCTGCTACTGGCGGAGAGGGGCTGCGAGAGGGAAGTGGGGAGGGGGCCTCCGGCTCTCTGCGGGGTCTGATGCTGACAGCCCCGAGAGCTAGCTCGGGAGGCAGCAGCTACACAGCCTAAAGGGGAGCAGGAGGAGGGTCCCTGCGGGGCGGCACGACCTCTCCGGGCAGGGGTGATGCTCGTTCTCTGATTTCCGCGCGCTCTCAGCTTTCTGAAATACTGCAAGGTCTTTGGAGATCAGCAGGAAAATCCATTCACGTGTAGGAAACTCGGGAGACCTAGGCTGGGGAACGAGAGTAGGAGAAAGGCGGGAGAGAGCAACGGGATCTCTTTGCTGGCTCCACAGCTGAGGGATTAGTGTGCGGAACGTTGGGTCGGGGATGGAAACCGTTCACCGAAAGGCTGCTATCGGTAGGAGCCCATGGAGATGTTGGGGTGCCCGCACTTAGGTGTTTGATCTATGAAGTAGCCCATAAGAAAGAAACGATCCAAAAGATTTTTGACTGCAGCTGGGTCTTTGAGGAGTGTGTGTGTGTGTGTGTGTGTGTGTGTGTGTGTGTGCGCGCGCGCGCTAGGGGGGGGGAGGCGTGAGGGGATGAAGATTCATAAAACTCCTGCTGAGTATGTTTAACTAAATTTCCCCCAATAATTTGGAGCCATAGCCCCAAACAGTCTGCTGTCACCGGAATTATTGCGATTGACCCCTTCCAATGATCCAAGGAGGCCTGGGAAGTAGAAGTACCTTCATTTATTTGGATGAGGAAGCTCAGGCTGGAGAATTGAAAGAATTCCTTCGAGGCTAGTCACAAATGATCAAGTGGAAATAGAACGAGGGTCTCCTGAGTATAGCTGGTGGCTTCCTCACCGCTGGGGCTCTGGACACAGCCCGGTCGGGCGGGGCTTGCCTTCCTAGATATAAACCCAGTACCATCAGAATCAGAGTGTGAGGTGACATGTAGAACCATGACAGTGTCCAGAAGACACTAAGAAAACCACTGGCGCTCACTTGGACTTTTTCTATCAAGCGGACCTGCCACCTGAATCCTTCCCAGGCTGGCTGTAATGTACCAGGAAGAAAGAAGAGGGGCCATGCTTCGAGGCACGTCCCTGGAAAGCTCTCCCTTTGGGGCTGTGCCCCAGATAAATAATTTCTGAGCAAATCTTCCCTCGGTTATCTGAATCCCTCCGACTGCGCATTCTCGGGGCGGAAAGCAGAGCTCCTAGGCAATTGCGACCCCACCCCACCCCACCCCTCGCTCGGTTGCCTCCCCTCTTCCAGGCTTTCTGCTGCTTTTTCTCCCAGCCCTACCGTTGCCTCTCCTTCGGATTATCAGGCGTTGCGCATCTGCGAATTTCCATAACTTCCCGCTTAGATTCTGACACCTGAGAGTGAAATCTCAGGCTAACGCTTCCCGCCCCCCCCCCGCCCCCAACACACAAGGTTAGTCTTCTGTCCCAACTTCCCAACTTACCCACAACTAAGTTTAAATTCTGCAGATTAGTACATCCTAAACATTAGAAACAAAGACTCTGTTTGATCCCTACCCAAATTCTGGAATAGCCTAAGGCATCTCTGAATGTAAGGCAAACTCTGGGAAGACGGTGTCCTGGTCTGGCCTTGGTGAGCCTACGTCATGGTGGGAGGAAGGGGGAAGCCAGTACCAGCTTTCCTTAAAAGCTAGAAGGTAGGGCACAGGTCAGTCCTACTCTCTTTCCCCCAAAGGCTCCTGAATTTTCCATTCTGTTGGAGTTTTTAAACTTGGTTGAAGAGAAATGCCTGTATTAGCTGGAGTGAAGTTCAAGTGATTACCGAGTTGTATTAAAACACACCACTAACCTTTGTTAGTAAGGATCTCAGTCCCACTATACCATGAAATCGGTTTCCTAATTGTGTGTTCTCCAAGATCCAAAGCTATTTACAGGTAAAACACTTTGAAAACCACTCAAATTTGAGATTTTAGCTAGTGCATAGTATTCACTGATGTCATGCAATACAACACTTAACCAGTGCATCAGGGACTGTGGCTCCTTTTATCCTATTTCCTCAGTCAGCATTTGCATCCAGGTTTGCTTCATTCAGTCTTCTGCTGGGAGACATCAAGGTATATGGAATCAGGCAGGCCTGGATTTGATTCCCAGCTGGGCTCTTTCTACTTATGTAACTCTGGAAAGTAAATGAACCTCCCAAAGCTTTCATTTCCTCATCTGGAAAATGGGTGTAATAATGTATACTCCATGGGAATTGTGTAAGGATAATTGGGATGTTAGGTGAAATATTTCTCAGAAGACCTGGCATGACACAGAGGCAGTCAAGAAATACAGGTAACAGTTCCTCAATGTCTTAACCCTGGGGCTCTCCAAGAATCATAATTTAACACATGACTATAAAGTGAAACAGCCTGATGCAGTGGTATAGGTCTGTAATGCCAATTACTTGGAAGGCTGAGGCAGGAGGATTACAAGTTTGAGGCCAGCCTTGGAAACTTGGCATGACCTTGTCTCAAAATAACAAAAGGTTGGGGGTATAGCTCAATGGTAGAGCACAGCTGGGCTCACTCACCAGTACTAAAATAAAAAACAAAAACAAAACAATTCTAAATAAGACTGGAAATTCCTTTATATAGTATCTCCACCTGTAGTGGGTCCTTAGTCTTCCCAAGTCAGTATAGGAGAAGAAGAAATCAACTTCTCCAAATACAGAGTATACAATAAAGATGACATAATTCTAAGTGACATTTATTTCAAATGATTGAATATTCTATATTGTTTTACATTCAGTGATTCAAACTGTGGCCCCAAATCCTTTATTATTAAATCTGAGTAAAGATATAAAGATACAAAAAGTATTACTGAGGATGCTCATTTGAAGCATAAAACCAGGGTAAAACACTTCTAAGTGGAAATTTTATTATGCTTCAAAAATATGTAGTGAGTTTATTAGGTGATGGAGTGGAAATAACTTTTTAAAATTGGGAACTTGAATAAAGTGTCAATTTTATAAGCATAATCACTGCGTAGCTATAGTACTTTTCCATATAGTTTATGGAAAACATAAAACAATTTAAATTTGATCTGTGGCTGATAATGAAGGTTGGTGCAAGTCACTAGAGTAATTAAAATAATAACCTAACTTCAGAGCGTCTGCGCATCCTCTCACTGTTTATTTTCATTTAATCTCTGTAATTATTTGCGTAACAAAGTGAGCATTACTTCTTGTGCACTAATGAAGCCTTGGATTGCTAGCATCAGCTGGTGCATTTCAGTATTCGGTTGTTGTTCTCAAACAAAGGTAAAAAAAAAAATCCCATCTGGGGAGTTGATGAAAAACATGTATAATCACTAAACATTTACAGTTTGCCTTTATGAGTAATACAACTGTAACTTCTGTGGCAAGAAAATTACAGCATGTTTAATCCCATTTGACATTTGAGCCTGGGGTTTTGCTAGTGTGACTAAATCATCCTTCAAGTGAGCACTGGGGACATCCTTGGTATTCTTGGTCAAGCAGGAAAGGGATCAAGAAAAAAATATCTACATATAATTAAGTATTTTTAAATATTGCTATGATAATAATGTGATTATGTAAATCAGGTCATGATGAGGATCAGAACTAATTTATATTCAAGTAATGTAATGGGAAAATATTGATAATCAATACTCACATGCATGCACACATAAATACATTCTGTCAAAATGTCAGATGCAATCATATGAAAGAATTATATCAAAATAAATAATCCTTATAGCCCCACATTCTAGAGATGCATGACAGTTCCACTGATAACTGTCAGAAAAATGACATCCGAACCACAAATTAAATGGCTCATTTGGTTGATTTTCATATATCTGAACCCATTATAAGCATCACTTTTGGCCTAAAATTGTTCTAAATTGGAATCCTTCCTTAAAATTTCAGACATTTGTAGCTGTTAAGTGAAAAAATGTGAATGATAGAGGTAGTTTGTTTAGTAAAATCATATTTTTATAGGATGGGTTTGGTCCAAGGTTATTCAGAAACTAGTTTCTAGAAAATCAGAAATGGGTAATTGTCCTAATAATTTTGTCAAAAAATAATCTAGTCAGTTTGAATAATAGCTAAGGTTAATGATTTTTTACTAATGAATTGGGATGCATGAAACCTCAATAAAACATGCATAAAGGTGTATGGCATTCTTTTTTCCCCTTCATAATAAAAATTGGCATATACATTCAAATAGTAATTTGTTAGAGATAGGATTTCCTGTAAAATTATATAGCCTACCTTTCACAATTGCTATGAAAAATCAAAAGTGATAATGTAGATGAAAGTGTTTTAAATAATGTAAAGTGGTTTATAAGGTAAAATACAGGAAGGGAAGAAAACAAAACTGACCATGAGTTGATAATTTCTTTTTCCTCAGTACTAGGGATTGAACCCAGGGGTGCTCTGCCACTGAGCTATAACCCCAGCCCCCCCCTTTTTTTTGAGACAGAGTTTCACCAAGTTGTCAAAGCTGGCCTCAAACTTGGAAACTTGGAAATCTTCTTGCCTCAGCCTCCCAAGTAATTGTGATTACAGGATGTCCCAACTAGTTGAAAATTCTGGAAACTACAGAATGAAAACAGGTTTATTATGTTATTAGTTTTACATGTTTCAATTTTTTTCATAATAAAAAGTTTAAATATATAAAATGCATTATTGTGTACTATCTAATTCACTTAACAATGCTCTTACTTTTCTTATTTTAGAAACAACTTCAAGTGCCTGATTTGAGCAAAATATTATGGTAGTGTTATGGGCTGAACACATCCTCCTGAAATTTATGTTGAAGTCCTAACCTCTAGTGCCTCAGAATATGACTTTCTTTGGAAATCGGGCCATCGCAGATGTAGTTAAGATCATTTTGGATTAGGGTGGACCTCAAATCCAATATGACTCATGTTCTTATAGAAAGAAGAAATTTGGACACTGAGGCACACAGGAAGAATGCCACATGAAAACTGTAGTTATACTGCCTAAAGTCAAGGAATGAGAAAGATTTCTGACAAAGCCCCAGAATTTAGGGGACAGGCACTTAGTGCCTTTGTCTTGAGTGTGGCACTGCTGACACCTTGGTCTCAGACTTCTAGCTTTCAGGACTGTGAGACAACAAATTCCTTTTTTTTTTTTTTTTTTGTTTGGTACTGGAGATTGAACTCAGGGGCACTTAACCACTGAACCACATCCCTAGACCCTTTTCTTGTTTTATTTTATTTTTTTTATTTTGAAACAAGGTCTCATTGAGGCTGGCTTTGCATTTGTGATCTTCTTGCCTCAGCCTCCTGAGCTGCTGGGATAACAGGTGTGCACCACTGTGCCTGACTCAAGTTCCTGTTTCTTAAGCCATCTCATTTGTGATATTTTGTTACAGCAGCCCTTGAATATTAGTACAGGTAGAAGTGGTGGTGATTGTGAAATTACAGTCTGATAATTTAGGGACTTGGAGATAATGAGATGAGGACACAAACAGGTGTGTGTGTGTGTGTGTGTGTGTGTGTGTGTGTGTGTGTGTGTGTGTGTAGGAATGAAGGAATAGGTGAAGAGCACTGAGAACTCAGCAGCTTCCTCAATAGTCCAAAGCAAAATATTAATGGGTAGGATTTAAAATCAAGACTCTTCCGTGTGATTGGTGGTAAGTAATACTTTAAGGTCTAGGCAGGCAAGAGGCTGAATGGAAAGGGCTGCAGAGAAGGCTAGTTAGTAAGTGACATTGTCTTCTATAATGAGATAACCTTCATAAAAGGTTATGCCCCAGTAAATCCTCCATAAATACTAGCTGAATAATGTAACTGCACCACATGGCTCTCCAAGCCAACGTGGTTCATATTGGTGGTTTTTTCCAGCTATGCCAATGTCAACAGACAGAAAGTGCTGACCACTGTGAATCATATTTTTGGTCATTGCCTAGGTATCTCTGCAGCCAGACCCAAACTGCCATCATATTAAACAGCATTTATATTCACTCAACCAAAGAAGTAATTTTACTATCAGATGAAATTTAAAGTCAATATAGATTTTCATCACATTTATCTGATTCACAAATGACAAATCTTGATCAAGAATACAACCTTGAGGCTGGGGATGTAGCTCTTGAGGCTGTGGTAGGAGCTCTTGCCTAGCAGGTATAAGATCCTGGGTTCAATCCCCAGCACTGCAAATATACAATCTCTAAATTATCAAGGTTTCTAAATGAAGATCTTTCTGGTGGAGCAAATTAAAAAAAATCAACTTCCATAAAGACAGGGTCTACCTCTAAACTGTGTTTATTTAAATAAAGATGTTTCTTCTGGGTATGGTGGTACAAACCTGTACTTCAGAAGCCTGAAGCAGAGGATGGCAAGTTCCAGGCCAGTTTGGGCAATTTAGGAAGACTTTGTCTCAAAGAAATTAAAAAGGGCTGGACATGTAGCTTATTGGTAGAGCACTTACCTAGCATGTATAAGACTCTGGGTTGAATCCTCAATACTAAGAAAAAAAAAGTTTCTTTCCAAATGGTTGTTGATTTGGTGGGGTGCCTTTTCTTAGATATTTCAAATTGAGGCCAAATGCTGGGAGCAAATACTATGAATTTGTGAAATGGGTATCAAACAGAAGCCAAATAAAGTTCCAGTCACTGACTAGCTTGGGCAAGTATCATATATCAGGATCTCAGTTTTTTTTTTTTTTTCATGTATAAAAGGTACAGGTTTAGATGATCTCTTGCTAAGGTCTACAGAAAATGTACTTTGATTTTTTCCAGTTCTGTGGGTGAGTTTTTATTAAACTTTCAATATCAATATGGTTCTTATTATGACCAGTCATACATATGCTATAGACAGAGTTAAACAAAGGTTAAAGAAGAAAGTATTTCTGGCTATTATGGTACATACCTGTAAACCCAGCTACCTCCAAGGCTGAGGCAGGAAGGTGGCAAGTTCCAGGACAGCCTGAACAATTTAGCAAGACTCTGTATCAAAATAAAAAATAAAAAGGACTGGGGTGTAGCTCATTGGTAGAGTGCTTGCCTAGTATGGGCTAGGTGCTAAGTTTGATCTTCAGCACTGCAAGAAATTTAAAAAAGCATAAATCTACTTCCTATAGGTAAACCCATGTTATAAGAGTAACCCATTTCCAAAATATAATAATTAAAATAACAGGCATGAACATGGTCAATGTTTTAAGTTTGATTTCTTCTAAGGTAGTAGTCCACTGGCTTGAATTAATTTGTTTTTATTATTTTTATAATATTTATTTATGAGCCTGAATTTAGACAATTGAAATGCTGACTTTGATTAGTTTCTGTTTCTTAAATGCCAAATTAAATATGACTTGGCTTGGGCATATTTGGTGTCTAAGTGAAATATAAACTCCTCTGAGTGAAGAGGGGGTTGGATTCCTCATTCCTGTGCTCATTGGTTTATAGTCTTAGCCTAAGAATTTAACTATACAGACTTAGTCAAAAAAGGATCCCAGTAAGAAAGCTTGGTCTAAAGCAGAAATGGTACAAAAGATGCAAAATTGAGTACCTGGACTGTGGCCTATCTAAGCTTGTTCCCTCACTTGTTAAGTAAATATGATCATATTTGCTATCTGTTGCTGCTCTTACTACTACAAGATCCCACACAAGAACTATCATGAACTAGGTTCTTTTCAATGCACTAAACATACTTTAATACAGCAACACTGCAAAGTGGGTAAGTGAAAACTTTTCTAAGGTCACACAGCAACAGTCAGAATTTGAATTCAATTCTTTTTTTTTTTTCATGCAAAAGCAAACATTCTTTCTACTATAAATATCTGCCACTGCTATAAAGTGTTGAATGGATAATTGATCTGTAAATGTAAGTTGTTTCACACTTAAACTCTTTGTGATTAAATGAGCCAGTGCATAGAAAACTCACAGAACAATAATACAGTAAGTATTCAGTTAGAATTGGTTGTTATTATTATTATTTTAGACAGTACACTTATTGTCTGAGTATGCAGTAGATCAGTGAAATTTAGAATAGGATTGATTGCTTGCCTTTTTTAAGAAAAAGAGTAATCAAGTGGTTATTATAAACATAAAAGCACAAATTGGTGGTAAGGAGGCCTGGATTTTGGGGTCAGAAGATCAGGATCAGAGAGTTTAGCTCCTCCCCCCCATTTTGTCACAGAACAGTGAGAACTAGAAGGGAGTGGGAAGTGTTTCATGAGAATTAACTTCGATAATATGTGAGTGAAATTCTGTTTGTAATAGGAGCAGCATTATAAAAATGTTAGTCAATATTTAGAGAAGGTAATCTCTTTTGAGCCTAAGGATTTATTGATACTCTATGTTTCCTCTTTGTTGCTGTCAGCATCAGACTTGTGGTAATTGGAGAGAGAAAGGGGTGTCTACTGGTTCTTGTGTAACTGATGTCATGTGGCATGCACACTGGATTCACAGGAGTGGTCCACCTACACCCCTTTCTTTCTTTCTTTCTCTTAACAAGGGAAATTGAGAATCAAGAGAAAAATAAATATCCAATAACAAACTTAAAAAAATTCTTTTAGTGTATTATTTGTTAATATATGCAGAATTCTTCAAAACAGTGCTTGCATTTGGTAAGTTCTATGTGTGGTAAGTAATATTATTATTGCTATTGTTAGAAAAGTAGATTAGGAGGGGCAAACAATACCAGCCAGCTCTGCCTACTTCAGAGGGTTGTTATGAGGATTGTACTTGTTAATTAACAAAGACTCTGTCCTTGACTGAACTGTATACAGATTTCTAAGAGCTCTCTTTTTTGACTAGACCACATTCTAGGGTTTTGTCTTCAAGGCTGCCAAGCCCAGATGTAGCAAGAATCTTGACCAATCAGCTCGTTAAGAAACCCCCACCCCTGATATCTGATCACCTTTGCTATTAATCCAGGTTCTCTACTTCCACCCTCTTCATCTGATGGCCCTGGTCTCCCTTCAGCAAGAATCCTCTTAAAATTGGCTTAGCCATCGTCTCCCTACCCTGGGCATTTTCTTTTAACCATTTTCCATCTACTAACTTTCTGCTTTGCTCCTGGTCTATGAACCCTGACCGTCCATGCTGTGTTCAATATTAAACCCAATTGTATATGGAGGCCACTTTTCTCCCCTTGAAATTATTTCTAAATAAAATATGTTTTTACTGCTTTAACTATTGTCCAATTCTGGTTCTCTTTGACAATATGCAAGCTTACATTTCTGACAGAAGTTAAAAAATATCTATACTATTTCTTTTTTTAAGTTTTGGAAAGTTATGGATAGAGATATGTAAATTTTATGAAGAAGGTTTATGAGAGAGAGAGAGAGAGAGAGAGAGAGAGAGAGAGAGAGAATGAGAATGTAATGGCAGAGGTAGGGATAAACTAAAAAAGAAGTGTAATGGGTAATTTTATTTACCAATTTGGCCAGGCTAAGGAATACCCACATAGCTGTTAAAACATTATTCCTGAGTGTGTCTGTGAGGGTGTCTCCAGAAGAAAATAGTATTTAAATCAGTAGACTGAGTTAAGACCTGCCCTTACCAATGTGGGCTGACTTTGTTCAACCAATTGGGGGCCCCAATAAAGCAAAAAGGTAGAGAATAGGGGAATTCTCTCTCTTTCCTTAAGCTGGGACATTTATCTCTTTCTGTCCTGGGACATCCTAATTCTGGGACCTTTGAACTCTGGAACTTAGACCCGTGCCTCCAATGAGATGGTGTTTGCATGTAACCTGTGCACATCCTCCCATATATTTTAGATCATCTCTCTGTTACCCAACATAATGTGAATGCTATATAAATTCTTGTTTTAGTATATTGTCAAGGGAATAATGACAAGGAAAAATGTCATTATACACAAGGAAAAACGTCTATTTACATTCAATGCACACAAACTTATTTTTCTCAAGTATTTTTGATCTAAGGTCAGATGAACCTCGTGGATGCAGAACAAGTGGGGGAAGGGCAAACTGTATTTTTTTGTTGTTGTTTGTAGTGCTGGGGATGGATCTCAGGTTCTCTCACATGTTAGGCACATACTTTATCACTGAACTATACTCCCAGTCCTTAGCGTCCATACCAAAAATCCAACTACTAGAAAATTTAAAATTCACATGTGGCTTGCATTGTATCGCTGTTGCACAATGCTGGGATAGAGAAAAGGGAGGTGGGGAACAGAGCATGCAGTCACAGTCATGGATCTAAATTTCTCCACAGGACTTTCACACAGAGCTGTGAATTAAGGATTTCATGCTTTGTAGCCACAGTAGAGGCACAAATAGGAATGAACCTATCATAGTATTTTCTCAGCCTGCCTGGAACCAGATGAAATAAAATCACATTGTCAGCTCTGTTCCATACACCACAACTTCCCAGTAATTCCTAATTCCTAATTAGGAACTATTTATGTCTTTTCTTATTAACTCTTATTAACCTTCTCCCCATCCCCCTACTACTTCGTAAAGGATGCTATAAACCAAATTATCCACTCAGATACTTTTGCATAAGGACCCTCTACAACTCTGTTGTCCTGTCCCCAAACTCTGCACAGTGACTGAACATTAGTGTGTTTCCTAGGTCCCTTGAGTAGGCAATACACAAGTGTCTGTTGAATGAATGAATATTTGGAAACGTTCACATATTAATTTAACCAATACATAGATAAAAACCTATCAGTAGTAAAAAAATAACTCTGAAGGCTAAACACTCAAAAATTACACAAGGTTGTAGACATGCAGCTGACCAATGCTCTTTCCTTGATTCCTGTGCTTCATAAACGTGGAGATCTGTTTATTGAAATGGATAAAAACCTCTCTTCACAGGCTCATACACACACCAAAAGCAAGTTCTGCGGTCAGGCTTAAGGTGAAGTTTTGTCCTGTTAAAACCAGGTACCCAGAAAAGCCTGACTCATTCCTGCCTGCCTTTGAGATTCTTTTTTTTTTTTTTTTTTAGAACCGGAGATTGGACTCAGGGGCATTCAACCATTCATCCCCACCCCTGTTTTATATTTTATTTAGAGACAGGGTCTCACTGAGTTGCTAAGTGCTTCACCCATTTCTGAGGCTGGCTTTGAACCCTTGATCTTCCTGTCTCAGCCTCCCGAGCCATTGGGATTACAAGTGTGTGCTACCGCACCCGGCTGCCTTTGAGATTCTTAAGGGAATTACACACATGAAACAAGAGCAAATTAAATATACCTGTATTAACACCTGGGCAAACACTGATATTCCAGAGCTGAGAATCTTACAGGTAGGTGGGAATTTTTGAAGGGGGACCTGTTAGTCAGCTTTCTACTGCTGTAACAAAATACTGGAGAAAAACAACTAAAGAAGTAAGGATTTAGTGATTTTTGGCTCTTTGTTTCAGTCAGTGGCTACTTGTATGCACTGTTTCTGGGCCTATGGTGAGGAAAAACATGGCAGGGAGTACATAGTCACGTGTTGAACAAAGCTTCTCACTTAATGGCAGCCTGAAAGGAGGGAAGAAGAGACGGAGGGAAGGGAGGAGGAGGGGTAAAAAAGGAGAGAGGGAAGGAAATATTCCCCAAGGGAGAGAAGAGGGCATGTCCCAAGGACCTCCTTCCTCCAACTAGGCCCCAACCCCCTAAAGTTTCCACCATCTCCCAATAGCCCATGAAGTTATGAATCCATCAGTGGATAAATGCATTGATGAGGCTGGAGCCCTCATCATCCAGTCACCTTCCCAGGGCTCCACCTCGGAACGCTGCTGCCTGGGTGCCAAGCCCTTAACACATGAGCTTTTAGGGGCTTTTATGATCTCACTCATAACATGCCTTTACCTCACCCATGTGAATCTGGGAAACTTGAGAAAATGTATAGCTGTTGCACAAAGAAGGAAGGAAGGAAGGGAGACAAAGATTCCGTACTCCAGAAAGGACCAGGTCCACTTATCCACCCAAGGGGCTGAGTGCACTAGGAATAAAGAGTGAGGAGATGGCTTGTGGAACTGGAAGCCAGCTCCCCGGGGCTGGATATCCCTCTGAATGCCAGAGCAGGATGAGGGGAGAAAGGCAGAGTCGTTCCTACAGCTTATGTGTCTGACCAATCTGATCAAGAACTGCTCCTCTAGAGTGGGCAGAAGCTAAGGGGGAGGCCAAGAGTGGTCCATTGTAGCCTCCCTGGCAGAAAGGTTTTCTTCCTTTGGGATGCATCTGGAGATAAAAGGCAGATGAAAGGGATGTTGTACATCTCCACAGAGGCACTCAGAGAAAGGGTTGGATCAGGGCCTTGGTAGTACAAGCTATGGAACTCTCCCAGACTTCATTAGAGCCCACGATACCTGATTGCTTCTTTCAACGGTTTCTTCTACTTTTTAAAATTTTTTTTTGGTGGTGGAACTGGGTATTGAAACAGGAGCATTCTGCCTGGTACATCTCCAGCCCTTTATATTTTTTTATTTTGAGACAGGGTCTTGCTAAATTGCCCAGACTGGCCTCCAACTTGTGATCTTCCTACCTCAGCTCTGGAATAGCTGGGATGACAGCCTGCATCACCACACCTGGCTCTCAGTTGTTTCTTCAAATTTTTTTCATGTTTCTTTTTTTCTTATCTTTCCTTTTCCCCCAATACTTGCTTTCTTTTTATCTGTTTCATTACAAATACATGCAACATGAAAATTTGCTGTTGTTTTAATGATGTGAGCTGGATATTTAAAAATCATTTCTATTTCTAATAAAAAAGAGCTACTATTTATTCAGAAGTTACTAAGTGCCAGTCTTTTAACACGCTAAGCTCTTTAAATGTATGATATCATTGAATCCTTACAATAATACCAAGAGCATCCTCATTTTACAGATCAGGAAACTGAGGCTATAGAGGTCAAACTCATGAGTGGAGAATCTGCAATATAAGCACAGGCTGCAGTCCGGTGCATATGTCTTTAAGTTGTAATTTAATTCGCCGGCATTGCTCCAGTTTAGGTTTTCTGAATCTAGTTTTCTATTTACTTTTTAAAAAGTTGATTCCTGTTTTCTTTCCTTTTCTTTGCCCTCAATCCCTTGTCTTATTCTTTGGTTAAAATTATCCTCTTCTTTATTATCTTATTCCACAATTTCCCTCCCTACTCTCATACCTCCTCTTTCTCAAGAAGCCTTTAATGGTCAGTGGGGTAAATACAGTTGTGGTGACAAGGGTAATCCTCTGCCATTTTCTTCTGTCCCCAGCTCTGGCAGTGGCTCTGCTTTCAATGGCAAGGGCCCCAAGCTTGAGTATGCATCAGAATCACCTGGCTGGAGGGTTCCAGATGCAGCAGGTCTAGGTGGATCCTGAGAGTTTGCACTTCTAACTAGTTCCCACTGATGCTGATGATGCTGGTGGGCCGACCACAAATGGAAAAGCATCACTCTCTGGTTCCTCCCACATTCAAGTAATTTCTCTGAAATGCCATCATTGACTCTCGGGACACCTACAGGTACAAATCTTTATGTTGATGGGTTTTGTTCTTGAGGAACTATGATAGTTCTTAAAAGTTGTCCCAGTTTTACACTTTAAAACCTCTGGTCTCCAGTGCATAACATCATTGAAGTTTGGGCAAATTGTGTCAGTAATGTCATGAGCCAAAATGCAGGTCATGTGGACAGGAGAGATAACATACTTTAAAGCATAGATTCCAGTTTGCATTTCATGTCCAGTCATGTGATTTTGAATCTTAGCTGATATGGAGGAGGGACAGTTCAGGGGTAGGATGAGTATCCCTTACCTGAAATGCTTGAGACAAGGAATGTTTTAATTTTTTAAAACTTGTGGAATATTTGCATATATATAAGATGAGATGTCTCAGGGATGGAAGCTAAGTCCAAACACAAAATGTATTTGTTTCACATACACCTTAAGCATAGTGTGAAGGTAAGTTTATATAATATTTTTAATGCTTTTATGCATGAAACAGTGTAATGATGTGGAATTTTTCTACTTGAACTACTATGTTGGCATTCAAAAAATTTTAAATTTTGGAGCATTTTAGATTTCAGGTTTTTGGATTAAGAATGTTTGGCCTGCCATATGGAAGTGTTGCCAACTCCTGGCATCATTTTCACAGGGTCTTGATTCCAATTGGTCATTTGCTTCAATGGTATGGCCATAGTAATGGTCTTGTACCTGGTTCCTTCAATTTGTTCTCATGAAGGCTAAGGAAAGATTGGCTTGAGTGGGTACTAAATCTGAGTCACTAATTCTGTTCTATTTATTCTGGATGGTTTTCTTAAGCAATTAAGAACTAGCCTGGGCTCTCAAACCTTAGAACACTAGGGTATAAAGAAAAGGAAAGGCAGGTCTAGCCATTAATACCTTTTTAGGAAAGGTATTAAGATTCTGGGAGTCTCTGAAATTGAGCTTCTTCCATCCTTTGTCTGTCCTACTGGAGGAGATTAGAGAACCTACAGTCCCTTCAAGACCTGAGACCAAGTCCTTCAATTTAGACATTTCTCTTCTTGTAGATACACGACTTCATGAGACCTTCTCTCCTATGAGGGGCTGTGTCTGTCTAACATGGTTGTGTAAACCTCCCAACAGGACCCAGAAAGTCCACCCATTCTGAGACATTCTCACGTGTGCTCCTCTTCCTACTTCTATCTTATTTTTCCTGTAATCTGTAATCTCCTTATTATTTTCCTAGTTCACCCCAATATTACTCATCAATTTCAAATAGCAATTGAAGAATTGAAGAGTAGGAAGTAAAAATTCTCTGTTTCATTTTTACCTATCTTTCTTCACCCCAGCACTATTAATAGTGTTTTTGAATTCTGTCTGAGAAAGCATCCTCTGCCCACTACAACCTCTCTGCAGCAGGTCAGGCCACCAGAGAGCTGTAACATGAACTGCATTTGTGCTTCTTTCCTAATAATTCGCTCTTGCCACCCTGCCCTTGGCCCTGATGCAGTCAGCCTAACCTGAGTGTCATACATAAGGTGAGAACCAGGATATACCATGACCATGTTGCTGTACAAATATTGTTCATTGCCTCACACAGGAAGACCTGTGAGAGAAATTTGTCTCCATTCTCTCAGAATTGGGAGTGGTTGACTTTCTCCAGATTTGTTTTTGTCTAAAGTGCTGTTTAGTTGCTATGGTTACATAATAGAGTACCCTAAAACTCAAATGTGTAAAATGATCGATCATATAATTTGTGCATGAATTCTTTGGGCCAGGAATTCCAACAGAAAACTGTGGGATGGTTTGTCCCTGCCCCAAAATGTCTTGGGTTTTAGCTGCAAGATTCAAAGGTTGGGGACTGGAGTTTTTTTGTAAGCTCTGTCTCTTGTCTGATGATGATTTTGGCTGAGAAGTTAGCTGGGCTCTTGGCTGGAATATTCATGTTATTCTCTGTGTGTTCTGGGATTCCTTACACATGGTGGCTGGGTTCTAGTTGTAAGTAGGGATGGGGGAAGGGAGAGAGGGAAATAGGGACCAAATTGCATCACATTTTATGACCTAGCTGTGGACGTCACATAGCAGCATTTTTCTTGCTGAGGTAGCCCGAAACTCATTCCCCAGGTTCAAGGAGAGGGAAAATTAAGACTGCCTCTTGACTGGGAATAGAAAAGTTCTAGAAACATGAGGGACTGGAGATAATGTTTCTGTTTTTGGAAAATATGATTGGCCATAAGACCCTTGGACATGCAGTCCACTCTACATAATTAGAAATCCCGGACACAAACTGAGGCCCACCAAAATAAGCATATTGGACTTCATGTCCTGTTTGTGTGCACAAACCTGACTCTGGCTTCACATTGCTTTCCTTATTTCCCCTTTGTTTCATTTTCTCATTTTTTACTTTACTTGCAATACTTTATGTAACTTTCTAAATTACTATAAATAATTGTGGGAGAAAACTAAGATACAAATTAAATAAAATGGAACTTCAGGAAAAAAGTATGTCTAAGTATGAAATTAATTTCAACAGGAAGAATAAGTCTATGACATTCAGGATTCAAATCTCAACAAATACTCTCTGATATCTAAATTTTAATCTTAATTTACATTGACTTGGAGTGGAAACCCAGAAGAGTAATTCATTTTTCAAATCAATTTTCTGATCTCTACAATGACATAGTTTTGATTTATCATACTAGAAAGCATGTTAAATAAGTGAATTCACTTCATAATTGTTGAGCAGTTTGGAAATATGAATCTCAAATAGTTTTGCTAGACTTATTTCATCCACTTAAAATGTTTTGTTTTGCACCACCTAAAAATAAAATACATTTTTTTTCTGAAAAGATATGCTAAGAATTTATTAAGTTCTTGGCATAGCTTTTTACAAAGAAGATAATATTATTTAATTTTTCAATGAAGTAATTATGTAGTCTTCCTATCTTTTCCACTACAGATAAGATATTGTGTAATTCTCTGATGGCATAATTAACATTTTATTGGACACATCTATATCTGGGATTCCTTATCTATGAAGAGCAATGAGTTTTATTAAATATGCCATCTACCATATTAGATTTATTATAATCGAATTGCATTTTGCTTCATTTGTTTAGAGCACTAATTCTGGGCTGCAAAACCAATTTACTCCTCTGTATATAAATTGATTATTTCATGAAAAGGTAGCCACTATAGCTATTAAATGCAAAATTTACCATAATACAGATTGCAATTGCCAAGTTAGCCACACCTAAATCAAGAAGCTAAAATGTGATTGTTTTGGAAAAGAGATTAATCTAACAGCTTTATAATTGTTTCTCATAGATATTCAACAGTGTAACTAGAAATTCACAGCAACAGAATGCTGCAATAGACTAGTTAATGTTTTTTAAAAACATGAATATAAATATATGTGGTACACTGAGTCTTTTATGACTTTTCTATAGAAACTAGAATTAATTGCTTAAGGATTTACTGATCTTTGGGGGTAAGTTTTAGAGCAATCAATTAAGTCATATACAAAGTTAGTTGGAATGGCAATCACATCAATCTCTAATAGCCACCATAACATATCAGGTTAGTTTTCTCTTGACACACTGTTGTAGTCTAAACGTTTATGTCTCTCCCAAATTCCTGTTGCAACAACCTCCATGGTGGTGTATTAAGAAGTGGGGCCTTTTGCCAGTTGTGGTGGCACACACCTGTAATCCCAGTGGCTTGGGAAGCTGAAGTAGAAGGATCATAAGTTCAAAGCCAGCCTCAGCAACTTAGCAAGGCTCTAAGCAACTTAGTGAGACACTGTCTCAAAAAAAAATAAAGAAAAAAAAAAGGGCTGGGGATGTGGCTCAGTGGTTAAGCACCCCTAAGTTCAATTTCCATTATCCCCCTCCCAAAAGAAGTGAAACTTTTGGGAAGTGATTAAGTCGGAGGGCTCCACCCTTGTGAGTGGAATTAGTACTATTATAAAAGGGGCTTCTGAGAGTTGCCTGACCCTTCCACCTCCTCTGCCATGACACTGTGAAGTCACAATATTTGTCACTTTTTGCCCCCTTCCACCATGTGAGAAGGCAGCAAGAAGGCATCATCTTGGAAGCAAAGAGCAGTCTTCGCCAGACACTCAATCTGCCAGTGCTTTGATCTTGGACTTCCCAGACTCTGGACCTATGAAAAAATAAATTTTTGTTCTTTATACATTACCCAGGTTCAGGCATTTTGTTATAACAGCACAGATTAAGACATACGTCTTTTCTTTTTTCTTCCTTGTTGAGTTTGCTTCTACTGTCTTGGAATAATGCTCTGCTACTTCTCCATTCTGGACTCTACAGTGGGAGTTCTACCCAGATTTCAATGCCTAGATCTGATACCAACAATTGCAGGATATTTTTTACTTCCTTCAAGGTGGATGCTGTACTTCAATTTACACTTGAATGATGTTTTCCATTAGTGTATCCTCACCTTAGTGTTTTTATAAAATATTTGTCATTTTCAAATAGCCTCCTCCTAATTTCCCCTATATGTTCTTGTTTAAAAGAGTTAAAGAAAAATTTATTTATTTATTTATTTATTTATTTATTTATTTGGTACCAGGGATTGAACTCAGGAGCACTCAGCCACTGAGCCACATGTCCATCCTCCTGCCCCGCACCCCACTGCACCTCCCCTCACCACCCCCCCGCAACCACACTTTTTTTTTTGTATTTCATTTAGAGTTGCATAATGCCTTGCCATTGCTGAAGCTGGCTTTGAACCCTGATCCTCCTGTCTCAGCCTCCTGAACCACTGGATTATAGTTGTGCACCACTGCAACTGGTTTATTAATCCCACTTTTCAAAGACAGTGAGGTGGATTTTATTTTGGGGAATGGGATGGGCATGGCAAAGAAGTGTTATGTTTTGTGAAGTATTGTATCCCCCGCTGCACCTACGTCAGGCTATCATGTAGGAGACACTCAAATAGTTGACTGCATTGAATTGCAAACCATGGTTTGCAAGTTCATGAAGCTGATGTAAAAATGTGACCTCAAGCCATTATGTGATGTTAGCTATTATGGTCTGTGAGTCTACTCTGTCTTGCTGAATGAGTGTGTGTGTGCGTGTGTGTTGTGTGTGTGTGTGTGTGTGTGTGTGTGTGTGTGAGAGAGAGAGAGAGAGAGAGAGAGAGAGAGAGAGAGAGAGAGAGAAGGAGAGATAGATAGATAGATAGATGTTGGTTCTAAACAGTTTGTAAATATTTTTCTTTCTCTATCATATTGACCTGAATCTGCTTCATTATAATGTAATATCTTATATCTTGACAACAATCCTTCTTCTCTCCCTTAAAATATGTATAAAAGCAAAAATTGATTCAGAAAAACCAGATATGTTTGACAGATAGGCACAATTCAACCTAGAGAGAATAAATCCTTCACAGTATTCTCCCATCTTACACAGTTCACATTCTCCTTCAATTTTCTAAACAAATTACCATGGATTTTATTTCAACCGAAAAGGAAACTGCTAATGGAAGCCATTTCACAGTCATTCCAAATACAAAAATTCTCAAACCTGAACTAGATTCATACAATTTGTAGGCTAGCAGATAATAATGTTTTAACTCCCTCATTTCCAGAAAAAGGAATTGACCCCCATGGAGCCTCAGTTTGTAGAATGATTTTTTTTTTATTTATTTTGGTACTAGGGATTGAACCCAGAACACTATACTACTGAGCCACATTCCCAGCCCATTAAAAAAATTTTTTTTGAGACAGGGTCTCCCTAAGTTGCTAAGGATCTCGCTAAGTTGCCAAGGCTGACTTTGAACTTGTCATCCTCCTGCTACAGCCTGTGAGCACTACTAGGATTACAGACATGTGCAATCATTCCCAGCTCTCTGTTTTTGTTTTCGTGTCTTTTTGTGGGGCTAGGGATCAAACCCAGGGCCTCACACATTTTATAGGCAAATGCTCTGCCATTGAGCTACATCCTCAGTCTCTAGAGCAATTCCTATTTCACAGTGTCTATTATGGCTTGGATCTGAAATGTCCCTACAAAGTTTCCTATCTTGAAACTATTATGTTCCTCAGTGCAGCAAGGTTCAGAGACGGGGGCTTTTAGTCAATGATTGGATCACAA
Source organism: Ictidomys tridecemlineatus (assembly GCF_052094955.1). Classification (NCBI taxonomy): domain Eukaryota; kingdom Metazoa; phylum Chordata; class Mammalia; order Rodentia; family Sciuridae; genus Ictidomys; species Ictidomys tridecemlineatus. Next base: position 86,720,867 of record NC_135484.1, on the reverse strand, counting down.
GGACTCTGACCTCATAACTTCATCAGTGGACTTATCCATTGATAGCTTGATGAACTAGTAATGGTAAGACCTAGTTGGAGGAAGGGAGGAAGTAGGTAACTGGGGGAATGTCCTGGAGGGATTTATTCCCCTTACCCCATTTTCCAACTGCTATGAGCTGAGCAGATTTTCTTTGCTGTAACCTTCTGCCATGATGTTTTTGCCTTGGAGCCATCTGACCATGGACTGAACCTCTAAAACCATGAGCCAGAATAAATCTTTTTTCCTCTAAATTGTTCTTTTCAGGCACTTTGGCCACAGAAACAAACAGCTGACTAACACAGAATCTATTGTCTACCTTCTACTTACCCTAAAACATCATGATCCTAATACATTCAATACACATATGATCATTGTCTTTTCATGAAGATTTCTACTGTACATGGATTCATATGACTTCTTTAATATCTCTCCTTTACATCCTATTTAAAGATAATAAGGCATATAGTTTTGGTTTCTTAGAGGTGAAAAATTTTGAAAGCCTTCATGTTTCAGGCATAGTAAAATATATAAATAACAACATTTTGAAAAGTTTATTTCTGCCTGTGTTAACTATCACCTTGCTTAATTACAGTCATAGCTTCCTTCCTACTGTAGTACTTCTGAATTTGACTATAATTGATTGGCAATACAACTGCAATCTATTCTGAGGACTTACATACCTACCCTTTGATTAAGCACCTAAAAAAAATGCAACTGTCATAAAAAAGGTTAAACTTCTGTCTGCCTAATCTGCTTTGTCCCTTCATACCTTATATTTGCCAAATTGGATAATTTTCCATCTGACACTGGATACCCAGGTGCAGGTGGCACCTAAAATCTCCTTCCTCTTGAGTATAAGCAAATATCACAGTCCCTGGGTATTGTGAAAAGGCCATTATCCATTATTCAGCTCTCAACACCCTTTTCGTGGATATAGATGATCAAAATTTGAGGGCAAGTCACAATCTCCATAAGCAACCCTACTGCAGCAAGTTCAGACTGGGTGAGGTGCTCTCTTCAGTCCTGAATGACTGCGATTATGAGTTAAAAGGTATTTGGCATGTGTTTTAAAGTCATCACGTGATGGAATTTAGGTTGTGTTTAAGCCCCATTATACTTTTTTGCTGTCTTGGAGTGCTCTCATCTGGTCCATAACAGTGACCTTAGGGGAAGGACAGAGTCTTGCTGAGGACCACACTTCTGCCTTCAGCGTCTGCTGTTCTGCTCCTCTGGTCTCTTGCCGGCTTGACTATCCTGCCTCCCTGTCTTTGATGTGTACCATTTAGATTCACAAAGTGGATTTCAGATGGCCTGCCAGGATCTCATCTACCCCTGTATTAGGAAGCCCCTTCTGATGGCCACACCAGAGTCCTGCCATGCTCTGTAAAGGCCTAGACCCTTCTTCTCAGAGGAGGAAACCTCAATATTTATAATACTCTAAGCAAAACTAAAATTTAATGAAGCTGATGTATAGACATGGGCCTTCTTCTTCTTCCTTTGTACTAGTCAGGGTTTGGCTGGTTAGGTTTTTACTCTGGAGGCAGTTTTTGGACAGTATGAGAATCAGATGAAATACAATCTTCTATAATAGGCTGCTTTATAGTGACAGACTCAGGGTAAATGGTGCCTAGGGGACAAAGTCCTGTGTTTGTGTCTCTTCCCTTCACACTCTGATTTGTCAAGACCAGTGGTTCTGTGGATCTGTGCCCCACTGAGGACTGACATCTGGAGACTGGAGCCTTCTTATGCATCCCTCCCCACTGTGCCTGTGGCATTTTGTGAACTCTAAAGGTTGTTGGAAAGTTGTTGGCCTGTTTTTCTATTGGAGCTTCAGAGGCTGGCTTTAGTTAATGTTAACAGGCTCTTACTGACTTGTGCACAGTAGCTCTGTTTGGTTTTCCATGAAACAAAGAATTACAAAGAAAATGCTTGTAAAAATGAGCACAGACAAAAATTATGGTTTATACCAGCAAATGTAAAGGGTTTTAATAGCCTGCACTTTTGTGCTTACCTTACTCCTGGTCTCAACTTTACTTTCCTACTTTTGTTATATTTATTTCTTGGTTTTCTAACCTATTTTAAATTAATTTTGTCTTTTCTGCATTATTTGAATTTTATGGCAATCAGTTTTTTTCTGGTATAAGCAAATTTCAGAAAGCAACAAATAATGGATTTTAGCCCTTGAGAACCATATGAACTATTTTCAAGAAGGAATAAACATGATAAAAGTTTAGTAATTCTAATTTGGTAAAGAGGCAGTTCTGGTCAACTGAACTGTATGGCTAAGACAGAGTTAATAAGAAGATGGTTCAATTATTGTTAAGAAATTTCCTGAAGTTACACTGCTGCTGTTATACTCTAGGGGATGGAATGTACTGAACATAATTGATTTTTTTCTTGGGCGACTAAAGCTCTTGCAATGACCAAGGGCTATTGTTGTGAACATCAATTTGAACTTGACCATAATTGGATATATAGAAAGTTTAAGAAATGAGGCTGAATTTGTATTGACCCAGGACAGATTTTAAGTTGATTTTTAAAAATTAAATCTCTTCACTTAGTTTGATTTTCAGTCATTCATTTCTATTTTGGAACAATGACTTATAGTAAACAAAGTCTCCCCAGCTCTCTTTCACAACAAAAGACAAATATTTTATTAAAGACTACTTATTAAGGCCATTTTGCCTGATAAATTCAGTTAATTGGTTTAATTGAGACCTTATTATTTGTGACTTTGGGTCTGTGGCACTACAATTAGGGATGAGATCACTATCTCCTAAAGAGGAGGGAACACTTGAAAGACTTGCTCACACTCAATTTGTCTTTGAAAATTCAACAAAATACTGTTGAGGAATTTTTAAAGTGAGCAAATTAAATACTTTTAGTAGAAGCAGTACATTAAATTTGTGTGAAAGAGGACAAGGAGGGGAGGAAAGAAGAAGGAAGGAAAAGAAAGAAATACATCATACATCATACAGGGTAGTTAGAGGCACCTGAGAATCATCTCTAATAAAGAAAGAGATTTCAACTGAGTCACTGAATAGAGGTAGAAGAAGTCAAGCTCCATCTCTCTGGTCTTGGTTGGACAACTGACATTCTTAATGATTTTCTAAATAGCTACATGCTCAAAATAAAGAGTGCCTTTTTTGGGTGGTGAGGAATTCTGCAGGATGTGATTCGAATCTGCCTTAGGGTACGCTTTGCATTATGTCAAACTTGATTTAACAAGTTTGGTTATTTGGTTTCGCTGGTGATTCTCAGCACATCCTAGGTTTCAGAAGGCAGGAAACTAGATCTAAGGAGAGACAGAGACAGGGATAAAAGTGTGTGCTGTGTTGAATCACATAAGTGTGGGTGGGAGGGTGTAGTTAGTGTTCAGAGGTTTCATTGGAAAGCCAGCATTTTGAGAAGTGATAGCCATTGCGACAGAGAAAACCACAGAATACCAATTATATAAATATAGGCACTTAGGGAAATATATTTATGTATTTTTATTAGCACTGATGGTCATCACTGAGAATGGAAACACCACATCCTGAAACTAATGCCTCTAATGATAGCATGAGGCATTAAGGAAGGGTCCAATGACAATACTCCTTTTAAACAGTCACAGAAGATACATTGTTAGAAACATTTCTTTCTAAAGTGAGTACACCTGGGTCCCTGCTTCATTTTTATCACCTCAGGTATGAACTTTGTTTTACTGAAATTTTATTTAGCTAACCATAGCATCCTAATGATAATAGAATTTATGCATTTGCCAAGATAAATGAAACATGTGTATATATTATTTTTTTTCTATCTCCATAGAAAAAAATGAATAGAATACACTTAAAATCTCTAAAAAGCATTAATGTTAATCTCCAGGATATATAAAGAACTCAAAAAAACTTAATAATAAAAAAAACCCAATCAATAAATGGGCTAAGGAACTGAGCAGACACTTTACAGAAGAAGAAATACATTTGATCAACAAACATATTTAAAAATGCCCATCATCTCTAACAATTAGAGAAATGCAAATCAAAACTACTCCAATATTTCATTTTATTCCAGTCAGAATGGCAATTATCAAGAATACAAGCAATTGGGCTGGGGATGTGGCTCATGTGGTAGCGTGCTCGCCTGGCATGCATGCAGTCCAGGTTCAATCCTCAGCACTACATACCAACAAAGATGTTGTGTCCGCTGAAAACTAATAAATAAATAAATATTAAAAATTCTCTCTCTCTCTCTCTCTCTCTCTCTCTCTCTCTCTCTCTCTTAAAAAAAAAAGAATGCAAGCAATAATAAGTGTTGGTGAGGATGTAGGGAAAAAGGTACACTCATACATTGCTGGTGGGACTGTAAATTGATGCAACCACTCTGGAAAGCAGTATGGAGATTCCTCAGAAACCTGGGAATGTAACCACCATTTGACCCAGGTATCTCACTCCTTGGTTTAAACTCAAAGGACTTATCAGCATACTACAGAGCAATGCACCCACATCAATGCTTATAGCAGCTCAATTCACAACAGCTAATCTATGGAACCAACCTAGATGCCCTTCAATAGCTGAATGAACGAAGAAAATGTGGTACATATACCCAATGGAATATTACTCAACCTTAAATAAGAATGAAATTATGGCATTTTCAGGGAGATAGATGGAACTAGAGAATATCATGCTAAGTGAAACAAGCCAACCCCCCAAACCAAAGGCCAAATGTTTTCTCTGATATGCTGATCCATAGTGCGGGTAGTGGAGAAGAATGAAGGAACTTTGGATTGTACAGAGGGTAATGAGGGGAGGGGTGGGGCTGTGGTGAAGGGAAGGATGGTAGAATGAGACAGACATTATTATCCTATATACATGTATGATTACACTGCTGGTGTGACTCAGCACTATGTACAGCCAGAGGAATGAGAAGTTACCCTCCATTTGTATACAATGTGTCAAAATGCATTCTATTGTCATTTATAACTAGTTAGAACAGATAAAAAATGTCTTCACATTCCATGAGCTCTAAAGTTAACCATCTTTGAATGTCTGTATTGGTAATAAATCATAACCAACCATACCCCACATTATTTTTTCCCCAGCTTTCCTCCAAAAGATGCTGCAAAGTTTATGCTGTGCATAGATAGTCAACCAAGTAAGCACTAAAAGACCGTGATGCATGGCACAATTTAATCTTTTATTTTAAACATTTGCCTTGAAGGTTAAAAATTGGTGTAATCTCTAGAGAACGTTCCTTTTCACTTATTTCCATGTAGCCTTTAGTGGGCTAATAACACGGACTGGAGTTGAGCTGGTGACTAATGCACATTTAATCAGAACGTACCCTTTGTTCCCCAAACCCTTCTGCCTTTGTTAAAGTTCTCTATTCTGCCTGATAAACACATTGTGGCCTACTTCCTGCTATAAAAACTACTAACCTACAAAATCTGTTTGATATTTTCCTTTTATAATAATGAAACATTGAAAATGGCAGAGGAAAACAGAGTTCTCCCTTTTTCTTCACCCACTAAAAAAGCCTAATTGGATAAAGGTATTATACCAACTCAGAAGGGCTAATGGTGGGAAGTACTGAAGTTAGCAGGGTCTGTTCATGTGGAGGGTATATTTTTTGACAGCTTGAATTTTTCTTATGATGAACATCATTCAGATCACTAGGCATTGCTTTAGGTTTTCCTGTTAGCTAATTCAGATAAAAGGGTATAAATAACATTTTATGAGCCATGTAAGATAAATGGAAACCAAGAAAGTATTTTTGTGAAAAGAAGAAATGAAATTGAGCTATATATATATATATACACTAAAGTTCCCATAAATATGACATCTCTGAAATGTGAGGTATGATCATAGAGTAATTTAATTCATTTCAAAAAATGTAAATATTAGAACCTAAACCCGCAAAATGGACTTTGTTGCCTTCAGAGTTGTGGCAGTGTGGTCAAAAGAATATTGGCTTGTGAGCCCACGTGAGGTATGCCAGGCTCACCACCAAGGCACTGTACCTACTTGAGCCTCAATTTGTTCAATGATTACAAAGAGGAACAATGTTTGTGTGTCCCGGGTGTGAGGGCCAGATGAGAATGCAGCAACTGGCATCCTTTGGTATTCAACAAATAATCTTCCATTAGAGGATGAGATGATTCAGGCGGAATAAGAGAAAGAGTGAGGGAGAATGAGAGTTTTGTAACTGTCTCAACAGGCTAGATTATATTTGATTCAATTAAATAATCAATGTGAACACTTAGCCCTGGTGGAACACATACCTTTTGAATATCAAATATTTTTGAAGGTGGCTTTGAATTTTGGCTATTTCTAAGAGAATCTAGAGTTAATTCTTGTGCACATTATGGATGATCAAGCTTGGGTAAATCTTTTTCGGTGACATCATACAGTGTGTGTATATATGTACTGTCTTACCACAATGAGACAGACTTGCATGTCTTTCAAATCAATTCTAAAGTCACTACTGAAAATGTTCTGAGTTTCAGTAGTACTGTCTATCTTTCTTGTTATGTTAACTTTGAAAGATCCAGAATTCAATTGCATGCATACATTCTGGTTTGTGGTGAAAAAGTCAATCATGCCTCTTGTTACACCTGTGGCTTTATCATATATATGATGCTGAGGATTGAACCCAGTGCCTCACATGTGCCAGGCAAGTGTTCTACCACTGATCCTCAGCCCCACCTGTAGCTTATCTGGAAGACCATTTTGAGCCCCCGGAAGACTCAAGGGCTACAGTTACTATAAATAGGTTTGTCATAGCTATTAATTCATCGATGAACTCAAGTTACAGTTGAGAAATTGAGGATGATGCTGTAATATAGCATAATAAGAAATAAATGAGTATTATTATTATTATTATTATTATTATTATTATTATTATAACTGGGGATTGAATCCAGGGCTTTAGGCATGCTAGGCATGTGTGTGACCACTGAGCAACATCTTCAACTCCTTTTTTATTTTAAAATATTATTTATTGATTGATGTGTTTAAATACTAGCGATTGAACCTACTATCTCATCTCATTTGTTCTACTACTGAGCTACACCCCTGGTCCTTTTATTCTGAGACAGGGTTTTCCTGGACTTAAAATTTAAAGTTCTTCTGTCTCAGCCTCCTGAGTAGCTGGGATTCCAGGCATGTGCCACTCCACCCAGTTGACTCTGTCTTGACATAATAACAGGAGATAAAATTGTATAGGAATTATACTTTATTTTTCTGAAGGCTGGTTAGGGGAGGATTTGAATGAGAAAGAGGAAACTTGAATATTTCAGGGCTGTCCACTCATTCTCAGGGACACATCACCCACCATATCTCTGGACACTACTTGTTTATATTATACTACTGTCCTTTAAAAATCTAAGCTGCTAACTTCCAGGTTTAGATGCTCATAATTAACAATTAATCAAGTTAAATCCTTTGCTATAGAGGAGCAATTCATGTTAGAGCTTGACTGAAAGTAAATCTGTATTTCTATGCTACAGAATGTCACATTGAATAAAAATAGCACTTTTAAAAATGTCTTCTTTAAAGTAATATGGTTAAGCGTATAAGTCTAAGATTTAGTAGTGAAACTTAGGACAACTCACTTGGCAGTGGCTCTTGGAGGGTAATTCCTTCATAGGTTAAATAGAGTTATCTTACTGGCCTCCTTCAAAAGTTTATTTGGGGCTCAAAATAGATAGTAAATGAGTTAGATACAAAATGTTCTAAATGTGCAACTAGTGGGTCAGAGGCTACTTTTAGAAGTCCATGTTGTTAAGAACATCAGGGACAAGTGAGGAATTTCCTGAACTGGATCCCTTGATGACTGCAAACACAACTTTAAACATTTTCACTTTTCTGACTGGCAGTCGCTATGAGACATCAAGAATCAGTGATTGCAATGGTGATCTTTGCCTTGCTATAGTCAAATATCTGAGATAATTAACTTGTAAGACATAAAAATGTATGTAGCTCATGGTTCTGGAGATTTCCAACCAAGATTGTGTGGCCTCATTGCTGGGCCTCTAGTGGGGGTGCTGGGTGGCAATGGGAGGGAATACCTGGCAGAGCAAACTGCTCACATCCTACACCAGGAAACAAAAACTGAGAACAAGAGGAGACTGGGGTCCCAGGACCCCCTGGGAGGCATGTGCTTAATGACCTAAGGATCTTCACTGGGACTTGGGTACCACCACTTTTCAATAACACCACCTAAAACCCGAACTTTTGGGGGACTCTTATGCAAACCATAGCAGTGATATAAATATGAACTAGGAAGACGCAGATCATATGCCGATGTTCTACAAAGTTGTCATTAAATTCAATTATAAAACATAGAATGACCCTCAATTTTTAAAGATTGAGGCCATAATAAGAGAATATTGCCATGATTTTCTTACCTTCAGTGTCTCCATTGCAATAATTGTAGTGTACTTTAATACAGCTCTTGAGCCCATCTTTGAGATTTCTCCCTTGTGTTTTCATTCTACTGCTTTAACTATTTATCCTCTGGTGCAATGTGGTATTGTCATCATCTCTTGTCACATAATATTTTCTTATACAGATGTCATGGATTTCGACTGGTTGAATTTTCTCCTAAGTTATGTCTTTAAATTTACTCCACTGCTTCGTTTTGGTGACTCGTTCTCATGAGCACTTCTGATTATATCTCATTGTTCTCTGACATAGAAATCAGTGTACATGTATCCTACACCCAAAGGTAGAGCATTGCAGTAACAAAGACGCTTACTTCAAAGGAAATTGATGAATGCGGCAGCATGTGTTTGTGATTAAGTCAAAGACAGATCCAAGGCTGCCTGGCACTCCAGCCTGATTAACTGTTTTCCAAATGCTGATATAGTACAAAGTAATTGACAATGACAGGGATAGGGAAAAAAATCAGATGCAAAATTGAGCATATCACTGTCAGATGGTTAACAAAACAAATTGCCTGGTGTCTTCCAGAGTTTCTACATTTCTAGAGATAAATAATTGTTTCTGAGATCAAACTTATTTTTGTACACAATGTAACAGTTTACAGTATTCATGAAATGGAAAAAATGTCAACTAAGTTGTCATTAAAAGGCAATCATAAATCCCTTCTTTTTTCCACCCATTAAGATACAAGGCCAGTTTTATATTATTTTGTATACCTTTACCATCTAAAGTTAGCATGCCAAACCCTCAGACTGCACTGGGATTGAATGGAACCCTTGTCTTTTATTTAATTAAATACTCATGATGTGGAAGTTAATAACAAAAACCATAATGATTGACAAAAGGTAGTATTTATTAGGTGCCAATAAATAGATGACATTCTTTTTGCTTAATTTATAATCATTGCAAGTGTATTCAATAGGAATTATTGAAACAAGCAAACTGATGTCCACAGTTATTGAATACTTAGCCTGAAGTTACATGGATAGTGAACATTAAAGATTGGGTGGTCAAATCCTAAATCCTATGTTATTTCCACTCTGATATGACCCATCTTTATTCTATATAACCTTGTGTATTTGTGAGGACATAGCATAGCATGTAATATTTTAACTTCTCTTTTCTCAATACAGTCAGATAATTAGTATAATGATTCTTATGGCTTAGATGTGGTGTTCCCCAAAAGCTCACATGTGAGATAATGCAAGAAGGTTTGGAAGAGAAATGACTGGGTTACAGTCTTAACCTAATCAATGAATTAATTCGTGATGGGATTAACTGAGTGGTAAATGGGGGCAAGTGGAATGAAATGGTTCATTTCAGGTCTGGCTATGGGGTGCATATTTTGTATCTGGAGTGTAGAATCTTTCTCTCTGCTCTCTGATCATCATGAGAACAGGTTCCCTCTGCCATGATGTTCCACTTCACCTCCAAGCTCTGAGGAATGGAATCAGCCTTCTAGGGACTTAGACCTCTGAAACCATGAGCTTTCAAATAAACATTTCCTCCTGCACAATTATTCTGGTTGGGTCTTTTGGTCACAGCAGTGAAAAAGCGGACTAAAACAATAATATAAGGCCAGCAATTCATTATTAAGACAGAGGCAGTAAAGTAGAATGTGAGATTTAGACTTGAATGACTCACCCTGACATATATTTAAAGTCATGAAACTTTAGCCAATCACTTAATTCGATGGAACTTCAACTTTTGTACTATTTAAAAATCAGTGGGTTATCAAAGGGTTGTATAATGATTCAATGATATAATATTAACCAAGGAGTTTTTGCGTATTTAAAAACTCTATGCAAAATGTGGGCTATTTGTATTAATCAGAAGACTGTTTAGTAAGTCTGTCAGAGCAAATCATCATAAGATTGATGATGTCATTGGGAGCTGGGTCAAGTTTCCAAGTGAGAGTGATGAAATAGCTAAATCTGCATGGCCAGAGTGTACCCTTTTGTTCTCACTTCCAAGATGGGGGTGCAGTATTGTCTTAAAAAATATCTTAGCAATTTCATCAGTGTCACCTGTAAAATTCTACGATCATTCACTGAAGGAAAGGGCAGAACTTATATTTGTTGCTGCCAAAATTAGCAGGGAGAGCCTAGGCATGAGCTATCACCCAGACAGTTGTTGAGAAGAGAGGGACAGATTGGGTGGCACAGGTGGCAGAGGGGCTGTGAAGACACTCAGCCTCAAGGCTTAACCAACTCCGCAGTGTAGCTCATTGACAAATGCTGGGGAATAGCCTCACAAGGTGACAGAAATGGACCTGTGCTTCTGGAGTTAAGGTACCTAGAGGAACATGAGTTCAGACGGATGCTGACAGAGTACCCAATTACCAACCAAATGTAGGGGTTTGCAGGTGTCCAGAATAGATAATACCTTGCTCCCACAATAGCTTTTTATTGCAATATTTTCCTACCTTCATCTGTTTTGTCATTTTTGAATTTTGGGAAATGAAAATAGAAGAAATAGGTATGATCAAAATATTTTAAAAATACATTTCATTATGTACATTTAAGGCACTCAATATGATGTTATAAGATCAATACAAAGAGAAAAATGATTACTATAGTGACACAGGTAAACATTATCTTTCATGTCACATAGTTACCTGTTTTTTTTCTTTTGTGGTAAGAGGAGCTAGAATCTACTCATTTAGCATGAATTTTGTTTACAATTCAATTTTCTTATTTACAGTCCTTATGTTTTACATTGTTTCTAGACTTGTTCATCCTTCATATCTACTACTTTGTAGTAGTGATCTACATCTTTCCATTTCCTCCATCCTCCCTCTCTTCATGATAACTGCTGTTTTATTCTCTCTGTATATGTAATTTTACCCCTAGACTCCATGAATGAGATCATGCAAATACTTTTTTTGGGGGGTGGGTATCTGTTTTAGTTTACTTAGCATAATGTTGTTTAGTCTCATCCATGTTGTGGCAAATGACAAGATCTCATTCTTTTGCAGAATAATTTTCCATTGCATATATGTAACACAATTTCTTTATTCATTTGTTCACCGATGGACATTTGAGTTGTATCCCTGTGTTGGCTACTGTGAACAATGCTTCAATGAACATGGGATTGCATGTATACTTATGAGGTAGCAATTTCATTTCTTTTGGGGATATACAAGAAGAGGGATTGATGGCTCATGCATGTGGTAGTTCTATTAAAAAAATTTGGAAACATTTATACTGTTTTCTATAATAGCTATACAAGTTTACATCCCTACTGACAGTGTATAACTGGCCCTGATAACCAGGTGCAGTTACGTGCCCCATAATTCCAGTGATTCAGGAGGCTGAGACAGGAGATTGCAAGTTCAAGGTTGGCAACTTAGTGAGACCTTGTCTTAAAAAAAAATTAAAAAACATTCTCTTTATGGTCTTTGCCAATATTAGTTATCTTTTGACTTTTTGATAATAACCATCTTAAATTGTGTGAGGTTGTGCCTTGTAGCGTTTTAAAAAAATCTGTTCTTTTTATATATACATGACAGTAGAGTGTATTTTGACATATTATGCATACATAGAGTATAACTTTTTCTAATTAGGATCCCATTCTTGTGATTGTACATGATATGGAGTTTCATTGGTCATGTATTCATATAATTCATATATGAACATGGAAAGGTTATGTCTGATTCATTCTACTGTCTTTCCCATTCCCATCTTCCTTTTACTTCCCTCCATTCCCCTCTGTCTAATCCAATGAACTTTTATTCTCCCCTCATCTCTTACTGTGTCAGCATCCACATATTATAGAGAACATCTGACCCTTGGTTGTTTGGAATTGGCTTATTTTACTTAGCATGATAGTCTCCAGTTCATCCCCATTTACCAGCAAATGCCATAATTTCAATCTTCTTTATGGCTGAATAATATTCCATTGTGTATATGTACCATATTTTCTTAATCCATTTATCTTGAAGGACATCTAAGTTGGTTCCATACCTTAGCTGGTGTGAATTGAGCTGCTATAAACATTGATATGTCTTGCATCACTGTAGTTTTCTGATTTTAAGTACTTTGGGTATATACTGAGGAGGGAGATAACTGGGTCAATGGTGGTTACATTCCCAGTTTTCTGAGAAAACTCCATACTGTTTTCCAGAGTGGTTATACCAGTTTGCATTCCCACTACCAATGAGTTTACCTTTTCCCCCACATCCTCACCAACGTTTATTGTTACTTATATTCTTGATAATTGCTATTCTGATTGGAGTGAGATGAAATCTCAGTATAGGTTTAATTTACATTTTTCCACTTGCTAGAGTTGTTGAACATTTTTTTTCATATATCTGTTAGCCATTTCATATTTTTCTTTTTTGAAATACCTGTTTAGTTCCTTAGCTCATTTACTGATTTTGTTATTTTATTTTATTTTATTGGTGTTAATTTTTTTGAGTTCTTCATATATATCCTGGAGATTAATGCTCTATCTGAGGTGCAGATGGCAAATATTTTCTCCCATTCTGTAGGCTCTCTGTTCATGTTCTTGATTATTTCCTTTGCTGTGAACAAGCTTTCTAGTTTGATACCATCCCATTTATTGATTTTTGATTTTTACTTCTTGTTCTTCAGAAAACTTGTTGAGGAAGTTGGTTCCTAAGCCAACATGATGAAGAGTTACCTGACATTTCCTCCTAGTAGGTACAGGGTCTCTGGTCTAATGCCTCGTCCTTGATCCACTTTGAGTTGATTTTTGTGTAGGGTGAATAAAAATAGAAAAATCAGTCATGAAACTCATTTGGAAAAATAAGAGGCCCAGAATAGTGAGGAAGGCGAAGCAGGAGGCATCCCTACACCGGACATTAAGTCATGCTACGGAGCTATAGGAACAAACACATCACATGGTTTTGATTTGCATTTCCCTGCTGAGGAATGAATGATGTCGTGCACGTCTCACATCCCTGTTGGCCATTTTCAAGTCACTTTTGGAAAAATGTCTATTCAGGCCTTTGGTCCCGTTTTATTGGGGTTGTTTCCCATTCCTACAGTTGTTTGAGTTCTTTATAAAATGGCTTATCTTAATCCATTATCAGATATTTTGTTTGAAGATTTTTTTTCCCAACCCCCTGACTACTGTTTCAGTTTGTGGATTGTTTCCTTCTCTGTGCAGAAATGTTTTCTGTGATGAGTTCCACTTATTTATTTTTGCTTTCATGGCCTGAGGGTTTGTTGCATCATCTACAAAATCATTGCTAAGACCATTCATGGCCCAGGGGCTTTCCCTCTATGTTCTATTCTAGGAGTTCCAGAGTTTCCAGTCTTATTTTTAATCATTTCATACATTTTGAATTGATGTTTTGTGTATGGTGGAATAAGGTCCATTCTCCCTCTTTCACTTGTGGAAATCTGATTTTCCCAGTAACATATATTGAAGAGACTATCCTTTTCCCATTATGTCCTTTTGGTGCCTTTGTCAAAAAATAAGTTGACCTTATATGTTTGGATTTATTTCAGTTATGTTTCATAGGTCTCGGTATTTTGTGTTTACCTTGCCATTTGTCCTAAGATGTTTTAAAATTTCCCTTTCGATTTAGATTTTGAACTACTGGTTGTTCAGGAACATGTTTGATTTCCACGTATTTGTGAATATTCTAATATCTCTCCTGTTAGTGATCTCTAGTTTCAAATCATTGTGACCTGAAATGATACTAGATAGACTCTTAAACAGATACTAGATAATCCTTTTATATTTGTTAAGACTTGTTTGAAGAATAAGAAAAAAGAAAAGACTTGTTCTGTGGCTTAACAGTTGGTCTATCATGGAGAATATTGCACTGGGGGAAAAAAGTTTATTTTATTGCTGTTGGATGAAAAGTTCTCTATATATGTTAGGTTCATTTAGTTCAAGTGCAATTTAAGTTCAGTATTCTTTTATTAAGTCTGTCTGGTTGATCTACCTACTGTTGAAAGTGTGGTATTCAAATGCCCTACCATTAGTGTCTTGCAATCTGTTTCCCTCTTCATGTTACCATTTGCATGGAATATCTTCTTCCATTCTTTCATTTTCAACCTGTGTACATCCCTAATGATTACATAGTTCTCTTCTATAGTTACCTCTTGTTTACTAATCAGTTCAGGTGTTCTGTCTTTTTAGTTGAAGAATTTAATCCATTTACATTTAAAATTATTACTGATAGGTAAGGACTTACTATTATCATTTTGTTATTTTCTGGTTTGTAGCTCCTTTGTTCCTTCTTCTTCTATTATCTAACTTTGTGATTTGCTAATTTTCTGTGCTAGGCTTTGATTTCTTTTTATCTTTTGTATATCTACTGTAGGTTTTTGTTTTATGGGTACTATGATGCTCACATAAATATCTTATATTTATAATATACCATTTTAAGCTGATAACAACTCTGTCACAATTTACATCTTTTTATATTGTGTTTATATATATATATAATTTATTTTACAGTAGAATGCATTTGACATATTGTACACAAATGGAGCACAACTTCTCATTCCATTGGCTGTACATAATGCAGAGTCTCTGCAGTAGTGTAATCATACATGTATATAGGGTAATAATGTCTGTCTTATTCTAACATCTATTACATCCCCACAACCCCATCCCTCTCCTCACTCCCCTGTACACAAACCAAAGTTCCTTTATTCTTCTCTACCCCTGCCTTACTATGGATCAGCATCTGATTATCAGAGAAAATATTTGGCTTTTAGTTTTTTTGGGTTGGTTCATTTAACTTAGCATGTATTCTCTAGTTCTATGCATTTACCCACAAATACCATAATTTTATTCTTCTTTATGGCTGAGTAATATTTCATTGTGTATATGTACCACATTTTCTTCATCCATTCAACTGTTGAAGGGCATCTAGGTTGGTTCCATAGTTTAGCTGTTGTGAATTGAGCTGCTATAAACATCGATGTGGCTGCATCACTGTAGTATTCTGATTTTAAGTCCTTTGGGTATATACTGAGGTAAGGGATAGCTGGGTCAAAGGATTATATTATATATTCTTATCAACTTATTGTAGCTTTAGATATTTTTGACTGATTTGACCTTTAGCCTAAATACCAGAGTTATGTATGATGTGGACACCACCATTACTGTGCTGGAGTATAATGAATCTGACCAAGTACTTACCTCTATTAGTGAATTTCAAGCTTTTATGTGCATGCATGACAGTAAATGTCATCCTTTGGTTTCTTCTTTAAGAACTTCCTTAAAGCCTTTTTGTAAGTGAGATCTAATGGTAAGAATTCATTTGCCTGTGAAAGATTTTAATTCTTTTCCATTTCTGAAGGAGAGCTTTGCTAAACGTAGTATTGTTGGGTGGTAGTTATTTTGTCTTAGCACTTTGAGTGTATTATCTCATTCTGTCCTGGGAAAACCATGGAGAGTCTGATGGAGATTCCCTTATGTAGGACCTAATGCTTTCTTTTCCTCCTTTTAAAGTTCTCTTTGATTCTGATAGTTTGATTTTAATTGTGCTTTTTGGGTTCAATATGTTTGAAGACTATTCAACTCCATGAGTTTGGGGGATGTTCATTATCTCTCCCAAGACTTGTGGAGTTTCCAGCAACTATTTATTAAATAACTTTTTCTGTCCCTTTCTCTGTTCTTTTCTTTCTGGCACCCCCCAAATTCAAATATTTGTTCATTTATTGGTGTCCTTAATTCTGGTCGCTATCTTTACTCTTTTTCCTTCTTTCCCCCTCCATCTGAGTGAGTTATTTTAAAGACCTCTCTTGACAGGTATGGTGGCACATGCCTGTAATCACAGCTCTTCAAGAGACAGGGGCAAGAGGCCTCTATTCTGACCGGGAGTGAGATGAAATCTTGGAGTAGTTTTGATTTGCATTTCTCTAATTGCTAGGGATATTGAAATTTTTTCATATATTTGTTGATTGATTGTATATCTTCTTCTGAGACGTGTCTGTTCAGTTCCTTGGCCCATTTATTGGTTGGGTGTTTTTTATTTTTTGGTGTTAAAACTTTTGAGTTCTTAATATGTCCTAGAGATTAGTGCTCTATCTGATGTGTGTGTGGTAAAAATTTGTTCCCAATTTATAGGCTTTCTATTTATCTCACTGATTGTTTCTTTTGCTGAGAAGAAGCTTTTTGGTTATTGATATTAATTCTTGTGCTATAGGAATTAAAGGGATATGGAAAGGTAAAGAAGAACTAAAATTAGCACTATTTGCTGACAATATGATTCTTAGAAGATCCAAAAAATTCCACCAGAAAACTTCTAGAACTAGAAAATGAATTCAGCAAAGTAGCAGAATACAAAAATCAATACCCATAAATCAAAGGCATTTCTGTATACCAGTGACGCATCCTCTGAAAGGGAAATGAGAAAAACTACCCTGTTAACAATAGCATCCTATATATATATATATATATATATATATATATTTGGGAATTAACTTAAATGAAAGAATGAAAGAGGTGAAAGACTTCTACAACAAAAACTATAGAACACTAAAGAAGACCTTTGAAGACGGAAAGATCTCCCTTGTTCTTGGATAGGCAGAATTAATATTGTCAAAATGACCGTACTACCAAAAACACTATACAGATTTAATGCAATTCCAATGACATTCTTCATAGCAATAGAAAAAGCAGTCATAAAATTTATCTGAAAAAATAGGAGATCCATAATAGCTAAAGCAACCCTTTATAAGAAGAGTGAAGTAGGTGGCATCACTATACCAGAACTTAAACTACACTACAGAGCAATAGTAACAGAATCAGCATAGTATTGGCACCAAGACAGACTGATAGACCAATGGTACAGAATAGAGGACACAGAGACAACCTACATAATTACAGTTCTCTTATATCAGACAAAGGAGCCAAAAACGTACATTGGAGAAAAGATAGTCTCCTCAACAAATGGTGCTGGGAAAACTGGAACAAGATTCTGAGCACAGAAACTTGATCGCCAGGATATGGTGAGCACTGCAATGGTGACTCCACTCTGCAACAAAACGAAACGAAACCCCCATCTCTCACCATGCACAAAACTCAAACTCAAAGTGGATCAAGGGCCTCGGAATTAAACCTGAGACACTGTGCCTATTAGAAGAAAAAGGCCCAAATCTCCATCATGTCAGATTAGGCCCCGAATTCCTTAATAAGACTCCTATAGCACAAAAATTAATCTCAGTGTATTTTTAAATTTTCTAGATTGAATTATTTAGTTCCAGGAATTTCTGTTTGGTTCTTGTTTGTGATATTTATCACTTTGTTGCATTTCTCATTCAGAATTATTTTCTTGATTTCATCAGTTAGCCATTTGTAATCTCTTGTATCTTTCTGAGTTTCCTTAATGTCATTATTTAAATTCATTTTCAGGCAAATTTTAAATTTCCCTTTCTTTGGGGTCAGTTCTTGAATTATTGTGTTCCTTTGTTGGTGTCATGTTTCTCGCATGTCATTTGTCCCTATATTGTCCCTGTATTCTTGTCTTTTGTGTTCCTATATTGGCTGAGCTGCAAGTGCTGTGCTCACCTCTTTCAAATATTACAGAATGAGTTTTATAGGGTAAGACATTTACCTGCAGGTGGGTCTGAAGGTTCTGGTTTAAAGGAGTGCAGTGGATCAGGTTCTGTGTGTGTCACAATTCAGTCTTATGCAGTTCTTCATTTGTGATCAACTTCCGTGATGGCTATGGGTGCATCCTGGTCTGGGCTACAACTTGTATCAGTGACAGTGGCTGTGTAGGTTATTTGGTAAGGACTTTGGTGATTCACCTCTTTTTGTTTCCTTCCACTGGGGAATATTAGCTGAGAGGATCACTCTTGGAATTGGATCTGAAGTGGCTCACAGGCAGCCACAGCACCATTGGGATCCAGGGCAGAGGTGCTCCAAGTGGCTTTGTAGCCCAGTTTCTGTGCTCAGAATCTTGTGAAACTACTGTAGCACCTAAGGTTTTGATGTGGAGGCTCGCTTTTCAAGGCACAATGGATCCAGTTCTCTTAAGTCACCATCTGCTGCTCTGACGCATACCCCAGCAACTGGGGACATCCAAGGAGACAGGATGTAGGTATGGTTTTGATGGTGGGGGGCAGGCACACTTGCAATTTGTGATGGTGGCAGCTTGGGCAGTGGGGAATAAAGTACCATACAGTGGTGACTCTGGACCCTTGGATGGTGCAACATAGCAGTAGCCCAGATTGTGACTCCAGGTGAAACAGCAGCAAGGACCCAGGAATGGCAAAATACCATTGTGCCTTGATCGCCAGGATATGGTGAGCACTGCAATGGTGACTCCACTTTCCAAAGACGGAGGATGTCTCTGTGGCTTTGACTGTGGGTGGCCAGCGCAGTTCTAGGTAGAGGACGTTGTGGCATGGAAGACTAGGTATCAGAGCTCAAAGTTCCAATTCTCTGAGGTATGAGGAACCTCATCTACTCAGCCCCAGAAATTTAAAGCAACACATGTCAGCAGAGCCTTGGGATGCCTTGGGATGGGTGCTCTATTGGCTGAGGTGCTGGGCGGTGCAACTAATTTGGGTTCTAGCAGGCCTGAGGACCCTGGGAGTCCACACTCTAGGAGGAGGACCAGTTCCAAGATGGCACAGAACAGTAGTGCTAGGGTCGTGGAAGGTGGGGCACAGCATTGGGAGTAGCTCAGTATGTGGGCTCCAGAAAAATCCCTCCACTGGTCTCAGTGCCTGTGAGGACTGCAGAACCTTCAGTAACCAAGGCTGCAGGTGTCTTCTTGCTTTCCGCACAGGAAGCGTGCTCTGGTTCCCAGGGTACCTGACTTGTGGGATGGAATTCAGTTCAAGATGCTTCCTTTCCTTTTCTTTGCACCTGTTCTGGGTTTCAGTGCTCTCTAGAACTTCTGCTGCTTCTTTTATTGTTCTCTGTTGCTCTCCTTCAGTTATTTTGGTGAAAAAAGTGCAACATTTATTTATTTATTCTTTTATTAAATAGAGGTGAGAGAGGAAGAGTGCCAGAAGCTAGTTAATCTTCTTGCAGATCTTCTAGACGGTAGGACCAATGTCTTTATTGAGTTGTTAATTTCTATGAACACAAAGACAGCTGAAACATAAAACAAAGCAGAACTGCTTCCTTTTGACTATAGACACAGAGCAAACATTTGATGGTATGCCCCTTGACGAAAGCCTTTAATAAGCTGGCTTCACCAGACTGGATCTCACCCCTCCACACACACAGTGCCTCACCTTCCTGAGCTGTGCTTATTGGCAGCAGCTGACAATCTTAGGGAATGGGGAAGCCGAATGTCTAGAACCCCCAATAAACATGCTATACGATTTGACTCTCCATAATGTATCACCTCTTTCTTCTTCCTGTCTTCCTCTCCTTCTCTCCTTGTCTCTTTTTGCGTCTATTCTAGTCTCTCTTTCTCTCTCTCTCTCTCTCTCTCTCTCTCTCTCTCTCTCTCTCTCCACTTCCTTGCTAGGGGGCCAAAAAGGGCGGCATCAGCAGCAGGGAGGCTGATCCTTGGCTCAGCCTTTTTCTGTGTCACCTCTTGCCTGCCCCTCAGGGACTCACTTCTCTTCTCAGGTGCATTGTTAATCCCTCTTTGCTTTTGCTTCATTTCTCTTTTCTCCCTGATGTGAAAACATCCCAGAAAATTTGCATATTTGGCTGTAGTCAGGAGGTCTTGGACAGGCTTTAGTGACTGTGTTGGAACCATTTTCTTTCCTCTCACTAATCCCATAGACTGGGGATGGGGGTGGAATTTCTCCACTGCCCCCAGAGAGGGAGTAACTGAATCGATAGCACTGTTGCTGTTTCCATCTGTCAGGGTGACATGCCAACTGGCTAATGCTGAATTATTGATACTTCTTCCCAAAGTGAGTTAACCAAACAATTCCAAATCAGTGAAAAGAGGGTGGTCAATTGCAAATGAGGTTAACTCCATTTTATCACAAGGACAGGAAGCTGATGGCTGCCTCCAAGCCAAATCTGCTTGATTTATGTTATTGCTGAGAGAGGTCCTCAGTGCCACAGAGGGAAAGAACACAACAGCAAAACAGAATTAGCGTTTTTTGCAAAAGAGGCTTCAGATCACTCTAGAAAGGAGTCAACATTTTCTAGCTTACCTCTCCCCACCCTCCAGCTGCAGAATTTGTGTAGAAATACCCACAGGGGAAGTTCTTTCATAGTGGAAAGAAATGCCAAGGTTTCCTTGAATAATGGGATTCTTCCATGAATTTGACCTTCAGTCCCAAAGAAAATGTGGTTGCTAAAGCAGAAATTATCTTGGTGAAATTCCTACTCTAATCCTCGAACTGGGAGTTAGGATAGGTAGAGCAATTAATGAACTTGAGATATGACAACCCGTTGATTTTACTGAGCAGTGTCTTGGGAGATCGCAAAACATTCTCTTATGCATTCAGTGCCATGAATTCTACCCTTTAGGGAGCACATTAATTGTTATTCACTGAGTAAACAGCTGCTTATTTTAAACAGAGATACCAGGAGGTGCTTGTCCTGAAATCACATATGCCCCAGGCTGCCAGGTGCAATAAATAAACGGGCAACTTGTACATTTCCATTCACTTGGATGGACCTTTTATTCAAGTGCTTGCCAAAATGTATGCACAGACCAGAATGTTTAAAGGATTAACTTTCATAAATTCTAAGCATTCCCCAGCCTTCCACCTGTGTATGTTTTTCACTCATCTTTCTCCACACCCCGTGAACTGTTACAAACACGAGTCTGCAGCACCATCTAGTGGACAGGAGAGGGGGGCAGTGCACAGACAATTGGCTGTAATATTCGAAAGCCAAAATTTGGTACCGCCCAAGCCCTCTTGTCCACTGTGGTGTACTCTAGCCATTTTCTGAGCACCGCGAAATAGGAATTAGTACAGGAACTGCAGCTGCAGCTTGGATGAGGCATACATTATTGGGGCAGGAAGATGGAGTGTCTGCCACCCAAAGGAGCAGTGCTCCATTCTGCTTATTTTGATCAGTGGTGAAATCAGTTAGTAATCAACAAAGAACTGTTGATTTCCCAGTACGTCCCTCCAGGAAGAAGGGTTGTAACCATTAACAATCAGCATGTTGGGAAGTTAACCAACAATATCTATGCCTCTGCCTTCAGGAAGTGGGCCATTAGAAAATGGGAAATCCTGAACTCTCCAGAGGGATAGAGAGAGGAGGCTGAGGAATTTTCAACAAATCATGAAACAAATTTG
The DNA here is from genome assembly GCF_052094955.1 of Ictidomys tridecemlineatus. NCBI lineage: Eukaryota > Metazoa > Chordata > Mammalia > Rodentia > Sciuridae > Ictidomys > Ictidomys tridecemlineatus. The sequence goes on along the minus strand of NC_135484.1, from coordinate 86,699,251 downwards.
CATTTTTTTAGGTTAAAACTAGGCTAGTCATTAATTCCCTTTATACCAAAAGAATGTGAAAACTGCATATGAACACCATGTAGTTTCTTGGAGTTATTAGTACAAAGAAAAAAAAAATCAATAGTCAACAAATATTTGTGCTCACACAGTAGGAGATGTTCCTCTAGGGGAACAAATTAAATCCCTACCCTTTGGGATTAGCATTTAATATTCTGCATCATGTAATGTAGACACCATGGTTATGCCACAGATTGGAACTAAAATTTCTCTAATTTTGTATAAATATAGGTTAGATTTACATAAAAATACCATTATGGTACTAGGCATATTTCTCAAAATAGACACAATATCCAAATGCATTCAGTTTAGCTGTTAACTTTTTTGGTTCTATTTCACTTTAATGGAATTATCCTCATTGACATTATTAAATACAGTATTTTTCTTGTAAAAAATTATCATTTAAACCAGCCTGCAAGCAATTTCAGATGAATGATCGCACAATACCTCAGGCACTTGGACCTAAGCCAGGTGGCTCCAAAGCTAAAAGCTGGCTTCAAGGGGTCCATTGTCAAAGGAAGGAGATTGGTGCTGGAGGCTCCCTGGCTGGATTCATGAGTGGATTGTCCACTGTCCATTGGGGATAAGATCAGTTGTCTAATCAACCACCTCTGAAAAGGGTTGACATCTTTGGAGAATTTTGGAAAGAAGGAAAAACTAATATCTATAGATTAATATTATGGATAGAACTATTTAAAAAGCCAGTAACATAACATTGATTCATACAAAATTTGTAGGCAAAAATTTTATTTAAAATAAATAAATTTTAAATTTATTTAAAATTAAAATGAAAAATTTAAACAAAAGTTTTTTAAAATAACTTTTTCAACTTTATTAGATATAATGAACAAGTAAAAATTGTATATATTCACATGCAATGTGACATTTTGATACATGTATACTTTTTGAAATGATCACAAGCCAGCAAACTAATACATCCATTCCCTCCATGCTTGTCAATCATTTTTTTGTGACAAGAACATTTATATCTACTTTCTTAGCAACTACAGTCACCATGCTGTACAATAGATCTCCAGAACTTATTCATAATATCTTAAGTCTTACGTTCTTTGACCAATATCTTCCCAGAACTCCCAATGTATTTATTTCTTATTGTTTATTTTCTATTTGGTTAGTAGGTGTTTCCATGTTTCAGACACTGAAGAAGCTGAGATGAGTAAGACCATTCCCCTGCAGGTGAGCCACTCCTTGTCAAGTAGTTGGAAGACCCTCAGGTAATAACACTTTTGAACAGTCTTTAGCAGCTCTCAGATTTGAACGTGTTAGTCACCTGGAGGGCTTATATACTGCAGATTTTTGTGCCCAGGACTAAAGGTTTGGCTTCAGTAGTTCTTTAATGGGCTCAGAGGATTTACATTTCTAACAAGTTCTAGGTGATGCTGATGCAGTTTGGACTACCATTTGGGGGAGGGGTGTTATGGTTTGGATGTGAGGTATCCCCCAAAAGCTCATGTGTGAGACAAGAAGGTTTCCAGGAGAAATGATTGGGTTATGACATTCTTAACCCAATTGGTGAGTTAATCCCCTGATAGGAATTAACTGAATGGGAGCAGGTAGGAATTTGGGCATGGCTTTGGGATATATATTTGTATCCAATAAGAGGATAACTCTCCTCCTCCTCCTCTTCCTCTCCCCCCTCCTCCTCCTCTCCCCCCTCCTCCTCCTCTCCCCTCTCCTCCTCCTCTCCCCTCTCCTCCTCCTCTCCCCCTCCTCCTCCTCTCCCCCCTCTTCTTCCTCCTCCTCCTCCTCCTTCTTCATTTTTAGTTTTATTGATTTTATTTTTTAAATACACAACAGCAGAACGCATTACAATTCTTATTACACATATAGAGTAAAATTTTCATATCTTTGTATATAGAGTATGTTCACGCCAATTCATGCCTTTATACATGTTCTTTGTTTTTTTTTGCATTACAATTCTTATTACACATATATACCACAATTTTTCATATCTCTGTTTATATATAAAGTATGTTGACACCCAATTTGAGTCTTTATACATGTACTTTGGATTATGATGTCCATCACATTCCACCATCCTTGTTAATCCCGTGCCTCTCTCTTTCCCTCCCACCCCTCTTCCCTATCTAGAATTCACGTAATCCTCCTATGCTCCCCCTCCCTACCCCACTATGAATCAGTCTCTTTATATCAGAGAAAACATTCCACATTTTGTTTTTTGGGATTGGCTAACTTCACTTAGCATTATCTTCTCCAACGCCATCCATTTACCGGCAAATGCCATGATTTTATTCTCTTTTAATGCTGAGTAAAATTCCATTGTGTATATATGCCACATATTTTTTTTTTTATCCATTCATCCACTGAAGGGCATCTAGGTTGGCTCCACAGTTTAGCTATTGTGAATTGTGCTGCTATAAACACTAATGTGGCCGTGTCCCTGTAGTATGCTGTTTTTAATTCCTTTGGGTATAGTCCGAGGAGAGGGATAGCTGGTCAAATGGTGGTTCCATTCCCACGTTTCCAAGGAATCTCCATACTGCTTTCCATATTGGCTGCACCAATTTGCTGTCCCACCAGCAATGTATGAGTGTACCTTTCCCCCCACATCCTCACCAATACTTACTGTTGTTTAATTTCATAGTAGCTGCCATTCTGACTGGAGTGAGATGATATCTTAGAGTAGTTTTGATTTGCATTTCTCTGATTGCTAGAAATATTTTCATATATTTGTTGATTGATTGTATATCCTCTTCTGAGAAGTGTCTGTTCAGGTCCTTGACCCATTTGTTGATTGGGTTATTTGTTTTTTTGGTGCTTAGCTTTTTGAGTTCTTTATATACCCTAGAGATTAGTGCTCTATCTGATGTGTGAGGGGTTAAAATTTGCTCCCAGGATGTGGGGCTCTCTATTCACCTCACAGATTGTTTCTTTTATTGAGAAGAAACTTTTTAGTTTGATTCCATCCCATTTATTGATTTTTGGTTTTCCATCTTCAACAAATGGTGCTGGGAAAACTGGAAATCCATATACAACAAAATGAAATTAAAGCCCTATTTCTCACCATGCACAAAACTTAACTCAAAATGGATCAAGGACCCCGGAATTAAACCAGAGACTCTTCCTCTAATAGAAGAAAAAGTAGGCCCTAATCTTCATCATGTGGGATTAGGCCCCAATTTCCTTAATAAGACTCTTATAGTGCAAGAATTAGAACCAAGAATCTCTCTGCTTCTTGATCACCATGATCTGAGCTGCTTCCCTCTGCCACACACTCCATCACGATGTTCAGTCTCCTGTCCAGCCCCAAGAAATGGAGCTGGCCTTCTATGGGCTAAGACCTCTGAAACCGAGAGCCCTCAAATAAACTTCTCCTTCACTACTGTTGTTCTGGTCAGATCCTTTAGTCACAGCAGGGAAAAAGCTGACTAAAATGGGGCGGTGTGTGTATGTGTGTGTGTGTGTGTGTGTGTGTGTGTGTGCTCACATGCGCGCGTACATTATGCACGTGCCTAAAGAACGCTCTATAGAAATGACGTCTTTGCTGAGACTTGTAATAAATATTAAAAGTTCGGCAGATGAGGGAGATAAGCATCATAGACAGAGAATGGTGCCAGGAGGCAATTAGGGTTGGTGATCCTTTGCGGAACCAGTGCATAGGGGAGGTAGGAAGAGAGGCCCAGACTGCGTGGAGGTGGTTTTGAAGGGCCTTGGATCTTCGGTGAATAATATGAAAATTAACACAGAAACACAGAGGTTGTTCAGGAGAGTGACATGACCAGATATGTTTCCTTAAAAAGATTTTTTTTTCTTTTTTCTTTTCTTTTCTTTCTTTCTTTTTTTTTTTTTTTTAATATTTGAAGAGAGCAAAACCAGAGGCCAGAAAAGTAATTAGGAAAGTTCTTCAGTGGTACAGGTAATAGACATTGAGGGCTTTAACTAAGGGCATGGAAGTAGTTCTGAAAAGTGGGGAACAAACAGAAAAGAGATTTAGGAGGCAGGATCAATTGTAATCAGGGCAGATGTAAAATGTAAAAGGTGAAGAAGCAGGAAGAGTTGAGAATGGGTTCATGATGTAATGCCAGGGTGCCTGAGGGGAAAGTCATCATATAAGGTGAGATATCATTAGATAAAAAGGCAACTCTTGAAGAAAAATGATTAATTTAGTTTTAGAAAGTGTTTCCAAAATTAAAAAAAAGGAAAAAATGCTAATACATTGTTAGTATCTGTGTCAAACTGAATGGAACTGAAGTTTATATTCATCCTTCAAATGATAAGCCATGAAAAGATGGACTCTCATTTCCTTTTCCTTATTATTTCAGTGTAACCATTTGTCTTCATAATAGCTGCCATTCTGACTGGAGTGAGATGAAATCTTAGAGTAGCTTTGATTTGCATTTCTCTAATTGCTAGAGATGATGAACATTTATTCATGTATTTGTTGATTGATTGTATATCCTCTTCTGAGAAGTGTCTGTTCAGGTCCTTGGCCCATTTATTAATTGGGTTATTTGTTTTTTCGGTGCTTAGCTTTTTGAGTTCTTTATATACCCTAGAGATTAGTGCTCTATCTGATGTGTGAGGGGTTAAAATTTGCTCCCAGGATGTGGGGCTCTCTATTCACCTCACAGATTGTTTCTTTTATTGGGAAGAAACTTTTTAGTTTGATTCCATCCCATTTATTGATTCTTGGTTCAGATATCCACTATGAATGGACACACTATCTACAATGTGCTTATAATATGATTGGGAAGAGAAACGAGGGCACTTGAAATGATAACAAGATTAGACTTTAAATATATATCAAGTGAGTGATGGAGACAAGGGTGAGATTATTTCCAGTTGAAACATTCAGAAAAAAATTCAGTATTCTTCTGTTTCTCCTTTATCACCTACATCTTGTCTCTGATACTCACCAATCTGGTGTCTCCCCATGTCTAAGCAATAGGCTGAGTGGAAAATATCATTGGAACATAACTGAGATGTAAGAGGCCCAAGAAATTCTCCATGGCTGGGCAGAGGAGTTGGAGGTCAGGTCAGTGACAGCAGCCTTCTCATTGCTAGCAGATACTTGAATCACCTGGAGACTTTGTTAAAATGCAGATTTCTCCAGGGGCCTGAGATTCTGCAGGTATGCAAGTTCTCTAGTGATGCCTTGGTGCTCCTGGTCTGTGGACCACACTGAGCAGTAGGGCGAGAGTACTTCTGTCAGTGTGGTTGAAATTATTGGCCTTGGAATTGGATAAACTGGAGAAGAATATTGCTTTTATCAAATATGAAGGAGCTGACTTTGGACAAGTCATTAAACCTTGATTTAAGTTTATTTTTCTATGAAAATAATGTCCTACTTTGAAGGTCAACAATGTTGATATACTTTCTGGCCTTGAGGATGGCTTTCATGATCGGAGGAAATTTCCAGGGGCAATTGTTTTTTTTTTTTTTTTTTTTTTTTTTAGAGAGAGAGAGAGAGAGAGAGAGAGAGAGAGAGAGGATTTTTTAATATTTATTTATTTTAGTTTTCGGTGGACACAACATCTTTATTTTATTTTTACGTGGTGCTGAGGATTGAACCCAGCGCCCCGTGCATGCCAGGCGAGCGCGTTACTGCTTGAGCCACATCCCTAGCCTGGCAATTGGGTTTTAAAAATTAATATTCAATTTAATTAAGATTACACATTCAAACACTTTAAGAGCTTAGACTCAAGCAGACACCCATGTTTGCATCTCAGCTCTACGACTCACTAATGTGTGACCTTGGGCCAGGGACACATCCTTGTTCACATCCACACATCTTCAGCACCTGCACCCTGTGTAGGTGTCATAATTATCTCAGCTGAAGTCTCAGTTTCCACTTCCATCACCTGGAAATACTAATAGGGTGATTGTGAGGAATAAATGAGTTGATGTGTGAAAAACACTTAGGAAAAAATTGCCATTTAAGAAGCTTTTCTCATTACTCTTTTAGCTGTCGGGCTCAACTCACAAATCTTAGCCCATTTTAAGTCATTTATAAAGTTATATTTCCAACGTATAAGCTTCAAATCGCATTTATAAATCCAGAAATTTTTTCAATGGAAAAAAGTTTAAAAATCAAGCCATATAAAAAATTAGAAAATCAAATCATATAAACCATCTACATAATTTTCACAAATCTTATAAATATGGGGAGCTTTGGGTAGTGACATAGCATAGGAGTGACAGGTGTGGTCCACTCTGGGTACAGAAAATAGAGAGGTGCAGGATCTGTGGAGAATTTAAACACAATAGTCAACCAGGTAGATGTTGATTGATCTGCTCGTTATTATCACGTGCTTACATGCTAACAATAACTGTAATAAAATATTCCCCAAGCAAAAAGGGTCACCTCTACAGTCTGTACCCCTTGGAGCCAACATGGTGAAAATCTTAGCTCAGTTTTATTTCATTTTTCATTTAAAAATAAAGAATCTCAGTTGTCTTACCCACAAATTACTGTTATTAAATATTATAAATAATTAAATGTCATATATTTACCATTTCCCCTAAATGTAGTTTAAAATATTAATACTATAGGTTTGATTTGTATCACCATTTATAGAGTTAATTACACATTGTCTGAGGGTTTAACAATGTTGACTCAACAACAGTGAAACAAGCACTTACCATAGATACAATTAGTGTCCTGGGTTCTAAGTATGGATTCTTGGGGCAAAATGCCTGGTTTTGAAGCCTGCCCTGCCACTTGTTAGCTGTGTAACCTTGGAATGGTTATAAACCTCTCTGTGCTTCCATTTCCTCTTGTAACAAATGGGGAAACTAATAACACGTAGCTACCTCATGAGGTTTAAATAAATTATACTAAGGTGTTTAGTGTGTATAAAAATTGGTTGACCATATGAGCATGATTTATGAATTTTCTATTCCATTTTATCCGTCTACTAATCTATATGTAGACCAATACCACACTGTCTGGATTACTGTATCTTCATATGAGGTCTCGAAATCAGGCACTCCAAGTTCTCCAATGTAATTTTTCAAGGTTGCTTTGGCTGCCCTTCACTAGCAATGCTCTGTGGTCCTGAAGCTTTTTTTGTGGGAAAGTTTTTTATTTTAAACTCAATGTCCTTAACAGAAATTGGGTTATTCATGTTTTTTAAAATTCTTTTTATTCGTGTGTGTGTGTGTGTGTGTGTGTGTGTGTGTGTGTGTGTGTGTGCTGGGGTTGTAGCTAAGTGGTAGAGCACTCACCTAACATGGGCAAAGCCCTGGGTTTGACCTCAGCACCACACAAAAATAAATAAATTAATTAAAGATGGTGTGTCCGACTACAACTAAAAAATAAATATAAAAAAAGAGAATTTCTTTTTATTCTATTTTGGTAAGTTGAATCTTTTGAGGAATTTTTCCATTTTGTAAAATTTGTGATATTTATTGGCATATTTTTATAGGATAGCCTCTTAACCTTTAAAAACACATAGTTTCTATAGATTGGCATTGTCTCTCATTCTGGGTATTGGTAATTTGTGTGTGTGTGCATACATGGGTATGTTTCCCCTTTTCTTTTTTTGTGTGTGGGGTTGCCAGGGATTGAACTTAGGGGCACTCAACCACTGAGCCACATCCCCAGTCCTTTTTGTATTTTATTTAGAGACAGGGTCTCACCCAGTTGCTTAGTGCCTTGCTTTTGCTGAAGCTGGCTTTGAACTCGAAAGCCTCCTGTCTCAGCCTCCTGAGTCACTGAGATTACAGCAATGAGCTAGTGTGCCTGGCTCATTTTTCCTTTCTTGATCTTTCTTTCTTGATTTGTTTTAACTAGGGGCTTATGAATTTTGTTAATCATTTTTTGCTTTGCTAATTTTCTCTATTTTGTATTTTATATTTATGTATCAATGCTTGTTTGTGTTTATTTACTGTTTACTTCCCTGTATTTATTTGAGCTTAATATATTTTCTATGCTTTTTTCTCCCTATAATATTTTTTTAACAAGTTTTTTAGTTGTAAATGGACACAATATGTCTATTTTATTCATTTATTTTCATTTAGTGCTGAGGATTGAACCCAGTGCCTCACATGTGATAGGTAAGCACTCTACCACTGAGCTATAATCTTAGCCCTTTTTCTAGGTTCTTAAGGTAGAAACTTAGATAATTGACTTTTAGACATTTTGTGTTTCAAATATAAGCAAACTAGCTTTTAAATTTCCCTTTAAGCACTATTTTAACTGCACCCCACACATTTTTATATGCTATTTAATTTTTACTCAGTTAAAAATCTTTTCAAATTTATCTTCTCATTTCTTTTATCTGTAGGTTATTTATCAGAGCATCATTTAATTTCCAATTATTTTTTCTTCTATGCTGTCTGAGTTTTTCTCAAAGGCAGTCTTCCTAAGCTGTCTGCATAGTGTGCTGGTATTTTCTTTTGAATTTATTTAAGAAGAAAAGGGCTAGGCTGATGCTTTGGGTATAACTATTAAGACAATTATTCAATTTGGATAAAGTATTATTGATTGAGAAGGTGTTTTGTGTTCGATGCTGTGATCTATTTTACCAATAGCTTCTGGAACTAGCCTCACAACTGGAAGTAGAAGGGATATTCCTGGCACCTTTATTGCAAAATATTTCCAAAACTCTATGCCTTAATGCACCTGAACCATGCTCTAGCAAAAGAATTTTATAGTTCAAATTGTTGACATATTACTCATTTCCAGCATTGCTATTTTTGGGGGTGTGTGTGTTTTCAAGCAATAATTCATTTTAGGAGATTTTCTAAGTAAAGTAATACATAATTGAACTGTGAACAAACTCTTCAAGCTTCAAGTAGTAACTCATTGCTGTAAACTCCATTTTAAGAGATTACAACCATGTACTACTGAAAAAAAGTTTGTAAGAAAGGTGTATGTTATGAACCACAAATTGTGTGTGTATGTATACCAACAATTCTGAGGAAAGAATTATATTTGAATATTTAGGAAAGTGGATCACAGAATTTACATGTTTGAATTTTGACAAGAAAAACATAATTCTAAACTAAAACAATGGAAATACTAGTTAAGAATTTAGCTAAAATAGTCAGTTTCTAATATTTTATAGGTAGCAATAATACTTTAGGTTATATCTTAAAAAGAAAAGCCTGATATTGAGCATAATATAAATAAAATATTTATTTATATTATGCCAGAAATTTAAAAATTGCACTCTTTGCTTGAAACATAGTATCAGTAATTATACATTTGCTAAATAAAAGGAAGGATGAATGCATGGATATAATTTTTATTAGTATTTTGATCATAGTTACTATGTGCCTACACACTTTAATCCTTTTTCTTTTTTTTTTCTTCTTTAGTCAAATTTTGATCATGTTGTATGCAAGTTATTCTTGTTTTAAATAATATTAATATTGCTTTTCATGTTATTTTAAAACAGTTCATTATATAGTTTTATCATAATTTATGTAACTAATCACCTGTCATATATAAAGTTTATTTGCCTTGCTTTTTATTGTTTTTGATGAGTATGTTATAGTTATACATAATATTAGTTTATTTTGACGTAATCACATGGAATATAATTTTCTCCACTTCAGTCTCTAATACTTTCCTTTCCCTCTCCTCCCTCCCCCCCCATTCCCTTTCCTCTACTTTACTTGGTCTTCCTTGTATTTATTTCTAATTTTTTAAATTGGTGTTTGTTTTACAGATATACATAAAGATGAGATTCACTTTGGCATGTTTATATGTGTACATGGCATAATTTGGACAATTTTATTCTATGATTCTTCCCCTTTCCCTTCCGCTTCAGTGATCTTCCTTCTGTTTTGATGAGATTCCCCACCACTATCTGCCTGCTTTTTTCTTCTTATTTTAGTTTAACTTATATATATAAGAGAAAACACTTGACCCTTGACTTTCTGGGTCTGGCTGTTCTCCAATTCTATCCATTTATCTGCAAATGTCATAATATCATTCTTCTTTATTGCTGAGTAAAACTCCTTTGTCTATATATACCACATTATTATTTTTTTAAATCTATTTGTCAACAGGCACCTGGACTGGTTCCATAACTTGACTATTGTGAGTTGCACGGCTATAAACCTTGATGTGACTGAATCACCGTAGTATGCTGATGTTAGTTCTTTTGGATAAACACCAAGAAGTGGGATAGCTGGGTCATATGGTGATTTCATTCCTAGTTTTTTGAGGAGTCTCCATACTGCTTTTTAGGGTGGGTGAACTAATTTGAAGTCCCACCAAAAATTTATGAGTGTACCTTTTCTCCCACATCCTTACCAACATTTATTATTATTTGCAATCTGACTGAAGTGAGATGAAACCTCAATGTAGTTTTGATTTGCATTTCCCTGATTGCTAGGGATGTTGAACATATTTTCATATATTTGTTGGCCATATGTGTTTCTTCTTTTGAAAAATGTCTGTTTAGTTTTTTGGCCCACTTAGTGATTGGGTAATTTCTGGTTTGGTTTTTTGAGTTCTTTATGTGTTCTGGGTATTAATCCCCCATGGAGGAGCAGCTGGAAAAGATTTCATCCCATTCTGTAGGCTCTTTCTTCATGTTCTTAATTATTACTTTTGCTCTGCAGAAGCTTTTAAATTTGATGCTATCCCACTTATTGATTCTTGGTTTTATTTTTGCACTTTAGGAATCTTGTTAAGGAAATCAGTGCTGTACCACATGTTGGAGTTGAATCTATGTTTTCTTGTGGCTGTTGCAGTTTCTGGTCTAATCCACTTTGAATTGACTTTTGTGCATGGTGAAAGAATAGGTTCTAGTTTGATTCTACATATGGATATACAGTTTTCTCAGCACCATTTCTTACAAAGGCTATCTTTTCTCTAACTTAACGTTTTTGGCATCTTTGTTATGAATCAGATCTACGTGTGTGAATTTGTCTCTCTGTCTTCTATTTGTTTGATGTCTGCTTTGGTGCCAGTACGATGTTGTTTTTGTTACTCTAGCTCTGTAGTACAATTTAAGTTCTGATATTGTGATACTTCTAGCATTTCTCTTCTTGTTCAGGATTTCTTTGGCTATTTGGTCAGGGTCCTTAGTCTTCCAAATGAATTTTAGAATTCTTTTTTTCTAGTTCTATTAAAACATGTCATTGGTATTTTGATGGGAATTGCATTGAATCTGTATAACACTCTTGGTCATATGGCCATTTTGATATTAATTCTGACTATCCAAGAACAGGGGAGTCTTTCCATTTTCTAAGATTTTCTTCAATTTCTTTCTTTAGGGTTTTTTAGTTTTCATTGTAGAGGTCTTTCACCTCCTTGGTTAGATTAATTCCCAGGTATTATTTTATTTTATTTTTTGAGGTTATTATGAATTAAATGCTTTTCCTGATTTTTTTTCTCAACACAAAAACATTGTTTGAGTATAGAAAAGCTATTGATTTTTATCCTACTACTTTACTGAGTTCATTTATCAGCTCTAGAAATCTTTTGGTGAAGTTTTTTTTGGTCACCTAAATATAGGATCATGTTCTAGGGAATTAGAGATAATTTGTCTTCTTCTTTTCCTATTTAAATCCCTTTAATTTTCTTTTCTTTCCTGATTGCTCTGGCTAGAGTTTCAAGAATTACGTTGAATGTTGAATAGGAATGGTGAAAGTGGACATCTTTTTCTTGCTCCTGATTTTAGAGGAAATGCTTTTAGTTTTTTTTTCTATTCTCTATAATGTTGTCCTTGAGCTTGTCATAGATAGCCTTTATAATGCTGATGTAAGTTCCTCCTATCTCTAACAAGTTCTCTAGTGTTTCAAACATAAATGTGTGCTATACTTTGTTGAATGCTTTTTCTGCATCTATTGAAATAATCATGATTCTTGTCCTTAATTCTATCTGCATAGTAAATTACATGTATTGCTTTGTATATATGGAAACACCCTTGTTATCCATGGGATGAAACTCACTTGATCATGGTGCACTATTGTCTTAATTGTTTTTGAACATGATTTTCCAATATTTTATTAAGGATTTTTTCATCTATGTTCATCAGGGATATTTGTCTGAAGTTTTCTTTCCTGGAAGTGTCTGTCTGGTTTTGGTATCAAGGTAATGCTGGCTTTGTAGGATGAATTTGTTAGTGTTTTCTTCATTTCTATTTCATGAATTAACTTGAGGAGGGCTAGCATTATTCTTCTTTGAAGGTCTTGTAGAACTCAGCTGAGAATCCATTTGGCCATGGGCTTTTCTTTCTTGGAAGGCTTTTAATCACTACTTCAATCTCATTGTTTAATATTGATGTGTTTAACTTTTCTATATCCTCATGGTTCAAATTGTGTAGGTCATATGTTTCTACAAATTTGTCAATATCATCTAGATATTCCAGTTTATTGGAGTATACATTTTCAAAATAGTTTCTAATGATCCTCTGGATTTCAGAAGGGTCTGTGGTGATATTTCATCTCTAATTTTGTTTATGTGCATCTTTTCTCTTTCTTTTGGTTAGTCTGGCTAAGGGTTTGTCAATTTTGTTTTATGTTTAGAGAATCAACCATCTAAAACAGTACAGGAAATACAATCAAATGGGGTGAGGACATAATATCAAATACTAGTATAACCACCATCAATTCAAAATGAAGAGTAATACATGTAAGATGAAAATTGATGTTAGGGCTATTTATAATAATCCATGCCATGGTGGAGAAATTTCTTATTGAGTCTTTATTGTTTGGATTTCATCAGGATTTGGGTCCTTTAGAAGATGCCCATCATTCTTTAGCTTTGGATTCTCTGAGAGGTGCTGGGCACAAGAGCTACTTCTCTGGTTGTTATGAATTTCTCACCAGCTGGTTCTTATTCATCAGCTCAGGGATGTGAGCCTGCATGCTTAGAGAGTGCTATTCTGTGTCTGCTGGCTGTTTCTACTGGGTTTGGGGGTACAGGATGCAGGGCTCAAGGCTGTTGTGCTAACAGCCATGAGATGCTGTGTACCAATTCCCCGTCACAGGGCCTTCTTTAAAGTGGCATAGATCCTGGTGGCTGTCTGCCAATGTGGGACCTGTGATCGGGGGCTCTCTGGGTAGTTTGTGGTACAGAAGCTCCCCCCCACCCCATATAGATCACCAAGATACTGTCCCTATGACTGGGATGTAGAGTCAGTTGATCTGCCTGTGTCTTAGCTCCTACTTCTTGTAGCTGTGAGTAACTGGTGGCCACTGCCCTCTATTGGGTCTTCTTTGGAGTGATGCTATTTAAGCACTTGGTGGCTGCCTGCAACTGTGGGGCCTGTGGGTACCAACTGTGTGGGCTGTCTGTGGCATTGAGGCCTCTATTGATGTAGATCAATGCGGTTTTAATCCATTGTTGTATTGGGGATAAGATGTCAGTTGGTCCATCTTTGACAGAGCTCCCTAGGAGGCTGTGTTGAGCACTGGGTCGGGGCTAGTACTCTCTGAGAGTGATTAGCTCTTGGGTCAGCTTCATCCTACTCCCTTTATTTATGGGAAGGCAGCAAGGGTTTCAGTAACTTTCTGCTAACAAATTCTCTCTACAAGTTCCTTCTAGATGGATTACTGAGACAACCCCTTTCATGTATTCCCTCTGGTTTTATTTGTTACCGTCTAAAGGTAGGGAGAAGGCTGTGTTGATTAAATTTCTTCTAGGGAGGCTGGCTGGCTGTAGGCTCTACAAAATGACTTGCATGCCTGGCATAGTTTTCAGTCCACAATTTGGGTTTAACTGATTGATCTCCTTCACTATCTTTGCTATTCCTGTTGCATTTTTAACTCACTCTTCTTTTCTTTCCAACAGTTGTTAAGTAAGTAAGCTTATGGTCTTTTTCTTTCCCTCTTTTTTTTGTTCTCTCTCTTCCCCCCAGCCAAACCCTAATGAGGGTTTGGGGTCAAGGAAACCTATCCTTATTGTCTGCCCCAGTACCCAAACTACTAGCTCCTCCAAGTTTCGAACCATCCAGTATGGAGTTTTAGAGTTTTTACTCCACCACCCACCTTTCTGCCCAGTTGTTTGTTCACTGCTTCCTTTCTGGGTTGTGGAAGGATCCAGGGTTGCTGCTTAAATATGCTCCACCGAGATGTGATTCTGCAATCTATATATGGGGTAAAAATGGGAGTTCATAATCCGCTTGAATCAAATGTATGAAATATGATATGTCAAGAGCTTTGTAATGTTTTGAACAACTAATAATAAAAAAAAAGAAAAAAAAAGAAATCTGCTCCACTATCTTTGGTCTTCTCTAGCCGTGTTATTTTATAGATACAGTGATGCAGATTCTAATATTTTTGAGGGATTTAGGCTTTTCCTTCCTTCTCTCAATGGAAAGAAGTCCCAATGTGAGTCCAAGACAACATGGAGTCCCAAGGACCCACTGTAATTGGTTCTACTAGAGGAGCAAACTTCTGGAGGTAGTGTCAGGCTGTGTGCCCTGGGAAAGGTATTATGGAATAAGCTGCTCAACCTGCCTGTCATCTGGATCTTTTGATAAAGTCTAAGAAAGTTATCTAAGAGTGGGGTCAGGAGGACTTTCCTGAAGGATTCTCCTATAAATGTCTCTTAGGATTTTATCAGGATAAAAGCAGAGAGTGGCTGAATAGAAACCCATGGGTTGTTGCTGTCATCTCTTTCTATAATAAGACTATGATGTAGTAGCTACCAAGCAATTAGTGTAACAGCTCATAATACTAGATAATATTTATTGAGTATTTTCTATGAATCAGGCTCTGTACTACGTCTCTCTGGTCATGTTGTATTTAAATCACAAAAGACCCTAAGCTAAATATCACTGCTAGTCCCTTGGAACTTTCAGGGAATTAAGTGGCTTGCCTCAGGTCAGCAAGGACATTTTCTTCAGACAAGTTTGCCCTCAAAACAGTTTGTCAAAAATGGAGAGACTTTCCTTTCTATCCTGGGCATCTAATCACTTTCTATAATAGAGCCAACTTTGTCTTTGGGCAAGTGGAAGTCAAATATATTTTGAAAAGCTCTCCGCAGACTAGGCATCACAATGATTGAAACATTTTCTTCCAATCATGGGGTCTGTATTACACAGAAAAACCAATGATGCAGAGAGGCCCAAGATATTTTTGACAAGCTTTCCTTTGACAATGAGAGCAACAGCACATCTACATCCCATCTGTTTCTCCACTGCATACTAATCCCAGAGTTTATCAGTTTGAATTTATTCCCTGAAGAGCAACTCCAGACTCAAGAATTTATTCTTAATTCTTTAGGGAGAATTTCCATATCCTATATTAATAATCATAAGAATTCAGTAGCAGTGTCACCCAGAGCACTCCGAAGATTGTTCTCTTTTCTTGCATAGAGACAGGTTGTTAATGAACTGATAAATAAAACCTTGAAAAATCAAAATTTACAGCATAATACTTGTCATTTGGACATGTTTTCAGTATGATGGCTCTAACAATGTACCTCCGAAGCATTTATTGTAATATTAAGTAGACAAGAAAAATGCTAGTGAGAGATCCAGCTAGGTCTATCCAGATTTTCTCCTTTAATGGAAAACTTCTGGACACAGGGCTGGCTTCCTGTATGTGTGACCTGTGCAGTCACACAGGGTCTCGTGCAGTCACAGGTCCTGTGTAAGATCCTGTACGTGCTTTAATGTTTGATGGTTATCATGAAATTCTTAATAAATTTATCTTTGAAATTGCACTTTGAAAGAATAATGCAGCATTTGGGTGATCAGAGATATGTCCACTTTTACATGTAGTGCTTGTGATGGCCCATGGGCACTAGATTCTGGCAGCATCACAATACATGGGAATTTTTGTATTCTCCCTCCCTCTCTCTCTCTCTCTCTCTCTGTTTCAATATGGGGGATTGGACCCATGGTCTTGTTCGTGCTAGGCAAGCACTCTACTACTTAGCTACATTTCAAGCCTTTTTATTTTGATACAGGGTCTCACTAAGTTGCCGAGGCTGGCCTAGAACTTGTGATTCTCATGCTTCAGTCTCCCAAATCGAAATGTGCCACTGTGCCTGGCTTGTATTCTCAAAGGAATACAAGGTAAGAATGATATGTAAGAATGAGAAAGTAGCACTACCAACAGCCCCAGGAGGCTGGGTTTTTCCATTTGAACCAGAATTTGCTTCAAGTGCACAAAGAAATGTCATTCTAAGGTACATGACTGACCAAGGAACCCAATCATATTCTTTTCCAATCCTTCACTTCCCTGTATTAGTCAGATACTCACGGAGGAGTTAATGACAAAAGAAAGAAAGAGATGGGGCAACCCACATTTCCTTTTCCTTACTAATAATCTGAGGCCAGAGCACTTTGGTTTACAGTGTGCATATTAAAAAGTAAAATAAAACAGTTGAATTTAATTTTGTGTGGCATTTCTACTGTTCTGGTAAGAACAAAATACATATGCATATATGAGCTTCAAAATATGAATTGGGTAAGTTCAGTGATTTTTGCATATGAGTTAAATGCTTTTATATTTGCATTTAAAACTGGCATTACACAATATAAAGACTGGATTGTAAAATTTATGCTAATAATTTAAAATTTTAATCTTTCTTTACTTAGCATGACATTACATAGCAAATATAAATCACCATGACAAGTTGAGAAGCCTGCAGAAGGAAAAAGCTTTATGCTTTAATAATACTCTGAATGGAACATTTTCCCTGCTTTTTTGAATAAGGGACCCTATGTTTTCATTTTGCTCTAGGCTTGCACATTATGTAACTGGCCCAGACTGGTTAAGGCATATCTTTGCAGCCTCCTAGAAATGGTCAATTTCCTCTTTCTTTGTTTTCCTTTTTGCCTTGCTGTTCCAGTTTTCTCTGCCTGCTTGTCCGAACCTATTGCCTGTGACTCATCCTGTGTATGAAGGCTTTTTGATGAAAACATTGTTGGCTTGGTATCAAGAGTCTGAAAGACGCTGGTGTCCAGAGTCAGACCATCTGGTTTCTACCTTTCATCAATGGAATTTGAGCTCCTAATCCTTGTGGCCTTCATAATTACAGACTTGCTGCCCACACTGACATTTGCTGGGGAAGTCTTCCCATGTTCCTACTGCCTAGGTCAGGCTTTGAGAGGCAGTATAAGCTCCTACTCTTTACTGATCCCCTGATTCCAGATTCCTGGATGATCCACACAGAGCAATGATTGCTTTATTTAAAAAGTTACTTTATTTTCTCAATAGGTGATACACGTACACATATACAAAACTTAAAAAGTTATAAAATAGCATAAAACCCCTGCACCTTTCTTCTCATCCACATGTACTCATCCCTGAAGTCAGCTGCTCTAGTCTGTTCTTCACACATGCTTTCAGTGATAGGATATCTTATGGATGTGTGTAAACACACACACACACACACACACACATCCAAATATATACATGTGCATGTATAAATATATACACATAAAACATACATATGAATATATACACACAAATGTATGTGTACATGTTTTTAAAAACACAAGTGAAACAGATGCACCTTTTTTTTCACTAAAGGATATATCTTGGTGATTCTTCCACATTAGTACATTGGATTCTTTGAAAGATATTGAGATTGTTTCTAATATTTGATACTTCAAACAATGCTGAAATGAATTTCTTGTATATAACTCCACATATTGTATTTCCTGAATGTGGATTTGCAGGATCTAGGAGAATATAGAATTCTAATTTAGAATTATATTAACAAAAAATGCTCCATATGGGCCATATCACTTCACACCTCCACCAGCCATGGGTCACAAGTTCATTGTTCCACACTGTCCCCAAGAGCATGTCCATAAACCTGCTGCCCTTGCCACTCTGAGAATAACCCATTTTTTTTTTCTGAGTTCTTTCCCTGTGACTGGAGTGCAGACATGTTTAAATCTACTAGAAGTTTTTGTGTGTTTGGTGCACTTCTATATCCTTGCCAACACTTAGTATTATTCAATTTTTAATTTATTCCAATAAGATAAAATAATGAAATGATCTCCGCTTGTGCTTTTACTTTGTATTTCCTTAATTATTAATTATGAAAAAAAGGTTGAAACTTTTTTTTCAATGCTCATAAACTACTCTTGATTCCTGATCAATGGATTGCCAGCCTGTGTCTTTTGCTCAGTTTCTATTGGGTTGACCTTTTTGGTGTGGATTTCATTTAAAAAAAAAATTCTCATATCAGTCATTTGTGATACATATGTGTGCTGCTAAAATATTTTCTAACTTTGTGACTCATATTTTTACTCTCCTTAAGTATCTTTTCCATAAACAGAAATTCTTAATTTTAAATTTAATATCTGAGTACTGAAATTTGTGCCTTTTACACTAATTTACAAAATACTTTTTTGCCAAAATATAAAAATGATTGATTTTTACATTACCTCCTAAAATTTTGTAGTTCTACATTATATATTTAATCCTTTAACCTGCTTGGAATTAAATTTTTACATGGTGGGAGGTAAAAATCCCATTGCATATATACTTTATTTATTTATTTTTGCAATTTAAAACATGAGTCATTTATTTCTAGAGTTTTCCATGTAATATGTTTGGACTTCATTTGACTATGGGTAACTTAAACCAGGTAATGAGTACTTCCAGATAAGAGGAGAGCACTATACTCACTTTTAAAATAAGAAACCTACTGATTTGCAGAGTTGTGTAAACCCCAAAAGGAATAAACCAAAGAAATCTACTCTAAAACATATCATATTTGAACTTTTGAAATTTACTAACTAAAAGTCTGGAAAGCAGCTAGAGAGAAATGGTACCTTACTTTGTAAGGGGGAAAATTCATATAACAGCAAATTTTACATCAGGAACTGTGGAGGCTATAAGAAAAGAGCACACAGGAGTTTTCAAGAACTAAACAAAAGAACTATCAACTGAAAATCCTATATCCAACAAAAATATCCTTCACATATTCTTCAGGAATGAAGAGGAAAAATCAAGGCATTCTCAGATGAAGGAAAACTAAGAATTTGTTGCCAGTAGATCTACCATAGAAAAATAAATAAAGGAAGTTCTCTAGTCTGAAAGAAAATGATAAAGGAAAGGATATTAGAATATCAGGAAGGAAGAAAGAACATGCTGAGAAAATATGAATAACTGCAACATACTTTCCTTACTTCGCCACTTGACCCAGTGGTTACATCTTAGACAACTATACTTCTTTATCACAATCTGGAAATTGACATTGGTACAATGTATATAGTTTTTTGCAATTTTTAAATCACATTTTATATTCTGTCCCTACCTCCACAATGAAGATACAGAGCTATTTTACCATATGTACTTTATGAGTAACTAATTGACCCAGTGCTTTAAAAAAATTTTGTTATAGTTGGGCACAACTTTATTTATATATTTTTATGTAGTGCAGAGGATGGAACCCAGCATGCGTTGCAGGTGCTTGGCGAGCACTCTACCACTAAGCCACAACTCCAGGCCCACCCAATGCTTTTTATTGTGTAATTTATTAAACGGTTTCCCACTGATCTGCAATTCTATTTCTGTTATAGATGAAGTTTCCATGTATGTATCAGTCTGTTCTGGGCTCTTTCTTTCCCTCTTATTGACCAATGTGTCTATTCTTGCTCCAATATTATATTATCTTAATTCCTGTAGTCTAATTGGTATAATTTCATGATAAATCTTCATGTCTGGTGGAAACAACTTCTCTACTTTTTTCTTTTACTGATTTGCTTTTCTATATAAGTTTGAGGGTCTTTCCTGTCTTAGAAAAAATTCTATTTAGATTTTGATTGGAATTGCAGTTGATTTAAGAGTCAGTTGAGGAAGAACTGGCATTTAAAAATATTGTCTTCTATCCAATAACATGCATATACATGTGTATACATACACATGTATATGTATGTATGTTCTTCTTTGTTGCTTAGAATAAAATTCTGTAATTTTCTTAATAAATTATAGGTTTTCACATATTTGGACTTTTCTGCAAGTAATTTATATTTTTATTGCTATTTAAAATGGTATCTCAGAAAGCATTTCTAAGATCAGGTGCGTTCAGGGTGGTATGGCCATAGACGGTGAAGGCTTAAACCTGTGCAATCAGAAAAATGAAAAATTATACCCCATTTGATTCAAATGTATGAATTGTCAAGATCATTGTACTGTCATGTGTAACTAATAAAAAATTTTTTTGAAAAGAAAAAAAAGAAAGCATTTCTAATTGTGACCAGTGAATATAAAAACAATTGACTTCTTAATATCGTCTTAAAATCCAGAAAGAGTGCTATATATTTTTTATGTGTTTTCTATTAGAAAATTTTATTTTTTTGTAAGTAATGATGAATGCTTTTTTTTAAAAAAAATTAATCATTTTACCTCTAGTAAATACTGAAAAAAAAATGATGACAAATATCTTCTTCTTGACCTTAAAGAGAATGTTTTCAACATTCCAGGATAAAACATGACAAAACACCTGAGTTAAAACCAACTTAAAAGGGGGAAAGATTTATTTTAGCTTATGGTTTTAGTCCATGATTGGTTGTCTCCTTTGATTTTGGTTTTGTGGTGAGGCAGAACATCATGGCAGGAGCACATAGTGGAGGAAACAGTACAGTTCATGGCAGGGGGAAGCAGGGAGAGAGTAAGAAAGAGGGCCTGTGTACCATTATCTTCTCCTTGGGCACACCCACAATGACTTAGTTTCTTTCCAGTAGGCCACCACTTCTTAAAGGTTCTGCCACCTCCCAATAGCATTACAGGCTGAGCCCAAGCCTTTAACACATGTGCCTCTGCAGAAAATTTAAGATCCAAACCATAACAAGGAGATTATGGAAGTTCTCTTGTATTCCTATTTTAACAAGACAGTATATATATTTAATCTTCAATTTTTATCTCTAATGAGAAAAGATGAATTACTATATTTCCATCTTCTCCTAACTTCCTGTATAATGTACATATACTTATTTATTAATTTAATATCTTTAATTGTTTCTTTTATACCTACATATAAAAGATGAGGAATTAATTGTCCTATATTCTCTTTCATCATTCATTTCTCCTTTACTTCTAAATTTTATTAATTGTATCATGGAAATTTTGTTTGTTCACAGCATTTAAGTCTGTTCTTCGTCATTATCTCTACATTTTTTCTTAGACTTTCTCCTACAGTTGGATCAAAGCTTACTGCCAGTCTGTCCTTTGGAGCCTTGTCATCATTTTTGATTGGCTGAAGTGTGTTCTATAGTAATTTCTTCAAGAGGTACTCAAGGCAGCTGTATTCCCTGAGATTTCTTTTCTGTTTATACTTAACAATTATTTGTTTGGTATAAGTTCTTGGATCATAGGTTCTTTCCTTAGTAACTTTTTGGGCTTTGGGGCTATTGCAATATTTCCAACTGAATCGACTATTGACTATTTTGCCTGGAAGCCCAAATAATTCTTTCATTAACTTTGAAGTCCAATAACATAGAACTAGGATGACAATAACTAGGATAGCTCACAAAATTGATGTTTTTGTATCACTTTGTTTTTCTTGGATCATGGCATGGACTTCCAAATGTAGGTTAAGGTTTATCTTTTACCTCTGAAATATTTTTCATGAAAATTATGTTAAGTATTTTTCCTATTCTATTATTTCAGTTTTTAAATTCTTTTTGGTAATAGGAAAGAACTCTGTTAGGCCTCTTTTTTCTCTCTTCTATGTATAATATTTTATTATAATTTTTTTTAACTCTTCATTTCCATTTCCTTTGCTAATATCCTCAGTCCTGTTCTCTGTCTCCTTTTGGTGGTCTCAGTATTGTCTGTTACCTTTTTTGCTGCTTTCAATGTGGCCTTTGCTTTATAACAGTTTTGTTTTTCTCATTTCTCTTGAATGCTGCTAATCCTGCTGTCTCACCATGTTTCACTGCTCTGACATCCAATTTTATGACTATGGTTTCTTAATTAATTTTTGAATTTATGCTGATATATTTGATCAAAATTTTCATCAGTCTTATAGTGGCCTTTTCATTGTTCCATGTTTCAGGAATTCTTATACTACTGAGTCATAGGTATGAATTATTTTTTTGTTTTTATTTTTCTCTACTTAGTTGATATTGGCAGCTGAAAGTCTCTTCCCTCTTGTTTCTGTGATAGAATACCATCTGCATTTATAGCTTACCTGTATGATTCTTTATTCATCTCTACCTTTTCTAATTTTCCTTTGTGCCGAGTCAGGTCTAGGTACTGCCATTCTCATGTACCTCCTTCATGTTATTCCACCCAGGGGCTTTCTGACTTTGTACCTCAGAGGGTCCACTTTGGAGAATTTTATTTTGTCCCTGGGTTTGAACTCTGTAGCCAGAGACATTCTCAGCATCTTCCAGTACCCATACTGACCTTCACTGCATCTGACTGCTCTTCCTTTAATAATATACTTTGGGTAATACCTACTTCTGAGTTTCATTGAAGATACAGTTTACATTTCTCTCTCTCATATTCCTTATTGCATTTAAATGATATTTTAGAGAAGAGAAGAAAACTTGGCCATTTAAAAAATTTTTTTGGGGGGGGTTTCTTACTTTGTGGTTGGCATGGTCTAATCCTGGGCCTGTCTCATACTTCATCTCACTTTGTAGGCTTGTCTTCATTGTTCTGTGTCAGGAGAGATTGTATTCCCAGATCCTTCCCCACTGAGTTGCTGACACTGACTGCTAGATGGGGCTCTGAATACTAACTCTTCATATTAATCAGTGATGATGGATAAAGCTTTGTCCTTTTGAATAAAAGAAAATGTGCCAGTACTTTCAGTCACCTTTGAGAGACCTAATTAGACACTCTATTATTCCTATGGGATCTGAGAGCACTGTATTTCTACACCCAGCAGAGGAGCTTGCAGCTTTATCCTGAGCACTGTCGAGCACTATGTGGGGACTCCCATTTATCAG
Source organism: Ictidomys tridecemlineatus (assembly GCF_052094955.1). Classification (NCBI taxonomy): domain Eukaryota; kingdom Metazoa; phylum Chordata; class Mammalia; order Rodentia; family Sciuridae; genus Ictidomys; species Ictidomys tridecemlineatus. The sequence goes on along the minus strand of NC_135484.1, from coordinate 86,676,377 downwards.
CATGAATAATGTCCTATGTCCCTTCCCTGCCTATTCTCCTCTAAGAGACAGAGACAACCAAGGCATAGCAAAGACAGGTCAGCCTTTGAGGTCTTGTAAACATGTCCTACTCCCTCATCAGCCTGGCCAGTGTCCTCCCTGTAGCACTGAACTGACAGCTGCTGTCCTATGCTACCTTTGCTACTTTTTGAAATGTAGGCTGTGGTTACATAAAGAAGAAATATAAATATGGTCTTGATCGCTTAGCTCAGGGGCACTCTACCACTGAGCTACCTTCCCAGCCCTTTTTATGTTTTATTTTGAGTCAAAGTCTTGCTAAGTTGACCAGGCTGGTCTTGAACTTATGATTCTCCTTTCTCAGCTTCCAGAGTAGATGGGATTATAGGTGTGTGCCACCATACCTGGCAGAACATAATTTTTTCAATGAAACACAGAGGAGGAGGGCCCAATTCCTAATACTGAGACCTGAGGTTGCCTGAGTGAGAGAAGTTTGAAGGTGCTTTCACAGGGCAGTAAGAGACAGAGAGGCTCACTTGGCTGGAACATAGTCGGATTTCACCCTTCTCTGCCAGTCAGTCTCTAAAGGGTCAGGAAGTCACTATCCCAAATAAAAATGCAGCTGCTCCTATGATTGGCACCATCTCATCGTTTACATAGCACTTTCATACATTTTCCTTGATGTCCTTTTTAACAATACTGTGAGAGAAGTTTTATCATTTTACAAATGAGTTGTAAGCAGGTGTGGTGACTTTACCGAGGTTTTACTACTAGTATGAAGTGAACACTGTTTTCAAATTAAGATTTTCCTTTATTCTGTGCTTACTTGACTAAACTGGTGTTCGAGAAATTTGGAGATTGGGCACAATAGTCTGTAAGATGTTCTTTTGATGTTTCTCAAACTTTAGGGTAGGCTTCTTAAACTTCAGGTAGGTTCTTAGGAACAGAAATTCTCAGACCCAGAGTCTGAGGCTTGCCATTTGTCCCTTGGTGTCTTGTAGAATCCCATTTCTGACCTTTATTGCCTTTGGTTGCTGTTCCTTTAAGATTTTAGTCTGGGGTTATATATACCTCTCAGTTCAATTGAGCGTAGAGTCAGATGATTCAGTTCATGGTTTCTAACTCCTGATATTTAATTTTGTGTGACTAATACTTCTAGCTTTAGACTGTACAGGTGACTTACATTGATGAAATTATACTAATGTATTCATCCATAACATATGGAACACTTATTGTGTGTCAGATGCTGTGCTTGGTGCTGGAATATAGTCATCTGGATTGTCCAAGAGAGCTCCAAAAATCATCATAAAAGAGAATCAGGAGAGAAGGTGATGTAAGGAGGCACAGATTCGGAGTGATATGGCTACAAGTCAAGACCAAGAGGAGGAGAGAGGCAGGGAACAAGTAGCTTTGCATCAGCAAAGCAAACCTTGCCCCCACGGAGTTCATGGACAAGTGTGAGAAATGGACAAATGAACAGCCCAGTTCCACACAGTGTGCCAAGATGGTTGTGTTCATCTGGGGAACATGTCTCAATGCTGCCCCTCTGACATTTTTGTTTGTAGTTTGGTACAAATTCACAAGTCAGTGGTATAGTCTGGAGGTTTCCATAATTCTGTGCTTATGAAGGTCTCCTATTAGACTGACCCAGAATTAAATTGTGCATTTCCTGTAAACTTAGCACAGAGCTATACTATGAAGCTATACTATATGTGAAATTTATTCTCTCCTATATATCCTCTTCCTTTACCTACCATGAATAGCATCCAATATTCCACTGTCATCTTGTGTGATCACACATTTAATCAGTGACTTATTATTTATTAAGTGCTTTTGTTTTCAAATTACGACATTCTCATTTTTGAGGAAGGAAGAAAAATTACCAGTTGTTTTTCTGAGAGGAGGTAGAGGTTTAGAGACGTTCTGGCCTGACCATTATTACCCACCTGGCCATTGGCAGAACGGAAAGTGGTCCCCATCCTCTGACTCCAAATCAGGGCTCTTTCTATGGCATCACGCAGCAAAACAAATCAGCAAACTCTGAGCAAAGCTGTAGAGACTGGAAAATGCCTAACCTGAACAGGGCTCCTGCAACATAAATAGGAGCATCCAGTCACCTCCTTTTAGCAGCACTGATCAATGACCCGCTCTGCCCAGTCCTTAAAGCTGTGTTTTGAATATTGATGGTGGAGAGCTAAGCAAATTACAGGGCAGAGAGCAGCAAATACACCAAGCCCATTAAACATGACTAAAATGACCACTTTTAAAAACTGTTTATGGGCCTCATAGGGAAACACACACATGGATAAAAGGAGACCAAAACCAACAGCTTAATACCTTAGGCAGAGACTATGGCTTCTATGAGAGAAAGATTAAATGTAAGTATCTGCTTCTATCATTTTCTTTCCTTGGCAGTTTTGACTGCCTTTCATAAAATAATAGTTAATAATTGGGTGTGTTCTTAGAAAGTAAGTGAATTTTTTTCCCTTTCTCCATGTGATCATTTTTATCTGGATACTTTGGATGTGCATAAACGGCTGGAGATGGGTAAAGCAAGGTTGTGGGCATTGATTAGCAATACACAAATACTTAGTGGATAGATTTATTGGGGGGTATTTAAAGATATAGCCCCAAAGTAAACATTCAAATAGTGGCTTCAGGCCTATGTGAATATTCACCTTAAAACCAAGCAGCTGGAGATGGAGAGTGCATGATTCACTGCCTTTGAATAAAGTAGCTTTATGAAAATCAATAGAGTGACTACAATTATCAAGTGCATTACTTCAAAGACATTAAGAACCACAGATCAAACACATCAGCTGAAGAATGATGATGATAGTATGCACAAACAAGAAAGTATGATATCAGCTGAGGAAGTGGCCAGAATCCTATCCTAAGCCTTACTAGGAACTGAAAATAAATGGGTTGCTCTTTGTTTTTAAAGCATCACTCTTAATGCAGTTTGTCACAAGTCATACAAAGCAAAACACACAATTTTGTTAATAACTGACAGACAGTTGGAAGGGAGATGAAATCCAATCATGCTGAAAGATTTGGCTGGAATTGTCTCCACTCAAATGCCAGGAGTGCATTTGTCCATGCTGTGTACTCCCACGCAGCACGATAGAGCTGAGGATGTTCCAGAACTGCTAAGTACCAAAGTGCCTGACATGCTAATTAATTTGGATCTCAGAATGATAGAGTTGAAGAGTCTGCAGAAAACATTGTTTGATTGGTCACGTGATGCTCACAACTCTTCCACAACGCCAAGTGAATCCTGCATTCTCAGGCCCATGACTCTCTCTTCTATTGTAGCTCCATTCCATTCGGAGAACAGTTCTTACTGGTAGATAAGTTCCATTGGAGCTATGTGACATGGTAGTTTAAGATTGCTTTTCATGTAGGCAGCACCTGAATCTTCTATAAGGTAAACACAAGTTTCTCCAGGCTTTCCTCATCTTTTATGACCTTGCCTTTCTGTGTGGGCTTTATGAGACATGCCTCAGTCTTATAAAGGGCACCCTTCTTGAAGGATGATGCCCACACATGGAAAATCATGGCCAACCTGACCTGTGAAGGGTCTATGGAGATAAATACCCTCCTAATTCCTGATATTTCATGTTATGTAATTAAACACTTCCAGCTCCTAGGCCCTAGAGATGACTCACATTGATGAAATTATACAACTTATTCATCCAACATATCCAATACATAGAGTTAGTAGGTGTGGTGCTAGGTGCTGTGCTAAGTGCTGGGATATAGACATATGGATTTTCCAAGAGGGCTCTAAGTGCCATCATATGTTCCATCATAAAAGAGAGGCAGAAGAGAAGATGATGTGAGGAAACAGAATATGAGTGGTATAGTGTGGAATTTTGGAAGGCCTGGAAGGCCTGGAGCCATCAGAGACTAGGAGAGAGGCACAGAAAAATCTTTGCTAGAGCCTTTGAAGGGAGGATGGTCCTGTTGAAGTCTCTTTTCTAGCTTCTGCCTCAAGAATTATAAGGATAAATGTCAGTTATTTTAAGCCACCAATCTTGTGGTAGTTTGTTACAGCAGCTACATGGAACTAATACAGTGAGAGATTCCATCAAGCAGAGGAAAATGGCACAGATAGGGAGGTGTTGCTGTAATGGGAGGAAATGGACATCTTTTTTTAAAAATTTTTATTTTTTAGTTTTAGGTGGGCACAATATCTTTATTTTACATTTATGTGGTGCTGAGGATCAAACTCAGTGCCTTGTACCTGGAAATGGACATCTTTATGAGGTGTTGGGAATAAGATAAAAGGAGAATAGGAAATCAGGATGAAGAAGTGGTTGCAGTTAGAAAGTGTTTAGATTTCAGAAACGGAGCCATGCTGCACAATGGTGACACCCTTGTGGCCCTTTTAGCTAAGGAGGCTCTGAAGTGGAGTTGAGGAGATCAAAGAACCTAGAAACTAGGGCACTGGGTAGGTTGTCCACAGGAACAATGCAACCACCCAGGACAATGGGAGGATCTGTGGCATGGGGGAAGACTGCTGTAGGCGAATCAGGCACCAAAGTCCAAAAGGAACCAGAAAGAAGTGATGGAGGATAATAGGTGGGAATGGAGAGGCTGGGAGAGTCAGAGGGTAGGAGCTTTGAGGGAAACTGCATAGGGTTTTATTCCACATAGATGAATCATCTCAGATGGACACTGGAGTTAAGAAAATGCCCAGTCTGTCATCAGAACCCAAGGAACAGGGGATGTTGGAAAGTGAGCAGCATGTACTCAAGGGATCTCCCAGAACAGACAGACTAGATCCTAAGGAGAAATCCAGGCTCCCCTGATGGACAAGGCATGCAGAACACATTCATAAAGTGGTTGAGGATGGAGGGCCATTTGTTAACACGTAAGGTGGCATTAGTTAATGTAGCATATAGCACCACTTGGAAACCATGGCCAGTGATGATAAGCCTGATGAAGCAACACTTCTGGGCTTCACACCAGTACTCAGGTGATAGAAATGATCAATACAACTCCGTATTACCACTGGTCAGTAATTTTAGTAATGAGCTAATTTTTGTTTGTAAATATCAAATTTTAGATATCTTTGATAACTTATTTAGTTATGTAAATAATTTTAAAAAACTAACAAAAAGGTAGGTCTGTGGAATTGTCACCACGATGCAAAAGGTTCACTCAGCTCACTGCAGGATGGAGGTCCATGTAGAGAGGCCATATTGTGGGAGAGAAAGAACTTTGTCACATGGGGCTGGCTGATCTCAAGATGGAGGACTTTTCCTCTCAAAGGCCCATTTTTCCCCAGGTCCCCTTTTAAGATGTAGGTGGTTACAGACTTGTGGGTCCCTCCTTACTTGGCCAAAGGAAGCATATCTGATCTTAATCACCTAATCACCAATGCTTCCCAGTTCTAAGCATCTCAGGGACAGAGATCATACTTCTTTGGGTTATTCATGTCACTGATTAGTTTCCCAAGAGCAGTTCCTGACCTTCCCTCCTGGTAAAGAAAGAAACATACTTCACCTGATTATTGGGGAAGAAAAGGGTCAGCCAAGGTTAAAGAGGGAAACTGTTTGAGATCTGTCTCGATGCTTGGCCTCATTGCTTGTCATTTATTTGTCTCTTAGAATTAAAGCAAGGACCTGCAGTATGGAACCAATTTAAAAACTCTCAGGAGATTTTGTCTTAACTCCAGTCAGAATGACAATTATTAAGAATATAGCAACAATATACAAAGTACATGTATGGAGACTTGAATTGGGTGTCAACATAGTTTATATACAAACAGAGATACAAAAATTGTGGTATGTATGTGTATTAAGAATTGTAATGCAAAAAAAAAAAAAGAATCGCATTACTTTAGATTAGGTAGAGGGAAATGAAAGGAAGGGAAGGCAGAGGATGTGGGGATAAGAAAGACAGTAGAAAGAATTGATGCAGTTACTGTGGAATTCTGGGTATCACTGAGGGAGGGTTGTTGTGAAACAGCAAGCCTGGCATCTGCCCACTGTCTACCTAGTCACCTGCCCCACCATTTGATCTTCCCTTTATTTACATGGTGGTTTTGAAGAATTGGTGCTGAATTCTCTGTCAGTTGCCAGAACTGTGAGCTAAAAACTGTGCACTTCAAGTTACCACTGCTTCAAGTATGTTGTTATAGCCATGAAAAGCAGGCTAATCATTGGCAGAATCTAATATCATATTCAGCTTTCATCATATTTACATAGTTGTTCACAGGTTGACATTTCATATTCAGAAATTCAGTGAAGACAAAGTAACTGACACGTGAACCCTTGGAGGGTATAGCCAAAGCACAAGAGCCATTTTCCATTCATTCTCTACTTTCTCATCTACTTATGTTTGATGGATATTTTCTACATATCTACAAGAATATTTAAAATAATTGAGTGGTTAGCAAGTTGAGAATATTATTATATGTTCTTCTATAGTACTTTAATTAAAAAGCAATTAGTCTGTATAATCAAATGATAATAAAATTATAATAATAGTAGCTACAGCAATAGTTACATTATGATCAACAACAGATAAAATTTATACAGTGTTCTGAATTCTACAGTGCACTTTATATTTAATCTATTAACTTATTTTATTTTCACAACTATTCTGTGAGGTAGATACAGCAGATATTATTCCTAGTTCTAGAAATGATGGCACAGAAACTTGAAAATACTACATATGCACATTAACACACACTTAGAAATAAAAGTTGCTGTTTTGGTTCTGAATTAATCCACATGATTGTATTATATATATTGTTCTTCATTCAAGTAAAGTTATTCTTTATATTAAAAAAGGAAGATAGTAGAATAAAACAAACAGTATTATTTACGTATGTATGTGACTGTATGACCAATGTGATTCTACAATATGTATACTCAGAAAAATGAGAAATTATATCCCATATATGTATGATATATCAAAGTATATAAGTAAATTCTACTGTCATGTATAACTAATGAAAACAAATAAAAAATTAAAAAAGAAAACTCAAGAGAAGAAAAAAAGAATATAGCAACAATAAATGTTGGTGAAGATATGGAGAAAAAGGTATGTTCATACACTGCTGGTGGGACTCCAACTTGGTGCAACCACTATGGAAAGCAGTATGGAGATCCCTTAGAAAACTTGGAATGGAACCACCATTTGACTCAGCATATACCCAAAGTACTTCAAATCAGCATACTACAGTGATGCGGCCACATCAACTTCTACAGCAGCTCAATTCACAATAGCTAAGCTATGGAATCAACCTAGGTGCCTTCAAGAGATGACTGGATTAAGAAAATGTGGTATATATACACAATGGAATATTACTCAGCCATAAAGAAGAATGAAATTATGGCACTCACCAGTAAACAGATGGAACTGAAGACATTCATGAAAAGTGAAATACCAAAAGTGAAATACCCAGAAAACCATAGGCTGAATGTTTTCTCTGATATGTGGATGCTATCACACAATAATGGAGTAGGGAGAGAAGAATAGAAGTTCATTAAATTAGATAAAAAGGAATGAAGGGAAGGGGAAATGGGAATAGGAAAGACAGTAGAATAAATTTGGATATAACATTCCTATGCTTATACATGATTATTCACCAGTGTAACTCCACATTATGTATAACCACAAGAATGAAGTTATTCTACATGTATGTATAATATGTCAAAATACATTCTTTTGTCATACATATAAAAAAATAAAAAAATCAAAATAAAACCTCTCAGGAGATTTTCTTTAATTCACAATAATACTCCAAACTGATATTCTTCCATTAATTTATATTCTTTGGCTTTGTTACTTAACCAGTTACAAGTCAGAGTTACAGTTCTCCATATTTTGCACAAATATGTCATGAGGGAATTTGTTAAGGTTTCCTCAGGCACCACCAGCTTGAGCTAAGAATTGATGGCACCTGATATTTATTAAGCACTTTACCTGGATAATTCTCACTGGATCCTTTGAAAGTCTCTATTAGAGGCTGGGGTTGTGGCTCAGGGGTAGAGTGCTTACCTAGCCTGTGTGAGACTGGGTTGGATCCTTGGCACCACATAAAAATAAATAAATAAGAAAAAGGTATTGTGTCCAACTACAACTAAAGATAAAATATTAATAAAAGAAAAAAGATAAAATATTAATAAATTACCTACCCATTAGGAAGGTAATTTTAGTATCTGCATCTGATGGATGAATACAACGAAACTTGGAGCAGTTAACTAGTTTATGCAGGGTTGCAGCTCGACCTGTAGGAACCGGGACTCAGTCTGAGGCAGGACTTCAGAAACCTTGTTGCTCACTCTGCTGAATAGCTTTATACTCCCCAGAGGGAATGAAAATCATAATGTGTGGGTCTTATAATATTGACAGAAAATAAGGTGCTCTGTTCTTCTTGAAGCCCAAGGATGCTCTATTTGAGCTCCATTTGCCTGGCCCAGCCCTCACAGCTCCTCTGGCTGGAGTGGCTCCTGCATCCCACAGTGTTTCTCCATTCTCTGCAGCATGGTCTGCATCCCAAGCCCTGTGTGCCCTAGGCTTCCTACCTAGAAGATGCCTGGGGCATCCCCTCTCAGTTGGGAGAGTAAGGCCTTCTCCTCTTCCATCTCATATTCTGCTGCTGGGAAGCAGCCCAAGATCTCTTGCCCAGATGGGGCTGTTCTTAGGCCTCCTTTCCCTCTAGAGCTGAGGTTTTTCTCCTCTTGCCTTGTTCTCATTTCCACAAGAACCTTTCCCTGTCCTTGTCTTTCTCAGTTTCTGCTTGTTTTCGTCTCTCTACCCCACTTCCCCATCTAGATTTGTTCTCTTCTCTCTGGGAACCCTTGATATTACACAGATACAAGATTTGTGCTGTATCTTCTCATCAGTCTACTCACCCAGCCTGCACAGGAAACACAGTCCGCCAGCCAATGCTAGTTTTTATTACGGGTCCACCAGATCCTTCATGATCCATGCTTCCTTTCCTCAGTCTTGCCAAACCATTCTTTACCAACAAGTCTTAGAATTTCTATGGTTGATGAGATCAACATTTTGTAGAATTTCCAGTTTTGACAACAATCAGAATGATGTTTGCCTATCCCTCCAGCAAATAGATCAAGGACCTCATCTGTAGGTTCTTCCCACAACCAGGGGTGCAATTAATCAAGACCCACATTCCCAAGACTTTAGCCCTAGCTACAGCAAGTAGAAGCCACTCAACAATCTCCCCGATGTCCCCAAGGTCCCGATCCTTAACAACGTTGATTCTGCAGGTCACTCTCACTGAAAGTGAAGACTAGCATAGAATGTGGGTGGAGGGCCAGGTGTTTGATAATCCAGCAGCATTCGACTTTCCACTTGAGACAGATAATTTGACAGATAACCCCTGAGGGCTAAATTAACTTTTACATTTCAGCTGGGGTACTTTATAAGAACTAAAATCCAGGTTTCTTGACACCCATCCAATCTATATGACTTTTATTTTAAAATTATATTTTACTAACATGTTCCCAAACTAAATAAACATAACAAACACATTACCCATATTTTTCGGACTTGAGATCTTAAGAGTGTTTTCCAGTTGTTTCTTATTTAAAGATCTTTATTTAGGATACTGTATTAGCTATATCAGGAGAAAATGTTCCTATTTTTGAGTTTATGGAGTAAACTGATGGGCTGACCTTACTAAGACCTCACCGAGGTCTGAATATTTGTCCCTTCACCCTCCCATTCATCTGGTGAAAAAAAATTTGGGGGGGGTACAAGGGATTGAACTCAGGGCACTCAACTACGGAGCCACATATCCAGCCATATTTTGTGTTTTACTTAGAGACAGGGTCTCACTGAGTTGCTGGGTGCCTCACCTTTGCTGAGGCTGGCTTTGAACTTGTGATCCTCTTGTCTCAGCCTTCCAAGCTGCTGGGATTACAAGCGTGCACGACCATGCCTTCTCATCTGTTGAGATTTTAACCCTCAAGGTTATGGTATCAGGAGGTAGGACCTTTGGGAAGAAGCCTTCATAAATGGGGTTAGTGCTTTTATAAAAGGGGCTTAACATGTGGAAAATTAGAGAAGATGCGGGAGATGGGGGAAAGGGAGGGCAAGGGAGCATACCGAGAGAAAGATAAGACCAACATATATTATTTACACATACCAATATGCCCCAGTGAAATCCATTTCTGTAGAATTAAACTGCACTGATTCAAAATTATGAATAAAAACAAAAAAGAGGCTTAAGAGAGCTGTTCATTCTTTCACTATTTGTGAACACAGTAAGAAGGCACTATGAGAAAGTAGATCCTCACCAGATACCAAATCTTTCAGTGCTTTGATCTTGAATTTTCCAGAACAACAAGATATAAGTTTCAGTGCAGGGAGTGTGCATTGGAATTGACATAAAATGTTGATAAGAGACTAGGGACAGGGCAATTGACCAGGTTCCCAGCATGTTTTCTTGTTGCCTTTCACAAGGGAACTTTCAGGTTCATCTGAGGCTGATTCACGTAGAGGAGGATCAAGAAGTGTGAATCTGGCAGAGAATGTGCACAGAAAGGCTCTGTAACTCTGCAGAGCTGGAAGAGTAGGACCTTCCTGCCATGCATCAGCTCTAATCTGAGCATTGTTAAATTTACCCCTTTCTTTGCATTCTGTGGGTAGAAGTTCTATTTTGGTTGAATTTTGTTCTTCAATATTTATTGGCTCTTCAAATAATGGAGGAAAACACTGGACAAGATTACAAAATAAGCTAAATTAGCTGACTTTGAATAACTGCAGCAGGTAGAATTTTCAGATAGCCTCCAAGATCTCTACGCCCACCTGCTGTAACTCCTCTGATTATGTTATATTACCTGGCAAAAAGGGATTTTTCGGATATAATTAAGTTTACCAATCAGTTCACTTTAAGATAGATTACCTGGGTAGGTCTGACCTAATTACATGTGCTGTTTAAAAGCAAAGATTTTTTTATTCAACTGGTTGCAGAAATCATGAGATTTGAAGCATGAAAGAAATCTGGTAGGAGCATGCTCCTATTACTGAGATGGAGCCAGGACATGAGGCCAAAATCTAAGGATAGCTTCAAAGACCTGACAGCCAGTAAGACAATAGAGACTTCAGTTCCATTAGCCCAACTAAATGAATTCTGCCAATAATCTAAGAGAGTCTGAAATAGTTTTCCCTAGTTGAAGTTCTAGATGGAAATAGAGCTGTCTGACATCTCAATTTCAACCTTATGATATCCTGAGCAGAAGCTCAGCTAAATGTGCCAGACCACGAGCCCTGGAAATATAGTAATTCCTCAGCAAGGGCACCAACATTCATAGATGCTCCAGTCCTTTATATAAAATAGGTATGATTTTCATATAACTTACACATATCCTTCTGTATATTTTAAATCATCTCTAGATTGCTTAATACTTAGTACAGTATAAATGCTATGTAAATAGTTGCGTTGTTTGGGGAATAGTGATATGTGTTCTGTGTGTGTTCAGAACAAATGTAATTTTTTTTTGAATATTTTTGATCTGCAGTGGGTTGAATCTAACGGACCCATGGATATGGAGTGACAACTGTAGTGAGACAATAAGTAAAGGGCTAAATTTGTGGTAATTTGTTATATACAAAAAGAAAACAAATATAATTGTGTTCTGGGATTTCCCCTAAAATTAATTAGATCTTATTTAGATTTATTTTCCATTACTTTATGGCCACAGGTAGATGAAGTGGCCTTAAAACATGATTCAGTGGCAGTGGAAGGTCAAGAGGGGATTTACGGTTGGTATGGTAAACCTGTAGCACCTTTTAAGTGTCACTACTAGAAGAGAATAGTGATTATGTGCACAGACACGGGAATCTGGGTCCCCTCTTGCCTCTTGTGGGAGATTGGTTACATTATTTAAGCAGTTCTTCAAAACCGGGGCACAAATAGTGCCTAGCATACTTGGTCTTGGTGCAGCTTCTGTGAAAGGAAAAGTTCTTAGCTTAGCATACAATAGATACTTAATAAATAGTCACTATTATACTAATAGTCACTATTCGTATTCTAATTTAAAGCAAAAGGGCTGGGTCTGTTAAAAGACCATGAAAGCAAGAAGGAGGTGGGGAAAAAAAAAAAAGCAAAAGGAAAGGAGAAAGTGCATCTAAATGCAAGCTTTTGCTGTGGGTTACACAGCTATCGCAGGTACTCAGCAGCCAAATTTTATTCATGGGAAAGCCTTCAAAAAGCCTGGAGATACAGCAGGGGACTTTTTTTTTTTTTTTTTTTTGGCAGTGAAATAGATTGCATCCTCAGGTTGTGTGTCAGTCACCCAAGGCCTGTTCAGACTCTGTTCCTGTTTTGAATTTAATGCTCTGCCTATCTCACTGAACCCGAGGCCACTCAAAAGTGAAGCTAGGACTACATATGATCAAAAAGTGAAATGCACAGAAGAAAAGGGAAGTGAGTCACACGACATATCTTTCAAGCTTGACTTCCCTGGTGGTCTCTTAGGACTGGAAAGAACAAATGACTCCATTTTGCCAGGTGTGGCGTCCTAACAATGGAAGTGTATCTGCCTATGCAAAGAGAGAGAGGAAAAAATATCAAGCCTTTTTACCTGTAGGGTTTTTATTTTTTTACCCTGAATTTAATGGGCCAAATATACTCTATCTTTTAAAACATTGGAACAGGTAACAACGTGGGCAGTTAAATCCATTTATACTTTTTGTCTATATATCTCCAGATATAATTTGGTTTTAAAATGGAGATGTTTGAGTAAGATTTAATAAACTCAGTATTAGATTCTCAAATAGAAAGTGTATCGTGTGTGTGTATGTGTTTTCCTAAGAACTCTTAAAGATATTAAATTATCTTTCAGAGACATTAATTTTGTTTCAAAGGTTATGTATACTATAGGTGGAATCCATAGGGGTACTAATTGTTATTTTTCTCAGAGATCAACAAACACAAGAAAGAGAAACATATAAAGTTTTCATCTTATACAAAATATTTTACTACTTAGTATCTCTCTTCAAATAACAAAAAGTCTCTTCAAATAACAAAAAATCTCTTCAAATAATAAAAAGTCTCTTCAAATAATAAAAAGTCTCTCTTCAAAAAACAAAAGAGTTGATTATTCTGGGCTGGGACTGTGGTTCAGTGGTCACACACTTGCCTGGCATGTGTGAGGCACTGGGTTCGATTCTCAGCACCATGTATAAATACATAAAATAAGGATCTATTAACAACTAATAATTTTTTTAAAGGAGTTGATTATCCTTCAAGGATTAGTTCTTATTATTTGTGACCTTATTTAGGACCAGACACACAGTAGCAGCCAATACATATTTGTGGAAGGAGTGAAATTTTAGACTGTGTTCCCCAAGAAGCAGCTGTCCTGTCTGAAGGAGAAGTGGACTGCTGCCACCACTGTCCTGCCTCAGCAGAGTCACTTTCCCTGGGGCTGCTGTTTCCTTGTGTGAAAAATGAGAAGGTTGATCTGTTCCTGTTCTGCTCTGACATATATGATTCTAACGAAGGCAGGAAAATCCTCTGAAGTGGGACAAGAGTGGTTTTGATGAATAGTCAAGAGAATAAATAGTGATACAATAAGGCAGGTTTTGAGAGAGGAAAAAAAAAGAGAGAGAGAGAGGGTGTAGGGTGGGTGTAGGGGTGCTTTCGGCTGACTCTCCACACTTTTGACAAACTGCTTCAGAGATGTCAAAGAGGTTTTGAAAGTGCTCCATTAAAAGATCTCTTTTCTTATTGAAAAGGAGATCTATCTATCGTCCACTGATAATCATTTCCTAGACTATCACTACTGATAGGGAACATGTATTTGTGTGAGCATGTGTGGGTTTGCATGCATGCTATCAAAACTCTATTAGCTTTAAAATTATGACCCTGGGTATCATCACCATCAAACTCCCGTGGCCACAATTCACTCCCAGAGCCTTACCTTTTTCGTGTTTTATGTCAGAAAAGAAGGGATGTGGGAGAGTAGAAATGACTCTCCTATTTCCAGCTGCTTTTTGTCCTCAGGTATAAAGTATAACAGGTTTCAAGAGCAAAGGAGGAATGTGAAGGGTGAGAGTGAAAGGAATAACTCTTTGAAAAAGTAATGGCAAGCGATAAAAATAAGTTACTAAAAGACAGAGCACCTTTTGATACAGAGCAAGCTTTGATTCCTACAGGGTTGGTTCTTGCTGGAACAAGCATAGAGAAATCAGAGCCTTGGCTATATCAGCCCTTAGATACTTACCCAGAAAATCCTGCTTGAACCAATTACTAGGCATTTACAAATTTCTGCCTAGGCTTTGCCAGAGATGCCATCTGCTTCTGCATGCCTAGCACTGACCTATTGCTTTCCTGACCACACAGGTATTGGGATGGATGCAGCTGCCATGTCCAGCCTACTTGCCTCTGCCCAGCAACTCGAGTTTGTCTTACAACTAGATGCCTTAGATAGCTAATGGGCTAGACAGATCACAGTGCATCCTGCAAATGAGGTCACGCAAGCTGCCAGCCCTCCATTCTCTCTTGGGTAATGAGCTGCTGGGAAATGCATTGGATGGGTCCACCTTTAAAAAAGACACAGACAAATATATCATTTATTTAGCACCGTGGCTTGTACCTGACCATGGAGAAAAGCTATCAAAATGAAAAATTATAAAACATGATGCTGTGAAAGAGAACTGCAATTCTCATGTTATTTGGAATCAGGTCACTGGAAAGAGTCCAAGTTGCTTCTTAGACAAATGGTTTGATGTGAAAGGGAGTCAGAATTCTGGATGCTTCAACCTCAGATCTTTTCCCCTCTTGATGCATTTGATTCCTGTAGAGATCTGTGTTCTGAGGAGGAAGATGAGAATGACTCTGTTAAGGAATTCTGAATAGGGGAAGGGTGGCAGGGAGGGCTTTGGGGATGGAAACAGGAGATGGGTGTGTCTCCTGGTCTAGTTCCTAGCCCTGTCCCTTTGAGTTAGTTCTTAGCCTTTACTTGTCTTAGCATGCTTATCTGTAAAACAAAGGGGAGGGTATGTTTTCTGACTACCACATAGAGTTTGAAAATTGAAGAGACAACATATATAAACATCTTTGAACAGTCTTCCTCCCAACATTGGAATGTATAAGACGGGCAGTAAATATTATTACCACTGCAGAATCATTTGTGTATTATTACATTTGTGTATCATATCACCAGTGAAATATTCTACTTAGAAATAATATCCAGACTCTAATTTAGCACCCAGAGAGACTGTGTTTACATTAATAAAAGCTCACATCAAACAAAGCCATATCCTTCCCTGACTCCAAACCCCAGGCTGCTGAGGCTCTGGCTCTCTTGAGACTTTATTTGGAGCATTCATTATAGGCAGGGCTACTTGGGAAACATTTAAAGTTTTTCTTTCAAATGTTCACATTTTGGACATTGACTTTGGAAAATTTAGCTGGGCAAAAACATGGTCTTCAATTCCAGTCAATTAATTAACAGAAAAATATTCCAGGCTTTAATATTTCCTGAGATTAGAATCATTGTCCTTTTTTTTTTAAACAATATCTCGTGTCATAACATTGTCCCCCAAAATTATCCACCTGATTTCCAAGGACTGATTTGAAGTGACACAAATGCACATTTTGAATATGCACTTTTGGAAGGAGTAGAAAGAAATACGTATTATTATTTTTTAATACCATTTTGGAACCATGTAATGTTTGCATAGTGCTTAGATTTCTGTGAACTAAATTAAAGTTTCACATGTCTGATTCAGGCACTAGGTGAAGAAATTTTGACCAGGAACACTGGGTACAATAAAAGTCCTAGGTATAGTTTTGGAACACTAAAATTGATGGTAGAAAACAAACACAACAGTTTCAGAGGACGCTCAGCATCTCTGAATAGAATTTTCTTGAAACTAGAGTTTTAATCTTTGAAAACAAGTATTATGTTATGAAAATATAGAATAAGCATATGTAATTCCAAAGCCACAAGCTTGAAAATATATTCTAGGAGAAAAGTTGTTTCTGTTTTATTAAAGATTTTTTGGTTGGGTGTAATCAACATTTGTTTTATTGACACTTCAGGAGTTTAATTGCTTGCTATAGTCACTCTCCATAGAATAAGCAATTGGCCCTCTGTTTTATTAAAATAGCTAATCTACATCCCAGCTTTGTCATTCTTTCTTGCCAATATGCTTAATAATATTTCTCCCCAAAGAAACATTTGCATACTCTTGGTGTATAAAATACATGAATTGGCCCATGGAGCTATAATTGAGGAAAAATATTACTTTGCCCCTCCTCCCTTGGAAGAGCCCCATTTGAGTATAACTTGCATTATTCTCTAGAATTGCCCCCCAATTACCCTCTGTGCCATCTGGAAAGTAGGAATCCCTGCTTTCCAATACGTGCACTGATGATGGAGGTTCTTGGAAATCATCACGGTTTCAGATAATTAAAGGCAGTCCTCTTTGCTCCTTTGCTCATCCAAAACAGCAGAGCTTAGTTATAACTTCCAGGACCCAAGTGACTCCTTCCAACACTCACAAGCACATGCTATCTAGCCCCCCATGTCATACCAGAGACGGGACAAAGTAGACCCCTGAGGTATACTCAGAGTTATGAGAGAAGTCAGATCTTTTCAGATCTTCTGCTAGTTATTAGACCATCTACACAATTAAGAAGGCAAAGTCTAGACTTAGAATTGCAGGGCTGGAGGGAAACTGTGTTTGTAAAGTTCAACTCCTCTTTTTAAACAAGGTAACTGAGGCCCAAAGATATTAGGTGGCCTGCTTGAGGCCACAGAAAGGACATCTGACATTGGTGGCTGGTTTTTTTTTTTTTTCAATCTTTCAATATAATGATTAACATTTCCTATCTCAGGGCTTTATTAACAAAGAAGGAAAAATATTCTTTTAAAAATCCAGCCAACCAAGCAGCCAAAGTTACTGAAGTGCGGCCTATATGAGAACACAATACATACTGGGGTGGGGAGCTCGGAGAAGGAGGGGGTTGTGCCTGGTGTGCATCCTCAACTTCATGCTGAGTTTCCTGCCAGCGACATTTGCTATTCCTTAAGGATTGTTGAAGTATATGTAGGTACAGCTAGCTAGCAGAAAAGTTTCCAAATGATCCTGAGATTGTTTGGCAACTTCTGCTCATATCTTTCATTCAGGTATATGTATCATCATTCTTTACATTGCTGTGAAATTTTGCATTTCCAAAGCTCACTGGCTATATCTTATTCATTACAATTGATAACAGATTAGCACTTATAGTAACTATAACAATTGTAAAGACAGTAGGAAAGATATCTATCCACGTTGAAAGACCAAAGAAAGAGTTAGCATTCAAATGATCTATAATGCCACTATGTTAATGCCACGATTTTCCACTTTTGCGGGTCTTGGGTCATGCCCTGAAACCAAATGAAACAAATCAGAATTTGTTTCTTCTGGGTGTATTCTTTCACCCTACTTCTTGTAGGAAAAAATGATCACAAAACAACCCATTGACGTTTCTTTGGGAGTAATTTTTTAAGGATGTGTGATTGCACAATAGAACTACCATGAACAGCAACAACCTACCTTTTTAACACCTTTCTCACACAAATTCTGTAACACTATATAAATTTGAAAACTGGTACTTACTTCCCAAGTGCATCTGGTTCTTCTAAGTGGGCAATAGCTTATTTGTTTGTTTACCATTTATTTTCCTAACTTTAACAATAAGACTAACAATAAGTGTGAATAATAAAATATTTTAAGGACCCCAGAGAAGTTGCTTTAGACTGAAGTAAAAATAACTGCTTAATTACTAGTCTTAAAATCATGTCCCTACTGTAGATAAATTATGAATAAACCAATTGCATATGTACTTTTCTTCTTAAAAATCTGCTTTAATGAATTGTTTTCTGCAGAAGCTATGATACTCAGACCACCTCTCTAAGAAATTGTCTTATAGGGTTAATGCTACATACATATTCAGTGTCTCAAATTCGAAAGTCCTGAAGTAGAGATTTTAAAAAAAAATAATGCACTGCACTTGCAAAACCATTCTTATTGAAAACAAGTACCATAAACCTTTTTGTAAATTCCATTGCTTAGGCATTCGCATTATCGAAGTGTCCTGACTGATACATATTCATAAATAATTCATATACTATGGGAAAACCCTGAGGGAAAAGGAAGATACTTCCCTCCTCCCTGCTTTCTGCACTAGTATGTATGTATATACTTGAACAACATTTTTTTTTAAAATCACAGAAGCCTATATTTAATCTGATAATTTAATCTGATATACCATATTCTTGTTGCAGAGTGATTAATTTATGAAGAAACCAATAAACCAAAAATAGTCTGTCTTGAGCAGCTGCTTGAACAGATGGAAGGAAGAACATGGGAGAAAACTCAGCTGGTGGCTGAAGGGAAGAGAGAAAGCCCCACCCTGAAAGGAATTTATGTCTTGTTTATTCTATTAGGGATTCTGTGATTCTTTCCTCACCACGCCTGCTTTCCCAAAGGAAATGACTCTTTTAACCTCTCTTTCCTGTCTTCTTGAATTGGAATATTTACTATGATAAAGCTCTTTTTTTTAAAAACTGTGATGTAAAAGCACATCATAATATAATTTCAAACTATTTAAGTTAATACTTAAGACTTGGAAAGAAGGCGTTGATGCTGGTTGCTCCATTATCTTCATGGTTTCTTTGTCTTAGTTTAAAGAGAAAATGTTGTTTCATGCTGAAGTAATGTCAGTGCAGGGGACGAGGTTGGGGGGGGGGATTACATGCATAATTTTTATTGTACATTTCTAGCTCCTTGGTGAAATTAACTACAATAGGGTTGGAATTTTCAGGAATCTTAGAGACTCACGTGACTCAGACTTGGTCCACAGAATGAGGACAGATGGGGCTGCAAAGTGTGGAGGAAGAGAAGGTGAGAGAGGAATAACATTTAGTTTCAAGAATTATGATGAAAACTAAATTCACTCAGGAGGTTTGGTTTTATCTAAACTGCTTGAATATATTGACCGCAAGCTATTAGAAAGTATAATAGCTAGCCAATTTTCCTCAGCTTTGGATCTTAATCTTTCATGTGACACTATATTGTGATAGATGGGAATTGAAAGGACTGAACTTTTATGTCTAGCTTATTGTATATTTATTACTTCTAAATAATTGGTGAAATGTACTTCTATCCCTCAACTGAAACACACTTAAATATTTTATATATTCTACATTTGAAATGGAAGTGCCCGCCGGAATTCTAAGAAAACAAATCCTGGATCATTTCCAAAAAGTGATAATAACAACATTATGTGATCGTTATAATCATTTGTACATATAAGTATGATAAATGTAACAGCTGCCTGTGTGAACTTAGGACTGTTGGATTTTATTAATGAGGCAAATGGCTCATTGCAGCACTTGTAATAATGTAAGTTCTGCTTGGTCGTGAACTGTTAATTGATTAGAAAATCTAAGCAGAGTAAATCTAAATAATGTCTTCCTACACAACAATTTAAAAGCTGCTTACTTGCTTCTCATACTAAGTCACCAGTTATTGACTTTAATATATAGCAGGATGTGAAATCATTTAAATGACTTTCTATTAGGAATCATTAGCATTAGATAGGAAGTATGGTTTCATCTAAAAGTATTATTCTCTAAAGAATATTTTGATGATTTAGGTGCAGTTTCAAACAGTATTCAGACTTTTTTTTTTTTTAAAAAAAATCTGTTTTGGAACTTCTGTTTGGTTTAGTCTATTTATTCATAAGAATGTATCATTGTTCATTGTATTACTACAGCAATTTTAATATAATATTTTGACAGAAACTTGTGACTTGCATGTAACATGATAGCTTACAGAACATTATACTATAGTAAAAAGTGTAGATTTTGCATTTGAGCATAATAAAAATTAGTGGAGAGGAGGAGTCTGGATTCTGTGTGTTTTGGAAGGCCCTAGAAAAGATGGTATTCTATTTTCTTTTAAGTCAGCCAGATCAATTCCTAAGCTGAATATAAGAACCTGCAGCGTTAACAACTCCAAAACACTAACAGTGCTGAGGAAAGAGTCCCCATGTCTGTAGTCACAGATGAGAATGGAGAGGTTGAAAGTTTCTTCCTCAAACAACTAGATCCTTTTGATTCCTCTGGGTCCAGCTATGAAGCTGTCCTCTGTCTGGTTTTGGTCCCTCCACTCAGTCTCTGCTGAAGCAAGTAGATGAAACGATGACGGATTGGACCACTGTTTTGGATCATCGCTGTTCTTGTACTTCCATTCTCCGTTTCAAACACAGGCAAGGAGAACCTCACTGGAAAGGAGAAAGCAATGTTGCTTTAGGAAAAGTAGATGGTTTTACTTAAATTGCACATATGGAATCTTTTCCTTTAAGTTGACAAATGCTTTACTCGCTGTGAAAATGCAGAGGGTATATAGACAGCTTAATGAGAGCCGTGTGTCCTCAGGACTAAGTCCCTTTTATTCTGGCCATGCCAGCAATCTGTGTGGGGCTGGCCATGAGTCCTGTTGTACACAGGAAGAACTTACCGTGACTTCCAAGATGTAGGCTCTCTTCTGAATGTTTGTGAGTGTCACCAATTTACTCCTCACAGCGAGGTCATGAGGATGTGTTATCCTGACCCCTGTTATACATATGGGGAAACTCAGGCACAGAGGAGCAATGTCACTTTCATGATAACAATGGTCTTACTTATTCATTCATTTTTGTGGTGCTAGGATTGAACCCAGGGCCTCACCCCTGCTAGGCAAGTGCTCTACCACTTACATGCACCACTAGCCCTATAGCCAGTAAGAACTGAGTCTAGGTTTTTGGAGCCCAACAGCCTGCTTTCCTCTTACCTCCTCACTGTGTAGTCTCTCATGTGTCCCAGAGATTACAGACAACAAAAGGCTTTAAACATAAAATGCATTAGAGAGCTGATGTCAAATCCACTCTGACACTAAAAATGTAAGGTTATTTAGGAAGGTTTGGAATGTTACAGAACCTACTAAGGACTGGCACACTCCTGGCTTCCAGTCATATGGTCACAAGTGGCACTGACATGTTGATGTGATGCTTTCCCAGAAAGTGTCCAACACTTCCTCAGTGTCCTCCAACTTAAACGTCGTCCAGCCTCTAATCCTAAAACGGTTCTCACCTTAGAGAAGTGGGGAGTGGCTTCCAAGTGGCTCTGTGCTCCAGCTCTATCTTCTGAATTCTGAATCTGTTCCTCTAACAAGGCAGTAAGGTGTGCCACTTCAGAGGCCATCTGTCCTGGGGACACTCACAGTGGACGTGGTGGGATGTCTTTGAATATGATTTGTGAACTGCAGTGAAAGAATATCACCATGGAAAAGTCCAGAGCATTTAAAATTTTGGGGAAAGTTTTAAAATTTAAGTTGATTCTTGAGGACGAAAAAACAAAAATTATGAACAAATGTGCATTTTCACTCTTTTCCTTTTCATCCCCATCTCCCAAGTCTCCATCCTTTCTTGCCCAATCACTGCTATTAGCTGCAATATATTTTCTTCAAAGTTTTTGTATGTACATCCAAACGAATAATTATGAGTTCTTATTGTACATCATTTTGTAAATAAATTTATTTTAATTAGGTATATATGACAGCAGAATGCATTTTGAATCATTGTACGCAATTGCAGCACAACTTTTCATTTCTCTGATTGTGCATGATGTAGCATTGCACCATATGTGCAGTCATACATGTACCTAGGGTAATAATGTCCACCACATTCCACCATCTTTCCTTCCCCCCTACCCCCTCCCTTTCATTTCCTCACCTTTGGCCAATAAAACTTCCACCATTTTTCCCAAACCCTCCCCCCTGCCCCCACAATTTTGGATCAGCATCCACTAATCAGAGAGAACATTTGGCCTTTGGTTTTTGGGGATTGGCTTATTTCATTTAGCATTATATTCTCCAACTCCATCCATTTACCTGAAAATGCCATAATTTTATTTTCTTTTAATGCTGAATAATATTCCATTGTGTATATATACCACATTTTCTTTATCCATTCATCTATTGAAGGGTATCTAGGTTGCTTCCACAGTTTAGTGATTGTGAATTTAGCTGCTTATAAATATTGATGTGGCTGCATTACTAGAGTAT
Organism: Ictidomys tridecemlineatus; assembly: GCF_052094955.1. Classification (NCBI taxonomy): domain Eukaryota; kingdom Metazoa; phylum Chordata; class Mammalia; order Rodentia; family Sciuridae; genus Ictidomys; species Ictidomys tridecemlineatus. The sequence continues at coordinate 86,654,288 of NC_135484.1, read as the reverse complement.
GCTGATTTTAAGTCCTTTTGGTTATAGACCCCGCAGTGGGATAGCTGGGTCAAATGGTGGTTCCATTCCCAGATTTTCAAGAATCTCCATACTGCTTTCCAAAGTGGTTTCACAAATTTGCAGTCCCACCAGCAATGTATTAATGTGCCTTTTCCCTGACATTTTCACTAACACTTATTGTGTTTGTATTCTTAATATCTGCCATTCTGACTGGAGTGAGACGAAATCTTAGAGTAGTTTTTATTTGCATTTCTCTAATTACTAGAGATGTTGAACATTTTTTTTCATATATTTGTTGATCGATCGAGTATCGTCTTCTGAGAAGTATCTGTTCAGCTCCTTAGCCCATTTATTGATTGAATTGTTTGTTTTTTCAGAGTTAAGTATTTGAGCTCTTTATATATCCTGGAGATTAATGCTCTATCTGACATGTGTGTGGCAAAAATTTGCTCCCATTCTGTAGGTTCTCTCTTCACCTCCTTGATTGTTTCTTTCACTGAGAAGAAGCTTTTTAGTTTGAATCCATTTCATTTATCAATTCCTGATTTATTTCTTGCGTTTTAGGAGTCTTGTTAAGGAAGTTGGGGCCTGATCCGACATGATGAAGATTGGTCCTACTTTTTTCTCTCTTAGGTAGAGGGTCTCTGGTCTAATTCCTAGGTCCTTGATCTATTTTGAGTTGAGTTTTGTGCATGGTGAGAGATGGGGGTTTAGTTTCATTTTGCTGCATATGGATTTCCAGTTCTCCCAGCACCATTTTTTAAAGAGGCTATCTTTTCTCCAATCTATGTTTTTGGCTCCTTTGTCTAGTATGAGATAACTGTATTCATGTGGGTTTGTCTCTGTGTCTTCTATTCGGTACCATCGGTCTACAAGCCTATTCCAGTTTTGTTACTATAGCTTTGTAACATAAATTAAGGTCTGCTATTGTGATGCCTCCTGTTTCACTCTTCTTGCTAAGGTTTGCTTTGGCTATTCTGGGCCTCTTATTTTTCCAAACGATTTCATGACTCCTTTTTCTATTTCTACAAGGAATGATGTTGGGATTTTAATTAGAATTATACTGAGTCTGTATAATGCTCTGTGTGACAATATTAATTTTGCATATCCAAGAGAATGAGAGATCTTTCCATCTTCAAAGGTCTTCTTCAATTTCTTTCTTTAGCGTTCTGTAGTTTTCATTGTAGAGGTCTTTCACCTCTTTTGTTGATTCCCAAGGATTTTTTTTTTTTTGATGCTGTTGTGAATGGGGTAGTTTTCCTAATTTCTCTTTCAGAGAATTCATCACTGTGTCCATCATTATTTTATAAAAGGCAGCAGAGACAAAAACTCCTAAATTTTGCTTTTTTTCACTTAACAATAAATATACATAGTTATTTCCATGTTAGTAATGTTTGTATGTAGAGAACTTTACCTTTTAAATGGTAATAACTATCTAATTGTATACTTTTTTTTTTGCAGTACTGAGGATTGAACCAAGTGTTTCACACATGCTAGAAAAGTGTCTACAAAGAAATTACATCCCAGACCTTTTTATTTTTTTATTTTGAGACAGGTTCTCACTAAATTCCTGACGCTGGTCTCAATCTTGTGATCCTTCTGCCTCAGCCTCCTCAGCGGCTGGGATTACAGGTATGCACGTTGAACCTGGATTTCTGTACATTTATGCAGCTCCCAGTATTCTGTTATGTAAAAATAGCTTAATTTTAAAATTTAACCAGTCCCCTCTGGATGGACATTTGGGTTGTTTCTAATCTTTTGCATTACAAACAATAGTGAGTGAAAGACTAGGCACATTTATCATTTGAGTAGTACACAAAATCTCCAAAGCAGAGTTGCAGGGTCAAACATTTACACATCTAAAATTTGACAGATATTGCTAAATTAATGTTATAGGGGAGGAAAAATGTGTTTTTCTTTTACCTATTTTAGGTTCATAGTTGAGGCCTCTTTAACAGAAGACAGATTAATGAAAGAAAAGGTTATAAATTCATTAACATAAATTTTACATGCCACTGAAGTCTTCATAAAGAAACAAAGACCCAAAGAAACACATTAACCTGAGTATTTTTATACTAGGCTTGATAAGGAGGGAACAGTCACAGAGAAATAAGACAGAGATAACGTAGGAACAACTGGCAATAAATTGGGCAACTTGGCCATTTGTTCAGTCTCCTCCGTGTCCCTTTGTCTTTGGAGATGAGGATGTTCCTTTCCTCCTGCTATAGTAAGGGGTCCTCTACATGAAGGTCAGAAAATCCTTCCTAGGTTTTACGACCTGCCTCAGGGGACAAGGGCAGAGGAAGTCCTGCTTCTGTTGTCTTCTTAATTTCCTTCATTGTAAAATATTCAATATGCCAAAGCTGTATCTGAGGATGGAGTGTCCTGAACCCCACCACTCTTCATAGGGGCTGTACCAATCTACATGTCCACCTCTGATGTATGAGAGTAAGTTTTTCTCCAGTCTGCATAGGGCCTGTACCAATCTACATGTCCACCTCTGATGTATGAGAGTAAGTTTTTCTCCAGTCTGCATAGGGCCTGTACCAATCTACATGTCCACCTCTGATGTATGAGAGTAAGTTTTTCTCCAGTATATTACTGAATTTTTTTTGCAAGTATCTTAAATGAAAATTAATATATTAACTTAGTTGCTCATCTTTTCATGTTAAGAGCTATTTACATTTTTTGTGTGTGAACAGTCTATTCAGATTCTTTGTCTATTTTCCTATTTTATTTTTTTTACATTTGTGAGTGCTCTTTATATGTTAACAAAATCAGCTTTGAATATTATAATAATTGACAGATATTTTAATCTATTTGTCTTTTGACCTTTCTTATTTTCTTTTGCTAGGCAGATATATTATTTTGGGGGATGTATGTGTAAAATGTATCAATATTTCATTTCATGGCACTATGGACTTTTACTGTAAAGCTTAAAAATCTGAAAAAAACCTGTGCAGGGTATGCATAAAATTCATGGATTTTAACCTGTTTCAGTGTGTGATATACTTTCCCCAAAGAAATTGATTTTTTTTCACAGTGTGTTATTTGAAACTGCCAAGAAGGTTAATGCCCTGGTCCCTGGCTACAAAGTAGGGTTTAAGCCTGTGGAGTTATATAGCTGAGGGATATTTATCATGGATTTTTGGAAGGTGCCCCCTCTCCCTGGGAGCCATTCTGCATTCTGGCTAAGTTTGCAGCCAAATGTTCATTTGGGGGAGCAAGAGATGTAGGAGGGAAAAAATAGCTTAGAGAAGACTCTGCCAGCAGAAATTGAATCCTATTTTCTTTAACAAAAACCTTTGTGAGAGGTTTCAAGTAGACGAGTTTTATTGTCGAGAATCCAGTATTCCTCTCCAGATAATAATAATAACTATAAAATTGCTTTGCATACATTTAAAACTTAATCCTCACATTAGCTTTATGAGACAGATATCATTAGAATCTCATTCCGTAGGCAATGTGAAGCTTAGAAATTTTAAGTAACTTACCCAAGATCACATAGCTAGCGAGGGACAAAGTTGAGAGTCAAACTCAAATCTCTTCTGATTCCTAGGACCAGGCTCTTAAGTACAGTAATAAATGTCTCTTCAATTATGAAGGGGCCAGCTTAATTTTGCAAAACCCAGTTGCCTCAAACAGATGATTTAGCTTTGAGGGGGATCAAGAATATTTCTTCATCTACCAGGTATATCAAAATTCTCTGAGGGTTTTTCTTCACTAATTTTAAAATAGTAATAAGAAAGTTACTAAGGAAGCATCATATCCAAATCTGAGTCACTGTGAGATGTGAGGTTAGCCACACCTGAATTCATCTCTTGTGTTCCTGTGACCAGTGCAATGCCTGCATTCACAGCCAGCCTTCAAAACACATGAAATTTTTTTTTTGTCCTGAGCATGTTACAGACTCTAGTCATTATTTCTTAAGCAATACAACAACTATTTACATAGAATTTATATTAAATAATTATAAGTATTCTAGAGACAATTTAAAGTATATGGGAATATGTGCATAAGTTATATGCAAATACTGGGCCATTTTATGTTAGGAACTTGAGCATCCACAGATTCTGATATCCCCAGGAATCCTGGAACGTGTGGAAAAGCTATATAATCAATGATACCTGCCGTAGATGAATTCTGTCCTTATTATCTTCATACTTAGGTTATTTCTATGGTTTTTAATTTAATATTTGTTTTTTGACTAGGAAATATATTTTCATGGTTTAAAATTCAAGATACAAGGCAGTATGGAGTAAAAAACAACCCACCTGCTCCTATCTCCATCCACTCAGCTCCCCTTTCCATAGGCAGCCATGTTATTGTCGTCTTTTGTATTCTTCCACAAATTTAAAGCATATGGAGACACAATCAGTAAGTATTCCTTCCTATAAAGACAATCTTAAAAATACATGTGTATTCATTATAAAGATGTAAATGCTTATTAATAAAAAATTTGAACCATGGAAATAAGTAGAAAGAGAAAAAAAAGCTCTCATATTAATTCATTATTAATTCATTAGAGACATTTTAGGGTATTTTCTTCCATCTGATGAAAATGAGTTATGCTTTAATTACTTTTTTTTGCTCTGCTTTTCCTTACATCTAAGTCTAATCCAAATGTTTACAAGGAAGCTAAACAGCACAGCTGACAAGGTTTCAACTGGATTACTTCTAACTCTGGCTGCTATAGTAGAGGCTGCTATATCTCCTTTAGTGAGATACTCTGGCTGCTATATCTCCTTTAGTGAGATACAAAGGCAAGTGCAGATCAGTCACTTCCAGGTTGGAAGGTTCTTGCTTTCTGATAAAAACCACAGCAGGATGAGGACACAGATAACACTGTTGAGTACTCTTTTTTGTTGTTTAAATTTATTTTTTAGTTGATACATTAAAAGATTGTACATATTAATAGGTGTTTTGATACATGTATACATGATATAATGTTTAAATCAGATTGAACCTATTTATCTCCCATTTCTTACTCACTTATAGTGAAAATTTTCAAAATCCTTTCTTCTATCTTTTGAAATGTACAGTACATTATTGTTATCTATACTCAATCCTATTGTGCAGCAGTGTACCAGAACTTCCTGCTCCTGTCTACAGTACTTACCTATTGACAAACCTTTCCCCATCCCTCCTTCCCTCTGTTGTCCTTGATGTCCTATAACCAGGGTTCTACTCTCAACTTCAGTGCGGTCGACTTTTTTTTGACTCCACACATGAATGAGATCATGGGGTACTGACTTTCTGTGTCTGTTTATTTCACTTCATATAATCATCTCCAATTTCATCCCATGTTCTTGCAAAGGATAGGATTTTATTCCTTTTTTATGCTGAAGAGTATTCCATTGTGTAAATATACATTTTATTTATCCGTTCACCCATTGCTGGACATTTAGGTAGATCCCATTTCTTGGCTGTTGTGAATAGGGCTGCACTGAACATAGCTGTCTCTTTGACATACCAATTGGATTTCCTTTGGATCTATACCCAGAAGTGGGATTGCTGGATCCTGCAGCAGTTCAATTTTTAATTTCTTGAGGAACCTCCATACTGTTTTCCATAATGGCTGAACTAATTTACATTTCCAGCAACAGCATGCAAATGTTCCCTTTCCTTCACATCCTCACCAGCACTTGTTATCTTTATTTTTTTTTAATTTCTTTTATTGGTTGTTCAAAACATTACAACAGCCATTCTCACTGAGTGAGGTCATAACTCATTGTGGTTTTTATTAGCATACCCCTCTGGCAATTAGTGACGGTAAGCACTTTTTCATGTACCTGTTTGTCGTTTATATGTATCCCTTCTAGAAATATTAATTTAGATCTCTTGTCTGTTTTAATTGGGTTATTACTATTTTTTATTTTATCATTGAGATTTTTGGAGTTCGTTTCAATTTGTTTCCACTCTGATATTTATTATTTCTTTCTATTAACTTTGCTTTTGGTTTGTTCTTGTTTTTCTGGTTCTTTGAGATACAGTGATAAGTTGTTTGAGATCTTTCTACTTTTTTGATGTGGGCTTTGATTGCTGTAAGCTTTCCTCTACTGCATTTTCTGTATCCCATAGGGTTCAATATGTTGTGTGTTCAAAACTCATTTGTTTAATTTTCATGCATTTTAAAAATATTTTTATTAGTGATTTCTAGTTTTATTGCACTGTGATCTAAAAAGATATTCAGTGTGATTTCAATGTTAAAAAATCTGTTGAGACTTGTTTTTTGTCCTATCATATGATTTGTCCTGGAGAACGTTCCATGAGCATGCTAGTGGGCGAAATGTGTATTTGGCACCTGTTGGATGGACTATTTCATAGATATTCTTAGGTCCATTTGGTCTAGAGTGCTGTTCATTCATTTTCTGCCTGGATGATCTGTCCCCTGCTGAAAGTGGGATGTTAAAACCTATTATTGTATTGGAATCTATCTCCATTTATATCTGTTAATATATTTGGGTGCTCTAAAATCTGGTGCATATGTACAGAATTGTTATTTTCCTGTTCTGCATTGTCCCCTTTATCATGATTATCATGACCATCCTTGTCTCCTTTTACTTCTTTTGTCTTAAATTACTTTATACCGAAAGTATGACTGCCCATGTTTTCTTTTGGATTCCATCTACATGGAATATCTTATTCTATTTCTTCACTTTTAATCTGTTTGTACCTGAGAGATGAAGGGAGCTTCTCATAGTAACATATAGTTGGGTCTTGATTTTTAATCTATTCCCTCACTCTATGTATTTTAATTGGATAATTTAATCCATTATTGATGGATAATGCCTTATTACATTCATTGTGTAACTTGTTTTCTTCCTGTGTTATAGTTTCTTTCTTTCTTCCCCTCTTACAGTCTTTCTTTGTGGTTAAGTGATTTACTCTAGTAGTATATTTGATTCCTTGCTTGCTATTTTTTTTAATTGTAATTTTTTGCTTTGGGGTTCTCATGAAGCTTACAAAAAATCCTTCGAGTATAACAAGCTATTTTGAAATGGTAACAACTTAACGTGATCATAATGACAAGAACAGAGACAAAGGAACATGAGAAAGTAGACTAAGAAAACTATATTTGTACCCCATTCCTCCACACATTTTGACATTTTGATATCCTATTTTACATCTTTTTATATTGTCTATCTCTTAACATATTAATGTATTCATTTTATTTTATTAAGTGTTCAGACTAAAGATATGAATCGTTTATGGCCATGCTTACAATGTCAGAGCATTCTGAATTGCCTGCATGACACTCTTATCCATGTTGTGTACTTTCCCATAATTTATATTTTCTTTTTTCTTTCAGTTAGAAGAATCTTATTTAACAGTTTTTGTAGAACAGGTCTGGTTGAGATATTCCCTGTTTTTGTTTGGGGATACTTTTTCATTTCTGGAGGGTAGCTTTGCTGGCTACATTACACCTGGTTTTAGGTATTTTACTTCCCCTAGTACTGTGAAAATCTCATGTTACTCTCTCTTGGTCTGTAAAATTTCTGTTGAGTAGTCTATTGTCAGGAGAATTAGAAGATGCCTAATTTGTTATTTTGACATACTTAATTTGTTAGTTGTTTGTTTTCTCTTAGAGCCTTGAGAATCTCTTTACCTGTCACCGTAGGGAGTTTGATTGTAAGATGACTTGGGGTAGGTTTGATTGAGTTTAATCTATTGGTGACTGTATCTGGATATTTGTATTTTTCTCCAGATTTAAAAAGTTTTCTATTATTATTTCTTTGAATAAACTTTTTATTCCTTTGGCATTCTCAGGCTTTTCCTGAACCTCAATGATCCAAATATTTGCTCTCTCAATAATGTCCTAAATTTCCCTTAAACTTTCATTATTCCTCTTTATTCTTTCTTCTCCAGTTGTGGATTTTCAAGCAGCCTGTATTCAAGCTGACTAATTGCTTAGTTTATCCTCCTTTTTATAACTTCTATCACAATTTTAATTTCACTGAGTGTATTTTTCATCTCAAGGTTTGATTTTTTTGAATTGCTTCCATCTTTGTTAAGTTTCTTTGTTAGAGTACTGAAACCTGTTCTTTGTGTTTTCTTCATGCTCATTGAGTTTTCTTTTCTTTTTCTTGGTACCAGGATTTGAACTCAGGAGCACTCAACCACTGAGCTACATCCCCAGCCCTATTTTGTATTTTATTTAGAGACAGGGTCTCGCTGAGTTGCTTAGTGCCTCACTAAGATGCTGAGGCTGGCTTTGAACTCAGGCTCCTCCTGTCTCAGCCTCCCAAGCTTTTGGGATTATAGATGTATGCCACTGCACCTAGCTTTATTGAATTTTCTTAAACAGCTTTAAATTCTCTGAGATTTCTTCCACACCGATTACTGTCTGATTAGTTTCTGAAATCTTATTTTTTAAACTTTTAAAATTTTTCTTTTAATTACATGTGACAGTAGAATGTATTTTGACATATTATACATACATGGAGTATAAATTCCCATTCTTGTGGTTTTACATGATGTGGAGTTACACTGGTTGTTTTCTCATATATGAGCATAGGAAAGATATATCCAATTCATTCTACAGTCTTTCTTATTCCCAACTCTCCCTTCCCTTCATTTCCCTTTGTTTAACCCAATGAATTTCTATTCTTCTCTACCCCCCTTTATAATGCGTTAGCATCCACATATCAGAGAAAACATCCAGCCTTTGTTTTTTGGGGGGGATTGGCTTATATCACTTAGCATGATAGTCTCCAGGTCCATCCATTTACTGGCGAGTGCCATAATTTCATTCTTCTTTATGGTTGAATAATATTCCATTGTGTATATATACCATTTTTTCTTAATCCATTAATCTGTTGATGGGCATCTAAGTTGGTTCCATAGCTTGGCTATTGTGAATTGAGCTGCTATAAACATAGATGTGGCTGTGTCACTGTAGTATGCTGATTTTAAATTCTTCAGGTATGTGCCGAGGAGTAGGATGACTGGGTCAAATGAAATCACATTCCAAGTTTTCTGAGAAATCTCCAAACTGCTTTCCTACCAGCAATGAATGAGTGTAACTTTTTCCCCACATCCTTGCCAATAATTATTGTTACTTGTATTCTTGATAATTGCCATTCTGATTGGGGTTAGATGAAATCTCAGTGTAGTTTTAATTTACATTTCTCTAATTGTTAGAGATATTGAACATTTTTTCATATATTTGTCGATTGATTGTATTTCTTCTTCTGTGAAGTGTCTGTTCAGTTCCTTTGCCCATTTATTGATTTTGAGTTCTTTATATATCCTGGATAATAATGCTCTATCTGAAGTGCTGGTGGTAAAGATTTTCTCCCATTCTGTAGACTGTCTCTTCGGGTTCTTGATTGTTTCCTTTGCTGTGAAGAAGATTTTTAGTTTGATAGCATCCCACTTATTGTTTCTTGATTTTATTTCTTGTGCTTTAGGAGTCTTGTTGAGGGAGTTGGTCACTAAGCTGACATGATGAAGAGCTGGGCCTATCTTTTCTTCTAGTAGGTGCAGGATCTCTCATTTAATTCCTAGGTCCTTGATCTACTTTGAGTTGAGTTTTGTGCATGGTGAGAAATAGGGGTTTAATTTCATTTTGCTACATATTGCTAGCTGGCTGGGCCGGCAACTAAAAAAACCACACAAACACAGAAATATCTTTTTCAGGAGTCAGGGATGTCTCTCAGACCTCAGGTGTTAGCTCCCACGCTGGAGGGCAAGGGGAGCAAGGGAGGCAAGAGGCAAGAAAGACAGCCCACCTGAAACTCCTCTATTTATTGTGGGGAAAGCCATTCATAGAATATTCCATCCAAATAAGGCAAAAAGATTGGGTTTCAAAGGGTGGAGTCTTGCTTGGTAATGTCTTATGGTCAGCAAGTTGATTGACATCTTGGAAAGCCACACCCATCTCAGGTGTGCGTGGGATCACAGGCAGAGCAAGAGAAGGGCACACAGCCCAAAAAATGCATAATGCCAGACCAGTCCCCTCATGCGCTCAAAAGTGCATAGCTCACACACACAGCCCATTGATGGCTTTCGACAGTAATATATGGATTTCTAGAACCTTATTTTGACTGTTAGGTGATCTGGTTTTCTGAAAGCTCTTGATGCTTGTATTTCTATAATTTTAAGCAGTCTGTTATTTTCTCTGAGCATATAGTCATTTTCACTATTTCAGCACTGGATAGTATCCAGGTCCAGATTTCTTGGTAGTCCTATGTTAGCATGTTGTAGTGACATGACATTTCAATACTGGAGAGCAATTCAAATCCAAGTTTCTCCCAAAAATACTATTAGTGTGTTGTTCAGAAAAAGCCAGGAGTACTTAAAAAGAGTAGTTTGTTCCCATAAGCTTCTCCCCGGGGCTATAGTAGGTGCAGCTGCCTCATCTTCAGTTACTGCCCATGTGCTCAGGCACTACAGGATTCTACCCAGCCTGGGGTAGAGTCACTGTGGATGAGCAATCACCAGGCTCCTATGTCACATCTGTGTCCACAAGTGCTACCAAACTGTGTCTTACTCTGAGGCATAGTCTGCCCACACCAACATAATACTGGAATAAGACTAAGAACCACATTGCTCTGGGCTGCCTATTGCTAGAGACTCATGGCCCAAGACCAGTATATCCAGTCACAGGTGATACTAATTGGAAGAGAAGTCTAATAGACTGGAGCCATGTGCCTTCTGTGACACCGGACTTATTCCAGGAGCTCTATGTTCAGGCAGTCAAGGGGATGTGGGCTACAGGATCTGACAGTGTTAAGTTTCACTAGCCCAGCACTAAGTTACAGGGTAAAGTCTTATACTTACTATCTTGTCTTAACCTCTGGAAAGGGGGTTTTGTAACTTTTTATGCTACTTGAGGTGGGGGTAGCATTAATGAAGGCTGCCCCTTGGCCATAAACTGGGTCATTCCTGAGTCTCACAGCTGCAGGGACCTATATACTATTAAGGTGCACTTAGGTTCACGCTATAGGTGGTGGCGATGCAGGATGCAACCCACTGGGGCTTAGGTCTCTTCCTGGTGCCTTGCCAGTCCTAGAACCACATCTGAGAGCAGTGGCCTGAAGACAACTGTACTGTCTAGATTCGGAGATGGGTGGTAGAAACAATCTCCCTTGGTCACTAAGGCTGACACTTAGCTGAGTCATAATTGAGTCTCAAGGCTGAGGTGGCCTGCACAGGTGTACCAAAGGCATAATTCAAGTTTGATAATGATTCAGGCAGAGATTCAAATCTTTTCTATCAATGGACAGGTCCATGCCTAATGCTGTGCCTATCTATTGGCTCTGTCTGTGAGCTCTGTCCCAATTCTGGGGCTTTCAGTTTCTACAGGGTGCTGACTCTCACCTGTGGACATGATACTAGGCTCCAAAAAATCCCCTGTGCTGGGCTTCATGCCCTGCTCCCCCATCGGGTGGAGTACTGCTCTCTCTGTTTTGCTGCCTGAGTTGAAGAAGAGGTGGTGGAGTCTGTCTCTTTGTTGCCTAACCTAACACTGTTCCAGTGACTCAGTCTCAGAAATTGACCTGATGGTAGGGGTTGGGAGCCTTTGCCCAACACTGACTCTCACTGTGTCAGGCCTGATACTGGGTTGCAAGTCTAAAGCCTGCATTTAATTCTCATTTCTCTTCTCCCAAGTGGGAGGTGTCTGTCTTCATGCTGGGCTACTTAGAGTTGGGGGAGAGGTGATGGGGGCAACTCTTTTCTTTTCTGCCTTCTTCAATGTGCCTTTTAATTTTGTTATACTAGAAGCAGTCACTATGGTCTCTTAGCTGGCTTGGTGCATGAATAGCTCTTCAAGTGGGTGTGTCTGTGGGGAGACAATCTGGAGGATTTTACTTAGTAGCTACCTTGCTCCATGTCCAGCCCATCAGATTTTTGTTTGTTTTTGTTTTAAGTGCTGGGGATGGAACCCAGGGCCTCATGCATGCTAGGCAAGTGCTCTACCACTGAGCTACAAGCCCAGTCTTTGGCCTGTCAGTGTTGATAAGAGAAAATCCCATGTCTGTTGAAGCAGTAAGTATTAGTAGGGACATATGCTGGAGTGGAGCAGACAGGTGATTCTGTGATGAATTTTGCACAAGGACAGAAACAGAGAACATGGATCAAAATGGCATCCTTAGCTTGATTTTAAAGGAAAGGGCTATTTTAAATCATGAGCTTTACTAGTATTAATCTGATTGGAGATATTGGTAATTTAACCCCTACCCCTGTGTAAATATGTTCGAATAGTAGATGCAGTTACTGTGTGTAGACTTTGTGAATGTGTTTGTTTCTGTGTATATTTATAACCACATGGACTTTTGGTACATTTAATATTTTTTATTATAGTTAGGGCTCAATTAATTCTCAACCTGTATTTTTTTTTGTTTTAAAATTTGGATCAAAAACCTATGCTAAGTGAAGTTAGTCAATCCCCAAAAACCAAATGCTTAATGTTTTCTCTGAAAAAAGGAGACTGATTCATAGTGTGTTTAGGAGGGGCAGCAGGAGAAGATTACACAGACTCTAGATAAAGCAAAGGGGAGGGAGAGAATGGGGGTAAAAATGATGGTGGAATGAGATGGACATCATTACCCTAAGTACATGTATGAAGACACAGATGGTGTGAATATACTTTGTATACAACCAGAGATAAGAAAAATTGTGCTCCATATGTGTAATATGAATTGTAATGCATTCTGCTCTCATATACAACAAATTAGAATAAAAAATTTTAAAAAAACCTTACTGTCTATATCTTAGGAATTTAAACACAATTGTGGTAACTTGGATGATATTGACATGTCCTACACAACCCAAACATTCTCCAAGGTCCTTCTGGGAAGTCTTCTCTCTTTAACTCTAGCTTTAATGAATTGAGACTAATATGTTCATCAAGCAGAAGAACACATTCTCCTAACTGGAAGTCAAAGTATAGAAAATGCACATGCAGTAAATTCACCAGAAGAAAGTTACAAAGCAATTGCTTTTAATCTCCCCGCCATTACCCGTTCCCCTTGGACCACTGTGGGTGTTGATTGATTCCTGCGTCTCTCACATTAGCCTGTTAGCAGTGTGGTAAAGGCCGGGACCTTGGGGCTGGTAAAAGTGTCCTGCACACAGTGAGTGTTCACCAAATGTTTGTTGAGTGAATACTAAATAAGTTTGTATACTTTAAAGGGATAGGACAGTGAAGAGGAACAACGAACATCTCTCCAGGGACTTCACAAAAATGATAGTCTTTTTAGTCCATTGTCACCACCCTTCTTTACCTATCTTTTAGTCCTTTGAAATGAGATCCTTTGGGGGCTTCTAGTTCACTGTATCAAGTAAATTCTAACTGCCCTAATTACCTCTGGCAGAATAATGTTTCAAAGAACAAATTTAATCACTTCACCACCCTACATGATCACATGACCACTGTTGGCATTTGAGACCCTCTATAATATGTCTACTGTCTTGTTTTCCCACTATAGTAGTCCCCTGTATCCATGTTTTCACCTTCTACTGTTTCAGTTACCCATGGTCTAATCATCTGAAAACACTGAATTGAAAATTCCAGAAGTAGTTTATAAGTGTTAGATAACTTTTATTACAAGACATTGCTATAATTGCTCTATTTTATTATTATTTATTGTTGCTAATCTCTTACTGTGCTTAATTTATAAATTTTAAAGTTGGAGATAGACATCTATCATATAAAAACAGTACATACAGTTTTTAGTACTATCTACTTTTTCAAACATGCACCGGGGGTCTTGGAATGTATCGCCTGTGAATAAGGGGACAGGGTGCTACTATACAAGCCAGACTTGTATCCTGTAGTCAAATTAGGCTGGACACCTCCCATTTCTCAAGTAAACATCACACTTTCCTATATCCATACCTGTGCTGTCTACATGTGCTTAGTGAAATCCCACAGTCTCTGCCGTATGAAATCTGTCAACCCGTGTATGAGTTCTTTGCTCATAACTACCCTTCCCTCATCATATATGATCTCTTCCTCCTCTGCCTGATATCATCTTACATACCCATCTCATTTTTCCCTCTCCAGAGTTACTGACCTATAGGGATTGAGTTTTTCTCATCTTTATATAACCTAAAATAGTGGTTTGCAATTTCCCTGGAGATAAGAATAACATGGAGCTCTTGTTACCTGGAAATTCTGATCCACTAAATTTAGATCATGTCTCAAGAACTTTTTAAAAATCAAGTGCTCTGGATGATTCTCAACATTATATAAATTTGAAAAAACCTCCCTGGTACTGAGCACTCACACATATGAGTGCTCAAAAAATACCTATTAGAAAAATTTAGTTTACTGGGTAAGAATCAGTGGTTGTGCAGAATCAGTAGCATCACGTTTATACTTGACTTTGAACATCTAACAACACTGCAGGAATTGTTTAATGAGACTCTCAAGGAAGTTGGTAATTTGGATATGGGCACAATAATTCAGTTTTAGACAAACATCCTTTTTACTGTGCAACATATGGGCACAGTCATAGAAAAGTGAGTAGGTATTTGCATCTTATTTTGAATTTTAACCATTCAGGAATATTCAAAGAAAGTTGGGTTTTTTCCTTGTGTGATTAACAGTAGCAGTGGAAAGAAACAAGCTGTTCATTTTTTTAAAGGGAATTTTAGCATTAGCTCATCATGAGCTCTGGTGTATCTAACTACCTCACTTCCTTACAATCTGTAGCTTAAGATGCAAAAGCACTTTATCACCCAGAATACTACCTTATGACATGCCGGGAAGAGTTGAAGACAGGCTTGGAAAACAGACCCCCTGCACGCATTGCCATCGGATTTCACTTGCCCTTCTTTGCACCTCCACTGATATTTACTCTTCTTTGGATGTCTTCTCTTGACAGCAGAAGTCTGCACATGGCCTTCTCTTTTTGTGTGCTTTGCCTTCTATTTACCCCTGCCAACGGCTCAACTTTTACCCTGTAATTTAATGCAAATGACTGTAAGAGGGTCTCTGATTGGTCCATCTAATCCTTAACTTCTTTTTTTTATTGTTGTTATTTATTTAGGAAGAACTTTCATGCTGTTTCTTCTTTCTAAGGTGTGAGCTAACTTTAAACTATTGCCTTTTGTCAAGTGTCTTTGTTCCAAACATCACCTAGGCACTAGATTTTGTGGCTTTGAACAGCCCTATCTATGATTGGTGGCTAAGGGGTGTGTCTTTATCAAGAGCCAATAGGGGGAATAGTAATGGAGTATTACTCAGCCATAAAAAAGAATGGCTTTATGACATTTGCCAGCAAATGGGTGGATCTGGAGATTATCTAGTTAAGTGAAATAAGCCAGTCTGCAAAAACCAAATATTGAAACTTTTCTCTGATATGTGGAAACTAACCCACAATAAGGGGTGGAGTGGGGGTCGAGCAGAAGAATAGAAAAGTGAGTAGGTATTTGCATCTTATTTTGAATTTTAACCATTCAGGAATATTCAAAGAAAGTTGGGTTCTTTCCTTGTGTGATTAGACATGGGGAATGGAGGGAAGTCACTGGGGATAGGAAAAGGAGAGACAGTGGAATAAATCTGACATAATTTTCCCCTGTACATACATGAGAACATCCACAAGAATGGGATCCTAATTAGAATAAGATATATTCCATGCTTGTATAATTATATAAAATGGATTCTGCTGTCATGTATAACTAGAAAGAACCAATAAATTAAAAAAAATAGTTAGAAGGGCTTGAAGGTGGGGAGCATGAGGAGCCTTGGCTACTGTGGAAGGTCTGTCTGCTATGTCCCAGGAGTCTCCATCTCTTGGAAATCTGCAGACTCCAACCCAATTCTGCAAACCTTGGGAGGCCTGCCTGAGAGCTGCTCCAGGTTTGGGCTTAGTTCTTTGTGATCCTTTCCATGGCACCTCATTTTCACAGCACCCACCAGTCTGCCTGGGTCTTGGCCATGTTAGTTTGGTGCAAAGTTCTGAACTTTCCCCAGTGTTTTTTCCCCCCAAGAAATTCCCTGAGAAACATTTCCTATGATTTCAAACATTGCCTAATTTCTCGAAACTCTTCTGAGGATTTAGGGGTTATGAGTGGAAATCAAGTCAGGAAGCACTGGGGTCTCCCTTTGCACCTATCTTTAGTACAAATGGAACCTTTGTCTCTTGGTCTGAACATTCTCTTCACAAGTCTTAAGCCTATTTTGTGCTGCTGCCCAGCATGGCAGGATACTTAAGATTGGGTAATCTTTTTTTTTTTTTCTCTTTTTTTAATCTTATGGATTCAGAAGAGTTCTTTACTTAGAATATTAAAAATAAGTATTACAAATATTCTTTTTCAGATTCTCAACTGTTCTCAATTGATATCATAAATTGATGTTTATAACATCAATTTTCTTTGTAGTCAAATCCATCCAGACTGGGTAATTTGTTTTTGTTTTTATTTCTATTTCTATTTTAATTATTTTAGTACCAGGGATTGAACCCAGGGGTGCTTGACCACTGAGCCACATTCCCAGCCCTTTTTATTTTATTTTTTTAAATTTTGAGACAGGGCCTCACTAAGTTGCTGAGGCTGGTTTTGAACTTGTGATGGTCCTGTCTCAGCTTCTTGAGCTACTAGAATTATAGGGGTGTCCACCATGCCTGGCTAGGACTGGGTAATTTTTTATATATATATATATTTTAGCTGTTGATAGACCTTCATTCTATTTATTTATACACAGTGCTGAGAATCAAACTTATTGCCTCATATGTGCTGGGCTACCGCTGAGCCACAGCCCCGGCCCCAGGACTGGGTAATTTTTAGTGAGTAGAATTTTACTTTCTCACAGTTCTGGAGGATGGCACGACCACAATCAAGGTGCTGGCATCTGGCCAGGGCAATCTGGTTGTGTCATCCCATTGTGAAAAGCAAAAGGGCAAAAGAGTGCGGGGAGGGGCGGGGGCAGGCAAACTTGTCCTTTTATAAGGAAACTGCTTTCAAGACTACAGCAGAGTGCAGAAGAAGAGGCCAGAGCCTCGTGGCCCACTCACCCCTTAAAGGTCCTGAAAGGTCCTGCCTCTTTATTCTGGTATAATGGCAATTAATTCTGAACATGAATTTTGGAGGGAACCTTCAAGTCGTAGCACCAGGGTTCGGCCCCTTGGAGACATCTATCAGTAGGTCTCCCTGTGAGCTACATCTTATGTTAGACGTGGGGTTTGAGATCAGTTTCGACCTTACATGATCAGTCGAAGCATGCCCTTCCAACTCAGCCACTTTTTTTTTTTTTAAATTTTATTTATTTATTTTTTGAGAGAGAGAGAGAGAGAGAGAGAGAGAGAGAGAGAGAGAGAGAGAGAGAGAGAGAGAGTCTAGAGAGAGAGAGAGAGAATTTTAATATTTATTGTTTAGTTTTTTTTCCCAGCGGACACAACATCTTTGTTTGTACGTGGTGCTGAGGATCGAACCCGGGCCGCACGCATGCCAGGCGAGCGCACTACCGTTTGAGCCACATCCCCAGCCCACTCAGCCACTTTTAACTGGCATTAAAGGATGATCTGATCATGTTTTCTCTCATATGTGGAAACTAGAGAGAAAAAAGGAAAAGAAAGGTGGGGTAGAAGGGAATCTCATGAAAAATGAAGGAGACCAGCAGAATATATGAGGGGAACCAGGGGAAGGAAGAGAAGAAGGAAAAAGAAATACTGGGGAATGATAGTGACCAAATTACAGTGTTTGTTGTGTGCTCCTACAAATGTGCATCCACAGATCTCACTATCATGTATAATGCATCAATAAAAAATGTGGAAAAAATTTAAAAATCAAAGATGGCCTGAGCAACTGTTAATAGGGAGGAGGAAGAAGCACGGGGAACATATAATGTAAAATGATATTGAAGTTAGAATAAAATGAGAAAATAAGAGGAAAGAAAGGACCAGTGTCTCAAGCTATCACATGAAATATATAGTTATGAAAAGAAAGCAGTACTAACTTGTTATATCGTTTTATCATTCTCCCTACTAATTCCAAAAACCAAATTTGTTCCCTTCTCATCTTCTTCATCTTTCCCAAACCTCTCTCCTCATCCCCTTTTTAAAATGAGAAGGTTTTTAATATAATTTATTTTGTGTAGATAACATAAGCTTGAAAAATCATAATTTTCTTATACTGTGATATAGGTAGACGTTTTATCTTTTCAGGATGATAGTGAATGAATACAAATTTTATAATGGTATGTAATTCAAGCATTAAAGAAGATTTGTTCTAGATTTGTAAGTTGAACAGAACTGGTAACAGATGGCTCAGCATCAGTGAAAGGTATTAAATGCTTCTTTAATTGATATTAAATACCTCCCCCTTCTGTAGGGAGCAGAGGAGAAAGGAAATTCACAAATACTGAAATGACCTGATTGTCTGAGCATCGCCATTGTGCATCTTTGTTTATCAAGATGCCATATGTTTTTCTCATCATTAAATGTCCACTAAATTGTTTTAAAATCTGAAAGAAGCCCAAACCTGGGAATGTGTAAAAAACACACATGAGTGGGGGAAAGCAGAAGGTTTCCTGTCACACCTCTGCCACAGATAGCATGACCTTTGGTAAAACTGTGTACATGCCTGGGGGTGCTCTAGGGTTTACATCTGAAAATTGCTAAAATTTCTGCTTCCTCCACAGGGGCAAATGAGAACATGAGATGGTCAAATGTTATAAGCTCTTTGGTTTACAAAATTCTTTCCTTGAAATATGACCATTATGAGTAATCATAATCCTAAAAAACTGCATTATAAGTGGCAAACTCTGTTGACATGATTTAATATAAAAGAACATAGACTATGGGTTTTAAGTGATTAAAATAAATTTATAGCCATGAATTTGAGATCAAAAGTTTTAGAAATAACATAAACTAGAATTTCAGGTTGTTCGTGAGTATTACAATTTTTCTCTTTGTGTTATTTTTCAATTATTCCCTTATCAACTTTTCCCTTTTACCATATAGCTTTCCAAAGCTTCAAGCACTCTGGTCTCCTTTTTTTACCTTTGAATGGAACAAATTCAGGTCTATAGATTCAATGATTGGAAATGAACTAGGTCTTATTTCTTATTGCTTTGATAAAACCAAAATCTCAGATAAAATATATCCAGTTGTCATTATTGTAATTATTCCAATAGGTCTCATAGTTGTTGTTGTTTTAAAACCCTCTGGTTATCCAAATAAAGCCATAAATGTTAAAAAAAAAAAAAAAACAACCCTCAGAGATAATATATTTTCAGGGAAGAAATTCTCAGTAGACACATTTACATGTAAGTATAAACTAATAATCTGTGGAAAAGTAAATGGCAAAAATCATTAATTTATTGGTAATAATTGTATTTCAGCTCTTAAAATAATTACTGAGCAAGAAGTAGAAATTGCTTTCATTAAATAGACATAATCTACCTTTTATTATTTAAAACTGTGCTGGATAGTGCATTTGGAAATAAACGGTATGTCATTACCCAAATGCTGGCAGCAAAAGAGCATTCCTACAAGTCTGCAGTATTAAGCCTCAGATTAGAAAATGATCTGGGACATTATTTTCTCATAAAAACCATGTAAAGGAATAAATTAGCATCTTATTTAAATGTAAACCAAAGAGTTTTAGTAACACCTGCTGAGACATAGGATTACCAAGGGAAGTACAGTACCATTTAGGGTTTTTTTGTTTTGCTCTGTAGAAACTGATCTTGGTGGTTGCTACTGATTACAGTTCAATTGGAGACTTTCTTTCAACCAAATCAAGTAGAACAGAAGACACAGGATGGTCTGTAAGAACTAGTCAGAAGCAGTTAAGCAATACCAGTTTAGGTCCTATAGGACGATAATGAAGTGTTCTCCCTGAAATAGAAACATTTGGGCTCTGACCCAAGTTTGGTCCTTCATTATCTAACTCTTTAAAATGAGGGCAACATTCACTTCGCCAAGCCCTTCAGTTCCTATATAAGTATACACAAAGAATAAGCCACCAAATCACAGAGCAGAAGAGGCAGTAGGGTGTAAAAAAAACCTGAACACCATCATTAAGCTAAAAATGCTATATATTTAAGTGAATATACCATGTATTTATTAAGTGAATATTATATTTAGATTCAAGTTCTCAAAGGGCTGAGACAAGTGGGGTTTAATATAGCAACAGTTAGACAAGGAATTAAGGACATTCAGGGACAATTATTTTTCCTGATGAGTGTTTTCACTAAAGTTAGAAAAAACATAAAAATATAAGCAGTTCTCCTCATGAACAAAACACAAGAGAGCAGTATGTCCTATGGAAGATCAGATGTACACGAAGCACTGTTATGAATCCAAGAAATACCAGGAAATTACGCTGCCATTTCTTCATTTCACTTGTATGGAACCTATTTAGGTGGGATCCCACATGATAAAATAGCTATTTATAATTTTTGTTTCTCTGACAGCTGCTTGAGAAGCCAGAGGCTAAACGTGGTGGAATTTCTCAGAATCCTTGGGTAGATAATAATAGGATACTAAAGCTTGAAGAAGCCTTAGGGATTATCTAGTGCAACACCCTTCTCTCCTTCTCCTGTTCCTCACATGTTCTCTCCCTCTCTTCTTAATGAGCAGCCTGAGGTTCCAAGGGATTGAAGAGATTAAATGACTTTCTCAAGATTACAGAGGTTGTCAGAGCAGAGCTGAAAGTAGAACCAAGTTCATCTCCTTCTGAGGCTAGGCCTTTTTTTTTTTTTTACAACTCTCTGCTTCAGTAATGTAGGCCACAGAGCACAGGGCCTTCTCTCAGCAGGGTTTTTGCATGAATTGTACTAGTTCATTTATACCATTCCCCAGTGTGTGCAGAGCCATTTCTAGAGAAGTGGTGCTTCCTTCTTTCATGGAGTATAGCTCAGATGTTAGAGGTCATGTGAGAACATCATGGGAATCAGTCAGCTGTGTTGCCCTCTGGTCTCCCTCCTTCCTTTTCTCATTAACATTATTTCTAGAAAAGGAACAGTTGTGATGAATATTGCTACTATTATTCTTCAAGATTTCTTTCTGTCTCTCTCTCTCTCTCTCTCTCTCTGGTACTATGAATGGAACCAAGGGATGTTCTAACCACTGAGCTACATTTCTGATGCTTTTTTCTTTGTTTTCTTTAATTTGGAGACAAGATCTCATCAAGTTGCCCACTCTGGCTTGAATTTGTGATTTTCCTGCCTCAGCCTGCCAAGAAGCTGGGATTACAGGTGTGCACAACCACACTGGGCATATTTTTTGAATTCTCTAATGTCCTTGCCGCAAGTGTGTGTTCTACAACAACTGAGCTCATCTATATCCATTTAAGGAGAGAAGGTCGCTTATTTTGCACTTGGATATTGCAGCAGTGTCAACTTGCTATAAAGCTCTCTAAATGTTCATTCTCAACTTCTGTACCCATGAGTGAGGGGAAGGCAAAAAGTGGTTTGCGAGCCAGCCCTGGTCCATGGACTACACTGAGTACTCAGGTCGAAGAGATGCACTTGTGAATAAGATGTCTCCAGACTTGAACATTTTCTGTTTCCTTCACTTCCCGACATCCATACCTCCAACTCAGCACTGACATAAATTTCTCCCTGAAAATAGCAGGAGCTAGTTTGCGGGGACCTGATCCTCTTCCCTCTCCCTAACCCATATTATCTGGAAAAAGGACATAATCTTCAGCTGTAAAGAGGGAAATGTCCTTAGAACCAGTTTCACAGGATAGTTAAAAGCACTTTCTTTGGAGGCAGTCTACTGAGATTTAGGTCTTGACTTTTCACTTATAAATGGTGTAATTCAGCTAGGTAATCTTGAACCTTTGTTTCTTATCTATAAAGGACTTAAAATAGCACCCGGTGTGGAGTAAGTACTCAATAAATGTGAGCAGTTACATTGTCCAAGACAATCTTGTCATCTGAGCTCTGGATGGACCCCTCTCTCCTCCCCTCCCCATTCTTTAGGGACTTGATGCCATCATTACTAGCTCTTATTCCTGGTACCTTTTGTCTGCCATGACTGTGATCTTATATTCCTTATATTTATTTTTAATGATTCTCCATCCTTTTATCGTCACCAAAGTCTCTTTTTATGCTCTTTTTCTTGGAAAAGAGAATCTAAACTTCATCCCCTCTTTCATTGCCTTTCATTTACAACCCTCCCCCCCCCCACTGCCCACCCCCATCCCCCCACTCCCGGCTCTGCCATCTAACTCAGCTCACAGAGGGAGTTGCAGTGTGCTTGAAGAGAACTTGCTGGCACCTAAGCTAGATTAGGAGAGCGAGGAAAACTTCCTGCAGGAGGTGAAATCTGTCAAGAGCAGCAGTCTTCCAGGTTGATGGAACAGTCTGTAGTCTTTGAGGAGGTGAAAGGCAATTCAGTACAGGGCAGACATTTAGAGGAGAAGGAGCAGAACCGCCAAAACAATGACAAGAGAAGCACTGGAAAATCAAGTAGGTGCCTGTGTGACAAAGAGTTATTTTAATCTGAGGACCCTGGGAAAACAGATGCTGAGAGTGCACATGTTCAGTATCACTCTGGTTCAAGAAGAAGTGCCACAGAAAGCTTCAAGGTCAATGAAGTAATCAGACGTCCCTTTAGAAAGACCACAAGATTAGAGGGGACAAGGAGAATATAAAAATGTGGGGACTCATGAGGGTGATGACAGGTTTTAAAAAAGAGTGTCAAAAAAATATTTATCAGATTGCAGTTCTAGAAGACCAGTGTTCTAAAAGTCAAGATAAAAGTTAGGAATCGAGGAGCAGAGGATGTTAAGGACCAAGGTGAGATTTCTGGCAGCACTGCAATGTCACCAAAGCATGGTATTTGAAACCGCCACCCCCTGGAACTGCATGTTGGCTTCAAGTTCCTGATTTTATTATCTAAGGAGCTTGTAGCTCTGCTGTTCATTGTGACCTGAAAGAAACCAGGGAAGACTCTGGAAGATGACCTTAACTCCAGGGAGGTTTTTAGTCTAGGAAAGAAACCAAATGCCTATAGGTGGGGTCTTATGATGATCCTTTGGGATGAGTATTGGGGATGATGATGGGGGACGATGTGTAAGCAATTCTTAATAGTTTCACTGTAATAGAGAGGTTCATGCCATTGATATTTTTGGCCCTACTTCAAAGGTTACTGGAACCTTCCTTTTTACCTTCCTGTAAAGTCCAAGAGATGTGAATAATCCCTTGTGTTCTGATAGCCTTCTAGAGTGACTGAAGATCATGCAGCTTCTTTTCACAAAAAAATAAAATGAGCACCAGAGGTTACAAATACCTTTTGGAAGTCAAGGAGGCAATGAGTGAGTAGGAAAAGTAGAATCTATAGATTGAGTTGAGAGAGTATGCTCATTCAGGAACTAGAGGAAGTGGAAATAAACTTTAAAAAATGACAGGCAATTTTGAGAATTAGGTAGAAACTGCAAAACTGATCCAGGAGGAAAAGCAATACTGGAAGGAAACAGGAATTTAAACCACAATAGCTTGAACTGGATGCTGGGCTATGGATTGAAAAAAAAAAAAAAAACCAGTTGCATTCGGCCTAGATTTAACTAAACCTGCTCAAGAAAGACAACATTTTAGTGAGAGGTTTGACGTGGCATATGGCCTTTTCGCCATCGTCAGTGTCTTCAACCTGGAATGAGATTAATGCCGTCTGATGGCTGATAATTTTGTAGTTTATATCCTGGCCAATAACCTAGGAGGAAAATTTCAGAGGTATAGTTATTCCTTATGTAAATCACCTTTCCCTGAAGGCTTTGGAACAAAACTGCCCTTGAATCATTCTGGAGATACTGAATTTGTTTTGGGTGCATGTTTGAGTGTATGATGGAGGTTTTCCTGGACAGCACACATCAGGTTAAAGGTTAATTTGAGAAGAATGAGCTTGGTTACTGTCTGCCTTACACAACTGATGAGGAGAGAGGCATGACCAACAGCCAAGGAAGAAGAGCAGTACTCCACCAACAAACCCTTTTCAAACCACTTGTTTTCACTGCTTCTTATATTCCTGCTATTTCACTGGGATAATTTTCATTGTATCTATTAGTATTTAATTTAGTGAAGGTCTGAAAATTTTCCCGTCCTATTTATCTGAAAATATTTTATATTCAGCTATGGAAACTATTTTTTACTGCATATAGAATTATAGACTTGCACTTGTTTTCTTTTATCATTTAAATATATTACTTCATTTTCTTTCAGCATCTATCAGCAGTTTGTGTTTTAAGAACTAAAATATTAGGGGCTGGGGTTGTTGCTCAGTGGTAGAGAGCTTGCCTCACATGTGTGAGGCATTGGGTTCAATTCTTAGCACTGCATATAAATAAATGGATAAAATAAAGGTCCATTAACAACTAAAGAATTATTAAAAAAAGGATTGAGGCAACATGGTGGTCTCCTGACAGAGCTTTATCTGGTGTTTGTCATAAATTTACATTTTCTTTTCTTCCAGAGGACTAAAATTGCAAGATAGAGCTTGCTTTGACAGTTGATGGCAGGATAGTAGTATGCTACTACCCTTCTGTGAATAGACCATATGAACACACACAACCTATCCCTCAACCAGATCCTGTGCACAATAATGAAGAAACTCATGATCAAGTGCTAAAAACCAGATTAGAAGAAAAGATGAACACCTTGAACAAGGACCATGATAGAAGAACTTAGCAATGTACTCTTTACTAATAAGCATCGTTGGTATCCTCATGGACACTATCACAGATGTTGTGAGAACTGAACCCTCCAAAAGACAGGTGACATTGGGACACTAGGGAGAATCAAAGAAAAATGTTATCTGGAGTCTCATTTGCTATTTGAGAAAATGCAATATGGTGTATTCACTAATATGTTATATAGAGAAATAATAATAAAATATTTTTTTCGTATGTTAGAGTATGTATTTATCAATCCTGGACTTGACATTTTTATTTAGAGGAACTATTTCATCTTATTTTTCCTTTTGCAATATTAAAGACTACCACTTATCTTTATGTGTCTATTATGAGTATTTTTACATCATCAGGCAAACATTGTTATTAGTATAAATTTGGTTAATAAAATATGCATGATTCTTCTGAAAAAAATAAAAGGATTAAAATATCAGTCTAATTGTAGCTTTTTAAATTTTTTTTTGGAAGATAATCAATTCTTTCCCTCTGGCTACTTGTAGCATTTTTCTTTAGCAGTTTTATTAGGATGTGATGCAAATTACTTTTTCTTTATTCTGTTTGGGGTTTGTAGTAATTTTTGAATCTCTGATTTGACATTTTAAATTAGTTTTAGAACATTTTCTTAGTCTCAACTCTTCAAATGTTGTTTTTAACCCATGCTGTCTTCTCTTCTTATGGGACTCTTTACATTGTGAGTTAGAATTTCTCACTCTATCCTATATATCCATCACCTCTCTTCTGTATTTTTCATTGTTTTGAGTTTTCATTGCTCATTGAGAATAAGTTCATATTATTTTCAAGTCCATGAGTTCTCTCTCTCTTTTTTTTTTGAGAGAGAGAGAGAGAGAGAGAGAGAGAGAGAGAGAGAGAGAGAGAGAGAATTTTTAATATTTATTTTTTAGTTCTCGGGGGACACAACATCTTTGTTTGTATGTGGTGCTGAGGATCGAACCCGGGCCACACACATGCCAGGTGAGCGCGCTACCGCTTGAGCCACATCCCCAGCCCAAGTTCTCTTTTCAACTGTGCTTGATCCTTTGCTAAATTCATTCATTGAGTTCTTTATTTAGGATGTTCTATTTTGCAGCTAGAATTCTCATTCTTTTAAAAATAGCTTTGATAACTTCCTTATTTATTTTTTAATCTTCTTCAACATAAAATCTGAGTTACTTTAAAATCTTGATGTCATAACCAAGATATTTGCAACTTCTGTGGGTATAAATATTTCCTCTCTTTCTTTCTCTCCGTCTCTCTCTCGCAGGGTTTTAATGTCACAGTCTATTTAGCATTCTGTTATTTTTAGTGTGCGGTTTGGAGCGTTAGCACACAGGGAGTCTAACATTCTTGTATAAATCCTTTTGGTGAACATGACTAGGTATTTTTGATTGATTGCCAGGCCCATATTAGCAAAATTGTAGAAAATCTTGAAATTCAGGATGATATCATCTTTCTTTAGAGAAAATTGACATGTGCTTCTGCTTAGAACAAACTCAGTGTAAGAGATTTTGAGAATTCTAAGCTGAGTTGCAGTCCCTGTAATAGCCTACGTCTGATTCACTCTTGTTCCGGGGGCGTGAGCCTTTGGGGATTCAAACTCAAAGCTGGTTCTGCCCACATACACAGTGATCCTCATCATCCTATCTTCTTATAACTGTAAAGCTCTGTTCAGCCCTTCAGGTTTCTCTATAAGAAGAAAACTTCCCCAGGAGAAATGTGACCCCACATACTGGTCTTCATTTCATGAAGTCTGTTTTCCCAAAGATACTGACTCAATTACACTTCATTATCTTATTTCATTTATTTATTCTTAAAAAGATTTTTGGTATTTTTTTTCCAGCTTTTCTAGTTCTGTTCATTTGGAGGTTAGTCTAAATTCCTGGTTCTT
This sequence comes from Ictidomys tridecemlineatus, assembly GCF_052094955.1. Taxonomy (NCBI): domain Eukaryota; kingdom Metazoa; phylum Chordata; class Mammalia; order Rodentia; family Sciuridae; genus Ictidomys; species Ictidomys tridecemlineatus. Next base: position 86,627,812 of record NC_135484.1, on the reverse strand, counting down.
CCATTTGCTTTGTAATTTCTTTCTTTTTTTTCTTTTTCTGTGCTAAAACTGTTCTTGCCAAGGTCACTAATAATTATTCATCTTTTTTGTAGAGTGAGCAGTGTTAAGTTCTTGCCTTACTTTAGCTTCTAGGCTTGATCTTATGGTTCTGTCCTTCATTCTAAAACTTTTCCTTTCTTGCTTGTCTTCCTCAACTAGCTCATTTCTGGTCTCCTGCTCCTTTCCCGATTACCTGCCTCAGCTTTCTGTTTCAATGCCTACTCTTAAATATATTGTTCTCTAAAATCTCAATCTCATACACTTTCTGTGTATGCACCATGTTTAAGAATTCAACTGTCATCTATACTCCGATATCTTCAAGATTTACCTTATTCCTGAACTCCAAAGCAATATTTCTTCTTCCTTCTTGTATATTTTCACTGGATGTTTTATGGCATTTCAAACAACAAATGTCCAAAGAATAATTGTGTATTTTCCCCAACTCTCCTAATTATATCCCCATTTCAGGAAATGGTTCTACTCTCTCCTTTGCTGTCCTAACCCAGGAGATATCATAAATACCTGTTCCCTTCTCGTTTCTACTATTCAATCAGGTTACAATCCGATAGTCTTATTTTAAATACACACTCAACTTTATATTTAAAAAATATTTTAGGTCAAATATCTGTTTGGCTATAATCTCCACAAAACAGTAAAAAAAAAAAAGATACTTGGGAGGTGTTTAGACTGTAATTATGGAACTTTGTGAGAGTTCTGTACACCTGGGATTATTTACACTATTCTAAAGCTCTCAGAATCTTGCTCTTTAGCTTCCAGTCCAAGGATAGGGCACTTCCTATATCCTCCATCCTACATAATCTATTCAAAAAATACTCTTCTATTAGTCATACCAGTTATTATTTCTGTCCACCCATTTGAGTCACTGACTTAATTCTCAATATATTTAAAGCCTGAAGGTACCAATTTATGCATATCTTGTAGGTCCATATGCAGAAAGTAGCCATGTGCTGATGAGGTTTTACTGTTTCTCTTTTTCTTTTTCTGAATTCTTATATTGTTTATACCACAGAATCTTGCACAAATTATATGTTGTCCTATTTTTCTTTTTAATTATATCAAGTGCATTCATTTTTTACCCTTGAGAGTTAGTTTTCTGGGAGCAAAATCTGTATTCCTCACTTCATTGTAGGGCTGAGCCACAATAGGTTCCCTGTTACTTTTGCTTTTTGACAGAATCAATAAATGGAAGAGTAGTTAGAATCATCCAAAACCTTTAGGATTGTTAACTCTGATTCATAAAAGAGGAAAACACTTTTGCTCACTTAGAAATTGCCTTCTCTGCTTTAAAATACAAGTGCTAATGAACATGTCTTTACTGACTAGCAAAAAATATAATGATTTTATAGTTCTTGCTCCTTGAAAGCTTATAAATGGGAATAGAAGACAATTATAAATGAGAATAATTACTGATGTAGCAATCAGTGACTTCTAATATATGCATGTTTGTAAAATGTCTCACAGCATCAAATTGTTTTATATATATATATATAATCACAATCTAAAATATTTGTTTTAGATTCCACACATAGTATATAATATGAATTGTAGATTACTATAGAAATCAAACACCCACAAGAAATGCATTGTTGAAAGAGACTGCTTTGAGGGGAATAACACATCACATGGATTTGTGTTAGGCCCCTGGACAACATAGTGCCAAGGAAAGAACACTGGATCAAGGCTCAGAACTTGGGTCACAACAGCTGCTATTATGATCTTTAGTAAATCACTTACTATATCTGTACCTTAGTTTTCTCATCTGTAGAACAGGGTTATCAATACCATCCTCAACAAGTTTTTAACCTTATTTCTTCTAATATGATGCAAATGGAAGAATTTCAAAATTAGTTGAGCACTATAGCAATACAAGAGCATCACTTTTGAGACTGTGAATCTGCATCAGGATCATATTGTGAGGAAGAGCTCTGTGCTCAAGTGGCCTGGATGTCAACCATGACTTATTAGTTATGTGACTTTAGACAATGTTCTCATTCATTTATAAAATGGATTATAATGATAGCATGCACCTCACCTTATTGTGAAGGTCAAATAAGTTAATACATATAAATCGTAAATATTACTTAGCATATAGCATGAGTTGCAATGTTAACTATTATTATTCTTGCTAATTTATTGCATGATATAAAGAACATACTAGATGTTCTTGATATGCTTGATATACTGGCTAAATAATGGAATAATACATTAAATAATACCTTTTCTGATCTAAAGGTTCCATTTTCTGGGATGGAGGTAAAGTCCCTGCCTTCATGGAATGATGTTTTAAGAGGAAGGGGAGATGAAATGAATAAAACAAGCATGAGCTCTTTTGAAAATTGCTATGAACATTATGAACACAGTGTGGAGGACACCATAATTGTGGTCACAAAGGCTGCTTTGTGGGTGGTGTTTTAGTCACCTTTTTCATCAACATAAAGATCTTATAAGACCAATTTTAGGGGAGGAGAAGTTTATTTGGGTCTCATGGTTTCAGACATCTCAGTCCATAGATGGCCAACTCCATTGCTCTGTCCCCAAGGTGAAGCATAACATCATGGAAGAAGGCTGTGGAGGAGAAAATCAGCTCAGGACATGGCAATCAGGAAGGAGGGAGAGAGTTCTGCTCACCAGGAACAAAATAAATACCCCAAAGGCAAAGGCACATCCCCAGTGACCCACCTCCTCCAGCTACCTCCTACCTTCCTATAGCTACCATCTAGTTAATCCATTCAAGTGGATCAAAGCACTGATTAGGTTAAAGTTCCTAATACTCAATCATTTCACATTTAAACTTTCTTGATTGTCTTACCATGAGCTTTTGGGGGACAGCACATGTGTAAACCATAGCAGGTGGAATGTTTATACAAAAACTTGAAGAATGGGATATAATCTGTCATTAGAAATCACAGGAAGAGAGGCAAAAATCTTAAGAGAGGGACAGAGCTTGCAGAACATCAAGGGTGTTACAGAACATGGAGGGAGAAGGCATTTGATAAGGGTGGAGAGAAGGGCTACTTCACATGGGGTATATTAGATCTTTGCAAAAAGTTGAATTTTGGGGGCTGGGGTTGTGGCTCAGTGGAAGAGTACTTGCTTAGCATGTGTGGGGCCCTGGGTTCAATTCTCTGCACCACATAAAAATAAATAAATAAGATAAAGGTATTGTGTCCAATTACACCTAAAAAATAAATATATATTTTTTAAAAAGCTGAATTTTATTTTATGACTACCAAAAATCCATTGAAGTGTTTTGCTCAGGAAAGGGACCAAAGAAAAAATATAGAATATTTAATTATATGTGCCAAAAGCCTATTTAGAATTGAAAAGTGGATTTATGGAAAGAACAATGATTTTTTGCAATATATTACTTTGTTCAATTAGCAGATTTTGATGGTTTTAGAATGGTTTTCAAAATGAACTTACCCAAATAATAGTAATATTTAAGACTAGTATGCTAGGTTTAGATGATCTTTTGCTGTAGGGATGAGTGCCCTTTAAATCTTTACTATTGTTTTAAGAAGAAGCCACCACATTGTTTGTCATAGTAGGATCACATTTAATCTTACTGCCAACGTCTCCAAAGTCCCTCAGGGGATGTGTCCTCTCAAGGGAAGATTAATAACTTCTCAGACTTAAAATGGAAGGGTTGCTTTTGGTTGTGAATAATAGAAAGCATACTGTTTTTTTTTAAAAAAAAATTTGCTTCATGCAAAAAAAAATTATACTAGGCAAGTTGTTTAGAGGCACAAGGTATATCTTATTTGCAATTCTCTTGGTCTATCCCCATGGTCCTTGGATGGCTGCTGCAGCACCTGTCCATACTATTATATTCCACACAGGATAAAAATCAGAGACTTTTCTATATGTTCACACAATTACTATTCTTATACCTCTTTGGCATGAACTGTATCATAGGTCTACTTTTTTATTTTTTAAAAATGGCAGTCTGAGAAGGTGAATTTTTACCACCAATAGACAGGAAGAAAGGAAAAGTAAGATTGAGATGGGTTTGAATGAGTCATCCTATATTATTTTTTCACAGCAGGTTTTTTTTTTTTTTTTGAGCTCCAGTTACCCCTAGCAGTGACAAGATCTACAGCAGATACCAAACTGCTGCAAACTCTTGGCATGAAAAATTACACCTGGAAGTGGTTATCTTGGGAGACAGCTGAATAAATTTTCCAGCTGACTATGAAATCTGAAAGTGAAAGTAAACATCTGTATCAGGTAGTAAATAAAATTTAAAGATTGACTAACTTCCATAATTGATCCCAGATTTGGTGATTAGAGTAACACATACAGCCATCCATTTAAATGATCTTTGTACTTGAGAGGGTGAAATCCTTGGCCGAACTAAGCTATATATTAAAGCAGCTCAAGCAAGAGTGCAATCACTTCTGGGAGAGTTGGGCACTTTGGCTGAAGCTCAGCTTGTGTATTTTCATGTAACTTTAGAGTATTGTCCCTGTGATTTATTCTTGGATGGGTAAAAGGATGCAACCTTCCAGATTTTACAGCATCTGGAAATACCTTTAAAAGGGAAAAGGAAAGCAGTTAAGTGGTTAGAAAAACTATAACAATTGTAAATCCTAAAAGATGTCCTCATAGAAGGATGAAAGTGATTTGGCAGGAATCTAATAAATTTAATCAATTTTTAAAAGTCAGACTTGATTAGTAAGACCTGGCAGTGAAAATGTCCAGTTAAGGGGTTAAATGAACTAACTATGCACCTAGACCACTTATTGTGGTCTCTTGACAACAGTCTGCCACTATAAAACAGGGAACATAATGGGCACTGGTAGTAGCCAAATATCCCTTGATTTCTGAGGGATTCCCAAGATAGATGGAAGACATGGTTCCTTTCCTCCACAAAAAAGAGAAAATATTTTTCTCCAGGCAGGGGTATAGCATAAAATGTAGTGGAAAATGGGCGACCACCTAGCACAAGCCACTCTCTGCTACTGAGGCAAACCCTGACAGCAGACAGCCATGCCACATGTCCCTCCTTCCCTGGGTGGAGGATCTGGGCATGTGTCCCCATGTCCACTATAGCCACCCTGATTGCTCTCTATTACAAATACCAGGAACTCACTTTGGCTAACTGACATATCACGTGGGGGCTCAGCAACATCTACAGGAAGCCCAGAAAATGGAGATCAAGACCCTTGGTTGAGCAAACAGATTTTGCCAAAAATAAACTCTAATTTCTTCCCAACATCACAGCCAGTTCTTGAGGGGGAACGTCAGGGGTCGTGAAGGGTCATTTCCCAAAGGGGCTGCAGTGTGGCCCACAGTCCAGCTGCAGCAGGGCCAGGTTTGTTCCAGCACAGCTGTTAGTAAATGACAGGGTCTTGGCTGAGCCCTTCCTTGCTTGCTCCTGCTTGATCTCCATTCTCTGGGCTTCCTGTAGATGTTGCTGAGCCCCCACTGAATGTGTCAGCCAGAGCGAGTTCCTGGTATTTGTAACAGGGAGCGAGTCAGGGTGGTTGTAGTGGACATGGGGACACATGTCCAGATCCTCCTCCAGGGAAGGAAGGACACGTGGCATGGCTGTCTGCTCTGTCAGGATTTGCCTCAGCAGCAGAGAGCAGCTTGTGCTGGATGGTCGCCCATTCTCCACTACATTTTGTGCTATGCCCCATTCATATGCCCTTAAGTGTTTAAAAATCTGTCCCTTTGGGTTGTTCATTTTTACAAGCATTTCAAAATGCAGCTCGGGAATCTTTAGTTGCTCCATTAGGAGACTCCTTCGGGGAGACCCTCAGTTGGCTGGGTTAACTCATGGCAGGGAACGGTGGTTCTTTAGAGCACTTTCAACTGCTGGAAAGTTCATTCTTGCTGTGTGTAGAGCTATTATTTCTTCAGGCAATAAAATGGCACACTTCTTGAGAGTATCAAATAGGAAATTATATTCCCCTCTGGATTAACTAGTGAGAAAATATACCATTTTATTTCTACTAAACTTGAATGAGAACTAATTTTTGAAACCACTTTTTGTATCCAACACATAGTTGGTGATTAATGCAAACAATCATCAAAATGCAATAATGATATTTGAAATTAATGCAAATCTCAAATTTATGTGGGATGGGAAAGTGGCATTTACTGAACTCCTAATAAGACACTTGGCATTGTGCCAGGTACTTTCATATCCTATTCACTTAATCCCCTCAGTAACCCTGAAATTTAGGCACCATTGTCCTCACTTCATAGACACCGGTCTGAGATTTATGTTATTTAAAAAATGAAATTAGTTCAAGGCCACCCAGCTAAGCAATAGTGGCGGAGGGAAGACATATGTTTGACTAATTCTAGGACTCATGTCTTTCTTTCATTTACCTATCATTAAATATTCAACCAGTAACTAATCTGTACCAGAGTTAGGGTGAAATAACATATCTCTCTTTCCTTAAAGAGCTTATTTATTAGACTAGGAGATAGACTCAAGAGCTAATGATATATACACAATACACTATTGTTGATCTACCTTAGAAGTACATAGAGGCACAAGGAGGGTCTCCGCTGGAATGGCGGTCAAGAAGAGCTTTGCTAATAAGTGAAGGCTGAACTGAGGCTGGAAGGAAGATTAGAGGTCGGCCAGGTAGAGAAGGGAGAGAGATGGGCTTACCTATCTAATCATCAATCTGTATGCAGTTTACCTACTTATCATCTATCTGTCTTCCACATCATGCATCTATATAATCATCTACCCATCATCTATTTACCATCTATCATATCTTCTGTCCAGACGGACATCCATCCATCCATCTGTCTGTAAAAAATACTTGATGGAATAAGGTGAAATGAGAGGTAGGTAATGATAACAGAGAGCCAGATGGGTACCACACATTTTTTACAGACTTTGAGTTTTAGCTTTCCTTCTCTAGGTATTATGGAGACATGGTACATTTTAAAACGAGAGTGATGAAATTTTATTTCCATTTCTAATATCCAGAACCAAGTTCATAAGCCTGAGACTTGAGGGCAGCTGGCCAAAGGGTCCCACACAGAATTGAATGCTCTGCTGTCACTGACTTAAAATCCTTAAGTTTTGAACAAGGGGTTCCTCATTTTTATCTTTCACTGGGTCTTGTAAATTATATAGCTAGTCCTATAACACCTTTTCCGGTGGCAATGAGATATATAGATCAGTAGAAAGCATCAGGAAAGAGTTAGTGTGTCAGTCGAGGTAAGAAGTGGCCAGAGCCCACTGCACAGCACTGACAGAGGGAACCAAAAAGTGAAAGGATGAAATAGATATTAGGTGTTTGGAAAGAGAAGCTTCAATGAGAAAGCAGAGTGAGAAAAGGAATTTAGGTAATTCCCAGGCAAACATCTTGGGTATCTTTAGAGGGTACTTTAGAGTTTGGGGGCCAATGATCTCACTTTTGGGCACACAGAGTTCTGTGGATCTAGCAATGTGTAAGGAATGATTGTGCAGCATAATGGGGTATTCTCAGAAGCCCTCATTAAATGACCTCTAAATGGGGTTAGAGACTTGTGATAGAGATGTATGATGATACAGATGAATAATGATGCCAGTTTGTAGTTTTTCCTCTTTACAGAAAGTAGAAGGAGATCATTGGTAGAATGAAACTATTACTTTAAATTACAAAGAATGCTAGAACTGGGCCCCTGTGTAGTTTATGTATCTGTAGCAAAGAAGTAATTATGTAGTTCCTTGAGGAACTTTGCCCAAAGTTTCTTTTAGTTGGAGAATTATGCTGAAATTTGATAAGGATGGATGGAAGGATGATAAGGAATGGATGAAAGGTAAGGGAAAAGACCACCCACTGATTTTCAAAGGGTTGTTCAGTGTCCATTCTGGTTAAGACATATGTGAGAAACTTCACTGGGCTGTGCTTGCATAGGCTGAAAACTAAGTGTGTCTCATTCCAGCATTTGGGCCCAAGGTCATCAGGAAAGCTGAGGACTCTTGACCTTCAGGCAGTGGCATATGTGGGTCACATTTTGCATTTTAACTATAGAGAAAAGGAAAACTATTACTTAAATGAGTTCTGGTCATTGTGTTTTTTCATTTTGCTTCAATCTGATTTTACTGGCTTGGCTTCAGTTTAGCAGACTGTGAAGCACTAGTGTTATAGTTTAGATGTGGTGTCCCCCAAAAGCTCACATGTGAGACAATGCAAGAAAGTTTGGAGGAGAAATAATTGGGTTATAGTCTTAACCTCATCAGTGAATTAATCCCGGATGGGATTAACTGAGTGGTAACTGGAGGCAGGTGGGGTATGGCTGGAGGAAGTGGTTTATTGGGGGTGGTGCTATAGGTTATGGGGTATTTTGTATTTGGAGAGTAGAGTCTCTCTCTCTGCATCCTGATCATCTTGTGAGCTACTACCCTCTGCCACACTTTTCTGCCTTGATGTTTCATTTCACCTTGAGCCCTGAGGAATAAAGCCTGCTGTCTATGGATTGAGGCCTCTGAAACCGTGAGCCCCCAGATAAACTTTTCCTCCTAAAATTGTTCTGGTCAGATCTTTTAGTCACAGCAGCGAAAAAGCTGACTAAACCAACAAGATATAAAATATTTGTAAGCCTGAATTTTTCCATCTTGTTCTGTTAATCTCAATGGTTATTGAGAGTATCAACTGAGAGAGTTTATGTGAGGGAATTTTGTGTACTAGAAAGTAGTGTATCAATGAAGGAGGGTTTACCTGATTTTGATTTGCAATGCCCGTAGAGAGAACTTCTGTGGGGAAATAAGTACCTATGGAGAGGTAAGTCAAAGGAGTAGTGGAGTCATTTCCCCCTGCATGGGGCTGGGTGGGAAAGGCCTGGATAAATTCTGTTGCACATTTTTCCTTTAGGTTTCCGGAGGCAGGTGCAGGAAACTGGAGGTGTTCCTGATGTATAATCTGTCTAGTCTTGTTTTTATGGCTGATGTTCTCACAAATGCAGTCAGGAAGTAAATTCTACTCATTACTCAGAACTCCACAGCTGCACAGATCAAGCAATAGTGTCGCTTATTGCCATTTCCCCCAGATTTAAAAAAAAAATAACACTTTGTATTGACACATCGTTTGCTATAGTTCTATTCTCTCTCTGTATGTTTCAAAATCTCTATTTCAAAACTGTTCTGTAAAACTCTTTTTAGGTAGATGGCAAGACTTGAATGTTTGTGAACTGTGTGCTGCTGTTTTATCTGGAATGAAAGTAGAGCAAAAAAATAGGTCATGTTAGTTTAGATTTTGCTATTTGGTACATTCCTAAAGTCTTTCTATGAAAAATCCCTACAGATTCATAGCTAAAATAGGCCCCACAGATTATTTTATAGAAGCGGCCCATAAATGTTCAATAATTTGTTTACAGGTACTCAGCAATTACTGATTGAGACAACTAGAACCCACACTTTTCTCACTCAACCAGTGCTTTCTGGTTCAACTGGCTTAGGAACAGGGCTTGGGTGTTCCTATGTGGCCACCTCTGCTTCCCCTCTAGGATATAATATGTTTCCCTTCCCGCATAGCAGTAAGAAAAAAGAGTAGATTCATTTCTTCAAAGCTTAAAACAAAGTGATATTTCTTATGCCTGAAATGTTTTTATAATATGTTTTTTATGATTCCACGCTTGTTTCTGAATTTTAAATCAGTGTATTTAAATAAGGAATACTTGTTATTTTTTTACTTGAAGTCCTCCCATAAGTTTTTTGTTAGCATATATATAATATGTATATGTATGTGTGTGTGTGTGTGTATTTTAGTGTAGGCAGTCTTTCCCCCGCCCAAAGATAATACCAACATCTCTTATTTTTCTTAGCCTTGTGTATTTTAACAGCAGGGACTGCTCTTAGAAAATTTTAATTATTCATTTGCATGCATGTGAAGTGCCACTTTATGTTGAACCAGTTCTTTCAAAGAGTGTTTACTTGACATCTCTTGTTTCATATGGTATTTCCTCACTATCAAGAAAAGAATTAATAAATTACATTTGCCATAAAATCTGCGGAACTGATCACAGGCAATTCAAGACTTAAACCCTATCGCCATAGCTTCTCAACAATATTATGATTAGTTGGGGGAAGAAAAAATGAGGGAAGCGGAGAGAACTCACATTCGGTGGCTGTGGTGGCTCCTTTCTCCCACCCGATGTGAGTGTCTGGCTGACCTGAGTGTGGAAAATCACTTTTGACAATTAGTAGCTAATTTTAATATTGAGTGGTACCATCAAGCTTTATTAGTTTTTATAGGTGTGAGTTAAATTACATAAAGTAGCTACAAGCAAGTAAGACTAAAGATGGCAGTTTTACCGGGAAGAAATCTGTCAAGTATTGACCCAGGAGGAAAGACTCATATTCCTAAATGAGACATATCAAGAGATGAAGAATTTCCTCGAAGCCCACTGGATCTTTGGTGATTGCTGAAGGAATGTGTCAAAGCAGAGGGGAGAATGCGACTGGGGAAACCAAAAAGGGAGACTGAAAGAAAAATTAAAAAGACAGAATAAGCCTGTCCTGACTCTTCAGAGTGGGTCTAGCTCCTTGTTCATCAAGTCCATATCACCTACACTTCTTCACAACATCTGCCACACTCTAAAGAACCGTGTAATGTTGGTCTTTCCCTGCCAGTGTTCAAATCCAGGCTCTGGCCCCTACTGGCCACGTGATCCTGGGTACCTGACTTACCATTGCTTTCCCTCCTCTATTTTCTCATCTGTAATATGGAAATAATAAGAGTACTTAGCTCATAGGGTTAATACACATAAAAAAATCAGGGACACTGCTGGGCCCAGGGCTAGCCCAATAAGAACAGGGACTGTTTCTGTTTACCACTTGATTTCCAGTATCTCTCAGCTCTTATATCAAAGCTCATCATAAAGCTTTGATAAATATTATTTGCTGAATGACCTTATGAAGGTGGCCCTCTAAAACAACCTTCAGTCAGCTGTTCCCTACGTACAACTCCAAAGGTGGTGATGGCTGTTTTATTTCTGTTACAACATCCTAGTCAGCTCGAGGACTTTTAAAAGGATGGAGTTCTCTGGTTGAAAGTTATCTGGATGGTGTTCTCAGCCCTAGGGGCTGGCTGGGTTGTCTCTAAACACCTCTCCTGGGTGTGTGTGTGGGGGCACGGGTCTCAGTTTGTCTGTTGAAGGTGTTGGTTTTTGTCTACCTTGTCCAGACTGTGTCATTTGATTTTCTGGACCACATTGACATTTTCTGTCTCATGAGTACCCTTCTGTATGGAGTACTTTTTAAATTAAAAATAAATAAATAAACCAAACAACACAATAAATCAAGGTGCATAGATAGGAAAAAGAAAGATGAGAACAAGTTTCTGGTTCCACTCTTCCCATTCCAAATCCTAGTCTTTTAACTGCTTCTGATTTAGTGTTTCTGACAGTTATCCCTGTAGCAGAATATTCAGCTTATGCCTCTCTTGATATTTTGTGTTTGATTTTAGACAACACTGCTTCTGCTCTACAAAGGAAGGCTTTGCCAGTCTGACTCCTATCATCTTACCCTAGCCTTTGATAGTTTCAATTTTTAGGTGTTCTTCTGCCTCCTGATTCTTCCTGAGTCAGTTTTTCTGAGTTTGCCTTGGTTTTTCTTCATAATGATGATGGAAGGTGATCCTTACTGTTCACTATCACCCATGCTTCATGAGAGGAGTTGAGTTTTCCCATGAGCAGGACATTAATCTGGGCATACTGTATATGCATGGATCATGAAATGGGGCAGATGTGCTGGCTGAAGTGATTTAGCTAGCAGGAAGCTGGTGGAAAACTTCAGGTTATTCAAATGTCAGAACCAGGATGGCTTTCCTAAACCCCAGTATCTATGCCTGGGTCCTTAATTTTCCGCAGATGGTGAATCCATTTTTTTTTTTTTTTAGGGTGGAGCTTTCTATTTGCCTAGGGATAAAATGTTCCCACTATGCTGGTAGTGCTGGGATGGTGACAAGAGATAAGGGGTGAGCACCACATCGGGGAATCTGGAGTATGTGGCCATTCTTATACAGATTTTCAAAGGGCTCACCCTTAGCTCATTTCAGCTCCATCTCTCACTCTTGTTGCATAGCAAGAAAGAACTTATATAAATCCAACAGCTACTGTGTAGCACAGAAGCTAATGTAAAGAACTGTGAGTGATGGAATGAATAATTGAGACTGAAAAAAAAACAACTTTGGGCCACTTTAGAGTGCAACTTTTTATTTTTTTTTTTCTAGGAAGGTCTCTAAATACAATCTGATAGGCAGATGTAGCCAAGCAAAGTAAATTTGAGTTGTTGAAAAGAGACAAAGTTTCCTACTGTTGAGCAGAAGAAAGTTTCAAATCATAAATGAAAGCTGAAAGACATAAGCATGATAAGTTACCGCAGTGAGGCCCTGGTTACAAAAATTAGATAGGGATCAACAGAATATTACATGGCCACTACCAACAAGCATCCCCTTCAACAATGGGGCTGTAAGAAACTCAGAACCCTCTTAGTCAGACCCTTTATTACACAAAGAGAAAAATGAGACATAAAAAGCTTAGTGACGCCAACCTTCAGACCTTATCTTAATCCCACCAAGCCCATTAGACTGTAAATGTAGACAGCCTGGAATCATTTTACAACATCTCTGCTCCCGTCTCCCTCATTACACGTTTGATTCATTTCCAAGGACGAAAGTGTAAATGTGCTTCCAGGATGTTGACTTCAATAATTTATGTATGGTTGTAAACACACTTCAGCACATTTAGGAAACAGATTTTCCTTAATTTTTTCTATAGCACCATCTCTAAACAATTTCTGCTCAATTAAAATCCTGTGATCAATGGTTTTGTCGTTTCCATCTTTTATAATTTTCAGAAAACTACCCTAAAATGTACATCTCACTGTATCATCTTGTCTAAGGATTATCTTTCTGCTATTTTCCACATGCAAATTTTGCCAAAAAACATTTCTTTTGGTTGGTCAGAGATGTTAATGCCATCATTTTCTTACAGAATGTTATATGCCATTCATCAGCATTAATGTCACCCATCTCCTCTTTATCATAGTATGCCTCTCTTAAGTACACAGCTCCTTAATGTCTTAGATCTTCCTATCACTATTTCCTTATTTTAACCATGTCTGCAATGCAAAGAATATGACACATTTCTTATTTTTTTCACATGAATCAACCTATATATATACATTTAGCAATGGCTGCTATAACAGACATTTCATTTTGGAGTTTCCTCTTTTCCTTGTATCTTGATTTTTCTTTTACCCCTTTTGCATTTTCCATAGATATAGTCCTAGATTTGCTTTTCTGGATCTGTTTTACTCCTTTATATGTTATTAATATAATAAAGCCAGTAGAATTATTCCTTAGGTTAATCACAGAATTTCAGGGTTGGAGAAATCATAAAATAACCCATGGGGGCTTGAATTCTCTTGATAATGTCTATCAAATATTTATGCTAACTTTGTTAATTTGGCCATCCTCTCCTAAGTTTGTTTCCTAGATGTACAGTTTGATTTTTAGAAAAATTTTCCTTGCATTGGGTCAAATTTGGATTCAAATTCTCTCCTTATTTTTCCCTCCCAAGGAGTATCTTCTCCTCAACATTTAACACATCCAACTACCCAATATAATAATTGTATGCTTTGTTTTTCTTTTGTTTTTTTTGTAAAGGGCCCTTTTATCATTTCAGAAGTTCACCTCTTTTAGGGAGCATATTTTAAAATTTGCAGCATTAAATATTACAACTTGTTAAATTCTGTGTTTTTTTTTAAGAGAAGTGGTCATGAGATGAGAATGAACTCAGGTTTTGATGGAAGGACTCAACAACCTTATATGCTTCATCCCCCACACCCCGCAATACTGTATTAGTGTTTTTATTACTAACATAATAGATTGCTATAAATTTCCAGCTTACACAACACCAATTTAGTCTCTTACAGTTCTGGAGGCCAGAACTTCAACCCAGGTCCCACTGGACTGACATAAGGTTTGGTCCAGGCTGTGATCCTTTTGTAGGTGCTGGGCAGAATCTGTTTTTCAGCTTCTAGAGGCTGCCTCTGTGGCTGCCTTTAGTGGCCCCTTTCTTCTATCTTCAAAGCAAAATCACACCTTGAGTCTTTCTTACATTGCTTCGCCCTTTCCTACATTTGTCTCTTTTCTACATTATTAAGAACTTGTATGACTAGATTGAATCCACTTGGCTTATCCCGGATAAACTCACCATCTGAACTTTAATTACATATGTAAAGTCCCTTTTGCCATATAAAATAACATATTCATAGATTCTGGGTATGGAGATCTGGACATTTTGGGGTCCCTCAGTCTGCTTATTGCAAACACTATACCTGAACTTTGTGGGTTTGCTCCAGTAGATCCAGAAGTGCTTCATGCCAATTGTTAATTAATTGAACCAGAAGCTATTGGGAACTTACTGTTTAAAAGCTGGTATGTTATATATTAGGAGGGATGCCAAGAGAAATTGAAATTTTGTGGTATAAGCCATCTCTAACAGACACAAATCTTGCACACTTGCTTCAGATTCCTCAATAGTGCCTTAATAACAATGACTTCTTTCTCTTCCTGCACTGATGGGCTCTCCACTTTTGGAAGTGGATAAAACACTACACTATAGGGAGTGGGATCTGGCAGTCGTGAAGGACTGAATAAGATCTGAGCACTCACAGAGGGGCTGACTGGTGCAGACTCAAAAGTTCAGGCAGTCAGTCTCCAATGGGGCAGGACTTTCTCAAAGGGAAAGGGAGATGGGAGTCGGTGAGAAGTCCGCCTTCCTTTGTCTCCTTAAGGTGTAATTCCTCTTTAGAACATTCTGGCGAAGTTCTTTGTGCTCAGTGAACACACTTACCTAGCAACTTCTATGTTTCTTCGTGGTTAGTTGTGAAGCAATCACTGGTACAGGGATACTTCGTGTTACATTCCCCTGTGCTTTCCTTTTCTTTATCCTTTACCCTTTGCCCTCACTCCTGAACTTTCAGTTCTCAAACAATTCGTTAGCAACTTAATCTCCTCCTCAAACTCTGCTTTCCAGTGACCAGGGTTGACACCATTTAATTGGACCTCCAAATGTCAGTAAATGAATGAGGTAAATGTTTCCAGATACAGAAATCTTTTTTTTTTCTATTTTAAAAAGCTTAAAACAGATGTGGCATTTAGTCTTAAAGAAAATATAGAGGTTGGGTGTGTAGCTTAGTAACAGAGTACTTAGCATGTGCAGGGCCCTGGGTTCAATACCCACTACCTCAAAACAAAAGCAAGCAAAGCATAAAATATAGGAGATAAACAAAGAGGAAGAGAAAAATTAAAGAAAAAAAACCAAAACACTGTTAAGTCTAACTTCTTTTCCAATTTCTTACTAAAAAAAAATACAAAAAGATGAAAATGAACTCACTTTTGCAGACAGCATGCTTCTTTTGAATTTCCTCTTTCTCCAAATAATGAAAGACTTCTGAATTTGGAATGAGGATTTAAATCCTGGTTTGACTTGCTAGCTATATAAAATGGAGGAATTTCTTTCTGGAATGGAAGGAAACTATATTTAGAAGAATTAACCAGCATAAGAAATACAAAAATTTAGACTTTTTACCTAGTGTCAAATATACAGCTTCTATAAGATTTTTTCCTCTTATGTAGTCTGCCCCAGTTTCTACAAATGTCACTTACATGTGTTTCATTTTGGAGACTCATTTTGTCTATCAGCTCAAATTTAGAATTTCTCTTGTCTTCCCAAGCAAGTTGTAATGGTTTGTGGGCAGGTTATCTCTTTTTGACTTTCCCATGGGCATAACAGAATATCATTTATATGGTAGACACTTAATAATAGTTGATTAATTGTTGGAAATGACCAGCAATGATTACTCATATAGTAAATACTGAATCTAACTGATAAATCTTTAATATTCTTTTGTTTTCTTCACAATGACCATAAAATAAAACCAACACTCTGTATTCTGACTGAACTTTTCTATTCTTTTCTGAAGTTCCCCTGGAAATGACCAAATGGGGAGTCATAGTATGTAATTCCACATTCAGAAGAATATTCAAGTATATGTTCAGATGTACTTGCAACCAGTAGAAATTGAAAGCCGAAGAGTCATATGTTGCCTGAGGGTTAGAAGGTCTTTTTTTTGTCCTGTGTTTCATTATACAGATCCCTCCAAAGGACTTAACACTTTTGCTTTAGAGAGTCAGCCATATTGCCCAAGGAACAAAGTGGAATACACATTTGCCATTTTTATTTCTCAAAAATAGCAATTCAAATTATGTTATTCTCAGGTGATATTTACCTTGGTTAAAGCATGCATCTTAAGGAAGATAATTTTCTGGTAGTCAAAGTGGGATTGATAGTTTTAAAAATGGATCAGTTTATGGTGCACATCAAGTTATTAAAATAGAAGCCAGGTCTACGCTTGCTTGACAGATTCCCAAGATAGTCTTTGGTATGATTAGATAATATGATACTGCAGGTCTCTTTAATATTAATGAACCACTACTGTCAATGTGAGAGATTGTGCAAAGAGCATGGAAGCCTTTAATATCTTTCAGGCAGCAGAAAGATTTACATCTGGGATTTGGCAATAATTAGAGAGGTAATCATGAATAAGTATATGCTAAAAACATCCATTTTACAGAATATAGAGTAGTTGTGGTATAAGAAGAAAGATTATTATTGCAAATCGAGAGTTTTTATTTTCCTTGGACTTGGGCAAGGATCAATAGATGGGAAATAGATGGGAACATATCTGTCTATAGTGCAAAGCATCCAACAGTAACTTCTTCACATCCAGTTCCCAGGTCTGGTGAAACCCCTAACTCTCTGCATTGAATCAGAGATAACATTCTAAACCACGTGGCAGCATAATGCCTTCAGATTATAATGTATTTTCACTGTTGATGGAGAGTCAAAAAGGATGAGATTTATTTGTGCTCTGTGTTTTCTTCATTTCTTCAACTCCCATTCTCATACCCACATCAGGATTGTTTGCAGGCTTCATCAGAAGTGGCATAAAGACCCTTTCCTGTTTGATTTTGAAGAAACCTAAAATATTTGAGTTTCTGCTAGGACTGGCTAATGAGGAAGGGAGGGAGAAAGGTAGGGGAACAGGGCCCACAAGATAGTGCCAGGCCCCCCATCTGGCCTTCCCATGTGCTCCATTATAATATCACCCTGTATCATAACATCATACTTGCTTGTCTCTCCCCCACTGGCTTGAAAATGCTCAATTGTTGAGTAAATGAATCAATATTGATGTGGGTTCTTCTTGTAATAATTTTAAGTGTCTTAGAAGTTTATGGGTTTTTTATAATATATATATATATACATATATATATATAAAGGAAAATTACATAAATAAACCCTTGCCAAAGTTCTGAAGTGGTGGTGGGTATTTTGAGAACTCACAGGAAAAGGCAAATAACACAGATCTAAAAACATTTACATGGTGTTTCTACTGCCAGTATTCCTATAGTAAACGAAATCATAAAACTCATTTGAGGACTTCTTTTGTCACATATAGCCTACTACATAGCATGTGGCTGGGTCTGGACAAATCAGGATACTTCCAATATTGTAATGGTCTTTTTTTCTTATTGTAATTACAATTCTATAGTTTTAAGAAAGTTGTAATATATGAAAAAGCATCCAAAAGGATCATTATAATCTCCCCAGAATTAACTTATTTTGTGTCCTTCCAGGCTTTTCCAGTGTTTGGTGTGAGCACACATATATTTTTAGAAACATTTTACTTTACATAATATTTCCAGACCTGCTTTTTTTTCCCTCTTAACCTACTGTGTTTGTCTTTCTTTGTGAATAAATAAGTCTATTGTACATCATAATTTGTAATGATTGAATGGTGTTCTGTTATATAGATGTATAATAAATTTATTTATGAATTGATATATTGCTTACATATCTTTATATAGAGAATATATAAATAATAATAATGATTAAATATTAAAATAATTTAGAAATCAAAATAATAATAAACGCTATCAAACAAATTCACACCTGTGATCTTTTAGTCATAAGGATACGAAGTTTTACTTTGATAAATATTAATATTTTTTCAGAAAAACTGTACCATGTAAACTTACTTCTCAAATGGAATGTAAACCTATCCATTTCCTTGCTTCATTCGTTACTATTATTCTTTTTCATCTTTTCAGAATTGATAAATGAAAAGTGGTATCTCTGGTTTAATTTGCATTATTTAACTTACTAGTAAGGTTGAACTTCTTTTCTCAGGTTTTCCTTTTATGTCATTTATACTGTTATTTGCAAATTGTCTCTTTGTATCCTATGACCTATGTTCCTACAATTTATTTTTATTAAACTGTGAAATACATAATATGAAAAAATGCATCAAATACAAATACATGATTTAAAAATTATTACAATATGAACATAAATGTAACAACGTGGGGTAAGGAAATAGCACTCTGCCAGTTCCTGGGAGGCACCCTGCACCTTTCCTGATTTTATAGCACCTCTCCTGCCAGAAGAGACTGCTAGGACAATTTTGTGATCATCAGTATCTTGCTTTTTACAGTAGCATCACTTCTGTGGACATTCCTAAACAACAGAGGCTTGTTTGCCTGATTTTAAATGGAGCACTACTGTGTGTTTCCTTTCATGGCTAGATGATTTTGCTCAACATTGTACTGCCCTGTGAAAGATAAGGGGGAAAGTCCTTTAATGGATTTAAGGATTCCCCACTGGTCTAGCAAAAACTTCCTTGGGACTGTACTGCAGCTTGAGACCCTGCCTATCCCAACCTCCTCTTCATAAGGTCTGGCCTGCATCCTGATCTGATGGTACTTTCCACCTGTGTTAATTTCCTTGGCCTTCTGTAACAAATTACCACAAACCTATTGGGTAAAAATGATAGAAATTTATTCCTCCACAATTCTGGAGGCCCCAAATCAAGGTGCCAGCAGAGCTATGTTTCTTCCAAGGGTTCTAGGGGATATTTTTCCTTGTCTCGCCCAGTGTTTTATGGAGCCACGTATTTCTTGGTTTGTGGCTATGTAGCTCCAATATTTTCCTCTATCTTCACATGACTTTCTTTTCTCTCATAAATCTCTTTCTCCATTGCTCTTATGAGACATTATCATTGGATATAGGACCCACTTGGATAAAATGTAATGATGGCATATTGAGACCCCTAACTTAATTACATCTACAGACTCTTTTTTTTTGTCAAAAAAGGTCATTTTTATAGATTCTGGGACATGGACATATCATTTTTGGGGCCATTGGTTTAGCCATCACTCAATTAACTTCTCTGGATTCTTCTCTTTTATCCTTTACATGAATTCATCCCAGTAGATTGTTTGCATGTCTAATCTCATTTGAAGGACTTGAACTAAGAACCAATCATTGAGCAGAATAAGCTAGTCCTGCAACTAGGAAGGACACAGAGTGCCCTTCCTATGAGATATAGTGCCATTCTGTGGTGCAGATTGGACCCCTGTGAAGGAGAGGGAAAAGGAAGCTGGATTGGGTAGGAAGACTCTCATAATGAGGAGCAGCTAAAGGGAAGATTTAACTAGGTCATGGGAACTTCCCTAAGCCCACTAAAGTCAAGCCCTCCTCCACTATCAACTCTAAATTAGTACTCTCAGTTAATTTCCCACCTCAGCAGGTCTTGGTGGCTTACCTTTGAAAGGTATGACTTGAACTTTCATGGTCTGAACCTGTGGTAATCACACCCTCTTCAGACTGAAGCTACTGTATGTAGGTACTTGTGCATCCATAGTACAATGCAGCAAAGGAGAATTATTCTTTGGCTCCCAGACCCATGAACTCTTTCTGTATCGAGACCCCTGATTTACTGTATAAACTGCACCATGGAGGATGGCATCCCATCTTTCAGGTGCTCTCTCTGAGCTAGCACTTCAATCTTGTGCTGTGAAAGTCATTCCTGCACTACGAAACTGGTTGCTTCTGGGTGGTCCAGTATGGATACAACCACTGGTCATGGGCTCATTCTCACTGTGAGGGAGGTGGCAGATGTGAGGTGATCTCTATTACCCCTCTTCACAGATCCATTTTCTACTTTCCTGTGCCAAGCTTACCCCTCAGAACAGCATGACCAAGTTGGATTCAGGTCATGAAGGCAACATAGGTGGTCGGGAGGAAGAATTGTGAAGTTGAAATGGGAATGGATTTAAAGTTTAGATATTTTTTCTTTTCCTGTCAGATTTCCCTGGCTGTGGCCAACAATCATTCATGACTGTGTCTCTTTATGTGTTTTCATAGCTACTCTTGTTATCTGACTCCAGATTCACAATTTCCTAGTGGTATATCAGCCTCTCATTTCCCTTAATCTTTTCCATAGTTAGATACTGTGTTGTGTTGGTCCCAAGCCTATAGATCAGGCATCATGTTAGATCCAATTTGTGGTGCTGGGTGAGGTTCTGAGGGCAGAACCATGGAATAAGTCCGTATTCATATAAGGGAGGAAAGATGTCCAAAGTGGTCAGCTTGCTGCTAAGCGGTCAGTTTGTCACTTTGAGGAATAAATCATATTGGAAGCTGAGCATTGGTCTTTATTGAAAGCAGGTTGGGTACTCAGAGCAGCAATAGCTAGACTGGCTTTGGTAAGTGGAAGTCTCTACTATTGGGTACATATTCATCTTCCAGCTTGGCCAATGTGGCCACTCCATATATGTACCCTTCAGGCCCACTCAAGTGGCTGATGATGAAGGCTGGCTGCTGACAATTGCCTGTTTTTTTTTTTTTTTTAATCTTCTTAGTTATTTACTGCCTCTTCTGTGTTAGATACTGCCTGGTGGGTGTTACCATGTGACTCAAAAATCTCCACACTTTGTGTCACTGCCATTTGGCCATCCCAAGCCTCTTCCTCAGGCCATCTTGCCTGAGGAAAGTAGTCAATAAGGTCAATAAGGTCCTATTGAATAACCAAACCTAGAAAAGAAAATTCTATTCTTATATAAAATTGAACAGTGTAAGAGATTATTACAAGTATAATAACAGGTTAATAAGTTTAATTAAAGTTATGACTGCTTAAGATTTAGAAATCTCATATTTTTAATTCTTAGAAAGCATTGCCAACCTTATGTCAAGGGGAGAGTAGCGCCAAAAGAAGGAAGAAGAGATTGAGTTTTCCTGTGTGGTTACTAATCCTGAGTCCTCATAGCCAGATGCTGCCAACACAGACATGGCAATGAACAAGAGAAACCAGGGAATGAGGTGTGCGAGGCCAGAAAGGATATGACCTGAATCCAAAGCAAAAAGAACTCTCAGTAAAAACTGCCACTGAAAGCAAGAAGGATTAGCTTACTGTTTTAAACCTCTTCCCACCAGCTAGCATAGGAGCCGTCTGGGCTTTTGGAGTAAGAAAGCTTCTGGTTTGAGGAATATGCCATAAGGGACCCTGCTAAGGGCCTTATGAAAAGGCACAGTTGGAGCAAACAGCCTGCTGACAGTTGAGATTTGAATTTCAAATGCAGGGACTTCTGAAAGAAAAACAGTCTCAGTGCAACATAAATTGCTTCCAAACACTCAAAGACACAGCAGAAAGGGCAACAGAAAGCCACATGAGGCAAAACAATTTTGATAAACTGTTCTGAAATCTCTTCTCTTTTTCTGCATGTCTCCCTTCTTCCTCCACCCCAAGTAACCAAAAGAAGCCGTAAAATTAATTGAAACTGTGCAGGAAGTTCCCAGAAACTGGGGAGGACAGCACATTTGAAAACTAGATGCATGACTGAACCGAAGGTCTCCACTGGGGAAATATCCCCTAGAGAGAGGGAGAAATTTGTGATTGAGTGTGAAGTCAGGCAGTCAATAGGTGTATATTTAACTTGTAAAGGGAAGCTGGGTCCTGTTAGTCAGCTTTAATTCTGTTCCTAAAGGCCCACTAAGGTGCAAGCATAGCAATTAATCACCACATGTTTTGTTGTCAAGCGTAGATTTCAGACCCAGCACTGAAAGAACTTTCATTTTATGCCTGAAGAAAGAACCCATTGGAGCATCCACCACTGTGTGGCTGGGGTATGAGAGATGCCAACTGTATGTACATCACATGCCCAGAAACCACCAGAAAGTTAATTCTTTTCATAGAAAGGAAAATACAATTTTGTGAGCCACATCTGAAGAACTGAGTGAGGTGAGTTGGAGGGCAGGCTTAGAATAAATTTGAAGCGTAAGGCAGATCTCTGTTTTTCCATGCCTGCTGTCTTTGGGTTTAATGTATCCCTATTGGTGACCCAGTCAAAGAGCAAATGTTGGATCCCTGCATTCAGACTGCAGATGTATTATTCTACCAGTGGGAAATAAGATTCTCACAGTCCTATTATGGGAAGCCAAATTGCTTCATCCCCAGAAGCCAGAGGATTTCACTAGGTAGCAGTGGGGAGCTCATACAAAGCTGTAATTTGCAATCTAAATCTAATTTCTAACCTCATCTTAAAAAATGAAAATTAATATATTGAAGGAACTCTCTGTACTACGAGTTAGCCTCTTCTCAAATTCAGTAGAATTTATTGATAATCAATTTCTAAAAGAGAATTTGTCATGGTTTAATCACTATTTTACATATTTTTTAAATTTTAATATCCTAACGATTGTAAGTACAAGTGAAGACCCATCATGCCTATTAAGAAAGAATTCATTATGTTTTCTGAGAGAATGAGTATCTTTCCAATATTAACAACTTAAGAAAACAACTTTGCCTTTTAACAAAAGCGAAAAATTTATGTGAATTCAGCCTTAAAATAGACTGGTAGGAGAGCACTGTACCAAAGTGAGATTGAATTTAGGGGCTGTCACTCCCATAGATGGAGGGAGTGAGGTGCATGAGAAAGGTCACAGAGATCTAAGCTTTGGCTCAACAGGCCCGTGTCCGTCCCTTTCTAAATCTAAATTAATGAGTAGTCTACTGTCTACAACTTCCGACCATAACAAGCTCACAATAGAGTCAAGAAAGAGGGAAAGAAATGAGGGAAAAATCTCAGCAGAGAACCATTCTCCCAGTGTTAGCAGCCAAGACAAGATAAACGTGTTGTTAGACAAGTAAAAGTACCAGCCCACTGTAGTGGAGATTGGAAACAGAGGTACAGGGCCAGCCTTCCCAAAAGGAATTTGTAAACAAAATCAAAATCCCTTGCTTTCAATCTCTCCATGTCCTGATTTCTGGAACTCTTAGCAAATGATAAGAATCAGCCAAGTTGTGTTTCTCCAACCTTCTGCATCTTCCCAGACTCTACTGAGAGTAAAAGCTGAAAAGCTAAGAAATGCTCACAAGTTGGACAGAAGGGAAGGAATTGGGTCTGAATAATTTGCCAGCTGTTCTTCAGTTCTGGATAGTTAAATCCTGAAGGACACACACTCTGTAGATGTTTTGTGGGGCCTGAAGGTTATATAATGGGGGGTTATATTTAAGAAAAAGAAGACTTCCTTATGAAATCAGAATAAGTACGACTACTCAGAACGAGAAATCACAAGTAATTAAAAATTGTAAAAAGCTGAGAAATACTTCAACCTCCAGGACATTTTATTTCTTCTTATTTACTGCATGAACTCTTTCCTGGTTCTTTTCTATTCTTACCACCCCTGTTGTCAGGACCTGCTACATAATTTGCAGGGCCCAGCGCAAGATGAAACTGTGGGGTTTCTTCAAAATGTATTAAGACCTTCAAGATGGTGACAGCAGAGCTTTCAACCAAGCTCAAGACCCTGCTGAGTTCGGGGCCCTTTGCTGCTGCACAGGTTGCAAGCTCATCAAGCTCATCACAAAACATAGACAATAATATAAATAATACAGTATGTTAATTAACTGATGGAATCACCTCTTTGATATGTTTTCCCTATAGTTTTTTGCTGAATACTTTTTGATGGTGACTCCATATGGTGACTATTTTGTAGCATCTTTTTGAAAAGAGAGACTGGAAAAATAATTCATACTTTTCTTTAGCATATTTGATTGAAATTTTTCTTTTCTTTTTTTGGTCATTGGCAACTTAGAAAAGTTTCTTGCAGCATTATAGCTCATTGTTGTTCAAGTCATGTAAGCTTTTAGGACTGTCAAATTTGAAAAAATTACCATCAAGTCTTTTTCTTATAGGAGCTCTGAGATTTGCTTTGTAGGTGTTGTGCTGTCTGCATGCCTCTTGAGCCAAGCTCTCTAGGACTCTTTCACAGTACAGTAGGTCCTGTGGCCCTGCTTCTTGTTGTGAGCCTCCAGGGTTGGCACAAAAGTGGGCTATGAAAGAATTCCTTGAGACCATTCCTTCACCAGAACAGCTAGAAATAATGTGGAAGTGATGCTGCAAACTAAATGATTCCCAGACATAGGTTTCTCTTGGCAGGGATTCCAAAGTTGTCCACGGTTCTGACACCTAGGGAGGAAAGTGTGATTAGGAATTAAGAAGCCAAGGTGGAAAGATAGTGCAGGTAGTTGATCATCATCCAAATATTGTACTTCTGGAAATTTTATAATAACATGTGACATGGGTAGGACCTACATTAGTCTGACTCTCATCAGCCTGACAGTAAGTACACATCTGATAATAAAACACATCCCATTGGCATCTGGATTCTACCCAGTTGGCACAAACATTATGTCAACTACAAAGCAGAGCCATAGAGCTGGCTCTAAAACAACTGGGCAAATGGTGGTCACTTTCTTTGTTGGAGGACACGTGACTTTTAAATTTCACATGGCAAGGGCTGCTGGCGGTTCAGGTTTTCAGCAGGCAAGCAGGCAGCAATGGCATTGTGGACAATGATACTTGTTATAAAATAAGATAAATGAAAAGAGGCTTCATGCTTATTTGAAGTTAATGGCCACTTCCATTTTTCTAGCATTTTTTTCCTAGAAAAATGCTTTTACATTTATAACAAAGGTATTTTCCATAAAATCAAAGTTCTGTTCTGAAAAGAATCTTTTTTTTTGCTCATTTGTTTGTAAAACAGGAATTATAATAACCAAGGATTACACCTTGGAAAATACTTAATTTTGCAATGCCCACGTCATGACATTTAGACACCAAGCACCCAGAATTTCACAGGGCTTAAGAGCAGATGTGATTTCCAGACATTGGTTTTACCATCCAGGTTCAAGAGACAAATAAAAAGAAGATAGGTCACAAAACTAAGAGAGAGACTTAAGACCATACTGGCAGTGTTGAGAGCGTCTTTAGAGTCAATTTCTTGTGCAGAGAGGGAAGCAGTGACGTGGGAGGTTGGATAATCTGTCCAGCCGTGCAGGCTGCACCCTTGCTCTGTGGGGCAAATCCAATGACCTCTTCACCCCCATCCTCCTTGAGCTCTCAGCCATCTCTGAGACTGCTGATTTTCCTCCTCTTAGACTCCTATCTTTCTTTGACTTTGCCCTCTCCGCACAAAACTTCACTAATGCTCCTCCACTGAGTGTTCTCCAGTATGTTCTCTCCTTAGTGGCCTTAACCTTCTCTGAAGGTTCGGCTCTAGCCTTCTCTTGCTAATATATCTCACCAGTGGACCATCCCCCCACAGCTTTCAAGTCTCAACATGTCCATGATTTTCCTTCTGTCATTGCCACCCTGGATCCTCCTGGTGACTCATTTCAGAGATTAGGGATCATTTCTCACTCTTTACCTCTGAAATCTCTCTATCATTCATTCTTTTTTCTCTATCTCTAATAATGTTGCCTTAGTTTCCCTCCTCATCATTGCTTCCTTGACTCAAATAATCTAGTTTTCCTCTCTGCTCCAACCCCCAACCTTTCAATGAAAATATCATATTCCACTGCTCAAACATCGTTCAGAGCTCCCTATTGCCAACCTTCATAATTGTTATGAAGCACAACATCTGAGGCTTTCCACAATCTGATTTCCATGCCTATTTACACCATTGTTTTGTACGACTTTTCCTCACTTACCCTTTGATTTAGTGGAGGAGGACTAAAAGCACAACGTGTAATACAGCATCTTCATGTGGGTAATTGAGACCTGATCAAACTTTGTATTTCTCCCAGAGCAGCAACAAATGTTTTGATGAGAGATTTAATGAGAAAGGACATGGAGCTAGGTTAATGGCTGAGGAAATGAAGAGGGACTGGGCCAATTATGAGCACTGATGCTCTTAAATGGACCAAGCTGGGGACACAGGCTGTTCTCACCCCTGGAATGTGGAAAGTCCTGAAATAAAAGAAGCTCTTCCGTTAGTGAAGGCAGGCTTTGTAAATGTCCCTCAGCACTATTCCTGGAACACCAAATTTTATAAAAATCATCATTAGCAGACTGACAATTTCTGCCTTTCTTTATGAGATACTCTAGAGGACCTACCCTGGCACACTTCCCCTAGCTTTCTCATTGTCTCTTTCTTTGCACTGATATTTTATGTCATCTTTTGTGGAAAGCTAATTTTAAGGCAGTTTTCTCTGCATTTCCTTTTCTCAGAAGAAGATCTCATCATTTGGGGACCTAAAAGGAAGTGAGGAAAATGCATTAGGCAAAATGAAGTCTAGGATATTAGGAAAGAGTGGTCCTGTGATAAAACCGACAAAAATCACTATCGTTAAATTATTTTTTTTCTGTTATTTATACCATTGATGGAAGGGGTATAAGGCAATATGTCTTAAACACCCAAGTGCTAGGTTGGTTTACCTTGATCTATTTATATCAATTATACATTGTAATGAAGTTCACTTCCAAAGCACACGTGTGAAGCCCATACCACCCCCACATATACACACCCATGCCAGTTCAAGCCATATTTGAAAGAATAAGATGAAAAATGAGACCAGCAAGCAAATCACATTTAAAATCTAATGTATATATATTTATTTACTGACAATGAATACTTTAATTATATTTGCTTTCAGTAAAAATAAGGGAAAAGCCATGGATATCTGTAAGAAATAAGATACAAAGAGTTTTAAATGATTTGTTAGCTTGACTTTAATTGAATGGAAGAGACTATCACTTTGTAAAGCCACATATGTATGCTTTAAAAATTAAAATGTGCTGTGATTAATCCAATTAGAATAAGTCATTGAAAAGTTTATAGATTTAATCATTTAAACATCTTGAAATACATTCAAAATTAAGAACACTAAAGTAATGCATAATTATCTAGTCTTTTAACCAAAGAAAATTAGTTTACTGACATTAATTAAGCCTCCTACTGACATTAGATGTAAATTAAGAATATTATTAAATTGGTTTTCAAAATGGCTAAATTGAGACAGAGAACTATCAAATGAATTTCCCAGGGTTATAGTTAAGTTGGTAGAAATTGGAACCTGTGGATCTTAATTTATTTTTGTATGGTTCTAATGATTATTAAACTGTCTTCTAAGCATACCAGTTAATGATGTTAGTTGCATATAAAAAATCTACAAACTTACTTTTTTGAGAATGATGTTTCTTCTCATTATCCCTTACAGAATATCAAAAGTTAATACACTTCTCATGAAAAGTAACCCATATTTTAAAAATTATTTGGGTATACAAAATTATTAAAAATTATGTTTTTGATGAGAATAGAAAATACTGACCAATGTGAGGATAGATACAATTGAAGACAAATGTCAGAGGAAAACATGACTCATTTTGATTCCCTCAATTTCTAAACAACATCTACACAGGTTTTTCCATCCCAGCTTTGAGTTCATTCATATTTTCTGGCCAACTGGAGATTTCTTCTCTGTCTTCCCACCTAAGCTATGTAGATATTATTGTGATATCATCTTTATCCAGAATTGCAGAGTCTGCTTTATCATACTCTGCCATGTTGCCAGAAATTCCCAACTTTTTGTCTATTTCTTTCTTTGTGACCTCAGAAAGAAGAAACTAGCTTTAGCACCTTTTCTTGTTAATGAGGAAAGGTGGCAGATAAAATCTGTTTTAACCAGAAAGCGAATTCATATTTCCAGAACCCATTAATAGGAAGGAGAAAAGATGTGGGAGTCAGCAGACTCCGAAATGAAAAAGGGAAGAGGAATTGG
Organism: Ictidomys tridecemlineatus; assembly: GCF_052094955.1. Classification (NCBI taxonomy): domain Eukaryota; kingdom Metazoa; phylum Chordata; class Mammalia; order Rodentia; family Sciuridae; genus Ictidomys; species Ictidomys tridecemlineatus. The sequence continues at coordinate 86,599,827 of NC_135484.1, read as the reverse complement.
ACCAGAGTTTGTAAGGAACTAGGAAAGGAAGAATGTTCCCTCAAGGCTAAGCTACTCAGACCATCCAGACTAAACAACACCTTACAGATTGTCCATGTAGCTATGATCAGTTGCCCATTGTGCTTAATAACCAACTCAAGGTATATGACAGGGAAGGAAGTTGAATACATCCTATCCATCCTTGAATCCTGATACATTTAAATTTCCAAATTTACAGTTTTGTTCACAAATGGAAAACCATTTCAATGTGAGAATTAGCCTTATATATTTTTACAACTTTAAGTTTTTCATTATAATTCACAAATTTCATCCTTAAGCTCCTAAATTGTGTCGAGTAGAACTGCAATACTTCTAGGCTTTTAAAGACTTTGACATATATATCTATGACAAAGGATGTCACCCTTTTGATGGGTAACATTTGCTGTTTCTGCACTATGCAAATATATGTTATGAATTATGTCTGCCTTTGATACACTTTCTCAAAACAAGATTATCTTAATAAATATTTTATTATACAAAACAAGAGGGGATTTCATAATGGTCACTTTTCTCATTTTGTTTAATTCTGCTATAAAATGTAGTCAAAATTTTAAAAAGTAGGAACTTGGCATTATTTTGGAAGAAAATCTCAAGGAAAAGATCTTTACTGTGACCCTTTGCTTAGAGGCCTAATTTTGTGAAAATGTCAAGAAAGAACCTTGATTTTAAAAAATGTTTGTCTTTCCCCAGGTGATAGCATAATAATAAATAAAGCAAACTGAATCTGCCAGGATGGTAGACCTTTAAAAAAACAAATAAAATGAGCTTCTAAGACTTTATATAGATTTCCTTTTCTTGATCTCCCTGAAAACCCAGTAGACAACTAGCCTGTGCTCACTGGATCATATTGGACTGCATTCCCTGGACACACATCTTCATAACACCCTGGACCTCACTTCTTGGCACTTGGCATGGTTGCAGTTGGATACTTGGGAGATTCAGTCTGACTGCTCCTTGACACTAAAGGATGCATTAGGGCAAAGATGGTAGTCTCCAGGTTCTCAAGTCTTTGGCCTTGGACTGAGAATTACATTGTCAGTTTCCCTGGCTCTGAGGACTTTGGACTTGTACTGAACTGCACTATTGGCATTGTAGAGATTGTAGGGCCTCCACCCTGTGGACTTCTTAGCCTCCATAATTGTGATAGCCAGTTGCCCAGTAAACCTTTCCTTGTCTGTCTATCTGTACCTTATTGGTTCTTTTTGGAGAACTCACTATTACAGTTACAGCAGCTGATTAAAAAGAAGAAGAAGAAAAACAAGAAGAACAAGAAAAGAGAGACTTTTCTTGTTTAAGCAACATGATTACTTAAGGCTAGGAAGGGAGGAACAAAGAAAAAATGATGAGGAACAACAAAAAGGTATTTTGAAAACTGATACCTCAGCCTGTAATGTAGGCTGGATACTTATCTGAGATAAGTAAACTTCATTTTCCTCTTGTTATCCAGAGTGCCAAACTACAAGTAAAGACACAAAGAAGTTAAATTCACTTAAAATTAAACATTTAAAAATTATCCATATTTTTATGGGGGATTACAATATATAGTTTTTAATGAAATGATGTTTTTAGTTACTTTTGTTTCCTTTTTTCCCCCCATGTTTCTACCAGCACTGACAAATTTTGTGGAGTTAGAGTTGGACATGTTTATTTTGGAGGTATTGGTAGCAGACTTTTCAAAACTGGGGACTAATGAGTGGGGAAGTCACAGCAGGCTTCCCTACCTGGCTGCTTTGTCCTGTGGATCCTCATCTTGAGAATTCTCTTTGCATATCTTAAAGGATCTGAGGTTTGCATCAACATAAAGTTTATCATAATCTCATTGTTTGAGTTGGACAGAATAGAGGGTAGTTTCTGGGCCCTGAGTAAACTGGTTACAGAAGTGAGGGTTACTATTTGGTTTCCTGTAGGGCTAGATAAGCCACTTACACATCTTTGGGTACAAAATAGCCTTGATTTCAGCAATAGGAACACAGATCTTTCTGTGTTCTAGAAGTTACCATTAGGTCAAGAAATGACAAAGGAGTTTGAAATATGACAATTGTGGTTAAAGGGATAGTTCTTAGGGCAAGGAAACCATTTTTGTTTTTAAAATTTGTTATAACAGCTCTCATATAATTTCTCTCAATGAAAATAGAAGTCTAGAGAAATAGATCTGGGACATGGGATGCACCACATATTATGGAAGTGCTTTGAAAAGTATCCAAGGAGCAAGATGTCTAGTTGAAAGACTTTTTGTTGTTCTTGTTGATACCTAATATTTTAATGGACAATGAAGTTTTAAAAATAGTTTTTAAAGGAAAACATTCCTCTATCACAAAAGTTTTATGAACTAGGTATAGAAGCATAATTCCTTTGACTTTGCAAATGATCACAAAAGTAGCAAAAATGATATTGTCTTGAAAAATGAGGTTTTATATGTAAGAAAAGTTACTGGGAAAGTACTAGTAACACAGAGCTTCTCTATTGGATCCACAAGGTCCCATTTTTCTAAACAGTGGAACAGGTCTTGGACGAAAGATGTATTTATGACGCAATTCATTAAGGATGACAGGGTTTCTAAAAATTCAGTCAAGGTATCTTAGATTTCATTAATTAAGGCAAATATTTATTGAATGCTCATCATGAGCTGGCATTTTGCTAGCTGCTAAGAATCCAGCAAATATGATGTTGTCTTTGCTGGAGAGCAGGAATCTACTAAAAAACTCATCAAAAGAATATGTGGTCCCTGGTAAACACACAATATTAAACAACGTCTTTGGTTTCTCTTTAATAAACATTTAAGGACAAAACATTTTTCTCTGAAGTTACAATAGATCTAAAAGAAAAAGATGATCCTAGACACATCATGCCATGGGAGGGACAGCAGAAAGCACCAGGGATGTGCAACTGTGACATGTTTGGGTAGGCAGAGTCACACAGTTTAAGGACTGTCATGGAAAATGCATTAGTCTTATTCTGCTGTTCAGTGGCTAGCTCTGTCAATTTGGAGCAAAAATCTCTATTTAATGAGGGTTTTTCCAAGTAATTGTTGGAGTTTCCAGCTCTGGGATTGACTCTCTTCTGTCTGGGGAGTTTGTACTGGCACCAAGTACCCACATTTCTGGGTAGAATATAGACAGATTTCCAACTGGGGAAGACACTGAACTTGACAAGCTCTAAGATCCCTTCTTCCTTTAGCAGTTTGCATTCCAGATCTTCTGGTTAGGTTGAGCATTTTGTGTCAGGAAACTGAAATGCTCCTGAGGATGCTTCTGAATGTGGGAGAAGTTAATTAGTTGTCATCTACATATGGCAGTAAGTATTGTTAATTTATTTTTCCCAGACACTCTATTTCCATGAATGCCTCACAAAATTAGATAAATCAAAGCAATGAAATCATAATATGATTTGCCATTTATTAAATTTCCTAAATTTATTAAATTATTTATTAAATTAAAAAATTTAAATACTTTTTTTCATAGACCAAAAAGGTAAAAATTCACACTTGGTTTCTAATGTGAATAGAGAAAAAAGGCTTTCTTTCTTGGTACTGGGGATTGAATCTGGGGGTTCATTTACCACTAAGCTGCATCCCCAGTCCTTATTTTTTATTTTGAGACAGGGTCTCACTAAATTGCTGAGGCTGCCCTTGGACTGGGGATCCTCCATCCTTAGCCTCTTGAGTCACTAGGATTTCAGGTGAGTACCAAGGTGCCTGGCAAGAATGTGTTTCTTAAAGAATGGAGATAACTAGGCATTCTCTTATAAAGGAAAACCAAATCACCATAATAGTTAATTCATAAACCTCTTAGAAGATCCTATAAACCATTATAGCCTAATTGACATTACCCTAAGGAAATATAATTTTATGATTTTTTAAATCAGAGATTTCAAACTATTTTAAAGGAGTCACAAATAGTGCAATGTTTTCCAGCTATAAAATGAGGTTTTGAATTTAGATAAGAAGTCAGAACACATAAATTTTGTGCAAAATTAAATTTTCATGTTTGTGATTTTAAGAAGCCTCTAATAGAAGCATGAGCTTAGCAACATTGTGTCTTTAGCAAATACAGCTAATAGAACTGAAGGATTAGAGGAGTCCTAAATGAAGTTTTTTTTTTTTTTCTTCACACACATTATAATCAGATTCCTATTCTGTGTCATTGCCTCTGTCAGCTGACTGCACAGCCCAGTGTATTCTCAGAAAGGAAAAATTAATATCAAATGAAAACATTTGTTCTCTCTATGCATATGACTTTCATTTGGTCCCTGGAGAAAGCATAATTTCTTTCTAGATCTCGTGATAGGCTTATCAACCAGTCTGTGCTCGGCTCCCTCAGGTCTTTGAATCATTTGGTTTGGAGGTGAGTTAACATAAAGGCAGATGACTAATGCCAAGCGTGCCTCCTCAGCCCTACAACCAAATCATAAACAAAATGAGCAGTTCCTGGTAAGAGAGTCTATTTTAAAACCCAAATAAACAATGGTGTGACTCCTGCAGCTCGTGTGATGTAAGCACCCAATTTGACAAGGGAAGGCATCTCAGACTGTTTTCTATGACTAGGGATCACTCTGGGATTTTAAAGCTAGAGGGAATAATAGAGATCATACGACCAGTGGTTCCCAAACCTGGCTCTGCTTCAGAGTCACCAGGGGAGCTTTTAAAAAATTTGTATCACTGAGTTCAGCCCAGATCTAGCAAAGGAGAGTCCCTAGGCTTAGAAAATGGAATCTCCAGTTTGCCCTGGTGATTCTGATCATACATTTTTATTTTACAGAGGTCTAGAAAGATGAGGTATTTGTGTTCTAAATAAATTTGGATTTAATTGAATTAATGACTTTTGTGGGGTCTAGTTAATGATAGAGGAAGGACTAGACTTTGTATGTCCTTGATTCTAGTATTTTTTTCCCACTACCACCGATAGCTGTGTCCAACATCATTACAAAGCATGTAATTTGAACAACGTGTACATAAAGTAAACAGAATTCTCAGATTAGCATGTTCACACAGCCACCCCGATCTTTGGGGCTTTCTAACTGCCTTTAATATCTCTTTCTCTAGTTTTAACCCTCAACATTTTAATCATCTCCTTGACAGTTTGGTCTCCTCTTTAGGTGTTCAACTCAGTTTCTTCCCTTAGGGATTCTGAAGACTGTGCATCTGTTAAGACCATTATTTTATTTTTTTTAAGAGAGAGTGAGAGAGGAGAGAGAGAGAGAGAGAGAGAGAGAGAGAGAGAGAGAGAGAGAGAGAGAGAGAGAGAGAGAGAGAGAGAATTCTTAATATTTATTTTTTAGTTCTCGGCGGACACAACATCTTTTGTTTGTATGTGGTGAGGATCGAAGCCGGGCCGCAAGCATGCCAGGCGAGCGCGCTACCGCTTGAGCCACATCCCCAGCCCAAGACCATTATTGATGAGGAGGGCTGGCCATTGTGTTGTCTCATTTGGTTCCTGTTGCTTAGTATGACGAGACTGTCACTGTGTAGACTCCTTGTATCAAGTTGTTTTGTCTGAGTTTCTTCTCTCTCTCTCTCTTTTTTTTTAAACTTCTGTGTGGACCTGTGAGGTATGAAATTTGCCATGGAAATGTATGTGACTGTGGTCACCCTACTGTTACCTGGATACTTTCTTAACTGGTATTGCTGAGTTAGTAGTGGGGGCTCTGCAATGGGGGAAGGAATCTTAGGCAGCTATAAAACTTGATCATTAATTGAGATGCAGCAGAGAGGTGGAAGAACAGCCACATGGTGACATTCTATTTGAAATGAAGGCGTATTAACTCTACAAACTCTATAATCTCCGATCTCTGTACTTACAGTGCCTATTTACAGCATATGTATGACTGGCACTGCCCTATGGTGAGAGAATCAAATTCTATTTTCAAAACACAGTTGTAAGTGCTCTTTTATTTTCATCCTTGGTAGAGTGACAATTTTATGGGAACTTGAGGATAACTCTTCTTTAGATTTAAAAGTATATTAACAACTGAGGAATGATATTCTTGCATTAAAACAAAGACCAAATACATGGAAATCATTTAATAATAAAAGACTTATAAGCAGCCTTACATTCTTAGTGAATTACCAGCTACAATCTCCTAGGAACAGAATTGTTCTTAGCTCTGCTCTACCATTTACCTGTCATTTGTTCATTCACTCATCGAATCATTTACTATATATCTATTAAGCGCAAGGCATCAGGCACCACATTAGGTTGCAGGCCTCAAGGGCTCCTGTTCTGGTGGGGAGATTATCATGTGGACAGGCCATGGGAAGAGCTTTGGGAATCATGCCTGGTGTGCCACCTTGTGACTTCATCAGAACCTTATATAATTGTGTGTGCTTTGTTTTATTTCGTTTATTTTTTATTTTAAAACAGTGAGATCCTGGGTCAAATGGTGGTTCCATTCCTAGCTTTCCCAGGAATCTCCATACTGCTTTCCAAATTGGCCGAACCAATTTGCAGTCCCACCAGCAATGTATAAGAGTACCCTTTTCCCCACATCCTCGCCAGCACTTGTTGTTGTTTGACTTCATAATGGCTGCCAATCTTACTGGAGTGAGATGGTATCTTAGGGTAGTTTTGATTTGCATTTCTCTGACTGCTAGAGATGGTGAGCATTTTTTCATGTATCTGTTGATTGATTGTATGTCCTCCTCTGAGAAGTGTCTGTTCAGGTCCTTGGCCCATTTGTTGATTGGGTTGTTTGTTATCTTATTGTCTAATTTTTTGAGTTCTTTGTAAACTCTGGATATTAAGGCTCTATCTGAAGTGTGGGGGGTAAAAATTTGTTCCCATGATGTAGGCTCCCGATTTACTTCTCTTATTGTTTCTCTTGCTGTGAAAAAACTTTTTAGTTTAAGTAAGTCCCATTTGTTGATTCTTGCTATTAACTCTTGTGCTATGGGTGTCCTGTTAAGGAATTTGGAACCTGATCCCACAATATGTAGATCGTAGCCAACTTTTTCTTCTATCATACGCAGAGTCTCTGATTTGATATCAAGGTCCTTGATCCATTTTGAGCTAATTTTTGTGCATGGTGAGAGGAGGGGATTCAGGTTCATTTTGTTGCATATGGATTTCCAGTTTTCCCAACACCATTTGTTGAAAATGCTATCCTTCCTCCATTGCATGCTTTTAGCCCCTTTATCGAATATAAGATAGTTGTAACTTTGTGGATTAGTCTCTGTATCCTCTATTCTGTACCATTGGTCTACCCCCTGTTTTGGTACCAGTACCATGCTGTTTTTGTTACTATTGCTCTGTAGTATAGTTTGAAATCTGGTATTGCTATACCACCTGATTCACACTTCCTGCTTAGAATTGCTTTTGCTATTCTGGGTCTTTTATTTTTCCATATGAATTTCATGATTGCTTTATCTATTTCTACAAGCAATGCCATTGGAATTTTGATTGGCATTGCATTAAACCTATAGAGGACTTTTGGTGCCCTTCAATGGATGAATGGATTAAAAAAATGTGGCATTTATACACTATGGAGTATTACACAGCACTAAAAAATGACAAAATCATGGAATTTGCAGGGAAATGGATGGCATTAGAGCAGATTATGCTCAGTGAAGCTAGCCAATCCCTAAAAAACAAATACCAAATGTCTTCTTTGATATAATGAGAGCAACTAAGAATAGAGTAGGGAGGAAGAGCAGGAAGAAAAGATTGACATTAAACAGAGGCACGAGATGGGAGGGAAAGAGAGAGAAAAGTGGAATTGCATGGAAATGGAAAGAGACCCTCATTGTTATAAAAAACTACATAAAAGAGGTTGTGAGGGGAATTGGAAGAAAAATAAGGAGAGAAATGAATTACAGTAGATGGGATAGAAAGAAAAGATGGGGGGGAGGGGGATAGTAGAGGATAGGAAAGGTAGCAGAATACATCAGTCACTAGTATGGCATTATGTAAAAATGTGAATGTGTAACCTATGTGATTCTGCAATCTGTATTTGGGGTAAAAATGGGAGTTCATAACTCACTTGAAACTATTGTTCGAAGTATGATATGTCAAGAGCTTTGTAATGTTGTGAACAACCAATAAAAAAAAAAAAAACAGTGAGATCCTATCATACACAGGCTGTCTCAGCATTAACGTGTGGAAATCTCTCCTTACCTAGTCTAAAAAGAAGGACTTCAGTGGTCTGTATGAAAACCACGTTTTATGCCACTTGTTATTGTGATTAGGGAAACCTACTGCTGTCTGACTCCTGTATGAAAAATTACGAGGCAGAGACTGGCTGGGTACTCTGCCGCCACCCCTACCCCTGCTCCTCACCCAGACACGGGGCAGGAGGTTTGTTTGTCTTAGTTTATCTGTAGTTCCAGAGTTGTCAAAGCAAGAAATGTGTATTTCTAATGGACCTAATAAAGGAAGAAATCTACCCTAGAACTGTTTTAAATCCTTTCCTGGAGCACTGGAAGTGTTACTGCTCATTAGAAGAGAGTCTGAGTTGAATGGACCACAAGAAAACTGGATCTGAAGGTGCAGCTGGAGGAAAATGTATTCCTCCTGTTCAATAAAATGCAGCAGAGTTCTTGTGGGGGCCCTGAAGAACGCTTGAAAACACCCAGTATTTTCTCCTCCATTTTTATTTCTGGATCTTCATTACTGATATAAAGCAAAACTACCATTACTTACATAGCCATTTTACATATTTTTGATTTTGTGCTCTACTACTCAGTTACATCTTAGCCTTTTTTCCTTTCTAAAAAAAATATTGTTTACTCTGAGAAAGGGCTCTCTCAGTTGCAGAGACTGGCCTCCGAGACCTAAGTAGTTGGGATTACAGTGTGCATCACTGAGCCTGGATTATTTTCATTTTTTTTAAACTACAGAATCTCATGTTTGCTAAGTCTATAGTCATAACATTGGCAAAAGAAATCCTATCCTGTTTTTTTGGAAATCTTTTTATAAAATTATTTTTGTTGGTAATTCTTAGGCAAATAATCAGATATTTGTTTCTACTTTTCAATAAAATTCAACACAAAAGTGGCTGGGATTGTGGCTCAGTGGCAGAGTGCTTGCCTCACATGTATGGATTACTGTGTTTGATCCCCAGCACCATGTAAAAATAAAGGTACTGTGTCCATCAAAAACTTTAAAAAAAAAAGAAAAAATGAAATAGAAAAAAAATCAACACAAAAGAGAATGATCCTAACTATAATGTCAACTGATAATATATTTAATATAGAACAAATTAATTCAAGTATTTTGATATTTTTTGGAGTGTACAAATGGAAAACAGCTATTTAGATGTCCTATTCTTATATCAATCATGAATGCTTTGATCTTAATGCATGGACCAGAAACAATACATTATTGAATAATAATGATAATAATAGCATATCTACCTGATTCTTGATTTCAGTTTCAGTACTTCATGATTTTCAATTACATTTGCTATTGGCAATTGTTAAAGGGTATTTTGCATATCTTAGCTATGCTTTTATAAATTCAGGTTTCATAAATAGCTGTTGAATTTTACCAAAGACCACTTCTCTGCATCTATTGCACATTTTACCTTTAATTTGTTGAAGTAAGTAATTATGTTGGTGGAGTTCTTATATTAATATTCTGGAAATAAGCTGTAAAAATGAGCATTCTTCACTATTTTTCTGTATCCTGAAGTCTTCTTCTCTAACCTGAAGTCTGTATTCTGATATATTTGCTTTAAAAGTATCTTCTTCAAATGAAGCTAGTTTTTTTTTCTCCCTGAAAACTAGCAAATGAACAATTATTTTCTGTCTCTGATAAGAAAATTATGTCTTGGCTCTGTGTAGAATATTTGGGACCATGGTTTTTATTCTTTTATATTCTGCAGTTATCTAAATTTCATGTTGCAGATGAAGAGATTGATGCTTTGAAAATACTTTGTTCTTCCTCTCTGGAAACTTATGAGAGTATCTTTTATGTATTATTTAAAAGCATTTATTGGGTACTTACTGTGTGAAAAGCATTATTCTAGGACTCAAGATAAACATAAAGGGAGTCCTAGCCTTGTTCTTACATTTAAGGTTACCCTGTCCAAAGCTACTTTTGAGCATATGTGAGACATGCTGTGCTCTTCCTGTCTGAAAACCAGTTTCGGGGAATTTTCTTTTATTATTTTTCTGTTTGTTCTCACTATTTAATTCTTGCCTCTTTTCTAGCTGAAATGTTTTCTTTCTTTGATATTATTATTTGCATTTTAGATCTCCTGTATTTATCTTCCAAGTTATTTATCTTTTCTCTTTTTATTCCCATATCTTTATGTTTGCTTTGTGCTATAGGGACTCTCTTCTTCAGTTAATCTCCTGAATGTTTCAGCTCTCTATGTGTAGTTTCTTTTCTTTTTATTTTTGGTCACAGAAATTTGTTGGTTAATTTTTTGGGGGGAGCGGGAGTTATAGTTTTGGGTAAAATTCTGGAAAGTTTCTTCTTTTTTTTCTTGTTTCTTACTTCTGGATTCCATTGGGTGTGCTGCCATTTTCCCTTACCTACCTGGTAGGGCTCAAATCCATTCACTGTGGTACCTTCAATGGGAGAGCTCCACGGGCTGTAAGACCCATGGTGTTTTACATGTGATTGGCAGGGGGGTAACTGGCAGGTCTCAGTCTTACAGCGTGGGAGAAAGCTTCCACAGTCAAGATTTCTAGCTTCTGAGGCTAGAAAAGACAGAGTCCATTGGTGTAGCTCTGAGGGAACAGTCACATAAACATGGGTTATAGAGGCCTTGGAGTCCTGAAGGGAGATAGGAACTTCTGTGGGCCAAGCTCTCCCCAGGATCCCTTACTCCATCATCTTCCCAGGGAGAGTTCATGGACTCGCCCTCACTCTCCAGCAGGCAAGCAGCCAGGAGAGGAACATGGTTAGAAATGGGAGTGGGTAGGAGCTAAACAATGCCATCTTTCCAGAAACCTATTGCTTTGCTCTTTTTCCACAAATCTAACTATTTCTATTAAGGGTTTGAGATGAATCTGTAGAATTTATTCTTTCTGTGAGTCTTGAATGAGCAGTCTACTGAAGATGTGTAAGAAAGACACAAAGATTCAAAAAAGTGAAAAAGCCAGACTATTCTTGCTCTGACTGGGAATAGCTAAGTTCTACCTATTCTTCAGGACTCAGCTTGTGCATGCAGTCTGAAGAAGTTCTCCCTATTCTTGGTGACTTTAGTCTTTCTTTGAAATTGAGATGTGCTACAGATGTTATATTTTCTGAACTTCTGTAGTGCTTACTGGGCATAGTACTCACTTGACAAATAATAGCATCGAAACAATAATCAAAGCTGATACTTTATTATTTTAATAATCATTTAACATTTATTAGTTCAGCACTATGGTGTATATGTATGTATCTCTTTTCCTATAAGAAAGATAGTATTATTCTTTTAAAATCTATATTTTTAAATTTTTCTTTTTAAGAAAATCATATATGGATCCCTTATCAGTCTCCTTTTGAGCAATTTTTAATTTAGTGCCTGATTCCACATGCAAAATAGATATGTAATAAATATTGCTCTAAATAATGGTGAAAATAGGCAATCAATCAGTATGTGTCTTTTTTCCCCTAGTTTTGATGGCATGCTATTTGCTGAGGAAGACTGACACAACATGTGTTCTTGAAGAGTCTGTAGTCTGGAAGAACTGAATCTTCTCATCTTTTTTACCCTTTAAAAAGGCAACTATTTTGGAGAAGTTCCTATAAACAAAAGGGCAATTATAGAATTCCAGTTATGGATAAAATTATCTTTTTTAAATATGTATTTATTGTAGAAATAAAATCTTTTTAGAAACAAAATGTTGTTTTAAAATTCATCAGCTCCACATGCACAAAAAATTGTCAACAAGAGGTAAAGAAAGTTGTCAATAACACTGAACATTTTAAATACATTAAAAAAATCAAGTCTTTATTTTTTTTAAATGACAAATGTAAGCTTAGAAAATAAAATGTAATTCATGATGTAGTAATTTTTTAAAGCCCTTGTAAATTGCATGGTAGTGTAATTTGATGACTATAACTTAAAATATTTGATTAATTGCCTACACAAACTGATATATTGAACATGTACTGGTGCAATATCAGGGAATATAAAAATGTGTCAAGTGAGTGGAAAAAAACATAAACAAACAAAAAACAAACAAAAAACCCCTCTGTGTCTGCCATATGAATATTAAAGACTGTAGAATGAACTTCCCTGACTTGTTGTTGTACATGCCATTGTCACTCAGACCCACGCTTGCTCTTGATTCTTTTCCCTGTGACCTGGGGCTGAAGTCTGAAACCTCCATTTCTGACTCTTCTGCCTTCTGGATTTGGGTGATGATCTGCTAGTAGGAAGCACCTGGGAAGAACAGAGGTGAGAGGAAAGCAGCTGCCATTTGGCTTCTGCCCCTTATCAGCAGATGTGGAGCCCCCTGCATGGTGCAGCATGGATTGCAGGATCCAGAAAGTCCTATCGACTTTCTCAATAGGACTCCTTAACAGAAGAATCATGGAACTGTGGCAATGTCAGCAAGTGTGGCCAGCATTGAGTCCTTCTTTGGACGACAGTATCAGTTTCTACAGTGGCAGCAGGCTTTGAATCTGGAAAATTCAGAAAATGATGATTCCTGAGCCTAGGTTACCACCTTCCTTCTATTCTTTTTTTTTTTTTTTTTATCCAAAGTCATCTTTTAAAAGTTTCAGGCTTATTCATAGTAAGCATGTTTTAGAAACCAGAGTCCATATATAGTCATTTTTTTAAAACATTTATTTTTTAGATGTAGATGGACACAACACAATGCCTTTATTTTTATGTGGTGCTGAGGATCGAACCCGGGTCCTGCTCGTGCTAGGCAAGCGCTCTACCGCTGAGCCACAATCCCAGCCCCTCATGTTTTTCTTAAATGGAGACAGAATCAAAATGATCCCATGCATTTTTTTAAGTTCTTTTTCACACAGTTTACCAAGACACTATTAGTAGCAGGAAGTGAACAATAGCTGTCTTAGGACAACAGGAGACCTATCATTAATTTTGGTAATAGTGGCTTATTTGCATCCTACTTCCTTAAGTCTTGATGAATATATTTCTATTGCTGTGTAACAAATTACCAAAGATGTACCAGTTTAAGTAGCACATATTTATGATGTATTTGAAACATTGCTACCTTTTTGTAGGTCAGGAGGTCACCTTAGTTGGGTCCTCTGCTTTGGATCTCCCAGGAGTACAGTTAAGTTCTTAGCTGGGATGAATTCTTATCTGGAGGCTTGACTGTGGAAGAATCTACATCTAGACTCATTGAAGTTGTTGGCAAAATTCATTTCCTTGTAATGTATGACTGAGGTCTTGAGTTTTTTGCTGGAGACTACTCTCATCTCTAAAGGCTGCCCACATTTCTTAGAGGCAGCTTGTAGTTTTTTGCCACGTGGACTTTCCCAACATGCCTGCTTATTTTGTCAAGCTGCAGAGAGTCCTTCAAGTGAGTCCACTAGCAATCAGGAATCTTGTAGGAAAACGGAGATACTGGAGGGTAGTCCAGCTCTTTTGTTACATTCTCTTGGTCAGAATCAAGATACAGTCAAGAGGAGGGTTACACAAGGACTTAAGCACATGGATGTGGGGGTCCTGGGGGCCACTTAAAGTCTGTTTGTCACAATGGAAACCCTCCTTGGACCATCAGTGATATATTGAGGGATGTAATGTGCCTGGAACAGCTGTAAGCACCAATCCTGCAAAGATGGGTCAATGTCTTTCTATTCTTCTTTTCCCCTTTTGATATGTTTATGGCCAATTTTCTGTTAAAACTCCACTTCAACACTTTTGTTACCAATCACTGGGTTTGAAATAACCAGAAAAATTCCTGTTTTCTTGTCTACCAACTAACATTCAGGTAAAAATACTAGATAGGGGCTTGGATATAAAGAGGTTGATTGTGTTAAGAAAAGATTCTTCCATTTTTCTAACTTAAGTTTGGCAAATAGAGTTGTGGGTCTTTAAAGCTGAGTTTGTCAAAACTTCCTTCCAGGAGAAAAAAAAATAGTCTTTTAACAAATGGCACTGGGAAAACTGTAGGTAGAAAAATGAACCAGATCCTTATCTCTCACCCTGCACAAGTGAACTAAAACTGGATCAAAGACCTAGGAAGTACATCAGAAATTTTGCAACTGCTAAAAGAAATATAGGTCAATATTCCAACACAGAAGCACAGGCATCGACTTTCTCAATAGGACTCCTAAAGCTCAAGAAATAATATTTAGAATTAATAAATGAGATGGCATCAGATTAAAAAGCTTCTGCATAGCAAAGGACACCATTAAGAGGATGAAGAGAGAGCCTACAGAATGGGAGAAAATCTTTGCCAGCTACTCTTCCAACAGGAATAATATCTAGAATATATGAAAAACTAAAAAATTGTACTGCCCCCCAAACAAATAACCCAACCAATAAATGAACAAATGAACTAAACAGACACTTCTCAAAAGAAGAAATACAAATGGCCAACAAATATATGAAAAAATGTACATCTTTAGCAATCAAGTAAATGCAAATCAAAACTATACTAAGAGTTCATCTTACTCCAGATAGAATGGCAGTCATCAAGAATGCAAATAAATAATAAATACTGGTGAGGATGTGGGGGAGGGAAAAGGAACACTTATATACTGTTAATGGAATTGTAGATTAGTACAACCACTATGGAAATCAGTTTAGAGTTTCCTAAAAAAGCTATATGACCCAGCTATATCATTCTTTGGTGTTTTTCCAAAAGAATTAGAGTTAGCATACAAAGGTGATACATGCACACCATGTTTATAGCAGTGCAATTCACAAATGCCAAGTTAAGGACCTTAACTAGGAGTCTGTCAACAGATGAATGCATAAAGAAAAAGGGGGTATACATATACAATGGAGTTTTACTCAGTCATAAAGAAGAATGAAATTATATAATTTGCAAGAAAAATAGATGGAACTTGAGAACATTATGTTAAGTGAAATAAGCCAGACTAAGAAAGTCAAGGATGTTTCCCCCATATGTGAAAGCTAGACAGAAAAAAGAAAAAGGTAAAATAAGGGGTGGATCTCATGAACATAGAAGAGAGACCTGTAGAGTAGAAGAAAGGGATTAGGGTGATAGAGGATGGGAGGGAAAGGGCAAGTATTGGGGATGAAATTGACCAAATTATATTATGTGTATTTATGAATCTGTAACAGTGAATCCCATTACTATGTATAATTATAATGCACCAATTAAAATAAATAAACAATTCATTGCAGGAGTGAATTCTTTTTACGTTACCTCAGGATTAAGGTAAACTTGTCCCAAAGAGGCAGTGTTTTGCAGCGTCTTCATGGTGAATCTCTTCTTTCTGCTCCCTTGCCCCCACTTGGTACCTATCTTGCCTCCCACAGAGCCATTCAGTGTGAGACCTCTGACTATGTGATAGCTTGCACCCCTTCCCCAAATAGTGAAATAGATAAGAATATTATATCATTGTTTTTATTCATGATATGATTAACATAGAGATGATTTTCCATTCATTGTTGTCTCCACCTAACATTTGCATTTTGAGCATTTAATTTCTGATTTGGAATTAAAATATTTTCTCCATTAAAGCATTTTAGGCATCAGTAGATACCTTTCATCCTGTGCACATTTCAGGGGATGCTGCAGTACTACATCAGCAGAATCAGCTTTGAGGTTAACCTGGATGAACAAACAGCAACAGAACTACTTTTGCATGGGTGGCTTTTTGATGTTCCAGGGAAAGCTGGAAAGGGCTTATGGTATCCTTTCTTATTCATTCATTCCAAACAAATGCTTATTAATCATCCTAGGCAGCAGGCACTACAGAGACAACCAGGATTAAGACAAAAGAAACAACAGCATATTAGTCAAGAGCTCAGATACTCTGCCACTTAGAACTTTAGGAGCTTGAGCAAGTGACCTTAAGCCTCAGTATCCCCATCTACAGTGGGAGGAAATTTATGGTACAAACTACAATGAGTTGTGCCCAGTTGTCAAGACTCATATCCCCCCAAACTGCTGAGGACAAAGCATCTTATCTGCCTTTCTCCCTACCCAGCCTCACAGTTGTACAGAACTGCCTGGTTGGCCAAGAATTCCACACAATTCCTTCCTTCTTCTCCTTTGAATCCAGAACTTCTGGAGCTGCTTTGTATTTTTCAGATTCAGACATTTCTGAGCTTCCAGATGCATTTTATATTTTGGGTATTTAAGATTATATGCATTTCTATTTAATGATGTTTTTTCTAACCCAAAGATCATTGTCTTCATGCCTTGGACCTTACCCCATGCTTTCAGTATTTCACTCTGTGGTAATGTTGTTTCTCCCAAAGCTGCCTTGATCACGTTCTTCTTACTAATAAAAGATATCCCATGTAAAAATCAGCTTGCCAACTTAAGAAGCAGGGAATCTTTATTTAAAAAGTAATTTTTGACATTCCCTCAATTAAAACAAAGGCTAGAAGAGCCTTTATGTTTGGTAGAAACTCAACTTTCTGCCCTATCACCCAATTTAGCACATAGTTGATCTTCTTGTAGGATTGCTGGGCAGGATCTGGGTGAATGTCAGGGTCAGTGACAAAATGCCTGCTGTACATATTTGAAGCTTCCCACAATAGTCTTTAAAACAATAAAAGGATGAAATAAAGTCAAGTTGCTGCTGGAAATATTTATATAACATTACTCATTTTCTAAATGAAAATAAATGTCCCTTCAATAATATAGACCACAGTTATGGATTTTTTAAAATAGATATTTCCTGTGTTTGGATTTCTGATTTCAGGCTGTTAACACCAGAGTGTCCCAGAAAGCAGAGTCTGAGAGTAAGGACTGCGATCAGGTAGTTTATGTGGGAAGTGAGCTTGAATGGGAACTGAGAAAGGAGGGACATCTAGGCAAGAGGCATTAGGGGATATGAATGCTATGGGTGGCTGAAGATTGATGACACCAGGACCATTTTGTCAGCACAGAGGATGCTTATCAGCATTGCCTGATGGGGAAGAAAGAGGAGGAGCATTTTTTCTTCCCACTATTGGCTGGGAGTTAGGGGTGATGTGGCTCCTTTCCTCCCTTGAGCATATATGAGAATCCAGAGGGCACCCAAACCAGACACTGGGAGCTTGCGGGAGAAGCGTTATTGGGTATGAGTGGGCAGAGCCTTTGAGGAACTGTCTACCTGGCAGAGACTGAACTGAGAGATGAGGCTGAGGAGCTGGGAGGCCTATACCTGAGTGTACAACCAGGCAACCAGTATTTAGCTGGGGAAAAAATTAGATCAAATAGGACAAAAATTGTTCACAGGAAAATTATCTTATTTGAAGATTGCATGCTTTCTTTCACTGCTAATATCTGTATTTCCACAGTTGGTATAAAGACAACTTACTAGGGTTGAAGAGATCATTGAGTTACTTAATTAAATATAATAAATCTGATGTTAACACTAGGTAGGATGATTAATTCTGTATTCTTGAATCTCGCCTCATTTGAAACATAACCCCTGGGGCTCTTTATTCTTACATTTATAAATTATGAACTCAATGAATCTAATATTTTGCTGATAATGGGTATATAATACATTCAGGCTTACTTGCTTTAAACAGATATTCTTCTTGATAGCAATTCGGATGGGAAAAAGAATGTCCTTTGTTATGGTCTACATTTTCAGACTTTCTTATTCTTCATTTTAGAGAATACAGGGTCATTATGAATGTGAAACCTTCACAAATTTTAACAAAACAATTATAAAAATCAAAAGTGAAAAATGCAATGAAAGAATATGGCGAGGACAATGAGCATCAAGACATACAGAAGAATGGATTTAGAGTTAAGACTAAGTGAAACTTGCAGGGATACATCGGAAAAGTCCTTCCACGTGACTTTGACTTTTAGGCCATTTAAAGTCCTTAAAGGCTTCCTGTTGTCATTAAGATCAAGCCCCAATGAGTCATTTGAGAGCCTTGACAAGCAGATCCCAGTCCACTGTTTCCAAACTGTTTACCAGAACTGGCTCACAGGAGCACCAACCCTACAGATCTGAGTGCTTTAGAAATATCAACGTAGTCAACATCAAATGTCTAGAAGGGAGGTTCCACTACTGTCCATATTTTACAGGTAAGGAAACTGAGGCACACACAGTTTGAGTAACTGCTTGCCCCAGATCATCAGCTAATAGGTAGTAAAGCCAAGTTTTGAATCCAAACCTGGCTCCTGAGTTTGGGCTCTTCACCCTCACACCCCTGGTGTCTGACTGCCTTCCAAACTTGTGAGATTTTCTCTTGCAGACTGTGTACTACCCTAAGTGGTGTCACCTCTTTAAATCTCTCTGGTCCTTTAAGGCCAAACTGAGTTCCACTCGCTTCCCCCAAAACTTCCATGGCTACACCAGTCTGCAGCCATCTCTTCTTTGTCTCCACAGGAAGTTTTACTAGCATTCATGTGGCACCTGTCACCTACTACCTTCACTGAAAATGATCTATGCACATTTCTCTCGAATCTAGAAAAATCCTCATCAAAGATAGGCCGGAATTCTTTGTTTCCCTTAGAAATACAAAGCTTTTGCTTTGTAGCAGAATTGAAGAGGAGGAGATGGGTACTCCTGAGCAGTATCCCAGAGGACAGGGACTGAGACTTGGTCACCTCTTTAAGTCTCCTGTGTCACCTAACCCCACGGATGCTTTGTGCATGTTTAGAGCTCAGCATTCATTCATTTTAATTAAAGTCGGGAGCCATGATGATTCTGGTTGCCACAGCTGCATTTCTATTATTTATTAAAATGAAAATTTAATATATAGTCCATATTAAAAATAAGCGCAGGTTGGCAATTTCAACACCAGATATGACAGGGAGTTTTAAAAGTGCTAAGAATTATAGTGTGGTACTGGAAATATTTCTCTATTCTCCTTTTACATATAGAAAATGATATTTTCATAGCAGGGGACATAATAATATTAGTTATAAGCATATGGATAGATGTAGAACTAAAAATATGCATTCTCATTACACAAACATCCAATGGTGTTTCAGAAGCAAAAGTGGAGGATAATTGAAATATACAAAGACAGGGCCTCTCTTATTCATTTCCTTCTTGATACTCTTTGATAAAAGCCAAAAAATTTGCTTGAGTCTGTCCAAACCTGGCAGGTTATTGGGTCCAGTTTGCTTCTCTTTGCTCTTGACATCAGGACTTCAAGAGTAAGAGATGGCAGGTTCCTTGAGAAGGTGGCACTAAATTTGGGTGGATGCCTTCCTCACATGGAACTACTTCTCTATTCTGGTCAGAATCTTAACCCCTTCCTGACTTTATTGAGTCACATCTGAGATTAACAGTAGAACACATGGACTTAGATTCTTCCTTGCATGGGAGACACAGGTCACCCCAGGACTGCTGTGCTCCATAAACTCCACCCAGCCGCATGCTAGGGATGGAACACAGGACCTCAAACAATCTGGGAAAGCACTTTTCCTTTGAACTATACCTTTAGCCCTACTACCTTTGGTCTCTGACTTGCATTTTCTTATTTACTTTCTTTTTCCCTAGATATTTCTGTGGGCAGAGAGGCCTCCTAGAGCCACTTCAGGCCCAGTCAGTCCACAAGACCATGTATAAGGGGCCACAGTCCATTCTACAAAGAAACTGCTCTCTCTAAGATATTTTCTAGAACACACAAATAAAAAGACACCTTTTGTCTAATGATGCTTGATTGTGTTCTTTCCTTTACCTCCACCGTCGTCCTTCTTGAATAACATCACATCTTGGATCAATGAACACCAGAGTCTGAGCTTCTGATGTTTCCCCAAATATCCTTCATAGGTGAGCCCCTCCCAGAAAGAGTAGCCTTGCAGATGTGTGAAGTGAAAATATGTGTCATTCCCAATTATGAATTTTAAGAGTCATTAACAGAGTAGAAGAATTTATTTACTACCTTTCCACATATTTGATGACTTGGAGAACATTAACTTTCTTGAAAATTATTATTTACTTTCTACTTCTCATGTGGATGATTGTAAAATTTTTGTTTTTGTTGATATTTTTAGACCTTAGGAAAGAGTGCTACTCAGTCATTTGAAAAAAAAATGGATGCAATTGTCTCAGATAGAGCATTAATCTTATATATATATATATATATATATATATATATGCCTAATTCTATATATATAAAGGCCTAATTCTATTTAAATGATGTAACCAGAAGTGAAATCACCTAAAAATGTGATCTTTGATCTGAAAATATCTTAGGAAAGGGACATCAGCAAGATAGCAGAATAAGTGGCTCTTGGCTTTCCCTCCTCCCACATATGCAACAAATAAATATCTACACAGGTGTTAATTACCTCTGAGAAAGCCAGAAACTAGCTGAGACACTTCTATTCAAGAGCAACATCCACATAAAAATGAACAGGAAAACCTAAGATACTCTCATACAAAACCCTCTGTTTACAATGCCATACTACTGTGAAAGAATCCTCAACTCCAAGCTTATTAGTGAGAGTGAATGAGTTGCTTTGCACCTGTACCTCAGATAAAGCATTAATCTCCAAGGTATATAAAGAACTCAAAAAACTTAAAACAAAAACAAAACAAAACAAAAACAAATAACCCAATCAACAAATGGGCAAAGGAATGGAACAGACACTTCACAGAAGAAATATGACTGGTCAACAAATATATGTAAAAATGTTCAACACTACTAGCCATTAGAGAAATGCAAATTAAAACCACACTGAGATTTCATCTCACTCCAGTCAGAATGGCAATTATCAAGAATATAAGTAACAATAAATGTTGGCAAGGATGTGGAGGAAATGGTACACTCATACAATGCTGGTGGGACTGCAAATTGGTGCAACCACTCTGGAAAGCATTATGGAGATGCGTCAGAAAACTCAGAATGTGATTTCATGTGACCCAGTTATCCCACTCCTCAGCATATACCCCAAAAGACTTAAAATCAGCATAATATAGTGATGTGGCCACATCAATGTTTATATCGGGTCAAATCACAATAGCTAAGCTATAGAACCAACCTAGGTGACCTTCAACAGATGAAAGGATAAAAAAAATGTGCTATATATACACTCAGCCATAAAGAAGAATGAAATTATGGCATTTTCTGGTAAATGGATGGAACTGGAGACCCTCATGCTAAGTGAATTAAGCCGATCCCCCAACCAAGGCAGAATATTCTCTCTGATATGTGGGTGTTGACTCACAATAGGTGGGGTGGGTGGGGTGGTTACCTGATTGGACAGGGCAAAGTAGGGAAAAGGTAGGGGGGATGGGAATGGGAAAGACAATAGAATGTATTGGACATAACCTTCCTATGTTCATATATGAATATATGACCTGTGTAACTCCACATCATGTATGACCACAAAAATTGGAAATTATACTCCATGTATGTATGATGTATCAAAATACATTCTACTTAATGTATTACTAAAAAAAAAAAAAACAGAAAAATAAAAAAGATTTAAAATCAAGAGATAGAATGAACATCCCAGTATTTGTATCTCAAATAGGTATAAATGAAAAAAATAGACATCAATGTTTTATTGTTTTTTTTGGGGGGTGATATGATTACAAGTAATTTGAAATATCTTCTAAATAATGGGTACAATTGGGAAAGCTTTTGCCACTTGTTATTAGGTGTGCATGTGTGGGGGTGTATTTCATTGTTTTAACTACTTGTTATTTAAAATTATAATTTTTAATATAAAATTTAATTTTACACAAAGAAAATTATTTGGTAGAAATAGGCACATCTATTTAAAAATTGAGACTACTCCTTTAATCCAGTACTTCTCAAGCTTTAACATGCATGTGAATCACCTGAGATCTTTATTGAAATGCAGATTGGGTCCAGCCTGAAGCCTGAGAGTCTTCAGTTCTAACAAGCTCCCAGGTGATGCTGACGCTGTTGGCCTCCACTTTGAGTAGTAAGGAGAAGACACACACAAACAAACCAGCCACATTCTTGTCTTTTCTCTTTCTTTTTTAAAATTATAATTATGACAGCATTTGAGCTTTTGTGTTTTTCCTTCCAGTCCATCTAGAGTGGGCTTTGTATGATCATCATCTCCTTCCTAGGGTTGCTGTAAGGAGTCAAAGTACGATGTGCCATTCAAAGTGCAATGTGCAAATAAAAAGCAGCAGAAGTAGCAGCAGTGACCTGGGAGCTTGCTAGACATGCAGAATCTCAGGACCCTCCCTAGATCCACTGCCTCAGTGCATTTTAATAGGATGCCTCTGTGGTTTGGGTGAACATTAAAGTTTAGCAGTACTGATGTAATCCAGATGGAGTAACTGGTGCATTCTAGGCACTCAATATACACCAGTCATTATCCTTTGAGTTCTTCAAACTGTATGAGTTGTTTATATTTTTCCAGGTGAGAAGACTGTTACACAGTTTGTAAGTAATATGATGAAGGCTCTGACCTAGATCTTTATATTCCAAAGCTGTGCCCTTATACTGCATGGCCTTTTTCCTAAAGAGAAGTGCATTTCTTGACCAGTGAAGGCCATGGTGCCTCTCACCTCTCCTTTCAGCTCTCTTTGTATCTCAGGTACTCAGGCTCCACCCTTTGAAAGTCTAGTGATGGTCACTGTTCACTAAGGTGCTCCAAACAGGGTTCCCTCCTGAGCCTTTTCTCCCTTTTCCCCAATCGGAGTGCTACCTGTTTCTTGTGTATTATATTATATACACAATATTATATTATGTCTTATATTCTAGTACATTTCTTTTTTATTTTCTTTTTTATTTTTTTTGTGGCTTAAAGGGAAGACTTTTAATTTGGTAATTTTATACCATTTTCATTAAAATAGCAGCCCTACCCTCACATGTAGTTACTCTTTATAAGATAATAAGATTTTGTTTATTTTTATAGGCCCCTTAAAAAATCTGAATGTATGTTGTCTGAATATAGTTATTTTATATTACTGGGAATTTAAACTGCCTATAAGGGGGAAATTTGTCATATTCCTTATGTTGCTTATTCCCTAGAACAGTGCTCTTGGTACTACATAGTTAAAAATATATATTAAGACAACATACATACATTCAGATTTTTTTTAAGGGGCCTATAAAAATAAACAAAATCTTATTATCTTATAAAAATTATATATATAAATTTCATCTGGGAAATTAGTTGTACAATCTCAAATTAACAGACACAAGATTTAGAGTTTCTCATTATGTTAATAACACAATTAAATTAGTATGAAATTATCAGTAAAGAGCCACTTTTTACAGGCTACTTTTGCACCAAGTGCATACCTTTAAAGGAGAAAACAGTTCTGGACAGACAGTTGGAGATACTTGTAGACAGCACATATTAGCTGCAGACACAGCAGGGCAAGCCTATAGAGACACTGCTTTACTTTAGAGGCTCCCCCCTTCCTCCCTCCCTTCCTTCCTTCTTTCTTTTTTTTAAAATTTTTAAATTTTTAAATTTTTTTCTTTAATTTTTATAATTGGTTGTTCAAAACATTACATAGTTCTTGACATATCATATTTCACACTTTGATTCAAGTGGGTTATGAACTCCCATTTTTACCCCGTATACAGATTGCAGCATCACATCAGTTACACATCCACTGTTTTACATATTGCCATACTAGTGCCTGTTGTATTCTGCTGCCTTTCCTATCCTCTACTATCCCCCATCCCCTCCCCTCCCATCTTCTCTCTCTACCCCATCTACTGTAATTCATTTCTCCCCCTTGTTTTTTTCCCCTTTCCCCTCACTTCCTCTTGTATGTAATTTTGTAAAACCATGAGGGTCTCCTTCCATTTCCATGCAATTTCCCTTCTCTTTCCTTTTCCCTCCCACCTCTCACCCCTGTTTAATGTTAATCTTCTTCTCATGCTCTTCCTCCCAACTCTGTTCTTAGTTATTCTCCTTATATCAAAGAAAACATTTGGCATTTGTTTTTTAGGGATTGGCTAGCTTCACTTAGCATAATCTGTTCTAATGCCATCCATTTCCCTGCAAATTCTATGATTTTGTCATTTTTTAATGCAGAGTAATACTCCATTGTGTATAAATGCCACATTTTTTTAATCCATTCGTCTATTGAAGGGCATCTAGGTTGCTTCCACAGTCTTGCTATTGTAAATTGTGCTGCTATAAACATCGATGTAGCAGTGTCCCTGTAGCATGCTCTTTTTAGGTCTTTAGGGAATAGACCTAGAAGGGGAATAGCTGGGTCAAATGGTGGTTCCATTCCCAGCTTTCCAAGAAATCTCCATACTGCTTTCCAAATTGGCTGCACCAATTTGCAGTCCCACCAGCAATGTACAAGTGTACCCTTTTCCCCACATTCTCACCAGCACTTGTTGTTGTTTGACTTCATAATGACTGCCAATCTTACTGGAGTGAGATGGTATCTTAGGGTGGTTTTGATTTGCATTTCTCTGACTGCTAGAGATGGTGAGCATTTTTTCATGTACTTGTTGATTGATTGTATGTCCTCCTCTGAGAAGTGTCTGTTCAGGTCCTTGGTCCATTTGTTGATTGGGTTATTCATTTTCTTATTGTTTAATTTTTTAGTTCTTTGTATACTCTGGATATTAGGGCTCTATCTGAAGTGTGAGGAGTAAAGATTTGTTCCCAGGATGTAAGCTCCCTATTTACCTCTCTTATTGTTTCTTTTGCTGAGAAAAAACTTTTTAGTTTGAGTAAGTCCCATTTGTTGATTCTAGTTATTAACTCTTGTGCTATGGTGTCTTATTGAGGAATTTGGAGCCTGACCCCACAGTATGTAGATCGTAGCCAACTTTTTCTTGTATCAGACACAGAGTCCCTGATCTGATATCAAGCTCCTTTATCCATTTTGAGACAGCAGAATGCATTACAATTTTTATTACACTTATAGAGCACAATTTTTCATATCTCTGGTTGTATACAAAGTATATTCACACCAATTTGTGTCTTCATACCTGTACTTTGGATAATAATGATCATCACATTCAACCATCATTAATTACTTCATGCCCCCTCCCTTCCCCTTCAACCCCTCTGCCCTATCTAGAGCTCATCTATTCCTCTCATGCTCCCTCTCCCTATGGCACTTATATCAAGCCTTATATTACTTATATCAACCTCCTTATGTCAAAGAAAAACATTCGGCATTTGTTTTGGGGGGATTGGCTAACTTCATTTAGTATTATCTTTTCTAACTCCATCCATTTACCTGCAAGTGCCATGATTTTATTATCTCTTATTGCTGAGTAATATCCCATTGTGTATATATGCCACATTTTTTTATCCATTCATCTAGGTTGATTCCACAGTTTAGCTACCGTGAATTGTGCTGCTATAAACATTGATGTGGCTGTGTTCCTGTAGTATGCTGTTTTTAAGTCCTTTGGGTATAGACCAAGGAAAGGGATAGCTGGGTCAAATGATGGCTTCATTCCCAATTTTCCAAGAAATCTTCATACTGCTTTACATATTGGCTGCACCAATTTGCAGTCCCACCATCAATGTATGAGTGTGCCTTTTTCCCCACATCCTCACCAACACTTATTGTTGTTTGTCTTCATAATAGCTGCCATTCTGACTGGAGCGCTGATGGCTAATTAGGTTTTATGTCAATCTCCCCAGTCCCCTTGAGATATTTGCCTTCCCACAGTGTTTTCTGAATGTAATTCTTTTGCTCAAAGGAAATACCTCCTAGGGTGAATTCTAGAGTTGGCCATTTGGTGGGATTGGTGAAGGTGTATTTCAGGGCTGGGATGGGGGTTAGGTAGTGTGGTGTGCGTGTGTGTGTGTGTGTGTGTGTGTGTGTGTGTGTATCTTTGTTTGTGGGCTGTTTCCTGGCATTCCTGAATCCCAGCTTTTGACAAATACCTGCTCCATTCTTAAGTCAGTTCAGCCAATGGAAATCCAAATGTTTGGGAGAATATTTCTATTAGGAAAACTAAAAACAGAAATGAAAGTAGGAGGGCAAGAAGAAGAAGGGACATAAGAATGTTATGACAGTGGCTCCAAAGTATGACCAGCAATGCTCAGGGCATGGGAGGAACATGATTTGGGGACCAGAGGTATGGGTAAACAGCTATATTCTGAAGACCATTTGCTCCACCCTGATTATGCCACTTTTTAATTTAAATTAGATCTTTGTTTCTGACTTTGCTTTTCAGTTTTTAGAAACAAGCTGACAAGCTGGAAGCTTACTGTGACAGATTTAGTCATGTCTGCTTATCTTAATTGCTTTATATCTAAACTCGAGGTGCTTTTCAATTTGCTCTTGTTTTTCACCTTGTGGGCACTGATTGATTTAGTTTCTTTTTGCATTTTTGGTATAGGAATTAAATGAGCTTGCTGATTCTCATTAGGTCTGTTTGACTTGGATAGCTTTATTTAAAACTGGGGTTTTTAGCCAAGAAATGGCAACAACCTCAGCATCATCCAACTGATGAATAGGTAAAGAAAATGTTGTACAGATATACAACAACAGAATACTATTCAGCCATACAAAGAATGAGATCCTGTAATTTCTGACAATATAGATGGAACTGGAGATCACTATGTTTAAGTGAAATAAGTCAAAATCAGAAGGACAATAATCTCATTATCAGACGGAATCTAAAAACATTGATTTTATGGAAGTTGAGAGTAGAATGGTGGTTCCTGTAAGCAAAACTAACCGAAAGGGGTCCAGACCTCAACGAATCAGCAAGCAGCCTTTTATCCAGCAGTGGTGGAATGGCCCATTTTCAGGGGAGAAAATGGCGACTGGTTACAAGAGTGGTCTGTTTTTTATAGGTCTTAATGAGAGTTAATTACAGCAGAATGTGTAATGTGGCTTAATCATTAGAGACTGAGGACGTGCAGGTTAAAAACATAACTCAGGAAATCAGTTGTAAAAGCTTGAAACTCATTGTTACTGGGATGAAAACTCAGAGCCCAGAGATCATTGTTTGCTTTCTGCTCCTCCCCTCCTGGATCACACTGTCTTCCTTTTCTCCCTGGGGGCTGTCATTCCCCTCTTCTTGGTGGATGTTATTTTCCATATTCTTCAGTCACCAGAAGCCAGTGAGAGTGTATGTGGTATGAAGGAATGTGCATGTGGTGAATGTGTACTAAGTATGTAGGTTAGATAAGATACTAAGTATGTAGGTTAGATAAGTTAGGAGCAAGAAGTTTTGGTGTGCAATCTACAGTTTGGGGACTACAGGTAAGAATAATGTATTCTAGATTTAAAAGCTAGAAGACAAGACTTCAAAAGTTTTAACAATAAAGAAATGATAAATGAGTAGATAAATATGTGTAACTTTATAAATAAACATTATGTTAACGTACACATGCACTGAACATTAACGGTATCCCATTTATATGTGCAACTTTTATGTTTTTATTTATTAGTTAAAAATAAATTAAAACAAAATTAACCTATTTAAAAACAATTAAATAAGATCCCTCCCTCCGTCTCATTTGTTTGTCTGTTGGATTGAGACAACTCCCCAGATAATGAATTTTCAAGTCTGGAGGATAGGAGGTTAGGTCTTGTTATGGTTTGTATAAAAGGTGTCTCTCAAAAGCTCACATGTGAGACAATGCAAGAAAATTTGGATGAGAAATGATTGGTTAGAGTGTTAACCCAATCAGTGAATTAATCCCTGATAAGATTAACTGAATGGTAACTGGAGGCAAGTGGGCTGTGACTGGGGGAAGTGGTTCATTGGGGGCATGGCCATGGGGTATATATTTTATATCTGGAGAGTGGAATCTCACTCTCTGCTCTCTGATCACCATGTGAGGTGCTTCCCTCCACCATGATGTTCAGCCTTACCTTGAGCTCCAAGGAATGGAGTTGGTCTTTTTTGGACTAAGATCTCTGAAACTGTGAGCCCTCAAATAACCTCTTCCTCTTCTATAATTGTGCTAGTTGGGTTTTTCAGTCACAGCCGTGAAAAAGCTAACTCTAACAGGTCTTGAGTTGTTCCATTCTTCTTATTATTCTTATTTAATTTTTTATTTATCTAATTAGATTTTCAAAATGTGTCCTGGTATTGGGGATAGTATTTGTCATAGAGGAAGATAACACTTTTGCAGGTATATTTGGACAGATGTGAAATAAATGAAAAAAATTTTTCTACTTCCATCCTAAATCAACATAGAAAGACAGTTCTTTAGGACTAAATTGTAATAGAGGAAAGTTTGCCACAGGTAAATATGAGAAACTTAGGTGGATCTGGTATTCTATTCTGATGATATTTTGGTAATAAGGATTTACCAAGTCCCCTGTAATAAAGAAATGGAGAAAACTATGTCTTGTTTGGAATGCATCCAAATAATTCTGAGTTAAAGACATCAAAAGTTGATTTCTTTTCTTCCCCTGGCATTTCTATCCCCAGAGCCCATCAGGACTTGTTCCCCTATGTATATATACATATACATATAGTGCTTTGCCTCTAATACAAATCATCTTAAGATAGTATGAATTAGGAAAAACCATGGCAGTTACTTTAATGATATAGCACATTGCATTTATCATATAATGAAAAGCGAAAAGTAATGGTCTAGTACTTAGCACCAAAATTATACAGTGTATATATAATACATATGCTATGTATGTGTATTATTCATTGGTGGGGTGAATATCCATCCATAAACTCAGATAGGCAAGAAATGTGACTTTTTATTCCATAACTATTTAGTTTTTTGATTTTGAGTCTCAATCTTCTGGGAATAGGCAGAAAGGCTCTGCCTTAGCCCCTTGCTGGGCTTTCAATCCCACAGGGACACATAGGTGTTGCTACATAATACCAAGATCCTTCCTGGTTTCAAGGTATTGACGTAGGGGTGGGAGAATGGCTGCTGTCCCCATGTTGCTGTTCACAGTCATGGTGTCCATGGCTTCTTCAGGTCCCACTTTCTGCTACTTGGTGTCATTTTTAGGGTATGGAACTCTTTCCCTGATCTATGGTCCTGTTGTCCTAGACAATCAAGTGAATTGATTTCTCTGGGTTCTGACCATCTGACCATTTCTTTTTGTTCTTAGGAATTCTGCTGTCTCTTTACTTTTTCCCTCCTTCCAGCCTTGAGGAATCCTCTCTTAGTTATAAAAAATTCATCCTTTTTATTACATGTGCCTGCTCCATCTTCTCCTCTTGGCCTTTGGCAATGGATACAGGATTTCTGCAGGAGAGCTTGTTCCCTCCATGCCCTGAATTCTAAATACAGACCTGAATGGGAGAGGCATAGTGGAAAAGAGGCAGACCTAGAAGAAACCTCTGCAAAGGGATGGCACCTTAAGATATCATCTCTGTATGTACTCTAGGAGTTAGGCATGTATGTGTTGTTGTTTAAGAACTCTTACAGAATACAGAATTGATGGCCTCTCTGTTAAGTTGCAATGCCAGCAATATGAAACCAACAAGAGTTCATCCACTCTGCCACTTATCAAATAGGTTCTTTAGTAGAAGAGACAGAAACTGTAACCTGTGAAGTGAAAATACCTTTCTATTACAAGTTTCTAAGGACAATTAATTTTAGGTGGCTGGCAAACACACTGTGAAAAGAGGTGGATTGTTAAGTAGTTTGTGAGGCCACATTTTTTCTTTCCTAATAAGGCACTTCAAACCTTACCTTTTAAATATATTCCTGATTAATGTGAATCATATCTGCAGCATGACAAATATTTTTCAAAAACAAAGAATTTTCATGGATGGAAATCAAATCAGAAATAAATGGATGGGTGTGAAATCCTTTCATTGCTACAATAATAGGATAATTTATGTAATACTTCAAGCATCCAAATCTTTTAATGGCTTTTTTGAAATATAAAAGAGTGAAAAAAATCAGTTATGCCTATTCCCTCCTGCACTGTTTATTTGAAAAACTCCTTGTTCAGTTAATGTTCTCTTGAAAAATAATAGCAGCCCTGTCTGGAATGGAAAGAAGAATTGAATTCTTAGTGCTAAGAATTGAATTCTTACTATTATTCTCAGAAATTTCTATAGTACTTTGGAGGGAAATGTTTTCCCAATGATAAAGTTAATCCTTTTTCCTTCCAGTGTTCTGATAATAGTTTATGAAGTTACATCCTACTTCAAAATTTTTAGTACTCCTCCAAATCAGATGCCCAAAGTTTCTTCAGATTTCATTTTTTTTCTGTCTTAGATGAATCACCTTCCCTCTGGATGTCCAGTTTAACTGCTGCTTAAACTATCTGTGATCAAAAACCGCATTCAAACTTTGGGATTTCAATTCCTACAACGATTTTTATACAGACTGGAAACAAGCAGCTGGCAGATTATCTCTCCCTCATGCCATACTAGATGTCTTTCTAAAATACCGTTTTCTAAAATGAAACCCCTATTCATACCAGGGTTCATGGCCCTGCAATATCTGACAACACTCTGATCATGTTCTACATAGACACTTTAACCTCTGCATTTCTTTTCCTTTTCTGAAAAGTAATCCTTTAGCATATAGCTAGAATGAAACTCTTGTATACTCCACTTGGTTGCACTGATTTCTAGATTTCCTAATTGCTTATAACAGAGTGAATCATATCACTGCTCTTATTGTCATATTTTTTTCAAATGGACTGTTTTTCAGAATTAATGAGTAGCTAATGAATTTTGTGGATAAGAAACACGAGATGTTCTCATGGCTACAGGGACTGGGGTGGTGGTGTTGAACAAGAGTTGAGAACTTTTAGTCTCAGGGCTTTAGTACTATCTAAGTAATAGCCTGGGAAGAGTTTACCCCAATTTGAAGAGGGGTGTGGGGGTTTATGTTTGTGTGTGTGAGCACACAAAGCACACACACACAAAGGAGGGTATTTATGGAGAGGAGGACTACTACTTACATATAATCATTTTAATTGAACTTTTTATTAAGATAATTATGGATGCACATCTAGTTGTAAGCAATGATATAGAAATAGTGCATATATCCTTTATGCAGTTTTCAATATTGGTAACACTTTGCAGAACTATGATCCAATACCACAAGTAGGATATTGATGTTGATTCAATTCACCAACTTCATTCAGATTTCCCCAGTTTTATGTATATTCATTGTGGTGTATATGGGTATTCAGTTTTATTAAAGTTTATCAAATGCATGGGTTCCCGTAGCTGTCATCACAGTCAAAATAAAGAACAGTTCTTTTGCCATAAGGACCTATCCTGTTGTCCTTTCATAATCACTCTCATTCCATTCCTCTAGCCCTCCCCTTCTCTTAACCCTTGGCAACAGCTAATCTGTCCCCATTTCTAAAATTTTTCATTTAAAAAATCTCACTGTTATGATTTAGATAGGAGGTTGCCGCAAAATAACCGGGATGGGGGGGTGACGAATAACTTGCGTACGTTGATACAGCAGGAGTAGGAGCCGTTTATTGTAGGACAACAGAGGTATTTATACATTTTATATAGTTTATTTTAATTAGCATAAACTAGATACATCAGTCAACCAATAAGGAATCTCCAAACTTAATGGCTTGCTTTTGTTACTTTTCAAGTCATTCCCTCTGGCATTTTGTTAGGCACCATCCAGACTTGTTTATGAACTCTAACATTTCTCTGGCAAAATACTAGGTGTTATTTTGACTTGTTTATAGACTCTAACAGGAGATGTCCTCCCAAAGCTCATGCCTGAGACAATGCAAGACTTTTCAGAGGTGACATAATTAGATTATAAGAGATATAACCTGATCAATGAATTAATATGGATTAACTGGACAGTAAGTATAGGCAAGTGGGGTGCTGGAAGAAGGAGGTCACTGGGGACATCACTTTGGGGCTTACATTTGGTTCCTGGTGAGTAGAATTCTCATTCTTCTTCCTGGCCGTCATGTTCTAACTTGCTTCCCTCCAGCACATCCTTCTGCCAGAAATGTGCCTCCTTTGGGCCCAGAGTTATGGAGTTGGCCAACCATAGACTGAAACTCTGAAACTGTGAGCCAAAATAAACGTTTCTACCCCTATATTGTTCTTTTCAGGTAGTTTGGTCACAGTGACAAATAGCTGACTACAAGTTACTTAAATGGGGAGATATATAATATGTCATCTTTTTTTCTCAGTATAACTGTTTGGCAATCCAACCCAGTTGTTGCATGTGGGAATAGTTCATTCTTTTAAATCACTAAGTACCATCTCATGGCATGCCTGTCTCAGAGTTTGTTTAACCTTTTACCTATTGAAGTACATCTGGGCTGATTCTAATTTTTGGCTATTATAGATAAAACTGTTAGACCATTCACGTCCAGGTTTTTATTTATCTGGGATCCCAAGTGTGCAATTTTGGGATCACAAGGTAGTTTTTCTTTCTTTTTTTTTTTTTTTAGTTAATATGTTAAACTTAGTATTTAACATTGTTTTCCTATTCTACATTTCTGTATTATAGTAAGTCCAGTTGCTGGAGCAGTTATGACCCTAATATTAATTCCTGAATAAAACTCTATTTTTCTTTGTTTTTTTTTTTAACCATTCAAAATAATCTTAAACCACATATTTCATTTCATACTTTCAGCAAGTCTATAAGCTCAGTGGCATTTTACAGGAAACTGAGACACAGAGAAATTAAGCAATTTGGGTCATATGAAGAGTTAATGATTTGGTCTAAAGGAAATCACTAGACCCCTAAAGTATAATTTTAAAAATTATATGTAGTGACACATTTATAGGTAATGAAATCAATGAAGTCAGTCACAACATAAACCACGTTTTACAT
The DNA here is from genome assembly GCF_052094955.1 of Ictidomys tridecemlineatus. Taxonomy (NCBI): domain Eukaryota; kingdom Metazoa; phylum Chordata; class Mammalia; order Rodentia; family Sciuridae; genus Ictidomys; species Ictidomys tridecemlineatus. Next base: position 86,567,120 of record NC_135484.1, on the reverse strand, counting down.
AGAAAAGGGCCAGACTAGAATACGAAATTTTACAGTATGTAACATATGGCATGTAGTGTATAATGTTAATTGCATTTATGTATATGTATTTATATAAAATTGGATAATGGTTAAAAGTATGAGAAAACTCCACCCTTACGTTAGCTTGTGTTAGCTTTCTGTTAGGTGATAAAGTACCTGAGATAAACTCCTTAAAAGGATTATATTATATTTTGGGGTCTTTGTTTCAGAAACTTCAGTACATTATTGCTTGATCTCATCACTTTGGACCTGTGGTGAGACAGAACATCATGAAACCTCATGGGTTCTCTCTATTTTCTTGTCAGCATTTTGGTGTTATGTGTTCCTACCAGAATCACCCACTAAGCTTTTCTTTTAGCATTCTAGGCTTTTTCTAGCCCATAACTCAAAAATAATTCCAAATTTCTTGTGCAAATCAATTCCAAAGGCTTCTGAACCACATGTTCAGGAGTCACAGCAGTGACTCCACTTCTTATACCAACTTTCTGTGTTTGTAGGCTTTTTGTCATTGACAGAAATACCTGAGATAAACAACTTAAAAGAAAGAAAAATCCACTTTGGCTCACTATTTCAGAGGTTTGGGTCCATGTAACTTGGCTCTGTTGTTTTGGGTCTGTGGTAAGGCAGAACATCACAGCAAGAAGCACATGATAGAGCAAAGCTGCTCACCTCTTGGTGGTTGGGAAGCAGAAAGAGAGGAAGGAGTCAAGATACTATTCATACTATTCGCCTGGGAGCCTCCAGTGAGCTACTTCCTCCAACCAGACCCTACCTCAGTTGGAGACTGATCCCTGAACACACGAGCTTTAGGAGAACATTTAAGATCCAAACTATGACACAGCTCATTTTCATTAATATCCCCATATAATTACCTTGTAATTCCATTGTGCCTATTAAGGACTTAAGATAGTCTAACTAGAATCGAGGTTCAAAGAATAATTCTTCGTTAATACCGATATAAAGCCGGGTTCGAAAGAGATCTTTTATTGCCTGCTAGGAATCTGTCAAAATGTTATTCTCTGTTTTATGGAACTTTACTTTCTTTGCCATTTGAGACAGATCTCATACACAATGCCTTCCAGATTATAGGAAAAAGGCGACACTACTCACTTCTTTTATAAAATTACTGTAGTGTTGATAAACAGACATTACAAGAGCAATACAAGAAGTTAGACATTAGAGGACTTCCCCAAGGTCTCACACATTTAGAAACTGCTAGAACCAAAATCCAACTTCAAATTTTTTATGACACTCAATAATATGCATCCCCTAACATCATAACCTGAATCTCTGTGGGATATTTTCAAAGCAGCATCTGGTGGTTAGGTTAATTTTATTACAAACAGACCGTATATGCCAAGACTTTCATACAGAGCTTGTTTAACCTGTGACCAGTTAGACTAGGGTAGATAGACCAACCATCCGTCTGCCAATACTTGATGAACTGTCAGATAAGAAAGGGATATTGCTTCTGTCTTAGTCTATAAGACAGAATAGAATCAAAGTTTGGCAGTTAGAAGGAGGAAAAACTTTTTTACTCTGATGAAGATACAACTAAGAAGGCTGCCCAGGAACAAAAGAACTACCTAATATGGCCTTGAACTAACCAAATGAAATATTAATTAACTTATCAGAAAACCATCTACTCTGGTTCCTGCAAATTCTTTTGCTGGACCAAATGTTCTTAAAGGTCTCTTTCAACTCCAAGTTCCTAGGAATCTACTTCTAAATGACCTTTTCCTTATTAGTCATTTATCTCTGCACATTCTGCCCACACACCACATTTCCTTGCCATCTGTTTAGAGTTTAAAAATTATTTCTAATTGAAACCTTTACAACCATAGTTCTAAGTAGGCACAATTTATCAAATACTGAGTTAATGAATATGTATTTCTTTCGCATAGTATTTTGAATTGGGTTATAAACAAATGAACTCATATTGTGGAATGGAAGAGTAGGATGGAATATGTAAAATTCAAAGTTATCCATGTGAAATAGAGAGCTGCTTGATCATAATCCTCAAGAAGTAGGTAAGGGCAGGAGTTACTGAATTGGAAATTACAACAGAGAGAGTAAAACTGATTTTCTCAAAGTCACAAAGCTAATAAGTGATCACATAGGTAATATGTAGTTACACAGCTAATGAGCCTTGGCCCTATTACTGCTCTTTGGTGACTCCTAGAATAAATATTAAACTTGCCACAGGAGAATATGCATGAAGAGAAACTACTGACTTCTAATGAGAGCCTTTTTAAGGGCTTATGAGTCCAAATGTGAGTTATTTATTATTAATATGCTAAAACTCACTGTGTCCTACTTTGCATATGTTGTTGAAATGTTGTTAAAAAGGAACAGAAGATGATCCTTCCATAGTATTTATTAGGAACATAAAGAGATCTCTGTATAGATAGATGCTTTTATTATGAAAACAAAATAGTCTAAATCATTGGATTTTACCTCATGGACTTATATTTCAAACCTCACTGCCTAAAATACTGAAGTGTGTGTCAAGCACTGTTGGGGAAAATGGGAGTATAATTAAGACATTCAAGTAATTTAGCACCCAGTGATAACTGGTCAACATTTACATTTTTGTGTTCATAGGATTTCCTTTTTACCCCAAAGAGCATGCTGAGGAATTTTCAGAAATTCCTCTTCAGGGATTCAGATGGTGAGCAGAGTAAGAAATCCCATATATGGCTTTGCCAACAGCCCCAAGAAGCAACTGAGGGTCCAATTGACACAGTTTTTCAAAAATTGAGCTTAAGGAATCAATGCTGAAGGGCTGGCAGAAGGCTCTTGCTCTTCAGCTGCAGCAAGTGTTTACACTAGGACTCTAAGGAGGACAGCCCACTCTGTGTACAGGAGTAAAGGTGCAGCTTAACCCTTCCACTCTCCTTACCCCTACATGCAAAATGAGAGCAGCAATTTTCACATGTCTTACTGCTTAAAGAAAGGACATTTGATGGTTGAAAAGGGAGTGAAAGTAGATGCTTAAAGTTCCATTAAATTTTTAAACATGTCTAACCATCTTTATAGTCTTTTCTTTCTTTCTTTCTCTTATTTAGTTATCTATTTTAATTAAACTGTCATTTTTAGATAATGAAAGTTCACATGGTGTAAGAAATAATACATGATGCTATGCAATGGTGACATCTTGCAAAACTTGCATAGCCATGATATTAATTTTGGTACAGTCAAGATACAGATCATGTCCATCATCATGAGGCTCCTCCATCATCATGAGGTCCACCATCATGAGGACCCCTGATGTGGGCCCCTTTAAGCCACACCCACCCAGAGCATCTTCTTCTTGACTCCCAGACACCACTAATTTTGCAATTGTAAGAATGTTATCGAAATTGAATTATATGTTACATAACAGTTGGGATTGGCTTTTTCCCTCCATAATTCTTTGGAGAATCATCCAGGTTGTTGCATATGTGGAGATTTCCTTTTCACTGCTAATTTGCATTCTACAAATTGATGCACCATGGATTGTGTAACTATTCACTTACTGAAGGACACTTAGACTGATTCAAGGTTTGGTATCATGAATAAATTTAACAAACTATATGTAAGGTTTTGTGAATTTTATTATCTTTTCACGGCAATTGCTCCCCCTTAGTTAATGTCTCCCCTCTCTCTCTCTCTCTCTCTCTCTCTCTCTCTCTCTCTCTCTCTCTCTCTCTCTCCCTCACCCCCCTTTCTTTTTTTCTAGGTTCTTGAGGTAGGAGCTTAGATTATTGACATGAGAATTTTTTTCTTTTTCAACCCATGCGTTTAATATTATAAATTTCTATTTCAGCATTTAGCCATGTCTCACAATTTTTATATATTGTATTTCATTTTTACTCAGCTCAATGTGTACTTTTAAAAATTTCCCTTGAGATTTTTCTCCTTGACCTGTAAGATTATTTAGAAATATGCTGTTTGTTTTCCAAATGCTTGGAGATTTTATCCTTTCTGTTATTAATTCCTTGTTCAACTCTGTTGTGGTTGGAGCACACACTGTAGAATTTCAGTTATTCTCAAATTTTTGAGGAAGTTTTATGGCCCAGGTATGGATTATGTTACTATATGTTCTGTGGACACATGAAAGTAATGTAGATTCTGCTTGGTGGGTAGAATGTCAATTAAATTGTGTTGGATGATGGTGGTATTGTGTTCTTCAGTATCCTTGCTGATTCTTCATCTAGTACTTTTATGAAATTTCAAAAGATGTTGAAGTAACCTCCTATAATTATAGATTATTTCTACTTTAGTTTTTGATTTACTTTTTTTTGTTTTGCTTTTGTTTGTTGTATACACAATAACTTTTAGGATTTGTATATCTGTTTTGGTGATAGGATTAATTTACCATCATACAATGTTCTCTGCTTTTGGTAATTTTATTTGCTGTGAAGTCTACTTTATCTGTTATAATGTACCTACTCCTACTTTCTTTGAAGAATGTTTTCATGATTTACCTTTTTTTTTTACTTTTAATTTTCCTAGGTTACGAGTTTCTTGCACTTAAATGTGCTATACTTCTTTTTTTAGATTCACTCTATCTGTATCTCTATTTTAATGGATGTGTTTAGACCTTTTATAGTTAATGTAATTAATGATGTAATAGAACTTAAGTGTAGCCTTTTACTTTTTTGTTTTCTTCTGTTTATTTTCTTTGGTTTTCATTTCCTTGCCTTTTTTTTATACCCACTTTCCTGTGCTTTATTTAAACATTATTTAGAATTTCAAATTTGATGTATCTACAATGTTTTTGAGTATAAATAATTTTTATATTGTGTTTTATATGCAGAATTTTCAGCCTACAATGAAAATCATTTTACGAGTTGAAGTTAAATATAGAAATCTTACTTCCTTTCATGTTTCTTTTTCTCTATTTATAATTGTCTTAAATGTTTTCTCTACATATGTTTAAGATGTAATATATGCCAAAAGTTTAAAAATGTTTGTTTTAACTGTCAAGCAGAATTTTTAAAACCTTTGGAGAAAAAAAGAAAGCTTATGGTATTTATCATATTTTTGCTTACTATGAAACTTTTTTCCTGATATTTTAAGGTTGTTTCTTTTATTGTTTTCTTTACATTTGGAGAACTTCCACTAGTCTTTCATTTTCCTTTTTTTTTTTTTTTTTTTTGAGTTCAGGGCATTGAACACAGAGTCATGCTCATGCTAAGAATGTGCTCTTCCATTGATCTACAGCCCCAGTCTCCCACTTGCCTTTCTTATGGGGTATATCTTAAATTTTCCTTCATTTCCTTCATTTGAGGAGGTGTTACTGAAAGCTTGGTTCTTGTCCCCAGTGTCCTCCAATCCAACAATGAGGACAGGGTTTTTAAGAAAAAGCAAAAAGATGTTTTATTGCTTTACTAGCAAATGAGAAACACAGGGGACTCCTCTTCCATAGATTGTGATTCTGCCCGTCATGGGGAACAAGGAGTTTTAAAAGAGGTGATTCAAAGGCTACATTCCATATTTTCTCTGTTGGAGTTGTAATTCATTTGTTAATTTTAAAGATAGTCACTTTTGAGATCTTCTGATGCCATCCTCCAGTCTGGATTACTTCCTTCCTGTGGTTGGTGTGTACTCAAGGACAGATAACTCTGCCTAAAATGGGGAAGAAAGGTAATCCTGTTTCCCCTGAGATTAGGGAAAGAGGAAGAGAGATTAAATAGAGGGGGAGAAATTAGGAAAGAACAGGGAGAGAAGAAGAGAAAGAAACATGCCCATTTTAAAAATAAATTGCAGGGGCTGGGGTCATAGCTCAGTGGTAGAGCACTTGCCTCGCACGTGTGAGGCACTCGGTTCAATCCTCAGCACCATATAAAAATAAATAAAAAAATAAAGGCATTGCGTCCATCCTCAACTAAAAATATTAAAAAATATAAAATAAAAAAAATAAATTGCAGTGATAGTGAAGCAAGTGCTCTCTTCAAAGCATAAAGTGTACCACAGTTACAAAGGTATTGATTTCTTTTTCATGACTGAGGGATATTTTTCAAGGTATAGATTTCTAGGTTGAAATTTCCTTTGAGCATTTGAAAAACTACTGTGCTTCTTTTGGCTTCCATGATTTCTGGTGAGAAATCTGCTGTCAGCCTGTTTCTCTCCTGTAGATAAGATGTGATTTCTGGCCCCCCTTGGCTGCTTTTAAGCTTTTTTTCATTGTGTCGGTCTTTTTAGCCGTGTAATTCTGATATATTTACATGTAGATTTCTTTAAGTTTATCCTGTTTGATTTGCAGGTTTATGTCTCTTGACAGATTTATAAGATTTTTAGTCATCTTCTTTCTTTGTATATGTTTCCAGACTCACTCTCTTTCTACTCTCAGTCTGGGATTCTAATGACATCAATATTAGTTATCTTTTCCCCCCTATAGTCCTACAGGTCCATGAGTCTCATTTAATTTTATTTTTCAATCCACTTTCTTTTTGTTTTTAGGTTGGGTAATGTCTATTATTCTATATTCTTGTTCACTTTTTTTTTGAAACAGTATTAAGATAAACAATTATAAATTAAAGTATTTGTATCAGAAAGAAGGTAGAATAACAATCAAATTATTTTCAAATTATATAGTAGAAAGGAAAGAAATAAAAGTAGGAGCAGAAATATATGAAATAGAGAAGAAATGATATAGCTAAAATTTGATAAAAAATAAACAAGTCTAATCAAGAAAAAAGCAAGAAGACAAAAATTAATACCAATGGAAAGAGAGCTATCAAAATAACCCTACAGATGCTAAAAATATATTAAACTAATATTACAATTGTATGCCAACATATATGGTCTATATTAGAGAAGGATCCACATGATGGTAAGAAGAAAGTATATTCAGTCATTGATGGATGAAATATTCTATATATGTCTATTAAGTCTAAATTATTAATTGCATTTTTTACTTCTATAGCTTCTTTATTTAGTTTTTGCTTGGAGGATCTATCCAGTGGCGACAGAAGCATGTTAAAGTTATCCAGTATTACTGTGTTATGGTCTACTTGATTCTTGAAATTGAGAAGTATTTGTTTGATATCCATAGATGCTGCATTATTTGGGGCATAAATATTCACAATTGTTATGTCTTCTTGATGTATAATTCCCTTAAGCAGTATGAAATGGCCTTCTTGTCTCTTTTGATTAACTGTGGCTTAAAGTCTACTTTATCTGACATAAGGATAGAAACCCCTACTTGTTTACATGATCCATGTGAGTGATATGTTTTTTCTCATCCTTTCACCTTCAATCTATGGATGTCCTTGCCTGTGAGGTAAGTCTCTTGGAGACAGCATATTATTAGGTCATGTTTTTTTAATCCAACCTGACAGTCTGTGTCTTTTGATTGATGAGTTTAGGCCATTGATGTTCAAGGTTATTATTGAAATATTATTTGTATTCCCAGTCACTTGGTCTTATTTCTAATTTTTTATTGGTTGTTCAAAACATTACAAAGCTCTTGACATATCATATTTCATACATTAGATTCAGGTGGGTTATGAACTCCCATTTTTACCCCAAATACAGATTGCAGAATCACATCGGTTATACATCCACATTTTTACATAATGCCATATTAGTAACTGTTGTATTCTGCTACCTTTCCTATCCTCTACTATCCCCCCTCCCCTCCCCTCCAATCTTCTCTCTCTACCCCATCTACTGTAATTCATTTCCCTCCTTGTTTATTATCCCATTCCCCTCACAACCTCTTATATGTAATTTTGTATAACAATGAGGGTCTCCCTCCATTTCCATGCAATTTCCCTTTTCTCTCCCTTTCCCTCCAACCTCATGTCTCTGTTTAATGTTAATCTTTTCTTCCTGCTCTTCCTCTCTGCTCTGTTCTTAGTTGCTCTCATTATATCAAAGAAGACCTTTGGTATTTGTTTTTTAGGGATTGGCTAGCTTCACTTTGCATAATCTGCTCTAATGCCATCCATTTCCCTGCAAATTTCATGATTCTGTCACTTTTTAGTGCAGAGTAATACTCCATGGTGTATAAATGCCACATTTTTTTTTTATCCATTCATCTATTGAAGGGCATCTGGGTTGGTTCCACAGTCTAGCTATTGTGAATTGTGCTGCTATGAACATTGATATGGCAGTATCCCTGTAGTACGCTCTTTTAAGGTCTTCAGGGAATAGTCCCAGAAGGGCAATAGCTGGATCAAATGGTGGTTCCATTCCCAGCTTTCCCAGGAATCTCCATACTGCTTTCCAAATTGGCCGCACCAGTTTGCAGTCCCATCAGCAATGTAAAAGAGTACCCTTTTCCCCACATCCTCGCCAGCACTTGTTGTTGCTTGACTTCATAATGGCTGCCAATTTTACTGGAGTGAGATGGTATCTTAGGGTGGTTTTGATTTGCATTTCTCTGACTGCTAGAGATGGTGAGAATTTTTTCATGTACTTGTTGATTGATTATATGTCCTCCTCTGTGAAGTGTTTGTTCAGGTCCTTGGCCCATTTGTTGATTGGGTTATTTGTTATCTTATTGTCTAATTTTTTTGAGTTCTTTGTATACTCTGGATATTAGGGCTCTATCTGAAGTGTGAGGAGTAAAAATTTGTTCCCATGATATAGGCTCCCTATTTACCTCTCTTATTGTTTCTCTTGCTGAAAAAAAACTTTTCAGTTTAAAAAAGTCCCATTTGTTGATTTTGTTATTAACTCTTGTGCTATGGGTGTCCTATTAAGGAATTTGTAGCCTGACCCCACAATATGTAGATCGGAGCCAACTTTTTCTTCTATCAGACACAGAGTCCCTGATCTGATATCTAGCTCCTTGATCCACTTTGAGTTAACTTTTGTGCATGGTGAGAGGAGGTTATTCAGTTTCATTTTGTTGGATATGGATTTCCAGTTTTCCCAACACCATTTGTTGAAGATGCTATCCTTCCTCCATTGCATGCTTTTAGCTCCTTTATCAAATATAAGATAGTTGTAGCTTTGTGGATTAGTCTCTGTGTCCTCTATCCTGTACCATTGGTCCATCCGCCTGTTTTGGTACCAGTGCCATGCTGTTTTTGTTACTATTGCTCTGTAATATAATTTGAAATCTGGTATCGCTATACCGCCTGATTCACACTTCCTGCTTAGAATTGCTTTTGCTATTCTGGGTCTTTTATTTTTCTATATGAATTTTATGATTGCTTTATCTATTTCTACAAGAAATGCCATTGGGATTTTGATTGGCATTGCATTAAACCTATAGAGAACTTTTGGTAATATCGCCATTTTGATGATGTTAGTTCTGCCTATCCATGAACAAGGTATATTTTTTCCATCTTCTAAGATCTTCTTCTATTTCTCTCTTTAGAGTTCTATAGTTTTCATTGTATAAGTCTTTCACCTCTTTTGTTAGGTTGATTCCCAAGTATTTTATTTTTTTTGAGGATATTGTGAATGGAGTGTTTTTCCTCATTTCCGTTTCAGAAGTTTTGTTGCTGATATACAGAAATGCCTTTGATTTATGTGTGATGATTTTATATCATGCCACTTTGCTGAATTCATTTATTAGTTCTAGTAGTTTTTTTGTAGACCCTTTTGGTTCTTCTAGGTATAGAATCATGTCATCTGCAAATAGTGATAATTTAAGTTTTTCTTTTCCTATTTTTATGCCTTTAATTTCTATTATCTGTCTAATTGCTCTGGCCAGTGTTTCGAGAACCATATTGAATAGAAGTGGTGATAGAGGGCATACCTGTCTTGTTCCAGATTTTAGAGGGAATGCCTTCAATTTTTCTCCATTCAGAATGATGCTAGCCTGAGGCTTAGCATAGATTGCTTTTACAATGTTGAGGTAAGTTCCTGTTATCCCTAGTTTTTCTAATGTTTTGAACACAAAGCGATGCTGTACTTTGTCAAATGCTTTTTCTGCATCTATCAAGATGATCATATGGTTCTTATCTTTAAGTCTATTGATGTGGTGAATAACATTTATTGATTTCCGTATATTGAACCAGCCTTGTATCCCAGGGATGAATCCTACTTGATCATGATGTACAATTTTTTTGATGTGCCTTTGTATCTGATTCTCCAGAATTTAATTGAGGATTTTTGCATCTAGGTTCATCAGAGATATTGGTCTGTAGTTTTCTTTCTTTGAGGTGTCTTTGTCTGGTTTCGGAATCAGGGTGATGTTGGCCTCAGAATGAATTTGGCAGAGCTCTCTCTTTTTCTATTTCCTGAAATAGCTTGAAAAGTATTGGTATTAATTCTTCTTTAAAGGTTTTGTAAAACTCCACTGTATACCCATTTGGTCCTGGGCTTTTCTTGGTTGGTAGTCTTTTGATTGCTTCTTCTATTTCATTCATTGATATTGGTCTGTTTAAATTGTGTGTATCCTCCTGACTCAGTCTGGGCAAATCATATGACCTAAGAAATTTATCGATGTCTTTACTATCTTCTATTTTATTGGAATATAGGTTTTCAAAATAATTTCTAATTGTCTTCTGTATTTCTGTAGCATCTGTTGTGATAGTGCCTTTTTCATCCCGTATGTTAGTAATTTGAGTTCTCTCTTCTTCTCTTCGTTAGCATGACTAAGGGTCTGTCAATCTTATTTATTTTTTCGAAGAACCAACTTTTAGTTTTGTTAATTTTTTCAATAGTTTCTTTTGTTTCAATTTCGTTGATTTCTGCTCTGATTTTAATTATTTCTTGCCTTCTGCTACATTTGCTGTTGTTTTGCTCTTCTTTTTCTAGGGCTTTGAGATGAAGTGTGAGCTCATTTATTTGTTGGTTTTTCCTTTTTTTGAGGAATGACATCCAGGCAATGAATTTCCCTCTTAAAACTGCTTTCTCTGTGTCCCATAGATTCCTATATGTTGTGTCTGTATTTTCATTTATCTCTAAGAATTTTTTGATTTTCTCCTTTATGTCTTCTGTAACCCATTGATCATTCAGTAACATATTGTTCATTTTCCATGTGATGTAGGATTTTTCCTTTCTTCTTTTATCATTGATTTCCAGTTTCATTCCATTATGATCAGATAAAATGCATGGTATTATCTCCACCCCTATATATTTACTGAGGGTTACCCTATGGCATAATATATGGTCTATTTTTGAGAAGGATCCATGAGCTGCTGAGAAAAAAGTATATCCACTTGATGATGGTTGATATATTCTATATATGTCAGTTAAGTCTAGATTATTGATTGTGATATTGAGTTCTGTAGTTTCTTTATTCAACTTTTGTTTGGAGGATCTGTCCAATGGTGAGAGAGGTGTGTTGAATTCACCCATAATTATTGTGTTGTGGTCTATTTGATTCTTGAACTTGAGGAGAGTTTGTTTTATGAACGTCGCTGCACCATTATTTGGTGCATAAATATTGATAATTGTTATGTCTTGTTGGTGAATGGTTCCTTTTAACACTATATAATGTCCTTCCTTATCTCTTTTGATTAACTTAGTCTTGAAGTCGATTTTATTCGATATGAGGATGGCCACCCCTGCTTGCTTACAAGGACCGTGTGTGTGGTATATTTTTTCCCAACCTTTCCCCTTGAGCCTGTGTATGTCTTTTCCAATCAGATGTGTCTCCTGGAGGCAGCATATTGTTGGATTTGTTTTTTTAATCCATGTTACCAGCCTATGTCGCTTTATTGGAGTGTTTAAGCCATTAACGTTTAGAGTTACTATTGATATATGGTTTGTACTGCCAGCCATGTTTGATTATTTATCTTTTTTTTTTTTAATTTAGTTTGTTTCTCCATGATTAGCTTTCCCCGCGCCCTCTTTCATTACCGAGGCACTTCCCACTGATGGTTTTGGTTGTTGTTTTTCATTTCTTCCTCGTGTAGTGTTTTGCTCAAGACGCTTATGCTGGTTTTCTGGCTGCAAATTCTTTTAGCTTTTGTTTATCATGAAAGATTTTTATTTTGTTGTCGTACCTCAAGCTTAACTTTGCTGGATACTGAATTTTTGGTTGGCATCCATTGTCTTTCAGTGTTTGAAATACGTTGTTCCAGGATCTTCTCGCTTTCAGCGTCTGTGATAAAAAATCCGTTGTTAACCTTATTGTTTTACCCCTGAATGTAATCTGCCTCCTTTCTCTTGTAGCTTTTAATATTTTCTCTTTGTTCTGTATATCGGATATCTTCATAACAATGTGTCTTAGCGTTGGTCTACTGTGATTTTGTGTGCTTGGTGTCCTGTATGCATCTACAATTTGTATATCTGTTTCCTTTTTTATTTCTGGAAAGTTTTCTGTAATTATTTCATTCAGCAGGTTACTCATTCCCTTGGTTTGAATCTCCGTACCTTCCTCTATCCTGATGACTCGTAAGTTTGTTTTTTTTATGTTATCCCATATCTCTTGGATGTTTTTCTCGTGATTTTTTACCAGCCTTTCTGAGTTGGCTAGACTCTTTTCAAGATGATATATTTTGTCTTCATTATCTGACGTTCTGGCTTCTACTTGCTCCACTCTGTTAGTGATCCTCTCAATTGAGTTTTTAATCTGGTTTATCGTTTCCTTCATTTCTAGAATTATTGTTTGATTTTTTTAATAATCTCTATCTCCTGATAAAGATGCTTAACTTCTTCTTTTATCTGTTTATGTAATTCATTTTCAATGTGTTCTTTCACTGTTTGGATTTGCTGTCTCTTATCCTCTTTAAGGTTCCTTTCCATCTGTCAAAGGTATTCCTTGAGTTCTTTATATGAGCATTTTTCTGATGACTCTAGGTCCTCCTGAATATTTAGGCTGTCCTTCATTGTTTGTACTCCTTTTCTTCCTTGCTTTTTTATGCTGCTCATGTTACTTCTTGTTCTTTTTGACTGCTGAGTTACTGTTTACTCTTTTTTTTTTTTACAATATGATAGCACTTTTATTATTGTTACTTTGTAATCATGCAATACTTTTTTTTAAATTTTTTTTTAATATTTATTTTTTAGTTCTCGGCTGACACAACATCTTTATTGGTATGTGGTGCTGAGGATCGAACCCGGGCTGCACGCATGCCAGGCGAGCGTGCTACCACTTGAGCCACATCCCAAGCCCCCTACTGTTTACTCTTATAAATTTATTTGATGCTTGGGAGGAATGATATTAGAAGGGAAGGGAAGAAGTCACTAAAGAGAATGAGAGCAGGCAGGTAGAATTCAAGGAAGGGGGAATAAGAAAATTGAAAAGAAATGAAAAGACAAAAGAAAAAAATAGAAAATAAAGAAAGAAAGAAAAAAAGAAAAATTTAAAACAAAAAAATAATGATAATGAAAAATGGAAATTAAAGTTTATAAAAACAATAATAATAACATTTTAAAAAGTAAAAAAAAATTGAAAACATTTAAAAAAAAAGTTAAAGAACAACAACAAAAAAATGAAAATGAAAGAAAAAAAATAATAAATGCAGTCATAGAGCTCGATTAACTTCTCTTCCAGTAGGTGGAGCTGTGCCCACTGGGCCAAGCTTCTCTTCTCAATAGGTGGGAACCAATCACTGTGCAGCAGCTCTTCCTCCCAGACTGTGTGGGTCTCCAATCCTGAGTGTCTAGGGCCTTCTCTTGTGTTTCCTCAAGCCAGGCCCTGTTCACCTGTGACGCTGATCACAATACTGGCTACACGCCAGGTCTGGTGCTCCTGGGAGCCCTGTTTTCATGAAAGTCTGGGCATACTCTCCCTGTTTGCCTCCCTCAGACCCTATGTTTGTAGAGCTTGGGGCTGAGAACCCCCAGTGAATTTGCTTGCCCTCCGGTAGCCACGCCCCCGGTAGCTGGTGCAGGGGACCTCAGTTGTCAGCCCTGGTGGGAGTGGTAGCCGGGAGTTCTGTGCCGCGAGTCCTGTGCCACTCCTGATTCCCTTGGTCTAGCTATCATGCTCACAGGAGAGCTTGGAGGGGCCCTTAAGTTTTCCCCACTGTGTGGAGAGGGATGGTTAGGGGATTACACACCTGTCGCCGCTGGTTTCAATGAAGTTATCTCCTCCGCCCGTGACGTCAGTTCTCTGCCATGGTGGTATCCCATGCAAATGGTGACCGTTCGTTCCCTTTGCCGGGTGACCAATGCAATGAGTGAGTCCTGACTGTCTCTCCCAAGCCCTGTTTCAATCCTATAGCCACTGCCTATGAAGGCTCGGTTGGCTTTTACCTCTGTAAGTTCAGGAGGGCCGACCAGTTATTTCAGCGGGATCGTTAGTGCTGAGTCAGGAGAAGCAGGCGAACTGGAGCTTGAATACAGCCGATCTGGGCTCTGTGTGTTCCGAGAGGCCCAGACTGTTCGCCCCTGATCCATGTCATCTAAGCATTGCCTAGTGATCCTGAGAAAACAGCATTTAGACAGTTTACGTCTCCCTATGCCTGCGCAGCTTAAGGGGTCAGAGACTTGATCTCTCCACGCCCACAGCCATGTTGGATCCCTTAGATTTTAAATTGTCACTCATCTTATCAGCTGTTCCATTTTGCTCGGTGGGTCGGTGGCTCACTCGTGCTGTGAAGAGTCTCCTCTAAAGAGCTCTGAAGGAAGAGGCGGCAGTGGCGGCAGCGGCCCAGCTGTGGCCCTTGTGACTCCCGGGGAGGGATTGCGGGCTGGGGGAGGGGAGGCGGCGCCGTGGGGCCTGCGCTGGGCGGGTGACTGGGCACTGAGAGAGCAGGCAGGGCGGGGGAAAGAAATTAAGATCTAGATTCAAAGAGCATGTGCGGGAGGAGAGACGGCGGGAGAAAAACGAGTCGGAAAGGCAGAGAGGAGGGGGAAAAGGGGCCGAGAGAGCCGGGCAGCTCAGGGACTGCAGCCTTATGCTCTGGCTGGAGCTGTGAAGGACTCACTCCACCTAGGCCCCTTTCTTGACACGGTGCTTAGTCTTTGTAGACAGATCTCCTTTAATGATCTCTACTTTTTCTGTTAAGAAGCGGCAACACACGCTGGGGGCACGGTGGCGCTGGGTACAGGGCGGCTCACTCCCTTCCCGTCGCCATCTTCCAGCTCACACCCATTTCTAATTTTTTAATTTGAATTAATTTCTTCTTTGGTTGACTATTCCTTTGGTGTAGTTACTCCCTTTTCTGGTTTTCACTTTTTTTTTTATTTCATCTTCATGGAATGTTTTTTTGAGAATTTTCTGTAGTGCAGTCTTTCTATTTGCAAATTCTTTTAATTTTGTTTATCATGAAAGGTTTTAATTTCATCTTCAAATCTGAAGCTTAATTTTGGTGGATATAGAATTCTTGGTTGGCATACATTTTCTTTCAGAGCTTGGTATATGTTATTCTAGGACCTCCTAGCTTTGAGAGTCTGGGTTGAGAAATCAGCTGATATCCAAATTTATTTACCACATATATTATCTTATATTTTTCTCTTGCAGTCTTTAAAATTATATCCTTATTCTATGTTAGGAATTTTCATTATAATATGCTTTGGTGTGGGTCTGTTGTAATTTTGTACATTTGGGGTCCTGTAAGCCTCTCGTATTTAATTTTCCATTTTATTCTTTAGGTTTGGGAAATTTTCTGGTATTATGTCATTGAAAAGATTGTGTATTCCTTTGGTTTGTATCTCTGCACCTTCATCTATCCTAATAAATCTGAAATTTGGTCTTTTCATGTTATCTCAAAGTTCTTGGAAGTTCTGTTTATGGTTTCTTAACATCCTCTCTCTGTGTTCAACTTCATTTTCAAGATTATATATTTTGTCTTCATTGCTTAAGGTTCTGTCTTTCATGTGGTCTAGTCTGTTGGTGATGATTTCTATTGAACTTTTAATTTGGTTTATTGTTTCCTTCATTTCGAGGATTTCTGCTTTTTAAAAATTATCTCTATCTCTTCATTGAAGTGATCTTTCACTTCCTGTATTTTCTCTCTGATTTCATTTCTTATATCATTCTTTACTTCACAGAACAGTTTAACTACGGACATTCTAAACTTCTTCTCTGACATTTCTTCCACTGTTGTGTAAATGGATTCTGTTATTGAAGTATCTTGATTTGTTTGGGCAATTTGTTCCTTTGCTTTTTCATGTTGTTTTTAGGTCTACACATCTAACAGTATGAATCTGAGGCAGTAGAGTTTTCTATCCTTTGAGTTTATAGAGTCCCTAGGGGTTTCCCATAACTCACTGTTTAGGGGGAGACAAATAATAACAGCAACCAATGTAAACAATATATAGCATTAAACCAAATAGTTCCTACTATGACATCTACAATGTTAATCACAATAAACAAACTTCCAGCTGCCAGCAAACTTTCAGACTGCCAGCTGATGATTGGCTCACAGCGGCCCCAGCAACATCTAGCTGATTGGCTCCTCTGTGGTGATGCTCATTGGGGGACTTCGTTGGCTCCGCCCACACGACCCAGCCAATCGGCTTCAAGAGCAGGAGTATTGTGGGAGGTGGTGAGGTTTGTGTTGGTGTGAGAGGCTTGTGGGAAGCCGGTGGTGGCAGTTGGGCTCTGAGGGTTTTTCCTGAGGAGCTGTTTTGTTTGGCCTGTGTGGTTCTAAAAATAAAGTTCATTTCTTTTGACAAGTGGCTCCTGTATTGTGCCCAGCCAGACTGTGACAGCCTACAATAAAAAGAGCAAGTTTTCAAAAGGGTTTATAATTTCAAATGGTGGACAGGGAGAGAACAGAAGTGATATAGGATGAGATGATTATGAGGGAGAGGAGAGAAATACTAAAAAATTAAAGGAAGAGTGAAAGAGAGAACAATAGTGATTGACTGTTAGCAGAAGAAGTGATAGAATTAAGGAAAACAGGTAGGAGAAAAATATATAATGTAAAAAAATTAAAAAATTAAAAATAAAAATAAAATGATACAAAACTAAAATATACTAATCAAATATCCCAGTTCATAAAAAATAATCCATGAAAAATAATTGGTTTCAAAATGCTAGAAATGAGGGAAGAAATATGAATATATATAAATGCCCATGTACTGTTAAGGTCACAATTAAACAGGGAAAAAGGATTAAAAAAAAAAAAAGATCTGGATGAAAAGTTAAAGAATTCTTTCTATTGGAGTTCAAAAGATTCTCAGTTTCTCTTCTCAGCAGTTGTAGGTGGGGTCATCTGGAGGGTTATGTTATGATCCACCCTCTGGATTGTTGGAATGAGAGAGGAAATCCTATAGGCAGAGCTTCTGGAGATAGGGTTTAGGCCTAGATGGGCTCAAGGCTCTTCATTGAATGCCAATTGGTCTGGAGTTTTAAAATCAGTGCACCTACAGTGCCTAATACTTGCTGGGCCACCCTGGAAGACTGTACCACAGGGATCTCCCCTGGGTTCCACTCATGTGGTAGGGGACCCAATTCTTAGTCCTCTATGTCACCTTCAGGTCCTATGTTTCCTGATTTGGGGTTCAGTCTCTAAAGAATCTTTCCTGCCCCTGTGCTTTCAAGTTCCTAGCCAGATGTGTCTCTCCCAGCTGGTCCTGCAAGCAGTCAGATTTGAGGAGGAGGGTTAAGCCAGGTGGGTTTCCCTGTGTAAACCTCTCTCCACATTTGATTTTCTCTTGGCCACTTAAGCACACTCTATGTTGTGCAGTGTGTGTTTACTAGGCCTGTATTTTGGGCCAAACTCAGGTTTGCCAGAAATTGGCTCCTTTAACTACTGGCCTCCATGCAGTGGCTGCAAAATGATTCCTTCCGTTATCCTCTGGATGCTGCCTGGAGAGACGGCAGCTTCTTTCCTACACACGGATATTGCACAGTGTGTCTTTCAGGTTTGCTGGAACATGTCCTTGATCTCTAAATGCTCAGTACCCAGACATGCCTCAGGCCTCCCAAAAATTGGGGTTCCTTTAATTCCCTTTTCCCTCCACTATGCTCACAGAGGGACCTCTCTGGCTGGTGCTTCGGCCTGCTGTAGCAGAGGTTGTACCACTGGAGAGTTTGTTCTTATTTTATTATAGCCAACCTCCCGAGTCCCCAATCTGCTTTGAATGTTCAGTTTTAAAGTCCAGTAAAGAAGTCCCCCCACTTTTTGTTGTTGTTGTTGTTGGTATTGTTCACCCACCTTGCTGAAAAGCTGCCTGCCTGCTTTCTTGGTTTCATTCCACGGAGCAGCCAGGAAAGTGACTTCCTCTATTCCACCATCTTGAAAAATCTCCTGAGTATTTCTTTTGTTCTCTTCATTATGCTATTGAGCATATCAACTGAGATTTTGAATTTTGGTTATTATAGTTTTCATTTAATATTTTCCAGTGAATTCTATTTTTTTTAATTTGTTAGACTTTCTCTTTGCTAAGGCATTCTACATTTTTATTCATTCAATGTGTTTGCATTTGCTCATTGAAACATTGATTGTTATAATGGAAATAAATAGACATTGCATCAAAATAGCCCTGAAATGAAGGAAAATTAAGAAGATTTGTCACCAGCAGATCCAACTTTTAGGAAGGGCTAATGGATATTCTTTAAATTCCAATGGCTGCTTTAAAATCCTTGTCAAATGATCCTAACATCTCTTGTTATCCCAGTGTTGGCATTGCTGACAGTTTTTCATTGGTTTTGCATTGTTAGATCTACTTGGTTCTTGGGTATAATAAATAATTTTCAACTGAAACCTGGACATTTTGGTATCATAAGATTTTAGATCTTATTTAAACTTTCTACTTGAGCTAGATTTCTCTACCACCACTCTAGCAGGGTAAAGGAGGGATTCTGTTTTGTTAATGACAGTTGGGAACAGGAGTCAAGGTTCTTCACTCAGTTTCCTTTAATAGGAATGGGTCATTATTACTGGGAGTGAGTGGGAGTTACAGTAAGAATTGTCCACTCAGAGTTCAGTGGAAACAACAGGTGTCCTAGACTTCATCCACACCCAGAAGTAGCAAGATGCCATTCTGATTCTCCACGGAGATGGTATCAGAAGAGGCCCAGTGGAGAGATTTTCACCACCTCTAGGTGGTGATGAGGCCACTGCCACTAGCCAGAGGAGATGAGAGCCTGGCTCCCCACTTAACCTTCTGACAATCATCCTGGATGGGGTGTTTGGATGCCTCATAACAGCGTTAGGGAGGCAGAAATCTGAGTCCTTACTTTGCCCTTATTGTTGTAAGATAGAAATGAGTTCACATAGTTTCCCTGTGGTGTTTGGCAGGAAGAGAGTAATTATTGTTTAAAAGTTTTCTGTTTTGATAGGATGTTCCTTTACTGGTCTTTTGGGTACAGAGAAATGGCTTTGTTGGAACTTTCTCATCATTCTCACACCACCATATCCACTGGTGTTTCTAGTTGCTGCATTCTTTAACTCCAAGCCTGAGGTACAGAACAAAAAGACCCCAAGGATTTTGGGGTCCTGAAGTTCCTACTCACTGTACTTTCTTTTCCTGCCTTTCACAGTTTTCTTGCATTTGCTTTGTACATAATGGTCAGAGTTTTAATTTTTTTATTTAAAGAGAAGAAAAGAAAAAATAAATCTACTACATCTATTATTTTATGTTTTCTAAAAAATGTTACTTATATAATTCTTTCATTATCTTTATAATTATTGTGTTTGAAATTTGTGGAAGACTGAATCTCTTTACTTTAAAGACTTGTATTTATGCTAGTTTGTTTTTCTTATGTTTGTTCATCCTGATGTGATCCCAGATTGGTCTAGCCAACCTTGTGTTGAATCTTGGACTCATGTTGAGGTTGTTTTTATCCTTAGAGAAATTCCTTTTGTTTTTCCAGCATGCTGGTATATGCTACCTGGAATTATTTTAACATCCTCACTGGGTCTGCCATTTAATTCAGTTTAATTCATTCTTAGGTTTTCTTGTCCTCATTGCCTATCACAAGTATTGGTATCTTGATTGCTGTGTTGATGTGGATCCTTCTTTAATGTGCCCCTACCTTCCTTCTTCCAGTGTGTGTGTGTGTGTGTGTGTGTGTGTGTGTGTGTACTCATGCATGCACTTTATGCTCAGCTTTTAGCTCAATGGCTGTCTTTGGGAGTAGGGAATTATTCCCTTGAAGAATCACCTTACTTTCTATGAGCCTATGAATGCAATAAAATTATATTCTAGTTCTTTTGTGGAAAGATAGTTGTGTGAACAGAAGCTGAAACTATTTATTTTTCTTACCTTTTTTGAAACATTTTTAAAAACATGCACTCCAACGAATTCTCAAAAGTCCATTAAAAGCATCTTATACTATTAGAGCTGCTTTTCCCAAACTTCACTCTGTCAAAATTTAATACAATGTGACACAGATGGTAATAGGTTTTCCTCAAAATGTTTCATGGTAAAAAAAAAATGGAGTAAATCATGCATATCTATGGGTTAGAAATACACAGTATATATTATCATTTTAAAGGTTCTGAGAATTTGTGCAATAAGTAAAGTTTTTAAAATTACTATTAACTATCTAAACTTATTTTCATATGAAATCTTGCACTTCATTTTTTACTTACTTGATTTATTTATAGGAGCATATATTCACATCTCACAGGACACTAGAGTTCTATAATACATTTTGGTTAATGTTGAATTAGAGTCTGTGCTAATAAAGTAGTATATTTGGAACTAGAAGACTTGAGTTCTAGGCTTGGCTTCAACAAGCTGTAGGATGCTAGACTAGTGCTTAACATATACAAATCCAGTTTCTTCCTTATAAAGAGGTTAAAAGAAATGATTTCTAGGTTGTTTTACAGTTTAAGCATTTTTTCTTTTAGTTAATAGTCACTAATGCCTCCTCTTATAATATAAGAATGCATTCGTTGGAACTGTATTGAAAATAAGCATTCCCAGGCTTATGGTACTCTTCACTACAGCAGTATTCCCCTCCTGTGCTCACTGCAGTGGAGGGCCTGTGCTATGGTTTGCATGAGTGTTAGAGGCTTGATCCCCAGAGTGGTGCTTTGTGAGGAATCTTAAGGAGGTAGGGCCCTCTTAGAAGGTCCTTTGGTGATTAAAATTGTGTACCCCTGCCAGTCCTTTCTGTCTCTGTGTCCTAGCTCATTATGCCCTGCCTCCATGAAGGGATACCCTTGCCAGACACCCAAAACAATGGGCCACCTGAACTTGGACTGAAATCTCAGAACCACGAGTCAAAATATGCTTTTTGTCTTTATAAGTTATTTATCTCAGTGCATTATTGTATAATGCAAAGATGACTAATAGAACCCAACTTTCCTGGAATTTCCAGGGCCATCACTACTTTGTACCCAGAGTGCATATTTCTTTTCAGAGCTGGTTATGTTTTTCCAATAAATACCACAACCAGGAAGATTAATATATTACTGCAACAGGAGCCCAGTTGTGAGTGGGCCTTCCCCATGTAAGGCTGACCTTAAGTGACAGGCATCAGTTTAGTTGCCATTCTATTTCTCTAAATTTATTGACTCAAAGTGAGAAAAAGCACTGAATCTGGAGCCAGAAGAGTGGGGTTGAGGGCCAGCTAATTGATCTTGGATCACATTGTCTGAGACTTGTTTTTCCCTCTGAAACAGTGGTGATATTAATTGTTTTTGTCTACATTTCAGGGTTCTTGTGTAGATCCAGGGTGATAATAAACAGGATGCTGCTAGTTGTATCACAAAAGCTTAGCAAATGGAAGACATTGTGAAAGGCCAATATTGAATTTTAAATTTTAGGTTATTTTGTAGTTCATAGAACAGTAGGCAGAAACAAGAACTTGAGATACACATGCTGAGAGTATTTGTGAAGTTAAAATATTTCAGTATCCAATCCCCGACTTTGCTCCTGCCTTCTCTCCCCTGTTGTCTTTTTGTATAAGAAGGAAAGACATAGGAACCTATTTAAAAATTTAAAAGAACTGCCATGGTGCTTTCCAGGTAAGTAAGGATTAAAGAAAAATGGGGCCAATTTAAGTTAAAACATACTCATATGCCCAAGTTTATTTTCAGTAAAAATTCTCCTTAGTCTTATTCAAGTCAGAAAAATGAAAATGGATGACCTCGCAGTGAAAATTTGTATATCCTCCTACTTAGTCTTATAAGTCATTCAGTTCTAATTCCTTTTTGAATTCATTTAATCTTTTGCCAGTGAATTAATGAATAATGCTCTTGTACATGTGTTTCTTTGAGAATGAAGTTTTTGTGTGTATAGCTTATTAAATCCTTGCTAATATCTATGATTTTTCCATATTAATGAAAGCTTCAAATTTATGCCCTTGAAATGTGGAGAAAAAGTTTTAAGATTATTATCTCAATGTTCAATAATCTTTCCTGCTAAAGCCCTGTGCTACAACATCCTTTCTTATGAAAATAATGAGCGATATGAATCCACTCCATCACTCTGCTAGGAACTTGGCTTGGTGGGCAAAGAAGCCTTTGAAATTCCCATAATTGTCACTGCTTTCTGACACTCTCCATTTTGAGAAGTGAAACTAAAGCAAAATAAAGAGAACCTACCCTGAAAGGAATGGGTCACAGCCTTGGACATTTCACACTGATGTGATGTGGAACAATAGTGGGAAGTCTCTGATTAGTGGGCTGCGTGATAAAAGCATGAGGAGACCTTGCACTGTGCTACAGCAGCTGGACATTGCTGTAGCACAGAGCACAAAGCACAGGGAAAGTGGGCCTTTTCCTCATCTGTTGCACAGCCCATCTCCATCCTGGGCTCTGGGTATTGTGGCCTAATTGTTCAGGTTCTTTGAGGATAGAAATTAAGTCCCCAATGTTTGATCTTCAAGAGTCATGTTAGGAAATGGCTAAGAATATTTTCCCTCTGCCAAAAATATTCATTCCTTCTCTTTGTCTGCCTAATTCTCACTTAACATCCCAGACCTTGACTTAGCTGTCATCTGAATTGGAAAGCTGTTCCCCATTTCTGTGGCCACAATTCAGGTTCCCTTTACTGTGTTCCTGGGTTGCCCTGTCATTTTACATAGTATAGACACAAGGTTAGTGAAATTCCCTGTTTATTTGTTCCCCTGATGCCATCCCCCAATCCAGTGGCATTGCCTGTAGAACTTTCTGCAAGGTAATTGTTGAGGGCCACAGCCGAGTCAGGATGACACATGGCATTTTTGCCAGAAGTAGTGGTTGAGAGGTGATGCCAGCGAGCCATTAAGATGATGACTTTCGAGTTCTAGTGGAGTTCTGGTTGAGCTCTCCAGGGGATTCCTGAAGAGTTCGCGTTGGTTGGTGAAGTTCCGCTTGGTGTGTGGTGTGTTCCTGGAGGAGTGGCTTGGGTGGCGTTCCGGAGAGTTCCCGGGGAGTGTGTGTGGAGTGTGCTGGTGGAGTTCAGAAATAAAGTTTGTTCCTGCTTGAGTGGCTCGTAATTTGTGCCCAGCCAGACTGCGGCAGTAATGATGGAAATGTTTTAATCTGTGTTAATATGGCAGCCACTAGTCACATATGACTATTAAGGACTCAAAATATAACTAGAACAATTGAGAAATGGAATTTCAAAATTTTATTTAATTTTAATAATATTCATTTAAATTATTTAAACTTAATTTTGCCACAAACTATATAATATATAAGGACATTTAAATTATTTATAAAAAGGTTTTGAATTTAAAAGTAAATAGTCACATGATGGCTTTTCTCACCACATTGGGCATTGCAGCAATTATGTAAGATCCTTTTTTTTTAAAATTATTTTTTAGTTATACATGGATACAATATCTTAATTTTGTTTACTTATTTTTATGTGGTGCTGAAGATAGAACCCAGTGCCTCACATGTGTAGGGTAAGCGCTCTGCCACTGAGCCACAACTCCAGCCCAGTGTAAGCTTCTTGAGGGCATGGTTTGCATCTATCTACTTTCATATTCTCATTTCTACACACTCAAGGAATACTTGTGGAAAACTTAATAACTATGTGCCTTTATTTTACTATTATTACATTATGTTTCATAGCCAAGACTCAAAAGCCTGATATCTTTAGTTTGAATTTTGACTCCAACCCTTATGTTTATGTCAACATTGATTTAACCTGTCAGGTTAAGGGTGATTTAACTTTGCTTCAGTTTCGTAAGTTTAAAATGGAGTATCAATAGTACCAACCTTACAGGATTGTAGTGAGCCTTAAATGTATTCGTATGAATATTGATTCAATAATATAATGATATAATGAATACATTCTTTGGTGCTGAGTGCAAGGGCTGGCAGATAACTACATAGTAGTTATCATTACATTGATTTTCTTTTGTTTGTTTTTTTATTGAAAAGATGAGTGAAGGAAAGAAAAACAAGGAAATGGGAGAAAAAGCACCATTCTGGGTATAAAGTATTGAATTTGGTGTGAAATCATTTAAGCTAAAAAATTTCAGGATCTTTATACATTTATTATTTTATTTGAGACTCATCCAACAAAAGGGGTGCCATTGTGTCAATGTGTCCCTCATGAGATGGACTAGAGGGCATAGATGAGCTAACTCGATTAACAAATAATGGCAATAAAATGGAGTAATTTTAGAATACAGATGAGGTGACTAGTCTTAAGACAACAAACCTTTTCATCATTTACAATATAAATTAAATTTAATGCAATTGTACAAGATGTATCTTACAAAGAATGTCAGTGAGGATGCTCATTAGAAATGACTTTATCCAAGGGTAATCTTACTGGGCTCTCAGAGTGAGAGCCCAGTTGGCAACAGGGCTGGGTCTCTCCTCTTCAATGACAAAATAAATCACATTGTTTTCTTTCCTGTTTTGACATCTTTTTCAATAGGCAGTTGCCGAATGAAGTTTAAAAATGCCTTACCCATTAAAAAGATTTCTTCTTTTATCTTCACATTGTTATTTTGATTTGTTTATAATGTCTATCTCCATTCAGGGGCCGGGAATCAGATGGTGGCCCTTGGTTTTTGAAGTCAGGCCACACCATTCCATTTGAGAGAAACCTTAGGGTGCTACTATCTTTATTTGAAGATAGAAAACTAAAACTCAGAAAGATGTTATTTGCTCAAATCCACATGATTTTGTAAATAATAGAATTGAGGTAAAGCCTGGGTTTCATGACTTCTAGTTCAATGTATTTTCCAATGAATTTTGAATTTAGAAGAGAAATTTTTGTTTCTTCCAGGAAACAAAAGAAAGAATGGAAGGAGTAAGACTTCTAATTAGGCTTTATTTTTTTTCTGTGGAATTTAATCTTTTATTAATCCCAGTGAAAATCTGATGTAAAGTAAACCTCTCCCCTGGGCAGGGGGGTGGGAAATACACATACTTTTCTTTTCTTGGTAATTTTGGGTAGTACTTTTCCCTAAAATTCATGGATGGATCCTCATTTAAAAATGATTAGTGTAGAAAGACTCTAGCTTAATTTTAAGGAATTATAAATAATGTCTCAAAACCACTGCACACACAGTAATTGATTTTCTGAAATGTCTGTTGGGATTCAGTGCACTCTCAGAATGAGGACATATTCTGACAGGTTTTACCATCCTCTATTATCAAAAATAGTAATTGTAGGTTGCACAGTTTTTCTTACATTCATTTTTGATGTAGGCATAATGACAAATTATGAAGTTAGAATTTTAAACTTTTTTCTTTTGTTTTGAAATAAGGAAAGATAATTTGTTCTTCCTTACCAATAACTTTTAAAGTCATAATGTCACCAATTATTATAAAAATGTGTGTATTTCAAAGTTGCTTACTTTCTAGGAAGTAAAATAGTCTAAACCCAAGAACTAAAAATTGGGATATGTATTAGTTATTTGGTGCTTTCAACTTTATAAAATTGTACTATAGAAAAAGAAAACAAGATGAGAAGATTTGAGATGTTTTTAATAATGGTGATATTTTAAGAATTGAACTAAGTTGCTAAAGTAGATTCTGTTAGGTAAACAGAAATCTCTTTAAACACGGATATTTATGTTAAATGTGTAATCAACTAAACTCAAGTTGCTGGTGAGGACAATATAAAAATTTAAAGAGACATAATGAGCGTTTTATTTCTGGTATAGCCACATTTTTATTTCTCATTGGGTAAATGTGAAATCGCTTCTCAGAACAGCAATTTTAAATTGTGCACTTGAAGAATAAAATATATATAAGGAAGTCATGGTAAAGAAAATGTGTCCTCAATATCTTTTTAGAAAATACAGTAGTTCATATATTTATTTCATATACTCTGAAACACACAGGAAAGGGCTCCAGGGCAATTAAGATAAAATTTATCTTACCTGTCATTGGAGATCTTTCAATTCATCTTAAAGGTACTGTAGGGGCCTTAATAAAGACTTTTATTTTTATTGATAAACTTGGTCTATCCTCACTTGAAGGACAAGCTATTTTTACGCTGAAAGAGAAAGACTGGGGACTCATATATATTCTCATACAACCACCCACCTATGTCTGTATGGTACAGCACCAAGGTTTTCCTTAGAAACCAACTCTACACGAGAGTCATCCATTGTCTCAGAAGAAGACTATATGATGGCTACCCCTAATCATAGACGAACTTTGTGTAGCCTGATTTGATTCTAAGTAAACAACCTCCAAAAGTATATTCATGAAGCAAATGGACTCATACATGAAAATATTCAGTAGGTTTTTATTATAGTGGTTTTATTCCTGCAAAGAGTATGGAGAAACCATGTCTTCATATCTTATTTCATTAGTTTTTCTTGGAACTTAATATCATCAGTGCAATTACCAGTTTGGCTAAACAGCTGTTTATTGAGCATTTTTCATGACAGGACCTCTGCCTGGTGCTCAATTTAGCAAGATGAGTAAGACTCAACATCTTATTGGCCCCGAGGAACCTCCCAGACAAAGGGAAAGTACAGATTCACAAGGCTGTTAAAGTCAGTGCTTTGAGAAATGTGAGCACAGAGTATAGTGTGCCGTAGTCTGGCTGGGCACAATTCAGGAGCCACTTGTCAAAAGAAACGAACTTCATTTTTAGAACCACACGCGAAACAAAACAGCTCCTCAGGAAAAACCTTCAGAGTCCAACTGCCACCACCGGCTTCCCACAAGCCTCTCAACCTCCCCTACTCCTCCTGCTCTTGAGGCCAATTGGCTGGGTCGCGTGAGCGGAGCCAGAAAAAGTCCCCCAATGAGCAGCTCCATGGTCTGAAAGGGCGGGGAAACAGCCCAATGAGCATCACCGCAGAGGAGCCAATCAGTTGGCAGCTAGAAGTTGCTGAGGCCCCTTCGGCTGTGGCTCTCAACAATAGTGAATATGGGAAGCCCAGGCTAGGGAGATCGGAATACCTAGTCATTCAAAGAAAGGATGCAATCTTATGGAGGAGTGTACTCCAAGCACAGAGGTCAGCGTGAGCAAGAGCGTGGTGTATTTGGGAGATGTTGGAATAAGAAGGACATGTATTGGGGGAGAGGCAAGTAGGGTCTCTAATATTATACCAGGGAAGACCTCAGATACAAGACTAACTAAGGGTCTGGACTTGATTCCATGTCTTTATTTGTTTATAAGAAATAGATGAATGGGAGAGATCTGAGACAGATAATTGGAATTTCTATCAAGTAGACAGAAATTATGAGATGAATCTGACAACTCAAAGAGGGTCTGTTACTGTGAGAAGGTCTGAAGTAAGCCTTGGAGAACCTCAACATTAGAGTTCATGAAATTGGATGAGAAGGAAAGGTCTAGAAATAGGAAAAAACAGGAAAGCACTTTGTCATATAAGTTCCCAGGAACACTGGAGAAGTCTAGCGAGATTAAAATTAGAATTTATATTTAACAGGACGAAACAGTTTAAGTTTAGTGGGTTATTGGGCACAAAAGACATGGTGTGATAAATTGAAAAGCGAATAGGATTGAGAGTAGTCAATTCTCATAAGAAACTTGCATGAGCATGAATGAAAAAATCTGCTTCAGAAAGTTTGCATGTTTTCTCTAAAGGAAAATTTGGAGCACATATAAAGACTAATTCCGGGCAGGTGTAATGGAAATGAAAAAGAATATTGCTAGAGCCTGTTTCATGTGGGATGAGAATTCTTTTTTTGATGAGTTGTCTTTCAAGCAAAGGAGGACCATGTCTTCCTCTTCCTGAGACCAAATAGAAGGAAAGAGAGGATATTAAAGCCACTCTAAAAAGCACACAAATAGTTTATTGTTAAGTAGACAATACTTTCCTATGGTTCAAAATTTGAAAGGAATAGAATGTTATACAGTGAAAAGTTCCTCCCAATCCCTTCTTCTTATTCATTACCTTGTAAGAGAACACTTTATTGAACACCTACGATAGGCAGGTGCGATTATCTGTGTTGGAGTTACAACAGCAAAATAAATAAATAAAATAGAGTTCCTGCTGACATGGGGCTTTTATTGTGGCTAAGTGTGTACATTCTCTCTCTCTCTCTCTCCTCTCTCTCTCTCTCTTTCTCTCTCTCTTTCACGTACATACACACATAATAAAAAAGATTGGCAATAAATAAATAATTGAATAATATTTCAAAGTTCTTTGAAGAAATATAAAGCAGACAATTGTTGTGGGAAGGTAAGAAGATGCTGTGTTTATGTAGGATGATCAAGGAGGGCTCTCTGAGAAGTGGGATCGAGGAGAGCCCTGAGGAGTAGGGGCATGAACCATGAGGCTCTCTGATGGAAGAGCGTCCAAGGTAATACGGGCAGTAAGTACAAAAGCCTTGTAGCAGGATCCTCTTTTTGTGCCTGAGGATCCACAAGAAGACAGCATGTGTGAAGCTAGGGAGAGAAGTGGGAGTCATGGAAGTAACCGGAGGCAATGTCTAGTATACCTTTGCAGACTGAATTGTACTCTAATTTTGAATGTTTTGCTTGAAAATACTATTTTGATGGAAATACAACACACCAGGAGATCTTGTTAAAAATGCATGTTTTGATTCAGTAGGTCTCAGAGAATACTTGAAATTCTATAGAGAAGCTCCCTCTTATTCATGGAGGATTTGTTCCATGTCCCCCAGTAGATGCCTGAAATCACAGTTAGTACCAAATCTTATATTTTTTTTTCCTACACATACATTTTCCTGATAAAGATTATTTTTTATAAATTAGGCACAGTAAGAGATTAATGAAAACTTACTGTAGATCTTAGCAAACATTTCGCTTTTGTTTTGCACTTTATGGTTTCCTTTGCCACAGTGAACTGTCAGCGTCACTACTCTTGTTCTTTGGGACCATTATTATGTAAAATAAGGGTTGCTTGAACACAAGCACTACAATAGCACACAGTGAAAATGATAACCAAATTGGCTACTAAGTGACAGAGGCCAAGTAGCATGTATTCAGCGTGGATAAACTGGATGATTCACATTCCTGGTGGAACAGAGCAGGATGACATGGGATTTTGGGATGCTTCTCAGAGCAGTATAAATTTAACGTTTCTCAATTTTTTATTCCTGGAATTTTCCGTTTAATATTTGCAGATTGTGGCTAATTGTGAATAACTGAAATCATAGAAAGTGAAACCATGGATAGGATGGAAGTTTCTCTATTTCCATCAAGCGCTCAGTGACATAGATGTCCCTGGTCTACAGAGTACACCTGGAGTACAATGGTCTGGATGCAGTGATGTGGACATTCACCCCACTGCAGACCCTGTAGACTTAGAAGTGTAAGAGAACAAATAGCTACCACATGAGAGGCTTGCATATGAAAAGAAGAAAGTGAGGATGCAGGTGATTTTGATGATAGGTGGCTGAATTCTCAAGGGTGCAGTGAAAGTTTTCAGGGTAATTAACTGCTTGGGGATGGGTCCAATGAGAGGTGAACAATTTGTGAAAAAGGTAGGAAACCACTAAGGAGGATGATGTGGAACCTTGGGATGCTCATAGTGACTGAGATAAACAAGGATGTGGATTTATTCCTGGCATTCCCTTAGGGGAAAATGTACCATCACTTCCAATTTTAACCTCTTTTATAAGGTTAGTATCTTGAGCAGACTGTGCAGTGAGCTGATGATGTCATGTTTTGGAAGCTTGAGGATTTTCCCAGGACCAGGAGAAGGTCTGGAGCCTCCTTTGCAGTTTCTCCAGTGGTAAGGTCCAGGTCTATAGGGAACCAATGTAATATGGAAAGTACAGAGCTCTGCATTCCTCCATAGCCACCTGTCTCTTCTTCAAAGCAACCAGTGCTTTTGGCCTCCTGAGTATACTTTTAAAGCTATTTTATGTAAATAAGAGACTCGGTGAGGATATAAAATAGTTCAATACCATGATTAACAAGTTCAGTCCAATAGACATAAGGAGAATACTACACTCAATACCTGCAGAATACACATTTCACTTCTTTCAAGGAACCATGGAACATAAGCACAAATTGACACATACTGGGCCATGAATCAAGTCTCAACAAATTTCAAAAGATTGGTGTCATTAAAATTATGTTAGAATTCAATGACAAGGAGATAAACAGAGAAAAATCTCTGAAAATTAAGAAGCATTTCTAAATAACTTATGGCTTAAAATGATATTTAAAAATTGGGAAATATTTAGAATTAAATGAAAATAAAAATTCTTTTATTAAAACTTGTTGATACCGTTTGGGCAGTGACATGGATGCTACTGCCTTAAGTAAAATTTTAGCCTTAAGTACTTGTATTAGATAAGACAAAATTTTGGAAATCAGTAATTTATATTCAAAAGTTAAGAAAGGGGTGGGAGTGTGGCTTATGCGAGGTCCTAGTTTTAATCCCCAGCACTGCCAAAAACAAACAAATAAACAAAAAGTAAAAAGAAAAACAACAAAATTAACACAGAGAAAGTAGAAAGATAGAAATAATGAAGAATAATAAAGAATGTGGACTCCATGAAATAAAACATCAACATACAAAAGAGAAGCCTAGCAAAACCAAGAGTGGATTATGGTAAATAAGTATATTTGATGAACCATTGGTAAATTTAAGAAAAGAAAAAAGAAAAAAGCAGAAATAAAGAACAGAAAGAAAGATATATCTATAAAAGTAGCAGAACCAAGTGATAAGAGGATATTTTGAATGATATTGTTTATGATAGAATTGGACAAATTTCCAGAAAAATGTAATTTGCCAAAATGGACTCAGGAAGAAATAGAAAACATTCATATTCTTATATCCAATAAATTAATCAATTCAGTAGTTAAAAAATCGTTCTGCTTGAAATGTACAGATGCAGAGTGTTTTACCAATGTATTCCTGGAAATATTCAAATAAATCAATAATTCCAATCTGACATATTCCAGAGTATAAAAAAAGAGGGACTACTTCAGAATTGTCTTAAGACTTCAGTATACTCTTGATACCAAACCTAACAAAGTGGGGTTGAGACAGACAGATCTAACTTGGGAATTTTGAGGAAAATAACTTGAATTTTGAAGGAAAAACATCTTTAGCAAATGTCAGTCAAATGAGTCCTGCAGTCTATAAAACAGGTAGGAAGGTCAGGAGGTGCAATATGCCTCCAGAAGAGAAAAAGAAGAGAAGTCTTCAGAGGGACAAAATTAGGAACTCTCAGGTAAGCAGGTAGGTTGATACCGGAAAACACTTCACCTCCTTTGTAAAGTTCACACTTCTGGCCCTGACATTACAAAACATGTGAAGGAAATGTTACCTTGAACTCTTAAATTAGTTTATCCAAAATGTTAAGAAACCTTTTCTATGCACAAGGTATACTGAGTGGGAAAATTAAAAAGTCATAATCTGTGATTCTGTGAAGATGGCAATGCAGCTCCTCAGATCTCCTGAACTTACCTGTATACCACACAGAAAATCATGGGCCATAGACAACCTCCACGTGACCCATTGACAGGTGTCCCCACAAACCCCAAATTATGAGTATGTGGTGACAAATCACCAATAGATACAGGATACTCAGTATCAGCATCAGTCCAAGAGGAAGCAGAGAGAAACCACTGGTGTATGACTAACCTGAAGACTTCAAAATAGCAAAACAGGCATTGATCTGGAGGACAGTAAGTTATGTTGAGAACAGCAACTGAAACTGGGAAGGGTTTTCATGGTGTAAAAGCATCTGTGGCAACATTGACTTAGCTTGAATATTCTGAACTCCTTTCATCTTCTCAAAACTGCCAAAGTCCCTCCAGGACAAAGCTGGGGCTATGACCCAAATTGAGGATAAACTGCAGAAAAGAGAATCTCAGTTGAGCAGGTCAGGGATGATCCAGATAAAAGAAGTAAGGGAAACTAGAACTGGAAAATCATAGCATGTGAGTATTCATGTTGTTCAACTCTTTACAAAAACATCCAGAAGAGGGTGATCTAGAAACATTAAATTAAAACTGACAACAAAAGAAAAACTCTTCTAAGCCAAACCTCCTCTATAAAGGTTCAGAAAATCTGATTTTATGTAAAAAATAGAGCAACAGAAAAAGATGGAGTTCAAAATCACATTTAAATTTATTACAGGATAAAAAGAAAGGAGTAGGATCCCTATAGATTTTTTTTTTAAAAAAAAAGATGCTAGAAATACATTTTAACAACAAAAACTGTAACCTAGAATTTCAAAATGAGCTAAAATATAGAAGATACGAAAAAATGAATCAGAATAAAGGAAACTCAGAAGTGAAATGGTAGAAATTAAGAAGGAAATGAACATAAAAGAAAAAATATCAGTTTAGAAATGGACTAATTAGAATTATAACACAAGAGCAATTACATAGACTCTTCTTGGTAGTGCCTTACAATAGATAGATGAAAATGATACTTAGAATCTCTAATAACACATAATTAGTGTTACAAGAATAGCCTTCAATATAAATGAAATAGGGATTCATAAAGAGGAAATGTCATTTCCAACTGGTGCAGGGAATTTTGATGTTATTCTTTATTAAAGGTAAAGAGCTGTGCCAGTGGGTCATTCATTAAAACTCAGAGCTTCTCAGCTCCTAACCCACTCTCCTTTGGCCTGCTTTGTGATACTGGCGCTGAACGCTGCAGGCTTTTCTCCTTTGCTACATGATTTGATGCAAACTCCATCAATAGAAGATGGTAAAGAGAAATTGGGAGGATAGTGGCAAGAAAAAGATGCCCTGCTTTCTTCACTGGGTATGATGAATTCCTAAGCAACAGCAAGCAGCTTGGGGTGCTGGGGTGGGAGGATCCCTGCAGCGCTCTCCAGGCTCTGAGGTCTCAGGGCTGGAAGGATCCCTAGTGAGTGAGCTCCCCAACAATGGAATAAAGTTGGCCAAATTATGCTATACCCATACGTGAAAATACCACAGTGAATTCCATTTTATGTATATCTAGAAGTTTCTTCACGCCCTCAGCAGTCAGATATGGGTCTGTGTGGTGGCACCCTCTCCTCAGAGGTCTGAATCTTCTCCAGTCTCTGGGAACCCTTTCTTCTAAATTTCCAAGTTCTTTCTCTCAGCACTGGGGTGGTAGCTGCTTTTTGAGGTTGTTACCTTTGAATGCCATACAGTTCTCTTTATCCTTTTGAGTGGTCAACCATCTTTACCTAGTTGATAGTACTTTGTATTAAATTCTACCGGTTCAAATCACACATGTTTTTTTCTGTCTGCTGACTGGGCTGTGGGTGAGACCTGGGACTATGGAAGAGAATCAAATTCACAAATAGCAGTAAGCTTCTTGAGAAAGAAAACAGTGTTGTCATTTAAAATTCACTCTTGATTATAAATTGACAAATTACAATTGTAAGTGCATTTGAAATGATGTTCTTAAAATGTGAAATGTAGCTGACTGGCTCAGAGCAGGGAAAAAACAGGGCGTTTAAGAGATGCCTGTGAGAGGTAAAAAGGGTGATTCAGAGCATTGGCAGAGGAGAGGAAAAGAAGAAGGAGAGCTGAGAAAATCTAAGTCAAAGACTAATAGAGTTTACTACTTCTCAGAGATAAATACAAAGAAGAGATGATAACTTAAAGCCATGTAATTTAAACATATCATAAATGTTGATCATTTTAATCCAAGGATACTGACCATGGTGTCAGTAGAAGGAACTGGTACTGGGAAGAAGGTGGTCATTTGGTCTTTGACTTTTTTTTTTTTTTTTGAGTAAATATGGCATCTAGGTAAGGTTTTTTTTTTTGGGAGGCTGTTGAGGATGAAGGCCTGGAACCCTTGGAGGGCCAATATTCTAGTTGTAAGTTAATTTAAGAATATTTATTCACTTATATTTTAGAAGCATGTTTGAGGAAGGTCAGCTGTGTTCCAGGGGTTTGGATGAGGGCTGACTCAGCGCCTTCTGATCCCTGCTGCAGGGAGCACACAGTCTAGTTGGGGGATTATAAGCAAGCAGATCTGAAAGATGTCCTATAACTCATTCCCTCTAACATCCCCCTGGGACATCTGGCACTGAGGCCTCCAGGCCTATTTGTTAGTCTAGCGTTTTGCAAATATAGTAACAGAGTAAGAAGTTGGGCATCCTGGTACTCAGCCTAATACTTCACTTTTACCCTACCACACTACTTCTGTGCAATGATGGGTATCCAGTGCCGTCCTTCTCACTTCCACTGATTGGAATAAGATCTAGCTCATTATTGAGATGACTCCTAGATCAGGTGAAGCACTTCTCTTTCCTTTGAAATTTTAACTTTAACAGACATAAAAACTGACTCTAAACTTTGGTGGTGGAACCTCAGACACCAGTCAATCAAGCTTCAGTTCTAACTTCAGCATTCCCTTCCTGATGTGCCTATGCTGGGCTACATAGAGGCAGAACTGTTCATTGGGCATTTCTTGGATTCAAATCAAATGAAACCAATTAGTCAGGGATAAAACTATGGAATGAAAAATGACCAAATTATGCTATGTACATACATGAATATATCACAGTGAATTCCACCTTTATGTATATCTATAAAGCACTGATTTTTTTTTTTAGATGTTGATGGACCTTTATTTTATTAAGTTATTTGTATGCGGTGCTGAGAATCGAACTTGGGGCCTCACACATGCCACGCAAGTGCTCTCACCACTGAGCCACAACTCCAGCCCCTAAAGCACTGATTTTTTTTAAAAAAACAAAACAATAAAATAAATGAATGGGGTAAGGAAGGAAGAGGAGGAGAGGAAAAGAGGAAGTTCTGGGGACTGAAGCAGAGCAAATTACATTTCATGCATGTATGAATACGTCAAAATGAACCCCACTATTATGTATAACTGCAATGTGCTAATAGAACATTTAAAGAGCCAATTAGTCAAATGGAGAGGTGCCCAAATCATGATACATTTCAATTCAAATTTTTATTTCACTTATGAAAGGCTAAAATTTAACTGACAAGGAAATGAGATACATCTAATATATTTGTGGTTATCTGACCAACTGTTTTCTTATTTTATCAGATATTGAAAATGTAATGAAAGGAAATAGAAAGTATACTGGCATGTTTGAGGGAGAGAGTCCAAATACTCTTTCTTTGGTTGTTAGCATCAGACAGCTTGGTTGAAATCTTGATCCCACCACCTACTAGCTTTGTGACCTTGAGAAAGTTATTTAACCTTTCTGTGTCTTCATTTTCTCACCAGTGAAATGTAGGTATATAATACTACTTTTAGCAGCTGTCAATATGTCTAAAGTGCTTATATATTTAAAGAACAGTGTCTGACCCTTAGTAAATACTATGTAGGTGTTAATATTAATATTGCAGAGTTTATTATATCGCTCACAAACAACTTATTTGTTTATAACTGATTTTCCTGTATGAGCTCCTGGATCCGGGGCTACAAAAGGAATGATCTCCTCTGGAACTTCACTTTATTTGTAAAGACAAACTGTGGGCATAGTAAGAATGTAAGCTGCATAATAAAGTCAGAAGTTGCTGGGACAGGGGACAAGCTTTACTGGCGGATAAGGTTATGGAAGACACAATCAGTCAAAAAACAGGATGGATGAGCTGGGATTGTGGCTCAGCAGTAGAGCACTCCCCTAGCATGGGTGAGACCCGGGTTGGATTCTCAGCACCACATAAGAATAAAGGCATTGTGTTGTGTCCATCTACAAAGGAGAGTAGGTGAACTGGGTGGGGAGCTTGAGGCTAGACTAGGCTTGTACTCAGCAATGTTTTGATGGGGGTGGGGGGAAGAAGAGGTCAGTGGAGAAGGTGGGAAAGTCCTGAGGAAGAAAGGGGAGTGAAAGGGCCCTTGTGTCTGGGAAGAGTAAGTGAATTCTCCGGCTTCCAGAGCGGGTGGAGTGATGGTACTATGCATCAAAATGGGAAAATGATGATGTGGAATTTGACTTTGAGAGGACAACCCATTTGACTGCTTCACAGACTTAGCTGTTGGAAGACTGGTGTATATACACCTCTCATCCCTGTGCTTGGCACAAAGTCCGTGCTCTCTGTGTGCGGCCACCATTGTCTATTTCCCTAGAGACTGAATTGTATTAAGTGTGGTACTAAGAAATGCTGGCTGGGAATGAGTATGGAAATGTACATATTATATTTCCTAACTTTTTTGTTTGTATTCTTGCGTCCTTTTCCCTGAAGTAAACAAAATACATTTTTATAGCTGCAATATTTAACTTGAATTTTCACCATGATTTTAGCTGTGATTAAAAAAAACTGGGAAAATAAAACACAGCGAGACCACAGGCGAGGGCTTCCAAGAGGCCTTAGGAAAGCAAATAAGCCAACGTTCTGTCACTTTTTCCTCTGCTTATAAGTCTCCTTTAGAGTCTTTTTTTTTTTTCTTTCCTTCTAGGATAAAAGAAAATGAAAATCTTGACAGCCTTTGGTTCAGAAACAGTTGATGGTTTTGTTAGAACAAGCACATTCATTATGCGCTCTGGAGCTGGCTGGGCGTGCTAATAGCGTTTACAGACCCATGTGGGTGAGTGCCTGAGGAGCCTTGGCCACATTAGAATCCTGTGTACACAATGCAATGCGTGTAATTTGTGAAAAATAGACTTAATAATTTGTTGACTTTTGTCTTCTTTCTAGACATTCCACTCTCCTGTGCATTTCACTTAAAAAAGAAAAAAAAAAAAACTAACCACAATTACTTAAACGCTGCATGAGCACTGAAAGAAAGCATTTAACTGGAGTTTTACACCACTGACTCTGCAAAATTACAAAGTATGCTGGGTAGAAGAGTTGTAAAGAAATAGGTAATTAATGCTATTTGTTTTCATTGAGAGCTGGGTTTTTTTTTTTTTTTTGTATTTTTGTTGTTGTTGTTGTTGGACCTTTATTTTATTTATTTATTTACTTGTGGTGCTGAGAATCAAACCCAGTGCCTCACACATGTCAGGCAAGCACTCTACCACTGAGCCACAACCTCAGCCATAGAGAGCTGGTATTCTTTTAAAAGCAGTACCTCAGCTGCATGTTTGTCTTCTTTTGCTGTCAGCACAAGCTGAGATCCCTTGTTCAAAAAACACCACATTATATATATGTTTATTATATATATACACACAGAGGTGGCCTGAGATGGTCTGTGACCTCACACTCAATAGAAGCAGACTTTGAAGGATTGGGTTTCTTATTCAAGGCCACAGCACTGCCTAGAATTAGGACAAGAGCCTGGATCCCGTGGCTCATCTTCCTGCTGCCTCCTTGCTTCCCACTGCACTGGGATGCCACTGAATGTTCTTCGCTGGGAACTGGGCTGGGATAGTTCAAAGCATTAAAGAGTTTCAGAATTCGAAGGAGTTTCCGGGAGCATCGGCCTCAGTCCTGTGAAGCTCAGGTGCTTGCCCAAGGTCATGGATAAGAATGAAAGAGAGAGATATGGACCCAGCTCCCATCATCTGAATCCTGGGTCATTTACATGTTTTTAAAACACTCAAGAACCAGTGGACTTGGAGAGTTCCTGTCAAAGCAATGGCAATAGGTCCCATTCTTACTGAGACCTGTGTATTTCATGCTTCCACTCATTGTGCTTCTCTGGACCTAGAGTTCTCCTCTGTAGACTGGGAAGACCAGGGCAGATGGTCTACAGGCTCCCCTGGCTCAAATACATGTTTTGGTCATTCTGGATATAGGGCATGACTTGATCCCACAGATTGCTTCCATAAATCTTCTGCTGCAACCAGACTCATCATTGCTCTTTCAAACAATCCAAGGCATTTCCTGCCTCTGGCCTCTGCAAAAACATTCCTTTTTCCTAGGATATTCTTTTGCCTCAACCCAGTTCATTGAACTACACTCCCCCTGAACTGTAAGTGCCATGGGAGCACACCTGTCTGTCTTGTTCACTGTGGTGCTCTGCCACTTGGAACAATC
Source organism: Ictidomys tridecemlineatus (assembly GCF_052094955.1). NCBI lineage: Eukaryota > Metazoa > Chordata > Mammalia > Rodentia > Sciuridae > Ictidomys > Ictidomys tridecemlineatus. The sequence goes on along the minus strand of NC_135484.1, from coordinate 86,529,131 downwards.
CCTGCTTTATGGACCCCTTTAAAGGTACTCAATAAACACTTGCTAAAAAATGGATAAAAATGATTATAGGTGCTATTTTGTTCCAGTCTTCTGAAATCTTCTAAAAAATACAATTAGGGGGTCCTTTATCTTCACTATAGCCTCTATCTCATCTTAGACACTGCTCAATTCTGACCCAGACAGAAAAGACATCAATGTCTTACTAGGAAAGATATGATGCTACTTGACTTCTGTCTTTGGCCTTAGCTCTGGACTTTGGTGTCCCACTAAGGCCTCCAGGGTACATCTGGCTCTGATGATGAATCTAGTGGTCTTTCCCACCAGATGCAGTTTGGTGCCCCTTGTTTATGTCAAACAGGTCATGCCCCAACATCTGAATATCAAGTTCTGCCTGCCAGGCTGCTCTCTTTCCGCACAATGCCTGCTGTACTCTGGGAGTAGTTACTCCAGTCCCTCATCTGTTCTGCTCTGGTTTCAGTGAGTTTCCTCATGATCCACACCATGCTTGTATGGAACCATTCTCTTGGACCCACGTACATCGGCGTCTGTTAAGGAGTTTGTCTTGCTGAGCCAGTAGCCTGGAGGATGCCTCCTGCTCCATTTGTGGGTGTTGCACCTCAGGGTTTCTTTCCATTGCTGTGTCTTGTTGAGTCACCCCTGCTCCATGGGGTGGGACTGGTAAAGCCAACCACAGTCCTGGGTGGCCTCTGAAGTGTTCCCCTATCACAAACTGCAATTTTCAGAGTCCATTGCCACACTGATCTTTCTCTTAGAACTTTTGGAGAGGTCCATGTTATGGTTTGGATGTGAAATGTCCCCCAAAAGCTTATGGATGGAAGGCTTGGTTCCCAACTATTGGGAGCTGGTGGAAACTTAGGAGGTGGGCCTAGTGGAAAGAAATTGAGTCACTGGGGGCATGCCTTTAAAGGGAAATTGGGGCTTTGGCCTTGTTTTTCTCTCTTTGCTTCTCAGCCACAATGAGGTGAATAGTTTCCTCCATGATGTGCATCCACCGTGATGTTCTGCCTTACCATAAGCCCAAAGGCAACAGGGCCAAGTGGCCATGGATAACTAAAACCTCTGACACCATGAGCCAAAATAATCTTTCTTCCATATAGCTGATTTTCTCAGGTATTTCGTCCCAGTGATGGAAAACTGATCAACATAGTCCCTTTTGAAATCATCTTCAGGAAGTTTAGTGGTTTCCTCAGCGTTGTGATTAAGGGCTACGTCAGGCTGCTTGCATAACAGATGTGAGACTTCAAAGCCTCAATTTCCTCACCTGTAAGATGGAGGAAGAATATAGGCATTGGTCTTATTTTGTCTCACATCGTCATGGTGAAGACTGAATGAGAAGTAGATGTATTCAGTAAGTTCTCTGTGAGGCCCTGAGTTAACAGGCTCCCCTGCCTGCTTTAGCTCTCTAAATTGTTCCTTCCTTCAAGTTATCACAGCACATATTCTCCGTACCACTGATTTTGGATTTAAAGTTCTCTATTACAATGGTCCTTTCCATTTTTAGATCCATGTCTTGCATCTCCACCTATCTTGTCAGTTTCTTCAGGTAAAAATATGTCTGGTACCAATCACATTGTATCTTCCAAGCCCAGAATAACATAATAAAATATACATTTATTTTTATTGCTGGCATGAGTAATTATCTCATACATTCTAAAAATCAAACATCGTCTTCCCACAGACTCTGATGAGTTTGCTCACCCTGGAGTGCATTTCCCTTGTCAAGAGTGCAATGGCAAGGACAAATGCCAAGGCAGACACAAGTGCTCATTAACTATCCCAGGGAATGTGCCCATGGCAGTTGTCCTGAGATGATGTGTCTCATTAATGATGTTCCTTCACTTGCTCACAGTGGTGGTGAGAAGTAACAGTGGTCATGCTACAAACCTGCTTTCTGATTTGCAAGGGAAAATAAAAGATGGCATCTGGGATTCAGTAAGCTTTTGGGTGGGGGATCCTGAGAGACTCACTCCACAGCATTGTCCTGGCAGGCTCTCTTTCTCTCTAGAGAGCATTACATTTGTCCATTTAATCCATGAGTTTCCTGAAACTATACTCTTGACTCTACCTGTTATTGACCAGGAATAGAATGAAAGCTGCCACAAGGGTCTCCACTAACTTCAAAAATGTCACATCAAGTTTTTTGGAGAAAGAAATTAAACACAATTGTCTCGACCCATGCTAAATGAATGGACGTATTTGGGTTCTGAAGTGCAACTGGCATTTGTGCTCTGACATCGTAACATATACACCTGCAATGGAGGAATTATAGGAGAGGAATCAGACATGTGGAGCTATTCTGGGATATTCTGGAGGTGACAGATACAGGTTCTGAATGAGGATCTGGACTTGGAGGAAGAGGAACTAGGTTCTAGCTTTTTACCTTACAAACTATCTTTTTCCTTCAGATGGGGAGAAATCTATTTTCCTTTTTCTGCCTCCCTCAGGAGGTTGTCGTAAAGATCACACATGACATTTGTGAAGATTTTTATAAGCTTGAAACTTCTTTATAAGCCAGGCATGTTGATGCATGCCATAATCTCAGTGGCCAGCCTCGGCGAAATCCAGGCACTGAGGAACTCAGTGAGACCCGGTTTCTAAATAAAATACAAAATAGGGCTGGGGATGTGGCTGAGTGCCCTGAGTTCTATGTCTTGTAGGGCCCCTGCAAAGTACTAAATAAATGTAAGGTAAACAAGATGTTTTTTTTTTACCACGGTGCTCCTCTGACCTCTTGGTGTCCCCAGTGCTTGGCACAGGGACCTGGACAGAACCCATGATGGGGCTCAGGGTGTGCAGGGCTGGTGGCTGCCATCATCTAGCTAGAGACTTGCTAATCTGAAGGAGCAGGATACTCTTGTAGGGTAAGTTTTGCTTCACTCTTAGGTTGGATTTGCCTTTGTTCCTGATCTTAGGGAAAGTGTTCAAAAGAAACATGATCTTATATTTCAGTGTCTCCCTCTGTTTCTCTCTCTCAGAGTGAAAATCACTAGAACAGATGCTTTTTTTTTTGTTTTGTTTTGTTTTTTGTGGGTCAGTCTTACTTTGGAAGGAGAGCACTGGGAAGAATGGACTTAAAATTACAAAAGAAAGTTGTTTGGCAAAGATGGAAAAAGGTGATTTTTCTTAAGGAAAGAAAAATATGAGCGCAGCAGAGTTTTATGTTGCTTGAGGGTTAGAGGTAACACAGCCATTCCCAGTAGAGGCCTGGGTAGACTTCTAGATATTTTTAAAAAGAGAGGTAATTACCTTTCTGTGGTAACTTACAGGCATTTCTTTTCAAGGTCTCTTCAATTTCCTTGTTGACTCCTTAAACTTTGTGAAGGCAAATAGGAACATCTATCTACTTAGAGAACAACATGACAAGCTATCTTTTATAGAAAATTCTTGCTTTTGAGGACTTCAGTTTTTTTTTTTTAGTATTAAGACCTCTAAGAAATGAAGAATAATATCTAAATTTAAAAGAGAGATGTCTTCAGTAACTAATTTGAAAATTCAGTAACTCATTTGATAAGCGTGCAATATAGTTTCCCATTAGTTGGTTGTCTTAAATATTAATCCTTAAAAAGTAGCCCCTGAAAACTATCATTGAGAGGGAAAAATCAAAAGCCAAAATAGATAGTTTCAAAAGTGAAGTGATCCATTGTTCAAATTCCCAGAGGCTCAGAAAGAAATTGCTAACATCAGATTGGCCACCTTTCTTCAAGAGGGTAACAACGTAGTAATAAAGAAGAAAAAATATATAGAAATAACTGACCTAAGGTAAATGCTTTTGGCACATTCCAAAATAATCTCAAGTGACTACTGATAATAGAACTGAACTGTATTCCTGCTAAACGAGTAGATTTTAGCTGCTCCTGTCACAAAAACAAACAAGGACAACATTATGACATGATTGATTTGTTAATTTGCTTTACTATGGTATCTTACTTCCTTTGTATATCCCATAACATCATGTTTTATACTTTAAATGCACATAAGGGAATATATTTTAAAAAATAAAGTACAAAATAGCTTCAAGGGGTCTCCCTCACTTTGTGAGAGATACCTATAAAACTTTTGCAGAAAAACTCATCTTTCATAACAGTTGTTAATAACATTAAAACCTTTAAGAAGTACTTTCTGCCTATTAAACTTTGGTACAAAAAATACCCAGAGGCAAGAAACAGTTTATGCTAGATGATCCATTAATCCCTGAACTAGGCCTATAAATGAAATGGTTTATGGGGAAAAGAATTAAAGAATTTACAATCTTTGTCAAAAACTCAAAATAACTCCCGTTATTTTCTTTGTTTCAAATAAAGATTCATAGGCAGATCCAGAGAGTAATGATTTTTAAATTAAAAAGTTTTATGTGCTTTCAAATAGAGGAATAAAGTTACAGGGTCAGACTCTTTCTCTGAGGAAAGAAAAAGAATACTGTGGGAAGGGGACTATAAAAGCAAAGTAGGGGAGAACAATCTTTTGAAGAGAGCCCACTAAAAATATTTACAGGGTGCAGTAAAGCTATTTAATTCAACCTTTTCATTAGTAAGAGAATGGCTTCCTTAAAATCAATAGTATAAAGAGACTTCAGGTGGGATCTAGAACTCGGTTATTAGAATAAGTCATGCTTGTCATTAGGAGACAGGCTGCAAACTATAAATGTCTCCCTGATGCTCATGTGCTTACAGCTGAGGGCTGGGAGCCATTCTGCTTGACGTGCTTTTGTAAACCATCGGTTCAGGTTAAATGTTTATAACAACAGAGACTTTTAGAGTATGAGAGGCTTCAGAGGAAGCCTTGTTCAGCCTCTCACTGTATACATGAGAAAATGGAGTCCCTTAGAGACAAGGGATTTGATTAAAGGTCACAGAGAGTTGGTGAAAAATTGAGACTAAGGACACATTTTAAAATTTCCTGTTTATATATTTTTTTCCTCTCTACCACAATGTTTTTGCTTAAAACAGTCATATTTATAAATTTGTTCAGGTTGGGAAAAGATCTTAAAATGCATCTAAATGTTTTTGGTAACCTTTTCACCGACATAAAAAATACCCTGACACATGCACAGCCATAAGTATAGTGCCTTATGAATCCTCTCCAATTAAACACATCCAGAGGTCAAGAAATCCAACCTTCCCAAAATTCCAGAAGATCCCTTGCTCCCCTTTAGTGCCCCCTTCAGGTCACTGCCCACTCCACCCCCTGACACTCTTAAAATTTATATGCCTACTTGAGGAATGAATAAACCAACATTTGCACTGGATAAACGACTTTGTTAAGAGCAAATTATTAGCGAGGAGAACATGCAACGTGGTCTTGTGAGGCCCGCTTCAATATTTTTCCACTAATTAATCAATTAACTAATTGAAATTAATTTAATTCCAGCTAATTTAACAGTATAAAACCTAGCACAATGGGCAACTTCAGTTAATAGTCCTCAACATGTGTTATCGAATGAATTGATGAAATGATTCCTGCCACAGTTTTTAACTTGTTCTTGAATATTTATGCACTCACTGAATGTAATATCTTTCTTGCCTTTTATTAGACAGTAATCATAGCTTTTGAAGTTTCCTCCTGATTCCTACATTATCTCTGTGTCCTCTGTGTGTTTTTCTTGTTCTCATCTCTTCACATTGGTGATTCCAGGCTGCCTAGGCATTGGGGGGGGGGGGAGGGCACACCATGAAGCTGTAAGCCTGGTGATGCTCTTTGTAGGGATTTTCTCTAGAGGGATTGGATGTGAGCTACCTGTGCGCTAGATAAACCCCACTATTTGTATTCGAAAAACTTTTCTCTGGGGCCATTTTATTGACTAGGAAAATAATCCTTCAAATGCTTGGGGGAGACAGGAGGACTGTAGGAGTTTTGGAAGTAGTGTGGGAAAAGGAATCGTGGACCCTCTGGTCATGCAGATTGTCACTAAATCTTGTTTTGGTTTCTGTGCCTCATTCCCATACTGCTCCGAGAGAATGACTAAAAGTCAGCCGCCTTTTTTTTTTCTTTTTTTTTTTTTTAATCATTGGGCAGTGGTAATTCTAACAATGCCAATGATAAAAAGCTCTTTCCCCTTCAAATCTTAAGTCTGTATGGTTTTAAACAGTTGTGGTTACTGTGAATTATCTTGGCATTACTGAAGCATAATTTACACATCATGAGAGTCACCTGGCTTAAGTGTACGTTTTTATATTTGTTTACATATAACTATATACCAATTTAGTTGTAATTGGGGTGAACTGAGCTTCAAACTCTTTAAATTTGCAACTAGAAAGACATTAAACCCTAGAATTGAGAATTATGATACTTTTATAGAATTCCTTAACACAGTTTTCATCTGTACTTACTTTGATTTAAAAATTTATGATATTCACTAATTATATTTTACCTCTTAATTCATGATTTTGATTATTTTTAGAAAAAATATCATTTTTGAAACCACAAAAAGTAACTTAATTTTTCAGATTTGCATATTTGGATGAACATCTATGCAAATTTTATATTTAGTTTTTATTTTAATTTTTATTTGTTCTTTTTAGTTATCCATGACAGTAGACTGTATTTTGACATATCAAACATACATGGAGTGTAAGTTCCCATTTTCGTGGTTGTACACGATGTGGAGTTACACTGGTCATATATTCATATATGAACATAAGAATGTTATGTCAATTCATTCTGTCTTTCCTATTTCCATAGCCCCTCCTTTCCTTTAATTCCCCTTTGTCTAACCCAGTGAACTTCTATCTACCCCCACCTCCCATTTTGAGTTAGCACCTGCATATCAGAGAGAACATTAGGCATTTGATTTTTTGAAATTGGCTATTTCACTTAGCAGGAGAGTCTCCAGTTCCATCCATTTACCAACAAACGCCATAATTTCATTCTTATTGATGGCTGAGTAATATTCCATTTCTTTATCCTTTCATCTGTTGAAGGGTATCTAGGTTGGTTTCATAGCTTAGCTATTGTGAATTGAGCTGCTATAAACAATGATGTGGCCATATCACTGCAGTATGCTGACTTTAAGTCCTTTGGGTTTATGCTGAGGAGTAGGATAATTGGGTCAAATGAATTTCATTCCAGGTTTTCTGATGAATCTCCATAGTACCTTCAAGAGTGGTTGCACCAATTAGCAGTCTCACCAGCAATGTATGAGTGTACCTTTCCCTCCACATCCTTGCCCACATTTGTTACTTATGTTCTTGATAATTGCCATTCTGACTGGAGTCAGATGAAATCTCAGTGTAGTTAAGGGTATTTTTAATGTAGACTTTAATGTACAATTAAGTGTTAATTTAATGAATGTTGGTAAATACACACAGTTTGATGAATCTTGGTAATGTTTTCTTGTATCCTTTTGTGGCTGATCCCATGCCCCAACTTCCAGTCCTAGGCAAACACTGATCTTTCTCTCACTAGGTTTTCACATTTTTCTAGAATTTCACACAATGGAATGAAATGATAGGGAGTCTCTCCCCACCCCACAATTAATACAATATTTTTTAGATTCATATGTGTTGTATTACTATTTTATTCCTTCTTATTGCTGAGTAGTATCCCATTATATGAATATACCAGAATTTGTACAGTTTTGGCATATGTGAATAATGTTCTGTGTACAAGTCTTCATGTGTACCTGTGCTGTCAGTTCTCTTGGATAAATGTCTACAAGTAAGAGTGATGGATGAGTCTGACTATATGATACTGACAACATTAACTTCTAAAGTGGGTGAGCCATTTTGCATTACCATTACAAATATTCAAGAGTTGTTACTGCACCATATAATTGTGAACACCTGGTACCATCAGTATGTTTACCTTAAGCTAAGCTAATGATGTGGTATGTCATCTCAGTGATTTTCACTTTATCTCGTTGATGAAAGGAGTTGGTATGAAATTGACAATCTTTTTCATGTGCTTATTCAACATTTGTTTATCTTCTTTTGTGAGTTTCTGTCCTAATATTTTTATCTTCTTATTGATGTTATTTGCCTTCTTATTCTTTATTTTTTTAGTTGCAGATGGACACAATGCCTATATTTTATTTATTAATTTTTATGTGGTGCTTAGGATCAAACCCAGTGCCTCACACATGCTAGTCAAAGACTCTTCCACTGAGCTACAACCCCAGACCCTATTTGCTTTATTGAGTGCATTTATGGAATTGGTGCAAACAGATGAAGAATTATCTTTTAAAAATGTAAATCAGATAAACCTTTTGAGTTGTACGAATTCTTTTTATATTTTGGAATAAGCCCTTTGTCAGATGTGTATTTTGCAAATATTTTCTCCTAATTCTTGATATGCTTTTGTGCTTCTCACAACCCATGTCTTTCAAAGAACAAAAGATTTTAATTTTGATGAAATACCTTTTATCAGTTCTTTTATGAATCTTGTTTATTGTGTATTATTTAATAAGTCTGTCTTACTCCAGATCACAAATATTTTTCCAGAAGTTTTATAGTTATGTTTAAACCTATAATCCATTTTAGGTTAATTTTTTTATATATGATATGATGTATAGATTGAGGTTAATTTCTTTTTCACAAATAGCCAATTATTCCAGCACAATTTAGAGATGATTTTTTTTTCACCTTTGAATTGCCTTAGGCTGAGAAAAGCCTTGGCCTGTTACAGGAATAGGAAGGCGGTCAGTGTGGCCTGAATATAGTGAGAGGGGAGGAGTATTGGGCACTGCAGTTGTGAAGAAAGGCAGGGCCCAGTCTGGTAAGGTCTTATGGTATCTTGCAAGAAATGGCATTTTATTGATGACAAATTTGGATTTTTATTCCTAGAATGACTTAGTTGCTTCAAGAGTTTTAAGCAGAAGCACTGCATGATCTGATTTACATTTTTAAAAGATAATTCTTCATCTGTTTGCACCAGTTCCATAAATGCACTCTGATGGAGGTTACTACTGATGGTGCAGTACTAAGCTTACATTTGATGGAGTTTTATTGTTTATTCAGGGGAGGGAAAATTTCACCCATCTCTCAGTAGTTCTGAAATTGCTAAGTGCACATTTACCTTCCACTCCTCTCTTCTGAGAAACTGTATAAAACCAGAGCTAATGCACTTTTTTTTTTTTTTGGATTCTGACTTTTATGCTGCTATTGCCAGAAATATTAAAAATGCTACCTCGTGCTTTATGTCCTTTGGCTTCTCTCTCTTTCTTTATTGCCAAGGTAAACACTATGCTAGTGCCAATAGGAAAAAGGTTTTGTTTTGTTTTGTTAGTTTTGATGCTTGGAGCTGGGGATTAAGCCCACGCCCTTGTGCATTCTAGGCAAGTGCTCTACCACTGAGTTATAGCCCCATCCCAGGAAGAAATTGAAGATGATTTTATACAGTTAATAGAGACTGCATCTGTTTGGTGATTATTACCTGCTTTATTTGAAGTGTATCAAATAAGTTAAACATTTTACTGCTATGAGTTCAACTTTTTTAGATTCCAAATATCAGAGATATTCTAGAGTTTGGCTGTCTGTGCCTGGTTCATGTCACTTTACACAATGTTGTCTAGGTTTATCACATTGTTACAAATGGCAGGACTTCTGTTTTTTAAAAATCTGAATTAAAAACATCTTGATGGACATTCACACTGTTTCCATATCGTGATTATTGTGAATAATACTGCAGTGAACATGGGAGTCTAAATATTCCTTCAGCATACTTATTTTAATTGGGGGGTTGTAAACCCAGAAGTGGGATTGCTGGATCATATAGTAATTCTATTTTTTTTTTTTTTGGCTTTTTGAGGAACTTTCATACTGTTTTCTAGAATGGCTATACTAATTTTCAATACCACCAACAATATCTGAGGGTTCCCTTCTTTTCATATCCTTAGCAACATTTGTCTTTCTTTATTACTTTTTTGGCATCACTTGATCCAACGGGTATAAGGTTGTATCTCATTGATTTGAGATACTACCTTACATGGCTTTAATTTGCATTTCTCCAATGATTGGAGATGATTAACATTCTTTTCATATGCCTGTTGGCCATTTGTATGAATTGTTTTGAGAACATTTATTCAAGTCTTTTGCCCGTTTTTAAATAGGGTTATTTGTTTACATGTTATTGAGTAGTTTCTTGTATATTTTATTTATATATTTCTCTCTACAGTTTCTTGTATATTTTTTATATTATCTCATGTATGACTTGCAATATTTTCCCCCAATCTCAGGGTTGTCTCTTCACTATGTTGGCAGGTTCCTATGTTATACAGAAGTTCTTTAGTTTGGTGTAGTCCCATTTATGTATGATTTCTTTTGTTACCAAGGGCTTTTGGGTTTAAATCCAATAAATCATTGCCTGGACCAATGTCAGGGAGCTTTTCCCTATGTTTTCTTCAAGTAGTTTTATACCTTCAGGTCTCATGTTTAAGTCTCCAATCCAGTTTGAATTATTATTTTAGAAGGGGTTAAAGGGGGTTTATTTGTTTTCTTCTTTTGTATGTGGCTTCTAGTTTTCCCAACACCATTTATTGAGAAGGCTGTCTTTCCTCCATTGTTCATATCAACCTCTTTGTCACACAAAAATCAACTTACCATAGATGTTTATTTTAGGGCTCTCTGTTCCATTTCCTTGGTTTATATATGGGTTTTGTTTGTTTGTTTTTGGTACTTGGGGTTGAACCCAGTTTATGCCATTACTATGCTGTGTTTTGATTTCTCTAGCTTTGTGATATATTTTAAAATCCAAATAATGCGATATTGGGTTCTAGAGACATTTTAGCAATACTAGTTATTTCAATCCATGAGTGTGAGGTATCTTTTCATTTATTTGGGTCATCTTCAATTCTTTCATCAATGTTTAATAGTTTTCAGTACACAGATATTTCACATTCTTGGTTAACTTTACAAGTAAACTTTTTAAAATGCTATTATAGATGGGATTGTGTCCTTAACTTCTTTTTTTATTAGTTTTAATCAGTCATACATGACAATAGAAAGCTCTTTGATTCATTGTACACAAATGGAGCACAATTTTTCACTTCTCTGGTTATACATGAAGTAGAGTCACACCATTCGTGCAGTCATAAATGTTCCTAGGGTAATGATGTCTGTCTCATTCTACCATCTTTCTTGCCCCATTTGCCCCATCCAAAGTTTCTCCACTCATCCCATGCCCCTTCCCCATTATAGATTAGCATCCACTTATCAGAGAAAACATTTGGCCTGTGGGTTTTTGGAATGGGCTTATTTCACTTAGTGTGATATTCTCCAACTCCATCCTTTAACTGAAAATGTCATAAATTTATTCTCTTTTAATGCTGAGTAATATTCCATTGTGTATATGTGCCACGGTTTCTTTATCCATTCATCTACTGAAGGGTATCTAGGTTGGTTTCACAGTTTAGCAATTGTGAATTATGCTTCTATAAACACTGAAGTGGCTGTGTCACTGCAGTACACTATTTTTATTTTTATGTCCTTTGGGTCATACATTGCTAGTGGGACTGCAAATTGGTGCAACCAATCTGGAAAGCAGTATGGAGATTCCTTAGAAAACTTGGAATGGTACCACCGTTGACTCAGCTATCGCATTCCTTAACTTCTTTTGATAGTTCATTCTTGGTGTATAGAAGTGGTAATGGGTTAAAGAATAGAGGGTAGAATGGTAATTAACAAGGTGACTAGTGGGGCAGGCATGAATGGGTAAGGGGAAACTTTGCTGAATGTGTACAGTTTCAGTGAAGAGAAATGTGTTCTGGTGACCTACTGCATGGTGACTAAATAAGAATATAGTGTGTGCTTCAAAAGAGCTAAGAGAGAGGATTTTAAATGATAAATATTTGAGCTTATGTGTATGCTAATTACCTTGATTTGATAAATAATTTTTCTGATTTTCTTACTCAAAGGATGAGTTAGACATTTATGGAAAGAAATGCAGAATGTAGCACAGACTATCTCTGTCCACCCTAGTTTATGCTTTGGGCCAACATAAATATATATTTGCTAAAATCTAGAAATAAGATGTGAATCCAGAGTAGCACTTTAAATCCACTCTAGAGGTGAGAAGGTCTTGGAAGTCATGTGCATATTACAGAAAAACTACCTTAGGTCATTTCTGGTTTAAAATGACACAGAGGAGTCTTTTGGGTCATGGAAATATTTCATGTTTTATTTGAAGTGGTGATTACCCAGATGTATATAACTGTTAAAACTCTTCATATTGAACTCTTTAAGATTTCTGTGCATCTTATTGAAGTTATACCTCAATTTTAAAAATGATTAAATAACAAGGTTTTCTGATTACAAAAAAAAGGATTTTGATGAATTGTGATCATAATAATCAACTAGCTTAAATAAGAGGATAAATTTTTATAGAAAATTTTTCTTCTTTGTTAGGGTAAGTTGTAAGAAAAATTGTAGAGACCACCTAATAACAGAACGGTTTTATTTCAGCTAATTTTGTTGAAGGACAATTACTTGGTTAAATTATATGTAGATTGTCTTTCTAGCTTAATTGCCACAGGCTATATTTAAATATATTTGCACTTAAACTGTTATCATTTTTAGTAGATGCTCTAACTTTCAGACCATTAAATTTATTGACTTAGGATGAAGAAATGAAAGTTTAATCAAGTTGTTATAATAGGTTATAATTTTTCTTTCAGTGAATAAGTTCTGTTTGACCAATGTCACCTGTTTGGCATATGTATCCTACAGATAAGTTTAAAATTTTTCTTAACTATAATTTTTCCAACATTGGGAAAACATTGGCTAGAAATATAGAACCTTAATTAAATAAATGGTACAAGTGTTAATAATCTTGGTATTCTTTAACTTTACTTTCTTGATATTACCTTCACACTCATCCAAATTTCATTTAAAGTTTATTTTTAGGTTTTTAATATATAATTCAATTTTGTCTTCTAAAGTTTTCATACTTATTGAAATGACCTTGCTACACCACAAGTAGGATTTTTTTTTTTTAAATTTAAAGAGAGGTAGAGAAACTTTCATTGTTGTTGGGCTAGTTATTGTAAAAGTTCTTCCACTAAAAGCATATAGAAAGTTTGAGAGGTAAATATACAAAACAAAAAGAAAACTAAAGCTAGAGTAATAAATTGGCACTGAGTCCTGACTTCTCTGAAGGTATGTGATAATACAGAAACAGAGGCCAGTGTTTTGACAGCCTCATAAAAAGTAGGAGATAAGGCCCTTTGTCAAGCAAGATGGGCAAATAAGGAAGGCTCACACATTCAATTAGGATGCACATAGGGCCCAGCCCTGTGGTGAAAGGTTGAACTAGGGAAAAAAAACCCATCTCTTGGTGAAGGGAGCCAACTGAAAAATCTTAGCTGTTGGCTTCCACTGGGGAAAAGTCTTCCTTAAGAATTCAGAAGACAGGCTCATCCACACGTGAGTTCAGGGTTTAAATTTACCATACTTGCACAGTTCAAGTAACGTTATTGTGGAGAGAAGGCTGTGCTCTGCTCTCAGTTACTCCATGATGTACAGAAGAACAGTTCTCAGGCTGTGCCTAAACCTGAGGTACTCCATTTTGAGTTTCAGTGCTAAGGTGGAATGAGTCCTCACCTTGTTTGACATTCTGACCCCATCACCTGGTCACTAGACATGAGCCTTGCCTAGGAAAATCACCACAAAACAAAACCTCCAAAGTCTCTGTCCTTGGACTTCAGCAGAATGAGGTTTCTCCTGCCAGTGACCACAGTGCAAGTCCCACTCCAAGCTGACACCGAGCAACTGCAACTGCAGTCTGACCTTGGCCTAGAATAAATTCCTGAGCCTTGACAACTCTGTGTCCTGCATGTGTTCTTAGGCTGGTTGCTAATCTTATCTGACTACCTACAGTGACCCTTTATATTCTTATCTGCTCTCTCTGCCTTTGATCTCAGTTCATCCTCCTGAACCCTTGTGGCTGCCTTAGCCCTTTCTTAGCCTTTCTGTGATGTGTATTTGTGTATAAAATGTGAAGTGTGTCTTGAGTATTATAGAAACTAGAAATTAAGAGGAATAAATGAACCTATGATTTCTCCAGTTATGAGTACCAGGTGACCCACAAGTATTCAATAAAATGTCACTGATGAAAGTGGTGTAGCCTGTGCATTTATTGTTATTCAATAAATTCTGACATTGTGGAAAACCACAAATGTGTTTGATCTACATTAATGACATAGCCACTCACAACATCTATGCTGATTACTTAATTTAAAGTGACTTCATGTGAACAGTGCACCCAAATTTCTAGAGTTTTCTAGAGAAAAACTCATCCATTTGGACAAAGGCAGCTTTACCTTATGTGTCCTTCAAATTAAGATCAGCCAGCTAGGAGCTTTCACAATCAGGAAGCAAGCCAGTCAGCAGAGTCAACAAAAGGCTTGAGTCGAAAATTAGATGGTTCACATAGGCTATAGTATGTTGATATTATCTCATGTCCTAACCTAATCAATGCATTAATTTTGTGATAGGGATTAACTAGGTGGTAACTGTAGGCAAGCAGGGTGTGCTTGCCTACATGTAGAATGTACAATGTAAAATAATCTCGTGTAGAATGTAAAATAAATGTGCTTAAAATGTTTCTCTTAGTTTTAAAAAGTATAAGCATGACCAACAAGTAAGAATATTTTAAAAATACATATGTTCGGAAAAAAACTAAATAAAACTTATGGAAATAAAAATAAATTTATTTAAATGGATGAATTAAATATCATTCCAGACACAGCTGGAGAGAAGTTAATAAACTAGAAAATAGATATGCAGAATTATTCAGAATGTAGCACAGATTAAGAAAGTATGGAGGACAAGTTAAGAGATGCATTTAAGAACACAGAATGGAAAGAGCTGATATATGCCTAACTAATGTTACAGAATAAAAGAGTAATGAGAAGAAGAAGAGAAAACATCTGTAAATATCAGACTAGAGTTTCCCATAATTGAGGAAAGAAACAAATTTCTAAATAGTATAAATAAAAACTAATCTTAACCCAATCAAATTGTAGTGAAAGTGAAACTACCAATAATAAAACTAAAAGCAATTGGTTCAACAGACAACTTACCTTTAAAGGCTCAAAAATTAGTGGATGTTCACAGCATATTCCAGATTGTCCTTTTAAAAGGGAATTTAATTAAGGGTGATTTCATGAAGTTAGAAGGGAGACAAATGGGAGGAGATCTAGGGGAGGAGGGAAGTTAGGAAGTACTGGGGAAGGAAATCTATCAAATTATGTTGTGTCCATGTATGCTTACACTACAATGAACCCTGATTTCATATATAATTATAATGTACCAATTAAAAATAATAATAAGGATATCAATAGATAGATCGAGCAGGGAGAAAAGGAAGGGAAAGAAGGCACTAGGGAATGTGGTTTATTCATTTATATACATATATGATGTTATGGTTTAGATATATTTAGGTGTGCCCCTAAAAGCTCTGTGTAGACAATGCAATAAAATTTAAAACTGAAATGACTGGGTTGCAGAGTCCTAACTAATCCATGCATTAATTTGGATTAACTAGGTGGTAACTGTGGGCAAGCAGGGTGTGGCTGGAGGAGGTGGGTTCCTGGGGGCGTGGCTCTGGTGTATATATTTGGTGAGCTGAGCTTAGGGGCTCTCTGCTTCCTGGCGTGATGTCTCTTGAGCAGCTTCTTTCCACCCCACTCCTCCATCCTGTTGTTCAGCCTCACCTCAGGCCTGGAAGAACGAAGCTGGCCAATCTATGGACTGAGATCTCTAAACCATGAGCCCCCAAATAAACTTTTCCTCCACTAATTGTTATTAGATCTTTTAGTCACAGCAGTGAAACAGTTGGTTGAAATATAGGAATATGGCATAATGAATTTCACTATTGTGTATAATTATAATGTACCAATAAAAAAAGAGAAAAAGCTTTTTATTGGATTTTTAATTTTTCAATTCTGTCATTGTATTCTTCAGTTGCAGGGTTCTTGTTTGGTTCTTTGGTTGGTGTTTTCTATGTCTTTATTAAAATTTTATTTTGTTAAAAAAATTAGGTTGATGTCATTGCGGCAAAAATGGAAACTAGAAAAGAACAGAAAAACATCTTTAACATACTGAAAGAAAATACAAGCTAATTTAAAGTGGCAGACCTCGTTAAACTCTCTTAAGAATGAGGATGAAGTAATCACCAGCAGACAAGATTAAAGAAATTTCAGAAGAAATTTCAAAAAAATGATCCCAGATAGAAGATCTAATACTCAAAATAAAAATGTATGCAAAAACCTTTGGCATAAAAGTGGTTAAATATAAACCAAGTATAAAAATGTAATTTATTTTGTAATAAAGTGTAGAAAATTACATTTTAAATGGGAGGGGATTTATTGTGGGTTGAATCGTGCTTCACAAAAAAAGATACTTTGACAGCGTGACCCCTGTACCTGAGAATCACCTTATTTGGATATAGAGTCTTACAGAGGTAATCAAGTTAAAATGAGGTCAGACCTCCATCCAATATGATTTGTGTTTTTATAAAACAGGGAAATCTGGATACAGAGAAAACAGACACAATGGAGAGTGCCATCTGAAGATAAAAATAGAGATCTGGATGATGCTTCTTCAACCAAAGAATGTCAAAAATTGCCAGCAAACCAGAAGCTAGGAGAGAAGCAAAATATCAGAAGAAACAAATGCTGAGGATACTTTGACTATGGACTTGTGGCCTCCAGGTTGGTAAGTCAATCTATTTCTGTTGTTATGGCAGCACCAGCAAACTAATAGAGGAAGTTCAGAGTAAAATTTCTACTGTGATGGTAGTTGTGATGTATTTGTGTTATTTGCAAAGAAAAGACAGTATGTTTTAAGCAAACTAAGTGTGTTCAAAGTTTCTAAAAAATTTATTTTTTATATTAAAAATTGAATTTTATACTAAAGACTTTCAGTTTTTGAAAATGTAATGATGATGTTGTGTTTGTGTTAAAAGACAATTCAAATTGATCTGTGACAGGGCGGTGGTAGAGGTGAGGCTGTTTGAGGGAAATGAATAAATTGAAATATAATATATATGTTCCACTAGAGTAGAGAGTAAATGGAATAAAAAGGTGAACCCCATTGGAACTATGTCTTATTACACCTCTGGGTCAGGAAAAATATAGGATAATCCTGGAACATCTTCATATCAGAAAACAAGGAAACTCTCAAAAACTATATTGAAGGACTCATAAACACATCAGATTAAGTTACTCTGACCAAGAACAGGAAAAATTATGTATCAACAAAGATAACAATTGTGATGGATTAAAATATGTCAAACATATTTAAATCCAGAAGTTTGATAGTATACTAATTATTTATGATTTATTGAAATAGAATAATTGGTTACTTTTGGAGGGCCTAGAGAACTATCTCACTATTTTGAAAGCTAATAATAATAATAATAATAATAATAATAGAACAAAAATCAAGAACTGGCACAATATTTCCTAAAAAATTTCCTGTATCCTTAGTGTTTCTGTTCATAGACCTGCTCCAGGAAATAAATGTAGAAGTTTTCAGAATTGAATTATCACCATTAAAAATAAAAAAAACAAAAAAACTCCTGATGAATTAATTAATGGACCTAAGTAACAATCACCAATGACAGACAAGACCATCAAGAAGAGAGGAAGAGAGAGAGAGAGACAGAGAGAGAGAGAGAAAGAGAGAGAGAGAGAGAGAGAGAGAGAGAGAGAGAGAGACAGAGAGAGAGAGAGAGAGAAGAGAGAGAGAGTCAGTCCTAGGAGAAAGGAAATACATTACCTATGAGATAGTATTGTCTAAATTAATAAATGAATAAATAAATTCAACTATATCTGATCAAGACTTTAGGTTTAGCACTTTTTCAGGAAGTACAAAGGGAGAGAAGGAATGTAGATCAAGCTATGTGAACACAAATAACAAAATTGGATCACAGGAAAATCTAGGAAGGTAACCTAATTTATTTAACATATTTCTTTTAAAAATCTTTTTAAATGTTAATTTGTTATATATAACAGCAGAATGCATTACAATTCGTATTACACATACAGAGCATAATTTTTTATATATCTGGTTGTACACAAAGTAGAGTCACACCATTTGTGTCTTCATACATGTACTTGGGTACATTCCAAGTACCTTCCACTGTCATTCCTACCCCCATTCAACATATTTCTTTAAAATAGGAAAATAAAAGAGATGGAAGGAGAAATAGAGATTAAGTGATTAAATTACCTTGAATTTATAATTACCTTGAATTTAAACTTTATTTAGATACTTAATTCTTCAAAGTAAAAATAAATTATAAAATTAGAGAAATGGGAATCTTGGGTAAAGATTAATTTTTAATTTTTTAAAACATAACAATGATGTTATATTTGTGTTAACAGAAGAGCAATTTAATATCATCTGTGATAGTACTGTTGGAGATGGGAATAGGACTGTTTGGGAGGAATGAATAAGGTCTAGACATGGAATGATTGGTTGTATATTAGTAAATATTGAATCTGAGCTCTATGGTATAGTACATGCCTAGCATGTGGGAGGCCCTGGGTTCAATCCCCAGCCTTCCAAAAAAAAAAAAAACAAAGCAAAATAAATACAAAACAAGGGGGAAAACCTCTAAATAGTTCCCATTTCATGTAGTGACAGAAAGAGTACAAAAAATAATTATTGTATTTACTATCACAAGGAGTCCGATGTAACTCACACTTAATTTATTTATTTATTTGCTTGTTTTTGTTTGATTCTGGGGATTGAACCAGGGGTGGGGTGCTTAACCACTGAGCCTCATGCCCAGCCTGATTCATTTATTTAAAAGCCTTAATCATAAATAGAGGAAATGACAGGAAAATGTAAAAATTTCAGTAAAATAAAAGGTATCATACATGCTAAAATACTTTACATTTATCAATAATAAAAAATAGTTTAAAAAATTTTATGGAAGAACAAAAAAAGCCCAAGATTATAAAGGAAATTTTAAAATTAAGGGAAGAGAAAGTGTTTTATCAATTTGGAGATCTTTTAGTAAACTACACTGAGTCAATGTAGAATTAGTGAAGGACAGACAAGATAGTGGAATAGAATAAGTGAAGCAATCAATCCATATGTTTAAATATATGATAAAGGTGGCACTGTGGATCATTAAAGGAATGATGGACTTTTTGATACAAGATTGACTATTAAAGAAATTATCAATTTAGAAAAATAAAATCAGATATCAGATCCCTGTCATACCATAAACAAAAGTAAAGCCCAAGTGAATATTTGAAATGTCTGTAATATAATCTGATATGATGTAATGTAAATAACATAATTTAAGAAAATATAAAAATACGTATATGATAGTTTCTACATAAGAAAGATTGAAGATTTAAAAGACACAAGACAAAAAGGAGAAAAGATTGATTAGGTTTGACATTGATGTTTTTAATCAAAGTGACAGGAGATTATATTTATGTCAAGATTTGGGTGTTGAGTGTCTCCCAAAGGTTTATGTATGAAGGAGGTGGTATTGGTAGGTGCTGTGAATTTTTAAAAGGTGTGGTCAAGTAGAAGTTCCTTAAGTCATTAGAAGCACCGTTTTGGAACCCTAGTTTTTTTTCTCCCTATCCCTCTCTGTCTTTCCGCCATTATAAAGTATGACTGCTCAATCCCACATACACTTCTGCTGTGAAGTGCTGTCATCCATGACCAGTATCAAGGCCAAATAAAAGAGACTGTCTGATGTTAAACTTGAACATCCAAAACTGTGAGCTAAATAAACCTCTTCTCCTTATAAGTTAGCTGCCCTAGGTGTTTCATTGTACTAAAACAAAACTGACTGATGTAATTTACAACACACATTAGTAATAACTGAATCAATAAAATCGATAACTTAATCAATCAAAAAAACCCAATTACATATAAGTACAATGGGCAGGTAAATGAATCAGCAACTGACATGAATCAAAAAGAAGTGGCCAATAAACATAAAAACAAAAACCTCAAAAATAATCAAGGAAATTAAAAATAAATTAATGAGATATCATCTATACATATCAGATGATATCTCATTAATTTATTTTATCTACACATATCATATTAGCAAAAATTAAGAAAGGCTGCAATTCCAAATGTCAGTGAAGATACTGAACAATAATGACCAGAAATCTACTTCTAGTCATAACCTATGTAAAGAAACTCTATCAGATATATGAAGAACATGCACAATATTAGAAACAAATGTCCATCACAAGCAAAACTAATAAAATTGTGTATAGTCACAATAGACTATTAGCAAGCAATGAAAATTACATTCACAAATGTCAACATGGATAATTCTTATAAACATAGTAGTAAGGAAGAACACCAAATCACAGGAAAAAACTTACATTATAATGATATGTATATCAAGTTTTAAAAATTGCTAACTATAAAATATGGCCTCACATTGCTAGACATAAGATTCAGAGTAGTTACAAGAAGTGTGCATGTTCATAACAGGTTATAAATATTTTGATAGTATCTTGTTTCTTTGTGTGATGGATACATCACATAATATTTTCTTATGTATCAAGTATTATATAGTGAATAAAATCATTAAGAAATGCAGGTAGAAAAATATAAGTACATGCACTGAATTTCTGAAAAGTTCTGTGTGCCATTTCACATACTAGAAAGGAACACCATGTTGAAAAAGAAAGCCTAGAAAAAAAGTTCTTAGCTTGACAGACCTTGAAACCTATCTGGAGAAATAGACACTAAATCAATCCATGACCACTGTTTGGATGATTTGTCATTCTTCCTTCTTTCTTCCCCTCTCTTTCTCTGTCTCTCCCCACCCCCACCCCCGATTTGTGTTTTTTTTTTTTTGTGTGTGTGTGTGTGTGTGTGTGTGTGTGTGAATTCCTACTTTTCATGAGCTTGCCTGCTTATCTCTTGACCATCTTCTACCAAATAGGCCTCAGATTATACTTTTCCTTGATGTTTCCTGCAAGGTTGAACTTGCCTTTCTCTCAGATATGAACATACCCTGCCCCTTTCTACTTTCTTAATTGCAATTATTAACTCACTGTTTTGTCTTTGACAAAATCTATGAGCTCCTTAAAAGTAAGAACTATGTACTACCTAGTCAATATCATGCCCCATGAAAAGCAGATAACAAATGTTGAAAAGTTGTGTGAACATATAAAAAGTGAAGTGCTGAGGCAATTATGTGGTTAACACAAAATTCAAAGGAAAGCAATATCCATAAATCTTTTGCCTCAGAAATGAAAATATTGATGGGTAAAAGTTATATAGATGTGGAAAATGTAAACACATCACAGTTACCACTAAAGAATATTTTTTGATGTAACAGAAAAGAATCCAATTCATTTTAGTCTATTCTCTCTTTTTTGTTTTTGAATTTTCTTTGTGGAATTATTAACTTTCCTCTGTGCATGGAACTTTATGTGCCATCAAAATAAGGAGGTAAATTTACTGGCGAATTCAGAAATTTTTGATGAAAATATTGTTATTCAAGGACATGTTTTCTATTATGAATTTTGTTCTTAATGGCCAATTTGCCTGGAGAAAATACTTTTCTTTCATTTCAGTAAGCAAAACCATTAGTATTTTATGAGTTAGTGTTTCCCTCCTCAATTTGATACAACGTAAGAACTTCTCTCAGAGTTGCTTCATATATATGAACATTTATATCTTTTTTATAGCACGTTTTGATTAAGAATTTGGTTATTAGGATAAAGTGCTACTTAATCTTAACTTTTTTTTTCACCAAACTACCTTGACAGATTAAGTCTTACTAAATAAAAATTTTAGAAAATCTATTCAATACATATCCTGGGTAACCAATGATTAAAAAGACCCCAATACGATATTACATTCATTTGTATGCGAAAGCAACTGGTTATTGAGGTGATAGTCTTAGTGTGATATGCATTTTACCAAAACATAATTAAATTCTCTGCTGCTCTGTGACTAATTTTTTTCAATTTACCCTTCACCAAATAATCTCCAGTCACATACACATTTAAGAAGAAACTGAATCAAATACATTAAAACTATAAAAACATAAATTTAGTTTACATTACCCCACCAGTAACTAGAATCTGGCTTTTGCTCTAAGATTTGTTCTCTCAAAGGTATGTCCTATTCCTATTACCAGGACTTCGACAGCTTTTATTAGACTACCTCATCAATACAGAGAGTGGAAGATGGCAATTTGGAACATGTAATTCAAAAGAATTTCTTCAAGACTTCTTTGAGGTAATATAAGGAAGTTCCTTTGATTTCTACCTTAAAAGAAAATTGGATCTTAAATTTAACTCTGCAGAAACACATCTTTTGGAGTATTTCAAATAAAACAGGCTTCCTGCCTGGGGACACTTGCCTATTGTTCTAGCAGATTACTCTCACCATTCTGTGGAAAATGAAACACTACTATATCTCTGTTTCAAAGATTGCCCCAAGAAGGATACCTGCTATCTCCACTATTATTTTGTGTTAAATTGGGATTATTGGACAGTGCATTCAGACAAAGAAGTAAGGCATCAGATTTGAGAAAAGTGAAGAAATAAAACTATCCGTATATGCTTTGGATGAGATAGTATTCTTGGAAAACTTGAAAGAATTGATAATGAAATGATCCTACATAAATACTGTGGGGTAACAGGATATGATTATAATGTACAAAAATCAGTAATCTGAGAGACATAATCAAGCAGTTTGAAGATATAATAAAATAAAACTCCAGTTATAATAACAAAAATATTAAATATTTATAATAAGACAGTGAGCAAAATATAACTCAAAATATAACTGAAAAGTACAAAAGTAGATTTTAACTAATGTAAAGAAATTATTGATTGTTGGACAGAATGATTCAACATAGAAGGTTAATTTGGAGATTCATCATGGCAAATTAGAGGGACCCAGTACTTGCTTCTTCTCAACAAGATAGAATCAAAACAATAGGAATGTAGCTATAGTAGAGGCGGGTGACTGGGAGAGTACTGGAATACAATGGAGGAGAGAGAGACTTTCAGAAACCCAGAGTTTTTGAATAGTGGAAGGTTAGGGACCAATTGCAGGGCAGTGTGGAAGAGAGAGGGGAAAGTCCACCTTAGGATAGGGATGTAGGTGGATGAGAAAGAGTCCCAGTGAGTTCCACTTAATGCAGGATTCAGGACCCTGCAGACACATAATTTAAACTAAAAAGACACTTGGAGTCTGTATAGTGAATTAGCTCTGGAGAAATCCTTCACACTTCCTAGCGTATTCTCATGGTGCTGTAACTGGGAGCCATCTTGAGAAGATTCTTTTTGTTTAAGCTTGCTGCTCAGGGAGTCAAAGGCCCCGTATTTCCCTATCTCCTAGACCTCTGAGGAAATATCGTTGCACTGGTCCAGCAAAAGACTGCTCTGAGAGTCAGTTTGGCTCTTGAGTATAGACTCTTGACAAAAAGCCACTGAGAACTCTACATGGTAGGAAACCAAGTCATTAATTGGAGGCAAATGGGGGCCTTCCCTTTAAAATAGAAAGAAGTCCAGCTGTCTGAGTCTGGGAGAGTGAACATTCAAATAATTTTTCATAAGATCCATGTCTGGGATCATCAGAATTGTGGGTAGTGGATTCCATGTTCCAGTTGACTCCCTCCTGTTCAGTTCTTTTGTGACTCCATTACCTCTCTCTGCCCTCAGGGGCATCCAGGGATAGACCTCAGAGCCAGGGTTAGCCTCACTCTCAGAGAGCACAATACCAAATCTCTGGGGAGTTCTGCCTTCTGCACTAGCTGGCTGACAAGCTGCACAGCATTGGGGTTAGCCCCACCCTTGAATTACACAGCCTAGAAAAGCTCTGAAGAGAATATTTGCTAGTGAATTCAACATTCCTTGTTAGATGATTATCATGCTGCAACACTGGCATTTTCTCTACCCTTGGAGTGTGTAGCCTAAAGAGCTCTGGAGAAAATTTTTACCCAGGGAGTTCCACTTTCCATACTGACTCATCCCAGAAGGCAAAGCAGCCTAGAGGAATTCTAACTTGCTTCAGCTATAACACACTCTCACTTGTCATAAAGCAAACATCACAAAGGAAAGAAGAGTGGGGGGAGTCAACAACCTCCAGCCTTTTTGCTCTATTTATGGGGTACACAGCCCAAGGCTCAGAGAGAAGCTTTGATCAGCACAGGTTGGGAGACCCACTCTTGCCCTTTCATTTGAATACCTTGATGGGGAGAAGATTTTTATTTTCTTTTAATACTTTTTTGGTTGTTGCTGTTTTTATGTGGTTTCTTTCTTTCTCTCACCTTTTTAACTTTTAATACCTTTCCATTTTCACCTGCTTTCCTCTTTTTTCTTTTTATTTCTCCCTCTTCCCTTTCCTCCTATATTTAATTTTAACTGTTTTTTTTTTCTGTAGAAAGTAGAGTCAGTGAGATAATAATAGAACATTTCTCAAACCTTGGGAAAGATATGAATATCCATGTACTGGAGGCATTTAGAACCCCAAATGAGGGAGATGTAGAAGGGCTTAGGCATCCAGGGCAGGATGGTGAGTGAGAAGGTCAGGGGCAGAGCCAGAACAAAGGAGTATGGCAAGGGTCTTCTGGCCCCAATCAGACAGATACTTTCATACTCATGCTCCTAAGCCGGGGATCCAAGAGAAAAACTAAATCAGATGTGTGAACAGAGGGGGCATTAATCGATAATAGTGAAGAGAACGTGAACAGGGGAGAAGATAAGGAAAGGAGGAAATTCCAGAGACCATAAAAAGAAAAGGCCAAAACTTCCTACTGGATCCCAGTTCTGTGTCCCCGTCTCTCTGGAGAAGTCTATCTCTGTTGCTTTTGCAATAAAGCTCCTGCTTGCTTGCTGTAACTGCGTCCTGTTCTTCAATTCTTAGCTGAATGAAGACAACAAACCCAGCACCCCTAGATGGTAACACAAATAGACACGACTAGGAAAGAATCACTCCACAACATTTTCTACTTATATTGCCAAAAGTAAAGAATAAAAGAGAATATATTTTTAAAATGGCAAGAGAAGTGCCAAATCATATTTAAAGGCAAACCAATGGGAGATGGGGCGGTGGAGCAGATTTCTCCGCAGAAACTCTAAAGGCCAGGAGGGCATGAAATAGCTGTCAACCATGATTACTATAGCCAGCAAGTTTATTCTTTAAAATTGAAGGGAAAATAAAGATCTTCCAAGATAAGCAGTTTATCTTATCTTGAAGGTAGTTGATGATCTGTAGACCAGCTTCACAGAAGATACTTGAGGAAACCCTACATCCAGCAGAGGAAGAAAGACTCTCATAATCATGAGAGCATGGGAAAGAATAAATCTCACCAGGAGAGGAGCCATGCAAATGAGAAGAGGAAAGAATCAAATATCATAAATATAGACAAACTATCAAATGTCTAAGATGAATAAGAGAGTGTTATGACTTGGATCTGGACTGTTCTCTAAAGACTCCTTGTGTTGGAGAATTGACCCCCAATGTAGTAATATTCGGAGGCTTTTGGGGAAGTGATTGGATCATGAGAGCACTAACTCCATCAAAGGATTAATCTACTGATGATTTGATAGCTAAATGTTCTATTAGGAAATGGGGCCAAGTTGGAGGTCACTAGGGGCATGCCTTTGAAAGGTATAATTTGTTCCCGAAACCCGCCCCCCGCCCATGCTGTGATTTTCAACTAAGGTGAGCAGCTTTGCTCCACCATGCCCTTCTGTCATGATGTTCTGCCTCACTCTTGGCCTGAATTAATGGGGCCAAGCGACTATGGACTAGAACTTCTGAAACTGTGAGCAAAAAAAAAAAATCTTTTCTCCTTTAAGTTGTTTTTTAAAAAGTATTTTGTCACAACAACAAAAAGCTAGCTAACACAAAGAAATGAACATGATATTCAAAACCACCGGAAGAAAATCAGCAAAATGACAGGAAAAATCACATATCTTTCAATAAAATAACTTTGAATGTAAAAGGTCTTAGTATACCGATCAAAAGATGCCAACTGGCTGACTGGCTTGAAAAGCAAGACTCAACAGTATGCTGCCTGCTAGAAACTCACCTCACCTGAATAGACATGCACAGATGGAAAGTAAAAGGATGTTAAAAGATATTTCAAGCAACTGGATGCCAAAACCAAGGAGGAATAACTATACTTATGACAAATAAAATAAACTTTATGAAAAAATGAGTTAGAAAAGATAAAGAAAAGCATTACATATCAATCAATGGCACAATTTAGCAATGATTAAATATAATTAAAATGATTAAATAATGATTAAAAATATATTTTCATTAAACATCAGAGCACCCAATTTTATAAAAAAACACAACATTAAGTTAGAGGTAGGACCCAATATAATAATAGCGGGTGACTTCAAATATAACACTTCATCAATAGATAAAAAAGTGAAGAACTATCAGAATTAAATTATATCACATATTAATTGGACTTAACAGACATCTACAGAACATTCTATCCAACAGTTGCGAAATACACATTCTTTTCATTATCACATGGAACTTTTCCCAAAATAAACCATATATTAGGACATAGCAAGTGCTAACAATTTTTAAGTGTAATAATTCTTGCACTTTATCAATGGAATGAAACTAGACATCAATAGCAAAAGAAACTATAGAAATTATATTAACACATTGAGAACAAACAACACACTTTGAATTAATAATGGGTCATAAAGATTAAAACAGACTAAAATAGAGTCTAAAAGTATAATATAAAGATCCATGAAAAAATAGTTGATTCTTTAAAAAA
The DNA here is from genome assembly GCF_052094955.1 of Ictidomys tridecemlineatus. NCBI lineage: Eukaryota > Metazoa > Chordata > Mammalia > Rodentia > Sciuridae > Ictidomys > Ictidomys tridecemlineatus. Next base: position 86,502,410 of record NC_135484.1, on the reverse strand, counting down.
AAATGAACAAAATTGACAAACCTGTAGCTAAACTAACCAAGCAAGAGGAACAAAATTAATAAATTAGAGATGGAAGAGAAATAGTCAACAGATACCACTGACAATCAAAGGATCATTAGGGAATATTTTAAAAAATCACATGCCAATAAGTTGGGAAATCTAGAAGAAATGAATAAACTTCTGGACATGTCTGACCTACTAAACGATGAAAAGTATATTAAAAACCTAAATAGATCAATAACAACTAATGAGACTAAAGCAATCATAAAAATGTCTCCCAACAAAGAAAAATCCACAATCAGATGGTTTCACTGCCAGACTTTACCAGAATTTTAAGGAACTTACACAAGTGTTCCTCAAAATATTTCATAAAATAGAATAGGAAGGAACTTACCATTCTTTGAAGCCAGCATTACCTTGCTACCAAAACCTGAAAAAAATACAAAAAAAAAGAAAGAAAGAAAAGAAAACTATAGTCAAATAGCTCTAAACTAAATGCAATCATCCTCAATAAAATACTTGTAAATTAAAATCAAGAGCACAATGAAAAGATCATAGACTATGATCAAGTTATTTTCATTTCAAGAATTCAAGAATAATTCAACATACATGAATCAAGGAATTTAATGCAATACATAAATAAAATCAAGAATAAAAATCACAAAAACATTTCAGTAGATGTACAAAAAGCCTTTGATGACGTTCAATATATCTTCTTGATAAAAGCTCTGAATGAATTTAGGTGGAGAAGGCTCATAATCCAACACCATAAGGGCTATTTATGACAAATCCATAGCAAGTAAGCATCGTACTGGATTAGAAAAAAAACTGTAAGTATTCTTTCTAAGAAATGTGTCTACTCTTACCATTCTTATTCAACAGACTAGTAGAAATTTAGTCAGAGTAATTAAGGAACAGAAAGAAATAGAGGGGACATGTGTAACCTACAAAAAATTTTAAAAAATGAAGAATAAACATAACTAAGAATATGAAAGACCTTTAAAATGAAAATTACAAAACTGTGAAGAAATAAGTTGAAGACACAGGAATTCAGAAAGACCTTTCATGTTCTTGGATTAGGAGAACCCTAATGTGTTAATATTGTTAAAACTCTAAGTGATCTGCACGTTCAATGCAATCTCCGCCAAAATATCAATGAATTTCTTCACAGAACTTTGAAAAAATCCTAAAATTCATATGGCAGAAAAAATACCCCCAAATATTCAGAGCAATCTTGAGCAAAAAGAGTAATCCTGAAGACATCATAATACTTTATTTCAAAATATATAACAGATCCACAGCAATTAGAGCAGCATGGTATTGGCATATAAAGACATACATAGACCAATGAAACAAAATAGAGAATCCAGAAGTAAATCCATGCATCTGCAGCCTATTGATTCTCAACAAAGTTGCCAAAAACATAAATGGAGGAAAAACAGCCTCTTCTCCAAATGATGCTGGGGAAAATTTCCATATGTAGAAGATTGAAGCTAGACCCTTTCTCTCACCCTGTACAAAAATCAACTCAAAAGTCAAAGACCTGAAACTCTGCAACTATTAGATGACAGCATGTCAAGATATTGGCACAAGGAACTTCAATAGCTCAGGAAACAAAAGAATTGAAAATGGGATTACATCAAATTTTAAAAGCTTCTGCACAACAAAGGAAACACCAATAGCGTGCAGAGACAGCCTACAGAGTGGAAGAAAATCTTTGCCAGCTATTCCGTCTGACAGAAGATTAATATCCTGAATATTTAAAGAACGGAAAACTTAACAGTAGGATATGTAATCTAATAAAAAAATGGGCAAATTATCTGAACAAACACTTCTCAAAGAAGAAGTACAAGTAGCCAAAAAATACATGAAAAAAATGCTTCATATCTTTAGCCATCAGAGAAATGCAAATAAAAGCTACCTTGAGATTTTATCTCACCCCAGTCAGAATGGTTATTGTAAATAAATAAACAAACTGGCAAGGAATATATACACTGTTGGTGGGAATATAAATTGGCATGCCAACTATAGAAAACAATGTGGAGGGTGTTAAAAAAAAAAACTAAAAATCGAACTACCATATAATCCAGTTACACTATTTCTGGGTAAATACCAAAAGGAAATGAAGTCAGCATGCAAAAGAGATAATTGTGTACTCATGTTTGTTTTGACATAAACAATAGCTAAGATTTGGAATCAACCTAGGTGTCCATCATCGGATGAATGAATAAAGAAAATATGGTGTATGTACACAATGGAGCATTATTCAGTCATGAAGATGAATAAAAAAATGTTGTTTGAAGAAAACAAAAGTGAATGGAACTGTAAGGCATCATGTTAAGTGAAATAAATCAGACATGGAGAGTCATGTGTTTTCTCTTATATGTAGAAACTAGAAAAATAATGTCCTGGAAGTAGAAGAGGGACTATCGGGGAATTGGAAGGGGACCAGGTGAGGGAGAGAGAAGAAGGGAAAAGAGTAGAAAGGAGGATGAACAAAATCAAGACTTAAGATATATACATGTATGGAAATGTCAGAGTGAAGCCCATTAACTTGTGCAAATAATATGTTAATAGTTTTACAAGATAAAGAATATGAGAAAAATAATTTAAAAATAAAAAAGATAAAGTTAATTCTCAAGTTAATATATAAATTAAGTTCAATCCAGCAAGTTATATTTCTAGAGATACACAGGTTGATTCTAAAGTTGCAAAACAGATACACAAGAATAGCTGGGGAAATTCATTCTGAAACAGAAGAGTAATTAATTTTGTCAATTATGAAATATATGCAAACTTCTGTGATTAAAATAGAGGGTAATAGTGCATCAAAAGACACCTTAGTAAAAGCAACAGTGTAGTAATTTTAGAAATATAAAAAGTATATAAAATATATATGATAAAAATGACAAATCATCTCAGAGCAAAATGTGGGATTTTTAATAAACTATCTTGGAATAATTGGAAAGGGATTTTGTACATAGAGTTATAAGAAACAAATTCCCAAGTATTTTTGACAGGAATGCAAAGTGCTACAACCTCTATGGAGGTAATTTGGCATTCTTCTGCAAAATTATATATTCACTTACCCTTGACACAACTGCAATTCTCACTTGTGAGAAATTAACCTAAAGATACACTTTCACAAACGCGGGGAAAAACAATAACATACGCAGAAGGTTATTCACTGAAACGTTATTTGTAATAACAAATTATTGGAAACAATCCAAATGCCCAATCATAGGAAATTGGTAGGATAAATTATGCTAACAGAATAAATTATGGTGCATTCACACATGGAAAGCTATTCACTATTAAAAAATTTTAAAAACCCATGAAGAACTCTATCAATTGATATAAAGGAATTTCTAAGATGTATTGTAATTTGAAAAAAAACTACCCAAATATATTTAATATATTACCTTTAGTGTAAGAAAATGAAATGAGACTGTATATACACATGAGATGATAGCTTGATGAAAGATAAGGGTGTGTGTATGTGTGTGTGTGCACGTGTGTGTGTTTGTGTGTGTGAATGCATGCTTGTGCATGAGTGCACATTGCAAAACAAATATTGAAATGGTAAACCAAAAGCTAATAAAAGTTTTTACCCATCCCATATAAAGTGTGTAGGAATAAGGGGAAGGGACAATATTGGGAGTAAGAACACTTGGATTATACCTTTTTGTATAGTTTTAAAGTTTTTAATAATAGCAATGCTTTGCACATTCAGAAATAAAATTAAATTAAAAATAATTTAATAATTTAAGACAACCCTATAATTTTTATATAAATGGAAGCAAATAAACTTAATTGCTTATAAAATTGGTAAAAGAAAAAAATCATTTAAGTAAATTTCCAAGAGTACCCTAACTGTATAGCATTAGTATTTTTTTTTCCTAAGTAAACCTTGCAATTTATTGCTAGTTTTGTCAATGATGTTAGTATTGATGTAGTGGTCCTGGACCTGCATTGTAGAAAGAGAAAATTCATGAATACATTGCTATTGGTAACCACTGCTTTTGCTGTAAGACATAAAGAGTAATCAGGGATTCTATGGAAATGGTTCTGAGAAGGGATTGGGAAAATGTTAGGTGAGCCTGGGACATCTTTTGCCAGAAGTATGGGGACCTGACAAAAGCACCCAATAGTTGTCCTAAATGGATCTCAGTTTCCAAATGGGGATAATTAGTACATCAAAAAGAACAATGTAGATAGTGGATTATTACCCAATGAACAAAGTAACCATAATGATGCTCATAAAAAGGCAGAAGGTTATGAAAAGTACTTGTTTTCAAAAGAATGCCAGCCATTGAATGTCAAAATAATAGAATTAGCAATTTTTATTTTCCAAACACCAATATAATAATTTATTCAGGAAAAACTCATCAATGAATGATAAATCCTTGTGATGAAAAGTTGTTGAGGGATGGAATATTTGCATGCTTTCCTCCAAAGTATTCTCCAAAAATGACATATTAGTTTCTGAGTACAAAGCATTCTTTTACAAGGGTGAGACCCAGGAGGCACTATCATCACCAAATGATCCATGTCAGCATTATCAATAATCAGACAAATGCATTCTATATTTCCTGATGAGAAGCAGTGGAAAGCATACCTATGTGGTATTCTTGCCAAAAATTTATTAAAGTGAATTAATCATGATGAAATGGACAAATTGAAATGTGACAGTCTATTAAAGACCATACACAGACACACACACACACACACACACAAAAAAAAAAAACATATATATATATATAGTCAATGTAATGAAAAAAGCAAAGGGGATATTTTTCCAGATTAAAGATCAAGAAAAAATGAACACAATTGAATTGAAAGGTTTCTTATTAAGTCATGAACAAACAAAATGATATGAGTTACATTAGAATAATTAAAGAAATCTTTAAATTTGATGGTATGATTATATTAGTGTGAACTTCCTGGTGAGTCACAGTCCTGTGGTCTTGTGGTTAGGAAGGAAAATGTCTTTGTTTTTAGGTGACACATGCCAAAATGCTCAGTGCAGAAAGATCATGATGTCTGCAACATATTTTCAAATGATTCAGCAGAAGAAAAAAAAATAAAGGAAAGTAAATGGGAAGCAGAAAATATGGCAAAATGCTTGCAACTGGTGAATCTAGGTGAAGAGTATATAGGTATTTATTATACTATGCTTTCAACATTTTTCATCGGTTTGAATTTTTAAAATTAAAAGTTGAAGAGAAATAAATCATCCTGCAATTCCTCTCTCCCCTCACCAAAGGTGTTTCTACTCCATGGAGCATCTTAAGACAATTTTACACCATTTACATTCAAGTTGGATGTATTTCTGAAAGTTTACAGCAACTTTCCCTTAGGAACTACAGTTAGTTGGCCAAATTAAAGGAGCAGAAGCTCTCATTTTTCTTCTTCATCTACAACAACACTCTCTTCAACTTTAAATGCCTGTGTCTACCTGAGGAGGAAAACTCCTAAAGTCACAGAGGCTTTGTGTCATGCTTCCTGAGATTTTATATCAAGAACCCTGAGGAAATGGTCACTGAAAAAACAGAGAAATATGACTCAGAGTGGGAAAGATATTTCTGAGTGGGTCAAGCTCTTCTCAGGTACCTTAAAAGAAAATACCTAAATTTAAAAAAACCACTTTGATTCATAACACTGATATTGATTTAATTATACTTGTCTCTTTGATGCACATTATTTCTTAAAGATAAGGTACGATTAAAGGTGACTAGAGAAGTCGTTTGCTCTTGAGAAAATCATGAGCTGCTCCATGGTGAATTATGGTCCCTGGGTATCTTGTCTTCCTAACTTTATTTCTCCAGCCATTTTTCTTAAATGCAGTCATTATTTCTCCAAATGGTGAATATGTGACTTGAGGTATCAAAACCTATCCGAACCTACATAATTTATGACCAAGGCCAAATTTGTGAATGTGAAGAGAAGCAATTGTAATTAGTGACCACCAGCTTGGCCAGTTAGGTCCACTACCAGGAGATACACCACCCTTCAAAATGTTCTCTTGCCCTGATCTTCTGTGAGTCAATTTTGATCATTTTTCTTGTGAAAATTTAGACAAAATGCAAAGCATCATTACTTCAGAACAGTTACTTTTATTCCTTTTAAGTTCAAAGTTTCCATTTGTGTAAATAACCCAGAGTCTCAAAGCCTGGTAGGGAATGGGGAGAAAATATCTTCTATTTTCCCTTTTAATTTTGCTCAGGATTATGGTAACTTCAAATTAGAAGAATGTCTGTCCAGGTTCATGGAGCTGTGCAGTCACCAAGAACACTCAGATTTTCTGGAGCTTTAAATTTACATCAGGTACAAATGTGAATATTTACTTTGGATCACAAAGAAGGCACATTTTACAACTTTTAAGATCTAATAATTACCATAAATAGAAAAGTCCTAAAAAATAATATATATTTTACCATTCAACTGTCTACTGAATGTTTTTATTTTTTGCCTGTAATCTCTTGATTACCCTTTCATAAAACATTGATTTTGTAATATTTTATATAAAGACAAAGGAAAGGTAATTTAATCTTTCCTCAAGCATGGTTAATTAAAATTCATAGAATTCAATTGCTCAGAAACTCTCTGCTTCGACATCTTGTTTTTGGTAATGTCATGAAATTTTAGGGATTGTTGCCAAATTTGGAAAAATCTCTACCAACTGTCTTTCATATAATATTGCAGGCTGTTACTGTATTTAGGATAGAAAAGAATTTGGTTCTGACCAAGAATCCATAAAGGCCAAACTCTCACAATTGTATGCATCTGATGATTAGAAGACTCAAAGACGACCTTAGGTTACCAGATATGTCAAATCTTATTTCTCCCTCACCATGCACATAATTTTGGGGCTAGGAATTGTGGGTACCTTTTTGTGACATGCTGGGTGAATTGTCATAGGAGATAGAAAGAAGTTTACTAAAAGCAAATTCTATACAAGGTAGTGAGCAGTGATTTTGCTATATGTGGAGATGAGGAAACCATCTATGTATATTACACTGAAACAACCCTCTCCACAGTTGCTCCAGGACTTCCAAGCAAGGGGTAAAGTACAGTGGGGCAAATCACCATAGAAATGACAATAGTGTGAACTGATTACAATGAAACCATTTTACTTCAGCAAATTTTATGAAAGCATATGCCCACATGAACACCTTATTGAGGATTAGTTTTCATTCGTTTCATAGCTTAGCAACAGTGAGGTGCTAAGTAATTCAATGAGACCCTGTCTCTAAATAAAATAAAAAACAGGGCTGGGGATGTGGCTCAGTGGTTGAGTGCCCCTGAGTTCAATCCCTGGTACCAAACAAACAAACAAGAGGAAATATGTGTTCACTTTTCTGTTAGTACATCTTTATTTGCATTTGCCCACATGCAGCAGTAGGGATGAAAGAAACTAACAAAGTTCTTGGGGTGTAGTGGTAGTGGTCATATAGCCTAATAGAATATTGGGTAGCCTTCAATAGCAAGTTACTGGGATGTCTCATAATTCTTCAGAAAAATACTTATAAGAATGTTTTCCAAAGTAATAAATGTTTAAATTTCAACCAAAAAATTATTAGGTGGAAGGGATTAATTGTGATATTAAATTGGAAAGGATTTAATATAATGTCCACAAAGGTGAAAAGACATTAGCATAATGGTACAAAATCCAACAGAAGGAATTATAATAAATAAGGGTAAATATCCCTCTTTACCTTTCCCTTCCTCCTGGGGAAGAAGTTATGTAGAATAGAAAATCTAATGGGATATTTCCTTAATGAAGGACATGGCAGGTGGCTGCTTTTAGGAGTATGAAAAAAAAAAGTAGAATCATTTGGTTGTAATCCTGAAAATAATTAATTAAATGACAAAAATAAAGTTGAGAATAATTTTCTCCATCTCTTGGAAATTTGGGAGGCATAAATTTAGGAAGGTACTGAAATGGGAGGTGATAAACTGTATCTCTAAGAAATAATAATTGCTAAAATAAAAGAGATGAATTGCTATATTTAATAATAGAGACAGGGAAAAGATTTTTGTCTTTCAAAACATGTTCAACATAGATTCCTTCATTAGCAGTTAATTACCTGTGTCTATAAAAATGATTTATACATAGATCTTCAGAAGCACATCACATACAATATTAAAATATATACTTATAATATAGCCCAGAGAAACTGACAAAGACCACTTTTCAAGCTGATATTTGTTAAAAGTCTGATAAATAAATCTAAATCCTTTCTGATTTCTTTATGTAAAGGAGTGTGTGTGGGGGGGTGGATTTTAAATCAATAGATTAAGAATCTGAAAACTTGTGTTTGATATAAAATATTTAAAACTATTTTACCCAACCTTATCTATATTGTGAAAATTGGGATATATAATATCTAAAAAAATTTTTTTGAGTTACATCATTTTATGAGACGCTACATGTCTGATTCAATATTAGTGCTCTTTTACTTAGAGAATAGATTGGGCAGAATCTATGTTGCTTAAAAATTATTATAAAGCAAAATCAGGTATGATTAAGATTACTGATTTCATAAGAAGTTAGTTAATGAGTATTAGCCCCCAAGAGTATTTTAGGTTTTCACTGAATGCTTTCATCATCTCTGTCAATCATAACTTTCTGCCCCTTTTCTTTCCTCCCTCTCAGCGGATGATCTTGTCTCCTAATGTACTGAAAAAAATAAAAGCCATCAGACCTTGTCTTCTCAATACTGAGGCTACAAAAAAATATTTGCACTTGCAACACTTGTCTTCTTCTTTCCTCTTGTTCTGATGAATGAAATGTCCCTTCTCCAATAAAGAGAAAATCCTTCCACCTGGGCTTATAGCCCCTTCTCTCTTGCCTTAACCACCTCAGTGATCCGAAGTGAAATAGCTTCATACATCCTGACGGCTTTACAGCCTATCTATTTGATGACAAATGGCAAATTTATATGTGTAGCATGGTCTTTTCTGTTCTAGCCGATGTAAGAAACTAACTGTATGATTATTACTTATGTTTCTCATACATTCAAACTTAGTCTATATAAAGCCAAACTCTCCATTCTACCACAAGCCTTTCTTAACTTGGATACAACACACTCTGAGGCTTTATGCTCAAGTGAAAAACTTGAACTTAAGTGAGAAACCTGAGCTCAATTGAGAAAACTGAGTTTCACCCTGATTCCTTCTGTATCTACCACCAATGATAGTTAAAGCCAGTCAGTCCTTTTTCCAAATAATGCCATGGACCAAGCCACTGGTCCAGTGTAAGCATCCTAGTACACACCAATGTTTTTCTTCACTTGGGCTTGTGTAATCATTTAGTAGCCTTCTTGCTTCCAATTTTGTCTATTTATATCTCTTTTCCCTGCCAGGATTCAGAATATATAATAATAATGTTAATGTTGAAAAGTGACATAAAAATATCACTTATTCATGAAATACAGAAAAATACAAAGAACAATGTAAAAACTCCTTAACTTCCAACTTGGAAAACTTCCAATACCTGAAAATATTAGATGAATTTTTAAAATAAACTTTTACCTAATACATTTCTTTAGATTGGTGGACAGATAGCAAAAATTATTTGATAAAAGGAGATGCTATTTAGTATCATAATGTTTTTCTAATAGCCATTTCTTTAAAATGTATCTTGATATATGCATGTATAGTTATAACAAAATTTTGTCAATACAAGGGGAAGACTGTACAAGGAACAAAAAACACAGAGGGATTTCTATGAAAAGCAACAGATATTTTCACATTCCCTCTCTTTCTCAGTCTATCATTTTACTTAATGTATTACATTTTTAGGTTTAAAATTCTATCTTGATATCATGATGTTTTGGATTACCTGTTTTAAACATTCTTTTCCTGCCATGGAAAATTAGAATTTAACTCTCTTCTACTTCTTTATATGCTCCTCTCTTTCCTCTTCTAGCAACTATTTTACTACTTTTAGCTCCTATTTTGGTTATATATTTCTCTTTATTTCTTCCTTCCTTAGTTAGAGACAATCTATTTAGACTCTCTACCTTGTAGGGTGCACCCTCAATCCCTCACCCTTTTCATTTCCTTACTTTACAAGATTTGTTTTTGCTTTTGTATTAACCAAAAAAAAAAAAAAAAAAAAAGAAATAATAACCCCTAATAAAACAAAACAACCATCCAGATCTTCTGTTGTGTAACTGTAGTTAAATTTTTCATTCTTTGTGTTTGGATTTTAAAAGTGAAAAGTCATCAAGCATCCTTGCATTATCTGTGTAAATGTGGCTTGTTGCTGAGCCAAGCTGTGATTCATGATGATAAGATTTTGTGTACAGGGCCCCTTCCCCACAACTTTCTACTTGTCTTTCTTTTTTTTTTTTTTTTTCTGTAGCCAATCCTCAGGCTTGTTTTGAGGTTTTCAGGATATTGTCAAATGGATGGAATCTCCCTCACCCACCCACTGCCCTGACTCCTTTTTCTTTCAATGCCTCTTTACTTCTGAACCTACTTTGGGATTGATTTCACTGCATCAGTTACCCTGGATCTTCCTTTGTTATTATGATGCCAGGTTGGTTTCTGTTTCCAACACCTTCCTCATTCTTATTTACTTTCTTGTTTTCTCTGACCCACCTTAAGTAACCTCATAAAAAGGCATGCATGGGAGATAAATTTTCTGAGCCTCTAGATGTTTGAAAATATACTATATCATGCTTGCTGAACCCTCTGGCTGGATGAAGATGGTAAAGTTCAGAATCAGTTTTCATCATATTTTTGAAGGTGATGCTCCTTGCATACTGTCAGTGTTGTCAACTTTTCTCTCTGAAAACTTTTATGTTCTTTTTAATCTCAGTGTTTGCAAATCTCTATATTATATTTCAGAGGGAGTTTATTATACTCACTGTGCTGGGCATTTCCTGGGTCCTTGTGATCTGCACATCTGTAACTAAATCAGCTGTAGAAGATTCTTGTCTATTATTCTTGACTTGCTCTTTGGGCTGAGTGGATGAGGGATATGGGATGTGGGGTGACTTTCATCTTCAAACTTTGATTTACTTTTGTGGTGATGGGAGTGGAACCCAGGACCTCACACATGCTAAGCAAACAGTGCCATTGAGCCACATCCTCAGCCTGTATCTTCACACATGTAATAAATATTTTTTGTTTTTATTGACCTGAGGGTTATTTTTCAATCCCAATAACTGGTTTCTTTGTGTACTGGAAATGCTCTCTATATACTTCCACTCTTCTGTCTGCTTTTTGGACTTCCAGAAACTTACTGAACTCTTTCATGAACTAGTGGCCCCTTATCCTGTTCTCTTTGATTTTTTTTTTTTCCAGTACTGGGCATTGAACTCAGGGGCACTCAACCACTGAGCCACATCCCCAGCTGTATTTGTATTTTATTTAGAAGTGAGGTCTCACTGAGTTGCTGAGTGCCTTGCTGTTGCTGAGGCTGGCTATGAACTCACAATCCTCCTGCCTCAGCCTCCTGGGCTACTGGGATTATAGGCCTGCACTACCACACCTAGCTCTCTTTGATCTTTTTATACTTTTACTATCACTTTAATCTGGATTTGGAAGAAATAAGTCATCAACATATGTATTCAGTCTGTCAACTAGAACCACCCTCAGAGTCTATGTTCCATTTTTAGTAAAAAATAATAAACTGAATTTTACTTAAGAAAATACTCAAACATTTAAAAATTTTAAGACAGCTTTATCATGTTTTGTAACCATTATTCTCACTGTTGTTCTTAATCTATATTTAAATGTAGTGCTTATTATCAAATTTTTAAAACTATGTCTTCATTCTTAAGTTCTAAATTTTGATTCTCCTTTTGTTATATGGATTTTATTTCAAGCAGTTTATGAAAAATACTTTGTAAATGCAGTATTCCCCAAGTTATTTCATGCCTGAGCAGATTGTGTGTCTTTTGCCTTTCAATCTGAAGGACCACTTGGCTGTTGTAGAATACTTGGGTCACATTTGCCCCCTTTAGAGCTGTTTCATTAGTGTCTTTAAATATTCAATATAGCAGGAGCCACCCTTTACCATGGTGTCTCTTATCTGAACTAAATAGATTGCTCTTTGATCTCTCTCAGGAAAGCAAATACATGCTACAAAATCTTGCATTTTTTTTACACTTGAGTGGAAACTTGGCTAGATATATGTTTCTGGGTCACATTTCTTGTTCTTTAGAGTTTGTTAGGCTTTGCTGCATTGTCTTGTAGTCTAGAATGCTCCTCCAAAAAGGACTCAGGTCAGTCAGCTTTAGTTTCCAGTTATGAGAGACTATTTGTCTCTGAGTAACAGTATTTTTCTTTTATCCTTAAAATTTAGCAACAACAAGAATATAATTTAGAATTGATAGTGTTGGATATATTTTTGTCTTGGAGTATGATATGTACTTTTGAGTTGCAATGACTTATTCCTCGATTTCAGGATTATTTTTCCACTTTCTATTGTGATGCCTTTTCTGATTCAGTTATTGGTTTTTCAATTCAGGGACACCTATATTCATTACCCCTTGTATAAAGTCATTTTTGTCACTTCTTCATACCTATTATCTTCTCTGTTTCCATTAATCTGTTAATCTTTTCCTTTGATTTTGGTGTGCCTATCCCAAGCCTTTCTCTGCCTAAGCAATTTATTTTTCAGCTATGTCCATTCAATTCCTTTCTGCATGTAATTTATTTATTAGTTCTATAATGGTTTTATTTTAGTTTCAAATTGTTTCCTTATATTTTCAATTTTCATCTTTACCTCAGTCTGTGTGGTTATCACCGTACATTTGTGCTCATAAATTTTTAAGAAGCTTTGTTGTGGTGTGAAACATTGGTGAGATGTTCCTGGCATCTCTAGGCCCTGGTTGTACTGCATTTCTTTCATGCTTATTTTCTTTTCTGCTTGCATAGTTTGCATGTCGTTATTTTTCTGTTTTGTTCATACTGGCAAAGGATCGTACATTCTGATTTTGTTTTGTATTCTGGTAAAGGATGAGTGAATTCTCCTTAAGTCCTTTCCCATATTCCCTGAGTCTGAGGGTCTTTCCCTACAAGATACAGCTTGAGGGCTTGTTATTGATTTCTGTTCTCTTCTGGGTAGCCTGAGGATTTAGGTCTGTGTATTGTCAGTTAGGTAGGAGCAGGGAGGGGGTTAAGTTGGGACTGAGTACGAGCTAGTAGTTCAAATAGTCCACATTCTTCTAGCTTTTTCTATTTGATCTGTTTCTTATTGAACTCTTAACATCTTTTTCTATAGTTCTGGAATTGTCAGTTGTTGGTTTTTTTTTTTTGTAATTGTGTCAGTTCGCTTTGTCTATGGTATGTTTAGAGGCATACAAATCAAAGGTTATTTTATTTTCTTGAGAAAAGTTCTTTATTACTTTGCAAGGCATTGCTCTAAAAACTACTTAGCTTTTTAAAACTTTATGTTCAAATTTTATTTTTGGTTTGGTATTAGGGGTGCCTTTTATAACCTGAATATAGCTGAATTTACCTTATTGTTATTCCATCTGATACTCTTTCAATAGGTGGAGTTTTACCTACTTTCATTCACTCTGTTATCTTACATATTTGAGCTTAGAGCTTATGTGTGCCATCTCGTTTTGCATTTTCTGTCTGCCATTCTTTATTTTTTCTTTTTTTCTTCCTTGCTTTCTTCTTCCTACTTTTCCTCCTTCAAAAACTCCTATCCTTCCTCCCTCTCCTTTTCATTCATTCATCTGGTGGTTTGGATGATATCAAAACAATTTCTATTTACATATTGGTTATCCTAAGGTTTGTGTTTATTTTTCTCTTATACATAGCAAATATATAGAAATTAGCATATTTATAAGTGTACATTTTAATGAATGTTCATGAAGTAACTACACCTATGTAACTATAACTCAGATCAAGAAATAGAATATTACCAGTCCCCTAAATCCCCCTCATGCCCCTTCTCAGTCTTTCATCTTCCCTTCTTTGGGTTAACCTCATTCTATCTTCTTTACCATAGAGTAGCTTTGCCTGTTTTAAATTTTATGTAAGTGAAATAATGCAATATGAAATTTTTGTCTGGCTCCTCTCAATGTTGGCTGTTAGACACATGCTATTGATTGAACTGGTGACCCATTTACTTTAACGGATTGCAGAATCCCACTGTATAATTATACCACAATTACTTATTTTTCCATTCTTCACTTGCTGGACATTTTTATTCTAGTGTCCAGTGATTATAAATAAAGCTGTTTTGAACATTCTTTCATTTATTTCTTTCTTTGAACCTGTCTTCTACTCACATTTCATTCATATTTGTGTTTGGATATATAACAAGGAGTGAAGCATTATAATTATTGGATTTCAGGATACACATATGTTCAACTTTCATATTTATTACCAGTTTTCTGAGGTGACCATACCAAATTAATATTTCCATGTATAGTTCATGAAAGTTACAGTTGCTCCATGTCCTCATCTTATCCTTACCTCTAGCAAGCCAGTGCTTGTTTCTTTAGATTTTACCTGTTATGTGTACATAGTTTTAAATTTCCCAATGAATAATAATATAGAGCACATAATATGCTTATCATACTTTTATGTCTTCTCTCGCATGAATTCCCTGTTTAGTGTTCAAGTTCCTGCCAATTTTTCTATGGCTTATCTCTATTGCATATGGCTTCATAGGAACATTGTATATATTTGGGGATAATAATCTTTGGTCAGGTAAAAATATTGACAGTGTCAGCTTCAGCTTGTGTTTTTTTTTTATTCTTTTACTGATGTCTTTTGATGGACATGAGTTCTTAATTTTAATTATGTCCCATTTTTATTAATATTTTTCTTTAGAAACTCATTACTAATGAATATATTGATATTTCCATGTATAGTGCATGAAAGTTCCAGTTGCTCCATTCCTCATCTCATCCTTACCTCTAGCAAGACAGTGCTGTTATCATCTTGATGTTTCGTTGTTATTTTCTCATAGGTATATTATACTCTTGTCCCTGAATTTGTCTATTTGTCCGTCCTTGTCCTCATGCCAAACTGCCTTAACTATTGTGGTTTTGCAGTTCATCCTGATAACTCTTAGAGCAAGTCTTCCAATTTTGTTATTCAAAACTGTCTTCTCTAGTTTTGGTCCTTTACCTTCCTTAAATAGATATATTATATTCAATTTGTTTATTTCCACAAAAGTAGCTTTAAGTTTTTAACATACAAAGCTATAAATTGTATATTAATTATAAACTATAATTTTAAAATATCTGAAATTATCTAGTATTTGAATCCTCCTCTCAAATATAACAACATAAATATACATTGATTATGGGTGAAATAGCTACTTTCCAGCATCTTTTTTTTTGTTGCCTGATTATACAGGTATAATGTTCTAAATGTCCAGTTCCTCTGACTACATAGCATATATTTCTTTTTTTGTTTAATGGCATCTGTACTTACTGGTGAGAAATACACTTGATTTAATGTTTTATTACTAGTCCTTGCTTATCATCTTTCTCCTGGTCTGGTAAGACTCTTTCCTAATTCTTAATATATTCCAGTTTTCCTATGGTGAGTCTAGATGTGAATATATTTTTCTAGATCTTTCTTGGATCTTACAGTTCACTTTCAACGTGAGGAGCTGTGTCTTCATTCAATTTTGGAAAATTCACAGTTCTTTTCAAGTGGTGATTTTTTTCTACCCTTTCCCAGAGACAGTACTGTTTGTCTTTCAGGCTATTCTATATATGTTTCTTAACACTTGGATGATCATATAATTTATTATTTAAACTGAGATGAATTTGGAAGTTAAAAGAAGTTCCTCTAATAATTACATTTTTAAAAAAGACATAAATTGGAACTTTCTCAGACATATTGGGATGTACAGTCTCTCTACTTAGTAGTCTTTTTCTATTTTATTCTATCATCTGTAGTTTGGGTAAATCCCTCAGTAGTATTTTTCAATTTTTTAAAATCTTTTATTGTCTCTGATTCAAAATGTATCCCATGTTTTGAATTTTTTTCTCCAATTGGTAGGTTTTTAACCTGTAGGGTATTTAGTTATTGTGTTTTTTAATTTACTTGACTTGTTTCATTTCTGTTTTTCACATATATCTTTCAATCACATAATTTTTCTTTTTTCTTTAAGCATTCAAATCACACCTATTCTAAAGTTTTGGCTAGAATGGTTGCATAAAATTTTACTGGGAGTGAAATTATGTTCCAACTGTTGCCTTCTTTCAGAATTATTTTAACACCATTAGAATTCTTCATGTGTTTTGAAATTTTGTTTCTCAGTCTCATTATGAACTTTCCCTTCTCTTTTCTCTTTTTTTTTCACACTTCTGTCTAGTGCTTTTGCATCTTTCTTCTCTTGGTTCCTGAACATCATCTTCCTTCTCTCAGTTTCCGAATTCCCTCCTCCTAACCAAGTATTGTTAGTCATTGCAGAGCACCTGCCCTTGGACTCAGCAGGCATATGTCATTGTGCTTCTGGCCGGGGCACTTAGCCCAACTCCTCAAAGGTGAGGTATGTTTAGTTCTCTGGTTTCTGAAGCAGTCTACACACCCTAGCCCTAAGGATTGATGACTATAGATTTTCAACATCCTTTCACCAGAAGCAGCCCCCTAGTCAGTTTTCAAATCAGACTGCAGTCTGCTAATTTCCATGGAGCATCCTTAATTCTTACAGCTGCCACTGCCTACTTCAGGACAGGAGCCCAAGGTGGATGCAACCTTAGCTATGTTCAACCTCGCATATTTCCCTGTTTCTGGTACATAGGGACACAATGGATTTTGAACCCAAACATGTATTTTGTGTCTTTTCTTTTCCATTTTATATATTTTTGTTATGTGTTGGATCAGTGGAGGTACACTAAAGTATAAAATGACTGCTCTAGTTTGATCAGAGTACATAAAATGAAGAAGCAAATTGTATTTATCTTAAATGATTTTAAAATATCCAGATTTACAAAATTTGGAGTTCATTTGGCAACAGACTTTCTCTGCTCAGATGTCTGAAATATTTTTGTAAATGTACAATATAGTGATAGTACTAACGGAGAGGATGGAAACTTTTGTCCATAAGATCATTTAAAATATTTTTTTGCCAATCTGCAATTATTGCTCATCCCTAAATTACTTTTAAAAAGGAAATATTTTGTGAAGCACTTTTTTTGTTTCTATATAACATTGTGTCTTGGCTGTTTTGAATTGAATTCAATTTAAAAAGACAAAAAGATTAAATTTTCCATGTAAAAATAATTATGTAATCTAAAAAAGAAATGGAGTGGGGAGAAAAACAAAAGGCATATTTACTCAAGTAATTTGAATAGTGTCTGTTCCTTAGTAAATATTTTTGGAAAAATAAATAACTAAGTATCTGAGCCACACTCCATTGCTGGTTAACACCCTTGGAGCAAAGGGAAGGAGGTAGAGAGCATATTGTGGATGGGGGGAAGGTATCAAGGCTCAGAGATACTGGGTAACAAACAAGGTGAGATTGAGAAGTAAAGGACAGAGTTAGTATAATTTTCAGGGTGTTTGTTGTTTTATAACCTGGTTGTAAAAAACAGTAATTTTTAACTTTTGACATTTTTATGTGGTTGTGAGTTTTCTGAATCACATCAAAGCCATTATGTCAGCTCAGCCATGTCTAAACATCCTGCTTCCCATTTTGAGCCTATTACTCAGTTCTACCTGTCACTCAGAGATGGGAAGAGACAGGCTACAGAGTGAGGTTATGTGTGGATGTCCTCTACATCCTGAAGTGAGCCGGTTTGGAGGAAAGAAGTGCTTGAACCATCCCCCTGGTATAGTTTTGATTGTGAATCTTAAAGAGAGAGTGTCTGTTCAAGGCTGTCTGAGAATGGATAGTTATGCTCCCAGCACATACAGATTTACAAATTCTTGTCTCATCCAAGTCCCCAGAGGAGAAAGAGGGAGTAATGTTGGGTGTTAATGAATCAAACAATGTGACTGTAGTCACGTTCCATTGCCTCAGCCTGCGTTCTGCTCCATACCAGGCCCTGAACATCCAAGCATGGGACCCTCCTTTTCTAAACTGCTCTGTGGGAAGCAAGAATCTTCTTTTAGATTGCTTATTCCTAAGATCCAGTTCAATAACCATTGACTCAACTGCTTGGCCATATTAAAGAGCACAACATTGAACATTTCATAGGGGGAAGGAAATATTGTGATGAGTAGGTCTCACTGGGCAGTTTTCTCTGAGTCACCATACACTCCAAGCACAGCCACTCCATAGCTGAATGTTTCCTTTAATTCCTCTTCACTGATTTGCATTCACTTACATGTTATCATTAGCCAAAGATGCAATGATAATAAGGAGAACTTTGAGAAATCTCTTGAATAGGTGACTAGGTGAGAAAACCTGTTCCAGAAGGTTCAGGTGACTCCTATATCTTTGAAGGTGTTTAGGGGCTGGAAGTATTGTGTAAAGAAGCTAGCCAAGACTTACAGTTGCCTTCCAACACACAATGTCTGTTGGTCTATTGCTTTAGCATTAATTTTGAAATGGGTCACAGTTGCTTCTTTTATTTTCATGCCTTTGAAAAGGATTTTCTAGGGAAATAATTTCTTATTCCTTGTGATTCATATGTTTTCAACAGGGAGGAAGTGAACTTACTTTGACTTAGTCCCTTGTGCATGAAATTTTCCTTATCTCATTAATACTCTGAGATACAACTTACATTCTTTTATATATAAGTAAACTCTAGATCTGAGTTAAGTAACTTGGCCAGTATCATCTTCTATAAGTGGGAGAAGCTGAATTGTAACTCATGAAACCCACAGAGTATAATAGATAAGAGGGTGAACGGCTAAACCCAGCTCCTAGTTTCGTCTCTTAACGATGTAGCTTTTATTAAGTTGCTTAACCTATCTGTGCCTCTCTTGACTCAGTTTCAAATTGGGAATTATAATTATTCCTTCTCCTAAGGTTGTTATAAGTTAGCTAAAGTATTTAGAATTCAGTTTAACACATAGACATTTTTGTTACATGGGAATATAGTTTAGTAATCCCTGTTTAGGATGGAGTTTAGTATTTTGTGTAAATATTAAAATGTGTCTTTCCTTTGATCCAGCAATATCAATTTGGAAGCTTTTCCTCTAGATATAGCTACACGTATGTACAAAAATACTTATAAAGGATGTTCTTTTTAACATTCTTAATAATAGTGGAGGCTGGGAACATTAATAGAAGTGTTAGTGGGAAAGAAGTTAACTTAGTTAAGATCCATAAAATGCAATGTACTACCTCTAAGACATATTGTTAAATGAAATATTGTTAAATGAAAGAAAAGATGGTACAAGATATGTGTGTACTATTCGGCCATGTGTGTATCATACAAGCATTGAGTTTGTGTTTGCATTATGTATATTTTGAATTAAACACAGGAACTGTTCAACATTGGCAGCTTTTGGAGAAGGAGAGAGACTTTGGGACTGAGGTCAGAAGGAGAATTACTTTCCATTGTACTGTTTATTATTATTATTATTATTATTATTATTATTTTGAATAAACAAAAATTTTTTAATATAAAAAAAGTTATTTTGAAAATAGCACAAGATAACTGGAGTATAACTCAGTGATATACCACTTGCCCAAAATGTGTGAAGCTCTGGGTTCAATCCCTGGTACCCCAGGAAACACTACACAACATTGGATTATTGAATTAAGGAGACTTAGTACTGACTCATATTCAGTGCAGAAGGGTTGAGATAGTCCCTCAATCTTAGCTTGCAGGAGCCTTTTAGTGCAGATTGGGGGCTTGTGAAAATGGAGCTGCCCAGTGAGGGTGTCCTGTAGTTGGTCACCTCTGAGACTGAGGGCCCACTTTCCTTGTGTGGAAGGAAGACTTGGACTTCGGTCAGTAGCACAATTGGGATTTAAAACTAACACTTGTAATACAGTTTTGTATTTTTTTCGTTTTCTAAATCTCACCATTTTTTCAGTCCCATTTCTAACTTTTATTTGAGATAGAATGCTTGTAGACCTTATTAATGTTTATAGATATTAACTGTATTATCAGCTTGTTGATTTCTAAAATTTATGAAATTTCCTTGTTTAGCCAACCAAATGCGTCCCTGTGTTTCTTCTATGGAGTCCGTAAGTCTTGGCTAGCTTCTTTACACAATACTTCTAGCCCCTAAACACCTTTGAAGATATAGGAGTCACCTGAACCTTCTGGAACAGGTTTTCTCACCTAGTCACCTATTCAAGAGATTTCTCAAAGTTCTCCTTATTATCATAGTACATAGTCTTAAACCTCCTGCTTTGTCTTAAACCTTTAGGTCTGACAGAGAGGTAGTTAGGAAAGATTATCTTGGGTCATATGTCTACTCATTCCTATGTACTCCCAATTCTCTCCTTAATGTGTTCTCCTCAAAGAGACCTTCTAATAATTTAAACAGGAAGCACCCCACTCTTACGCCTTTAATTCTCAATGACAGTGTTAACATTCTTTCTAAGCATCTATCACAATTTGTCATAATGATTTTTTACGTAGTTTTTTCTTGATTTTATTACTCTTCTGCCAAAATCTAAGCTCCACGTAGACAAGAACGGTGGCTATTTTGTTGTTCACAAATGTGTCCTGGAACCCAGCACAAGCACCTTTCAGTATGAATCATCATCCTTGGACCAAGTAACAACACAAGAAGGCTGTGCATTTGGACAACAACATCTTTGTCTGCTTTTATAGAGCTGTATCTCAGTTTTTAGCCTTTTTTTTTAAACCTTAGGTTGCTCTCAAAACTAGACATGCAAATTTACCTCATCAAATTTATGCTGCAAAATCAATATTTAGAATATTACTAATAATATCTCTTTCCCTCTATTGTCACACAGGGACTGTTTTTACCTGGGACAATTTATTCTGCCAAATATTTAGTAAGTATCTTAAATTAAGATAATGATATAAATGTCTCATAATTTATGAAGAAGGAGGAAGCTTCTGGTTCCTCACATTATCATAGCCACTTGACTGATCCTTATGATTAGCAGGTCTTGCCCCTTCCCTGTTTGATTGATTCATTGTTGTTAATCTTGTTGCAAACATCAAATACATTTTGATAAGAGATGATATGCATACGTTAAATTACAAAAACAAATGCCACTCTTTTCTGTTTGTGTTATTATTTTTTTGTTTCTCTTGGTCTCTTCAGCTAAGATTTGAGTCCCTGACATATTTTGGGTTTTGGCTCAATACAATCACCATCTGGTCTCTCTCTGCCCTTAATCCTTTTCCTATTTTCTCCTGTTCCCTCCTACCAAAATGCTGTCACCAAATACATCTTCCTTTCCCGTTATGCTACTGATGCTGCCGCCTCCTGCCATCACTCACTGTCCCCAAGACTGTGCACTGTGCCATCAGCCGCTACCCCGTTGGCTTCTGCCTACTGCGCTTCCTCTTCTTGTCCTACTTATCGCATCTTCTTGGCCTCATCTTTTGCTTCACAGTGTCTCTAATGCTCCTGTAACACAAACTATTAACAATATAAAATCCCATGTCATTTATTTCCCTTTAATAATCCTTAAAAGACATTTACTTTTAAAAATTCTTTTAAGCCTCAGCAGTAATATTCATCCATCACTACCCAGAGTTTCTGAATTTGTAAATTGTGTCATAATTATAGTGCATTATTTCATTTGTTGTATTGGTAAGTGATTCTAAGTAGCTGTAAATACTTCATCAAAGCTAGTCTCTTAATCCTTTCTTCCCAAACAGAAAATATGATTAAATAATTGATGTGTGTGTGAGTGTACCTTTCTCAGAGTCCTTCCAGGATGATGTAATATAATAAATTTAGCAAAAGAGAATATCAGAAAGTGAAAAGCAATTAGAAAACTGGAAAAAAAAACCCAGCACTAATGGGGCCAGTGATTAACTACTTTTCTGTTGACTAAAGAATGATAAGTAAAGAATCAAGTCAGAGAGGAACTAAGTTTGAATCATTGGCATTAAATTTCCTCAAATTTGCAGATATTAGAATGAATTATAACTGGGCATAGTGTTCCAAGTTTATTACTTAGTATAGAACACAGCAGCTACTAAATGGAACTGAAGAATGAAACCAAAGGAAAATAAAGTAGAGTCTTGTAAAATTAAAGACCCAGTTTTTCATGTAAATTGTTTAGCAGAAGCTGTTTGACTAAGAGTGTGGAAGAAAATTAGGAAGTCCCTTTGCCTTAGAAATGGTTGTATTCACTGACATGCTTCAACCTGGCAATAAATCAGCCTGGGAACCTTTTACATAGAGATGGCACTATAAATTAGCTTTCACATTTTTATCTTAAGTAGTATCATCATAAAATATTTAATCAAGACACTAAAACTGTCAACGTAGGTGAATAACTTGAGTCCTGGAGTTTAAAAAAAATCTATTTCTTTCATGTTGAGTTTTTTTTTTGTATATAAATTTTGATCTGTGAATTTATCCAAACCTGCTCTATAATCAATAGATAATTTGTTCACAGATTATAACTATCACAAATGTTGGCAATCACAGATGCTAATTAAATACTTTGGCTAGAAACTAATGAGAAACTAATACCAAAATGCTTTGTTCTATTTTGTTCTGCCACAAAAAGGAAAATATTCTCACTGTGAAGTTATTTCTTTTCCCAGAAATTTAAAGGGTTCATTTCATATATTTCTCAATCACATAACAAGTTTTAGTAATTATAATAATAACAATATGTTAGAATCACATAAGAATGAATTTAATGTTTTCATATCCTTATTAGTCAAGGAGAGCAGGAAACAGATAAAGAAGCTGAAGCCTAGGCAGGTCACCAAGTGTCACTTTGGCCCTGGATTCTCACACTTCAGAAGGCAGCAAGAGCTCATCTTCTTGGCTCTCTCCCAAGAATACCATCTTGCTGGCCTCTTCTTGGTAGCAGGTCCTTGTTTTCATTTTTACGGGCTCTTTGACCTACAGATTGTACCAGTTAAATCTTGCCTGCCTCAGGGTTTTCTTGCCTTGGTGACTGGGTCAGCATTTCCAATTCTGACCATGGGTTTCACTGTTTGCTTGCCACCTCATGCATGATAAAGGCCTTTAGAGCTGTCCTGCCTTCTGCCACATCTCCCAAGCCCACTTGAGCCAGTCCAGCTCTGTTCAGTTTCTCACCTTGAGAGGGAGAACATATCCCCAGCAAGAAAGTAGTGAAGTCCAAATGATAGCTCAAGTGAAAGTACTTTTTAAAGATATCATCCAAATTGCCAAAAATGACAGCCATCACAAATTCCTGACAGTTATCAGTTATTTTCAGGCTGACTACATTGATTAAGAAAATACGGTTACAGTGAAGTCACGCTTCTGAATTTCTCTTCCTTTTTAAAATCGAAGTAATAAATTCCCCAGGTGTAGACTTCAGACAACATCTGTTGACTTAATTAGAGTGAATGCTTCAAGGATGAATTCTTTTCCTAAACTCCGTTGTCTTTTTCGACAGATGATACAACTGAAACAATAGGTGGGGAGCAGCTGTGTGATGGTCTGAGTGTTGACTTGCATTTGACAAAACTCTGACTACAGAGTGAAGCCATTAGAGATGTTGTCAGTGAGATTGATGATGCTATGCATTTTGAAATTGTCCTTGACAAATTATATGAAATGTATAATTCTTCTCCAAAGACACATCATAAGTTGTTGCAAAATGCAGCATATAAAATACCCCTTTTCAGGGGCAAGGATTTTATTGGTTCAGTGAGGCACATCCAGATTGAATTAAGACAGGTCTTTGAAACAATTTCACTGAAATGTGTCATTATAAACAGTTTAAGGAGTCAAGTACAAAGAGAAGCATGATTGAGCTGACAGAAAGCTGTTTAAATAATATCATGAACTTTTCCTTTTGTTAGATTTACCCATTTTATATGGGGTAGGGACTTAGTGTGTTGGAGAAAGGTGGCCTTGCCGAAATATTTCCCCAGGCTTATAACAAGACCATGGATAATAAACCCAAATCCAGTGACAGTCCAAGGAAGAGACTTGAGCTTCTTAAACTGGAGTGTTTTTGCTCCATGCATAGGAAGAAACCAGAGAAACATCTGCCTAAGTAGATTGGGCAAGATCTTCATCCCCTGGTAACTGATAATTTAAAATATTATTTTATATTAAAACAAGTATAATATGAAGTACAGTTTTTATTGTTCTATGTTTTTTTAAAGAGAGAGAAAGAGAGAGAGAGAAAATATCTTTTTTGTAGATGGATACAACACAATGCCTTTATTTATTTATTTTTTTAATGTGGTGCTGAGAATCGAACCTGGATCCTGCCCACGCTAGGTGAGCGCTCTACCACTAAGCCACAATCCCAGTCCTCTACTATGTTTTTAAGATGAAGAATAAAATTCAGAGCAATCTGTGTTTGCATTGCTTAGCTACTCCTCTAGTTACTGGTAGGGATCTACCTGCCTTCAACTTAAGGATACTAATCTAATCATGGTAGACCACAAAGTAGGTATCAGGGTGTGGTGCTAGGCTGGATCAGCAGAAGCACACACTTAGAAATTTTGGAGCAATTCCGGAGTCCAAGGCTGAAATTCATGTAAGGTTGAATAAATATGTCAGGTCTTTTTTTATTCCTTCCCTGTCTTCTTTGTTCCCATAGAACCAAGGCAGAGAATGACTGAGTTTCAGAGTTCAGAGGAATATTTTTAGAACCACCAAGTCCAATTGTATTATATAAAAAATTCCACAGGAGTCTTAAGAAGTGAGTGTCAAGTGTCTTCTGGACTGCTTTCAATGACAGGAAACTCATCACTTTGTCAGGAAGCTCTTTCTACCTTCTAAGAAAGGGAGTTGTGAGGAAATGTGCACTCGGTATGAACCGTGGTTTCTAAAGTCCCATTGTAAGAAGGAAAGTCATCCTTAGAAACTTAGCAATTCTTACTGCTCTTTTCTTAAACGTTAGTAGATATTCTTGATTTTAAAGTGACCAGGAAACTGGTTTGGTACAACTCTATGAAGGAAGTCCAAATTCAAGCCAGGGAGGAAAGAGCAAATGACTTCACAGTGAGTTGTGAAATCTAACCCAGAGGGGAAATATGCAAAGCTAGTGACCTCCCAAGACAGGGACAGGAAGTTCTTACTCCACTTTCAGATCACAGGACTTGTTTACTGAAGAATATTTCCTCCTTTCTTGCTTATCTTCCCTTTCCAGGTTCCAGAATTTGCAGGTGGCCCAGATATACCATTAGGTCAGGGAGAAACAATTTAAAAATCCATTTTTCTACTCAACCAGATCAAAGAAGCTATAATAAAGATCACAATGGAACATATTATCCATTTGACTCCCTGGAAGGAAGAATGAAAAATACAGGAAAAATAAAAGGCAAATACCTTTGGATATTATCTCGACCACATCCTTTCCTAAATAAATGTCTTATGTCCTAACAAACAAAATGTACTTTTTCATAAATGCTACTTCTGCCAGCTCCTGTACACCCAGCCTCTATCTCCCATCTCCTCAGCATTTGAGGAGTAGGATCATCTTCCCCAGTCTCCCTAAGGCTTAGGTAGGTGAGCCAAACATGGCAAACTTTTCTCCTTACCATCTGTCACAATGGCAAAAGACGCGACTTATGCAGTCAAGGGGGAGAAATAAAGAATGTCCACGTGCTTCTGCCTTTGTCAATGCTGTCTTCACTCAGATCACTCAATACAATTTCACTCTTCAGGTTCTTAATCAAGAAAATGATAATCCTTATTGCTAGGCACTGCCATAGGCAGAATCAATTCACAGCAAACAATTCTAGATTAATTAATTCACAGCAAACCATTCTAGATTAATTTCTAAGCACTGCAAACACACTTAATCATGACAGGCTCATGGCAGACAATCCCTAAGTCAAGTGTCAAATCAAAAGTCTCAAGCCTTAGGCTTTAAGTCCCAGTAGATTCACACTCACTCAGCCTGCGGTGATCAGATCAGGAACCAAAGCAGGCTTCTCCTGAGGTGGATTTGACAGCTGGCTAAGTAGGTGGTCATGGGGAGAAGTCCTTTTTTTCACCAAAGTCAAGAGGCTGCTGTAGAGTTTGAGAGCAGTGAGAACAACGCAGGGGATCAGGCAGATGAGAAGAGCTGGGATGTCAGTCCAGGTCCTCATCAGGCTCTCAGGCTTGTGTGCGTCAGTGTCAGCGGGCTGAATGTCTGTTCATTTGCCCCATCATTTATACTCAATTTGGGGGCTTCTGACCACCCTTTCAATCCCTATAAGCTGCCACCGAGTCTCTCAGTGACATCATTTACCCTGGGGTTAAAGCATTTGGTCTGGTGAGTCCCACCCTGATTTTCTTGCCTTTCCCCCTTATCCGGAAGAGGACAACCTGTCAGAGACTTCACTCTAAGTTTGTCAGGGTGGGGAGAAGTGACTTGGTTGTGCCTGAGAGCCATACTGGAGGGCTCTGTTAGGCGTGCCTGGTGAGACTGCAGGTTTCACACTGGAGTTTTAAAATGGAGTTGCTTAGGCTCCGGCCTAAGGCCATCCGCACACCATTGCATGCTAGTGCGGGCATGGGTGAGTTGGTGATGGAGGGGAGCCATGTGACCCCACTTTTGAGATTCTTCTCCCTAACAGCACATAGAATAGGGTCACAGGCTCAGGAAGCCCTGAGGCAGGCTGTGCTTAATTCTTGTGGATCCTGAAAAACTTGAGTGTTGAGCAGCTGATTTTGGCAAGCAGCCTCGTCAGATTGGTCAGGGAAGGGAGCTGGCTCCACAACCCAAGTGGCTTCTTCCTCCTCAGAATAGCCGTCTCCCTCCAGCTCAACTTTGTCTCTGTGACAAGGAAGAATGGCAGTAAGTGAAGAAAGAAGATTCGCCCTTCTCTGTTTGGCACCCTACCAAAGGCACCCTGAGTCCCTGTAGCTTTCCCCTGGGTTCTTTGAAAAATTCATGGGAGCAAATTCTTGATTGACTGCTATTCCTGTACTATATTCCTCTTGTCCAGACCACCCCATTTCCTCAAAGTCTTACAACAATTTAAAGACTTCTAGATTCAAAGAAAATTTATCCATGTTCTCCGCGATCTCTTATGTCTCATGAAATAAAATGCATGTTTAATACTCAGTTAACCCACTGCTAAGTTCAAAGGGGCCAGGCATCAGAAGACTAAATGTTGTAGTTCAGATATTTGGTTATTATTGGTCTTTATTAGCATATAAGAAGGATATTTTTAAGTGATAGCACTCAATTGCCAGATAATTCACACCAACACTTTAAAGGCAGAAAAATATGATTTACAGTTAAAACTAAAGGGAGGGAAAGATGAAAAAAAAATCTTACACAAATATACCCCGACCTCCTCTTCCAAAGCTTCTACATTAATTTAAATACTGCTGTGAGAACTATCAATTTCAGACTTTCTTTTTATTCATGTTCTTTCTAGATATACACAAAAATAGAGTGTATTTTGACATATTATGGATACAGAGAGCATATCTCATTCTAATTAGGATCCCATTCTTGTGGCTGTAGTTAATGTGGAGATTCACTGTGGTGTGCTCATATATGAACATAGGAAGGCTGTGTCTAATTCATTCCACTATCTTTCCTATCCCTATACCTCTTCCATTCCCTTTATTTCCCTTTGTCTAATACACTAAACCTTAACTCTTCTGCCAGCCCTTGTTGTGTGTTATCATCCACAAACCAGAGAGAACATTCAGCCTTTGGTTTGGAGGGATTGGTTTGTTTAACTTAGCATGATAGTCTCCAGTTCCCTCCACTTACCAGCAAATGCCATAATTTAATTTTTATTTATGGTGGAGTAAATATTCCATTGTTTATGTATACCACATTTTCTTTATCCATTCATCTGTTGAAAGGCACTAGGTTGATTCCATGGCTTAGCTATTATGAATTGTGCTGCTATAAACAATGATGTACCTATATCACTGTAGTATGATGATTTTAACTCCTTTGGACATATACCAAGTATAACCAGGTCAAATGGTGATTCCATTCCTGGTTTTATTGATGAAACTCCATTCTGCTTTCCAGAGTGGTTGTATCAATTTGCAGTCCTACCAGCAATGTATGAGTATAGGCTTCTCCCCACATCCTTGCCAACATTTATTGTTACTTGTGTTATTGATAATTGCCATTATGACTGGGGTGAAATGGCATTTCAATGTAGTTTTAATTTGTATTTTTCTAATTGTTGAACATAATTTTTTCATGTATTTGAGGATCATTTGTATTTCTTCTTCTATGAAGTGCCTGTTTATTGATTGGGTTATTTGTTTTTTTGGTGTTAAGTTTTTTTTTTTTTTTTTTTTTAGTACTTCATATATCCTGGAGATTAATGATCTTTCGGAGGTTCAGGTGGCAAAGATTTTCTCCCATTCTGTAGGCTCTCTCTCTTCAACTCTTGATTATTTTCTTTGCTGTGACAGTTTTTAGTTTGATGCCATCTCATTTATTGATTCTTGATTTTATTTGTTGCACTTTAAAACTCTTGTTAAAGAAGTCAGTTCTTAAGCTGACATGATGGAGAGTGGGGCTTACATTTTGTTTTCGTAGGCACAGGGTCTCTGATCTAATTCCTAGGTCCTTTATCCACTTTGAGTTAAATCTTGTGCATGCTGAGACATAGGGGTTCAATTTCTTTTTGCTACATATGATTTTTCAGTTTTTCCAGCACAACTTGTTGAAGAGGCTATCTTTTCTTCAATGTATGTTTATGGCACCTATGTCTAGGATGAAATAACTGTATTTATGTGGGCTTGTTCCTATATCTTCTATTCTGTTCCATTGGTCTCCATGTCTGTTTTGGTGCCAATAACATGCTGTTTTTGCTACTATAATCCTGTAGTATAATTTGAGGTCTGGTATTGTGATGCCTCCTACTTCACTTTTCTCACTAAGTATTGCTTTGGCTATTTTGTACCTCTTATTTTTCCAAATGAATTCCATGACTAATTTTTCTATATCTATAAAGAATATTTTTGGAATTTTAATAGGAATTACATTACATCTATATATTGCTTTAGGTAGTTGGCCATTTTGACAATATTAATTCTACTTATCCAAGGACATAGGGGATCTTTCCATCTTCTAAGGTCTTCTTCAATTTCTTTCTTTAGTATTCTGTTGTTTTCATTATAGAGATCTTTAACCTCCTTTTCTAGATTCATTTTATTTTATTTTTTGAGGCTATTGTGAATGGGACAGTTTTCCTAATTTCTTTTTCAGTTTATTTATCATTAGTGTGTAGGAATTCAATTAATTTATGGGTATTAATTTTATATGCTGCTACTTTGCTGAGTTCGTGTATGAGTTCTAGAAGATTTCTGGTGGAATTTTTTGGGTCTTCTAAATATATAGTCATGTTTTTGGCAAATAGTGACAGTTTGAACTCTTCTTTTCCTATTTGTGTCCCTTTAATTTCTCTTTTTCTTTCTTTCTTTCTCTTTGTCTAATTGCTCTGGCAGGAGTTGCAAAGACTATCTTTTTAATATGTTTGGTGCACTATCTTTTTAATATTTTTTTGTATGTGATTTTACAATATTTTATTAAGAAATGTTGAGATGGGCATCGTGGCTCATGCCTATGATCCCAGCAGTGCAGGAGGCTGAGGCAGGAGGATTGTGAGTTTAAAGCAAGACTCAGCAAATTAGTGAGGCCCTAAGTATCTCAATGGGACCCTGTATATAAATAAAATACAAAAAAGGTCTGGGGATGTGACTCAGTGGTTAAGTGTGCCTGGATTCATTCCCTGGTACCAAAAAAAAAAATTTGCATCTATGTTCATCAGAGATATTTGCCTGAAGTTTTTTCCTTGAGGTATCTTTGTCTAATTTTAATATCAGGGTTATACTATGTTCATAGAATGAGTTTGGAAGGGTTCCTTCCTTTTCTCTTTCATGGAATAACTTGAGGAAAGTTGATGTTAGTTCTTCTCTAAAAGTCCAGGAGAACTAAGCTGAGAATCCATCTGGTTCTGGGCTTTTCTTGGCTGGTAGGATTTGATGGCATCTTCAATATCCTTGCTTGACCCTGATCTGTTCAAATTTTCTGTGTGCTCCTGATTAAATTTGCCTAGGTCATATGTCTCTGAAAATTTGTCAATATCTTTAAGATTTTTCTATTTGATTGTATAAATTATCAAAATGGTTTCTGGTTATTTTCTGTATTTCAATAGTGTCCATGGTGATATTTCTTTTTTCATCATAAATTTTGGTAATTTGAGTTTTCTCTTTCTCCTTGATAGATTGGCTAAGAGTTTATCAATTTTATTCATATTATCAAACAACCATCTTTTTCTTTCACTAATTTTTTAATTGCTTTTTTAAAAATTTGTTTCAATTTCATTGATTTGGGCTCTGATTTTAATTATTTCCTGTCTTATACTGCTTTTGGTGTTGATTTGTTCTTTTCTTAGGGTCTTGAGATATAAAGTTAGATAATTTATTTGGTAACATTCAATTTCTTTAGTGAATGAACTAAATACAATGAAGTTTTCTCTTAAAACCACCTTCACAATGTCCCAGAGATTTTGATATATTGCATCATTATTCTCATTTACCTTTAAGTATTTTCACCTCTGATTTCTTCTGCTATCTATTGGTCATTTAATAGTGTATTATTTAGTCTCCAGGAGTTAGAGGGCTTCTATTTTTTATTTTATTATAATATTCTAATTTTATTCAATTATGATCTTATAGAATGCAAGTATTATCTGTTTTTTTTTTTTTTGTATTTGCTAGGAGTTGCTTTGTGGCCTAAAATATGGTCTATTTTAGAAAATAATCCATGTACTACTGAGAAAAAAGTGCATTCAGTCATTGATGAATGCAATATTCTATATATGTGCTAAGACTAAATTATTAATTACATTGTTTAGATCTATAACTTCTTTATTTAGTTTTTGTTTGGAGGATCTATCCAGTGGCGAGAGAGGCATGTTAAAGTCCCCAGAATAATTGTGTTTTGACCTACTTGATTCTTGAAATTGAGAAGGGTTTATTAGATGTACATAGATGCTCCATAATTTGGGGCGTATTTACAATTTTTATGTCTTGCTGATGTATAATTCCCTTAAGCAGTATGAAGTGACCTTCTTTGTTCCTTCTTATTAACTTTGTCTTAAAGGCTACTTTACCTTATATGCAGATAGGAACCCCTGCATGTTTATGATATCCATGTGAATGATATGTTTTTTTCCTCATCCTTCAGTCTGAGGATGTCTTTGTCTATGAGGTGAGTCTTTTGGAGACATTGCTGAGAGCCATAGCCAAGTAGGAATGACGCTTGGCAATTTCCTTGTCAGCCTACCCCATGCTGCTTAGAGGGAGGACTCTCCATTGTGGAAATGGGCTTGCCTTGGACCCAGGTCATTTGCAGTGACATTGCATGAATGTTTGAGAAAGGTGACCCTGCTCAAGGACCAGGGCGGATCTGGGTTTAGGGCGGTTCCCGGTTTAAGGTGGATCCTGCTGGGAATAGGGCGTATCCTGCTGCCTCAGGCACCCACTCCTTGAGTTCCCGTTGAGTTCTCAGGGATTCAGAGAGTATTTTGGTATGCAGAGCCCAGTGGAGTTGTGGATTTTCCCATAACGCAAGACATGATATTGTTGGGTCCTGTTTTTTAATCCAATCTGCCAGTCTAAGTCTTTTGATTGATCAATTTAAGCCATTTACATATAAATGTTATTATTGAGAAAAGATATTTATTCCTTATCATTTTTATTTTTATTTTTTGGCTTTTAGTTTGAATTAGTTTCTCCTTTGATTAACTATTCTTTCAGGGTAGCTCCTCCCTTTACTGGTTTGTAGTTTTATTTTTCATTTCTAATGCATGAAATATTTTATTGAATATGTTTTGTAGGGCAGGATTTCTGTTGTTAATTCTTTTAACTTTTATCATGGAAAGTCTTTATTTCATCATCAATTCTGAAGCTTAATTTTCTTTCAGAGCTTGGTATATATTATTCCAAAACCTCCTAGCTTTGAGGGTCTGTGCTGAGAAATCAGCTGAGATTTGGATTAGTTAACCTCTAAATGTAACATGACATTTTTCTATAACAGTCTTTAAAATTGTATCCTTTTCCCATATGTTAGGCATTTTCATAACAATGTGCCTTGGTATGGGCCTATTGTAGTTTTGTATAATTTGAGTACTGTTAGCTTCCTGTATTTAATTTTTATACTTCATTTTTAAGGTTTGGGAAATTTTCTGATATTATTTCATTGAAAAGTTTGTGTATTCCTTTGGTTTGTGTCTCCACACCTTCATCTATCATGAAAAATCTTATATTTGCTCTTTTCATGTTATCCCATATTTCTTGAAAGTTCTGTTCATGGTCTCTTAACATATTTTTCCCATGGCCAACTTTATTTTTAAGATTATATATTTTGTCTTGGTTGCCCTAAAGTCCATCTTCCAAGTGGTCTAGTCCATTAGTGATGCTTTTCGTTGAATTTTAAACTTGGTTTATTGATTCTTTGATTTTTTTCAGAATATCTGTTTATTAAATTAATCTTTAATAAATAATAAGCTTACTAAACTTCCTGTATTTTCTCTGTGATTTCACTCCTTACATCTTCCTTTACCTCACAGATCAGTTTAGTTATAAAGTTTTGAAATGCCTTCTCTGACATTTCTTCTACTGTCGTGTCAATGGATTCTGTTATTAAAGTATTTTGGTTCATTTGGTAGAGTCTGTTTCCTTCTTTTTTCATGTTGTTTGTGTGTCTACCCATCTAACAGTATGCATCTGAAGCAGTAGAGTTTCTGCCCTGTGGACTTGTAGTGTCCCTGAAAATTACCAATACCTCACTGGTTAGGGGGACATAAATAATAAAAACTAAGGCAAACAATTTACAGCATTTAGCCAAATAGTTCAATAAATAGTTCAACCAAATAGTTCCTGCTGTGATAAATTCTCACAATAACCAGAAATGATATGATCAGTTATTGTCCACAATATAAACAGTAAGTTTGCAAATGTTTTACAATTTCTAAGGTGAAAGGGAGAAAACAGAAGAGATGTAGGATGATGATTATGAGGGAGGAGGAGAGAAAATAGAAGTGAAAAATTAAATGAAGATTGAAAGAGAGAAAATAAATTTTGGATATTAGCAAAAGAGAAAGAGAATCAAAGGAAACAGATAAGTGTGAGACAAATATATTAAAAATATTAAAAAAATAAAAGAATACCAAACAAAACCAAAATAACTAATCAAGCATCCTAGCCCTCTAAAGATTGAGCCATTAAAAATACCTGCCTGCAAAAAAATGCTAGAAATGAGAAAAAAAGAGACAAATATGTACACGAATAAGTATTCATGAACCATTCAGCTCACAATTAAACAAAGAAAAGAAAAAGTTTTTGATGAAAAGTTAAAGAATTATTTCCTTTGGAGTTCAAAAAATTCAAATCTTCCCTTCTCAGCAGTGTTAGATGGGATGGGCGGGAGTGTCTGCTCCGCCCTCAGGGTGGGGTTGCTGAAGTGTGAGGGGAGATCCCGAAGGCAGAGCTCCTGGAGGCAGGGTTTAGGCCTAGGAAGGTTCCAGGTTCTTCCTTGAATGGTGAATTTTCTGAAGATTTAAAATCAGCACACCTTCAGGGCCCAGCAGTTGCCAGTCCATGCTGGGAGACTGCACCCAGGAATCTCCTCTGGGTTCTACTTGTGCAGAACAGGAGTCAATCTTTGTCCTCTCTGTCACCTGCAGACCCTGTGTTTGCTAGTCTCTTGGATTCAGTCTCCAAAGTCGGTCACTCCCCACTCCTGCCCTTTTGAATTCTCATCTGGTGCATCTCTCCCAGCTGATCCTGGGGGCCACTAGCCTCAAGGGGAAGGGCAGAGTGGGGTGGGGTTTTCCATGACCTGTATTCCCCTGGGTAAATCCCTCTCAGTGTCTGATTTTCTCCTGGTCACTTGGGCATGCTCTGTGTCATGCAGTGTGGGTTTGCCAGGCCTGTATTCTGGGCCCAGCAAGGTTTTGACAGGAATCAGCTCCCATGGCTGCTGGCCCCTGTGGTATGGTTAAAAAATGGCTCCTTCCTATATCCTCTGCTAGCTACCAGGAAAGATGTGGTCACTTTCTCACACAAGGATAGATGCAGCAAACCTTTCAGGTTAGCTCAGCAGTGTCTTTGATCTCTGATTTCTCCAAACCCAGATGTGCCACAGGCCTCCTAAAAATGTGGGTTCCTTTAATTCCCTTGTTCCTCCACTTTGCTCATGGGGGACCGCTGCAGTTGATGGTGGTGGCAGTGATGGTCGCACAAGGCATTTCTACCTTATTTTATTATATCTAAACTCCTGAGTCCTCAATCTGCTCTGAATATTGTGTATTAATTCCTAGTAAATTCCCCCGCCACCCCCCCCATCGCTTTTTTTTTAACCTCTTGCAGAAAAGCTGCCTGTCTCCTTTCTTGGTTTCCTGCCATAGAGCAGCCAGGAAAGTGACCTTCCCTATTCTGGTATCTTGACTCCCTTCTCAATTATAAACTTCCTTAACCAAAACCACTTGTAAAGTATAGTGAAGTTACCTCAAGGGAGGAGGATAAAGTTTACAACATTTCCTCTAATACTAAAAAGAACGTTAAAGACATTAAAAAAAAAAAACAAACCACAGTGATTCTAGAATTACCATGAATTTTAATGAGTCAACTGCACATGTAACTTTAAAATTTTCTAGGACATTATTTCAAAGTGATTAAAACATTTCATTCAATTAAGCAATTAATTCTTCTCTCTTATCAAGGGAAGGACTTCTGAAAAGATTTTATTTGTATTTTATAATTTCTTTTAATTATACTCACCACTCTAGTATACCATCACCACCCCCCCACTTAATGCCATATTAACTGAAAATCTATTAAAAAGAAAAATAAAAGAAAAAGGAAACGGTGTGTATAAAAGCCATCCATATTTGGGAATCCACAGTTTGACTCAGTTTCTACTCATTAGTCCCTAAAGTGAAAGTTTGTTGTGAATGTGCCCCATTCTGGCAATGTGCATGAAGTCCTCAGTCAAAACCTTTCTCATTAGAGAAAACTAGGAGGGAAATAATTCTCCTTATACAATAGCAGAGGAAACCCTTCTGACTTAAACCTTTTAAAATATGGCTGGACAACCAAGGATCAGGAGGAATGTCAAAAATACAGCCGCATTAGAGAGAATTTTAAAAACTTACTCGAAAAAGTAGACATAATGATCTGAGCTATAGACTGCTTAAATATAATGAGTTCAATCATTTTAACAGCGGAATAAAGTAAGTACTGTTTTATTCCACTTTACAGATTTAGGAATTAAGTCACAGTCTTCCTTGTCCCCACACCTTTGCTCAAAACCAGGCCCAGAACTGTGGATCAGGGAACAACATCTCCAGGGAATGAGACCTTTTCCCAAGACTCATTGCCAGCATATGCCCAGGTCTGCTTTGTCCAAGCAGCCTAGATTCTCTTCGAGGAAAGATGGCACCCTCATGTTGAGCACAGCACAGAAGGGCTGTTTTAGAACTTCAGGTGGCATTCGATCTTTCCAACCTCAAAACTAGAAGTGTGACAGCTGGTAATATTATGAAAGCAAAGTTCATGTATACATTAGAAATGATTAAGAATCAAGTTATCAAACCGTCATGTCTACAACTAAGAAGAAAACCCCTTCAAAATACATAATGATATAAAAAGATGTTAGCATATACTCCTGATTTTTTAAAGAACTCTAAGAAATGATGGAAGCCACTGAAAATTCAATATACACTTTAGAGGAAGAATAGAGGGTGATATGTGAAAAGCTTAATAAAGGTTCTCCTTTCCTCCCCCTCAAGAAAGACTGATAATGAGTCAAGAGTTGTATCTAGAAAAATTGACACATGGGTTTTGGAACACCTGGAAACAAGAGTTCAGAGAAATGCCAAGCCAAGCTCCTGTATACAGAGGACTACCAAGAAAATGGCAGTTTGAAAACTTCCTTCAGCAAACAGGATGGTGTCCAGAACTGGATAATTATGATCACCAGAACTTTGTAAAACTGAGAAGCAAACATAAAGAAGGCCAGTTCATATGGTAGAAGTTTTGGAACACTATCCTAGAAAAGCACAGGATAAAGTACAACAGTATGAGAATCAGAATCAAAACTTCTGACTCTAGAAGAAAGAGAAAAAATTAAAAACAACAAAAAGAAGAAAATTTTCAAGTTACAGACACATGTAACTATGCTCCATCATAATAAGCAGAAATATGACCAAAAGAAAAAATTAAAGAAAGAAAGACAAATGAGCAGTTTAGGCTTTGAAAAAAAAAACAGAAAAGGACATATAGTATTTTCTCCTTATCCAATGTTTCACTTTCCAGGGCTTCAGTTATGTGCAGTCAATTGTAGCCCAAAATTATTAAATGAAAAATCCCAGAAATAAGCAATTGAATAATGGAAATCTCAAGCCTACTCCATGCGACCCTGGATGTGAATCACCACTATTCATCATATCCACACTGTATGTTCTACCTTCTCATTAGTCCTCGATAACCATCTCAGTTATTAGGTCAACAGTATTGGTATCAGGGTGCTTGTGTTGATGCAACCTTTATTTTACTTAATAATATTTCAAAAGTGAAAAAGTAGTAGATGATAATTTGGCTTTGACCAAAAAAAAAAAAAAAAAAAGCTACAAAATGCTCCTTTGAGTGAAAAGGTGAATGTTCTTGACTGAATATGTAAAGAAAAAAGACCTAACTTACTTTAAAAACTTATTAAAATGAGATATTTTGAATAAGAGAAACTACCTTTATATAACTTTTATTGTAGCATATATTTATAACTATTTTATTTTATTATTAGTTGTTAAAATCTTACTATACTTGATTTATAAATTAAACTCTATCATATGTATTAGGAGGAAACATAGTATCTATGGAGTTCACTACTGTAAGCCAATGAAATATGTTTACATTTAAAAGTAAAGGAAGAGAAAGAAAAAGCATCAGAAAGAGCATGAATGTCAATTCAAAATGAAATTACCATCAGAAAATTATACCCAGAATAAAAAAGAACTGAATTTTTGAGGCCTGAAAAGGAGATAAAAACCGGAAAAGTAAATGAAAAACTGCTGTGGATGAAATTTCCAGGTTTCAACAAAGAAGTTTACATATACTGGAATTGAAAATTTGAGATAGATAGGCAAAGAAAGATGAAAGGCAGAATAATAAATGAGACTGGCAAAAAATCAAAAGACCAAAGACTACATTAGCAGACATGCCTCTAGGCTCTACCGAAGGTTGGTAGATGTGGGGATAGAAAGGATATTAGAATGATACTGGAAATCGAGCCAGGAAGTTCTGGGCCACTTCTGCACAACCCACCCAGGGCTGTTCTAACCTGAAGACAAAAACATAAACAGTAAGAAATAATAAACTTGGTATTTAGTTAATGAGAATGCAAGCATTTTCAATTATTCTGGGAGTCATAGTGACTAACCATGTTCTTTAAATATCACTAATATAGTCACATTGATTTTAATTGTATTGTTATTTGAACTGACATTTCCATGCTTGTTTTAGTATTTCCTGTTTGTACTAAGAGAGTTTTTAATGTATATGTTATTTCTTACTGATATAAAACCTATTTAAATTTAAAGGTTTGTTCTACATACCTTTAAAGATTTTTATAACTTAACATGAATGCATAACCAAGGATAAGGAGGAATGTGAATGATATAGATGAATTAAAGAGAATTTTAAAAACTGACTTGAAAAAGTAGATATAATGATCTGAGTCATAAACTGTTTACATATAATGAGTTCAATCATTATAACAGCCTAATAAACAATAATTTTGTCACATTATAAAAAACTGAGGCAGACTGATATTTTTAATAGCAGTTCAATGCACAATAGCTAAACTATGGAACCAACTTAGGTGTCCTCCAATAGATGAATGGATAAAGAGAATGTGATATATATATATATATATATATATATATATATATTCATTCAATGGAATATTACTCAGCTTTAAAGAAGAATGAAATTATGGCATTTGCCAGTAAATGGATGGAGTTGGAGAATATCATGCTAAGCAAAATAAGCCAATCCCCCAAACCAAGGATGAATGTTTTCTCTAATATTCAGATGCTAATTCACAATAAGAGGGGTGGGGCACTAGAAAAGAATTAAGTTAACTTAGATTAAGTAGAGGGAAGTAAAGGGAGGGATGGGGAGGGGATGTGGGGATAGGAAAGATAGTAGAATGATACAGCCATTATGTAACTGCATGACCAATGTGATTGTACAACATGTACACTCAGAAAAATGAGAAATTACATCCCATCTATGTGTGATATATCAAATTGAATAAATGCAGTCTACTGTCATGTATAACTAATTAAAACAAATTTAATTTTTTTTAACAATTGCAACTCATAGACCTTAGAGGTAAGTTAAAGTAACAAAAAACGTGGAGATTTTTCGGTTATAAATTTGGTAAATTTAAGAAATTAATATTATTATTACATTTTTTGTGTAATAACTAAATTGTATATGTGTGAAGCAAAAAAAGGAAGAGAGGGAAAAGAAAGGAAGGAAAGAGGGAAGGAGGGGTAAAGCAAAAAGCAAGCCTAAATTAAAATCAAAACAAGAAGGCGGGTGGAGAGGGAGAGAGAGATGAAGAAACAAGAAAAGAAGCTGTTAAAGTGGAAAAATATATTTTTATTCTACCTATGGCTGGAAATCCTGTAACCAAAAGACAGATTAGCAAGAGAAAGCATGCAATTTTATTTCCTATACATTTCATGAAAAAAGGAAGAACCAAACAAGCAGTTACGCAGAAGCCTTTCTATAGCAGGTTTGATGAAAAGCAGATGGTTGTGGAGAAACATGGTAGACAAACAGTACGAGGTGAGGGAGATGAACGGGGAACTTGGCCAGGCCTGTTTGCTTCAGTTCTTGTCTGTGTCGCTTCATCTTCAGAAGGAAGGATGCTTTTTTCCTCCAAGTACAGGGATAGCGTTTCTCACCACGTGAGGGTCTTATGACCTCCTCCAGGGACAGGTCAGAAAAAAATCCTTCCTTTATGGTCTGCTTCAAGGTAAAAAGGCAAGGGAAGATCAGAGGAAACTTCTCACTGTCCCCAACCCCCCCACACCACCACGTCCCCTTCCCTCCTCTCCACTCCCCTTCCTTCCTTTTTTTCCCTCAGGGTTGGGGATTAAACTCAGGGCCCCTCACATTCCAGGCAAGTGCTCAACCACTGAGTCACATCCCTAGCCCTTGATTCTATGGTTTTCTTAATTAGTACACTAAGATGTTATAGTTTTGTGTACTGTGTCCTAAACTCCATCAAACTAGGTCTCAGACAAGTTCCCCAAGGTCACAAAGCCACAGCAGAGCTGAGACTCAAATCTGGGATGCCTGGCTCCAGACACACCCTCTTAACTGTACCAACCACCTCCTGATAGAAGAAAACTTTGAAAATCTAATACTCCATGGGTGTCTGATAAAGTCTTATGGTCTAAATGAACAACAGGATGTTTAGGAGAGTAATAAACATAGACTAAGAAAGAGCTCTTAGAGAGCTCTGAAAATGTGAAGAACAATAGAAGAACCAGAAGACAATTTCCCAAAGCTGTCACGGAATTTGGTTTATCCACCTACACGGGTCTGCGGTGATGGCTGAACCTACGGGCGACAGGCACTGTTCCTATGGCTATGGAGTCAGGTTGCTGCTTCTGCTGCTGCTTCTTCAAAGAGGCCTGTGCTGGCAGCTGCCTCTGGTCCCTCGTGCCACTCAACCTGACAGCATCTTGCGCTCTGCCCCATAGCATCTTTTGCCTCTGACCCTGGGGATTCTTTATTGCTGCTGAGGACCTTCTTGCATCAATCAATATGCAGCCAACAGATGTACAGAAGTTACCCATGGAGTACTCTTTAACCTAAAGTATCTCCAAAAGGAAATGGGACTGGGCATTACAATACTCTTTTCCCTTCAGAAGAACTCTGGAGAGACACAGTTTTAAACTTCTTATCAATGCCCTGCGGGGCCTAGCTAATCATCTTTCCACGAAGATGTGACCTTCTCGGTAACTCTTTTTCTTCTTCTTTGCTTCCCTCTCCCTTTCTCTCACTCCCGTTTCTCTTTCATTATACAAACCTCCCTCCAATAGGCTTTTACCTCAGGTGATGTTTGCTGGAAACCAAGTCTTAGACAATTGCCTTCAGGTTGGAAGGGCTCACTGTGTATCCAGGAACCGAAAGGAAAAGGCCCAACCCTAGACAAAACAGCATTAAGTTTCAACCACTGAACAAAGAAAAGAGATTCAGTGAAGAAAAATAATATAGCATTTACAAAGGAGATATAGTCAGTCTGACATCAGTATCCCTGAGGCTAGATAGAAGCCAAGGGAACAAGACCTTCAAAGTTTATAATCAGCCAAACTCAGAACCAAGAGTGAAAGTAAAACAAAACAAAAATTCAGATGTATATAGAATCAGACCATTTACCTCACGCACATCATTTGAAAAGAAGTTTGCCCAGAGAGTGTATTCCAGGAAAACAAGGGCATATCCATGAAAAACAAAATTGCAGACAAAACCAGGAGACAGTGGTGTCAACCTGGAAGAAAAGCTCTAAGATAACAGGCATGCAGAAGCTAAAGACAAAGCTGAAGAGATTGGCCAGGAGATGGAGGTGTGGGGGTAAAAAGGGACTTCATGGAGGACTATGATGAAGAATCTGAAAATGACAAGAAAATGGTAAAAGCAAATGACAGGACTAAAGAAAGGAAACATTTTAGGTAAAACCTTATTAGAAATTTTGGGCAAAAGTATATAAGTATTTCATTTTTTAAAAATTATGAAATTACAATGTTGCATAACTTTAAGTAATCAGGGAGTATAAGAAAAGGTAAAAAAGGAAATCCATTTGATCTTGATGCTCAGAATCATCCAGCAGTGGAAAGGGGCCATGAATTTGAGGAGAAAGTGTTATTTCATCTCATTGTTTGTCCCATAGTGAGCAATATTTTCAATGTAATGGTAATATAATACTGTTTTATTTAATAAGAGTAATAGCAATGCTATTTTTTGTTTCAATCTTTAGTGTGACTTCTTTATGAAACAAAATATTTGGTTGTGGTAGGAAGGTAGAAATAATAATGAAGTACAAGTAGTTGACAACGTGTAGGAGGTATAAAGACAAGAAGATAGTCTTAGCATAAGAAACAGGAAATTTAGTTGAAAGTTGATGAAAAAATAGCGATTTAATTTTTATTATTTAAAGCTACAAAGATAACATAAAGTGATACAAATTGTAGATACTAGAGGGGAAATAGGGAATATGTGTCCCTCACCTTTCATGTTGTGAGGTCAGTGGACATTGCCTACGTCCACTATTGGAATTTGGTTAGGGTTAGGGTTAGGCTTAGATTCAGGCTTGGGGAGGAGTACAAGCACTTGAAGCTTATACTGAAGGAGATTAAGCACACTACTTAGAGTTATGGAAATAAACAATATGAATGAAGATAGCAGTGCTTACAAGAGGGTGCTTCTGGTGTGTGGGGCTCTGGGTAGAGAATACTTATGCAAGAAAGCACAGATCTTTTTTTTTCTTTTAAATAAACCTTCTGAGGTCTGATTTGTTTACTATGCATGCCTCACTTTTATAAACATTAATATAAAATCATCTTAAGTGTTATCAGCATGCAAATTAAAGAAAAAAGGATTGACTGAGCTACCTAGAAATAGAATGTAGTGATGCCTAGGAATAGGTTCAGAAGGAATATTAAAAGGTCCGTGTGGCAGAAAGGGCTCATAGAGGTACAAAAAGGGAAGCAGGAGAGCAAAACTGCAAGGTGTGATAAGGAACCTGGGGAAGAGGATGTGCTCAAGTGTATCAAACCCTGCTGCAAGAAGGAGAAAGCTGCCGAGGACCAGAAGCTATGAAAGCTTGCACTCCAGAGGCCAGTGGCCAGATCTACAGAAATCAACCCTTCCCCCTTCACAGTGGCAGAAGGCTGGGGCAGTGCCTGTTATTACAGTAAAGTGGACACATGGCATGATTTGTAGAAATTCCTGTCCAAAAGCTTCTAATTCCTCTGTGAAGGAAGAGGCCACTGTTGGAAAAAAAAAAAAAACAAACAAGTAGACTAGAACTAGTTTTATTGTGTGATTGTTTTTCACTACTAAGCAGGGAGGCAAGACAGGCAGAGAGCTGGATTCAGCCAAGATTGGAGTTTTGCCAGGTAGGTGCAAAAGTTAAGTAGGTATTTTCTAGAAACACAAGGGAAAGAAGGCAGAGGAAAGGCAGTTAGTAAAAGGTGAATTTGTCAAAAGCCAATTCTATAAATAATGAAAAGAATTTCAATTATGTAATGAGCAATCTTTTTTATTTTACTGCAAAATAGCACACAAAAGGGTTGTATGGTACAGTTCAGATAACTAACACAGCGCAAGTTGTATTTATTTTCAGGATTTATTAACTTAACTCAGGCTAGAGGAGAGCCCCAAATACCCCATACAAAAGCTGAAGCAATTGAGATTCCATAATGTAGGGATTCTCTCCCATCCAAACTCAGT
Source organism: Ictidomys tridecemlineatus (assembly GCF_052094955.1). Lineage (NCBI taxonomy): Eukaryota > Metazoa > Chordata > Mammalia > Rodentia > Sciuridae > Ictidomys > Ictidomys tridecemlineatus. The sequence continues at coordinate 86,459,897 of NC_135484.1, read as the reverse complement.
CTGAGTAGAGAAGAGAGAAGCATCCTAGAGAAATAGGGTAGGCATAAAAGATGAGCCCACTTAGTGAAGAAGCTTCAGGTTTAGCTGCCAATTAGAATGGAAAACTTGGTTGCAAAGTGCTGTGGAACTACCCCATTGTGGTGGGAATGATACTTAAGAGCATGGATTATTCTGGGAAAAGCTTGAAATTCCTGGAAGCAGCCAACTGGACACTGTGCACACCTAGCCTCAGCTCTGCTCAGTTTTTCTGGGATGGGCATCTGGCAACTCAGCTCCCTTCCACAAAGATAGGTAGGACTAGGGCCAAGGTACTGGATCAAGAATAGGACCTTCCCAAGTAATGGTAAACTGTGGTCTGAGGTCACTATTTTTTTTTTTGCATTAACTCCAAAAGCTACTTTTGATTGAGGTCCTCCAAGAAGACCTAACAGTCGGAGTCTGTGGAATGAAAACAAAGAGCTGCCCATATGTTGGGGGATACAAGGAGTTTGGGCTGTATAATGGTGACCACTACTGCCATACACAGCATAAATAGACCTAACCAAAGTACGCTTAGCATTGGAAACTAATTCTGGCCTCTTTTCTTTGCTGCTGCTGCCAACAAGCTCAGGAACAGTACTTAAGGATGTAATGACTCATGCTTTGTGTGCTAGAGGTGGAGCGGAGATGAGAAGGGGAGAGGATCTGTGTGACTCTGGGCTGACAGAACCCCCAGAGGAGACTGTATCACAGCTTCAACTGTGTACTTGGTAGCTACTAGGATAATGGCTAGTAGGATAATGGCTTGGTTACGGACTGTGTCTTTGCTCCTTTGAACTGACAACCACAGAGATAGTTCTTCCTTTGTTTGCCCTTTATTAATTTGTTCACTTTAACATGTGTTTAGGATTTTTATGTGCCATGCACTGTGCTAGATACAAAAGATGCAATATTTAATAAAGACAAGGCCCTTATTCACGAAAGCCAGGGTTCTACTTACTTTTATCCGAATCCCACAGATAAAAGTAATCTGTATCTCCCTTGAGATTTTCCTCTTCTCTTTGAACCACTGTAATTTATCTAAATGTCATCTCTTTCTCTTATATTTTTGTCCAGAATTTTCAAAATGATCATGGTGAGTAGATTTGATATACAGACATTTTTTTTGTTTTTCCTTCAGAGAGAACCTTAAAAAAAAAAACAAACTAGAATTAATTATTACGTATAGAAAAACAAAAAAGTCCTCACATAAAAATGTAGATGTCTGACTTCTTTTAAAATATCAAAATATCTGCAACAGGGTGCACGTTCTCTTATCCATTTACACTCAGTAGAAGCTACCTGTTTCAGACCAAGCATGACCTTTCTAGTATACCTGTGTCAGTTAGCTTTTCATTGTTATCATAAATACTCAAGATGAATCAACTTGAAAAGAGGATAGCTTTGTTTGGACTCCCAGGTTTGGAGGTTTCAGTCCTTGGTCTGTTGGCCCATTGCTTTTGGACTTGTGGCAAGGGGGTACATTATGGTGAGGAAAGCATGATGAAGCAAGCTGATAGTCTGATGGCAGCCGGTAGCACATGAGATAGGAAGCAGCAAGGGTCTCAATATCTCCCAAGGGCATATCCCCAGAGACCAAAAAAATTCTCAGTAAGCTCCAACTTTAAATAATTTCACCACTTCCCAATAGTGCCACAGGTTAGGAGCCAAACTTTCAACACACAGGCCTTTGAAGACTGCATCCAAACCATGGAACACCTCAGTTCTCACCCAATGGCGTTGTCCATTTAGGATGATTTTATTGCCCCTGGAAGCCTTCAGACTGATTAGGAGAATAGGATTGCCAAGTAAATGTGAATCAGTAAGCACATGGACTACTCTTAAGTTGTGGTTGAGAATAAACATGAAGGGAGGAACACAAGAGAGAAAGTATAAGGAAGACTTTCCAAGATTTAGTGAAGAATCGGATACGGCCTGACAAGAATAGCAGTTATGACCCTGTGTGGTCAGAGGAGTGATGGTGTTTGTAGGAGGCATGGTTTGTAGCCAGTCAGTGCCTTTTACCAGGTGGAGCATACTTCCCCTAGATGCTTTGAGAGTTGCTGATAGTGGCTCATAGTGGCTCCCTTCTTCTGAAAATTACCATCCACTGAAAGAATGGGAGCAAAACCATGGGGGAGATGGTACAGAGGGAGACAGGCATCCACCCTCAGTGGTTAATTGACATGAAGTACCAAAGGCAATCCTTCTTGTCTCAGGATGGGGCCAACTCAGTGGCACAGTTTATGTTCCAGAGCTGCCGGTGGAAACAGGCTAAAGCCGAACTCCAGTGGGGACCACAGCCTTATTTAGTTTCTTCCCCTGCCCTTGCTTGCTGACCTTGTTCCTTTTATCCTGAGAGCTCTCTCAATAAATCATGCACAATGGTGTCTCAATAAATCACATGCTTCTTTGGGTATCTAGCTTTAGATAGTTTTATAACAGAATTAGGTAGTTTAAAACTTGAGCAATGGTTAGTGGAAGGGAGACAAGATCTGGGAGCTCCTCCGAGTAGGCTTCCTTTCATGATTATTATTTTATCTCTAGCTCAGCAGCACAGAGCCTGGTATACACAAAGTGTGCAGAAAATTGTATTTTCTTTGACAAATGAATTTGATTTGGAGACTATTGACTGTGAGGAAATAGCAAGACATGCAGTATGGAACATGGGTACTAGAAAACGGCTGAGAATTATGTCTTTCACAAGGAAGGGAACAATTCAAGGAAGAGGCAGTAATTAGTGTCAAGTGCAAATAAAATCTTGAGTCTTTTAATGTAAAGCAGCCAACATATGTCTTCACCTCAATTAGGTACAAAACTCTAATTACTTTCAATCAATGACTTATAATCTTTTTAGTAATGTTTAGGCAAAATTCCAATTAGTGAGTTTTGCTCACTGCTAGTAAGTGTGGTGAAAAAGAAGAACATTAGGTTGGAGAAGTGTTTATAGACTTCTATAATTCTCTTGCCAAATGATTAAATGATCTTCCTGTGGATCTCTTAGAATAAGGAAGTGTGCAAAATAAATTAATTAATTGATTTTTATTGTACCTACACAGAAGAGATTTATGTTTATCTCTCTTCATTAAATTGATTATATTTTCTAAAAAAATAGAAAGTGAATAAGCACACATAAGCATTCGAGTCTTCCAAAGGTTACTTATCTTTTCAAATACAGATCTTCATTATCCCAAGGAAAGTGGTTTTGAATGCTTTAAACCTTGGTTGTCTAATTTCATCCCATAAACTGTAATTATAGCTCTTTATAACATTGCTAAATAATTCCTCCTCCTACTGGATGTTTATACCTTTCAAATATTTATGGGCTGTCATCATTCCTTAGTCATCTCTTCACAAAGTTGCACATATTTTGCTCCTGTAATATTTTTCGTAAATCAGTTTCCTTAATACTAAGCTGCTTTTCTTAGTTCTCTATTCAATTTGTCTCCATCTTCTGATATAGTGCTAATCAAAGTAAATGAGATATTTCAGGCACAATTTATCCTAAGGTTGTTTGAAAGAGCTTAAAATTTCCTCTTACTGGTTAGAATCCCTCATTTATATGTAGCTCAGAATAGTGCTGAATTTATTGGTGTTTTTGGCATCTTACTTTGAAAATTCATAACTAATTTCCCATGTAATGGCATTCAAGAATCTCTATGCCATTACTGTTTCTTCAGCATCATGGAATATGTGGGAATTAAATGAGTTCCGAATATGTTTCTGTAATTTGTTTCTTTTAATGCAATATTTAAACTACATTTTCATATTTACATCCACCTATAAACTATTATTTCTCAGCATCCTTTCAATATTTGGAAACTTAAAAGTTACTATTTTTACTCTAGGGCGTTCAAAGAGATATTACTTCCTGCAAATTCATTTTTAGTCTTTCAACATAATTTCTAAGAAATTTTCAGTTGGTCAGGCTACATCATTATTATGACAAGTGGTTAAGATGATTCCTTTTTTATTATGTATTGAGCATCCCACTGATACCTTTATTATGTATAAACCCCAAGTGTCACAGATATTGCATACAAAGGTATGAAATGTTCAATGTTTTCTTCCTCAAATAAGATTGCTCAACAAGTATACCCTGTATTTATATACAACGTTTTAAAATATTTTCACATCCCTTCTTAATTAAAAAGCCTCATTGGGCTCACTGGTGACATAAAGGATAATAATGTAGGTTCTGACCTCTGAAGGTCCCACTCGATCTGACCCCACTCAACCACTCTAGGCTTGGCTATTTTCACTCAGCTCCACAATGTCTATGCTTCATTGCATGATTTTTTTTTTTTTTTGTTCTGTGAAGCTGTTTGAAGGATCCCCACAAAATTAATTGTTTCCTCCTTGCAGTTCTTACTGTTTAATTTGTACCTTTATAACAGCACTTGTTTCACTCCAAGATTTACTGTTATTTGTACATCACTGTCTCCCACTCATCATTACATGAGTTTGTTTTCCATCTGCCTAGTGCCTCACAAGAGTGATATTTAATTACTAACTGTTGAGCAGTGGCAAGTAAGGATTTTACATAGGATTTAGGGTGAGAGTCCAGTCAGAAACTAGGAGACTAATCCTGACACTGGATACATTGGCGGATCAAGCATGTGGCCTTACTTGGATTGTTTATTTGGGGTGGCTTTGAGTGAATTGAGAGAGATCATGAGGGGCAATCAAAAGAGGAAGAATCAAAAACAGGCCTAAAATGATAAAATGATGCACAAAGGTCACCCCATCAGTGATTCAAAATTAGAATCCTGGGCTCTTGTTTTCATTCATGCTACTGTTCCCATGATTCATTATTCCATTTTGCTCTGGGTGTTTCTCTTAGTATTCACTTCCTCATTCATATCAACATTGGACAGAGAGGATGACTGTTTTCACTTTGATGCAATCTGTTTGAAAGAAAGAAACACCTTTTCCCACCCTGATCCCATATCAATCAGTGTTCACTCAGGAAAACAGAAAACTACTCCAGGTATTTTAAACATAGGGGATTTCACACAAGGAATTGATTTCAAAAGCACTGGAAAGACTGAAGGATAAAAAAGGTGTACCGACCTTTAACCAGCAACTACCAGAAGTTCTTACCAGTGTTCACAGCAGATCCTACTAGAGGCAGAAGCTACACCAGTGCCCATCTTGCTGACAGAGTCTCTGCAGCAGTGAGAGCCTTGGAGGGTGCAGCTGGCTGGCTTCATTGCTGCTTTTATGCTTCTGGTGACTGGGGATGGTGTTGGAGCCAGAGAAAATCACTGAAGCCTGAGGCTGCCTACTGCTGTCAGAAGCATTTAGAATTTTTTTTTTAAAAAATGAATTTTTCCTTTTCTTTCATCTTTCCAATATCCTGCTATTGCCTCTTTGTGGGAGACTCCTTATTCAGAAGTCATTTGGTTGAGATATTTGGGAAATTTAATTTTTAGTGTTTCAGCCCCAGAGCCTGAAAGGATAGAAAAGAAGCTAAGAAAAAAAAATGGGCAAATGAATATCATATATTCTATACACCAAATCTTTGGTATAGTTCCAATTCTCTACTTTCTCCTGTATCCTAGGGGGAAAAATTATAGTAGGCAATGTTTAAATAAAATACTGAGTATAAATAAAAACACTTTAACATTTACAACTTGGAAAAAGTAGTTTAGCACATTTAAACTTTCTAGGTATTTAGATCAGCATTTTCTACCATGTAGCATGCATCCTGAAGAAATGACCCAAGGACAAGCGAGTTTGGGAAACTGACTTTATACCCTCCTCTTGGAATTTCACATTTCAGATTAGCATGTTAAAGGCTCTAAGAAATCCTTTAGTCTCAAATCACATTTGACATTGCTTGACTTAGCAGTCAGAGATAACACAGTGAACAAAATAGGCAGGGTTCCTGATACCTAGAGTTTGTCAGGGAGTGGCAGAGAATAAAATAAGCAGGGGAGTAAGAGGGGTGTGTGTGTGTGTGTGTGTGTGTGTGTGTGTGTGTGTGTGTGATTTGTGTATATGTTATGAATGAAATAGAGTTTAATGATAGAAAATACCCCAAAGAAAGAAGAACCTAATGAGATAGCTTTATGTCTGTCATGACAGACTTTTAGAAGAAATGTTATTTAAGCTGAGATCTTAAAAAAGCAGATGGACTTAGTTATTCACACAGTAGCCCATGAGTAAGTCCCCATTAGCAAACTGTTCCTGGGCCCAAATTAGATCCATGGAGAGTAAATATTTGTAATTTACAGTACATGTCTGTTAAATTTAAAAATAAAACATTAAAATTTTTTTCTAGTTGTTGATTTTTTACTATATTTCAAAAAAAGTATAATTCATGATACAGTTGCAAGAAGAAAAAGAGATTTAGTCCTTCAACCACAGACAGTTTGAAAAGCTCTGCTACAGTAGGAATAAACCACAGTGGCAAAAGCTCTTTAAAAGGAAAGAGGCAGCCAAGTTTGAAGAACAGACATGAAGCTTATGCCTGGGAATACAAGTTGTGTGCAGAGATTTGAGGACAAAAATACAAAGTGACTGAATTTTATTCTAAATAATGAAAAGCCATTGAAGAATTTGAAAAAGATACATTTATATGATTTAGATTTTTAAAATAATTATTCTTGCCAGTTAATGAAGAATGGGTTAAAGTAAATTAAAGAGTTAGTTCAGAACTTTTCAGAAGTTTGTTGGAGAAAGGATGATGGCTTGGACCCTGGCAGCGATGGGCAGGGGTGAGTTAACTGGGGGAGAAGTGGAAGACAGGTGTCATGTGTATCCTCGATGGATTGGAGAAAAATTGTGAGAGAGAAATAGGAAAAGGGATCAAGAAGATATCTGAGTCTTTCTGAGAGTTCAGAGGTGGACAGTGCATTGAATTAAGATTTCATAGGCATAGGGACTACTTGCTAAAGTCATAGCAAAAGGGAAAAAGTTGAAGACTCAATACTGAACCCTGAATACATTTGAACCTTGCAACACCTTGATAAGTCTAGCTTGAACATAACTGATTACCTTGAGGGTATGTTAATTTGACACATTCAGATTTGTGTCTAGATATCTCTAACATTAAATTCCATTCAGTAAATTTACTCAGTGCCTGTATTATGTAAGAGAGCTCAAAGAATGTTGTATAAGATAAAAGCCAAATAAGATATTTAAGAATTTGCTATCTGGAAGTGTCTGTAAGACATATAGAAAAGTACAAGACAAATTGGACAGATGCTATAAGAGAATTATAAAGCAAAATGGAAAATCTTCCAAAATCAATCTTGAAGTCTTCACAGAAGAGAAGGCATTGAGCTGGTCTTGTAGGAGGAGCATGGATTTGAATAACAAGAGTCATGTTTGTGTGTTGGCACCATGCATACACACATATTCATTTCCATATCTATATCATATAAAGCTCTAGAGGGAAAGGAAGACAACATGCAAGATCAGAAGAATAATTTCGAGAGAGAGAGAGAGAGAGAGAGAGAGAGAGAGAGAGAGACAGAGAGAGAGACAGAGACCATAAGAAAGAACCAACCACATTGAAATACAAGAAATGAAAACCAGTCACAGAGGTGAAGAATGCTTTCAATAGGCTTCTCAGAAGCTGTAACAAAAAAAAAAAAAAGTGAATTTGAACATCAGCCAGTAGCAATTACCCAAACTGAAAAACAGAGGGAAAAATTTCCAATCTCCCTAGGTATTTTCCCAAGAAAATTAAAAAAAAAATGTTCACACAAAAATCTGTGCCTGAAGACATATCATATGTCTAAAATAAAGCATAGATGTCTTTCAACCAGTGAACAGGAAAATAAAACATGATACATTTAACACTCAAATACTTTTTGTTATTAGAAAGGAATGGACTATTGATACTTGCAACCACATTGATGACTTCAAATATATTTGCCAAGTGAAAGTAGCCAGATCCAAAAGGCTACATATGTAAGTGTTATTACACTTATACAATTTTCTAGAAAAGGCTAACATTGAGACAGAAAACAAATGGGTGTTTGCCAAGGATTGGAGATGAAGGCAGTGGTTCTCTGCAAAGGAACAGCAGGAGGGCCCTTGGTGCTCCAAGACATGACTGTGGTGTCAAGATACAGGACTTTAACCATTTGTCAAAACACAAAAAATCATATGCAACAATGAATGAATTTTAGTCTCTGTAAACTAAATAAAGATATACTAGGATATGAAGTTACCAAGATGGAATATAGAATCTTTTGTTACTATCCTAGCCTATAAATAATTCCCCCATCCTATAACAGAACAGAACTAACCTAAGCAAAGTGAGTATTTGAAGTGAGTATTTTGATTGATATTTCTAAAGCTAAAGGCAAAAAATATTGTACAAATATACTATATTCTAGTTAGTGTGTTTCTCACCAAAGAATGAGTTGATAATTATGAATCTTCTTGTGTAAAATAAGACTGAATGAAGAAGCAAATCTTGTTCTGTTGATGACTTGGACAACCTGTCATATAACTTGTAATTGAGATGAGGTAAATAGATTGTACGCCTGGGAATGTATATTCCTGACTGTTAGAATTCTAGTTTGAGTTTGAATTAGGAGTTAGCTATGTTCCATTCTTTTCCTCAGCTGCAGTGTTGACCCTCAGTGCTCTCAGGCATCAAATTCCCACAGTGACATTGTGTTTCAGTTTGCTCAATGTCTACTCTACCCTAAACTTTAGGTTTTTCTTTTGCACTGTACCTCAAAAGGACTGTTGCTACACTCTTGGTCCTCTTTCCTGCAATATTCCATTGCTACTTTTTACTTATGATGAGGAGAAGTTCTGTGTTGTTGTTAAGCCTGAGTGTTAGGCAGGCACTGGGGCTGGTTATTGCGTTCTTCTCAGTCCTTCTGTCCTTCCCCCAGCTGCCCTTGTGGGTGCATCAGGTATTCTAGCTCTAACCCAAGGTTAGAGTGACCAAACATCCTAGTTTGTCAGGGACTTTCTCAGTTATAGCACTGAAAGTCCCATGTTATTCCTGGATACACTAAAACTAGGAGTCTAGGAGTACAAGGATTGTTTTCTATTCCTCAGGGGGAATGGGTTTCTCCATTGTCCTAGGGTGGTGTGTTTGTTGACTTCCCCATTCACAGACAAAGACTCTTGTTCCATAGGAGAGATGAAGGGAAAAGGTCCTCATGGGAGTTTCTTGACCTTTCAGCAGAAACCACTACTCTGCACCTCAGGCCTGCATGACTGGGGGGATGCTTTCTCAATAAGGTTCTCAGTGGAGTTTGTGGATAAGAGGCTGCAAGAGGGAGCAGACTCTTCTGTTTCTAAAGTTCCCAGGGGCTACACATTCTCCTACCAGCCCATGCTTAGCCTCTACTAGTTCCTTAATTATTTGATTAAGTTCTTTCTCTAGTGCTGTATTCACCCAGGTCAGCAAGTGGTCTTATCTTTCTTCTCCCTGCAGGAGCCTTTCACATTTTAGATTTGGGGCCAGTTGGTCATCCTGAAACCTCAGCCCTCCGATGGGTTCAAGAAAAGAAACTTGCAGTTAGTCTGGAAGTGTTTTTTGCATAAATGACAATGAAGGGACATTCTTTCAAGCTCTCTACATGTCTGAGCCAAACATTTGATTTTTAACATTTGTAGTAATAAAAAAAAAAGTCAGTTGTGTGTACACAGTGTAGGCACATGTGCATGCATGCGTGCGTGCGTGCGCGCGCGCGCACACACACACACACACACACACACACACACACACACACACACAATGAATATGTTCAGCTCATAGCCATCGTTGGTGAGTATACTCCTCATTGGCCTGTATTAGTTGGTTTTCCAAATTAGAATAGGCAATGGTAGTTTCCATGGACTCTCCTGAAGAAGTATCATTTCCATGGTTGGTTAGTTTGTTTTACATGCAATCCAGGAATATTGTGTGAAGTTTCTTTAGCTTCTAGAATGTCACCCATCATATTGACATTTCATCTCTCTGCACACTGGGCTTTCTCTTTTCTTCAAAGATTGGGTTTGTGTTGTTTACTTAGATTTGTTTTCATTGCAGATTAATTCAATAAATACATAGTGGGCATCTGAAGACAATTTATTGAATTAATAAATTTATGTATTTATTGAATTAATAGAGATATACAGTGTGTCTGGAGTTTTTATGGAAAGTCCTGAGAGCTTAAAAGTTTGGGGCTCAAAGATATCTTGTAAGTTGATGTCTTATTATTTTCAACTCTGTATAGGCTTTGTATTGGGAAGACTTGGATAAGAGACCTGTAGAAATTCTTCTATTCGCCTTCTCATCTGGCTCCTTTCCACAGTAGCATTTCCTCATATATGTTCGGATTCTCTTTATAATCTCAGCCTCATTAAATCATTAACATCACATTTTAAACTAACTGTGATAGTCATTATACTTACAATTGATTTATTAATTCACATCTATTTTAAAACTACCATGGTAATTAGTTTGTTTTATTACCAAGTATTAGACAATGATTATTTCTGTCTCATAATTATTATCTTTGACTCATAAATATTACACATGCCATTTTATGCCTTTTTGTATATACTTAAAAACTGTTTATTGAACTGTAGGAAGCTGCTATAATCTCTTACATGCAAGTTTATTTTGGGAACTTAAATTTTATTTCTATAGGTTAAAAGGGATTGTTAGGTCATATAGTACTTATATGCTTAACTTTATAATATCCTATCAAACTGTTCAAGAATGTCTTTAAAATTTTAGATTTTCACTAGCAATATATGACAGTTCTAGTTGCTCTGTATCTTTGTCAGAACTTGGTACTGTTTTTTATTTTATTTTATTTTTTTCTATTTTATAGGTGTGGAGTGATATCTTATTATAATTTTTATTTACACAAATGGTTGATGATAGAAAGAATCTCTTTTCATATGCCTATCTGACTTGTTATTCGACCATCTGTATATTGATTTTATTCTGATGAATTCCCTATTCAAATATTTTGCCCATTTAAAAACTGCATTGTTTGGTTTCATGTTATTGAATTTTGTGAGTTCGAATTTAACCTATAGAAATAAAGAGTTCTTTGGATATACTGCATACAAGTCCTTTTCTGTATATATGATTATGTAGCATTTTCTCTTAATCTATAACCTGGATTTTCATTTTCTCAATGGTATCCTTTGCAGAGCAAAAGTTTTAAATTTTGATTAAAAAACAACTTTTGACTTCAAAAATGTTATGGATCATGCTTTTGATTTTATGTGTAAAACCTCTTTGCCTAACCTAAGATGTCTGTGAGAAGACAAGTCCACTGAGAGCAGACACTGATCAGTTTGAACAAGAAATAAAGGCAGACCAGCAAAGCCAACCTCCTATCTTAACAAGTTGAGAAATATTATAGGCATTGATCAGGAAATGAGGGAATATTTTACATTAACTTTTATGGATGATTGGTCTGGCAATCATATACTATATGGATTGGAAGAAGGGGAGAGGACAGAATCATAATGAATAGCTGGGAGATTATAGAAGTAAGACTATAGAAGACTATGAAAAGGGCTATTGAATTTTGTAGTGCTAAGGGCATAAACTAGTATTGTGACAATATGCCATGAAACACAAAGGAACATGTGGATGCACAAACATTTTAAAGAAAATAATTTCCTGAATATTTAAAATTGATCACTATGAGAAATAAGTAAGAAGAATTAATCCAGAGCAATGCCGAGATTTTTAAGAGAATGATTAAGGGAATGGCAGGGAAGTTGAGAAAGGCCCTGATTCCAGAAGAAGGAAGAATATGAGTTTATATTAGGACCTCTTGAATAGGGTTATGAGTCATTCACCTTAGTATCTTAGCTCCTAAGTATAGCACCTGATATTCAAAACATATTCTTCAAATAAATCACAGTGAGATTTTGAGATAGCAGGAAATAATTAAAGAGGAATTATATAGCAATCAGTCAAAGATGTGAAAGTATAGTATGGTCATACACTTAGGAAACATAAGAAAATGTGCTTGATAAATGGTTTATCATATGTTGCAATATGGATAGTGACATTATGTGATAAAGTCAATGGATTGGCCCTAGTCAACAATCCATTGTCATAGCAATGTTGCTATGAATGAAGTGCAGTGCAGCCTTTCCAACAATCCCTGCACACTGATGTGCATTTCCTCAGAGGATGTATGTCCCTGATTCTCACCTATTAGGCCCCTATCTTTAATTTGGTAAGAAAAAGCAATCAATAAAGTTCAACCTGTGTAAAAATAAAATAAAGATCAGTTTCTAGGGCTGGGGTTGTAGCTCAGTGGTATAGTGTTTATCCAGCATGCATGAGGCACTGGGTTTGATTCTCAGCACCACATATAAATGAGTAAATAAAAAATAAAGGTCCATCAACAACTAAAAATATATTTGTAAAAAATCAATTTCTAGACTTCTTGTCAATAATACAATGCCCGTGAGAGGACAAAGCTGAAGCTACAGAAGGGTGTCCATCACCACAAAGATCTGATGTTTTGAGGTTGATATTATTGAGGTTGAAATTGATAATAACTGATGAATCCCCAAAGGGAGTCAGTACACAGAGAGAAAAGAACAGGTGGACAAGGAAACTCTAAGAAGACAAAGAAAAGAATCAGAGATGATATGAGAATTAGGATAGTGTGGACTCCTGAAAGTGGTGAGTAAAGGGTTTGAAAGTGAATTAGGTCACCCAAGTGGCAAATACAGCAAGAAGAATGGCATGTCATGGAGATTATGAAGCATATTCAATAACTTCTGGAAGTTTCAGAAGAGCAGTAGGGAAGCGGAATACAGACAGCACTGGAGAGAATGAATAAGTGAAAACACACAGATCACTTGTCCTTTGTATAAGTTTGGTGGTAAACAGGAGGTAAATATAGTGTATCAATTAGTGTATTAATCTGTGTGTGTGTGTGTGTGTGTGTGTGTGTGTGTGAGAGAGAGAGAGAGAGAGAGAGAGAGAGGAAGAGGTAGAACCAGTGAAGAAGCAGACATGGACAATGCTGGGAAAAAAAGAGAGAGAAGTGCTGAACCAAAGCCCCTCAGGACTTGGCTGGAAGACAACTGCAGAATTTTGGGCAGCATGAAGAGATTCTACTTCCTACCTCACTCTTCACCCTTATTCTCATTCTCTGGACTTGTAAACCAAAGAGCATAACTGTTAGAACATTTATATTTTTTCCAAAAGACTGCTAAAAAGGTCTGAGATATAAAATGTTTTAATAAGTAGTATTGATATTTCTGAATCAATTTCCTCTATTAAATTTCCAGTTTTGCTTCATCTTCCTTAAAACATTTTATCATCAATTAATATTTATTGAGAAACTACCTCCCACCTGTGCTTAGCATTATAAACAGTGTGGACTGACTGGGCTCTACCATAAATATTTAGAAATGATATTTTTACTTGTTCAAAGTAGAACCTAGAAAATGGTTTCTTGGGAGTTATCCTAATTAGATGTCCAAAACTCTCAAGTGAAAGTCCAGAAATCCATTACATTCTGAATGTAAATATAGAAGATGAAAGGAAGGAAAAGGATTTCCATTCAAATGGATTACTAGATGCAGTACTATATGAATTGAAGGGCTGGTCACAATGTTTCATGCAATTGCTTCTGCAAGGAAAATAGCAGGATGATTTAATATTCATTTTTAAATAAAAATACACTTATTTCTTAACAAATGCAGTTCACATACGTGGGATCAGACCAAGTTATGTCTGTAACTTCTCAATGATTCCTTAATGATCATACTTGAAGCACAAACCCAATTAAAAGTTCATGTCAATGACCTGTGAGAAACTGTTAAATTTTGTTTTTTGAAACACAAACCAAAAATCACTATTTACATTTTCATAACATCAAAGACAGCTAAAGATAACATGTTATTAAAATCAACAAGTAACTATCATATGTCATTGAAGTCTATGAACCACTAAGAGCTACCAGGGATAAGTAATTGGAAAAGTTATCTGTGCATTAGCACTCTGTTCAGTAATAAAATTTGGTGGCTGTAATAGATACCTGTTCACATGAACATATCCCTAGGTTAGGCATGTTTGTTCATTCATCTGGAAAGCACTTAAGGAGTGCCTACCACATCTCACCTATTATAAAAGACTCTGAGGAAGAAAGACATCAATGCCATTGCAATTTGCTAATCTTTATTACAGTTAATACTTGGGTAGTAATAGGATATCTTCAAGAACTGGGAATAAATTTTAACTCAGCATCCAAAGGATTCAGATTGAAATAAGAAGTTACCACAAAGAGAAATTGCAGCTTCAAGGCTTCCCAGGCAGCCTGGGCTCATACAAGAAGAAAATTGATAATCAGTATGCTATCATTAAAAACTGAAGTACTTAGATCTGGTTGCTATTTAGTTATGACCCACAAATCCCTGGTGTTCCTCCTCTCTCTAAACCAACTGAACATCCCACAATCTAGCAGCAGCAGAGCAGGGAGCCTCCAACAATCTACCTTTCTACTGGCATTCTACTAGGCTGAAGCACAAGATGTATGGTTTCTTATAGATTTGGATTATCCTGCCTGAATAATCCATTCAAGCAGTTCAATCATTGATAGAGCCTCAGAAAAGGTAGAGTCTAATGGGCATGATGTGGTGGAGGGTACAGTGCTATGATCCTCATTATTAAACAAAACAAAACAAACAAACAAACAAACAAACAAACCACGGAAGCTGTGGACTGTGGGGCCTTAAGCTCTTTAAACATATGCATCCCATAGCATTCCCTTATTCTGATTTCATGCTCACCAAAATGGGTGGGCAGACACTGAAGCACACCAGTCTTGTCAGTTACAGTTCTCATTGTGAATTAAGAAGTGGCATTGTGGTTTATGGGCCAGTCTCTTGAGGCATTCCCCAAGAGCTAGTTAGTATGTATGAATGAGCATTGTCAAGTCAGATCAACTCAGTAGCACTGGCAGTTAAAGGTTCTGAGTTTGTGTGACCCAGGGGAATCCCTCTACTTTGCCGAATTCACTATGGCAAATGCTACCTAGTAATAGATGGTAGGAGCCAGCCAGTCTGTCCAGTGACCCCCCTCAGCTTACACAGGCAGATCCTCGGCAATTCTGCAGTTTCCTACATTCATATGTCATGTCACCGTCTTTAAACTGGTATAACACTCGTGAGAGTTGTTACAATCTTTTCTAATTTCATTTTATTGTTAAAAATCAACTTCCTATAGGCAGGACCAGTCTAGGAGGTGGCAAGTAAGATGCCCATTGTGCAAATTCCACGAGGCATTCACTTGAGGAGATTTCAAGTTCCCTGAGCCTATTTCTAGTCAGCTTTCCTGTCTTGCCTGGATCTCCAGCTCCAGTGGAGAAGAGGAAATAAGCTGCAGGTGGTGAAACCAATAGAGCAGATGGAAATTGAGAAGGAGAACAAAGCTCTTGACCTTTTTTCTCCTTCCCTCTGCCACTAACATTTTTGAAAACATACATATGTTCTATACCAGCAAATCCTCTTTCCTCTTTCTTTTATTTTCTATTTTTACCATTCCATAAAAACAGGTCTCACCAAAATCACAATATACCAAATTTGATGGCCTCATTTTAACTTTCCTCCAATATGTTATCTTCTCAACTTATGATCTTCAGGGCAGGATTGTGTCGTGTTCATTGTATTTTTACAGCATCTACCACAAACCATGGTGACTGATGCTTAGAAAATACTAAATACATATTTATTGCAAGAAAGAATAACTCCTCTTATTGATGAAGGAAAGAGACTCATTGCCCTTTGTCATAGTATTTTGTTCATATACTCTTTTATTGTCATTTGTATTAACTCACGTATGTTCCCAAGGATTGAGAGCAACAACTATGTCTTTGTATCCCAGTCTATCAGAGGGCCTGGCATATTTAATAGGTACTCAGTAAATTTGTGGAATACATGTTAATGACTAGAATTGACTCAATGATGATGCTCCAGGTACTCAAATAATTTGCAATAAATCACCAAAAAAAATGTAGTGACTTAAAACAATAATCACTTATTTTCTCTCACACATCTATTGGTCAGGAATTGAGAAAGGGGTAAGCCAAATAGTGCTCACTATTGAAGTGTTGAAAAAAAATGTCTTTTATGTTCGTGCAATAAGAGGTGAGCTGGAGTGACAGGGATCTGATAGTTTGACGAGGATTGGAGGATTCCCAGGAGACTGGCAAGTTCTGCTGTCTGTTAGCTGAGGGCCTCTCTTCTTCCCCTTGTGGGAGGGAACTGCTTGAACATTCACTTCCATGGGACTACTTGAATGTCCTTACAACATGGCACTTGCTTCCCTTAGAGCAAGTGATTCAAGAGACCAAGGTGGAAGCGACAATGCCTTTTAGGACCTAGCCTCAGAAATCATGTGCCATACATTACCATATTTTGCTGGTCATACAATCTTTTCATTCACTGTGGGAGGAGGTTGAATTTCAGGAAATGAGAATCATTTGGGCTATCTTGGAAAACCAATTGTAAGAGAAATTAGCCATGGGAAAAAAAGTATAAAATTGAGACAATGCTACTCTGTATGCACCCTTCTATAGATAAATACAAACTATAATGGCTGGAAGAAGCAGTTGTTGCCTAACAGGATGGTCTCTTTCTTTGAGGTATATCACGTATACCTATACCTCTGCTCTCTCCTGATGGAATTGCTAAGTCTATAAGAATTACTTTTTAGGTCTCTAAAACAGAACACCCATCTTATAGATGGCCAGGCCAGTGTCTGAGGTTGGTTTAGGCCTAAGCAATCTGGATTCTTCTTTGGGCAGGAACATGACTTGGTTTCTCCTGTGAACTAAGGCTGAAATTAAGTCCTAGGGTAAAGTGTCAAATGTCTTTAGATCCTGGGCCGTGTCCCAAGGCTCAATGACACCAGGATTGCTGAGTCTGATGTGTTCTCATAGCAACGTTGCCTGGAGGAAACCCACTCCTTCAGGAGCTTGCAACAAGATGAAAAGAAAGGCAGAAACTCTGAGGTAGCCTGAGGAAACCCAGGAAAACCCCACCTTCTCAAACAGAAACCAACATTTCATGTAATTATTTGATTAAAGAAATTATGAGACATATGTCTCTTTTTATTTATGAAAAATAAACAATAACTTTGGAAGTGAGGTGAAAATTTTCCTTTTCCTTTTTTGTTTTGTTTTTGAGATCCTTCTTGTCTCATACTGCATATATGACTTTTTAAAGTCAAATTATGGTCTAAATGCTGCTGATTTGCTAAAGAAGGACTACCAACATTTTTTTGTTAATAATTTCAACTTTATGGCTCTATTTTTAGTCTACATTATGAATCTATTTGTTTAGTTATGCAAATGATGATTTATCACTTAGTTCTTATCAAATTAACTTCACCTTGCCCCCACTGATATTTTATTATGCACTAATTCAACACATAAATTCTATGACACTTTTTTTTGGTACCTTTGCTTTATTAATAACTTCAGTGTGATTGGTACTAAGAACTTCAAGCTGTGAAAATATTCAATAGGCTCTGAGTCTAGACTTGGTCTTTGAATTATAAACTAATTCTTAGGGATAATTTAATGTTTTAAAAATATTAAACTTTCCCTCTTAGCAACCCACCATACTGTATGGATCCTAGAAGAGATAATTTTTCACACTTAAAGATCTCTGAAATAAGATGCATCTTAGAATTAGTGTCTCTTGGATGCTGTGAGGGTGCTATTGTACATCATTGCTTTGGTGCAATACTCCAAGGGCCAGAGGGCTCCTAATACATGCATCCAGGGTAATCACCTACGCTTCTTATGTTTACTACTGAATTATTTTTTAAAAAAAAGCCTACAGAAACAATGAAATCAGGTAAAATTCATTAAAAGAGAGTGAAGAGTAGATTTTGAAGACACAAACAAGGATGAAAATCCTAAAGTTCTACCTCAGTTGCTCTGGCCTGTTTGGTCCCCAGCAGGCTACTCTTTGACCATTCTGGCTTCAGGGGTGAATTTTGTTTTTGCCGCAAGCTTTTGGTCCATACTGTACCCTTTGCTAGAAATCCCTTTCTCACTGATTTCTATTGTGCTAACTTCTTCTCTCCTGTTTGAATGTAATCTTCTTAGAGAAACCTCCCCAACTCTCTAGAGTAAAGCCAGAGCCCTGAGGTCTTGCTTTGCCTCTATTGATTGATTATTTTTGAATTTCCTAAACTGTTGTCTTCCCTACATACATTCTGAACCCTTTCGGTCAGGGTGTCTGCTTTGGGCACAGTGGCTACCTATGGTGAATGCTGGTGAAACAAATTAAGTGGAGTGGGGAGACTGAAACAAACCAATTAAAACAAAAACAAAAACCCAGAAGTAAACACTCATCATAGTATGTCACTTTGATAAATTAGATGTGGAATGTTTAGAATACCCCAGGGGTTCATCACAATCTTGGCAGCACTTTGGGTGCAAATGAGGCAATTGAATCCATTTGTTACCAAAATGTGATAGCAAAATATTTGATATTTTATATCAATAATTAAAAATACAGAAATATTTTTACCATTTGCAAGTTCTGTTTAGATGAAACTAAGATGTATGTGTATTTATTTCTGCATCTCATTCAAAGCAACCTTAAGAACTTTGGTTCCAGTATACAAAAGTTGAATTCCTGGTCATATTTTGGGGAATAAAGATAAAAGAAGTTTAAGAAAAAGGTAACAGATTCTAGAGATACTTTTGCAATTAAGCCTTGCAAAGATAGAAAGAATATTCAGAAAAAAAATTAGGACTACCAAATCACAACATCTGAAGAGAAAGAACATAGACTTTTGTAAAAGGGATTATGGTGCTGGTGATAGGGAATGTGGCAGGAGAGATTTTGAAAAAGTGGGAGGTAGGGAATCAACATCTCATAGTCATACAAGAAGAAAGGTTTAGAACATTTGCAGGGAGGAAGAAGCAGAAAACCCCAAAATATTTTGTCTTCATAAATTAAAACACATTAAGATACTCCTGTCTTACCTACGCATACCTATACCTCTGTTAAGATACTCCTGTCTTAGGAAATTTTCAGCAAGGCTGGCCTAGTCAGAGACTCCATGTAATGTTGTGCAGGCTGGGATATGTTCTGCATAAAGCTGTCAATTTAAATTGCTGTGAGGGGTCCAGCTCAACAAACCCTAGAATAAGGTGCGTGTTATTCTCAAGGGCGCAAAGACCCCAAAGTTGTTAGCAAAGACCCTGACTATGGTTATCGAAATAGACTGTATAATGGTTTGGTTATGAAGCATCCCCCAAAACTCATGTGTTAATGCTTCCTGTGCTAAAGCTCCTGTGTTAATGTTAATTCTTTTTGGTGTGACATGACTATATTATTAAAGTTGTAACTGAATTAGTGGATTAATCCATTTAGTGGATTAATAATAGTTTGAACAGATTCCTAGGTGATAACTGTAGACAGGCGGGATATATTTAGAGGAAGTGGGTTACTAGGGATGTGCCTTGGGGATTGTGTATTTTGCCCCATCTGCTTGTGAGCTCTCTCTTTGCTTCCCCCACTGCCATGAGCTGGGCAGCTTTCCTCTACTATGCTTTCCACCACAATGTTCTGCCTCATCTCTGACCCAGAGCAATGGAATCCACTAACCATGGTGTGACCCTCTGAAACAGTGAGTCCAAATAAACTTTTCCTCTTCTAAATTGTTCTGATATACTATTTTGGTCACACTGATGAAAACCTAACCAACACAGACTATTATAATACATTATTGTTTATTTAAGATGTTTCTTTGGAATGCTACCTTTATTATTTTTAATTTTTTATATTATTTTTCCCCAGAGGTTTTAGGTTCCAGGGAGTTAACTCCTGAAGTTGGATAAAATGGCCCTTGATCTGCCCTTTCCTTTTTTTTTTTTTTTTGAAAAACTCTCAAAGGAAATTAGATAACAACAAACCTTCTTTGTTAATGTCCCCCAAACACAATTCACTATAAAAAGGACAATGCAAGATATGCCAGATGCATTTGGGTTTCATCCAAAAAAAGTTTGGATGAAGTACAAGTCGAAGCACCAGTTCTTCCTTAAGCTGGCCTCTCCTTAAAAGCTTTCAAAACAAAGTTGACAACAGAGTTACAATGGAGCAGGGCTATAGTACCTGCATCATTTAAGAGAGAATTTCAATATAAGCAAGAAACTAAATAGTTGTCCTTTTGATAATAGTTTTTTTTCTCAATCCATATATATTTATATTATTGATTGAATCCAATGTTCTTCAAAGACACCTTGGATATATACTGATTAAAAGCAATATATATTGATACATGGATATGTCCCTGGTAACAAGACTAGGCGGTGAGTTTTTTATTTGACAAAAATACTTGCTATTTTGCCCAGCCTGAGCTTAAACTCCTGGGTACAAGTGATTCTCTTATCTCAGCCTTCCAAGTCCCTGGGACTACAGATGTAGGCCACTACTCCTAACAAAGTGATAAATTTTTTAATATGTTGCAAAGACACGTGTCTCTATTGTCAATTCAGGAATAATCTATACTCTTGAAAATACCAATAATGAAAAAGATTGGTTGTTCAGGAAAAGTAATTTCTGTGTGTAGAACCTAAGGATAAGAGACCTACAGAATTAACTTTATTAAATGTATAGTGTGGCTAAAATACAGGCAAGGTATTGCTCTAGCCTTTCTTTAAAAAATATAACATCAATTTGTAATTTCATTTTCAGTTATGTTCTTTAGAAAATATATTGCAGAAATTCACACAGGATCTATAGCCTCCCGCCCCGCCCCCCCCCCAAAAAAAACCTGATATATTTGCCAAAAGGTGTTAGAAATGGTAAGGATTTAGTTGCAGCATTTACTTATGTATTTATGTGCACAAATACATATAAGCTTACACAGATACTTCTTACTGTTCCATTATCTGAAACTGTATAATAAACTACCAGAAAATTCAGTGACCTAACAACAGCCACTTTGTAACATTTTACTGTTCTGTGGGTCAGGACTTTGAGAAGGGCTCTGCTGGCTGGTTCCTGTGTTCTATGTAGGGTCAATGGAGGTCACAGCCAAGGTATTCAGCTGATGGATAGATTGGCCTGGAGAATTCAATAAAAAATGACTAGACTCCATGAGGGGATGCTGCAAAGTAGGGCTCAGCTGGGACAGGTGACTAGAGGACACATGCACCCAGTAGCCTTTTTATTGTGGTAGTCTCAAGGTAGTTGAACTTACATGTCAGCTCAGGGATATCACAGTGAATATTAAAAAACAAAACAAACAACAACAACCACAACAACAAAAACCACTGGAAAATGTAGGTTCCTTATGGTTTAACTTTGAAAATCTCAGAATTTCACATTTTCCAGATTCTAATTTTCAAGCAAGTCCCTGAGGTCAGCCCCAATTCAAGAGTTAGAGATAAGACTATGTTATGGTTTGAATGTGAGGTGGTCCCCAAAAGCTCAAGTGGGAGACGATGTGAGAAAGTTCAGAGGAGAAATGATCTGGTCACGAGATCCTTAATCCCATCAGTGAACTAGTCCCTTGATGGGTTTAACTGGGTGGGAATTGCAGGTGGGTAGGGTTTGGCTGGAGGAGGTGGGCCATTGGGAGTGTGGCTTTGGGTTATATATTTTGGATCTAATGAATAGAGTCCTTTTCTTTGCCACTGATCATTATGTGAGCTGCTTCACTCTGCCAGTCTTCCCCATGATGTTCTGCCTCATCTCAAGCTCCAAGGAATGGAGCTTGCTGTCTATGGACTGGGACCTCTGAAACTAAACTTCTCCTTTACAATTGTTCTGGTCAGGTCTTTTAGTAGTAGTGGTGGAAAAAGCTGATTCAAACACGATCTTAACGAGAGAACAAAGAAAGTATGGTTGTCTTCAATCCACGTACACCTACGACCAACCGAGACAGCACCAGTAACTCCCTAAACTCTCTTTGTTACAGGCCCTGGAATGCTTTAGGCTGGGTGGATAGCATTTACTTTTACAGGGTGTTCTGGTCCTCTGCAGATGGAAGATGAATCAAATTCCCAACTTTTAGTGTTGGATTCATATGTTTTGCAGCTGTCACACATTTTCTTCACTAAGCTATTGTCAACCTAAATAACAATCAGAGAGAAATTGTCCAAAGAATAATGATATTTATTTGGGAATAGCAGAGCATTGCAATGGGAGTCTGATGCCATAGTGAGCTATGGGTATATTTAAGAAAGTTGAGCAAGGGGAAGTTATTAAAGGCAAAAAGGGAGGAAATTTACATAAGATAGAGTTAATTGGTCTTGGCAATGGGAGGAAGGAGTTGCTATTAGTTCATAGGGCGAAGTACTGTTTCTGGGAAAGTATTCTGCCAGGTTTATCTTGTTTGTATTGTTGCAGTCTTACAGAACTTTAAACTTTGTTACAAAAATCTGTTATAGTGAGAGAGACGTGTAAAGCACTTAGTTTCTGTAGAACTCTCCTGTGAGCCTTAGAAAGCCCTTGAGAAAGTATTTATCTCAATCAAGCAAGGACTCTGCACCTTCATTGCTTCCTGGCTCTAATTTTGTCTGGGTCTGATGAAAGCAATTTCAGTATACATCATCAACTTTCATACCATATGACCAAAAAGCCTTTTCATGTGTCATGTGTCTACTTATTAGTTTTAGAGCTTTTCCCAGTAAATAAGACTATAAAAGGTCAGAACTGGAAGTCACTTGGGAGATAGAAATCTGGTCCCATTTCATAGATGAAGGACTGTCATTGTGATGCTTAAAGAGAGCAATCCTGACTTAACTGGGTGATGGATGACCTATTCCTGATCTTCTTCCCTTAGAAATAGCCCATCTCCCTTGATTTGGCATCCTGTTCTCCATGAAGCATTTAAAAAGAAACCATCCATTCCAAGTACAACTGTCCAATCGTATTTATGTACAATTTCTGGTCCAATTCAACAATGTTTACTGACTGCCTACCAAGATTGACTGTAGTCCAAGGCACTGGGCTATAGTTGAACCAGTACTTTAGAGACACACACAGAAGGCTCTGACTCCTAGAGGCTTTCCTTTCCCTACTAATTAGAAAATCAGGGTACAAATTCTATTATAGTCATTTTTCTCTGGATGACTTATTTGATGATGTTGTTTATCTTTAATATTTCTTAATGTGGTTCCCACTCCTCCTTTCTTTTATAGAACAGAGCACTGAGCTAAAGATTCTTCCCTTTTAATCAGCCTATTTGTTCTAAGGAGGCATTTTATCTACACAAAGCATGGATTTGGAGGAGGTGTTGGGGTAACACTATCAGAGATCAATGTGCTGGTCCATTATTGCTCTTTTTGTTTCAAAAGACGTTTGCTTTTTAGATGAGGTGACATCCTTATTTAGATCACAGGGATTCTAGGTGACTGCTCTAAGGGCAGTCATAGTTGCTTGGTCTTCCTGTTTATGTGGTGCCCAGTCACCATTAGCTTTTTGTCTTCTTCTGCTGCAGCTCACTTATCTTCCTCTTGGCCCAGAGGGAGAGGAGGTGGGGGGTATGGACAGGACCCACCAGCTGACAGTGACACCCCCTTGACATAACTTCCAGCCCTTGACTCTCAGAACCCAGAGGGATCACTCTCCTGCTCAGCTAGGAGGTGGTTCCCTCCATGGTGGTTCCTGGCCCCAGGTGGGGAAAGGGAGCCCCAGACCCCTAAGCGCTCCAGGCAACGCCAAAGGCCAAACGGTGACAGGCCTTCCAGAGCGGGGAGTGGAAGTGAGGCGCTTCACCCAGGATCAGGAAAGACGGCCGGGCCTGGGAGTGGCAGTGCGCTCCCCCGGCTCTGGGCCGACACTGGCTCCCGCCGGTGGGGAGGAGAAGGAACCAGATGGGCGGGTTCGAGCGTGTGCGGCGGCGGTCCTGGGGCCGCCGGCTCCTCCCCGCGAGTGTGCCTGTCTGCTGCTCTCCGCGCTGAGGCAGTGCGGCGGCGGGCGCGCCGAGGCTGCCGCCCAGCGCCCTGGCCGCGGCCATGCCCGGGCCCTAGTGTGCCTGCCGCAGCCCGCGCCGCGCGCCCAGCAGCCCCGCGCCCAGCAGCCCGGCGCCCGCCGCCGCCTCTTCAATGGGCAACCTGCTCGGCGGGGTCAGCTTCCGCGAGCCCACCACCGTGGAGGACTGCGACTCCACCTGGCAGACGGACTCGGAGCCGGAGCCGGAGGAGCCAGGGCCGGGCGGCGGCGGCGAGGGCCCGGGGCAGGAACCCGAGGAGCCCGCGCAGCCTCCGGAGCGAGCTGGGGGGCGGCCCCGCGCCAGCCCTGCGCCGGACGAGGACGCCGAGGCGGCGGGCGCCGAGCAGGTACGCGGCCCCCGGTGGCCTCGGGCCGGGCTTGAGCGCCGGTGAGAGGAGCGAGCGCCGAGCACCCCCTCGTGCCGAGGGCAGGGGTGCTGGGCGGCTGCTGGTCTTCTGCGCGCCGACCCCTCCGCGCCCGCGGCTGTCTAGAGGCTCGGCTGACCCGAGAGGCCTGCAGCGGCGTGGAGCACTGGGGTCGCCCGCTGCTGGCCTGGGCCCTGACTCTGGGTACGACAGGGAAGTCCCTCAGGGCTTAAACCCAACTTGAATGGGTTTTCTTTGCCTCTGCAGCACAGCGAGGTAATGCGAAGGTGGGGTGGGAGGAACCTGGCTAAAAATAGAGGATTGTGAAAACTCGACTAGTGCGTGTTATTGGTTAAAAAAAAAATGTATTACGAATAAAATGGGACTGCAATTGCCAAGCAGCTGGCAGTGTCTCCTACCGTGGGGTCTACAGCCATTAAAAGTACTGCGGAAGCCTCTCATCCGAAGTTAAACTTCGTAGTTCTTATCCCAAGTAAGGCCTTTCACCAAGTTCAGGACATTCTTCAAAAGTGTTATTTCGCCTAGAAGACTTGTTGATCCAACAATGCTTAAACCATTCGACTAATACAGTTTGGACGAGAGGTTAGTAAAGAAGTAAATGGCATCTTTAACTTCTGGATTCAAAAAATAATCAGAAACTTGAAAAAGGAGGAACTACATTTTCTTCACCCTATGAAGAAGTGTGCCTCGTGTTTGAGGTTTGTGGTTCTGTATTAGGCCTTCTATCAGTTATGGGGCAGCAGCAAGAGTGTGAAAACACCAATGTGACCTCCTGGTTTTAGGGGAACCACCACCTACTTATTACTGTGAGTGCTGCCT
Source organism: Ictidomys tridecemlineatus (assembly GCF_052094955.1). Lineage (NCBI taxonomy): Eukaryota > Metazoa > Chordata > Mammalia > Rodentia > Sciuridae > Ictidomys > Ictidomys tridecemlineatus. The sequence goes on along the minus strand of NC_135484.1, from coordinate 86,434,752 downwards.
CATCCATCTTGATGATGATTCTGCATAGGCAGGGAGAAACCTACCTATGTTTTCTTAGTGGAGGATCTGGCCAAACATGCTAATTAAATGAGCTGCAATCTCAGGGTGAAATTTTTCTTTTAGTTTTCATTTTAGAGAAAACTGAAGTTTACAGAGAATGAAACTGCCCAAGATCATATAGGAAGAGAAATACACAAACCCAAGTACATCTGTTACCACAGTCAGAATCTTGGACTTGTTGGAATCCTGAGTATACCTCTCCTCTGCCTGTTGTGCTCTGGTTGGCTCCTCTGTCATTTACATTGCTAATTTAACCTTAGGGAAATATTAGATGCTGTTCTGGTGTTTTCTCCTTCTATTTGCTTCCCAATTAACTTCTATAGAACTTCTTCAGAAATTTGGGATATCAATCCAGTTAACCAGGTCAATCTGTATGAAACAATGTAATTGAAGTTTCAAACAAGTAATTGCAACCACAATAAACAGTAGACCACATGCACCCTTTCATTCCCATTTAATGGTTAATTCTCATTGGTGTCACCATATAACTTCTAAAAAAAAAAAAAATACATCCGAATTCAACCTTTTGACTGTCCACCCCATTTGTTCCCCACTAACAGTCAATTCATTTGCAAGTACTATTGGAGCTACCTGTAAAGTACATTACAGACTGACTACTTCTCACCACTTGCACTATTGTCATCCTAGTCCCAGTGAATATTGGACAAATGATGATACCATTAACTAAGGTGAAAAAGTTCAAGGAGAAAGCAGCTCTGGAGGGTAAATCAAGGTTTTTCTTGAGTTTAATATCATTTTAGATATCCAAGTAGAACAGTTGAGTAGTTAATTTTATTTATGAGTAGAGCATTTAAGATCAGAGATAAAGTCCAAGAATATAAGAGGTCATCCAGGAGTGGGGAAGAATGAGAATTAAGTCCTGGTTACTCCTGTGTTCAGAGATATAAAGAGAAGGAACCCCAAAAGGAAGTAGACAAAGGGGATAAGTGAGACCAGAAGTAAACTAAGAGTGTGGTATCCTGAAAACCAAGTAAATAACAGTGTTTCAGGAAGGATGGAGGCCTTCATGGCTCTGTGCTGTTGGGAGGGTACCAGAGATGAGCATTGAGAATTGGTTTGGTAAGATGGAGATTTGTCGGCAAAGTTCCCAAGAACTATTTTGAAGGGATGCTGAGGATAAAGCCTGATTGGGGTGGACAATGGTGAAAGAGAAAAGGAGGAAAGAGGAGTAGGAGTGATTATTTGATGATTTACTATAAAATTAGAAATAAGGATCTATAATTGATGGTGGCCTTGGAAGGTGTTGTGTGTTTATTCCAAGATTAAAGATATACAGTATGTTTGTTTGCCGAGAAGACTGATCCAGAGAAGAGGGAAATTTTGATGATCCAGGTAAGAGGAACTATATGTTAAGGAGCAAGACGTTGCTTGAGCAGGAGAGGGGGTCAGGACAGAGTCCAAAAGAAATAGGGGCTGAAGGTGCAGTGACAGATACTGCCAAACTGATACACTTAGAGGTTGGAGGGTGTAGTCATTCTCATGATTATCCTGGGGAGCAGATAAGGCATGAGTCATTATCTCCATTTCATAGATGATAAAACTAGATTCAACCAAGTGATTTACTTAAGTCCTCACAAATACTAAGTAGCAGAATTAAGACTCACCTTAGTCTGACTCCAAGTCTTGGGCTATTAATCTTATACTAATTTTTCCATATATCCTTCACTTGTAGTGCAACTGAAGTTGATTCAGACCTAATTAGTTGGGCTTGGAACCTGCCTCATTCTTGCACTGTCACTGGGCCCTGGGTCTTGTTCAATTTCCCCTAACCTCAGTTACCTTGTTTCTAAGATGGAAACACTAATAATTGTCAGCCAGGTGTGTTGCAAGAATCAAATTAAATAATATACATGTAAGTACTTTATAAATGAAAAAGTGTTTTCTATACAAGTGTAACATGATGATTCATATGGTTGTAGCTCAGGCTAAACAGATTCAGAAACTTGCTAGGCAGAGCTATTTTGAAACGTGTGGCAAGGGCCAGACTTTAAACTTTCCCTTGTTTATGTAACATGATGGAGTAACTAATGTAAAATATCAGAGGATCTGGTATTAAAGCATCTCTGTACTTGTAGTAAGAGTGAGGATCACACCACTTCAAAGATGTGTGAAAATTGCTTAGAGGATGTCAGTCTGTCAACACAGAGGGGGGCAGGGACAATGAGAAAAGAGTTTGGAGCAAAGCTCATAATGAGTATTCTTTTCTAAAAATTGTAGTCTTCATCATTTTTGTCGTTCTCATTGTCTCTCAGCATGAACTGGACACAAAACATACTTTATAACAATATATATAGTTAGAGAATGCAAATTCATGATATTGACCTGCATCTTTACATTAAAAATGGGGGGTAGGAACTTCATGGGAATAAGAATTTAGCTTAGGATGTAAATATTATGAGTGAGCTACCACATGTAAATTACTTCAATCTGATGTTCATTCCATTTGAGAACATTTTATTGTTTTGAGTGTATATATTTTAAATTTGCTGATTTATGTCACCTCACATTATCATTGAATGAACAGATGATTACCCATGCTTTTGTGTACTTGTTATGGTGCTATAAAGGATGGAGTTTAGAAAGCTATTTAGTTTGTTTTAAAATCATCCTTTCATAAATATTGCTTGACTTCTGTGCACAGCTAAATGTTGCAAATTTAATGACAATTTTTCTTTGTAAAATTGATTTATCATTCTAACTTTTTTTTAGTATTATCTAAAGTATTGTAAAATAAGCTTTGTCATAGGATCATTTGGGTAACAGCTGGTAAAATACATGTTTTGAATTCATTTGAGTTCTATTTCTGATGGATATCGATCCATAACATTTGTCCTCCAAAGGCATTTGGTGAATAGTCTTTAATTTAGTAATATGCCATAGGGCAAAAATTTTTGGTACAAGTAAGGAAAACAGAATAGTAGCAAATATTGCTACTATTACTAAAAGACAATTATAATCTTTTTATTGTTCTGGGCAAGTTGAAAATTTTCAGACTTTCTTTATGGGTGTTCATTATTTCAAATTTGTTCTGGAAATTTTGTAGTGAAATTTTCTTGCATCAATATGTAAATAGAGTTTCAATTTTTATTTTAGGGTGGTGATTCCTCTGAAGCAACTGCCAAACCAAAGAGAAGTTTTTATGCTGCAAGGGATTTGTACAAATACCGACATCAGTACCCAGTAAGAGTGTAGGATGTTTTTCTTTTAAATGTAAAATATTTCCCTTCTGTTTTCCTAATTTTATGGTGCCAATGAGAAAAACATCAGAAGGGTCCTTGTGCCTTTTTTTGTATTTCCATGTACTAGAGATTGATTTATTTTTTCCTTTAGCAGAACTTCAAAGATATCCGATATCAAAATGACTTGAGCAATCTTCGTTTCTATAAGAATAAAATTCCATTTAAGCCAGATGGTGAGTAATCTGCTACTTTGGTAAAAAGCAAACTTTAAATAATAGCAAACACCTGGGTATTCTTTGTTTATTCCATGGTTAGTACATTTTTATTGCATCTGTAAACTGACTTTACCATTCAGTCAAATGTGTCTCCAAAGTCCTAGGCTTTAGGATTGTGGACACACTTGGTAAATTCTGGAGGAGTAGCTATTTGTTAGTGATACCTTCCCACAATTTGTATATCATCACTATTATCTGAAAGGTACTAGGGGCAATGTTTTGTGAACAGAAAAGGAGAGATTTATAGAACCATAAAGTTTTAGACTACTAAGGATTTTAGAGGAGCTCAAATTCAGCTTTCTCATCTTAAAAATGAGGTTAGAGGGAGTTCAGTGATTGACTTGCTGGGTCACTCAGCTAATTGTCGTGTTAGGTCTAGGTTCTAGGGTCCACTGTTCTTTCCAGTATGCCATACCCTTAAATTATTTAGAATGTGAGTGAAAATGCTGTCTGTATTTGGAATTATCTTTCCTGTCAGTTTCAGAGCTGTGGGTCAGGAAGATACAGCTATCCCAGTTTAGTGTTCCAGGATCCTGTGACAGGGAGTGAGGATGTGGTAGATCTCCATCTACTTCTGCCAAAAAAATTTGTCTCCTTCACAACTCTACAGTTGCCCTTGTAGGATCTTTTTCAAACCCTTAGGGAGAGGATGCAGCTGCTATGATAATTTGACCACAAAATTGCATATTTCATTGAAGCACCACACTGTGGTTCATGATGGGCAGCCTCATTTTATCCAGGTCAAACCAGGGAAGCTGAAGCCAACTTCTCTCTTTAGAGTCCCTTTCTGTTTGAGATGACTATACAGTTCTGGTTCTTGCTCCTTGTTCTTCTTGGAAACTGAGCCAAATCCACATCAAAGTGAGTCAGGAAATGAGGATCATGGATTGTAAGACTTTCAAGGTGGCAAGATATTGCATTCTTTGGTAAACTGGTAGGAAAAAGATCCTACTTTTCCTCCTTGAACTGGAGGAAAGAGATCTAAAGGCTGGATTGGGTATTAAGAGGAGGGAGTCCCGATTTGTGTACTGAGAAATGTATAAATTGGGAGTCAAGTGGCCACATCTGCTGTTTTTGAACTTTCTGGTGTTCTAAAAGCCTGCTTGAATTTGAAGGAAAACCTCTGGATAAAAATGCACTTTCTGATTACTAATGATATAAATATGCTGCTTTTATTTTAGTCAATGGAAAAATATTAACTAAATTATTAGTTTTGTTAGGACTTGGTGTAAGAAAACCTTTTGAAGAAATGCACATAGTTTGTTGATTTGTCTGTAATTTGAATGTCATAAAACTCAGCTAAAGAAATGCCTTTAAGTGTTAGAAATATTGAACATAAATTTATGACAGTATTTAACTCTATTTTTACATTTCTAGTGGTGAATTTATTTTTGAGTTAATAATTTAAAGCTCTGGCAACTTCAAGCAACACATAAATTTTTTTGTATTTTATCACAAAATTTATTTTGAAACCTTAGATAATGGGGGTCAAAAATGTTAGCTAAGGTCACATTAAACCTTATTCTAGTGTATTACACAAATGTGTCAATTCACACACTTTGCTCTCTTGCGTGTACACACAAATGCACACTTGCCAGTAAGCATAATTTGCTGTGGTATATTTTACTTATTAAGTGGGAACAGAGGTCATTGGAGGGGAAAACAATGACAAAGGCAAATGGTTTTAGCATTTTACCAAGTACGGAAATGGTGATATCTGGAGGAAAGAAGGAAGTGAGCTATGTTTAGATTATGCTTCTATTTTCATAAGATTGACTAAATGGCTACATAGTCAATTGTAAGGACCTTGATAGACTTGAGTATCAGGACGATTTTACCATAGTAAGTTCTTGTAGGGGAACACTGGGACATGGTAAAAGAGCATACTCTCCAGAAATAGAAAGACCTATGTTCTACTCCCTAGATTTATTTTTTCACTAGTATGTGAGCAGCAAATTGCACAATTTCCTTAGTAAAACAGGAGAATATGGAGAATTTTTTCTTACAGGGCAGGTAGTAAATATTTGTAGATTAGCAAGTCTCTGTTGCCAGCTACTCAACTTTGCTATTATAGTATAAAAGCAACCATAGATAATACATAAATTAATCTTTGTAGCTGTGTTCTGATAAAACCTTATAAAATAGCTGGCAGGCCAGGGTTTGCCAACCTCTACTGTAGAGTACATTGCCCAATAGAATGTTCTGTGATTTGACTACTATTAATTTTTTTGTGCTTATAACTGAGTATATGGATAGGATATTCTTCTTTAAAAAACATTATTCTTGTATACTATTTTTAAATTTTAAAAAGTTTTAATATAAAATTCAGGTAATTCAAATCTTAAAATGCCTTCACAGTGTTTTAATCCTCTCTTTCATTTTCTGAATATTTACCGTTTAGGTGTTTACATTGAAGAAGTTTTAAATAAATGGAAAGGAGATTATGAAAAGCTGGAGCACAACCACACTTACATTCAATGGTCAGTTACATTTTATCTATCTTGAACCATTTCCTATTTAATTATGTATGCTTTACAGACAATGTTGATAGAAAAAATTTTATTTTTTTAAAAAATAGGCTTTTTCCTCTGAGAGAACAAGGCTTGAACTTTTATGCTAAAGAACTAACTACATATGAAATTGAGGTAATGCAGACTCATTTCATTTTATGTAAAGTGGCCAAATAATAGTGTCATTTTATTTTCCTGGTAGCTACTAAGTCATGTCAGCTGACCCTTTTTTCCATTTTTCTTATTAGGAATTCAAAAAAACAAAAGAAGCAATTAGAAGATTCCTCCTGGCTTATAAAATGATGCTAGAATTTTTTGGAATAAAACTGATTGATAAAAATGGAAATGTTGCTCGGGCTGTTAACTGGCAGGAAAGATTTCAGCATCTGAATGAGTAAGTAAAGCCCTTGTGATAAATAAATGGTATTTTCCTGTAGTCAAAGTTCTCTGTGGAACATAGGAATAGCTAGCAGTTGGGCGAATAATTTATGTTCAGAATTGACTCTGAAATGCATTTTATTCCTTGTTCAATATTCTAAAATAAAACAATAATGAAAAAGAACTAAATTCCAAGTAGAAACACAGCAGTTTAGCTTCAGAGCTGTTTCTTGCTGAAGTTCCCACGTGTGGCCAAATGAGCTTCTTACCCTCTTCCTACCACAGTATTTGGAATTTATGGCTATTGTTTACATGCAGCCTTTTGTTTTCCTTCTACTGGGCTTCTTGGGTCACAGTCAGTTTCTAACACCTTCAAGCTTGATGCTTCTTAGATTAAATTCATGATTTAAGCCTATGATGTATAACAATCATATTATAGGAATGAGATGTACCTGTGCCTTTTACTAAAACAGAGGAAATATTATAGTTATCTTTACTATTTAGGTAAAATCAAAAACACATGTTTTAGCTACTCACCCCCAAAACCTACAAGAAAAATTTAACATAGCTTATTTGGATATGTTCTGCTATTTTATTTTGCTTGGATATTTATAACTTTCATCAATACTTATAACTAAAAGCTTATTTTTAAAAATATTTTCTTCATACGCACACTGGCTTTTTTTTTTTCTTTTAATTATAGAGTGACTTATAAGAGCTGGACTATAAAACCAACAGTTTTAAAGCACTTTTTAGCACATTATAATTAGCTAACTGGGCAAGTAATAAGAGGGAAAAAAAAAGAGAACAAACTTAAGTAATTCTTTGGTCAGTTCAATGTGAATTTTGGCATCAGTTATGTAAATTATTTGTCTTCTAGGACTTTCGTCTTGCTTTGGTAAAATGGGTATAAAAAAGTTGAGCCTTCTTTTTCCTTTTTAGTTATTATCAGCACTATTAAAATGGTAACTTGTAAGAAAATACTGAGGATATGTGCATAACGATTATGATCCTGATTAGCCACCCCTTAACTCATAACTCAAGTTAAGTTTTGGTGTGTGTGTGTGTGTGTGTGTGTGATATCTCTACCTGAGCAGTGCAGGTAAGTATCTCTGGACAAAGTTTCTAAGCACTTAGGTCATGCTGTCAAAGAAAGCTGTATGCTAGTAGCCTATTGTTAGGAAGGATGGTTGAAGTAAGACTTTAGAAAGAGTCGGATAGGGCCACATTTTTTGTGTACTCACATCTAGCATTTCAAAGTCTCTTTTTCTCAACTTGGTTTTGATCAGAATAGCACTTTTGTTTAGTAAATTTCTTGTTGAATGAATAAATCATGAACAAAATGTGGTTTTCAGACTCAAATCCTCCTTGGGTTTTATTGTCAGATCCTCTGATTTATAGCTATAAACAGGGCCCTTTCTGAAGGCTTTAGCTGAAAGATCTCCTGGCTTGAGTCAGGGAGGGGAGTCTGAATTAACAATCCTTCTCACTCTGCTCCGTCTAGCTACCTTTCCTCTACTGTGCACTGTCTTTCTTTGCCTTTCCAGTTCTGGATTAACTGTCTTAGAATCTGCCAGAAAACATTTCCTCTCTAGTTTAGTTGCCAAAAATTTTTTCGACTAGATTTGAACAAATCATGTGGGATGATATGAAAATGTCTATTCCATCTTCTTCTTCTGTTGAGTCCTTTTTCTCATTTATTCTTAAATGTCACAGTGTATATGTGTTTTAATCTGTATGGCATCTTAAGTTTTCTAGAATAGGCAAAGAATTCAGTATACTTATAGTAGCTAAGCAAAGGAAAATTATTGAATCAAAAGAAATACAATAACATGGAGTAAACAAGTGACCATTTTAAAAGATGTGAAATATTTCCAGTCATGAGAGTATAGAGATATAGACCAACCACTAAGATGTAATTATGATTTTATTTGTAATCAGCTGAGATTATTGAGCCATAGTGGGGACATATGTTAGGCCCAGAAATCCCTTCTAACTTTCCTATTTTCTGGTTCTTGCTTTTTGTGTGTTCTCTCTTCACCTATCTAGTTTCCTGACCATGCCCGACTGTTTATTGCCTTTACATCTGTTGAAGCCCAGTTGCTTTTCTATGTGTTGTACATCCTCAAGACTGCTTGTAACACTAGTGGCTTTTAGCCACTCTCCTCTCATTCATTGTGACACGTCAAATCATACTGAAACACCCAATTGTTCTGTTTTGTAATTTTATTTCCAATTCCTGATCATCATTTTCTTCAACCCAAGTTTTTATCCTTTTATACTGTAAATATTTTAACTGGAGAATATGTAGATAAAGATAAATGTACAGATATTTTAACTTGACCATTCATTGAAGATTAATTGTATGAAATCGAGCTGGTTGCAAATACATATTCATTTTGTCACATAGCATCTCTTGTAAACATTCTTCCACCTTTCCATACATCAATTTTTCACAGACATATGAAGCAGATGTTCCTCAAGAGTTTTGTCACTAAGTTGTTCAAATACACAAACTCCATACAAATGTTAACAATTAAGTCAATTCTACTGTTGGTGACACATTGTCTTAACTTCACCCAGATTGTACTGTCTCCTAACACTCTTATTTCCTAACTATGAAAAAATACAAATTCATAAAACTAAAACATATCTGTGTTATTTTTTGCCCTTTGGGCTTCAAAGAGTTGGATGTAAAGATACTACTTAGTATAACAATACTTAGTATAATACTTGGAAAACATCCAGAAGGATAGAGATGTTAAAAATTATTGTTACACTTGTCTTTTCCAGTATATGGTTAGCCTGAATCATTAAGATTTTGTTTTGTCCACATTCTTTCATTAAAAATATAAGGCCATGGAAAAACCCCTTTCCATACCTAAAATAATTTGTCAATATCCTTCTTCACCATTCTCAAATAATTTCCTAGTTATTCCTAAGTAAAGACTCTGAGTACTTTTGGAAGCTAGGACAGAACTTTGTAAAAAGTAAAGTGACTGAGCTATAAAACAGGTTTCAGAAAGTAAGAAATTTAAGTGCTGGTTCTGGTTGAGTGGGAATATTGGATAATACCTACCTGAGCTGTTGATGACAGACACAATTAATACGTGTAGCTGAAGACTTCTTTAGGCTTTGGTAAGGCAAGGATTGAGCTGAATGAGTTTGTGGAAGTAGAGTATGAATAGTGAAAAAAAAAACTCTGGGAAAGCATTAATCCAATAATGGCCTTAGTTTTGAGATATAGAGGAAAGATATTGGTGTAATTTGAGGAAAGATTGCATCTTTGGAATCAAGGCCCACAGAAATGAGATTTAAATTTTTCTGATAGTGTAAGAGGAGGTGAGAGTGACCAGGATGGAAGAGAATTAGGTTATTAATTTGGAACAGATACAAATTTGGTGGTTCACAATAACAAATCTTTAGAGATAATGATAAGAATAATCATGTTAAACAGTATCTGATATTTGTTAAGTTTTTCATGCCTTATATATCTATAAATTCACTTGATTTTTACAAAAGTCCAGTAAGTTGTGAGATGTTTGTCCCATTTTGCAGATGAAGATACTAAGAGAGTCGTCATGATTTCATATAGCTGCTAAGTGACAGAGCCAGAGTATGACTGACTCTGAGGCCCATGCTCTCAACTGTTAAATGATGCTCTGTTAAATAAGTCATTTTTGCATCCTTTGTCAGAATTGTTCTAGCCAGGTAGAATGGTTTTTGCTGCTTTCCTTGTGAATTTGGCTTACATGATGGATTTTGCTATTTAGTGGACACTATTAATAACACCATTCAGCTATTAGTTAATGTTTTTATGTTCAACCCTAGCTACCTTTGATGAGTACTATACATCATTGGTAGTGTTGCAGATACAGAAGTTACCCCTTATCCACAAGGTATAGGTTCCAAGCACCCAGTGGATGCCTGAAACCATGGAAGGTGTAGAATCCTATGTATACTATGGTTTATTCTTATACATACATGCCTTTGATATATTTTAGTTTGTAAATTAGGCATGGTAAGGGATTAATAACAACAACTAATAAATAAACGGAATAGTTTTAATGATATACTATAAAAATATTATGTGAACATGGTCTTTCTTGCTTTCTCAAAATATTTTATTGTACTGTACTCACCATTCATATAATGATATAGTACTATGCTATGGCTGGTTGTGGTAGCTCCTATAAATGCTCTTTTAAACCACTTGTCCTCAGTCCTTGGTGAATTTAATAAATAAACAATTTAATACTAGGGGGCATAAATTTAAACCTAAATATTTTTCCAATACAAAGAACTAAAAGGGCAGACTTTGTTTTATACATTTGAGTTTCACATAGATTGAGATTACATTGAGGTGTAAAGTTTCCATAAACTCTTATTCTTTTTATCAATATTTAAGAAAATCATTACAAGGCATATTTCCTTGTCTTACACTTCCATAAAAATATGTTTTCCCAATAGTTTGTATTCTCCTGCTTTCTTCCCCTTAGTCTTTACCATCCACCTCATTTTATTCAATCCTGTCTTCCAGGTCCCAGCACAACTATTTAAGAATCACCCGTATTCTCAAAAGCCTTGGTGAGCTTGGATATGAAAGTTTTAAATCTCCTCTTGTAAAATTTATTCTTCATGAAGCTCTTGTGGAAAACACTATTCCCAATATTAAGCAGAGTGCTCTGGAGTATTTTGTTTATACAATTAGAGATCGAAGAGAAAGGAGAAAGCTCCTGCGGTTTGCCCAGAAACATTACACACCTTCAGAGAATTTTATCTGGGGACCACCTAAAAAAGAACAATCAGAGGGAAGCAAAGCTCAGAAAATGCCGGCCCCTCCTGCCTCTAGTCATAACAGTCAAACACAGTCTATGCACAAAAAATCCAAGGACTCCAAAACTTCCTCTTCAGCTGTTCATTTAAATAGCAAAACAGCTGAAGAAAAAAAAGTGGCACCAAAAGAGTCTGGGGAAGAGACAGACAGGCCCAGCCCAGAGCCCAGCAACGAAGCTGCCAAACCAGAAAACACAGAGGACAGTGATCCTGGAAATTCAAATGCTCAACCTGAGAAAACAGTTACTGCTCCAACAGAAAGAAAGGAGAGTTCATCTCCTTCTGAAAAAGAAGAAGAGGGCGAAAATCATAACAAAGACTGTGAAAATCCTGGAAATCCCAGTTGTCATGATGAGGTACTATTACAGTGAATTATCAGAAAATCAAAAGCCAGTTTAGGTTAAGGGAGGAAAAAGCTACTGTCTAATTTATTCTAAAGAACAGAGATGATGTCATGTTTCCACTGTTAGCCACCTGTTTGTGTTTTCTCTTGTAAGCATTTTGTTGTTATTTGTTTATTTTGGATGACAATGAATTGGATATTTAATGAGAGGATTTAAGACCAGATCTAATAAATGAATATATTCTGTAATGGTTTTAGGATGTGAGTTTTCAAATTCTGTATATAACAATTACTTTAAACTTATTTTCAAGGTGTCTAGAAATAATCATGTAGTATTTGATATGCACATCAAATGTGTTCTTTCGAGACTACAGATTCCATTAAAAAAAATCAAGACAACATTTTCATTGAATCTCCATACTTTTACCTGATTTTTAGATTAATTTTTGAAGTAGGAAGAAAAAGTTTAGTTTTTCCAGATATATTCAGAAAATATTTTGGATTCTTTGATCCTAATGCTTCAATGTGTTTATTTTTAGATTCTGATAAGTGAAATGGAAGTCCTGGGGGAGCTCTGACCTCCCCAGCTAATCTGTCAGTCCTGCTGCTGTCTTCTTTCTCCCTCTCTCCTCGCTCGCCGTTGAGCCGCCATCTTTGTCAGCTATCAAGTGTATTTATAGTATACATTAGGATAATCATCTTCTTGACATCTAAATGGAACAGAGGGCAACTTTTAATTGTATGATTTCAGAGTTTTCTTTAAAATAATAATAAAAATATTTTCTGTATTAAGTGCTTAAAAACAAATTTTGGTGCAAAAGTCCAAAAAAGAACTTTACTTAAATGGATGTTCCACATAAATTTGGTGGTTGATTCTGGATGCAGATGACTGAAGAATTAAAAAAGGAAAAAAGGAAATTATTCATTTTTAAAAGGCATGCCTCTTGCACTATCAATAGGCATATCTCTTAACTCATTAATATATCTCAGTGATATGTGGGTTATTAAATTACTATGTTGTTTATTCTACAGTGTATCTTTTAATATATACATATATAGTTTTGCATCTTTAATTTATCAAACTTTCAAATCGAGAACAGTTTGAAATTTCATATACTCAGTTCTAGTAAGAACTTAATTTATTACTAATAATTACTGAAAACAATTTTATTTCCAATAATATTATACTAATTACTATTAAAATCAGAAAATAATCAGAAACACTGTGATGAAAACTTCAAAACATATACACAAATATGGAAAAAGCAATGAATATATAAACATTTTCATATTATATCACTTAGAAATAAATTGATTTTTTAAAAAAAATCTCTTTCACTTTTAAGAAAAGTTCTATTTACTTTAATCCCCTGGAGGATTTTTTTATATGGCCTATTTCATATCCCATCATATCGTCTTCTGTTATATTTATTAATCCACACTTTAAGCAGTGGATTTCTAGAAAATAATCACACTGATAGTATGTCTTTAGAAATATGATTTTATTGCTTTGAAATTTATGCAAAAACACCCCACTTGCTTAATCTTGATTTTTTTCATGAAAGTCTTAGTAGCACTCATGTTTTATTTTATGTTTCAATATGTAGAATATAGAATACCTTATCATTTTTAGTTCCTATAACATGTCAAATTGAAGTACTAAGAATTTGAGGTAACAGTTTAAGTTTGTTTTTTCCATTTTTTTTTTTTTTTACACGCAGGAAATACATGGATCCTCTGACACGGTGCTTGTCATAGCAATGTCCCTGTAGATCTTAATAAACAGTTCCACAGAGTTTAGTGGATAAGAGTGAATTGTCAAATTAGGCTGAATTATAGGAATAATATTAATTTAATTCAAAATATCTTACTAGTTGTGTATAGACAGTGTATAGACACTTTCAGACTGCTTTTTAAATGCTTAGTATTAAACATGTGACCAGATTAGTATCTGGTATCTATTAATACTTTTAATATTTTAATTTAACTTCTAATATTTTTAACAGTTACAGATACTAATCTGGTCACATATGTTTAATATTAAATGTTAGTAACTGTTAATAGATAAGTAACTGTTAATATTTTAACAGTTACCATTACCAGATACTAAAATAAATGAATATAATCTGAACTACTTAGAAATTACAGTATATTAAAGCCCTCAGAAGAAAAACATTTCATTTAACAGTTTAGTTTTTAAAATATTATTCTTTATGAGGGATTTTGTTACATTGTGCTACTTTATTTGAGAATACTTAGTTTCAAGGGGAGAACTTCCTGGCTTCCATCCAAAATAGTGGCCTTTTTCCATCATGTGTTTTTTAAATGTATATTCATATGTGACTATAGTTTCCTACATTTAATCTGTAAATAACTAATGAGAGAATTATTAAGTGGAGAATAAGTAGGGATGACATTCTTTTTGCAGATAAAAATTAAATGTCTAGAACTTTTTATATTAAGAATACTTTGTATATTTAATGGTTTTTTAAAATAAGATCTATAGATATGTGTTTATGTGTGTTATGAAACTGCCCCCTGGGGTTTAACTTCTGTTTTGTATTTTTAAAAACTACCATGTGCTTGCAGAAATTTACAGAGAAGCTGTTATAGAAAATTCAGTGAAGCATGGCCAAATAACTAGAAACATTATTGTGTATTTGCAAATATAGTCTTTATTGTTGTACTACAGGCTGCAAGGATAGTTAATATTGGCTATTAATAAAATAGTAACTTGAATTTCATGGCAAATAGATGTTATATTGCTTGTTTAGTCTAGTATATTTCTAATATTTTGTGCTTTCATATATCAAAGGAGATAAAATATGTGAAATTATTTTGAAATACTGTAAAGTGATATATAAGATATATTTCTGTACAGTAGAGAAGTTTCTAACATTAAGATTATTGCACCATTATACATTATCATGCTCAATCTCATAAAAAATTCAAAAGAATCATAAAAGAAATGAAGATATATCTGCTTTCTCTAAATCAAGTCAGTTGTCACTTTAAAAATTATATTGTATAGTTTTGTTTTAGATTTTGAGAGTACTTTTTTTCCCAGCTTCAAAGAGAAAATAAAATTTACAACTCAGGAGTTCTTAGGGAAGTTCTGGTATTTTTTGCTAAGTATTAAAAATATAAAAATGGTATAAAACCTGTTATAGTCATTATGTTTCATATTTTGTCATATAAAATTACCTATTCTGCTTCTAGCTTTTATATTTAATTTGAGTGAAAGTATGATGAAAAAGGAAAAACAGTATAATATACCTCTGAGTTAGTCTTTAAAACATCATTTTGGTAAAATAAAACATATCAAATTGTCAAAATCTGGTCAGATTGATGAATAAGAGAATATTTGATTAATTGTTTTAATGCTAAATGTCCCAAGTCAATAGAGTTATGGCTGAGTTTATAATCCACTGAGTAACTAAGTCAAACATTTATTTTTTAAGAAACTGTATTAGAGGCTCTTCTAAAATCTCTGTTATGTAAACCAGGAACAGAAAGATGTTGCTTAATTTAATTTAATGACATCTACAAGTCTTTAATGTCCTTTGAGGTAAGTAGATCCCTTGTTTCAGGAATATTTTCAGGATTTCTATTTTGTTTTCCATTAGAAAATTCCACTTTCTCTTTGGGGCATGTGCGTTCAATATAAGGCAGGAATTAGACATGTTAGGGTCATTTAAATGCAGGTGCAGTTGTAGCGAAAGATGATCTGAGGAAACGTTGGCTTAGGAATTGTGTCTGTCCCCTGACTTCTTTCAGTATTGAGTTCTGTGTGGCTCATTACAGGAACAGATTTGTGTGGGCAATCTCTAGGGTGACAGTGAGTCCTGCCCTGCCTTCTGCCTTGTTCTAGTTATCCAACCCACCCAGCAGATTGTGTTCAGGGACAGACTGTAGAAATCTCTTACTACTGAAATTAATAATCATATAGTTATGAATGCCTGGAGGTGTCCAGATGTGCCTTAATGAATGTAAATGGTTTTCATTCCGATGTTTACACTTTTACTCCATTGTAAAATCTTGTCATAAGGAACTATTCAAACCATGTATATCACATCAGTTATTTTAATGAAATTTACTTTGGTGCTTTATCATTTTGGAGAAACTGTCATTTGGAATAAGAGCATAAGTTCATTAAAAAAGTGTACTCACCACAGTATGTGTGATATTTGACAAGAGTTTCGAGGAAGAAAGATTAACCTGTATTGTTTCATGTGTTCATGCTTTTTCTTTGCTACATGCTGTAATTTTCACTTTAACCATTCCTTAGTTACTACACAAGTAATATTTACCTGTGTTTTACTTCTTTCTTGTTCTTAGATTCAGATGGATGCAGAAAATGGTGTTATATAAGAGAAGTCATTAAAACTTTAATCTCAGATGTTTGTAGGAATATAAAATT
The DNA here is from genome assembly GCF_052094955.1 of Ictidomys tridecemlineatus. Classification (NCBI taxonomy): domain Eukaryota; kingdom Metazoa; phylum Chordata; class Mammalia; order Rodentia; family Sciuridae; genus Ictidomys; species Ictidomys tridecemlineatus. Next base: position 86,418,730 of record NC_135484.1, on the reverse strand, counting down.
TGAAAAACTTATGCTAGAATCTCATACATTTTTTAAAGCCCTGTTCTTTTTTTTTTCTTCCTAGATTAGAGAAAGTGTTCTGTGTCATCAACTTTTTCTATTTTGTTGTGAAGTTTTTTGTTTTAGTTATTTGTGGGAAATAACTTCTTAATATGTTGTTTTCCTGGATCAAAGTCTTCATGTTGGAGACTCTTATTAATTTTTTTGTATTATGGCCCAAACCTTGGCTAGAGGTGAAGGTCAGAGAGGGAGAGGTGATTAAGACCCCAGTGGATACTTTGGGGAATGGAGCCTGCACTGGGTTTTACCCTCTTCATTGACCTGCTGGGTCCTCAGGGCATCTTCTGGATCATGAGCATGTTGAGCCCTATGATTTCTGACCTCTGGGGAGGATAGGCTGCTTTGCACTCCACACACAATTTTAATGGGTATCAGTTTTGACAAAATATCTGCTGTAATTTATTTGCCACCACTTTGTAGTTGTTTACAAAATTGTGAGTAATTAGGATCTGCTATATAAATTGTGACTCTTTATAATTATCTTAGGAAGCATTAAAATTCCAACCCTCCAAGCACGCCCCCCCCCATCCTTTAATAAAAATTTGGTTTGCTCTTTCAGAGTAACATACAAAAACTTTTAATAAAATGATTAAAAGAAAAGGTATTCATGCTCACATGTTATGCTAAAAGGTTTTTTTTGTAAATCAGTACACCTTAAGAAAAATATTTAAATTATGATGTTTATCATATTTTCATTTTTTAATTTTTAAAGGAGTTTGTGTAGCAGTTTCTATTCATTAAGGAGATAGTTACATATAAGTTTAGGTCCAAGAAATGTTCAACTTTTGCACTCATTGGTCAATTGTTTTGTTTTCTTCTGTGCTAACAGATTTAGTTTCATGTGTAAAAAAAAAAAAAAAAGAAACTAATGAAACAAAAAATTAGAAACAGTAATAAGAAACCACAGAAATAAAGACCACAAATTATAAATTTGTACAAGTGTCAGTATTATTGGAATTAAGTGAGGAATGGTCTAAAGAGGCTCAGTGATGGGATTCGCTCTGAGAATCATCTCTGAACTATTTGTGCCAAGGAGATCAGGGAGTGATGTGAAAATAGATCCTGTCAGTATACTCACTTAAACCACAAATTTTGCCTACTCCATGTTGGAATCTTCCCTTAGACTGATGAAAGTAAGCAATGATCAGATACCAAGTTTAATTCCTTTGTCTATGTGTACCAACAGTCAGTGGTTTTACCAACTAGAAGTTCAATTGAGGGACAGGCTGCAGAGCAGGAGAAGGACTCCGTGATAGGTGGGTTGTTAAAGTACTGTTTCCCACATGGTCAAGAGCTGCCAGCACAGTGATCGTGGGGCATTACCATTCAGAGAAGCAAGTGAGAGCAAAACCTTAGGTCCTCTGATAACTTCCCACCCCCGCTTTTTCTTAAAAAGGCCTTTTACCTGTTTCCCAAGTAGGATATTGTCTTATCTTTTGTATTATCTAAGACTGATCAGTCTGGCTAAGTGTAGTCACTATTTAAAGTTGGAAACTATCGTGTCCTTTGTATTTTGAATATTTAGGAAAACGGATATGATTCTTACAAAGAAGTGTTTTACTTGTCACATAAGCTCTGATTATCCAGTGGCCACTGGGCCTTCTCTGTGCTCTGTATTCAACTGCAGTGTGAACTACAGAATGCTATGCATGTTTGTTAGTACCAATACCATGTGTATGTGGTAGAAGTTGTAACCAGTTTCTGGAACTGTATGGTACTATAAAATACTTATTTTATAATTCTGTAACTGTATGGCAGTGTTATGCCAAAAATGTATAATGAACAATAGTTTCTGTTGCTTACTGCTGTATTTTAAAATATTGTTTCTAAAATAATATATTTAGAATTCCTTTAGAGTAATTATTTTTAATAACTATTGCCAAATATACATTCTGTAAAGCTAATAAAAGCCAATTCATCTTAGGTAACATTTTAGCATTGTTCTAGAGTCCATTATGTTGATTTTGCATGATTAAAATATTTTTAGAGCTGGAAAAAAAATGACTTGCTCTTTTCCTGTGATTAAACATATTTTTATGATTAACATAGAAGGTTGACATGATTTCCTTTATCCTCTGAAATAAATATTTTATTGCAAAGGGTGAAATCTTATTTACATATGAAGTTATTTGTATTATAAGATTTTTATAAGACAGAAAAACGTATAAATACTCAGGTGTTAATTGTTTTCTTTTTTACCTTTTCCATGCAGATTTTTTAAGGTATATTTTATATAGATTAATGACAGTGAGTAACTAATGGAGATGGCTTTTTTTTCTTCATTAAGCAGGCTAATGTTTTAGGAAGTCAAGTTTTTGATTAAGAAAAATGCAGTTATGAGCTCAAAGAGGAAAGGTTGCTCTGGGAATCTCAGGACAATGGGGACAGAAATGAGGAAAAGCAGGACATTTTGGTTCAACTACATTGTCCTATCCAGGCAGGAAAATAGAAGATGAGAGAGCTAAGGGTGAATTGTCCAAAGAGAATAAGTTCACATTGGGCATAATTGAGAAACTGATAGAAAAAAGGTAGCCATAGTGGTGATTGAGCAAGGTTTTAACTGAAAACTTTTGGATGAATTGCTTAGTAGAAAAAGGAACACACAAAAACAATTATTGTCATGGAGGAAGAATGGAAACATTCTGGTAGCAGAAGATAGAAGGGTTTTCTTTTCTGCTCATAGTGAGTATCTGAAGGCAATTTAAAATCTGGAGAAAATGGAATTTCTCAGAATAGTGAGAAATGCAGGACTGAGCTTGCATTTCTACAAGAATGTAAAATTTAATAAGGGAGAGAATGTGGGGAAAAAAAATTTACAACATTTTCCTTATTTTAAGGCTCAAGTGCATGCAAAGCAGGCTTGCTGGTGTTGCAGGAGTGGAAGGACATCCCAACCTGGATGAAAGTGTGGATGGACAGTTGGTTCCTGTGAGTGAATTTAGGTTTTGGTAGTGGTGGCTGAGTCGTCAGCCTATTAAAGGAAACACACATGAGGATTACCTTGCCTTTGGGATTATCCCCATGAATATGTAGGATTAATTGGAACAGCATTTTAAAGTAGGATACTAAAGAGATAGATTAGAGAGCCAGCATGGATTTGACTTGACTTAGCGAGACCAAGTTTATTGATTTGTCTCTATTAGTATCTTTCTATTTTTTATAACCCTGTTGCAGATTAAACACTACCCAGAAATATACAAATATTCTGTTTCCAAGTGGCATATGGTATATTTTTACTGAGATTGAAGTAGCTGATTTAATCTACTCTCAGCTTTGGAAAAGGAAGAGGCTAGAGAAAGAGTAAACAGGAAAAATGGTAGGCAAGGTGAGTCAAATGAGATCTGACAGCAATCCTTGCACAATGAGATTGTTTGACATCTTTAAGTGGATGATTCAATGTTGTAAGAAAGTTCAAGAAAAAAACCGGAGCTGGGGGTGGGGTGTGAAGTAAGGGCAAAGACATTTTGTTTAATGGGGATAGAACAGACTTTGAAGCCAGATGGACTTGGGTACACATGGCAACATCATCACTTTTAACAGACTGTGTGGCTTTGGGCAGGCCATGTAAATTCTCTGAGTCTCTGGGCTCTCATTGGTAATAAAATCCACTTTGAGAGTTCTTGGAAAGATTAGAGAAGGTGTGAAACCCCAGGGACATATTTCAGACACTTGCTGGTATTCTAGAAAATAATGCGATGTTTTGTCATAAGAGGAATTGTAGAACATTTATATTAATGGAAACCAATCAAATCTATGTTGATCAGATTTATAGATTGAAGCAAGTGTAGTAAGTTTCACTTGTAATTTTAATGTAATTTTTTTACCAAAAAAGCTATCAGTTATAGAATTGAGACATACTGATATTGATAAAAAAATTTCCATCACTTGTGAATGTAATGTACTAAACAGCCATTCATTACTTTCCTTCTCTATGTGTTTTTATATATATATACATACATATATAATATATATTTTTTAATGATTCCTTGTCTACTAAGAGAATAGCTGGAATATAAGACAGAGGTTCAGTCTTTTAACCAATCAGGAGACCTATTTATTTCAGGACAGTATCAGTTGGACTCTTACTGAAGGCAACAAACTTTAATTTTTAAATTAAAGCCACTTAAAAATTAACACTATTTAAAAATGTGTGTGACTGATTCTTTGAACACAGGGCCTGATTGCCATTGTTTTCTTATAATCAGAGCCAGACAGATGACATGCTAAATAAATATTCAACTTTCACATTTCTAAACTGCAGGTATTTTCATTGCATGACATTAAAATGGGGTCATTTCAGATCTTAGATGATTGTCTTTGGCAGCTCTTTATCCCTCAGAATGCCACATATGTACTATGAATGAAATATGAAATAAACTTTGACTTGAGTAGAAAGTAAATATTTTTAATTTCTTTAGAAAATAAAAATCTAGATTTAATTCAAGCATTTTCCCTAATTTTATCTGTTTCAATGTCCAGACACAGGAAGAGAAATTACAGATTTTTATAGTTAGGAGAATGTGGATCTTAATTGGACAGATATGAAGCTGAGGTGCGGGGAGGTGTCATGAACTCCACCCCTCAAAGGCTGCTGGTTGCAAGAACCTGAGGTGGAACTTGGCCAACCATTGGGGCTTTCTACTCAGTGGACCTACTGTGTACTGTGTGTGGCCCCTTTAATCAGAATGGATTCAAGAGCATCAATCCAGGCAGTAGGTTGGCATATGCTGTTGTAGAAATCCAAGACCAGAGTCCTGTTCATGAAAGAGGCTTTTTCAACACTTGGCACATGATTACCAGATTCCGAGATGTGTTCAATTGTTCTCACTTGGGAAAGAAACTTTGGGCTTGGAAATAATATTTGAGCACAATCATCTCTGACAGAGTGCCTCACTGTACACAGCAGCCCTTTTAGAGCTTGTTTTGGGTAAAATGGAGTCTATACTGTGCTGCCCTAATCTGTCATTTCCTAATCTCATTAAATGGCATTGTCTGATCGCCACACTGGAGACCAGGATGTTTTCCTGGCTTTATTCATCAACTTACCCAATTTGAAAACAAATTCCACTGATTTGTCTCCAATCCACTGCTTCCTCCTCACCTTCACTGCCTCCATAGACTTTGTCAATTGCAGATGATTCTGGATCCGTCCCTCTGCCCCCAAAGGAGAATGGGACCTTCAAAAATTCCATAGCATAACTGGATATCTATGGTTCTAGTATAAAGTCTATCATAAACACTCAATAAATAGTCCTTGAAGTTAAAAAAATGTTTAGCAATAATATCTATCAACAGATATATATAAGAGTGAGGGCAGCTATTTCTGATCTATTGCTGAAAGAAGATATCTTCCTCAAGACAAACAGTCTTAAAAATGAAATGTTTATATGGCAGTACAAAGATTTATATTGGAACCTTTCATAAGTACTTAGTGTTTGTTTTGCAAACTTAGATCATAGCCCTTCCTGGTTTCTTGTGTCATGTAGCAACAAATATCATTAGTTGGCTCTAAACTCAACAAACAGAGCTTCAAAGTCAAGATTTAAAAAAGGGAATGGGGGCATGTGGTTTCACATTTGCTGTTTGGCTTGAAATTTTGAAATTTTAAATAATGTAAAAATCATATTCAGTAGATCTACAAAGTACCTCCTGTTTCAGCGACTGCCTGAATGCTACATACAGAAATAAACAAGTGTGAGCATGAGATGGAAGTCTCTCTGTAGGAAAATCACCTGGAATATATATCAGAATAAAGGCAATTCTCTTGACATTTCAGAGCAAGCCTGATTTTTTTTTTTAAACAATTTAGACAATTCTGATTGACAGTAAAGGCTATTCTTTTTTTGGTACTGGGAATTGAGCTCAGGGGCCGGCCACCACTGAGCCACATCCCCAGCCCTATTTTGTATTTTATTTTATTTAGAGACAGGGTCTCACTGAGTTCCTTAGTGCCTTGCCATTACTCAGGCTAGCTTTGAACTTGCAATCCACCTGCCTCTGCTTTCCAAGCTGCTGGGATTACAGGAGTGCACCACCGTGCCCAGCAGTAAAGGCTACTCTTGAAGGAATAGCTTTTTTTCCTTCATGTTTAATGCTTCTTTAATTTAATCCTTTCTTTTTTATGCATGTTGACAACCAAGTTGAAACTAAAAACTCACTTTAAATAACCTCAAACAAAAGTCCTAAGGAAGTTTTAGTGTGTGGAAGTAAATGTTCACTCAAATTCCTTTAGCCTTCATAAGTTTCCTTTATAAGCCACCCTAAGAAAGGCTCTTTTTATAGATAGATTTAGAAAACAATTGAGCTTAACTTGACTTTGTGAAAAGGGTGGTTCCTCATTTTCTTTGTCCTTCTTTAGCTTATGACAATGAAATAGAAGTATAGAGTTCAGTGAGGCACAAAACTCAGATACTTAGCCGGCTTGTGCCTGTAATCCCAGAGGCTCTGGAGGCTGAGATAGGAGAATCTCCAGTTCAAAGCCAGCCTCAGTAATGGTAAAGTACTAAGCAACTCAGTGAGACCCTATCTCTAAACAAAACACAAATTAGGGCTGGGGATGTGGCTTAGTGGCCAAGTGCTCCTGAGTTCAATCCCAGGTTCCCAAAACAATAACAACAACAAACCCTCAGATATCTAAAGGAAATGTAGCACCCGTTTCCTAATAGTTCTTCTAATTTTCATGAGCCCCACCCTGCTGATTGTTAAGGACATCTTAAACTTAACAACAGTAAGTTTTTGTATGACTTCATATTTGTGTTTCTTTTAGTTTAGACATCCAGACTATTCAAAATTTGATTCAGAGCCAGCATAACAACTTTTTTGGAAATAACCTGTATCTTTCAATAAATTATTAGTCACTTAGATTTTATACTGACTTCTCTTTTCTTGACCAAGATGGCTTTTAGAGGGGCATTCAGGAGATTTCATTGACTATTTAGGGCAGCAGAGAAAAGGTAAAAAGATCTATGTCCTCTGGATATTCTCTGGTTGCAATGTGGAGTGGCTGGGCTTGGCTGCTCCCTGGACTGATGTTATGGTTTGGATCTTTAATGCCCCTGGAGAGCTTCTGTGTTAGGCAAGGCAGGCATGTTCAGATGTAAAAAGATTAGATTACAGAGCTATAAACTCATCATTGGATTAATTTATTTGATGGATTAATAATTTGGACTAATGGGTGGTAATTATAGACATAGCTGGAGGAGCAGTCACTGGGGGTGTGGCCTTGGATCAAATGTGTCCCTAGCCACTTCATCTCTCTCTCTCTCTGCTTCTGGTTGCCAAGAGCTGAGAAGATTTCCTTTGGTGTATCCTTCCACCATAATGTTGTGCCTCACTTCAGACCCAGAGCAATGGAGCCCGCCAACCATGGATTAAACCTCTGAAACCATGGGCCCCAATAAATTTTTCCTAGTCTAAGTTGTTCTTGTAAGGTCTTTTGGTCAAAGTGATGAAGAGCTGGGTGACACAATTGGTAACCACTAAAGCTTGACTGGTCTCATCTGACTATTTGGGCTTAGATCTAATGGTGTCCCTGGTGGAGCTTATAGCCTTAAGTTTTGAGGTTCCTACTAACAAAAGCCATGTCAACTAGACTCTAAGCCCCTATAGAGCCACGTGCCTGATAGGAGGCATCTGTTTAAGGAAGAGAGATTTGGCTCTGAATTGAATCTCATCATCTTAATATGACTTTGTGATCTTCAGAAAGCTACTAGCACTATGGGTTCAATTGTTTGTAAAAGTGGAAATAATAATACTCACTTTGCAGGGTCTTGAAAGTAATAGAATTACAATATTTATTTCTGAACTAGAGTAAAAAATATAACTACTATTACTGCTAGTATTTCTTTAATATTGGTGGTTTTATGAGTGTTCTCTTAAAGCTCAAAATCAAAATGAGGAGAGGAAGGAGGTAAGGGAGATATGGAAGAAAGAAAAGATACTGAGCCAGGTTTTTATGTAATATTTTATATAGAGTTTGTTTAGTTTAAGAGTTTGTTTTCTGATTAGAGAATATCCAATCCTTCTTTATCTAATTTAATAGATATGAGAAAAATTAAGATCACAAATAGAAGAAGCATTACATAAGTTAACATGGCATTATATTTATTTATAATTTAATTATTTCAAGAATTTTGGATAATCTACTTTTCAGGTTAAGGAAAACCTATAAAATACCCATGAGGGGATTTGGCAAGAGAAATAAAATGATGTTTAAGGCTTCAGAAAGCTAGTTTTCTCTTTATCATCAACATTTTTGTTTGGAAAGCAAAAAGATCAGTGAGGTAGTTAGATTTCCCAGAAGTGTTTTTAAGACAATTTTGTCTATCTAGGTAAAACTCTGCTGATAAAACATTTCTACCTACTTTGAATGTTCAGGCTTCCTACAAACACTCCATAATTGCAAAAATGCTACTGCTGATTCAAACTAAAGTATGGGAATTCTGATAAAAGAAATATCCAGCCCTAGGAAAATCATAGTACCCATTAATGTGATAAATCAGATAATTTTTAAGTGGAAACTATATGTGCACTGGGTAATCTATAAAAAGAGCTGCTTTCTGCCTTAAAGACCTAATTATCTTGATAAGTAGCTCCATAACTGACAGCAGGGAGATCTGTTCACTTATACAATTTCCCCTGTGTGTGTATGTACTGACAAGTCTTGTAAGATGGGGTTGAGTGAGATTTCCTATAGTAATTTCTTTTCCTAGTTATGGCAGGAAATTATATTCTAATTGGAAATGCTTGTAGTTGGGAAGTATCCTTCCCCACTACAACCCCTCTTACACTATCAGAAATGAAGAAATTGTTATTCTGAGAATTAAGCTAATAAAACTGACAAATAATGGGTAAGATTACTTTCTTTAATAGTCAATTTCTAAGACAGCCACCTAAAATAGGTAAGGATAATTTTAACAAAATATTTGCGAGATCTGTACATTGAAAGCTACAAATTATTGTTAAAAGAAATTTAATAGACAAAATAAAAATATAGAATATTCTTGGATTAGAAAACTTGTATTGTTAAGGTACCAATTCTCCCCAGATTTATATATTCAATGCAAGCTTTTTTAAAAAAAATATTTTTTAGTTATAGTTGGACACAATACCTTTATTTAATTTATTTATTTTTATGTGATGCTGAGGATTGGACCCAGCGCCTCGAACATGCTAGGTGAGTGTTCTACCACTGAACCACAATCCCAGCCCCTCAAAATAATTCTTTTTTTTTTAAGAGAGAGAGAGAGAGAGAGAGAGAGAGAGAGAGAGAGAGAGAGAGAGAGAGAGAGAGAGAGTTTTTTAATATTTATTTCCTTTAGTTTTTGGTGGACACAACATCTTTGCTTGTATGTGGTGCTGAGAATCGAACCCCGGGCCTGACGCATGCCAGGCAAGCGCGCTACCGCTTGAGCCACATCCCAAGCCCCAAAATAATTCTTAAAATGAAGAATAAATTTGGAGGACTTCCATCTCCTGATTTCAAGCTTTTCTTTAAAGCTATATAATCAAGTTAGTGTGATCTTGGATATAGTAATAACTCCATGGAATGGAATAAAGAGTTCAGAAATAGACCATCACCTACAGAGTCAGTTGATTTTTGACACAGATACCAAGGTAATTTATTTGGTAAAAGGATAATGTTTTCAGTAGATAATGCTAGAACACCTGGATACTCAAATGGGGAAAAAATGAGAATTGACTCTTATTCATACTTTTCCAAAAGTAAACTCTAAGTGAATTATAAACCAAAGTAAAGGCTGAATATATAAAACTTCTAGAAGAAAAAAATTTCAAGATTTGGGGGAAAGCATAGATTTTGTAGATATGACATAATGGTAACCAAAAAATTTGACAAATGTATTTTATTAAAATTGAAAAGTTATGCTTTTCCAAAAATATCACTATCAAATGAAAAAACAAGCCATAGACTGGAAGAAAATATTTATAGTATATACATACTTGACAAAGAACTTATATCCAAAATGAGTAATTTATTCTCACAATTCAAAAATAAAACATGATAGAAAAAAATTGGATGAAAGATTTGAATAGGCACTTCACACACATACATACATACATAGACACAGTATAGCTACAGTGGGTAATCTGTAAGATTTCTGCTTTCTAATATATAGGTATAGGCACACAGAGACACATACATACACACACTGAGGCCAATAGAATATGAAAAAATTAGACAGGAATATATTGTCTATCATCATATCCTCAGGAAAGGGCAAATTAAAAATATACCAAGGTATTATTGTAAACTTCTATAATGGCTACAATTTTAAAAGACTGACAATATCAAGTATTGGAAAAACATTGGGGCAACTGGAACTCACACACACTTCTGTTGGGAATGTAAAATATTGTAACTACTTTGGAAAACAGTTTTGTCAGCTTATAAAATTAAACATACTTCCATATCACTGATGCTTAAGTCATATGGAAATACATGAAAAGCTATATCCCAAAGAAATGAAAGCCTATGTCCTCAAAAACACTGGTACACTAATGTTCACAGAAGCTTTCTACATAATGGCTCCAAACTGAAAACAACTCAAATATGCATTTAGAGATAAATGGATGAAAAAGTTGTGGCATTTTCATAACACTCACTTTTGTATAAAATAGAATAAACTACTTGCATTTGCAATAATGTTGATAAATCTCAAAAACATCCCGAGGAAAAGAAGCCAGTCACAAAAGAATATCTGTTGTATGATTGCATTTTGGGGAAACTCTAGAACCAGAAAATCAACCTATTGGGACAGAAGTCAGGTCAGCAGTTGCCTGAGAAGGGCTGGAATTGATTGCCAAGAATTAAGGAGGAATTGGGTTGGGATAAGGTGTGTGGGAGGGATGCTGACAGAAGTATTTTAGTGCTTAATTATAGAGATTGCATGGTATATACATCATCAAAGCTCATCTAACTGTTCACTTAAAATATGTGCATTCTATTATATGCAAAATGTAGTTCAATAAAGTAAAAGAAGAAGGAGGGGGAGGAAAAAACACTATTGCCCCAGTCAAAAAACATTTTAAAAATAGAATCTAAATGGTCCATCTAACTTGGAATAAATATGAAGGCCCTAGAGAGGATATTAATTCCCTCCCCAGACCTCTCTTCTCTTACTAAGACAAACCTGCTCCTATATCATCCTCATTTAAGTTTTATTGCCTTTCTTAGCTTACAAAACAGTTAAAAATCCCATAAACATCAAATTAAGCATTAAATACATTTTTAGTCGGTTCTTTTTCTGTTCATATAAATCTGAACAATTCTTTTTCTCTGTCATCTTAAGTGTTTTATTTTCTGCTTCATCGTTTTTTTGATTATAGCATCTCTAAAATAACCAATTGTATCATGTTCAGCCCAGGGAAAATAAGTCATTCAATTTGTTCCTTATTAACTATCTCTTCCACATCTGTTTTATTCTCATAGCTCCCTGAATAGTTTCTAACCAGTCTCCCTATGTCCAGTCCAGTTGATACCACTGGTTACCGATTCCCTTGAACAAGTTCTGCTCCCTCAAATGTTGAAGTATAACACTGGCAAGGCAGGCATAGAGTAGAAATTTAAGAAATTTTATTTAAAGACTAGTAAAATGGACTTCTCTTGGGAGGAAGAAGAGGACGGAAAGGGCGGAATCCCTGGGATGAGGAAGTTTCCTTTGTTCTCCTGCTTTCATCTCCCTTATGTTGTTCATTCCGCCCCCACCCCACCCCTGCATTCTGCATTTGTGACTGGGAAATGTCCGTGGGATGGCCAGGAGGTGACAAGGTGGACTGAAAGGGTCAAGGTGGAGTGCTGGACAGGAAGGGAGTTGTAGCCCAGGCGCATTAACTAGCAGCTCCCTGTCTGTTCAAGGGGTGCTTCATTGACAGCCTTCTGGGAGGGGTGGTATAGGCAGGTAATCTGGGTAATCAAAGCGCTGTGGATGCATTAATATTCCAATCTCCCAAGCATTGTCTCCAGCCTCCCAGAACCAAATCGGCCTCCATTTTCTCAATCCAATCCAAATATCCCTCTACACTGACTGCCTTTTATTCTTGCTTCACAGTACCATGTGATTATTACCACATGAGTAATCCTTCTAATGCCTTTCCTATATCAAATTACCCATTTCAAAACCTTCAGTTTTAGTTTTCAGGCCTGATTCCATTTTTTTTTTCTTAACCAGTCTCCCACTGTTCTGTGAATGATGCATGTTCTAGCTGAAATGGACCACTAGTCATACCTTGAGTGTCTCCTTTCTACTTTCCATCTGCTTCCTTCTTTACATTGCAGTTCTTTACATGCACCTCCTCCTCCATCGATCTCAACAGATGGGATCCATGTACCTAAGCATTTCTTGCAGTAGCTCCTATGTTAGATTATAACTTGTAGGGCTGGGCCCCAGTCTATGACATCTTTGTTTCTCCCTTGAATAATAGCAGGGAAATATGCAATTTGATAAAAATATGTGGAGGCAATTATGCAAGTTCATGTGGTTGAGAAGCAGAAGAGTGAGGACTAGATCCTTGAATACCTCATTATTCATTCTATTGCATTGTATACCGCAAGGGTTGGGAAAATCTCCTGCTGGATTTTGAATTGCCTCCAGGAGAAGGATTAGGAGAGCATATGACTCTAGACATTTAAAATGGAATCAAAGAAGGTAGTAAAACTTGCTTCAGGGAATCATCCTAGAAGAAAGATTAGCTTAGATTCCTTTTTAACTTCTAATCGCATATAGTCGTAGAACAAATGGACTGTAAAGTCCCCTTTGGAAATTGTGACTATTCATTAGATCTTTTATATACATACTTTTTTCCTTTTTAAATTAAGCCTTATTGGAGGCTTCAGGGATATTTTTGTATATGGTCAATCTTTTGAAAATGGGTCTCAAATACTTTGAGTATGACCAGCTTGCTATTTCATTGTATGGTCCCATAAAAGCAGAATCTATCTTTGGGGTGGCTCGACAGCCACTATAGCTCTTATACTTGCTCTTTTCTTACACCAAATTATATCTCAATATTCTCTTTGACAGGCATTACTATAAGTATATTGTCTTGGTTGTAGCAAAAATACATTTCTTGTGTGGACAAAAATGTGAACTTTTGCCTATGACTTGATGTACATTTAGACATATGTTAAAAGGATCAAAGTTGAGGCAGATGGACTGAATAAATGCAGCATGTAATTAGCTCTTAGCTGTCCAAAGCCTATTCTCCCGGTTCATTTGATGAAGCTATAGCTTCACCTGGTTGTTCAGCCTGGGATGCATTTCACAGCCTCTTACAACTACACAAAGACTTGTGACCATGTTGTTGCAGTAGAGGTGAGACAGTGCCTTGTGCTACCCCTGGACTTGGGCCCTGTAATGTTGACCATGTGCTCTTTTCCTTTCACAGGTGGGAACTTAAATATAGATATAGTCCACCTCCACTGATCAACAAGGCCAATGCCCTAGAGCAAGCATGGTCAAACTTCTCTACAGGGACAAATAGTAAATATTTTCAGATTTATGGCCACTCAGTTCCTGCCAAGTGTTGTGAAAACAGCTAAAGATGATATAAAAATAAATAGGTTTGGCTGTGTTCTAATAAAATGTTATTTACAAAAAAAAAAGAGGTGGTAGTCTGGATTTGCCCAGGGGCCTATAATTTTTTTTCTTTTCTTTTTTAATTCCTGTGCTGTGAAAAAAATTATGGAATGAAACTCAGTACCTAAATGTCTACCTGAGGCAGAGCTTCCATTGACTACACCAAGCTTACAAGAGAGATAAACTTCATCTTTTTTGAGTCACTAAGCCTTGGGGCCTCTTTTGGCAGTTTGTCCTCTCCCCTACTTAGTGCTTAGGAGCAGGTGGTATTACCAGCTCATTGGATTCAGCTTCACATTTCAGAGCAGAAAGTTCTACTCAGATTCCAACCATTTGAGAGTAAATCTTCACCGAGTCTTCTCCCCAGGAGACTCTCAGACTTCAGCCATTTAAGTAGGGAAAATGTTTGTTTTCTCAGTAGCCATCTGTCTATCTGGCCGATTGTTCTACCCATTCTTGAAACAGGTATCCCCCACTCAGCCAGGGGACTAGAATAGCATCTTGATGTAACATGTGAAGAAGGTAAAATTTGGGCAGGGGGAGGTCTTTTGTCCCTTCATTATCCAAAGCCTTTTCTCCCCTTCTCAAATGTCTCTTCTATGTCCTAGTCTTGGAATATTGTTTCTTCTTAGCTATAAATTAAATTGATGCCTCATAGAATTTAATATGTCATCTCCCCTCCCCAGTTTTAACTTTGCTTTACTTTTCTGATTATTATATGACCTTTACAGAAAATTTGGACAATATGGAAAATCTGACAAGTAGGCACTCCCAATACAATCATGATTGCTACTTCTGGTGTATTTTACATCCAATTTGGCTTATATTTGGGCATAAGTAAATTCTTCAAAATCGAAAGGGATGAGATTCAGGAACTAAAAAATGATAGTCAGCTCAGTTATTTATTTGTGCCTGAAGATGAGTGTGTGTGTTGGGGAGGGGGTTCAATGCAAGCATTAATATTTCAGTTGACTCTTAAAACATAAGATTCTTGAAACATAGAGAATAAAGAAAAAGCATCCTATGATAAAAACATGGAGGCACTGAAGTGTATGTGTATATGAATAATTCAACGGTTGACTGTGGTCTTGAGGAATCTATTAAAATGTGCTCCAGTTGCCTTTATTATGCACTGAGGATAGTTAATATTTGTCTTTTATCATTTGTGAAAAGAGAATATGTTATGATAATCCATTTTCAAGTACTTTGAATTTTTCAGAGTAGTACTGAAAGTCTATAGCTTCATTGAAGGATCAGAATTTTGTCATTTTTACTATTTATTGTGATTTTATTTGATAAAATAAGATGCAATAATTCAATTTTTCTAGTTCTTTCTATGAAAAGGTTATCATGTGTTTCTAATTAATATTTGTTTTAGTTTCTGGATTTTTATTCACAAGGAAAAGTAATGGGAAAATAATACTTATCCTAGGTTATATGAGATGACATGAATTTTTCTTAGGTGCTTTTGATTGTTTTGACTTTAGTCCTCTCAATTACATACAAAATTATTTTTCACTTCAATCATTATTAATTTGGCTGTCCCCAAATCAGGCTATACATTATTCAAGTACTACTTTCTAATGTCAATAAAACAAATTACTACTGTATATTCAAAAAATAAACATCTCAGTTGCAGACACTTGCAAATAGATCAGAATGTCTATTAATATAATATCAGCAATATTTCATATATTTCTGCTTCTCATGTAAAAAATGGCATCTAAAAAAGCAGTGGATCAAAGATAAAATATTCACAAGTTATCTGCTTATGTACTCACATGGAAATGTCAGAACTTTACTCACTATAACCTTGGATAACTCATGTTTTATATGATAAGCATTATAACCCCTTGTTAGGTGCCATGTCAATAAAATTGGACAGGATTGCATTCAAAGTTAAGAGTGTAGGTTCATGTGGACCAAATAAAAATCTACTTATATAGATCTGCCCAGGAGTAATTTGATTGTCATTTTGCAAGTTGTGTTTTATAGCTTGGCTACTCAAAAATAGCCTTTTAAAAAGAGAACTATAATTCAGATATGACAGGTATAGCAAATAAACTCAAGTGTATAAGAAATGTTCCAGTTTTCTTGTCTTTAAATCAAATTAGACAGACACTGACTCCCTCCCACCTCACTAGGCTTCTGGGGAACCCAATTTTCATAAGAATTGGTGGTGGATGATTCTCCCATGATCCTATTATTCAGAAAATCAAGTGTGTGTGGGATTAGGAAAAAAAAGGCCTCTAGTTGCTGGGTCATTGAGGTCTCAGATGACTTATCAGTTAAACTTCAAAATCAGTGATTCCTTAAAGTTGCATGATTCTCTGCTCCATAGCAAGAGGCTTTTTGCTAAGGCTTTTTGCTAACAGCTTTGGTGTCTTCTCTCTGGTGCACCAGGGAGCCATCTATCCAAAGTTTTATTACATTTTTGCAGGGAACCCTTACACAGTGTTGTGCTTTATTCTCTGCCTGAAGTGCTGGATGTTGGGGGGGGGTGGTGTCCAGTGAGGAGCTGGGAGTCAATCTGCACCCTTCTCATCAGGCCCTGTGCCCTGGCATGTTAAAATACCATCTAATCAAGCCATATGCCTGCTGGGTCACAACTGCCTAGAGGAGGTGCCTTTTCAACTAGTGCAGAGGCTTCATATACAGATTAGTTGTATTCAGTTGCTTCTGGCACTGCCGCAGAGCAAAGCACACATAGTATCCCTTGCAGAGGCCTCAGATCTCTTGTGCTTCTCCCATGACAGGAGAAGCGAATCTCTCATCTCAGCCACACTGCTTCTCAAAGATGTCATTCCTCTGGCTTCTTCCAGAATGCCCAGCAGGATCTTATGAAATAGTGCATAGGTCTTCCACTCCAGGTTGTTTGATCTCTGCCTGTCCTAAACACCTGTGGAAAGAAAGTGCCAGTGCCTAGTGCCCAGCTTGGAATGGGAGACCTGTGAAAACTAAGAATGTGGCACAAACACGGATATCTCAAAATCCCCCACCACACATGTATTAAAGGGAAGGATTCAGTTATGATGTGCAGGATTTGTCCTGACTTCTGCCTCCCAAACCAGACCATCATCTCGGACTTGAAGAATGCTATCCAGGATGAGGAATGAGGGGGAATCCAGAAGTCAACAGTTGAACATAAAGAATCAAAAACAGGAAAAGAGGAACATAGGAGAGGAGCCTCAGAATGGAAGAGAAGTAAACAGAGACGGGAATCCTGGGGAGAAAGTGGGGTACCTGCCTTAAAAATGAAATAATAAAGAGCTGCTGTGAGGGTTTGTCTGGGAAGTCCTGTTGTGTGGGGGATGTCAGAATTGCCACACCCCGCCAACCCCATCTCCTCAAGAGGACTTCAGTGAAATCCTAGTTGGCTTTTCCAGGATTATTGTTATTATCATTATTATTACTTGGTGATATTTGTTCCTTTTTAGACTTTGTCACTCTGTGGAAATTGTCCTCCAAGGTGACCCAGAGTGGCTGTGCTGCTTTCTTATTCTGCATCATGAGAGAGTACGCTGTGATTTTCAGACTTTGTGCAACAGAGAGAAGGGAGGGGTTTAAGAAATTGGATTTAGAAGTAAATCAGATGAGCTGATGCACAATTATGGGAAAGGCTGAAATTAAAACTCTAGAAAATGGCAAGTATTGCTTAGGATATGAAGGAACTGGAATGTTCATTCATTCACGGTGAGCTGTACTTTGGTATAACCACTTTGGGAAAATATTTGACAGTACAGCTACATGGAACATACATATGCCCTGTAACTCAGTAATCACCTCCTAGGTGAATGCTCAATCAGAGTATGTACATATGTGCATCAAAAGGCATAAACTATTCATCAAAGTTTCAAACTGCCCAACAGCAGGATTCATAATTAAATTATAGTGTAATCAAGAATGGAATTCTGTATAGTAATTATCATGCACCATCTACACCTATACATGGCAAGAGAGCTGATTCTCCCAAACAGAATGCTGAGTGGAGGAAGTTAGACACGGAGTTCAGGCTCTATGATCCTGCCCACATCAAGCACAGACATAGCTCAAACATACCAGTGGGGTTAGAGGCTGGGATGGACATCACCGTGGTGGAGGGGCTGGTGTGTAGAGAACAAAGGGGGTCTTGTGGATGTTGATAGTGTTTTATTTCTTCATCTGGATGGTATTTTACATGGATGTGTTTAGTTTGCGTGTACTTTCTGTGTGTACTTCTTGGCATATGTAGCATGCTTTAGTAAAAAGTAAAACCTAAAGCATGTTTAAATTTTTGTCACACTTTTTATACTGCCTTTCCATATAAAACCACGCTTCTTTTGTGAAAATACTGAGTAGCATTGGAAATGAACACTAAGTTATTGTGTACCCATCAAACCCTGATTCTAAGAACCAAAAAATATCATTAATCAAGGAACTTGGGAACTGGAATTATCTGTCCATAAAGATACCAACATCAGAGATCATTTAACATTTTTGTTTCTCCTACAGCAAAGCAAAGATTAAAAGCAAAGCTTAAATAGTATTATATTACAAATGACAAGTTTAGTGCCTGGACCTATCTTTAGTTATAAGGGATGTAATTATGTGGTCCAAGTAGCGAGGCATGCATTTATCAGGACAATCTGTCTGGTTGAGCCCGAATGATCTTGCCGTTCTGTACCTGAGGGCCTGGGTTGGATGGCATTCTCCCAAGTCTTGTGGTCCCAGGGGTGGTTTGTTGAAATGAGATTACTTTTAAGGATACCAAATGAACAGCTAGTGTTGGTTAACATCTTTTGAGTATTTGCTTTGTGCCAGGCCCTTTATTAAGTAGAGTTAACTGAGGAGAGAGGAGAAGCTGGTACAAATTACTAGGCTCTAGTGGTCTGAAAGAAGGCCCAGAGCATGTTGATACTACATATCAATGCAAATCAGAAGGATTCTTTAGAAGATTCTGATGAATAGGTGTTTGTATTACTTTTCCTTGGTTTTCAACCTTTGAAGTAGGTAGTATTATATTTTAGAGAAAGCAAAGTCATAGAAGGATTAATTAATTTCTTCAATATCACACAGTTAAAAAGGGACCTAGCCAGAATTTGAACCCAGATAGACAAACTCCAAATGCTGAGGCATCAGTAATTAGACCATGCTGTCTGAGTAGTGATGGCTTGGTTATGGTTTATGTGTTACCACGTTGAACGAGGACAAAGGCAAGCCTCAGTGCAAGGGTAAAAGGATCTAGATGTTGGAGGTGGATTAAGACCATGAATAATGTCTAGACTGAGGAGCCTCGGACCTCTAGTAAATGTTCTACTGGAAGCTTTTTAAAATAACCCAAGTTCATTTAAAAGTCTAGCGTAGTTTCTTATAAACCAAAAGTCTCCATCCTAATCAACTAGATACATCTGAATGCTAAGTAATTACTTTAAGCTATTTTACCTTATTTGAAGAGTTTTTAATCAGTATTCTGAGAAAATATACTTAAATTTTTCATAAAATTCCTTTATGCCCTTTTTAATAATGTGAATGTATTCTTTCCCTCATCAACAAACACTTAAAATATATTTCTTTCATATTAGTGGCACTTTATGTGCCTGTTAAGTACCATGTGGAAATAATCAAGTCCCATTATGAACCCAAAGCAAATTCAACATCAATTTCAAAGCAATGTACCCACTGAGTGTCTGCATCTGTGCACTTTTTGACTTACAGTGTAACTTTTTACAAACCTTTTACTTTTGAGTCCACTTCTCTGACATAAGTTACTTGGTTTGCCAGGATCTGGACTACACTGAGTTTAGAGCCCTGGGCAACAGCACTCACTACACCAGGTGGCCAGCCATGGGTGACATTCGAAGTCATCAGAGGCTTATTGCTTTCTGGCTGCTGATGAACTTTCTCTCCTTCCTTCTAGGACTTTCATTGAGTTTTTCAGAGCACTCAGGTTCAGGATGGGGAATTGTTTTAGTAATATACAGAACTAATGCAGATTCTCCAAGCACCTCATTCTCTATCAGACCCTTGGCTAGGAATATCTCGTTCCCTTGATCGTGTAAGTTGAGATTGGCTTCCTGGCAACATCCAACTTATTTTCTCCTCTCATCCCTGGCCTTGAGTTCAGGTCAAGGCAATGCAGAGCCCTGACAAAGGAGACACTAATGAAAAGAAACAGAAATCCTCCTTTGGGGATGGAACACCTGAGTGATGACTGAACTGGCTTAAAAATCACTTGAGAAACAAGTTTCTTGGGATGAACCCAACTAGTATGTATAACCATAAAGTTCTAAAATAAAAGTAAGTAAATTAAAACGTCAGTATGTCATAATACTTTTAGAAGAATAAAAATACATTGAATAATAAATGATGTGTTAAATAATAATAAAAAAATGACCTGAGAAGACAAGTATTGAAGAAAAGATATCAAAGATTTAAATGTAGGGCACCTCAGAACAGATCAACCAGACACCTTCTTGAAAAAAGGACACAGTAGCATCAGCTCATGTTTTTAGTGCAACTAACTTGCAAACTATGCCTACCTGAAGGGGAGAGCTTGATGCCCCAGGCACTGGCCTCTAGCCTGCTGTGTTAGCTCAGGGCCCTCCCTCTTCAAGTTAAGTTTGAAAGGCACTGTGGTCACTTGCAAAGCTCTTTACTTTATTTTCAGTGTGTCCCTCTTTGATTTCCACAGTCTGCATCCTCTGAGCAGCTCATTGTCTGCTGATGTGCTCTCTCTGACTATACTGTAGACACCCCATCGGCTTCAATGCTCTGTCACAGCCAGTTGGTCTTCCACGTCTGTGCTTCACTCTGCCTAGATTCCATGCATACCTAATTCTGTCCTGCTAAAAAGTAATTGTCTTTCAGAAACTAGGTCTCCTTTTGAAATAAATCCAACAGTGCTGCTAAAGGAATGTAGAAAATGACATTTTTTTCCAAGATCTTAGCATTAGGACAGATGAATGTTTTCAAGGAATAACACTTCCTGGTTAAAGAAGTAGTAGTTCATTTTTTTCCCATTATAAAAACAACTCATGATTTCTCCTTTGGGAAATGACAGGGAGAATAATGCTATGCTGAGCCCCGCACATGGTTATTCATTCATCCATTCAGTCCTGGGAGTAGAGCAGTAAACAAGATAGATGATCTCTCTGCTTCTGAGGCAAATAGGCAATAAACAATTAAATAAATACAAGAGTTATAGATAGCATGTCATTTCAGGAAATAATGCAGCACTGAGGGATAGAGTGATGCTGTGGGGTCTGCTAAGGAGAGAGTGTTTAAAGTAGCCTCACAGTGCAGCATTGAAAATAAAACCTGAATGAGGACAAGGGGTAAGTCCTGCAAAGACCTAGAGGAAGAACACCTGGGCAGAAGGACAAAGAGGCACAAAGATCCTGAGATAGGAATGCACTTGGTTTTCCTGAAGAACAGAAACCTGGCCAGTATTGTGTGCTAGAGGTCAGTGTGATAGGAGCCCGCATGCCAGTGAGAGGAGGGGTAAGAAGGACAGGCAAGATCAAGGTCATGGGAGCATGTAGGTAATAGAAATTAGCTCCACTCTTAATTTTGTGCAATGGGGAGCCCTTGGAGAGTTTAAGCAGGGAGTGAAAAAATGCAATTCATGTCATGAACGATAACTTGGTTGTGGTGCGGATAATGGATTATATGGGAGCAGAGTGGGATACTTAGAGGGTATTTCTGTATTTCAAGCAGGAGATGATGATGGCATTGATGCCTGTAATGGATACAGAAGAGCATAGATCTATTTTGGAGGGATAGCTGGTAGGAATTGTGATAGATATAAGAGACGAGAAAAATATAAGACAGAGCAAAACTGAGGGTGAACAAGTAGATGAGAAACTGTAAAATTTACTGAGATAAGTAAGACTTTGTTTATTCCTCAGAATGGCCCTTTGAGGTGAGTCCTATTAGACCATTATACTTGCACCCATACTAGCTACTTTCTATGTGGTTCTATATATCTAACTTGTATCTATTCTATTTTCTTCCTATATCTATTATAACACAGAGATAAAGCCTTAGCCCTATAGAGTAACTTGACCAAGGACATACAATTAGAAAACAGTGAGCAGGGATTTGAACTGTTTGGCCTGAATCCAAGGTCCTTATCTTAATCACCTTTTTAAGATTGCATTTTTTCTTGTTAGCCAGAAGCTATGATTGTGAACATTTTTATTTATTTTTCTTCAGCCACAAGATATATTTCAGTATTTTAATATAGACCATGTTATATAGCTTTATAAATTGTCTTATTCATTTGCTATTTCGAGTGTCATTAAATAATTTATAACATCACCTTCTATGCAAGTTATCTTTTAAATGATTCTTTTCAAGAGAATAAGACATTGAATAGGAATGTGTGGGGAGTAAACAGGTATATGGCCTAGGAAAGTTTCCTGGGGCAAGGGGTAGTGGGGATGGAGGAGGCGGGGGTGGGGTGGGGTGGCTGTAAATATTTCTCTCAGTATTTGTTTCTCTAAGACCTTGATTAAAAATTGCTATATATATATGGAAAAAATGCTTTTAGTATAAAACATCCTATTCCAAAGCATTATATTTATTAGTAAATTATTTTAAGAGGTAGTCTTATTCTTGAAAATAACCATCATGGGCTAGTAGTATATAGCTCAGTGGTAGAGTGCATACTTAGCATGTTTGAAAGATTCTGGGTTCAATTACACACACACACACACACACACACACACACACACACACACACACACCCCTCCAAACCTTCAATATCCTCTAATAGAATCTTTAGGTCACAGCACCAAGTGCCTAAGTATTTCACCTGTTTTTCTGTATCTACTTTTGAATTAAGATAGGTATTCTGCCTCTGTTTTATTCTGGCTCCTTGATAAATCAAGCTAGTTCAACTAATAATAACACTAGTAATAGTTGTTTGGGGCTGTGTTACCTGGAATGTGGAGAATAAAGCCAAGAGGAATTTTAAAATCTGAGTTTCATTTGGGTACAAACCCAGGGGAGCCAGAGTGGGGATAAAGGAAAACTGCAGTATCTGATAGGAATTAGTGGGATGAGAAAGACCCCCTGGATCCTGACTGGTGGCAGCTGTGACCGGACACAGCTGGTCATTTAGTCGGTCTACTAGGGCTTTCCCCAACAGGTCACATGGAAAAATTGCTTTGGAATGACCCAGGGATGCAGAAAGGAGGGGGTTTCTGGCTCCCTCTCATCCTTTTCCCCTGGATCAGAATCTGCTCCAGAATTATTTTAACTTCCTCCCACCTTCAGGTTTCATCAGGAGGCACCTGCAGTGGCTGTCAGGGGTATTTGGCTCTGCTGCCTGGAGTGGTCATGGGGAGGGCCTTGTATTCTTAGCAACAGGGCTCTGGGGTGGGGTGGAGATCTATGAGGGGAGGAGATAATCTGAAGAGGCAGATAATGTTTGTGTCTGATATATCAGAATGGCACTTTGCTGAATACTATGCTTGTATTATCTTATAGAAACCTCATTGAGGTCACTATTATTAATCTCACTTTAGAGAGAAGAGCATTTAAATAAGTGGTAGACTGAGATTTTTAGCTAAGCATTTGGAACCCAGAGCCCACACCTGACCCAGTATACTTTTCTTTCAAAAGCTCTGAAAGAGTTGAAAGAGCTTATTCCAGTGATGAAATTCCAGGGCTGTTCTGGGAAGAATATATCATGGGCAGTTTGGAGAAGCAGGGCTGGCAAATGGTCTGCCAGGGATCCAGGCCAAGAGCAAGGTCTCAGGGGCTTGAACCCTCAGGGAACACATGCCTCTTTCTATGACTGCTAACTTGCCCTTATTCTGTGTGGAAACCTCCCTTCCTCTTTACCTTTAACCAGTGCACAATAGCAGCCTTCCGGCACTTTCTGTGCCTTCTCTGACCCTGATTCTACTCACAGCGTCCACTCAGATGCTACTGGTGGTACACTGTGCCTGTGTCCTAGTTTTCTGTTTCCATGTTTCCCCAGGGAACACTGGTCCAACATAGTAGGTAAGGTGCAAACAACAGAAAACAACTCTATTAAATTCTATTAAACATGAATTCATTAGAAACTACAGGTGGGATCATAGGAATCCTATTTGATATTTATGGGACTTATGAATCTCCAGAAATTGCTAGGAGCAGATTTTGGATTTATATCAGCCTTGGAATGTTCTCTTTCTTTTGTGCCTTTGTATAACCTGGTCTGAAATTCAAAGCCCTGGAAAAAGAGGGTTTGACTGGCCAAGTGAGGTACCAGCCCTCAGATGTGCCAGACTGTAATAGGAAAATTAGTCAAGAAGCCTTAAGTAATGCCTAGATTCACTTTCCCACCACAGTTGTAGACAATTGGGTAGATAAATACATGGGAGGGTATTAGAGCAGAATAAGGAATTGGGGGATGACTGTTGGGTGGATCAAACATGACAAATATTTCTAATGTCTTTTTCTTCTTTGGCTAGTCACTGCACAGGACTCATTGCTTGTTGGCTACTCTATCAGTGGGATAACTGTGGCCAGCCTTGGTTATTTTCAAAGTGCATGTATATATATATATATATATATATATTATATATATATATAATATTATATAATACATTCATATTATATATAAGATATATATAATATATAAGTGACTTTGAAATTAACCACTATTTTGAATTACCTATGCCATGACTTCCTTCTGTTTGCACATCCTACCGCTTATCGTATTGTATTACAGCCTCTTGTCAGACAATACTTTGGCACCATATTTCATTATTTACAAATACTTCTTTGGTCTCAGTCTTTTATTTACTACTGTGGCAGGTGCTATAAGAGAAAAACACTGGCTAAGGGGCTGGGGTTGTGATTCAGCGGCAGAGCGCTTGCCTAGCACGCACAAGGCCCTGGGTTTGATCCTCTGTACCACATAAAAATAAGTAAATAAAATAACGGTATTGTGTCCAACTACAACTAAAAAATAAATATTTTTTTAAAAGAAAAACACTGGATGTGATTATTTCTTTCTGATTAAAATTGAATATAGGAAACTATAAAATCACACAAATAAAGGAGTATAAGGAAGGCATAATCAAAGATAAAAAGTATGTCTATATGTATGAGGATAGCTTGGTTGAGAGCATAACTTGTATAGTGTTCAAAGAGCTAGGCGAAAACTTAAATCCTAAAAGAATCTATTTGATTTGGGAAAGAGATGAATTTGTGGTGTGATTGCTAGCTGATCTATGTCCAGGCTATCTTATTCTAAAGTACAATTTTTGTTTTTCATTTGTTCCAAAAGATAGGACAGAGATTGATTGAGTCACTATCTCTTCTTCTGCATGTCCCAGGGTCATTCCCCTTGGCCACATAGTCCTGCTACGAAGCCCTGCAGGAAAGAGCTGCTCTGTCATTTGTAAATGTCCCAGGCCTGGCCCACCTGTCTACTGCTATCTTTCCACTGTTAATGTCATGAAGTGCCTCAGGCAGCATAAATAACTTTATTACTAAGCTGTAAAGTAGAGCAAGTTATTAATATTGTATGAATTACATTCTATTCCACCCTTTTCCTCTAATGGGAAGAGATCTCACTATATTCGAGAAAGTATTTTCTTAAAACTGCTGAGTAGCATGTATTGAATGAACTGAATTAGAAAGTCCCATTGCTGCTGGAAATTTTGATTGCAAGCTTGTTTTAATAAGTTCAGGTTTGCTTCTGAGGTCCTCATTTTCTTTAGGAATTCAATTGACTAAGGCAGCCTAACTCTCAGCAGTAACTACAAGAAATTAGATTTTACTGTGAAGTATAAACAGGCCTGCAATTGATGATATGACACTCCGAGCATTATCAAGAGGCTTGTGGACTGCTTTGTTGTGGGAGGTAATTGACACTGAAAGCTTTTGAAAATTGAGGTTTACAGGAGCAGGCCCAAGTCAATGATGTTTTGTTTTATCCAAGGTATTTGAATAAGACATTAGTTGGCATGTTCTAATACCATGGTATAAAGCCCAAGTTTAGAAAAGATATTAGCTTCCTTTTCAGTAAGCAGAAGTTAAGTTAGAAAGGATAAAAATAAAATTCCCTCCAGATCAGTGTGATTGCTCTTTAAGGAAAGAGGGTTCTACAAAAATAACAGCTTCATTTGATGTGGGTTTATTTCTCATGGGCCATTTAATAACCACATGTTAAAGTTTCTCCTTTTTTTGCTATTTCAAAATTGAGACTCCTTCCTATCCTTTTTATAAATTGATTTAAAAACAAAACCTTCTACAAAACTCTAGACACTGGGGTACTGTTTTTTTTTTCCCCCTACCAGCTCACATGATCTTCAGCCTTGATGTCCCCAGGACAAGAAACACTTGACTGGTGCTACTGATTTACCCACCCTCTCCCATGGGCGGCCCAGGGAGTGTTTGATTCCTCTTCTCTCTAGCTCAAGAAAGAATCCTGGAATGCAGATGAACAATGTGTCACAGGAATAATCATAAATTTGATGTGATTTGTGGATTAAAGTAATAATTTTCAAGTATCCCCATTTTATTATTAGTAACAAGCCAGTGATACACTTCCAAGTGATGGTGACCTACCAGGTAACTTCACACCTGGCTCAGATCTGCTGCATTCCCCATCTGATTGAACATGGATGAATCACTTAGTTAATTCTTCTGTGCTTTACCCTCTTGACTTTTAGGCTTCTTCTAGTTCTAAAATTCTACAAGTGCTGTCATCAGCAGGAACCAAACCAAATGAGGTTATTCTCTGTATTTTTATATCATGCTAACATAAGAAATTGCTTTACTTATTAAGTTTTACAGTTCTTCCAATGCCAAATTCTAAATTTGGTAATGGCACAGAGAGATGATTTGGAGTACAAAGCTATTCTCATTGGCATTTAACTAAAGGGTTATGGCTGTTCCTTTAAAAAATATTTTAACTTTCTTTAAGATTGGATATGTCAACCACTACTGCATAATGAATGCAACTATATTATAATATAAATATTAGTGTGATATATATATATATAAAATTTATACATAAAATCCATTCTAACCACTGGGACATTGCCTACAAATTCTGGGAAGTTCTGGACTATGATCTTGTTTATTCACTGTTCTATCCTTAAAGCCTGGCATGAAGGAGAATATTCAATAATATTACCCAGTGACAACTTAATATATTAATAGGTATGTCTTTTATTAATTTTACTTATTTTTTTAAATTTAAACTCTCTTTGTAACCTGTGAAAGAAACCCAACCTGAATGAACTTAAGCAAAAAGGAAAACATGCTGTTTGTGTGGTCAGCCCCAGAATGAAAGGTGTGTGCCTGGCCTTACCAACAACACTGAGAGGCCAAAATGACAGGCTTTCTATCATAGTCTCTTGGTCCTTATTTGTTCCAGCATCTTCCACAAGGTGACTCATGGACATAGGCAGCACTTGGTTCACATTTTGGTTTTTCCCGTCAGAGAGCAATCCCCTCCTTTCCTGAGTTTCAGATTTTTAATGTTCTGTTCTGTTTTGTTTTGAACTTGATCTTACCTGCAAAATGCAGGGATCAAGGCAAAGTTCAGGAGAAGGTCTTTACCAAGGATTTGTTAGTTTATATTTAAAAATGGCTTTAAAAAGATGCTCTTAAACATTATATTGTACCTTAAATTAATTTGTGAATTTGTTAATGTAAAACCAAGACTTTCATTTTATTTTGTTTTTGCTTTGGTCTGAAACTGTTGTTTGGAGCTCCATCTTGTTCTTGAAAGAACCAAATCTCTCGCGCCCTATTTCAACCATGATTTCATGAAGATGGAGCAGAGACTTTGGAGACCAATCTGAATGCAGAATCATTCCAGATGTTTAAAATTTTCCCCTTGATTGTGTGTAGTGGTATTTCCCATAATTTGACAGGGTGTTTGTTTGTTTTGTCATTTTTCCTTTATCTGGTTTCCCCGGAAGCTTTCAGGCTACGTTCCACAAAAATAAAATTTTCATTTCTTCTATGATCATTTTATGTCTGTTTAATATTTAATGGAATTACATGCTTACAATAACTAGTAAAACTGGCTTAAAGATGCAAGAATAAGTACGATAGACTTGATGGATATACAACTCAAGAGTGGGCAACTGAAGGATGCAGATATTTTGAGCGAAGCCAGCAAGCCAGAGTGTTTAGTGGGTCCCAGTACCAGCTGCTCTTCTTAGGAAGGAAACGAGGAGCATTTATTGCTCTGAGATTTGAGTTTAGCAAACATAACATTCTATCTTTGCATCTTCATAGTGTGTGGGAGGAACACACATGCATGTATAAAAACATATGATGCAGGATGTGGTAGATTGTATGAAGGATATGCACTAGGAGAGCAAAGTACAAAATTCTGTGCAAGAGTAGAAGACAAATTGCAGCTGCTTCTTTAAGAAAAGTAAAACATGGGAAGAAAATGGCAACTACTAAAATTGGGATGTGCAAAAAAGTCACAGAGCTTGGACCACTTTCAGTTGTTGGGGACCTTGGATTATTAAAAACTGAGGAAATGCCATATAAATTTATGAAAATTGTAATAACTTTAAATGTTTATATTTTAAACCAGTAATAGACACAAAATGCTATTCAGAAGAAATCATAAGGTCTATTTTAAAAAGCTATCTAAGCAGTAGAGCATGTTTAAATTGTTTGGTTATAAATATCCTGTCAGTATATTCATGTGACTCTCTGTATGGTGTCATTTGGTGATAATGCCAAAAGCCTAATATTGAAGTGGTTATAAATGTTGAACCAAATGGCTCTCCAGGCATGCCTTCTTGCTCATATTCATGTGGATATGTATATTGGAGTGACTGCAAACTGAAAATGATTAGGGGTAGATGATATGGATGGTGGATAAAGAACTACAAAAACAAAGCAACAATGGAAGATGAGACACATCAAGAAGGACCTTGCAGCTGAGCTCAGAATTCATAATGAGGGTAACTGATAGCTTAACAGTTTTCTTCTCTGGAAAAAAAAGCTATCAGCAGTGACAAGCCAATACCTGCATTTTTTCCTATTTTTTATATCACTTTCATATAAGACTGCAATCTGCTTCTGAAAGTATTGAGTGAACTTAGAATTAAATACTAAAACATTGTGTACCCTTCAAGCTGGCTAACAAAACATTGAGAAGTATTCTTATTTGAGTAACTTGGGATGTTGAATGAGCTAACCTTTGAGATGGAATTTGGGCTTATGCTGAATATGAAAAATGTTCATGAAAATGCTAGACACCGGGATTTGTACAAATTTTGATCTAGATAAAGCATCCTAGAATCCCACAGGTTCTGCTGTTCTTCTACAAGCTTCCACCATCATCATTCACTCTGACATAGTCTACTAGGGATTTGGCCAGCAGTGTCTCTCCCTCTGGCACCAGATCTTTACCCTGGCAGGTAGAGCTCACGGTGATAGATGTCATAAACATGCATAGCGCAAGCATAAAATGGTGTGTCTCAAGGAGAAAAAAATGGTAGGGAGAGTGATGCTGGTTGTCCAGAAATGTGATGATCAAGCTTATTTTCTCATCCTTGTTAGGTATTCCACACTTTTTAATGAAAAACATAGTAGATATTTAGAAACATTAGCAGGGAGAATAACTTTTAATTGAAGCAAGTACATCTGACAGTAAGTCACAGGTGAATTTTTAAGAGAAATGAATACAGCTATAATGAGCTCCTATAAAGTAGGGAAAAAATCATGAGGCAGTTGACAGTTTCTCAAGCACTGAAACTTTCCTTTTAGCCCTGAGTCATAGAGTTTGATTTTTTTTCAGGCTTGGCCAGGCACTGACAAGGGTACCGTGTTGACTCTCAGCATGACTGACTGAATGAATTAAAGATGATTAAAAATATACCGACATGTCTAGGAACCATGCAAAGGTAAAATTGTTTGAAATTGTGATTTTTACTTATTTAATCTTGACTAATTTTATTTTTCATATGAAATTATAACATATTATTTGAATGATAAATTATGGGATTTTAAAATTCAATTATTTATCAGAAAATAATAGAATATTGAAAAAGCCAGTGAAAAATGATAGATGAGGTAGAAGTAATGAAATATGAAGGTCAAACTTTGAGATCATCTTGTTAATGTTTAGATCCAGACACCTAAAGGAGTCCTGAGATGGCAATTTCATTGCCTTTGTTTAAAGTATGGAGTTGTACACCTGTCTCTATTACAATTTGTCTGTTTCAAGCTGAGAGTTTCTAGCTTTGCCCATTTCTAAAATGGAGAATGCATCTATTTTTTTATTAGACTCATGAAGGGATCCAAAAATCTTATTATAGATACTTTTCTTCATTTATCCCTTTTCCAAGTTATTGTTTGATTGAGATAATTAAGTTTTATATTCTATATTGTGCCTGCCATTTATGCACACTGCTTTACTCTATTTTTAGGTGAACATGGTAGTTCATCAAGGGAAACATTTTTACCATAACCCATAATAAGTAATTTATTAGATGGGGTGAACTGAATACATATAAATGCATAATATAAACATGTTTATAAAATGGCCACACATTATAAAACATTATATATATAATATTTATACAAATATTTCTGTAGTATCTATATGAATTATATAAACATGTGTGAAACAAAGGTTTTGCAAATCAAACTTTATTCTTATTACTAATAACATCCTCTGTCAGGGACCCATAGAATGTGTAGCATTCCCAAATCAGTGTGTTGACATCATTATGGCAGTCCATTTTCATAAATTCATGTGAAGAAATACTGAGTCATCCAGCAAAACTAATTCCCTCACCAGCTACCTCCTGGAACCAAGTTCCTGTCATGTGACCTCAGGATGATCCCATAGGCAGGGGTATCAGAACCCTTTGGGCATCTGGTTGACTCTAGATGGGGTGAAGGGTTGTAGAATGGAACATCCCAAGCAGAAGAAATAGGAAACACGTCCCTGTCCAGCACGGCAGGTGCCAGCTGGTCCATGGCACTGTGAGGAAGCCACTCTAGTACATGGTGGAGAGCGGGGCTGAGAGCACTACCCTACAATCAATTCCATTGCTTTCTTTCAGAATTAAAAAAAAAAAATGTCTTGGGGACTCTTAGATTGACAATTCCAGATCTTTGTGTGCCTTATTTTCTCTATTGGGAGAGAGATTTTGATGAGCCAGTTCTGAGTGAAGTAGCCATGCCTGCACTAATCAGCTGTGGAAAGGGGGAATAAGAAACAGGATCCTTTGGTCCAGATATGACCATTTCCCTCCCAAACTTCTTGCACAAAAGGGACAAATTCCAGAAGGTTAAGATCCTGTGAGTCAGGCAACCCCATAGATGGCATTTAATGGAGATAAAAATATCCTTAGGATTTGGGACCTTAGTTTTAAGCATTTGAAAGGCTGTAATTCAAGGGACATTGATAAGTAAGAAGTGTTATCTGATTTTACTGGTGGAGAATCCAACAAATAAAAAATTAAGTGATTTACTCAGTCAGAGAGTTTGTAGGAGAAATAAAGTTCACATCTTCTTCCTCCTGGTTCATAGCATCAAGTTGCTTATTCAATGAAATGGACTCAGAAACTTACTGGCATTAAAACTGCTTCCAAAGGAAACAAAGCAAAGCAAACCCTCTACATAATCCTAGTTAATAAGATGTTTTCCAAAAAGCTGCATTCACTGCTGGTGAGAAGGCATTGCAGGGACTTGTTTGATCACTCTGGTGCTGGTGCTCATACAAGACCAGCAGCCTGTAATTTCCAGTGACACTCCTTTTTCTTTTTTATTCGGCAGAAAAAGCATTTCCCTTCTTTTATCTTCAGAGATTTTTTTTGTGTGTCCTTTATAATTCCTCAAAGTGATTGAATAGTGGTTCTATAGTGACAGCAGTAAAGCAATTTGTGATCTTTCAAAAAGATGCACTGCAAGTAAAAATTATCACTCTGTGTTAACCAAGTAACATATGACACCTAATATATCTTATCCTGATCCTTATGTCTTTAAAATGTAGAAAATCTTTATCCTTTTTTTTTTTCAAAGAGCTAGCCAGCTTATGGCCAGTGGCATTTTGGGGAGCATTAACTGCCTTTGGTTGAGGACATTAGCAACCCCATTTCAAGCTTGACATTATTCTCTCTGAGTCTATGGAGGACTCTGATATAAAGGTTTTTTTTTTTTTTTTTTTAATAAACTAGTAGAAAACAAGACAAAAGCCCTCAGCTTGTCTAAATCACTTTGATGACCATTGTACATTTGATGACTACAGAGCTCTGCAATGATGAGCAAAGTTTAAAAAATGCCCATGTGTGCACATATTCATAACAGATGATTTAATCCAGGATATAGGTGACAGTCCTTTCAGAAAAAGAAGGGTCCTATAGAGATTGAAAGATAAGGAACTTACCTAGTGATCAGGAAGTTAGCAACTCTGTTTTGTTAGGCTTGTATATCTGGTTGTCATCAGAACTCTCTCAATTCTGCTTCAGAAGACTTAGTACAGTTTTATTTTAACTTCCCTCTGATGTTTATTCCTAGTACCTTGCTCTCCATTGAAATCATTTCAGATGTTTCAATGTTTTTTTTTTTCTAAAACTTCCTGGATTTAATGTTACACTTGGTGTCTAAAAAGACAACAATCTACACAACTGTTACCTTAGCCCCACCCTGCAAAAAACTACTTCTGAGTTTCAAGAATGAACTGGAGCTATCTCCTAAAATTATTCTCACAAATTGAGATTATCAAGCAAACATTTTTCTACCAAGGAAAGGGTCACACAGATTTGACATTTTTAGGGAGGAGAGGAGTGAGCTCTGAATCTATTCTTAAGACATTCCCTGCCCAAGAACCTTAGAGGAACCTGCTTGTCCCTTAGAGGAACATGCTACTCTTGCCCCTGGAAGGCTTTCCTTGGTAAGACCTGATAGTTCACTCTGGGGCTGTTATTTTGCTAGTTCTCTCTGAAAAAGCTCTTTTTTTTTTCCAGGGCTGGGGCAATGGCTTAGTGGTAGAGCACCTGCCTTATATGTGTGAGACACTGGGTTAGATCCTCAGCACCACATAAAGTTAAATAAATAAATAAAAATATTGTGTCCATCTTCATCTAAAAAAACAAAAACTCTTTCTATGTAAATGGAGCAGAGAAAGAACTAACATATGGAAGAAACCAGAGAGCTTGGCTGAAGTTGGTGGTAATTAGATGGGGGAAAAGGACAGTCAGTATAGATAATGAATGATTGTGTCAGGAAGATGAGGGCTGATTCAAAAGGAAATAAAATGCTAATACCTCCAAAGCACTTCCCCCTCCTCTTACCTGTTTCCAAGGTTAACTGCCCCCAGGGAATCCTTCCTCCCATCAAGGAACTGTTACTGACTATCCCCCTGGATAGCTCTTTTCTTGCTATTGGTCACTCCAACTTTTGGTCACATAAGCAAGATAAGAGGAGGAAGGAGCATGAGAAGAAAGGAAATCTGAAATCTATAAAAGGGAGAATACATCCCCACTCCCTTGGGCACCAGCTTTGGACCCCCTCTTCCCCCTTTTCTATGGCGGAATATCTCTCTCTCTCTCTCTCTCTCTCTCTCTCTCTCTCTCTCTCTCTCTCTCTCTCTCTCCTCTCTCCCTCCCCACCCTCTCTCCCTCCCTCCCTTCCTCCCTCCCTCCCTCCCTTCCTCCCTCCCTCCTATCCTTTAAATAAAACTTTCTTGCCTGGGTGTTTCTCGGATGTTTAATGTTCAACACCAGGCACAGAACCCAATCTTGATTCTCAAAACCAGTACCCTCTCTGGGGGATCATCACCAAGATTAGTACCACCACACACACTCCACATACATCTTTCTGAGGTGTACCTTTCTATCTTTCTTTCTTTCTGGAGGACAATAATGGGCACCTGTTGGCTAATTAAATGCAGTTAGTGCAAGATGCCATTCTACATGACTTGGGTGATAGGATTCATGGCCTAGGTGGCTCCTAATCACCTGTCCTATGGGTCAGGCATGTTGAGCTCTGCCAAAGCCATTTCTCACTTTCCTATCCAAGCACATCTGGCATGAGTACACAGTGTCTCTAATCCCTGTCTGCATTTCAATGTGTGGACAGCAAAAACTGTGAGATACTGGTCTGGGCCACTCCCCAGGGAATCTTAAAGGTTTCTTCCCCAACTCATCTCTTGACTGCCCTTATGGAGTATCCTGTGGTGACTGGTCAATCAAGCAGTGCTGAGCAAAAATCCCAGTAACACATGCACCTCTGAATGAGCCATACTGCACTCTACTGTGTTCACTCCTCGGGAGCACCCCATTCCCCTCCACGATCAGATTCTAGGGTTGAATATGGAGTGGTTCATAAGGAAATGCCTTTGATCACATATTAAGCCTTTACAAGCCTATAGGGATTCTGTGCACCTATGCACTCTGCTAGCTTCTTTGACTGCAAATAGGGAGATTTATACCCACAGACCTCTGAAGATTGCTTTGGCCCACAGTGAGCATAAACTCTTTAGTCCAGCCTTTATCCCTAGTGCTCTTCTGATACCAACATGGTCTCAATTCCAACTCTCTAGATGATAGAGAATCATGGTCATCAGAGGGAAATATAAATTTTAATACCATTCGATAGCTCAGTCTGTTCTATAAAAAGAAGGAAATAGTCTGAGGTTTCTATGTGCAGATCTATGGACTTCCTAGACCTTAAGAAACCCAAATTGCACCAAAAAAAGTAAATTAGACTCAGCTATGATCCTCCATTCTAAGTGAGGCCCAATTCTCCCCCAAAAGTTCATTAACTAATAGGAGGTTCAACATAGACAGATGAAGATTCATTTCAAAAAGGGGTCTCATGTTTTCCCAGGGATTACAAGTCACATGGAAGGATGGATAATCAGGAGGCTTGTATCTTTTTCATGGCCATACATGAAAAAGCACATGGGTTATGACCACAGTTATGACCAGAGATCATGCATGGAAGGAGGGGTAGAAACTGCTAGATACTAGAGGCTCCAGTATCAGAAGACATCCCCTCGCGAAAGAGACAGTTCCTCAGTGCAGGATCCTGTACTCTTTGATTTGGTTTATGTTGTTTGTTTTCATGTTGCTCTTTAGAGGGGCACCTCATCCTCAAAAGTAATAGGAGATAATGTCTTATAATTTTCTGCATCCAGACCTGGACAGATTATCATCTGGGGAAATGAAAAAAAAAAAAAAAGGTTAAAATGTCCTATGCATGAGGTTTTGCTCAAAACAATGCTTCCCTTACTAAGCTTCTGCCAGATCTCTATCTCTCCAAAGCTTGCAGAGAACTAGTTTGAGACCAAAGGGGGGAACAAAGGTGTCACTTTTAAATTCAAGCCTCTGTGGAACCTAATTGGCTGACTACATTATCTGTTCTTAAACTCTACCACCCTTAAAAAAAAATTCCTCCCTAAACACTACATCTAGCATTTTCAACTGTACAGGTCTGCCTTATATTAAGTCATAAGTAAAAATCTGATAGGCTCTATTTTAATTTCTAGAGGAGAGGTTAAATCTAATAAAGGCTTTAATAAACCTCTGTAGTGTTTCTTCTGACTTGTGGAGATCTACCTACAAAAAGCTACAAGGTCTCTGTTTCCTGTTTGATGTATGCATGATACACCTATGTATTGTATCATTGTCCATATATCATGTACATAGTATCAAGTGGCATGTGGACATGTGAATGCTCATAAGTTAAAATTTAAATGAAAAATATTCAAATACCTTTTATCTCACATGACTTTTAAGAAGTTCAATTTAAATTAAATAAACAAATGAGAATTTAAAAGTCTTTAAAATTATGAACTCAAAAGTTTTTCTAGGTTGTTAGGCAATTAATAGAGTGTTGATTTCTGTAAAATGTCTAGAATGTAATATCCATTTCTTCTAGGATTTTTCTTCAACAGGGAAGAGATGGCTAGTACTTTTAACTATACTTGTCTAGTATCTAGTTTTTTACAGTTAAAAATGAGTAAATTATATTTAACATCAGTGGGATTAATCATAAATGTGTTTGTTACAGGAGACATATGATTAATTTACAAAGTTAAAGGGCTAAAACATCGACTACTAAATATAAAATCAAGTACTCTTATTAAATTTCATAAGGTAATATGTTAAAACATAATATGTGTTTTTATAAATTGATAAATGGAAAAGGTTTAAGATTGCTTTGTTTCTGTGTCTTCACTAAAAACAAGGTTACTAAGAGTTAAGATTCTATCAGATGTAATTTTATATACAAAGAGTACAAAATATTTCAGTTGGGTTTCAATTGAAGTACCGTGAAAATAAAGTATTCCACCTTTTTAAAGTGGAACAATTTGTCTAAATTCAGAAATTTCATGAAGATTGCTTCAAAATATGAATTTAAAAACAGGTTAGCAGCTAGGAAAGAGATATAAGAAGGTTCTAGGTGTGGAAATATGTTTTAGTATGAAAGTAGAAGGAAAAATAAATGTTTCTGGATGAGAAAGTTGGTGTGGTATAAAGTAAAAAGTTGTAGAATTTCTAGTCTAAGTTACAGAAAGTTTGTGGAGAGTTCATTTCAAAAAGTTTGTGCATAACTAAATTTGTTATATGTAAGTAGCATAATCAGTTAAAGCTATTCAAGGCTTTTCTTAAAGTCAAATATTAATGTACTGATATAAACCAAAGTTTAATGTATATGTTGAAGTAACTAGGATTTCTTTAAACATTAATCTGCCCTTATCTATCAAGGTAATATCTTATGTTTGTTAAGTTTTATTATTTAGAGAAACTATTCTTAAGGGAATTAGTATTTGTAAAATTAGAATATTACACTACATTACTGAGTCTAAATGTTTCTTTAAAAGCTAAACTTGGTTAATATAAGAACGTCAGTGTAATCATGGCACTAATACTCACTTCTTTGTATACTAGAATTATTCTTATCTTCCAAATATGAAAGTCTTCAAGATATAAGGTTTAGAAGAACATTTTATCAAGTTTATGTTCTTCAAACTAAAATTTAAAGTAAAAGTTTGGGATTATAAAAATCATGTTTCTTGGTTTGTAGCTATTATACAAACTAAATATGTTTTTACTCTTATTAATTTAATTTTGTATTTTGCTTGTAAACTTTATAACTATTATCTGTTGGTGCCTTACAGAGGTACAACTTCTAATATAATAACCTGAGATAATAAGATATCATTTATAGGACAGATTGTTGTAAGGCTAACTTCCAGTACTAATACTGACCTAATTAAATGGAAGAGGTAAATAATTGTAAAATTATAGACATTAAAGCCCAAACCTAGTACTCCTACTTTAAGATTGGTGAAGCTGGCTTGCTGGATGTTTAAGACAAAATTGGAGACTAAAGTTAAGGAGTAAAAGAGCTAAGAAAGAAAATAACCAATATTTGGCTCTTGCTTTATGAGGTCAGCTTGAACCCAGTGAACAAGGGGATTTCTCTAAGGGCTTTGCAACTCAGGGTCACATCAGGGGGATCAATGAGACCCTGGAGATCAGAAAGCCAACCTTTGCACATGCTGCAAAGAGAAGGGTCATGTAGAGGGAGACATTCCTGATGTTTTCAATGGAAGCTACATGATCAAGAAGACCCTGAGCCAGTCTGGCAGATGGCACTAGAGTGGCAAAGAGGCTGCTCAGAAGTTCCTGTGAGGGAATTCAGCTAATTCTTAACAATAGATAGGAACAAGATCAATTTGACCAGCTTGGTCTTAAACATCTAGCAAAACAAGTTATAATCAAAATATAGCCATACC
This sequence comes from Ictidomys tridecemlineatus, assembly GCF_052094955.1. NCBI lineage: Eukaryota > Metazoa > Chordata > Mammalia > Rodentia > Sciuridae > Ictidomys > Ictidomys tridecemlineatus. Next base: position 86,381,356 of record NC_135484.1, on the reverse strand, counting down.
TGGGCATTTAAAAGAACAGAGGATAGTTCTTTTGAGGTAACTTAAGATACATATGCAATCTGTACATGTGGAAAAATGAGAATTCATACCCCATTTGAATCAAATGTATGATATGTCAAGATCATTGTATTGTCATGAGCAACTAATAAAAAAAAGATACATACTGTGTAAGCCACACAACAAGTAAGACTAGAGATATAAAATAGGAATTTCTAGACAGGAGTGTCTGATAGCTCTCAAAAGAGACTATTAGAATCAGAAGTTTGATTTTTTTTTTGTTGTTGTTGTTGTTGTTGTTAGCAAATTCAAGGCCTACAAATCTTCCTAACATTCAACATAAGACAGACTTGATTTGTTTGCTAGTATGGCTAACTTACCTTAAGTAAAATAAAGGTATCTCTACTAAACACAGAGGTTATGCCAATAAAAAGGTATTTTACAAAAAAAATCAGATGACATTAGATATCTTAAGTACATCTATGGGGACATCTGTAACATTATAAAAACTAAGTGTTGTATTTATATTCTTTAACTCTGGCAATGCAACTAATATCATTAAAGATTTATATTCCCAAAATAGAGGCCATGTCCTCACTGGCCTTGTTATAGGAACACTTCTTAGCACTTGTATCACCTGGTGAGAGATTACTGCTTTCTATCATTATTATGATATTCATTAATGTGTTCCAGATGCTATGACATGTATTTTGTTTTAATCTCATTACAGTATTCATGTCTTTTTGTTTTTCTCATAGATGTACCCACCTCCCAGATGACTTTACAACCTGTTCTTTCTGAACCAGACTTTTACCAAGGACCCCTCGACTGACCCAAAACATTCCTAAAAAAGGGAAACCCAAACTGCTTGCCCAACATCACAGCCCAAAGCAGCCACAGTGGTCATTGTCCATTTCCAATGCTCATACTCCAAAGCACTTCCCCCTCCTCCTACCTGTTGCTGAAGTTACCTGACTCCAAGGAATTGTTCCTCCCAGCAAGGGGTTATTAATAAACACCACCTGGATAGCTCCTTTTCTGCCCTTGGTCACTCCACCTTTTGGTCACATAGGCAAGATAAGAGGAGGAGGGGGCATGAGAAGAAAGGAGACCTGAAATGTATAAAAGGGGGAAGACAACCCCACTCTCTCAGGCAACAGTTTTGGATCCCCTCCTCTATGGAAGAATATCTCACCCCTGCTTCTATCCTTTAAATAAAACTTTTTTCTCTTGCCTGGATGTTTCTCGAGTGTTTAATCTTCAACACAGGGGGGCGAGGTAGGGACAGAACCTGATCCTGATTCCTAACACCAGTGTCAGTAATTTGTCTGTGGGTGTTCAGACAAATTATTAATCCCAACTCACCATAAATATTCCACAAGATTCAGGGGTAAAATTATTGCTTTCTGAGAACAGTTTCCTGTAGGGTACAAGCTGTGAGGGGTTGGCTTTTCACTGACAAATATTAGATGGTCCCCCAGCTTGGAGGAGGAATGTCTCCCTGAGGAAGCCATTACTTCCAGGTTGAGCTAGCAGCACACCGTTCCTAGGCTTTGGTCTAATTAAACTATGCACATTTTGGTGGGGAGGAGGTTCTGTAAAATAGAGTGCTGGCTTGCTGCACTAACAGTGCTGACACACATATTCTGAGTGTAGCTGATATGAATGGTGCTGACATAAACCTTCTCCTTGAGAACAGCTGCTGGAGATTCTTCCCCACCATCTCCCAGTGGGCTAGCCTGAAGCATTGCTTGGGCTGAGAGCTGAAATATCTTACATTGGGAGTTAATCTCCTAATATAAAAAAATTAACCTATTGATGTCTCAGTTACCTATTTCTTTCATGTGAGAAGCTACATAAATTAGGGCATGGCTTCTTTTAAAGTGTGGTATTAGGTGAAGAATGGAGTACTTATTATCTTTGTCCTAGAAGCTTAGTTTGCAGAGCTCTAAAGATGACAAAAGTTCACTTAGTTTGGGGTGGAAAATGGAGGCATGATTATTATTGCATAAAAAAAGTTACATAACAGATTTCATGTTACTGTCACTTGTGAACTACCAAGTTAACTGGCAATTAGCTGCCACTGTTGACAATGTTTATAGATGAATGTGATGAAAACAAAAGCTTTCAGGGAGATTTGCAAGGACAATCAACATAATACATACATATTTAAGGAGTTTAAGATGTTCTAAAGTCACCAATGAACCAGATCATGAAACTCCTGCATTGATGCCATTACCTGATCAGAAATGCCACTTGCCACCTACACCTACATTTGGGGGTGCATTATTCCCAATAAGTCTTTTAGAAAACGACACCTACAGTGTCTTTCTTTAGTACTGATAATTGACGATTTTGTGAGTTAGCAGGCTATTGGGGGTATATAAGTTCAAGCCCTTTAAGAAGCTAATGCCAAGAAGGGGTTTGATATGCAAGAGACTTGTGAGGAGGAAACTACTGTGAAGGATAAAGGAAGATGGAAGCATAGGTTGCAGATGAGCTTTCAGACGCAGAAGCATTTGGAATCCTGCTTTGGGCAGCATGTCCTGCATCAAGTATCCTCACTCCATCTTTGCTTGGAAGAAGCCTGGAGAAAGCAGGATGGACTAGAATAGGTAGCAAGTTGAGCTTGTCATGTTCTCCAGGCAGGGTCTCTTGAAAGGAGATCTAAGCAGGGGTTTCTATGGCCACTCTGGGAGTCTTTGTAGGTGCATGAGTAGCATGTTTCTCTTTGCCCTCCTTCCCTCCCTCATACCTTGATAGCTACTTATGAGCCATTATGAATTTAACTTTTAACTTAGTTCTTATCTCTTTCAATACAATACAGTAGCCACTGAAATCGTTTGGTAAGGAGACAGGGTGGAGTGAACATTGTCAACAGAGCTTGAATGAATCAGCCTCTTAATCACAACTTTTACCTTTTGTTCTGAGGCAATTCACAAAATAACATCATTAGAACAACTTGTAGTTTAAGTGTGGCACCTGCAATACTAACCAAAATCCTGCTGAATCCAAGCTATTATCAAGGGTCTCTTCCAGCTTGTGGTCTCAGTGAGAATAAGTCCCCAAATTGGTGTCCATTTTGAATTCTGCTCTCATTTCCAGCGCCAAGATCATGAGGATACTTTCCCTGTGTCCACCCTCTGAGGACAGAATGAACAAAAGACACAGGAGAGCAGAAGATGAGCCCACTGTGTCCCACAATTGTGTTCTTCAAGGATGTGAAGTGCATTATATGTGCACTGATTGGGAGAAGAGTGAGGTATTCTGAGAGAGGAAGGAGAGTGAACCGTTCCCAGGACTTGAGAGCTTTTAGATAATTAACTCACTCATACCACAAATAATTAGGGAGCAGTTAGCATGTGCTCAGGACACAGCAGTGAACAAAACAGATATTCTTGCCCTTGGTAGCTTAATGCTAGTAGAAGACACTACCATGTAGATAAGTAGTCAAAGAACACACAAGCAAATTATATCTAAATAAATATATAATACTTAAAACACAACTCTTCTTAAAAGTGGTTTTTAGCAGGAATTGTCTCACTCCTATTGGAAACAAGTCTCCTTCCTCAGGTTTTTTTGTTTTTTGTTTTTTGTTTGTTTGTTTTTTTTAGCTCCTTCAAGGTTTTCAACTTAGTTTCCTTTTCCTTCTTCTTGGAAAGGAACCATTTCCTTTGCAGAAATTCATCAAGTATAATTTCCAGGAGTGACTGATAGAGATGATCCTGAATATTTTATTTAAATAATATATCTTATCTCTGAAAACCCTGATTTTAAATTAAATTAAATTACTATTGTTGTTATTATTATTATTGTTATTTGTAATGCTGGAGCTCAAACCCTGGGGCCTCTAATGTTATAGGCAAGCACTCTGCCACTGAGCCACACCCCAGCCCCTTAAATGGATTTTAACAAACTTCCCCAAACTGGTTCAGAAAATGTATCTTAAATGTAATTGGCTAAAACCAAATTAAAATAGATGGGTCTTCAATTCTGAATTCAATAAAACAAACCTACTGATCTGGAAATGGCACTGGATAAAGAGATTCAGGAGCCTTAATGAGTATGATCTAAAATCCACAGATCTCTTTGGTAATAAATAGGGGATGACACAATAAAAAGTGCTCAAGGAAGGCAGATATTTCAACTCTCCCTTTGCTACGTTAAACAATACAGCCTGCAATCTAGAGTGACAGGAGGAGAAAGCCAAGTAAGAAAGAATGGCTTCAAGTGTATAGGCTCACAATTAAACCCCAACACCAGGCCTAAGCTGTAGAGCAGGTGCAATTCCAAACTGGCTTTAATGGCAGCTTCTCTTTCCTAGGAAGAGACTCTCTAAGGTCTTCTGGATTTATCTTCTTAGGGGGAAAAAAAAAAAACCTCACAAAAATCAATTGATTCATATTGAAAATTAGGTGATACTCTTTAAAAGAAAGCAAAGATAAATCATCAAACTACTTTCCTACCTCAACCCCAGGCCTGTACACAGATTCTATTTTTAACTTCTTAAATTAAAAAGCAAATTTTATCTTAGTCGCTTTGGACAGTTGAAACCTTAATGAAACTTGATTAAGTCGACATTTAATTAGAAGACAATGTAGGTCTGAACTAGAAGTAATCTACAGAATGGATAGCAACATCCCTCATCCCTTTTAGGATTGATGCTTTAACGAGTAGGCCATGCTCACTGGTCTTCCTCATGCTCCCCATGACTCATCTGCCCTCTGCTCCACTCTTCTAGGAAGCTGCAGTCTCTGAGGCTACAAGCACACTGGCTCCATTAGTCCTCACCTGGCTGAAGTGAAACGTTCTACACCTTCAGTCTCCTTTCCTGGCTCCCGTGACATCACGTTTTATTGGTGCACTCTATCATGTTTCTCATCAGATAACTTTATTTTCTTCTCTTCTTGTCCTTATTTCTTGGAGGCAAGGCTTCACATCTAGTCATTGGTCATTTTCTCTCCAACATTTTCCACTTCATGGTTCCTACCATCATGTGCCAAGCCCTGAAATGTTCTTAAAACTTCAGTTCTGAATACACAGCTCTCTGTTAAGCATCTACATACAGGAGGTCTCCTGCATGTCAAGTTCAAAAGTCGGAAAGGTAAATTAACTTTCTTTTCTTATTTTCTATTCTCCCCACATTTGTAATATCTTGTATGTTTTCTTGGTCTTTTAAACCACAAATCTTGATCACAATAATCTTCAAGTTCTTCTTACCTCATATTTCTATGTTTAATCTCCCATCTAATCTAACCTATTTCATTAAAATGATGTTAAATTTTCACCCTTAGTCTCACCATCCATATTTAGGCTCATATAATATTTTACTGAACTATTAAAATAGCCTTCTGACTGGAATTCCATTGTACCTGTCTTTAAGAAATATTGATCTGGGGTGGGGTTGTGGCATGATGGTAGAGGGCTTGCCTAGCATATGTGAGGCACTGGGTTCTATCTCAGCACTTCATAAAAATGAATAAATAAAATAAAGGTATTGTGTCCATCTACAACTAAACAACATTTTTAAAGAAAGAAATATTGATCTATTTTCTATTATGTGTCAATGGCGTGCTAGAAGCAAGGAATACAAAAGGACTTAAACCTGCCAGCCCCTTTCTTTGAGGAACACACAGTACAATGGGAAAGGATGGTGTGAATTATATTTGCTCCACAACGTGATGAGCATTAGACTTATGGGCACAGTCATACGTAGCCCAAAGAGGAAGATATTAAGTCTACTTGTAGGAAGCAGACAGAGGGAGTTGACAAGGGCCTTAAACAGAGAAGATGGCTTTGAGGCTGGGATTTCGGGATAGATAGGATTTCACCAGATGGAGAATCATGGGGAAGGGCTTTCTGGTTCAGGAGGACATTATGTCACAGAGACATTAAGAGGTGTGTTGTGTATAGCAATCTATTGTCCACTGAACATAAAGCTGAGGTGGTTGTGATGCTGAAAGGTGGGTTGGGCCAGATAGTGAAGGGCTTTCAGTAACATGTGTGGGTTTTGTTCTATACCTAGTTTGGAACTTTCAGTTTCTCTAACTTCAACTGAATGTCATTTTCTTTTAGTAGAAACAACAAGCCAATACTTGAACCTAATTTATTTTATCCAGTTCCACTGACCTTGCCTTATTTCTGGCTCTGTTCTTAGACAAAGTCTAAGTGGCCTTAGTCAAAGTCCTCTTTATACAAATGAAAACATCTCTGTATCCCATCCTTAGCATTTGATTAATGATTTTTTTTCATGTTCTATAGGAGATAAATAAAAGTAGCAATGTGTGCAATACAAAAATCTGTGAACATCTATAATTTCTTTGTTTAGTTTTCAATAATTTCCTGTGATAAATCTCTCTCTCCATGAATTTTGCTTGTTTGCTGTTTTATTTTGATTACTAGAGAACAGAGAGAGATTTCAGATTGGTCCAGCTTCAAATAACATGCATGCTTGAGCATTTCCACCCGCAGAATTGTCATGAAAGCTGTGGAGACTCCATCACTGCTCTTGAATGTGGATGGTGAGCAAGGCCCTCCACGCCTGCCTGCTCAGGAGGGGTTGCCACATCTCCTTAGTTGGTCTCAGTCCACTTAAGGTTTTTGAAGTACCCATGTAAACAAAAAGGTATGGAAGCAAGGCTGCTCTTACCTACCTGTTGTCTTGAATGGAAAAGACATTGTTCTGGAATTGAAGAACAATTGTTTGTTGGGTTTCAAAATGTCCTTTGGTGTCTGAAGACTTTGCCTTATTATTTGTCCTGTGAGATCAAGGCAGGCTTACTTTAGAGAAGGGAACCTTCCTAATTTTGGAAGGGTTTAAAAACAGACTATCACTATGCCTCACCCCATGATTAGGCTGACAGACTAATCGATAATCTTCCCACTTCTTATATTTCTTTTCTGGTTTACTTTACATTCTACTTTCTGATTTTTCTGTCTAAGAGGTATATCTGCAACTTCTTTGTTTAAATACATCAGTATACATTCTATTGCTCATGGGATAAAGTCCTAAATTGCTTGGTATGGTATGCCAATGACTCCAGCTTCATTGCTCGTCTTGACTCAACAACAATGTAAAAACTCCCAAATATGAAGGAGCTGTTATGATTTGTGCCTCTGCTGGAGATTACTGATGTAGTGCTTGTGAAACCTGTGGTTTGATTCCTGAATTTCCTTGGAACTCTTGAAGTGAATGCTCATTTTGATTAAGGTATATATTATAGCAATTGTAGGGAGATGAGTGCCATATCTCTTAGAAATCTTTCAAGGGGGTCTTTGATCTCTAAAGGATTAAGATTTATCATAAACCTGTTGAGAGGTGGAACACAGGTAATTAAATTGTCTGGAACAATACACGACATAAGAAAGGATAATGCCGATGTAGTTTGGAACTGTCAGTAAGGAACAGTCTAATCATTAGCATAGAGTTTCATTTATAAATAGAAAAAACTGAGGCTCAGGGGATTGTTGTAACTTGTTTGAAGTTGTTTACACACTGACCAATACAACTCAGACTTAATTATGCATTCTCTATTATAATATTTTCTTTTTCATATTTATTTTTTTTAAATGAGGATAGAGTGGAATATACTTGAAAGTAGCAACTGCACCATGAAATGATGATTAGGATGTTGATGACAAAGGGGATGACAAAGATGATTTCTGAGGAAACTGGATAAGTAACATGTTAAGGTCATAGGTTGTTGGTGAGTTTCAAACCAAGATAGAAGTATATACACTAGAACCTAGTGCTACTTCTTACATATTAAAAGCACTCAATCTACCTCTTAAAATCATGGATAATGAAGATTTAATGATTTAAATTAAGTACATTTAACATATCAGGCAATTTTAACATAAATTAATTTTTAAATGAAATATTCATGAAATGATTAATCCACCAATTAGCAGTTCTCTGAACATTATTGTTTTTCATATGGACCCTGATTGATTTAAGGATTAACTAAAGGAAAAAGCTACAGTTCACCTGAGATATCTCCTATTAAGCTATAGAAAGCAGAGGGACTTGCATTACACTTTTGTTTAACATCAGGTTATTCAAATTTCATTGTCTACGGATTTAGAAAAAAAAAATTTTCACGATTTTGTTAGAGGACTAAAGTGCCCTCTACTGTTTACTTTCTGTCATTACATTACAGACATTATTAATTTAGTAGAAAAGTTCTTAAAGAAATAAAAGCAATAAATTCATTCCTGATAAGGATAAATTAAACTATGTATTCTATTTATGAAAAAGGAAATTATCATTGACTAAGAATGTTTGAGGTATTTACATGTTTTATAATTTGATTAGTAAATAAAATTCCAAATATTCACCTTAATCATATTTTTATCCCATATATTTTATCTTAAAAACTCAAATTCCATTGTACAAAAACCACTTTCAATTTTTAGCCTTGATTTTAATTCATTTTATACTAATTTTTTACTATGTTGCATATCTTTAAAATATATATATATATAAAACATATTTACAATTTAAATGCTCAGAAGCATAAAATAATTAAGAAGGACTTATCATGATTTGCTGAATGTAATTAAATTTATACTGATAAAATATCTTTTCTGATGTTATGTGATTAACATTCTGAATAACTTAGAATAGTCTTACAAGTTTGTGCATTTGCTTGTTATAAAGTTCTTTACTTGTATTTATGTGTATTACTTTCCTTCAAAAAAGGATCTCAAGTTAGCTCAAAGTTATTTCAAGCACTATTACTAACAGTATTTTGCAAAATGTAAATCAATGGCACCTCCTAGTCTTAAAATTTCAGTTATATACATATTTGGAGGTCCAGGATTTATAGACAACACTCTACGTGTTCATAAATCTAATTATTTCAGAAATGTGTTTCTGTTTCTCAGTCTCTTTTGCATAGGACTTTTCCATCATTGCCAAGGCTTTAAAATTTTGCTAGCTGTTGGTAGCTGAATAGTTCTTGCACAAAGACACAAATCTTGGCAGCTGGCCTTTTGGCATCTGCTAATATTTTCATAGACCTTGACTGAACTTTCAGTTTGTTCATGGAACTTCAGAGACAGACAATAGAAACAGTGTCTATTTGTCATTTTTCCCCTTCACTTTTAATCCTTTCCATAAGCCACTTCAGAGTACAGAACTAGGCAGTACAGGGATAGAGACGAAGATAAAGAAAATGTGTTCCTTCCATAAGTGAGTCTCTATTTTCTTTTCCTTCAGAGAAAAGAAAATTAAGCAAGAAACATTAAAACTGGTAATATAGTCCACATATCTAGATTGATGTCAGTGAGCCTTGATCTTATAATGCAATCATTTGAGCCTTTTCTGTTGTGCCAATACCCTGTAGAAACAGACATGGCCTCCATACAAAAGAGGGTAAACAGCTTTGCAGCTTGGAGCAGAAACAAGAGGTGCCTTCACTCAAATTCTACTGCTAATAGAAATGTGGTGTGAATATCTAGAAGATGTTAGAGGGAGAATTTACTATAATACCATTTGTATTTGATATAATTTCTCCCCCATGTTCTGGTGACAGTTGTGTTGTCAGCCAGTGAGTTTGTTAGGTATATTTTTGGCCAATGAGCTTCCATGCAACCTTACTGTAAATCCTCCACCGATGAGCTTTCTGCTGAGCATATTGAGTATTTTCTACAATGAGTGCTGTTTTGTTTCCTGTGGCTTTTCTTTCTGACATTTAGTTTGTGTTCTAGAAAACCTTACTGACTGATTGTGTCTGATAAAAACATGGGAATAGAAATGTGGAACCCATTGGAAATAATGGAAGCTTACCACAATGGACACTAAAACCCAAGTTTTACCTGTCCTTCAAAGAAAGTTTCACAGGAATATAAGATAAACATCAGTTTGAGATTAATAGGAGTTCTTCAATGTCTTGAGCGTTATTTTAAACTTCATGGACACACAAAAAGATTGGCAGTCACTTCCAAGAGTAGGTGGAGATTTAAACATTATACAATATATACAGATATCAAAACATAACATGGTATCCCCATTAATATGCACAAATTTTGCATATCAGTTAAAAATAAATTTTAAAATAACAAACAATACAGAGAGTAGGTGGAAGTAATTGTGGCTGGTTTCCTAGGATTTGAAGTGAAGGTGAACATAAGTGTTGAACAGCATAAGCAGACCATTTCCTTAGTATTATGGTTTGGATCTGGAATATCTTCCAAAGTCTTATGTGTTCAAGGCTTTGTCCCCCACAAAGCAATATTCAGAGGTCAGGCTTTTCAGGGTTGGTTGGATCAGGAAGATTCTGACCTCATCATTGTATTAATCCATTGATAGCCAAATGGACTATAGGGAGGCTTAAGGAAGTAGGTCACTGGGGCCCTTCTCCCATCCCCTGCTTTCTGCCTACCATGAGCTGAGCATCTCTCCTCCACCACCCCCTTCCACCATGTTGTTCTGCCTTACTTAAGGCCCAAAGCAATGAAACAAGCTGACCATGGACTGAAACCTCTAAAACTGAGCCAAAATAAATCTTTCCTCCTCTGAGTTGTTATTGTCAGGTGTTTGTTACAGCAACAAAAAGCTAGTTAACAAACTTAAGAACTAAACTGCCCTGAGTCCTGGTATTGATTTCTCTTAGAAAGCTTAGTTTCTTATAGTGAGGACCAAGGTCTGGATGTTAGATCTGTACATTGCCACTCTGGTCTTTACTTCTTGCTCCTTTCATTATAAAGAACACACATACATATGCATATGCACATATACCAATAGTATATAATACCAATACTATGTGTGTGTGTATATATATATGCATACACATAAATATATGTTAAAAAATCATGATTTCACATTGATTCCTCCAGTTCCAATCCACTCCAAAAGAGTTCTTCTTGCCTTCCAGCATTCTATATTTGTATGTCCCTTCTTCCACAGTGAGAACTTCCAACAAAATAGGTTCATAATTGCTTTTCCCATGCCATCATAATTAAAAATCTACCAGAAATAGTTTGGGATTTGTTTGTGGTTCTTGCCCCAACTTGCCACCTCAGGAATGAAAGTGTACAATTAAAGACTATGTCTGTAAATTGTTTTAGATTAGTCCTTTCTTCCTTCCTCCCTTCCTTCCCTTTATTGTGGCTATGTCGATTTGAAATGCAATTAGTTCATAGGTTTCCCTTTGTTTTCCATTTCAGAACCTCCTTATTCTTACTAATTTCATTTTTGGAATATGTAGAATATTCACATACTTTCAAAAGACAAACTATGCGAAGAGGAGTAATCAGAGTTGTGTCATTTCTTTCTGTATTTCTTCTATTCAGTTTTCCCATCCCCTTGATCATCTTCTGATTTGCCTTTCCTGTGTTCCTTTTTGTACTAATAAGCTATTGTTTGTATTTTTAAAAATTTATTTATTTTATGCTCTGAAGTTAGTGCAGTGCATCTATTTCCATTTGAGTTTTCCACTTACATTTCTTGGAAATTATCTCATATCAGTACAAAGTCCTTTTTATTCTGTGTTATAGCTGCACAGTGATCCATTTTCTGTATATATTATAGTTCATCAATATATATAATTCATCCAACCTATTCTTAAGAATTACAGGTGATATTTTATGAATGTTTTATCATTGGGGATATAAGTTCAAAATAAATTTGCAAATTGATTTCTGTATTGAGGTTTGATTATTAGAGATTACTAAATTCCCCTCTGTCAGGCTGTGGCATTTCCCATAGCCATCAGCAGTGTATATAGCATTACCAGTTTCTCCACCCTCGCCAAAAGGTTGTATGATAAAGCTTTTGAATTTTTTCTAATTTGACCTGTGAAAAATGAAACATCATTAATGCACATTTTTTTTGTATGACGGAGATGTGCATCTTTTCATATGATGAAGATCATTTTTATATCTCTTTTTGAGTTTCAGTCTTCACCAATTTATCAGTAATGAAGAAAACAAAACAAAACAATTGAGTACCTCCTGTACCTTGAGGGAGTGCTAGGCATTTGACACAACAGACGTAAAGCAAAAATTGAGAGAGCATACAGCTAACCATGCATTAGTAATACCAAGTGGTAAGAGCAATGAAAAATCATAGAAGAAAGTTCATTACCTGGAATTAGAGCATAAGTAGGGGACAAGACCAGGGTTTACAGAATCAATCAATGTGGATAAATCATTTTTTGAGATATTTAAATTTGATATTTTTCTTTTAACTACTGTTACACTTTCTTTCTTTCTTTTTTTTTTCTTTTTTTATTCTTATTTTTGCAGTGCTGGAGGATTGTATCTTGTGGCTCATGCGTGCTACCACTGAGCTATATCCCAGCCCTCCTTTTGTATTTATTTCCTACTTTCTTGTTAATTTTTTTAACTTTTTAAATTTTAATTTGCTTTATATGACAACAGAATACATTACAATTCACATTACACACACAGAGCACAATTTTTCATGTCTCTGTTTGTACACAAAATAGAGTCACATCCTTTGTGTCTTCATACATGTACTTAGGGTAGTGATGACCATTGCATTCCATCATCTTCCTACCCCTATGCCCCCTTCCATCCTCTCCCTTCCCTTTTCCCCTTTGCCCTATCTAAAGTTCATTTAATCCTCCCATTCCCCCTGTCCCCCCACAGCATATTATGAATCAGCAACCTTAAATCATAGAAATAATTTGGCATTTGGTTTTTTTTTTTTAGATTGGCTAATTTCACTTAGCATTATATTCTCTAGCTCCATCTATTTACCTGAAAATGCCATGATTTTATTCTCTTTTAATGCTGAATAATATTCCATTATGTATATAAACCACATTTTCTATATCCATTCATCTAGCTTGGTCCCACAGTTTAGCTATTGTGAATTGTACTGCTATAAACATTGATGTGGCTGTGTCCCTATAGTATGCTGTTTTTAAGTCCTTTGGGTATAGTCCGAGGAGGGGGATAGATGGGTCAAATGGTGGTTCCATTCTCAGTTTTCCAAGGATTCTCTATATTGCTTTCCATATTGGCTGCACCAATTTGCATCCCAACAGCAATGTATGAGTGTGCCTTTTCCCCCACATCCTCACCAACACTTAGTGTTGTTTGTATTCTTAATAGCTGTCATTCTGACTGGAGTGAGAAGAAATCTTAGAGTAGTTTTGATTTCTTTAATTGGTAGAGATGTTGAACTTTTTTTTCATATATTTGTTGATTTATTGTGTATCTTTTTCTGAGAAGTGTCTGTTCAGTTCCTTGGCCCATTTATTGATTAGGTTATTTGTTTCTTTGGCGTTAAGATTTTTGAGTGCTTCATATATTCTAGAGATTAGTGCATCATCTGACATGCATGTGGTAAGAATTTATTTCCAATTAGTAGGCTCTCTATTCACCTCACTGATTGTTTCTTTTGCTGAGAAGTTTTGTAGTTTGAATTCATCCCATTTATTGATTCTTGATATTAATTCTTATGCTATAGGAGTCTTATTAAGGAAGCTGGGGCCTAATCTGACATGATGGAGATTTGGGCCTACTGTTTCTTCTAATAGATGCAATATCTCTGGTATAATTCCTATGTCCTTGATCCACTTTGAGTTTTGTGCATGGTGAGAGATAGAGGTTTAGTTTAATTTTGTTGCATATGTATTTCCAGTTTTCCCAGCACCATTTGTTGAAGAGGCTATCTTTTCTCCAATGTACATTTTTGGTGACTTTGTCAAATATAAAAGAACTTTAATTATGTGGGTTAGTCTCTGTGTCCTCTATTCAGTACCATTGGTCTACCAGTCTATTTTATTAATATCAATTCCATGGTATTGATATTCCCATGCCAATACCATACTGTTTTTTTTTTTTAAAATACCTGTAGTATAGTTTAAGGTCTGGTATAGTGATTCCACCTGCTTCACTCTTCTTGCTAAGGACTGCTTTATCTATTCTGGGTCTCTTATTTTTTCCAGATGAATTTCATGACTGCTTTTTCTATTTCTATAAGGAATGTCATTGGGATTTTGATTAGAATTGCATTAAATCTGTATAGTGCTTTTGGTAGTATGGTCATTTTGACAATATTAATTCCGCCTATCTAAGAACAAGGTAGATCTTTCCATCTTCTAAGGTCTTCTTTAATTTCTTTTTTAGCGTTCTGTAGTTTTAATTGTAGAAAACTTTCACTTCTTTCTTAAGTTGATTCCCAAGTATTTTATTTTTTTTATGCTATTGTAAACGAGGGTAGTTTTCCTTGTTTCCCCTTCAGAGGATTTGTCACTTATATACAGAAATGCCTTTGATTTTGTATCCTGCTACTTTTGCTGAATTCATTTACTAGTTCTAGCAGTATTCTAGTGGAATTTTTGGGGTCTTTTAAGTATAGAATCATATCATTGGCAAATAGTGCTAATTTGAGTTCTTCTTTACAGATCTGTATCCCTTTAATTTCATTCATCTGTCTAATTGCTCTGGCCAGTGTTTCAAGAACTATGTTAAATAGAAGTGGTGAAAGAGGACATCCCTATCTTGTTCCAGTTTTTAGAAGGAATGCTTTCAATATTTCTCCATTTTAGAATGATGTTGGCCTGGGGCTTAGCATAGATACCTTTTATAGTGTTAAGATATGTTCCTGTTATCCCTAGTTTTTCTAGTGTTTTTAACATGAAGGGGTGCTATATTTTGTCAAATGCTTTTTCTGCGTCTATTGAGATGATAATATGGTTCTTATCTTTAAGTCTATTGATGTGATGAATTACATTTATTGATTTCCCTATGTTGAACCAACCTTGTATCCCTGGAATGAACTCCACTTGATCATGGTGAACAATCATTTCGATATGTTTTTGTATTCAATTTGTCAGAATTTTATTGAGAATTTTTTCATCTATGTTCATTAGAGATATTGGTCTGAAGTTTTCTTTTTTTGATGTGTCTTTTTTCTGGTTTTAGAATCAAGGGATACTGGCCTCATAGAATGAGTGTGGAAGTGCTCCCTCTTTTTTCTATTTCCTGAAATAAATTGAAGAGTATTGGTATTAGTTCTTCTTTAATGGTCTTGTAGAACTCAGCTGTGTATCCATCCAGTCCTGGGCTTTTCTTGGTTCGTAGGCTTCTGATGGCATCTTTTATTTTGTCACTTGAAATTGATATGTTTAAATTGTGTATATCATCCTGATTCAATTTGGGCAAATCATATGACTCTAGAAATTTGTCAATGCCTCAATATTTTCTATTTTATTGGAGTACAAATTTTCAAAATAATTTCTAATTATCTTCTGTATTTCTGTAGTGTTTTTTGTGATATTTCCTTTTTCATCACAGATGTTAGTAATTTGAGTAATTTGAGTTTTCTCTATCCTTCTCTTCATTAGCACAGCTAAAGGTCTGTCAATTTTTCAAAGAACCAACTTTGTCAATTTTTATAATTGTTTCTTTTGTTTCAGTTTCATTGATATCAGCTCTGATTTTAATTATTTCCTGTCTTCTACTGCTTTTGGTGTAGATTTGTTCTTCTTTTTCTAGGGTTTTGAGATGTAATGTTAAGTCATTTATTTGTTGACTTTTACTTCTTTTAAGGAATGAACTCCATGCAATGAACTTTCCTCTTAGAACTGCCTTCATAGTGTCTCAGAGATTTCAATATGTTGTATCTGTGTTCTTATTCACCTCTAAAAAATTTTTAATCTCCTCTTTGATGTCTTCTGCAACCCATTGTTCATTCAGTAGCATATTATTTAGTCTCCAGTGTTGGAGTAGCTTTTATTTCTTATTTTATAATTGATTTCTAATTTATTTTATTTATAGTATCTCTATGTTTTTATATTTGCTAAGAGTTTCTTTGTGGCATAATATATACTCTATTTTAGAGAAGGATCCATGTGCTTCTGAGAAGAAAGTGTATTCGCTCATTGAAGGATGAAATATTCTATATGCATCAGTTAATTCTAGTATTAATTGTATTATTGAGTTCTATAGTTTCTTTGTTCAGCTTTTGTTTGGAAGATTTATCCAGTGGTGCAAGAGATGTGTTAAAGTCACCCAAAATTATTGTGTTGTGGTCTATTTGACTCTTGAACTTGAGAAGAGTTTGTTTAATGAATGTTAATGTTCCACTGTTTGGGGCATATATATTTATAATTGTTAAGTCTTGTTGGTGTATGGTGCCCTTGATCAGTATGTAGTGTCCTTCTTTATCCATTTTGATTAACTTTAGCTTGAAGTCTACTTTATTTTATGAGGATAGAAGCCCCTGCTTGCTTTAGCAGTACATGTCAGTGGTATGATTTTTCCCAACCTTTCACCATCAGTCTGTGGATGTCTTTTTCTATGAGATGAGTCTCTTGGAGGCAGCATATTGTTGGGTCTTTTTAAAATCCAATCTTCTAGTCTATGACTTTTGATTGGTGAGTGTAGGCCATTAACATTCAGAGTTATTATTGAGACATGATTTGTATTCCCAGCCATTTTTGTTTATTTTTGGTATTTAACTTGACCTGGTTTCTCCTCTGATTAGTTTTTCCCTTAGTGTAATACCTCCTTCTGCTGTTTTTCCTCCTTTTTTTAAATTTCCTCTTTGGGAATATTTTACTAAGGATGTTCTATAGTGTAGACTTTCTAGTTGTAAATTCTTTTAACTTTTGTTTATCATGGAATGTTTTTATTTCATCATCAAATCTAAAGCTTTATTTTGCCGGATATAAGATTCTTGGTTGGCATCCATTTTCTTTCAGAGCTTGGTATATGTTGTTCTATGATCTCCTTGCTTTGAGGATCTATGTTGAAAAATCTGCTAAGATACGAATTGGTATTCTCCCCTATGTGATCTGATTCCTCTCTCTTGCAGATTTTAAGATTCTATCCTTATCCTGTATGCTAGACATTTTCATTATAATATGCCTTGGTGTGGATCTGTTGTAATTTTGTACATTTGTTGTCCTGTAAGCCTCATGTATTTGGTTTTCCAATTCATTCTTCATGCTTGGGAAATTTTCTGATATTATCTTATTGAAGAGATTGTGCATTCCTTTGGTTTGAAACTCTGTGCCTTCCTTTATCCCAATAACTCTTAGAATTGTTTTTTTATGCTGTCCTATAATTCTTGGATGTTCTATTCATGGTTTTCTTTTCTTTCACTGGGTGGTCGAATTTATTTTCCAGATTGTATACTTTGTCTTCATTATCTGACATTCTTTCTTCCAAGTGATCTAGTCTGTTGGTTATGCTTTCTATTGAGTTTTTTGTTTTTTGGTTTATTATATCCTTCATTTCAAGGATTTCTGACTTTTTTTCCCAGAGTCTCTCTCTTTGTTGAAGTAATCTCTTGCTACCTGTAATTGCTCTCTTTATCTCTTTGTTGGAGCGATCAATTTTGCCTGTATTTGCTCATTTAAGTTATTCTTTAATTCACAGATCATTTTAATTATGAACATTCTGAACTCCTTCTCTGACATTTCATCAACTTCGTTGTCCATGGATTCTGTTATTGTAGTATCCTGGTTTGTTTGGGGCACTCTCCTCCCTTGTTTTTTCATGTTGTCTATGTGTCTTCCTTTCTTGCTGTGTGGATCTGAGATATTACAGTTTCTACCCTATATTCTTGTAGTACCCATGCAGATTGTCTGTACCTCACCTTGAGGTTGGGCTTCCAGACCCTGCTGGTGTCCCTCAATGTATGATACTTCAACAATGTCGTGATAGCAATAACCGAGGTAACTCAAGATAATAGTGGAGTGCCCCAAGGTAGATGCAATGTCTTACAGAGATGGAGCTGAAAGGGTGGGCCTTACACTGTCTTTGGGATGCCTGCTCTGAGATGCAGCTGCTTCTAGGCCCTGTCTCATGTCAAAAGATAGGGCCTAGTGCATGGGGAAGGCTATAGTGATGTCTGCAGTGTTCCAAGATGGAATTGGATTAGGCTTGGTCTCCCAGATGGGGAGTGGGGATGGACCCAGGCCTACTGTGAGCCTGGATCCCACAAAGGTCAGTGTGGGCAAATCTGGGGTTTTTTTTAGTCTTTTTGTGCCATTTATTTGGTCAAGTCTGCTCATTTTTCTAAAAGATTTCTATAGGTCCATTTCCCTCAATTCTAGAAAAATATCAATAAATAAAACATTGTGATGTATGTTGTAGCTATTTTCTTTCAGGTTGTAAGCTGTCTTTGAGATGTTTAACTGTGATTTTAAAGGCCATAAATTTTTTTTATTATTATGTAATCAAATTTAGTAACATTTTCTTTTATTGTACCTTTCCTTACACATTTTTTTTTTTTTTAGGAATTTACTCATGTTTTCCTTTGGTATTTATATTGTTCTATCTCTGAGTCCTCTGGAATTTGTTTCTGGATGTAACAGAAGGGTTATGTTTAATTTTAGTTTTTTGTAAATGACTGTCCAATAGTCCTCACATTACTCATCTTTCCCAGTGATTTGAGATGCCACTTTTATCATATAGTAGATTTGTATATGTAGTTAAATCTACCTCTGGGGTTTGTTTTGTTGTACTGACCTGACAGTTTATTCTGTGCTAGTACCATACTGTTTAATGAAAGAGATTTAAGAGTACTTTTATGTCTAGGAGTAGTTAGTTCTTCTCTGCCTCTACCCTTGCCTCCCACAGTTCTTCAAATTTACTAAGTTCCTAGCTATTCTTGTGTCATTTTTCATTGTAAGCTTTTAGTTTTTAATAAAACTAAATTTTTAACCAATACAAATATGACTTTTACTATGTCATTAATAAAGTATGCCAAACCTGGATTTTGGAAGTTGCTTTCCTAAGCAGGAGGGATGAATAGACATTTTATTCTTGAACACACACAAAAAATTATCTCATAGGAGAATAGAAGCAAAATATTCAGTTTAATATAGCTTTAAAAATAATTTGTTTTATTGTATTATTCCTACTACCCATCTATTCTTACTGTTTGTCTCCCACCAGTGCCATCTACCTCCATCTTGCCATCAAGAAAGGGGGAAAATATACCTTTACCACATTCTGATAGCTTCTCCCACATAGACATAGAGTTAGCAGTTGAAAATGGCCTTCTATCTCATTACTCCATGGATTAACATATCTTCTACTGTATCTACTTATGATCCCAACACTAAGTTAATAGTATTGTAGCTGACTGCTCTGGGCCTTGGGGTCCAGTCTCTACTTAAATCCACTTACAGAAGATGGGAGGAGATGGACCCATCCTTGATTCCATAACAATCATTCATGCTAGTTTGAATTAAGGTAAGCAAAACTAAGGCTGATTTCACCTACTTCAAATCTGTGATTCAAAAATAGTATCAGCTAGAGAGGAAAAAGGAATAAAAAAGGTGTGTGTTGGGAGGTAACATGCAAAATTAGAAGGGAGATAAGCAGAGTAGAAGCAGGGGACCAAGGAGTAGGGAGGAGGGGACTGAAAGGTAAAGAACTGGGTAAGGAAGATGACCAAATTATGTTAGGTACTTTTATGAATATACCACAGTGCACTTCAATTTTATGTGTAATCATAATGCATTAACTAAAAAAATAGAAAGACTAATAGAGTAGAGGAAGGGGTTTGGGGGATGGGGGATGGAGGATGGATGGAAAACTATGCTATATGCACTTATAAACATGTCAAAATAAACCCCGTTATCATGTCTAATGTGCTAATAATAAATAAATAAAATAATATCTGCTGACCCAAGTGGGATCCATGAAATCTTAAAACTCTGAATACAATAGAACATATCATGATGAATGAACATTTTTTTTGTTTCTAGCATCATTAGCATATTAAATTTTAACTTCCTCTTAAGATTTCATAGAAAACAGAGTCATTTTTGCCTTTAATTCTTGAAAAGTTTCATAATCTCAAAGATGAACACATAGAATGGTTGATCAGTAGAATTTTATACTTCATTGACATAGTCCAAAGCTTCAAAAAAATGTACCACACCAACTTAGATTCTCAATTTTTTGTGACTATGATGGACAATGGACCATTTCGTGAAGGCTTAACTTTTCAATCAGAAGAGATTGTTCTCGGTGTTACAGAACTTTCATTTTAGGAACTTTTTATTATTGGTGTTTTAAGCATTTAGCAAATATTTGAATGTCTTCTTTTGTAAATTATTGTTTGCTATATATTCCCATGTGTCTATTAAAGTCTGTTACATTCATGATGTAAAAGTGTCTCACATAATTATAAATATTAATTTTAGGTTGTGAGTTTAAAAATATTTCTCCAAGTTATTTGACTTAATATTTTGTTTAGCATATTTTGATTTGTAAAGTTTTGACATCTTTATATGGTTCTTTAGCTTGCAGATATTGTTCTAAAGCTTGGAAGGTTTTCTTTCATCTTCAGATCATATAAATATTCCATATTTCCGTATTTGGCCTTTTAAAAATATTAATACTGTCCTAGTTCTATTTATTGAGTAATTTGTAATTTTTTGTGTGTGTTGGTGTGTGTGTCTGGTACTAGGGATTGAACCCAGTGGTGCTTTACCACCAAGCTACATCCTCGGCCCTTTTTATGTTTTATTTTGAAACAGAGTCTCACCAAGTTGCTCAGGCTGGCCTTGAACTTGGGACCTCCTGCCTCAGCTTCCCAAGTCATGGGGCTCACAGGCAGATATCACATACCAAGTTCTCTTTTCTTTTTCATTTATATGTTTGTCAATTCCTGGTGTGATACTATTCCATTTTAATTTTTACAGTTTTGAAAATCTTTTCAATCTAGGCAAGGTAAGTCTCCTTCAGTATAGTTCTTTCAAAGCTGTCTTGACTATTTTCACCTACTTAAAAAAAATAGACCAACTTCAGTGTTATCTAATTAATTATTTGTCCAGAACGTCTCATATGTATGCATTTTTCATTTCGTGCTTATAGCACAAGTTTGTAGTTTGAGCAGAGTTTTCAGTCCCCCCAACCCCACACCCTTTGGTCTTCCTGTGATACTTGAGCACTTCTGTAGGTTAGACCTGTGGTTGGCTTGGCTGGTTCTCTACTAGGATTTCACAAGGCTGAAACCAGAGAGTCCTCAGGGCTGCTTTCCTTTTTAGAGGCTCTAGGGGTGAATGAAACTCCATGATCTTACACTTTGCTGTCAGAATTCAGTTCTATTTGGTGGTAGGGAAAAGAACTTTGTTTCCCTACAGATTGGGGGTTATTCTCAGCTTCTAGTATTTGTTCCCATTCCTTGATAGTGGTCCCCTCCCTCCATCTTCAATGACAGCCATGGCAGGCTGAGTCATTTTCACGTTTTAATCTCTATGACCTTCCCTCTGCCTTGTCTGTCCTTTGCTGCCTCCTCCATTGCATCTCTCTTACTTCATGTGTTTACTTTGCATATAAAATTCAGGATTGATTTGTCTGTTTAAAAACATACTGGCATTTTCATTAGGGTCAGATTACATTTGTAAGTTAACTTGGGAGGACTGACATCCTGATGATGTTGAGATGTGCTAATAAAGCATACGAGATGTCTTCACTTTTTAAGCCTCCTTTTGTGTTTTAGAGAAGAATTTTATAGTTTTCTTTATGTAAGTCCTGGGCATTTCTTGGGAGGTTTGTTCCTAAATATTTTATCTTTTTGTTACCAGGGTCTTTTGCTTTCATTATATCTTCTAATTGGCTTTTATTTGTATATATAAATTTTACTTATTTATGAGTGCTGATTTTATGTCCTGCTGTCTCACTGATTTTTGTTTGTTAGAGTTCATTTTATTCTTGATTTTTGGAGATTTTCCATGCATACGATCATGTATTCTGCAAATAGGGGTAGATTTATTTCTTATTTCCTACTCCTGTACCTCTGGTTGTTTTCTCTAGTCTGATTGCATTGACTGTGACCTTCAGATAATGCCAGATACCAGTGAAATTAGTGGGCATCCTAACTAGTTACTGACCTCAGCAGAAATGCCTAGTTTTTCCTGATTAAGTAAGGAATAGATGTGAATTTTGCCAAAGTCACCTTTATCACCTGTAAAGAAGTTCATATTATTTTTCCAAAGACCTATTAAAATGGTAGATGAGATTCACTTATTTTCTAACATAAATCATCTTTGCACTCCTTGTGTAAACCTTACTTCTTAGTGTGGTCTAAGAGTCTTTTCTCTAGTATATCATTAAAGAATTTTGAATTCATCTCCATAAGTGATATTGGTTTACAATTTTCGCACTCTCTTTATCAGGTATAGATATCAGTGTTATATTTGCATCTTAAAAAGCAGTTGAAATTTATTCCTGATTTCTTATAGTTTGAGACAATTTATTTAGTATTGGGACAGACTTGTCTCTGAAGATTTGATAGAAATTTTCTAGGATTTCTCAAGAATCAGAAATTTTATTAATTTGACCTACTAATTTTCTGTTCTCAACTATTAATTTCTGCTTTTATCTTTAATAATTTCTTCCTTGTATTTTCATTTGATTTACTTATTTTATGCTTTTCTTAGTATATTGAATTGGGGACTTCATTCATTCATTTTTATTCATTCATTTTTTATTGTCATGTAAATTATTTTTTAAAATTCTTGCTTTAAATGTATGTCATAATTTCTGATGTATAGCATTTTTATTATCAGTATATTTTTGGAAATTCAATATTTTTGCTTTATTTGCCTTTCACCTGAGAGCTATTTTATACAAGATCTTTTCATTTCCAGGTAAAGTATCTTTTTTATTTTTCAGCTTCATTTTTAATTTCCAGTTTTATTGTACAGTAGTCAAATATTTCTACTTTATGAAACTTACTATGAAGTTTTCTTTAAGTCCAAGACCAGGAGTCAAAAAGGTATGGCCTATAGCTCTGCATGCTTTCTCAAAAAGCTTTTAGTAACACATAAACACACAGTTTAATGAAATAATTTCAGGTGTAATAATCTTGAAGGTCAAGAACACCCACCTCACTCTCTCCCAGTAATGACTTCATTCTCCCTGGTGGAAGAAACTTCTAAAGTGAGTGTTGTGGCAATCACTTTCTTTCTTTTCTTTAGTTTTACCCCCAAATATAAATTTATGAACAATATAGGGGGTTTTGCCTGTTTTTAGCCTTTATGAGAATGGAATGAATAGTCCTGCTTTATTTTTTAAATAAAAGCTTCTATTTTCAGATAACTGAAGATTCACATGAGGTTGTAAGAGGTAATACAGAGAGGTCCCATGTACTTTTCCTCTTTTTTATATTTTGCAGTGTGTAGCATCTTCAAAACTTTTAGTACAACATCTCAACTATACTACTATCATTGATGCAACCATCCAATCTTATATTTCATCAAGATCTCAATTTTCTCCTCTTCTCCATTAATTTTCTCCTCTTTCTCCATTACCTCATATCCAAGGGCATGACCCTTTCTTTCTCTAATCCTCCCTGGAAGCACTGCTTCTCAGATTCTGCCACATCGGGTCCTAAATACACATTGCAAAACCCCTTCCTCCCTCTAGCTAGGGCCATGAACTACCAAATCCCAACTTGTATTTGACTTTTTTTGTGAGTATTGTTTCATGTCCTACTCTGGGAGGAGATTTTGTCAGTGTTAATCCAGAGTTCTCTGCTCCTCTCTGTTCTTCTTCAAAGAGCCATCTCAGCCTCCCTGCCTGTTCTCATTCTTCACACCAAACACACAATCTTGCTGTGATGTTTTTTGTTTGTTTGTTTGTTTGGTTGGTTTTGTTTTTGGTGTTGGGAGCTTTGTTGGATTTTTTTTCCTTGTAACTTGAAGATTGTAGTGTTTCTTGTCTCTTCACATCCTTAAGTCATAGCTCCTGTATAGGTTTATTTGTTTTCTGTGTGGATCTTATGGTTATTTTGGGAACATGAGGCAGAGATTTGAATCAGGCTGCTGCTATTGTTATTCAACCTCATTTAATCTTTCTAACAGCTTTGTAAGTTACTTTCACCTCTCAGTCTATTGAATAGGAGGAAACTGAGGCCTAGAGAAGTTAAGTGATATTCAAGAAGTTGGTAAGTAATACACCTGGGATTTGCCAATACAGACTTAGTAAAATCTCAGAATTGAAGGGACCATAACATTTCCATTGCTTAGATTACTGCTACTGTACACACCCAGAGTGGCTACTGAAATTCCTTCTTGAGTAACTCTTGAGATAGGGTCTCATTGCCTCCAATGAGCATGCTCCATCTTTGGATTCTCTATGACTAAAAAGATCTCTTTTATATTGTGCTATATTCTGTTCCTTGTGTATCTTCGTTTCCAGTCCAAGTTATACACCTTAGGGTTGGGGCAAACAGTTAAAAAAATAAGCCCCTATCCTTCCTCAGCCCTCCATTATTAGAAGATAACACTGTAGCCTAATGTTCGATAGTAGATTTTCGAGTCCCTTTCATCAAGTGGCCACATTATTTTAGATATACACTACTTTACATATATATATCTCTTATAGAGTAATGAACACAGGATTACTTGAAAAATCTGACCAACATAAAATTGAGAAGGTTAATTTGTTGTCTTACTGTGGAAACTATATCTGGATGGATGGATATATATATATATATATATATATATATATATATATATACATAAATGATATCTGGATATTTCTGTGTATAACTGATATTATATATATTACATTATCAGATATTAATGACATACATACAGTTAGAATTTTTTGGACTATCATGTCACTCTGTGGGGCACACAGGTAGTGGTTAGGAAACATCCCAAGTCTCTTGCAACATACTGATGACAAGGCACATGTCTTCCATGACATCTTTGTGCAGTTAGCTCACTCCAAAGGCTGAACTTCCACATTTATACAAATGCAATGTCATTGTTTCCAACCCTGCCCATCTTTTCAGCATACAGTAATCCATATAACAACATTTTTTTGCTTCCTTTGAAAAAATTAATTAATTATAAATCCAACAATGCCTTTATCTTAGTGAAACAAAAATGTGGTGTAGGAAAGGATTAAAAACAGAGTCCTATTGCTTGCCACTCATATCCTCTCTCCAAATTGATGATCTTTAAAGCAGGAATTTTAATTTTATTATTTTTACAATTTGCAACAAAATATGGTAAGAATATAATCTTATTTTTAAGTCTTTAAATTTACTAATGCATATCTATTTGAAAATAAAACCAAATATTTGAGGGTCTTGTAAAACTTAGGAGTTTGGGTTTTTGATTTCAGATAAATGGGTCAAATAATTTCTTTCAACAAACTGTCTTCATTCTTTCTCTGTCTGTCGGTAGGCACCCTACCTCCCTAGTCAATTTCTCTAAGAATAAATTTCACACATGAACTTTTCAATAGGTTCCATTGTTGCATTTATTTTGAGTATCATCATTGCACACAACATCACAAGTTTTTATTAGTTCCTTCTCAGCATGGATTAACATTTTAATTTTACCTCAGTGTTTTATTTTCCTTCTCCTTAGGCAGAATGACAATCCATTTGCCAGATGGCTGCCTATATGTTCCTAACAGACTGTGACCTAATCACAGGTTAATTCACTGAACATGGGAGACTTATCACCTAGGGTGAAGCATGAAAGGATTTTGCTTTCTAATTAAGCCACCAATGAATATATTTTTATAGGAGTTATATCCTGTAAAATTCTCCTACATAATACATATCCATATAAGCTCAATACAGTCAATGACCATATTGTTCTAAATGGAAAGTCAATATCTTTTTAGGTGAAAGCTTGTTATGTTTGGATTTACCTCAAATTTCCACTCCCAGAACAACAATAATATAACACAAACCCAAAGACTACTGTAAGTAAGTAAAGCTTAGATTAAACACAGAGCTAATTTTTAATTAACAAATGGGAAATTGCTTTAAAATCATGCATTAAAGATCCCCTTTTATAGAATTTTTTTGAAATGACAAAATTATAAAGATGAGTGGATTAGTGATTGCCAGGAAAAACAGGTGGGTGCAAAGATAGATAGGTCTTTGTGGTGATGGAACAGTCTATACGTTAATTGCAATGGTGATTACATCTGTATATTAATGTAATCAAATAGTATAGAACTACCCATGCACACGTTAATACCACCATAATACAGTTTCTCAATACTGTACTAAAACTTTTTAACCATGGGGGGGGGGAACTAAGTAACAAGTACATAGGACCTCTTCATACAATGTTTGCAACAAGATCTAAAATTATAATTTCATAATTGTTTCAAAATAAATACAAGAAAAACCCAACCTGTACAATTTATTCACTGTACAGATAATTGTACAAAAGCTAGCTCAGTATCATTAATAGGTATTTTCCAAGATGAAGCAAATACATACATAGAAATTGCCTCTGGTCATTTTTGGAATGAGGCAGGATTATGAACAAACTTTAAAAATTTTAAAGGAGTAATGGAATGAGGGATTAGGAATTTTGTGATTAAATGTGTCAAGTACAGAGTTAAAGTAAGCAATCTGAGTCCATTTTCAGGAAGTAACAGAAAGACACTGCTAGTTAGGTGACACTGCTAGTTAAGGGAATAAATACTTCTCTTTTTCTTTTCAGTATGACACGAGCATCTAATGTCACCTAAGTCATTCAAATAGCTCAAATAATGCAAGAGGCCAAAGTCTTCTATTTATGTAGATTTCAGGAAAATAGTCCGCAGGAAAGATGTTCAGAATTTCATGTGGTTTTCTGTTGTTCATGGTCATGATAACCAGTGCTATACAGCTAAATTGATTTAGCTCTTAGACTGGGAAATCCCCACAATTCAGAGTTTAAGCATGCAAACCTAGATAATTTTGTGTTTTTGTGTTTGTTTGTATAAAGAGAGTGATATATATATATATATATATATATATATATATATATATATACATACATGTATATATACATGTGCACCTGTACACATACATACACATACACCAATAAATATATATATGTATATGTAATATATATATATATGTAATATATATATATATAAATACACACATATGTATGTTTAAAATAGGATTACTTTACAGAGTCAGTGTTCTGAATGAGAGACAATTAATCTAAAAAGGGGTGAAGTCATGTACCAACTTGTACCAAGAAATCTGTATAACACTCAGAACAAATTAGTTCATGGCTAGAACTTGAATCTCAGAATTTAAAAAAAAGTCTCAAGAGCCTAAAGATCATGATATTAAATTCCAGATGAAACACATGGACCAGAGGAAGACAGAATTTTCTTTTACATGGTCTTAATCCTGGACAAATCTTGAACATCAGGTAGAACTTGTAAGCACTTTCATTATTATTATAAAATTAGAAGGCAAGTGAAAGAACTTAAATTGTTTGGGTTACTGCAGAATGTGCAATACCATAAGAGTAATTAAGTGAAATGCCATGAACTGTCGAGTCAGAAAAACCTGGATTCCAGACATAAATCTGACATGAATAAGCTGCCGAAGTTTGGGCAAGTAATTTAGGCACTTCTGATCACAAGAAAGCAAGTCACATAGCCACACCTAGCCTCAGAGGTATGGAGAAGTGTAATTTCTCATGTGCCAAAAGGGAAGAAGTGGAATATTTGTGAGCAACCTCAGTGACTACCATATTTTCTTAATTCTTTCTATTTCAATTTTGTTCCCCCCCAAACTGGGACAATAATGTCTAACAGAGGAGGACACTTGTGCCTATCACATTATGATTAAATCTCTGGCACATCACTGCCAAAGTTGAAATCCCAGTTCCAAGCCCTATAAGCATATCCTGGGGTAACCTAAAAGGTCTCTGTCATCAGATTTCTCACCTGAAAAATAATATGCATGCCTACTATTTACCTGTGAAGGTTAAGTCTGTTAATATGAACAAAATATTTAGAATAGTGCCCAGCACATAGTAAAGACACCAAGTATTTTCTCTTGACCCCTGGCACTGCTCCTAGAATGTAGAGAATCCTGTGATGACTGGGTATGATGAAGATTATTACCATAATAGAGGCCAGGCTCTCTGCTGCCTAGCACTGGCTGACTGAATAACCGAGAAAGAATAAGTTGGTAAAAACTGACTGAATCAGATTCCACTCCCATCAGAGTGAACTGGAGTAGATTATTCTTGAGGACTTTACAAAGAGTCACTGTAACATATATTTAACAACAAACTCAGCAGATGTTATCCCCACAAAACTAGAAGCTTCCTGAAGGTGGGCACATCTACTTGCTTGCCCCTGCCACCCAATGTGATGACCTCACCAAGTGGGTGTCTATGGAGTGGGACAGGATGGAAAGGCCCAGCATAACTGCAGTGATGTCAGGAAGACTTACCACATCCAAAAAAGAGCCACAGGCAGGGTCTGAGTCTATTCATACATACTCATGAGTGGGCTAGTACGTGTATTGGAATTATTTTAAAATTCAAAGGTGGTTTAAAGGACATTTTTAAAGACACATCTAAGTCTAGTGCTGAGAGCTGTTTAGTACAGTTAGAAATTCATAGCTTTCTAATGTCTGAGTGATGCAACCAAGTCTTGGGTGTTGTCAAATTCTCCAGTAATGGGCATTATTAAACTATAGGAATAACTCACTTACCCCATAAAATTTGTAAGTTAAAATAGTGTTTTTCTACCTAAGCCAAGTAGGATGCATTTTAAGACATACTTGGCTTCTTGGTGATAAAGCTTCTGATAAACTCAACATTGTAGAATCTTTGGAGTAACTCTGAAGTCACGGGGCATTTCTCTAGTCAGGTAATTTTGTTCTTTAATTGTGATTATTTTAAAGATCATCCAGATATTTCTCTTTCAGACCTCCTGTAGTGTCCTTGGTTTGAAGACTCTTCTCCAAGATATGTACTATTGTTATGTTTTGAGACAATGAGAAAATCTCTTTGGGACTTTTTTTTTTTTTTTTTTTTTTTTTTGGTACTAGGCACTGAACCCAGGGGCAGTTAACCACTGAGCCACAACCCCAGCCTTTTTTTATTTTTTTAAGACAGAGTCCTGTTAAATTTCTTAGGGCCTTTCTATATTGCTGAGGCTGGCCTTGAATGTTAGGGACTTCTCAGGTAAGGGTTCTACCTGCCTTATCAGGTGATATAGTTTAAAATTAATATTTTTAATACTTATTTTCAATTTTGTTTAATCAAACCATAATACTCAGAGAACTGCCTAAGTGAATTCTAGGCTGAGTAGTTTTCATAAATGGACACCTTTATAACCAATACTCAGGCAAGTGAGTACATCACACCACCTAAGAAATCCTGTTCATCATGTCCCTTTACACTTATCAGTCCACTTGATGGTGTAACTATACCCTGACTTCTATCACCATAGATACAGTTTTGTCTGTTATTAAAAGTAACATAAATAGAAACATAATGTCTTTTTTATTTTGTTCAACTTTATGTTTGTGAAATTCACACATAATTTTGGGTGAAGTTGAAATTCTCTTATATAAATATATAACTTGATGAATTTTATTGTTGATTGAAATCTGGGTTATTTTCTGATTTGGGGCTATTACAAATAGTGCTGTTACGAACATTTGTATTTATTTATTCATTTACTTATTTATTTGGATAACACTGTAAAACTTTCTGTGAAGTAGGTAACAACCGAGACATAGGACACAGATATTGAGCATAAGCAGAGATCCACCAGTTTTCTAAAGTGGTTATATCATCTTATGATCTCATCAGCAGTGTAACTTCATATTCTTGACAACAGCTTTTTTTTTCTTTAAATGTACTCGTTCTAATAGGCATGTCTCAGCACTGAGTTGTGCTTTTTATTTATGTTTACTTGATAACTAATTAGACTAAGCAAATTTACATTAATTGACCATCTTTATTAAATGATCATTATAAATTTTTGTGAATTATCTGTTCATGGGTGCTCATTTTTCATTTGCTTGTATTTTCTTATTAATTTATAGGAATCTTTTATATAATCTGGATATAAGTTGTTACATGCACTGCTAACATCTTCATCCATATGCTTTGCCTTTTCATTTTCTTAATTTTGTCTTTTGATGAGTGAAGTTCTTAATATTATTATCATCTAAATTATGTTTTTTTTTCCTTTCTGGTCAATATTGTCATGTGAGTATTTTAGGGAAACTTTTACCCAATTCAAGGTCATAAGGATGTTCTATATTTTCTTTCCTGGAAGCTTTACTGTTTTACCTTTCATATTTATATCCATAGATCATTCTGTCCTCAGTACAACTTAGTGTCATCTTTACCACAGTGGTGTCTCTATCTACTGTATATCTGTGTGTATACCACACTCTTATAACTGCCATAACTCTATATTCTGCTATATGGTAGGTTAATTTATTCATTTTTTTCTTTAAGAGTACTGCAGTTATTCTTCATTGTTTGAATTTTAGAATCAGTTTATCAGTTTCCAAATGAACACACACATCTGCTTATATTTTCATTTGGATTGCACTGAATCTGCAGATCAACGGGGGGAGAATTAGCTCCTTAAGAATATAGAGTCCTGTTCTTAATGAACATGGTATATTTTTCCATTTGGTGGTGGAGGGGGTCTTCTTTAATTTCTCTCAATAATATTTAGTTTCCAGTATAAAGAACTTACACATCTTGTTAGATTTATCCTTGGGGAATTTGAGGGTTTTTTGATGCTATTTTAAGTAGTATCTTTAAATTTTTTCATTTTTACTTGTTACTGCCCTATAGACATACAGATGATTTTTTTATATATTAACCACACAGTTTTTCAATGACAGAGTGGACCAAAATAATACCCTCCAAACAAATGTTGTGACTAAGAACTTGCCTTCTGCATTTTTAAAATGCACAAGAGAATGAAGTTGTATTCAAATCTTGAGAAACCTAAGCTGGAATAGTTTATAAATATAGATCACTACTAGATATTATGTGCATGTATGTATATATGTGTGTGTCTATACATATATGTTCGTGCATACATAATATGCACAAACACAAACATATTAAAGACATTAATTTAAACAAATAGGAACAAAGAGACCATAATTCATAAATAAATAAAATATACTATACATACACTTTTTTTTCATTGAGTGTTTAATGACACAATTATGCTTACAATGAATTATCAATTAAAACATTTTTTCCAAATAAAAATGTTTACATTTAAATATAGCTTGTTCTTTTAAAGTCTTTACAGCATTTGTTTAGGAATACATATAATATAAACATAAATAAACTATATTTAGCAGTACTTAGAGAGGTATAAACCTGATCAAAATCTCAAATAATAAAGTTTACTTTTGTATCATATGCAAATAATTTGAATGTAAATAATATGCAATATAAAAGCACACAAACATAACTTTTCATTTAACTGATTAACAATTTATCTCAGCAAATATATATATACAATAGTGACTGTGCAAATATTCTTGTGAATACTACTTATTTATGTCTCATTATTAGCTGCAGTGGGAACATACCTAGAAGAACAATGCTGAATAAAAAGCTCAACATAATATGTAGGTTTATATCCAGGCTTTCATACACAACAAAACGTATGTTCTTAAATATTTAAATTTATTTGGTTTTAAAAGACTCAAAAAAGCAATAATACCATTTGATAAAATTAAAAATTTTACATAGAATAAACAATCTTTTTTTAATCTTCCTATTGCACCACTTACCACTGTAAGTTTCAGGACAGCAAGGATTTTGTTTATGTGTTCTGCTATATTCCCGGTGCCTAGAACTGACACATAGTAGGTGTTCCATAAATATTTCTTGAATAATGAAATAAATTTTGGCATATATTTAAATAAGCTTTGAAGCATTCACATTCATGACTGAAAGGTAATATCCACTTAGATCTGGAATGTGCCAATGTTCCATTCTTTTAACTCAGGTGGAATAACTGTAGGAGGACACATATGACCCCTCTTCTTTCCACTTCCAGCAGCTTTTGTCCTCACCCGTGTAATCCACATTTCCTGGTAGAAAGCAAAATTTCAAACACTCACAGTAATTATTCTTTTGAGAAGACTGGAGAGCATTGTCTATAAGAGGGTTGCTTTAAGTCTGCAGGCAAAATCGACAACACTTAATGACTCAACCAAGCTGAGTGACTCAGCAAGCACTTTAGCAGTGTTCATTACCACTGCAAAACCATCTTGTTCGAATACTTCCTTGAGACCACATGCTAAAGTCACTGTATTCACACACAGTTTTTTGTTAGACTCTTATGAAACAATCTTCCCTATTGTCTTATACTCTAAACACAGGGAGGAAGTGAAATGAAAACTTCCTTTAATACTTTTAAAAGCAATAGTGTGTCTTAGTTTACGTGACTGATGCTTATATGCCAAAAGTATAATGGAAGTAATTGTGTCAAGATTTAATATTTAAAGCAGATATAATTAACCTCATAAGGGCTTGCTATATAAGAATATACTTTATTATTTAAATATTCTCTTTAAAAAGAAGGCTTATTTAATATTGATTAGAAAATAACAAGACTCAAATTTTGGGCAAGTCAAATTCTAGATTAGATGTTCAATAAATGTTTGATATAAATCATTTACTAGAAGAAGAAATGGAGTATGGAGAAATTTTCTTCATTAAGGCTGAACCTACAAGTTAGTTCTGTAGATTTTTTCTTAAAACTTTCTTCTTACATGCCATCCCCATCTCCCACTATCCCCTATTTTTGCTTTAAAAGTATAACTATATTCAGACTTTACATAGCAGGCTTTTTTTCATATTGTATATCATTACTACTCCAAGCATGGGGCTCCCAACTGCATCTGATAAAGTAGCAAGTCCCAGAATACCAGAACTTTTGCTTCAAAAGAGTCAAACACAATGTTTACATGCAACTCAGGTTAATGGATAACTGTTTTGTCCTAATGTGCAATCATGTAATGTTCTGGTGCTTTTATAAAACAGGCCACAGCCATCCACAAATGTAGCTTTATACCAGTTACCAAAACTTTCATCTCTTGGGTATTTGGTAACTTAAAAAAATAATAATAATGTGAGATAGTTCTAAGACAACTCATCTGACAAATTATTTTACATTTCTTAGCATGAATTCATTAATTTACCTTTTTGTTCCTCTTGGAGTTGATCTCATAAATAAAGGACCACTGGATAGTATCAAATGTGACATATAGAAATACTCCAAATCCATTCCTCAAAGTTGATTTCCAAGGCAGAGAGAGTAAACAGCCTTCTCCCAGCTTTTTTACTTGCCACAGCTGAGAGTGTAGGATGTTTACAGTATCTGTCGCTCAGTGCTCTCTAGGGAGGGGTTGGTGGTCAGCAGTAGAAGCCTCAGGAAACCCAGCACTATTTCAAGATTACTATAATATGTGACGGAAAAAAGAACAAAAAAGTATACTTGGGACTAAATTATGGCTCTTTTATAAACCTGGGCTGAAAGGGTAGGCGTGAAGGCCACACAATGCTTACTTGCTTGCCCTAAGTTCTTGTTCCCTTCCTGCTCTGTACAATCCAGGATTTTCCTGGAATCTTCAGCTTTGGCCATGCACATTCAGGGATTCTGTTAATATTGGATGTTCAATATCTATGTTTTTCCAAAATGGTTTCAAAAGTTTTATCCCCTCCTTAAAAGGCACACATTTCCTTTCTAACTGTGGGAAGAAAAGTAATCTAGCTTCTCACTCTCTGAACCATATGACTTTGTTCCATCTCACTCCCACACAGAGCTGAGAACAATGGCTGAACTGTGTCTGCAGACAGAGGACCATCCAACAGTTTACTAAAAGTTAGTTACCTTCATTATGGTTTATGTAGTTACAAATTCAATCAAATGAACAAAAAGTAAATGTTAGGATAAAAATCATGTGCACAAAATGATGTATCGCAAATTGTTAATGCTTAAGTTTTTTTAAAAAAATCTCATATTTAGAAGGAAGTAATTCTGTAATTGGAAACATATGCATAAATAGAGTTATTATATTCCTAAACTCTTTTCTAACCTTTTAAATGGTCATGATGCTCAAAACACTTGGGTGAAGAAGAGAATGTCAATACTGTATATCACAGAACAACACTACTTACTAAGAATACTATACTATAAACTAAAGTAGCATATAGTCTGAAATTGTTAGAGGATATCACTCTTTCATTCATTTGACAAACATTTGTGGGTACCTGCCATATACCAGTGATGTTTAAAAATCTAGGTGGTAAGAAATGCATAACATCATCCCTGCCCTCAAGACAGCTTGATATGACAGACACATAAACCTTTGTTTTAAGTGTAACACGTGTTATGGTGGGTCAAAAGTTGCCTGACAAACCAGGCTAGGTTGGAATATTGAATAAAGTTGATGAAATGAAGATAGGGCCAGTAGGAATTTGGGAAGGATAGACAGTGATGAAAGAATGTCACAGAGAAAGACAAAGTTAAGGTATGCTGAGACCTTCAAGAATTCAGCAGTTGGAACAAAAGATGCACATGGGTGAGGGGTAGGGGGAAGTGGGGCTAGAAAGAAGCATAGGGGAAGATGGGGGCCTTTATATGCCAGGCTAAGGGATTTGGGCAGTATGTCAAAACTACAGAGGCCAAAGGAAAAGTGTAAGCAGGCAAATGGTATGACCATATTTGAACTTTAGAGAATTTGCTTTAGCAAATTCTGTAGGCAAGGAAAATAGGGAAAGAATGACTTTCTGTGTTAGTAGTATAGAGCATAGCACAAAAACTTGACTTAGGGAAGAGATAGTAGGCACGTATAGAAAACATATATGAGAAAGCAGAAAGATAAAAAGCACAGCAGAAATCCATGAGTGACTACTTCAGGAGACGAAGAAGTTGCCTAATTCCTAAGCCTGGCTTGAGTGACAAGGCTTTTCATGCAGGAGAGGGTAAGTATGAAGACAAGTGATAAAGGAAAGAGCTCTGAGAAGTACCAGTGGTAATGTGAAAGGGAAGCGACTGAAACATTTATGAACTCCTGTGTGTTGAATACTGAGTTCTGTTTTAATGAAAGGATGAAGACATTTTTAATGACCAAATCACACAAGCCTACTCTCTATTCTGCATTTGTGCATACCCTTCTAGCTGGTGAATAACCATGCTCTTCAAATCCAAATCAATTGTCCTATCTTGTAAAGCCTCCTCTGGTTATTGCCATCCCTGATACTTGCCCCACTTCCCCTACCCTGGGAGAAACTGTTGAACCTATCTTCTCATCATTACTGTAACTCTACATATTCTTCTAGCAAAGAATTCTAATTTTATTATAATTATTTTCTTACTTGTCTACCTCTATAAAGCCAAGGCACTTGAGAAGAAACACCATGTTTTGATTCACTTAATTTAGTTTTTTAAAAATTCACAGCATGTAGGAGCTGAGGTTGTGGCTCAGTGGTAGAGTGCTTGCCTTGCACATGTGAGGCACTGGATTAGATCCTCAGCACCACATAAAATAAACAAGTAAAACAAAGATACTGTTGTCCATATTCAACTTAAAGAAAATTTAAAAATCAAAAAAATTTTTTTAAAAAATCACAACATGTAGCCAGAGTTTGTTTGGCACTAAAGGAAGTTCTTGATAAACAGTGAATGAATGAATGATGCAAACAACTGGCAATTTATTAACAATTTGAATATAATTATTAAGATTTTTAACCTTAAAATAACAAATATGAGTTTGTGAAAGCTGTTTTTAAAATCCCTGATAATGCAAAGTTAGGTTGTTTTACTTTTCTAAGGAATTCATGGCTAAAAAAAGAAATGACTGCATCACACTCTTGCCTTAAATGACAGCAATATCTCTTGGAAAGTTAATCTTTCATGAGGGTAGCCTGAATTTTAAATTTTATTTTTATAATAGATTCCAAGTGAAGAAAAGTCAAAGTAAAATGTAACTACAGAGAAGAAATCCACGTAAACAGTCTTTAAATGGACAAGAATGAAAGGAAATGGCCCCTAATAGTTGGGTCTGAATATTGAATAATCATTTAAGAGTTTAAAATGTTCTAACTGGAAAGAACCACACCCTTACTAAATATAGTCATTAAAATAACCTCAGTTACATAAAATGATTATTTTAACCACTCAAAGACAAGTCTGGAAAGTTCTGTCGTAACATGCAATCTAATCTTTTTGCTTTAGCAGGGCTTTTGACTTTAATAGGCATTTTAGTCACATAAAGCCAATCTCTGGTAAACTACCATTTGATCATTTTTAGTTCTAAATGAAAACACTTATTTTAAATGTATATTGTATCTGATCACATTTGGCATATTCCATATTCAAAAAAAATGTGTGTGCATGCATGGGAATGTGCTGGTGATTGAACCTAGGGCCCTGCATTCTATAACTGAGCTAGCCCCGCCCCCACCACCACCACCCTCATCCCCATCCCAGGCCTCTATAATCTTTTTATCTATTATATGATTTTTAAAATCCCTAGTAGTGCAGAACATCTTTCAGATGCACAGTAGCTTTCTCTCTCATTTTTAAGTTAAAATGTAGCAGCTTCAAAGTAGCCAGTGAATGATTCATCGGAGAAAAAACATTGTTACCATTTTTGAAGCTTAAGGTATCTTGTGTACTAGGATTTTTAGCTGCTCATTCCCTGCTCAGGTATAGGTGTTACTAATTCTTTTTTTTTTAATTGTTGATAAATCTTTATTTTATTTATTTATTTATATGGGGTGCTGAGAATTGAACCCAGTGTCTCACACATGCCAGGCAAGTGCACTAACGCTGCACCCCAGCCCCAGCCCCACCCCAGGTGTTACTAATTCTTAAAGTCAGTTCCAGGTCTCCTACTGCTGTTGGATTTTTAGAGCCAAATGGGAAAAATACCTGGTGAGGAGGTTTCTTATTCTAAGGGCATGTTTCCATAAGATACTTTGCTATCTGTCCCTTTCCCTTGTCTAGATCTGGCTTAGGCTACCATTTTCTTTTCCACCTTTTATTCCACTTTCATCTTGCACGCTGTAGAAGGTGACCATTTAATAGGGAAACATCACGCACCAGTTGAAATCAAAACTCCAAAACTCTCATATCATATGATATCCCATATTATATATCATATATCATATCCTATATTATATGATTATTACATATCATAATATAATAATGAATTATATGGAAACCTTTAAGGAACAACTATGAGGCAACTATAAGTACAATAAATAACAATATGTACTTATTTTACAGTAACTTCATTTATAGTAACATTAGAGGTTCTCACTCTGGTTAGTTCTTATTTATATCCTGGGTCCTAAAGTTTCCATATAATTCATTATTTCCTAAAGGAAAATTGCAAACATAGAACATCTTGCTATGATGTTACAAAATATGGCTAATCAACAACAATGGTTCTTTAAAGTAGATCAAAGTACTATATTCATAAAAATCATGGACATTTATCCAACTCAAAAAATTCCATGGTTTTATGAATAGATCCTTTATTCTAAGAACTCTAGTTCCTCTTTAATTAACCTTCTCATGTTCATCTCCAGGAAAACATTCTTTTCCTTGAACCCAATTTGCTATACTTTGAATTTCTAATTTACATCTTCTTTCTGTCTCAGGTACTCACTGTAGCTCAAATCAACCTGTAGTAAATTCTACAGTGCATGGAATTGCTACAAGTTTGTGTCATATTTGTTTGTGTACAATGCTTGTGATAGGTTTTTAAATTATACTGATTAGTCTGGCATAAACTTCAATCATACTTTTCTTGAAAATTCTTTGGGTTCTAGATTCCTTAATTTTTAAAACTTTTATGCATACTATTTTATTTAAGTAATTATGCTGAGAGGACAAGAAAAGATACTCCTGTTATGATGAATTCATTTATATATATATATATAAATAAAACTTTTTGCTGCCTGTCAATATATCACATTCCTATTAAGAGTATAAAATTCTTATTTTTTATAACATTAGGGGGGCTTGAGTATTTAAATGAACATACATGTGAATTTTCAATGAAAATTATAAAATATTCAAACAAAATTTTCTTATAGGTATTTTTTTTGAGTCTTCATATATTCTGTGAACAGGGTTACAGGCTATAAATCATTTTGATCCTTTTAGTCATAGTAAATTGTGGATCTTATGTTTAAAAGTTGGCTTATGTTGGCTATAGCCATGGAGATGGGAGTGTGACACCGTGACAGAAATGAAGGTATTCTTAGCACTGTTGCCATAGGAAATATATATAAGACTTAATCTATACAAACTAATAATTACTTTAAAATTAAAATGTAAAATGGTAGACTGAACAATATTTTAGCTGAATCCTGAATATTTACTATAGGAATGCTCAAATAACTTTAAAATAACTATCACTGCTGTAAAATATCAAATTGTTATGATGATACTTGGTGGCATGAGTTCAGGTTTTGATGAGGCTGGTCACTCCAATGAAAAGTCTTTACCAGTATGAAGTGACTTCAGCCAAATACTATTATGTTTCAAACATACTGAGTAAGCAACCAACCACCCATTTCTATATTTAACATTGTATATGTGTGTGTGTGTGTGTGTGTGTGTGTGTGTATTAGTAGTATTAGGGAAGGGTATCTAGAAAACTATACACCAAACTGATGGTGGCAATTAGGAGTAGGGAAAGGGGGAGAACCAGGACTGATCGCCAAAGATTTTAACTGTATTGGCAGTATTAATTTTCAAAAAGAGAATGTATTCATGCAATGTGTATGTAAATCTAAATATTACATTGGAACATTTAATTGTAAATTTTCTCATTGTCCAAGTTAAAATATAGAGTTCACTAAAAAATTCTGGATTCCCTCGAGATTTAACCAAGTTGATTAACTTGTGACTTTGGGGACTCCAGAGTTCTGTCTTGGCTTTTATAAAATGATAAAATAAAACACTATGCACACTACGGTGTGTGCCAGGTATGTTCTAAAAAAGTACACATCCTCAGAAGTACTTCATGTCATAAAATATCAGCACAAATACTTCTAATATTACCATGTAAAAATAACTTCATTCTTTTGGTGTTAATTTCCCCCTGTACACAGGGCATAGATCTTTTTCTCAAGCCAAAGGTAGAAATATAGGGTATATTGGTTTTCTCCTGCATGGTTTCTGGCCACACAATCTCTTCTACAAAAGAGGATGAGAGCCAGGAAGGGAGCAGCCTAAGACACATCCTAATGGATAAAATATTCATTCCAAGAGATGTTCTAGACAAAAATAAGATTTTAAAAAACAAAAGCTAAAACAAAAGTACCACCAGGTGTCACTATAACACAAAGCACTGTTGGTTACTTTTATATTCAATTGGAAAGAAATGCAAGGATTTAATATTAGAAGCAAATGGGTACTGTCTCTCAAGGCTTGCCATGGCCTAGTCTATCTAAATAGATTCGAAAAGGCACAAGCTTCAATTTTTTTAAAAAAAAATTATAAATATAGAATAAGACAATGAACAATAAATAATTTCAAATGCAGTAAAAAGACCTGTGGAGGTCAAGTTCAATTTTGCCTTTTGGTAGGCAAACATCAAGGGCCACAGTTATGTGATATTTGATGGGGACAGATTTGATCATGGAACAAATGAACAAGTCCAACTGATTACTCAGCACTTCTCTTATTATTTATTCCATATTAAGTTTGTTTCTTAAAGTGATAAGAATAAGAGTCAGAAATGTTCATAACAAAATTTTAAGAGATTATAAATTTATTTTAGAGATAATTAATAGCTACTCATACATCTTAATTTTATTTAATGACCTTTCTTTAATTTCCTACAGGCATATGACTTCTTATAGAAAAACTTATATAATACTCTGTTTGGGGTTTTAACACATAATATATATGGTAATAATAGTACAAAGAATGGAGGAAGGTAAATGGAACTCTAGTGTTTCAAGGTTTAACTAAATACATATAATTACATATGTAATTACATAGAATTATTTTTATCAAAGCTAATTCAATACTAATTTTAAGTTGGTTGTGACAAATTAAAAGAAGAATATTGCAATATCTGTAGTGTTTATTACCACCAATTCAAGGAAATGTAATTTTAAAAAGACAACAGAATGAAATGGTATATCAACAAAAGAGGGCAGGAAAGGAAGGACTGAGGAAAAAGCAACACATAAGACAAATAGAAAACAAATAGCAGAATAGCAGTCCTAAATTCAGCTATATCACTAATTACAGTAAATGTCAAGTGGACTAAACACTAATCAAAAGACATGTTGGGCCAACCTGTGTTAAAAAGCTAGCCCCAATTATGCTATCTATAAGAGACATACTATTCAACCTCTGGTTTTATTTTATTTTCCATTATGATAGTATGCTCTTTATTAAGTGGAGCTTTCTACAGCTTATCCATTATTGACTTGTAAAAGACAGAGGAACTGTCTCTATATTTGTCATATGTTACCTTTTAGGTTTTAAATTCATAATGGGCAACAAGCATGTTTACCACAATATATTTCCTACTCCATATGGGTAGGCATTACACTTGCTTCTGAAGAGATCACATATATATCTTTATCAATCCTTGTCTATTAATGTTTCAATGTGCATTGATGAAACCAAGAATGTTTGCTTCCAGAGCTATAAGCATATAGCTCCCCAAAGAAGAAATTCACATAGTAAAATATAGAGGTTGCTGCCTTTACTATAATTAAAAATTCAGGTCAACAAATTTTTGAGTTGGCATTTTGAACTTTAATATATGCATAATGTTGGCATGGTTGCAGTGAATGTTATATTCATGTGAAGCCAAATGTAAGTCTACTTTTGATTTGCCAATGTTGCTTCATAAAGTAGTCCTTTAAGTCACTAATTTGATATCTGTGTATGATAATTTTTAAAAGTACACAATTACTTTCAACATCTCACACAGTTGTGTCTACAAAAAATGAGTAGGCACTGGAAGATAATATGTGAAATTGAAATATTCATGTTA
Organism: Ictidomys tridecemlineatus; assembly: GCF_052094955.1. Classification (NCBI taxonomy): domain Eukaryota; kingdom Metazoa; phylum Chordata; class Mammalia; order Rodentia; family Sciuridae; genus Ictidomys; species Ictidomys tridecemlineatus. The sequence continues at coordinate 86,340,591 of NC_135484.1, read as the reverse complement.
GAATAGTAGAATTACACATCGTTTTTCTTTGGGCACTTTTTGTTACTATTTTCTAAATGCCTCAGTAGATTTTAAGACAAAGATAAACAGGAAAGCACTGAGTCTCACAATGATGAGACTTAGATAAAAAGATATAATGCTCTTTGTAGATAAATTTTTTAAAAAGATGTTTGCTTGCTACACAATTGACTGCTTTTTTAAAAGCAGCAAGAATATAAACGTTTCTCCAGTGGCTTATTATATTCAGTTAAACCTGAACAGGGGACTTTTTATGTTTTAAGAAAAGTCTGACAATGATTTCTCTTCACAGCACTGAAGGTAGTATCCTTGTGTAGTTTTTTTTTTTGTGTGTGTGTGTGTGTGTGTGGCTATCATACATTAACATGACACAATGTTTTCTTTTGATGTAAAACAGAACCCAGTAGAATCAAATGAAGAAAACTTCCACAATAATTAGTATTAAAATATTCTGGTACTTTGTTTCAATACTTAATCTTTGTCTATAATTGTGTTTATAAACGCAGATTAAATTTACCACAGATCTTAATTTTTTCCATTATGTTAAAATTCAAAGCTTGTCTCAATTGAAAAAATAAACTGATAATGAAAAGCCTCATGATAAAATAACATGCTATTTTGTTATCTTTACAAAATAAAGCTTCTAGCCCAGTCTACTTTATTCCCCACCAAAAAACAAACAAAAACTTTGAAAAAAGCTGAAATCCTATCACTTGAAAACTCATGTGAAATCTGTACATTTATTTTCTTTCCAATCTATCTGAAGGCTGAGGAGTTTCTAAGGGAAATCAGAGAAAGTTCAAATGTCTACACACAACTCAACTGGCTCCAATTCTAGCTTAATTGCTGAAGTGTCTAGGGCAGCAAAAGCCATCTCAGAGGTTGAAAGGGGCAGAACTAAGAAATTTGTAAGAAGTTGTCCCCAACATCTCCTCTATCCCCAAAAGGGAAGAAAATAAAGCAACACTAGTTAAATCTTGAGAACAAACAGTTACCTTAGAAGTAGGACAAAGAAATGAAAAGTAAAATCAAATTCTTTTCCTTAGTGATAGTATTAGAAGTTCATGGAGAGGAACTAAAGATGCGACTTTCAGAATAACTGCAGGTTTCATTTATATTCAGTATCCTGACCTTATTCATTCTGGTATGGAGTTGACACATTTCAATAAAGAGCTGCTTATAGACAGGGTTTAACACATTGCCTTTTGTGTTCATTATACTTTCTTTAATAAAAATATGCCAATAATATTTGTAATTAATTTCATATTTTGTTTTGAGACATTTATCAGGTCACATGAATAGTGTGAATCTGGCTCCATTTACTACTTGTGTGACACTGGGCAAGCAATGAACTTCAGTGTATACTTAGCCTTAAGAGAGATGATGGTAATGGCAACTCTCATAAAGATAAACATCAAGCTTCTTTTTTAAAGAGAGAGAGAGAGAGAGAGAGAGAGAGAGAGAGAGAGAGAGAGAATTTTTTAATGTTTATTTTTTTAGTTTATTTGTATGTGGTGCTGAGGGTGGAACCCATTACCTCGCGCATGCAAGGCAAGCACGATACTGCTTGACACACATCCCCAGCCCAACATCAAGCTTCTTAACCATCAAAACATATTAAGTATTCTTTGTTGAGAAACATTACAGTGTTTAATATGTAGCAGGCAGTACTCTAGGTTATAGGGCTCTATCAGTGAGTCATTGATATCATGGTATTCATAAGGAGACAAATATGATCAATTAAGAAATTAACACATAATTGACAGGTAGCAATAAATGCTTCAAAGGAAAATACAGCAGGTTAAGTGATCAAATGGGAGAGAAAGCTATGTCAGATGAAAGCAGGGGTTGGGTAAGGCCTTTCTTTCTTACTAAATTGATGTTTGACCAAGAAACTAAATGAACCAAGGGGGGTGCCTTTGTGTGTATCTGGCATCACACATTTGTCTAATTCATTTAGATGGGTTTCCTTTTCTAAGTGTGACATACATTTATATAGGAAGTTAAAACATGGAGAAATAAAATAGTAAAAGTAGTCCAGGAAGTAAATAGACCAGAAAGAAAATATAAAGGGAGAGTAGAATAATACAGCAATAGTAAGAAAAAGAAAACATTTATTTCCTTTTGGGCAACTGAGGTCTCACCTGTACCTTCTGAGTTTGAGCACAATCACCCTTCCATATGGCATCCCTCGAAGGGAGAAGGGAGAAGGAAAGCTGGGCACCCAGAAGTAGGCTCCAGCAGGAAGCAAGCTCCAAGGGAAGAAAAAAAATTCCCCCCCCCCACAATCTTTCTTGTGGGGCTACCCAATTTTAGACTCAGAGATAAGCTGCCCCAAACTGATTTAGGGTTAAACAGGAGTCTTGAGCAGATTATTTTATGATTCCCCCTCGAAAGTCCTCTGGAGATCTGTGCATGGAATATAAATAACTTAGAAATCAGGATAAGAGTCAACACAGGTATAGCACATACCTAAACAAAGAAGGACTTTCAGAAGATGATTAATATGAGCCCTCTGGAGAAACAGTGGGAGAGATGGATGTTACACAAGCAATTCTCTGAAAACTCACTAAAGAACATGAGTCTTAGGCAATGTAGTAAAAAATTGACTCATTGTTCTGCTATGTCCCCCCACCCCCCACCCCCTTGGCTAAAGAATCAAAATTCTTATATGGCAGTTCTAAGTTCAAAGACATTTACTTTAGATGACAGTGCCATTTTTAGAGCATGTTAACCAGGATGTGTGAAATCTACCCTTAGTATGCATTTGAATTAGGGGCGGGGGGAATGAAGTCTATTAATACTAAATGTTTTAGAAAGTGAGCTGCTCCAAATTTCAGTTTCTTAGGGTTTATTTGTTACATAGTTCAAAGTTTCCCAATCTGTCTGGACCTTGATGGCTGTATTTGATTTTAGAATCTCAGTAACTTAAAAAGCTTCCACTTCTTACACACCCTATTTCCCAGCTCTGTTCTGTCCACCACTTACCCAGCAGCTGCTTTCCTCTCTCACCCCACCCACAGGCCTCTTTGAGAGCCTGGCAATAACAGACATTTCTAGAGAGGGCAGGGAAAACATCCGACTTGTTCACAGCTGCATCACCAACCTTAGCACAGTGTCTGGCTCAGAGTAACAGCTTAATAAATGTTTATTAGATGAATAAACAAATGTCTGAAATCCTCTGCCTTAGATCAGTGATTATCTTTTATCTTTTCTAAGAAGGATCTGGGAGAGAAAGCAAGCCAATATTTATATAATATGGATGTTGATTTTTATTTCCTCCCTTTTTAATATGATTACTGGATAGAGAGAGAAAATCTGTTAGGCAAAGTCTATTTGAACAAGTCTCAAGATGTCCTCGTGGAAAAATTTAGTCTGAATCCTAATACAATCAGGGATATTCGTGATGGCTGACCAAATGTGCCCTAAAAGAGCTGATTACCACAGATCAACATAGAAGAGTGTTGATGGCTATTTATCTTTGCTTGGACATTCCCTATACAACATTTTAATTTTCATCTTTATTTATTAATATCTCCAATTAAGCTAAGAGAGAAAAAAAGGTTTTCCCAATACAACACACAATTAAAGATGTTAGTTATTATGTTGAATGAGTGAATCTGGACCCCAAAGGACTTAGATATATTAGTGCAATGGGTCAAGTCAAACCAAAAGTTAAGCAGCATTTCTAACAAATTTCCTATGGAGATAAAGGTGACATAGCAGTAGCTCTTGTGAAATCTTAGGAATAAGTGTAAATACTTATTCACATTCAGAAAATGGGCTACACAAGCACCAACTAAGGCAAAAGGACAATTCATATGACAGAGGAAGGAGTTTTAATTGTCTCTAAGCTCAACCTGAGTAATACTGATGACTGCCAAAAAAAAAAAAAAAAAAAAAGAAAGAAAGAAAAAAGCTAATATGCCTTTAGCCAACATTAAAAGAACTGTGAGCCAACATTAAAAGAATTGTGCTATCTTTAGAAATAAACCAAGTATTTATGGACCTTCTATTGGCATTGTTCTGAGTGCTGTAGGGGATAGAGAAGTATTAGACATAATCCCTGTTTCTAAGGCACAATGTAGTCATAGTGAGATTAGCAGTGAAAGCCCAAAACCAAAACCCCCAAATCAAAGGCTTCTATATGCAAGAGGTGGACTCCATTAACTGATGTTTACAGCCCAAACTGAAAGTCATCAAGAACCTGCTGTAAATAAGGTCCACTACTCTTTTTAGAGAAACCAAGTAACAGAAACACATCTTCAAAACAGTCTTTTTAATTTTTTTAGTTTTAAATGGGATAAAATTCAGTTATCTGGAAAATTCGGTTGTGGAGATTAACTCATTTCTAAATGGGGCCAAATACATCAAATACCACTGTAAATAGTTAACCACTGTAGTGTACACACCAACTAATGCTAGAGCAAAGAGGGAAGTAAGAATGACTCGTCAAAGAAACAACATATTGGGGCTGGGGATGTGGCTCAAGCGGTAGCACACTCGCCTAGCATGCGTGCGGCCCGGGTTCGATCCTCAGGAGCACCACATACCAACAAAGATGTTGTGTCCGCCGAGAACTAAGAATAAATAAATAAATGTTAAAATTCTCTCTCTCTCTCTCTCTCTCTCTCTCTCTCTCTCTCTCTCTCTGTCCCCCCCTCTCTCTCATTCTAAAAAAAAAAAAAAAGAAAAAAGAAACAACATATTATATTCCAAACTCTCATAAAGCTGAGTCAGATTTGTGGGCTCTGTGTAGTTAAAAGTCATGACACAGCCAAACTGTTAACAGGAGGAAAAGGGAGCAAAGCTACTTCTTCTAGATAAGGCAACTGTATGACTTCTCAAAATACTTCTATCATGTCCCTTTTTATAACTATGGTGCCCTACATGCCAAACAATGGAAAATTTCTTTCTCATGTGGAGTTTCCCATGCCCATAGTCTTTCTTCTTTCTGCCTATATTTTGGACTTTTGACTTGATGCCACAAAGTAAATACATACTACCCCAAATTTATGGCTTCTAATTTTAGCCATCACTCAGTGAAGCACAGAGCATGTCCACCTTTCTTTTTTTTATATTTGTAGTTTTGATACTGGAGATTGAATTCAGGGGCATTTTACTACTGAGCTATATCCCCAGCTTAGGGCCTCACTAAGTTGTTGAGGCTTGCCTTCTGTCTCAGTTTCCCAAGTCAGTCTCTGGCATTACAGTCATGTGCCCACCACATTAGGCTCACAGCAGCTTTTCTGAATCTCCACCTTCCTCCCTTTTCTCATTCCCTTTAGCTGTGACCTACATCATTTCCTACTAAATATATTCTGTACCAAATATTACTGCATCCCATTACAAATCTATTCTAATGTTTTCTCATCCTCCTTCATACAAAGACACCTTTCTGCTCACGGCTAATTACTTCATTTCTTTTCAGCTGTTGATACTTTTGACTTCTTCCTCCTTTTATTTTTTTCACACTCTAGCCTCACTTTTCTCCTCTTCTTCTGAAGGCCCCCTTTGAAGCATTTTCCTCTGCCTGCCTTTCCATGCCACATTTCCCTGATTCTGTACATTCTTCTTTTCACATTGACTAAAACAGAAGACCCACCTGCAGCTCTTTCTGACCAGGGCCTGCCTTCCACACCTCCATGCTTTGCATACATTCTAGCTATTGGGGTATCTGCTCCACTGGTTAATTTGCCCAGGATCTGCTTGTCTTTCTTTCAATATGTTCAAATGTGTCTTTTTTGAACTGCTTCTGGATTCTAAGTTCTATAGACCTTCTGTATATACCTTTTCTCCTAAAACTCTCAGCAGCAACTCAACCATAATTTCTCTCATGCAATCACTGTCTCCATGGCTTATCTTCATTTAAATGTTAATTCCTTTACATAAGGAGGCTGCCTTGTTCTTTGCCATATCTTTATGTGGGCAAAAGCTCAATAAGCATCTATCAAGTGAATAGATTAATTTGATATGTGCAAAATGTGATGTTGGCATTAGTTCTTGACTCAGAAGACATCCAAACACTGTCTATATGACCAATGGGTGGGATTACTATTCAATAAAGCTATGGACGGGTTGGGGATGTGGCTCAAGCGGTAGCCCGCTCGCCTGGCATGCGTGCGGCCCGGGTTCGATTCTCAGCACGACACACAAACAAAGATGTTGTGTCCGCCGATAACTGAAAAATAAATATTAAAAAATTCTCTCTCTCTCTCTCTCTCTCTCTCTCTCTCTCTTTCTCTGTTTAAAAAAAAAATAAAATAAAGCTATGAACCAAGTAACTTAATGCCCCTACCATGAGGAAGAGTTTATAATGTTATGATGATCCTGTACCAAGTAAATCTCAATTAAATTATTTTTTAGAGACTAGAAATTAACAGTCTAAATATACTGTATGATAAATTTAAAAGAACACTGGTGATATTATGCTTCCCCCTTTTTTTTTCCTAGCAGACACTGAAATGTTTCAACCACAAAAGGGTAACTTTTGCTCTGTTATGGTGACATGGGTCACTGGCTAGTGAAGACCTATGCCATTCTTGTATACTAGATGTATAAACCTAGTAGGTCTTGGAGGAAAGAGATCTAACCTTATTCCTCAGAAGTTATCCTCTAATTTTCTATAGTAATTGCAGATAATCTGACACTCTCTGTTGTCAGCAGCTATCTTGGAGACCTCACATGGCTGGAAGCAAAGGGGGGATGATGACAACAATATCTTTTCCTCTATTTCGTGCAGTTTTTATTTTTAATAGAAAGCTATTTGTGTTTAAAGCTTATTTAACTACCAAATCTTACAATGCACATGTAAAAGAAAATAACTTTATAGTCTCTGGTAAGGTTGGAGACATTAAAAGAACTTTGGTTGTTGGATAAATTTACTCTCCTGAGAGACTTTTACTTCCTCTATTCCCCTTCAAGAAAACATTTGAGACCAGTATGAAGTTAAGAAGCTACAACCCTTCTTCTGATGACTACCTTTCATGGAAATGACAAAATGGAAAAATTATTCCACAAGGTTCAATAAAACAGCCAAATCCTCCCAATAAACCCACAGATAACATTACTCTTAAACACCCTCCACTTATGGAGGGGGGGAGAAAAAGAAAATTTCCATAGATCCATTCAACTATAAAAACATTCTTTACTACATAGAATTTTATAAAATCCCATTGTTAAGTACTTCCTCTCAAACTCCTGCCAAATGGGAGGATTACTGCTAAAACAGACAAGGAATATGTAACCTCCTCCCCATGCCCTGATGAACGTCAGGGTTACATTTTGGCACACACACAGATCTATTTTCTACAAAGGATGCAGCTTTCCAGAGATGTGACGGATCTGGAATGAGAACACTGGCTCTCATCAACCCACTTCCTCTATTGGAAGGGAGTCTCCCAAATAGTCTTCTGAAGGAAATACTGAAGTGAAGTCACCCATGTTTAGAAAAGTAACAGTGGCTAGAAGATGTGACTGTCTCAGCAGTGGTACAAGGTCGGTCCAACAATTAGACTGAAAGTTCACTGGGACTTTTAATAAAGCAAGTCTAAGTGGATATTTGCACAGATGCATACACAGAGCTATTTGTTCTGCTTCAATGAAACTCATCCAAGTACTAGTTTTAAAATATAAACAGTGGGAAACCACTATAGTAAGGACTAACAAAATAAGGCAATTATCTGCAAGAGTTGAAAAATCTAATAAAAAAAAGTAGGAAGTTGTGTGGGAGAAAAAGGAGTGACATTCTCTAGTGAGTCCATTTGGAATTTAATAATTCACTTTGGCAATCATATTTGTTTAGTCAGCAGGCCAGTGTTCCTACTGTGCTTGTACAATGCCAGGGACAGTCTTCATCTTAAATGTCCACTATGTGAAGACAGTAAAATGTTTGTAGCTAAGCTACATAAATACTATTCATGCAGCAGTCTTTGAATTTAGATTGTTTATTACATATCTCTGAGAAGATCTGTGCAGCAACATAAGACGCTTGTTAATTGAGAAATTAATTTGGCTGAATGGCACCAGAGTATGTGTTATTGAGCAATACTTTGAAAAATCCTGTGTTGGCAGAAAGTTATGCTCTAACTATATACCCAGAACAGTTTCCCTAAATTTTCAACATTTCCTTAGTATTATAAATAAAGACAAAGACATGGAAAACTCTCATGCTTTTCTCCTCTTACTAAGCAGTGTTTTATTGCGTAGAGATATTTTTCTTATCACTGTTCATCAAAATAACTTCCTCTTCAGAAGAGTTGTAAAAGTGGAGAGATTACAATGTATATATTGCCATAAATTTAAAGGTGGAGAGACGTAACAGATAATCAGAATAGCACAACTGAATTAATGTAACACTTATTTGATGAACAGTTCAAATTTATAAATAATGAAAAACTATAGAAGGCCCATATAGAACACAAAATGTAAAAAATGGAAGTCTAAGAATATGAAACTGCAATTTATCTGTGTACATTTATTCATAAAGTATCTTTGTTTCCTGTGCATATTCTCTGGTTCTCTGTTTGATTCTTAAATATTACTTAATTGGTTAAATGAGCACTTCACCAGGATTTATCTGTTAGTAGTTATTTACAGTAACCTGAAAGTCATAGACCTCTTTGTTTGTTGGTTGGTTGGTTTTTCTCATGTAATAGATAATGAGATATGCCTAGTAGATATTTTTTCCTATGGCAAAATTATGATAGACATGTATGTGGAAAAAATGTAAATATTCCTTCAAAGAAGGAGAGTTTAGATATCTGACAAGAGGGTCATCCTGTGTATGAAGAAGCACAGAACTTTATAACTCCTGGGCAGTGAGAGATTTGTGCAGTTAATCCAACCTGGAGTTATTTCCTTTTGATCAAACAGTACAGCTATAAACAGTTCCATCCTATAGCAAGGGGCAGAACCCACTGAGATCAGCCTAGAACAGGTTGGCCTCCTGCATATCAGAAACCCAGAGTAGAACCTGGTGGCTGCAGAATGAAGAGTGACTTCCTGGTGGCACAAGGGGAATTGGCACTTTTTAGAATGCACTAGAGAAAAGTGGTCATCTCAGAGAAACAGCTTAGGAAGACTAAATGTTAATTTAGTCTTAATTTGAATTTAGAGCAATAATAGATTGGAAGCTGAAAATCTTCAAACTCATACTGCAACACATGTCCGGGAATAACAGCTATGGAACAAGAATAACAGCTATGGAACAAGAGAAGAACCAAGTCTCATTCCATTCCCTCAGCATCAGCTATCTATGGAGTTAGTTATTTCCTATTTCAAAGATTGAAAGTTTGGACCTGTGTGTAGTTTGGTAGATAATAATTTTGTTTTAAAAAATATTTAGAAAGTTATAAATAAACTTTTCCTCTAGCATTCCTCACAGTCCTTGGTAAAGAGGGAAGCTGTGATGTAGAAAAAATAACAATCTATTATGGCTACCTTTGCCAAAATAGCCTCTCTCATTACAGGTCCAGTTTGACTCGGACCTCAGAATCTTTTGAACTAAGAACAACTCAGGCCATTGTGATTTAGAAGTATTCTGGTGCTAGAGAAGATACCAAGATGGTCAGGAGACAATGGCAGCATTAGAAGGCCCTCACTGAACAGAATATATAATTCCATTTAACAGCTGCTGAAGCTCATTAAACTATGCTGGCATGAATGATTCTTTACAACTACAAAAAGGAAGAAAAACAGATAGCAGCCTATTTACAGATGCAGCAAGAGCTGTCCCTTGTTTTTCAGCTTTCAAGGGAACCAAAACATGTCTGCATAATAACTTCAACCTCCAATTCAACACTATTTAAAAGTGTAGTTTGCTATAAGCTTGAAAACAGATTTTTGCACATTTCCAAAACATTCCAGCATAGTTTCTTAGTGTACTATTTCCAGGCTCCCTCTTACCTGTGGGGAAAGACTAATCAGGAAGCAAACAGCTGGCTCAGTCAATCTCTCCAGGCATACACCCTATCCTGCACTCCAACTTTTCTCTCCAAACATTCCCTGTATTTCATGTCCTCAATCTGAGGAAAGTATACCACAGATACTATCCACCTTTCTAGCTTAAACTGGCTGTTCTTGCCTTTTTATGAAAGCTTCAGTGCTTTTTATTTTTTACTTTAGATTCTCTGCCACTTGCAGAGTGATGTTAAGTAAGTCACTATTGGGAAGATTGAACTGTGGCACCTCAAACAGTGCCTCACATACAGCAAAGACCCAATAAATGTCATCTAGAATTTCATCATTACCACCACTTATTAAGACATCATTCACCAGTGTTACTCATTTCACTTGTACATCATCTACTCCACTACAAGCAAAATTTCTTGAGGAAAAATTTAGAATCTGGGAAAAGTACAGCTGCATATTAGCACTTTCCTTGCCCTCCTCCCTCTTCCACCCCTTCCATATTCTCCAAACCCTCCTTCCCCAAACACATACAGAGGAGGTTTTATAGGCATTATCTTGGCCACTGAGGAAAAGTGAAGGTTTAAGAACACATAAGAATGGTCTTTATACTGTTTACACAGACTTCCCCTAAGGATATTCTTCCTACAAAGAAAAAGTGGTACCATGCAAACAGCTTCTGATTTTTCTTTTACTTTCTCAGCCTCTGTTCTTCAATATCTCTCTTATATACAACTGCCCAATATGGGGCTGCAGGTTAAAGTGGTGTAAGATGAATTATTCCAGGCCATCTCATTAGTATTCTATATTGGCTTTGGAGCAGATGCCCTACTTGGTGATAAGAAGCTATACTGTTTCTTTGTCTCCCTTCCTAGCATATAATTCCTGAGGTACCTTTTCAAGGAAGTCTGGCTGGTCTTAGGTGGAATTCAAATAATCTTGGATGTCTGATCCACATAACATCATTTCATTCCACTCTTACTATCCACCACATGGATCAAAGCTTTGTCAACTTTGTATTCTTCAGCCCCTAACACTCAGTATCCCTTATGCAAGTAAGTACTTCATATTTCTTGAAGCAAGCTGTTATATACATTTTGAAAAAAACTACTACCTTCAGATAGGGTCAGACACTATGATTAAGGTGCTATCATTTAATTTAACCAAATTCAAAATTCAAAGAACATTTCATAATAACAAATATTAATCCAATGCTTATTGGTAAATGTTAAACTTGTCACTATGACCTACAAGGCCCTGTCCATTGCTTAGCTCTCTGACCCTGTCTAGCCCACTTGGTACTGACATATTTCATAATTTTTGCTTGATCCAACTTCTGGCCACTTGCACTTGTTCTTTTTATCTGTCTAAAATGTTTTACCTCCCAGAATCCCACATGGTGGGCTGATTTTCATGATTCCTATCTTAGGACGAAGAAATTGCCCACGGCACGAACAAAAATAGAGAATTCTCTCCACAAGGAAACAACAATGTAGAACAAAATCAAAAGAATGAATGTGCATGCCTGCGTATGTGCATGCATGGGTGTATGCGTTTAGGGGTAAAGGTAAGAAAAAGAAGAGCATTCAATCTATGGAGAGGGAAGAGCTAAGGAAAAGGCCTTGGGACATAAAGGAATAGAACAAGGTTGTTCAAAGAACTGAAAGTCTGTGTAGCTGGAACTTAGAGAGCAGCAGAAGATGGGGCATGTTCTCCTTAGAAGAGGCTTCAAAAGAGATGCACTACAGCGTTTATGCACCTTAATACTTAACTAATATCTTAATCTAAGATATAGAGTTGTCATTCTTCATTTAAAAAAAATCCTTGTCTTTATTGGTGTTCTCTTATTCTTCTTTAATCTACAAATAATTATTTTCTTTCATCTAAAAATAATAAATGTGTTGGTCATCCCTGGGAATTAAAATTTCCCTCATGATAAGTAAGCTACTACTTCTGGAGATTTAGGGAATAGAACTGCTCGTACCAGACTCTGAATGCTTGTTTTCTGATCCAAAACATTACCCTAACTTCTCTGGCACTAGTCCTGCCCTTGTCTCAGGCGGCAAACTGAATTATTTTAAAAGGTGGTTTAATTAGCTATTAACTTATCATATACATTCAATTTGTAGCAATAACCTAAATTTGTACCAATAATCTGAATAGATTCTGTTCTATACAAAAAGAACAGATAAATTATATTTTAGTAAACTGAATTCTGAGAAATGAAATTCATACTTTTTAAATGACCTTACATTTTTAGAATTTCTCATAATTCATTATAATTTATTTTTAATTACTCAGAGACTTAGGATCAAGTATGAAATCAATAGTCAGCTCAGAATCTAAAGCAAAAGTATAGAAGGTTACGTGATTATTTTATGGTACAGTTGAACAATATTCTGTGAATAAACAATGTGAAAATTTCCTAATGTCTTATTAAATTTCTGATTGTCATAATTTATTTGAAGAAAACTACAGGTTTATTGGGGGGTAAAAGAGTATAATAAAAATCAGGCAAAAACAACTATATATCTGATATGGCCATGAAAACATATGAAAAAGAACAAATGTTTGAAAATAAAAATTTCTAGATGGGCTTTTCATAGTTTAAAGATTAAAATTCTAAAAATAATTTTAGTCAAATGTGAAAGTTAAAATTAAGTAATTTAGTAAAATAATTTCCTTAGTGTACAATTTAAGATCTACTAAGTACAAAATGTGAATGTTTAAATTTAAATATCTAAATTTGAAACTTTTACTAATTCTTGGATTCATTTCAACATTATTACACTCAGTGCAAGTAAATCTTCACTTAAACAGGATAACAATGTTTCTATAGCATTAACATCACATCCTGAAAATATATATAAATATATATATATATATATATATATATATATATTTATCTCTACTGACAGTAGAAATAATGACTATAAGTGCTATTGCTTTATGGCACTGATACTTACATATATTTAACTGCATGTATGGCTATTACATAAATTTTTCTTTACTTATAGACAATTGGTATTAGCACTTTCACTTTTTGAAAGTTTAACTCTTTAGCAAAACAACACCAAACCTAAAATTCAGAAATAGTGGTCAGAACCACAAGGAAGTACATTGAAATGAAACAGTTTATGATACCTTATCACACTGAATAATGCTTTATATTTTCGAACATGCTTTCCAAAATGTATCTTACATCTTGAGACCTTCTTGTATTGTTTTTGAAAGGAGAGCTATGGAGAGGTTCTGATGTTACTCATATAGTTGTAAATTTATCTGATGGACTACATTCATTAATTTCTTTAAACCTGCAGGATGCTGATGTCTGTGGGGACAGTAAGTTTACATTTAGCTTTGGTGCTAAATGAATTCCCAGTCTTTTTTTTTTTTTTAATTTGTGTCAAAAAGCCTCAATTCTCAAAGTATTGGATTACCAAGCTTATATAACAATCAGATCTAAAAAGTAGGAAAAACAGATTATCACCTGGCAAAATTAACTTACCCACTACATTCTCATTACAAATTTAAAAAGTGTATATAAATGAGTAAGAATTTGTCCATGCCTAACAACTGAAAAAGCATATTAAATAAATATTTAATTCATTGACTATTATTTCTAATAATAAGCACATTCAGAGAATAAGGTTTTTTTTTTTTTTCATTTTATTTACTGGCTTTTGCCATTAAGAGGTGCAAGAGGAAGAAGAAAAACAATAATAAAAACTCACTATTGGGGCTGGGGTTGTGGCTCAGCAGTATTGTGCTCGCCTAGCAAGTTCGAGGTCCTGCATTTGATCCTCAGCACCACATAAAAATAAATAAATAAATAAAGGTATTCGTGTCAAACTACAACTAAAAAGTAAATATGAAAAAAAAAAAAAAAACCCTCAGGGCTGTAGTTGTAGATCATTTGTAAAGTGCTTGCCTAACATGTGTGAGACACTGGGTTTGATCATCAGTATCACATAAAAATAAATAAAGAAAATAAAATATATCTTCCACATCTATTCAGAATCTTGAATACTTATTCTGATATAGCACAATGTGAAGAAAGTCTTTTCCATTATTTTAGTGAGACCAAACTATGGAGCCAACCTAGATGCCCTTCAGTGGATGAATGGATTTAAAAAAAAATGTGGCATACATACACAATGGAATTTTACTCAGCAATAAAAGAGAATAAAAAATCATGGCATTTGCAGGTAAATGGATGGCGTTGGAGAAGATAATGCTAAGTGAAGTTTGCCAATTCCCCCAAAAAGCAAATGCTGAATGTTTTCTCTGATATAAGGAGGCTGACTCATAATGGGGTAGGAAGGGGGAAATGGGACAAATAGAAGAATAGGGAATAGGGAAGAGGGGAGGGAGGGAAAGGGAGGAGGTAGGGGATTAGCAAGGATGGTGGAATGTGATGGACATCATTAGCCAAAGTACATGTATGAAGACACGAATTGGGTGTCAACCTACTTTATATACAAACAGAGATATGAAAAATTGTGGTATATATGTATAATAAGAATTGTAATGCAAATAACAAAAACAAACAAAAAGATGGTATACTTAAGAATCATCTTGTGTAAGTTACTTCAAAAGGTAAAAGAAACAATTAACATCCTGTTACTCTTCTAATATAAAAAAGAAACTGGAAGCTTGAATTTGTCTTAATAAATCACCTAAAACTGACAGCCTTAGGAAAGTTTTTTTTTTTTTTAATCCAAATAGTAATAGTTAGTTAAAAATTGGCTTAAGAAAAAAAGGCAATTCTGATAGCAATCTGGGCAGACATGGGCCACAAAGGTATAAATTTCAAGTCCTACTCAGGGTTACACTCACATGCAACTCCCTTGTCTCCACTATCCCCTACCCTGGTTTTTGCTGTTCTCTCAGGGAGGAAAGGGTTTACATAGGTGAGGTATTTACAGACATAATCACTATGAAATGAAATGCAGGTTCAAATCAGAGTTTTAGGATTAGAAAGAGTAAGTATCATTCAAATGAATCACCACTGCTAATTTTAGAAGCTCTTATACTTCCTTTAGGAAGCTCCCTTGTAAGGATGTGCCCATTTTTACTTTGGCAATCATAAATAAAAATGAAAGGTACAATAGTCATGATGTTTAGTCAGTATGGTGCTATTATTTAAACATTACCAACTTTACAGAAACATTCAGGTTATGATAATCTAGCATCTATGTTGACAGTATCTTATTCTCAGTAATTGATCCACTACAGTCCATTTTAAAAAGCTTATGGAGTTGGGAGTGCAACTCAGTGGTAGAGAATGTGCCTACCATATAAGAAGCCTTGGTTTTGATCCCCAGCACTGAAAAAAAGATGATGTCCTAGTTCATGTATTATATTTTATTATGCTGATACAAATGTGAAATTTTTAAAAAAAAAACATTAGGAAAAAAACACATGAAAGTAATTAGTAATGGTTTCTAATTTATGAAAAATGTTAATTTATCTTACATAAGTGCACAATAACTTTGTCCAGGCTAATTGTAGGAATGTAATACTGTAAATTTTTAAAGTTAGATTCTTTTTGTGAAATAATAAAAAAAAATTGTACTAGGTCTTATTTCAACTATAAATAGCACACTGTTAATATTTTAAAATAGCATTTTAGATTGTTACTGTGGAAATGTGGGGAACAAAACAAAACAAATAGTAGGTATCAATTTTAAAACTAACCAGAATGACTTTATGGAGGTTTGCATTTGTTGGTTTAATAATATCTAAGAATGTTGTAATTTTTACAACTGAAGAAAATTCCAATAAGCAATTATTGTGTGAAGGAAATAAGCAAATAGAAGAGGAAAATGGAAATTTTAGAAAGCAGTGAGGTGGGGGGGGGTGCTTGGAATAACACACGCAGAGAACCTAAAGACAGTGAAGGTCAAAGAACCAGGAAAAGTTTACCCATTTCTTCCAACCTATAGTCATTCCCTGGGAAATAATGTAGGTTCCCTGGGACACAGCTGAGTTATTTGCTCTTAAGTGTTTTCCGTTTACCTATTAAAACAGGCCACATTCTCAATTCCAGACCCCAGGGCCTGACAGAGGGCTCCCCCACTCAGTCCCCTGCATTTCAGTGGCAGCCAACTAACCTCTCATGGCTGGCATGACTAATTGAATTTTTTCACTTGATGGCTTTATGTACAAGGGAAACTTACAGGCATTTCTATACATATGTCTCTCCATTACAGCTATGAGAATGGATACGATTTTAAAATAATGAGATAATCACACTGCTTCACTATCACTTCATCAATGGGCAGTAAAGTGGGGAACAGAAGCTATAAATTAATGAAAATAATACATTTTAAAATACTGTGTTTCAGAACATAAAGAATGCTGCCTTCATCTCTTTTAAAGTCTCTAATTTCAACAATTCAAGCAAATAAATATTTATATTTTAAAAATTTGCCATAAGAAAAATAAAGTTTTACAAAAACAGATGAACTAGAAATTAAGTTCATTACAGAAAATCATCATAGGCTTCTCAATCTTAAACAGCTTTCATATATTTAGGATAGAATTTATTATTTTTAGGCAATATGAGTTATTGCATAAACTGTTCAATTGAGAGGAAAAAGTCTCAACCAAGGCCTAAACTACTCTGCTGAAAACAAGAACAAACATATTTTTAAAATAAGAATCAGTTGAATCAATATTAGTTTATTTTACATACTTGACTATCTAAAAAATAAAAACAATTAACTGATACTTTATTATTTAAAGACTAAGAAGGAAATAAAGGAGGTTTAAGTCAAATAATGTAAAAGTGATTTGGCCTTTACTTTTTTCTCTTTTCAAATAATCTATATTTCATTAATAGAAATTTTTGTGAATGGCTCAAACACCTACTTTGAAACTGCAGATGAAGACAAATAGGATAAAACAGAACACTTTTTTAGAATGACTTTCAAAATACTATCTAATATACTGGTTTTAAAAATAACAAAAAAATTATAATACATTTCTTCATTTCTCTCAGGAATACTTTCTTTTTAAGAATTACACACACACACACACACACACACACACACACCATATTCTATATACACACAAGAGTATTTCTTCTCCTATCTATCTGAAGCTATTTAAAAATATACAAAGAAGGTTTAAAAGTTATTTAATTTGCACCATTTTTACCCAAGCTTTTAAAAAATATATCAAAAAGAAAACAAGGTATCCAGTTTTAGTAAACAAGATAATTGCTCTTCAAGTGGATCCTTGAAGTCTGAGGCAGTAGGCAGCTGCAAACATCCGACTGAAAGCCAGTTTGTGGCTTCACAGCTTCCAGTCGAGGATGTTTACAGTCGCTCACTGTCAACAGGAATAAGCCTTCTTCAGCTTTTGGTTTGGTTAACCTGAAGAAAGCTTCCCAGCAGGTGTTTCTCAGATATACAGACAACAATTTGTAAATTTAAAAGCCCCTAACAGAAATATTCTAGAAAATGTCTCAAATTCAAAACAAGCACAAAGCTTCATGAATGTCTTCTGTTCATCTACCAAGTTTCTATAAAATGTTGTGATACACTGAGACCGCATATGCAAATAGCTTTCATCCATTACTGTTGTCTAAAAGAAACAACAGGCAAGAGACCAGGTTACTTAATATGGCTCCAGCATGCATTATGTAATAAAAATCCTTCTTACAGCATAAGTAAGCAAACATAGAAACTACACTCTTTTAACAGCATAATGTGCACATGTAACATTAAAAAGCTGCAGTTAAGTGAATTTAGACTATAAATAAAAATAGGAAAAGTTATAAATTCTGACCAAAAAAAGAGAGACTTACGTGCTGTTTATAGATCACTTTTGTTCTGAAATCTGCTCCCAGGGAGAACTTGTACAGTCAGCTGATTTTTGAAAGAGTAAGCAACAATCAGAAGAAAAACAGAAAGGAATAACGAGGTATATAACACACTTGTATCCCATTGTGTATCAAAGTTTCCCACTGGAAAAACACAAAACTTATCACTCTCAGCGGAGTGACGCACATTAACTCCAAATTTGAATGTTTTGAATTCCACTCCCATTCTCCTATGAAAATAAATGAGGAAAACTGAAGGTTAAGCTCTATCAGTCACAACTTTCCTAAGGTAATTTAAAACCCTTATGAGTCCAGTGAAAGATTAAGCTGATACAGAAAAGTGGGTGTGCTTTTCCCCGAGATTTGGTTTTAGATGAAGTTGCCATAGGTTCTTAAGTTGCAGAAGACTTAGGAGTTTGTGACACCAACCCAGAGCAAAAACAAAATCCTCACAAATAGGAGCAGCATCATGCTTACTGAAATTAACAAAAGTGAAAAGCTCCATAAATTACTTTCTCAAAGCAAAGGGTAACTCTATCCCATTAAGGTTAAGGAAGTTAATCTTTGAGGCAGCAGGTGAAAACAAGCTGAATTATGTTGTGGCCTTTTTCTTTATTAACTAAGGACTTTGAACTATTAAAACTTCCTAGGGAACCACATTTTCTCAATGGGTCAAGTCACATAGGGGAACAAAGCAAACTTTATCAGTGCTGTGCAATTCTACATTCCAGAAATTCTTAGTACTTGGCATTCATATACCACTGCTGACCAGAGTTTGAGTCAATCCTTCAAACTCAGCAGCAGTTATCAACCTCATGAACTCTCACCAAGATACCCATTTCTTTTAAGTTATACACAAATACACAGGCAGGGTATGCTTTAATTAAAACAGATAAGTCCCCAAACTTACACCCTACGAGGAAATTGCGTATCAGTTACCATTTACAAAAAGAAAATATTTTTACTTCCGCAAATTTTTCAGAAAGTGATAGATCCCCAGGGGCGGGGGATATAGCTAAGTTGGTAGAGTGCTTGCCTTGCATGTACAGGGCCCTGGGTTCAATCCCCAGCACCACACACACACACACACACACACACACACGCAAAAAAAAAAAAAAAAAAAAGGTCTTAGAAAGTGATAGATCCTCTGCTTGCCTTGGAATCTTACCAATTTTGAGTAATAATTTTAAATTAAAAATGATTAATGGAAACTGACTTAGTATATACTAAGCAAATCACTTTGGATAACAAATAATTCCATGAACATGTAGCGAGATAAACCTTAGCACAACTTTGAAAATCCAGGTTTTTACTCAGCAGTTTACGAACAGACATAAAACATTTTCTAAAGAGCCAAGCATGGTAGCACACACCTGTAATCCCAGATATTTGAGAGTTTGAGGCAGGAGGATTTCAAGTTTGAGGATAGCCTCAGCAACACAGTAGATCCTGTCCCAAAATAAAAAATAAAAAGGCCTGGGGAACGTAGCTCAATGGTAGAGCACCCCTAGTTTCAATCCCCAGTCCCCCACATACAAAACAATAAATAAACAAATTATCCAAAGAAAGCATGGAAGACCACAAGATCATAGTTCACAAGAGTTCATAAATGGAAGGCCATTTTACCAGTTATCAGTATAGTACTTCATGGCCTATATGTATAGATTTCTTTTTCAGCAAGATCCAAGCAAGATGGTATCTATGTAAAAGCTAAAGCATATTTATTCCAATAGATACTGAAAACTTTTGTTAGTTTTGGTGAGATTTAGTACAATTTAGGTGTTTAAACTATTTGTTTTTTGGTTACTGAGCTGTTTAGGCCATATCTCACTCTCTCTATATCTATCTATCTATCTATCTATCTATCTATCTATCTATCTATCTATCTCAACAGATTATCTAGACAGCTTTGTCTAACTCCATATACCTTAATTTTCTCTTACCACAACCATTCTGCAATTCTTAATCAGTAGATGAGGAGACTGCTGAATTTGTATATTTTGCATGAGTCATCTAACGCTTCCATTATATCATTCTGGCAGAGAACCACTGTTCTATAATGACTGAACTAAGTAATTTTGCTTAAGACTGAAAAAATCTTATTACTATATGAAAAATGTGACCAGTAAATCTATTCAAAATCATGGGTTAAAAACAAATATGGCAGAATAAGATCGAATTTTGTTAAATACATCAGATTTAATGCTTGGTCATTTATAACTCTGGAAATACCAAAAACAACTTGTCTAGCTCAAAACCATGAGCATTCCATTTCTTTAGCTCTATTAGATGAGGTCCCTGAGTCTTCCCACCCAAAAGGTATAGCTCTGGATGTCTGTACCCTGGTCAAGTTTTATACTCTTTCCCATATCTGTTTGAAGAATTGTTTAATTCCTTCTTGTGGGGAATAGTTTGGGACCAACCCCAGAAAAAAAAACTTAAGAATTTTCTTAGCTCACCTAAGTGATTCAATATTGACCCTTTCAATTGACTCTTTAATAATGTACTTTCTGCAGGCTATATACATTTTAAGAATATCTTAAAATGTTATTAGGCACCCAAGCTCACTACACCAACTATTCACAATTTATTCACATAAATTTAATGGCCCATATCTGAATGGAGATTTTAGGCACTTAGCAGTTGGTGAAGGTTATGATGTCTATGTGTCTCTCTCTTTCTCTTCTAGTACTCTTCTTTAGAGAGTGATGGAAATGAAAATGTACATGTAGGTAACCCTGGTCACCTAGAGAATAAAGCTTCTCTCTCTGCTTTCACCTCTCTCTTCTCTTGTCCTTATAACCTCCCAGTCTTCAGGCCAGAGTTTTTGCAGTGGTGCTCCAGGAAGGGGTGTATTCCAAGTCAGCACAGGGCATAGTGCCCAGGCTCTGCATCCTTCCAGCCTCCCTCTCTTTGAGGCCCTACAGTTCAGGCAATTGCATTAATAGTGTTGGCATTCAGCCTCTGTCCTTTTTTCTTTTCTTTTCTTTTCTTTTTTTTGAAACATACATGAAGACAAACATAAGTGGTCTCTCTTCCTTTTGTAGAATGCATACCTAGAATTCATCCGAAATGGAAGTGACCTAAATGTACAAAAAAAAAAAAAAAAATCCACACTTTAAAATTAATCTTTGTCTTCTCTGATTTATTCTTTTACACTTAGCAGTCCTCATTGTTTTTAACCTAGTTCAAGGGCTTCTAATTCTCAATATACTTCTTGCTAATAAGCAGTCTTTTGTTAGCTTTTATTTATAAGTAATACAAATAAAGACCTACCTGGCCCTTGCCTTGTGAAAATGGATAGAGGGCACAGGAATTCCCTGAGAACAATTTCTCATGGCTTATGCTCACATGAAAGATTAAGAATCTGAAATTCTAGGAAGAGAAGATTATCTTGAAAGTATACAGGTTCCAGAGTTATATATATTAAAAAAAATCTATTCTACTGTAGAAATGAACATAATTATTTTGTTCAATAAGCATTCTTTGATAAAATGGCAGTGAAAATGAAGAATTAAGCTAAAAAGTACATATGTAAGTATATATATATATATATATATGTATATATACACACATATATATATAGTCTTATAACCTCAACTAAGTATTTGTTGTATGACAAGCAATGTCAATGCATGGCTTCATTTCATCCCTGTCACAGCATGAAAAAGCAGTTGCCATCACAGGTATGTCATCAGTATCACAGGATTGAGTGTAGAAATCACACCCATCACTTACTCTCTTGTTCTGATGTTTTGTTTATTGTAAGTCTTTCTGGATCATTTGTGGTGCAAGAAGACTTCATGGGTGTGAATAAATATGAGATAATCAATAATAGTTCATTATAAATTGAATATAAAAGTTAACCAAAAAATTAAGAGTAGAAAAGACCATTTGGTGATGAAAACAATTAAGTCACTCACTCATTTTTCATGTATTTATTCACTGCCAAGCTCTCCTTTAAAATAGTACTGATTTACTATCTAGGCCAAGTTTTCCCAGACAGGAGCTCTCAAACTTTATCATGAGCTTTTGGGTTGTTATCACCCTACTTTCTCCACCCACCCTGATCTGCTGGGAGCCTGTCCTCTCCCCAACTTTGGCTGGCATTCCTACTAGGGAGGGGGATTCCAGAGGGTCAGAGCATCATAGCTTTCAGGCTAATAAGGGACTTTCCATTCCGCTCCTCCTGCCTCAGCGCCCTCCCTTTCCTCCAGCCTACACTGTCAGCAATTCCCAGGCAGCCTCCCTCAGACCACCTGCTGGCTCAGCTCCACCCTTCCTTGCTCAGGCTCCATTAGACTTCTTCCTCACAAAGAGCCTCTCTCACAAGAAATACTCTCCCAGTTCTGCTGAAACAGACATTTCTGAGGGAACATTATGTAAATTTAGGATGAGTTTCACTGTAATAATCATGTGGCAGAATTCAAAACTTGGTCTTTTTTTAAAAAAATCAAAGCTATAATTCCCTAAACAGTAAAAATTCGACATGATTAGTACTATTCCTTCAGAGTAATAACCATTTCAGAGGCGCACAATTCTATAACAGAAACTGCCTCTTAAATATTTATTGTGTTTATAAATTTCATAATTTGAAAAACATCAATTTCTAATTCAGGTCCAAAGTACAAAGTTGATACTTCTGTCAACTTTTTCAACAAGTTAAAGGAATCTGCAACTTAATTCATTTTTTATTTTTTATTTTAGAAAGCATTTATAAAGTCAAAGTTAATTTAGAATCTTTTTATTAACCATTTTGTATAATATAATATTAATAATAAATTGGCATAAAAAGTCAGATAGACATACTTAGAAACTGAATCACTTTGAAATTACATAATCATTAAAACATGTTTTCAAAGTTATGGAATAACTGAGAACTTCAGATATTTCATCAGGTTAAAGAAAATCTAAGAAAAAAGTGATATAATCATTACTATATTAAAGTAACTTACAAATTTTCTCTAATATGGTTACTTTAATACAAAGTATTAAAAATGTTGACTCATTTCAGACGTAAGAAATAATACTTTCATTCCTCAAGAGCAACATAGACAAAAGCAAGACATTCCTTGTGAATAGTTCTCTACGTGAATAAATCTAAAAAGAGGGAAGATTGCATAAGCCTTTTCTGTCCAGGTCACAATTTTGTTTTAATTGCTACTGGGACCCTCAATGTGCTTGGGATATAGTGGATGCTCATATATTGGCTGAATTGTTAAAATGCTGGTAAGGAGATTTTTTAAACACACCTTTTACAATTATACGCCATCTTTATTTTGAAAAATTTAAGAGCTCATAGTTCTCTAAAAATGTACTTTTTTCCCCCTATAAAAAAAAGTTATGAAATAGGCAGAGAAGTCAATAATTGGTCCCAAGTAAGAGCCAGAGCCAACATATGAAGATAAGATTTCTCCATCCTGTGGTCTTGGGAACTGTCCTGAGATAGGCTATGATTCTGCCAAGATGGTCT
The DNA here is from genome assembly GCF_052094955.1 of Ictidomys tridecemlineatus. Lineage (NCBI taxonomy): Eukaryota > Metazoa > Chordata > Mammalia > Rodentia > Sciuridae > Ictidomys > Ictidomys tridecemlineatus. The sequence goes on along the minus strand of NC_135484.1, from coordinate 86,317,360 downwards.
CCCAAGATGGGAAAACAAGAAAACTGAGCCCTTCTGATAGATGTCAGTATAGACAGGTCTATAACCTCCTCCTCCCTCCCCCAGAGCATGAGCCTGCTTTCTCTAGGAGTGGAAACTAAGATACCTATACCTCATAGAGCACTCCTGAGAAGTGATACAGGTATATATGAGAAAGTACTATAGGCCTGTTAGCTATGTTTCCTTATTATTACCTTCTGATTATTAATATGCTAGGACAGATTAATCAGAACAGTGTCTATTAATAGAAACATACTAAACAAGCTACATGATCTCATTTAACTTTACCGGACATCAATCTCCTTAACTATAATGAGAGGGTTCATAACATTCTCTATAAAATCCTTCTAGTTATAAAATGCTTCGACTCTTCATTGCTTAAATTTATGAGGTAGAGTGGAAACTTCAGTGAGGGAGGGCTACAAGTTTTAAAAAATTAAACATACACAAATTATGGAAGCAGACTTCTAACTAGTGTGATTTTTCTTAATATAAAGAACCACCAATTACCCTGAACTCATTCAACATCACTTCCCACACCCACACATTTTTAAAAATAGTGGAACTACAAAATTGTTTGAGAGTATATTTACAGACACAGTAGTTAGCACCAGACTTACAAAGCTTTCTGCAGAAGAACTTACTTGTCTCCAATACTGCATGGTGTGGGGACTGGGTTATAAGCGGCAAAGAGGCTCATATAGCTTATACCAGAGGCAAACAGGAAGAAAGCATACAGAAAACAGTGACAATGAAAATTTTACTCAGAGTCCAACCAAATCAGGTTGCAAGATTTCTATACCATTTCCCACGAGAATGGGTAACTTAATTTAAAATAGCTCACTCACATCAAAATCAGCAGTTACTGCAAGTTAATATTTGACTTAAAGTGTTTTGGACTATCAGTTGCTCAAATAAGAATTTATAGATTTTCAACAAAAGAAACATAAACCTATAAAAAACACCCTTCCTTTGAAAGAATAGTAATTTTAAAACCCATGTGATGATTGCATTCTACTTTATTCACCTAATTAATATGTACTCACAGCAGGTTTGTGATAAATGTGAATCACTAGAGATAATGATGAAATACAGTAAGACCACATAGTTAAACATTAAGAACAGAGGTAAAAAAAAAAAAAAAAAACCCTCAGGTCAAACAGGGCAACTGCAGACGCAACAGCAACAAACCACCAATTTCTGTTTTGTTTCTCTTGCTTCTAAGGAGGACAGAGTGTCTGAGAAAGTATGGAATCATTTCCACCTAGCTCTAGGCCCAGGTTCCATTTCTGCCTTAAAGCAGAAAATCTTGGTGTGGTGGCAATCTAGGATGCTCAAATGGGGAGAACAGTAGAGCAAAAAGAATATTTCCATAAAATAGAAAAGGATGATGAAGTGGGAAAAAAGTAGGTTAAGTAAAAATAAGAGTAAAAAAGGAAAACTCCTTTTCCTCTTTTCTATTTCCTAAAGGTAATTTATTAGTGATTCCTCAAATGTGTGAACAGTATGTTACTGCCATACAAGTATCAGAAAAAAATCTTTAATTTACTTTGTTTCATGGATGGGGTTCTAAACAAACCTGATAGGATCATGTTTCTCCATCTGGGGAATGAACTACTATTTAAAAATAAATGAATTTATCCAAATTGACACTTTTGCCATTTAGATTAGCTTGACATTCTGTTATTTAAACAGAATGCTTTTCATAAATGCTAATAAATAATTACCTTTTTTACAGATAACATGATAAAAAGGGATACTTCCCTTCTTATAAAAAGGGGGGCCATAATATGAATTATTACAAAGTTTAAGAGTAAGATGATCATGTATCATGGATTTTCTGTAAGGGTCATTTTCAATTATTCTTTCCCAATATAATCACAAATAAGTAAGACATTCTTTCAAACCTGTGTCTGACCAAGAAAAGTCATGAGAGATGAGTTAAACAGCAGCAAAGAAAGAAACTAAAAGTCCTCAAAGAATTTTTGTTCCAACTTTAGTTCTGTATTGTATGAAACAAAAGCAGTACACTTATATTTCTGCTAGATTATCTATTAAGAAAAGGGGACTTATTCTATACTACATGAAGAATACTTTACACTTAACTTTTTAAAATGAACTATCCTAATTTAGAATCATTGGGGCAAAATCTATCATGGCAGTTAGTATTCTAAAGCATGCAAGCCTTAACTTTTCCTTTTATTTTTTTCTTTCTTTCTAAAGTTGTTCTTAAAATTGCCTCTGGTATTTTCTAAATGTGCTCAGAAGTCCTACGGCTCTGGCAGTTTTTTAACTAATAAAATAAACATAGCAATCGAGTACCTGCAGTTCTGTTAACAGTATTGTTTGTGTTATAAGCCCCATCCACAAAGGCTACAGAGATAATATCCAGTACAAACAAACATTACTGAGATACCAGTGGCATCTTAAAGCAGCACATCCAAGTTTCAAAATGCAGAAGAGGAAAATTTTCCACTCCCACGATGCTCAACTCCCTGGTAAAACACATGTCAGGGAAAAGAGAGTGACACTGCTGCTGTTACTGTGAATTCAGGGAGGAGGTGTGGGTGTAAAGCAGATCAGCAATTCTCTCCATTTTTTTACCATCCTTCCCCATCCCAATTTATCTCTTCTTTTCTATATTGTCTCTTTTTTTTTTCCTCCATATTTCTACTTTTTACTACATATTTCCATATTGTCTGATTTTAACTGCTCTCCAATTCCAACAAAAAAGATGAATTTGACCTTTAATTTTGTTGCTTAACATCAATCTCTGAATTTCATAAAATACAGATGCATAGACCCTACTGAAAAATATTTCAATGGAATATGCATAGTATAAGGAAGGAGCTGCAGTGGGCTGAATGAAGTAAAGGCTGGGGAAAAAAATTCTCCAGTGATTTGCAATGCCCAAATTCCCAGCTGAGGGAAAAATTAAACCCTTCAGGGACAAAATGGCCCTGAGTCAGCCAAGAAATGCTAGGAGGTAAGACATAACGGTTGGTGCAGCCCTATAAGAATCACATGAGCCAGTGCAATCCACCTGCCAGGTTGAACAGGCAGCTGAAACCTGAGGAGCAGCTCCTCTTTCTAAGTTTGTCCTTTGCTTCTAGAGCCCAAAGACTTAAAATTGAGTAAGGATGACATGCCTCTCTTTAAGTCTAGGCCCAGCTGAATCCTTACTCTTTCCTAAACAGACTCATCTTCCCCCAACTCCTGCATATCTTTCTTTTGCTTCTTAGCACTACTATTAAGTTATCTTCTTGACCGACCCTCAGTAGTCTCCCCCAACTTAAGGCCCTACCACAAGATAAAACTCTGTACCTTAGTTTTCTCAATTGTAAAATGAAGCTATGTGTTAGTATAGAGTTAAGAGGATTATATAAACTAATATTTTTAAAGTATTTAAAACAGTATTTGTTACACAAAATATAAGAATTTGTTAAATAAAATGAAAATAAATCATCTTTGAATACATGTATCCAGATCCAAATGACAGGAAGGTCTTCATAATGGCAAAAACAAGCTTCAAACAATAAAATAATAGCAAATATACTGATTTTTTTAGTGTACCATCTATCCAAAAGACTTACTAGGAATTGAGAAAGATTTCTGAAGAAATGAGGCTTTATCTTAAAGTTGTATATTTAGTCAATTCTGATCCCAAGACACTAATTATTACAGAAGAAATAAGTCTATCTGCTGAAACAACACCTTACAAAATGAAAGTATGAGACTTCACCCTTAGTCTGGGGCATCTTGTATTGCAATGGTTTGCATTCTTTAGGCCTTATTAAGATAATATTAATTAAGATGTTTCACTGTATATTCCATTTTTTTAAAAAAGTATCTGAGGGGCTGGGAATGTGGCTCAAGCGGTAGCGCGCTTGCCTGGCATGTGTGCGGCCCGGGTTCGATCCTCAGCACCACATACAAACAAAGATGTTGTGTCCGCCGAGAACTAGAAAATAAATATTAAAAAAAAAAAATTCTCTAAAAAAAAAAAAAAAGTATCTGAAGTAAAACATTTATTTAAGAAAAAATGATGCATTTTTCATTTGCACATGGGCACTATGAAATAAAAAGAACAGGATAAAGTAAGGAATAGTAAAAGAGATGGTGAGAAAATAAGGTCAGTTTCATGACAACTGGACTGTTTACCCTGCTGTGAATATATAAATAATATAATGTGATATATAATAATATAATTAAAACTTATAAAAAGGAAACAGCACATTTCAAATTGGAACTACATATTTGTACAGTAGAAAATTACATCATGAAAATGAAAACTAGTTTAAACTTTAATCTCCTATTTAATAACCATTTTTAAGGTAGAAAAAATATTCAAAAAATGTCTGAAGTACCAAAAGTAAATTACTAAGAAATAGTAAACATGTTTTTATTTTTCTGTCAGAATTTAACAAGGCTTGGAGCAATGGCACATGTCTATAACCCCAGCAACTTTAGAAACTGAGGCAAGGATCACAAGTTTAAGACCAGCCTTAGCAACTTTAGTAAGACCCTATTTCAGAAAAAACAAAATACAAAAAATAACACTGGATGTAGTTCAGTGGTATAATGCTATAGCACCCCTGCATTCCATCTCCAATACCAAAAAAAAAAAAAAAAAAGAGAAAGAAAAGGAAAAAAATTAGCTAACCATATTAAAAATTACTTCCAAACAAATGCTGATTTCATAAATATAAGACCAAGAAATCTTACAGACATTCTCTAAGTGATAGTAATAAAATATTTTTTAAAAAATATATTCATATTTGACTTTTTTGTAATTCTTCAGATATAGCAAAATTCTACTCACAATCATTCAAGAATTATAGTTTTTCATGAAGATAGTTCCTGTGAATTCTTGTTTAATAAAAAAAGTATTAGCACTGATACTTTTAATCTACACCAATAGAACTGATTTATAAAAGTTTATGTTAAAAAAGTATATATATATTTTGAAGTATTACACTTCTCTAAATTTTAGAATTGTACTTTGAAGAGTTCTAACTTTTGCAGGAATAAAAGTACTTTTCATTTAGACAAGAAATTTCCATTACTTGTGTATTAAGAAGCCACACCCCATACAACTAATGACAAGAAAACATTTCAATTCAGACCTCTAACTTGGCCTGAAGCAAATTAAAAAAAAAAAAAAAAGACTCAAAAAAATACAAGGCAACTCACATTTTCAAAGAAAGGAAACTTTTGCTAAATAAGTCGCAATTATGCTGAAGAATTTATATGCTAAGCACGACTGAATATAAAAACACCAGAGCAGTCAACCATAGCTTTAGCACTTTCAGTATGATTAACAGAATGAACCTTCAAAGGTCAATTAAATGTCAACACACTTTAAAGAGATATTCTTAAAGTCTGGTCAATGTAAAATAGTATCTCATAATTTAAGGGTATCCTTCTTAATTTAAGTATAATGTGCATGTGATATATGTACATACATATGCAGGCTTACAATATTTCACCAACCAGCTTACAATAAAAAGTCACCTGGCATCTATTCTAGAGTTTTGAATATCTTAATGTTTTTCAAGTTATGAAATAATTAAAAAAAACACAACTTTCTTACTATATAGCATTACTCAATGAAAATGAAAGACAAAGTTGGATTTAATATCGAGATTCAACTAAAGGTGGATTGAAAATATGTATGTAAAAATTGTTATTGAACATATGCAGCATTTGTATGTCATTATTACCTAAACAATACAGTAAAATAACTATTTACATTGCAGTAAATATTACAAGTAACCTAGAGATGATTTAAAGTATCCAGGATGATGTATGTAGGTTAAATGCAAATAATACTACACCATTTTATATAAACAACTTGAATATTCACATATTTTGGTGTCTGTAGGAAAGTGGATCCTGGAACCTATCCACCATGAATACTAAGAAATAAGTGCAAATTATAAATTCTCAAGACTAAGTTTATACAGTAGATGAATCTATTTTTTCTATCAATCCTAAGGATAATGCATTTTTGTCCCCAATACATATCATCTGGTATATAATCTATCCCCAAGTAATCTTTTCTGAATTCTTGTGGTTGAAAAGCTTCTTAGAAAAGGTATATGCAAATTGAAAATAGAAATCTGTGGGACTGAACAGGTCCTGAAGGTACTAAATGCTTGTATTGATATTTTCATCCAAGAACACAGTAAGATCTCCAATTTCTTCTCCCCTAAAGAAGGTCAAATTATCATAGATCCTCAGAATGAGAAAGGCATATCAATGTCATTTGGCCCAATCCACTCCATTAACAAGATAGGGAAATGAAAAACAACTTGACTTGACTCTTACAGCTCCTTGGCAGAAACTTTTCTTCCAGTAAATATAAACACATAAACACACACACACACACACACACACACACACACACACACACACACACACACTTCCATTAGGACTTTATGACTAGATTATAACTGACCCAACAGTTGTGAATACTGTAAGAATTCAGAGGAAGCGCATATCCTCAAGATGTTAACGGTTTTCCAAGAAGGTATCAGAAATGGAAGAATAAAAGTAAAAACCGATAGTTCAAAAGGAAACATCACTAATGAACTAAGCTACCATGGTTGTCCCTAAAATTATTGAAAGATAATGTTAGATTAGAATGGGACTCTGTTTTTTTTTTTCAAATGTCACCCTATAAACCAGGCAGGAGATATTCAATTTCATTAGAGGATTTTAAATTTAGAAAACCTAAAATAATAAAGGCAAAGACTAGCCTAGGAATATATGTGCAAGAGAGAAGAGAGGTAAAGAAAAAGATTGGGGTCCCTCATAGGAAGTACTGGGGTGCTGTAAGAAACAAGCTGATGGGAAAGAAAGTACACTAACAAATATGAATTGCTCAAGAAATTTAAGTTAGAACTACTAGGGGACAGGGGCCTCTCTAACCATGTTCCTATGTTTTGCTGGCAAATTCTCAAAAAATGCAAATCTAGGATTAAATTTTGGAACCATTCCTACAGAATTACAGATAGAAATCTCTTAACCTCAATGATTCCAAAAGCTAGATCACAAGGGGGAAGATAGCTGCCATTCTTAGGCCTCTAAAAAGTAAAGGACCACTGATAATTAAATGCAAAACCAGGATTAAAACTTTAAGACAGATCACATAATCAGACAAATTGATTAAGGAAAGAATATAATTAAATGTTAAGTAAGGTGGTACAAAAAGGGAAGAGGATAGAGGAGACTCCACCTGAGCCAGGAAGTAACATGATGAAACCGAATTATTAGCTGGCACCACATACAGTCCACATCTTTCTCCTATCCCTTTTCCCTCTGCTCAACAATTATTATTTAGTAATGTGCTTTTTCCATTGTGTCCAGAGCTACTTATCTCCTCCAGTGTTGCCTTCTTTTCTGTCTTCTACATCAACACTCCCGAGCTAAAAAAGAAAATTTTAAAAGTTACCATAATAAGTTAAAAGCTACATATATCAAGTATTACTGCATGGCAATTATTAGCTGATGATACTTTAAAAATCTTATAATTTCCACTCCTTTGAGGCTGGTACTATTATCCTCTTAAATCCTCCAAAGTAAGGACACTGAAGCTTAGGGGGTCAAGGATGCATGCAGCTCAAGGCCACTGAGGCAATAATGTCAAAGCTAGGTTTGGAAGTAAGTCTGGCAGATTCCTCACCCTATTCTTTGAACATCTCTCCTACACTCTTTCCATTTTTTCCCAATAAACAAATTCTGACATATGTGTTGGGGATTTTATGGATACAGAGCTTACGGGAGTGCTTATATGAGGTTGCAGATACAAGATTTGACAATAGAAAGCAGAGAGATTGGGTGACAAACACTTGACTGCCAAATTATCAGCTTCAGGAACAAAATCTTCAAATTAGCATTGAAGAGACAGCTATCCATCCAGTATTCTTTTCTGTTCCCTCTCAGACCTTCTGTACCTTAGGACTCATTCTCAATCATTTGCTTGAAACCTTATCTACCCAGTTGAAAAGGGGAAAGAGCTTGGGATTGCCCCTCCCACAAATCACTCACAGGCTGGGGAGAATAGAGCAAATAATGTACTAGTAGGAGGTGTCTGTGAACTCTAGTCTTCAGCCTTGTGCAATACCAGTCTTAACTGTGTTTGTAGCTTTTATTTTCGTTTACCTGCAGAGGTGGTTCATGGGGAGGGGGGGCTTTCTGGCCACAGGGCTCAAATAAAAGATGAACCAACAGGTCTGGTACCATAAGGAAGTGATCAGAGCAGTGAGCATCTGGGGAGCTTTTTCAACACTTGCCATTACAACACTGGCAAGAAAATTGTAATGCTCATTCTTAAAATTTAGTGATTAACTCTCACTTTGGAAGGAGCTTAAGAATACAGTTAGATTCTTCTCACAGACATTCTGATTCTGTAAGTGTGGAAGGTACCCAAGAATCTGATGTTTTGCTAGTTCTACAGGTGATTTTGATAAAGTTCTAAGGACCACGCCCTGAAATACATTGCTCCAACCATTTACAAGGCTGACCAATTAGCAAATATGAGTGGAGAACACAAACTCTATAAAGAAAACTTGTTCAAATATCAATGCTAGTTTCTAGGATGAGAGATCACTTTTAAATAAAGCTACTCCACTTTTGAGAAGTTTCCAGGTCTATAAATATATAAAAGACCTTTGTATTCCCCTGATGTCACCAAATGGACTTTTATACAAGCCCTTCAAAAATAACAGCATATCTCACTATGCTACACCTTGCATCTCTCCTACACACAGTACTTGTCTAGAGTGAAGACCCTGACTAAATGCTACTTCCAGTGCTTAATTTACATTTGGTGTAGGGTTGGAGATAGTTCTTAGTGCAGATTTATTTGATTTCAAAAGGAGTACTTCCCTTCAGACAATGAATCGAAAGATTTCATTCATGCTATTTTTAAAACAAGTTTAAAAATTGAACAGTACTCGAACAAAGTATTATGGTTATGATTAGGACATTTAATTAGACATTCAACCATAATGCAAACAGCCACTCATTATTTAAGAAACAAATCTTTCAAAGACTCATGTTCTTCAAACAAAATTGTCATGAAATATATTATCTTAAATCAATATTGCTAATCTTTCTCATAGAAACCCTACCAATTTCTTTCTTTCAAAATGCAAACCCCTATTTTAAGCTATAAATTTTGGGGATGCATTCTAGAATTAAGCTCAGTTTTTCTGTAAATTCTTCCTTTGATAACTTCTTTCTCTGCAGTAAAGCATGATGATAATTCTCTTTAAGGACAGGTAAGATAGATTTCTAATTATTTTTATCTGAGCACTAGGTATTTTACTCAGCAAATAGTTGTTGAATACCTTAATGCACATCTATATTTTTAAAAATCAACTACTGTTACTATAAGCTCCATCAAGGGAGAAACCATGCAGTGGAGCACTTGACATGTAAAAGGCACTTTCATGAATGGTGAGAAAACTAGGGGACTTCATCTTATAGTGAACAAAATAACTTCTTTTGTATAAACTCCTAGCAAAGTGTACATGCAATATTTGAGAGAATTTTGTTCATGGAAAATGTTTGACTTGACTTTCGTATGAAAAATAAATGTAGGTTATCATGATAACCAAAAGTTAACACTTCATTGTTTTTCAAATCAATCTGCATTGACAATATTTCAGTAACTAATGTCAGACCAAACCTTTAACATTAATTATTTATCAAAATTATACATGCCACTAACACATCTCAACAAAGATTATGTAAGTGTGCTGTCTAGGCGTCAGTGATACTGAACACAGTAGCTATTTTCAATCCTTCATTAAAATTAGATCAAGATGTACTTGTATTTTGTGTTACAGTTCCTGTAAGGAAGATTTAAATTATTTTACCATATACTTTGGTTACAAGTAACATTTTCTTTTTCTTCTTTGTCAGAAGAGCCCCCATCTCCCAACAAAAGTTTTCAGTAGAAATAAGCAATACAGAAACTAAAGCGACAAACACAAGCACCTGCCCTGTTTACTCTCTTCCTTGCATAAAAAATGACTTGTTCTCCCTCTAAACAGAGTCCAGAAGGACTTGCTGGGGGCACCTGCCACTTCACCTAACTTTTGACTCTCTGTGTCCATCCTAGCCCCCAGGATTCCAAATGGCGCAGCAAAGTAGATCAGTCTTACAAATCATAAAACAAGCAATTCCGGGTAACTTATTTTTCCCGGAAGATAACCTATAAGTATTAGTGTTTTTAAATATCAAACTTAAAAGTTGCTTCTTAGTAGGCTGAAAGGTGAATCCAGGCGCATGTAAATATATCTTGGCCTACCGCTTCGTAACTCCTGCACCTCGTTGAAGCACAGAAAAATCTCAAATGGAGATTAATTTTAAAAACGGGCACCACAGATCATGTAGCTGTGGCCCCATATATCATATACAAGGAGATCTAAGTGGTTCAATCGTTTGTCCAAGGTCAAGCAGAGCCAGTTACAGGCAGGGTTGCTTGGCGACCTTCTAACCTTTCCGCCTGCCCCCCTCCTTGCACAGGCTCTTGGCAGCCCCCGCCCCTGAAAGGTTCCCACGGATACGGTTCGCAAGTCAGTGGCATGTCAGTGCCTCTCCAGCGACGGCACTTTTATTTGTTCTCCCCGCCTGCTCCCAAAAGTATTAAAGGCTCCCTCCACGCCTTCTCCCTAGCCAGGCGCCCCAACCACTTGAGCCCATTGCTCTTTAAAACCGACTCACCCTCAGCCGGGTCTGGGGAGCCCTCGGACGAACTCTGGCCCTCCCCGCAGTCCCCGCCGACCGCGCCGCGGCCCTGGCTGACGACGAGTCTAGAAAGTCACCGGCGGTGACCGCGGACGCGAGGGGCGGGCCGCGCCGCGCCGCCCCGCGCCGCCCCGCGGAGGCGCCGCAAACTTTTCCCGGCTCGCAAGTTGCCAAGCTCGGCGGCCGCGGACCGACTTCCTTCGCCCGCCGCCGGAGCGAGGGGGCGCCCCTTCCCCGGGAGGGGGCTGGGCGAGCCGAGAGACCGTCAGTTTGGGGCCGAGGGAACGCGGGCGCCCGGTACTCTGAGGCGCGCCGGGCCAAGCCCAGCGCATTGTCTCCGCAGCTTCGGACCAACACCCAGCGGCAGTGGCAGGAGCAAGAGCAGTGAGGAGTTGCGGTCCCAAATTTGCCGCCCCTTTTCGCCGTCGCCGCCCACTGCGTTCTTTGTGTGTCTCTAGCCGTCCTTGGGCATCTCCGCCGCTCGCCTGACAGCTGATGGGCTCACCACGCCGGGTCCCGCGTCCCCTCGGCGGCCACCGGCGAAGCATGGCCCAGCTGGCGGAGGAGCAGGGAGGAGTGTTGACAGATGCTGTCTCGGAGCGGTGGCCGCCGAGGGAAAACGAAGACTGGCCTGCGACCAGTCTAGCTCCGCACTCCCTCTCCAAGACCCGGTCGGCGCCGAGACCCTCCCTTCGCGGCCGCCCTCGCAGCCTGGTCCGGCACCCAGTGCCCGGCTCCGCGGACGGGCGCGCTCGGTCAAGAATCCTGGGGAACCTGCTCCGCCCCTTGGCTCTAGCGCCCTCCAATGATCTCGGCCTACAGGGGGCAGTTCTGTCCAATCAAGTGTTGAGAAGCCCGGCCAGTCCCCGAGAGTGCAGCCAATAGAACGCGACTCCGGCAACACACCCGCCCTGATCCACTAGGAACAAACCGCTCACAGCCCAGTGGTGGGACTCGATCCTGGCGCCCAGAGCGACAAGTCGAGCGGCTGCTGGGTCGCAAAGTGGAGAGACAGTCTGTGGGAGCGAGGTCTGATGTCTAAATTGCGATTATTATAAGGAGTTGATGTAAATGGAAACCAGCAACACACTACTTTTGTAGGTCATCAAAATCCACACCCACACTTTTCTGGGGAAAGTGCATAAAAGAAAGCTGCACAATCCGTCCTAGCACTATTAAATATTCAAGTTAAGGCTTTTCCTTTTAGAACACTACTTTAAACCAGGTGCAGGCCAGTCCCAAGCATTTGTAGTCTTAATACATCTAACAGAACACCCGGTATCTGAAAAAGGTTAGTTTCTGTCCTGCTCCAAAACGCAGAATGTCACTGTTGCCACTGCAATGTTTCTTTTCTTTCTTTCTTTTTTCTTTTTTTTTTACCTGAAAGAAAATTGCATTCAAGAATGAAAATATGAGTTCATGAGTTCTGTATCTGAATTATTTTTTATCGTGGACTTTATTTCTATAATAAAGTCACAGGAACTATCTTTAATGGAGAAAAAAGAATATAGATATAGATGATATATATGTATGATTATCTATTTATCTACCAAGACTTGAGTAAAATGCTGGCTATAAGTGACTGCAGCTCTTAATCACAGGACCTTGTCATTAATCAGCACTCCATAGTATTTTCTAATTTGACTTGAATAGTATTACTCAGTTGTTTATATGAAGTTAATAAACTTTATTAAGTTCTTTATTGAAAGACTACACCCTGATGACAGCAGTTTTTTGGTAACAAATATTTGCATATTTTAAAAATAAAATTACACTTATTTGTATGCTTCAAATTGTCATGATCAGTTTATTCCTCTGGCAATGAACTTCACATAAATTTTTTTGTACACATGTGACACGATCCTTCTGCATAAATTTCTTTGATGACCAATCTCATTTTTTAAAAAGATCCTCTGTACAGTGAACCAAAGAGGAAAAGATATAAAAGAAAAATTACTATATTACCATTTTCAAAGAGGAAATTACTATATAACATATTGCTTTCATGGTTGAAACCCACTGTGCCTTAGCACATTTGCTTCAGGGAATAGCATGAAGCCCAAGACTGAGTTTTGTCAAAAGATGCATAAGTCCTGGATTGACTTTCAGCAAATCTTTTAATGACTAATTTCCTAATAAGAAGCTAGTATACTGGGCTTTGCCTGCTTCATTGGGCAAGTGAGAGTCAAACAAGATAGCTTTTGTTAAGTTCTATGTTTTCTGTAAAAATTGTGCCAAGTGCAAAGCAATATTAAATATGTTACTATTCTCTAATTTTCTATAAAGATACTCACCTACTAGCAGCCTAATAATATTTCCTTGGTACAGTTTTTCAATCTGAAAAATTTTGAGCCCCTCAGTTTTTCTCTCAAAATAGATGTAAACAAAACCTCTGTCTTAATATTCTAGAGCAAAGCAATATTTCAGCTGGGTCCTATGATGCATTCCTATAGTCCCAGCTACTAGGAAGGCTGAGGCAGGAAGATTCCTTGAGCCCAGGAGGCCAGCCTGGGCAACCCAGTGAGAGCCATTACTAAAACAACAAAACAAACAACAACAACAACAACAAAAATGCAGTACTTACAATAATTTTTTTTCTATCTTTTTAATAGAGAGGGTATTAGGCTAGAAAACAAAAGTACTTAGGAAAGAATTCTGGATGGGAAAATATGAGAAATTTTGTTTACTTTTGTTACCATTGACATATTTCTGAAAAACAAGATATAGTAATGTTCAACTTAATACCCTTCTATATATACTGTTTAAAATATATGAAAATTTCAATGTATACATATAAATAAATTAATTTATCCTATTTCTGCTAAATTTCCATAGTTATACATGGCAGTTATTAATAGCTAAGTCAAATTGATATTCATATAATCAAGTATTGAATTTAATATTTCACAGCACTTGTTAGGGATTCACTATGGGTTTTGTGATTAATTTTCAAAGAGAAAAGTATTTTTAGATATATTTCCATGTATTAAAGTATAATTTGTTTACTTTATTCCCAAACTTGCCAGCTAGCACAGAAATTTAATTATTGCTTCAAACAAATGTAAATATGGTAACGATAACATGAAATTTACTGAATTTAATTGAACCAGTACTTGTCATTTGTACATTTCATTTTATGAGTGAAAACTGTAGGAAGATTGATCAATAGAAATCTACTATTCATCATTTAGTAAGTAGATTTAAATCAGAGTATTTGATAATTTCCTGATATTGACAGGTCCACACCCTTTTATTGCAGGGGATAAATATTTTCTCAGTTGCCTGAGTTATGCTCATGACTCCACTGTAGTGATGTTTTATTTACTAAGTGATATTTTCAATTTTTTTTTTTTTATCTGTGACTTCCTTCTCAGTTGTCCAGTATGGAACACCAGAGTTGTAGCTCCAGAAGAGAATTGTTGGGTTTGGCACATATTTAAAGGTTTACTGAAGAACATTTTTTACTTTGGAGTTAGTCTTAGCATTTGTTGATATTTTTGATATGTAAACATACAGTCTAAGTTGCTTCACGTGATCTGTGGTAATATGACTAATCACAATATTATTTTCTCTGTATTTCTGTATTTAAGATACTATTATTTTAAGATTGCTTCATCAATGAGTATAACAAACAACTGGATTTGTAGTTTCTGGATTCTGATAGTTGCTCTGAATTTCTGTGCTTTAGGCAAATCAGACTTCCATGTGATTTCTTTCCAATTCACTGCATCTAATCCATTCATCTGAAAATGGTGTTATTAGGAATAATGAAATAATATCTACATAGAGAATAGAAAAATAATTAGCTCTATTTTTCTTTCTATTTTTGACATGGATGAAGGAAAATTGCTTTAGTGAACCACAACATCAGATCTTTTTACTCTTTTATGAATCTTAGAGTTTTCTGATTTCTTGAATCTGACCATACAGTTTCCTCATTGTGTGATATAATTCCTGGCAAAAATCTTTTATATGCATAAGAAGGAACATAAAAAATTACAAAAAACACTGGTGATGGGCACACTTGACTCCCTTCCCCATTTTATTTTGGATTCCAACCCCTCAGAAAAATTGCTTTTAGAGTTACAAAATTTTATTTTCACTAAAATGAAATTTTTATAACTTTTTTTTCTTAACTTCAACTATTAGAAAATGTAAAACTAAATTTACAGTTCAATTTAGCAAGATATTCACATATTCACTGTGATATAGATGTAGATATAAATGTATTTTAGGGATAGGGTCTCCCAATGTCACCCAGGCTTGTCTCCAGCTTCTAGACTTAAGCAGCTCTCCTGACTCAGCCTCCCAATTAGCTGAGACTACAGAAACATGCCAATGCCTCTAATAAACATAATATTTAATTTGTCTTGGCTTATTACTTTCCATTCTGTTTATGTATGTTTGTTACTATTTGCATATATACATTTATTTAAAATATTTTATGAACTTTTTTACTATTTGCATGTATGCATTTATTCAAAATATTTTATTACATGAGATTAAATATAAATGAATGAATAACATATTTTGAATCATATATAAACCCTGGGAAAGATGGACTGAACAAAACTTACATATAGTGAGACAATATGAAAGATATCACTGTCTTTCTCCTTCAACAAGGAATAGAAATCTGATTCACGAGGTTTAACATCTCAAAACTTTCTCAGAGAGACAGAAAAATAAATAAATAGATAAATAAATAAATAAATAAATAAATAAAAGTACTAGAGGGATGAAATTTATTACACTTATTTCTTTAAAGTTGAAGTTTTGTTTAAAAGTCATACCCTTGGGCTGGGGATGTGGCTTAGTGATAGAGTGCTTGCCTTGTACATGAAAGGTTTTGGGTTCCATCCCCAGCACCAATCCCTAGTACTGAAATAATAGCTTCTCTTGCGTAAGATATTGGCTTATAGAGTACAGAATGTCATCTTAACATTTTTTTTGGTTTTGCTTTATGAGATACATTTTAAATAACTAGAAATTACAGGTTAAAATATCAAACATCCTTTTAAAAGAGAGTATTCTATATAGATAGACAATGTTTAGATAAAAATCTACAATAGATTCCCTCTCCAGGCCAGCAGGACAGCATGCAGGAGGCTTTCAGTAGAATCAGTAGGTTTCAGGGGTAGTTATAGAAAACTTAACCCAACATGATTTAACTATTTTTAAAAAATATTTTCTCATGTGTCTAAAACTTTGCAACCACAGTGAGGCAAAATCAAGGTAGTTAGTTCATGGAAAGTGGTAGATGAAAGCAGAAAGCAAAAGTGAAGAGGCAGATAGAGGCCAGAACAGCCTTAAGCGCTAAGAGAGGTGTCAAGAAACTGACTAGAATTTATCAAACAAAAAACAGAAATGTAGTTGGACCCAGTGGTGCATGCCTGTAATCCCAGCTACTCAGGAGGCTGAAGCAGGAGGATCACAAGTTCAAGGCCAGTTTGGGGGATTTATGGAGACCTTTTCTCAAAATAAAAAATAAAAAAGGGCTGGGGATGTAGCTTAGTAGTAAAGTGCAGCTGGGTTCAATCCCCAGGACACAAACAAAACAACAACAAATTATTTAAAAGGCATAAATATAAACTGATTATTTCTAAATTACAAACAACAAAACTAAAAATAATATCAAAATTATAGAGTTGTTGAGAGAAGCACTCCAGTAAGAGATATAACCTCTTTTTACATTGGTGGCAGATAGTAAATCACATAGAAATAAAAATAAAGAAATAATTAGTAATTTCACTTTTTGTTTGTTTGTTTGTTTGGCTATCCACAAGCAGAAACTAAAAGCAGAAATTGTTGAAATACTTTTCCTTCTGGTGATGATGTTGCAATTGAGTATGAGGAGGGTTGTGGTCTTTTCATATTTTTGAATATTGTTTTGATGAAAATTGCCAATATTATAGGAAAAAGCCTTCGCATGAATTATTAAATATAAATTAGGGTATAATATATCTTGGGAAGCCCCAATTGTAAAGTAGTTAGAGTATGATAAAATGGGTTTAGGACCTCAGTATGCTAAAATATGAACATTGGTCAGGAATATGGATGGTGGTTTTAAGAAAACAAATATAATGAATATACAGGAAAATTATCTTATGTATTTTATAAGCTCTTCACAATTTAGTAGGTTATCTTTTGGTGTGTGTTTGAGAACAAATGTGCCTTTGGGTCCCAAAGATTCTAGGGCAGATTCAGTCTGGGAGAGACTGCTTGCTAAGTGCCTGTTTGTTTTTTGATGAAGTAATTGTATCATTTAAAACTGACTCAGCACACAGGAAAATGTGTTCATTGTGAGTTTCATAGCTTGAAAAATGAGTGAAAATTATGGAGACGATTCTGTGGAAAGTTACAAAAGGAATTAGAAGTCTGGAACATAGATGATTTGAGAAATTATCATTTCAAGCCTTTGATGCTCCAGATTTTCAGATATAATTCATTGTTCATTTTCTGTGCAAATGAAGGAGACTATAGGGCCCAATATGAGATGCTCTAGGAGGTGTATTAGAATCAGTTCATCTTGAATAAGAGGGAAATCAATTTGTTGGGCTTGCAGGTTGTGTGGTGAGTACTCATAAGCAAGGAAAAATATCGTTACCAGAAATAATGTAAGAAAAAGGGTATGCACATCTAAGTGGGTAAGGAACCAACTCAAACAACCATTTGGATCACTGCCAGTTGATAATAAGCAAGATGGATATGAAAAACTATCTGTAATAATTAAAGCTGCAAGATTGAGCTGTAAAACTACTGTCAGGATACAATATTTAATCCTAATATGTAGTTTTATTTTATAATGTATAGTGTCATTTGGAGATAATATTTGTGGGAAGTGCCTGAACTTTACCAAAGTATTCTCATATACATGACATTTTTCTGAAGTTTTCTGAAGATACTTATAGTAATGATAAGAATTTGTTTTACATACCTTTTTTAAAAAGTGGAAACCACCTTTACATGTATAATGCTATTAGAGCCTAATATCTTTTCCTTGAGTTGAAGAGGAAGTAGCTTGGTATAGTATTTTGATTAAAAGACATGTTTGAACTCCACTACCCAACAGAACTCAACCAGGTCACCAATTCCTCTGAGCCTTTAAATGAGGATGATAATAATTATGGATGCTGTATCTATCTCTCGCTGTGTTAGAAGGATACTAGTGGCTGATTTGTGTGAGCACCTTTGCTGACCTTTCTGTAGGGGTGGCCCATTTTCTTATTAGCATAGCTTCTATTGCTATTTTATTTTATTGTGTTTGAGATACTGGGGATTGAACTGAGGGATATTTTAGCACCAAGCTATATTGCCAGCCTTTTTTAAAAAATTTAATTTTAGATGGACTCTCACTAAATTGCTCAGGCTGGCCTTGAATTTGTGATTTTCCTGAGTTGTTGGGATAACAAGTATGCACCACTGAATCCCTGTTCTATTTCTATTTATTAGAAATATTATTATTATTAATGGAAAGGAGATGCAGTGATCAAGAGATAATCCAATTAAATAAGGTTGGGTTCATGGTCTTAGATCCCTAGGTCTTCTAATTACTACCAAGTGTTCCATTCCACTACTTTGATCCTTGCTTTGGATGATGATCAATGAATATAGAATTAGAATAGTCTGTTGGTTTCCTCGGTTTCTTTTTTGGATTGAAGAGTTAGACAAATTGATTACCCAGGTCTTCTGGTTATAAACCCTACTAGTCAAGTACTTGATTCTCCAGCTCCCTTGGGGGTCTCCACTGGTCTAGAAGGGGTGGCAACCAAAAGAGAGTTAAAGAGCTCTGCGTAGAAGACAGATGAATTTCTCTTGTTCCTTAGAGAAGAAAAGGGACAGAGAACCAAGAAGATGATTTGAGGTTAGAAAATACAAACCATGAAATAGCTTATGAAGATTTTCTGAATGTGGGGACAGAAGTGATATGTAGAGGACTTCTAAGATTCAAGTATCAGTTTCAGTGAAATCTTCTTATCACATAATATGAGCTAATAAGCTATTATGTGTTAATTGTAGTTTTGTTGTTGTTATTTGTAGTTTTGTTTTGTTTCAATGGATTCCTGTGGAACATAGGAAAATAAGAGAAGACTATGAAAATATAAGTCCCCTTCTTCTTTTCCCTAAAATTCTTGAAAAATTGTCAGGCCTCTGAGAATTAATTTCTAGACGACACTTAGAATAGAATGAAAAAGTAAATAAGTAAAAACAAAGGCCTAATTGTGATTGAGTTTCCCTTATCTTAATAATGGGAAAGCCTATTGGTACAGAAACAGAAAGGAAAATTGCAGTATATGGAGATTATTGCTGAAAAATAGAAAAAGTAGAATGATTTATAGCTAATCCAACACCATGTGCTTTATTGCTATAAAAAATAGTTGTCTGAGAAAACTAAGTATATTTATCATTGCATATTTTGTTTTTAATATATCATCTAGCAAACATTATGTTTAACTCATATAGGATAGGGTAAAAATTGTGCCCTGTCAAGGACGTACTATAGGGTCATGTTTATATAAATATAATAAAATCTAGACAAATCAACAACTAAATGTTGCTAACTGTGATTATTTGTGTAGTAGAATTTAGTAAGATCATGGTAGTCTACATACTTATCTGTATTCTCTGAAATGTTTTACATAAATTCATTACTATTAAAATGATGAAAAGATATATAACTGGCAGAGGTATAGGTCAGTGATAGAGTGCTTCTTTAGCATATATGAGGCTTTCTGGGTTCAAACCCTGACACTGCCAAACAAACTATATATGTATATGTGTATATAGATAGATAGATAGATAATCTGCCACTCCTCCATTGTTACATTAGTTATTATTAAGTTTATAATTAAAAAGAAGGATATGAATTGTATGAAATTATCAACTTCATATTGAAAATCTCTTGGACTTTTGAAAAAAAAGTTTAAATATCCTTTTCAATAAAATAATTTGGATGATTTTCATGATCAAATTAAAACAAAAAATATAGAGAGTAATGAAACAAAATTTAGTGTGATGGTTACCTCTAAAATCTAAATTCCAGCATTTTTTGTCAGCTTTTTTATTTTTTTCTGCAGGATATGAAAAATCTTTGTTGCTTATTAGCTCACATTAAGCAGAATATTTAAGGACTAGCAAAATGATTTAATAGCAAGAATTCCCAACTTTTGAAAGGCATGACTTTTCACTTTTGGAGGACTTTGTAGTCATTAAAGACGATAGGTAATATGTACTTAACACTCTAATATAATTTAGAACAGAGTTCTCAACCAGGGAGATTTTGCCACCCTCCATCAATCAACTTCCTGGGGATGTTGGCAGTGTCTGGAGACATATATACTTATCATACCTGGGGAAAGGAGTGTGCTACTGGCATCTAGTGGGTAGGCACCAGGGTTGCTGCTGTATATCCCACAATGCACAGGAGAGCCCTCGACTGCTAAGAATTATTCAGCCCAAAATGTCAACAGAATACAGGTTGAGAAATCCTACTTCAGGAACCAGTTTACTGAGAAAATA
The DNA here is from genome assembly GCF_052094955.1 of Ictidomys tridecemlineatus. NCBI lineage: Eukaryota > Metazoa > Chordata > Mammalia > Rodentia > Sciuridae > Ictidomys > Ictidomys tridecemlineatus. Next base: position 86,297,062 of record NC_135484.1, on the reverse strand, counting down.
AATAGCAACATCAACCTCAAACTTAAAAAAAAAAAATTAAAAAAAAGAAAAGAAAGAAAGAAAGAAACCCTCATTCATGTTTTCTTACAAGCAATGGAAAACGAAAATTCTATTTCCTTCCCCCCAAAGTTGAATATTTATCATACATTTGTTGTGATATGAAGTAATATGTAGAAATTAAGAAACCTAAAGTAGCTAATCACAGTCTTTGAAGAAATAGAACTGAAATGGTAAGTATCTGAGAAAATAAATATGCTTCAACAGGTTAGTTAGGAATGCCTTTAAAAAATTCCTCAAGAGAATATTTTAGCTAGCAATTTGAAACTATTGAGAATGTGAATCCAGTAATCTGTCAGGATCATATATTAATAATGACTGCTATTCTCCCAAGAAACAAATGAAAACACAAAATGCACTTATTACAATGTTTTATGTGCTGCTTAGAATCTTGAGTTATTAGAGAGGCAGTGCGCAGGACAGGAATCTTTTCCCCCACCCCGCCAACATGCAGCCTGTGATATCTTGGCAAAGTTCCTGACAACACAAAAGTGGGCAGTGTTTTGTATTGTGTTAACCCCCCATATGTAATTTTAAAATGTAATTTCTGTTAGTTAGTGCAGGAATTTCAATGAAGGTCATTGCATCATCCCACCCCACCCCAATGAGGGCACTAACAAATTGCCTATAAGTAAGAATGAACGTGATTAACTCAAGCATAATCTCTTGTTCTTTGTTATTCTTTTCTTCAAGGAATAAGGTAAGTTTTGTGAAGGATGAAATGATATTTCAGGATATTATTTTTGGTTTAGTTTTTAATTAAATGTGTTATGCTGAACAAAACAACAAAATCATTCTGGGCATGTTAGATGAAGATGTGCTGAGGACCAAGTTACTTTATGTTGTCAAAGGTTTTCCTTTTAATGGGTGATAGAATTGATTCTACCAGGTTAATCAGAAAGGTATAAATCTCATTCTTTAAATATTTATTTTATATTTTAATTGGTATAGGGATCAAGAAACCAAAAGGATTGCAGGATGAACTCTTTGTAAACATTCTGTATTTTCTTTATAATTTAAAAAATATAATTAATATATTTTTCATTAATAATAATTTATTTCTAGTATACAAATAATATTCACTTGCCACTTAAAATTTGAAGAATTCTGGAAAGAATACAAAGAAAAAATATCTGCCGAGACCTTCACTTTCTACATATATCAACTTCCCTCCACTTTCTCCTTAAAATGGGTCACTGTATGTCCAAGCCCCTCAGCTCCATCACATTTATCCATCCCATCAACATTCTTCCAAACCAAATCTTAACATGGTTGCATGTGTTTTAAGTGGCTGTACCAAACTCAGTTCTGCAAGCACTTCTTGTTTTTCCCCCTTGATAACACATATAGATATATAATGTTCACCAGTCAGTAAATGCTGAGGCACATGTACATAAGGAAATTTCTGCCGTATGCAAATTTCCTTCTTGGATGTTTGCCATTTCTCTGTTCCTTTCTTTCCCACTCATAAAATACACTGAAATATGTTAATAACATTAAAGGGATAATCTGCATTCTACCCTAATTTATTAAGTAATGTTCAGAGTTTGGTACTTTTACTACTGGTCATGACAAATTACTTGTAATATGCCTTGAAACTGATATAGGTATTTTGTGGATCTCAGGTAATTAACACTAAATTCAACTAAATGAAGATGTCAGGCAACAATGAATGGCCCTGCCCTCAAATGTTCTGTAATCATTTTCTTAAGAGAGCTGGCTGAAAGTAGAGTTATTGAATTGAAGGACATTAATTCTTTATATCGTCTGTTAACTTGCCTTCCAGAAAAGTTGTTCCTATTATAATAGTCTCACATTCAACAGTACTGGGCTTGGGAATTAACTTTCTTCAATTTGTTAAGTGAAAGATGTAGTCTTAAATAAAAGTATTTAAACACGCATGTTTAGTTTTTCTTTTTTTCCTTGTGTTTCCTTCCCTCCCTTCTTTCCTTCTTTTATTCTTCTGTGAAATGTTTGTTCATATACTTTATCAATTTTCCTATTCATATTTTAAAATTAACATGAGCTCTTTATGTACTAATTATACCATATTTTGGTCATAAATCTGTGTCATATATATTCCCCAGTTGAATACTTTAAAAATTATACTTATTTTTTTCATGAAGATAAAGAATTTACTTTAGTTCTTAATGCTTTTTCTTGTTGTTAGTTTCAATATAATTTCTCCATAGTCAGATTTATACTATTTTGTTGTTCTTGTTGTTGTTGTTGTGAAATTTCTATTAATGCTTTTATAGTTAACATTTTCCCATCTTGATATTTTGTTCTAGGTTTGTTTATGTGTTTTTCATTTGTAATTTTCATTTGTAATATTTAATCATTCTACAGTTTGTTTTCTAGTATAAAATGAGATACTATTTTATTTAAATTTGTTCAGTAACTGTCTCATATCCTACTAATTATGTCTTTACCCATTTCTGATGTTATTTTTATATTATATAGAGCTTTTTAAAAATTCTTATCATCATTTTGTTTTTTAATCTACCAGAGTTGGCTTGTGGTCTTTACATTCTATACCATTGTATGTCCAAACCCTATCCTCATTGTTTTATCTATTTCCACATTCCACTGAGGCAAATTTTTTTATAAAGCTTTCAATCTGTTTTAGTTTCTCCTATTTAATCCTCTGATAAATTTACAGTTGTTTTGAAAATATATCTTTTTATCAGACCCATCATCAAATAATTTATTTGGGGGTTCTAATGGATTATATTCAATCTTTTTTATCTCCCTTCACAGCAAATATATTTTTTAAATGAAAGTCTTTTTATTCTTCTCACAGTATTTTATTATTTTCATTGTATCATTCTCACACGATTCTTATAAAGATTAATCTTGTACATTGTGTTATTTTGGTTATTATTATGGATAGAATGTTTGTCATTACTTTTGATCAGATATCATTCATTCATTACTAACAATATGATGAATTTTTGTATTATTAGGCATTTGATCTACACTGAATCATGCTATTAGTTTAAATATTTCTTCATTTCATTCCCTTTGATTCCTTAGATAAACAAAGTATATGAAAATAATTTATCTATTCTCATGATTTTTAAATTTAACAATTATACCTTATGTTTCTGGATTTTTTGTTTGTTTATTTGTTTTGTTTTGTTGTTATTTGTTTTGGCTACTATTTCTAGAACAATTAGAAATGACAGTGATAACAGTGAACATCCTTGAATTGTATATAATCCCTCTAGTGTTTTGCTATAAAACATGATTTTGTCTGTATTTTAAACTATAAATAAATACTTTGTTATGTCAATGGTGTATCATTTTATTCTGAGCTTATTAAGCAAGTTTTGAAATCCAGGAAAGTTTATTGAGTTATATCAAATTATTTTGCAGATTGAGATGTTTCTGTGTTTCCTTTGCAAACTATTGGTGTGATATTCTTTGGGATTTATATATACAAATTCTCAGGGTAACCCTTAAGTATTCAATGTAAATTATTATTTTAACACACTTGAATTATACAAGCTAACTTTTTATTCAAAGTTATGCATCTATACAAAGCAATTTTAAGTTTTGCTCTAAGGGTCATCATAGCTTTCTGAAGTGAGTTGGAACATTTTCTTTTTTGTTTTTCTTTGCACAAGAGGAGAAGATTATACCTTGCAGAAATAATTTCTTAAAAGTTGAAATACTCATTGATAAATCTTCCCTCTATCTGTCTTGAAGGTACTTAATAAAAATAAAAATATTTTCAATTCAGTTCTTCAGCTAATATTAAATTTCTTTTTTTGTGTGATAACTTTTTCCTTCATTATTTTTGAATCTTCATTATGAATATTTTTAAATTTATTGAACTGATTAATTTATGTTAATACTTTAAAATGATTTTAAAACCCATTAGCAAATTCTTTAAAAATTATATGCTCCTTCTTATTTTGAATTTTGGTTATTATTTTTTTTCTTGAATACATTGGTGAGCTGTTTTAGATTGCTGTTTGTACATGTTTTTCAAGAATTCAATCCAATTATTTGTCAATATTATTGGTTTTCTGTTTTCTCCTACATTAACTTGTATATTTATCTTTCTCCTCTTGTTTAGATTCTTAAATTGTTTTAACTTCTTGAATTAAAACCAAATTTAATTAAATGGGGTTTTGTTTTTGATTTTAGTTAGAACAAAGAATATTTCACACTGTATATTTGCTTTTGCCACATTCCATAGAGTTTGAGAAGGCATGGTCCTATTTTCATATTACAAATTTTACTTTTGATTTTTCTCTCCTAAAATATCTAATGAGAAAGGCCTTTGTGACTTGTAAAGTATTTGGGTTTTGATTGTTTAAAGTTTTATATATATATATATATATATATATATATATATATATATATATGATCATACTGAGGTTGGAGAATGCAGCCTCTTTAATACATGATTTTAAAACTTTTGAACATTTTTTGTGACAGTATTCATTGAATTTTTATAAAGCATTGTTACAATAATATTGATAATAAAATACATGTATGTATTTTTTCTTTGAGTATACAAATCAATATATCTGCAGATTTAAATTTACTGATGATACATAATAATCAAACATTTATCAGATACTAAGAGTATTGAAGGTTGCCTTAACAATATGCTTTTTATTTCACATTTTTAATATTTCTAACATCTTTGTTTTATGTATGTTGATATTATTTTATTGGCTTATAAAAGTGAGTGGATATTATGTTTTACTCATGTAATGCATATTTAATATAATATAATTACTCTCTTTGTCACCATTAATTTCATAATTTAATTTAATATCTTTTTTCCTATTCTGAAATTATGTATTTACTGTTTTCTTTCATGGAAATCTCATGTATATTTGCCCATTCTTTTATTGTTAGTTGTCTCCCTCATTTTATTTTAGAATCTCTTATAAGTATCATGTAGCTCAACATTTTAAAACTAGATCTGAATTATTTTTGTTTTCTGTTAGAAAGTTTTCAAGTAGTCAAAATAGTTATTATAAGTCATATATCCATTTATATTTCATTTGACTTGGTTTGTGATTATTCTCATGTTTTCCTAGTACTGGTTTATATTTTATTTATATGTCTGGTTTATATTTTACACTCTCTAGTATTTTAGAAAATAATGATTTGGATTTTAATCATTTTAAAGATTACTTTTGGATTTTCCAAAATTGTGCTTTAATTCATATTTTTAAATCCAACATTATAAAAGAAAATACTGATTTTGGCTCTTTTCATACAAAGTTAAGAAGTTTTCTCAGTTTGCTTCTCTGCTCTTTCTCTCAGTTCCATGTTTCCTTTAATATTATCTATAATTTCAAACCCAGATAGTTATCATTAACATTTCACTTATATATTTGTGTTGTATTTTGTAACCATATTAGCAAGATTTCCTGATATTTGCCCTTTATTTAACTGGCTTTGATGGTTTCCTCTGCTTGAGATCTTTACTATGATTCATCTTTTGGTCAATAGAAGTACACCTTTAACCTTTTTGAAAGCAAACCTGAGAATGTATTTCTTTTTTCTGTTTCTTTCATATCCAAAGGTCAAATTCTCTGGGAACACAATTCTTGAAACTTTTACCCTCATGATTTTATCTGTAAGAGGTATCTGCAACACAGTCATATTATACATATTTTTTTAAAAGTATAAACAATCAAAACTGAAACACTTTGCAAGTTACAAATTGCAAATGACTTCCTAAAATAGCTATTTAGGTAAGAAAAAGCAAAGTTAAAATCATAAACTTGTTTCTAATATAATGAAAATAAGATCATGACTTATCCAATTTTATAAGAAAAAAATTTAATTGTAATTATTAGTGCATATTAACTATACAAAATAATCTGACTCACTGTGGCAATGTCATACATGCACATAATGTACTTTAATCATATCCACTGTTTCTGTTTCCCTCTTTTCCTCTACCCCTTCTCCTGATTTCCTTCCCTTTTTCTAATATTTTTCTTTCTATTTTCATCCCCTGGATTCCACGTATGAGAGAAAATGTATGACTTTCTGGGTCTACCTTATTTCACTTAACATAATGGTCTCCAGTTCCCTTCATTTTACAGAAGATGTCAGAATTTTGTTCTTTTCTGAGTCTGAATAATATTCCAGTGTTTATATTATATACCACATTTGCTTGATCCCTTCATCTACTGGTGAGCATCTAGGCTGATTACAACCTGGCTACTGTAAGTGGTTTGCTCATTATTTTCTATACTTTTCTATAATTTTATAAGTAGCATGATATGATTCATTTTACTAGAAATCATTAACTATTTTTCCCTAAGTGCTTAAATTAAACTTTTTAAATTACCAAACTTTTTAAATTACCAAATTCAAAATTTGTTTTTCTAGAACATGACTTCTTTTAGTTTTATTAATCCCCCCTACCCATGGATTTTTGTCTTGAATGTGCTAAGCACTTTTAATCCTAATACTCCATTCTTTAAAAGGTGTTATTCATGTAAACTTCTGTTTTTTTGTTTTTGTTTTGGTTTGTTTTTTGTTTTTGTCTGGGGCATTTTTCATTATCACATGGACTCTAGTTTTTTTTTTGTTGAGATTATCTATAACCACTGAGTTTTGGTTCTCTATCTTCTATGATCACTGTTTTCTTTTTTTAGGAATTTCATCTTTTTCCTCTGCTTTTTGTGAAAACTATTCAGATGTGTCCTTAAACTTCTTGATTTCATTTTTCACAGTGAAAATTCTGGGAATTATTATTTTGATGTGAATTTAATTCATCTTTTAAACATTTTAGGCATTAAATTGTGTTTATTATTTTATGATGGTTTGTTAGGATTGTTATTAGACTTTTGCTAGAACAAATCTTCATACCATAAAGATTCATAATTATAGCTCTGGGTACACCTATGCAAGTCCCTCTCTACGGGTACAAATCTACAAGTGGAATTTCTGAGTTACAATCACATTTTTAGATTCTTTTCCTTCTCTCTTCTCTCTCTCTTTTTCTCTCTTCTCTCTTATCATCCAGGTCTCTTAATTCCATCTCATCTTCATTTCTTTTATGCCCCTCATGAATTTCTGCTTATGTTTCATAGAGAAAATATTTTCTTGTATCCTATGAAAGATGAGAAACATCATTCCAAAGTAGTTAAAACAATTTTAAGTGAAGTTTTTAATGCAGGAATTGAAAACTATGTGTTTTTTTCTCTTTTCTTTCAATTACACCATTTTCAGTTAATTGTGGGTTTTTATTTTTTTACCCTTAAATAAATAACCATATTTTCTATATCCATGTTGTGTGTCAGTACTTCTCAGCTCTACTAGGTTTCCACTGGACTTACTGTAAGGTTAATATGCCAACTCTTAGCCCCAGGGCCAGATGTTCTAAATGACAATTCTATTGCTTATGAAGGAATCTTTTCCCTGAACCTCTGACTTTCTGTCCATCTAGAAAGTTGAGGAACATGAAAAACTGAAATTCCCAGCATGCTCTCTGCCCACTTGTTTGACATTCTAGGGGAATCTTGCTTTCCTTTTGTTGTACTTAACTTTTTTGTTTTTTAATATTAAGCACATTTGGGTAAGAAGTTGGATAAAGCTTCATAAGGGATGCTAACCAGATCCCCCTTTATATGTCTCAAATGGATCTTTCCAAGCCAGACAGATTTACTGTTGTCCTATTATCTTGAATTCTAGAGGGCACTTTGGAATTCCGTATCCATATTACTCAATTAAGCAATCAATGATAAGAATGAATAATTCAAAGAATTGATCGTCACACACAAGCTAGTGGGAATTTTTTTTTTCCAGCTTGGTGATTCCTGCTGACCTACTTCCTTATAAAATAACACAACAATTAGTTGATCAGAAGATTGTATGGAAACTAAGAGTGCCACCTGGTGTTGTGCATGGCATCTTCTCCAGTATCAATTTTAGATTGCTTTGTGAAATGCTTTGCATTTCACAATTTTATTTCACTTAATGTTTTTCATTACCTTAGGGTCACTGTAAGAAAATTTTGAATCATTCCTATATTTCAGATAACCAACAGGAGGCAAAAGCAAAAGCATCGTTTTGCAATTAAACAGAAAGTTACTCCAAAAATCAATTGTGTAATCCAAGTCACATAATTTTTAGGTAGATAAATTTTCCATTTTGTTAGCATATGGGTATCTTTTCCTTGTGTAGCACACCTTTGCAGGTACCTTGAATAGTAGTTAGGGTAATGAGTTACTTGTTCAGCCAAGTGAAACAACATCATATTTATTACTCTATGAATAATCAATGTTATTGATTTGATATTTTCATTCAGTAAACTAGAATATTTTTCAACTATCTTAAAATAGCTGTTAATCATGGAGAAGTATTATTTGTTTCATTAATTGTTTTCAGAGCAGCATAGTTATCCAAAGAGTTACACTTTTTTTTAAGAGAGAGAGAGAGAGAGAGAGAGAGAGAGAGAGAAGAGAGAGAGAGAGAGAGAGAATTTTTTAATATTTATTTTTTTAGTTTTCGGCGGACACAACATCTCTGTTTGTATGTGGTGCTGAGGATCGAACCTGGGCCACCCGCATGCCAGGCGAACACACTACCACTTGAGCCACATCCCCAGCCCAAGAGTTACACTTTTTATCTCCCACATTTCTAAAAGTTTTAGTAATTTTGTTTCTGTGTGTAAATTATACTTGAGAGAGATATAGATATCTTTGGTAGTTCATGCTTCAATGATAATTAGGTTTCATTTATAAAACAATATCTTTTCCTTCCTATTAGTAATTCAAAAGACAACTAAAAATAGAGAGTAATAGAAGCAATAATAATAATGGAAACAACTGACTATTTGTGTGTGTGTGTGTATGGTCACCAGGTCAAGATTCTTTACACATGTGTTGTAACTCATTTAATTCTTAGTGCCCCAAGTGAAATAGATAATTATTTATTATTATTATTATTGTTTTGAGACAACACCTTGCTACACTGCTGAGGCTGGCCTTGAACTCATGATCCTCCTGCCTCAACCTCTCAAGTAGCTGGGATTACAGGTGTGTGCTACTATGCCCAGTAGCAGTATTTTCATCTTACAAGTGAGAAAAATGATAAGAAACCCTTCCAAGATGTCACAATGTGTCTGGCACAGCCAGACTGTGATTTCTAACCGTGCCCACAGGATCCCACCATGCTACACTGCTTGCAAACAGTGAGACAAGAGATTTCCCCCGTTTTATAAACTAACTGTTAAATTTAGACAACTAATCCTTGGTGGACGAAACAGTGCTTGGTTCATATGGGAGAAATTAACAGCTCTTTCCCAAAAGGACAAAAATGAGAAAAAATAATAGTGTTGGTGGAGATTAATTCAAAAGATGTGTCTCTTTGAGACATCTTTCCACATTCTTCCATTTGTTTCACTCCACTGGGATTTGCCCAGCCCCCTGCTTAACCTTTGCTTCTTTGGCTTACTTAGCAGCCTCAAAAGTGGGAAACATTATGAAAAGCACAAGTGTCAGAGAGTGGCCAGCTGGCAGAGGGAAATTCCAGTCATATTGTGCATCCCCTTGTGAGCTTTTTATTTCAGTTGTTCTTTGGCACACACAAGTCAAAAGCTCAGCTGGCTATCTGTTTCTTGCAATAGAATTCTGCAATATTTCAAATGTCCAAATGCAGCCAACGAGAACTAGTCTTTGCAGATTTTGAACAAGCTGCAGTAAGTGAAAGAAATTATAAGACAGTGTTTGGGTCATAGGCTGTTGAGAAATAAAATTACAAGAATAAGAAAGAACAATCTTTTTTTTTCCTGTGGCTTTGGACTGCCAGTAGGCTAAAGGTTGGGAAACATGTCCCGAACATAGCTCTATTGTATCATAACCCTGGTTAGAACAGTCCTGCAGTTCTGGAAGGCCTAGAGAATAAAGCCAAGGCACATCACTTGGCATGTGAAGGGTTCCATGGCCTGACTCCTACCTTCTATCTTGCTTCATGCCCTGGACATGCTGTAGTGACATTCAGAGGCCACACACGGCTACTGCCTTGCCATTGGTCTGCACATGCACTATGACTGGTCAGTGCTTATGCTTTGATAAGTGTGGAATCTTTTTAATCTCGCTCCGTCTTTACATATATGCACGTTATACTGTACTTTTTATGCTTTTTAAGACTGTTGGCTGTTTCTTCTTCCATTTTATATTTACCATAATGCCTAGCACTTTCTGGGCCAAAGTAAGCACTAAATAAATTGAAGAATCATCAGTACTAGGAGGATACACTTGTCTGCTTCTTATCATTTTCTGAGAAGGTAAAACAACTGTGGTAGGCCTCAGGGAAGGACAAGAGAGAAGTCAGCAGGTGTTTGTCACCCAGTCCCTCCAGTGCTGAAATCCCTAACACTCGTAATTATGTTTCTTAGTGGTCAGGGAGAAGAGAGAACAACCTTACAATCTCAGATAGATTACTGTGGAAAAAGTTAGGCCAGTATATAGACTCTAAACACAGAAAAAATATGGGGTCCCAAAACTGAGCAATATCCAGGAGTTTCATACTCAAGAACATCCATTGTGATAAACTCCATGATGGTAACACCCATGTGTACCTAAGTGAAGGCAACTGATGTATTCACTGAGTATTTGCTAGTGTCTATAAAAAAGTATTTTAAAAAGTCAATCTTAGACTTGAATGCCAGGCTGCTTGGATTAAAATTCTGTTTCTACCACTATCTACACTATTGAGTTCATAAGGTAATCAAGTGCTATGTGAAATAAAGTACTGAGAGTACAGGCTAGTAAATAACAAATAACATATGAACATGTATTTAATTGAAAATGTGAGCACATTTTCCCCCAGGAAACCTTTTGATGTGGTTGTTTTGTATACTTTATTGCAATTTTACATCAGTTTTAAAAGGGATGGTAATAAAAGCTTTGTGCGCCTGTGTGTGTGAAAACATAATGAAGTGTGAGACAGCAATGACAATGAAAAACCTACCTCTACTTGTAACAATATGAATGGACTTCATAAACAAGTTGAGTGAATAAAGCCAGATACACAAAATAATATGATTCCATTCATATAAAGTACAAAAAATAGGCAAAGCTAATCTGTGCTATTTGCAATCAGATAATTGCTATCCTGATGATACAATGGGTGTTAGTTACACAGGGGTGCTCATTTTGTGAAAATTCGTCATTAGGATATATTTATGACATCTTTTTTGTATTTTGGGTACCAATGTTACATGTCAATAAACAGTTTTTTAAAAGTGATGTAATAGTGAAATGAGAACCTAATGTAAGTGTGAGTCAGTAAATGATCATTGATTAATACAACAAGGAGAAAGACCATTAGAAAGAGAACCAATAAATCTTTGGAGTGCACGGATGGAGATCTGTCAGAATCAATCAAAGAAGGATTCACACTGAAAAGCTTAGCAAAGGGCATTCTTCCAGAGAGGGATTTTAGAGCTTCTCCACCACTAAGCTGCATCAGTGTAGTTCTGTACTATATTCAGGACCATGCTAGGTTAACAAAAATGAATGTGCTGAGATGGAAGCCTAAACTTTTTCCATGTCATCCCCATAGTCAACACATAAACACTTATTGAATTGAGAAGATGAATCCATTATTCTCCACCATTATATCATTGGAACTGAGACACTAAGAGTTCTGAGTTCTAAATGATCAAATTCCAGCAAACACTTTAGAAATGCCTTTACTTCCAAGGATGACCTAGTCAAGGTGATAGTCATTTTGAAAGTTGGTATCATGTTTTTACTGTTATTATTCCAGGTAGCAAATTGATAATTTTAGCTTCACGATTTTAATCTTTATGATTTTTAAAGAATAAAAGGAATTAAAGTGGTAAAAAAAGCCTATCCAATTAAAATGTCAGTCTCTCAACTTTGTATGTTTGGTGGCAACCACTGCATACTAGGAAATTGACAAAAGCAAGGCTTTGCCTGCTGAATTACACCAAAACCTATGGGTGAGTTTTCTTACACTTCGTTGTGGCCATCTAAATTCATATCACTTTTTACTGCCTTTGAATATTTTAATGCTACTTAAGTTCATGGAGCTTAATGACACTGAAGGTATTTTAACCTCACAAATTCTTTATACTGCATTCCATTTTTCCCAGTCCGAACCTTAACACCTGTTTCCCTTTTTTAGCACAGTACTCCCTATGCCCACTCATTGTCCATTGTATCCTTCACACTTACTATTATCTTTCACAGATAAATAAATATAGTCAAGAATTTTTTATTGATTATCACTAAAGCAACTAATAGGTTTCACAAGGCAGCATTGTTTATCTTATAATGGACAAATTAATATTTTCTTTCTTTTTCAAAATATCATTGCTATCAAAACAAATAACACAGATGCTTGGGAAATATTGAATAGGTTGGTGAGTTATTTTTATAATTACACAACTTATTAGTATGTTCAAGAAGTTTGTGCCTATGAAGGTGTAATTTCAAAATATTCTTAAGTATGGTGTGATTGTATAAAAAAGTGGCAAGCACAGTTTACTAGTTTTTTGTTTGTTTTGTTTTGTTGTTATTGTTTTGACCATTCTGGGCCTCATGCATGCTACAGGTGACTAGTTTTTTCAGCTTCATGGAGAAACTGATAATTTAGAAGAGACTTATATGGAAGATGACTGTCAGGTAATGGAAGAATATGGAGATGGAAGATCCCTGGCGTTGTGAGATACTTATCTAGTCACCAAATACAGGAACAATTAAAATCTGAGCTCTTGATAGCTTTTTCTTGATTGAATCAATGAGTAAATAAATAATTGAATGAGAAGTAGGTTTCTCAAAAAAAGACTTTGAATGTGTTGATGAAGATTTTATATTCTAAACTATTTTGTGTAGAACTTAGATCTTATCTTCAGAAAGTTAAGAACCCCTTATTCTCTAGATTTTCTAGTAATATACTCAATATTTTATAATACTCAGAAGACTTTTGTGAGGTACAACTATGTGTTAATAATTTGTTAATAGATATGGATATGTCTAGGTAAATATTCTTATATGTAGCACTTAAACAACTTTATAGCTTCAGTAAATTTTAGCTACAATGAGTGTAAACTTTAAATATAATGTGAACAAAATAACATATTTTAGGAAGTTTTCATTTAAGAGGTTAAAATAACTTACTATATGTTTCAGTTCTTATAGATGCCAGAATTTCTAAAAACACTTAAATATTGAAGAAATGATAACCCCTTATTAATCTACCCTACGGAGTAGAGAACATGATTATTTATTTTGTGATACATGTTTTACATATTTAAGTAATCCTTACTTCTATGTGTACTCTCTGGTAGGTATTATAATTTATATTTTACAGATGAGAAAATTAAGATTTACCATGTAACTTGTTCAGGGCATAATACATAGGACAAAAGTAAGATTTAACTTAGATCCATCCATTTCCAACGTTTGCTTACTTTCTACTGTACAACATTATCTATAGACTCAATCTGATAAAAAAAAGCAACACACACATACATTTATATGAATAGCAAATGTATCTACTTCTATGTCAATCAAAATTTTTTTACTGGCATCAAAAGCACACAGGTCCTTTAATTATGGAGGCAAGCAAAAACAAAAACAAATAAACAAAATCCCCAAAAGGCCAGAGAAAACATATTTCGAACTGTATAGAACATTTTTTTTTCTCAGTCACTTAACTAGTTGCTCCATTGTGACTCAGATTGTAATTGAAGCACAGTAGAAGTCTAGAATTGTTTTTGGTGGTTCATTTCACTCACCTCTTCCTTTGTAAATGTCACTGTTGCTAGGAATCACTCCACTCTGAAGGATTTCCTTGTCTCTATGCCCCAGTTCCCCCAGCACCGTGTTATTCCTATGAAAACAGTGGGGGGCACTTGATGAGATCCCTTTGCACTTTTATTGTCAATGGAATTTAATAGAACAACTTCTCTCAGGCTTCTTTAAACACTAACTCTCCATTTCAAACTGCTTCCAAGTATGTCACTACTAAATGGAAATTTCTAGGGAAAGAAATAAACCATATGCTGCTTTTCCCTTCAGCTTATTTTAACCATATGGTACTAGAAATGGGAATGTAACAGTGCTATTAATTTAGACTCCCTGTGTCCCCAATACTAACTCTCTCCAGTTAATTTAAAGAAAATTTTCCTATTGGCCTGGAAAAACTGTCTTTGCCAAATAATTAAGGAGTAAGTTTAGGGGATAAAGTGAAACTAAAAGGTGCATTCCTCACAAGTGGTCATAGAAGATCAGAGACAGAGAACAGGGATGGCCTTCTGTAAGAGCTCCCTCTCTGGGAACAGGACTTACAGGCTGTCACTCCTTGTTAACGTAAAGGCTAAGTCTGGGACATTAAATTTCATTTTATGTACATTTACTTAATGTTTCAAAAGCAACAGGAGTTATTCAAGGTAACACTATAAAACACTATAGTCCATTATTAGACTAATAGAATGACAACCTATCTTTGACTAGCTTCAAAAGGATTTTTTTAAAGTATCTATAAAGTAAGAATTTTTAGACTTAGAAACTAGCAAAAATTGAGAAATTTGTCATGTAGAGATCCAGTGTTCTACTATTAAGTATAGCTGTCATTTAAATAATAAAAAGATCAAATATAATGTAATTGCTTTTGTGTAAATTATGATGTAATTGATTTTGTGTGAACTAAAAAGCACAACTCAGAACCTTTGCAAATTTCATATTCAAGTGAATATTTTTTTTCTTTCATGGTGCTGGTAGACATGAATAAGAATTTCATTTTTTATTTTAATTGAGTCTTGTTTATCAATTGTTTAGGGGTTTTGACTCCTCATTGAGATTCATTTATGAAATTCTTCCCTATCTTTAACTCATAAAATGTTTATTTTATTTTTTACATTTTTTTATTTTAAAATTTTTAGTTTTTACTTTAGGTATTTAATAAACCAAATTTATTTTTGTGTTTTAGAAGCAGAGAAGTAGATACCTAACTTTTTCCCCACAAGAAACAAACAAACAAACAAAACCCCCAGATGAACCAAACTAGTCATTCTATACAATTTATTAGAAAATTTCTTCTATTTCATAATGACACAATATTTTTTAAAATACATATGAGTGTGTTTCTCATTCCTGTCCTTTTATTTTGCGTCTTTAATGTCCCTTGACAAGCTCATGTGTCAGCCAATGCAGGAATGTTTAGATTAGATTGTAGGAGCTGCAACCTCATCAGTGAATTGGCACATTTGATGGATTAACTATTTGAATAGGCTACTGGGTAGTATCTGTGCTGTGGGCAGGTAGGAAGTAGGACTGGAGGAAGTAGGTTGCAGGGGCCATGGCTCAGACTTTATCCGTCCATCGCCATACTTTCCTTCTCTGTTCGTGGCTGCCATGGCTGAGCAAATTTCCTCGCCACCCAGGCTGCCATGATGTTCTGCTCACTTCTGGTTCAGAGCATTGGAGTCCACCAACTGTGGACAGAGACCTCTGAAACTATAAACCCCAAATAAACTTTTCTTCTTTTTAGTTGTTCTTGTCAGGTATTTTGGGCATATTGATGAAAAGCTGAACACTCCTGTGTGTTTTCTGTATCCTTTGTCAATTTGTCTTTGGGCTTATAATAAAATACTGTTTTCATCACTATAAACATAGGAAATGCACCTGCTAGAAAAACATCCATTTAATGCTTATCTTCAGGATTGTTTCTGGCATTCTTGGCCCTTTAATTTTCCAAATGTATTTTAGGATAAATTCATTGAATTCTTAAAAAATATATTAGAGTTTGACTACAATCACATTGAACTTATAGGTGAATTTTGGGGAAATTGTTACTTCATATACTCGAACCTTTCTATTCATATTCTGTTGGACACCCAGTATCTTGATGCTAATTTGAGTAAGATCTTGTTTTCTTAGTGGTTATTGTAGGTACATTGAATTGTTATTAATTTTGTATGCTGATTTCATAATGAGGACATTTTCTTCACTTCTTAATATTTAAAATAATCTATATATTGATATGGATGTTCTGGATAATCATCTCATCTACAAATAAAAATAGGCACATCCTTTTAATACTTACGTATTCATTTACTTTACTCATCTTATTGCAACAGTTAGGACTTCCAGTAAAAGATTGACTAAAATGGTGATAATAGTCACCTGTTTCTTGTTTCTGATTTAAATAATGCCTCTAAAATTTCACAATTAAGGACAATACTTGCTTTAGGTCTTTAATAGATATTCCTTATTTGGCAAAGGAAATATCCTTCTCTTCCTTGTGCACTAAAAATTTCTATTGTGAGTACAGTTGAGCAATTTGTATATCTTTTCACCATCTACCTCAATGGTTATATTATTTATCTACTAGTTGTTATGTGTATGACTAATAGATTTCATGATGTTGGACCATCTTGGCATCTGGGGTAAATCTTTCTTGTTCATGATATACTTATTTTTAACAGGTAGCATTGTTGATGATGTTGATTCCTTTAAGTTTCACTGCCTTATTTTGGCCCTCTATTTCACCTTGAGTTTTCTATAGTGACTTATATTTTTTGAAATATTATTCATTTCATCAAAGTTGTAAAATTTACTTGCCAAAAATTGTTAGTAGTGTATCACATGGCTTTCTGGAATCCTTCTAATATCTATAGCTAATTATCTTCTAATCTCTAATATCATGCATCATATCACCTCTCCCTGTTTCTTGAGAAGTATTCCTGGAGGTTCTAATTGGTTTTCTTGCTTCATTCTAAGGTTTCTGACTTTTTTCTTTTTTTCTCTGAATTTAATTTTTTTCCTCTCTTCTACTTTCTCTAGGTTTAAATCACTGTTCTTATTTAGTTGAGTTGAATACATTGATTATTTAAGTTCTTTTTTGCTTTGTTTTGTTTCAGTACATGCACTTCAATCTACAACTTATCCATAAATTTATCTTAGCTTTATCACGTATATTTTATGTATAAAATTGGCCCTCTGTCTGCATGTTCCAGATCTGAAAATTCAATCAACATGCATCAAAAATATTCCAAAAACCACTGCATCTGTGTTGAACATCTACAACAGTGAAGTATAGTAACTGTTTACACCAATTTACATTTTATTATGCAGTGTAAGTAACATAGAGGTGATTTAAGTATATGGGAGGGACTTGGTGGTTCAGCTCAGGGGTAGAGAATTTGTCTAGTATGTAGGAAAGCCTGGGTTTTATTCCCAGCACCACACACAAAGATATGGGATCATGCATGCAGATTATATGCAAATACTAGACCAGTTTATGTAAGAGACTTGAGTGTCTGTGGATTTTGATATTTACATGGGTCCTAGAATCAATGCCCCTCACAGACTGAGAGACAACTATAGTATGTTGAAAATTCATTTAAAACATTTTGTAACTCCTGTTGTGATTTGTTGAGTTTCTCCTGGTTATTCTTTATAATTATCCCATTGTCTTTGATAATTCCTTTTCATCACTTAGAGCATGATCAGAGAAGCAGAACCACTGTGAGTAATGTTAAAGAAAGGATTTACCACAGGGGTTGGACCATAAGCAACTGGTTAAACTACCTCTGCTGTTTCTTTTGTGATGATGGTCCTAAAAAGAGCAGGAACAACCGTCATAAGGAAAGTGGGTAGGGAATTGGAAAGCAAGGATAAACTAGAATCCAAAAGGACAATTTGGAAACTCAGAGGACACGCTGAAACGCATGTCTGTCTCCCTGCCTTCAACTACACCTTTGATGATGTAGGCTACCTGCAAGAGAAGCTTGTGTCCTGTGCCACAGTGCTGCACAGGCTGGCGCAGAAGTCAGAGAAGCTGCGGGAGGAGATCCAGCAAGAGTCAGAGGAGCTCTGGGCCCAGCTGCTGCCCCAGGTGCTGCAACAGCTGAGCTGCAGAGCACAAAAGTGGCTATTACTTAACTTCTGCCTTCCAAATTTCATGCAAATTCTTATTGAGGCCAACACTAATGTGGAAATTTACAGGGAAAGGAATTCTGGAAAGCTTGGTTCCAGCTTAGAAAAATTGAGACTGCTCAAAGCCAATACAGTTTCCTATATTTTTCAGTCACTTACTTTATTCCTTCCAAAACTTTTAGCCTTTAACTACTTCATTTGGTATAAACAAACTTACACTGCTTTCTTTCGTTTAGGTTTTGCTTGATAGTCATTTCCCATCCCTTTGTAACTTTTGTTTGTAGTAGCTGTAGAAATGCAAGACTCAGATCTGCTTCTCAGGCTGCATCATTAACCAGAGGCCCTTGTTACTGTCCACAGGATCCCTCTCTGTGTTCTCACATGGAGGTCACACTTTCTGCTACTACTCAGTGACTGAGCACATTGGGAGAAATAATGCAAGGCCACTTTTGTGACATGTGAACTCCCACCAGGTAACTTTACTTTGAGAACTTCTGATTAGAGTATCAAAAACTGTTTGGGAACTGCTCTGCAGTCCAGGACTCTTTTCTTCTCTGTAGCCTTCTCAGAGGTCAGAACTTCAGGCAGTTTGAAGGCTCCTTCCCCTTCCTCCACCTTCCCCTTCCTTCACCTTCCCTTTTCTTCATCTTCCCCTTTTTACTTCACAAGCATTTCCTTGGGTAAATTTCATATGTCTAATCCTGTCTTAGTGTCTGCATCTTGGAGAAGCTGAACTAATGCACTGTGTATGTGTCATTTTAAAGGGTGATTAAGAAGAACGTTTAATTTAAAATCCACTCTGATAAATCCTTTTTTTAAAGTATCTTTAAAATTGTAGATGGACATAATACCTTCATTTATCTATTTATTTTTATGTGTTGCCAAATATTTAACCCAGTATCTCACACATGCTAGGCAAGCATATTCAGCACTGAGCTATAACCCCAGCCCTTGACAAATCCTTTTGTAAAGGAGGAGTTTAATTATTATGTTTGTGATATGTTTAGTCTTACCATTGTATTATTTTCTCTATGCCTTTTTCTCTGTCTTTAATTTTCCTTTTTCGTGCCTAAAGCCTAATGTCAGGAAAAGCTTTAGGTACAGGACTAACAAAGCCCAGACTTTCACTGAGGTCAAAGTTCTTCATGATCATTTCAAATTGATTTATTTAGTGATTCAGAAATTCAAACTAATAAAGGCTTCACCTCAATATTTACTTCCATAGGAAAGACAAAGAGAAGAGAATATGCCAAGGACCCACTTAAGGTTTTTATCTAGAACTGACATAGGCTACTTCCATCCCTATTGACCAAAAAGAAGTCACATCAGAGTTCAAATGGGCAGAGGACGCAATGCTGTTGTGAGCCTAAAGAGAAAAGGGTATTTGTGTTTGGTTCTATTGATTCTATACTTTTATCTCCCTCTGATGGATTGGAACCTGTAAAATGTATCCACATTCTTTTAATGATCATTATTAAATATTTTAAACACATTTAGTTAACTATACTTATTCTCCTAATGAAGTTTTAATATAGGTAATATTTTTATTTTATACTCAAATTCAACAAAAATCTCGATGGGCTTTAACTATTTTTATCTCTTTGTAAAAATTATGTGTGTCAATTCCCTTTTTGACTGTGTTTTTATATCAATGCCTATATATTTATTTCAAGATCTAGTTATTTTTTTTCATATTTTCTATTCTTGTTATTTCCTGTCTGATTTTGTTTCTGTATACCAGGAGTCTGCAAACTATAGCCTATGATTCACATCTGGTTTACTGATGCTTTTTATAAACAAGGCTTTGGTAGCACACAGTCATGCCCATTCAATGACATATTGTCTATGTGATTGTTGGCATCACAGTATGGTTGAGTGAACAAATGAGATTGTAGGGCTAGTAAAACAACAACAACAACAACAATAAAAAGATAATACTTGATACTTCACAAAAATTTTTTTTTTCATTGACCTTCTTAAACAAATAATAGACCTTCATTCCAAAATTTTGATCTCAAGAAACCAAACTTTGGATTACAGGCTAATTTTGAGTAGAAGTTTTTTTTTTGTTTGTTTGTTTTTTTGTGAAACATTCTTGTTTTCCTCTCTCCTAGTGTCTTTCTTTCCTCCCATCTGGCCATGTTGTAGCCACCACCATTGGATTTCTGCACTGTAGTATGGAAGTCAGTCTTACAATGGCGGTGTAGGTCGATGAGGCTTTCCTTCATGGTGATCCTGGGACTCTTCTGGATCTAGTTGGAAGATCAAGCAGAGAAGAAATGTGTCTAATCCCAAGGTTCTTTCCTCCTTTATCCTCTCTAGACTGACAGCATGCTGAAACCCTTAGTCACTGGTAGTGATTACGAGTGTGTTTCAAGTCTCATATCATCAGAGAAGAGGGCAGACCCATCATAGCCACTAGATTCAATTGATTCTTAGTTCAAATTCATGGTACCATTCAGGAGTATGGGTCTATTCAATGTTGCCTGCTTTTAAAATAGGAGCCCCTCCAGGCCTATGGCATATTACTGCTCATCTTTTGTAGTTCTGCTGTTTCTGAACCATGGAAATGTTTATCATATTTTAAATCTGGGTCTTTTTTATGATTTGGATATGAGGTACTCCCCCACGCCCCAAAGCTTCTGTGTTAATACAGAACTATTCAGAGGTGAAGTGATTAGACTGTGAGAGCTGTAACTTAATCAGTTCATTCTGGTTTCAACAGGCTAATGGGGTGGTCACTATATAGGTAGGTGGGGTGTCGTTGGAGCAGAAGGGTCACTAAGGGTGTGCCCTGAAGGGTTCATTTTTGCTGCCAGCCCCTTCCCCTCTGTCTGCTTCCTGCCTTCCATGAGGTGAATAGCACTTCTCTACCATACCTTTCCACCATGATGTTCCCTCACTGTGGGCCCAGAGCAGTGGACTCAGCCAACCAAGAACTAAACCTCTAAAACCTTGAGCCAAAATAACCTTTCCTTCCTCTAAGTTGTTCTTGTCAGGTATTTTGATCACAATGACAAAAAGCTGACTAACACAGTTTTATTTTTGAGTTTTTTAAAAAATCTTAAACATAATGTTTACACATTTGGACAGAGAGGCACATTAGGACATGAACTTTTGTTACTACCTTGACTGAAAATTTCCATTATATATTTTTTGTTTAAATGATATAATGATATCTAGTTACTTTTCCATTGAAATCATAAGCATTGAGTCTAAATGAAGTTATTGTAGTGGCTCTATTGGAACCATTGTGAGACCAATCAAAATCAAAGTCACATTTCTTTTTTTTTTTTTTAATACATTGATGTGGCTGTATCCCTGTAGTATGTTGTTTTTTAAGTCATTTGTCAACCCTGCTATTTTTTTTATTGTTGGTTGTTCAAAACATTACATAGTTCTTGATATATCATATTTCACACTTTGATTCAAGTGGGTTATGAACTCCCATTTTTACCCCATATACAGATTGCAGAATCACACCGGTTACACATCCATTGATTTACATATTGCCATACTAGTGTCTGTTGTATTCTGCTGCCTTTCCTATCCTCTACTATCCCCCCTCCCCTCCCCTCCCCTCCCCTCTTCTCTCTCTACCCCATCTACTGTAATTCATTTCTCCCCCTTGTATTATTTTTCCCTTTCCCCTCGCTTCCTCTTGTATGTAATTTTGTGTAACCCTGAGGGTCTCCTTCCATTTCCATGCAATTTCCCTTCTCTCTCCCTTTCCCTCCCACCTCTCATCCCTGTTTAATGTTAATCTTCTTCTCATGCTCTTCATCCCTACTCTGTTCTTAGTTACTCTCCTTATATCAAAGAAGACATCTGGCATTTGTTTTTTAGGGATTGGCTAACTTCACTTAGCATAATCTGCTCTAATGCCATCCATTTCCCTCCAAATTCTATGATTTTGTCGTTTTTTAATGCAGAGTAATACTCCATTGTGTGTAAATGCCACATTTTTTTATCCATTCATCTATTGAAGGGCATCTAGGTTGGTTCCACAGTCTTGCTATTGTGAATTGTGCTGCTATGAAGATCAACGTAGCAGTGTCCCTGTAGCATGCTCTTTTTAGGTCTTTAGGGAATAGACTGAGAAGGGGAATAGCTGGGTCAAATGGTGGTTCCATTCCCAGCTTTCCAAGAAATCTCCATACTGCTTTCCAAATTGGCTGCACCAATTTGCAGTCCCACCAACAGTGAACAAGTGTACACTTTTCCCCACATCCTCGCCAGCACTTGTTGTTGTTTGACTTCCTGATGGCTGCCAATTTTACTGGAGTGAGATGGTATCTTAGGGTGGTTTTGATTTGCATTTCTCTGACTGCTAGCGATGGTGAGCATTTTTTCATGTACATTTTGATTGATTGTATGTCCTCCTCTGAGAAGTGTCTGTTCAGGTCCTTGGCCCATTTGTTGATTGGGTTATTTATTATCTTATTGTCTAATTTTTTGAGTTCTTTGTATACTCTGGATATTAGGGCTCTATCTGAAGTCAAAGTCACATTTCTTATGGGATGCATCACATTTGGAAAGTTACAGGATTTGAACGGAATTATTCAAATAAATCAAATCTTTATTTCAACAAGAAAATAATTATTTTCATAGAAAATGATATAAAACTTATTTCAACAGGGAATATTAGTTCAGTATTTGAAAATGATAAAAGAAAAGAAAAATGAATCTTGGTGGAACTGTAAGATTTTTGCCAAGGCAAAGATGCAGAAACACATTATTTGGGCAAAGAATAAACCAACTCTGATCTATGCTAATCATTTTTTCTTTAATCCAAAATGTTATGTTTTAGAGTTTTTTTGGTTAATGTCTGGACAATGTGAATATTTAGGCAATGGAATTCTAATTTCATTTTCTATTAAAGCAAAATAAAGACACATTTTATTTATTTAAGTGGTATCTTGGTGATTTGTTTCTATTCAATGATTACTACTTAATTACTTAAACTCAGTCTTAAAAACTGAAATGAGATATGAGTATAGTCTGACCGATTGGAAAGTTATTATTGTTACAAATGTTTCATAGTTTCCCGAATCCTAGGCAACCAAACACAGGGTTCTTAATGAAGTTTTTAAAAGATTATTCTAGAGCTAATGGAATACAGAGGTTTCAACACTGTAATTTTCACTACACTCTCAAAATTGCTTCATCTATTTCTTCTAAGAGATGTTTATTGAGCAATTTTCATGTATAAACTACCATGCTGGGTCCTATAGGCAAAGAAAACAAAAACAAAAAACAAGAATCACAGTCTCACAGCCTCTGCCCTCTAGGATCTTCCATTTTGAAGACAAGATGTATTCAAAAGCAGTATGAGAAATAGTGTCTGATACATGCCAAGTGTGGTAGAGCAATTAATGATACAAGGACTAATCCTGGGAACGGATACTACCCTCTCCTCCCCACCCCCCACCATTTGGGATAATTAGGGGAGATTGAGCGTTAGAGGGAATATTTGAGATGTGACTTTTTTTGAAACTGGAATATTATGTCTGTTTGTAAAAGGTCCAATAGTCAAGCCCTTCAAAAAAGGCAAGGTCATTTGTACAATGCATGTCATCAGAGGCTGAGGCTTTCCTATTTAATTTAAGAAAGACATATTTCTGAGATTAGATGACAAATCCATTATCCATAAAATAATAAATAGAGAGTTGGGGTTCCTAGTACACACTGAGCCAATGAAAATCTTTTGCCCATCATTTTTATTTTTTATGTGATACTGGGGACTGAACCTAGGGACACTCTACCACTGGGCCACATTCCCAGGTCTTCCTATTTTTGATTTTGAGATAGAATCTTGCTAAATTCATAAGGCTGGTCTCAAACTTGTAATCCTTGTGCCTTAGCCTCCTGGGTTACTGGGATTATAGGTGTGTGTTACCTCTTCCAACTCTTTCGCACATTATAAGGAAGAAAATGTAGATTTGGTATTGGGAAATTTAGGACTTGTGCCTGTCTTCATAGGATAAACTGGGATAGTCACTTAATATCTCTCTGAACTTCTGTTTTTTATAGAAACTGGAGATATATATGTCTACTTTTTCTATGTGAATGATGATTATGCAGATCAAATAAAAAAATTATAAAAAGCAATTTGTGAACTATCAAATGTTATGAAAGTGTAAAGGGATCTAAGATGTGCAGTGGATTAAATATGTACATAGATTTCTTTGACACTTCTTCATTAAAGGTAGAGTCCTTACACTGTCTTTTGACCCTAGGTAGGCTTGATAACTATTTTGAATAATAGAACACAGTGGAAGTGATGCTGTCATAGTTTCTTGGACCATACTCTAAGAGGCTCACAGCTTTCCTATTCTGTAGTATAGAATTTTTTTTTCATTACAACTGGGCTATCATTCTGTGAGGAAGCCCAAGGAATTCAGTGAAGAGGCTAGTATGAGGAAAACTGAGGACCCCAACCAATTACCTCAGGTAGGTTCTCATCTTATACCCATCACCAGTTTGCCCAGTGAACCATCTTGGAAGTGCATCATTTAGCTCTAGTTAAACTACTCCCATGTATACTGTGCAAAACAAAGATAAACTGCCTATCTCATGTCCAAGTTGCAGATTTGTTGGTAAAATAAAATACATGGTTATTGCATTTAAAACTACTAGGTTTGGGGTGTTTGGCACTCAGCAATGGAATTGCTGGAACAGGATGTTTATTGAATGAATTAATATTTTCAGAGGGTGCTATAACTCCTCATACATATATTATTTGCCTTAACTATAATTTTCCAATATATTTTGAGATGTATTTGCAAGAAGATGGTCTTTAGCTAACTGACATTGCAATACAAGCAGATCTAACATTTAACTCTTGTGATTGATTGACAGTGACACTTGATCAGGTCAAGATGACAGAAGGAACTTGTGGCAAGGTCTAGTAGAAAAATGACAACACATTTTTCATGACCTCTTCATCAGTATACCATTCTTTTGAAAAATAGCTCTTGGTTGTTTCATGTATCTTTCAGAAACTTAGCATCTGAACATGGAACATATGATGATCAACCATGTAGCCTGAGTTCCATAATATATTTTCCACTGGATATTTCATTGATTCACCCAAATAATTTATTTCAATATTATTTAAATACATTTGTGCTAGATTCTAATTCTCTCAAGTTTTATCTGTCTTAAAACCCTTTATTCCATCTTAGTTTGGGGAGGAAATTTTCCTGAGTTACAGATTTCCAAAGTGATATTTTTCTTTGTCCTTTCCTCATTTTAAAGATGTCGTGTAATTGTCAGTTGATTTCCATTGTTTCTGGTGAGTAGCTTGTCTCAATTCTTATTGTTTTTATTTTTCTCTTGAAATTACTTTGGTGTGTGTGTGTGTGTGTGTGTGTGTATGTGTGTGTGTGTGTGTGTTTTCAGACCCTTGATTTTGTATTAATCCTTCTTGAGGTTCATCACATTTTTGTTTTGTTTTGTTTTGGATTCATTTTCTTTGTTTCTGTTTCTAGTACATTATTGAAATTTCTCATCTGTTCCCACATGTTGGCCACATTTCCCCAAAATTCATAGTCAACATACTTACATTATCTATTAGCTAATTCTTGTATTTTGGTCACTTTGTGTCTACTTCTATCCATTGTTTATTTATTGATTATGGATCACATTATCCTGATTCTTTTCACACCATAAATTTTTTAATTTTATACGAGAAATTGTGTCTGCAAGGTTTCTAAGTATTATTTGCTCAAGAAAAAAATAATGCCTATGTCTGTGACAGGCTGCACAGCATGGATTGGTCTAATCTAAAGTTGGGTTAAGTCTGAGGTTTTCTGTAGTTTTTGCTTGATCTTAGTTCACCTGAAGGTTCAAATGTTATATATAAGAGGGATTGGAACTTGTTCATCTTAGCACCAGAATAATTCTAATGTTTTATACTGCTGTGACAATCTTTCTATGCCACACAAATGTTCAGGTTCCTGTGTTGGTCTTCTGGTTCTTTAGCCTGGATCCTGACTCTCTAAGCCTTGAAAGATCCAAAAAAACAAAAAACCCAACATACTTTTTCCTTGACTGCTCTGCTCTTAGTTTTTGGTATGCTACTGTCTTAAACCCAGATAAAGACCTGGATGAATTGAAGATGATGTTTCTCAGCTTCACTGTTGTGCCTACAGCTTTCAGTTGCTGTAATCTATCCACCAACAGAATAAATCTCTCTCTACCTTCTTTCTGTACCCCCAGGCTTTAGGGCATTGCTGTTGTGCCCTCAGTGGTGCAACAAGTGTGGTATCACCCTCTGCCCTCCTGCTCTGCGCATCCTTCAGCAAGCTGGTGCGTATGTTCAGCGAAGGTTCTACAAGATGAGATTGCTGAGTGGGTATGGAAGCATGTGCTCATGGGGCCTCCTTGTGCCAGTGACCCAGGACTATTAAAAGTTAATTAAAATTTTGGCTAGCTTCTCCTTGCTTCTGCCTATTGTGGTTTTGTTCCTCATATGTCCAGAGGTTTGTATTTCTTCTCTCATAGGAAGGGCTTTTCTGTTCCTGGAATTTAATTTATTTAGATTTTGTTTTTATCTTCAACAATATAATGGAAAAAAAGAAATCCAAAACATAGTTTTATAATTTATCTGGCTTTTTCTCTTTGTTAGAATGGGAGCAGTGGTCTCATGAATTAATACATCCTAACCAGAAGCACCCATATCTTTATCTCCTTTTCTGCCTTAAATAATCAGCTATTTTAATGTTTGTAAACAAGGACCAGAATTGGTGTTATTCATCATGTTTATTATTAATAAGCAGAGGTATGTAACTTATTCATAAGTAAATTGAATTTTATAATTCAATTTATAAGTCTAATTTCAGGTAATTTTTTGATACTGGGGATTGAAGTCAGGGTTACTCTATATTAAAAATAATATACTTAAAATAAGAAAATAAATTATTTTAGCTTAAAAAATATTTTTTTATTTTGAGACAAGGTGTTGCAAAGTTACGGAGACTGGTCTTAAACTTGATACCTTCCCGCCTCAGCCTCTTACAAAGCTGGGTTTGCAGGTATGCAATACTGTGCCCAGCTTAATTTCAGATAATATTTAAATAATTGTTTTAGGAAATTACTACTACTACTACTATTGATATGACTTTTGTTTCTTGAGGATATTAAATATTTTGATTCAACCAAAATCCATGTCTTTTGATTATGTTCTGAAGAAAAAAATTGAAAAAAATTGTAGCTGGTAGATTTGATCTTTATAAATATGTGAAAAAATCTTTTATATGACCTGACTTATCTCTTAAATTTATTACACAAAGGTATACATTATATATTATAAATTATAAACACATATTTACTTAAGCCATTAATGATTTTCTTCTGCCTCTTTTCTGGCACCTGTACAATTACTTATAACTCTCTGATCACAGGAAGACCAAAATAATTTTAAGACGGGGTGGGTAGAGAGGGAGAAAGCATAATCTATTTATGAAGTTTTTTTTTTCAGATCCATTCTTATTTCTTGCAAGGATTGCTGAATATTCCACAGACAGAATACCATTAGTATAAATTATCATATGTTGATTTTGTGAACAGATACTTAATCCTCAATCATATCCTTGCATTTTATGCTCCTTATCCATGGACACATGATGAGAAACAAAGGTTTCTAGGTTATCAAATAAGCATAAATTTCACAGCTTTAATCTGTCCAAATGCTCATAGTGTACTTATCCAATGCAACAATGTATCTCATTTCATAAATATATTTTGAAATAGCTATGCAGAAGTATCTTATTTTTTTAGTAAAGTTACAGAAATACTTTAAAAATATGTTTCCAGAATTTTAAATGATCTTTTTATTCACTTTTTGATGTTTCTGTTAGTCCATTCTCTAATGGTGATAGGGCCTGATTGTTTTTGTTTACCAATGTGTCTTCTTAAGCTCCCAATTCTTATATTATTTAATGTATTCTCCAACTTCTATCCATTTTATCTATATGAAACACTTCTTTCATTGGATAGCAACAGCCTTTTCACTAGTTCATGGAGATGATTTACCACTGGTTCAATATAGAGACACTACATTACTGACTCATAGGAGATGCAACAATAAAGAATATGGACCATATGAGTAAGAAACAAGGTGTGGAAGAGCATGTTAGTATCAGAACTTTTTGTGTTTTCCTAGGATACTACCACAGGCCATCATGTGGGAAGATTATGCTCCTCTAAAACCAGATTTTACTTTGTGACTTGCTTTGGCCAGTGAAAAATGACTAGCAATGATATGGCCAGTTGTATGCAGAAGCATTGAGAGCTACTCCGTGGTTTTTCTGTGATTTTTTTCTCCCTATTATAGGAATAGCAAAGTACCAGGTAAGGGCTGATCCTTCAACTTGTATCTTAGAGAAAAGAAGACACACGGAACTATCTACATGCAATGAGTAGAAAGCAAAATTTTTGTAAGCCACTAAAATCTTGAAGTCCTTCCTTCCTTCCTTCCTTCCTTCCTTCCTTCCTTCCTTCCTTCCTTCCTTCCTTCCTTCCTTCCTTCCTTCCTTCCTTCCTTCCTTCCTTCCCCAGGAATTGAATCCAGGGTCACTTAACCACTGAGCCATATCCCCAGCCCTTTCTATATTTTATTTAGAGACAGGGTCTCACTAAGTTGCTTAGGGCCTCACTAAGTTGTTGAGACTGGCTTTGATCCTCCTGCCTCAGCCTTTAAAGTTGCTGGGATTACAGGTGTGCACCACTGAGCCAGCTTAAAGTTGTTTCTTAATGTGGCATAACCAAGATAAATTTTTATTTTCACCCATAGGGGATTTGGGGATGTATTTGTGGTCTTGTACCTGAAGTCAGCATTGAAATGCTATTCTTCTGGAAATGATTATATTTTGGTATGTTCATTCACGAAAAATATTTTTATAAGATTGAAGATGGCAATGTATCTAGGAACTTTTGATAATTCTCTAGTCTCATCTAGATGTCCCCCCCCATTTTTTTTCTTTAGCAAATTTAAATACTGATTTGCTAAGTTTCATCACTTAGACTGTATGCTCCTTGAGAGAAGTGCCCTTGTCTTATTATTTTGATTTGGGGCACAGCATCTAGCATAATACCCAGATTATGGCAGGAGTTGATAAATATTTATTGATTGATACAAATATATAATCTGAAAAAAGCAAAAGTGGCTTATTTGCAAGCAAAATCTGACATGATCTGAACTCATTTGTTGATAAAACCTTATCTGAATTCAAACAAAAGTATTTATAGTCATGCATTAACCCATTTAAAATGAACATAATTTTTGTTGAGGAAATATTCAACATTTTTGTAAGGTGGGTAATATACAAGGTATATGTATGTGTGTGTGTGTTTAACCATAATTACACATGTATACATATATAGTATGCATATACGTTGTGTCTGTGTGTGTGTGTGTGTGTGTGTGTGTGTGTACCTCTCTACAATTCCTCAAATTCTGATTTCTAGAACATATCTGGTTCTAAGTATGTAAGATAAGAGATCCTACCTGTGTTAGCTTATGAGCATTTTCTTGAGCTGAGATCAACTCTGCACTCTGGTTATGTGCCTCATACTTTATTAGATAAGTGTCTTTTTTGGATTTTTCATAGCTGTATTGAATGAATTTTAACTTTCAAAAACTTAACATCACTTGCATGAAAATAATTATATGCTTATAATTTCAGCATCCACTATGATTATGTGACTTTGTTAAAATTTGCTGCTCTAGCATTAGAGTAAGTTTTATAAATGTTAACAAGTTACTTTTAATCTATATAGTAATTTTGCTGATTAAAAATGGATAATTTGGGACTTCAATAGAAAAAAAATAACTGTGAACAAATAATATTTGTTTCTAGTTCCTCTATTTATGTAAGAAATAATCATACTGGGTTAGGAATATTATGAATATATTATTACACAGTGAATAGCAGAGTCACACATTTACATATACACACATGAACAAGAACCATATGTCTTGTCTTGTAGTCCAAAGAAGGTTGGGCATCTCAGTTAAAATAATGTAATTCCAAATTTTTCTAATCTACAACTGGCATAGATTGGTTAGCTGGTCATGCTTAGATCTACAGAGAATTACATTTTCTTTATGTGTAAAATCTTATTTAATCATAAGTAAAATGGCAGTAAAAAAAAAAAAGCTCACAAGAGTCTGAACGAAGAACATGCCATTCATTGCTTTTTGATATGAGCTGCTTGATATTCTGATTATGTTGCTGCCATAAAATGAACAAAGAGTAACATGGAATTTGATAAAGACAAGAAAACTTTTATTAAACTTTTAGAGCAGTGAAATAAATTATTCATGCAATTGCATGAATAATGGTATCCATGCTGATTAAATCAGCTAAGAGGAGGCAAAATATTCACGTGCATGGCATGAGTTCCATTTTCAAACAGTTCTGAAATGAAAATGTAATATAAAACAACACAGTAGTCGGTCCCCAAAAATGGAAAGGAAAAAAAAAAAGTGGAGTACAGTATTAATTCAAAAGAGGAGGGAAAAGTTTAAAGCACTTGCACTTCTGAAATCCACGAGCCAGAAGGAATTTTCAAAGACAGAAAAAATAATCCACAACTTCAAAGGAATTTAATGAAAGAGAGAAATAGCAAAGATGACTAGGGTGCAAGAGAGACAGACCTAGGGCTTAGAGGAGGGAGAGAATGGGTATTTATCCAATGAACCATTCAGTGTGTATCCCATCTGGAGCTTGAATAAAAGAGGATTCTCTCCAAATTGGGCTGTTGGGCACATGCCAGCATTTTGGGATGATCTGAGAAAGGAGCTACTGCTGGTAACAAGGTGTCTTCCACATCTCCCCTGCCACCTGTTTTAAGATTTGTGACCATCACTGTCCTTTCATCAAAATGTTCGCAGAAGAAAAGTGTCAGAGTTCATACTTCTCTTTCCACATCACTGAGCACATGAAATGGAGGAGAAAACCCCTGCTACCCACAGAATTCCAAAGAGCTGAGTGCATGCTGCAGATCACACTGAAAAAGTGGGAGGAGAGGAAAAAATATCTCATAAATGAGCCTAGCAGAGAAGCAGGGAGGAAAAAAGGACACGTCGGGGTAGGAGACAGACCCAAATGGTAGAATTCCTTACCTTCTGATGCACAAATCCACCTTCAGAAAAATTTTCCTCACAGACAGTGCTTTCCACTGCTAGGCAGTCCCTCAGATTCTTGTGCCTAAGCTAGCTAGGTACAGGGGGCTGGAAGTCGCCTTGTCTAGGCCAGAGTTTCAGGGAGTCTTACTGGTGGCACACCACCCTGTCCCTTCTAACTGATTGGTTTGTCATTCTGATTTGTCATCCCGTGCATGCTGTGCTACCAGTTCTCCTGTCACCTTTGTTCTTAAATCAAGGCAGGGCGAGAGCCTGGTGGGAAGGGTCCTCTATCCCCCCACTAAGGATAACTCTCTGGATCTGATCCTGCCGGACTCCTCTTTGTATTCCTTCTTTTTTCCCCTGTCACCATCCACCCTCCTTATTTGCCTTCTTTTCTGACTAGATATTTGACTTGTCTAACTCATCTGTGATCAGCCTCTGGCATCAAGGGTCTGATGTAAGTGCAGAGACTCCCCTGAAACCCTCTACTCCATAGAAGAGGCGCATAGTAATGTATACCTAGAAGAGGCGCATAGTAATGTATACCTATTTTAGTCTTACCTTAAACTATTTTGGAAAAATAAAAACATATTTTCTCACCCAAGTTGCTTCTCCTTTCTCTAGTTTTCCAGGTTCCTTTTTTTCAATAGTCAGGTAACAACAAGCTGAGTTTCCAACCTGCCTAACTATAGAAAGTCCAGGCAGCTCCCCAGCATCTCCAGTGAGTGTCCAAAGACTGCACAAAACTTTTCTGGATTCCATTGGTCACATGTCACCAGAAACCACAGCTCAAAGGCCACACCCCACCAACACTATCTCAACACTCTTCTTCCAGGCGCCCTGCTACTGCCCCTCCAATTCCCCAAGCACAAAGCTGTTGTGTTTGACAAACAAAAGGAAAACTTGTAGGAGATGAGGAGATTTATAAACAAAGACTGGAAAAACACACTGGACTTTCACTGTCAGAATTTATACAAATCTTTCAAAGGACCACTCTGATCTCTCCTCCTTGCCCCTTGACAACTGCTCAACCTTGGTCTATAGTCCCTTTCTTAGGTCCTCTCTTCCTGGAACATAGAGTACTAACCTCCTGAATCTGGACCTATAAGAGGAAGCAAAAGACATTATTGGGTATAAGGATGGCCCCAATATTGTCATACCACTCTTCAAAAAGGCAACTATTACTTTGAACAACAACAAATAAACAAAACAAAACAAAACAGAAAGACAGAAGACTGCATAAATCCCATTCAGAAGTATGGCCATTTGGATGTTTTTGCCAGTCATGGTTTCCCTGAGAGCCATGGATAAATAGATACCTTACATGGGCTTGATTTTAAAAGATTCAGCAAAATGGTCTCTGTCTTGCACAAAATGAGTCTGCACTAAAGATCAGCTTTAGGTCAGCCCTTATAACCTCTGAAAGTTGGAAAATCTGTGGATCAGTTTCTAGAGCACCATTCCTAACATGGAATGGATTTTTTTTTTTTAATGATGCTACTGCAGGAGAGAAGATGAGAATATTTCTTTTAAATAAGCAGCTTGTAATATCATGCTGAAACAGAGAATTAGTTAAAGGCTGGCATTCCCATTTCTCTTTAGAGGCCAAACTTTGCTGCCATTAGTGGTGGCTCTGTTATGTAATACTACCTTTAAGGAAGAAGAATGACCTTCTCAAAACAGAGAACTGAAATAGGCTTTCTTCTCTTGTGATATCATGTTGTATCTAGCAAGTGTGACAAAACTGAATCATCAAAAATGTTTCTATAATCCTTCACGTGCCAGGAATTATGCTGGGTGTTCAAAATTAAAGGATGATTTAACTGTGGTTGTTATCCTTAAGACACTTCCAGGTAGGTAAAGTCAGAGATATTGGCAACTGTGAAGCATGGCAAAAATGTATGTGAGTCCTTGCCCAGCAGTCAGACTACTTCCTCTCCCTACCTCATTACTGGTTGAGAATAACAAAGAGAATCAGCTTCAGCGTTCAGAAAGACACAGTCCTGCAGTAGACAGTAGACGATGTGATTCCTGTAATTTCCTCTTCCCATAGCCAACTTTTTTTTTTTTTTTTTTGGTGATGGTGGTGGGAGCGCGTACGAGGGATTGAACTCAGGGGCACTCGACCACTGAGCCACATCCCCAGCCATTTTTTATATTTTACTTAGAGACAGGGTCTCACTGCGTTGCTTAGCACCTCACTTTTGCTAAGGCTGGCTTTGAATTCTCAATCCTCCTTCCTCAGCCTCCTGAGCCTCTGGGATTACAGGCATGTGCCACTGCACTTGACCCCATATCCAACTCTTGATTGTATTATATGTAATGTTCTATGTTCTCTCAAAATGCTAATGGTAAAAACATCAAATTTGTGACCATGGTGGGGGAAAATGAAGACTGGTTAATTATGTCTGCGATGGATCAATGTTTACCTAGGAAAGGCATGACTGAAATAAATTATGAGTCCTGTCTATCAAACTTCTCAAGCTGGAGTCAAGGTTCTGATCTTAGAATTTATAATATGTGTTATTTTTATATGCAAACTTATTTATTGAAGAAAAGCTTTTCAATCCATCCCAGTATAAATTTATAAATGCTATGCATCTTGAAAATATATTTCCATAATGTAAACAAAATGTATAAAGAAGGAAAGCTAGTTGAAATGTATTTAACATATTAAAGTTCAAACATTTATGCCTATGAGTGAAGACTGCAGGAAATTCTAGAGCTGCATGGTCAAGGAAAGACTATGTACCCACTACAAGTAAGTGTGCCATTTTCTCCTAACCCTGCCAGGTTTTCTGTGTCAATAGAGATCCAGGTTTGATCATCAGAGAAATGAGTATTGCTGAAAGAACTCAACTATATATAAGCTGAATTTTTAATGCCATTTCTCTGCAGAGAATATATTTTTAAGTAGGAAGTCACTTATATCTAATTGTGATTAGAGCAAAAAATTATGAAAAACAGTGAAGGAAGGAGTTGCTCCATTTATGGTTAGCCAACCATAATATATAGAGTAGCTTTCATACACTTAACACTTTTTTAGGTTCTGTGAGAGATGACAGAAATATTCATCTAGTCAATAGATCAGGTTATTCTATGGTCCAAATTCTTTCAACAGTTTCAATGTTGTAGTAGGAATCGAAGGATAGAAAGCTCTGCACAATACATGCTCTAACCCTTGTATCTCAATGGAACCCATCTCTGGCTTCTCCCCTAGTTCATGACAGTCTAGCCATACCAGACTGGACTCCTTGCTGTCCTTGAACATGAGAATATCCTTCTGCTGTGGGATTGGACACTTACTGGTCTCTCTCCATCTCCAAGCTCCTTCATCATATATGCTCATAGCTCATTCCTTCAGGCCCTTTCTCAAAATGCCATCTTCTTAGAGAGACTTCCCCTGTAATACCATATTTAAAATGGGAAACCATCTACCCAGCCCCATTATTCTGCACTTCTGTTGGCATCCTCTTCTCAAATTTCTTCATTGGTTTTGTGATATGATACACTACATAGTGCTCTCCTGCTTATTGACTCTTCCTAGAATGTAAGGCAAAGATCTTTAAAATTTTTTTTCCATTACTACATTCCCAGAGCCTCCAACATTACCTGACACATAGGAGGAACTCAACAAATTGAAACAGATACATTCATTTGCTGCTCTGAAGAGCTGTGTAATAAAGCCTAAAATTTAGAATCAATATCATGTGCTGGCTTGACACCAGCAGTATTGGGAGAATCTCATATAGTCTTAAGTTTCTCTCTCCATTCCTTCCTGTGAATGAAGTTCCCCTAGTCAAGGAATCCTCTTTATGAAACTGACTGGATATATTTCCTGTTTCTCCCTGCTATTCTTCATCAGCCTATGGAATTATTCAAACAAGCTACTCATATGCTCCCAAGGTAAGCAGGGGCACATTATCCTCTTGATATTACAAAGCCTGCCTCCCACAATCTGATCATTCATGTTCCTAAGTGCAGGCCCTGCATGGCCTTATAAGGCATAGTGTCCTCCTCCCCTAGGTTGTAAGTATATGTGATCAGAAGGCTGCTGTTGCCTTTATCTGTCCAGTGTTGAGTGCTATGTGTTTAGCAATCCCTTTAGAACTCTAGTTTGAATCCCTCCTTCACCAATGGAGTGAATAGGAGGCAATTAAAACAAGGAATTGTAACAGTCTGCAAAGCAAGATATATATATATATATATATACAAATCAATAATATAATTGTATGTCTAAGAAAGTGGTAAATTACATGACATTAAATAAAAATACTATGGGAATTCAGAAATATTCATATATACAAATAATTTTAGTTTAGTAAACAAAGTCTTTTATGAAAACTTGCAAAAGAATTTGAAGTGGGACTAAAAAACTTGTAAGTGTTCTGATTTGTGCACTCCTCTGGGCTAGCTGTGCCTTCCATTATTTTTGAGTTATTTTGGAACACTGAAAGTTGCAGAAAACTGATCATAATGTGAATGTCTTTTTCCATAGAAATAAAAATTAGTCATATTTGTTAAACTGCAGTAGACTATTTCCCTAAGAATAGACTCATTTTGCATCTATTTATAATTTTACTTCAAAATCCCTTACTCTGAGTTTGTGTGTGTGTGTGTGTGTGTTTTCTTACTATTTTCCTTTAACCCATTTTTACTATTTTGCTGTTTTCCTCATTAATTAATGAGTTAAATAAAAATCTGTGGCATATGTCCATTCAATATTTGTGAGTCATAATTTTCTTTAAAAATTATCATTTAACAATGTCCTTTCTAGTAAAACATGAAAAAGAGTTTGTATTGCTCCATCTTTATTATTGTTATAAGCCAGAGAACACTTAAAACTTTGAACAATACAATAAATTATCATGAAGTCACACGTGAGATTATAACTATGTCTACCTGAAAGCAAACATCTGGATGAAATGCGAATATCTCAGGCAGCCAAGGTTCTGAGAGCTGGCTCTCAGTAGAAGAAACATCTGGATTTTGTGAATTGATTAATTTCCATCTGCCTGTGCTATTTTGGCTTCATTCAGACACAGCTTTTTTCCTGACCCTAAACTTTTCCTGTCACTATACAAACAGTATTATCTATTGTGTAGAAAGGATTTATATTTACTTATTTTCTACCTTTCTCCATTTCTTTCCATGGTATACATGACAATAGACTCTAATTTTACTTAATTATTAGTTAAACTGTTGCTTGAAGCCATCATTAAGGATAAAGGAAAAGAGGCTAGTTTGCATTTAGTGTACCTGAGAAGTAATTTTATTCTGGTCTTTGGCCAGGCCTTTACAGGAAGACATTTCTTTCATTTTTAAATAATTTTATGGATTCTCCTTATATAAAAGGTGTTTCTGCTAGATATTCACAAAACAATAATACAAGCAAACAAACAAAAATTTACCTGTCCGCTTGAATTCAGTGTCATACTCTTGATAAGAGAAAAATAAGGGAGAAAAAAATCCAAATGTTGAAGACTTAGGACATGTTTTTGGTTTTTTTTTTTTTTTTAAGAGAGAAGGCGGGGGAATTTCAATATTTATTTTTCAGTTTTTGGCGGACACAACATCTTTGTATGTGGTGCTGAGGATCAAACCCGGGCCACACGCATGCCAGGCGAGCGCGGTACCGCTTGAGCCACATCCCCAGCCCAGGACATGTTTTTTGTTTTTGTTTTTTTTTTTTTTTTTTAAAGAAAAGAAAACCTAGATAGAGCTCAAAATTCAAGACCATGACCAGGGAGGAAGTTAATAGAATTCAAAATATATCTGGACCACAAAGTACAATGTTGCATTCACTTTAGTTCCTTGAATAGTGATTCTGGGTAAGGAAAGCCAAATTGTGAAATCGATGACTTTCATTTTTATTTTCTATTACAGATTTGCCACTTGGCAACTCTTACGACAACAACAACAGGGGGAAAAAAAAGCCCAAAGGGTGAAGAAAGAATTAGTGCAGTGGGTTGTCCCAGTTATATTCAGTTCCAGTTTATATTCAGTTTTGTCAATTTGACCTTCACAGGTCTGTAATTACTGTAATCACAGCCTGCTGAACGTGCTAACAATCAAAGCATCCCAATTTGAACAGTTCAACAATAGCCTTTTTAATAGGGGTAAAACTATGCCAGAAAGATTGGCTGCTTTACTTCCAGCCTTTTCTGAAGGCACTGGATAATGGGGAATAGATATCAAACAATTCACCTTGAAAAAAATATATACTGTGCAAAGAGAAGGACTCCATCTGTTACGGACAGGACCACTACATGGCCAGAAAGAGGACTGCTTCCATCCCTTGGTGACTCTCATTCTTCCTGATGTTGCCTGTTGATATGAACAAAGTATTATTATCTTTAAGACTTTTGCTTTGCACACCCAACAATGCCCATGAAGTTTTCAGAGATAAAAAAAAAAATAGTAAAATAGGTAAATGTGAGATAGCTCAAAATGTATTGCTGATGTATTAGGGACATTCCTCCCTCTGAATTAGAGAGGAACAATACTGATTCACCATACTGATTTGTAATCATGTGAACTTCATGCCTGTGCTGTCTTGTTTTTGCTGCTGTTTCCTTCTATTAATTGCAGCAGATTTACCCCAAATTGTCTATGACATCCTTCTCAATACCCTCTGGGAAAAAAAAATAGGCATTTTAAAATATTCTTTTTCTATGAGGAATGCCATTGGGATTTTGATTGGGATTGCATTAAATCTGTATAGTGCTTTTGGTAGTATGGTCATTTTGACAATATGAATTCTGTTTATCTAAGAAGTAGGTAGTTTTTTCCATCTTCTAAGGTCTTCTTTAATTCTTTTCTTTAGCGTTCTGTAGTTTTCATTGTAGAGGTCCTTCACCTCTTTTTGTTGATTCCCAAGTTGTTTTTGTTTTTGTTTTTTTAAAGGCTATTGTAAATGGGGTAGTTTTCCTAGTTTCTCTTTCTGAGGATTTGTCACCAATGTACAGAAATGCTTTTGATTTAAGGGTATTGATTTTATATCCTGCTATTTTGCTGAATTCCTTTATTAGTTCTAGAAGATTTCTGGTGGGATTTTTTAGAATAGCCAAAGCAATCCTTAGCAGGAAGAATGAAGCTGGTGGCATTACTATTCCAGACCTTAAACTATACTACAGAGCAATAGTAACAAAAACAGCATGGTATTGACACCAAAATAGACCTGTAGACTAGTGGTACAGAATAGCGAACACAGAGATAAACCCACATAATTACAGTTATCTCATATTAGACAAAGGTGCCAAAAACACATATTGGAGAAAAGATGGCCTCTTCAACAAATGGTGCTGTGAAAGCTAAAAATCCACATGTGACAAAATGAAATTAAACCTCTATCTCTTATCATCCACAAAACTCAATTCAAAGTGGATCAAGGACCTAGGAATTAAACCAGAGACCTGTGCCTAATAGAAGAAAAAGTAGGCCCATATCTCCATCATGTCAGATTAGGCCCCAACTTCCTTAATAAGAATCCTATAGCATAAGAATCAAAACCAAGAATCAATAAATTGGATGGATTCAAACTAAAAAGCTTCTTCTCAGCAAAAGAAACAATCAGTGAAGTGAATAGAGAACCTACATAATGGGAGCAAATCTTTACCACAAACACATCAGATAGAGCCCCAATCTCTAGGGTAAATGAAACAGTGAAAAACCTTAACACCAAAAAACACCAAATAATCCAATCAATAAATGGGCCATGGAACTGAACAGACACTTCTCAGAAGAGGATATATAATCAATCAACAAATATATGAAAAATGTTCAACATCACTAGTAATTGCAGAAATGCAAATCAAAACCACTCTAAGAATTCATCTCCCTCCAGTCAGAATAGCAGCTATCAAGAATACACACAACAGTAAATGTTGGCGAGAACGTGGAAAAAAAAGGCACACTCATACATTGCTGGTGGGACTGCAAATTTGTGCAACCAATCTGGAAAGCAATATGAAGAATCGTTGGAAAACTTGGAATGGAACCACCATTTGACCCACTATCCCATTCCTCAATTTATACTCAAAGGACTTAAAAACAGCATACGATAGGGACACAGCCACATGAATGTTTATAGCAGCACAATTCACAGTAGTTAAATTGTGGATTCAACCCAGATACCCTTCAGTAGATGAATGGAGAAGGAAACTTGGGAATATATAAACAATGAAATATTACGCAGCATTAAAAGGGAATAAAATCATGGCATTTGCAGGTAAGTGGATAGAGTTAGAGAATATCATGCTAAGTGAAGTAAACCAATCCCCCAAAACCAAAGGCCAAATGTTTTCTTTGATATGAGGATGCTGACTTACAATGGCAATGGAGGGGGGGAGCATGGGAGGAATGGAGGAACTTTAGATAGGGGGAGGGAGAGAAAAGGAGGAGGCAAAGGGGTAGAAAAGATGATAGAATGAGTTAAACACCATTACCCTAAGTACATGTATGAAGACATGAATGGTGTGAAAATACTTTGTATAGAACCAGTGACTAGAAAAATTGTGCTGTATATATGTAATATGAAATGTATTGCATTCTGCTGCCATGTATAACAAATTAGAATAAATAAATAATTTAATATAAAAAGAAAAAAACAAACAACAAACAAAAAAAACAACAAAAAGATTCTGGCTAAGATTTGGAGAAGTTCTTGGTCATGATACAAAGTTTTTAGTTCATGTTTTTCTTATTTTAATTTGCTTCTTATAAAAATTATAATCTATAAATGGGTACACTTGCAATTCTATAATGTCGAGGCTCCGAGGAAATTGGAAAACAGCTAGCCTATATTTTAACTTTCATTTTTTTCCCAAAGGATACTTTTAACAAATTAAACAAGACAAAGCAAAGCTTCTTTGATTCAAATAAGCAGAACCCCACCTGCTAGACATTCCTTTAATCACCACCACCTCTTAGCATAACAGAATTCCAAAGCTCCTATGGAACAAGGTTTGAAAACCTGTTATTTAATCTAAGGTTCCAGTACTGGGAGAGACAAAGTGACTTAGTCAAGGTCACTCTTAACTCATGGAGTCACGTTTCTCTGACCAGCTGAGTCAACCAGAAATAAGCTCTAAAAATATTTTGGCAAGCAATTGCTTGTCACTCTGAAATATTTTCCCATTGCCTTAGCCTGGCTATTCTGCTTCAAAAGACAGTCAAGTACTTTCTCCATGACTTTGGTTCTGCTGAAGGCAGGACTAGCCAAATCAGCAATGTGGGCTAATGCCCACCTTCCAGAACCAGCCTTGGTTAGAAAAAAGTACAGGATGCTTATAGGATTAAAGGCACTAAAAATGAGATCCAGTTTTCATGCAGATTATGCAGTACATATTCATTGTGGGACACATATCCAGGTTGAGAAACAATCTCCCCAAAGCTTGACCTCTCTTACTGCCAGGGTGGAGAAGTGGGCAAATGAGAACATTACAACTTTGTATCTCTGCCTTTATTTGAGGACATGGAAAATTACCCTGATTGTTTGGACAGTTCAGCTTGTTTTTGTTAAATAACCTCACAAGTACTGTTCGAAGTGATCA
Organism: Ictidomys tridecemlineatus; assembly: GCF_052094955.1. Taxonomy (NCBI): domain Eukaryota; kingdom Metazoa; phylum Chordata; class Mammalia; order Rodentia; family Sciuridae; genus Ictidomys; species Ictidomys tridecemlineatus. The sequence goes on along the minus strand of NC_135484.1, from coordinate 86,256,413 downwards.
GAGAGTAAACTCACTAGAGATTTTTACACTCCTACTAGGATTCAATCTTTATTTATAATCAAGGAAAATAATGGTTGTGACCCACTTGAAAATTAAGGCTCTATTTGGGACCACTTCTGAGTCCCAGAGAGCTGTTAAACTAGGAGCAAGTCAAGATACATTGACTGTAAGACCTAAGAACAAAGACACAGAGAAGAGAAGAACTAACATTTCCTAAGCAGCTACTATGCAACACTTACTTGGCTAGGTCTTCCTTTTATACACTTTATGATTTCTTATAGTAACCCAATACAAGAAGCACCATTAGAGTCGTACGACACAAACATCAGGATCACAGAAGATCAGGATCACAAACCTACAGCTATATGGCACCTAGATCTGCCTGGGAACTCATTGCAAGTCACTTCACAGAATGTTAATGGTAAGAAATTGAGTAATGTTAGTGATTCACAGTTCACAAACTATGAAAAGCAATAAAGAGTTCATAGAACAGACTTGTCCATGTTCCTCAAGAACAGTAATTTAATTAAAGGCAAAAGAACATTTCACTTTAAGGTCCCAGCTTTCTAGTATATTCTTAAATGACTTACTACCATTTAGCCTTTGAGGACTGAGAAGAACATACAATTTGTAAGCTCCATGTGCACACCCCCTTTTTTAAAAAAAGGAGTGGGTAGAGATAACTCAATCATTGGAATGAATGAAACATTTAATGTTTCTAAACTGTGCCTGAATGAGTTCCCAAAATATTAAACTATTTATTCTGATTAAATAATAAATTTCAACTAGCAAACAAATTTTCAACATGTATCTAGTACCCTAATGTATCCAAAGAGAGGAAATAGTTATAGTTATGAATATTGTATGGAATGTTTCACTTCTAACACTCTGCTATTTTGAAGTCCCTATATTAATCACTACTTAGGACTGCTTAGAATATCTCTGTTTTCTCAGAGTCGTGAATAAGTTGCCTGTAAGAACGAGGAAAACTGATGCACAAAGTGAGGAAGGAAATTTTAAATACAAAGCAATTTCACTAATAAAATGCTCAAGCAGTCTAGAGTAATTTGGGTACTTGGTGAATCACTGCTTAGCAATTCATGAACACTGTGGGTGCTTGGAATTCAATTCTATTGTCCTCTATCTGAATTGCTTTGAAAAAAGGTCACATGAGAAGGAAAGGAAGTTTTGACTTTCACATGCCTGTTATTGCTAAGGAAACCACTTCCTCAGTATTCACATATTCAGCATGTCTCTAGTTTTGGCTTCCATACAAATTACATCTTGGTACTGCATTAAGAAACAAACAAGGGTGGAGAATATTTTAAGAATGCTACTCAACTATGACATGTTAACAGATCAAAAAAGAGGAGCCTTTTTGGATGCCCCCCCTTTTTTTCCTGAAGTACTCTAGGTATGCCTGGATGGAGCCTCTAAGACCTAACAGGATGTCTGAGATTGAGGGAAGTGACTTTCGATCTGTCAGTAAACAAATGAGAAACTAATACAGCTTTGTTGCAGTTTCTGATTGGCAATGGCTCTGAACTATCTCCTACTTCTGGTTGCAGACAAAGAAACAGGAGATGAATTACCATGTTCTAGGACTGAGTGTTCTTTTCCAAGTCAAACTGCAATAAGAAATAAAAATGGTTAGGCATCCAGTGTGTAGATTATATAACTTGTCTCCTCTGTTTTGTCTTGGGTTTTTTTTTTTTTTTTTGTCTTTTAAAGGGAAAAATGAATAAAATGAAGGGATATTTTAGAATGACTGGGTGCACACTGAGTCTTATTGCACATAATGCTGAACTCTGAAGTGGCTATTTTTGTTCAAGTGGATATTTATTATTGGATGGTTTCTTTGCTTTAATTTATATTTCTATTTTTGACCTAAATAGAAAGGTCTTGGGTAAACTACCACTTTATCCATTGTAAAATTCTAAATAATTTTTAATTCTGCCTCTGCTGAGACTAATGATTAGGACCCAGATCACAATCTCGAGATATCTGGGGTCTATTTGTTTGAGAAGGCTGGTTCTCTGCTAACATTAGCATTTATGGTTCATCTTCAGCTTTTTTGTTTTTCGACTTGTCCATGAATCTTAGGTTCAGAACAAAACTGCACTGTTATTAAGAGTAATCCGCAAACAATGGCTCTATAGTGAACTTGGAAGAATGCTCATTTGATATTGCATGGTGGCAGTTATGAAAGAGGCAACTCTCAGTTATAATAAAGATGAAAGCATAGTGTTAGCTGAGCTTTGGGAAAATTCTTTATGAACAAATGATGGGGTTAATATGAAGTGGAAAACTTAAACGCACTAAATGTATTGCTTTAGCAATCATGGATTTAATTTTTAATTTTTATTTTTTTAGTATACAGAAAAAGAATATATATTTAGGTTGACAGAGGAAATACAAAAAGATATTTACAATTTATTGGTGATTTTTTATGCATATCCCCAGAAACTGTGCTAAAGCACTCTATTTCTAGGTTGACACTGTGAGAAATTTGCAAACCCTAGAATGTACTTCGGTTTCAGTAAGATGATAATGATGGTAACGGTGATGGTAATAAAAAAAATAACAATAGAAATAGCTAAGTTATATGGACCATTTACTAAGTAACAGTCATCAGGGTAAGCATTTTCCATATGTTATCTCATTTAATCCTCATAATAATCCCATAATTTGATATTATTATTATCCCTGATCTTCATATGAGGCTCAGAGTGTTGAGTGAATGTTCAAGTTCACTCATCCAGCAAGTAAGAGGGCTAAAATTTAGAAACCAGTAGTCTCTCCCCAGAATCAAAGCTCTCAGCTACTAGGTGTCTGCAGAGAAAGCCTTTGACATAGACTGATTTGAGATGCCAAAAGCTTAAGGAAGGAAAGGACCCCACCTCTTCCTTCCCCAGCAAGTACATATGTATAGCTTACTTAGATTCTTTTGAATCTCAAGAGGCAGAAACCACAGTCCTCTAAATGGGGAGGAGATATTCCCCAGCAACAAACAACCAAGAGGGAAGGCTTGAACCAGAAAAAGAAGAGACATTTGGGGCTGGGTTTGCGGCTCACTGGTAGAGCGCTTGCTCACACGTGAGAGACCCTGGGTTTGATCCTCAGCACCACATAAAAATAAATAAACAAAATAAAGATATTGTGCCCATGTATAACTGGAAAGATATTTAAAGAGAGAGAGAGAGAGAGAGAGAGAGAGAGAGAGAGAGAGAGAGAGAGAGAGAGAGAGAGAGAGAGACATTTGCTCAACAGACTAGAAGAAGGAAGAAGTTTTGGCCTGGATAGTAGTTGGGTAGGGGATATTGCCCCTACACCTGCCTGTTGGGGTGTGTTAAAGGGATCTTGTGGGGACTGCAAATTGAGAAGCTTTGTCTTGTTAGACTGGAAGATTGTTTCATGCTATTCCATACCTTGATTTCCTTCAATAAATTCATGTTGATTGCTCATGCTATGTGAAAAATATGTTCCCAAGAAGGGTCTTGTGGCCATGTTTGGATTAAGCATTAAAGGGGGATCAATAATTCTCCTCCCTCTTTTCTCTTTGGGCCAAAGGGTAAGAATCTGCCAAGGGGAGGAGTGAATCAAATGGGGGTGGGTATCTGGAGTTTTAAGGTCAAATCACTGCACTCCATGAAGAGATCTTCCTTTCATTGCCAAACTAGAAAACCGGGTTTTCTCTTTCTTTTTCTTATTATTCTTTTCTCAATTAAAGGAAGGACATGTTCTGAGTCTCTCAAAAATGTTTCCCTTACTAGTTCTTAAGCCTTTTATCAAAGTGACATGTCACCTCTGCTCAAAAAGCACCACCATCTAATTTAATTGGATGGATAAATGCAAGGAGAACCAGAACAACACTTTGCCTGCCACCAAACATCTGTTTGGTTGATAAACATTCAGTTTCCTTTTCTTCTCACCTATACCTATACTCCTCACCTCCCTTTGGTAGAAAACACAAGCGTGTCATCCAATCACACCTACACGTCGAATGGATGTGTTTCTTTATGATCCAGAGGACTATGAGCTATGAAAGCAAGTTACCTGTCTCCAGTGCTCCTGATATACAATGGCAAAGCAAAAATGGTATAACTTAAATGAACACTCTTTCAAAAATGGAGAGAGGGAGACACAAGGTGATCACCTATTCATAGAAACTGTTGAGTAAGAACTTTTCAAGAAGAAGTGATGCTCCTTGGGTGATGGGAAATAGTGCCTAATTAGGCCCAAATTCATCAGCTTGGGAAGCAATGAACAGTTTCCCAACTTTTGGCCTACAGAAGATTGGGGGCGTAAAGGTCATAGAAAATCTCAGTCATTTCTTCAGTTACGGCTTTTTTTTTTTTTTTTTGGCTAATAAACCTTTCTTTAAAACTTCATCAAATATATCTCCTTTTCCACCTTGTTTGTCACCTCTAGGAGCTGACCTTCCTGACTTGCACCATCCTGGCTTTCTTAACCACTAGGTTCTTGCTATTTGGTGACTGGGAGGCAGAGCTAGGAAACCAGAGGGGAAGATTTAAGAGAGAATGGTTAGAGTATTTGTCCCTACTTAGGGGATCTCATTCCCAAACTTTTCATATCCTTGTAGTAGTTGCCTTGCTCTATTCTCCAGGTGCCTATTGAGAGGCCTTTAATTTATGACTCTGGAATTCACTAGGGCTCTGCCACTCAGAGCAGCCCCTTTGTCCTTTAGGTCTGGGGTGGTACAGTTCCCCTGTGACTGCTCATTCCTGAGTACCTCATTGTCTCTAATTGGTACCTTAACTCTGACATGCTTCTGTAAACTGCCTCTTTATTAAATTCCTTCAGTTGAATAATTTGTGTGTGCCATCTGCTTCCTGCCAAGCTGACTAATACAGCTTCTAACCTATTTGATTCTAACAGCTACATGTGTCAATGGCCAACCAAAGTTGTTTTTCTGACATATTTCTTATTTCTTTCTATTTTTTTAAAGAAAAAAATATTTATTTTTTAGCTTTAGGTGGACACAATATCTTTATTTAATTTTATGTGATGTTAAGGATCGAACCCAGTGCCCCAGCCCTTTCTCTTTCTCTTAATTGTGAAAACTTTGAATTGTATGGTATCTGATCTAATTGAAAATATTTACTGGATTTTTTTTTGCAGTAATATCTTATTCAGCAATATGATAGCCATTCCCTTTGTATTTGTTTGTTAGGACTTCTGTAACAACAAATCTCACATTGGTGGTGTAAATAACAGAAATTTATTTGCCCATAGCCCTGGAGGCTGAAAGTTCAAGACCAAGGTTTTAGCAGGTTTGGTTTCTCTTATGACCTCTCTTTTTGGCTTACAGATGGCTATCTTCTTGCTGTGTCCTCACATGACCTTTTCTCTATGTGTGAATCTGGTATTTTACAGTTCACTAGAGAGACAGACCAAAAGGAGATCTATCTATCTATCTATCTATCTATCTATCTATCTATCTATCTATCTATCTATCTATCTATCTGTCTATCATCTATCTATCTCAGACCAAAAGGAGATCTATCTATCATCTATCTATCTCTCTATCTTAGAGAATCAACTCACGTGATTATAGAGGCTGAGAAGTTCCACTATGTGTAAGCTATTGAAATGGGGAGGCTGGTGATGTAATTCAGCCTGAGTCTGAAGGCCTGAGAACCAGGGGAGCTGATGATATAAATCTTAGCTCATGGCAAAGGATGGATGAAATGAGATGTCTCAGCTTATGCAGTGAGACGGAAGAAAAGGGGTGAGTTCCTCCTTCTTCCTCCGTCTTTCGTATTACTCAGGCCCTAACAGATTAGGTGATGTTTAACCACAACAGGGAGGGCAGTCAAATTTGCTGAGTCCATGGATTCAAGAGCTAATCTCATCTGGAAGCCTCCTCACATACCCTGAAACAATGTTTAATCTGGGTAACTCATGAGCCACTCAAGCTAGCATGTAAAATTAAACTACCATCCCTGGTGTTTCTCTCGTTCTCCTTACAAGGGCATTAGTCATATTGAATCAGAGCTTTAACAGCTTCATTTTAACTTAGGTTGTATTCCCAAATCAAGTTTCATTTTGGATACTGAGGGTTGGGACTTTAACATATGAATTTTGAGGGGGACATGAGTCAATCCACTGACATGCTTTATATGACTCTTGGTACAATGCCAGTTGACCCCTTGTTTCAGACCTTTTAGTTTTATCCTTTTGAATGTAGAAATGAACTTGGCTTCTCTAACACTGAAGGATCCCACATTTCTGGATACTACTTATTTCCTGTGCTTGCAATCTATCTGAACCGTTTCTGAGGTCATCTTTTTCTATGTTGCCATGTTAAATACAGCCAACTGTAATCAATACATACCATTAACACTGCTTCCCAATTTTTTTTCCTCTGGAGTTGCATTTTCTGCCTTCCATGTTATCACAAGCAATAGTTTTACCAAATGTTTTGCAACTGCATTACTTGTATCACCATCACTCTAGGCTCCAGTCATAATTTGCTCAGCCTTTGCTGCCCATCCCTTAGCCACTGCCATACATTTCAGGCTTATTTGCTATGGCAGCACTCATGTCAAGGTTCCTGTTTCTGTATTAGTCATGATATGGCTAGTTTTATTGCAATAAAAATGCACATTCATTTTTTTTTTTGCTTATGCTGCAAAATTCACCATCTATAATGATTCTCTATAATCACTTGGGGACCAAGAATAAAGAAGAGCTATCAGCTTGAACATTCCATGTCAGAGGATAAGAAGGCCCTTTCCCTTAAAACTTCTCTTTAGCTAGGCATGATGATGCATGTCTATAATCCCAGGAGCTTGAAAGTCTGAGGTACGAGGACCACAAGTTCAAAGTCAGCCTCAGCAACTTAGTGAGACTAAGCAATTTAGTGACACGTTGTCTCAAAATTAAAAAATAAAATAAAAATGGCTGGAGGTGTGGCTCAGTGGTTAAGAACCCCTGAGTTCGATCCCTGGTGAAAGAAAGAAAGAGAGAGAGAGAGAGAGAGAGAGAGAGAGAGAGAGAGAGAGAGAGAGAAGAAAGAAAGAAAGAAAGAAAGAAAGAAAGAAAGAAAGAAAGAAAGAAAGAAAGAAAGAAAGAAAGAAAGAAAGAAAGAAAGAAAGAAAGAAAGAAAGAAAGAAAGAAAGAAAGAAAGAAAGAAAGAAAGAAAGAAAGAAAGAAAGAAAGAAAGAAAGAAAGAAAGAAAGAAGGAAGGAAGGAAAGCCTTTCCTTAGATATGACACATCTCTCTGGTTTTTTGTTTGTTTGTTTGTTTGTTTTGTTTTTTAGTTTATTAAGCAAAGTGGGTCATGTGGTTGTTTTCAAGTTGTCAGGCACATGACATTTAAAGGGGACAGGAAACTTCTCATATGCTTAAGAAGAGAACTTAAAATTTTTGGTGAATATCACTAATGATTTATCACACAGTATTAACTCTTAATAATTGGTATTAAGTTCTGGAAATTAAGAAAAATTTAAGAAAAAAGAATAATTCATAATTATCTGTGATACAAATCAAGGGCTCATACAACATTTTTGTTTTCTGGACACTTTGCCACTATTTTTCCTTCCTCACACAAATACAACCATTCCATTCCCTAATGCTGTAGAATTACACATTCAGCCAAGGGTCAGCTGCCTGTTGTGTATCATTGGGTAATTCCATAACTTTTATTTCTTACTACCAAAGAAGTCTAAAATGCTGCATAGAAAGAGTCAGGTGAAACTCTCTTGTGCTTTATTGTATTCGTGATATGTATAATATGTATCTCATTCTCTTTCAAATGCATTTTAAAGTGAAGTCACATTTAAATTTTCTATTTCCATAAAGCAAGAAAGATATTTACTGTTATGCACTGCCAAGCAGACTGGCAGATGTCACTAGCAAATGGTAAAAATTCTTCTATGACTCATTATTTCCATAAAAACAAACTATTTTTCAGTTATTTCTGAAACAGAATATATATGAATATAAATGACAAAAAAATACAGTAATCCTAGTGCAGTGTGTCTTTAGGAAGTTAGGAAATAATTGAAGTTAATCACGATACCTCACCTTGTGAAAAGAACTCATAATTCAGGGAACCAATTAAAGTAGTTTCCAGTCTAAAATAGATGTGTCTGTAACAAGAAGCACTAACAATGGGTTAAAAATGGAAACAGGTATAAAGCACACAGTGGAAAATGTGCATAAAATTAGATTGTTTTGATTAGGTACAGCCTTTTCTGAAAACGTTCTTTAGGAATAAATTATGTTGCTTAAAATCTTTCCCCCATTATTCCATTCTTGTCTATGATTCCAGTTTTTCTAAAATACAATTCTAATATTGTCACTTTCTTACTTAAAATTAGTCTGTGTTGAACTAGGGTGCCATCAGGAAAGGTCTTGACTCCTGACTCCTCGAGGTCGAATGTGTTAACCTCCCCATCCCAAGTTATTAATGACAGTTCTAATCTGAATATTTGTGTCCCTCCTCACAGTTGCAGGTTGAAATTCCAACCCCCCAGGTAACAGTATTAAAAGGTGAGGTCCCAGGGCAATGATTAATTAGGTCATGAATGAGGAGCCTCTTGACATAGACGAGTCCTCCTACAGAGGAGTCCTGAAAGCTTATTTGCCCTCCCAAGTGAGGACTCACAGGGGAGGTGCCATTCATGAACCAAAGTGGGCCCTAACCACACACTGAACGTGCCAGGGTCTGCATCTTGGACCCTCCAGTCTCCAGGTTTATGAACAACGATTTTCTAGGGTGTATAACCTGCCCAGTTTATGCTGTTGTGTTCTAGTCTCCCCAACAGGCTAAGACAGTGTCCCTCTGCATACACTAGTGCCCTGCCATTGAGCTGATGGCTATGGTCCAGCTCCCTCCTTAACCTTTGCCAGTCTTTTAAAGCTCCACTTGACTGCTTCTTTGCCTCAGAAGTCTTTTTTTGTTTTTAATTCTTCTAAACTTCCTTACCACTGTATTTACTCTATTATGGGAAGCATAATGTACAAGTTTTAATACTTTCCTAGATTTAGGATGACTTGGGCATCACTTGTATCTCATAAAAGAACTGTGTGTGTGTGTGTGTGTGTGTGTGTATTTGTGTTTTAATTTTCACAAAGACTTTAAGAATAGAGTCTTAACGATTTCTCTTATTGTTTTTATATCTAAGGAGAATACATATTTTTTTCTTCATCTAACTTAGGCGATGACATCAAATCAGAATTATAAATAATATCTCAGCATAGAATAAATTTGTTATGTTGTAATTTAAAAAATATTTCATAAAGGATTGCCAAGGGATTTTGCCAAGGAGGCATATTGTTGAGGTCAAGACTCTAGGAAAAAAAACTGTTTGTGTTTCAGCACAAAAGTTGGCAGTATTTTATCTTCCAAATGAATATTGGTGGATAACTATTTTGTTAAATCACTCTCTCTAAACTGCACAACTTATAAAGCTATATTTCCTGACAAAATGTATCTTGAGTATTATATAGAACGCCCATGCAGTCCCTGGATTGAGGTTATTAATGATTCATTCTCTTATATACAATGGGAAGGAGATGCAGATGGGGAGGTATGATATTAAACTATACAAATAATATAGGGATATTGTCACTACATTTAAGTTACTTCGAGTTCTTAGTGGATTTTAATTGCTAGGAATACTTTGAATCCCTTCCCTAACTACCTCCACTTTCTGTATTCTTCCATGGTTTATAAGTTACTGATCACACTTGCCTGATTTTTTTTATAGTTCTCAATAAATTTAATGAAAGAAATTTATCTTACCAAAAGAATTGAATATCAGCCTTGTCTGGCCTCCCTTCTCTTGTTCTTCTGGGTTTACGACATGGTTATTTTGTGAGTGCATTTTTTTTCTGTTACATTTTTGCTCTGGGCTCTGGTTTGGGCAAGCTCAGACTGCCACTCGCTTCCTGGCTGCTGACTCATTGGTTTGCTTCATCCTTTGGGGTGTGAAACCCCCATATTCCTAACTATGTGGCCCATGCCTCACTAGTATTTCTAGTTTTGGCACGTTTTGATCCTACCACCACCAGATACCACTAATCTCTTCCACATGTTTTCAGAGATCCTTATCCTGATAAACTGATTTATTGTGTAATTCATTCAACACTGGGTGATACATTTAATCTTCCTGTTTTTTAATTTTTCATCTTATAAATATATGACTCTTGATTAGCCTCAAACTGCTCTCTTATGGTTTATGAAGATCAAGTAAGATCAAGCTTGTGAAAACATTTTGTTAAGTGCAAAGTGCAAAACTAATGTAAGTGATTATTTTTATTGTAATGCTATTTTCACTGAAACATCCTTCCTGGATGCCACTATCTGTACAGAGAGACTGGTTTTAAAAGCATCACCTGCTAGCTTGATAGACTGGTATATAATTACAAAGGGAAATAATGATAATTGTTGATATTGACCATATATCATGTGCCAAATGTATGCTACACATTATTCAATTTAATCTTGATATCTCTCTGTCAGGTAGATTTTTTTGTAATTTTGTAGTTGAACAAATAGAAATACACAAAGTAACTTATCCAAGGATATATAAGCTTTTAGGTCACAGAACAAGGTCAGTGATGTTCAACACATGGTCTCCTTGAGATGCTGATTGTTCCAAATGGGTTTTGCATTCACTCTGGTCTAAGATGCCAACCTGCTTCTACCTTATATACTCTGTACCCCATGATAATGATGGTATAGTAGGCAGCCTTCTATGATGGCTCCACATGATCCTCACCTCCTGATTTTCATGCTTTTATATAGTCTTCTTTTCTTGAATGTGGGCTAGACTTCAAAATTTGTGAATAACAAACAGAATACAACAAAAGTAATGGGCTATCACTTATGAAATTAGTTTATGAAAATCTGTGACTTCTATCTTGGAATTCCCTTGTTCTCTCTCTACTGCTTGCTCAGTTTGATGAAACCAGCTGCTGTATTATAAGTTGCCCTATGTAAAAGCCCAAGTGGCAGGGACATGATAGCAGCCACAAATCAACAGCTGCCAGGGAGGATCTGAATCCTGCCAACAACTGGTGAGGTTGTAGTTTGCCAGTTCTGAGCTTAGAATCGGAATTATGCCAGTTGAACCCTGAGATAACTGTAGGCTCAGTTGATACTTTCACTACATGTGTGAGACACCATGTGCTGGAGGACTCAGCTAAGCATCACCTGAAATGCTGAACCACAATATCCATAAGCATATTCCTTATTGATAGACCTGTTGTTGTTTTAAACCACTGCATATTTGGTTCATCTGTTAGGTAGCAGTAGATAACAAGTAAATTGGCTGTGCACAGAGAAGCATTGTTAATAGGCATGTAGGGAACAAAATGAATAGTGAAGGAGGGAATTAACTCTGCCATGCCCAACTTTCCCACCTATTAAACAACACTTAATAAACGTTGAAATTAGCTTTCCCACTTGATAAACAACATCTAATAAGGGCTGAGATCAGAAGTTTGCCACTCTAAGTCCAAGGCATCTCTCCCCATGATAAGCTGCCATAGGTGGGTATTTGGTATTGAGAGAGGGTAGCAGAGTTGTTGTTATGATAATCAATGTTCAGATAAAAACAGCTAAAGACATTCTATCTGGAGATAGATTGGCAGGGAAGACTTTAAAGCCCTTGAATCTTAGAGGGTTCCTTGGATATTCTTAGGTAAGTTGATCCCCTCATTTGAATATATAGCTACTATAACCTTAAGTAGAAGTCAATTTTTTTCTTCTGTATATAGTCAGTAAATATTTTACACATTACAGGTCACATATAGTCTCTTTCTTGTACTTTTAAAAAGTCAATGTTAAAAATGTAAAAAGCTTTCTAACCTTAGAGGCTTTATAAAACCAGGGTTTGGGCCAGATTTGGTTGTAATTTGCCATTCCTGACCAAAGTGAAAGTAGCACTCAAGACTGTGGTTTAACCCAAGTATGATTCTTCCTGGGATTCCATGAGGGAATTATACCATATTGTCCTTTGACATGCACTGTATGTAATGAATCAATTTCTATCCTGTGGATTCAGCATGGTGTTTGCTACCCACCTACTTGGAAAAAAATTGAGCAAATAATTACTCAAGTTGTTTTTGCTTTCTATGATTCCAATGAGAAGATTGGGTTGGGAAAGGCTAGTGGTAGACACACTCACTACACTTATTCATTCAACAATCATGAAGTAACCGTGTGTTCAGTGATGTATTCTGTACTGTGCAGTGATAAATGAAATGTAAACTTTCATCATAATGAGTGAACTACAAGAAAATAAGAAAATAACTTAATTTCTGAAGTCATGCTCTTACAGAAATGATGTAATGATTTCATCAGTGTAACATCTTTGCTATGGATAGAGAGCTTTCCCTTCCTCTACAGGGCTGTGATATGTACCATACAGACCTATTAATAGTTGTCTGAGAAATAATAAAACTCCATATGTCCATGAGGAGTCAAGGATCACTTATGGAGGTAAAAAAAATAACTGATAGGGAATGCATAAATCTTGAAAATATTTTATTTTAGAAGAACAGTTTGATTTCCTCTAATCCTCGGTATGCCACTATATTGACTTCTGGCAACTACTTAACCTCTTTGAGATACCAATTTACCATAAAATGGAGAAAACGATACCTGTTTTAGTAAATTGTTATGAGGACTGAAATGAGATGAAACATGTAAAGCACTCAGAAGTAATGTTTAATAAGTAGCCAAAGCTCAAAAGCAGAAACTGTTATTATTTTCAAGCTAGTTTCCATAATTCCAGGGGTATCACATCTGTGATCTTATTATTTTGTATTTCATTATTACTTCTAACACCACTGTCATTTAGCTTCTGTAAGATAGAAAGTAAGAGAAAAGGAAACATCTATAAGTTTGTTTAATTGTATTGATCTCCTCAGAGAACTGGGCTCAACTATGGAGGTAAAAATATCTAATATGGAATCTATAAAACTTGAAAATATTACATTTTGGAAAGATGATTTGATTCCTCTCAATATCAAAAGAATGAGCTGAAATAGGAAGGGATGGTGGGGAGGGACAAAGGGAGCATCCCATTAGCAAATTCATGGTTGTAACCTTTGTTTTTTTCCTATACCTTTAGAGAGCCCATGCAAAAAAACAACTCTCATTCTCTGGATTCTGATATACAAACAACAGAATGAACTCTTGTGAAGTTTTGCTTTGTGCCAGGCTCTGCTCATATCACTGAAAGAGGGAAGATTTTTATCATTTACAACATATATATATATATATATATATATATATATATATAAAACCTGAAGCACAAGTTGCCTGTGTAACTTGCCCAAGGTCACTGTGCTAGTGCACTGATAGCCCAGTTCTGAACTGGGTGTACTTACTTCAAAGCCTGGCTCTTTTTTTTGCAGGGGGGTACTAGGGATTGAACTCAGGGGCACTCGACCACTGAGCCACATCTCCTGCCTTATTTTGTATTTATATTTAGAGACAGGGTCTCACTGAGTTGCTTAGCATCTCACTTTTGCTGAGGCTGGCTTTGAACTTTCGATCCTCCTGCTTAAGCCTCCGGAGCTGCTGGGATTACAGGTGTTTGCCACCACGCCTGGCTCTGAGCCCCGCTCTTAATTCCAGTGCTCAATTGCAGTGCTGAAGAGTGGAAAGATTTTGTGAGCACCACATGCACTTTTAAATTTTCTTGTGTCACCTTTTAAAAAGTAAAAAGAAACAAGTGAAATTAACTTTTAATCATGTGTTTTTTAACCAATCATGTCTACATTGTTGTTATCATTTCAATATGTAATCTATAGAAATACGTTAATGTTGTTTCATGTTCCTTTTTATACTTAATTTTGAAATTCAATGTGTTTTTAAGATTTGTGCACATCTCAGTTTGGACTAGCCACATTTCTAGTGCCAAGTAACTGTATGTGGCTAGTGACTTTCACACCAAAGAACTCAATTCTATGGCTGTTCAGCTAGAGTCACTAGATTTTCTATTTATAGCGCCAAGAAATAATATTTATTCATTTTGTTTTAGTACCTTAAAAACTGTAGAGTTCATAAGTATTAAAACTGAAAGTAAATTCTAAACAAAAGACAGGGGGGAAAAAAAGTACTAATATTGTCATTGTCTAGGGCTTTCTAATAATGACCACTAAAGCTCATGTTCTTAAAAGCCCTCTGTCAGATTTCTGAAATATTTTGAGTTCAACTGCATGCCCATTTAAGAACATAAGGTTCATTTACCATATTTCCCCCTCGGTCAAGCAGAAATCTAAAAATACACTCCTAAGTTCTTAGGTTTGACCTAACCCTTTATATAAATATCCGTTTGCAGTTGTTATTCTAGCCAAAGAAAAATCCAGTCCTGTAAGTCATTTGGTCGTAAAAACTTTAAGAAACTGGTTTCTCCCTGAACACTTCCTTCCTCTAAATCACACACAAACCCTGGGTGGGGCGGAGGGGGTTGGGAGGAGGAAGGAAAAATCAGATTTTTATTTTTTATTTTTCCCACAAGAGGACAAAAAAAATGACCCCGCCACACATCATTCTTTTGTCATTTCCTTTCTCACTGCCAAATTTTAAATAATGATTAGTGTATGAAAAATTGCTCCCTTAATATAAAGTTCACCTCTGTAAACTTTGTAGAGCTTTGGTCAAAGAAACTCCATTTTATCTACTGAATTCGGAAGTGCCCTGTGGGAAATTTCATGTTACCTGTATGCTGGCCAATGTTTCTCCAACACCTGACACACAGTAGACACAAGAGGCAGTAAATGACTGTTGAAATGAATCTATTTTAATTAATTGGAGTAAAGTCAAGACACATTTTGTATTCAGAATTTTAAAAAAAGTAGTTCATATTGCCAAGTATCTTAATGAAAATATTAAGGAGAAATGTATCAATGAGGAAGCAAAAACTTAAATATGTGACAAACTATTGGAATTTAAAAGTCTGATTGCTTTTAGGGCTTTCTCCTTGAACCTGCCTATAAAAATGAAATTATAATATGAACAAAAAAGTAAACATTAAAGAGGCTGGGGTTTGGCTCAGGGGTAGAGTGCTTGCTTAGCATATATGAGGCACTGGGTTCAATCCTCAGCACCACATAAAAAATGAATAAATAAACAAAATAAAGACATTGTGTCCATCTACACCTAAAGTTTTTCTTAATAAAAAATTAAATATAACAAGAAGAATATATACAAGAATATTTGTACAGTTTTGATCAGAGGAGAGACATTAAAGTAGGTAGGAAACTCAGAAAGAAAAAGAAAACATAATTATGTTTAACTGCATCAAAATGAATGAATGTATGTGTATGTATTTAAATACATACCTTTTATAAAACAGTGGATTGGGAAAAAATATAATCAGAATGCCATCAGAAAGATGACAAAAAGGGGCTGAGATATAGTTCAGTGGGTAGATCACTTGCTTAAAATGCGTGAGGTCTTGGGTTGTTCTCCAGACACATCAAAAAAAAAAAAAAAAAAAAGAAAAGAAAAAAAGAATGCTGATAGTAAATTATAAAATGGCTTCTAAAATAAAGCAAGTTGTAAATAAAGAATGGAAGAGAAAATAGACAACAAATAATTTCTTTTCCACTAATAATTAGAACAATGCAAAAAGTGTACAGAAATTAGATGGGTTATTTTATCCATTACATAGGCAGACACTTAAAGAAAAGAAGGTAACACCATCCAACACTAGTAAGACAGGTCCTATACATAGTAGCTGGGAGACTGGATTGTTTAAAATCTTGTAGAATTAATCTAGCACTGGTTATTACAACTTAAAACACCGCATATTTTATTTAGCCATCCCAATTTTGGAACCTTTCCAACAGAAATTAAAGCACCGGTATATAAACACATATGTATTACAGGGTCTGTTACAAACATTTTAAGATGACAAAAACCCGAAAACATGCTGAATGTTTATTAAAAATGGGATGGCAAGAAATTAATAAATGGGATGGCATCAGATTAAAAAGCTTCTGCACAGCAAAGGAAACAATTAAGAGCACGAGAAGAGAGCCTGTAGAGTAGAAGACCTTTGCCAAGTATTCCTCACACAGGGGATTGATACCCAGAGTATATAAAAACTCAAAAAGCTTAACACCAAAACCAAAAACCACCCAATGACTAAATGGGCAACAAATTAAAGAGGCATTTATCAAAAGAAGAAACACAAATGGTCAACAAATATATAAAAAATGTTCAACATCTCTAGCAATCAGGGAAATGCAAATAAAAACTATATTAAGATTTTATCTCACTCCAGTCAGAATGGCAATCATTAAGAATACAAATAACAATAAATGTTGGCTAGGATATAGGGATAATGTACACTCCTACATTGCTGGGCACTGCAAGTTAGAACAACCACTCTGGAAAGCAGTGTGGAAATTACTCAAAAGACTAGGAATAGAACCACCACATCACCCAGCTATCTCACTCCTTGGTACTTATCCAAAAGATCTAAAATCAACATGCTGTAGTGATAGAGCCATTTTAATGTTCATTGCAGTGCAATCACAATAGCCAAAACACGCCAAGTAAAATAAAGCAGACTCAGAAAGTGTCAAATGTTTTCTCTGATAGGTAGCTAGGACAAAGGGGATGGGAGAAAAAAAAGAATAGAGAATCCTATGAAAATAGGAGAGATCTATGGAGCAGAGAAAGGGTTTGAGGGGAAGGGATCAGGGACAGGAATTGGGAGAAACAGTGGAATGAATTTAACAAAGCTATCCTATGTAATATAGGAATATGCCACAGTGATTGCACTTTTATGTATATCTGTAAAGCACCAATAAAAAACAATAAATAGAAGGAAGTTTAGTAAAGAGGTAAGAGCAGAGGAGGAGGAAAGATAGGAAGGAAAGGGGAAGTACTGGGGACTGAATAAGAGCAAATTATATTCCATGCTTGTGTAACTATGTCAAAATGAATCCCAATTTACCTATGGCAATAATGCACTAATAAAAAAGGTAATGGTTGAATAAATTGTAGTGTGATCACAATGGGAAATATTATGTATCTATTAAAATTAATGAGATTTATATCCCTCATCCAAGAGGGTCAGGGCTCTGAGACTTTCCTGGCTTTCTTCAAATCACACTCTGGAAAAAAAGAGGCTTGGGACTTCCCCTTGTTGCTTCAGTAGCTATGACCCCTAGCCTTGCCCTCCCCACTCCACACAGAGACTTTCACCTAGTATTCGGTGGCTATGATTAGGACAAAAAGCCTGATTCAGATGCATCAGCAGAGAGAAAGTAGGTCTTCTTAGAGAATTTTCCACATAAGAGGCTGCTTTCACTGTGTGGTTTGAGGGACAATCTCCTCATCTGGTTGAAGGGGGCCCACTAGGTATACATGGCCTGGTTCCTCCCACCCCATTATCTTCGGGTTTCAGTCAGGCCAAGTGTCTGACAATGACTAGAACCCCAAATCTGCTGCTTTTCCCTCTCATCTCATGCCTTTTAACAGTATTACATAAAAATTATTGTATTTTTTCCAAATAACCTTCAATGTTAATTGGATAGAATATTCTGATGATAATTTAATTTGGCTACATAATGATTTGCAGAAGTACAAAATTTTTAAAATGAGAGGAGGTTCAACATGTATATCATCTGGTATTAGTTGGTCAGAATGCTTAGGAGATTTGTACCTAAAACATAAAGTGCAATTTGAAAGAGGAAAATAATTTTAAGTAAACATAATAGAGATTTCCACTGGCTGATATCTACCAAATAACATTAATGCTAGCTCTCTTTGCTCAAAACACTTAAACAAAGTATCACCTAACATCAAGTGACATTTTGTGGCTTCAAATTAGATTCTTCCTTTTAGGACATTGATTTTTCACCATTCCATAGATTACCATGCTGATGTTAAAGATAATTCCAAAGAGGGGTTCCCCAAACTCTGGATTTGGAGTAACCAAATCTGGACAAGGTTAATATCAATCAAATTAACCCTTAGCCTCCAAAGATGACTATTCCAACTGAATCAACATTCACTTAATACAGAAATTCTGGCACATTAATTTAAAATTAGTAACATTACCTGATAACCAGAGTGGAGAGGGGAGACGCAGAAAGCCTTTGAAGCAGTCTGGGCGTGGGGGACTCATCTGCCCTCTTGCTCCTCTTGTGGTGAATCCTCAGAAGTTCTAATGGTTTTCTGCTGTTAAAATCCCCATTTTCCTGGCCTCCTTCCAAAACACTGGGGCCTGTGTTTCTTTCTTCATTGATTTCTGTGCTTCCTCACATTTTCAGGTCAGCAGCTAAATTCTTTCATTTGTTCATTTTCACCTCATTTCAAACAGAATGTGTTAAATAAAAATCCTCTCTAATTTTACTTCACAGTTGCTCCTTTCTTGAGAGTCCTTAAAGACAGATTTAAGGCATACAATGTTTTTCAATAATAATTAAAATGAATATTTTTTTTTTCTAGGTTACCACTCAGGGCTGCTGGGCCCCACAACTCTAGAGGCAGCTTTAGCTTTGCTCCATTCAAAGGACGTTGTGCCCTGCCAGGCCACTCACTCCCAGGACATAAATGGCTTCGCTGGCCTGTGGGCTGCAGCCGCTTTGTCATACCTCATTGATGTTTGGTGTACTTTGTGTCTAAATCTTTAGAGCTTGATATCTAAAGAAGAACTTGTGTACAGCTATTACTATAAAATTCTGAATTCTTTGTCCACAGTACTCTAAAGGTGATTTTTTATGCTGATGAGATTATTTTAAATAAATTACATTTCATATTTTACAGAGCAGTAAGACATTTATAAAATATTAAGCTAGAAGATGCTACTTAGTTTCCAAAAGCTATAACAAGGAGGGCAAGTGTTGAGAAACAGATGCCAATCACAGAGCCAGTTAATTTCGTAGATTGTTTGCCTTTAATGAAAACCTGAGTAGTATCTAGAAGGATTTCTGAATAAAGGCTTTCAGTGAACTACTCCTATCCCACAGTGTTCAGAAGTATCTGTTCTGACTCTTGACAGTGCCCAGCTTCCTTTGCAGGCCTACATGAACACTTTAATGACTGTAAGCAGAAGGCTCAGGGAGAGCTTCACTTCCTTGTCTACCTCCTCCATCTCTCTTACTTGCTGCAGAAGCCTGGAAGACTCCAAGTGGTGTAGATTCAGGACGGGGGAGGGCTTCAGAGTAGGCATCAAAGACAGGTGTGGAGGAAAAGGAAACTTTTCTTGGGTTGCACTACAAAGATTTGAGAGTCAATTAATGGTCCTCCTAGTCTAGCCCATCTTAAGATAACAATAAATATATTCTTAGGGGCCATAGGACAATTTCATCTTGGGAATACATGGCATTTGTGGCTCTTCAATTCTCCATCTTTAGAGATTGTTATGTAGGATTTACTGAATAATCTGCGGAATAAGTATATAGTTGCTGAATGTACTACATATTTCTACATATTTTCAAGGTATCGTGGTAAAATAAAATATCTAGTGTTATGAATTATATAAAAGAGTTAGTTCACCCTACCATATTTCTTAAATTCTTGATTGTACTTAATTCCACTTTTTCACTTTCTAACATTCAGATACATACATCTTACCTAAGATTATGTCTTAAATGTGATGAAATATTTAATTTTGATCAGTTGGAAACACTTTAAGTCTTTTATAATAATCTTCAGGTCATTATTACATAGCTAGATTTTCATTACTGTGTAATGTGTTTGTTAATAGAGTGCCACAATGTGGGCCTTTCAGTTGCAGCACCCATGTGAGAACTGTTTTACAGCTTTTCTGAACCTTTGGCCTAACTCCCCATTTTCTGGAGTTATATATTCTTCCTTTTTGACCTCTGACTTTCACCTGAGACTGTATAATCAGCACTGCTTTGCCAACTACAACTTTGGGATTCCTGGAATATTGTCCCCAAAACTTGGTCCATGGAAGACTCAGCTTCCTGTTCTTCCTCAGTCTCCAAACTCCCTGCCTGACCCAGGGACCAGGGCCCTTTGCTCTCTGGGAAGCCTCTCTTCTGCTGTGTGTCTTGTTGTGTTTATACAAGCCCTACCAACTTTGAAGATGAAAACCTTGGCGGGGTGGGAGAGAAGGTGGTAACTGTAAGAGAGTACAAAAACCCTCAAAAACTCTTTGCCAAAATTAAAATTAATAATCAAACATTGTAACACACTGAGAATTCTAGGAATACTTAGATTATCAAGCAGTTTCCACAATTATTGGCGTTTTCAGAGGCTCCAGCATTCCCAAGTGAGAGGAATTTCAAAAATTTTGCTCATAAGTTTATTATTAACAAATTGGTAACTTTTAACTTACCACACACAGTTTTATAGATTTGGTGAGAGTGCTTAGTAAATAAAAAAAACTCTGAGATACTATGGAAAATTATTACTTCATAAAGGCATTTCCCCCCTAGAGAATCAGGTTTAATTATAATTCAATAACTTGTCATTTTGAAGATACCATGATAGTAATTTTGTTTCCTTAGTGACAATAAACTGAAAGTTGAACCACAACAATGTCCTAAATGTTCATCAATAAAAGAAGAGTTAAGTACATTATTTTTTTAAACAGTGCACTGTAATCTTATGAAATGATTAAAATAAAAACTATAAAGACAATTTTGATACATGAAAGAAAAGTATGGAATAATGTTAAAAGAGAACAGAGCACAATTTTCAAAACTTTAAAATTACATCCATCCTTGCAGAGTAAGAACTTTAACTATGTAACTGCTTTGAATTTTTATTGATCAAAATACTCTTCATTTTTAGATGGACTGATTAGGGAGGGGATGCCGATGGGAATTCTATTTCCATGAGAACTTTAATAGCTTTCTCAGAGAGGCAGTGTTGAACATGTCAGAGTTAAGGCTGATCTCAATCACTAAGACTCACAGTGAATGATACTGGGAGGGGCTGGGAGCACTGTGTATTGCTATTGGTAAGTTCACCAAATAGATAGGAAAGAGCACCATGATACATAAGCTCGATGCAGAGACATTGAGTAGGGGCAGTGCATGAGAGTGGGGTCAATGTTAAGCATAATATTTAGCAAATAAATACTGCTTGGATTTTCTTCAAACCCAACTTCTTCCATAGGCTTTTGTAGCATTTCCAAGCAGTTGTGCCAAGTTTGGAGTGAAGTTGGAAACAGAAGTCAACAAGTGGGCTGAACAACGTGTGAGTGTGTGTGTGTGTGCGTACACATGCATGTGTTACCAAGAATGTAAAAATGCCCTGTTTTGTTTTTTAAAGATGAATTTTAGTAACCTTAAGAGGAGAACCATTTTCCTAATTTGGAGCAGAAGTAGCACAGAAGTGATGCCAGAATCATCTATGGCAGATACTCAAACTGTGGTCAGAACATATGCAACTGGATGATAGAAAGCAGCAAAATGGCCATTTGGAAACACATGGTTTCTGAATTGAATGAGAGGAAGCCTGTCCCCCCACCCCCTCGCACCCCGCCCTCCCTGCCTTCAGCGTGCATTCACTGCATGTGGTCTAGGGAAGAAGAGTCCTAGAGCTTCACAAGGATGTGCTTAGAAAGAGAGTTTAACAGGCCTGTTTTCAAAGTCCTGAGACCATTGAAAGGACTTTGAAGTTGGAGAC
Source organism: Ictidomys tridecemlineatus (assembly GCF_052094955.1). Lineage (NCBI taxonomy): Eukaryota > Metazoa > Chordata > Mammalia > Rodentia > Sciuridae > Ictidomys > Ictidomys tridecemlineatus. The sequence goes on along the minus strand of NC_135484.1, from coordinate 86,234,802 downwards.
TATATAGTTTAGTTGTTAAAAGCTTGGACTTTAGAACAAGACTGCCTGGGTTTAAATCCTGGTTGCAACATTTCCTGATATATAACATTCAGCAGATTCCATAAATGTCTCTGTGCTTTAATTTCTTCATCTGTAACATGTGGTTTTTGTGAGAATTGAAGGAACTAATTACATATGATCAGAACAGTTTCTGTGAGGTGGTGATGACTGTCATGTTGACAATGATTAGGCCTCAAAACTGAGGAAATTAAGGCTGCTTCATGATCAATACTTTAAAAAATACATTTAACACTTGGTGGTAGGCAACTCTGAAGCTCACTTGGAGGTCTGGATTTATAATCTGCAGAACTGGCCTTGTAAACTCCACAGACCACCTCAAAACTCTTTGCCTTTTCTCACAAACATATTAGCTCTACTAGTGAGGATACTTCCAGATCCTGTAACAGAATGCAGAATAGGCTTAACACAACAGTGGTTTATTTCTTACTCACATAAAGTCCACATAAATATTGTTGGTCAGAGTCTTCAGAGTCATTTAGGATCCAAAGTTCCTTGCATGCTGTAACTTGACCACTCTCCAGGGCATCAAAGTATTCTGCATTCATACGCCAGATGGGAGAAGACAGAGAAGGGGGAAGTCACCAGTTTCTTAAAACCCTGGGCCTGGAGGCAATAAGTCTCCTTAATTTGTAGTAAGACCAAGTTGTGTAGATTCCCCCATGTGCCAGTGGGCTAGAAAATGCAGTCTTTGCATGAGGACTATGAAAGGGAAGCACACATTTTCATAGACAGATTTCCTTTTCAGAAGGGAAGAGGAAAAGGGATGTAAAGAGGAAACTGTGAGTTTCAAGAAGCAGTCAGCTCATTCCTGACCGAATGAGCTGACTGCTTCTTGTTCTTGAGCCATCGTGGCATGTCCCCCAAAACAGAAGTTGAAGGAGATCTGTGGAAACCTTGATGAGTGTACTCTGGAGTTAGGGGCCCAAATGTGAACATGAAGACTGGTGTTTATTTCTCACCTGGTTATTTCATAAGACAGAAATCTCACCAGAGGAGCTGAGTTAATGGAGTGTACAGCAACCCAGGTATAGGACACATAGGAAGAAAGTAGTGACAAGTTCCCAATCTATCGGAAGTCTGCATAATGACCTCAGGAGTTACCATGACTCTACAAGAAAATTCACAAAAGTTAGAGAAAGAGGCAGAACAGAAGCTTTTTAGCTTTTTAGGCATATGCTAGTCAGGAAAGATGGTACTCTACTCAGGGAGGGAATTGGAGACATTGATCCTTGACTAGTGAAATGGGAGATGTGATTGGTGCTCTCTGAAGGATTTCTTGTATGGGAGAGGTCAGGTGGGGCTGAAGAATGTCCCTAAGAAATCATGCATAATGTCTATGCAGAGACCCTCACATTGGTGGAGACCTTCAGGAGTAAATTCTAGGGTTACCTTCCCCCACCTGCAGACACCCAACTGTGCCAGGCCCTTGTCACTTTTCCGATTTCTTCTTCCCATGTAACAACTCATAAAAAAGGGAATGAGAGAGGCTGGGGCTGTATCTCAGTGGCAGAGTGCTTGCCAGCATGTGTGAGGCACTGGGTTCGATCCTCAGCACCACATAAAAATTTTTAAAAAAATCATTAAAATAAAGGCATTCTGTCCATCTATAATTACAAAAAAAAAAAAAAAGGAGGTGGGGGTGGGAGGAGTTAAAAAGCAAATCGTGTCTCTTAAGAACTATGGATCTCACAAGCCAAAAGTTAAGCCTGAGCTGTGGGAAGAAGAAATATGAGAATGGAATTTAAAATGAGAAGCATCAAATGAGACTGCTTTACTATCTGAAAAGGACCAGAATGCTATAGGATCTTCCAGACATGACATTATGGGATTGACAAATGGAAATTCTGCAGATTATGATTTAATACAGTGACAGGATAGGAAAAATCAAAATATAAAAGACTACAATATATCATGTGTTTTCCCATCTGGACCAGATTTCTGGGCAAACTGGTCTCTTAAATACATAGGTAAAAGCCAGAACTGGGGCTAAAAGATCACTTTCTCTCCAGTATCTGAATTGACTGACCCATATGAAGCTTATCCATGACTCTTATCTTCCAGCATGTATTTGCAATGGGAAGGAAGAGCACTGTGTGCCTGTTAAGCTTTATAATGTTTCAGAACACAACTGTGGTGCTGCTTTGGGCCACTCATAACTGATTATGTCAAAGTGGGGATGAAGGCAGGGAGGAGCAAAGAGCTGTTTTACTTCTACAGGGCATTGAGAGACTTGGTGATGCTATGATTGACAGAGAGATGTTCTTTGAAGCAGCAGACATCAGGGAGAGTCTTGGGAACTTAAATATTTAGGAAAGATGTTTGAGGGACCAGAAACTCCTACAAAAGCAGGTGAGGGCTTAAAGCTAATAAAATTCACTTCAATGTTTTAAGTGTTATCATTTATGTCAATATACAGTAAGAACTGAGGCATGTATGTTTCAAGGATGACTAGTGAAATATTCATTCTTTCATTTTTATTCAAAATTATATTCAATACTTACTTTATGTTACACAATGTGCTATATGCTGGGCATATAATAAAGAATAAAATATCCATGCTTTATTGGGCTGAATATGTAAAAACAAATGCAGGGAACTTTCAATAAGGTACTTTATCTATTTTGAGAGTGGAAGTGGTTGGTTCCCTTTTCACTGGTGGAAGTGACACATAGTTTCAGTTTGTTAGGGCAACAGTAAACAAAGTTTTTCATGTTTGTAAATTCCTTTAATATTTTAATATTTCTTTTGTAGTAAATAATAATCATAAATGGAAAAAAAATTAAAGCTTGGCACAGGGAACCAAATGGATAACTGCTTTTAAAGAGCCTCATGTTTTTTTCCTTAAAGGTCAAGTAAATTAAAAATCATTTTACTGTCTGATGAAAGGTCTTCAACACCTCATTTCTACTTTCACTGCTTAATCCAGAGAGCAGCTTCTACTTGTTCATTTCCCCTTTGTCATTCTGTTTCATGCTGGATCCTGCCACATCCTGCTCATTTCCCCTTGAAATAAATCACTTTAAAGTTTTCTTCTTGGTCTATGTTGTAATTTCAAAATATTTAATTTCAGAGGAAGAGTATTAACAAAGTTATAGATCTGCTACCCTTCATTGTTATATCGTGAAAAATTAAGAAGGCAGCCTCTGTGGCTTTTAAAGAGAAAAACATGTTGCTCTCTGAGGAACTCCAAAGGCAAGGTGCTTTGAAAGCGAAAGATGCATTTCTCATAATCCTCAAGCACAGTCTGAGAAACTAGATTCTCATGGAAGAAGCTGAGACTGCTCTGAGGGTGGATTGAAACATTCTCCCCCCATTCGTTCCAATTCCTTATCCATGCGTGCGCGTACACACACACACACACACACACACACACACACAAACACACACATACACACACAATGCATAGGAATTCAGTGTGTAGACACTAAAAAAGACTGAGCATTTGTAATTAGCCTGTGGAATGAAGATGTGGAGTGATATAAATATATCTTGATATTAATCAAAACACAGGGATGAAAAGCCTTCCTTCAGACAATAAGCATTTTCCATTCATTTCAATATAATGGCAAAGGGCAGTGTACCTTAAGGAAGTATGTGTATGTCTCCTAGCATCAAGATATAGATATCAATTTCATGGTAGAGACACACAAACAGTTAAGTGGTAGTGTTCTTATATACTCATGTGCTTGAACTGAGGAAGCCGTCAAAGCCTGACCTATCCTAGGCCAACTTCTGTCTGACTCAGTTTGGAGTCCCTGACAGTGGCTGTCACTAGGGAAGTGAAACTTTTGACCATGATTTCAAAGCTTGGAACAAAGTGTGGAGTAGAGAAGTGAAAAAACACAGACAAGGAAGAAAGACTAGCTTGTGATGAGAAAAAAATGTAAAAATGTATCATTGTAGGTATTTCATTTGATGATTATAAAACAACTATTTTGCTGTCTACACATACTATTTTTCTTCTTGAATTGACTCTTGAGGCAAATAACTTTTTATCACTTCTATGTTTCCATTCAGTAATCTAACTTGAAGTAATTATAAGAAAGAACTATATATTTTATATAAAATTGCTATTTTTTAAATATATATTTTTTAGTTATAGGTGGACACAATATCTTTATTTTAATTTTTATATGGTGCTGAAGATCGAACCCAAAGCCTCATGCATGCTAGGCAAGCACTCTACCTCTGAGTCACAACCCCAGCCCCCTAAAATTGCTATTGTTGTAGGCTATGCAAGAGATTTCTGCTATTTGTTTGAAAATATGAGACATATTTTGGCAGGAGAGAACTAAAGTAAATACGAACAATTCTTTAAAAATTCATAAAATGCTTAATTTGAAAAAAACATTGTCCTGTAGGATGTTTAGTGCAGTGTTTAAAATACAGATATTTTTACATTACTCTTTCCTTTGATATGGTATCAAGAGTTTTTCTTAAGTCTCAACCTTAACTACCATTTTAGCATGTATGTTTCTTCAGAGTTGGACTTGAATTGGGGGATATGAAGGTGCATGGAAACTTGCCAAGACATTCTGTTAATTGGTTTGTTGGACACTGTTGGGGTTTTGAGAAGTAAAATAAAAATTGACAGATGGAAACTTAAAATATTGGCAAAGTTAAAACTTGTACTTCATTAGAGAGAATAAATACCCCTGCTAATTGACCCTCAGAGAACCTTGCATGTTCTATTCATAATGCTGGAGCAGGCAGGTTTCCCCAACTTGGGGTACTGGAGACTGTCAGGTGGGACTTAAAGGACCAGAGGGCCTCTCTCCCCAAAGATGATGGAGAAGGGGAGAACTGAACTGAACATGTCCAATTTATTCTTAAATTCCCCGGTATGATAAATCCTTCTACTCCCCAGGGAAAAGGGAGTGAAGGAACAGAGAAAAGGCAGGAGTGTTTAGGGAAAATCCCTCCTCATAGAAACCAGAACAGCTGAGAAAATGTGTTTCTCTCTAGCGGAAATGACTCCTTAATCCCTTTGGATTTTTCATTCAACACTCTTGGTGGCTTCAGCACATGGTTCAAGGTGGCTTTGAGGGATTAAGGATCAAAAATTTAAGATGTGTAATGCAGTGCATTTGGTAGCACTGTTTTGTATTGCTTCGAATGCTAATATTTTCCTTTGGGTCCTATGCCCAGAGCTGTGTTAATATGCTTGAATGTTTAAGCTTATTATAACCAGCTACAACTAGTAAGAATGCTGACAAATAAGTCACTCAGACTCCCCTACTTTACTTCAAATGGTCTAGTTCCACAAACAAATCAATGGCACGTTGTCTTGCCCTACAGATGTTTATTCAAATATATCAGTTACATCATTGTCCAGAATTTTACATCCCAGATTTTATTCTAAACACAAATGAAAGAAGTTTCTGAGTTAAAAGCATAGGAAATGCAATATTCTTATAAGATACATATATTAAAATTTCTTTAGTTATTTACTTTTCTGTCTCTGCACTCTGTCTCTACAGATCTATATAAATCTATATAGATAGCTACAGACATGCATAAAAATATAGTTGTAACTGCTAATTACATTATGGACTATGAGGATAACAGGGTTATGACTGCCAAAGTTGAAGCTGTTTTCGTAAGAAAACCAGTGGGAGATCTCAAAGTTAAACCATCTCTATGTGAAATAAGGAAATTGTTTTTACAAAACTTATAAGTCGAAGTTTTCAAAATGATCTTGAAAAAACTGGCATGACTGAAGTACAAATGTAGTAGGTGTTATCACTTCAGTTTCTACTGACTTCTAATAAGCAAGTTTTAAAATGAAAGCAGAGAGGATTTTTCATGAAAGCTTATGAGCTAGTAGTCTTAGCAAGAGTCTTTTGCATTTAGTGGTTCAGTGGCCTTTGAAGATTCTTACAATTGGGGGAGGGGATTGTTCTTGGCTGAGGTCTGTGGGTACATGCAGAGCCTGCTGGGGGCTGACTAGAATTCCAAAACAAGTGTGTATTTATACTATGTGTAGGCCAGGGCTGACCTGTAGTTGGTGCTGTTTTCCCTTTGTTTCTAGAAAGGTGCAAGGGTGCCCTCTTGGGCCCTGGTAAAAAAATGTTTTCCTCATATTTTTTTGAATTCCCTGGGCCCTGTAGTCAGAAATCTCAAAAACCATTGACAAGATTTTAGCCTGCTGAAATGATAGCAACTGTATGATTGACAGGAAGTCAGGTTTGCTAGTAATTACATTCCTACCTCCAACTGTCCTCTGGGCCTTTTCTAACAATGTGAGACATTATTCTTCCCCTCTCCTTGGTCAGAACACTTTACAGCTGCTTTACTGATCGGTCAACTTATATTGTGACTCCTTTGGCAATAGAAATATTTTCCTTAGCTAAATCATACAATTTTGTTTTAAAATTGCCTTCAAATTACATCATCCTATTTGTTGTCTTAGCTATAGAGACTGCAGAATCTGAGGACTGGAAGGACCTTATCGATTACCTAATTTAACCTATTTGCTCAAAGAGGAATAGAAGATTAACATTAATTTCATAGCATTTAAAAACCTAGAACCTGATATTCTGAGTCCAAGTTGAATTAAGTTGTAATTACACAATATTTAAAACAATATGTGAATGAGTCAGGATAAATATTGATACCATTTCATAGATGAAACTATTAAAGATCATAAAGATACAGTGACTTTCCTAGAAGGGTGCATGTGACTAAGTTGGGATAAAATTAGGAAGAAACTCAGTTCCTTTGACTTCCAGTTAGTATTTTTTGACACACAGATATGCACGAAAACAAACTTAGAAACTGAGACACATATTTGTAATTAACAAGCCAACTATCAATCAAGTATTCATTGCACAGATAATTCCCTCTTCCATGGGATATTTTAGATAATAAAACATATGTGGTTTCAGTCTTGTTTTCTCTTGGAGCATTGGTCTTGGGCATCCAACTGACATATTTTAAGGATAACCTAGCAGCCTGTAAAGAAATCCACATGGTGAAGAACTGAAACCACTGTCTGCTGGCCAGCACAAATCTGCCAACATTGTATGTCAGCCATCTTGAAATCAAGACTGAAAATGACTGCAGCCCTGGTTGACTTCTAACTGCAACCTCTTATGAGGCCCTGACCCAACACATCCAAGCTAAATCATTTCAAATTCCTAACTGACAAAAACTTTGTGAGATAGTAAATGTTTGCTTTTTAAGCTTCTAAGTATTAGATAATTTATCAGACAGTAATTGATAACTAATACAGAGAATGTTGTAAACACATAAATGAATCAATACAAAATTTCAAGTCTCAATAAGTATCATGACGAAGAAGATAGAATAGAACAAATGTGATGGAGGGGTGAGGAGGAGCTGCTTCGCAAAGGTTGGGAAAGGAAGTCCTTTCTGAGAAGCAATATTTAAGTTGAGATATAATTAATCATAAAAATGCAGATATGGAGAGATCTTGGGGAAAGAAACCCATAAAGCAGGAACAGGTACAGAGGCCTTGAATCAGGAAGAAGACTGACATGTCTGAGTTCAGTAAGAAACCCAACTTGGTAAATTAGAACTTTGAGAATGGTGACGTAAGAGATACAGGCAGGGTCATGTCACAAAAAGCCTTGAAGGTCATGGAAAGCCATTGGAGAATTTGTAGGTGGAAGAGACATGATCTGACTTACACTCTAGAAAGATCTCTCCACTGGATGTGTAGACATTGGATAGTTGGGTGGTGGAAATGCACACAGGAAGGCCAATTAGGGATCATTGCAGTTGTTCTGAAGAGAAAGAGTTCCTGATGGAATTGGGAGGAAGTGTTGAGAACAAGTATGGAACACATGAGGCTCCAAGACTTGCTGATGGAAAGGGAATGAGGTGGAAGCAAAGTGGTAGGCATGGAGGACAACTCAGCTGTGAGACATGTGGTCCAGAAGTCATGCTTGGCCTCGGGATTTTCATGTGGATCTATCCTTGTGATATGCCACACTCTGCAGGAAATTTCTGTAAGAAGCATTCAATATTCTACATCTTCAAGAAATTCTTACTACTAATGACCTCCCTCAAGTTCCTAAGAGCTGTTCTGCTTGGGAAAGCAGCACAAACCTGGCTGGTGGGATGAATTCATGATTTAGAAGGAGTCCCTTCTAGAAAGAAAGCCATGTCAATAGCTATTTGCAAAATACTTTGTCCCCTGGGGATAATAGACTAATGGAGTCCCAGTCCAGCATTAAGGATACATTCTTTAAAGGGGAAAAGAGTTTTTAGAGAAAGAGGTGCCTTTCCTTCAGAGGAATAAATATGTACTGGATTATAACTATAGAGGGCCTCTTTTAAAATAGTTGCATCTTATGTAGACTTTTATTTAAGATTTCTGGGCATCAGTTACAGTTACCACTTCATGAAGATAACAATACAAGCCAGTTTATTTCTCAATTGTTACAACTCTTTTCATGTAGAAAATATGGTTCTGATAATATTAAAATCAAAAGTCAGTTTACACTGTAATACAATAAAGTTCTGTACAGGACCTTAGGATTTAAGTAACAATTTTTAAGGCCAGTAAGTAGTTCCAAGAATAATAGATTCTGATTTGAAAATGATAAGGCACACAGATATGTGTACTATTTAGGTTTGGGAAACTATTTAGTAAAGAGTTCTCTTACTCTTTATCCCACAAGGAAAGGCAAGCATAGGTCACTGTGTTTTTTGGGTTTTGTTTTTGTTTTTTGTTTTTTTCCCCCAGTCTGGTGATATACCCACCCTCTATCAGCTGTTCTCACTATCCACACCCACAGGCCCTCACCACTTAACATACAGCTAAGCACATTTTCTAAAGCAAAATGAAAAATTCATTCAAACACTGAACAGATGTGAATAAAAAGAAGAGGGTAGTTTAAAAATATTTCTGTTGCTATCAGCGATTATTTTGTCCCATGAATGGCATTGGCTATTGGTGTAGAATGTGAATAAATCTGATTTGGTTACTGTGGAAGTTGGAACAATAGCAAGTTTCCCATTTTCAGTCCGTGAGATTGTTCATTGAAATTTCATTATGCTTTCCAAACTACATTTTAAAGAAAGCAGCAGATTAAAATGAAAAATTAGTTATACAGATCAGGAAATGATTTAGTTCTATACAGTCCCATACATAAGGTCATATACAAAATGTTACACAAGCTGCTTTTCAAAATACTCTTAATTTTTTTCTAAGCCTGAAAATAACCATATTGTTATCTTTATTGATGTAAAAATTTCCACTTAAAATCATATTCAAACTGGCACTTTAAATAATTACTAGTCGTTTTCTCTTATAAGGTACTGTTTAATTGAAATAACACCATTAACTTACTGGAAAATTAGAAAACACAAATGTACTCCAGCAAATTAATCACATATGCCAATGATTTGATGCTTCAGAGTAAGATGAAGAAGTTTGATGGATGGAAATGAACTTTTTGCATACACAATCTTATAAATAGGGAAATAATTTTGTAAGAAATCCATCTAATTAAGGTGTCAACTAACTGAAGGTAAAACCAACATGATGATCAGAAGAACAGAAGGAAGTGAATACCACACTTGAAACTAAACATGATCCTAAATAGGAAAATTGGAACCTGAAAGTCAGACACCTCACCCTAACCATGTCTGACACTGGGGGGGAGGGAGGCGGGGTATGTATCTAACTTTCATAGAAATCAAAGGTTGTGCATCAGAACTGGATTAGTAAGGATTCCAGAGAAATGGAGTCAACAGCATGCATCGATATGTAGATTGATTTATTTTAAGGAATGAATAAATGTGACTGTGGACTCTGGCCAGTTCCAAATCAGCAGTTCAGGGATTCAGAAAATAGTTGATGTTGCAGCACAAGGGCCAGCTGCTGGCACAACTTCCTCTTGCTTGGCAGAGGTCAGCCTTTTCCTTAAGATCTTTCACCGATTGAGTGAGACTCACTTCCGTTATGGAGAATAATCTGCTTTTTAAAAATCTACTGATTTATGTGGAAATTTTTATTTTCATGTGGGAAAATAAAAGTACCTTCACAACATATCCAGACAGGGTAGAACAAATAACTGAGCACCGTGGCTTAGCCACACTGACACAAGATTAACCGCCATAAGAACACTGTATATTAGTTATTCTCCTTGCATTGATGGTGGATATATTAACTCTTCAACAATTCTGGAAAACAATTTGAACATTTTATCAAGGGTATAAAAATGTTTACATTCACTTTTTACCACTTATGTTTCTAGTTTCTGAAATAAACCTAAATGCAGACACAGAGCATAAACTGTAAAGGAAAAGATTGATAAATATGGTAGTTTAAAATTAACTTTTTGTGACCTTAGACATATGCAATTAAACATGAGCCATCAATTAGGAAAGCTTCTTGGAGCACATGTAGCAGATGAAAGATTAGTAACCAAACCACACAGAGAACTCTTACATGCCTATAATCATTGAGAAAAAGATTTAAAATCCAACGGAAAATAAGCAAAACTAAACAAGGTAGTTCTTAGAAAAAGACATCTGAATGGCTAACAATCAGTGTAAAAGATGCTCAGTCTAACTTGCAATCAGAGAAATGCAAATTAAAATAAGCATCATTTTTAAACTATCAGAAAACCAAAATGAATGTTTAAGAATGCCAACTGTTGGTAAGAATATAAATTGGTATAACTACATTGGAGAACAGTTTGCCAACACCTAGAAAAACTGAAAATGTATTTAACTTAAAACCTTAAAATTCTACTCCTAGGTTTAGAGGACCTAGTGAAATTCTGCCACACACGCCTCTGTATACACAAGGAATGTGAATTGTTTGTAGTATTATTTATAAAAGAAGAAGGGGTATATAAGACAAACATCACAAAGCGAAAAAAATAAAGATCTTGGTGGGCCGTAGCGCACTCGCCTGGCATGTGTGTGGCTGGGGTTCGATCCTCAGCACCACATACAAACAAAGATGTTGTGTCAGCCGAAAACTGAAAAATAAATATTAAAAAATTCTCTCTCTCTCTCTCTCTCTCTCTCTCTCTCTCTCTCTCTCTCTCTCTCTCTCAGAAAAATAAAAAATAAATCTTGATATAGTCAACAAATAGAACATTGTATGATAGGTTAAATAAGTAACTAGATTTACACTTACCTACCAGCATGGATTTATCATAAAGATATGTCATGTGGAAAGAAGCAGTTTGCAAAATTATAATGCACAGTTTTCTTTAAAACTTCAAACACATGTAGCTGAGACAGTCAATTAAAAATTTAAGAAATGATAACAGTATTCCATACTATACATACATATGCAAGATGATTAGTTTTTTAAAACATGGAGTGAAAAGACACCCACCAAACCTCCAATGTTATTCACTTCTATAAAGATTGTGAGTGACTTGATGGCTGGTGCTTGTGGGTGTGCAAGCATTGGCAAAAAAAGGGTCATGTAAAGGAGACAAAAGGCTTTAATTGGATATGTAATATTTTCTTTCTTAAAATGAAAAAAAAAAGTTAGGCAGATGTGGAAAAATAATGTATCAAGAATATACAATACCAAGAGCAAACCCTAATGTAAATTGTGGATTCTAAATGATCATGTTATATCAATGCTGGTCCAGGGATTGTAAAAAATGCTACACTCTGGTTCTGGATTTTGATAGTGGGAACTCTCTGCATGTGCGGAGACAGGGGGATCTATAGGAATTTTCAGTACCATCTGCTTAGTTTTTCTGTAAACTTAAAACTTCTCTAAAAATAGTGTATTAATATAAAAAACACATTAAGCCTAGGTTGTGGTTATATTTTAAAAGTTATTATTTGAACATTAATGAATGTTTGAGAATTTGACAATAACAACAATGTATTATAACAGTTTTAGATCATTTGAAAACTTTTATTTCATGTGCATGTATTACACTTATATTAAATATAAATATAAATAAATTTGAAAATGAAAATTCATTTCTCAAAAAGCTAAGGATGTTATTTTTTAAAGGATGCTAATTTCTTTTCTTATGGGTAGGACATTTTAAATGATGTATGTACACATTTATCATTTCATACACACATATGCACAAACATGTATTTTGTGTTTCAGGATCATACTTTTTGTGATTTAAAATATTGAGTACTTAATCTTATTAGGTCAAATATGAATAGTGTACATATCAAGCAATTTGCTTTGTGTGTTTTTTTTGGGGGGGGGAGGTAAGGAAAAACACGATTTCTTAAACTTTTAATTGACTTTCTCACTCTTCAAACATCATAGAATTTTGTACTTTATCTCCAAACTTGAATCATTTTTTTTTCTTCTTGCCAACTAAATATCTCAGGAGAAAGTAAAATCAGATGTAATTGTTAGAAAAAGCAGATGTCCTTATTATTTATACCAGAAAATTCACTTAATTGTTGCACAATAAGATTTCAGGATAGTCTACCATATTACCATATTAGAATCAGGAGAGTGTTTAAAAATCTTAAGACTTTGTTAGGTATAGTCATAACTCTTATCAGAATCTCTAGGAGTTGAGCTCAGCAGCATCAGTTGTTGTGTTTTTCTTTTTTAATTAATTCCCACACATACAACCAAAATTTCTCCATAAGATGACAATTCAGAACTATAATTTTTACTTCTCTCTTGAAGACATATACATTCTATAAGACATTTTAAATTTAGATCTTTATAGCAGTCATGATATGGATTAAAATAGGTATGGTCTTCACAGCTTTGAACCTGAAATGAGAATTTCTGGGTCATGGGTGTGATCCATAATTTGGTTAGATTTGTCTAATGGATATTGCTTTAGTCATGTATAATTTTTGTTGCTAATGGCAAGAACAGCAATTGTTTCAAGCTTTGGCCACAAATAATATCACACACACACACACACACACACACACAAAAAAAAAAAAAAACCAGTTCATTTTGGATAAACTTACAAATACTTACCTTTAAGGGTTTTAAAGAATAATCAGTTCCTAGAGAATATCATTCTAAGTGAAATAAGCCAGTCCCAACAAACCAAAGAATAGTGTGGCAAAAATTAGACTTCATTGAAGGATTCATACTTAGAGATTGGGATGGGGGTGGGGAATAATCCTAACATAACTCTATATTCCACAAAGAAATTTCTAGAGTCATAAAATCTTTAACATTATATAGAAACATAGCCTTTAGAGGAATCAGTTTCTTTGAAATTCAAGAACCAGGAAGATAAGGGCACTTACTCCAAGGCCCTGCTGTTACTGGTAGAACTGGGACTCTGCTGGTATCCTCATTCCAGAGCTATGGCTAACTGCCTTAGGCATCCCCACTGAGATCTAGGTTTCTGTTGGATGCTTTAAAATGGTCATTGACAGACTGCGGAGTCTTGAGGAGGAGAGATAGTATGATAAATGTGTTGGTAATTTTGTCTCAGAAATGAATTTAGAGAGAATTTTCTCTTTTGTATATGGTAATGTGTTGCTCGGAGGTACAAAATAAGGAATGCTCTGAATTGTCACCAACAAGCAGCTTTCAACTCAGTGAGACAGCTCTAAGGTAGAAACTGTGTTGCTCACCAAATATTCAGGTGCTCCCCTATACTTTGAAATCCTCTTGAATTTACAGTGCATACCTCTTGTTCTGGACAATGAAAATGAGCAGAAGAGATGGGTGTGACTTCCAGGCTGAGATAGTAAATGCCCATGAGTGACTCTTCAGGGCCTTTTCTCCACTCCCCTACCTCCAAGACAGTAATGGCACCAGCCATCAGATCGTGTAACCTTGTCAGTCTGAGTCCAAAAGTAACTGCCTGAGCAGACACCTCCAGAACCACAACCATCATGTGCTTTGCTCTCCGTGAAACACCCGAAACAACCTAAAGGCTTTTCTTTTAAGCCCCTGGAAGTTGTTAACTGCAGATGAACATGAGCTGGTATTCTCAAATGTTTTTTCATTATGGAGATTTTGAAGATATATTTTCCCTAAGCACTTCTCTACCACCACACACAGTGAAGTGCTTATGATTGTTTATGTTTTTGTACATACATTTAAACAAATAGAGTACGGTTTTTTGTTTGTTTGTTTTTGGCTTCCTCCTAAGAGCAAATTTTCCCCCTACAAGGGTGATAAGTCATTGAAAATATAAGATAACCTATAACAGCTAAACTTGTTCATCAATGAAGTAGACCATCTTTAAGATGAGCATCCTAGGACAGAAAATGTCCACAAAGAGCCCAGAAGGATACGCAACAAAGATCTTGAAATATATGCTCTTCGGTGAAGGGTAACTTGAGTTCTTTAAAACGCTAATATTATTTTACTTCTTCCTTGTGCCTAGAATCTTTTTCTCTGGCTTCTTTTATTGTAAACCACAATTCTGGATGTCTTCTCTTCCTTTCTGTACTTTTCAATTTGAGTATTATGAGGCTCAGATCCTCTGTTTTTCCCTCTGTGTGTGCATAATGAATTCAAAGGTTCACTTTTAGCTGTCTGTATATAAGCTCCAAATTTGACCCTGACCTTCCATTTGAGATTCAAATGCATATATGCAACTGTATAAGATGGTCTTAGATGTCAGTTAATGTTGTACCATCTCCCTGTTGTTCCAAGGAGCCCACATTTTCCTCCCAAATCACTGAAACCCACTAAAGCCACAAGAAATGTGCTTGGTGTCTCAGCACAGAAGCACTCTCCAGCGGCCAAAAATATTTTCAAGATGATTGAAATCATTTTATTGTGCTTATTAAATATCATGACATAATATATAGCACACTTTTCCCCCAAAACTCCTTCATTAGTCACCCTTATCTCCCTCCTCTCTTAATTTTGCATCACAAAAGTCTAAATTCCTCTTGAGCAATAAAATATTCCTTTCTGGAGGTTGTGGAAGGAAAATGTTTTAGTCAGCTTTTTCACTGCTGTGACTAAAGGACCTGACCAGCACAACTGTAGAGGAGGCAGAGTTTATTTGAGGGCTCATGGTTTCAGAGGTCTTAATCCATAGAAGGGTCTGCTCCATTTCTGAGGGCTGGAGGTGAGGCTGAACATCAGGAGAGGGTGGTGGAGGGAAGCAGCTCACATCATGGTGATCAGAAAGCAGAGACTCAGCTTTCCAGATAGAAATATAAACACCAAAGCCACGCCCTAATTTCCACTTCCTCCATCCACACCCAGTTAATCTTTATCAAGAGATTAATTCATTGATTGGATTAAGAGTCTAAAAACCCAGTTTTCCTCTTAACTGTCTTGCATTGTTTCACACATGAGCTTTTGGGGGACAACTCACATCCAAACCATACCAGGAAAAAAACAAAAATACAAAGCCAGAACCCTTTCCAGCAATGTGGGGTGGGGGGCTGGCAAAATTTTGGACACATGTTTACACCACTTTTTCCATTAACATTACCTATTTTTATTACCTTTTGCTGAGAGATGCTAGTCTTGTTATCTGAAAGTCTTTTTAAACTCTGTTTTTGGTCAAATCCCTAGGGAGCACCTGTTGGCATTTCTGCCTAGTGCACAAAGACTCCCTTATCTGCATCTCTCCATCACTCTGATGGCATCTTAGTGTCGTTTTATACAACATTATCACAAAGACCTGGTCACAGATAATTAGACTTAGTCAGAATCTCCTTTCAGGGAATTTCCAAAATAGAACTGAGAGATAGTTCTTTGCCAGGTGTGTCTATAACTTTTAAACTCAAATACTGTTTGCACTAACATGTCAAAAGGAAACACTTGTGATGCTCAGTGTAAGGCCAGCTCTTTACTGGTCTCTATGCCTCTGTTTAAAAGGGTCAAATGGAAGCCCCTCCCCAAAACATGGGATGAGACTCTCTCTGTGGGCTTTGGCCTCATTGGCAGGATTTAGTACAAGCCTATAACTCTGCAGACCCTATTACTCCATCACTAGGAGTCAAGCGGAAATCCTCATTATCTGGGCTTTCCTTCAAGATCCCCTTCTTCCCGTCCCAATACTCATAGCTTTGATGGGACAATCAGGAAAATCTTACTATGCCCCACATTTTTATTTATGTCAATTACCACTGGAACCTCCCAAGGCTCTGCACCTTCCTTTTTTTCCTACCTCCTCTCAACATCTAAAACCCTTCCACCCATGCCCTCTGAAACTCTTGGTTAGTTTTCAACAGAAATCCACCACCTCAGCCTCTTTTCTGACATCTGGTTTTCCCTAGTGGTCACATTTTCTTTCATACCCTTAATGCCCCTGATCTGGGAGGGCAATCGATATCCTCTCCTTCCAGACTCTTAACTTTTTCCCTTTCCTCAATCTCTCTAAAGCTGACTCTCCTATCAGACTTCACTACCCACTTTCACTTCAATCATTAGCCAACATCTGGGTGATTCTCCTTTATATTAAAGAATCCTAGATTATTGCCTCTCTCCAATACACTCCTGTCATAGTCCTTGATGATTTTAAAACCCCAGATCCCTGGGCTTTCGGAAACCTGACTCTTCTCTCCCGAAATGCCCTTTTGAGTCTTAGCTTTCTTTTGTTAGTAAAGTAGACATAATGATGACCTCCTTTCAGAATTGTTGAAAGAATTATTAAGTGACATTGATAAAACATGCTGCATGAAGCCTACCTGAAGTTGAATCTGAATAACTTACCATTTTTAACTTGGAAACAGTGCCTTAAATAAATTGTTACATGGACAGATAAAATGTATACGAGTGGAGCTGCTTTTGTTGACATGGGGAAGGTGGTGAGAACAGGGAGTTCCATGAAGCATGAACAGACAAGCCTAGATGCCCCAGAACAGAAGTGTACAACTCTGTTTAGAACAGTTCGAATCCCACTAGATGTTCAGCCATTTGATTCCTGTCCTTATCTCTTTGACCTACATATCATTTGAAGTCTTTTACCTCGAAAGTATAACTTTAATGTCTCACAATTTTTTTTTTTACGGTAGGAAAATTGAACATATTATTCACTAGCTCTCATTGATTTTTTAATAAGTGAAGTAGTCATATGGTAGATTTTTGGCATTTCTGAAAAACATTTATATCAATTTTTCTCCTATAAACTTTGAAACAATCAAATTTTAGAGATTAGTGCTTAAAAAATGTTTGCTCCATAAGTTAAATTATTATACTTTCTTATATTGAATGATGATTATATAATATACTATGCTTCATGTTTTGCCTTGCCTGGCAAAATTTACTCTAGCTATTCTTAGCCTATTGGTTTTTTTTTTCCTGATATAATTATTTTAATGTCTCTTTAATTGGCTTATGTTGTTCTAAACCTGATAATTTTAGTGAAATATATTTTACTAGGAACACTTCACATCCTTGAAGCATAGGAAACATCTAGATTGAAATTAATATAATATAAATAATAGTGTGTGACTAAGTTGAGAACTACCATAACTCAATTTTTTGAAGAAATTAATATTTAAAAAATTTGCAATACCTTTAGGCTTTTAGCAGTTGTAAATATTGCTTTAATTCTTCTCTTACAGTTTTCTGAGACTCACATTTTTTGAGTCTATGTATATCCTTAGGAATTACAGAAATCTTAATGTTCTTAATAAAAGTGGCTACAGCTGACCAGTCAGTGAAGTGATCTTCTGATAAGAGAACAAAATAGAACAAGTTAGATTCATTCTCTTCACTTAAGAGTGACAGTAAGTACTTTATTTTAGCATGTTTTAAAAACAGGTGTTAGTTTTGTGAATTTTTTTTTCAGTACCAGGAATTGAACCCAGGGCCTCACTCATATATGTTAGACAAGTGCTCTACTTCTGAGCTACATCCCCAGCCCTCAAGTGCTAGTTTTATAATGTCTAATATTCATTTCAAGAAAAACGTTTTATTGTCCAGGACAAAGTGCCAATGAACAATAGCAAAAAATAGTTATTATTCTATTATTTAAAAAATTCTTATAGCTAACAATTTACTGCTAACATACAGTATAACACAGATAAGTCATATTCTATAAAATTTTATAGGAATCTACCTTTTCATAGATTGATCTTAATTGATACAATTATAAGATGACATTATTTTACAAATAGCATTAATTTGATTCAAGTTGTCATGTGACCACTAGTCTAAGCCTATTTCCCTCTGAGAAAACTCATAAAGAATCTGGGTGTCCAGCCTTTCAGGGGCTGAGGAAGGACTGCGTAAGCCTAGGAATTTGAGAGCAACCTGTGCAACACAGTGAGACCCCTCCAAAGAAACTCACAGGGACAAAAAAGAAATTTTGGAGGTGTTTTTTTTTTTTTTAAAGACTGGAAATTACTTTCTCAGTTTTAAGTACAAAAGAACAACAAAGAGAAAAACTTGCTATGGTAAGTAGAAATAGGCATTAGACTATAAAACTAACATTAATTATGGATTGTAACTAAGTAATATTCTGCTTTAAATGAAAATGGGATAAAAGTTGACCTTTTGTATTTATTTAAGTTAATGTATATTTGGCACATTTCCCAAAAGATTTTGGATAGAAGAAAATAACTACAAAGAGGTCTATGTTTAAGTATCACCGTTGTGACATCAACTGACAAATGCCAGGCCCTTCAGTCTGTCACTCTCCCAAGCGAAGAAAACAAAGCAGGGATCTGAGGGAAGAGTGGCATGTCCCTCAGAACACACAATTTTCTGGCTTTTGTTATTATGTCACACATTGTATTTCTTTTAAAATATGCTTTTTATATTTTATACAAACCTCACGGATCTGGGGCATGTGACAAGCAGTCTAGAAAATAAAATAATAATAACAAAGACAGTGATGAAATTTTAAAATGTATCCCTTAATCAATCATATTAGGTGACATGAGATGTGTTAGTGTGGGCAGCATGCTAATGTTGCTGCTTGGTAGACAGAGAAGCAGAAAACTTCACCCTTTAATCAGGCATACTTACATTTTTTATCTGTCTGAATTCAAAGCTAGATTTTTGCTAGCTTGCTAGGTTACTGTAGACATCTCAATATCTCTACAATCACCCTCTATAAAGAGTAAGAGAGATTGCAAGATGAAAAGAAATAGTAGCATCAAATACTGTATTTGGTCATTTTTGATCAATGTTTATTCCAAATATTCCAAAAAAAAAAAAAATGGTGAGAAACAGAACAGTGGAGCTTCGCTACATCAAAAGGGAAAAATTTCTATTCAGGTAATGATTTTGACATCCTTGAAATACTTTTTTAGGTTCTGTTATTCTAATGTTCCTTGTCTAGCATAATGTGCTGCTCACCTAATAAGTGCTTGATACATATCTGAGTGAACTTTGAAAACAATTATTTACTTAGGTCTGTTACTTAAGGGCCTCAGTTAGACAAATCACTCAAGCATGGAGTAATTGTTGAAGTCAGGATTCTATTGATCACAGGTGACAGAATCAAACTTAATAAAATGGCGGACACTTTTTTTTGATATTTCAGAAAACTTCAGATATCTGTAGTCAGAGGCCAGGTTTAAGTCTTCAGATGACATCATTGGAACTCTTTTTTAAATTTTTTGGCTTTCCTGTGTTTCCCGCTTTATCAGGCAGATTTCTCCCACACACTGGCAAACATAGTGACTAGCAGATAAAACTTTATACCCTAGCAACTCAGCAACTCAGCAACAAGAGGGCTTCTCTTTCCAAAAAGTCCAGCAAAATTTCTCATTAGATTTCTTTCACTTGTGCATCTCAAACCTATTATCATGTTCAGAGGATGGAAGAGCTGATTAGTTAGGCTTGCTTCTCTTTTGCATTTGAGGGGGCAGAGAATGATGGAGGCCTGATACTAGGTCAAACTCCCATGAACATTAGGTTGCAAGTTGACGAGCCTTGCTTGCTAAAAGAAATAACCACCACCATAATCTGACATCATCATCATCCCTGTTATCATGCACACTTGTTATTGCCATCTCTGGACTCTGAAGGGAAAAAGGACTTTATTTGACTAGTGAAGTAAGAATTCTCAAAATGATCCATAGCTGTGATCTTTAGGTTTTTAAGTGATACTTCCTGGTATGAATATCTGATTTTAAAGTTGCTTAAGTTACACATATACAAACTGGTATTGTTTGCGAATTTCATCAACTAAGGGATAGTGTCTGCTCTTCATATATATAGTAAGTCCTTGTAAAGAAAAACTAGCAAATCAGACATCTGTGAGTAACCAGACCAACCGTTCCATAGAATTGATGTCATTTGGTTATTGTTCTTTTTTGCATACATAACCGATTCCTTTATACAGCAGTTTTAAGTAGGAGGGAATATCAGTATTTGTCCATTCCGAAAGCAGAAACCATACAGTAGTTTAAATAGGAAAAATTTAATTCAAGGAGTTATTTACTAGAGAAGGACGTTAGAGCATAAAGATTGGGTAGTAAGAATTGGAAAGAACTGTAAAGAATACAAAAACCGCAGTATCAGGAGCAGTCACTTCCCTGAGGCTGAGATAGAGGAGCCCAAGGAGAGCCCCTGGGCTAACATTCAGACTCCTTTGGGAAGGCTTACTGCCTGGGCTCACTGGATGGCAGAGAAGCCACTGTGCTGTCATGCAAACAGAACTTACTGTCAATCTACCCTCCAGAGAGCCAGGGAAAGCTGTTCATGGAGAGTTAATCTGTTGAGAAGGATTCCACTGCAAAACCACACAGAGAGCATGTGTGGGGAGAAGACGGTTGCTGGCTACTGCTGACCACCATATACTGCTGGAGATGCACAGGGGAGGTGTCACAAATGCTGCAGGAGTTGGAGGCACTCTGCTGCAAATATTCAAGTGGGAGCAGAGCTACTGGCTGCTAAGTGCTGTTGAACACAGTGTGCTGCAAGAACTGGACATCATAGGTGCCGGGGGCATCTTAGGAGCCTGGTACTAGTGAACACAGCAGGAAACTGCTGAGGGAGCACCTGGGTCCAAAGAGCAAAACATTTTTTCTCCAGCAATGTCTCCTCCAGAATCTTCTGCTTACAAAGCTTCAGGGCCAGCTGGCAATGAAAAAATATTTAAAGAGCCCATATCCATTTTCATAGATCAAGAAGACAAGGGGAATTTAAAGTGGGAGACAATTAATAGATACCCAGATAGAGGTATTGCAAAGCTACATTTTTATTTTGGTGATGTAATATTATCTAACATGTGCATATCCTTCATGTTATTTTTCCAAGTTTCATTTCTTTTCTGGTGGAGATGATGAGAATAAACATGTAATTCTATTCCTCAGGCAGCGAGTACATTGCTGATTCTAAACATCACTGGACCAGCTGTGGAGGAAGAATTAGTGAGAAGTCACATGGGTGCATTTCAGAAGCAAGAATCAAGTTTCAGACAATATTTATATTACAAAGTAATTTTCTTAACAGTTGAAGAGAAGTTATTCACACTTTATCATTAGAGAAATTGATTTTTGAAAGATCTTAATAAACTATAATATACATGTACCTCAACACATAGTAGGGTTAATTATTATATATTTAAGTTTAAGAACATGAAAACTGATACTTAAATTTTTTAAAAAATGTGTTTTTCAAGCATAATATATCATTGTAACATAAGCATACAAGTTGATGAATTTTCATAAACTGAACACACTTGTATGACTAGTAAAATTTCATATACAGGGCTGGAAATGTGGCTCAAGCGGTAGCGCGCTCGCCTGGCATGCATGCAGTCCGGGTTCGATCCTCAGCACCACATACCAACAAAGATGTTGTGTCTGCCGATAACTAAAAAATAAATATTAAAATTCTCTCTCTCTCTCTCTCTCTCTCTCTTAAAAAAATTTCATATACAATTAAAGCACTAAGGAACTCTTGTGAGAATCCAAAGAAAGTAGAAACCTCTTGTTTTAAAATAAATTACAAAAAGTTTAGCTTGAAGTTTTTTCACAGAACCCCAAAGTAGATCTCCTGTACTAAATAAATACAAAACAGGTTTTCTGTCTCTATGGCAACAGTCTATTCATTTAGTATTAATTTATTAGTTCAAAGAACAATAAGTATAAATCCCATGGATATTTTGAATCACTAAAAAATTCATGTTGTTCTTTACATTTTAATTGGCAATGCACATTCAAATTTTCTTTTTTTTTATTGTTGGTCATTCAAAACATTACATAGTTCTTAATATATCATATTTCACAGTTTGATTCAAGTGGGTTATTCAATAATAATTATATTGCCTTAATTAAAAATAGTAATAGATTTTTACGATTTGTTTTTCCATAACCAATGTATTATTTTAGATGACCATAAATTTTTTCTAAGATAGTTAGGAAGTTGCCTTAATTTTCTTATACTTTGTTTCTGTGTCTTTTAACATTTCAATATAAACAACAATTTATTAATTGTGTACTCTGTGGAAGAGGTTAATCATATGTAGAAATAATAATCTTTATACTACATCTCTGTTATAAACCCTTCCTTATTTGGACCTAACTGGAGATTATCAAAGAAATCATAGTTTTCATCATAGATAAGACTGGGAATTATTATTTTGGACACCAGGTGGAGCCAGTATTATTTCAGAAATGCAATGAACACTGATAGATTCATGTTTTTTCCTCCACCAACGTAGGAGTTTTAAATTTACTTCTGATTTTGATCAGGTATTCTAGAATTACTATTATTGATGGAGTGTATCCTTGTTAATGAAGAGCTATATCTCTTATTTCCTATAAACAAATGCCTAAATTTCTTATGGGTAAAATGAAAGAATTTGTTTGACATGATTTTATAGTCTCTTGCAATTGAGACTTCTTTAATATGTACTGAGAATGTTTTAAGAATACCATTAAAGTTTGATTATTTTACCTAGAAGCCTTCTTTGATATTTCATTATTTGTCATCATAGAAGTCAATATGGTTATTATAGCTGAGAATTTAAAGTATATATTAGGGAATAGGAGAAAATGAAGGAAAGACACAAATAACTCCTAATGGTGTCTGCTGTAAAAGTTCATTAAACATCTATACAGAGAAAATTTCAAAATGTTGAGAAACCTAGTTCTAGAAAATATGAATTTAGGTGTTGGAAAGCTCAGCTTGAGGCTTCTTAAGTTCTAAATAACCCTGTGTCAGTTTTCATCAGGAAGGCCTAGGGAAGTAACACTGAAATGTTGAAGTTATTTATAAAAATTTGAATGATTAAAAATTATCCTGATCAAAGCAAACTCCTAAAAATTAGATAATCATGAAAACTTATGACATAAGGAATAAAACATATGTATATACGTATGTATATATCTTCTACTATATGCTGATTTTATCTATACATTTGTTTTCTCTTCCTACCTTTTATGCATAATAAACACTTGTCTTCCAAAAAGTTGATTTATATAAATTTTTTTACTTAACTTTCTACTCACATACTTTGATTAAATGGTTATTGGTGCCAAATCTGAAAATGAAATTATGGTGAAAGGAACAACTGGAGCTCAGAGAAGAATAATATCTCCAGAGTACCAGAAAATCTAAAAGGAGGCCAAGGTATGTCTCAGAAAAATTGTGTGTGTGTTGGTGGCCAGGTGGTGACAGAGCTCAGCAACCTTTCAGAGCTAAGTAACTCAGGGGAATGGAATTCACACAATTAGGCTAAGCATGTAGAGTGAGAATGGATTTGACAATACCTGAAAGGCAAGAACATGAAGCTGTAATTGATTTCACTGATAAGAGGCCAGAAGGGAACCTGTAGGTGAACAATAGGAGAAGTTGAGTGTTTGATGTTATAGAAGCTTAATGGGCATAGTTTGGAAACAGCATGTGGTTTCTAGGTTACTGTCAATTACAATATAAAAATAAGAAATGGTTGCTGCTGCTAGGACTGTATCTAAATAGAATTGTGCTATAATGAGGCTAATGGGCTATAAACTATATTTGAGGGGCTTGTTCTCTAAAAGTGAAATTAAGGTATGAAAAAGGATGAGAAGAAACAAATAGGTAGAGCTAGTAGCTAAGAACATAAACTGGGATGAAACTGTAAGTTCTAAAACCTGTACTGCCATTTCCAAGCTGAAGTTAACTCAGCTTTCTATGCCTGTGGTTTACTCACCTGGAAAATGAAATAAAAAGGATATTACTAAAGGAAGTTCTTAGGATTAATCGGGATGATATGTGACAACAGTGCTAATTTGTGGTACCTGTTTGAGAATTTAGTATAATAATGGCTAGTATCACTATCTCCAGGCTGTTTCTTTGAGGAGACATTTGTCTGGCTGCATTGAATAACAAAGGACACCTCAGAGGAGGAAACAGGTTTATCCTGGTTATTTATTCAAGGATGTGGCAAATGATTAAAATATGCCAAGGAACTAAGTGCCTTTTACTGTGGAAAGGAATAAATATTCTATGCAGGAAAATACTAAGTTCCCTGGGGAAATTGCTAAGAGAAGAAGCGCTGCTTCCTTCTGGGATAGGCATTCACGGAGTGGCTTGCCTGTGGGGACACTTTCCTGTTTAGTGGCAGGGATCCTTCCAAATGTGTACTCCAAATGACACAGAATGAAATGAAAGAACACAGAAAGTTGTCTCCCACAACCGCTCTTCAAATCCTTGTAATTTGGAAAAGGGCCTAATTCTTAAGAGGGCATTCCATTGACAAGGAAATTTACAGAAGAAAGAGAGGAGCAAATGTAATTATTTGCCAAAAATAAAAATCTGTTAAAAGTAGAATTTATGAAAATTCTTTAATTGTCATGAAGATGTTTTCATTGCTCAGCAGGTAGAAATAATAAAAAGACCAGAAATTTCAGACTTTGAATGGATAATGTGCTATGGATAGCAAGCAATTAGATGCTAAGAGTGTATCAAGAAGAGGTCCTGGCACTGTGGTACCCTAGCAACTCCAGATATGCAGGAGGACACAGGAGCCTAGCCCAGTAGAAGGCCCCTAACTGGAAGTCTTAGTCTTGTAGAAATGGAGTGAGCAACAATTTATTTGTCATATTGAAAAAACCAAAGTAAATATATGATCTTTAAAACAAATGTCTTTTCTAGCTTCGTATGAAAAATGGCCAAGAGGAGCAGCAGTGTATCTGCCTCCTGCTGACAGGTCATGGAATCCACATAGCCCTGGACACAGATTTGGTCTCTTACACTTGTCTCATACAGAAACACAAGAATTTCTGGGGAACAAACTGATTCCATATACCAAATATGGTATATTCCATATACCATATTCAAAATAAACAAAGAAAATCTTTCTGGTTTTAGAAGCAAAGAATATTTTCAAGGATTTTGAGGGTAATACTACAGAATAAAAGTGCAACCTAGTGACACTTTTTTTGAGCAAGTTTATGACAATTTTATTAAAATGAAAGAAAATAAATGTTATTAATACATGAAAATTCAATATAAAAGGCACAATATAAAGGGCACAATAACTCTAATAGAAAAAAAAAGTCAATATAAAGGGCACAATAACTCTAATAGAAAAGAAAGAAAAATATAATGCTAAGAATTTTGTTGTTTTTAATTGGTAGAAAATATTTATATATGAATATCATAGTTTTATTAATTTTGTATTTATAAAATATAGATATGTATTTTGGGGGAAATTGTACTTGTTTTATCCTGTGTATTAGGAAGTGAATGAGACAAATAGACTTGGGAAATACAAGAATGGACCAAGAATTTCTGGTTCCTGTGGGTACATGGAACAATCAGGTAGAATAGGGTTCCACACAGAAGGGGTGATTTCCACAATTACCAACTAGAAAGGAATCAACGCTGGGGGTGTTAAGGTAATGAATGAACTAAAAAGACACATAGGAATCAATAACTGGGTAAGTTCTGTCTTGTCTTCTAGGAAGTGAAACCTCAATTGTGCCTCTAATAATATGATTATAACAAAGCATATGTGCGTTCTTGGTAATGCTAATGAACAGGTCTCTTCAGCAAGTTGAGACAGATTATAACATACTGGCCATGCAAAATTTTAAAACTACATAAAGGAATTGACATGCCAGGGTGCAAAAGAAACTAGATGAAAGCATGAAGCTAAAACTTCATAGTGACCTAGAATATGAACTTTAAAAAAAGCAAAACTACTCAGTCAAATAAATAGTGGTTCACGTGTGGTTAACTTTGGGAAAAGCAAAGGGGTTACTAGCCCCAGCCCAAAAGGAATCAACTGATTACTCAAATCCTAGAGACTCGACTACACTGAGGCATTTACTTGAGGTGGGGAAAAATGGTTAGGTTTCAAAAACTGTTACAGCAGAAGGTGTGCAAATAATGAGAAAAATAAAAAGTAGCAAACAAACCCTGAGAAAAATCTGGTGTCTTAATTTTTACAAAATGGGTATAAGTGTAGAAATAAACCTTAATCTCATTGTTTCTATACACATTTCATCTGTTGTTTTTGGAATTTAAGACTATTCAAAAAATTAGTCATACTATATTTTATAATGATTGCTTAAATCATTTAAGAGATTTCAATTAAAGCTTTAATCAATGTTTTACTGCTTAAGGAAATTTAATTTTCATAGTTTTGGTAATTGGACACAAGTTTAAAAAATTGGACTTTAAATGAAATGAAAACGATGGTGAGTATTAGAGCACACAAAATCCTCTCAGATATTTACTGATCTAATCATCAAACCAAATTAATAAGATCATTGATTTAATCCACTAACTTAGTTCCAACATGAAACTAATAGTGAAATAGGACAACTAGAGGCCATGTCAGGGACGTTGTCATAAGGAACGGGCTCCACATTGCCAGCCAGGTCTCAGATCCTAGTGGAGTTAGGATCTGGGCTCATAGGCAGAGAAGAGCACTCAGAGCTGTAATTTCCATGCTTATTGGCAGGGGTGCTAAGACGTGGTTTGGGAGGATGGCTTCCTTTTCATGAATATCATTTTAGACTCTCTCTGAAGATGTGTAACAACGAGGTAAGGCTCACCACCTTTTCAGGCGTTAGTATATTTTTTGCATCTCAATTATCTGAATGTGGAACCCCATTCTTGTGGAGCTGGAGCCATGTGCAGGCTGGATTGGGGTGAGAGGGGAGGCAAATGCTAGCTCACAGCACAGTTCCACGTGACAGAATTTCCAGGCACATTCCCAAAGCTGCCCAGAATTCTGCAGGAGGTTCTTCTCAATTCAGATGCTAATTTTAAATCTTGATCCATCATGCCTACAAACGGTATCATTACTTACATTTTTCCCCCCATGTAGTGCAAAGATTTTCAGCAGCTAGCACTGAGTAATAAGGAGATACTTCCGGTTTCCTCACTATTTCAATAACCTTGTTTCATGGGAAACCCTTTCTTCCCTGAGCTCTCCGAGAAAGCAGGCCAATGACCTTCTTGTTTGTAAGCTCCTCAGCCTCATTTCCACAATTTGCTCCCCAGAACAAATCTCAAAGGGTTAATAATTATTTTCTAATAAGAGGGATACATGGGTAAGTAAGTTTAGAAACTACTAGATTAAACAAGGTTAAAATATTTTCTTTTCTGTAAAAACTTTGGCTAAGAAACCATTTTTGAGATGGTCACTTATAAACCCAGTGCTCTGTAGAATATATTTTTGGGAATTGTGACTACTTCATGTGTCCTTCTCACTCCAAGTACTCTAAAGTCTGGTTGAGAGGGAAAAAAACAAACAAACAAACAACAACAACAATAGCAAAAAAAAAAACCACTTTGGTAAACACAAAGTTAAAAAATAGATAAAGGTAAATAAATTCCATAGTAGTGAATAATAGAGAAAACAAAGCAAAATAAAACAAAAAAGGTCCTCTCCTCTCCACCAAACAGGTCAACAATGGAAACAATAAAAATACGGACTAATTTCATGAGGCTTGGTCATTTACAGACCATGTGCAGCCTTGGGGTCTAGACCTCACCTGCTCAGATGAATCAGTGTTGTCCTGGAAGATTATGTTGAGGCAGAAGGGTTAATACATGCCTGTAACATGGTAAGCGTTCAAGAAATGGTAGCTGTTCTTGAGAGTTTAACACATTATAATCTAAAATATTCTTTTCTGATGTAATGAGTACTCTGAATAAACTAAAATTTTCTCAGATTTTTATACTACAGAGTACAACCAATGTCTCTAAATCTAGCTTACTGTAATTAAAATGGTACAATTAGAAAACTCCTCAAAATGTCTAGATGAATCCCATATTTGGTGTTTCCTATAATTCTATTTTTTAAATAGGTGCAGTGGTGCACATCTATAATCCCAGCAACTCTGGAGGCTGAGGCAGGAGGATCACAAGTTTGAGTTGAGTGTCAACAACTTAAGAACTTGTCTCAAAATAAAATAAAAAGAACTGGTGATTTACCTCAGGTAGAGTACACCTGCGCTCTGGGTTTAATATTCAATATGAGGGGGAGAAAGCAGTTGGTAAAGTTAGTATATGTCAGAGAGCCTACATCCTGGGAGCAAATTTTTATCCCTCACACATCAGATAGAGCACGAATCTTTAGGGTATATAAAGAACTCAAAAAGCTAAGCACCAAAAAACCAAATAACCCAATCAACAAATGGGCCAAGGACCTGAACAGACACTTCTCAGAAGAGGATATATAATCAAACAACAAATATATGAAAAAATGCTCATCATCTCTAGCAATCAAAGAAATGCAAATCAAAACTACTCTAAGATATCATCTCATTCCAGTCAGAATGGCAGCTATTATGAAGACAAACAACAATAAGTGTTGGCAAGGATGTGGGGAAAGGTATACTCATACATTGCTGGTGGGACTGCAAATTGGTGCAGCCAATATGGAAAGCAGTATGGAGATTCCTTGGAAATCTGGGAATGGAACCACCATTGACCCAGCTATTCTTCTCCTTGGACTATACCCAAAGGACTTAAAAACAGCATACTACAGGGACACAGCCACATCAATGTTTATAGCAGCAACAATTCACAATAGCTAAATTGTGGAGCCAACCTAGATGTCTTTCAGTGGATGAATGGATAAATAAAATGTGGCATATATACACAAATGAAATTTTACTCAGCATTAAAAAAGAACAAAATCATGGCATTTGGAGGTAAATGGATGGCGTTGGAGAAGATAATGCTAAGTGAAGTTAGCCAATCCCCCCGCAAAACAAATGCTGAATATTTTCTCTGATATAAGGAGGCTGACTCATAGTGGAGTAGGGAGGGAGAGCATGGGAGGATTAGATGAATTCTAGATAGGGAAGAGGGGTGGGAGGGAAAAGGAGGGGGCAGGGGATTAGCAAAGATAGTGGAATGTGATTGACATCATTATACAAAGTACATGTATGAAGACTTGAATTGGATGTCAACATACTTTATATACAAACAGAGATATGAAAAATTGTGGCATATATGTATATTAAGAATTGAAATTAAAAAACCCAAAGTACATGTATAAAGGCATGAATTGGCATGAACATATTTTATATACAGAGATGAAAAATTGTGCTCTATATGTGTAATAAGAATTGTAATGCATTCCACTGCTGTCGTGAATTTTAAAAAGTAAAATCAATAAAAGATAAAAAAGTTAGTATATGTCTAAGAGATACTGAAGTGGCCAACTTGTGGGGGATACTTTACAAATGTAGCCCCCAGTGGTTCAACTCTTCATACTATCAGTAATTTATTTTCTTTCAAAGTTGTACTGAAAATATGGAGGCTCAGCACGACTCCAGTATAGCATTGGAATAACAACCAATTTTAAAATGAAAATGATAATTAAGTGGACTAGATTGCTAAATCCTTGTGTTTCCTGACTGATGCAGTCTTTCTTCCAAGTAAACATCATAGGAGGTTAAATCATACTTCAAAGTTGGTTTGGTGAGTCATGGTCAAATAAGGAAAGTGGCTTATAATGACCCTGATGTCTACCATGTAACTGATGCTTTGCAGCCAGTATCTCACTTAATAGCTTCATAAATATTTTCTGAAATCAGAATGATTTGAACCCAGTTTTACCAAGGAGGAAACTGAGAGGTAAATGATCAGAGATGACAAGGCTGGTAAGGGGTGGGCCCAGTTTTACAGGCTAAAATCAATGGAGTGCTCTTTTGTTTTGCTGCAGTACTGGGATCTGGGTAGGTGCTAACCATTGAGCTACATCCCCAGCCCTTTTTAATCTTTTATTTTGAGTCAGGGTCTTGCTAAATTGCTTAGGGCCTTGCTAAGTTGCTGAGGCTGGCATTGAACTTTCAATCCTCCTGCCTCAGCTTCTCAAGTTCCTAGGATTACTGGTGTGTGCCAATGTATCTGGCCCCTCATCTTTTTTATTTTGAGATGCATCTCACTAAGCTGGTGAGGCTACCCTTAAATTTGAGCTTCTCCTGCCTCAGCCTACCAAAACTCTGGGATTACAGGCATGTGTCACTGTATTGGCCTGCTGGTCCCATGAAATCTGGAGTATGTCTTCTTACTGCAGTCTTTTTTCTTACGGCAATACCAGGGATTGAACCTTGGGCCATGTGCATGCTAGGTAAGCACTGTACCACTGAGTCACATCCCCAACCCTGACTTCTTACTACTTTTCTTATCACTGCCTCAGACCTGTCCCCACCATCTTAAATTTGAATTGCTACAGTCATCCTTACAATGGCCTATAGTGACCTCTTCTTTTGACCTTATCTCTCTCTATTCCTCTGTTTTCCCTCCACTCCTGTCACCCTGGCCTCCTTGACATTCCTCAAATGTGCCAGGAACATTCCTATCTTCAGGAAGTTGCTCTAGCTATTTCTCTGCATGCAATGCTCTTCTCCACAGTCACTTTCAAACTCCTTTATGGTAATTTCTCAAATGTCATTTCTCAACAAAAATTCCCTGACTCAAATTAATATCATACCCTATTCTTTTTCAGAGCCCTCTCTGTTCCTTACATTTTTCTTTTTTTTTTCATTCTTCATAATACTTGTTTGGTTTCTAACATACTACATGATTTACTTGTCATGCTTAAAGCTTATTGTCTATCACATAGAGTAGTCCTAATTCACTGGCACATTTTAAGGATCTAGAAAAAACATTTGATATATTGTAGATACTAAGTAAATATTTGTACAATGAGTGAAAGATTTACCTGACTTGAAGCCCATGATCCTTGTGCTATAGGATCATCAACTGAAAGAGTTCCAACTAATAAAATGATGTTTCACAATAGAATTGCCTCAATTGTCCTAGATCTTATGCAACAACTAGAAATCATGTATGAAGTAATGACTTCATCTCTGGAATAATGAAGGAAAATCAATTGTGTTTTAGTTCCTTCCTTCCTTCCTTCCTTCCTTCCTTTCTTTCTTCCTTTCTTCCTTTTCCCTTTCTTTCCCCATGTCTTTTCTTCTTCCCTCTTAGTCCCCATCTTTATTTCAAAAGGTTTTAACCTGGTTGTAGCTGCTACATATAAAGGCAAGAAGTGGACATCATAGGTAAACATTCAGTGTCAATAGTGATAATGAGAAATTTCATGATTATCCTTCAGTTATCAAGAAAGTTAAATAAAGATGTATTCTCAATCTCCAAATGCTCTAGCACTCAGTACTTGTTCAATGCACTTCCCTAGTAAATGCAGGGACTTGTTTTGACACTTTACTAATTGTGCCACTTGATGAAATTACTTAACCTTTATGAGAATTAGTTTCATTAAGAATTATGATTATCTACCTGCAATGCTTCCAAAGAATAAGAATGTAATAAGACAAAATATATAAAGTGCTTGGTTCAGGAGTAGATGCTCAATAATATGGTAGTTATTTTTATATTTTTGCTCTCACATTACTTTTGTCCACTATTTTTAGAATCAGGAAGGAGAATGGCATAAAAAGGTGTTCTTACTCAGTCTTTAAGAATAGCTCAGGAAAATAGGACATTGCTAAGTAAGCAAGAAAATTTATGTCTCTGTTTCATGCCTGCATTTGCAATAATGTGAACAGCAACAAGATTAAGTTTCTTTTATGGCATCCTCTATGTTTTCTATCCTTGTGCCAATGATTTCCTATTTTTCTTCTATTTTAAAGATTCTATCCAAAAGATAAAGCCAGTGAGGTGTGTCTGCAGAAGTGATAAAGTCCTAAGGGGAAGACTGTTACTCACATGCAGATTCAGCAGGCCTGTTCTATAACAGAACAAACCAAGGTTTACTGGGTTAGCTGCACATTTGACTGCAGATACTGTCCCCAGAGCTACATTTTTTATCAACCACAATAATGGCATCTCTTGCTGTTACATCATTTCCATTAAAAAAAAAAATAGCATAATTTCAGTGGCCTGAGACTCAAAATATGCAAAGTATGCAGTAAGAAATGTAGGAAGATGAAGGAGGAAACACGGCATGATGATGCTGTTTTATCGCTTTTCTTAGGCCAAGCTCTTTGGGTGTTTCTTTTTTTTTCTCTTCCAGTGACTAATTAAATGTTCATGCTTGTTGGAATGGAATGCTTAGAAATAACTGAGCATCTTAAAGTACAGAGTTTTTCAGAACCATGCAGTATGGTCTTGACTTAATCTTTTATTTTCTCATGTTAGGTATCAGTACAAAAACAATGTCTCCATTTGCACATGCTCAAGCCTTTACAAAGTGCTTTTATGTGCTTTGTCTTATTTTGTCCTAACAAAGAAGTAACAGAGATAGAAGTTGCCGGCATCTCCTATTTTAAAATTCTAAAACCCAAGCCTTCATGTGTTTAAATATTTTACCAAGGGACCCAAGTACAGTGCCTTTTTCACTCTACCATATTCTCAGGGGTTGCTTGTTTGTTGCTCATTTATTTTATTTGTTTTAAAGCACTGAACTTTAATATCTTCTTTGTGCTAAGAAAGTCTTATTTTTCCAGTGACTATATTAGAACTGCTTTGTTTTCATTTAAGGAAGGAGAGTCCTTTCCTTTTCTACCAGATCTGGCTCCTACAAGACATCAATTTGCCTCATCATCTTTTAATATGCAGCAGAAGCTGGCTAATATGGAATTATCAATAGCTGGTGTGTTAGTCTGCTTTCTATTATTGTGACAAAATACCTCAGAAAATCAACTTATAAGGAGAAAGTGTTTATTTTGCCTCCTGGTTTCGAAGATTTTGATTCATGATCAGTTGGCCTTTGGTCCTTTGGTGAGGCAGCACATCATGGCAAAGAGTAGTGAAGCAAAGCTGCTCATTTTGTGGCAACGGGGAAGAGAGTAAAAGGGAACATTTCCAATGACCTAACTTCCTCCAACCAGGCCCTACCTCCAAAAGGTTCTATCACCTGCCAATAGCACTATAGGCTGGAGACCAAGTAGCACACAGGCCTTTGGGGGAACATTCAAGGTCCAAAACTAAAGCAGCTGGCTTATGGTAGGCTCACTCCACTGCTTTACCCACTAAAATCCTCATTTGCGTTATACATAGTGGGGGCATAAGACCATATGACAAATTCAGCATTTTCTTGGGGCATGTGTTCTAGAGTAGATCTGAATGGGGAAATCCCATGAAAGTTTTCTCATCCTAAATTATTGAAAATCAATAAAGTAGGTGGGAGAATATAAGTTATACATCTTTGTTACTTCTTTATCCACATTTTCTTCTTTTTACTTGGACTGGCTGATGATAAAGACTCAGTGATAAAGTCCCTTGATAGCCAGAATATATGTAAAGAGTTTACCCCATTAAGGATGATGGATTGACAAATAAGCTAATTGTAAATGTTTTTCATAATCTGAGTTCTGTACAAAACCTCCCCCAACTTTTACTTTGTCCCTTTTCCCCCTCACTCCCATTTTTTTCATTTAAAGGGCCTTCCTTTTTTGTTTGGAGATTCATCTGATTTCTTTCTGTGCTCACAGAACATCATTAGCTCTTTCTCAAGAGTAAATTCACCTTTCTATCCTCTCAGACCAAATGGCTCAAAGAGCCTACAGGCTCACCTGGAACAAGTGCTGGGTATTTCACTGCATCTCAGCTCACCTGAGTGTGCTTGCTCTGGCTCTGTTATTAACAGGGCTCATATGGAAACTGCAAAGCACCCAAAGCAAATGAAATTGCAAAAGCGGCGGGAGACTCAGTGAGGTGATTTAGCAGTTATGCAATTGAAATTTCAAAAAGAAGGAAGAGCAAGGGTGAAGCAGGGGTAACTATAAACATAAGCACAATAAATACTCCAAAGATGAAGATTCAGGAAGCACTAGCAAATTCAGGCAAATTTATGTCATATATCAAAATGGCTAAAAATTAGGCTGAGTATGGTGGCGCATGCCTGTGATCCCAGCGACTCAGGAAGCTGAGGCAGGAGAATCGCAAGTTCAAAGCCAGCCTCAGCAATGGTGAAGTGCTAAGCAACTGAGTGAGACCCTGTCTCTAAATAAGATACAAAATGTGGCTCAGTGGTTGAGTGCCCCTGAGTTCAATCCCTAGTACCAAAAAAGAAAAAAAAAAAAAGGCTGAAAATTAAATACAAAACTGAGGAAAATAAGGGTCAGGGCATCACTGGTAATATACGGAACTGGTCTCTATCAAAGAACATGCTCTGCCCCTGGAGTTGTGGGCCTGGACAACATGTGCTTATCAGAATTGTACATGTGAAGAATTGTACATTGACTGCGCAGCATACCTCTGGTCCTCTGTTTGGAATGTGTCTCACTCCCTGTCTAATCAGTGTATGCTGATATGTGGGGTAAAATAACTATTTAATTCACAAAAGAGGGTCTTACAGAGAGCTGTACTTGTAAAATTTTACCCAAATGTCTCATTTGCATCAGGATTTCATACAGATTACTAAGTTTCAGATTCTGAGCTTTTTATGTAGGAACTGGAAAAGATTTGGAGTCTCTTAAAAGGGGGAAGTATATTTTGTACATGGGAGAGCTGCAGATCTATGGAGTCAAAAGAAATACCAGGATAGATTTTTTTTTTCAATAATGATGGCCTCCACAAATCAAGCCTTCCATTATCCAGACAATTATATTTTCTCTTTTATTTGGTTCTGAGATTGGCTCAGTATATCAGCAAACATGAGAGAAGCAGAGGTCTAATAAGAGCTTATCCATCAATGCTTGGAGTAATATTTCCTCCAGACAACCAGGACATGATGGCACCTGGGGTGGAAGATCACATGGAGACTTTGGCCACGCAGTCCCAGATATTATAATGTTCCCTCAGGCTCCCACCAG
Source organism: Ictidomys tridecemlineatus (assembly GCF_052094955.1). Taxonomy (NCBI): domain Eukaryota; kingdom Metazoa; phylum Chordata; class Mammalia; order Rodentia; family Sciuridae; genus Ictidomys; species Ictidomys tridecemlineatus. The sequence continues at coordinate 86,199,726 of NC_135484.1, read as the reverse complement.
TAGAATATAGCTGTATAAGTAAGGTCAGATCATTCTGGTAGAAGGATCCATCAGTAAATCTACAGGATCTTAAGCAATAATGAATTGTTTCTGTTTAAGTGGCTATATTTTAGGGTGGTTATTTAATCAGTAATCCATAAATGATATGATAAATTCAATTTGAAAAGTTCATTTAAAAGTGCTCTGGAGGGAAATAATGGCTATAGATTGTCAGGAATGATCTCTCTTTTGCCTCCATTTCTTAAGCAAGAGGTAACCCAAAACTACATTTACTCATGGGATTTGATAATCCCATAAAACTCTCAGACCCTATATTGTATTTGTAGATTTCAGAGCCCAATTGTCTTCTGGTGGCTAGTAACTAAGCAATTTGACTTATCATCAAAAATATAAAAATAAAAACTTCTAATAGAAGCTTTACTGTTTGGATCCTTTTTTTGGCTCTACCAATGGTCACTAGCATGATCCCTCATTATGAGATTGAAGGGAAACAACTGAGCCTGATCAGACCCATGACATTTGTGTAAAATGTATGGATAATTTCTCTTTAAAACATTACAGAAAAAAAACTGAACTTTTTGAAGAACAAAAACATTTTGGTACAAAGCTGAATTTTTTGAGGAACAAAAACATTTTGGTGCAAATTTAATAGCAAGATGGATACCCAAGGAAAATTACAGTCAAGAAAGCAGTTAAGATCACTATAAAACTACCTGTAGTACTTATGAAGTTAACCGTATGCAGTCTCTTTTCCAAGAAAAATAAGAACACAGGTCAAATTATATAGCAAAGCTTTCCTAGATTTTAATGCTGTCTTAGAGATAGTACCAAAACATATGGCTGGTAAAAAACTTATGACAAATGCAAATCCTCCTTTAAATAATACAGTTGAGTCTTATGAACACTAAACATTCCTTTTTATCATATTTTAAAATAATGTGTATAAATTCCATGCACATACAACTGCTCTAGTCAACAGAGAGATAAGAATCTCTCTTCATTAAAATGCATATATTCATTGTCTCTGTCTGAAGAGAAATTATCTTTAAAAAATACCTGGAGTGAGAAAAACTGGTTTCAGCTCTATACAGAGTTGGAAAGTCATTGCTACCAATATTAAACAAACAAAAGATAGACAACTGTACATGAATGCCTTTTCTTGAACTCAGAGAGAATTAAGATGACAGGCCAACCATCTTCACCCCAAAATTTGGATCAATAGATGCACCCAGAGTTACATTTGAGATCTGCTTACCTGAAGCAGAAGTCTCTTCAAACATAATTCTCATGAATTGGTAGAGACTGAGTTTGGATTAGTGTGAGTCAGATGCCAATCATAACTGTATTCATGTGTGAGGGCCCCACACTTTCACGGGCTCACTTGCCCACAGGATTAATACCAGATTCTCATGTTTAACTTAGGAAAATTCAACTCATGATGAGGGAGAGAAGTTAATCACTGTGAAATGCTACTTGCTTCATGTCAAAGGCATAGAAAGAAAGAGCCTTAGGTGAGTTGGACTGCCATAACAATATTCTATAAACTGGATGACTGGAACAACAGAAATTTATTTTCATGTAGTTCTGTAGTGCGGAAGTCTGAAATCAGATTACTAGTATAGTTGGGTTTATGGTGAAGGCTGGGCAGGGGTTAGTCCATAGAAATAAAGAAGAATTAAAAAAAAATAACAAATAGAAAATAGGGTAATATTATGTCATTAATCACTTTACATGTGATTGGTCTGAATATGCCAAACAAAGGACAAATATTGTTACAGTGAACTAAAAATAAAAGAAATCAAATCAAGTATATTCTGTACACAAGATACATGTTTGAAATATAAAAGGACAGGGTAGAGAAAAGTATACCATGCTAACAGAAATCAAAAGAAAGTGGGAAGAGCTTCTTTAATATCATACAAAATAGATTTCAGAACAATGAAGATAAAGAGGAGCATTACATAAGGACACAGGAGTCCATTCTCTGAGGAGATATAACAATCCTAAATCTTTATAAACCTAACAACACACTGTCAAAATACATGAGGCAAAACCCAACAGAATTGAAAGGAGGAATAGACAAGTTCATTATTTTACTTGGTAAAAATTTTGTACATTTGGGAATAGAAATAAGAGTTAGGCTTGCTTTTTTTTCCCTAATCTTTTCACTTCTATACTCTATACAACTAGTATGTATTTTAAATAATTAAATAGAGAAGGAAAAAGCCTTGGAAATTAGTCCTGGATTCAAATAATGGTTCTTCCACATCATTAGTGCTCAGTTTCCTCATCTGTGAAATGTGAACAGTGATCTACTTTGCTCTAAGGGTTCAGGGAGCTGCTTGTGTTGAGTGGTGACTATAGTGCCAGGTAGGTTCTTGAAATGCCCTTTAAAAACTACTGTTTTTATCTTAGGTATAATTTATTTAAAACTTGACTGTGACGGGTCAGCCACAAAGGTCAAAATAAGACCTCTGGTATTTATTTTTCAGTGCTGTGGGTTTTCTAAATTCTGTTGTGGATGGTAATCCCTTCACTTTCTGCCACTCAAGTTCAATGATTCATATTCATGATGTTCAGGAACTTAGTCACATGTCATTAACTGACGTCAGTACATTAGACATCCAGAGCACACATTATTTGAGTCATCTTAATTTTTGATGGGCTTCAGTGCCCCAGTTTAGTGAGATTTTATTGCCTCTGACACCTGCCTGGCACAGCTCTTAGTCATGAATACCAGGAGCCCCTCCTGTGAGTTCATTTGTTTGCCCAACCTTCACAGGGCAAAGCTTAGAACAAAACTGAGCAGAAGCCAAGAGTGTAGGCAAGAAATAAAGAATAAAATAATTGGACAGATTTTCTTAGGAGAGCACATATTTTTTTTCTGAGATCAATTTTAAAACCATTTGATGGTTTAATGTGGCAAGGCAATATTTGTTTAGATGTGACATAGTACATTTAATCACTGATAAGTCTCCTCAATTTATACTTTATAAGAAATATAAAAAGTGAGAGTCAAAAACAGGTGTAATAATCACACTCACTATCAAAATGTACTGTGCAGACTTTGATGATGAGAAAGAATGACATCATTTCGATTAAACTTTTTAAATCTTTTGACATTTTGAAGCTAAGAATTCATAAAAGGCCAAAGGATCAAAAATTAATTCTAAATAAAGGTTGGTTCATGCATTTTAAGGCAGGTCAGCCTTATATAACATGCACTGTGACCTGGCCAGGCTGCCAGTGCTATGGAATGGAATGTTTAAAAAGGAAGAACGTCGGGGCTTTGTTTATTCAGAAACATTTATAATGTGCTACTGCCTGTTCTTTCCGACATGCTGCATCTTTGTATTGCCCCTGGATTCTCCAAAGTGGCCCCTGATTAAGATTTGTCTTTTTCTTTTGTAATTTTCTTCTTATTCCTATATGTGTGATGTAACCATATTTCCAATATTTTTAAAAAAGATTGACCACGATGGAATAACAGAAACTGGATTGACATGTTGGCTTGAAACAAATAAAAAACATAAAAAATATATGAAGCAATGTTTTTCAAGACATTGAACCTGGGGCAACGCAGGACAGTGTTCCCTCAAGGAGAGAAAATGAACAGTATGAGCCCTATCACAGCACTAGATCCAGTGAGGGTTTCTATGTTGGGATGCAGAAGGGGAAACCAGGGAGAGCCCGGTGAACCCTCTGTGTTGAGGACACAGTGCTAAGAGCTCAGGGGAATAAAGTTACAGAATTTGCAGGACTGAGTACTGAATAGAAGAAGTCTGTACAAAGAAAGAACTCTGAATTCCTGTAGAAGGTTCCCCTTGGGTTTTCAGGAGTGTCCTGATCAGTGTATTCAAGAGAGCAAAGTACTCAAGTCCCAGAAAGAACTTCCTAAAAGGATTAGAGGTAACAGTGCCTGGAAATTATGTAGGGCCAGGAATAGTGCCAGTTTCTACCTACCAGACTGGAAAATTTCATAATTAATGGGTATTGAGCAGAGTACTCAGAGTCTTTTTTCAGTAGTTACAAATAATTAGTTTTAGGGTGAATCCTGATCAGTCCTGACAAATCTTAAAAGCAACCCTGAAATATTCAAACTGTATGCAAACAACTTGGCTGCATCCTAAAACAAAAACCCAAGACTACACTGATAGTAATATGAAAACATCTAGCATTCAAAAAGGTAACTCTTATTATTTATGACATCCAATAATAGTCTCAATGATCTACATAATATTATGAAAGGTCTGTATTTCCAACTCCAGTAGTCCAATGGTTATACATTATACCAAATTAATATTACACAATTAATGCACTTTATAGACTGAAAAACAATATATAGATTATACAATAATATTATTAAATTTGAGGGGGAGACTGTTTTTGCAGATTCCCTGAGTTTTAATTCAAGTATCAGGAAAAACAATCTTGATGTTGGATTAATTGTTGTGAATCTAAATGATTCTCTGTCTCCCTCTTTCTATCTCCCTCCCCCTTCCTTTATAAGGAGCACTATAAGAGCATTTTGTCCTTTGTCTTAGCATTCCAGTGAACATTAAGCCCCTCAATGTCTGATTCTAGCTCTACATTCCAACCTGATGCATAATTTCAGCTTCTGAAAAACAGGGGACTGTGCTAGATCAGACTTCTTAATGAATAACTTCAGCATAGTTTTCTCTCTTCTCCCTGAACTTATGCTACTGTTCAGCTACCACTGGGACAGTCTAAATATTGTTTATCAGTACTCTCCATCATCCTCCCTTATATTGTATTTGGGTATGAATGACAAAGACTCTTAAGTCATAAAACATTTTGTAACATAAATAATTAAATGTACTTTAATATATATTAGCTTTTGAATTTGAAGCTGGAGTAAACTCTCTTCCAGTGGTAAGAAAGTTTTGTAATTTGATTAAATGAATTCCTATTCTAGGTTTAAATAGAACCTATAATTCTCGAACTTTCTTTACATATATATAATTCTTTCAGCCCTCTGTATCACTTGGTCTTGCACCATCTACATTTTCAACCAACCACAGGTGGAAAATATTCTTTAAAATTGTGTTAGTACTGAAACATGTGTAGACTTTGTCTTACAAACAAAACAATATGACAACTATTTACATAGCATTTAAACTGTATTATAAATAATCTAGAAATGATTTAAAGTGTATAGTCATATATAAATACTGTGTCATTTTATATAATGGATTTGTGCATCCATGCAGGGCCCTGGAACCAATATCCCACAAGTATCAGGAGATGAATGTATTACATATTCAATACATTCCAGATGTATTCCAATATCAGGGGATGGATCTCTCTCTCTCTATGTTTCTCTCTCTCTCTCACTCTCTCTCCAATATCAACAAAAGTATCTGAACTCTTACTTCTTTTTTAGCTTTGTATTTTACTAAAAATCTCCAGCTGTCATGCCTTTTTTTTAATCTCTCTTTCAGCCTTATTTCCACCTCTTATTTGTAAATACTGCAGGATTCTTCAAATGAGGTATCTCTAACGTTATGCTAAGAGACTGAAGGCAACACAGCATTTCAGAGACATGTCTCATAATGAGTAAAATATGGCCGCAGAGAAAAATACACAAAGTAAACACATAAAATAGAGACAAGCAATCATGTTGAAGAGAGAATGCTGAGCAGGAGTTCTAGTAGTATATTTTGTGGTTTTGTTTTCCCTTTTGCCACTAACCTAGGATAAATGATTTAATGTTGTGTCTCAATCTTCCATATGTGGAAGAAAACCAATGTCAAACCTGTTTAAGTTGCAAGATGAGAGTTGTTGCTGTACTACTTTGGCATAGGTAAACTGGTACTTTATCAAGTCTGAAAATCTGAATCTTTAAGCAGTTAATCATTTACCTTATCCCAGAGATATTTCATTTGTGTGTTTGACTGCACACTCAGAATGTTAGTGGACACATACAGGAAGAAAAATATTATGAACAAATATAAAAGACAAAAGGGGCACATAAATATGCTACAGAACAAAGCAGAACCTGATGTGTGCCTCAACATGGATACCACATTCTAGAGGAATTGAGAGGAAGAGGGATCAAGGAATAATTTTACTATTTCAATAGCACTATAACTAGAGTAAACTGAATTAAAATATCACCAAATATGAAAAACCGCAAAAAATCAGGTAATATAATTTTTTTATATGTCTTAAGCTAGTTCAAGGCAGATTTTATATGTCTTAAGCTAGTTCAGGTAATAGCATTTTCCTGAAGCTATTTCTTGAGATTATGTGGATCACATGTTGGATGATCATATAATTTACCTTTTAAATGGGGATACTTTTGAGAGTGAAAGGAGGTCTAATGATTATTCTGTACAATAGGTGTAAAATAGGCCTATCTTGGACATCTGTTGAGTATGAAACTGGGCAGAGTTTGAGACATAATTTTACTTGCAAAGTAACAAGTTAGGCTGCACAGAATAAATATACATGTGTATAAATATAACAATAACATGCACATTAACAGAAATAATCCATTAAGACCTGGAGCAGGAAAGACCTCTCCTGTTTCCTTGCTCAGTTTCTTGTGTCTGTTTCCCATGCCAAAATGTCCCACATGGCCACCCTTTGGGAGGCCACATGCATAGGTAGCATGGACAGGAAGACCACATTGCAAAATTCAGGACTCACATAAGGCAGCTGGTGTGTCTGCTCATCCTTTTTTCTGGGGATAGAAAGAGAAACTTGAAGATAGAGATGATGGAGACAGAGATACCTTTGTTCTGGAATGCAAGCAAATCCTCCCAGGGAGAGGAGGGGCTGGTGTCTGCTTCAACTTCACCACTCTGGAATGTAAACAAGTGGCTCCAGGGAGCTTTTCCATAGCTCCCATGAAGTCCCTATCTTTTTAGTATTGTTTAATGATCTTTTAGCCCTGGTGTCAGTGCTCTTTGCTCAGAAAAATTACAATATTTGTGGAACATCATCTGCTAACCATTGTCCCCTAAGCTGAGTATCACTGGTGTGCATAACTAGCTTTCTTTCTTTCTTTTTTTTTGATTTGAGGGATTGAATTCAGGGGCACTCAACCACTGAGCCACATCCCTAACCCTATGCTGTATTTTATTTAGAGACAGGGTCTCACTGAGTTGTTTAGCTCTCACTTTTGCTGAGGCTGGCTTTGAACTCTCTATCTTCCTGCCTCAGCCTTCCGAGACTCTGGGATTACAGGCATGTGCCACCGTGCCTGGCCATGACTAGCTTTTCAAAACCAAAAGCACATAAGATTAAATTCAGGGTTTTCAGTGTAAGTTAATGCTTTCCTAAACTTCTCAGCCTGTTTGGGACCAAATATGCGTTTATATTTGAATTGCACATCCAGTTGAATTCCCTACTGACATCTGGGATTAAAATATATAGGCATTAGGCCTATTTTTGATAGTGAAATACAGAAATCTGGCTTGAACTAGCTTAAGACATATAAAATTTTTAGTAAGACCCCTGAGTGTCTTGGAAAAAAATCCAAGGGAAAGGAGCTGAAATGAAGCATTCTTCCTGTCTGCACTCTTTTCCTAGTTGTCTTTGCATTTCTTCCACATTCTTCTCTCTTATTGGAGACCAGCTTCCTCTGCATGTCTGACCATATGGTTGAATATGTAAAATATAGGGCACTTTTGTTTCAAAGTGCTAATATAGGTCTTTACGGATATTTTACATGTCTCCTTGTCTTAGGCTTTTGATGACAAGAAAGACTTAACCGAATTACCTTAGACCACTCCTGTAATAAAAAGGCAGACCCTGTGGGGCTTAACAGAGTCATGGGTTTCCAGTCAGGATCCCAAACAGTTATAAACTGAAACGAAGGGAGATTTTTGCCCCTAGGAAGTAAGATTTTGTTCATCTTCTGTCTTTAACATGATTCAGAAACTCACTCTGCTCCAACAGCTCCTGACCAGCCATAGCTACATCCCCAACAGGTGGTCTTTGTGATCAACACCTTCACCTGAGCACCCTGGCCTCCTCTGAGATGCTGTGTAGTTTCTCCTCCTGGTAAGAACTACAGGAGTCTCTTTCAATGGCAGCTTTATGATTTCTGTGTAGGGGGTGCTCAAGGACATCCATTAGGTCTGAAGAGGGGCCTAAAATGGTGTTTTCATTATTAATGAAAGTCTCTATTTTAAGGACTTGAGATAGAAAGTGGTAAAGATTATGTAGTGGGAATGAACCTCCTGCCATACACCAAATGTCAGGTCCAAAAATGTGCAGATTCCCAAAAGAAATTATAATATTACTATTAGATATTAGAATAGAAAGGCTGTCATTTCTGTTTGGGCAGAGCTTTTGTACTGGCCTCACGTCATGTGCTTTCCCTGTCCTGGTCTGGGGTGTTCAGAAAAGTAGTCTCATGATACAGCTCTTGAACACCACCTTAGAAAGAGCTGCCTGCACCAAATTACCTTAGGCACCTGTACTATCACCACAAGTGCTCTTCTGACTATAGTCCATTTGGAAAAGCACCAAACCTGGCCATATGATTCCTAGGGTCAGTTACGTTAGGCATGTTATTTTCTTTCTCTGAGACTCAGTTTTCATGGCTTTAAAATGGGAACATCAACCCTAATTGGGAACTGGAGTGAAGATCAAATGTGAAATATAAAAGAATCTTGTGATTTGACAAAACTGTCTAAAGGTTAAAGGTTAACATTCCTGTCAAACTTTCAAAAAACTTGGGTAATACTAATAATTAAATAGCTAATGCTTCCTGAACACTTCTGATCTAAAAACTTTAGGCATATTACTTTGATTAATCATCATAATTACTCTATTTGATATGTACTACTATCATTACTATTTTTAGATGACAAATATAATTCACATATAGGTTAAGTAACTTCCCCAAGGTCATACAGCCAATAACTAAAGTTAGGATTTAAATCTAGATGATCTGGCTCCAAAACCAGTAACCTGTTCTATTCATCTCCAAGGTTCTCATAAATTTCCATGGTAACAACCAGTATAAAAAGCATAAATTCATCCATTGGGTAGAAAAGTTAACTCTCTGCACTGTCCTACACAGTTAAAAACGATCTAAAGAACCTAAGGTGTTCTTGAACAGAAAAGCTTCTTCTTTATGTGCAACTCATCTGACCAAAGTTCTAGCACTTGCAGTTTAACAAGATTAACTTCATTTATTTCACTTCTGTTTTCACATTTAAATTAGGAGGTTCTTTTGTTCTCTCAGAAGCACCATTAGTATTAGTGAACTCCTCTGGGTGTACTCCTGGATAAAAGAGGTACCAAGCAAACAAAATAAATCCTTCCATATTTTGTAAAGAAAATAGCTCCATAATTGTCAACTCTTTTGGTTAAAGAATTCAGTTCCTTTCAAACATGAGGGATTGTGTGCCAAAGCAAACATTGATTTTTCTGAATTCCATAGTTTTCTAATTTTCCTAGTTAATACCTTGATGTACACATATAGATTTTCTGAAAATAACAAAGATTCTATTGCTCAAAACTGGTTCTATTATAATTATGTAGCTTTTTATAATTGAAAGGTTAGAAGGGCTCTTATTTTGTTCTTTTTACTTTCACTTATATTAATTAAAAAAATTAAAATGCATTTCAGACTATTTTGTGTTAAGAGTTCTAAACATTTCTCATGATTCTATCAACAAAAATGGAGTCCAAAAGCAGGGAGAAGACATGGGCATAATAACTATTAGTACTATTATTATTTTAATAGCTATCGATTATTTCAGGTTTCCTATGTTTTAGGCACTATTTAAACTTTTACATGTTTAATTCATTTAATCTGTACAATCCCGCATCAGTGGTATGATAGAGTCTATTGAGTTTCCTTCTAAAATGCTCCTCTTTTGCTCTACTAATAAAAGATTTAGCAAGGTGTATGGCATCCACTGACGTAGCCATTGATTAGGAGATGTAGCCATTGACTAGGTTCTGGCCCATGGAATGTGAATGAAAGTCATATGGGGGATATTCTGGATCATACTTTTAAAGGAAATGAGTGCCTGATAACCTTTTTCTCTTATCCTTTCCTGCTGGCTAGGATTCAACTATCAAGGTGAGAGCTAGAGTAGCCATCATAGTCCATTAGATAGAAATCACCATTTGAGAAATAAGAAGCATAAGAAAAAAAAAGGGGTCTAATCCCACAGAATCACTGAGCCTTATCAAAGCCCTGAACTGCTCCACCACAGAGCAAACTTGTAGTTCATTTAGTGGCCACTATTTTTGTTCTTATTTTACACAGCCAAACCACTAACCTAATGAATGCACCTGGTATCATTATCATTCTCATTTTAAAGTTGGGAAAACTGAGATGCACATAAGTGAAATGATGAAGTGGTAAAGCCAGAGTTTGAACCAAAGGGTCTGGCTTCAAAGACACAAACAGCCTTCTTGACCGCAGACAACCTCTACTGTCAGGTACCATACATATACTTGCACTTCACTAATCTTAACATGTCTAATTTTCTGTCATTTTTGACTTAGGGAATTTGAGATGTGTTTGTTTGTTTTGCCCTTTTGCATTTGAGAACAGCAAAAGGGTCTGGATGAAATTCATCAGGATATGGCTAGATCCATGCAGGGAAGGATATAGTAAGCCTGATGGAAACCAGGAAAACGGTGGTATAGAAAATTGATGGTGGGCAGAAAATTGGGATGAGAATAGAGTGTGATTAAGGTGGTTTAATTCCTGCAAGGATGAAATGTTGAGCAAATAGGAAGAGAAGGCAATGAAGAAAGAGATAACATGAGTGTTTTCCTCAGTGGCAACTTTGGTTTCACATCAGGTACAATTAAAGTTGCCTGGCATCTGTACTTGATCCTGCTAGCTGCAAGTTGCACAGGACAAGGAAGACCACCTTTTTAAGGCGTAAAGGAACATACAATGCTTTTAAACTTAAATATCAACATAAACCTCTCCATATCAGTCTTTTCAGTTTTAGGCCCTCTGGCCACTTGGAAACCACTAGGAGCACACTGTATGGAGCAGTATTTAAAGCTACTATTTTGCTCCCCTGTTTGTTCTAGTTTCTACTTCTGTCAGCTTTTTGACAGCAAGGACAGATAACCTCTGGATTTAGAAAAGTATGATGCCTAGAAATTTCTGGAATTATCTCAAGTTGACCCCTTGCTTTCCACATAGGTTGACCTCAATTCAATTTCAGAATAGAGGTGTTTCCTCTCACTGCATGATTTTTGAGTGTGTTTCTTCACTTCTCTGGATAAAATTTTCCTAAGGTGTAAAGAGTCTTGAACTGAATATGTGCTGAGGTCATTCACAGGAATAGCCTTCCATGGTTTGCCTTTCTTGACAGCACTGTAAAAGAGGTCAGAGACTCTATATTTTCTTGAATACTTCCCTACTCTTCATTGCTCCAGTCACTTAGGTAATGGGAAATTTTATGCATTCATGCTTTTGCCTAAGAAACCATGAAAAAGGAAATGTCTCATTAGGACTGGTAACTTGTATTTGCTTACCCTGTGACTAAGGCATAAAAAGAATTACACCTTTAGGAAAGTGGAATTGTCCCAGGGAGAACAATGAGAAGATGAAAATTGGGCCCCTCCTTTGTGCTATCTGTTCTTTTTTTCTCACTGAAAGGTCCATTTCCTAACTTCTAACTTAATAAATGTTGCTCTAGGAAAAGACTGGTAATGACCCTCACTAACAAAGAATGCAATACAATTCAGAATGTAGATGATGCAAATCATCAAGTTGATAGAGCTCCATGCGTGGCAATGTGCTTTCACAGTGCAAGGACTCCTGCCCAATGGGAGTGAGACACAATGAATAAAATATGATTCCTGCACAGAAGGGGTCCATAATCCAGGGCAAAAAATAGACATGTGCATAAATAATTCTAACTCAAGACAGACCCTGATATGTGTTTTATTAGAGGTACAAAAGGGGAACAGCAGAGAGGGAGAGGTTATATCTCATAGGGTCGTAAATGAAGGTTTCTTGTAAAAAGTGAAAATTGGTTAAACTTATTGCTAATGGAGAACATAATTAGCCACCTACTTTACCTTCTTTTTCATTTTCACAGTAATCCAATGAAGAAGCTGAATACAAGAAAAACTGGAACATGTAGAAAATTTATTATGTTATGGGAACATATAGGAGTTGATGCTGCTGTTCATCCTAGAGTAAACTGCAATAGTTGCCTATATGAGAAACATCTAAATTCTAGATCATTACCTGCAATTGGGAGACTAGGCCCTAAAACTTTTGACATGAGCTTTGTAAAGTACATTTTATGCTATATCTCACAGTCTACATTTTAAGTCTAAATATGCCTAACACACCTTTCAGATTTGGTAAAGCTCCTTATCAAGATTTTTACATAATATGGTAATCAGTAAATAGAAAAATAGGAATTACATTTTATTATGTTGAAGGAGATGAAATTGCCATCTTTGTAGATCAACATCAGTTGAATATTGACAATTTTATGCAATCAAACTTTTATAGCTATATAGCTACATTGGGCTGTCATACTTGGCTTTAGGCCACAGAGTGACATTTCAAGAGCAGGGTTTTGAATGGCTAAGTATGGGAAGTTTACACTGCACTGGTGTACGAGCCCTACAAGGCAAGGTAAACCTCATATAGTGGGTTTGGTGGGAGATGAAAATTCTTGAATGGAAGAGTCTCTCTCACTAAGTTGTGGGATTTTCCAGGGCAGATACCACCTGGCTAATGTCTGCTGAGCGTGAAGTAGGCAGTCAACAAATGATTCCTGAGGGAATGAGTGAGAGGATGGGCAGAGAGCAGATATGAGGGATATCCAAAATCCTGGATCAAAATACTTATGTACTTGAACATGGATATAGGAGTAGGGTCAGACAAACAAACAACGAAGGGTGGTTTTGACAGTTTATGGTTAAGAAAGAAACATACAAAGAGGAAAGAAGAATCATCAAATAATGCCAATTATTACCTAGTAATTTCTCCAGGCCTCTTCTATTGACAGACATCTCTGATGGAAAATTTACAATCTAGAAATATCATTCAGCTAAGACTTTGAAGATCAGCAGGCCTGAGTGCTACGTACTTAGATGTAATTTCCAAACGTACAAAGATTTTGGGTGTTCCCTCCACTTTTGGCCTAGCTCATCCGGGAGCTCCCTGTCTTCAGTGTCTTTCCCAGTTGGATACTGCAGGACAATGTCTAGAAATATCATCCTTTAAAAACTCAGCACTGGAAGTAACTCTGGAGAAGAAATTACTGCAGTGGATCTCAAAGCTTGTTTCTATTACAGATAACATTAGTAAGAGTAAAATATTGTTTAAAGTATAATGTTCAAATAAATTTTGGAAACATGGAGCTAAACATAGTTTAAACAAGACTTTTCCTAAACATTGCTTCTTTCAGAGATTTTTGCAAAGTGCACTGTGAATCTCCAAAATGGAATGAGAATGTTACATGTTTCTATATTATTCAGCTTTTTGATGCTATGACCAAAATATCTGACAAGGAAAACTTACAGAAGGAAAAGTTTATTTTGAGCTCATAGTTTTACATTTCTCAGTTCATGGCTGGACAACTCCATTGCTTTGGGCCTGAGGTGAACAGAACATCATAGCAGAAGAGCATGGTAAAGGAAGGCTATTCAGCTAATGGCATCCAGGAAGCCGAGACACAAAAAGAAGCAGCAGCCAGGGACAAACATAGTCCAAGGTTATACTCCCAATGACCTGCTTCTTCCAGCCACACCTACAATTACAAACCAGTAGTCCATTCAGCTATCAATGGATTAATTCAGCAAATGGATTAATCTACTGATTATGTGAAAACCCTAATCATGACCTAGAATCCTTCCTCTGAACCTTGTTGTACTGAGGATCATACTCACAAAGCATGAGGGTTTTTTTTTTGGGGGGGTGTACTCTTAGATTAAAACTATACTAGTTTCATAAACTTATTTTATTACAAAATCTTTTTTTAAATAGGCATTTCATGGGTCTAGTGTTTTATGGCATACACTTAAAAAAGTTGATGTTTATCTTATATATTTATTGACATTTTAGTTTAGAGCTGTTTTTTATTGTGGACCAAATTTTCCATAGCAACTTCAGGAATTCCAGCTGATATGCACCAAAACCCAACTGAGCTGGCAATCTATGCTGGTTTCACAAAATCTGACTACTTCAATAACTTAAGAAAATGGTGAAGAAAGCACGCAAGCACACAGAAGTACCTTTTCAAAATCTGGGATGGTTCTGCAACCTTAGGGGTCCGTTGGAAAGAGAAAGAGCACTCCTCTAACCTTGGTTTTATTGGGGGAGGCTGTTCAAAAGAACATTCCATCCATACGAGGCAGAGGGGTAATGTTACAAGGGGCAGCCGACTCCCATTGGGTAATGCCCACTCCCAAAACTTTGCTCTTCAGTTGAGCTAAAATGGGGATCCACCTGCTTCCCTGTGAGGGAAGCCAGTCTCCACATTTCCATCACTCAAAGCTAGGGGGCATTCAGCTCTTATGTGGCAGCTCCTGACAGTTTGCATTATTTCAATCATAACTTTTTTCTTAGCATTAAGTGTTCTATTACATGAATGAGTACCACCTTACGTTTTTCTATAAACAGAGTTTTCAACAGTAGCAATAGCTGGGAAAGAGCTAAGGAGCCCAGTCAGCAGCTATGTGACACAGCAATTTGTGAAAGGAATGGCCTTATTACATAAAGTTCTGGTAACTTCTATAAGAACTTAAAATTATTGTGTTTATTTTAATAAGATATAGTCTTCATATAAATTAGTTATTTTATTGCTCAGCTCCACAAAAAAACTTTCCTTTAATATTATTAATAAACAGTTTTCATACTGGGAATAATAATCTCATGATGTATTTTTTCAGCATGGAAGTTCAGGAAGAATTCATCTTCTATTTATCCCTAGTTTTCTGTCAATTGTCTCTTGTAAGATGCCAGTCTGCTCAGTGATCTTGATTATAGGCTTGTTTCTTAAGACCCAGAAGAGACTGGTCACATCAAAAACACATACTCTGGATAGTTTGGGTTAAAAAAAAAACATATAGGAATTCTGGGAAAATATTATAAATATTTATACATTACAAACTACTCCCATTTCATAGTCTACCATTCTTCTGTTTGTTCAAAGGATTTTGGTTTCCTCTTACTTTTTATTGACAGATAAAAATTGTATGTATTTTTGTTGCACACCAGGATGTACTAACATATTTATACATCGTGAAATGACTAAATCAAACTAATTAACGTATGTATTATTTCTCCTCCTTATTTATTTGTAGTGAGAACACTTGAAATCTACTCTCTTTGCAATGGTCAAGTATATAATCTACTGCTGTTAACCAGAGTCATCATGTTGCACAACAGCAGTCTCTTCCATATTTAGTGTTGGGAAAATTGGGCACCCACACACAGAAGCATAAAGTTAGAATCTTATTGCATACTATGTACAAAGACTAACTAAAAAATGTAATACACAGACTTAAATGTAAGCTCTGAAACTGTAGAACTACTAGAAGGAAACATAACTTCCCATTTCTAAAGAGTTCATGTTCCAGTTTGGATGGTTATCATGCTTCTAATAGCTTTTGTGCAATTTAATTTCGTGTGTTTACTTTAAAATTTTATACATCACCATACAATAAGCATCGATTGTTACTACTCTATTCAAGATGTCAGAAAATAATAAAGCAATATACCCTTCAATTTACTTCTTCACAATCCTAGCAATGACCGAAAATAATTTTCGTACATAATAGGCACTTTGAAAATAAAAACAAGAAAGGAAAGAAACGGGTGGAATCTGGTGACATGCACTTTAGCAGCAGGCAGCAACTACAACACAACGATGGTCACACAACATCAACTTGCCAACTCTGTAGCAAGAAGCACTGGCTGACCCCAGGCCCTCCTTGCTGCCTAGGCACAGAAGCATGAGGTTCCAGGAGCCAAGGCCTGTCTGTCAGTGGCTCCTTTTCTCCTTGTTCATCTAGTAACCTGAGTGAGGGAAGCAGACCTCCAGGCTAGTGCGTGGCATACCGGATCCTCGCCCTGCATTTCCAGGGCACAGGTGAAGGGAGGATCCTCCGGTGGCGCCTTCTAGCAGAGTGAGATTCAGGGAGTGGAGTTCAATGGCCCGCTGGCCCAAAGGGCAGGGGTGTCTGAAAAGAGCAGAGCCTGCTAGAGTTTGCCAGTGAAAGGGATTCCATTTTGTGACTGTGGATTACTGAAACCCTGGGAACTGGTAAATCTCCCAGAGTGAGCCTAGGGGCTCCTCTTCCCCAAACCCATGGGGCCTGGGCCTGGACAGTATTGGATCCCTGCTGGTCCTCAGAGATCTAACCCTGCTCCTAAGACCTCTTGCCACTGACCTCTCCAGTTGAGTATGATTCACCAACTGTCTTCTTCAAACCTGCAGCAATCGTTTTCTCAATGTCAGCATTCCTAAATTCATAATAATTTTTTTTTCTGGAATGTTATGGAACTTGTGACCCTACTTACCTACCACTCTGCCCCTTATTTATTGTTTCCTTTAATTTGGGGTGCTTTAAAATCCTTAAAACCATCGCTGGCTCTTTGAGTGTAGTTGAGGTATCTGTTGCTAGTATCAGTATGTTTGACTGTCAAAAAATATAATAATTGCCATGCAGTGTAAAATATTGCTTATCTTTAGCCTTTTTCCCCCTTTGTAGTATACAGCATGAATCACACCAGCAGCATAACTAGGGAATTAAAGCTTGTTAATTAACATAATTTCCTCATCCCTTCTGTGAGTCACCATCATGTGAAAACCGCTGAGTGAGAAATCAGGTACCTCCCCTGCACACACCTTTTCTAAATGGAGCTGCATTCTCCTACTCCCCCGCCCAGTCCCACTTTCTGTGGGGATTAATGGGTAACACTTTAAAAACGGTGTAACTGTCAGTGAGGGGAGCATGCCAGGGAAAAGAAAGTTGCTAATTTGATATGGTTCAGTGCTCTATCAATCCAACTAATTAGCAAAAGAATAAGGAGGATACCAAACGCTGAAGTACAATAACTACTGTCGTGCTCTTTTGCCTCCATGGAGCAGAGTCTAGGTAGAGTGTGACTGGAGTAAGAGGACACAAGTAGAAGTTGGAGGACTAGGGCAAGAACTGGGAAGAAGAGGCTTACATGACAGTTGGCCTCCCACTTCCTGAAAGAGGGGTTCAGCTAAAGGTGAGCGGGGCCTGCGCATCTTAGAGACTGGGCAGTCAGGAGCTGCTCTTCAGGGTCTGAGGGAGTCCACGGTACTTCCAGTGCTGGCTGTTCTCCAACTGGCCATGGGGCTTGGCCTACGACTCCCTGGTCCACAGCCAGGACCTGTATACTCAAGGCCAGACATCTTCCTAGGCTTTCTGGAATAGAAAAGGTGTGGATGTTCCAGCCTTTGCTATCATGTCTCCAAACAACTGTCTGAACCTTTTAAAGATTTTGTACTTTTTTTTTTTTTAACACCTTTCACCATGAACATGTAGGAATTGGAGTCTTACTTCCTTGGGTTTGAATGGTGGCCCTGTAACTTACTAGCTGTGTAGATTTGGTTATATAATTACTTTAAGCCTATTTTTCTACACTGGTAAAATGGCAACAATTATAGTACCTACTTCCCAGGGCTGTGGGAAGAAGTCAAGAAGATATTATATGAAAAGTCCTGATACATCATGAGCTATCCATAACTATCATTTCTTTTCCCTTTTCTTTTTTTTTTTCTGACTCTACTTTCTGCAAGCTGTTATTTCAGACATAGTTTATTCATCAAATGGAAAAGGGGGAGGTAATAGTAAAATCTCTTAGAGTTGCTGGGAAGATGAAATTAGGAAATGAAAAGCATTTAAAACAGACTGGGCTCATGCTAAATGCTCAAAGATGTTAGATAACTTTATTCCATTCATCTGTGTTTAGATATGTATCCTTGAATAGTGGTGGAAGCAGAAGAAATGGACTTCTTTTCTGTTCTTTACATGCCTAGGGGTGAAGAAAGGAGCTTCAGAACTCCCTCCCAGAAACCCTCTCTCCACTGCAATGTCTACTACCTACTTGGAACTGCCAATCCAGGTCCTCCTCACTAGGTCATGCTCTGATGGAGAGAAAGATTACATTCAGGTGGGCTAGTATTTGTTTTGGTCCTTAACTGGGGCCTGGAAGGTATGCAGGGGACTTATCCTCTGAAGAGACCACTCACCATGTATGTGACCCAGAGTTGTTGTTGTACCTTGGAGGGCTGTGATCAACATCCACCTTCTAATCTATTACTCCACACGAGGCTCTGGCACTTGATAAATCACACAGACCCTAGGGTCAGTGAATACTTCTACTGTTTTCAGTCAGCATTCATCCATTCCTTCAGCCACTATTGATGGAGCATCTCTATTTAAGGTGATGAACCAGAGTCCAGGAATACAGTAAGAAACAACAAATCCTTTACAGAACCAAACACATAATTCCAGCTCTTTGTTGGCATTTGTTATGAATCTTTTGCAGTGGTATGGGCACAGAAAACCTAATGTTGCTGAGTTCATGAAGGAGGGAAGGCAGGACCAACTAGAGCAAATGAGTAAAAGAATGATACCAAAGGGCCTTCCTTGCTGGGCCCCATGGCCAACGGGTCAGGAGGCTGAGGCAGGAGGATCACAAGTTCAAAGCCAGCCTTAGCAATTTAGAGAGGCCCTGTCTCAAAATAAAAAGGGCCGGGAATGTGGCTCAGCTTAAGTTCCAGGTGGAACACAAAAGACGTGTTTCCCTTCTGCTACTTTTCTATATATTTCTATATATACTTTCTATATAAGTTCCCTTATCTGTACTGAGGAATATATCAGGTACACTTTTGAGAGGCAAAACTTAGTGTGCTAATCTGTGGACTAAGGAAGGAGATAAACCTCCTCTTAGAGAAGGAAGTTTCTTGCTTATAAGGCTAAATCTCTCCAAGTGCTTTGAAAATAGTATCTAAATTGCTTATTTGGCATCAGGGGATGGGGTGGTGATAGGGTTGATGAGAAAGAATATGTTTCTACCACAAATTAAAATATTTAAAAAATATTTGGATGTCAAATCTCCTTGGCTGCCAAATTCTTAGTTCAACTTTATCTTTATTTTCACTAAAATTGAAGACTTTTCTAAAGACAGAAAGCAGAGGACTGCCTGCCTAACATAGTGCTAGATTTTTGCATTATTGGCCAATGCTTTAGGGTTCAAGCAGAATATATTTTGGCTATGCACTTGTCTGAGAAAACAATTTGGTCAAGTTTAGTTTCGGGAAGAAAAAGTCTGGAATTTTTCAGGGATGGTGAAAGATGGAAATGAGGATTAATTCCCTAGAAAAATCTACAAGATGCCTGTGGGATATGGATACTTGCCTTCTAAATGTAGGCAGACTGCTGGGTGTTTTTAGATCCACTGATTACACAATCTGTTATAACATAAGTGGATATCAGTTTTAAGCTCAAAATGTATTTTACTAGTGGGGCATGTGTAAAAGCTCTTTCCAAATTGGGGGAAAAAATCCGGTTGTAGTTAACTGTGACATATTTTAGCTGAATAGAGCTATAAAAGAGATTGATTCAGGTAAAGAATCTGTTTTCCATAGAGTATGTTTTCTTGAAGTAGAAAACAAAGATAAACACATATAAGTGGCTTAATTACCTGATTAATCCTGAGGAAGGTTTTAATTATGCTGCTGATTATATCTGTGTAGAAATGATTGAGAATTAAAATACTTATTCTGTTAAAATTATACTTTTACTTTCATGGAAATAATCCAGAGCAAATGAATTTGATTGTATGTAGGCAGGATTTTAATCAGCATTGTGAGATTCCAGTTCCTGGTAGCTTAGCAAAGAGGCCTGGGTCCATGGATACATTTATATATATACTTATCAGATTTAATAACACATCACATAATATATAGGTTATATTAATTAGTCTATTTGGAACCAGCAGATGGCTTTCCAAAGAAATGAGAGGAAGACTGGCCTAAGTTCCAGGAACATTTGTGTCCCTGCTATCTGAGTTCCAGGGATAGTTTGCAAAAGGCAAAGGACTTTCAGAAAGACCCTCATTCCCCTACTGCAGCAGCTAAGAGAATCTTGAGTTAATGTTAAATAATTCATAATTTTCAGCTGCATTTAATTAATTTTCCACCTCATTACTGTTTACAAATGCTATCTCACATTGAATAATGACTTTGTGTTTGTTTGTTTGCTGGATAGACCATGACAGTCAGAAGAAAAGCTGCAAATTTGCAAGTGTAAACTGTTGCTCAAACAATATAAGAGGAGTACTTAATTTATTCTGAGGCATTTAATTAAATTATGATATTCTCTTACAAATTTAAAACAGTTTCTTAACCTGGTGCCTGTGAAATATGGATCAACTATCAGGCTGCAGAAAAATCTAGAAATTTTGATATTGCAAGCAGAAAATGTGTGTGCATATGTGTTCTTTATTAGATACCAATTTTCTCACTGAAGGTTTTTCTCCTCCCTCCTTTCCTCCGCCTCCCTCCCTTCCTCCCTCCATCCCTTCCTTCCTTCCTTCCTTCCTTCCTTCCTACCTTCCTTCCTTCCTTCCTTCCTTCCTTACTGTTTCTCTTTCTCCCCTCCCCTCCCCTCCCCTCCTCTTCCCTTCCCACTCTCTCTCTCCCTCTTCCTCCTTCTCTCTTTCTTCTTTTTTCCTTCAGTGATGAAGATCAAACTCGGGGCCTTATGCATCCTTGGTAAGCATTCTACAACTGACTTACATCCCCAGCCCCTCACACCATACTATTAATGGCCCAATAATCAAAAAACTATATTAAGTGTCCTCAATTTTAAGACATCATACATATTAAATTTTAAACAAACAAATAAACAAGATAATTGATTATTCATGAAAGCTGGTATAGAACAATTTTTTTTTCCTTAATGGCAATTTAAGGAAGTCTGAGAGCATTTCTTCAAATAAATGCAGTCATATATGGGTACAATGATGAAAATGTGATCTGAGAAATGTGTTGTTAGGCAATTATGGTTTTGTGTGAAAATCATAGAGTATACTTAAACAGAGATGGGATAGCCCACTAACACCAAGACTATGTTACATATATATGGAGTATCTTATTGCTCCAGGGTCATAATGAAAAACACCATGAGTTAAAGGAAGCACAAGATAAAATGATGCATTAAAGAGATGTGGTAAGCACAAGATATTTGTGGCCACTGGTGACACAACATAGCATATTGTTTGAGAGCAAATTTTTTGATAAATGGAATGAATATGGTCTAAAATGATGATTAAATCTATAGTATAATAAATACAAAACCAGTAACATAACCATTTATTGTCATTATCAAGTATTGTGTACTATACCTAATTTTATGTACTATTATTTTTATTTGACTGGTAGTGAGGTAGTACTCTTTCTAGTATTTAAGGCATAAATTTTGCCACATTAAGTAATGAAAGGCATTTATAAAATTGGAGCCATAAGAAAATAGTGAAAAAACATTATTTCATAGAAAACTAAATATTTTTGAAGAATTATCTTATATAGTTTAAGAAACATATATAAGAAATTTTCCAGCAATTTAATAAATGTTTCTTTCTCACTCTGTTTAACACTCCAGAGTTTCCCAACTTTCATATTCACTAACCCAATCTTGTATGAACTTTATAATATTTTCTCTTGCATATGTTGCAGGAATTATCATACTTTTGGTTTAGATTTTAAAAGATGAAATTGTTGAAAGAGTTGACCACAGTGAATACAAGCCAAATAAATGTAGCTTTCTGACTTCTAAAATTGTATTCATTAAAAAAAATTTCAACCTGTTATTTCTTTATCTGTATCAATAGTGACTATTATTGTTTAATAATTCAGAGAGCAGTCCTGGGAGATCATTTTTGTTTTTATTATGACCACTGATATGGTTATATGGTTCAAAATACAATGTCTTATAACTTCTGATAACTTGGATTTTAAACAAGTGATAACGCTGCCACAAAGTTCCTTTCTAATAATAAAGTTTGGTTGTAAACAAAATTTGTTTTACACCATGTGGCAAATTTCAGACTCATTTTTAATCTCAACAGTAAAATCACTAATTTCGTTACTTAGGCACTGATTTTATCACTCATATGCTTATTTTGTGTTATAAAATTCTAAGTTGGCTCAGAATTATTGATTGAGGGCTGAAATTGTCCGGCACAGTGATGGGCCCTAGAGATATAATGGTAAAATGGTGAAACCTCTCCTACTTGTATTTAATGAAGAACTGGGATTCTAAGATCTAGATTATGCCAACTGAGATTTTTAATAATACAATATTGGATATTGAATTTTGAATGTGTACGAAGTGGTAGAACCCAGAATATGGGGATGTGGTATAGGCCTCTCTCTGTTAGCTTTGTGTTGTGGAAAGAAGCTGCAGTCTGCGTTTGATCTTTCTAGTTGTCTGGGCTTTACAGAGGTGAAAACTTTTCCTCCTGGGGTTACCAAGTTCTCTAGCGTAAAAAAGTCTTCCAGAAAAGATTTGACAGGCTCTTGGGAGGTTATGGAGGGGGAATTTAAACATCAGTGAGTAGCCATTATAAGGAAAATTCAAAATTTTCTTCCAATTTGAGATCCCATGAGTTTGAAAAAGTGCTTTTACTTGATGTTCCTTTAAGCTTCTCCATATTTTGATGAAAGCTAAAAATATTCTATCTACATTATAGGATTGTGATAGTTCTTTGAATAACTTAAACATGTATTGTGATAAAATTCTTGAAGATTTTCAATCTGTTTTGTAAATTTTTTTTGCTTATTTAGAGTTTTGTCTTCTAGAAAAAAATCAATAATTTATATACCTCTCCAAACTGGAAAAAGTTCAGGTTGTTTATATCTTGATTGATTCTCATTATTTTGGTAAAAAAAAAAAATCTTTAAATTGTTAAGTGATCTTAAATGATTAAAAATAATTAAATATTAGACTCATTAAATTTATCTTTGTTGTTTAGGGTAACTAAAGGGAAAAATATGACTCTATTATATGTATTTATACATGTGTGTGTGTATGTGTGTGTATTTTTCAGGCTGATTAATTTTTTCCATATTTTTTAATTCGTGCATTATAGTTGTATGTAATGGTTGGATTTGTTGTTACATATTTGTAGTACATATTCTTTTTTAAAAGTAGCCTTACAATTTACATGCTATAAAATTCCCACTTTGTAAATAAAAATTATATGACTTTTAGTGATTTTGTAGAATTATGCATTCATTAACAAATATAGTTTTATAACTTCCAATGTTCCCAAAATATACCTCAAACACATTTATTTCCAAAATCCAAATTCCTTGTTCTATACTTCAGTCCCAGGAACCACTGATTTGCTTACTGTTTTCATAAATTTACCATTATTAGAAATCTCAGGTACATGAAATCATACATAAGTTTATAGTCTTTAGAGTATGATTAAAGTTAGCATAATGCTTTTGCAGATGATCTATGTTATAGTATGTTTCAGTATTTCACTTTTTTGTTCCTGAACAATATCCTATTGTATAAATACACACATTTTGCTGATATATTGAACCTGTAATGGACATTTGGAGTTTTTGTTTTTGACTATTATAAAAAATGATTCTATGAGCATTCTCATCCAATTAGGTGGAAATAGTTTTTATTTCTCTTGGATAGGTAGCCACTTTGGAGTAGAATTACTAGAATGTAGGGCAAGTTTATATTTAATATTTTAGGAAACTGATACTCTGTTTTGCAAAGTAGCTGTGCCATTTTACATTCCCACCAGCAATGCTTGGGGGTCCTAGTTTTTCCATTTATTTGCCAATAATCACAAAATCACAAAGACCTTGTCAATCCTTTTGACTGTAGCTATTCTAGTGGATGTTAGGGCAGTTCACTGTGGCTTTAATTTTCATTTCTTTAATAACTAATTTCATTGAGTATCTTTTCACATGCTTATTAGCCATCTGTACATTTTCTTTGATTAAATATTTGTGCAAATATTTTGCCTATATTTTGATTTAGTTGTTTGTTGTACTAAGCTATAATACTTCCTTACCTATGAGGGATAAAAGCTCCTTATCAGATATATAATTTCAAAATATTTCTTCCTTGTCTGTAGCTTGTGTTTTAGTTTTCTTAGCAGAATTATTAGAAGAGCAGTTTTTCATTATGATGAACTCCAAATTATTAATTTTAGTTTTGGGGATTTGGCTTTGGAGTTATAATAATAATCTTTGCTTAATCCTGGGTATTAAATATTTTTTCAGGTTTTTCTCATAGAAGTTTTATGATGGCAGGTTTTATATTTTTGTCTATAATCTATTTTGAGTTAATTTTTGCATCTTTAATATGAAGTGTTCAGAAACTTGATCAGAAGACTACACAGGAGATTAAATGGCCATTGAGAGAAAGGAAATAAATTAGGTGAGCCTTCTGATTGCCCCAGTTCATTGCACTGAAAGAGATTTCAGGCTTATGGCAGCGAGGGAGAAACCAAGTGGAGCCCAGCAGACCTATGCTGGAATTCTTAGGAGGCTTTGCTGGACAGTAGAGAGGCATTCAGGGTTCTAGATATTTGCAAAAGGAGGATTCTCCAGGGTACTCAGCTGAGTATATTGTTTATTGAACAAAAGTGAGGAAACTATGCTGTGACAGAGAAAGAACTACCCAAAAGGTTAGAGATAACAGTTCATGTGCTTGCTGAGTCTGGTACCCCCACTTTTCTGTATTTAAATCATCTGTATTTCCATCCATTATCATCTTCCTTATCCTGAAATACTTTATTGAACATTTCCTATAATGCAGGTCTATAGGGTACACATTCTTTTGTAATAGGAATTTCCTTATCCTAACAGACAAGATAAGGGCTTACTTGGGAATACAATTTACTCTTTACATATTTGCCTGCTAAAGATACAATTTTTTAAGTCAATTTCCTAAGGAATCTTCCTCATCAATTTTCTAAATGATGGTAAAACACCTTTTCTTTGACCTCTGTTGATCCTTTGAAGAACATAACAATTTAATTGATAACACTCCTTTTATTACACAGTTTTCAATTAGTCCTGGAAACTTCGGTTTATTACTGCTTTTCTCCTTTATGAGTTGATTGCAATGTTAGCAAAAAAGCCCACTCCTTTTGGCAAAGATGTCTCTGAAGAAATGTTTTGGGGCCTGAATAGTCTATAGATTGGTTTCTTCCAGCTGCAATTTGAAGTGCTGAACTGAAGAGAGAGACTAATTAATTGGATTTCTGATTTCTATGATAGCGTACATCTCCCTAAGCACAGGAGAGTTAAGGTCAGCTGCAGCTAATCCTCCCAGGATTTGAACTTCAAAAACAATGAAAATAGAAGGTTTTCACGAAGAGCCCTTAGAATCTTTTGCATCCTTTCCAAGAATTAAAAGAACATTTCTTTTCAATCTCAGGGCAGAATGAAATCATTATTCAGTCTTGTCCGGAGGGGGTAAGAATTTAGCTAATACTCATTTTAAAATATTTCCTTTCCTTAACGTGTATATTCCTCAAAGGATTTTGTGAGGATTACTGAGCTTTTGTTTTTGTTTTTGTTTTTCATTTTTCCTTTTGGTAAAATAAGCTAGGTTCCTTAGAGGAAAGCAATTCAATAAAATTCTTGTCTAAAATATAAAGTTTAAAAGACATCCATTTAAGAAGGCTAGACAAAGGGGAAAAAAGGGAGGAAATGAGTTATACATCAAGGCTTTTGTGTACCTTGTGCTCATTCATTCACAGATGAAGACTTCCTGGCAAATCCATTAGGCCTGCAAGAGAGGCTTTAGGCTCTGAGCCAGGTTGCCTGGATTCAAGTCCTGGTTCTTCCCCTTAGTAACTGAGCAATCTTGTCCAAGTTACATAACTGCTCTGAAGCTCCATTCCTCTGACCCTAAATGGGGATAGTGATATCACCTCTTTCATAGGTTCGATCTGAGGCCAATTCAAGTTAATATTTATAAAGCACTTGTGAGAGTTTCTGGTGCACACAAAAATACTACATGAGTATCATGTAAAATATGCAATTTGAAATATATTTACTGGAAATATCATCATTTTCTGACCCAAGAATAATTCCATATTCAGAATCCTCAATTTTTGTGAATGTTGTGAAGGTGAGAGGACTCTGATGGAAAATTTAATTCAAATATCTGTGAAGGTACTTGCATAAAGAAGTCTATTGTCCCATACTATGATAAATTAACAAAGCATGTTTCTATCAAAAAATATACTGAGTTCTTCCTGGATATTAAACACAATGTAAGGTGCTAAGAATTTAAAGGTGAAAATATTTCAAGCTTTATTTAAGGAACCTTACAGGTAACAGATCAATAAATGGATCACTCAAAAACAATGTGCACATGTAGTAGCAGGAATGTTTCCAAGGAGTACCAAGATAAGAGCACCTAATCCAGGAGTGAGTGTGAAATTGGGCAAATAGGCCAAAGAAAGTTTACTGGAGTTGGTGAGTGTAATTTGATTAGGACACGAGGAGGGAAAGTATATTTTGGTGGAGGGAGAGATTTCTCATTGTGACCCAAAGAACATAGCCAAACCTTCCCTAATGCTGGAGACTAAGAAAGAAGGAAGAGTTCTGTGATTTGGGGAAACATTAGCCTTCATTGTTATAGTGTTTACAAATGATCTCTCTACACAGGCCTATATTGCATTTAAAGATCTAGTAATCAAGAAAGGAAAATGGTTGCTAGGTTGGAGCCTGGGTCTCACAATTTGCCTGTATTCTGATGGATCACTCTATGTTCTCAAGTTGAAAACAGTTTGTTATTTTTCCCCCCACAAGTGAGTTAACTCTCAGTGTTGACACATGATAAGTACATTCACAAGAAGCTGATTTCTAACCAGATATATTACGAATATACATAGGCTTCTAAATCTTCCACAGTAGCCAACTGACCATATGTATGTTCACAGAGGCTCTAATTCCTACCCCATTGGTTAAAACCATTTAGGAAATAAGATTAGAGATCAGAATGCTGACTGGTCAACATCACAATGGAACAAAAATTGAAGGTGTATAGGGGACATGTACAACAACCTAGATTAATGGATGACTGTTTTTTTTTTTTTTAAACCTCAATGTCACACATTCTTCCTGAGGACTAAAGAAGCATCTTTTTCTGGACACAGTTGAATAAAACCTATTAATTTATTGCTTCATGGTTTCTTAGTTTTAAAATCAATGCAGGATTATGATCTTATTTTAAAATGTCCTTATCTCAGACTTTTATATTATAATATGATTGACTTAGAAACAATTTTCTCTGATACCAGATTCATTATTATGTAGGTTGTATTAATTAAACACTATGGTATTCTTGATTGAGTGCAGTAGGTTTCTTCTTTCCTCCTTCTTTCCTTCCTTCCTTTCATGCTGGAGATTGAGCACAGAGCTTCACTCATGCTAAGTAGATGCACTACCACTAAGCTACAACCCCAGTCTTGAGTTTCTTTCTTGAAAACCGTTATCACAAAAAACTTTTCCATTGGAAATTACTTCTGCCACTTTTATATCCTTCATCATCTGTTGATTTTCATTAGATTTCAAAGAATGATTTTTCTTCACTTTATCTCTCAGAATCATGTAAATTCTTTTTATTTACTGATGCATTTATTAGTAGCTGACTGCTTACTTATTAACACTTTTAAATAGACTGTTAGACCCAAGCAATGAAGCAACTATTGAAACTTGCATCTCTGGTAATCAGAGAGTAATAGGATTAAAGTAGAAAGTTAAAAACTAAAATATTATGAGAGAGAAAATTTCTACACTTCATTTTCAAGCTTCAGAAGCAGAAGAGAAAACAAGTGTACTGTATTTCCACTCCCTGATTCTTCCTCTCTTGGTATGTCACTCAGGTCAAATTAATACCTTGATCTTTTCAACAGTTTCAAGTGACTCTTACCGTATAAGCTCATTAAATATTTTCCATCTCTTTTGAATTTTGTCTTAAATTTAATCAATAAATCATTAATGATTTCCTGAGTCTGCCACTGTAATATCTACCAAAGAGTCATCTATTAAAAAAATGGTTCCCTGTCATTAAGGAGTTCAGATTATTGTTGAGGAAACAAAAAACAATGCATGAAAAAAGTCAAACATTTTTATTATAAATCAGTATATAGAAGTTGTTTTATGAGAGGATATGATAGGTTTGAATTTTTTAAAAAAGAGAGAATTATAGCAAAGTTTAGAGAAGCTAGGATGGTTTAATAATTCAGGTGGATGGGACTTGTGATGAATCTTAAAGAATAAAAAGATTAGTCAAGAGGTGGCTCAGACATTTTAGAAAGATACAAGTATGAGAAAAGCAGAAATGGGAATGAAATGTGCATATGGGTGTATTCAGCTGTTTGGCTGTGCATGTGTTTTTGTGTGTATCTGTGAGTGTAATGCAGAACAGGGTATAAGAAGTATCCCTACAGAACAGGGCAAGTATCTGTTCTAAAATATTGGTAAGTATATTTGAAAAGGTAAAATTTTCTATTATAAAGTGCTTACAATGCTATGTATCCTACATAAATTATTCATTTCACCTTAACCAGAAACTTGTTAAGTAGATAGCATTATTTTACAGAGGAGGGAGCTGGGGTTTGTGCTGAAGGTCACACAGCCAATGAACAGTGGAGCCTGAACCAGTGCTTAGAAAGCTTGGCAGCTGAGGCTAGGCTGCTTCTCCAGGAGACTCAGGCCACACATTTCCAGGGTCTTATAAATTATGAGAAACATGATTTCAGCCTGCTGCCTTCAAGGTGACAGAAGGCCATTTAAGCTTTCTGAGTGACACAAAACAACAACTAAGGATGAGTTGTGTATCAGAGGTAAATAGTGTGACTTGGGAGGATCTCATGAAATTGGAGGGGAAAAGGGGATAAAAGTGAGGACAAATCAATCATCAGAGTTATCACTTCCTTACCTCTCTCTGAGACTTTTTGACTCATTCTCAGGTGTTTTGGGTATGTTAAAGTTGGACAGCATAGGCCATGTTCCCCTTGATGCTACACATATCCCACCTGGATTTCTTTTTGCTTTAACTGAAGGAAGTAGGCTGAGCCCCAGTTTTAGGCTACTTTAAGGGACTTAGATAATTTGGCCAACTGGGAGGAGATTATTTTGTGAGCCAAGAAAGAAAATGAGTTGTACCCAAGACATCTAGAGTGGGTGTAGTTTGTTGCTTAAATATGTGTCTTACCAACTTCAAAGCCTTTCACCTGATTGTACTTCACAATATACCAGCATTTTAATTAACATAGGTGATGACCATGAACACATGTTCTGTCTTCTGTGTATGGTAGTGTAATCTGACTTCTTTTCCACTCATATCTCAGCTCTTAACTAAACCTGCTACACAGATGATTGTTTTGAACGATTTGCACTTTTAATTTTTTTTTCAGAGATTTTAATGGGTATTGACAAGGGTCATTCCATACATGAGTAAAATATATAGAGAAATAAGTCCAAGCAGAAAAAATTTTCTTTTTAATTCAGCAGACATATATAGTTTACTAACTTCCTAGTCTATGCAATGCAGAAAAGTAGATTTCTATTAAAAAGGGAAGAGAATAATCGAACTGCATAGATGCTGCAGTCCCTGAAATTTTCTGTAACAAGAACAAAATAAGCATGCCTTTGATTTATATATCTAGCCAACACTTAAAACTCAATGAGCAGTGTTATTGCCAAAAGTAATTAAATTATTCACATCTTGACCATATGGAATATAGTTACAATAAATGTTTTAAAGTCCTTTTCCTACTAATTCTGTAATCTGTGCCATTTTGTAGGCAGTTTCTATGGACTGATTTTCTTCCCTTCATAATGGGTTATAGTTTCCCACTTTGTATGTCTGTAATTTTTTGTTGAATGCCAGATTTGAATTTTATGTTGTTCAGCACTGATAGTTTTGATTTCTCATAAATATTACTGAGAATTTTTTCTGGGTTGAAGCTGAGTGCTTCTTCACTGTCAAATACCTAAAATCTTTGTATTGTGAGTTGTTTTTTCTATTGTGAGTTGGGAATATGAACTCCTATCTCTGTGTGAGCTCTGAAGAATGTTCTGCCTCCTTCTTTCTGGTGGTTTGTTCTATGCCCCAGGTGGTTTCCTCACACATAGGTGCTAGTCTGTACCCAGGAAAACCCTTTGCCAATCTCTGGAGGATCTCTCTGTCTTCTCCATCTCTCTACCTCTATATGGAACTCTTGTCTCTTTCATCCCTCTCTCATCCAGTATTTTGCCCTGAGAAATTGTAGCCACCTTTGCAACCTTGAATTCTCAAGTCTGTACTCAGGAACACCATCAGACCCAGGACACTGTCACATTGCTATTCAATGTATAAAAATGGTTATCTTCTTTATTTAGACTGTATTTGTAGTTGATGGGGAGTAAATCTGGTCCTGATTACCTGTCTTGTTTGGAAGTCAAAGAACAATTATTCATATGTTATGTGTACCAAAAAATAAAATAAAAAGTGTAAATATTTAGTTCTTTCAATAAATTATGACTTGGGATTAAAATTGGATCTGGAATCACTTAGAAAATGTTCTATAATTTATGTGAACAGAAAATAGATCCCTTCCAGACGCTCACAATATCTCTTCATAGCAAAACTTGATGTTACAAAATTCTGCTTTTCTACATGTCAAATTTCTTTCTTTCTCTCTTTAAAGAATAAGCCCCCAAATAATTTCAAGACTAGCAATCACAAAAGTCTATTAACTATATTTGGAACCAAAACAGCATATATATTTATATCTGTATGAAACCACACACATTTAGTGTTTTTTAAAAAATATTTTTGGTTATAGATGGTCACAATACCTTTATTTTGTTTATTTCATTTTTTTTTTAATGTGGTGCTCTGGATCGAACCCAGTGCCTCATGCATGCTAGACTAGTGCTCTACCACTGAGCTACAACCCCAGCTCTACACACTTAGTTTTGAATGGTGTTATAGTTGATAACCAACAATAAAATGTTTGAGTATAAGTATTATGATTAATTAGATGTTTAGTTAAATCCATATTAATTTCATACATATTGTTTGATGTCTTATATTGAAAATATTTCCAATATAATTTTATTTACAGGGTAAGTAGAGAACATTTGTTGTAATTTAGTATTTCCTATACATCTATGATTATAGTAGTATTTCTGGGTCAAAATATTGAATGTCAATAATCACTTTGCAGTACTGTTGATGTAGCCATTGTAGTTTCAGTGGGGCTCAATTGTCAGAATGTCCATCAGAAAATTGGATAAAGACATACTCCTGGATCAGGGCTGGCATATAAAGCAGAAGCTTCAGGAGAGTCACTGGGAAAGATCTTGGTTAACAGGAGGCAACTGGTGAATTGTGAGTAAAATGGAGGATCTGGTCACAAATAGAAGATGTTTTCAGATCCAGGAAGAATGTTATCTTGGGCAGATCTGGGTGTCAATAATATGAATAGACACATGGAAATCATAAGTTTGGTCCCTGAAGACGAGGAAGTAGGGAGAGATAGGCAAAACCCTGTTCTTCAAAGACCTGGGTTAATAATAAGAGAGGACCTACATGAAAACAAGAGTATAATCATGTAGTAGTATTAAGAAGTTATTTGGTTAACATCGTACTTGCTACAGGGCTGAGGATGTGGACTCCCCCAGCAATTTGCACATGGTCATGGATCTGATTTGCTTAATTTTAAGTGTATTGAAACTAGACGTGTAAGTGACCCTAGACAGCAGTGTGAGAGTCCTGAGGGACAGAGCCAAGTAGATTGTTATAATGTTGGAGAGTGTGCTGAAGGTACCATTTCAGATTCTTTAAATCAGCTCAATCTAACTACATAAACATGCACTGGGAGGGTTCTGAGAGCTGCCAGAGGCGTGTCATGCTGGAAATTAATCCAGACCTCTTCCCTCTAACCTGCTTCCAACATTCCCCTGTATCACTTCTCTTTGTATTTCAAGATTTCAAATCCTTCAACTAAACACTCCTAGTTTTTCTTTTGACACTTGTTACCTTGCCCTTCATTATTATTCTTGTTTGGGCTAGTCTTTCAAAATATGTTGAGTCTCCCCTAGAATGACTCTGAAAATTCACTCTCTGATCCTTTGCATACAGTAGACCTTGTATGCCATTAAAGACTCTATGGGATTGAATGGTATGTGTCCTTTAACCCCTTTATCAGTGGAAAGTCTTGACCCTGAGTTATATTTTAGAAATGAAATAATTGAATAAGCTGGTTTATTGAGCTTGTTTTCTTTGGTTCAATTCAACATCCTTATATTAAACACCTATTGGGAGCTAGGGCATTGACCTGGAGCTGCAAAACTGAATAAATAAGGCTCAGACTCCACAGTTTAGGATATTGGGATTTAGGATAAAGAAATACAGATAATTACATTAAGTGTAATAAATGCTTTTTTTAAAAAAAATCTACAGATAAATTTTCTAAGCAGATAGGACCATTTAACAAAGAAGAGGGAGACATTTAACCTATCCTGGGATGAAGGGAAGGTTAGAAATCTTGTGGAGTATATCTGTCATTTGATTCTTTGTCTTAATAAAGAAAAGATGCAGACAATTTCTCTTCAGATGAAGTTTTATCCTATGGTCATAAGTATAATAATGGATTCAAAATACAGAGCTATCTATGAAATATTTTAAGTGGGCAATTTTCATCATTCTGCTCTTGGGGTGTGGTTAGAGCTGAGTTTCAGGAATTATCTGTCATTTATGGCTCTGGACATAATTCTGGCTCTGCCATTTAGTGTCTTTACTCATGTCTCCAAGCCTTGGTGTGCCTATGTGTGATTATAGATAATAGTCACTTTGCAAGTATGTCAGTGATCAATTTATCGTCTCTCAGTTCCAAAATTACCCTTTGATACATGCTCTATGATAATAGAATTCATTTAAACATTACTCATTTAAATTGAGCACAATGTTAAGTTTTGTTTTGTTTTAATAGAAGCTGTCGGAGGGACACTGGGAAGAATGAGGTTTCTTGCAGTTTCTGGTTTGATAGGCAGGTGAGCAGCATGCATATGAGGACATTTGGTAGTAGAATATGTCCCAGCCACAGGCTTTGAATGTGGTCCTTCTGTGATTTTGTAGCCTTAACTTGACAATATCCTTTCTGTAACTCTCTTGACATGCATCTCAGAACTCTGTGTAGCCTGCATGAAGCCATCATGGCTGAGAGCATCATATAGCAGCTAGTCATTTCTTCTGCAAGTTCTGCCTCATTTCCTACACTCTGTAGCTCTTTGCCCAGACTCCCTTTCCAGCCCCATAACACCAGTTGCTAATCACTTGCCCACCTCCTGCACTCTGGAAGATGGTTTGTCATTTACCCAGCAAATTCAGACCAAGTCTAACCTGGCTAAATCATCTAACTTTTCTGCTATCTGTTAGCTCACCATACTGATGAGTTCTGACCACCTTCCATGTTTGTCTTTCCTTGGGCATTCCCCCTCAGCCCTGGGTGCCATATAATTCCCTTTGGTCTTATAATTATTCTTTTATAATTTTCAGTTATTCCTTATATTTCATTTCTACTGTTTAATGTACTGTGTGGTTTCTTTGGATTCAGACTGAGATGGTAAGTTTATTATGAGGATTACATGAAACAACATTACCATAATAAATGATAGTAATTATACCTAATCTTGTTTCTGCTTCACTTTCTTCTTATAACACAAACCTTAAAGCTTGCTTATGAGAATGAGTGTGTATTTAAGAGTACATGTGTATAACTTTATTTACACAATGCTAGTTGTGCTTCTCCTCCTTTAGTTTACTACACTGTCATTTACTACAAGAAATGTAGATTTCAGAGCTGGAAGGAAGCTTTAAGATCACCTAGTTCAACTGCACATAAAGACATTGAGGGAAAGGATCACAAGATAGCAGAGTAGAGGAAGGAGGCACTTCCCACTGTTCTGCTGCTTGGAATATGAACAACAGGGATACAACTTCATAATGAGGTGAGTATCTGAAGAAAAATATTATCAATCATTATTTTGCCTGTCAGAGATTCAGAGAAGCCCAGAGATCCTGGTATAATGAATGGGGAACATAAGGAAACATACCTAAACTCAGCAGCAACAGTAATGCTGTGTCACTCAAAGTAAGGGCAACACAAAGGGAGAGAGAAACAGAGAGGACAAATTTGGCACGCAAAATGTTCTCTGTATAGCAAAAACAATGCTAAGCAGGAAGTGTGAATCAGGTGGTATAACCATACCAGACTTCAAACTATACTACAGAGCAATAGTAACAAAAACAGCATGGTACTAGTACCAAAACAGGTGGGTGGACCAATGATACAGAATAGAGGACACAGAAACTAATCCACAAAACTACAACTATCTTATATTTGATAAAGGGGCTAAAAGCATGCAATGGAGGAAGGATAGCATCTTCAACAATGGTGCTGGGAAAACTGGAAATCCATTTGCATCAAAATGAAACTGAATCCCTTTCTCTCGCCATGCACAAAATTTAACTCAAAATGGATCAAGGAGCTTGATATGAAATCAGAGACACGGCGTCTGATAGAAGAAAAAGTTGGCTATGATCTATATACTGTGGGGTCGGGCTCCAAATTCCTCAATAGGACACCCATAGCACAAGAGTTAACAACTAGAATTAACAAATGGGACTTACTCAAACTAAAAAGTTTTTTCTCAGCAAAAGAAACAATAAGAGAGGTTAACAGGGAGCCTACA
The DNA here is from genome assembly GCF_052094955.1 of Ictidomys tridecemlineatus. Classification (NCBI taxonomy): domain Eukaryota; kingdom Metazoa; phylum Chordata; class Mammalia; order Rodentia; family Sciuridae; genus Ictidomys; species Ictidomys tridecemlineatus. The sequence goes on along the minus strand of NC_135484.1, from coordinate 86,164,960 downwards.
TCCTGGGAACAAATCTTTACTCCTCACACTTCAGATAGAGCCCTAATATCCAGAGTATACAAAGAACTCAAAAAATTAGACAAAAAGACAACAAATAACCCAATCAACAAATGGGCCAAGGACCTGAACAGACACTTCTCAGAGGAGGACATACAATCAATCAATCAACAAGTACATGAAAAAATGCTCAACATCGCTAGCAGTCAGAGAAATGCAAATCAAAACCACCCTAAGATACCATCTCACTCCAGTAAGATTGGCAGCCATTAGGAAGTCAAACAACAACAAGTGCTGGCGAGGATGTGGGGAAAAGGGTACACTGGTTCATTGTTGGTGGGACTGCAAATTGGTGCAGCCAATTTGGAAAGCAGTATGGAGATTTCTTGGAAAGCTGGGAATGGAACCACCATTTGACCCAGCTATTCCCCTTCTTGGTCTATTCCAAAAGACCTAAAAAGAGCATGCTACAGGGACACTGCTACATCGATCTTCATAGCAGCACAATTCATGATAGCAAGATTGTGGAACCAACCTAGATGCCCTTCAATAGATGAATGGATTAAAAAAATGTGGTATTTATACACAATGGAGTATTACTCTGCATTAAGAAATGACAAAATCATAGAATTTGGAGGGAAATTGATGGCATTAGAGCAGATTATGCTAAGTGAAGCTAGCCAATCCTTAAAAAACAAATGCCAAATGACTTCTTTGATATAAGGGGAGTAACTAAGGACAGAGTAGGGACGAAGAGCAGGAGAAGAAGATTAACATTAAATAGGGATGAGAGGTGGGAGGGAAAGGGAGAGAGAAGGGAAATTGCATGGAAAGGGAAGGTGATCCTCAGGGCTATACAAAATTACATACAAGAGGAAGTGAGGGGTAAGGGAAGAATAATACAAGTGGAAGAAATGTTTTACAGTAGAGGGGGTCGAGAGAGAAGAGGGGAGGGGAGAGGAGGGGAGGGGGAATAGTAGAGAAGAGGATAGAGAGCAGAATTCATCAGACACTAGAATGGCAATATGTAAATCAATGGAAATGTAACTGATGTAACTGATGTGATTCAGCAATCTGTATACGGGGTAAAAAATGGAAGTTCATAACCCTTTTGAATCAAACTGTGAAATATGATATATCAAGAAAGATGTAATGTTTTGAACGACCAACAATAAAAAAAAAAACTTAAAAAATGTTCTCTGTGCTTTCTGACTTCTAAGTGAAGAATTGAGGTGGAGCGCCAGCTCAAGGAGTTCATGCTGAATCTTGTTCCTACAGGAAACTGAGAGCTCTTTAGCAAACACTTTACTCTGTCTCTGTTGGTGCTTTCTGCATGACCTAAAACACACCTGGCTACTCACCATCCCAGGGGATTCAAGAAAGAGGTACAGAGAAGAGTGCATCCTGCTCTCCCTTTGAGTATAGTGGCCCATGAAAAACCAGCAGTAAAGGATTGGGGACACAGTCTAAGAAAGTGTGATTACAGTAGGGACAGGAGAATGCAACCTTTATTTCCTTTTGAGCTCTATGGCATGAATGACCAGCTGACAGGGAGATTGATCAGGTGGGCATGATTACATTTGGGGATGGAGACTAGGAACTTCATATTTGGGTGGTTGGCAAATTTCAGGAAACCTGTTGTGCACACCATCTACCCAGATATGTCATTTCACCCTATAAGTAGAAATTCTGGGGAGACACTAGAAACCCAGGTGTTCTGCCAAGATTTAACATCTACTTAGTCCTATGAGTTCAAGGATTTAGTAGCTCTGGAGTACATACTTCAAACAAATGTTCAAAGTTCCATTTAGAGCTCAACCCCAGCAACTGGAATTTCCCCAATATATCTCTGTACCTGCCACTTCCAACTAGGAAGAGTAGTGATCTAAGTTTTTCAGACAAAATTCCAATAGAAGGTATTTCTAGTTTTGTCCTGTCCCCTAGTGCTGGCTAGTGGAGAAACTGAACCATTTCAACCAGCTACACTTCCAATCTACTCCAGCAGGTGGAGAGATAAAAAATCACCAAATTGGACCTAGTATCACCAAGCCCTGGATCCCTCTAAGAGGCACATAGCCCTAGAAGTGAGGGACAGAAGGACAATCTGGAATAGTATATAAATTCTCAACTTCAGCTACCTCACTAGAAAAATTTGAGCATCTTTAATTAAGAATTTTCTGGCTATAGTTGCTGATTGGTTCATGTACGTACACATACACATATGTTTCTATTTCATCATTTTTTTCTTTTATTAATCTTTTACTATTTTGTTCTGTTTTTCTCAAAGGTAGAAACTTTGTTTTTATTTTTTATTTTGCAGTTCTGTTGTTTGATATTTAGGGGGAAGCATTGGTGTAGTTCTGCTCTAATTGTTTGCTTATTTTATTATTTTTGTTCTCCTCAGCAAAAAAAAAAAAATTGTTCTCTGTCTTCTACTTCACTTCCCCCTCTTTAGGGCCTTCATGCATGACCTTGCTTCCACTTTATCTCGTCTCCCGTCTCACCTTTTGAATATTCCAATCATCTTTATTATTATTTAACTATATTTTTAACATCCTTTAATCCATGTAGTTCATCCCCTGGGGGAATGGAATTAGGTGGTTTAGAGGAAATCCTACCATCATAGAAGCTCCCCAAAATGAATTAACACAGCAATTCAGTACCAGTAAATTGAGTCTACAAAGCTGAAAAGAGCAAAGAACTTCCACCTGAAACAGGCAATCTGAACCTTGCTGACAACAGGGATGGAAGGGTGTGGGAAGCCCTCCTTGAGCCATAAGTGAACTGAGCAACATTCAAGCCATTAGGCAGGGAAGCCTGGTTTGGGGAACTCCCAGTTGGAATCCACTGGTTTGAGAATGACCAATTCACATCGTGTCCTGTCCTAGCTCATGGCTCAAGTTCAAGCACAGCCTCCAGGAGACAGGTATAACTTGCCAAATGATGATCAACCTGTTTGCTGCAAAGATCCCTGCCTTTGATGTACTCCCCTTTAAATAAAGAATCTGGGCCTTTTTCAGTTGTTCATTTTCATTTCCTTCCAGGACTAGAAGACCCATCAGATGCTCTGCTTTTATAAATCTAATCTTTGGTTTTATCTTATTTCTTACTGATTATTTCAGACATTTTATTTTCCCAGGCAGCTCACACCTCCTGGGTAGGAACCTGCTCTGTCAGGGTGCTGGCCACCCCAATAGATGGGGACTGAGACCAATTAAATTCAGATCAAATCTCATGAGGCCTTCATCATCTCTTCGAAGCCTAGATAGAGCCCAAGGATAGGCCTACACATGCCACTCTTGTCACCTTAGCATATATGCCGCAGTCTGGCTGGGCACAAATCACGGAGCCACCACAAAGAACTTGTATGTTCAAACAGGAAACTTTATTGCCTGAACTCCAACAGCACTCCACGCACACTACCCGGAAACTCTCCCAAACGCCACCCCCACGGCCTCTCTTCGGCACACCACCAACTGGAACTCCCCCAGGAACTCTCCCGGAACACCACCGGGCTGCCTGCATACTCACTCTCTCGGAACTCTGCGCGTCAGAGGCTGTCAGCAGGGGTCTATATACAATTGAATCAATCCAGCATCATCTTAATGGCTCACCTCTCAACCATGACTTCTGGCAAGATGCCAGGGGCCATTCCCACTCGCTGTGGCTCTCAACACATATGGTCTGAATCTCTCAGAAAGAGGCAAGTATTAGAGCTGTCTGGCCAAGAAGGAAGTGAAACATTGCAATGAAATTCTGAATACAGACTCCCGTAACAAATTTGACCACTTTGGGTCAGACTGAGAATAAATAAATTGTACAATAACAGAAACCCCAGAAAGAAAACACCTTACCCCCAAACCTGACCAAGAACAGCAGATTAGTGAGTTGCTGAAGAACATTGTTAACAAGTTTTGTTTTTTTAAAGGTGTATTTGTATAAGGCATTGTTCTGAAGTAGCTGCAATCACTGGGGATCAGTACCTCCTCTTAATGTGGTGTTAGAGACTGGACATAGTAGCAAGATCTAATTGAGTGAAAATATTGACATCAAGACATTTACCCAGCCCAGGACCCATAGTAAAGAGGAAGCAGCTCACTAAAATGTTCCTTTATATAGAGTAGAGGAGAAAATTATCTCAGAAGATGAGCAGAAAAACCAACATTATGAAAAATCAAGTGAACAAGCCGACAGAAATACAGCAAAACCAACTCCATTGAGATACAACAACAGAGGAAATGTCTGAAAAATAATTTAGACAGTTGATGATTAATGTTCAATGAACTAATAGAAGATCTAAGGAATGATTGTAAAGAGAAATACAATAAGTAAAAGAACATTTCAATGAAGAGATAGAAATTCTGAAAAGAACCAAACAGAAATCCTGGAAATGATAAACTCAACAAGTCAAATTAAAAATTCAGTTGAAAGCATCACCCATAGATTAGACCACTTTGAAGACAAATTCTCAGACCTGAAAGACAAATTTTATAATCTTGAAAATAAGGTTGACCATAAAGAAAAATATGTTGAAACCATGACTAGAATATTCAATATATCTGGAATAACATCATCAATGTAGATAAAATCATCAAAATATAAACTAAAGGAATGCATAACATTTTCAATTAAATAATATCAGAAATCTTTCCAAACCTTAAGAATGAGATGGGAGTTCAAATATAAGAGCCATATAGAACCACAAATAGACAAACAATAACAACAACAACAACAAAAATTCTCTCCAAAACAGGAGAATTAAAATGCTTAATATACAGAATAAGGATAGAATTAGAATTTGTATTGGAATAATATATACCAAGTGTTATGGTTTAGATGTGAGGGGTCCCCCAAAAGCTCACATGTGAGACAATGCAAGAAAGTTCAGAGGAGAAATGATTGGGTTGTCAGAGTCTTAACCTGCTCATCAAATTAATATCTGATGGGATTAACTGAGTGGTAACTGGAGGCAGGTGTGGTGTGTCTGGAGAATAGAATCTCTCTCTCTGCTTCTGAATTATCATGTGAGCTGTTTTCCTCTGTCACACTCTTCTGCCATGATGTCCTGCCTCAACTTGAGTATTGAGGAAATGGAGCTGGCCTTCTATGGATTGAGAGCTCTGAAACTCTGAACCCTCAAATAAATTCTTCCTCCTCTTTGGTTATGCTGGTCAGGTCATTTAGTTACAACAGTGAAAAAGCTAACACACCAAGCTTTGAATGACAACAGCTTTCAAACAAGATTGCTATCCAGCAAAACTATTCTTCAGAATTGAAGATGAAATAGAAAATCCCCATGATATGCAGAAACCAAAAAAATTCATAATCACTAAGCCAGTACTACAAAATATTTTCAGTGGGCTATTTCATTCAGAAGAAAGGAAAAAATACAGATAAGAGCTAGTGTTTAGACAAATCTCACAGAAGAATAGTCAATTAGAGGAAAAATCAAGTCTGAATAAAGAATCAAAAATCAATCAAATATGCAGGAAATAAAAATAATTTCTCTATGCTAATACGGCATGTAAATGGTCTAAACTCTCCAGTGAAATCACATAGATTGGCAAAATGAACCAAATTATAGACCTCACTATATGTTGTTTACAAGAGACTCTGCTTATAGGTAAATATATCCACAAGCTGAAAGTAAAATTATGGAAAAAGATATACCATGTAAGTGGAGACCAAAATCAAATAAGAGTAGCTACTCTCATATCTGACAAAGTAGATTTCAAGCCAAAATGAATCAGAAAGTCATAGAAGATCATTTATACTGGTTACTAAGAGAATAATCCAACAAGATGTAATGTTTGGAAATAACTATTCCCCTAATATCACATACCTATGTACATAAAACAAACTCTACTAAATATAAAAAATCAAATTGACCACAATACAATAATACTGGGTAATTAAAACACACCCCTCTCACCAACAGCTAGGTCATCCATAAATAAACTAAGTGTAGACTATTCAGAACTAAAATATTTTATTAATAGATGGACTTACCAGACATCTATAAAATATTCCATGTATCAATAAATGAATTTGCTTTCTTCTTAGTTGCATATGGAATCTTCCCTAAAATAGACCATGTTTTAGGATACAGAGAAAGTCTTAGCAAATACAAAAGAAACAGATAATTCCCTGCATGCTATTTTAGCTCTTAATAGAAAAAAATTAGAAATCAATAACAAGATAAAAACAGAAATAATTTTAACACCAGGGAGTTAAATAACCCACTTTTGAATGAGAAATGAATCATAGAAGAAATGAGGGAAGAATTTTAAAATATTCTTAGAAACAAATGAGAACAGGCATACAACATATCAAAATCTCTGGGACATCATGAAGGTAGTTCTAAGAGGAAAGTTTATATTATTGAGTGCTTACATTAAAAAAAAGAAAGAAAAATAAATATCCCAAATAAATAATCTAACATTACATCTTAAAGCCCTAGGAAATGAAGGACAAACTAATTTAAAAATTGGTAGAAGACAGCAATAATTAAGATCAGAGCCAAAATTAATGAAATTGAGAATAAAAGAACAATACAAAGTATCAATGCCACAAAGAGTTGTTTTTTTTTTTTGAAAAAATAAAAAGCCAGTCCAGGTGCCTGTCAACAGATGAATGGATAAAGAAAATGTGGTATATATACACAACGGAGTTTTAGCATAAAGAAGAATGAAGTTATGACATTGCTGGTAACTGAGTAGAACAGGAGAACTCATGCTGAGATAAATTTGTTCTACTGAGAAAATCAAGGGTTGAGTGTTTTTTTTTTTCCTCATATGAAAGCTAGAGCAAAATAAGGGGAAAGGGAAGTAGACACCATAGACATAAAAGGCAGATTAATGGAGTAGAGGAACAGGATTGAGGAGGAAGAAGAAAGCACAGGAAAGGGAGAAACTGAGGAATGAAACTGAGCAAATTATGCTACATACATTTGTGAATATACCCCAGTGAATTCTACCTTTATGTATACCTATAAAGCACCAATTAAAAAAATAGAAGGAAGACCAGTAAAATATTGGAATGGGAATGGGGGTGTGGGGAGAAGGAAAGGATGAGAGGAAGTACTGGGGACTGAAATGGAGCAAACTATATTCCATGCATCCATGATTATGTCAAATGAACTTCACTATGAAGTATATATTGCACTAATCAAAACGTTTTAAAAAGTCATTGAGTAACAGGAAGTCTAAAATTCTTGCTCAAGATCACACAGTTAATACAGGATGAGACCTATTTTTTTTTTAAAATCATTTAATTTCAGGACTGTCCAGGGTTTTCTCTGCGGGGAATTTGTTCTCTATGCCAGTTTAAAATGAAGAGTAATCTAGATAGCTGTCTTCATTTCCCAGGGCCTGCCATAAGAAGTCATCATAAACCAGATAAGTTAAAACAGTAAATTTATTCTCTTACAATTGTAGAGGCCACAGGTTCAAAATTTAGCAGGGCTGTGTTTCCACCAGAGGTTCTAAGAGAGAACTGTTCTTTGCCTTTCCCAGTACCTGGTGACTGCCCCTATTTATAGCTAGTGGCTGCACTGCTTCCTCTCCTTTCATACTGCTTTCTCTTTGTGTCTCTTATGAGAACACTTGTAATTTGATTTAGGGCCCAAGTGTATAATCCGTACTGGTCAAAATTCTTATTTATTTGTTCAAACACTCTGTTTCTGAATAAAGTAGAATTCACAGGTTTGGAGCATCAGGACACAGGTATACATTTTGATAGGCCACCATTCAGCCCATTACAGTTTTTAAAAATAGATTTATATCCTTAAATTACTGTGATGTCACCCCTTAAAAGCTCAGTTAATAAAATCCAGAAACAGTTTACCAATAGTTATTTATTCTACGAGCATACTACCTACCAAAGTAATTTGCTCAGGTTTGTAACAGCAGTCACGCTATGTGAGCTTAATTTGGGAAACATTTGGTTAGTCTTTTTAATAATATATATTTTGACCAGCTGTTGCATGCAGCTGACAGGCTGATTTCTAATGTAAAGGTGTTTGAGGTGTTGCTGGCCATGACATGACAAAACACACCCTAATACAATGTTTTCCCACATTGCCAGACAGGTACTTTATTCCCCTAATATCTGAGTCTGGTTAAGCTTTAGAAAACAGACCTGAATTTCTGAGCACTTATATGAGGTGTTGGGATAATATCTGGGAAGAATTTGGGGAAAGTGATCACATGGACCAGTCTGTTGGCTACATTCTACAGATTTTGCGGGGGGGGGGGGGTTGTACCAGGAATTGAACACAGGGGCACTAACCACTTAGCAACATCCTTACCCCTATTTTGTATTTTATTAGAGATAGGGTCTCACTGAGTTGCTTAGAATCTCACTAAATTGCTGAGGCTGGCTTTGAACTCGAAATCCTCCTACCTCTGCCTCCTGAACCACTGGGATTACAAGCCATTCTACAGATTTTTTGTTTGTTTGTTTTAAAGAGAGAGAGAGAGAGAGAGAGTGTGTGTGTGTGTGTGTGTGTGTGTGTGTGTGTGTGTGAGAGAGAGAGAGAGAGAGAGAGAGAGAGAGAGAGAGAGAGAGAGAGAGAGAGAGAGAGAGAATTTTTTAATATTTATTTTTTAGTTTTCGGCGGACACAACATCTTTGTCTGTATGTGGTGCCTAGGATCGAACCCGGGCCGCACACATGCCAGGTGAGCTCGCTACCTCTTGAGCCACATCCCCAACCCCCATTCTACAGAGTTTTAACAACAAAATTCCTTCAGTTTCCAACATAACACATTTTTTTTCTCTTTGTGTCGAACTGATATCTGTAGAAGGTTTCTGCTATAATCAATAGCTTTCCCCCCCTTTTACACTCATGTTTATTCTCATTTAGGTTGAAGTACTTTTTAATATTCATTAAGTTGGATGAGGTAAATTTTGAACAAAATAATAGGCACTGCTTCAGCAGTAGGAATATATGCTGTGGTTGTGAAAGAGGGAGAAAGACATAATGTTCTCAGAGAGAAACACTGATTTAAAAATATGTATCACATTCAGGATAATTGCTACTAATTAATTCTGAAATGTGGACAGCTGGGAATGTCAGGTCACTTGCCCTTCCTGCTACCCAAATGGGATGCAGCTCCATGAAATTGTTCCTTCTGATAGATGATCATATTTTCCTTTTTGTACTGTACTGTGGTAAAGAAAGATATGAGTTTTAAAAAATGCATTATTGGTGGCTGTCTTTCATCCCATGTATGTTTATCTTTATTTTAAAGAGATATCCCAGGAGTGATAACTTCTTCTATGCCAAATTTAGGACTTTAAGATAAAACTTAAGTTGAGTTGACTAAAAGTCAAATTCAGATGATTACACTTGCCATGTTTTTTTCTGACACTTAGATGATGTTGACTATTACTGAATATTTCTATGTATGTTTTCAAAAAGTAAAATTCAGAATCTCCATGAGAAAGTACAAAACGATGAGTGTGTGTTCTGGACACATGAATACTTTGGAATCCACTGCCTTTTACTCCAAAGTTCTCTGTATTCAAAAGCTCCTTTAATTTCTGACTTCAGGTGGAAAATCTCAGTCAAGATGTTCTCTTTAACATCTGCAAATATCCTTTTAACAGGAAGATAATAACTATACAAGGGGCACTAGATGAGAGATTGGGGTGAACCTTGTAGCTAACAGAGCACTCCTTGTGCCAGGGAACCTGGAAGGCTTCTTTAATCCTGCCACTCTTCATAAACTCATACAGAGATTTCCAAGAGAACAAGAAAGAGATGAGTCAGAAAATAGGTTCTCTAACTTGACCAAAGACTGCTTTTTAGGTTTTCTAGTGCTCTACTCTCTGTTCTTTGCCTTCCTTTTTCTCTTAGCCACCATATTTCTCCCATACCACCTTGGCCACACTCCTTCAGAGCTCTTCTTCCACTGCATGATAGGAAGGTGTAGACATTCATTTAATATGTGCTGAGTTGAACTGTGTTCTTTGCACTATGTTAGATGGTGAATAAAGAGTAATGAATAAACAAAATGCTGGCTCATATGGACCTCCTAGTCTAGAAAGGAGGCTAGATTCTGAACCAGTAATAATAATTCCATATGTTCCAAGGTAGAAGAGTTCTTCACTTAAATTCCAGGGAGCGGTTCCCTGTAAGGGAAGATCTCCAGTACCGTGGACCCAACTCCATAAGCAGAATGGCCACAGGAAGGGGCAAAGTGGAAGAGAAGCAGTAAAGGAACTGAGAGAAAGCAGAGACTTTTTGTAGAATTTTTGACTCAGAAGACTTAGGAATCAAATATCTGAAGTTTTTTTTTTTCCTCTGCATGAAACACTATGTAAACACTCCCCCCTTTATTTTAAATAGCTTTATTTTATTCATTTTATTTTATGTGGTACTGAGGTTTGAACCCAGGGCCTCACATGTGCTAGCAAGCGCTCTACCACTGAGCCAGCCACAACCCAACCCTGACCCCTGCAGTTTTTTGTTTTTTTTTTTTGTTTTTAGTATTTTTTTTTTAGTTGTTAATGGACATCATATCTTTATTTATTTATTTTTTGTGGTGCTGAGGATCAAACCCAGTGCCTCACATGTGCGAGGCAGGCGCTCTACCACTGAGCTACAGCCCCAGCCCCTGACCTCTGTTTTTTTAAAGTGAAGCAAATAAAGATATAATTTTTTTAATGTCATGGGTTTCCAGATTCTGATATGCATTTGTATTTGTGTTTCTCAGTAATACAATTAAGATGCATGTGTTGCTGAGAAAAATAAAGGAGGTTGGACAAGCTACATCAGTTTCTCTCAACCCATCCCACTATCTCTCCCATTCATTCCTACGGTTTATTTAATGGTATGCTGAACTCTATCCTGATGAAAGAGGGAAGTCACTTTTCCAACAGATCTTGCAAACATTCTACTGAAAGATTTGATTACCCCAACTGTGCCACTGGCTTGTGCCAGAGAGCCACACGGGTAGAGGTAGGGGTGTATCATACTCTGAAAGGCCTCCTTACAACTGGAAGTGTGGTCATCTCTAGCACCATGAAACTTGACACTGGATGAGGAGTGACAGTCAAAGTGAGTGTCATCACCAAGAAAGAGAACAGATTTGGGGAAGCAAAATAACAGATATCTATTACAAAACCAAGTGTAAAACATTAGCTTCAGTCTAAAGAGTTTTCTCTTTTGTTCTTTGGAGCAATTCTCTGCTTCTCTTTTTTTCATAGTGTTCTGTTAGATATTTTTTTTTCTCTTTAAATAAGTCATTTGCTATCCCATACTTCATACAGAATGGACTTGTCTCCCCTCTCAAAGTTGAAAATAAAAATCTTTTGTGTAGTCTATAATAAAAATGGCAGTTTCTTATACTGTGAATAGAAAGGTGAATTGGTGCAATGACCAAGAAAGTTAAAATACATGTAAAATGTTAAAGTGACTTATATCATTTGATACAACATGTGGTTTTACATTATCAGAGATACACAAACAAATGTTTATACTTAAGGATTTTCACTGAATTATATTATTTATAAGAGTGAAAACCTTAAAAGTCCCCAAATCCTAAACTCCCCAAAATAAGTTATTATTTTAATAAACTATAAAATATCTATATAATTACTTACTATGTCTGCATAAAGACAATATTCTAAATAATATTTAGAAAAGTCAAATGTTCAATATAAAAGGTTCACCTGCTTACAGAAGTACACAAAACAGCATATACTATTCCAATCTTGTATTTATAAAAGTTATTGATATTCAAAGGGTAAAAAAAAGGAAAAGGAAATATAAAATTTTAATCTCTGGAACAGGTGAGATCAGGTTTGGGGGTTTTTTTGTTCTTTTTACATTCTGTTACATCTTCATGTCTAAAAAAGTATGCACATTATCTTTATAATCAGGAAAAAGAGTAAATGTCACAAAAGCCATTCAGATTTATAGGAAGAGCATACAAGAAATGCTTGCTTTGTTCTAACATAGCATCTCAGAGGCTAATCAAGTAAAGGTGCTTTTTGATGTCATTGTTGATAGCAGCTAATTATTGTAATTATTCTACACTTTTGAATTTCTTAAAACATTCTTCTATTATTTATCTATTCAGTGGCCTTATTTTTGGCATTCTTTTGGTATTTCTGATCATTCCCTCAAGAATTTGTTTTGCAATAACATAAATTGTCATTTTCTCTCTTCTCACCTATATATATCAACTCTTGCTACTTTAATTTTAAAGCTTTCACTGTATGATTTGTCCTTTATTATGGGAGTTATTTCTTTCTTCTTTCTCAGTGTTTTTTTTTTTTTTTGCTTTTTATTTGGAGAAAAGAACTCTGCCTTCACATAACTCAGAATTTTATGCATACAGAGACATTCTTGGCTATTTACTGTGTAGCTTTATTTTATCAAGTAATTTCTTTAAGCTTTATGATTATATGATTCTATGAAGAGATTTACCCCACTTATTCTCTCTTTGTGTATTATGTTTAAAAAAATGAATAAACTGAGATGTAGGGGAGGATAAGAAATTGGTCAAAGTCAGAGAACTAGTTAATTGCTGCACCGTGCAGGACTCCAGGAAGCTAACCCAGTGTTTTTCGTAAGCTACTCCTAACTTTTTTTGTGAATTTTTGTGATTATCTTTCCCCTCCCCATTTTAGGGGTTGGGATAGAACCCAGGAACTTCCTCGTGCCAGGTAACCCACTCTCCCACTGATCCACATCTCCAGACCTCTGCTACAATTTTCTAACCCACAAAATGTTGCTAACTTTTAGCTTCATCCTATTTTATCACACCACAAAGTGTCTCCGCAGAATTGAGCACCATCATTCAATATATCCCATATATATATATATATATATATATAATAGAAAAGGCAAAGTCTGAAAGCCTAAACCAAAAGCAAATACTCAAATGGAGTATATATTTAACACCACCAACAAATTTATTGCTCCTAATTATGCCAAATAAAATTGTGATTTTGATTGTGATAATTTCATATAACCAAATATGAACTCATGGTTTTCCTCCATAACTCCCAAAGCTGTAATATTTATCCTGATGAACAAGGCAGGGACCAGGTGTTATATTGTCCCCTTCTTCACAATCTTAGAACATGTTTTCATAGTGCATCATAGTTACACGTAATTGTGGGGTTTATTTTGGCATAGTCATGCATGAATGGAATATAATTTGCTCCATTTCAGTTCCCCAGGACTTCCTCTTTCCCTACCTTCCTCTCTCCCCCTGTTACCCTTCTTCTATTCTGCCAGTCTTCCTTCTATTTATTTATTGTTGCTTTATAGATACACATAAAGATGAAATTCACTGTGACATATTTGTATATGTACATAGCATGATTTAGCCAATTTCATTCCACAGTTCTTCCCTTTCCCCACCCCTCCTTCCATCCCCTCAATTCCCTTCCTCTTCTCCATTGATCTACCTTATATTTTCATAGGATTCTGGCTGCCTTCCTCCCTTATTTTGATCTAGCTTTCACTTATGAGAGAAAATAGTCAATCGTTGACTTTCCGAGTCAACTTTGTATCCAATTCACCGTAAGTCTCCATCATTTTAACTTCCACATTATCTCTGGCATCCACCCACTTTTCTGCTTCCATCCCTTCTACCCCCCACATCTCTATTAGGAGCTCCCACAGAACCTCCAAACTTCCACCCCACCCAAGGTGGTCTTTGGGAAACAAAAATGTGATCACTAGGCTTTCCTGACAACATGTTCAGTGTCTTGCTTTACTCTAAAGGGAAAACACTTAACGTGTCCTCAAGACTTGCTCTACTCATTATCCAGATCTTCTTTCTCTTTCCAGCTTTTAGCACCTGGTGCTCAATGTGGCACACGCCCCTCCATCCCACCCCATTTTGTGCATATGTTGTTTTCTCTGACAAGGGTACAATTTGCTCACTCTTTTCCTCTGAGGGACTCCTACTCAGTTTTCAGATTTTTACTCAGTCTTTACTTCCTACCCCTGGAAGCCTTCTCAGTTTATTCTGCCATGGGGGCAGGGGTGGTGGTGGTGGTGGGACTCAGGAGAGGGGATGGCTGTCATATACCATTATAGCTCCTTTTTCCTTTCTTTGCCAGTAGACTCACTTTTGTTGTTTCCCATTTATTTGTGAGCTACTTTGACTAATATCTCACATTCCCGTTGACCACAAGCTCTGGTTTTTGCTCATAGCCTACAGAAGACACTCAGTAACCTTTTGTTGAATGAGTGAATCCATGAACATGTATTTAACATTCCAGGAGGATTCCATTTATATTAGAGAGTCAGCCTACATTTTCTTCTTCCAGTGCTTCTTGTTTATGAAGTGGGCTGGCTCCCATTAAAAAAAAAAGTAGGTATTTGTGTTTTAACTTCAGGGGAGTGCCAGGGAGAATCGTAAAATAACCTCTAGGTTGCTGATGCCCCAAATACATGTCATGCAAGCTCCACTGGATGCTCAGTGACTCTCAGCAATCCTGGGCACATATCTTTCAGACTACTTTCCCATTCCTCACAGCGACTCTTTTAAATCCAAGACATGCTCTTTATTTTGCTTATCCCACCCTGATGGACTTCATTAGGGTTCTGTCAGAGTTGAAACCCCTCCAGACACACATGGGTGGTCTTGCCTGTTTTGTCCCTCTTCTTCCGTCTGAGACTGATCTAAATCTTGTTGCTCTAAACCCTGTGTCCTCTCAACTCCCAACTCCAGGGTTTCACTGGACCAATTCATTTGTCTTCTCTCTTTTCAAGCTTGGTTTGGCTGGTTCTCACTCTTTAGTTTCAAACAAAATGCTATTAACAGTACACAACATACTAATGTACCATAAGTAAAACTAGACCCCCCTTATTTTGTAAAGAGTGAGAATAATAGCTATCTCTTATTCTATATCTCTGAATGTTGAATTTTGCTAATGGCAATGGTGGTAATATTTTCTCTCTCCTGCACTCTCCAACTTCTCTTTCCCACTCTCCATATTTTCAGTTTTTAACTTTAGTTCATGTTTCACAGAGATGACATCAAAATAAAATTTCCATATTCCCTACACTACTTGTCTTCAGGGGATCTGGAAATCTGCCCATGCTTCAATTGTTGCTTTATAGATATACAGAAAGGTAGTATGCTCTGCTCAGTTTCTGTTA
Organism: Ictidomys tridecemlineatus; assembly: GCF_052094955.1. Taxonomy (NCBI): domain Eukaryota; kingdom Metazoa; phylum Chordata; class Mammalia; order Rodentia; family Sciuridae; genus Ictidomys; species Ictidomys tridecemlineatus. The sequence goes on along the minus strand of NC_135484.1, from coordinate 86,149,831 downwards.
CTGGGAAAGGGTTTTCCTTTCCTCTGTACAAAAAAAAAAACAAACAAACAAACAAAAAAAAACACATCTTACTCCCTCCTCTAGAAAAGTTTTTTTCCCTTGAATAATCCATATTTTCCTTTATATTGAATTAATTCCATATATTCAGTTTAAAGAAAAACAACAGCAAACTTTCTTGACTTTATTTTCCCCTCTACATAAACAACTCTTTATGAGGCCATTTCTAACCTCTGCAACCCTAAATTCAGTACTCAATTCTCTAATTCTCAGTTATCCACATTTCTCCTATGAGAAGCATTTGGCAAAGTTGATCACTTCCTGAGACCCTTTGTTGACTTGCCTTCTAACTTATCATGTTGTCTGTATTTCTCTTACCTCTATTCTTAGATTCCACTGCTGATACCTGCACCCAAGTTGATATCATCTAACACCATGACTTGGAACAACATCTGTGTGCTGTTTTCTAACTTTGTATCTGCAGTGTAGACCTCTCTTCTGAACCCCACATTCATGTATTCATTAGCAAATATAATCAGTATCTACATTTAGATGTTTAACAGTAATCTCAAACAACACCTGGTCAAAATCATACCCCAGATTCCAATGTTCTTTCTTTGAAACCTACTTCTCCATTGCTTTTTATCTTAGCAAATGATAATTTCAATTTTCCAGTTACTTAGGTCAAAAACCTCAGAGTTTTCCTTGACTTCTGTTTGATCACACTCCGAATTTAATCCACCGAGGAATCTTTTTAGCTATACATCCAAAACACTTCTCAAGTTGATTCTCCTGCTTTTCCCCTTGGCCTTCCAACCATCCTGCCTCGCCCTCTCCACCATCTAGTTGTCACAAAGCAGCTAAGATTTTTTGAAATATTTATTATAAATTTTATTGACATAAAGGATTTGTAGTACACATTTTCCAAACAATAATAATAAAGTGTACACAAAATGCTTTAGTTGATTTTGGCCAAAACCTATGATCTGCTTAGTACTTTCATACTGTAAAGACATCTTAGTTGCCAAAAGTCCACATGAGTTAGAGTTATGAGAAAGATAATGAAGTTATGTAGGCAATGTCTCATTATAATAGTATTCCCAGAATAAGATCACAGAGAATTTGCATCAGAATATAAAAAGATACCTCAAAAAAGATATAGACACATAAGTTTCACTACAGAAATACTAAACCAGAATCTGCAAGACTTAGGAACCAATAAAGTACATTTATTTTTAGAAGTCTGTAAGTTTAAAGACAATAGTCTCTTATCATGACTCAGTGACAGTTAAGCCACCTCTACTTGAAGCAGTAGTGATGAGGATCCTGCACCGAGGAGATAATTTTAAAGCCTAAGTTAGAGACTGTCTCTCAAGTCTCTCAGATGGCTTTTGTTATGATTTGAATGTCCCCTCAAATCCATGTATTGAAGGCTTGGTGGCCAGCCCATAGCACTATTAAAGATGCCAGAGTTAGGGTCTCATGAAAGGAAATAGGTCATTGGAAGAGTGCCCTTGAAGGGGATTTTGTACCCCAGCCCTGTCTTGTTTCTTTTCTTGTTTCCAGGATGCCATAAAATGAGCAGCTGTGCTCAAACAGGTACTCATCACAATAATGTGCTGCCTGGACATAGGCCCCAAACCAGCAAAGTCAACTGACCATGGACTGCCACCCCTGCAACTATGAGCCAAAATAAACTTTTTCCTCCGATAAGCTGACTTTTTCAGGTATTTTGTCACAGTAAGTTCACTTAAAGCTTACCTTGGGTAAAAACCTGAGTCTTCATGATGCTCTAGGTCCTTGCTACCCTCTGATCTTATGTCCTTCAATTCTCCCTGTCCTTGATTCCTTTCTAGCAACACTGGCCTCTTTGCAAATCCTGAGCACTTTCTCAACAGGGCAACTTCACATTAGTCCATTCCCTTTCCTCCTAACACCCCTCCTCCATATAACATGATGGCCTCTGCCTTTGTTTTAGTATCTTTTCAATGTCACTTCATTCATCAATGAGGCTTTATATAATCAACACATAGAAACATCCCCCAATTTTTCTCCCAGATTCCTGATATCCCTTTTACTGTTTTATTTTTGTCTGTAAGACAGCGTTTGCCTTAATCTTCTATCCTCTGGAAGACTCACTGTTCTGCCCAAACAGTCGATTTTACTTGCTAACTGGGATCACTCACTGATTCACACCTTCATGCTACATGTCGGACACCCTTAAGTCGTTTTGACTCTCCACCTGCATGATGAGGCATCCCTGCCTTACTGAATTTATCTCAGAGTTGAGGGGATTGCTTCTACTATGCTTTTAGTCTTACATTGGTTATTCTGGATTAGATTTGTTTCTGTGGTATTAGTTTAACTTGAACTTATGGCTGGTAAAGTAGAGGGCTCTAGTAGAGGATGTTCAATGTCATGTTGAAAGGACCAGGATCGGGCAGAGGAAGTTGTGGAGATGAAGAAAAATATAACCCAAAGAACCAACACAAAGCTAGAAGCGGAGCAGAAGCCAGCCTGAACTGGGACCTTTTTGGAAACCAGCAACTAGAGGACAACTGTGGACCAGAACTTGTAGCAACATTTAATGTAGGATCATGGGTTTGCACCAGAGATTAAAATAAGGTGATGATGATGGAGCCACTATTAAAAACAATAACTATTGTGTGCTACGTATTAGTATTATTTGTGCTTCAACAAGTTTGTATTTAAAAAATTCTACAAATGAAATATTTGCACTATTTGTTTTTGTTATTTTTGTTTAATTTATGCTTAAAGCTGGAAAACTGTAGGGTAATAGTAATAGGATGGAAAGCCTACTTGTTTGTTGATTATTAGCACCTTCTTAACCTTTAAAATTATTTTATGTCAAATCCCAAAATATGGAAATTCCCTTTCTGTCTGTACCCTGAAGTCTACTAATCATGTGTTTTACTAGTTCTTTATGGTAATGTCTTCTATTCCCATGCTCCATCTTCCCTCCTGGCTACTCTTGACTGGATTACTTCTACATAATGATGCTTTTACATGCACCTCATCCCCACCTTTTCCCCTGTTCTGTTGGCAATAATCACTGGGGAAGGGCCCAGGAGTACTATGATCACTAACTCTTTTACTTCAAATCAGTACTTGCTCTAAGTAAGTATCAAACATTCTCAGTGCTAGCTTAGTCATTGCAACATCCTTTTCTCAAGTAACTCTTTCCAACTTGGCAATTCCCTTAAAGGTGCACGTCTGTTCTCTCTCTGTAGTGGTCACTTTCCCTTTTACATATACTACTACTTATATGTGTTTTTTATACAAGTAAAAAGGAATAAAGACAAACAATTTCTTTCTTTCTTTTTTCTGTTCTAGAAAAAAAAATCAATACCTATCTGACAACAATGCCCATGATGTTAATAGTATGCTACGGTTGGGGTCAGAAAATAAGGTCTGAATCTTTTCCTGCAGAGGTGTTTTGTTTGTCTGAGTGTTCACAGTTAGTTCCATTTAATTTAAATGCCCTGGGGCTGGGGATGTGGCTCAAGCAGTAGCGCCCTCGCCCGCACGCGTGCGGCCGGTGTTCGAGCCTCAGCACCACATACAAACAAAGATGTTGTGTCCGCTAAAAACTAAAAAATAAATAAACATTAAAAAAAATTCTCTAAATGCCTTTAGTGGACTGAGTCTCAGACCCAGGAGTTCCAAGGACTGGAATAAAAACTAAGAAAAAAAATCTAATATTGAAAATCTAGCAAATTTTAGGAAATACTTTAATACTTTCCCATAAATGAAAGAAATATACTATGGACATATAGCATACATTTATCAATCCATGTACTGGAAACTGCACTATTTTATAATCATCAACTGATTTATACTTTCCAGTAGTTCTCTAAGGTAAGGCTTTTGTAATTCACCTTTTGCCAGTGATGTGCCTGGGTTCTGGAGAGGTTAGATTAATTTCCAAGACCATAAGGATGATGATTTATGGTCAGGGCTCAAATGCAAGGGACCAGACTCCAAATTCAACATGGTAACCATTCTCTCATACTCCTTCTGCTTTAATTCATTATGTTAAAAAATGGGCATGTGGAGGCATTTATGTTGGAATTTTAAACATTTTATTGAGGATATATATATATTCTATTAGACAAACACACCACATTGAATTTTCATAAATTGATCATTCCCCAGTAATCCAGATCCAGATAAACAAACAGAATTTGATTATCCCAAAAGTCCAACTTGTTCCTATTCTGAAGGTTAATCACTATCTTGATATTTTATAGCATAAATTTTGCTCATTTTTCTGATAAATGAACTCATATGGTCTATTCTTTTCTGGGTTTTGCTTTCCTCAATTATTAAATTTGTGAATTTCATTCATATTATTGCATATATTTGTAGATCATTTCTTTTCATTGTGGTATGTTTAAATTGTATTTTATAGTTACATTTTTCTTTTTTTTGTTAAATAGATTGATATTTTCTCTCCTAATGTGGAAAAAAATTTATCATCCACTAGAGATCCCAGAAATATTATCATTTAAGTAGATTCAAGAATGTATTATAAGATGAGAGCAGCTCATGCTAGGGTACTACTACCCATATGTGTTTGTAAATTCATAGCAGCTTTGATGGAGAACACAAAAGTCTCTTTTAAAAGATTATAATCACTTGGTTTTCATAACCTGATATGTACACTTTTGTTTATATTTTGAAAGTCTTCATATTTAGAATGAGTCATATAGAACAGGATTGAAATTACCATAAACAAAATTAATTGTAAATATTTATGTCTATTGTAGTCAGCCTTGTAGTCACTGCGACCAAAAGACCTAGAAAAAGCAATTAGAGGAGAAAGAGTTTATTTTGGCTCATGATTTTAGAAATCTCAGTCTATAGACAGCCGACTTCATTGCACTGGGCTGGAGGTGAGGCAGAACATCATGGCAGAAGGGTGTGGTGGAAGAAAGCAGCTCAGGACATGGCAACAAAGACACAGAGGGAGCTCTGTTCACCAGGGACAAAATATAAACTCCAAATGCATGCCTTCAGTGACATACCCCTTTCAGGCACATATACCTGTCTACAGTTACCACCTAGTTAATGCACATAAGTGGATTAATTCACTGATTAGTGCATACCCCATAATCCAATCATTTCACTTCTGAACCTTCTTGCATTGTCACACATGGGCTTTTGGGGAGCACCTCATATCTAAACCGTAGCAATGCCCATGTACACCTCACATCCATGTCTCAAAATAGATTCTTTTAAAAATAAGAATGATAACAATAGGAGTGAATGATATGCTGTTGTTTGAATTTTTCAAATTTTGCAATACTTAAGTTATTTTGCATTCAATTAAAGTTTTATTATTCAATAGTTTCCTCATACAGCTCTTCAACTACCAAAATATGAACCTGGAAGAAACTGACTTTTGTACTTCATTAAAAAATATTTATTTGTTCTTTTTAGTTACACATGACAGTAGAATGTATTTGAACATATCATACATACATGGAGTATAACTTTCCATTCTTATGTACATGATGTGGAGTTACAATGGTCATGTATTCATTTATGAACACAGGAAAGTTATGTCTGATTAATTCTATTGTACTGTCTTTCCCAATTCAATCACCCCATTCCTCCCTGCCCAATCACTTGAACCTCCACTCTCCCCTATTTCCTGCCTATTGTGAATCAGCATCTGCATATCAGAGAGAACAATCTGCCTTTGGTTTTTGGGATTGGCTTTTTCCACTTGGCATGATAGTCTTCAGTTTCATATATTTACTGGCAAATGCCATAATTTCATTCTTTACAGCTGACTAACATTCCATTGTATATATGTAGCACATTTTCTTTATCCATTCATCTGTTGAAGGGCACCTAGGTTGGTTCCATAGCTAAGCTGTTGTGAATTGAACTGCTATAAATATTGATGTAGCTGCCACCATAGTATGATGATTTTAAGTCTTTTGGGCATATGCTGAGGAGTGGGATAACTGGGTCAAATAGTATGGTTCCTAACTTTTGTATTTCTTAAGCAATGTAATTTTTCTTTAAACACACTCTCCACTCTAGACTTTTCATCCTGTTACTCTACCTCTACTTTTTCTCCCACATGTTTCAGATAAACAAAAATAACAGAGACAATTAGAACTTCCAGTCTTTCTGTTGTGTAAATACTTCTGTGGTAGGTATATTTTTTCCCAGCAAGAACTATGTAAAATACAGAAAACACGTAGCATACAATGGTTATTATTTCTAATTGGTTCTTTTTCATTATACATGACAGTAGAATTCATTTTGAGATAATTACACAAGCATGGAATATATCTTATTCCCGTTAGGATCCCATTTTTATGGATGTACATGATCGTGGGAGTCACTGTAGTGTATTCATATAGGTACATAGGGAAATTATTTTGGACTCATTCACTGTCTTCTGTCCTGCTTCTAGTTTTGCATTGGTTATTCTGGGTTAGCTTCCTTACCACTTCCATACTGGTACTTTCATGACAATGAATATATGGACTATCTCAGCCTTTTATTGGTCCACAGCCTGTTGTCATCATGGGAGTTTTGTTCCCCTTGAAGGTAGTGTGGGAATTTTATTAGTATCAGCTGCCTCACTACAGCAGGCTCTTCAGTCCTGACTAGTCATTATAACCACAGAAGGTGATTTTAAAGAGTTCTGAAGGCCAGGTTCCAACCCTAGTTGATTGATGTGGGGTGCTGCCCAGAAAATGAGATTTTAAACTTTTATGCAGCAAAGTTTGAGAAACAACAATATAAGATTTTTATATTTGCTTTGTTTGCTCTTAGTTCCAGGGTTCTCAAAATATGAATTAGTTTGTTGCTTTGACAAGACCTTTGGGATGGAATTAAGCTATTTTCTTTTTGATAGCGCCTTCCTCCCATTATCTTGATTTTTTTGCCCAGCTCTGATTAAGTATACACTTGCCTTCTCTCATGAGTTCTTAATCTTGTTACCTGCCCAGTTGGACTTCCCTCCTACTGCCTCATTTCTGTGTTAGGATTCCCCTTCATCCATCACAGCTGACTACTCCAAAGAATGTCCCTACCCTTCTTTCACAGTAAATCAAGCCCTGATTCCACCTCAGGCCCACCTGTGAGCTCTTAGACACCAGTCACCTGCCTGGAGTTCCCTAATGTCTTGTCAAGGTTTTCTTGGATTGCTTTACCTCTTGGTTCTTCCTTATTGATACTGAAATTTCTGTAAGCTGTGGCATAACTTGGAGGTATGGAGAGATGGAAAGTTTGTATGGCTCATTGTAGGAAAGTAAGTACGAAGATTCTCACAAGGTTTTCTCTAGGTCTATCTGTGTCATCTGTCTTTCTAATGTAGCTCCTCATATCAACAGAGTTCTTAACAACATCAATTCATTTAAGAATTAAATGATCACATTGAGTTTCTTATGAATCTGTTTTTAGCTTTATAAAGTAATCAAAGGTTGATATTTTGAACCTGTTACTGCTGCATTTTCAACTAGAAGCAAAGAAGTCCTTAGAGGATAAATATGTCCCAATAACTACCAGTTCAAAGACATAATGAAAGTAGTCATCAACATCTTTGATACTTATTGCCAGCTGGCTGGGCTGGTGAGATTAGGTGGGTTCAAAGGAGCTGGCTGCATAATAACTAAGAAAACGGTGAAGAAACCACACAGCATACAACCATGAGTTTCTACGATTGAGGATGGGACTGTTCAGTGACCCCAAGGGTCAGCTCCAAGCTGAGCAGCTCTGGAAAGAGAGCATGCACCCGGATTCTTTTTATTTTATAGGGGGGACACACACAAGGGAGGTTTGATGGAATGTTCTTCACCAAATAAGGCAGGGAATAGGGTTTCGAAGGTAGAATCTTGCTTTGTTATGTCTTGTGGTCAGCAGATTGATTGACATCTTGCAAGTCATACCTATCTCAGGTGCTGTGTGGAATCACAGGCAGAGCAAGAGGAAAGGCACATTTGCGTTGCACAATCCAATCAGTGAGCAACGCCAGACTGGTTCCCTCATATGCTCAAATGCACATAACTCACACACACTGCCCATGGATGGCTTGCAACAGATACTGCCAAAACATATTCTAGATATGGACTTAAATAGGGTAATAGTGAATAGCATTACAGGAGGAAAATAACCTTTTAAAAAATTAGTTCTTTGATGCATGTATCAAAAACTGAGTGTTTTTCACAGGACAGATACAGTTCCTGCCATTAAATGCAAAGTTGAATGAGATACACAGACTTAAACAAAAACATCAACATAATGATATGTATCATGCATGCATGAGAAGGGAGATAATAGATAATGTGGTAGAAGTGCAAAAGCTACAGGGATAACTCTGGCAGGATAATTAATGGTAGTTGGAGAAGTCTTGGTAAGTGCCATTTAACTTGTGTCTCAAAGAGTTGAGTAGAATTTTAGCAGGAGTGAAGAAGTTGCATAGACAGTCCAGATTTGTGACACTAAGTGGCAGGGTAAGGGCTGGTGGAAGAATTCAGTGAGCTCAAATATTACCACGAATTAGCATGTGTGCATAGCTCCAAGTAGATAACCCCATAAAAGGTATCAAATGAATGGGTGGTAGGAAAGATTCCTTAAGGATTCACTAGGTGGCGCTCTTTGTTCTTTGGCAGTGGCTTCATAGACAGTGGCAGAATATGTAGAATTATTGCTGATTTTTTAGTTTTCCTCCAGATGCATAATGTGAATATTACAACCTGATACAGTTTAGTCTATCTACAATGGGTGGTTCAGGGAATTCTAGGAATAAACATTCTTCAGGGACATGAAAAACACTAGCAGAACAATGGAGATTCTTGCATATGTGATAATGTGAAATTATTTTGTTTTGATACATTTTTGTCTGCCTTCTGAATTCTTTCATTTAGTTCCTTTTTAAAAAATGTTTTTACTGCTGGAGAATGATGATAATTCTTTGTAAGTCTTTGAAATTCATCTATTAACTGTATTAGATTCAAAATATTTCACGTCCCATTTTGGTAACAAGATATTAAAGTCTAAATTTCTATAATCACAAAGCCAAACAATAACAATTTTCATGTAAAAGTATTTTTCTAATATTTACCTAATTAAAAATTACAACTAATTTAGTCTTTTGGAAATAGCTGAAATGTATAAACTCCATAAATAAAACTATCACACATACTGAATCACATGGTAATTTTGAAATATGCAGCTTCTCAAATCAATTAATCAGGAATCATTTTGCCATTGATTTTGACATCTTTGGAGAGAGATTGGCAGGTATTTGAATAACATGTGCAGTGAACTGACAATTTAAATCCAAAATTCTCTGGAATAATTATACTTCTAATTATCCCTAATAGTGCTGCAGATCACATTTTGTTGTTATTGCTTCTTAATGAAACAAGAAATATTGTCCTGGTTTGCCCTTTTCAGGTTCTTCATAGTCTTAAATTTTTTTAATTATTAAGGAAAATATTTTTTAGAGTTGTAATAGAAATTCATAACAATTTGATCATTTTTATGGAATTCTAGTAAGAAAGTGACAACAATGCTTCCTAAGACTCCCATATAAACTATCCAATAATCTCATTGAAGATTAAAGAATTCAGCGAGGTGAGGACAAGGATTAAAAAAAAAACTGAAATAAGTGAGTAAACATTAAAGAGAAAGTTTCTGAGCATTATTTTTGTACATTAAGTGCGTGAACATGGTTAACTCATTACATGCAATAGAATATTGTGAAAAGAGAAAGTGCCAAAATACGCAAACTTTGTTTTGTACTATCTTATTGTTTCTGTCTAGAACAGATATTGGAAATTGGTTGCTTGCTTGTCTGGAGATACCTTGAGATGAAGTCCTGAGACATATTTTGAAAAGCAGCTTTCCTTCACATTTAGAAAAACACAGTTGCCATCGCACTTCTGAAAGTACCTCCCTCTGCCTCTGCTTTTCCATTGAGATCCATGGTTTCTGAATGATAAGCAATGAATGCCTTTCACACACTCCACGCTATCTCTGATTCCCAGTGAATGGCTCTTCAAGTGTGAGTTTGAATATCTTCTTTTTAAAAAATACTCTAGCAGTTACCTCATTTTGCAACCCACCAAGTTAGTTGACTGCTCTGAAGGTGAATGCTCATGCTCAAAAATGTTCTGCCCTCTCTCCTTACCCAGGTACCCACTAAATGATTTCCCAGCTCCTGGAAGTTAAGGAAGACCATTTTGATTTTAGCCAACTGAATGTAGATGGAGAGGATAAACACTGCTATTTGCTTCATAAAAGACTCCCCCACAAAAAATCTCCAGTCTCTCCTGCCCCTCCGATCCCAAAGACATTTACTAAAGAGGGTGGCACACACTGGTAGGAGCCTGATCCCTGTGTCTCTGCTTAGACTCATCCCTCTGTAAAATGGGAATGGAAGTTCAATATATTAATCCATATTATATTCTTGGGTTGGTTTATCACACAAGCTAGTATTACTGGAGTGGTTCTTTGTCCTCATTTCCCTCTTTGTCCCCCCTCTTCCCTCAGACTACTTTCATGAAGATCTTCCATGGACTACCTATTGCTAAACCCTAGGGGCCCTTTGAGTTTCTGGGCTCTTGACTTCCTTGATTGCTCTTAAAGCAGCACCTAACCCTACTTGTGAGCTTCATACAAGTACATTAAGTACTTATTAGACATCTTTGCCTGGATGTCTGTCAAATACATTAAACGGAATTCATCATCTTTCTTTTCCAATTTGTTGCTCCTCCAGTGTCCTTATCTCAATTACTGGCTCCTTCCTCTTACTGAAGCCAGAAATCCAACTATTTTTCCCATAACCTTCATCCAATAGAAAGTACAATGTATTCTTTCTCTGAACTTTTCTCTACACACGAGTGGTTTCTTTTTTCCCCATCTTGACACACACTCCCTTTCCAATCCACACTATCAATTTCTTTTCCTAGACTGGTGAACTTGCCTCTGCACCAATCTGCCAGCCTCATGTCAATCTGTGGCTTGTCCTGAATCAGGACTTCTTCAGTGATTTTGATTACTCTCAGGAAGAAACTCAACACTTGTTTTGCCAGGCTTCCCATTGCTCAAGGTCAACTTACCTCTCCAGTCTATCCCACTTACTTTCCTTCAGTTTAGACTATTAAGATAATGAATTTTCTGAACTCTTGCTCTATGCTAATTCTATCTAGCCTCGATGCCTCCACACTTGCCAATTCCCTTACCTAGGGTGAGACAAAATCCTAGTCTTCTTTCAGATAAAAGCTTAAAAATTTCTTCACAGATGTCTACTGGTCTCCTACAGTTTATCTCTACTCAAAATAGTTCCTGCATAAATTTTATATCTTTAGAGTCTACACTATTCAACATTCAATTCCCAGAACTTTGGACAGTAGTTAGCCAAATTAGAAAAACATATGTGGAAAAAAATACATTATTTTACTTATAAAACAGTAACATAAGAAATATTTTCATGCTATGATTCTTCTATTGTATTTATTTTTGTTTTGGTTGGTTTTTTGAAGTCTGCTACAAGTTTTTAATCTGCAATACACATCATCATGGAGCATGCAGGTAGGGCAGAGCTAGGTGTTACTTCCTGGCAGCCGGTGGGCCAAAGGAGGAGAAGGGCTGCAGAGTGTTCAGGCAGATGGTGCTTGCATGCACCACTGCCATGTAAAGGGCATTGTGCACTTGGGCCTGAAGGTGGACAACGTCGTGGTTGATGCAAGAGGCCACAACATCAAACTCATGGACTTTATCCTGAGCACCAGGTTCACACCTGGGCAGAAGCTGAAGAGCTTCTGGAGTACTTTTCCATACTGTGGCCCTGAAATCGTCTGGTGGCAAGAATATGAGGGTCCCTGGGCACACATCTGGAGCCTGGGAATTACTTTCTATCTTTTGCTCACAGGGAGATGCCCATTTCAAGCCAGCACAGCCAAGCAGATGCAGAAGTGGGTCCTGCAGCCAAGCTATGCCATCCCCTGCACCTTTCCTAGGATGCATGCAGCCTCATCCAGCAGATACTGACTAATGGTGGACCCCATGCAGAGGCCTACCCTAGAGCAAGTAATGAGGCACCCATTGGTGATCCAGGATTAGGACTCTTACCCAGCCATTCTAGTGACCCACTCATCAAACCATCTTGACCATCGTGTTTGACAGGGTTACGGCCCCTATAATGCCTGGATGTCTCTGCAACATTGCAAATTCAATGAGGACAAGGCCACCTACCTATCCTTAGGCACCAGAGAACTCCATACTCTGATGACTGTGCTCTCTAAGCTAAGGGTGGGCTGTGCTCTCTGGGCTAAGCCTGTACCCACAGGGTGGTTGGGCCTCACCCAGCACCTGCAGATCCTCCCAGTTTCCACCCCAACAAGTATGCCAGGGAACCTGCCCTTCCCTTGGCCTGTGAGCAGCAGCAGCAACCTGAGCAAGCAGGCAGGACAGAAGGGATCTGCAAGTGTCAGCATGCCTGCCATTCCTCTCTATTTCTTCCATGTGGACACACCCCCTCCTAGCCTAGCCTCCAGGCATGACCTCATGCCCTGCAGGAGAGTACCCCAAGCCCAGCCCCTGATGATCCTCAGTAGGTGGGTTGCAGAAGGCCACAGCTCATCCTTTCAAGGTCTCTCCTCAGGGCAGTCCCTCCATAGCTCCAGGGACTGGAAGGAGGGCACTAGGAGGATTGCCACCCGCATCCACAGCTGTGCTGCTGTGTGTTCTGCTTCCGAGGACCCACTTCCAAAAGAGTGGCTCCAAGGGAAGGAGGCCACAGAAGCTCTAGGTTCTGAATCCAAATCAGAGTGACTCCAGGGACCACACACTGATGAAGCAAATGGACCAGTGGACAGCTAGAAGACCCTGAGCTCTGGGCACCTTGACATCATGGAGCAGTCATTGGTGGAGAAGACTTAAATGGCTTCAGCAATGAGCTGTGCCCACCAGCTAGGGCTTGCCCATATGGATTCCAGCCAAGACGGCATCTGGATTCAACAGGACTCTCCTCTGTCCCTACCTGCCACAGACATCAGAGACTCTTCCCTGGGCCTGCTCTTCTCTGGCCTTCCTCCCATTCTTCTGGGATAGCAGAGATTGTTCTTAATAAATTTCTGTTTCTCACAAATTGTGTAATAAAATTGATGTTCCAAAGATTTTTTGTTTGTTTGTTTTATTTATTTATTTTTTTAAAGGCACGTTTAAAAATAGAAGAGAAAAATAAAAAGAGAGGGAAAAAGAAACCAAAAAAGGAGGCAGGCCTCAGGAAAAGGGCAGGAGCCCAGCAGCCATCCCATCCAAGGCCTGGACCACTGTGTCCCCTTCTCTTCAGTGTAGATAGAGATTCATGTGCCTTGAGCCAACACAGATAAAAACTCGCTCACCTTGACCTATTGTTCATGAAGATTCTCCTCTTGGGCCACTGTAGATTTGATTCCCTCTACTATTTTATTTTGAAATCCTTGAAAGCAGAGACCAGGATTTTTATTGTTGTTGTATTTGTGGTATAGGGCTGTTGTCTAACAGCATTGAACAAATGAATAAATTAGCAATAGGAGTGTTTGTCTCCTAAGAGCAAGGACTTGACAATGTGTGTGATTAGGATTATGCTGATGGAAGTACAGTCCTTGGAAATTTCCTAGGACTATTTTTTTCCATGAGCCTGAACACACATCTCCTCTAGATCTCTAGGCATCACCTAGATAAACATGGGACATATCTACAAATGCGATTCTTGGTTTTATTTCTTACACTTTAGGAGTCTTGTTAAAGTATATGCCCATGCCAACGTTTTCTTCTAGCAGTTGCAGAGTTTCTGGTCTAATTTCTAGGTCTTTGATCTACTTTGAGTTGACTTTTGTGCAGGGTGTGAGGGATCTAGGTTAATTCTTTACGTATGGATATCCAGTTTTCCTAGAACTCTTTGTTAAATAATTTTTTTAAAAAAAGAGCTATATTTTCTCCAACATAAGTTTTTGATATCTTTGTAGAGTATAAGATAACTATATATGGGCTTGTTTTTTTTCTATTCTATTCCATTGGTCTTTATATCTGTTTTTATGCCAATATCACACTCTTTTTGTTACTATAGCTCTATACTATAAATTGAGATCAGATATTGTGATGCTTCCAGCATCACTCTTTTTGATTAGAATTGTTTTGCCTATGGGCTGGGGTTTTATCTCATTGATAGAGTGCTTGCCTTGTACCTGTGGTGTGAGGCACTGGGTTGATCCTCAGGACCACATAAAAATATATAAATAAAATAAAGGTATTGTGTCTATATACAACTAAAAAAATTAAAAAATGAATTGCTTTGGTTACTCTGGATTTATTTCTTCCAAATGAATTTTAGAACTATTTTTTTCTAGTTTTGTGAAGATGTCATTACTATGTTGATGGGGATTTCATTGAATCTGTATATTGCTTTTGGTAGTATATCCATTTTGACAATATTAACTCTGCCTGTCTAAGAATGTAGGAGAGATCTTTCTATGCTCTAAGGTTTTCTTCAATAAGTGGAATAGTACCAAATTTGAAAGATTCTGCACAGCAAAGGAAACAAGAACAGGAAGGGAGGGCCTATGGAACAGGGAAAAATCTTTGCCATCTTCTCCTTAGACAGGGGACTAATACCCAGAGCATTTAAAGAACTCAAACAATTTAACACCAAAAATCAAATAACCTAATTAATAAATGGACAAAAGAACTAAACAGACATTTCTCAAAAGAAGAAATACAAATGGTCAACAAAATATTTAAAACAAACATGTCCATTGTCCCTAGCAATTAGGGGAATGCAAATCAAAACTACACTGAATTTTTATCTCACTCCAGGCAGATTATCAATTATTAAGGGGCTGGGGTTGTGACTCCTTGACAGAGCACATGCCTTGCACATGTGAGGCACTGGGTTTCATCCTCAGCACCACATAAAAGTAAATAAATAAAGATATTGTGTCCATGTATAACTAAAAAAAATTAAAGATGCAATTATTAAGAATATAAACAATAATAAATGCTGCCTAGAATGTGGGGGGAAAGTTACACCTATTGTTAGTGGGACTGTGAATTAATACAAACACTCTGGAAAGCAGTGTGGTGGGTGATTGCTCAAAAGAGTAGGAATGGAACCACCATATGACCCAGCCATCCCATTCCTTGGTATTTATTTACCTAAAAGAACTAAAATCAGTATACTATAGGGATACAACTATGTCAATGTTTATAACAGCTCAATTCACAATAACCCAGTTATGGAATCAGCCCAGATGACTGTTAACAGAAGAATTGATAATGAAAATATGGTACATCTATACACAATGGAATTTTATTTAGCCATAAAAATGAATGAAATTAAGGCATTTTCTGGTAAATGGGTGGAACTGGAGACCATCATGCTAGGCAAAATGATCCATACCCAGATAGTCAAGGGTTAAATGTTTTCTCTTATATGTGGAAAGTAGACAAAAATAAGGGGAAAAATGTTGAGGGAATCCCATGAAAATAGAAGAGAGATCAGTGGAGTTGAATAAGAGGATTGAGGGAGAGGGAGTGGGGATAAGAAAGGTAGGAATGGTGGAATGAAATTGACCTATATTATGTACCTATATGAATATGCCACAGTGAATTTCACCTTTATGTATATGTATAATGTACTAATTTTTTTTAAAAAAAAACCTACAAGTAAATATAAGAAAGACCAGTAGAGTAGAGAAAGGGAACAGGTGGAGGAAGGAGGGAGGTAAAGAGGATGTACTGGGGACTGAATTGGAGCAAATTATAAAAAAAATGAACCTTAATATTATGTATAATTATGATACACTAATAAAAAATCTAAAAATCCTACACATTTGTGAGTATTCATAGGTTGGTTTCTTTTCTGCTCCCCTGGGAAAAGATTTTGATGGAGCCAATGGAGACTGAAGGAAGAGCTTGCACTGGCTGGGTAAGAGTGAGAGCTTTTGGTGAAGTGCTGAAAATGAGGGGTGAAGAGAGAGGCTTCAGGGCAGGAGTGGGACAACAGACACGTGAAGTGAGAGAAGAAGGTGGTGAAAGAGATAATTTCAAGGAGTTCTGGATAACAAATTCATGTTAATTGAGGAACACAAGTAATAGTTTTAGTAGATATTTGCTTACTTTAGTTGGTTGGAATGTTTCTTTTAATGTAAATCCATGCTAAGTTGGAGCCACATAGAATCATAAGATTTCCTTAGGAAAGAAAAAAATATTTGATACTCTCACAAGACTATTCCATTTGATCTGCACTGAAATCTCAGGATATTTTATATATATATTAATATTTAATATATAATATATATATTTAATAATATACATATTATTAAAAGTTTTACATGTAAAATTAAAGTCTTTGAGGAGTTAAAGAGCCTGACCATATTCCCAGATGGTATATAAGAAGATGGGATATCATCTAGGTTTTCCACTGTTAATCTCACACACCATAGGTTCGCTACTTCCATCGTATGCTACATATGTAAAAAGAAGAGAGAGTATTTTATTCATGTATTATAATTAAGTCTTTAAAAGTTAAAAATCATCTTTAAATTTAGTTTTAAAAGACTAAAAATTATTAAGAAAGGAATCTTACAAAAGAGCTTTGTAGAATGATAAGAAGCAAATCTTGCTTTTTATACACTTGGAATGTCAAGTTTTTGTGCCTATTTGCCAAGAAGGGAACCTATTTCTATTTAGCCCTGTTTCTTCCTATTGCCTACAACATTTAACTTGCTTATTTATTTACTCATTTTATTTATTTATTCAACAAACATTTATGAGTACCTGTTGATACCAGCCAGGAGACTAAAATATACAGTCTGTTTTCTCAAGGGTTCAAATAATGAAGGCAAAAAGATGTATTAGTAGCAAATTTGAACACAGTAACAATCAAGACATTGATAGAAAATAGATATGGTATTATAGGAACTCCAAGATGAGTCATGTAATTTAATGTGGAGGTGGGATCATGAAAGGCTTTCTCAGAGATGGACCTGAGCTGTGACTATAGATTAAGGAAGTATTTCAGACAGTGGGATAGATATAATCATAGAGTGAACTATAGAGTGTAGACAGAAAAGACACCGTGTGTGTGTATGATCAAACATTCAATTCTTTCTGAATCAAAATTACAAGGTAAGGAGTGGAGACAAAAAGGATCAAGATACAAAGGGTTTTGTATATCAACAAATTTTGACTTCATGCTATAGGTACATACTTCAGGAATCACTGAAGAGTATGTCATGATTATATCTGTATTCAGATTGGTGACCTTAGCTATGAGGGAAAAAATGGATTTGAAGAGCAGAAGACTAGAAAGAAGAATGCTATTTGATTTTCTTTAAAGTTTAATGTATCCCACGAAGAAAAGACCACTCTAATTCACATGTTCTCATGAATGAAACATTGGCAAAACAGATGAATCACAGGAACAAATCTTATAGGACTAGAACATAATTAAAGTCTGTCATGTTTAATTATTCTGTATGCATAAATAGTGTCTTAAAATTTTTGAGATTTAGGTTCTTGACATGCATTTCAAGTTCATGCAATAATTTAAAGGAAGTTGCCAACTGATGAAAAAAATAAAAATAATTAATAATAACATCTTTAAAAGAAAACATTAACTGCTCAATAAAGAAAACGTGTTTCTTAAAAGGTGTTTTTGAAAATGATCAGCAAAATAGAATTCATGAGAAAGATGCTGGGAGTCTATGATATGAGACAATGAGTGATCAAGGTTGACATATGAGGGCATACGTTTGTCTAGGATCTGGATATTTGGATAACATAACCAGATTTTTTTTCCGAATAGATTTCCGATATTTTCAGAGAGCTGTAGTATTCCCAAAGAATTAAGGTTTAAGAATTCAGTTAATACCTCAAAACCATAAACCAGAAGGAGTTGATCAGAGTTCTATTTCTCTTATATTTTTCATAATGAAATAGTAAACAGAAATACACCTTGGAATTTAAATTCTACAAGGAAATTGTACCACTGTATTTGGAAAGACAAATTGTTTTCTATTGATCAGTGTTTTCGGGACTCCGACAGGTCGACAGGAAGAAAGATCAATCTCAAGCTTTCAGGGCTAAGACTGGATTTTTGAAAATGGCCTTAAGCATCTTTCTGACTGGTAATAGTTACTATATTATAAAAAGTGATGTTCTTGAAAATTGCCCAAAAGAAGAAAAATTGGTGATTGTTTTCCTTCAGGTTTTAGCCCAGGAATCACTGCATCTCTACAATTGCTTGTCGGGCTTTTATGAACAGCACTAAGAGTCTTAGGACATAGTAGAGTTTCCAGGGAGTTTTCCCTTTGTTAGTTCTATGTATGGAGCCGGAGATCTCAAGCAATAATTTTTATTTGAAGTTACTGCTAAGAGGGAAATTTAGGAAGAAGACTTTTCTAAGAGAAAAAGATATATTCATTCAAAACTAATATTATAAATATTCTATATACAATCATTCTGACCATTTTGATTGCTATTAAACTTTGTTGGATGTTAGGATCACTTGAAGAACATGCTGAATAAAATTATTTCTGAGCTCTGTCCAAAAACTACTGAGTCGGATGTTAAGGAATGTCTCAAAGTTAATATGCACTTTGTAAGCTATAAAAGGGGAAAATTCCTTTTCATTGGTGAATTGTGGTATGATGTAATAAAATAGAGAGATCTGATGGATACTGTCTCCTGATGTTGTTCCACTAGAATGTAGACTGTTTCAATATTTTTGCACAATAAAAAAGGAATTTCAAAGCAAGATCAATACTAATTTTGGTAGTCAAGTATTTATTAATCATACAGATGTAGTAAGTTTAATTCCAGAATTCAGTTTTCCAAAAAGGAAAAAAAATAGTCACGGTATGCTGTGGTTTAGGTATGAAGTGTCCATCAAAATTCATGTGTGGGGGCTGGGGATGTGGCTCAAGTGGTAATGCGCTCGCCTGGCATGTGCGGGGCACTAGGTTCCATCCTCAGCACCACATGTTATGCTCACCAAAAACTAAAAAATAAATATTAAAAAAATTTCTCTCTCTCTCTCTCTCTCTCTCTCTCTCTCTCTCTCTCTCTCTCTCTCTCTCTCTCTCTCTCTCTCTCAAAATAAAAAAAACTCATGTGTGAAAAAAATGCAAGAATGTTTGGAGGTGAAATAATTACATTATAAGAGTTAGCAACTAATCAGTAAATCAACTCATTGACCTGGATTTACTTAGTGGTAACTGAAGGGAGGTAGAGTATGACTGAAGCAGACAGGTCACTTTATGTTTTGTCCCTGAGCAAAGCTCTCTCTGCTTCCTGACCCTGCCATGAGCTGAATGGCTTTTCTCCACTGTTCCCTTCTCTCATGATGTGCTGCCTTATCTTGGGCTGAGACTTCTGAAACTGTGAGCCCCAAATAAACTCTTCCTCCTCTAAGTTGTTCTTGTTGGGTATTTTGATAACTGCAATAAAAAAGTTAGCTAAACCGTGGTTTAATATTTAGATTTTTGCAATGATCATTATCTGAGACCAACTCTTTGAAGTAATCTAGATCAAAAATTGAAGAACTGGTGGAAAATCCATAGCTTTGGATTGTAACTATGACTAAGAAGAGAAAAAATATAGAAAGTAAATAAAACTTGAAATCACTGATATGGACATTTGGGAGTTAGGAAATGAAAATACCAAATATTACTAAGTCTTTAGGTCATCATTGCCAAAAGGGTGGTGAAGGGAACTTTATGTTTCTCCTGGAACTAGAAGGTATCATAGTTTCCTAATGCAGTTAATTTTTTCTATGTAAATAGAAAGTTACTTGGCTCAAGGATTGTCTTATAGTTTCTTGAGGTTTTATGTTTTTAGGAGTCCATGATCATTACATGCAAATTGACTCGTGTATTCATTTATTTTTAATTTTTCCTTTATTTCTACTTACTCTGAAAATGTAATGAGTTAGATTGCTATTAATCATCTTTGGGATTATAGAGTTCCTCCCCCAAATAATGGATAAATACAAATCAAAAATAAAATTTCAAAAATTCACAAAGTTAGCAGTTCTGTATTGCCTTCACTTGTTTCTAAGAGAAGTACATATTTGAGCATGGAAATGAATTTTGTACAAATATCTGTTCTTTCTCTGTGTATGCTCTTTGGTGAAGATCGTATTTGTATGGTATTTGTTAGATGGATTCCAATCTATTAAATTTGCAAGGTGGAGGAAATTGACTTAAAAAGGAAATAACACACTTTCTGGGACACTCTGTGATGGCCTGTGAGTTGCAGAACATCATGCCTGTTTTCACAACGGAAATTTTCATTTTCATTTTCATTTTTCAAAAAAGAAAAAGACCACAATACAATGACTCCAGAGAAAAGCTTTGAAAAAGTGCCTTCCTAAATGATTTTCTAGTGATTTTGTAAGAAAATACATTTTAAAATAAGAAATGAAACACATTAGTTCTTTTCCCATATTTTACCAATGCATTGGAGTTTATGCAGGAGTTTAACAATAGTAATTTTTGTATTTCTCCATGCAGCCTACATAGAAGGTAAATAGAGACATAGCATGATGGTTGTACAAATAAGTAACAAGAATCTATACAAAAGAGTGACTGATTCTACTTTCTTCATTTCTTTTTTTTTTTTTTTTGAGGGGGGAGCAAGGGGCAAGTACCAGGAATTGAACTCAGGGGCACTCAACCCCTTAGCCATACTGCCAGCCCTATTTTGTATTTATTTAGAGACAGGGTCTCACTGAGTTCCTCAGTGCCTCACTTTGGCTGAGGCTGGCTTTGAACTCGCCACCCTCCTGCCTCAGCCTCCCGAGCTGCTAGGATTACAGATGTGTGCCACCGCGCCCAACAACTTTCTTCATTTCTTAAGTAAGGAACATAATATTTTCTACTGTGAATCATATCATGGAGTACTTTGTCTTACTCAACTGCCTTCTTTGTATCTATTTTTCATGCACTTGTCTGGCATAACGGGATGACTGATGACTGTCATGCACTTATCTCCTTGGATGGATGGATGTGGGGGGGGATGCCAAATTTGCAATAGTTCAAGTCTCCCAAAAAAGCAAACACTAGGACATCATCATTAACAGCATGACAATGTATTATAGAAGGACATAGAGAGTCACAGACAGGGTGTTTGAGAAGAAAAAAATAGGTGAACCGGGGAGACTCTATCAAAGGGACAACAGCAGAAGTGGTGAGAACATATGTGGAATGACCAATGCTTGGATCAATGAAGGTGAAAGCCTGGAGTCTTCACGGGTATCTTCATGAGGACTGTAACTGTATCTGATGTAATGTCAACTTGTCCCCAGCAATACCCTTGCCTTTGGCACTTGGTATTTCTTGATGTGTCCAGGAATTGCTTGCAGACATATCCATTTTGTGAAAGAAGGAGTATTCAGGAAAAGGGATCCTAAACTTGGCTTCTTATTATCTGATTTGTTTTACCAAATTCTACCATGTTTTGATTTACATATTTACCATCCATCTTTCAGAATTGGGGGTAATAGAAGATTGGGATCTGCAAAATTGAAGTGCACATACCTCCTGGGATTTTGAGGTTTCAAGAGAAATCTAGTATAGCATCAGCTGTACTTTAGGCAAGAAGGGGATTAGATTATAGATTCATTAATTTATACTATGATGTGGGATAAAATGTTTACATAAACATTAATACAAATCAGAAAACTTTAAAGTTTAAGTTGGTATTTTAAAAGGCTGTAGTTAATGAGAAGAGTTAGAAGCAGAACAACACATTATGAAATATAACTTACAGAAAATAAGAAAAAACAGAGATTAGATGAACATAGAAAATATGGTCAAAACAAAACAATGGTATTCATCCTTAGCAGAACTTAACTGTTTGCTTTCCTATCTTTTTGTTTCATTTTGTTTTGCTGATGACGTATTTACTTTATTAAAGGTATATTTTTATCTTCATTTTTGTGTATTATGCCTTTCTTTTCAGTCACATTTTTTAAATGAAAATGGATCCAAATGTCTTTTAGTTCACATGACTTAAAAATAAGTTTCAATTTAAATTAAGAAAACAAATGAGAATAAAAATGTCTTTAAAATTACTAACTTATATAAGTTTTTCTAGGTGATCAGACAATTAATAAAATGTTGGTTTCTATAAAATGTCTAGGATTTTTCTTTAACAGGGAAGTGATGGCTAATACTGTTAACTATACTTGTCTGATATCCCAATTTTTACAGTTCAAAATAAGTAAATTATATTTAACATAAATGGGATTAATTTTCATAAATGTGTTTTTAAAAAAAATTAAAACATCTGATTAATTTACAAAATTGAAGTCTAAACATTTTACTCTGTATCTAATTATAAGATTTCATCCTTCCTTTTCTTTTATGAATTAACATTGTATTTTCACATTGTTTTAATTTCATTTTCTAAATGCTGCTGATATATAGAGATATAAATTATTTCATATGTAACCATGCTGCTAAATTCACTTATTAAGTATAGTAGTTTTTAGATTCTTGTGAGTTTGCAATAAGACAAAATTATCAGGGAGTAGTAAAGAGATTTTTTCAAATTATATGATATTAATTTTTTGACTAATATTATTGCACTTACGAGGACATCAAGTATTTTGTTAAATAAAAATAGCAAGAACAGGAATACTCTGTATGATGTCAATTTTTTTTTACTTTTTGTGAAACTTGTTCTATGGGTCACACATAGTTAATTTTAGTAAATATATTAAGCATATTTAAAAAATATACAAATATTGAAGACATTTTCCTAAATACTGCAATTAAGATAAATTTGTTTCTTTTGTTATTCAAATCTCATCTTTATCACTTTTATATTTGTTTATTCTATCGTTTACTGAGAAATGTAAATTTCTCAACTACAATTTTGGATTTGTCTACTTTTTTACTTGTATTTATTTTTAAACTTATTTTATATTTTATTTTATTTTAAGTTTACAAATAATAATTGTATATATTTATGGGGAAAAATATGATGTTTTGATATAAGTTTACCTTTTGGAATTGTGAAATTAAACTAATTAACATATCCATTACTTCACATTCTTATTATTTTTCATGGTAACAACTTATTAACTATAATAGTGTACATATTATATACAATACATTATTAAGTATAATCCCTATGCTGTGCAATAAGTCACTAACACTTATCCTTCTGAACTGAAACTTTGTGCCCTTTGTCTAATATCTCCTTTATCTACATCCATTCCTCCTTTTGCCTCCAGTGACCGCAATCTACTCCCTACTTTCATGACCTCAGCTCTTTCAGATGCCTTCTATAAGTGAGATCATGCAGCATTTAGCTCTCTGTGACTGGCTTATTTCACTTAATGCAATGTCCTCCAAACTCACCCATGATGTAACAAGTGACAGAATTCCCCTCTTTTTATGGCTGAATAATATTCCATTGAGTGTTATGTACCACATTTTCTTTATTTATTTCTTTATTTAGTCATCATTTGATGGACACAGGTTGATTCCATATCTCGACCCTTTTGAATAATTCTGCAATGAACATCTCGGGTGCAGATATCTTTCAAAGTATTAATGTGAATTCATTAGATACTGTTTTTGCCCATTTTGTGATGCTATAACAGTATGCTACAGGCTAAATACTTTATAATAAATGTAAATTTATTACTTAAATTCTAGAGGCTGAGAAGTTCAACATCAAGTCACCAGCAACTGCAGAGAGCCTTCTTGTTGTGTCATCTTGTGGCAGCAGGGAAAAGCAGAGAGAGAGAGAGGCCAAACTTGTCCTTTTGTAAGGAACCCACTCCCTGGGGGCAGAGCCCTCAAGACTTGAACACTTCCTAAAGCTCCCACCTTCACATTCAACACCTCCACATTGAGTATCTAGTTTCTAACGCCTGAATTTTGGGGATCATAGTTGAACCATAACATAAATATCCAGAAGTGTGATTGGTGGATTATGTGGTATTTTGTCTTTTTTTAAAAGGAATTTTCATACCATTTTCCATTCTGACTGTATAAATATGCTTCTTGCCAATGATGTACAAGAGTTCCTTTTCTCCTACCCTTGCCTGCACTTGAAATCTTTCATCTTTTTGATAAAAGTGATGCTAACAGGTGTAAGTTGATATCTGCTTGTGGTTTTTAGCTTAAACTGCTTTGATAATTAGTGATGTTCTTCTAATCTATGAACTCAGGATATCTTTCCATTTATTTGTCTTTTCTTCAATTTCTTTCATAATGTTTTTCATTAATGTTTTCAGTATACAGGTCTTTTACCTTCTTGACTCAATTTATTCCTAAGGGTTTTTTAATTCTGGTTTTTTGGTATTTTGGTTTCTTTTTGCTTTGTGTGGGTAGTTGTGTGCATGTGAGGAATAAAATTTTTTTTTCTTGGATAGTTCATTGTTAGTGTTTAAAAATGCTACAAATTTTTGTTTATTGATTTTGTATCCTAATTTTACAGAACTTATCAGTTCCAATGATTTCTTGGTGGAGTCTTCAGGGTTTTACACCTGTCATATCATGTCATCAACCAAAAGAAGCAATTTCACTTCTTTTCCATTTAGATATTTTTAATTTATTTTCTTGCATAATTGGTCTAGCTAGGAATTCCAAGGCTATGTTGGGCAGAAGTGGTGAGAATGGCTATCTTTGTTATGTTCCTGATCTTAGAAAGCTTTCAACTTTCACCATAGAGTGTGATATTATCTATATGCTTATCATTTGTGGAGTTTTTTTGTGTGTTGAGATATGTTCCTTCTATGCCTAATTTATTGAGGCTTTTTTTCACTAAAGAATGTTGTGTTTTATCAAATTTTCTGTATCTGATGAGAAGGCAGTATAGTTTTTGTTCTTTCTGTTAATGTAGTATATCACATTTATTAATTTGCATACATTGAACTATCTTTGCATTCCAGGAAGAAATGCCACTTGATCATGAAATATGATCCTTTTATTGTGTTGTGGAATTAATTTTTGCCTTTTCTAGTGTTTAGCAATTTTTCCATAATTTATATTGATCCTAAATTATCATGTACATAGAAACTTACAATTATCACATCATCTATATAGATTAAATCTTTTATCATCAAGAAGCGTACTTTTAGATCCAACATGGCGGCGGGCGCGGAGAGATCAAGTCTCTGACCTCTTCAGCTGGGCGGGCATAGGGAGTCGTAAACTGTCTAAATGCTGTTTGCTCAGGATCACTAGGCAATGCTGCGCTGATGTGGATCTGGGGCGAACAGTTTGGGCCTCTCAGAACACACACCAAGCCCGGATCAGCTGCATTCAAGCTCCGGTTTGCCTGCTTCTCGTGACTCAGCACTAACCATCCCGCTGAAATAACTGGTTGGCCCTCCTGAACTTACAGAGGTAAAAGCCAACCGAACCTTCATAGGCAGTGGTCACAGGATTGAAACGGGGCTTGGGAGAGACAGTCAGGACCCACCCATTGCATTGGTCACCTGGCGAAGGGAACGAACTGTCACAATTTCCATGGGATACCACCATGGCAGAGAACTGACGTCACAGGCCGAGGAGATAACTTCATTGAAACCAGCGGTGACAGGTGTGTAATCCCCTAGCCATTCCTCTCCACATGGGGGGGGGAACCTTAAGGGCCCCTCCCAGCTCTCCTGTGAGTGCGATAGCCAGACCGAGGGAATCAGGAGTGGCGAGGGACTCATGGCACGGAACTCCTGGCTACCGCTCCCACCAGTGCTGACAACTGAGGTCTCTTGCACCAGCTACCAGGGACATGGCTACCGGAGGGCAAGCAAATTCGCTGGGGGTTCTCAGTCCCAAGCTCTACAAACTTAGGGTCTTAGGGAGGCAAACAGGGAGAGTGTGCCCAGGCGTTCATGAAAACAGGGCTTTTTTTCATGAACCTGTGGTGAGCTTCACAGGTGAGCGGGGCCTGGCTTGAGGAAACACAAGAGAAGGCCCTAGATACTCAGGATTGGAGACCCACCCAGTCTGGGAGGAAGAGCTGCTGCGCAGTGATTGGTTACCACCTATTGAGAGGAGAAGCTTGGCCCAGTGGGCACAGCTCCACCTACTGGAAGAGAAGTTAACTGAACTCTATGACTGCATTTATTATTATTATTATTTTAATTTGGGGTTTTTTTTCTTTCATTTTCATTTTTTTTGTTGTTGTTCTTTAACTTTTTTAATGTTTTTAATTTTTTAAAATTATTTTATTATTATTATTATTTAAAGTTTCATTTTATTATTATTATTATTATTTTAAAAAATTTTTCTTTATTTATTTATTTTCTATTTTTTTCTCTTTTGTCTTTTCATTTCTTTTCAATTTTCTTATTCCCCCTTCCTTGAATTCTACCTGCCTACTCTCATTCTCTTTAGTGACTTCTTCCCTTCCCTTCTAATATCTTTCCTCCCAAACATCAAATAAATTTATAAGAGTAAACATTAGCTCAGCAGTCAAACAGAACAAGAAGTAACATGAGCAGCATAAAAAAGCAAGGAAGAAAAGGAGTACAAACAATGAAGGACAGCCTAAATAATCAGGAGGACCTAGAGTCATCAGAAAAATGGTCATGTAAAGAACTCAAGGAATACCTTAGACAGTTGGAATGGAACCTTAAAGAGGATACAAGACAGCAAATCCAAACAGTGAAAGAACACATTGAAAATGAATAACATAAACAGATAAAGGAAGAAGTTAAGCATCTTTATCAGGAGATAGAGATTATAAAAAAAAACAATAATTCTAGAAATGAAGGAAATGATAAACCAAATTAAAAACTCCACTGAGAGTATCACTAACAGAGTGGAGCAAGTAGAAGCCAGAACGTCAGATAATGAAGACAAAATATATCATCTTGAAAAGAGTCTAGCCAACTCAGAAAGGCTGGTAAAAAATCACAAGAAAAACATCCAAGAGATATGGGATAACATAAAAAACCAAACTTACGAGTCATCGGGATAGAGGAAAGTACAGAGATTCAAACCAAGGGAATGAGTAACCTGCTGAATGAAATAATTACAGAAAACTTTCCAGAAATAAAAAAGGAAACGAATATACAAATTGTAGATGCATACAGGACACAGAGCACACAAAATCACAGTAGACCAACACTAAGACACATTGTTATGAAAATAGCCAATATACAGAAAAAAGAGAAAATATTAAAAGCTACAGGAGAAAGGAGGCAGATTACATTCAGGGGTAAACCAATAAGGTTAACAACGGATTTTTCCATTGAAAGCGAGAAGATCCTGGAACAACATATTTCAAACACTGAAAGACAATGGATGCCAACCAAGAATACTGTATCCAGCAAAATTAAGCTTTGGGTACGACAACAAAATAAAAATCTTTCATGATAAACAAAAGCTAAAAGAATTTGTAGCCAGAAAACCAGCATTGCAAAGCATCTTGAGCAAAACACTAAACGAGGAAGAAATGAAAAACAACAACCAAAACCATCAGTGGGAAGTGCCTCGGTAATGACAGAGAACAGGGGGGAAAGCTAATCATGGAGAAACAAACTAAAAAAAAAAAAGATAAATAATCAAACATGGCTGGCAGTACAAACCATATATCAATAGTAACTCTAAATGTTAATGGCTTAAACTCTCCAATAAAGTGACATAGGCTGGTAACATGGATTAAAAAAACAAATCCAACAATATGTTGCCTCTAGGAGACACATCTGATTGGAAAAGACATACACAGGCTGAAGGTGAAAGGTTGGGAAAAAATATACCACGCACACAGTCCTCGTAAGCAAGCAGGGGTGGCCATCCTCATATAGAATAAAATCGACTTCAAGACTAAGTTAATCAAAAGGGATAAGGAAGGACATTATATACTGTTAAAAGGAACCATTCACCAATAAGACATAACAATTATCAATATTTATGCACCAAATAATGGTGCTGCGACATTCATAAAACATCACCCTGATTCCGAAATCAGATAAAGACACTTCAAAGAAAGAAAACTACAGACCAATATCTCTGATGAACCTAGATGCAAAAATCCTCAATAAAATTCTGGCGAATTGGATACAAAGGCACATCAAAAAAATTGTGCACCATGATCAAGTAGGATTCATCCCTGGGATGCAAGGATGGTTCAATATAGGGAAATCAATAAATGTTATTCACCACATAAATAGACTTAAAAATAAGAACCATATGATCACCTCGATAGACTCAGAAAAAGCATTCGACAAAGTACAGCATCCCTTTATGTTCAAAACATTAGAAAAACTAGGGATAACAGGAACTTTCCTCGACATTGTAAAAACTATCTATGCTAAGCCTCAGGCAAGCATCATTCTGAATGGAGAAAAATTGAAGGCATTCCCTCTAATATCTGGAACGAGACAGGGATGCCCTCTATCACCACTTCTATTCCATATAGTTCTCAAAACACTGGCCAGAGCAATTAGACAGACGGAAGAAATTAAAGGCATAAAAATAGGAAAAGAAGAACTTAAATTATCACTATTTTCGGATGACATGATTTTATACCTAGAAGACCCAAAAGGGTCTACAAAAAAACTACTAGAACTAATAAATGAATTCAGCAAAGTGGCAGGATATAAAATCAAAATGCATAAATCAAAGGCATTTCTGTATATCAGCGACAAAACTTCTGAAACAGAAATGAGGAAAAACACTCCATTCACAATATCCTCAAAAAAAAAATGGAATACTTTGGAATCAACCTAACAAAAGAGGTGAAAGATTTACACAATGAAAACTACAAGACCCTAAAAAGAGAAGTAGAAGAAGATCTTAGAAGATGGAAATATATACCCTTTTCATGGATAGGCAGAACTAACATCATCAAAATGGCGATATTGCCAAAAGTTCTCTATAGGTTTAATGCAATGCCAATCAAAATCCCAATGGAATTTCTTGTAGAAATAGATAAAGCAATCATGAAACTCATATGAAAAAATAAAAGACCCAGAATAGCAAAAGCAATTCTAAGCAGGAAGTGTGAATCAGGCAGTATAGCGATACTAGATTTCAAACTATATTACAGAGCAATAGTAACAAAAACAGCATGGTACTGGTACCAAAACAGGCGGGTGGACCAATGGTACAGAATAGAGGACACAGAGACTAATCCACAAAGTTACAACTATCTTATATTTGGTAAAGGAGCTAAAAGCATGCAATAGAGGAAAGATAGCATCTTCAACAAATGGTGTTGGGAAAACTGGAAATCCATGTGTAATAAAATGAAACTGAATTCCCTCCTCTCGCCATGCACAAAAGTTAACTCAAAGTAGATCAAGGAGCTAGATATCAAATCAGAGACTCTGCATCTGATAGAAGAAAAAGTTGGCTCCGATCTACATATTGTGGGGTTGGGCTCCAAATTCCTTAATAGGACACCCATAGCACAAGAGTTAATAACAAGAATCAACAAATGGGACTTACTTAAATTAAAAAGTTTTTTCTCAGCAAGAGAAACAATAAGAGAGGTAAATAGGGAGCTTACATCATGGGAACAAATTTTTACTCCTCACCCTTCAGATAGAGCCCTAATATCCAGAGTATACAAAGAACTCAGAAAATTAGACAATGAGACAACAAATAACCCAATCAACAAATGGACCAAGGACCTGAACAGACACTTCTCAGAGGAGGACATACAATCAATCAACAAGTACATGAAAAAATGCTCACCATCTCTAGCAGTCAGAGAAATGCAAATCAAAACCACCCTAAGATACCATCTCACTCCAGTAAGATTGGAAGCCATTATGAAGTCAAACAACAACAAGTGCTGGCGAGGATGTGGAGAAAAGGGTACTCTTGTATATTGCTGGTGGGACTGCAAACTGGTGCAGCCAATTTGGAAAGCAGTATAGAGATCCCTGGGAAAGCTTGGAATGGAACCACCATTTGACCCAGCTATTCCCCTTCTCAGACTATTCCCTGAAGACCTTAAAAGAGCGTACTACAGGGATACTGCCACATTGATGTTCATAGCAGCACAATTCACAATTGCTAGACTGTGGAACCAACCCAGATGCCCTTCAATAGATGAATGGATTAAAAAAATGTAGCATTTATACACCATGGAGTATTATGCAGCATAAAAAAAATGACAAAATGATGGAATTTGCAGGGTAATGGATGGCACTAGAGCAGATTATGCTTAGTGAAGCTAGCCAATCCCTAAAAAGCAAATACCAAATGTCTTCTTTGATATAATGAGAGCAACTAAGAACAGAGCAGGGAGGAAGAGCAGGAAGAAAAGATTAACATTAAACAGAGACATGAGGTGGGAGGGAAAGGGAGAGAAATGGGAAATTGCATGGAAATGGAGGGAGACCCTCATTGTTATACAAAATTACATATAAAAGGTTGTGAGGGGAATAGGAAAATAAACAAGGAGAGAAATGAATTACGTAGATGGGGTAGAGAGAGAAGATGGGAGGGGAGGGAAGGAAGGATAGTTGAGGATAGGAAAGGTAGCAGAATACAACAGTTACTAATATGGCATTATGTAAAAATGTGGATGTGTAACCGATGTGATTCTGCAATCTGTATTTGGGGTAAAATGGGAGTTCATAACCCACTTGAATCTAATGTATGAAATATGATATGTCAAGAGCTTTGTAATGTTTTGAACAACCAATAAAAAAAAAAGTAAAAAAAAGAACAGATGACTTGATACCTGATATGCAGCACAGTAAGCAAGCCTTGCCATCTACACTGGTTGGAGGATGCTGCATGAGTTAGTTGTCAGTTGAAGTTGATCAGGTATTTGAGATGAATAAACATCATAAGCAAATAATAATAAGCCATATGATAGAGATCAGGATTGATCTTTAGGAAACAGCATAAAAGAGTTAGGCCTAAAAGGATGACAATGTGGAGAGGTCTGAACTACCTTTTGGTTTAAAGAAAGCCAGCAAGCCTTGGGTTCTTTAAGTAGAAATTGGGTTACTGTAATTATTTCACACAAAGAATCAAGTAAGATAACGGACAGGACAGCATTTAGTTAATTGTGGAGAGTTAGAACAATGGCTCTCTTTATTCTCCAGTTGATTCTGGAAGATATAACTAGGTAAAAATTTGATGATCCCATTGTGGGAAATTATATAGATTTTTTTCAACCCCCACACACACAAAAAAAGAAGCATACTACTTTGTATATATTGAAGTCCTTGCCCTAAAGCTTACAGGTGAAATTAAAAGAAGTATACCAGCTTTCTTTTACTTCATGTTCTCATCTTTTTCTTTCAAAATTTGATTAGAATTATATAAATATATGTCTTATTTAAAATATGTAGTATGATCCACTCTGTTATGTTTAAAATATTTACCCCTCTTAATTTTAAATGTAGTAACAGTTCTATTTTGGTTTAAATCTCCTGTCTTAATATTTGCTTCCTGTAAGCCACTTGTTTTTTTTTTTCCTCCTAGTCCTTTTTCTTCTTTTTCCTCTTTGTTTTCAAATCAAATATTTTTATCATTCATTTTTCCTTAATTCACTAGCTTGTCATATAGCTTTTCATTTTCTTTTAATGTCTATCTAAGAACTATTTGAATTGTTCAGAGTTTAGTAAAATGGTTTATTGCATTACATACAATGAAAACAGTTTAAAACACTTAAAACTCTTTCCAATTGATGATATTTGTGCTTTTTCACTCCTTATATAATTTCAATTATCCTAGGCCTTCATATCACAGTCACATAGATAACATGTTTGTTTCAATTCACCTGAACATTTAACATTTTTCACTCCTTTATATTTTTTTTACAGTTTTTAGCTTTATCTGGTTAGTTTTTCTTTTGAGTGAAAAATTGGCTTTTATATTTCTTTTATACGTGTTTTATTGTAGAAGAATCTTCTCAGTTCTTTTTCAGTTTTGCTTTAATTTTTAGGAGGTTTTTTTTTCAGTATATATGATTCCAAATGGTCACCTATTTTCTTTAATCCCTTTAAAGATACCATTCCTTCTTCTTCTAGCTTATTTAATTTTTGCTCAGAAACTGACTTTCAGTATTAATGATGCTGTTTTGAAAATAATATTCTATTTTTGGCTACTTAAACTTTTTTGTCTTTAGTTTTCAGCAATCCAGCAATGATGCACCTAATGTGTGATTTTGTAAAAATGTTTATGCTTCCATGAATTTGCAGAGATTCTTAAATCTGTAGTTTTATGTCTTTCATGATGCTTGCAAAGTCTTAGTCATTACCTCCCTGCTTCCTCTCCTTCTAGGGCTATAGTTGTACATATTCTAGCAATTTGCACCATGTTCCACATTTTTCTTATGTTGTTTTGCATTTTCTGAATTATTTGCTTTGTTTAATCTGGACATTTTCTATTTACCTGCCTTGTATTTTCTCTTCTGCTACATCCAATCTTTCATTTTAAAATAAATTTGTTAGTTGGATTTTGCATTTGGTTTATTTTTTAAAAACACTTAAAAAGATTTGATATGATTTTACTTTACTCCAATGTATGTGTGAAATTCTTCTTCTTTTCTGTTGTTTTCCTGTGCATTTTTCTGTACATTTTAATTACAGGTAATTTAAGTCCATTTTTGATAATTTTAATATCTGGAGCATTGTTGTGGATGAAAAAGAGGTCACTATCTATTTTCATTATTTATCTTTTCTTTTGGCTTTTGATCTTTCTTGTCTCTTGACATTCCTATAAATATTTTATTAAAAATGCATAATGTGTATGAAAAATATTAGGGATATTTTAAGTCTTTGGTTGCTATTTTATTCCTCCAAAGAAAATGACTTGGCTTTCTCACTGGCAGTTGGAGCCCAGGAATTGATTCAGTTTTGTGAGATATATTATATTTCAAATTTGTTCTAACTCCTATGATAGTGTCTTACCTGGATTTCACCTGGATGTTTGTGAATCCTGAACTTCATTCTTTTTTTCACTAGCTTTACAATTTTTCCAAGAATTGTGCAAGTCTTTCTAAACTACCAGACTCCTTTTTTTCTGGTTGGCACCTTTGCGTTGGGCTCCTATGCTTCTTAAAGGATAACACATTTAGCTGGACACAATGATGCAAACCTGTAAGCCCAGTGATTTGGGAGGCTGACCCAGAAACATTACAAGTTTGAGGTCAGTCTTAGAGACTCAGTAACTTAGTGAGACTCTGTTTCAAAGTAAAAAATTAGAAAGGTTGGGGATATAACTAAGCACTCTCGGGTTCAATGGTTTAACCCCCACAAACAACAACAACAAAGGTATTGCATTTATCTTGGGAACTATTATGCAAATTATTGAGCTCTTCCTAATGTGTTCAATCCAGTTGTCTGTCTTGATAGCCCCAAACTCCAGGTTTTCCTCCTAAGCTCTGGGAGACTTGACAAAAATCTCATCTCAGGTTCTTGTCTGTTACCAATCTCTTTCTGTTTTTCCCCCTTTCAGTTTAAAAATCAATAAATGTCTTAAGTAGAAAAATGCTACAGAATATAATGTGTTTCTCCTCTCTCTCTGAAATTCTGTTTCTCAGACCCTGTCACCTTTGATATCTCACTGATGCATTCAAATTGAGGCTTCAGTCTTTTAGCCTAACTTTTCTATTTGTTCTTTCTGATCAGCATCAGCTATTCCATGAATATTGAAAGTGGATTTTTTTTTCATTTTGCTATTGTATGTTCAATTCTACAATTTCTGTTTGGTTCTTCCTTTATGTTTTCTGTTTCTGCACTGATAATTTATATGGTTGTTTTTTTTTCAGGAGTGTTTGTAATTGCTCTTGAAGTCTTTTTTAATAATAGCTGCTTTAAAATCCTAATCAGATAATTTTAATATCTGCACCATCTTTGTTTTATGTCTGTTGATTGTTCTTTTTTTCATTCAACTTGAGACATAACTGATTCTTGATATGACACATTATTTTTTTTTTACTGTATTTAGATCACATTACTCAATAATATGAGCTAGGATGGCAGGTTTAGCTCCCACACACAACCTCAGAAGACAATTACTATCCAGGAGGGGAAGCCATGTGTTTACTTCTGGGTTGTGCCAATTTCTGCTTACTGTCCAGGTGTGAGCTGCCACACCTGGACTGTGATGATTGGACAGGGGAGCACAGTTTCGTTTCCTTTTTTTGGAGTGTACCTGATATTGTCCAAATTGTAAGGCTCCTATGATCCTCCAATCCAGGGCTTGGATGATTAATTCATTAGTTAATTTAGTCTGCACTTACTTTTCTTTCTGGCATATATGCAGTACCCGGTCTGGGATAAAAGAGAGGCCCCCCAAAATTAAAAAAAAATAACTCCCTCAAACCTTCAAGGTCATTTCTTGAGCCTCAAAATCTCTAAGAATATGTCTTCTTCACACTTCTGAATCTTCTGATATTTATTTTATGTATTTTGTTCAGGATTTTTAGGTGAAATAGAGGAATAGGGTGAAATGTGCCTATTCCATTTTGGTAGGGTAAACTGGAAATTCTCACAATATTTTAATATTTGTCTTTATTTAAGCTTTATTCAAATTTTTAGTTCTCTAGCTTTATATAGGATGACATTCTTAAAGCAGACATGCTTCTGGGTGAAAAGGTGCCGTGAGTACCCAGCATTGTACAAACCACTTAGATTCACTCTGGAACCTCAGGTATCTCTCATGTCCAGGATTGGAAACTGGTGCTGAGCATTCTTTTGCTTCTCTAGTAAAATGAAGTGGACTGTCCTCATTTTTCTGAATATGAAATCAATTCTTATAATTGTAACAAAGCCTTTTATAAAATTTGGAGACAGGGTTCACCGTGTTGCCCAAGCTCCCTTGAACTTGTGATCTTTCTGCCTTCATCTTCCAAGTAGTTTGGATTACGGGTATACACCCACTACGACTGGCTGTAATAAATTCTTTAAGATTTGCTCCAGATGCCAAAATCCAGGCATATAAAATATATTTTTATTTTGGTCTACTTCACTGCAGTATTTATTTATGTATTGATTTATTCTGCAGTGCTGGTGCTTAAACTCAGGGCCTTGTACATGGTGAGCAAGCCTTGCTCTACCATCAAGCCATATCTCCAGTCTTCATTGCAATATTTTAAAATGACTTTGTAATTTCTTTCATATTTCTAATTCTTGATAGCCTATTCATTGGCATTCAAATATGTGTACATCTTTAATAAAAAACTAAACAATAGCAAAATCCTAGACTCTACATTTCTGTTTTGGTACCACCAACCTCTCATTTCACTTGCTAGCCAGTTATTCAAAACACATGGTCTCTGCTTCATCATGTGTTGTTTCACAAGCTGTGGCTGTCTGGGTGCTCTCCGGTTTTCTTAGTCTGACCTCCACAAGGTCACTGACTCTTGCTTGCTTTTGTGTGGTGGACACTTTCTAGCCTTTACCCTGGTTGACTTCTAACCAGCTTTTGATTACTATTTAACATTTCCTCCTACTTTTTTGTTTGTTTGTTTGTTTGTTTTGGTGGTGGGAGTGCAGAATACCAGAATTGAACTGTGGGGCACTTGACCACTGATCTACTCCCCCCCAGCCCTATTTTGTATTTTATTTAGAGACAGGGTCTCACTGAATTGCTTAGTGTATTGCTTTTGTTGAGACTGGCTTTGAACTCCTGCCTCAGCCTCCCAAGCTGCTGGGATTATAGGCATGGTCCACAGTGCCCAGCTCCTCCTCCTCTTCTTTTTCTGTTTTCAAATAAAAGTAAAATCTCTGTTTTTTCAAGATGACATTTTAATCTTTTTTTTTCTAATTTTAACTATATCAGAAATACAAACACACATAAAACATTCAAGTTATATTTAAGAGAAAGCTAAAATATTCTTTCCTATAAATTTTCAGTGTGCTTCTTCAGAGGAAGGCATTAGTGAGGTTCCTGCTTGTAATTTAACAAAATAAAAGCTTTATATTTAACATGATAACATTTTTATTTGCTTAAAATGTATTTCTGGTAATTATTAGATTGCTGTTTGTCAATGTTAGCCCCTGAATTAAAAGGGTAAAAGAATAATGAGAATTTTTTAAAAAATTTCTTCAGTTTTCTGAGGTTCAAACTAGGCTATTGAAACTCATATTAAAGTAATAGTTTTGAGGGGGAAAAGGGTGTTGAGTTCTGAGTTTATGCCTATGTTGGTATTTTCTATATCATGTATGCAGTTCCTTTGTCTATGCCACTGAGTAATTCAGAAACTTAAAGTCATCCAAGTACCTTACTCACTGTCACCCTTGCATGCCTTTAATTATAGACTTCCATTAATTGTATTTCCTAAGCATCACTAAATTATTCTAGTTCTTCCCACCTTCACAGCATCACCTTACAATAAACTACTAGACTCTCCCATCTGGGTCTCATACTACTGCAGACACCATCCTCATAAATCTTGTCTGGCATGTAGGAACTGGACCGAGAGTGTCTTCAATTTTCCCTGTTAAGAATGCCTTGCAGTGCCTAAATTTTTGTGCAAATAATATGGTTTATGCTGACTATATTCCGAGATTTTAGGAAATGCTAGGCAGAGAGCATCTAGGTGACCATCCTAAAACCTGTGGACCCTGAGTCTCCAGTGAGCATCCCTGGCAGACATTTCATGTTGTTATTAGAGGAATTAAGCTCATCCTGTGTAACTCCACTGGGTGGGGGCTCTTAGAAACTTGTATCTGCTTTCCCCTGGACCTTTAGCTCTACTGGTTTGACATTATATCCTCTCACTGTAATACTTCCTAGCTGGAGTCCATACAACTATATGCTGGGTGTTGTGAGTTCTCCTACTGAGCTGTCAAAAATGGAGGGGACTTGGGAACTCCCCCAGCCACACACCTGCTACTCGCACATGTATTAATACAGGTGCATGCATTCAGATGCAATCACCATTACAATACCCACTGGATTTCATCAACTCTTTCCCAGTTATCTGTTGTTATCATTACATCATTTCTCCTTTAATGCATTAACATGCATGCTTTATAAAAGGAAATCTTAACACCCAGTTACTCCTTCTCTCCTGAAGCCCTGATGGTGACTTCTTTGCCACTGCACTATACTAGATTATTTCCCCATCTCTTTGACAACTATTTCTAAGTCTCTTTCCTGCCTGGGACTTTTCTTCCTTTGCATGTCCTTCAGGTATATTTGCGCTTTATTCTCAGCTACTTTTCTTTTTTTACTCTTTAATTATAAAGATTATAATTAAAAATTATAATTGAATTCCCATATTCTCTTATGAACACTCATTATTTGAAGTAAGGTCTATACACTTATGACATATCAAACCCTATCTCCAGCTGTTCTGTGCCTTTCCTGAATTTCAGATGCACATATAGAATTTCCTCCTGGGTATCACCCCTAGCTGTCCCATTAGCTCTAAAACTCAATGTGTTTAAAATTGAACTTATTATCTTTCCCTCTCTGGCTTTTCTGTTTTCAATCTCAGTTAATTACACTAAGCTATAAATCTGGGCTATATCCTGAACTCTTTTCTCTCACTGGTTCCACACAAATTACCAGCCTCCAAGTTCAGTGCATTCTAAATATCTTTCAAGTTCAACTAATTTGCTCCATTTTTACTATCCCTAGTACAGGGAAATTCATCTCTGCTGATATTACAAATGCAATCTCCTATTGGCCTTCTTGACTCTAGGATGCCCATCAGGCAATACATTCTCTTCATAGAAGTGGAAGATATATATATACATATATAATTCATATAAAATATTAATAATATTTAATATATAATATATATATAAATTTATATATATATGTATATATATGTATATATATAATTCAGTTTGATCAACTATTTCCTCTGCTCAAACTTATCACAGTTATACATTACCATCAAGAAGACTAACACATTCTAATATGGCTTAGAAAGTTAGAAAGTTCTT
This sequence comes from Ictidomys tridecemlineatus, assembly GCF_052094955.1. Classification (NCBI taxonomy): domain Eukaryota; kingdom Metazoa; phylum Chordata; class Mammalia; order Rodentia; family Sciuridae; genus Ictidomys; species Ictidomys tridecemlineatus. The sequence continues at coordinate 86,111,958 of NC_135484.1, read as the reverse complement.
TTTTTTTTACCCCACTCTTCTTTACCCCTTGGCAGCATCGCTTGTTAGAACTTCTTAAAAACACAGAGATACAATTTTCAGCCTAACCATTCTAAACTACCTCTTAAGAAAAAATTTGGTGAACATGCTTACCTGATTTTCCTCCACGTTTTGATTTGAGATCTCTTTCAGCTTGCTTTCCCAGCATTTTGGAGTACTCCATGCATGGATTTTGAGTCCCTTTATTCTCTTCTCAGCTGTATGCCCTGAAAAGGAAGGGACCATGTGTGTCCTTGTTATTACTTCATGTTCAATGTTCAACACGTAAAGATTGAATGAATGACTGAGTAAGTGAATGATGTGCCATAAACACAGTTTTGAATCCTGTTTTGTTGATTTAAATATGGTCACTAGTTTGTGTTCGTCTTAATAGATTGTTCAGAGGGAAGCTGCTCTTTATTTATCCAGGCAGATGGTCAGTGATAAGCAGCCATGTCCTGAAACATGTGGGCACATGCTTTCGCTTTCCAATGAGCAGAAACAGGATTAATGGGAGGCTATATAGAAGATAAAGCAGAGAGTGGACAGGTTAACACCTTCCAAAAGTCATTCCATTTTCTGGGGTGTGTGTGTGTGTGTGTGTGTGTGTGTGTGTGTGTGTGTGTGTGTTACTCCTTGTAATACTTATGTATTAGGAAAAGTTCCCTCTTGCTTGGGATGCCTTGAAAAGAACTCATTTTTTGAAATGAGAAAGAGAAAATTTAATCAATAAGTATTTTTTTCTCATGTCACTTCAAGTTCTATAAGATCCATTTAATTGCTGAAGATATTCAATGTGGATTAATGACAATTTAATATTGTATTATATTTATTCAAACTGTTTTAAAATACAAATATACATTTTTGTACTTAAAAATCTTTGCATCCATTTTAAACTATTTCTTTGGTGACTGGTCTTTGAAGAGACATAATGACATTCTAGATCAAATATATGACATTTTTTAAAGGCTATTGATAAATATGACCAAATTCTCTAACTCACTCTGAAAATTTTCTATTAATTAATACTTCCATTAAAATGAACTTAATTTTCAACCTGTTTTTTTTTTTTTTTTTGCAATTAAAAGAGGTAAATCCCTTGGGAAGAGAGAGTCACGGGCTGCAAAGTCAAGCTAGCTGCTCAAACTCAGTGACAGTTTCCACCTCCCACCTCACCCTCCTCTGCTCTTTCATCTCTCATACACAAATGGTTCTGAGAGGTCGGCAAGATAAGGATAGTAGGCACGACTTTTGCAGGCTGCAGGCGTGGCACAGCACGCTGCCTCCTGGTACGGTCATAACAATACTGGTGTTACTATTTCTATTTCTATTTGCTTTTGGCACAAAGTGACAGCTAGTTCTGCAAATGCTGAAGCTGTTTTGCACTGCCAACATGTTCTAATGATCACTGCAAAAATGCCAGCTGCAGCTACAGAGGAAAGGATTTTTCTGATGTTCTTGCCTTTAGGAATGGAAAAGAGAAACAGTACTAAATAATGTGAGGTGGAAACCAGTTACCTAGAAGTCCTTCCTTCTCCACTTCCATACCTTCTACCCAAACTGCTGGGCTGCACTCTGGGGGATAAAACTCTCCATTTTTGCTCTCTAACTCGGTTTTCTGCTTAGACTGTAGGTTACAGCCTCAACACAGTCAGAAATGGGTGGGACTCATCATTCTATTCATATGAAAAGAGGAGAAAAATGCCAACTTCCTTTCTACTTCACCACTCTACTCATATCCTTTCTTTGAAATTCTCAAGAGGCTTTCCTGTTAGGGGAGTGGATGCTTCCGACAGTCTTCATTTAGTTTCCTCTGATCTCTGGAAATGGCACTGATCAGTCCCACACTTGGGGAGCACAAATCCTGTTTAGAATTAATAACTAGAGCCAAGCTCAGGCAGTGACAAGGCAACTACCTCTCTGTGGGGCATTCTGTGAATGGGAGTAGGCAGGTTAATTGCACTCCACAATCCCCAAGGCCACCTGGCCATGGCATTCACATTTATTTCAGCCGTGGCCCTGTCAGGTTGATTACATAGTTAAAGTCAAGACTGTTTTGCATAGGCTTCTGGAGCTGCTCAGCTGCTTAGCTCCTGGGAAGTACTAATCACCTAGAATTAGAGTGACAGGAGAGTCCCAGGCCTGGTCCTCTACCTTGAGCTCCTGCCAGTGTCTGTTTGTCTTTAAAAGAGCAACTGGAAAATAGAAAATGTGCTGTGACATTTTTTTTTCTTAAATAATAAGTATGTATACTGCTTGCTCATTGAAGGCTTACTCGGATCTAGAGGTCTTGCATAAATGCTCTTCAATTCTAACAACTCTGCTAGATAGGTATTTCGGTTTCCATTGTTAAGGTGAGCCAATCAAGACTCAGAGAGGTTAAGGGATTTCCCAAAGCCACAAAGCTAAATGCTGTTAAAGGCAAGATTCTATTCAAGACTACCTGATACCATAACTTGAGCTCTTCCTCCCCGGAAATATTCTCCCACAGTCTTCATCAGCATGTTCTGTGAGAATCCTATCCAATATTAGTAACCATCATGATCAAAAGAAGCAGGGAACTATGGTGTGGGCTAAGGAAAATGGCAGCTAAATATGTTAGTGCTGGGCAAGAGACAAGGTATTTAAATTTAGCTTCAGATTTTAACACGAAGTAACTATTAAACTTCACAGCAAAGATCTAAACCACTTCACATTTGCTTTGGCTGAAGGGCTGTAACTCTTCCTATTCTCCCTGTCCACACTGCCAAGGACTTAGACATAGGATCATGTCGTCTACAAACCTTAAACAAAGTCCCATCACTTTACAGACTAATACCAAACTCTAGGGTAGCAAATGAAGTTCTTTCCTTTCACTATCCTCCCTCTCCATCTTCCTTTTTTTCTAATTATGCCATTATCTGGGGTCCCTCAAGAAAGCCATCCTGTCCACATCTCTAAGTTATTGTGTGTAGTTGCTGCTGACAGGAGCATCCCCCTCTCTCAACTCACCCTTCCCACCCACTTCTCCCTTCCAAAGTCTGTAACTTAAGACTCAGCTATTTTCAGAAGTCCTCCCTTCCTAACCATCCTCATTTCCCCCCATGAGGCCAAATTACAATTTCTTTCTCGGTCGCTCTAGTATTCTAGCTGGCCGTGGTCACCTCAAGCTGCGACATGATTTGGTTTACTGAAGTTTGCTCTGACTAGACTGTGAACTACTGGGGAACATGTTTCACTCAGTAGCATATACTAGAGAGATAAATACTAAAGCCAAAGAATATTAAATAATACTAAATCATACTAAATAATAAAGAATACTAAATTATAAATACTAAAGCCAAAGTTTGAATTAGGCTTTCTCAGACAATTTCTAGATTATTTCCTTGGGGTTCAAACATATAAAAAACCTTCTGCATTACCACTTTTTATCTGAAATCATATACTTAATTCAGAATTAGTTTAATTTTAATTTTTTGTTGAATTGTTACTGAAAGCACCTGTTGGAGTCCTATTTCCAAAGGGTAAATGGAAATATTGTTTATCTTTAAAATGGGGCTGAAATAGACAAGGTTATAAGCTAAAGTTTTAGAAACAAGTATTTGCTTCAAATAATAGGAAGCATGTATTGTATGCCAAATTGATTACATGTAGCAGTGTCTAACATACTAAAGGCCTGAGTCAGTGTGTGACCTATTAACTTTGATACCATGGACAGGAAGTGGATGGTAACATCCTTTGGAGGAATTAAAAAATGAAAGTCAAATATCTGCTTAAAATATATCTTGATATAAGGCAAACATCTGAAAACAATATGAATGTAATTGGCTTCAGATATATTCTTTCTTTCTCTTTTTGGTCTTTATGTAGTCAAGAAAGAGTAAAGAATAGGATTGGTTTAATGAAAAAGTTTTGTTCAGCTTGAAATTAGTATGTAAATATTTCTAATGCCTTATTCATAAGGAATGTTCATGTGTCCTGCCACAGGTTTGGCTTAACTGATAGAAAATGCATAGGGCACTGTATTACTTCATACATAAATATCAATAGAAGTAGTTGAACCACAGGACTGGACCCAGAGAGGAAGTCTAGTTTTCAGTGCACAATCTATGGTAGAATCTCTGGTTCTCAACTGGAGCAGAGTTGATTCTGATTAACAATAATGGTGGGAGCCGGATCAATGATTCTTCACACCTTCCTGGAGAATCCATTCACTCACAGAATCTACAATATACTTTCATTTAGAAGAGTATTCTAAGGGTTTCTTTTAAAATAAGGCAGCATAAATCCTGAATACAGAAAGGAATATTATACATGTATTTTCCTCTTTCTGAAAAAATTTTAAATATTTACAGACTAAACCAAATATATATGACTTATTTCTACATGTATTTCTCATTCAAGAGTTTAAACAACAAACAAAACAAGAACTCATCACTGTAGTCAAATAAGAAGCAGCCTTTACTAGGCTTAAATAATTTATTTCTAGATGGTTTAATCTGCATTTCTCAAACTTTTTAAAGCTAGTGTCACACTATACTAAAAGGTTTTATGCAGTTTAACTTTTCTGTAACCCAGTTACAAGTTACACATTTTGTTTCTCACCTATAACAACAATTTATTAAATATGTGCTTGCAAACTGCATAATACCCTCATGATACTAACTTGAAAATCACATATCAACTTTTGTATGCACAGAAATTAACCCAACCACCAGACTTTAAAAGATAGGGTTTAGATGAAAAATGCTTTGATGGAGTTAGCATCTCCTCAGGGTCATTATACTGCCCTGTAGACATTTTCTTCCTGGTCCAAGGTTTCTTTAAGGGAGTAGACACCCCATCTTATAGGGTAAGAATCCATGGAATGACTTACATCTTAGGAAAGAACTCAGAATATTCAATTTACTTGTTTAAAGAAAATAGAGCATAAATGTAGGAAGATTAGGAAGTTTTCACTCATATAATTATATTTTTAGCTTTCTCCTTGAATTTCAAACCCTCATGCTTTGTCTCTATAAATGTTTAGTTCAAGATTTTGTCCATATAAACTGTCTCTTTTAAATATCATAAAACTGTCTAGTGTTATGTTTTCAAAAATAAAATATTAAAAAAACTTCATGTTCTGTACTTAAATTTAGTTTTATGATGAAACTTCATGAAAACTACCTTAGATAGCTAGCAATCCTGATTAAGCACCTGATATTTGAAAAGATAACTATTTTAGCCTTTTTTTCCCATTTGGGAACTTTTAATTTGATAATCTGTTTACTGTTTCATTAGGTGAGCCATGTAATCAGACACCCTTACTAGCTATAGAAATTACTAAGCTTAATGATTCAGGAATTCCCCTGAAGTGAAAATAATAACTGAATTGAATAATCTAAATTCATTCATTTTGCTTGTATCATAACATCTCTAGGGACCATAATATTAAACTTAAGACTTCAGTATTTTCCATTAATTCATTTCATGTCTATTCTGGTAACCAAAAAAATTGTGAAAATGCAGTTTACCATTTCATTATTTTTTAAAATTGCTTTTAGTTTTATTCTTTGGAGACTTTTAGTTCTTATAATTCAAAATCATTATATAAACCTCATAACAAACTGAAGAGTCATTCCAATATGAGAGCTTTCTCTCTCATTCTTGAATTACATGATGAAGTACTATACATGTAGCACTGATTTCTGTCATCGAGTTGGCCAAAGGCCACTGCATAAAGAAAAAAGTTGCTGTGTGCTGTGAAGGGTAGAAGCAGGCAAGGAAGAAACTGTCCTCAGAGAGCTTACAGTCTTTGAATTTGAGAAGACAACTTACAAAACAACAATTTTTGAATAATGTATGGCAGGTCTGGGCAATTATAGTGCACAATATCATTTGCATATTCAAAAATATTATTATTTAAAAACTCACTTTGGTAAGCTATCAACTAAGTCTGTTGCTAATGCCACAACATAACAATTTCCTAATGCTGTCATTTGGATTTGCTTATAGAGTGAGTTACAAAAACTACATAGGAATAACTGTCTTCTATTGACACTTTTTTTCTTTTATCTTGAAGATAATATTGGCTAGTTTGATTGAATTGGCTTTTACTAAATTTTTGACTGATTTGAAAATCACATTTTTCACAATGAGAATATTAAGATTTTGCATATGCCCAAACATATAGAGCAATTTCAGGGAAGAATTATAAGAGTTGCCATAACAAAAATGTATGGTTTTTTTAAGGTAGCAAATTTGTATTTACAATATTTACATGAAACATATGTATATATTTGTGTAAAACATGGTTAAGATAGAGTTCAGTGCTACAGGATTTTAGATGAAGAGATTTGGATGGAGGGCAGAAGTGATGGGACAATACTGATAGAAAAAGAGAAAAGGAAAGGAAAGAAGAAGGTTCACAGGTCTGAAAACCAGGGGAGCTGACGGTTTCACTGTCTTGAAGGCCTGAGAACCCAAACACAGGGGGATCTGGTGCATGTCCCAGAGTCTGAAGGTCAGAGAACCTGGAGTTCTGATGTCCAAAAGCAGACAAGATGGATATCCCTGCTCCAACTACGAGAGAGCTCGCCTTTCTTCTGCCTTTTATTTTATCTGAACCTTTAACATATTAGGTAGTTCCTGCCATATTGTTCGAAAGCAGATCTTGCTACTCAGTCCCCTAATTCAAATGTTAATATCTCACAGACACATCCATGAATAATGACTTGCCAGCTCTGTGGGTATCGCTTCACCCCTCAAGTTGACATTTAAAATTAGCCATCACTTAAGGAAGCATTTTATTTACATGAAATATTCTTAATAGACAAACTTTAGAGAGAGTAAATTGATGCTTGCTTAGAGCTGAAACAATAGGGACATGAGAGAAGTGATGGCTGAAGGAGAAGGGATAACTTTCTGATGAGTTGAAAATGTCCTTAAGTTTAGGGGATGTTCATGTATAACTGCAAATAGACTAAAAACCATTAAATTGTACACTCTCAATGGGTGAATTGTATAGTATATGAATTTTATCTAAAATAACTGTCATGGAAAACAAAACAAAACAAACATGAAGAAAAAAATATTGATCTCTTTGAGAACCAAGTCCAGGGTTGGTATATTCCTGCATAGGATTCCCAGAATTCTTCTGAATCCCTGTTCTCTTGATGCCCTCATGGACATACATGTATATGCGTGCATACACAAGGGGTGAGGGAGAGGGAGAGAAGTGAGCTGTACTCATTGGCTTCTGTGTTCTTCCTTATTCTGCTTGGTCCCAATTTCCTTCCCTCCCCTCTGGCCCCCTGTGCCTAGGATCCAAGTATACCTGGTGTTTGATTCCTCTGAGTATTGGTTTGAGATGGGTGTCTACTCTTCCCAGCCCCTTTGTGAATTGTCAAACACGTGGCAATGTCTAGTCAAGTTTAGGGCTGTGGTACCTGAGACTCTTCTAGCTTACGAAAGAAGTCAAAATACAACTTGAGCCTGGATGAGTTTGCTCCTTTCAGGGGTGTAGAGGAGGGACTATGTTCCAGGCATCAAAAGTCAAAAAAGGGAAGACCCACAGTAATTTTTAGATAGAGAAAATTTAGAAAGAACAAAAAACTTGTTAAAGCAGAGAATGGGTGATGTGAACACTAGAGAAACAGGCAGGGTCAGGATTGCTAACAGTAGGAGCCGGTGGTATTTAAGCAATGAATAATCCCTATGTGTTTGATAACTGGGTCAAATACAGGAGAAATTTTTGTCTCTGTTTCAGCATGTTGCCTCTTGAAGATATCAAGCTCTATTCTGGATTTGTAGCATAAGGTAACACAAAACTGATCTTCCCTTGAAATGGTCATTTCATGTTCTAAAAAGCATCATTACTTTAATTTTTATGTAACTCTAATGGCAATCACAAGTCACATCCCTTACCATCATTCTCATTATATAAGTTTTTAATTGAATATTTTACTAAGCTTTTACATTTCTAGCTAAATATTTTATTCCAGACCCTTAGAAATCATGCTAGTTGTTTTATAGTCATGCTAAGCAACCTGAACATTTAAAAAAATTTGGCTCATAGGTTGCATAAGATAAATGGCCTCTTTAAAATTTTTTAAAAAATTGACACTCTATAACATAAAATTGCTAAGTGAGACTAATATAAAACTCTTAGTGATCACATTGTTCTGATTGTCAGATCATTAATTTGCAAATCATTGCCACATCAACTAATGTCTTTCAGTTATGGTCTCCTTGTCACACTTCCCTGACACTATTTTAATAAGATTCTGACAGGATCCAGAGAATCAGTTTTGTTCACTGCCACTCTATTTTCCTTCCAATCATTTAGGTAATTATTGGCTTAGCTATGCTAATTATCACCATGCTATTTGCAAGCAACCTCTAGAACATTCTCAACTGGAAGTGATCTTGCCCTCTCTTTAAGACCAGGTGTTTCAGCAGTCACTCATTATATCATATGTGAGAGCATGCACACACACACACACACACACACACACACACACACACACACACACACACACACATTTAAATGTTACCATAGAAACATTTTACATAACTTTGTTACTAATTTTAAAAATTCAAATAAAAGAAATTTTAAAAGAAAACTAGAAATCCATATGTTCTAAATAAAAAAATCTCATTTGCTCTGACAAAAAGAGAGTATCTCTTTGTGCCACTTTGAGTTGTTATCGATAATACAGGGATTCCTTTAAGTTAAGGCTGCAGCTCAAACTTATTCATTTAATTTTTTTCCTAATCGTAATTTTAGTTAACAATTTAAGCAACTGTTTATTTTTATCTTAGTCAAAGATTGGATTAATTTAGCTGTTTTAAACTTGTAAAACAAAATTTTCTTTATTAAACTATAGTACAGTATCAGAATATATCTATGTATTTTAATTGCTTTCATAGCTTCATCGTCAAGTGTCACAAAGAAAAGATTTGAAATTATTTTTTTCTGTAAACTCTTGTGCAACACATTCCAAAATAAATATCTCATACTTGTTCATACTTGTTAGTGAGTTTGAGCCATAAAATACTATTGCTTCATTTATATATTGCTCAACTAAAGGAAGCAAATTCTAAATCTCTCCAATCTTCATCAAGATTAAGTAAATAACTTGGTTGACCCCAAGGGTTTCTTGGCCAGTGAACAAACTTGGTTGCTAAGAGGTTTCCTTGGAAATACTGTGGATTTTTTTCATAAATTAACTTGGTCAAGGACAATGGAGAATTGAAGATAGATGATAAGTTTGTGAAGAGATCGACTGTTGTAAAACAGGAAGACTTGTGCAGCCTAACAACTGTGGGAAATAAAGAATTTGATCAGATCTGGTGTATATTTATAATCCAGGAACATGAGAATTTGAGAGCTGAAGTTAAAAAAAAAGAATCTAAGAGAAAGACCCTCTCTCTCTGAATAGTTCATCAAAAAATAAATAAATAAATAAATAAAATAGCCAAAATGTCAGAGTTAAAAACTGTTATTAAATATAAAATTTATGGCAAAATATAATAAAATTTGGAAAAGATAGCAGCATTTTGTTGTTGTTAAGATAAAAGGAAAGGGCTTGGGTTGTAGCTCAGTGGAAGAGCACGTGTCTAGCATGTATGAGGCAGTGGGTTCAATTATCAGCAACTGCATATAAATAAATAAATAAAATAAAGGTCCATCAACAACTAAATTTTTTTTAAAACGATAAAAGGAAAATATTAAACTAGAGAAAATACAGAATTCAATTTTGATGAGAACACTCACGTCATTGTGATTTTGCAGATTTTTGTGTTTGGGTATTTTTGTGTTAAATCAGAAAAATTTGAACTGTAGTATAATTTCAATGTGGTCTTTAAAAATAATTTTTAGGATGGCTTGCCAACTTTTGAATTAAGTTAAAATTCAAAGTTTTTCCATGGATGGCCTTTGCTCTTTTACCTCCATCTCTCATACATCTTCTTAATTCCATTGCTTACTACTCTGCTGCTTCTCCTATTCCTGGAACATGCCAATACACTCTCACTTCAGGCTTTGCACTTGCCACCTTTCTATTGAAAGAGTTCCCACAATTTTTGCCTGGTCACCTCCTTTATTGTCTTCAGATCTCTGCTCAAATATAATTTTATTGATGCATCTTCCCTGACATCACTGCTTAAAATAGCACCTTCCTTCTCAATTTCTACCCATTTTAGCTTGCTTCATTGTGTGTGTGTGTGTGTGTGTGTGTGTGCATATGTGTGCATGTGTGTGATTTTGCACCCTGACAAACTGCTTATTTACATGTCTGCCTATCATACTGTACTATAAACTTCACAAAGAACATTAGCTTTGATATATCACTGTATCTTTGATACCTAGAACAGTGATTGACATATTACAATAGGTCCTTGAAAAGGAGTTGTCAAATTAATGAATGATAAATGGTAATATATATTGATCCTTTAAGACCTATAATCTTGAAACTCCTTTACAAGTGTGGTAAAAATTTTCTCTCATTCTGTAGGCTCTCTATTCACTTCAGTGACTGTTTCTTTTGCTAAGAAGAAGCTTTTTAGTTTGAATCCATCCCATTCTTGATTCTTGATTTTAATTCTTGCACTATAGGTTTCTTATTAAGGAAGTCAGGCCTAATCTGACATGATGAAGATTTGGGCCTACTTTTTCTTCCATTAGGTCCAGGGTCTCTGGTTTAATTCCTAAGCCCTTGATCCACTTTGAGTTGAGTTTTGTGCATGGTGGGTAATACGGTCTTAATTTCATTGTATTACATATGGATTTCCAGTTTTCCCAGCACCACTTGTTGAAGAGGCTATCTTTTCTCCAATATATGTTTTTGGCACCTTTGTCTAATATAAGATAACTGTATTTATGGGGGTTAGTCTCTGTGTCCTCTATTCTGTACCATTGGTCTACAAGTCTATTTTGTTGCCAATACCATGTCATTTTTTGTAACTATTGCTCTGTAGTATAGATTAAGTCTGGTATAGTGATGCCACGTGCTTCACTTTTCTTGCTAAGAATTGCTTTAGGTATTCTGGGTCTCTTATTTTTCCAGATGAATTCCATGACCACTTTTTCTCTGAGGAATGTCATTGGAATTTTGATTGGAATTGCATTAAATCTGTATAGTGCTTTTGGTAATATGGTCATTTTGACAATATTATTTCTGCCTATCCAGGAACAAGGGAGATCTTTCCATCTTCTAAGGTCTTCTTTAATTTCTTTCTTTAACATTATGTAGTTGTCATTGTAGAGGTCTTTCAGCTTTTTCGTTGATTCCCAAGTTTTTGTGTTTGTTTGTTTTATTTTGTATTGTTTCGTTTTGTTTTGTTTAAGGCTATTGTAAATGGGGTAGTTTTTCTTATTTCTCTTCAGAGGATTTGTCACTGATATACAGAAATACCTTTTATTTATGGTGTCAATTTTATATCCGGCTACTTACTGAATTCATTTATTAGTTCTAGAAGTCACACACACATCAGATAGAGCACTAGTCTCTAGGATATATAAAGAACTCAAAAATCTTAACACCAACAAAACGAAACAAAATAAAACAAAACAAAAAACAAATGACCCAATCAATAAATGGGCCAAGGAACTGAACAGACACTTCTCAGAAGATGATATACAATCAATTAACAAATATTTGGAAAAATGTTCAATATCTCTAGCAATTTGAGAAATGGAAATCAAAACCAAAGGAAGGGAGAAGGGGAATAGCAAGGACAGTGGGAGGAGACGGTCACCATTATACAAAATACATGTATGAAGAAGTGAATTTGGTGTCAACATACCTTATATACAGAGATATGATAAATTGTGGTATAAAGGTGTATTAAGAATTGTGATGCAAAAAAAGAGAGCTCATGTATAATGGCATATTTTGGCATGAACATCTCTATATACAGAGTTATGAAAAATTGTGCTCTGAATGGATAATTATGAATGTAATGCACTCCACTATTGTCATGTTGTAAGAAATAAAGTAATTAGTTTTAAAAAAAGAATACAAATAATAATAAGTGTTGGTGAGGATGTGGGGAAAAATGCACACTCATGCATTGCTGTTGGGACTGAAAATTGGTGCAGCCAATATGGGAAGCAGTATGGAGATTCCTTGAAAACTAGTAATGGAATGCCCATTTGATGCAGCTATTCCACTCCTCGGTTTATACCCACAGGACTTAAAAACAACACACTATAGTGATGCAGCCACATCAATGTTTATAGCTGCACAATTCACAATAGCTAAATTGTGGAACCAACCTAGATGCCCTTCAGTAGATGAATGGATAAAGAAAATGTGGTATATATACACAATGGAACATTAATCATCATTAAAAGAGAATAAAATCATGGCATTTGCAGATAAATGCATGGAGTTGAAGAATATTATGTGATGTGAAGTAAACTAATTCTAAAAAAAAACTAATGCCAAATGTTTTCTCTGATATAAGGATGCTGATGCATATTGGGGATGTGGGGGCAGCATGGGAGGAATGGAGGAACTTTAGATAGGGAAAAGGGGAGGGAGGAGATGGGAAGGAACACGGGGGTAGAAAAGACAGTGAAATGAGACAGACATCATTATCCTAAGTACATGTATGAAAATATGAATGGTGTGACCCTACTTTGTGTACAACCAGAGATATGAAAAACTGTGCTTTATTTGTGTAATATGAATCGAATTGCATTCTGCTGTCATATATAACAAATTAGGATAAATAAATTTTTAAAAAAAACTTCTTTAAAATAACTTGTATAAATAATCAAGAGATTTTCCTGGTTAGTCATGAGAACTTACAGAGTGCAAGGGTGAAGCCATATTTGTCTGCTTATCTCTGACATCTGGTGCTGTTATAAAAGAAGCAGAGTGGATCAACAAAAGCAGACAGTTAAAAACAAATGACCAATGAATAATCCAAGAGAGCAAGCAAAGCCTGAATCTTTAGGATCATCATAGATGGTCACATGCACACATGCACCCAATGCACACCACTGATTCAAACGTTTCCCTCTTAAGGCAGAGAGCACCAAGCAAAGAGGGAACTCCTTCCTCTACTGGTTGTTACAAATCCAGTCTGGGAATTTTTAACAGGGACATACAGAGGGGTTAATGAGAACCAATACTTGTTAATTTACTGGAATTATCTGTAGAGGTACATTGACTTATATTCATGACCCAACTCTAATTTTCTTACAACTTTTGATCTAGGGCCATTTTCACAGTATGTGTTCAGCAGACACTAATAACTGTGAGAAACCAGAAAACTGGAGTCTTTATTCTAATAGAATTGGGAGAACATTGGTTAAACAAATTTTAACAGAATTTTCCAAAATAGGAATCCTTAGGATCTTTGAAATGTACCTTACAAATCCGGAAAATAAAAACCAAAACAAAACCATAGACCAAGATTAGTCCTATATGGCTGTTTCTGACTGAATACCATGTGTTATCTTTCAGACTCTCCTTCCAATGTTTGTAAAATTTATTTTTTTAAAAAAACAGATTGTTCTTTCTTTCCAACAAACATAGTTGAACTAGTGCTGGGAAATCTTATCCATATTTTCACTATAAGGAAATGATAAATGTTTGCAGAGTTAGACATATTTAACCTAATTTAAACATTACATGATGCACACATAAAAAAATCACATAGTATCTAACAAATATGTGCAATTTTGATGTTTTTATTTTTCAGTTAAAATAAATTAACTTTTTAAAAATGTAAAACTCATATAACTTTTATCCTTTAAGAAAATATTGGGGCAGGAAAGATGGTGGAATGAGTTGGACATCATTACCCTAGGTACATGTATCACTACACATGTGGTACAAGGCTACATTGTGTACAACCAGAGAAATAAAAAGTTGTGCTCCATTTGTGTACAATGAATCAAAATGCATTCTGCTGTCATGTATACTAATTAAAACAAATAAATAAATTAAAGAATAAATAAATAAAAGTTAAAAGTAAAAAAACAAGAAAATATTGTGAATATTAATTTTGAGGAGATAAAACTCTAGGAGAAGATAACAGTTCAGGGGACTTTGGGATAAATTCTGCCAGGTGTATCATTCTGTATTAGTGGCCTTTGTACCTTTCCCTTCCTCACCAATTTTGTAACAATAGGAGATGTGAAGATGAAATCTGGTGTTGCTGAGTCATCTTATACCTATGCACAGAGATATATCCTGTTTGAAGGAAGTCACTGAGGAGTGGAGAGTCATTCTTCTCTTTGAGGACTGCATGCTTTGTTCGATTTTAATGTTAAGCCTTGGATACACATAAATATTGCTGTGCAACATTTTATAAGGGGATTGTGCTGTTCAGTTACTGAAGATATTTAGGCACTTACAAGGCAGCTGGCATAATATTATGTCTTGGGCAAAGGTGCAGAACTAAGAAAAATAGTGTATTTTTCAGTCATTGGTCACAGTCATTGTGACCAATGTGACCCTGGCCTCAAACTTGATGCTATGGGTTTCGAAGGTCAACTTTCAAGAAAGTTGTAACTAAGCACAATAAACAAACACAATTTTCAAAATAGCAAAAATGAGCCATGATATATGTGGAAGAATTTTAAGATACAAATAAAATTGTTTTTGCTACCCTGAGGCAATTTTCCACAGAATACTTCAGTGTTTCCCAGAGTCTAGTAGGAATAGACAAATATAGGCAGATCTTTCAAATACCCTGAACATAGAGCCCTGTCGATGTCCTAGAGTAGAGGCATACAATCCACAACCTTTGCTTGTGGTTTCCACAGGTCTAGGACAGCTCAATTCTCTGAGACATCTGTGAGAAAAAGTGACTAATCCAGTGACAATAATCTCCCAATTATATCTAAATAATTTTCATAAGTTGATTAATCTAACCCCGATTAGGAATGGAATAATAATTATTTTAACCATTAGTTGGGGCTTTAGAGCCTCACCTTTATATCCAAAGGATATTTCAAATCTCCAGATCACTGGATGTCAATAGATAGCACACAGAAAATTAATTTCCATAGTTAAATAATCTTGTAGTTCACGGTGCTTAGTGAACTTAAGGTCAGTTTTCACATAAATAGAAGAACAAAAGTGAACATAACTGGAACCAAAAGTATTATAAGTGAGTTCCAAATCACTCATTTCCTTCTTTTTCCATGTTGGAGAATGACTCCTGAGAAATTGCTGATTGTTATAAACCTATAAAGTGATTCCATTCTTCTATCCAGGGTTTTATTTAGGGCCATTTCCTTGAACTTCATGAACAAGGAGGGAACCTTGCATACCAAGATATGGTTTGACACATGTCTGCTAAGGCCATTTTTTGAGGATGAAGGGTGCTAGCATGAAGTAGTCAAGTATGCTATGCATGGTAGGACAGAAAGATGGAAAGGACTTTTGATTCCCACAATATCATTGAAGAGCCAAGCTGACAAACCCTAGACCATTTTGTTTGAGTACAGGTTTTACTTCTTATTGTTCAAGCCAATTTAGTCAAAGCTATTTGTCATTTGCAGTCAAATCATCATACAAGATAGTAGGGGTTATATGCCTAAAATCACATGATTTAAGGAATTTGGAGCTATTTAAGGCATTGCTAACCTAATTTTTTTTTCATGATTTTTGCCAACTTTAAAACCTTAATGCCTTCCAAGGGTCAATTCTATGGAATGTTTATTGAAACTTAGAAATTTCTTCTTGGTAACATCTATCTTGATGTCTGAGACATATTGTGGGTTATTTTTTAATATATATTTCTCTTGTTTGAGAACTCTTTTCACTTCATACCTCAATAATCTTAATCCTTATAGTTTGGGCTGAGGTAGACTCTTGGCCTAGGAAAGTTCACTCTGAGTCTCTCATCAGGTATTTGGATTTGGGTATCTTAGATGTGAGTCAGTCTTATTAGTCCTTAAACTGAGAAGTGATGCAAATTAAGTCCTGGGAAATCTGTGTTTGGCTGTGTGTGTGCTAAAGAAAAAAGGTAGTTTGGCAGAAAGAGAGAAAAATTAAGGGGAGAGATACAGGAATAAGAGACTTTGCCACCCCAGAGAGTTAGGGAGTAATTTTGTTTTTAATTGTCTATTTTTTTGATTCCATTTTCTTTCATAATCTGGTCTTCAGTTCCATGAAGTAAATTTATGTTTGCTATTTCAACCTTTTTATGGAAAGAAATTGAGGTTTCTTGTTACTTGCAACCTTTTAATACTTCACCAAGATAATTATGAACTGAAAGAGACTTAGTAGGATTGATTTCTTTCTCTCTCTCTCTCTCTCTCTCTCTCTCTCTCTCTCTCTCTCTCTCTCTCGCCAAAGCAATTAAAATTCTTTTATGGCACTGATTTCAATTTGCTTTGTATTAGAGCTACCTGGTGACTTGTGTAACTTATTTTGTTAGTGTGTGATTTTAATAGCAAAGATTTTCTTTATTCATTTTAATCTACTAAATCACAAAGTATTATCCTATGCTTATAGTAGAAATTTAAAATATTTTTCAAAATCTAACAGTAGTCTGAAGGAGGAAATGGGATTTTTACCCCCTCCAAATTGAAAGTTTATTTCAAGTATTTTAGGAATACTTGGAACCATTGAATAAAGACCTATCCAAATAAAAATCAATTTGGTTTTATAGTTATTTAATTCAATTAAATAGTTTTTTCAGCAGTAATCAACACTTACCCAAGGAATCAAAATCATAATAAATTCCATTGTAAAGTTTCTGCATATTATTGGAGATTATGTAATTCTTTTAAAAACTAACATGTTCATCTGGGTGTGATAGAACATGCCTATAATCCCAGCCACTCGGGAGGCTGAGGCATGAAGATTGCAAGTTTGAGGCCAGACTCAGCAATTTAGTGAGGCCTTAATAATTTGACAAAACCCTGTCTCAAAATATAAAATAAAAAGGATTGGGATGTAATTCACTGGTAAACACCCCTGGATTCAATCCACAGTATTAAAACAACAACAGCAAAAACTAGCATGTTCTCTTTTAATTAAATTGAAGACAACAAATTTCAAATGGCATTTGATGGGATCTTAGAGATTTATTGAGAGGAGGCATCAATATACGGGTGGCATTACTCTCATTATTCTTTTTTTAAATGGTGCACGAATTACCCTCTGAATAGTGTGCATCAAAGAAATCGTGTAAATAATGTGACTAATATTTGATGACATAATGTTCCCCTCAGCTTTACTAAACTTTAGACTATCTTCTTCTCAATAGGCCTTGATCTTTCTTATATTGGAGCATTTCATGCAGGAAACTTGTAATCACACATGCTTTTGTTGTGCCTTTGAAGTGTCTATAAATCTCCCAGTCTCTTGTCGTTGTTACAACCCAGGAGTGTCTTTTGGAATGTGATCAAGGAAGACAGCCCTAGCCAATAGCTCTCGGACCCCATACATCTCTCAGTGTTGATGTGAGCCTGACTTCCTTGGACACTTTGTACCAAGGATAATGCTATCTTCTGTCATGGAAGATGGGACAAAGTTTACTTTCCTTTTTATAAGGCCAATTGACAAACAGATGACTTAAAATGGCCATCCCCTAATCCCTAACCAGCATCTGCCCATCTCTTAAAAACTCTCTAGCCCCACTTTTCCAGCAGATTTGAGTTCAGAGTGCATGCTGTTCTCTCTCCTATTGACTAGTATCTCTCCAATAGTACTAAATGAAAGCTTCCTTGCCTGCTGTACTTAGTCTGGTGAAATGTTTGCTTTGACAGTTTTGACAAAAGAAAAAGGTAATTTCCTTCAGCAGTGTTCATAAAATGCTATTGGAAAGCTATCATTATTAAATGTCTTCAAATTTAAGCTGTTTAACAGCTTTACATATTTTATTTGCAAGATATGCTGCTAGGCTTTACATCACTTACTTTCCACATTACTTCTGCCCAGTAGGTTGGGGGATGCCTTTAATTCCCTTTTGGTTTGGGGACATCTAGAGTTTCTGGAGTCATTTGCTTCCAAAACTTTGGGCCTATATAAAGAGGTCACTTCTATAATCAGCAAGAATATCCCTATTAAAACTCACCATTACACAAGTTCTGATTTTTCCTATTTATAATGCTTTATTTTTTAATAATCCTCAGTAACAGACATCTCCATCTGTGTCAGTTATGTTCTCCAAGTTTGTTAAGAGCATCTTTTTAGGTGAACACAAATACGTTAAAGATCTGGATATAGGTAAAGGGCTAAGTTGCTCTCAGGATTTCAGCTCTGCCCACTTTCCTGGACACCTGGCTTCTGTGGATGGAACTCTCTTGCTGGGATTTCCCATGAGGGAGATTGTCTAAGGACTGAGCTGGAGAGCTGCTCACAGATGAGGGGCAGGAGGATAAAGGAGAGGATTTGCAAAGGAGTGTCAGGGAAAGAAGAGTAGAAGGATGACAAGAGTTTTACTGCATGGAATTAAAGAAAATAATGTTGTCTGGAGAGCATCTTCAATTGACCCCCAAATGGTCAAGAAGATAAGGAATTTTGAAAAGAAAAATTTTAAATAAAGAGTAAACACAAAGGATAATAATATATGTTTATTCTCAATATGACTGTCTATGAGCACTGGATCACATTGATTTGCACCAAATACTGCATTCAAGAGCACAGTTGAATTGAATAAATTAAATTATAAACATCTCATACCTTCTTTTGATACTCTCTGTTCTATAATCTATTAAAAAAGACATCTTCAAGAATCCTATTAATTCGGGAATGAGATAATAGGAGTATCAGAATTACAAAAAATTTAAATAACAGGTGTTAATCACTTTTTTAATATTTAGAATTTTTGAAGACTTATGGAATCAAAGACTTTCTATTTACCACCAACTTTCTTTGGGCTAATTGCTCTTTCATGAGAGATTTTAAACATAATGATGTGACAGAATTTTTAATTACTTAAAAGATGATCTGTCCACTGGGTCTGGTTTGAAGGAGGCTGGCTAAGTGATGACTGGACCTAGGGCTGTATTTGTATCAGGGAAAATTTCTGTACAAAACCTCAGGAAGATACCAGATGATGGAAGGGAAAGCCAAGGAGCTGGTTAAGCAAAGTGATACTATAATTATCACTGTATAATCCTGTGGCAGAGAGGGATTTGGAGAAGAGATACAGAATATGATACTAACCAGCTGATTACTGTGGGGAATACATCTAACCCTTCTCCCTTGACATAGTAAAATATATTTAAAAAATATTCAGAAAGTATTTGCATTTCTTGCTGTTGCTTTTGATGAGAGAGGATTCTTTATGGTAAATAAAAAGGGGCTAATGTTGTTTTCAATAGAGATAGCACCTGAGCCAGCCACATGAGGGATATATCTAAAAGACTTTACAAAGAACACCTTCACTATGTAAAAATGGAAAAGCAAACCAACTGGTAATGTTCGTGACTGTCCACACTATGGATATTATCCTGAAAAGCTGATTAAATTCTGTATCTGAAAAGAATTAACATATAGCATTGACATTGTCCATTTACATATTGAATTCAACATTTTTTCTATCACTTTTACATAGCTTGACAAGACATAAATATACAAACATGTTTTTTTTTCCTATCCCTTGGTTTTGGAATTACTGATTTACTCAGCTAACATTTATGAAACATGTTCAGTGCTAGGTGCCATTGTGCCAGAAATGGCTTCCACAAGCAGCTCACTATTGAGGAGTTTATTGACAAGTAAACTGATGACTGTGATGCAGCATAAGCTTTTAAAGTGATTATTCAAGTATTACAAAGTATGAATATTATTTGAAGGCACAGCCGGTTAGGAAAGATATCAAATAGTATACATGCTTTCTCTATTATATTTCAAGCTAGAACTTTCCTACAAAGTTTGAGAAAGGCTTTCCAATTACGATTGAGGGACAGGAGCTCTTCTAATAACACAGAAATGGTATGCTAGAATGTGATTTTTTTTCTAGTAAGTTAACAAATATTGGCATTAATACAGTAGTTACAGAGCTTGGCACCCAAATTTTGAAATAGGGGGGGCTATCAAAGCAATCTGCTTCAAAATGAAGCCAACAGGCTATTTCTGCCAAGAGATGACAGCAGTATTCTAAATGGAATATTCTTGTGGTGGTAGAACTGTTTCTTATTTTCTTTTCCTTCATGGCATATCTTATTCACGTTTGATTAATAAATATAAATGCAATTGCCACTACAGAGCAAGCTTTTATAAAGTCTCTTTTTTCATTTGTTCTTATTTTTATATAGGGAAGTAGAATGTATTTTAACGTATAACACATATTTGGGTTATGTTTGACCACATTTATTTGTGGAATATCATCATTATGTCACTTGCTTTGCATGCACCTAAATATTAACTAATAACAGGATTACTGAGCACATATTTAAGTCACATATGAAGTATATGCTTATTTAGACAACTAGGATAGTTTCTGTGCTATCAGTTGAATTTTATAAATTAATCAAGGCAATGCATGCAATCCCAAAGACCTGAAAACCAGTGCTAATTATCTCTCCTTCCCAAGGTGAGACAGAAGAAATCTTAGACAAAGAGAATGTGTGGACCCATAAATATGTGAAATCGAATAGTAGCAGTAAAAATTTTTATTTATAAAAGGTTCAGGAAATGTAATATGGTTAGAGGACACCTGGCCCAGGGCATACACTGGAAAAATGGTGCAGGATAATGTTGAGAAGGATTTGTCTCCTCAGTAGGATGCCATCTCCAGATATATAGTTTATTACTGTGTCTGTGTGCTGGAAACTTTTGCTTTTTATCAGTATTTTGATTCCTACTTTAGAAAATGTAAAGTTTAGCTTCCTGTCTAGGATCATTTATCATACTGATACAGTCAGACTCTAATGTCTCTGAGAAAGTATAAATTCCATAATATCAATGAGACCCAAACTTTAGTAGGAGGCTTTGGAAACACTTGAGTGTGCTTAACTGAAAATAAAGATTTCCAAGTTTCTCCTGTGAAATTCTGTGTCAGTATACTAGGGTGGGACCTTGGAAGCTGTGTTTCTATTAATATCTTCAGAAGATTTTATACTTATTGACTGTTTTTTTGATATATATATATATATATATTTCAGTGATAAATAGATACTAACTTTGATCTTTTATGTGTATTACAAATATTTTCCTGCAAGCCACTAGCATTCTAACTCTATGCATATTTGTGGGGGGAGGTGGGGCAGAGGTTGTTTTATGTGTGTGATAAGCAAGTAGTAAAAGACACAATCTATGCCATATTCTGTTGCTTAGAGAACAAAAACTAGAGTAATTGGTTTCAGTGGGATTATGTTTTTGAAATATTAACCAAATTTTAACAGATTTCCCCCTGGCATTTCCTGTTCCCCTTTGTTCCTCTCTCTCTAATTCAAATTTAGAGGTTATTCTAGACTCTTTGCTTTAGGGAAATGATGTATTAGCAAAAGAGCAGCAGAGGAGGAGCTATTTCTGGCTTTTAAGTTTCCAGAGCTCAGGCCTTGCAAATAATAGAAGATAGTAAGGGTAGCCAACAAAAGACTTCAGAGAAAAGCACTAGCTGATCCTGATCTTTCTACTCCTAATTTTTAGAAAAAAAAAATAAAACAGTATTTCTTTGATTGACATAAGGAATCACTTGGGTAGAAAACTATGGGTTCTGAGATGGCGGGAGGCTGCCTGAGAACAGAGGGCCTTGTTCCCTCCTTCTCAGGAGTGTGTATAGGGATGGAATCCCTCACAGGTTGGTGGGGTCTGCAAGAAGAGAAACTTGTGGCCTCTTTTTCTTGGTTAATTTCTTAGTAATCCTGGGAAAGATGGCAAGTTCCAAGAAACAGTTTCCAGGATGTGTCTAGGAATATAAGACCCCAGAGAGCTGAATAAAGTTGCTAGCTCTCCAAAGTGGTGGAGAAACAGAATGAGTCTTTTATTCTTGATAGGAAACTTGTAGAGAGAGGTAACAGAGGACTCTGTGACTGTGTGAAACAGCAGTTGGAGGTTCAGGCCCCTTGCATTCCCTTCACAGTATATTGCGCTGATGCACAAATTTGATTCTCTGAGTGGATGCAGAGACAACCTCAGCAAGAAGGCAGAGGGAGGTGTCAAAGCACAGAGTTGATTCATTTCTGAAAAATAGAGAGAGGGATACTTTGTGCACCCCCAGTTTGTGTCTAGTGGTTCACCTAGTAAGATATGACTTTGGAGCTTCTGCCCTGAGGCCATACCAATTCATGGACAGGGGAATATTAAACCCCCTCTGTTGGTTTCTCTGAACTAGGTCCACTGTGGAAGCCAGATGCACATGTCAGAGAAACATTCTGAATCTAGGACACTTGATCCCCCTCCAGATTGCCCCCAGCCTCCAAATAACTTTGTTTCAGTTGCACTACAACAGTCCTACTTTCACCCTGTGTGGCAGAATAGGATGCCATCACCTTTCACAGTGAAGCTTGGTCTGCTCTGTCAGCCCCACATCTGACCCCATGCAGTCAGTTCCATGTTTACTGTGGGAACTGCTCAATCTCCTACTTCATCATTTTTTTTTTAAACTGGCTCTCTTTCTTTATTCTCTTTAATTGGCTCTATGATTCTACAGTGCAAATTCAGTTAAGTTGCCTGGGTTTATTCTTCAGGGTTCTAGCTTTCTAACTCCTAACCTTGAACTACATTTTCTCACCTTGGGTCAGGGGTTGACAAACATTTTCTTCAAAGAACTATATAGCAAAAATTTTAAGTCATGTGGTCTCTGCTGCAACTATTCAGCACTAACATTGCTACACAAAAGCAGCCATACAGAATATGTAAATGAGGTAGAGCATGGTTATGTCCCAATAAAACTTTATAAAAGGGCAGCAAGCCAGATCTAGCCAGTTAGCCTGGTTTTCCTCCTTTCGTCCTGTGTCCAAAAATCTTCTCATCAAAATTCAAGATTTAGACTATGGTAGGAGAGATAAGTCTAACCTAATCTTCTGCCAGTCCAAGTGAGATCCTGGAATGATCTTGCACAGCTTCACATAGACTGGCTATCTGGTGTTAAGATTGACTAATGCAAGCTTTGTGAAGTGAGCTGTCAGCTCTTGTCTTAGCTGGGAGTCAGGAAGACCTCATTGGTGTGGCTAAGATTTTCAAAACAGCAGTGAATTTTCTCCCAATCAGCCTAGGGCACAAAGAACAATGTCTTGTCTTGTGGGATGTGAGCATGCAGGTGTTGGTTGGGTCACATCTCATTTCTGAGGCATGGAGAGTCCTGATGGCAACTGTTGAATGTCTTCCAGCATGTGAGAGCCTTCTGGGGGCCTGGGGTCGTTAAGGCTGGGCTGGGGCACTCAGCAGGCCACCTCCTGTAGCTTCAGTAATGCCTTCTGGGCTGTACTTTCCTTGTCACCAGGCTCCCAGAAACCTTAAGAAATGCCCCTGGTTTTCTCATTGAGCTAGGGATGGAAAGGAGGCAGGTTGCTTGGGTGGAGGGCCATCTGAAGCCAAGGAGCAGAATTCCTGTGGAGGGAGCTGTGAAAGAAGCTGAGGGCCCCACCTGGAGCATGGTGAGCTAGTCACCTCAGAAACTCCCAGAACACAGTGACTGTTAGCAGCTCTGAGTGAAATGAACTTTTGACAATATATGGCAGGGACTGGATAATTGGAACTCACAATGAGATGTAAGCTCATTTCATATTTGGCAGCTGTTGAGGCTAAGAGATGAGTAAAAACTAATTCCTAAGCCACACAGGTGCACTTATTAATATACTTGCTGTAAATTGTGGGGTTTTTTTTGTCCTTTATGGTAGATTTTATTTTATTTTTGATTTTCCTCAAATATTTGGGAAGATTCAAAATTTTTAGTTACAAATAATTTTATGTAACTATTTTTGATTCTCAAATGATTTCCCTAAGATTTCCAGAAAAAGATTTGCAGAGTCAAATTTCATGAGCATTTCCACAGTTTCTGGAACACACGGATATTTTGCTTCCAGCAAAGTGTGAATGATCGGACATCTCATTCCGCAAAGAAGTTGGAGAGATCGTTGTGAATTCAATAGACAATTAATTAAGTTGAACATTTCATATGTTTATCAACCACTTGTGTGTTATTTACTTTTTGATTTGGCAAGCATCATTATCTTCCTTCCCCAGATAAGGAAGCTTGAGGTTCAGAGAACTCAAGTGTCTTGCCTGAAGTCAAACAGCTGGAAAGTTGCAGACCTAGGACTTTTACCTAAATTCTGGTTCTCATTTAGTGCTCATTCGATTATACAATAGGATACTGAAAGATGAGGAATTAGTGCTTTCTCAATTTTCTGTTTCTGATTCTTTCAAAGTATTTGTCCTCTTTTTTTTTTATTAATTCCTAGAAATTACAACTGACACCAAAATCCCAGGGGAAATTTAGTGGAAGAGCTTACAAAGTCTCATTCAAAGATGAAGGTCAATGGAGACAAAGTAGATACATTTTCAATCTGTTTTAATGAATCAAGACTGATGGACTGAAATCCCTTTTGTGAAGGAAAAAAGACGGTTACTGTGGTTTCCTTTCAAAAGAATGTTTTATTCAGTCTTTGATTATACTAAACAGAACATAATATTTCAAGGACAAAATTCACTTTTTTCCCCATAAGTAGAATCACCTTTTCATTTGGAATCCACACTTAGTTTCTATTAAAACTTAAATTTGTAGAAAGTAGAATTGAGATTACATCAAAAAGTTGAAAAAGAAGACTAAGAAAGTCCTTCAGCAAAACTGAAGGAAGGGGCTGGGGCTGTAGCTTAGTTGGTAGAGCATTTGCCTTGCATTTCTGAGACACTGGGTTTGATCCTCAGCACCACAAAAAGTGAATAAAATAAAGTCATTGTGTCTGTCTACGACTGTAAAAAAAAAAAGGAGGTTCTTTATTTAACACCACATAAAAATAAATAAATAAATAAGATAATAAAAGTATTATGTCTGATTACAACTAATATATATTACATATATATGTGTTTGTGTGTATGTATATATATATATATATAATCTGTTCTGAGTTATTGTCCCTGAGACTTTTGTGTCTTCTTCTACCTCCGGCTTTGATAGTCTGTCAGTCTTTTACTCGTGCTTCCCACTATAAACTTTTCCTGTTTTTAAAAAAATAAATTTCATTGTATATATTTAAGGTATACAACACACTCTTTTGAGATACTTATAAATAGTAAAATGGTACTAGAGTGGAGCATATTAACATACCCAACATCTCACACAGTTATCTGCCCCCTCTCATCCTCAACAGTGGATTTCTGAACTAGGGTAGCTGCCATGCACCAGCCAGCTCACTCAGTGTCAAGTCTCTATGACACACACGGCTTCTACCAGAGGCTGCTGCTTAGAAATGCCACTGCCCCAAGCCTCTGAATTTCTTGGGCACCTTTCCTTTTGAGAGAGGAAGCACATAATTCCTTTCTAGCATTTTGTTTTCATGTGGATCTTTTCCTAAGAACTATCCTTTCAGTTCAGGTCCTGAGGCTCAGAGGTGTGTCAGCGAAACTTTGAAGACCTGACTCCGGTTTGAAGGACTTTTGGATCCAGGCAAGGAGGAAAAAGTAATTACAGAAGCCTTCAGGAGCAAAGGTAAGGACCTTTCTTAGATCCATACCCAGTTTGAGCCTTATATAAAAAGAGCCAGAGATCTCTGAAACTTGTATGTGGGCTAAAACTTTTTCAAAAGGATGAAAATCAGATACAGATGCGGAGTCAGGACTTAGTGGTTCGACAACAACTTGAGAACCTAATGTTCTGTTAGCTGCAACAGGAAGCTGTTGAAGATCCAGACGTTTGGAAAGATATCTTTCAAAAATCTTTATGCAAACCTTCTAAAAACTAAAGGTTAACATCTCTGAAATGCAGATGCTAACACACAACAAAGGGTTGGGGAATAGAAGTTCAGTAGATTAGACAAAAAGGAATGACGAGAAGGAAAGGAGGACAGGAATACGAAAGACAGTGGAATGATTCTGACATAAATTTCCTATGTTCATCTATGAGTACACCACAGCGAATCTCCACATCATGTACATCCATAGACTGAGACCTAATTAGAATAAGATGTACTCCATGTTTGTATAAATATGTCAAAACATACCCTACTGTTCTGTATGAACAACAAAAACGAAAGAATCTCTTAGACAAGAGGAACATTGGTTATAAGCAACTGTTATTTTCTTTTTAAAAAAATATTTATTTTTTAGTTGTAGTTGTTTAGTTATTTTTATGTGGTGCTGAGGATCTAACTGAGGGCCTCACATGTGCTAAGCGAGTACTCTACTGCTGAGCCACAACCCCAGTCCTATGTTACTTTCTTGACCTGCTAGCACAAGAAGCATTTTGGAAGGATTTAGGGTGTGATGTGGATATATATTCATATTTAGACCAATTCGTATTTTGTAGAAATCATTATTTTCTATTTATAATTGGAGATTATCCTTAAGTATCTACGTAACAGAAGTTCTTTAAAAAATCACTGTGTATAAAAACAAATGTAAACTCTATTGACTGGTAGATTTGATCAATATTTTCACTATTTTGTATTTTCTTGATTATAAACTGAAACTCTTAGAATTTTCTGATTCTTTTATACTGTAACATACTAATAGAATCCCCTAAACTCAAATTCTGATTTGTACCAATTTAGATTTCTTTTTATTTTCTAACTATCTCCCTTGTCTCTCAAACGTAGTCAAATTTTAAAGCAAGAAATTAAATAGTATATCCAGATAGAATAATTTCCTTGAATGTATTTTTCTATCCTATTTAATAGCAGAATTTTAATAGCCAGTAAATCACAGAGTATGAAAATAAAGATTACATTTAGAATAATAATTGACATCAGAGTTAAAGCTAGAATTAGTGGCCATCTGAATCTCATTTTTAGTTTTTTAGGAAAAAAAGAATTAATGAGATATTAACTTTAGTTATTATTATCCTTGTGTCAGTACCAGCAAGAAAAATAAAAATCCCAAATATTTAAGTAAACAAAATTTTCTTTCAATTAAAAAGACATATTGAAAATGTTTTATATGGTTTATTGACTTGTGATATCTTTATGATTAAAATGTTAATATATTAATATTCTTTAATTTAAAATAATGATAAATATATTTTTTCAGTATGTGTTGAAAGAAAGCTAAAACTTTCAATTGCATGTATTATAAACATCTATAATTGAAGTGCTATTGAAATATAAATGTTCCTTGTGAGAAAAATGCTGTTGGGAGTATATTTTTTCTTGTTGCAGTTAATGATTTTGCTTTAATTGAAATTTTATTAACAAAGGTCTCTTGAATGATGAGATTTCTTAATTTAGCAACATCCAACATCAATTTAAGAACTTCCAATGACTTCCCACTTATTGGTCCCTTGCCTAGTTCTTTAACTTAAACAACAAATATTGATTTCATAATTAAGAAAACAAGTTCTGAATGTTTCAATGAGTAATGAAAAAAACAGCAAATATTTTCATGTCTGTTTAATAGAAACGAATAATGAAACATGCTTGCTGTAGGGACATTAAATATCGTGGAACTGGTGGAACAGTTACGGACCTCACATTCTTACACTTACAGACTTTGTAATAGGACAGATCACCCAAGGCCTTAATCCCCCTTTGTCCTTCACCAGCTGTGTCACCTTGAGAAGTTCAGTTTCCTTAGTTTAAAACACAGGTACTAAGAGTCTCCTCTTCAAAGGGTTTTTGTGAATGTTGAATGTGAAAATTAACATAAAAATTTAGCATTGTGCTTGTACTTCTTTCATTACAGTTTTTATAACCATTATATTATTATTATTATGAATAAGTTTGTCTTCCTCATTTTATGAGATGAGTAAGTTGGGTTCCAGGAAGGTAAATGACAAACCCTAGGTACTTCAGCTTCTATTCTATATTAGATTTATAAAGTTTAACCTGGTACCTAAGTGAAATAAGAATTATACTCAAAACACTAAGAGGGAAGAAGAGAATTCATTGGACTAGACAAAGGGGAATGAAGGGAAGGATAGGGGAAGGGAATAGGAGAGACAATAGAATGAATCTTATGTTCATATGTTTCATATGTTCATATATGAATACATGAGCAGTGAAATTCTACATCATACACAAACACAAGGATGGGATCCTAATTAGAATAAGTTATACTTCATGTATGTATAATATGTAAAAATACATTCTACTGTCATGCACATCTAAAAAGAACAAATTTTTAAAAAGAAACAAAACAAATAAAACACATTGGGATAACTAAATCTTCCCTAACATTTGTCTCCAAAAGTGTGAAGCTAGGCCTTAGAATGGGTCAACTTAAATCCCTTCCCACAAAGCAAATATATATTCACACACATATTGAAAGAAATAAAATACATCACATGTTTATTTCCAATGTCACTTTAGAACATCTAATCCCCGAATAACTGAGAGAATGTCTTTGTCCTTATGTTTATGAATGTTCTACTCTAGAAACATCTGTGAGGTAGTCAAAGGTAGCAATTGCCAGGGGGTAGAACACCTGTGTCCGAGTTCTGCTGCCCCTTCTGAGTCACCTGACTGTAAACAAAAACCTTTCTGACTATCCATCTATGTATCTACATATCAAGAATGATGATGTTTACCTCTCAGTGCTGTCATGAAGTTCAAAACTTTTAAGGATGTAAATATGGATTTCAAATTCTAAACACTATACTTTTGAGAGGGATTAGTGAGCAAGCTTTAAACCCTGTGGGTAGTAGGTAATTATGAAATTTTGTATGAAAACATGTTTCAGTTAACAAGATGAAAAGAAAGCATAGATTTTAGAGCTAAGGGGGAAAAGAATCAATAAGATTTTAAAATTTTTATTTCATCTAATCTACTTTGATCATGTAGTAATTTAAGACTGATTTTTCCCTCCTGTATTTTGTTGTTTAACTTACAGTTATGGTGTTTGAAATAATTTTATATTTTAATTTGAATTCGACAGTGTAATTTATAATTAAAAATTAACCAATTTGAAAGAAACTTGTTATTTATAAACAGTTGTTCATGATTCCTACTTATAAGCTGATAATTTTGAAGACAAAGGGAAAGTGTATCAAACTTGTAAGTTAGAGAGGTATAGAAGAAAGTGAATGGGTAATGCAAACCAGAAAAATGAAAGTGGAGAGATTTTAGAGGACAAATGATGTCCTTAATTTTTTCAGTGATGTGAATTCAAGTTTGTCATCTTTTTAGTCATTGAGATGAAATCAGCTATCAGGATCTGAATTGTTGTGATCATTTACTATGCAGACAATAGTTTAAGTGTGATTAGATGAAATCACTTTAGAATAAAATGGAAGGAATAACAAAAGTCAGAGTCTGAGAAAAGAAAACATCATTATTATGTTGTTTCTAAGCAGTAATTAGAGGTGAAGGAAGACAGTCAGTCTGAAATATGATCAGGAAGTCCAGGGCAATGGCATAGATGTAGAAGCTGCTGGATGAAAAGAGGAAGAGGAGAGGAATGGGACTGAGTGAAAATGAGAGAAAGGTGCCCAGCACATGGAGAAGATGTTCCATAAGTGGAAATGCAGACATTTTTCCTGAATTATTGAAATTCATCCAGTTATGATTGAAGAGAAGATTCTGATTGGAAAGCAGGCACAAGCCAGAAATAGGAGTTCAAAGGGAGGTGATAGGGGTGGGAAAGATATAAAAACCATCTCCAACCTAGTTAAAAATTGTTCTTCCTTTAATTAATTTAGATGACTTTTATTAGTATGTGTGAGAAACTATGAATAGCCAGAAAACAAAAGCTTTGTCTGCAATTATTTTTCCATTATTTTTAAAGAGATCTCTTGATGAAGAATATATTTAGACATTACTGTTAAAAAATGTTCATATACATTTTTTTAAATGGCTGTGCTGGGGGGATTAGAAACCAGGGTCTTATGCATGCAAGGCAAGCACTTTACTAATTGAGCTATATCCCCAGTCCCTGTATATGTGTTTTGAAACTGTTAATATTTGTATAAGAGCCACAATCTTAAGGATAATGTGCTAAAACAAATTCATCAAAATATTTCCCATAGAGCAAATTATACAATAGTATCAAACCTAACAGAAATATGAAGTACCTTGTGTTTTCAGGGTGTTAATTGATATTATTCAGAAAAAATAGAGTATTTGAATTTGAAATATTTTCAATTAGATTATGAAATTACTGGACTATAGGAAAATGGCCCCAAATTGCAAAGAATACCTAAGTCAAATAACTGTGATTTGAATATTGCTGTTTTACATAAATAAAGCATGTCAACAGTTCAGTTTATAAAAGATATTAATTTATAAAACATAAAACTGGTAAAAATACAGTATAAAAGGGTAAGGAAATTTACTACATAAGATATATATATATATATATACACACACACACACACACACACACACAAATTTTTTCTCCCATAACCTAATTGAAAAAAGGAATCTACTAAAAATATTAATTTAGTAATAGTGAAAACAATCTCAAAAATTATAAGGTTTACATTAAATTAGGGAAAAAATAAAATGCTAGCTCAGCAAATAGCCATTCAATGATTCCCTGACCTTCAACCCATAATGAACTAAACACTTACTAAGAGGCAGGCACTATTCCTTGTCTTGGTACAGCAGTGAACAATACAGACATATGTCCCTTATCTTCTGTTGCAAACATTTCATTGGAAGGACACAGACAATAATCAAATACACATATCGATTTTTTTAAGGGCTGTGGAGAAGAGTTAGCAGGATAGAAAGGAATAGGCCAAGAAGCAATATTTTAGGCAGTTAAGACCTCCTTGATGGGAGGTATTGGGAAAGAAGTATGAAAGAGAAATGGCTATATAGTTATCTGGGAGAACATTCCATCCAGAGGTAACAGGAACCTGCTTGAAATAGTCATAAAGTCGGGGCACTTAGAGTAACTGGGATGCAGTAGGCAAGGCAGGTGACTAGGGGGTGGGAGAATTCCTGGAGGTCTGCATACTGTAGGGCTTCTGGCTAAGAAGTGGCCAGGAGTTACCTTAAAGGAGATCAGAAACTATCAGAATGTTTAGAGCAGAGAATGATATGATCTGACATCTCTTAGATTATTTGGGCTCTTGTATGGAAAACAGACAGTAGGGACAAAGGTGGAATAGGGAGATAGTCCTAGTAATACAGGTGATAGATTGAGGTGGCTTGGAGCACGGTGGTGGGATAGAGAGGAGTGAATTAAGGATGATTTCAACATGGCCTGAGCAACTGTGTGAATAAATATTGAACTTGGCAGTACCCATGTAAATAGGAAGTTTGGGTGGTGGTGGTGGAGGGGGTTATTTTAGTCAGCTCAGTATTGCTGTAAACAAAAGCCTGACGAGAACAATTTAGAGAAGGAATAGTTTATTTTGGCTTATGGTTTTAGAGACTCAATCCATGGTAGGGCTGAGTCCATGATTCTATATCATGGGAGAAGGGTATGAAGGAGGAAAGCAGCTCAGAACAGAACAGCCAAGAAGCAGACAGCTCCACTCACCAGGGTCACAACATAAACCTTAAAGACATATCCTCAATGACCTACTTCCTCCAGCCACACCCTACCTGCTTACAGTTACCACTGTGTTAATTCATATCAGTGGATTAATCCATAGACTCCGTCACAACTCTTATAATCAAATCTAATTATTTCACCTCTGGACACTCTTGCATTGTCTCACACAAGAGCTTTTGGGAGAAACCTCATATCTGAGTCCTAATAGGGAGGTCAGAATATAATTTGGGGTATGCTGAGTTTGAAATGCATTTTGGGCATACAAGATTCTAGTGAAAGATTTTAAGTGCAGATTGAGTCTGAGGAGTGTTTGGCATGAAGATGGTATTTAAAGCAAAGAACTGGATTTGTCATTTAGAGGATATGTGTATTGAAGACTAGAAGATGTCCGAAGGGCCGAACCTTCCAGGATCCTAAGGTTCTCCTGCATTCAAAGTTGCAAAACTAAGGAGGATCCAGTAAAGGAGGACAAGCAGAAATAGCCAGTGTTAGGGAGGTGAGGAAGTGTTTCAAGGCAAACAGGATGACTTGTGTCAGTCACCATTGCATTTGGCAGTGTAGAGGTGACATGATCTCTTACAGGAAATTAGGTAGAGCCATGGTGATGGATCCCAACTGGAGTGTGTTCAGGGACAACATTGCTGCAGTGGAGACAGAGTGGAGTCAACTTCTTCAGAGTTTTGATGTAAAAAGAGGTAATCAAACAGTTTTTTAGAGGAGGATTTAGGGAAAAGTTGAGTTTAAAAATCAGTTCCAAAACATTTTTGATAACTCAGATAATATATATGACTGGGAGTGATAATATAAGAAACTCGGTTATATTATTTTCAGTTATCCCAGGTGCTTCATTTGCATTTCTGAAAATAAATTTATGTTTTATGCACACAATTACACTTAAAATTCACTGTGAAAACCTTGCCCAAGGCACTGACAGCTCTTCTTTTTTCATCCACATCCCTTATGATCTTTGTATCTAAATATTACATATACTTTCAACCTGCTACAGGTAGCTATTTCATTTGCCTTCAAACATACAACTCAGAACATTTTTTAAATCATGAAGATTCTCTTAGACATTGTTAGCTACCTGCCAATAGCCCACACCCCCTTCGACCCTTTAAACAGAATTCTAATATTTTATGGAATGGCAAACTGTTTATCTCTCAGCAAAGAAAATCTCATAGCCCTTTGCCAGGTATCATGCTTGTGGCTATAGCTGTGTTATCGTGATCATGATGAAACAAAAAGCCCATAAGCTGAGGATGGCAGAGGACCAAGCATAGTAAGAGCCTGGTGTCTATTATTTTGTTGAGCTCCAAGTTTATAACCTCTTGCCAGTAGTCTTATTTTATATAGAGTTAAATGCCTTCATCAAGACATGGTTACTCAGTTATGTTGTTACTTGTGGCTGAAAACTTCTTTTCTTAATTTTAATAAGTTTCTAGGATTCACAGGTAAAATCAGATTACATTTCTCACTGAAAAATCCCTTTATTCCCATTATGGCACAACAGAGTCTATAATGCTATGATATTAGTGCTCTGTATTATTATTAATAATAATAACTATATCATTAATAACAATAGTTAATGCTTGCACTGACAGCACTTACTGTGTTCCAAGCACTGTTCTTGGAAATTCTTATATTATTTCATTTAACTCTATAAGGCAAATACTATTATGTTTCCCAGCTTTCCCAATTTAATAAGAGAAAACTGATACAGGCAGAGATGAATAACTATGCCTAGGTTACACAACTACCCAGCAAAGTTGGGATCTGAACCTCTGATATCTGTCTCTGAAGTCTGTGCTCACATGTTGAGGCTCTGCAGGGATTTGAGGAGCCTCCACTTACCCAGCCTTTAACTTCTCTGGCAGTAATTGCCATTGTGCTCTATGGACAAGTTCTGATCATCAGATGTCCTGTCTTGGTTCACTCTTTTTCCTACTGGTATGGTTCAATCATGCCATTATAATTACAGGGTTGAACAAAGCCTTTATCTTCCAAGAGGAATAGACTGAGTGTGTCAAGCATCTTTCCTGATACCTTTGACTAGGCTATAATATTGCAACACTTTCTTGCTAATTCTTTCTACTCAGTTATTCTATGGGATGAGTGCTGATAATAACTAATTGTCCTTGGTGAATGTGTTGTGTCTTCTGAGCTATATCAACTCTATCTACTTACAT
The DNA here is from genome assembly GCF_052094955.1 of Ictidomys tridecemlineatus. NCBI lineage: Eukaryota > Metazoa > Chordata > Mammalia > Rodentia > Sciuridae > Ictidomys > Ictidomys tridecemlineatus. The sequence continues at coordinate 86,078,267 of NC_135484.1, read as the reverse complement.
TGCTAACATAGATTGTGAGGAATACATGAGAATATAAATGGGCAACAGAAAAAATTAAATGTCTTCATATATCTATAGCAACTAATGAACCATTTCATATGTGTTTGCTGAATAAGATATTTTAATGGACTATGTACATTCTATATATTATGTTTGTTGATATAATAACATAATTTTTTTCTGTCTTTAGATATTATACATGTATATATTGTCAGTGAGTTTTACAAATCCCTATGACATATTATTAGCTCCCATTTTACTGAGGCCCAGGGAAGTTAGGTAACTTGCCCAAGGCTTTATTGTTTATAACTGACATATCATGTCAATATAAACCCATGCCATCTGGTGCCTCTCCTTCCTAATGGTTATCCTAAAACTGTAATGTATACTTATTCTTATGAAAAGTGATTAATGTTTTCTCATCTATAAGGCAGGGTTCATGTTAGTATTTACTCAGAATTTTATTACAGTTGTCTAAAATATTGACTGATACATGGTTGCTATTCATTAAATATTGAAAACAATTAAGTTTTAAAATTATATTTAAAATATTACAGCAGGCCTTGGTGGCTCACTCCTGTAATCACAGCTACTGTAGAGGCTATGGGAGGATCCCAAGCTGAAGACCCACCCTGAAAATTTAGCAAGACCCTGTATTAAATGATGTAGCTCAGAGGTAGGATGCCCCTGAACTATAAAAGAAAGAGAGAGAGAGAAGGGGGGGAAGGAGGGAAGAACAGAGGAAAGAAATAAAGAAAATATATATTAAATGTAATAAATTTTAAAGTCACACAGCCAAGATTCAGACAAAATCTGGCTCCAAATCCTATGTTCTCTGGCTAGTTTACTGCTCTGCCTTCCAAAGTACCTAACTCAGGGGTGTTGAGTCAAACACATGCAGCCACTGCCCTGTTCCTAAAGCACAGAGTGCTGAGTGGTTATTGTCCTTTCCTTTACCAGGCCTGAATAAGGCCTCAGAATTCTTCATTCAGAACTTTGGACAATCACTACTAATCAGTTATTGTCTAACACATGAAATATATTTGCCCTTTCTGGATCTAGAGGACAATTGAAAGAAAAGTTTGTCTTATTTAACCTGTAGTAGCTCTGTCTCCTCTATAAACTAATCCAAAACAGCACAGGGAAAAAAACATGAATGTCAGGAACAACCATTTCATTTCATCATACTTATTAATAAATTCTGAGACTGAACAAAAATCTATCTACCATCTATCATCTATCTATCTATCTATCTATTATCTGTGTAGGGAGAGAGAAATAAAGTACATATAACAAAATTCACTAGTAATCTTCCTTTTCAACACATGGGCCCCATGTTCTATAAGCCAGAATAATAGGTATCTCTTTATTTCAAATGAGTTATGTCTATCCACGAAGATGTCTTTATAGGGATAGTGACATTTCAATTTACCTTGTCTCCAAATATTCTTTATGGAATATTGTTCAATTATTTTGTCACACACTTATCGTAGGCAAAACAACCTCAAAATGGCTGCCAAGTTCATACATAATATCCTTCCAGGGAAAAATGCTCATTTCCTGATGAGGGAAGCATTCCTGAGGAGTCCCTTAACCATAAGTTGCTTGACTGCTACTGCATGACCTCAGCCTTTACCACAGAGGGTGGAATTGGATGTGGAAACTGATGCAAAGAATGTATAGCAAAAGGCTGGGCAAGGAGTTTTGAGGCCCAGAGAACCTTGCATTATCCCAGGAAGTTTAAACAAGAGATACAGAGAAAAGTTGAGGACATTAGAAGCAGAAACCAATGCTGAAAACAGAGAGAGCACAGCACAAGGCAGAAGTCATGAGGCAAAGAGGTTGGCAAGAAGGTAATAATTTTTTTTTCTAGTTTGCATGTCTGTATAAAAATTTAGAAGGCAAGGCATAAAGAAGCATAAAGCTGAGGATCAAACCCAGTAACTCATAGTCCAAGGTCCTGAGAAGTTTTTCTTTTAATAAGCTGTGTCTTACATAAAATCAGGATATCTTCTTCAGAATATCTTCTTTCACAAATTACTTTTAATAATGTTCTTCCAATATTTTCCAAGATATAAAAATATTTTATGATTTCCAGGTTTGCCTTTCTTTATTCTTCCAACAATTATTTGGTGTTTGATTTATATTCCCCAGAAAACACATCATCTGTTCGTAAATTCTCAGCACTTTCTGTGTGCAGTTCCCAGAGTGTTCTGCATATTATGATGCCAAGTGTTTAAATTGGTCAATAATGACAAAGGAGGCAGAGTGCTTTAGGAAATGGAATTCTGACTTAAGAGATGCTGTTCCTCATATAGGAAGAGAAGGAGATGGCCATTGATTAGGTGCTGGATGAGTGTAGAGTAATGACTAAGGTAAATGGGATTTGCTAATTTTCTGTCTGAGTAAATACACTAATAAGGAGAGTCACATAGGTGGCTGGCTGTTAATCAGCATTTCTGTTAGCCACGTGACTGAGAAATATTGATTTGGCTGTGACTGCGGACTTAACAATAAATGCAGTATGACCCTGCAACTGGTCTCTTGCCGCAGAATATACTGGGCATAATTCAAGGTAATCAGGAAGTAACAAGGACACATTACACAATTCCTCATGATTTGGTGTCTTTTATAATCAGCTGTGCTAGTATTGCTTTTATTTTATTTACTAGTTAATATATCAAGACATTTTGAATTTTGAATTCAATACATTTTTATTTAAATGTTATTTCATGACAATTTTCTAATACTTATCGATTAATTGATTTTTTTTTCTTATACAGTTCTCAAGTTTATTTGGTTGGCTAGTTTATTCTTTATTCTTTTGTAATTGGATAGAAGTTAGTCATTTTTAATATTTTTAAGATTTCCTTTTAGTTGTAGATGGACACAATATCTTTATTTTATTCATTTTTATGTGGTACTGAGAATAAAACCCAGTGCCTAAAGCATGTGAGGCAAGTGCTCTACCACTGAGCCATGACCCCAGCCCCTCATCATTAATATTTTATAGAAGATTTTAATTATCTCTGATTTTCATTGTCTTTGGTTAAATATTTTTCTTGATTAAAATGCAACAAATTCTTATCGAAGAAAATTTAGAAGATGAAAATAAAAATTCTTGAAGTTACAAAGATGGCCAGTCTTTTTTCCTGCATATAAGACATTATCATACTATAATACATAGAAGGGAAAAGGATGAATTTGGGTGTTGGAGAACTAACATTTATTTGTTTGTTTTTTTTTTCACATCTAGTTGAGAGAACTTAAATTGGAAGTCACATGTTCTTTAAATACAGATACAAATAGAATCTTGTACCCATCTCCCCCTATTCTGAATATTAATTAGGTGCTTTTACACCTAAACAAGTGAGAAAAAGAATAGCATTGCTTTTTGTAGAAGGAAAGATAATGAAAATAAGAATGGAATTGGAAATTCATTTATATTAAGGTATATTAATGTTTCGAGGCATATTAGTTGTCTTCTGATATCTATTCTTTTTTTTTTTTGTCTATACTAATAGAAAACCTGATATTTAGGTGGGCATATGGTGGCCCACTATAATAAGTGCAAGGCAGCTGATGTTCAGTTACAGGAATAGTTTCTGGCTAATGACAAACTAGTGAGCATGTTTCATGAACGTGTTTCTGTGAACAGCTTTTGAGAATCTTTCTTTTAAAAAGGGCTCGCTGCCCTTTTCTTTCTTCTTCCTCTCTTTTGGACCATGAGGACAAAAATAAAATGATGTACTGGAAAGAGTCTGATTCCTTAAGGTCTTAATGAAAAAGCCACCATGCTGACCCAAGAATCCCTCTCTGAACTTTTATGTGACATTGAGAGAAAACTCTACATTTATTAAGCCACTGTTACTTGGACTTTTCCTGTTACTGTCATAAAATCCAAATCCTACCTCATAAAATCAAAAAAGCCAAAGAATGACTTTTCAAAAAAGTAATAATATCTGCAAATCTCAAGGTAGACTTAGCCCTCCAATCCTGCCCCCAAAAGGAAGGAAAATGAAGATTAAAAAATAGAAGGCTCAAACCTATGTTATGAAGGAATAAAAAATCAGGCTTAAGTTCTGCTAGCATTAAAAGTATAAAAAGAAGACAGTGTGAAAAATTTATATAATAAAGTTTAAAATGTAGATGAAATGCTAAGAATTCTGTTACTTATCAACTTGACTTATGAAAATATAGAAAATTTGAATGATTTATAACAATTAGGGAAATTTATTAAGTACTTAAAATCTTTCCTATAAAGCAATCACCAGACCCATTTTATCAGCAAGTTTTATAAGATCTTTCATCAATTAATATTGTAAACTTCTTTATTCACTCTTTCTAGTCTTAATCAGAATTTGTATCACAGGATAAAACAACTTTGTCATTATGTATTATCTTTTCAAGTATTCCTGGATTGGTCTGTTGTTATCTTGTTTGGAATTTTTGTGTCTGTATTTATAGTTTGGCTGTCATACTTCTTTCTTTCACTATTCCTGCTTCTTTTTCAGCTCTATTTTGTCATATCTTCATAAAATGAGTTGTAGGAATTTTGCTTTTGTGTGCTCTGAATTTGCCTAAAGATTAGGATTTAATATAGATTGTTTATTGTTTTGTTTCACAGCTCTCTCTCTTTTCAACCTTATCCTTCATGGAAGCAGCATGATTTCAATTTTTGCAGGTGTTTGTTGGTACCAGGGTTTGAACCCAGGGGTGCTTAACCACTGAGGCACATCCCCAGCTCCTCTCCCCCTTTTTATTATTTTTCATTTTGAGACATGTTTTGTTAAGTTGCTTAGGGTCTCTCTAACTTGCAGTCCTTCTGCCTCAGCCTCCCAGGTGTAAGCCACCATGCCTGGCAAGCAGTATGTTTTCTGACTCCACTGATGTTGGACTTGGCCATGTGACTTCTTGCCTAATGGAATGTGTGTGTAACATATGCCACATCCAATTAGAAGCTGCAATGCAATTAGATGGTTAGGTAGGGTCTTTCTTGATCCTGTGTCCTCTATGGTGAGAAAGACATATCAGGATAGAGCTACTTCCAAGTGTCAAAATTAGAAGACACATGTTGAAGGTGTAGTCCCAACATTCAGCTAGAAAGTAACAAATTTGCATGCATGAGGGAAAACAATGTGAACAAGAAATGCATATATGTTTTTGTAGGGTGGGGGTGCCAGTGATAGAACCCAGGACCTCAAGGATCTCCCATATGCTTGTCAAATGCTCTTTCACTGTGCCACATTCCCAGCTAGAAATACATGTATGCTAAATAAGACATGAGAACTTCAAGATTCCTTCTACACAGCATAGTCTAGCAAGAATTGACTAATACTTGATACCTTAGAGATTCTGCATATGCCAAATATGCAAAATTATTATTGTTGTATTTGCTAAAATGATGATCTACTTCCAAGATTCTTCCCATATTTGATCATTAAAATTCTTCTGTGAGGAATAGCTTCCTTTTCTCATCAACTTATTTATATCAGTATGGACTTGCATTTATTTTACTCTATGAGTTGTAATCCATTGAGTATTTTTCTTTTTTTAATCGCTCAAGTTGTCCAAGCTTTGGTCATTGGGATCCACTTCCAATTAGCTCCTATTTTTTTAAATGTTTCATTTTCTTGTTCTCGGGACTGAAAAGATGGTCAAAGATAATCATGTACTTTCAGTATCCAGCCCTGGAATCAGTCATTTCTCCAAGGAACTCTATTACTTTTTATAGGATAATGATACTTAAAAATGAAGATCTGGGTACTAGATGCACACATAACCACAGGAGTGTTATTATGGCATTTAGGCCTCTATCATCAAACTGAGCTAAAAATATAAAACTAACATATTAATAGTATCAGTCATGCATTAATGGACATGTACATACCAATTTATAAATGTGTATTTAAATGTATATTAAATAGCTTGAGATTATACTGACACCATTGGTTCCAATCCCACCTCCTCTTTCCTTATTTGTAAATTACTTTCTCTGACAATGAGAAATATCTTTGTTCACATGTATTTACTTATTACCCAATCCTGCTATACCTATAATCAGTGTCAGAGTTGCCAAATCACATCCTTGTGAAAACAAACTTATTAAGTAGAGCACAATAGTTATGTATAGTTAGTTATGTCTGTCTTCAGCCTTCAATATGTTGTTAAGCACTCCTTTCCAAAGTGATTTAGTTTAGCTCTTCTCCTCCCATCCCTTCAGAGTGACTGTGCTATTCATTTGAAATGCAGTTAGGTTCCTTTTTAACAGTGCATGCTCCATTTAGTCTTCCTCCTGCATCCTGTTTGATTTTATATATATATTTGAGCCTATGAAACAGAACATGTTTCAGAAAGTCAGAGGTATAGAAAAAGATATGCTCATAGAAATGCCACTTCTCCTCATTCCCTCTACTCTGTTTCTGTCCTCCCATCCTTTCCCTCCCATTCCAACCCACTCCTCAAGGTAACTGTTATTAGTTTCCTGGGAGTGCCATAAGAAATTACTATAACCTTCATGACTTAAAACAACAGGAACTTATTCTCTCACAGCTCTGGAGGGCAGAGGTCTGAAGTCAAGGTGTCAGCAGGTCTGTCGCCTCCAGGGCCCCTGTGTGGGAACCAATTCCTTGCTTCTTTCAGCTGCTGACAGCTCCTTGCACTCCTGGATTTCTTTGAATTGTAACCACATTGCTCCAAACTGATATTTATATCAGTATGGACTTGTGAGTATTTATTTTACTCTATGAGTTATAATCCACTTTTTTTTTTAATTGCTCAAATTGTCCAAGCTTTGGTCATTATGATCCACTTCCAATTGGCTCCTATGTTTTTTTTGTTGTTGTTGTTTGTTTGTTTTTTTAATGTCCCATTTTCTTTTCCCTGGAATGAAAAGATATTCAAAGATAATCACGTATTCAGTATCCAGCCCTAGAATCAGGCTTATTTTCACACCACCTATCCTCTGTGTCTATGTGAAATGTCCCTCTACTTCTTTCTTATAGGAACTTTTGTGATTGAATTCAGGGCCCACCCAGACAATTCAGGATCCTCTTTCCACCTCAAGATTCTTAATTACATATGCAAAAGCCCTTTTTCCAAATAGGTAACATTCATAAGTTCTGGGGACTTAGGGTGTGAACACACTTGGGGAGCCATTACCCACCTTGCACGGTAACTGAATTCACTAATTTCTTGTTTATTTTTGCTGTGATTTTTTTTTTCATGAATGAGCAGATACATTAAAATTTCTTATTTCCCTTTCTTTTTAATCTAAAAAGTAGCATACAAGAGCTAGTCTTTTCTACTTTACTTTTTTATTTAATAATATTTCCACAAAACAAATCCACATTCATTTATAGAAACCATTTCTTTTTGTATAAATTACAGAATTCTACTCTGTGGCTATACAATAATTTAGTTACCCATTCTCATATGTATGGTATTTAATTTGTTATTAATTTGCAACTTCAAACACTATTATGTATATAGTTTTGTGTTGTTGGGGGTGTATCCTTAAGAGTTAATTCCAAGAAGTAGAATAATAGGATCAAAATATAAGTGTGGATAGAAAGATAGAATTTTTAGTATTCTAAAATTATCCCCAAAATGGACAGTATGAATTTGTATTCCAACCAACAACATATGCAATTCTTACTTCCTAGTAGTCTCTCCTCTGATTATGTTGTCATGTTTTAATATTCCAAAAGTTCAGTAGATAAGAGATGCTTTAATTTTCATTTATATAATAATGACTGAAATTGAACATCTTTTTATATGTTTAAGGGCCATTTTAACATATTTTTTCTTTTAATTTTCTTTTCATGAATAAAGGAATTTCTGTGACCACAAAAATTATGCCTCATAAATAAATCTAAAGACATATGAAATTAATAAAGACTTGTTTAAAGTATTTCATTTTAGATTTGAAACAATAAAGAATTCTATCATTCGTTTCATTCAACATTGAATTGATTGTCTTGGTTAATAAAGTAAGGCATGAAAAGAAATGAAGAAAAAGAAATGAAACTGTAATTTTTCATAGCCAACACTATTGTCATATAAAACAGTCTAATGTGTAGTTAACAAATTAGAACTATTGAGGTGATTTAACAATGTTTCTGGTTAAAATTTCAAAGACCAATTCATATATGAATTTCAAAAACCAATATATTTTTAAAATATTTTCATTAGTGCACTATAATTACATATGATAGTTGAGTTCATTTTGATGTAATAATACATTCATAGAATAAAATTTGCTCCATTTTAGTCCCCAATACGTCTTCTTTCCCTATGTACATGTGTGATTTTGCCACAGTGGATTCTACATTTTTAAAAAATTTTATTTGCTCCTTTTAGACATATATTATAGTAGAATGTATTTTGACATATTTTACATACATGCAGTAATTAGGATCCCATTCTTGCAGTTGTACATGTTCTGGAGTTTTAAATTCTACATCTGTCTATCTATAAAGTATCAATTAAAAAACAAACAAAAATAAATAGAAGGAAGTCCAGTAGAGTAGAACAGTATCATTTTTAATTAAACAGAATAAATAACAGAGTAACATGTTAAGCACTTAGAAATAATCCAGTAAAAGCATTCAAGGCACTTATGAAGGAAATTTAAAATTTTTTATTTTATTGAAAGTTATTAAAGAAGACCTGAGAAATGCAAATATGGGTTTATGTATAAAAGACATAATATTATGAAATGTTCCTGATTTTCTCAAGTTGAACTATTGATCCAGTATAATTCCATTGAAAATCCCAACAAGTTATTGCAGTATAATTTGACTTGCTGATTCTAAAATGTTACATAGAAGAACAACGTCATTCCTGAAGAATTAAAAAAAAGACTGGAACACTTGGCTTGTGAGATACCAAGACTTTTTAAAAGGGGAAATCTGTATGGTTAATAATCATTAAAAAAATATGCTTAACATTTTTCAGGAAAATACATAAAAATGTATATTTTTCAGGAAAGGTACCATTTCACATTTATCTAGTTGGTAAAAATCATAATGATGGACAAGCATTGCAATATGTAGGAAGCCATCAGATATTTTATACTTTCTAGTGAATGTAAAATATAAAAATATACTCTAAAGCATTTTATTATATCCCCCCAAAAGTTAAAAATGGGTATTTATTTTCATTGAAGAGATTCCATCTTAAGATATATACCCCAAAGGAACTATTTGATACATACCCACAGAGATAAGTACAACAGTGCTCCCAACAGCAACATTTGTAATAGTAAAACAATGGTTAAGTACTCAAATGTCTATCCATCAGGGAATAAATAAGCTAGGGTATCATCAGACAATAGCAAATCTATATTTCAGTTAAAATGAATGACATTGAGCTGTATGTGATGATGTGAATAAATCTTAAGAATACTGAGCAAATATCAGGCAGCAGAAAAATATATTACATATATATTCTATAAAGCTTATAAACAGATAAAGCTGAACAATGTATTGTTTAGGATATATTGCTAAAGATATGTAGCAAAACTGTTTTTTAAAAAATAGGGTATGATTGGGCTGGGGTTGTGCTCAGAGGTAGAACGCTCACCTACCATGTGTGAGGCACTGGGTTCGATCCTCAGCACCACATAAAAATAAAATAAAGATATTGTGTCCACCTATAACTAAAAAAAATATTTTTAAAAAATAAGGTATGATAAACTTCATGATACTGACTATTTCAGATTTTGGAGAGAGGTGTGCTGAAATCAAGGAAGGGCATATGAGAAGATCAGAATGTATTAGAAGACTCTATTGTTTAAAATAGACATGTCCTAGCCAGGCAAAATGTCACATGCCTGTAATTTCACTGACTCAGAAGTCTGAGGTAGGAGAAACACAAAGTGAAGGCCAGTTTTGGAAACCTAGCAAGACCTTGTCTCAAAATAAAAATTTAAAGAGATTGATAGCTTAGGAGTAGAGTGCTTGCACATACATGTTCAATGTCCTGTACTGAATTTTTTTTAAAAGGAATTATCCTCCATGCCTTGCCTTACATGTATGCCATATACACTTTGTTTCTATCTGTATATCTAAAAACTGGGGAAAAAACACAGATAATATTAATCAGGAGCACCATGACACAGACCATTTGGGGAATATGGTTACTTATGCACTTTGTTATGAATGTGCTGATAGACCTTCTGGCCCTGCCCCACTTGTCCTTTTCATATATATTTGTTCATGCCTATCTGAATATTTTGATCTAGAATATCATTCTCCACTCAACAAAAAACCCAGAAAGAGAGGAAGAATCTCAATCTGTCTTAAAACACAGAAAGGCCTAGATCATCTGTGATCACTTATTAGCAGGAAGCAAGCAAGTTTTGAGGGACAGGGGAAGAGCTGTGTGGCATTGTTACACAGGATAAAATGAAAAGTGACTGCTGCTGGTTTTCTAACACCAGAAACTAAGAAAAATAATGATATGATTGATTTCAGGCAATCAAGTTTGGTCATAAGTTCAGTGTAATTCTCAAGAAGAGTGAAATTATAGAAACTGCTATAGAAGTTCTTACATATATATCAATAGGAATCAATTTAATGAGTCCAGTTTCTCACAGATAAAAGGAGTAGTTAAGTCATTTGATTTAAAGAAAAGTGAACTGGTTTGATTTTCTTTTCTTTTTGTTTGTTTGTTTGATTAGAAAAACACTGTCTTCTCATTGAGTTAAGTTTAATTGAAGTGGTAGTGAGGGACATTTATTCTACTCTGGCTGAGTAAGAAATGTCTTACAGTGACAAAGAAAGATGAAGCTCCTGAGTTAATACTGTGAGATATTGATCCGAGGACAGTGGCTGGGTTGCAAGAACAGGCCTCAGGCGTGGTGGAAGAGATGTACCCTGGGTCCTGAACCTTCAGGATTAATCTGCAGTGTGCTTCACCTGGTAAGCGGGTGTGGAGACAGTGTGCAGATATGTTGAGGAGCTGTCAGGAGCTTAATGGAACACTCGTTCCAATCATGCAGAATTATTGCTGCCTGGCTTTTTTGTATGACAGTGAAGGTAGCATTGCTGCATCTGTGTTCTATGGAATTGTCTATTATATCCTTTATTTACAAGAGTGTATGTATTCCTGTTCTGTGACTGCCTTTTCATCAATCACTGACACTATTGTGACAGCTATGCATGTTCCCAAAACATTAGGTTTAAGGCATTTTAAATATAAAAAATTATTGTGAGGCGAAATAAATTTGGTCAATTCTGTAGCAATCAGAGTTAAACAGAAGTCCTTGAGACTTTCCAGAGTCTTTAATAGATATTGTGAATCTCCATTAAAGGGACTGCAATGCAGACAGTCAGGATTTTCCACCCCAATCTGAACATGAATTCCTTATTTTGAGTCATTTCTTCTCTGATGATTATTCAGGGGGACATGAATTCCTTATTTTGAATAATTATTCAGGGGAATGTTACAGAAATTCTAAGATTACTCACTATACGGGTCATTACTACCTCTCCACCATAAGAGCTACATTTCCCAGGCTAGAAAAGCACAGCATCTTGTCCAATTGCATAAATCAAGTAGAAAATTTATATCTCTGGTACTTCTTCCTTGCATTCCACTCTACCCAATCATCTCCTTCCTGGAGCACAAGGAAATAGTTTTTCTTTCCATTATCAGACAGAATTTTTGATTTCTTTATAAAATTGCCAGTAACATTAATTAGTAATGAAGTAAATGATCAATAATCATTGGGACATTGGTGAAGATCCTAGTTATCTTGAGAGAAGATACTGTTCTAATAGCAAATTGAATCCTCAGGTATAGAAATGATAAACTAGAGTACAAGGCATGAAAACATACATTGGTTTGAATAGCATATTTTTGGCTACTACTCTAGGTGAGGCATTGAGCAATGTTTAGATGTCCACAAGGACCTGTGGGGCCTGAGTCATCACAGGGGAAGGTGATGCAGATGTGACCGAGGTACACCTGGGATAAAACAGGTATACAAAGAGGAAGGCACATATACTTGGGGAAAGTTGATTGTCATTTCCTCTTAGAAAACTTCTATGACCCCAGACTGTATTGTTCTCTAGTGTCATAAAAATCTCAAAAATATGTACAAAATTTTGCATTCCTATTTTCCAACCACCATCCAATCCAATTCCTCTCATGTTATTTCTTATCTAATCGAGTGAATAACATCACCATCTACATAAACTTAAGCCAAAACCATAGGGAACAACCTTGAATGTTCTTTTGAAGAGAAATTTCACCTTACCTTCTTTATGGAATGAAAGCAAATCATATTCTATGACAAATATGTATCAGATTAAAAACCTGTCAGACACTTTTCTTGCCCTATGTTAACCTCCACAATCTTGACTCAGGAGTGCTAAAATAACTTCCTAGTCTCTCCAACTCCACTCTTGGAAATACATCTTTTCTTTATTCTCTGTACCCTAATCTATTCCCTCTCCAACTATTATTTTTTATCTTATTTATTTTTTAATTAGTTATTCAAAACCTTATAAATCTCTTGACATATCATATTTCATACATTTGATTCAAGTGGGTTATCAACTCCCATTTTTACCCCATGTAGAGATTGCAGAATCACATCAGTTACACATCCACGTTTTTACATACTGCCATACCAGTGTATGTTGTATTCTGCTACCTTTCCTATCCTCTATTATCCCCACTCCTCTCCCCTCCCATCTCCTCTCTCTACCCCATCTATTGTAATTCATTTCTCTATTATTTTCTACAAATACATATAAAAATATTTCCTTGTATGGCATGATTTACTGTTCCCTAATTTTTAAGAGTATACTTTTCAGTGTTTAATCAATGTTCCAAAACCTTAAATAATCTGCCTCCTGCCTCCTCCTGCAGCACATTTCATACCTCTTTCTTCATTTCATACCAGGATCAATCATACAAGACTTGTTTCTTCAACACTCAATGCTTTGTCCTGGCTTAATTTCTTTGCATTTGCTGTTCTTCTTGGTTCAGATTTTTCTCTCTCTCTGGCTTTCTCTCTCTCTCTCTCTCTCTCTCTCTCTCTCTCTCTCTCTCTCTCTCTCTCTCTCTCTCCTCTCATTTATCTATCTATTTATTTTGGTTTGATAGCTAAAATTTCATCTCAGCTGGATACTCCCTGACCATCCTGTACCTTCTCTCCATCCCATCTAAGAATTAGTCACATCCTGAGCATATCTGTATCTCATATACATCACCCAGTCTTTTGGTGATTGCATTGATTACCTAGGCCTGACTAGTTTGTGAGTACCTTGAGGATTGTTCTAGTCAGCCTTTTCACATCTGTGACCAAAGAACCCGAAAAGAACACTTTGGAGGAGGAAAATTTTATTTGGCACTCATGGTTTCAAAGGTGTCAGTATATAGACAGCCCATTCCACGGCTCTGGACCACAGGTGAAGAGAACATCACAGTGAAAGAATGTGGAGGAGGAAAGCAGCTCAGGAGATGGCAATCAGGATGCAGAGTGAGAGCTCCACTCACCAGGCTCAAAATGTAAACCCCAAAGGCATACCCCAGTAGCAGGCACACATAACTGCCTATTGCTACCACCCAATTAATTCACATCAGTTTATTAAGCCATTGATTAGGTTATGCCTTTGAATCTCTTGCTTTGTCTCATATATGAGCTTTTGGGGGACACCACATATCTAAATCATAACAAGGTTATATTATTCTGTTTATTTTCTCCATAGCACTTACCACAAACTGAAATGATCTTATCTGTGTGTACTTGTTGGTGTTTTTTTGTTTGTGTCCATCTTCCCTTACTGGAAGATAAGCCCCACTAAGGAATGTGCTTTGTCTATTTTGTTCCCTTCTATATCCATGGTGCCTTGCACAAACAGATCCTCAATGGATTCTGGTGAATGGATGTAGAAGAATTGAGAGACCTGAGTGCATCAGTCCACTGGGGAATCTGGTCGATATAATAAAGCAGGAGCAATAAAAAGTATCCACAATATTCATTATTTATTGAATTCACTTTTATGCCAGGTATGATTGTAACCACTTTATATACATTATCTCACTTAACCTTTTCACCGTCCCTGTGAATTAGGTATTATTACAGATGACGCAATGGAGACTCAGAGAAGTTAAGGAATTTGTTCAAAATAAACCTGATAAGTGGAAAAGAATGAATTTAAATTTAGTTCTAACATTGTACTACTAACACTGCTGTAGCCAAGCTTTCATGTAGAGAATCCATCAGTGACATGTCAAACCCATGCAGCAGACATTCTGTTGAAATTCCTACCATATAGGTTACGCTCTGAGGCCTTTTATTTGTATAATTAAGGCACAATACACATACTTATTAAGCTATTAGCTAAATTAGATACTATTTATCTAATTTATCTCTGACCCTTTCCTCCAATGCAAAATAGTAACCTGAAAGAAAGAAACATAGGGAAATTGAGTTTGGCAAGTGGAATTGCTGTATGGGATGATTTAGAAGCTTAATCACATAGAAGAAAGAATTGGAAAACAACATGGAAATAGATACATAGTTAAATATTTTATGTACAGATATTTTTCCCCAATATAGATCTGAGACCCATATAAATATCATTGCAGATTTTGAAGTAAGAAATTGCAATTGTGCTGCTCAATTTTCAATCTTCATCTAGGGAGGGTATTACCTATATTTTATCTGGGCAGAACCAGGTAGGGAAAAGTTGAATATTTTACTACATTTGACTTGCAACAAAGAGCATGTTGACAGAAAAATCTCTGAGCATTTAGTGAAGTGCTTCTTCCAGTTTGTCCTGCTTTTTTATAAGCTGCGGCAGCCAGAATGATCTCTCCCTCACCCCAGATGTCCATGACCAATCCCTAGAGGCTATTTATATATTACCTTTACACGACAAAAGGAATTTTGCAGATGTGATTAAAGACCTTGGAATGGGCTGAGTATTCTGGTGCCACATCTAATCACATAAATCCTTAGAGGTAGCTGCAGTCAGGAAGACATGTCTTCAGAAGGGTCAAAGATGCCATATTGCTGGCTTTGAAGATAGAGGGAGGGGGTCATGGGCCAAGGAATATAGGTAACTTCTAAGGCAAAGAATCTATTCTCTTCTAGAACCTCCTACTATGAGTGGAGTCCCCAGATACCTTGATATTAGCCCAGTGAGTCCTATGGAAGACTTCTGACCTACAGAAACAAAAGATATTAAATTTGTATTGTTTGTAAGCTACTAAGTTAGTGGTAATTTTTTATGGCAGCAACAAAAAAACTACTATATAGAAAAGTAGAATTTTAAACTATTGTGTGGATTTTACACAGAAGAACTCAAGATCACATTTCCGTAACTCGGGTTGAAAGACTTGGATGACTTCACTTCCCTCAGGACTCCATCAAGAGCAAAAACATATCCACTCAATGAACAACCCGTCATCTCTCTGCCTGTTTCAGGAACTTGCTTGGCTAGGTTTCAAAACCCAAAGAATACTAACTCCTCTTTCACAAAAATAACACAAGTTTTTTTTTCCCCCTTTATCAGATGATAGTCGAAATTTCATTTGAGGAAAGCTGTAGTTCTCATACTAGCCTGCGGTACTTACTTATTATTCATTTTGTCCCTGACACTGTTAACTAATATCTCCTCCTTATATGGTTTTGGAGATGCAATTTGCAAATACCTTGTCCTGTCATGAAATTTTAGGGCTACATAGGGGCTATTGTTCTTCACCTCATTCATTACAGAAGTTGCAATCTTTGGGCTTATGATTCATCTTCTTTCTCTCCCTCCCTTAGAAGAGAAGAGAAAACAGCTACACTGGGAATTAGAACTGTTATCAGGCCCAAAACACTTAATTAAACAATTCATTTGATTACTTCTAATCATGTTAAATTAATCTTCTTAGCTCTGCTTTTATATTAGTCAGGAAAGGCTAGACTATACTGTAGTAATAAATAAATTCTCAGGGGCTAAACACAATGGAAGTTATTTCTCAAAATCTGCAACTTTCCTAAATCATATCTCCATATGTGGCTAGCCAAAAATTCAAAGTTGTTCTAATAAGTGGCTTTTTACTTCATTTTGAGGATGCTATGTGTGCCTTGGTAAGAGAAGAGAAAGAACTGGATGATTCTGGTGCATCTGGTGCATCATCCCCTAGTTTCATGATAGCTGGAAATTTAGGAGGAGTACATAGGTATTCAACAAGAAGTAAATTTCTGACAAACTCTTCTAAGTCTTAATGTTACAATATTGTGAATAACTTCTTTCAGAAACAAGTTCCTGAGACACGTAAACTTTTCTACTAGTAATTTAAGGACAACAAATGCTTTAAGTGGTACTTTCTCATGAGGCACCAATTTGGCTGGGTTAACAGTGAATCTCAAATAAAAGGAAGGAAAGTAAGACATGTCTACCAAGTGTGAAATGTAGATATAAGGTCAAGTTTGTAGAAAACTCAGCACATGTGTCTGAAAAGAGCATGGAGTGAGGAACTGAATACTGTTCATTATTCTGCATATGTTGGTGCTCAGGAAATACTTGAATGAACCAATGAATGAATGAACTGCAATGTGATCGTGATAAAACTTCTGCATGCCAGTATGCTCATTTGTAAAATGAGGGGCCTAGTTTAAACTTGATTTAAACTTTTCCATGTCTAAAATTCTATTAATTACAGAATTAGAGAAACCCAAATTTCAATTTTAAAAATTCTAATGGTTTATTTAAAGCAATTGTTCTCAAAATGTGGTCTGGGGATAGTTCGTAGTCTCTGAGGCCCTTTCATGGGTTCTGTGAGGTCCATGTCATACAGAGTAAAAAATCCATACACAGGGAAAGGTAGACTGGTTGGTTTCCATGTAATAGTGTGAAATATGACTGCTATGTTTTCAGATTCCACATTGAAAGTAATCTATAAAAATTATGTGTTAAGTTTTAGAGTAGTGGCAATGAAAGATATTCAGATTATTTGAAAAGACTTGAAAGACTCCTCCCTTTTCTAATTACATATGTGTGGGAATCCAGATTTTTCTTCATATACTTTAACCAAAATAACATATCACAACATATTGAATGAACCTTTAGTGTTCTATTAAGCAAGACATGAAGGACATGAAACAAAATGCAAAATGAGGCCTTTTACTACATTTTTTAAAAATATAGCTATTTTCATAAAAATAAGCTATTTATGTTCATGTAGTGATTTATTATTATTATGAAGTCAGTTAACATATATGTATGTGAATCACTCCATTTTTAATCTTTAATCAAAAATGGTGTTGGAGCTGGGGTTGTGGCTCAGTGGTAGAGCACTTGCCTAGCATGTGTGAGGTGCTGGGTTCGATCCTCAGCACCACATAAAAATAACAAATAAAATAAAGGTATTATACTCAACTATAACTAAAATTTTTTTTAAAAAAATGGTGTAATTAGAGTTTAATCTAAAAGTTTAATCTATAATATGGCACATACATCAATAGATATACATAATCAAAAGATCTTTGATTTTGTTTTGTTTTGTTCTAATGATGTTCAATAGAGTAAAGGTGTTCTGAGACCAAAGAAAACAACTGTGTGTGGGGAGGGGAAGGGAACGACTGATTTAGAGTAAGAATTTGATATTGAATATGATGTGTTCTTAAATGTAAATACCTTTCTTTTATAGTTAGGGTTATGTTTTTAAAGAAATACATGTAAGGGAATAACTTAATAATACTGTATTCCAGTTGTAGAATGTGAATAATTTCAATTTATAGAATGCCTTTACATATGTGACAGAGACTGTTAATTTCCTTTCCAATATGAATTCTTTCCTTCTTTACTAAGACAGCTACCATTTTTGTGGGGTTCAGTCTCATCAGTTAACAAAGACTCCCTTGCTGATAAGTCAGTTCCAGCTGATAAAACAGAATGTAATTGGAAATCACTGGATAGGACCTTGGGAAGGTTTTTGTGAAGGAGACAGATTTTACTTATAGTCTCATTCATTATGTTCCTTTTTGCCAGTTGTATCTCTCCTTCTACATGGGACTATGATAGAATTCAGCATCCTGCACTCAGCAGCAGCAACATGGAACTCAACAAAGTGCAACTGCAAGCATGAGAACAAGACCCATGCTCTATAATGAGGAAACAAAACATGACCAGGCAAAACCCTAGAAGAATTGTTGATTCTGAAAAATGACCACACTGATCTGGGCCTGCTTACTCAACATATTTTTGTTGTGTGAGAGAGAAATTTTTATATTGCTTAAGTCATTGGTATTTGTGATTTCTTAGTTTCTTAGTTTGTTTCATAACTCACAGGTCCTTTAATTTAAACATTCTTAGTAGTATGGATAAGAAAGTCATTATTATTTTCATTTTTAAAATGAGATTTAAGATCAGAAAGTTTAATGAAGCACCTCTAATTATGTCCCAGAGCTACTACATAAAGGTCTACAAAGTGGGTGATTTAAAGAATAGACATTTATGGGGCTGGGGATGTGGCTCAAGTGGTAGTGCGCTGGCCTGGCATGCATGCGGCCCGGGTTCGATTCTCAGCACCACATACAAACAAAGATGTTGTGTCCGCCGAAAACTGAGAAATAAATATTAAAAAAAAATTTCTTTCTCTCTCTCTCTCTCTCTCTCTCACTATCTCTTAAAAAAAAGAATAGACATTTATTGTCTGACTTTTCAAGAGGAGGGCAGTCTAAATCAAGGTGTGCACAGTCTTGGTCCCTCCGATAGGCTGTGAGGATACTTCAACCAAATCTCCGTTGTTATATTCACTTGCCTGTGTTCTTGCTCTCCCCTCCTCCCACCACTTTTACTGTGGTTCTGGGAATTGAACCCAGGAGTGCTGCACCTCTGAGCTAGATCCCCAGTCCCTTTTTGTATTTTATTTTGAGACAGGGTCTCATTAACTGGCCCAGGCAGCCTTGAACTTGTGATCAGTATCGCCAGCTATCCAAGCTGATGATCTATGCTGGGTTCACAAAATCTGACTACTTCAATAACTTATGAAAACAGCGAAGAAAGCATGCAAGCTCACAGAAGTACCTTTTCAAAATCTGGGACGGCTTTGCAACCTAAGGGGTCCTTTGGAAAGAGAAAGAGCACTCCTCGAACCCTGGTTTTATTGGGGGAGGCTGTTAGAAGGAACATTCAATCCATATAAGGCAAAGGGGTAATGTTACAAGGGGCAGCCCACTCCTGAAGCTTTGCTTCTCTGCTCAAGGGGAGATACGGATCCACCTGCTTCCCCCACCAGGAAAGCCAGTCTCCACATTACCATCGCTCAAAGCTAGGGGGCGCTCAGCTCCTATATGGCAGCTCCTGACAGGTCAGTCTCTAGAGTATCTGGGATTATAGGTGTGTTCCAATGGGTCAGGTCCAAATTTCCCCATTTGAAAAGAAAACTCATCATATTGGATTAAGATCCAACCCAATAATCTCATTTTAATTTGAATACCTCTGTACAGATTGAATTTCCAAATAAAATCTCATTCTGTTACTGGGGGCTAAGACTCCATTTCAAACCAGAACAGTACCCAGAGTCACACCACTATTAGTTTGCAGATTCTTTACTCCAATCCTTTAAATTTAAGTCCAATGCATTTTCTTCTAAAGTGATTTTTCTTCTAGCATGGATCACAATAACAAAACTGCTTGAACACGTATATATGCATGAAAATTCATATTCCTTGACCTCACCTTGGGCCTACTGAGTCATACACTTTGAGGATAAGAATTTTGAACTTAATTTTTTAGTATGTGGTGGTGATAACGTTTTTCAGTGTAAAATTCTATGAATATTAACACATATACTGGTTCACATAACCAACATCATAATCAGGATACAGAATGGTTACCCCCAGCCATGTCCCTTGTGCTATCCCTACCCTTGCTCCTGCATCCACTGTTCTGTTCTTCACTATTATAATTTTTTTGACAAAAGTGTATATACATGAATATATATGATATGTTACAAATTGAAACTGGCCTCTTTATTTCATCAGTATACCTTTGAGATTCATATAATCAGTTGCATGTATCCATAGTTTCTCCTTTTATGTTGCTGAGTAGTATTCCACCATGTGAACCAACATGGCTGGTTTAGCCATTATAGGGCATTTGGATTGTTTCCAGGTTTGGGAAGTTATAAATAAAGCTGTTATATACATTTGGTATAAGTTTTCTGAAATGTAACTTTTCATGTCCCCAGAACAAATATCTAGGAGTAAGATTGTTGTGTCATATGAAAAGCACAAGTCTTAACTTTATAAGAAACTATCAAATCATTTTCCAGAATATTTGTACTATTTTGCTCTTGAGTTTTACTTTTAAACAAACATCCTATATTGTTCTTAGGCACAGGATAGTTTTAAAACATATAATCACCCAGCATCTCATCCAAAAACCAAAAATACTGCCAACAGTGTTAATAAACATAGAGAAATAGGATCTATTTTTTTTTCCTAAGGAAGCATTCACTTTCAATATCAAGGAAACTATAATCCACATACATAATTCTATTATCTGTGCTTTTCACCATTTTTAGCATGTTCCTCCCAAAGACAGGGATACAAATATTCACAGACAATATGCCTTTACATCTAATAATAACTTGTTCTTTTTTTACCAAAATGCTTAATAGAGCAATTTTAAAATGTATTATCTTAAATACACACCAAGAGTGGAGATTTTGTATAAATAGTTGTGCTGAATAATTAATCCAGTTTTTTTTCTAGAAGTATACATTATTTATAAAGTCTGTCTCAGGTATGTTTTTAATTTTTAGAATTCCTTAGGCAAACTGAATAAAAACTAATTTGAGACCTTCATTAACATAAACATAAACTCATACTAATGCTTGCTATTCAATATCTCTTACAGACTGAAATTTGATTCTTTGTTCTATAGGACAGTGTCAATCAGTATTGTATACAAGCAATAAAATTGGCCTTGTGAAATCATAGCAAATATTTCAGATCCTATAAATAGTATTAGACTAGCATTGACTTCAGTAAGTGTCACATACAAAAGGAAATTGGACCAGCTAAAATCATTAAGGGCCAATTAAAATCATTAAAAGAAAATAACCTAAAGCCCTGTATAACCTAAAGCTTTGGGTAATACTGATTTCTACCTGTATTATTGGAATACATTTGGTACCACACATATTCTACAGAAAAATTAGTTATTTGTTTGAGGGTATGGAGTCATTTGAAATTTCATATGTACCATGGTAATTGAAAAAAACAATAACTTTCAAAATGGACTCCTGGGCAGAAATGTATTCTGGAACATGCCATATAAAAACTCTAACATGGTAGAAAAACTGGTAATACTAAGAGACTGTTCCCATTCAGCTGTTTATTTTGCATTAGCCAAATTACCTTCATTGGTTTGTCCTATCCCTGAATTTGGAACCAAGGTGATAAAAACTGCCCAAACTATTCCTGCTTGTCCGGCTTTTTGAGGAATAATTAATGAAAATTAAATGCTTTGGAAATTTAATATGCTGTTTAAGTACCAGGAAAAGTCCTTTGTTATTCAATGAAAAGATCTATCTTTGCAATAGAGTAAAATTTTGTTTTCCTTAATAAGATTGTATTTTTGAAAAGACACTATATAACTGAATGTTTAGGGGCTCTTTTTTCCATAAAGATTTCTATTTTAGTATAATTTTATCAGGTAAGTGTGAAGGATGACCCTTCAGAAGCTACCAGATTGCATCAGAAGTGTTTCTTAACAGGTTTGATGACATATCTAAGTACTATGAGAAAATGTGCATCATTTTTGCCATTTTAAAAGCATCAAACTTGATGGGGATTTATTTTCTTATATGCCTTTAACTAAACTAACAATTGTTGGTGAATAAACAGAATGTCATCATATGACTGGTTTATGAAGATTTTATTAGTAGATAAGAGCTGGACAAGTTGATTATTGGTTTCGTGCTAAATTATACTTCATGTCTCTAAGTTTCAAATTTCTAAATATGATGTGAAAATTGATATTTCACTTTATGGAGTCACTGAAAAGATTCATTGATATTGCAAAATGCAGTTTAGTTGACTTTGTAAACTTTCTTCTAAGAAGCTATTCCAGAAAGACTAAAATGGACTTTTCAAATTTTCATCCATCAGACATTTCCTAAAACTTTTGGAGACTGTATATTAAAAATATTTTGGTTTTGTTGTAGAAGGTAATTACATGTGTGTTCCTTAGACAATATTTAAATGCTAGCAAAGTTCACATTATCTACTTAGGAGGCAACCACAAAAATCTACAAGCCTAGAAAAGGACACATAAATGGTGCCAAATTTAAATGAAATCATAAATGAATAAAAATATTTAAAATAACTGAGTTCAGCTATGAAACCAGGCATAATGATGCATCTTCATGCTTGTGGTATGAAATAAACTTCTACTATAGGATAGGGCAGATTAAATCCTTTTACCCACATTGAATTACTGCTGAAATGAAAGAATCCAAGATTATAAAATAAGTCCCATTTATGACTATTCAAATTATACACAGGATGTCCTTAAAATTGACATTAGGAAACAAAGAGATTCTAAACCACAGAATTAACCAAAAGAATAAGGAAATGATCACTGCTGATATTCTTTCTTTGAACACAAATTCAATGTTTCAACAGATCAGGATATATGTTCAAATAATCAACAGAGAAAAAAAGTCAACAAATCTACAGTATACAGAAATTGCCAAAATAATGCCAGCTTCTGAAGAAAATGATCTCTGTAAAATTTTAAAGCTTGGCTGGGCAAGTTTGCTAAGAATTGAAAGCACTATTCTGGAAAATTGGTTCATATTGCTAAGTAATTTCTGACTTTCAATGAAACTAAGATGCTGTTAATTGGAAGGCACACTATTATGTATGGCTACAGAGGAAAAAAAGCTAACAACAATTAGTTTTAGAATATTATTAGCTATACAACTTCAGAGAGGTAAAGGATGTACATTATAGAATGAACAAAGCACAGTATGCATATCACCAATTGAGGATGACAAATACTGCTCAGAAACAACAACTACAACAAGAAAACACAATAATCGGGGTGTGTCAAATGCCAACTGAAAGTATTGCCAAATGATCAAAGCCAGAACACTTTGAGTAAAAATGTAAGGAAAGTCATACTGTATTAGCATAAAATAAATATCTACAAATCTATTCCAATATAAATTATTGAATATATAAATTGGGGGAAAGTGGAAAAATCTGCCACGCAGGAAAATTCCAGAAAATTTATACAGATACCTTACCTCATGGAGGTGTGCTGCAGTTTAGATTTGAGGTATCCCCCAACAAACTCATATGAGCTGTGATCTAAGCAGTGGATGATTCCATTTGATGGGATCAATAATTTCAATAATAGTCAGGTGGACGTTGGCTGGAGAAAGTAGCTTATGGGAGCCATGCCCTTGGAAATTTTATATCTTATCTCTTGCTCATCTCCCTCTTTTGTTTCCTGGCTGCTATGAGCTGAGTAGCTTTTCTTTACTCTGCCCTTCTGCCATGATGTTCTGCTCACTTCAGGCCCAGAGCAATGGAGTCTGCCAACCATGGAGTGAAACTCTGAAACCATAAGCCAAAATAAACTTTTGCTTTAAGTTGTTCTTGCCAGGTAATTGGATAACAGTAACCAAAAGCTGCCCGAAGGCCGTGTATAGTGACTAGTTCCAGGAAACACAACATAGGAGGATAGAAAAGAAGAACTCTGCAGTGAAGAAACCTGACAAATACAACCCGAGCCAGGTGAATAAACCATGTTGGCATGTGTTTTCACATGTTGTGATGAAAATGGCACTTTAGCTCCATCATTCTGTGGCCTCCCTCCCCTCAAACTACCACTCCAGTTTAATCATTAGGAAAACATCAGTAAATTCCATGGGTGGCATATCACGGCACACTTGACCAGTACTCCTTAATACTCCCAAGGTCACCAAAAATACTGAAAAAGGGCAAGACTGAGAAACAGTCATAAACAGGAGGAGTCTAAGGAGACATGACAAGCAAATGTAATGTGGCATCCTGGATTGAACCATGGGGAAGAAAGATGATATCAGGTTAAAAACGTGAGGAATCTGAATGAAGTATGCACTTCAGTTAATAATGTATCATTGTTAATTATTAATTGTAACAAATGCACCATACAAATGTAAGGTATTAATAATAGGCAAAACTGAGTTTGGGGCATACGAGAACTCTCACAATCTTTTGATTTTTTTCTGTAAATCTAAAACTATTCTAAAATTTAAAATAATATGTAAAATTATTTCCAGTTAATTATTTCAATATTTAAAACACATTGAAGAATCAAAATACAGTGTTTATAGCAAGCACCAATTGAGGATAACAAATACTGTCTTCCCATTCTTAATCACAGGAAAAACGTCAGGAATGTAATATTGATTTGTGCATTTGCACCTAACGGACTCTTAATGAATTTGCCAAGAATAATTAATGAATATGCTATTTTATGTTGTGCTCCTAAGTAAAAGAGATAGTTTTTATATTTGTTGAGCTACTTCATTTTTCAAAGCATCATGGTAGGCACTTAATTATTTAATGATCAAATCAAGCCCATGAGGATTAAGCTTTTTTAAAATAGAAAAATGAAAAACCGGTATCTAAGTTTAGAAACATCAGTTTGCTAGGACTGCCATGACAAAGAACCACAGAATAGGTAGCTTTAACAACAGAAATTTATTTTATGTCTGGAAGCTAGAAATTTGAGATCAAAGGGTAGGTAGTATTTATTTCTTCTGAACTCCCTCTGGGTTGTACGTGGCCATTCTGATTACTTCATACTATAGGGACAAGAGTTGTTTTACATCAGGACCCATATGACTTGTTTTAACCTCATTAAAGACTCCATCTCCAAATATACTCATACTTGGAGGTACCTGAGGGTCAGATGTCAATATATGAATGGAGGAGCAACGATGCAATTCATAACAGTATCTAAATTGGTCTCCTTGCCTCCTAATCTACGTCAGTGATGGACATATGACTCTAGTCTCAGTCTTTATTACTCCAGAACTTGTGCTATTTTTTTTATAGTTTCATTGTACACATTAACTGTGGCTTATTCATGTCTCCAATGCTAGTTCAGCCATAGTAGAAGCTGAATTCATCCAACTTGTTTTAGTTTTATTCATTAATCCATAGAAAGTATTGCACTTAAAAGTGGGAGTTGGTGCCACAATGGTATAGTACATGCAGTCAGACAGACTAGATTTGGATACTTTTTCTGCTATTATAAAACTGTTTTTCCTCTCAGGATTCTAAAGCACATTCTATCTTCCTCCCAAGATTTTAGGGCACAGTAATAGTTTATACAGAAAAGCAAGATAGTATCTATATTGCCTTATTTTGAGAATAGCAATTCTACCTGTCTGGTAAGCACAGTAAATGTATATGGAGTACAGCAGGTGTTCCTTAAGAAAAGTAAAAGAAATATGATCACATTTTGAGAGTTAAACTTCAAAATCATCACATAAGAGAAATTAAAAAAAAAAAATCTCTCCTAGCAGCAGAAGTTGATGTAATATGCTGAAGCTATTAATACAACTAACGGAAGTATGTGTCACTCTGAGGTGGGGGTTAGACAACTCATGAGAGCTTGAAAAGGGAGTCACAGAGGCAAATATTAGCAAAACCCATCTTGGTGCTTCCAGGAAACAGAGGATTTGAGCCACTGTAATTTTTAAATTAAAAGTTCCTATTGCCAAGCTTCCAACTGTGGGACTTATACTTCAACCTGTTTGAGTCTTAAACCATACAACATTCACACATTCCAAAGAGTTCCTTGTGCCTGAAAACCAAATTTTCCTGAACACAAGGTGGTGTATATATGCTTATGAGACTGTACAGGTCTGTCATGCTGACTTGGGTATTAAGCAATCTGCTTATTTTTAAAAAAACTGTATTTACAGATTTGTCTAAACTTAAATGTGATTAAACTCTGGATCCAATACCTATATATTTAAAAAGTCTGGTTCTGTGTCTGAAAATCTGGGAGTTCTATTTAACCACATCTTAAATTTAACCTGTAAGTTCCAAATTTAGGTTATCAGATTTAGCAAGGAAAAATAAAGAATGCCTGGTTAAATTTGAATTTCAGATAAAAAAAAAAAACCTGAAAAGTAAATACCTTTGCTGGCCAAGAAACCTATTAGCTAAATGGAAAACCAAAAAATCTGTGCCCTTTTATTCCTTACATGAAAACTCCAATTATCAAGTATTGAGCTTTCTTTGTCAATAAGATTATACTGTCTCTATTTTGTTCATGAAGTCTTCAAGAGAATATTTATGAAGTGCTCAAAAATGTACACTTTATCTCTAAGCCTGGATGATAACAACATATTCCAAACTCTTCTATTTGAGATTTCTCCCTGATGGTTGGCATGAACTTATGGTGGAAATGAACTTAAGAGCCCCAGGTTGTTAAAAAAAAAAATCTTTTCATTCCAGACATATGACTTCTGATCACTTGTTAATGCAAGGTGAGAGACATGGAAGGGCCATGGCCATGAACTGCTCTAAAACTTGTATAGGCAATTGACCTTTAGGATGGATGAAAGTCAGCAAAGGGGAGGAAAAATATATTTTGCTCACTCATCCTAGGTAAATGGCTGAGGCCAGTGTAACAAAAAAAAAAAAAAAAAAAGAGAGAGAGAATAACAAAAGAAAAGCATATATATATATATATATATATATATATATATATATATATATATATATATATATTTAAGTTTTCTGTGACCCAGGAACTTCATAAGGAAATGAGACTCAAAGCCACAATTAAATGTATATTTTACAGAAGATTTTTTATATTTGTTTTAATTGTACATGATGGTAGAATGTATTTTGACATATTATATGTATATGTCATATTCTCCATATTTATGGAGAATAACTTCTCCTTCTTCTCCATATGTATGTGATATAGAATTATAATGGTCATGTAACCATATATGCACATAGGATAGTAGTGTCCGATACATTCTACAATCTTTCCTATTCCCATTCCACCTCCTTTCCCTTTATTCCTTTTTTTTTTTTTTTCCTAATCCAAAGTAAGAGGACAGTCCTGGAGAAAGATTAGAGAACCAAATGGATGTGATCTAATGGTGATAAGCTAGGGGAATCTCAGCCAGGCTTCTTAGATTCCTTTTGTCCCATCATTTACTGAGGTAGGGGTTCTTTCCTCCACTGAGTATGAGGAAGAGGTACCTCTCGCAAGCCTGTGTTTGGACCAGCTTCAGGGCGAAGTCAAAAGATCCTTCCAAGATGTAATTATCTGCTTCAGAGAAGAAGGGCAGGGAAAGGTGAGACACTTTCCTGCTTCTGTGGTTTCCTCATGTTCCTTCAGCTTCAAACATTTTGGGCCAGCGTGCCCTGAGCCCCTCATCTGAAAAATGAGTAAGGCCTAGCACTTAAATTTGTGGTCTAGGCTATACAAAGTCTAAGAGACTTCCAAAAGAAAACAAGAAAATCTTGATGGGTAATTTTGAAAAGCCTTTTTCTTTCCACATTTGTCTGCTAGAGCAAAAATTTCCATAAGATTAAAGGTCCTTAACTACTTTTTCAATTACTTCCTCTGTTGCTATCCAGGCAGGAAGTTTCTCAGGATAATTTGTGTCAAGATAATCAATACATTCTTTGCTTTGTTTTTTTCTTCTTTTTCCTGCATTTTTCTTTAGTGAGACCCCTGTGTCATGAAATGTACCACCTGGTCCTCTCTGCCACATGAAGTAGAAATCTATCATTATATATAAAAAAAAAAAGTCTATGTGATTCCCAACTTGGATATTTAGGACCATGTAGAAATAAGCAGCAAAGAAACCATATGGTTAATCTGGAGCTGAAGAAGCACTTTTTTCTAAGTCTAGTTTTGATATTTCTTTTCATCTATTATGAGAAAACAATGAGATCATTAAAAAGTAAGTGCACAAAACACATTAAAAGAATGTAACTGTGCTGCATATTGTCACTTAGTATTCTATATTCATGTATCATCTATTTTAATATGACAGCAATAATTTGAAAGGAAAAGTAATGTATCATAAATCAAATTTTCATCGATGGGAATTATATGTAAAAAGTTTTGTCCTTTTTCAGCCTGCCTTAAGAAAGTAGTTTTTTAAAAGTCCTCCTTTTACTTAATTTCAACAAATAAGATAAGATGGTGGTTTAAATTATGTGTCTTATGGAGTGATTTGGTTGGCAAAGCTGAAATGTGTGCATTCTTTAGGAAATAATTACCCTAACAGCAGTGAGCACTTACTTGGCTTCTTTTACAAAGTCTTGCTTTACAATTAAAACACAGCAAGCCGACCTACTTTCTTAAGGGTGTTCAGGAATAGGAATGAGCAGATATGTCTTTAGTTTTCAGTGTCCAGACAGAAAGGTACTATGAATAGAATCTGGAAAGAAATTCTGGGACTCCAAGAGCCTAGAGCTCAAGAATGAGATAAAGCAAATAGCTCACTGACTCTGACCTTAATGATCCACCAGGGACATGTGGTCATCACAAAAGATCTAACAAATTTCCTGGGCCTCAGTCATTAACCAGCCTCATCAGTGAGTGCTACACCATTAAGTCAGTATTAGGTTTTAGGGGGATTGAAATCTGGAAGGATGAGCCACCTGAGCCAGGCAGCCAACAGCACCTCATCACAGTAGATTGCTGCATCCCTGGTGGTGAAGGCCAAGTGCTGGAGAAATGATCCACCTTATTCAGGAGGGCTCTTTCTGTTTAATTCAAGAATGAGTAATGGGTTTCTGGAACCAGAGCATTCTGTTCCCGAACACTGGTGAATAAGAGTCACCAACCTTTCCCCATCCCTTCCTCTCTTCTACTCTTCCCAAATACTTGTCCCTTGGCTTTCTTTTTTGTAGACTCCATATAGATCAACTTCCTGGTAGCTAATTACCAACCAGATCATCTGATCATTACCTATAATCCAGTTACTACCAGTTATTACAGGTACTACTCACCCGGTATTTAAAACTAATCACACAGAAAAAAATGCAGTTGTAGAAAGCAGTTTCGTCATATGTGTTGAAATGAAAAAACCTCTACCTGAAAATATATTCTGATATAATAGAAGAAAACTTGAAAAATGTCACCATCACTGTCTAGTAGGATGAGTTTCTTCTGCAAACGGGTCCATTATTCCATTACCATCTTTCCCCCATTTCACAGTCATCTGACCTTGTCCCTACCTTGTTGTGTTCACATGTACTACTAAAATATGAAACTCTTCTGTCTTCAGGCCAATTGAAATGCTAGAATGATTGAGAGCCACACAGGTTTTGCTACTGAACAGTATAAAGAGATATATGATGAACACTGTTAATAAAGCATTCTCTATTATAGGAAATGTAAGAGGCATGAAAAACATGAGGTATACATTAAATAATAAGTTCTGAATTTCTATATAGGTGCAATGTTTACTTATCCTTAAAATTCATATGTTGAAACCTAACCCTCAAAGTGATGGCATTTGGAGGTGGGACTTTTTGAGGTGATCAGGCCATGAGGATAGAGCCTTCATGAATAGGATTAGTGCCCTTGTAAACGGGGTCCCAGAGCGCTCCCTTCCTCCTTCTGCCATGTGAGAAAGCAGGGGAGAAGATGCTATCTATGAATCATAATGGAGGCCCTCACTGGACACTGACTCTGCCCATGCCTTTGTCTCCGACTTCCTGCTTCGAGAACTGTTACAAATAAATATCTGTCTTTATGAGCCACACAATTTATAGTATCTGAGCCATCTTAGCAGCAGCACTCTGACCAGTGCCACACCTCCATCAAGTTTCCTGATAGTCTTCACCAGTTGACCCTCTGATAGTCTTACCACTGGGACTAATTCCTGAGACGACTAGAGGGAAACATCCAGTCCCAGTGAAATTCCTGGAGGCTCTCCAGTCTCCTGTAATTCACTTGGAACTGGAAAAATGGGATGATTGTAGTGCACTTTTGAGCCCTTCTTTCCAGTTTTGACATGTTGCTCCTTCCAACAATGACTCTGTTATGCTGATGTAATTGTTAAAACCCAGCTAAAGTCATCACTTCCTTCCTGAGTCCTTCCCTGCACATTTTATGTCGCCCTGAGTGGGCTCTTCCCTTAAATCCTGCAGCATCTGTGCCTGTATCCTAATTTAGGCCATAAAAATCACCATCTTGAAACTTTCTCAAATTATCTATATGCATCCCCAACTAGATCAAAATAATTTGAATGCAACATAATCTAACCCAGGATCTCAACATTGTAAGACTACTAATGTTTTGGGTGGGATAATTCTTTGTTATGGGAGTCTATCCTGTGCATGGTAGGATGTTTAGCAACATTCTTGACTTCTACCCTCTAGATGCCATTCATATGTCTCAAATGTGACAAAGAAAAATGTCTCTGGGACATTGAGGAATGTTCCTTATGGGACAAAATTACCCTTGGTTCAGAACCACTGACATACCCTGATGTTGGAATAGTTTTAGAAATATTACTTAAAAATAAATTCATCAAACTCCTTAGGAGTGCAAATTCTGCCAACCTAACCCAGCATGTGAAGATACACACAGCCCTTCTATGTCTCTGATTCACTCACACATTCACAAACCTGATTCTTCACACTGTGCTAAAAGAATAAATCTAATTCAATCAAACAAAAAATAATAATAAATAAATTCAAATATGACACTTGATTTAATCAACCATACTTTCCATCCCGAAATACTGTAGGCTGATTGATTGCACATATTTTCAGATGACTGCAGCCTTTGAGGAGTAGAGACTCTAGGATGGACACCCAGGGCCTGAGCCCCAATCCCTGGGAAATATTCAGGTTCTTCCTTCAGCTCTTTTCCTTATCAGAGGGCCCTAATGGTAAGGAAGTCCAGGCAGAGATGATAATTGGCTTCTTCCAATTCACACGGGAGGGAAGATCATCTTGGTTAAAGCTGCTGGGGCTTGAAAACTCAGATGAAACCTTGAGAACTTTTGATGAAACAAGCTTCTCCTAGATGTTCCAGGGCTGACCTCTGGTCCTCCTGCTGTCTTGTAGATACCTCCCCCACACACTATGTCAGGTAGAGTAGGATCTATTTTCAAGTAGAGGTTTTTCATTTCAACACATATGATGAAACTGCTTTCTACAACTGCATTTTTTTCTGTGTGACTAGTTTTAAATACCTGGTGGTAATACCTGTAATTCCTGGTTGTAACTGGATTATAGGTAATCATCAGATGATTTGGTTGGTAATTAGCTACCAGGAAGTTAGTGATCTATATGAAGTCTACAAAAAAGGAATCCAAGAGACAAGTATTTTGGAAGAGTAGAAGGGAGGAAGGGATGGGGAAAGGTTGGTGACTCTTATTCACCAGTGTTCGGGAACAGAATGCTCTGGTTCCAGAAAACCATTACTCATTCTTGAATTAAACAGAAAGAACCCTCCTGAATAAAGTGGCTCTTTTCTACAGCACTTCAGTACTCTCTCTTTCCACTTTATTTTGATATTTTATGGAGTGATTCTCTGATCTTGAATTTGTTCCTTTCAGTAGCCTTGTCTAGTACAGGGAAATGTCCTGCTGGTAATGGGCATCAGCTCTCATGTTAAGGACCTGTATATATCATGACTTTCCCTTTACAAAATATTAGAATTTTTACATAAGCTTATTTTATCTAGATGTAACCAGTGAGGTAAAATGCATAGTGATTTTTATTAATGCACTATATGGAAAAGAATAAGGAAAATAAAAAAAATTAACAAAAAATGGTTTGTTGAAATTCAGCCAGTTGGTCTGATCTAGAGCTGACTCAAAATCAAGTCTACCTACTCTTACCATGATGCAAATGTCCTAGGAGACTTAATAACACGAAGATCAGAAAATGAGAGAATGAGTCCTACGGACACAAATGTGAATGCTTTCTGGAGTCTTCTCCCAACCTCTACTTCCAGTTCTACTGCATCCCTCTCCCTGTGATTTTCCTGACTTTGTTCTCCATTCAGGATGATTCATTTTTCTTCCCCACTCCTACGGAGGCATTGGGGATGACATCAGAGATGGGGGAGAAAAATTGTGCTATATCCAGAGACATGCTTAGAAGAAAGGGGATTTCTGCCTATGCGGCTTGTAAAAGGAAGTGACAGGTTCTAGAGATGAAGGGCCAGAGTGGTCTGGGAGGCAGGTATTCTGAGTCTTAAACTTACTATGTCCATCTTGATTTTTTTATGTGATGGGACAAATGACTGCATTTGTCTGCATCAATATTGCTGTTTATAATTCTAAAATGAGAATACAAAAGTGCTAAAAGAAATAGTAGAGCCTTTACTTTTATGTATCCTGAGGTAACAAATAAGTGTCATAAGAAATTATATTTTTCATATAATTTTCAGATTTGATAAATCAATGAATTCATAGACTCATCACATTTAATGAAACAATTATAGCAAAAACATTGTTTTTTTGCCTTCTGTTTTTACTTCTTTTTTTTAATTAATTGCTCAAGACAATACCATGATCTTGACATATCATACATTTGATTCAAATAGGGTATGAATTCTCATTTTTCCACGTGTACAGATTGCAGGATCACATTGGTTATATAGCCATGTATATACATACAGCAATATTAGTGTCTTACTTGTTAGTTGTTGATGGATGGAATTCTATTGAGGAGTAACATACATGAGATTGTTTGGGGCCATAGCTTTTCTTTCTTATTTTTGAACATCCCATATTTATAATTGTTAAACATACCATATTAAGAAATTCTGAGAAATAAAATTCCTAAAGAAATTTCTATGTGAAAAGAATTGTGGGTAAATTCAATTACATTAAGTGCTATACCCCACCTCCAGGAGCTCTGCCCCCAAGAGAAATCCTCCTATGTTAGTAACCTTCACCATCCTGAGGGTGGAGATACCAACAAACAACAGACAACTCACCTATTGGATGAGAAGGGAAGTAGGAAAGATATTGATTTCCAACAAAAATCATCCTTGTATCTTCCTTCAATTTTTTTTTCTCTTTTCTCTCTCTTTTCTCCTACCGTCACATCCCCAACATTTGTGAAACCAATTAATTTTCATGAACTAGGCTACTGAGGACTGGGATGCCTGAATAGTATATTACTGTTATTTTGTATATTCTTTTATCTCCTATTTTTACATTTTTCTTTATTTTTATGTTTGTTTTATTTTGTCCTCTGTTTTCTCGCCACTTATTTCCACAAAATCACTTTCTCTCTCTTCTTCTACTACTAACTGACTTCTTTAGTTTCCTCTTTCATGCATCCTAAGGTCTAATAACTCTATATCCTCACCTCTACCACCTTAACATCTCATCCTACACCTCACCCCCGATTCTCTTTGTCCACCGTCAGAAACTGTAGACCATTTTGCAAACCTACTCTTTATATTTTAGATGATAATTGAACTCACTGCTTATTGTGACAAAACCATAAATGTCTTAATAGCAGCTATTTGGTTTAGGTTCTATATTGTTTCTGTTGGGATCTGTTAATATTGTCCTTCCCCTTAAAGGAGAGGTATCAGAGCCCATCAGAGACGCTATAAGCCTATAGGGACCCGCAGTGCTTAAAGGGAAGATACATGAACAACATGAAAAAACAAATGAAGAAAGTACTCCCAAACAAACCAAGATGCTACATTGTTAGAACCCATGGCCAGGACAACAGGAGAAATTACAGAAAAGGAGTTCAGGATGTACACAATTAAAATGTTCTGTGAATTAAAGGATGATATAAGAGAGCAAATACAGGTAACAAAATATCAGCTCAATAAAAAACTACATAAGCAAATATAGGAAGTAGAAGATTACTTCAATAAGGTGATAGAGGTTCTGAAAAGGACCAAACAGAAAACCTTGAAATGTAAGAAACAATAAACCAATTTAAAAATTCAATAGAAAGCACCACTAACAGATTAGATCACTTGGAAGACAGAACCT
Source organism: Ictidomys tridecemlineatus (assembly GCF_052094955.1). Taxonomy (NCBI): domain Eukaryota; kingdom Metazoa; phylum Chordata; class Mammalia; order Rodentia; family Sciuridae; genus Ictidomys; species Ictidomys tridecemlineatus. The sequence continues at coordinate 86,044,271 of NC_135484.1, read as the reverse complement.
CAGACAATGAAGACAAAATACATAATCTTGAAAAGAATGCTGACCACATAGTAAAAATGGTAAGAAACCATGAGCAGAATATGCAAGAATTTTGGGATAACATAAAAAGATCAAATTTAAGAATTAATAGGATATAGGAAGGCATAGAGTTCCAAACTAAAGGAATGAACAATCTATTCAATGAGATAACATCAGAAAATTCTTCAAACTTGAAGAATAAATCAGAAAATTAAATATAAGAGGTTTAAAGGACACCAAATGGACAAAATCACAACAGATCCACACCAAGACACATTATAATGAAAAGGCCTAGCATACAGAATAAGGAGAGAATTTTAAAAGCCACAAGCAAAAGGAGTCTGATTACATATAGAAAAAAAAAAAACAATTAGGATATCAGCAGATTTTTCAAGCCAGACCCTGAAAGATAAAAGGTCATGGAACAACATATTCCAAGCTCTGAAAGAAAGTGAATGCCAACCAAGAAACTTATATGCACCAAAATTAAGCTTTAGATTTTATGATGAAATAAAAACCTTCCATGATAAACAAAAGTTAAAAGAATTTACAACTCAAAAACCTGCACTACAGAACATTCTAGGCAAAATCTTCCATGAAGATGAAATGAAAAACAATGATGAAAATCGAAAAGGGAGGTATTACACTAAAGGAAAACCAATCAAAGGAGAAACCAAGTCAAGTTAAATATCAAAAATAAACAAAAATGGTTGGGAATACAAATCATGTCTCAATAATAGCCCTGAAAGTTAATGGCCTAAACTCACCAATCAAAAGACCTAGACTGGTACATTGGATTTAAAAACAAAAATATGCTGTCTTCAAGAGACTCATTTCATAGGAAAAGAGGTGCACAGACTGAAGATGAAAGGTTGGGGGAAAACATACTACTCACATGGACTGCAGAAATAAGCAGGAGTTTCCATCATTCCTACCCACATCCTGTGCAGGTGGTGGAAATGGGATCCCTCTGAGCTGAATGGGCTGATTGTGAAATAAAGGCTAAGAAAAATAGATTGGCAAAACCCCCCCACAGAACACAGGAAATAATTTTAAAAGCTGGGCCTGGACGGGCTAGCTGATCATAGGGATCCAGCTTAGACACTGAAAAGGGCAAAATGGAGCCAGAGCTTGCTTTATTTATATCAGAGACATCAAAGGTGTTTTTTTGTTTTTTGTTTTTGTTTTTTTCCCCAAACAAGGCAGGATATGGGCTCTCCAGTTTCCAATGGGTTATGCCCAACTCCAGAGCTACAAGAGAGGTCTTCATAATAGAGCTGAGATAGAGGTCATGTGCCTTGGGCAATCTATTGCGCACAGAGGAGCTATGGATAGTTCCCAAGTAAAAACCTAATTCTCCATGGCTCTATACCGAAAGAAGACCCTCAAGTAAATCACAAGTGGCTTTCCACACATCCTCATATAAAATAAAATAGACTTCAAGACAAAGTTAATCAAAAGGAATAAAGAAGGTCATTTTATACTGCTTAAGGGAAACATACATCAATACGATCTAACAATTATGATGAACAATGGAGGATCTACATTCATCAAGCAAACTCTTCTCAAGTTCAAGGGTCAAATAGACCACAGCACAATGATTCTGGATGAATTTAACACTCCTCTTTCACCACTGGATAGATCTTCCAAAAAAAAAAAAAAAAAGCTAAACAAAGAAACTATAGACCTCAGTAATGCAATCAAAAACTTAGACTGAACACACACACACACACACACACACACACATATATATATATATATAGATAGATAGATAGATAGATAGATAGATAGATATAGATATAGATATATATAGACTATTTCATCCATCAATGAGTGAATACACTTTCTTCTCAGCAGCACAGGGATCCTTCTCTAAAATAGCCATATATTATGCCACAAAGCAACTCTTAACAAATATAAAAACATAGAGATACTACCCTGCATTCTATCAGATCCTAATAGAATTAAATTATAAATCAATATTTAAATTAAAAATAGAAGCTACTCCGTTACCTGGAGACTAAATAATATGCTATTGAATGAACAATGGGTTGCAAAAGACATCAAAGAAGATGAAAAACTTCTTAGAGGTAAATGAGAACACTGATACAACCTATCAAAATCTCTGGGAGACTATGAAGTCAGTACTAAAAGGAAAGTTCATTGCATGGAGTTCATTCCTTAAAAGAAGAAAAGGTCAACAAATAAATGACCTAACATTACTTCTCAAAGCCCTAGAAAAAGAAGAACAAATCAACACCAAAAGCAGTAGAAGACAGGAAATGATTAAAATCAGAGGTGAAATCAATGAAATTGAAAAAAAAGAAAAAAGTTGACAAAACAAAAAATTTGTTCTTTGAAAACATAGATAAAATTGATAAACACTTAGCCATGCTAAGGAAGAGAAGGAGAGAGAAAACTCAAATTACTAACATCTGTGATGAAAAGGAAATATCATGATGAACGCTACAGAAATACAGAAGATAATTAGAAATTATTTTTAAAATTTATACTCCAATAAAATAGAAAATATTAAAGGCATCAAAAAAATTCTAGAGTCAGATTATTTACCCAAACTGAGTCAGGATGATGTGCACCAGTTAAACAGATCAATTTCAAACATTGAAATAGAAGATGCCATCAGAAGCCTCCCAACAAAGAAAAGCCCAGGACCAGATGGATACACAGTTAAAGTCTACAAGACCTTCAAAAAAGAACTAATACCCATACTCCTCAAATTATTCCATGAAATAAAAAAAGAGGGAACACTTCCAAACTCATTTTATGAGGCCAATATCACCCTGATTCCCAAACCAGACAAAGACACATCAAAGAAAGAAAACTTCAGACCAGTATCTCTAATGAATATAGATGCAAAAATTCTCAATAAAATTCTGGCAAATAAAATTTAAAAACATGTATTAAAGAAAAGATAATAATATAAATAATAATAATAACCCAATCAATAAAAGGGCTAAGGAACTGAACAGACACTTCTCAGAAGAGGATATATAACCAATCAGCAAATATATTTAAAAATGTTCAACATCTCTAGCAATTAGAGAAATGCAAATCAAAACTAAGATTTCTTCTCATTCTAGTCAGAATGGCAGCTATTAAGAATAAAACAACAGAGAGAACATGGCTGTCAGTGAAGAGGCAGCACATACAATGCCTCCGTGGTAAGGGGATCAGAGAGACTCATTAATACACCCACATTCGTCCTGCTGGGAAACTTCAAGCAAATTTCCTCTGAAAGGAGACCTTCCTGGAACTAGTAAGTTTAATAGGAGGTGTCAGATTGTCACAAAATACTGAATCTCGGCAACCCAGAGCAGGGGCACAGTCCCGCCAGGGGCCGCCGAATGGCCGCTTCCTACACATTGCAGTGAGCATAGGAGCGGACACTAACCACCTGGACCCCCGCGGGCTCTGTGAACCCAAGCCGACCGCTGCCCACACGCTGCAGCATTCGTGGGAACGGTCGTTGCCTGCCTGGGTCCCCGCGAGCTGGCTCAGTGAATCCCAGCCGGCGCAGGGCACACGCTGCATTGTTCTTGGGAACCATTGCTGCCCGCCTGGACCCCCGCGGGCGGGCCCTGTGAACCCAAGCCGACCGCCGCCCACAAGCGGCAGCGAGTTTAGGAGCAGGAGCAACCTGCCCGGGTCCCGCGAGCTGGCTCTGTGAATCCCAGCCAGCGCAGGGCACACGCTGCATTATTCTTGGGAACCATTGCTGCCCGCCTGGACCCCCGCAGGCGGGCCCTGTGAACCCAAGCCGACCGCCGCCCACAAGTGGCAGCGAGTTTAGGAGCAGGAGCGACCTGCCCGGGTCCCGCGAGCTGGCTCTGTGAATCCCAGCCGGCGCAGGGCACACGCTGCATTGTTCTTGAGAACCATTGCTGCCCGCCTGGACCCCCGCGGGCGGGCCCTGTGAACCCAAGCCGACCGCCGCCCACACGCTGCAGCGAGTTTAGGAGCAGGAGCGGTCTGCCTGGGTCCCCGCAGCCCGGCTTTGTGAACCGCCCACATGTAACATCAAACTTGGGAGCAGTTGCTGGCTGTCTGCCTGTCCCCCCCCCTCCCCCGGGCTGGCTTGGTGAACCTCAACCAGCCGCTGCTCACATGGCACAGTGAACTTGGGAGCTGGCGCTGCCTGCTTGGCTGCTTGGGCCCCCGCAGACCAGCTCTGTGAACCGCCGCTGGCTACCGCCAAGCAGCCGCTGCCTACACCCTTGCAGTGAGTGGGGGAGCAGGCGCTGCCTGCCCGGCCCCGAGGGCTCGACTCTGTGAACCTCCTCTGGCGGTTTGGAGCTGCAGACGACCACCCTCCACCTGCCAACCCAGTGCTGCAAACGACCCCTGACCAGCTCTGCAAAAGGCCCCGCCCACACAGCAAACAGCAGGAATGGAGACCCGCCCAATCCGGGAGGAAGTACCGCTGCACAGTGATTGACTCCCGCCTACTGAGAGGAGAAACTTGGCCCGGTGGGCATAGCTCCACCCACTGGAAGAGCAGTTAATCGAACTCTAGGACTGCATTTATAAATTTTTTTTTTTGCTGTCTTTTTAAATGTTTTTTAATCCATCTTATTTTATTTTATTTATTTTTTAAATCTCATTTTCCATTTCTACTATTATTATTTTTCTTTAAATCCCTTTTAATCTTCTATTTTTTTCTATCCTTCTTTTCTCCTGTCTTTACATCTCTTTTTAATTTTCTTATTCCCCCTTCCTTGAATTCTACCTGCTTACTCTTATTCTCTTTAGTGACTTCTACCCATCCCTTCTAATACCTTTCCTCCCAAGCTTCAAATATATTTATAGGAGTAAACAGTAACTCAGCAGTCAAACAGAACAAGAAACAATATGAACAGCATGAAAAAGCAAGGAAGAAAAGGAGTGCAAACAATGCAGGGCAGCCTAAATATTCAGGAGGATATAGAACCACCTGAAAAATGGTCATATAAAGAACTCATGGAACACCTGAGACAGATGGAATGGAACCTCAAAGAGGATACAAGACAGCAAATTCAAGCAGCGAAAGAACACATTGAGAATGTATTACACAAACAGATAAAGGAAGAAGTTCAGCATTTTTATCAGGAGATAGAGACTATAAAAAAGAATCAAACCATAATCTTAGAAATGAAGGAAACTATAAACCAAATTAAAAACTCAAATGAGAGTATCATTAATAGAGTGGAGCAAGTAGAAGCTAGAACATCAGATAATGAAGACAAAATATATCATCTGGAAAAGAGGCTAGCCATCTCAGATAGGCTGGTTAAAAATCATGAGAGAAGCATACAAGAGATATGTGATAATATAAAAAAACCAAATTTAAGAGTCATTGGGATAGAGGAAGGGATAGAGATTCAAACAAGGGGAATGAGTAATCTACTAGATGAAATAATCACAGAAAACTTTACAGAATTAAAAAAGGAAACAGACATTCAAATTGTAGATGCATACAGGACACCGAACATACAAAATCACAGTAGACCAATGCCAAGACACATTGTTATGAAGATATCCAATATACAGAACAAAGAGAAAATATTAAAAGCTACAAGAGAAAAGAGAAAGATTACATTCAGGGGTAAAACAATAAGGTTAACAACGGACTTCTCAACTCAGACGCTGAAAGCGAGAAGATCCTGGAATAACGTATTTCAAACACTGAAAGACAATGGATGCCAACCAAGAATTCTGTACCCAGCAAAATTAAGCTTCAGATACGACAACGAAATAAAAATCTTTCACGATAAACAAAAACTAAAAGAATTTGCAGCCAGAAAACCAGCGTTGCAAAGCATCTTGAGCAAAACACTTCACGAGGAAGAAACGGAAAACAATAACCAAAGCCAACAGTGGGAAGTACCTCAGTAAAGACAGACGGAGGGGGGAAAACTAATCATGGTGAAACAAATGCAATTAAAAAAATAAAAATAAAAAAATGAGATAAATAATCAAATATGGCTGTAAGTACAAACCATATATCAATAGTAACTCTAAACATTAATGGTTTAAACACTCCAATAAAGCGACATAGGCTGGTAACATGGATCAAAAAAACAAATCCAACAATATGCTGTCTCCAGGAGACTCACCTGACTGGAAAAGACATACACAGGCTGAAGGTGAAAGGTTGGGAAAAAATATACCACGCACATGCTCCTCGCAAGCAAGCAGGGGTGGCCATCCTCATATCGAATAAAATCGACTTCAAGACTAAGTTAATCCAAAGGGATAAGGAAGGACATTATATACTGTTAAAAGGAACCATTAAACAACAAGACATAACAATTATCAATATTTATGCACCAAATAATGGCGCTTCGAAGTTTATAAAACAAATTCTCCTCAAGTTCAAGAATCAAATAGACCACAACACAATAATTATGGGCGACTTCAACACACCTCTCTCACCATTGGACAGATCCTCCAAGCAAAAGTTGAATAAAGAAACTATAGACCTCAATACCACAATCAATAACCTAGACTTAACTGACATATATAGAATATACCAACCATCATCGAATGGATATACTTTTTTCTCAGCAGCACATGGATCCTTCTCAAAAATAGACCATATATTATGCCATAGGGCAACCCTCAATAAATATAAAGGGGTAGAGATTATACCATGCATTTTATCTGATCATAATGGATTGAAACTGGAAATTAATGATAAAAGAAGGAAGGGAAAATCCAATATCACATGGAAAATGAACAATATGTTACTGAATGATCAAAGGGTTACAGAAGACATAAAGGAGGAAATCAAAAAATTCTTAGAGATAAATGAAAATGCAGACACAACCTATCGGAATCTATGGGACACAATGAAAGCAGTTTTAAGAGGGAAATTCATCGCCTGGAGGTCATTCCTCAAAAAAAGGAAAAACCAACAAATAAATGAGCTTACACTTCATCTCAAAGCCCTAGAAAAGGAAGAGCAAAACAATAGCAAATGCAGCAGAAAGCAAGAAATAATTAAAATCAGAGCGGAAATCAATGAAATTGAAACAAAAGAAACTATCGAAAAAATTAACAAAACTAAAAGTTGGTTCTTTGAAAAAATAAACAAGATTGACAAACCTTTAGCCATGCTAACGAAGAGAAGAAGAGAGAGAACTCAAATTACTAACATAAGGGATGAAAAAGGCAATATCACAACAGACGCCACAGAAATACAGAAGACAATTAGAAACTATTTTGAAAACCTATATTCCAATAAAATAGAAGATAGTGAAGACATCAATAAATTTCTTAAGACATATGATTTGCCCAGACTGAGTCAGGAGGACACACACGATTTGAACAGACCAATATCAATGGATGAAATTGAAGAAGTAATCAAAAGACTACCAACCAAGAAAAGCCCAGGACCGGATGGGTATACAGCGAAGTTTTACAAAACCTTTAAAGAAGAATTAATACCAATACTTTTCAAGTTATTCCAGGAAATAGAAAAAGAGGGAGTCCTTCCAAATTCATTCTATGAGGCCAACATCACATTGATTCCGAAACCAGACAAAGACACATCAAAGAAAGAAAGCTACAGACCAATATCTCTGATGAACCTAGATGCAAAAATCCTCAATAAAATTCTGGCGAATCGGATACAAAGACACATCAAAAAAATTGTGCACCATGATCAAGTAGGATTCATCCCTGGGATGCAGGGATGGTTCAATATACGGAAATCAATAAATGTAATTCACCATATCAATAGACTTAAAGATAAGAACCATATGATCATCTCGATAGACGCAGAAAAAGCATTCGACAAAGTACAGCATCCCTTTATGTTCAAAACATTAGAAAAACTAGGGATAACAGGAACTTACCTTGATATTGTAAAAGCTATTTACGCTAAGCCCCAGGCTAGCATCATACTGAATGGAGAAAAATTGAAGGCATTCCCCTTAAAATCAGGAACAAGACAGGGATGCCCTCTATCACCACTTTTATTCAATATAGTTCTCGAAACACTGGCCAGAGCAATTAGACAAACGAAAGAAATTAAAGGCATAAAAATTGGAAAGGAAGAATTTAAATTATCACTATTTGCAGATGACATGATTCTATACCTAGAAGACCCAAAATGGTCTACAAAAACACTACTAGAACTAATAAATGAATTCAGCAAAGTGGCAGGATATAAAATCAACACGCACAAATCAAAGGCATTTCTGTATATCAGCAACAAAACCTCTGAAATGGAAATAAGGAAAACCACTCCATTCACAATATCCTCAAAAAAAATAAAATACTTGGGAATCAACCTAACAAAAGAGGTGAAAGATTTATACAATGAAAACTACAGATCCCTAAAAAGAGAAGTAGAAGAAGATCTTCCCTGTTCATGTATAGGCAGAACTAACATCATCAAAATGGCGTTATTACCAAAAGTCCTCTATAGGTTTAATGCAATGCCAATCAAAATTCCAATGGCATTGCTTGTAGAAATAGATAAAGCAATCATGAAATTCATATGGAAAAATAAAAGACCCAGAATAGCAAAAGCAATTCTAAGCAGGAAGTGTGAATCAGGTGGTATAGCAATACCAGATTTCAAACTATACTACAGCGCAATAGTAACAAAAACAGCATGGTACTGGTACCAAAACAGGAGGGTAGACCAATGGTACAGAATAGAGGATACAGAGACTAATCCACAAAGTTACAACTATCTTATATTCGATAAAGGGGCTAAAAGCATGCAATGGAGGAAGGATAGCATTTTCAACAAATGGTGTTGGGAAAACTGGAAATCCATATGCAACAAAATGAAACTGAATCCCCTCCTCTCACCATGCACAAAAATTAGCTCAAAATGGATCAAGGACCTTGATATCAAATCAGAGACTCTGCGTATGATAGAAGAAAAAGTTGGCTACGATCTACATATTGTGGGATCAGGCTCCAAATTCCTTAACAGGACACCCATAGCACAAGAGTTAATAGCAAGAATCAACAAATGGGACTTACTTAAACTAAAAAGTTTTTTCACAGCAAGAGAAACAATAAGAGAAGTAAATCAGGAGCCTACATCATGGGAACAAATTTTTACCCCCCACACTTCAGATAGAGCCTTAATATCCAGAGTTTACAAAGAACTCAAAAAATTAGACAATAAGACAACAAATAACCCAATCAACAAATGGGCCAAGGACCTGAACAGACACTTCTCAGAAGAGGACATACAATCAATCAACAGATACATGAAAAAATGCTCACCATCTCTAGCAGTCAGAGAAATGCAAATCAAAACTACCCTAAGATACCATCTCACTCCAGTAAGATTGGCAGCCATTATGAAGTCAAATAATAACAAGTGCTGGCGAGGATGTGGGGAAAAGGGTACTCTTATACATTGCTGGTGGGACTGCAAATTGGTTCGGCCAATTTGGAAAGCAGTATGGAGATTCCTGGGAAAGCTAGGAATGGAACCACCATTTGACCCAGTTATTGCCCTTCTTGGTCTATTCCCTGAAGACCTTAAAAGAGCGTACTACAGGGATACTGCCACATCGATGTTCATAGCAGCACAATTCACAATAGCTAGACTGTGGAACCAACCCAGATGCCCTTCAATGGATGAATGGATTAAAAAAATGTGGCATTTATACACTATGGAGTATTATGCAGCACTAAAAAATGACAAAATCATGGAATTTGCAGGGAAATGGATGGCATTAGAGCAGATTATGCTCAGTGAAGCTAGCCAATCCCTAAAAAACAAATACCAAATGTCTTCTTTGATATAATGAGAGCAACTAAGAATAGAGTAGGGAGGAAGAGCAGGAAGAAAAGATTGACATTAAACAGAGGCACGAGATGGGAGGGAAAGAGAGAGAAAAGTGGAATTGCATGGAAATGGAAAGAGACCCTCATTGTTATAAAAAACTACATAAAAGAGGTTGTGAGGGGAATTGGAAGAAAAATAAGGAGAGAAATGAATTACAGTAGATGGGATAGAAAGAGAAGATGGGGGGGAGGGGGATAGTAGAGGATAGGAAAGATAGCAGAATACATCAGTCACGAGTATGGCATTATGTAAAAATGTGAATGTGTAACCTATGTGATTCTGCAATCTGTATTTGGGGTAAAAATGGGAGTTCATAACTCACTTGAAACTATTGTTCGAAGTATGATATGTCAAGAGCTTTGTAATGTTGTGAACAACCAATAAAAAAAAAAAATCCAACAGGAAACATTCTTCCTTTACCTTTACCTGAAAAAAAAAAAAAAGAATAAAACAACAATAAGTATTGGCAAGAATGTGGGGGAAAAGGCACACTCATACATTGCTGGTGGGACTGCAAATTGGTGCATCCAATTTGGAAAGCAGTATGGAGATTCCTTGGAAAGTTTGGAATGGATCCATCATTTGACCCAGCTATCCCACTCCTCAGTTTGTATCCAAAGGACTTAAAAACAGCATACTACAGTGACACAACCACATCAGTGTTTATGGCAGTGCAATTCACAATAGGTAAATTGTGGAACCAAATTAGATGCCATTCAGTAGATAGATGGATAAAGAAAATGTAGTGTATATATGCACAATGAAATATTACACATCATTAGAAGAGAATAAAATCATGGCATTTGCAGGTAAATGAATGGAGTTGGATAATATTATGCTAAGTGAAGCAAGACAATACTAAAAACCTAATGCTGAATGTTTTCTCTGATATGTGGATGCTGATTAATAATGGGGGTGGGTTTGGGAGAATGGGAGGAGTGGAAGAAGTTTAGATAGGGCAAAGAGGATGGAGGGGAAGGGATGGGTCATGGGGGTAGAAAAGATGGTGGAATGATATAGACATTATTGCCCCAAGGACAGATATGAAGACACAAATGGTGTAACTCTACTTTGTGTACAACCAGAGACCTGAAAAATTGTGCTCTGTATGTATACTATGAATTGAAATGCATTCTTCTGTCATGTATAACAAATTAGAATAAATAAATAAATTTTTAAAGATCACACATAATTATCAAAACAATTCAGTGAAATATTCAAGTAAATTTTAACATGAACTTTTTTACTTATATATAAAATGTAAAGGAATGGTTTAAGAAGTTGAGTCATTAAAGTGCTACAGAGTCTATGATACATAGATAAAAACTCAGGAAAACGAATCCCAGCCTGGAAACAATTATTCTTTCTTGCTTTAAATTGGTGGTTATCAGATTTACTTAATGCCTTTAAGGAAAATCATATTTGTTTATGATTATGTGTCTTCAGCTGCAAAAGGTGATCATCTGGTTTGAGCTTGAGGTGATTCCCTTGAATTTATTCATTTTTCTTCTTAGAGGGGCAACCCTATGAAATGCTGAAAGTCTCATTCCAGTTTTTTTCTGAAGTGCTAAGTGCCTCTGGAGCTGCCCAGTTTCCAGGATTATGTAATTTGTATTCTGTCAATTTTGGCTCATTTTCATTCCTCATGAAATCTCTGTACAAGATTTGGGAGTAAAAAAAAAATTAAACATAAACTTGCTGCTTCACCCTAACCTGCAGCTGCCTATTGTTTTTATCTTCCTTAAGAAAAATGCTCAGAAACTCTATAATGCAAAGCACCCCCACTGCATGTTTCTTTATATTGCCTGAAATTCAAAAGCCTCAAACTGAAAATTAAAACTTTAAAATACTCCTGATTAGTGTTTGTCATCTAAATTTAGTTGCAGTACATGGACAGGTTTTTAATTAGGAAAGTGTGAAAACAATTGGAATCCTAAGCAAATTTCTTATTTTGGAATATTCTCGTGACTCTGAGAATGAAAATTTGCAAGAACGTGCCTTAGTTTTGTAAAAATTTTTTGTGATAGAAAAGAATTGGGAGTGACAGATTTCTAATTGTTTTAATAATGTGTATATATTTAATATCACATGGTGGCCTCACCATCTGCTGGTTGGAAAGCATGTCTCTCTTACTGCAGATCTGATTTCTGAGACCCTCTGGAATCATTTAGAGCTCTGTGTTCAGTACATGTTTACCGAAACCATCCTTTGTTTTAAGTTTGATCAGCATCACGGGAAGAAAAGCATAGCGTTGCAGCCTAAAAATTGTATGGTGATTATGACTATATATAATAGTGGAATTTGTTGTGACATATTCTTACATGCACATAACATAATTTGATCAATTTCATTCCTCAGTACTGCCTCTTTTCCTCCTCCTTTTCTCCACTTTATCCCCTTCCTTTACTCTACTGACCCCCCTTCTAACCCCATGTACTCCCCTTCTAAACTTTTTTCTCTCTGGTTTCCATATATGAGATTGAACATATGACCCTTGACTTTCTGAGTTTGGTTTATTTTGTTCAAAATTATGTTCTCCAGTTCTATCCATTTTCCTGCAAATGAAATAATTTTTTTCTTCTTTATGGCTGAGTAAAATATAGTGTATATACCATATTTTTTATCCATTCATCTAAGAACCATATACTCTTTGTAATAGGGGATGTTTGATTAATATGATACAACAAAAATAAAGATATTTGAAAACATTGTGTATATTCCCTTTGATAGAATCCCAAAACTTTTCAATTGATGAGAGATGTTTCCTATAATCTGTTAGTCAATTCTGAGGGTTTTTTGTTGTTGTTTTTGTTTTTGTTTTTTGGTATACTTGGGAGTAGTCAAATGAATTTGACAGAATTGGATTTAAGTCACTTTAGTAATTAAGTATATTAGGAATACAAAAGTTAGTGCAGTATACTATCTGATCCCTTTGCTACACCGGATACTGATGTAAAAATTCTACAATAGCACTTATATTTATTGTATTTATGCTACTATACCCTCTTTTTTAAAAATTATAGACTGTAAGTTCTTTGACTAATAGGGCATGATCTTGCATGCTTTATTACCAATAGGGAATACACAATAGATATTTTGGAGTGTTTCTAAAATAAATGCTAATTTTTTTGTAATAGGAAAATAAATTATAATGTTAATACACTTCCATTTAGTTTCTTCTATTAATCAACTTTACTAGGTTTGCTAGATTAAATTAATTATAATGAAAAATCTTCCAAGCTCTTTCTTCAGCAAACGAAGATATACCATGCTTTCTAGGAGAAATATCTAAAAGTAATTATTCATGCATTTTTAAAAATCTACTTTCACAACTACAACTATGAAGGCCACTCTCATTTCCCAGAGCCATCTTTCAGGAGAAGAAGTTAGGGTAGATAAATTAAAATTGTCACAGGATTTATAGAATTAATGGTAAGAGAAAAATACAGGTAGCATGCATCTTGGGATACTCAGTGTTCTTTGAAAGTATGCTATTTTTCTGGAAAAGGACTTTTGAACATCCTGTAGCTCCATTACCATTTCAATAGTTTGACTTAGCTTCAGAGTTAGACAAAAGGATTTGATGTAGAGAAAATAAAAGGAAATTTAGGCTCTTTCCATTGCCCAGAGGATAGTGGCACACATGGTTAGGTACAAGGAGAGAGAAAGCCATCAGATACATATGTCAGGGTTTAGTTGTCTATGAGCTTAGCTCACTATGTTTTGAGAGTCTCAGGGTAAATGATGGGGATGGGCAAGAGTCTCTTGTCTGTAGTCCTAGTTTTGGACTATGGATGGAGATAATTTCTCTAGCTTCCCCTAAACAAACTAGAGCATGGCAACATCAGTTTAAAGCTCAGTTACCATGGGCATAGATGCTAAGCTGAGTTTTAGAAGGCAGAAAGGTCTTTATGACAAAAGGGGCTGGATATATATTCACCAGGCCTGGACACTGAATAAAGAAGGTCAGCAGGCTTAGAGGCCTTTGGGTGGTGGGAAGTAAGAAGTTACCCACACAGCCAAGGAGCTTCATCCAGTTCTCACCAAGCCAAGACCAAACTGAACATTTCCCCTGTCATGATTTCCACCAGCCACACCAAAGAACAAGCAGCAGGTGATGGACTCAGAGGTATGATCCCCAAAGATCACAGGTATGAACTTTACACCTATAATCAGTAGGTGAGAACCTCTGAAGAATATGCAATTATATATGGATGAATATGTAACTTTTGTTGGATATCCAAATTAATTTAAATTCTACAAACCTAATTAAGAGCAGCTGTTTGCCCAAGGCTGAGGGCAGAATGGTCTGGTTTCAACTTCTCAATGACAAGACAGTATTAGCACATAGACAGGCCTCTCTTAATAGTCTTTTGGAGCAAAGCACTTGAATTCTTTAATCAAAAAGTGCTACTGATAGGAGAGGTTCATTCTATTTACATCTTCTGAAATTTGTAACTGCTTTTCAATAGACTGGAGTTCATTCATTTTGAGAGTGGGAATAGGAAGGTAATGACTGCTTCCAATTCACAGGAGACATCCACAATAATAATGACTTTTAATCATTAATGTAGATTCTTAGTTATGAATGTTTATTACATTGTTTCTCATGCAGCAGCAAATACAAGAAGTTTATTATATATTACATTAAATATACATATATAATCTTTCAAAATTCTTACAGTTAAAGGATAGAAATTATCAGCATGTTTTCAGAAAGTTTAGTCTCTAAGAGTACAAGTAAGTTGTCAAATATTACAATTAATAGGAAGGGGCAGGAATTTCTTGGGTGGGTGTTATCACGGGTCAAGTACTTTGCATAAATTATTTGAATTAATCTTCAAGACAACCTTTATATAGTGGATATTGCTATGTCTATTTAATATATGAGAAAGACTAAGTAATTTGCTCAAGATTGCACAGCAAGATTAAAACATAAGTCTGATCTGATTTAATTGCTGCTGTTCTTTCCACCCTTCTGTCTTGCCTTTAAGAGTCTCTGTTAAAATTCAATTTGGACACTATAAAATTTATAATATATTTTGGAACTTCATATATTATTTGAAAGATAAAAGAGCAAATCAAAGCATAATGGATTGAAATACAGTACAAACTTTTGAGTTCTTGTTGTCTTATATTTGATTGTCCTGTCTTGCTGGGATTAATAAAATAATATATTATAAAGAACAAAAATGGACATGACACATAATACAATTATAAATCGTTTTACTTTTTTTTTCCCCCTATAGACTAAGAAGATACTGTTACATTTGAATTTGAAGTGTCTCCCAAAGTCTGGTGTTAAAGAGTTGGTCACCATCCTATGACTCTATTGAGAAGTAATGGAACCTTTAGGAGGTAGAGTCACGTGGTAGGAAGTCAAGTCTCTGCAGAGGAGCCCTTGAAAGAGATATTGGAACCCTGCCCCACCCCCCATCTCTCCCTCTCTCTGTTTCCTGGCCACTATGAATGGTGCACACTCTGCCATGATATTCTGCCCCACCACAGGCCCAAAGCAATGGGGCTAAATAACCATGGACTAAAATCTCTGAAATTATGAGAGAAAATAAATCTCTCCTCCTTTTAAGTTCACTTGCTTGGGTATTTTTATCACAGCAGGAAGTTGACTGGTACACACAAATATATATATACATACATACTCTAATATAAATACATATACCTATATGTAATATATAGCTTTATATAACATATAACATGTATCATTTTGTTGATTATAACTATAAAACTATAAAAGCTACTATAAAATATTTGAGAAATTTGTACATAGATTTTTTTCATAAATGCAAAATAATTTAAAATAAGTTTCTTATGAAGAATATTAATTGAACACTTAAATGAGAGGGAACATCACAATTTGATCAAGACTAAAAATCTTTAATAAATATTATTAAAATTATAAATATTTATTTTAGTGTAAATTAAACATTTATTGTTATTGTTGTTGACATTCAAAGATGTGCTGTTGGACATAGTCAGGAGAAAGAACTAAATCTTATTTGAAGATCAAAATATTTTAAAATATACCATATTATGGATTTTTAAAAGACTTATAATTAGGAAAAATATACCTTAGTAAATACACAAAGCAAAGACACTTCATAATACTGGGCATTCTGTGCAGCCCTCTGCTCTCTGGGACTTCAGCCTGTCCATATGGTCATCTAATAGGGAGCCTGAAGACTGTGGGTGATCTCACAGACCATATGTGCTACAGTACCTAGGAACAACTGGGGCTTGGCTAATGACGTGGCAAGAGCCTAAATTTGGATTTAACTTGTTTTTATTGAGCAGAACCCAAACCTCACAGCTATTTTTGCACAATGCTTGCTCTGTTTATCATTAGCATTGAAACTGGGCTGTGAAAATATACCCCTTTCCACTACAGAAATGCTTCAAGTGATTTGTCTGAAGAAATATAAGGCCTCTCATTCTATGGAATTTTTTTAAAGTGGAAATAATATTGTAATCTGGTTTGTGCTGAGAAGTATTGAAACTAGAGCCCACCAATAAGATGGTATTGGAATTGCAGCTGTGAATGACCTGGACTACCCCTGTGAGTCAAGATGATCCTCTATCTCAGAACTGAGATAAGAAAACATGAATGTTACCACAGGATCTCAATCACATGAAATATAAAAATGTTGATTATATAGAAGTTGAGAGTAGAATGGTGTTTATCAGAGGCCAGAAATAATAGGGAGTGGGGGCAGGAATGAGGGAAGGCTGATCAATGGGTAGTTCTGTTGTGCTGTTGCACAGTATGGTAACCACATACAATTATGTACTGCACATTTCAAAAAAATTACAAGGAAGGATTTTGAAAGTTTTCAGCACAAAGAAATGGCAGGTGTTTAAGGAGATAAATGTGTTCAATTTGATTTAAACATTGTGCAATATGTACATCCTTCAAACATTACATGGTACCCATTAATATATACAACTTTTATGTTTTTGTGTGTCAATTAAAAATGTAGACATGTATATAAACAAAGAATAATTTTCATTTTCTCACATTTACTTTAAATAAAATATTTTGTGTCAAATGTAAAAAAAAAAAAATATCCAGTTGCTGCAATTGTTTGAAGCTCATAGGGAGTGATTAAACCTACTAGTGGGCAAGAATAAAGTCAAAAGGGAAGGAAAATAAGGGACTTATGAGATGATCCCAATCATGGACTGATGGAGTCCTCCGTTGTCTCTTCCTGAGCACCCTATTTTGTGAGATGCTATCTCATTTGAACACTATACCTTTTTTCTTTTTAAAGAGAGAGTGAGAGAGGAGGGAGAGAGAGAGAGATAGATAGAGAGAGAGAGAGAAAGAGAGAGAGAGAGAGAATTTTTTTTTAATATTTATTTTTTAGTTCTCGGCGGACACAACATCTTTGTTGGTATGTGGTATGTGGTGCTGAGGATCGAACCCGGGCCGCACCCATGCCAGGCGAGTGCGCTACCGCTTGAGCCACATCCCCAGCCCCACTATACCTTCTTAATGTCATGATAACACCATTCAAAAATACAATAACACTTATCACCAGGGAATAGGCCATGGGAGATGGAACATTCAGGGGATGTTCTTATTCTGATTAGGGTTTTTTATTTAATTCACCAATTTCATCTCCAATTTCACATTGATCAATAGACATAATGAACAAATACCAATAATATTAAGAAGCTTATTCTCAATGAAGTTTGGAAAAAAACCTGCATTATAAAATTTAAAAACACCATTTACATAAAAGATAAGCAGAGAAATACTTTTAAAACAATTAACATTCGTATTTTCAAGGAATTCTATACCTCCAAGGTAGAGTGTTTTCCATCCCAGAGAACTACTTTTCTATCTCAGTATCTTTGTGAATAATTTGTACTGGATTAAGAAGCATTAACTCTGATCCTTTTTCTTAGGTTTCACATATCAAAGACTACATCTGATGTTTAGAAGCAAATTAAAAGTTCAATTAAGGTTTATGTAAATGCCAACATCTATTAAATTTCTTTTTACAGGTTAGAAATCAGAAGGGTATGGGACTCTTTTTCATTTGTATTGTGTTGCTTTAAATTCCAGTTTGTTCTGGTTTGTGATTTAAAAACTGGTAAAAAATATGCCAGGAGATGCCACATTTAATTCAGCAATGTGTTGTCAGATTGTTAGGAAGCAGTTTTTTTTCCTTGAACAGAAATGAGATCATTTGGGTAATATTAACTTTTATGTTCAAAATTGGCATGAGTTACTCTGAAGATCACACATAATAAAGATTACAAAAACGGAGACCTACCAGCATTTGGAGGTTTCTGAACATGTTAAACACTGAATCCTCTCAGTTGGTATTTTGAGTCTTCAGCTATTTTCTTACCACTATTTAATAAAATTTGCTGTTAACTTGTGGAAAGCAATACAGAGATGGTGTTCAGATTAAAATGGCTTATCCATGCAGCAATGGTGTCTTAAGGTAAGTAACTTCTGTTACTGGTTCTAATCCCTGAATGTTCATATTAAACAGAGAAACTCCTGTATAATTTAGGTGAGCAATTACGTTTAATAGGACAAGACAATACAGTTTAAGATAGAGACAATAAAAAATAAAGAACAATGAACAAATAAAACCTTGAAATTATATTCACTGAACCAGATCTAAGAATGAAATAAAGATATAAAGATGCTAGATGATGAGGATATCCACACTAAGTAACAGTTCTATATTTTCCCTGAAAACCTTGTGACAAAATCCCAATAAACATAAATTCATGAGTCCCTGAAAACAATGCTGTATGCATTAACCTGAGTCAAGTCAGGATGCAGAATCCAATGTTACAATTATTTTAATGAGCAGCAAGGACAGAGTAGAACCCAAGAAAGCCTGACTTTACAGGTTATGGGGATATTTAATAAAACACGATAATCCCTGGGTCAAAATAAATGAGAATGAAACAAAGGATTTTTTTAAATTTATGTGACCAAAAGGGATCCAAGATGGATATTGAAAAGACTGAGGTGGTCACCCACCTCGACGATAGAAGAGGGAAGCTATCCAATCAGAACAGCTGGAATTTTATAATAAAACCTGAATTATGGGATAGAAACAGAAAAAGTTAGGCATGTTTGACTATTAGGAAGTACAGAGAGTAGGAGGTGAGGGTGAGAGGATGCTTGAGCAGTGATAAGGAACCCCGTGGAGCAAGGATGAGGTCTTGGCTTCATTCTACAGTATTTTCAGCCAATACCCAAAGAAGATTTTAAGCAGGGAAGTGGTATGAATTATTCTTCAAAATGATAATACTGATCAGCTTAGTAAAAGAGACTTCCCTGAAACCCTGTCTAAAATTTCCCCCTTACCTCCACCTTGTCCAAGATAACATATCCCTTTTTTCCTGCATTTTTCTCCTTACATTTATTAATAATGTGTAGTACACCCTGCTACTTTATTTAGTATATTGTTTTCCTACTAATATGTAAACTCCTCTAGGGCAGGACTTTTTTCTTTCTTTTTAAGTTATTACTATATCTCTATGACTTAGAAGAGTACTTATTAATATACCACAGTCTATGCAAAGTAAGTATTCAATGAAAGAGCAAAAATAGAAATGGGTGCTATGAGATAATGGGCTGGGGAGTGGGCAAGGTGAAAGTTGAGAGGCAAAGTTTTATGAATAAGGCAGTACACTAAAGGAGAGAGGTTAAATCTTTAGTTGAGACAATGAGAACTTGGCTCATTTTAGTTGTGATTGAGAGTAGACCACTTGATGATAGATTGAGTGTGGAGTTATAGAGAGAGAAGAATTAAGGATGAGTATTTTTTTTCTAAGCATCTGAGTACATATTGGCATGATGACCAGAGATGGAAAGGATTGGTGCAAGAGAAGTTTAGAAGTATATAGTTATGACAGCAGCATTAAAAAAAAAAAAAAAGCAGGGAGATGGAACCCCTGTTTTTGTGCTCACAGTAGACTGGGGATTATAACAAGACTTGAGGAAATGAACTCATGCGTAAAGTACTCCTTAAGCGTTGTATAAGTTTGCATTGTTTAGCAGTTTTCCTGGTCATGGAAAGCATTGGAGCATTGAATGAGGGAATGGAAGTAGCAGGAAACTTTATTATCAGATAATAACCAGAAAGGCAAATCATGGGATGAACACTTGTTACTATTTCTGTGACTTTATTATATCCCTAAGTTGCCTTGGTCAGAGTATCCTCTAAACAACCAGTATGTCTTTTATACTAATATATAGATTTATCATCAAATGTATTGATCCCTTAATCAATAAAACCCTGGACCCTCTGCGGATTTTTAATATTAGAGTGCTTAATGTATGCACCTGTACCAGGTATCATAAGTAAAGTATTAGATCCCATTAACAAGAACACTGAATGCATCACATAGGTCTAAATGTGACAGAAGTGAAATCCAGTGAGGACCATTAGAGTGTCATCAACTGATGAAATGGTATTATTCCCTTCAAGCTAAAGAAAGAAGATCTTTCTCTAACTATGTTATATAAAATAATGAGATTCTAAAGGCTCATGGTAGATAATTGGGAAAGAAGTCAACAACAAGAAAACAAAACTATAATAAAAACCTCTATAGTTAACTACTTTCTGGGAAATCTGCATCCTCTAGCTCTTTCTTACAGTGTAGAGATTTTAGACTTTGTGCATTTGGCATCTAGGGAGCCTTTAAAAATCCTGAAGCTTGTGCTGTATAACATACAAATTGTTGGATCTAGATCCAGACACAGGCTTCAGAGTTTTTAAGAAGTTTTAGGATGATTTTAATATATAAGTATCAATGATAATGACCACTTTGTGGATTCTTGAAGTACATTAAGCACAATAAAAACCCCAAGGAATAAAATAGTAATTGTACTTGTTTTCTTTGTTTAATTCACCATTTACAAAATATAGTTGCTCATTCTTTATGCAACATTTATAATATCTCAAGAAACACTAGAATCACATGAATATAATTTGAAAGCACTTCTGCAGGTAATTTAAATTTATTTTGAACCAAGTATGCCTAACTGAAGGGTTATAAAAACACATCTATTATTTTCATTTGCATTTTCTTGTTTGTTAGTGGGGTGAACATCTATTCATATGTTTATTTAAAGGTCAGAATGTTTTCAGAGTTGCTGCTTGTGGTTATGGATAATTCAAATAAGGGATTAGGGGAAGAAGCTCCTGAATGCAGAGAAGAGGGAAGCCAGTCATTTGAAAGTAGAATCCTGGATTTTCCACTGATATCAGTGTGGCATCCTGTTTGCTCCATGAAAATTTAGATAGGTAGTGATGTTCAGGAGCATGTTTTTGTATTCATCTGTGCAGCCTGAGAGGTTAGCACAGTACATGTCAGATCCTCCAAAAATATTTATTGGATAAGAGCATGAACAAAGTCTACTGCCTTGGCATTCCTGGACCTCAGCAGGGGTTCATGGACACTGTATTAGTTTTACTATCATAATAAAATGCCATCCCTGGTTACTTAAACAATAGAAATTTATTTTTCAAAATTCCAGAGTTAGAGGCCTAAGAACCAGGACTTCTTCGAGGTAGGGTTGATACTGTTGGTTAGTAGGAGACCATTCTTGGCCATCCTCTCTCTTTGTCTTCATGTGGTCTACTTTCTTTGCATAACTGTGCTTAACCTCCTCTTCTTATAAGAACACTAGTGATAATGGATTAGGATATACCCCAAAGATTAAATTTTAACTTAAAAACTCTTTAAAGTTCCCAATTTTAATCACATTCTGAATGCTGGCAGTTAGGGCTTTACCATCTGAATTTGGTCTAAACTATAACTTAACAACCAGGCAGCTGTATTTCTAAGTGGTCTAGAAAAGTGGCTCTGGTACTGTTTAAAAATTACTTTGGGTCCTGCATTCTTTATCCAGCCTGAATTTATGTAGCTCTAGAAAAAAAAATTCATATCTTTCACTCTTGTTTGCACATATGTGTTTCTGTATGATGTGGTGTGTGTGAGTGTGTATGTGTGTGTGTGTGTGTGTGTGTGTGTGTGTGTGTGTGTGTGTATTTTGAATGTGTATGTTCCACTGAGAGGGAAACTGTTAGAAAGTAGGCTTTAAAATAAGTCAGGCTGTTGGAATATTCTAACAGAGGCTTGGCCTGCCCAGGCATTAATGAGTGTGAGACTGGTCATGTTTTTGCTCCTCTGTTTAGTTCCCTTAGAGAGTTTCATCTTACCTGATTGTTGAGAACTCTCGAAAGGTTTTAGGAGATTCTTGGCAAATGTAGAATTGGTGGTTTTCTGTTCCCAAAATTGACTACAGATCTCTTTCTTTCTTAATATTGCTTATTTTATACCATTACGGAGATGTATAATGCAAGGCATGAAGGGCTTTAAAACACTGTGATAGCTTCCTTACCAAAGAGAGATTATCTTTAAGAGCCCACTTTCATCTAGAACCACTCTTTGCTTACTGAAGAGTTCTAGTTGCATTTTCTCCCATATTCAGGTATCTAATCATTTCCCTTTCTCTTGTGTTATGAGCTTATTTTTTAAACCAGTGTTTCTAGCTTCAGGCATGTAATTAAAAATAAACTACAAGAGAAATATAATAGAATAATATTTTGAGGCACTCTTCCATTACATGTTTATTTTTCTGTCCATTAGAAAGATATGTTGAATTTTCATGTTCTTGTCTTTTTTAGATTAAGAGATTTAGGACCTGTCTATATATACAGCTATTTTGTGCCTTCCTTTGAAATTCTCAGTCACTTGAAAGAAAATGCTTGTATCATTATTTTCATTAAAGAGAGATGAATGAGGCAGCAAATGAGCCCATCCACTAAGCTCCACCATTTTGGACTCAACTTCATGCTACAATAAAGTAATGCCAACAACAATGCTTCATTGAATTTGATATAACAGATTAATAAATGTATTTACTAGGACCTCAAAACTGTCATCTTTATGAAAATATATTGGCTATGAGTAATATTTCATGAATTTCTATATGACATAAGAAATACTAAAACATGTATTAGCCAAAGATTGCATTAAATAACCTTGTACTTAAGGAAAATGGAGAAGAAATCTAGTCTAGTCTAATTTATCCATGTGTTTGTACTGCAGCACATATTTTACTAATATTTTACTGTGAAGGCATACAATATACCAGTTATATGTATCATTTATCTATTTAAACTAGTTTAGTGCAACTCTACCTCAGCTATTTTATTTTATTTTATTTTATTTTATTATTTTTTATTGTTTTATTGATTGTTCAAAACATTACAGAGCTCATGATATATCATCTTTCATACATTTGACTCAATTGGGTTTTGAACTCCCATTTCTACCTGTTAAGGTCTGTAAACAAGTCAAAATAACACCTGGTATTTTGCCAGGGGAATGTTAGAGTTCATAAACAAGTCTGGATGGTGCCTGGCAAAATGCCAGAGGGAGTGGTTTGAGAAGTAACAAAAGTGAGCCATTCAGTGTGGAGATTCCTTATTGGTTGACTGCTGTATCTAGTTTATGCTAATTAAGATAAGCTGTGAAAAATGTATAAATACCTCTGTTGTCCTACAATAAATGGCTCCCTCTCCTGCTGTATCAAAGTACAGAAGTTATTCGTCACCCCCTGGTTATTTTGCTGCAGCCGGACTGCAGCATTACCCAAAATACAGATTGCAGAATCACATCTGTTACATACTCACATTTTTACATAATGGCATATTAGTGACTGTTGTATTCTGCTACCTTTCCTATCCCCTACTATCCCCCCTCCCCTCCCCTCCCATATTCCCTCTCTACCTCCTCTGCTGTTGTTCAATTCTCTCCCTTTTTTCCCCCTCCCCCTTGCCCCTCATAACCTCTTATAATTTTGTGTATCACTGAAGGTCTCCTACCATTTCCATATGCTTTCCCTTCTCTCTCCCTTTCTCTCCCCCAATTCGTCTTTGTTTACTGTTAGTCTTTTCCTCATGCTCTTCCTTCCTGTTCTGTTCTTGATTGCTCTCTTTATATGAAAGAAGACATTTGGCATTTGTTTTTTAGGGCTTGGCTAGCTTCACTTAGCATAATCTGCTCTAGTGCCATCCATTTCCCTGCAAATTCTATGATTTTGTCATTTCTTAGTGCTGCATAATACTCCATTGTATATAGATGCCACATTTTTTTTATCCATTCATCTATTGAAGGGCATCTAGGTTGGTTCCACAGTCTAGTTATTGTGAATTGTGCCGCTATAATCATTGATGTGGCCGCATCCCTATATTGCGCTCTTTTAAGGTCCTCAGGGAATAGTCCGAGAAGGGCGATAGCTGGGTCAAATAGTGGATCCATTCCCAGCTTTCCCAGGAATCTCCAAACTGCTTTCCAAATTGGCCTCACCATTTTGCAGTCCCACCAGCAGTGTACAAGTATACCCTTTTTCCCCACATCCTCGCCAATACTTATTGTTGTTTGACTTCATAATGGCTGCCAATCTTATTGGAGTGAGATGGTATCTTAGGGTGGTTTTGATTTGCAATTCTCTGATTGCTAGAGATGGTGAGCATTTTTTCATGTACTTGTTGATTGATTGCATGTCCTCCTCTGAGAAATGTCTGTTCAGGTCCTTGGCCCATTTGTTGATTGGATTATTTAGTATCTTATTGTTTGATTTTTTGAGTTCTTTGTACATTCTGGATATTAGGGCTCTATCTGAGGTGTGAGGGGTAAAAATTTGGTCCCAGGATGTAGGCTCTCTATTTACCTCTTTTATTGTTTCTCTTGCTGAGAAAAAACTTTTTAGTTTAAGTAAGTCCCATTTGTTTATTCTTGTTGTTAACTCTTGGGCTATGGGCATCCTATTAAGGAATTTGGAGCCCGACCCCACAATATGTAGATCAGACGCAGTGTCTCTGATTTGATATCTAGCTCCTTGATCCATTTTGAGTTAACTTTTGTGGCTGGCAAGAGAAAGGGATTCAATTTCATTTTGTTGCATATGGATTTCCAATTTTCCCAGCACCATTTGTTGAAGATGCTATACTTCCTCCATTGCATGTTTTTAGCCCCTTTATCAAATATAAGATAGTTGTAACTTTGTGGATTAGTCTCTGTGTCCTCTATTCTGTACCATTGGTCCACCCGCCTGTTTTGGTACCAGTACCATGCTATTTTTGTTACTATTGCTTTGTAGTACTGTTTCAACTCTGGTATCGCTATACCTCCAGATTCACACTTCCTACTTAGAATTGCTTTTGCTATTCTGGGTCTTTTGTTTTTCTATATGAATTTCATGATTGCTTTATCTATTTTTACAAGAAATGCCGTTGGGATTTTGATTGGCATCGCACTAAACCTGTAGAGAACTTTGGGTAATATCGCCATTTTGATGATGTTAGTTCTGCCTATCCATGAACAGGGTACATTTTTCCATCTTCTGAGATCTTCCTCTATCTCTCTCTTTAGGGTTCTGTAGTTTTCATTGTATAAATCTTTCACCTCTTTTGTTAGGTTGATTCCCAAGTATCTTATTTTCTTTGAGGATATTTTGAATGGAGTGGTTTTCCTTATTTCCATTTCAGAGGTTTTGTTGCTGATATACAGGAATGCCTTTGATTTATGCGTGTTGATTTTATAACCTGCCACTTTGCTGAATTCATTTATTAACTCTAGGATCTTCTTTGTAGACCCTTTTGGGTCTGTTAAGTATATTATCATGTCATCCGCAAATAGCAATAATTTAATTTCTTCTTTTCCTATTTTTATGCCTTTAATTTCTTTTGTCTGTCTAATTGCTCTGGCTAGTACTTCGAGAACTAAATTGAATAGAAGTGGTGATAGAGGGCACCCCTGTCTTGTTCCAGATTTTAGAGGTAATGCCTTTAGTTTTTCTCCATTTAGGATGATGCTAGCTTGAGGTTTAGCATATGTAGCTTTTACAATGTTGTACCTCAGCTATTTTAATGTGTGACATTTAATAAGATGAGAACATTTGGTAAAATGGTTTGACCTGTAAAATGGGTACAATAATTGCTTTTTGAAATTTTGACAAGAGAAATGAGGCATGAATTAACTAAATCTATACAACATTCTAAGGTCTTGTTAGTTGGTATAAATAGTAGGTCAGAGGATAGATTATTTCAAGGATTCCCACAGGATAGTTGGGACAAGGAAGCAAAATGTAACTGATAAAATGTGGAGCCTCTACTTATTCAAGTACACTATCAAAACAGCTTGATTCTTACAGGAACTGTGTCATCTGTGTGCATCAGAATTCCTCTTTTCCTTTTTCTGTACAGTGCCTTTCAATAGTAGTCCCAGCCAATTCTATGATTTTCAGACTCAGTTCTATTTACATAGAGAAATGGTTTCTTATCATCTCTGCTGGTTGGATTGTTGATAGCTCCACAATCAGCACAGAGAACACTCAGAAAAGATAGTTTGTTTTTATTTTTTTATCATCAATTATATGCAACAAAACTATATTTAGTAATAATCATAAAATAAAAGAAATTACCTGAATGGCCAGCAAGAAAACACAGAGAGTAAAGACTGTTTTCTTGAACTTTGCATATATTATCATGCCAGTAAAAATTTTTAATTAAAAACAAAATAACCATATGTGTACAAAAAAGGTAAAAACTAATGGTTTAATACTATTTAATTACAATAAGAATTTTTTGAAAATAGGGAAAAACTTGTACCTATCTTTTGTCTTGTCACAGTAATGAATAATAAAATTGTAAGTTATTTCAAGACTTCTATTTTGCAAATCAAATTTCTCAATGATTTGGTGATTCTTGATGTCTCTCTCTCTCTCATTCTCTTTTTTTTCTCCCCATATGTACTTATCAGACAATATAGATGGATTTGTCAATCTATCTTCAATTCTATCAAAGAACACTTTTTATTAATTTTAATTTCAAAAAGTCTCATTTTCATGAAGATATAGATACTCCAATTGTTGGGGGAAGTTTTAAATATAAGATACCAATGATAGAGATTTTGCAAAGTCTCATTTCACAATATATTCCAGGATGGGGTAGAGAGAGAGAGAGAAGATGTGAGGGAAGGGGAGGGGGGATAGTAGGGAATAGGAAAGGTAGCAGAATACAACAGTTACTAATAGGGCATTATGTAAAAGTGTGGATGTGTAACCGACGTGATTCTGCAATCTGCATTTGGGGTAAAAATTGGGAGTTCATAACCCACTTGAATCTAATGTATGAAATATGATATGTCACGAGCTTTGTAATGTTGTGAACAACCAATAAAAAAAAGATAAAAGAAAAAACAGTTTATCAGGATTAATTGTAGAAGCTTTTAACTGCAATGAGGAAAAACTTTTAAACACAGTTAAAGGCTCTGAACACAAGTTGAATATACCTACATGAAAATCAAAAACCTAAAATGGTCTGAAAATCAAAACTTTTTGATTATTGATGTTACACTAAAAACGTTTCAAATTTCTGAACACTTTGAATTTTGAATTATTGGATTAGGGATGCTCAACCTATAAAGTCTAAGGAAATATTCTAAAATTCATAAAACTCCCAAATCTGAAATATTTCTAGTTACAAGGATCTCAGATAAAGGATGCTCAATCTCTATTCACACACAGCAGCAGAATTGAAGTAACTCAAATTCTATTTCTTTGTCTTTATGATTATTGTTTTTGGACTACGTCAACATAGAAATACATCATCCTTCATTGATTGGAAATACAAACTGCACTCAAAACAAACTTGAAGTCCTCCTCCTCCTCCTTCTCCTCCTCCGTTATAGACAGGTCTCACTGAGTTGCTTAGCCCCTCAATTTTGCTGAGGCTGGCTTTGAACTTGCTGTCTTCCTGCCTCAGCCTCCCAAGCCCCTGGGATTTCAGGTATGTGCCACTGCACCCAACCAAACTTGGGAATCTTCTGAATCATGGGAAGCTGACTCCTTAAAGGAACAATATAACCAAGTCCCTATGTATTGGGAGACCAAGTGTGTAATTAACCTTGATGTACATACAATTTATTTAAGGATAAATAATAAAATATGCTGATTGGGATAGTACACAAATATTATTCAAACTCACATGTAATTGGAGCAAATGTAAATTTACAGCAACAAATTTGTGTTGTGGTTTGTTTTTCAAGAAAAAGCACTTATCACCAGATTATTTAGAATCCTTTGCTATTTTTGTTATATGAGGTCTACCCAGGGAAGACTTTTTTCATCCACTGCTAGGAGACATATATTATGGGCCTCTCATGTTTTGATTATCTTGTGAGCTGAGGCATTGACTGCCTCTACTTTAGACTCTTCCCCAAGAATGTATTGAGAACCTTGGAGCACAGAGATAGTGTCTTCCAGAATACGCAGAAGATTTGCTTACTGTTCAGTACAGCAATAACTCTCTTCTTCTAGGACAAAGGGCAAGCATGATGATTATCACTTGTAATAGAGTGAAGTTCCCTAAACTTGTTGTTATTTTCTGTAGAATAACCCACTGCATGGGTAAGAATCGCCCAGTCTTCATCACATGACACTGGGGATCAGGACTCAGGAAACTGGCAAAAATGGTGATATTCTGGCTGATGCTACTTCTTCAATTAATTAAGACTTTTGTGTCTGGCCTAGGAATCTATCTTTTGCCAGCATCCCTGAAATTGTATCAGGGTATCTTTTTACCTTGAAAAATGAATAAAATCTCTCTTGACACATCAAATGATTTTATTAAGAATATTTTGAAGCTTTAAATTAGCATTTTGTAATGTGTAAAGAAAGTACATGACTTTAAAAAAAGAAATAAAGAAGCTTTCTTGATTTCCTAGATGAGTTTTATATAAAGTGGTTCAATCTTTAATTGCTACTGCATCACAATGGGTCATCTCAAGTTGCCATGGTAACAAGGGGACTGTCAAGACAAATTCATAGACATTCAGGAGCCATATGAGAAACAAAGAAAGAGCCAGTGTTAGATATGTTACATAACAAAAGCAGTAGTTTGTTGGAAAGGATGCACTTAGGGTCTAGTGTGAGTTGTTAAACAAGAAATGCCCTGAGGGAGCTTGAGTGAGAGGACCGGAAATTAAGAATGAATGATGGCAAAAGGTGAAGTAGCTGAACACTGGCCTAGAGGAGATACTGAGACCACAACCTGATTCAAACCTGCTAAGAGAACACATGTGTCTCTCCACATCTTAGTCGGCTGCCTGGGATTTGAAATCTGCAATCCTAGTGTAAATCTAACCTGCTTTATTTCTCATTACTTAATATATACTTTTTAAAAATTTTTTTGCTTACTTCCAAATCTGAACATTTGAGGAGGAAAATCAGTTAAAGTTAGTCCATCACACTCAACTCTGCATATTATTTTAAAAGGTTTTGGGGTTTTTTTTCTTTCCTTTATTTTAATTTATTGTCCATGATCTTCATTACATCTTATTCTGAGACTCCTCTTCCCTGGTTACTAAGCCCTTTAGAGGTGATGGCTTTGAGTACTAAATATTATCACTATTCACTGGCATGTTCTTAGGAAAACACAGTAGGAAACAGCAAACAACTAACTCTTTTCCCTGGAGTAAATTCTGAATGTACCATGATAGTCTAAAGAGACTATGCTAATGTCACAGACTCTAGAAAATACTTTCTTTGCAAACTTTTTGTAATCAAATAGAGATTACTAGATTAAAAGTATATATCAACATTCCCCACATTTTAATTTGGACTAGACTTTAACTGTGATTTAAAAAATTTTTTAAAGCCCTTTTGTGAGATAAGGTTGAAAATGCTTCCTTCATTCCTGTTGTTTGTTTGGATTTCATTTTTGACACAGGGTCTTGCTAGGTTGGCCAGGCTGGGCTCAAACTCCTGGGCTCAAGTAATCATCCTACCCCAACCTCCTAAGACTATAAGAACACACTGCTGTGCCCAACCATTCCCTAGTTTGTGAGTTACCTTTTAACTGTAAAGGAAACTCTAAATCCAGAGACTGAGACCGTTTGGGCTTAATTAAATGCAATTCTGTTTCCTGGACACCCACTAGGTTCTAGGTTGGGAGTCAATGCTGGGATCAGAGACCAATTAAGCAGCAGGACCTCCTCTTTCAAAACCATATTAATGACAACAATTTCCCACATTACAAAAAGAGAAAATATACTTGAAAAATAATTCTAAATAAGAGCTGTGAATAAAACTTTTTCTCTAAAACATAAGAACATATTTTTGTTCATATTTGGCTTATAGAGGTGCTAGGGTTTTATTTGTTGTTTTTTATTTTTTATTTTTTTAATTTTTTGTCTTGTTTTGTACCAAGGATTGAACCCAGCAAGTGCTTAACCACTAACTCGCAACCCCAGCTCATTTTTAGTTTTCATTTTAAGACAGGGTCTGGCTAAGTTGTTTAGGTCCTTGCTAAGTCGCTGAACTTGCTAAGTTGCTTTGAACTGGCTATTCTCCTGCCTCAAACTTCCTTAGCACTGAAATGACAGGCAATGCCGGTTTTAACAACACTGGTTTTAACCAGGCAAACCTCTTAAATAAAATAACTGTCTTTACCACTTAGTGCTTATGCAATAATTTGGAGATGAAATTATGTGGAAATGACCAATGCCTATCAATCCATGCTCTGAAAAAAGCTGGTGTTGAAGAAATCTCATTAAACAAGGCAACTCCTTTCTTGAGAGTGCACTTGATCACATCTTCCCAGCCAGGGTTTCAGACAAGAAGCAGGAGCAGTGAGAGTGGAAGCCAGCAGAAACTTCCCTTCTTGCTTCAGAGGAAGCATCAGCACAGGAGCCTGGGAAGTGCTTCTCAGCTGAGAGAGGGAGGGCATGCAGCAAGAGCTTTCTCAATACTCCTGCTTATCTCCCCTCCCTCAGCTTTTTTTGGTACCACCCCACTCTATTTTCAGATACTTGCTTACATTTTCTCTACCATGGGCTTCTTAAATTTGTCAAAAAGTGGAAAATAAATATTTGCTTATTATGTGAAAGAGAATAAATGGACAATATGAAGATTTAAAAATTGTTTGAAAAGTCATGAGAAAAAAAAATAACAAAAAAGTGTGCAGGCTAAGCATCAAATAGGTTAAATAACTTATCTGAAGAGTAATTAACCACCTCTAACTTTTCTTTTAATGAATTATTCAGCTTCTACCAGTTGGTATTTATGATGGACAGATTTGTAATTATCAAGTATTGAACTATTTGCACCATTTACAAAGTAGTTAGCGTTTCTGTGGATGCTCTGATCTTGTTCCTTGCTGGTGAATGCTACCAAGGACCAAAGAAGGAATGTGCATGGCCTCCTGTACTCTAAGTTCTTGCTGAGCTAACTAGTTTGCTTACTAAAAAATGAGAAGTTAAAAAGATGCATTTAGAAACCTTTTTGTAGGATAAAGAATACCCTACAAAAAGGTTTCTAAATGCATCTTTTTTGTATGGCTCTGTATTCTTTGTAAAATAATAATATACTTATATTTTTGTTTCACTACTGGATTTGTAAGTTCCTTCAGGAAAAGGACTGCATCTTTTTAATTTTTACTAATTTCAATAACCAGCAGGATGCCAGAAACATCAAAAGTGCTTTAAAAATGTTTATAGCTTTATCTGGATACTTAGGGTTGTTAACTCCTGCTGCAAACAACGACAGATTTTCTCACATACAAAGTTAAAGGAAAACCTGAAGTCTTTACCAAGAGCTATTAAAAAAGAAACATCATCAAAAATTCTTAAAAATGAAAAGACATAATGTTTCTAAGTTAAAGACATTGAAGATTTTAATATTATTCTTCTCAACTAATTTACATGTTCAATGAAATTTAGTAAGAATCTCCAGGATAAAATAGATAATAGAAAAATTTTGAAACTTAGAAAATAATTTCAAGTCTTTTTCTGAAAAAATCAGACATGAAATTTGGGGGGTAAATGTGATGAGTAGAAAATGTCCTACCAGATATTAAAAGTTACATTCCTTACAAATATAGTTCCCAGAAAAGATTTAGCAATTCAAAGAAAGCAGACTACATAGCTCAGAAATATGTAAAATAATACAGGAATTTGGCTTGTAACAAACATGGAATCTCAAAATATTTGGGAAAAGATTTATTTACTAAACCATGCTGGGAAAATATGTACACAGTTAAATGATCATTTCTTACCAAATGTAAAGAGGAATTATTTATTTATCAAAATGTAAAGAGGTATTTAAAAGATAAATGGAAGAAATAAAAGAAAAGCAATATGGAAGGTTATTTTACAGATATTGAAATGGGAAAATAAATTATATATAGAAAAGCAATGTAAGAACACCAAAGGAATTAATTCATATTTTCTTATATGAAATAAAGAGTTCTGTATATTATTAGAATTCAAAGGTGAAAACATGGCAAATTGGTAAACATTTATAGCATATGCAGCAAATGTTTTGCTGTGTGTATCCAAAGGATTGGCAGGGAAAACTCACTAAATTTTCTTAAGGTGGGCAAAGGATATCATCGGAGAGATTGACAGCTGGTGAACAAAATTCATCCTCTTCAATTTTAATAGTAACAGAATTGTAGTCATTCACATGGTGAGATAGCTACATCTCTTAAGATCTCTCCAATGCAATATGAAAAAAAGTGATGTGCCACTTCAAGGCCAGAGCTTTTCAGAAAGTGAGTGTACCTGCTCTTGTTCTTTCCCTTCTGTCTTCTGAGGCCTGTTTAGTGTGGCTCTGTCTCAACAACAGGCTTTACAGGTAACAGAAGCACAAGAGTACAGGAGCCCAGATCTCCCAATCAGCATGTGTCCACCTGTCAATCTGTGGACAGGGTGATAAATAAACCTCTATTTATTTCAGCGTTTACTTGTAACTATTTATTTGAACAGATTAGCTCACCCTAACAACATGATTAAAAGGAGCACAGCTGGGTGTGTGGTGCACACCTGTAATCCCTAGGGCTCCAGATGCTAAGGCAGGAGGATTTGGAGTTCAAAGTCAGCCTTAGAAATGACGAAATGCAATCTTTTTTTTTTAGAAATTTTTTAGTTTTCGTTTTTTAAATTATTTTATTTATTTATTCAATTTTTATGTGGTGCTGAGGATCGAACCCAGGGTCTTGCACGTGCAAGGCAAGCACTCTACTGCTGAGCCATAACCCCAACCCCATGGCCAGAAATCTTTAAAAATATATTCATTTTCATATATATAAGAAAAATCAAGATAATGAGATACTGCATCCACCTATTAAATAATTATTATCTATCAAACAATACCAAAAACATGCTCTCTTTTGGCAAGGGTCTAGATACCACTCTTTTGTACCTAATTAATCAGAATGCATTATGGTCCTGGGTTTTAAGAAATAATTTTGAAATATAAATTTTTTGACAAGTCTGGGAAAATCACACATTTTATTCCAATAATTTGGTTTTTAAAAATTTATTCTAAGTAAACAGTAGTAGCAAAGATTTTTGTGCAAAGATGTTCATTTCAATGTTCCTTATAAAAACAAAACATTTTAAAGTAAATTAATGCTCTCAAATATGCTTGATATCTAAAATTCAGTGCATTAATATGGTGGATTATTATAGACCCATTCAAATTGTGTTTAGGAAGATTTAAAACTTACCCTTTAAAACATTTCTTTTATTATTATTATTATTTTTTTATTGGTTGTTCACAACATTACAAAGCTCTTGACATATCATATTTCATACATTAGATTGAAGTGGACATTTCATAATTGTTAGTGTAAAAAAGTAGCACATGAAATGGAATATAGAGTACACATCTAATATTTAGATAAAAGATCACAACATTATATATTTATAAATATAGACAATTTCACACACATATTTGAAAGAATATATGCTGAAATACTGTATTTAGTGAAGTGATTTATATAATCTCCCCTTTACTTTTCTTTACTCTCTGGAGTTGCCCACATAAGTACTTATTGGTTTATGATTAGAAATGAAGCAATTTCAAACAGAAAAAAAACAAGCTGTCAAACAAATGAAGTAGCTTTGTGAAATTGAAATTTTTAATGCAGCAACTATTGAAGTAATTAATTTAAAATATGCTGCTATTTAGAAGATTGCATTAGCTTTATTTACTTTTCTTCTCTGGCTATGAAACATTTTCCATTTTTAGAGCTTTAGAGATGTAGCATCTTCTACAGAGTATGAAGCTAATACTTTGGATGCTGAATATTTTTAGAACTTTTTTTTCCTTTAGTGCCAGGGATTGAACCCAGGGGCACTTAACCACTGAGCCACATCCCCAGCCACTTTTTAAAATATTTTATTTAGAGACAAGGTTTAGCTGAGTTGCTTAGAACCTCGCTAAGATGCTGAGACTGGCTTTGAACTTGCCATCTGCCTGCTTCAGCCTCCCAGGCCTCTGGGACTACAGGCATTCATCACCATGCCAGGCGAAAGTATAACATATACAGAAATATGCACATATTTAAATTGTATAGTTTTATGCATTTTTACACTGAAAACCCCCATTGTAACTTATACCCAGATCAAAAACAGACCATCAGCCTCCAAAGGACTTTTCTTATGCTCCTCTTCACTCATATGCAAGGTAACTACATAGACAATTTTTGTGTATACACTGCAAGAAATGAAAGTTGTACAGTATATTTTCTTTTGTGTCTTGCTTCAATCACTCAATTTTTTCCTGTATTTACTTCATCTATATCATGGCACATAGTTTTATATTTTTCACTCTCATTGCTGTGTGGTATTCCTTTATAGAATTATACCTATTTGTATGTCCTACTGTTTATAGGCATGTAATAATTTTAAGTTTTTGACTGTTAGGAATAGTATCTAGAACATTTTACATACATCTAGCAATCATATATACGTTTTTTAGTTAAATATTTATTGGGAAGTATAATTGTTGGATAATAGGGCATGTGTAAGATCAGCATTAATAGACATTAGAAAACATTTTTCAAAAGTTGTTAAATAATTTATATTCTTACCAGCAATGTAGGAGATTTTATTACTTCACATTATCACTAACACTTGGAATTAACAATATTATGTTTTTCTTTAGCCATTCTGTTTTTTCTATTTTTTTTTTCTGCATCTGTTTGATGCTCTGCTGCTCTATCCTATGAACTCTTTCTGCCTTGCCATACCCAGACTTTTCACTCTGTTTTCCTAACCCAGGGATGCCTCTTGCCTTGGCTTATCCTTCCTTCTTCCTCTTTGTATTGTGGTCTCTCAAACAGAGAAAAGTGAGCAAGGGGTGGGAGAAAGGGAAGGGGAAGGAGAGGGACTGGGTTTGAGTTAGAATAAGACACATCCCATGTTTGCATAATTATATGTAATTATGGATTTGGTAGGGAATTTTTTTGTAGTGTCATGTATAACTAGAAAGAACCAATAAAATAAAATAAAACAGTATCTGGGACAAGTTTAAGGTTTAAGATTAAAATAAAAGCAAAGTCAGTTTTATTTGTTAGAACAGATTAGCAAATTGGGAACACAGGCTCTCCTAGACCCAAACAGCACTCAGTCCAAAGGAAGTGGACTTGGGATTTCATCAAGTTCAGTAATAGGAAACTTACACAAATAAAAGTGTTTGAAGATTTTGTAATCCACTGAAATGTCTAGGTCAAGAGATAAATGGGTCAATCTGGTGTTTCATAAGCCTCGTAAGGCTTTGTTAGAATGTGGAAAATTGATCCCTCTGGTGGGTTCAGTTTCCCATATGATGTCTGTGTGACAGTCTACCCCTGTCAATCAATCTCTAAGGCTCAAAGGATTTTTGCTCTCTTTTTGACCATTCTGTAGCCATTTTGGTTTTGATATTATCAAAGGCTTGTCTCCTTTGATTCCTGTTTCTCCTGAGTCACAGCCCTTCATTTTTTGATATCCAGTTCCTTGAAAACTATCTTTCCATATATTTTATCCCTTATGTATTTCTGTTTGTTTGAGGTGTAAGTACAAATCCTTTTCCTCCATTTTGGCCAAGAAGCAAAAGACATAGAGTCCAGGGGTGTTTGTTATTTCAAACTATACAAATGGATTTTCATACTCTTTCGTATGCATGCCAAATTTTACCAACATACAACTTTAGTGAAATTTTTAAGAGCTATGGAGTCTCTATTTTGAAGTTACCACATCTTGAAAGCAGGATAATATAAGAATTTTTCAAAGCTCTTTTTTTCTTTTTGAAATATTAGTAGAAAAAAAATATAAAAAACCACATGGAGACTGTAGTAAGTAGAAGTAGAAAATGATCTACTATTTCTGGCTTCATATGTTACAGGAAATCTATAGAAACAGAAAGGTGCCAGAGCTTTGGGGATAGAAGTGTAAAAGCTGAGAAAGCTCTGATCAGTCTAAAAATATATACCTGAATGAGGCCATTCTCTTCAAGTTTAAGACAAAAAAATTCCCTACCAAATTACTTAATTGATAACAGTCCTGACATCCCAATGACACTAAATCCTACCTAGCCTTTACTACTCTTATAGGGTCCTTCTCTAAATTATGTTTTGGAAAACTCATGTCTGCTTTGTTATCTTCTTGGGCTTCTTCAATCACAGAAGGTCTCGGCTTCAGGCACATATGCAGGCAAATTAATTTGGAAGCCATAGGTCATATATCATCCAACCCATTCATCTCCACTACTTACACTACCTGACATTACTCTTTAACTCAGTTGATCCTAGGAGCATCTGAATATGTGGTTCCCCTTTTCCAGGCAGGGATTTATCAAGGGCTTCACAATGATGTCTGGGGCAGCAATCCTAAAAAGCAGGAAACTGAAGCTTAAAGTCACACATTGGGTAATAGTCAAAGATTTGGACTTCACTTCCTTTTTAACACCTACTGTCTTTTCACAGAGTCATATGATTCTCTCCCCTGGTGATAAGGGGGAGACATAAAGGGATAGTTAACAGCAAAATCTCTATGTGAGAGTTTGTGATTCACAATCATCGAAGGAGACTGCAATCTGGTTGGAAAGAGGCAAGTCACTTCTAAAGGACCTTGCAGATGGCTTCACAGTGAAAGCAGAGTTACCGTTACAAATTAAGTATCCATCCTAAATCACAATATTGAATAAAAGCATATGATATGTGTTTTAGTCAGATAGTCTTGAGTTGTAGCCTGTCATTTACTAATGGTTCAACCTTAGACAACTATGATTTTTGAGCCCTAATCTGTAAAATGCAAATAATTATATACCATTAGTATGCTGGTAATACTCAATTGTCTGGGGAAAATGTTTGAATGTTAATACATACTTAAGTTTACTCTAGATTATTATTGTAAACAATGTGTAAATAAAGTCTCAAATTTTAAGGAATCAGAACAATCTCCATTTAATTCACTATTTCTTTGAAGTTGCATACTTATTTTTTAATCTAATTACCATCAGCAATGTGTTTAGTATCAAATCATGAATAAATGGTTGATTGGTCTCCACTTTAGCAAAGAAGCTCTTCATGTCATTGATATGTAAGAGGTTCTGTTATGAACTTTGGTTGTTATTTATGTTTGTTAATGAGTAAGATAAAAATGAAACAGTGAAGTCAGTGTAGAATGTCCTTCATTCATCAATGACATAAGTGATTTCTTTGCTGAGTCCAATGATATTAGTTTTCAAATGCTGGAAGCATGTTTCCTAAAATTTTTGTACTATTCACACTATAATTGCTACTGACCCACTGAAGCAATAAATAGTTAGCTATTTCGTGTTTCAATGAAAATCAATTAACCTGCAGCAGCATTATTAACACTTTTATATTTGATCTATATCAGTGGATCTAGATAATCAACAGCTAGCATATCAAGGACTGATTTGTAATATGGCTCATTTTCATTATGTAAAGACACCCACATCAGGCATGGCAATGTACACCTGTAATTTCAGTGACTTGGGAGGCTGAGGCAGCAAGTAAATCTGAACCTAGCTTCAGTAATTTGGCAAGACCCTGTTTCAAAATAAAACACAAAGAGTGTTGGGGATTTACTCCATGGTAGAGCACACCTGGGTTCAACCTCAGTACAAAACAAAACAAAACAAAACAAAACTCCCACCATGGACTATTTGAATGTTACGAGCCTTTTGTGATGTTATGAACTTGATGAACTTGGATTGAGGGAGAGAAATGCAGTAGAACATAACCAAATAGTATCTTTACCAATGGATACAAAAATTATAAACATCTTAAAAGTATGATTTATAGAAAATGTACTGAAATATTAGAAAGTAGTGGGTTTTAAGATTTATTACCTTTGTTTTTTTTTAAAAAAGAATGTTTTTAAAATGCATCTATATATAGTTTAACCTTTAATACTAATAATTTTTATTAACTAGCATGAGATGGCTCCAGGATACTTTTGCTCACCTGTAGAATAGTTCATATGCTTAGAAATTACAAAGATAAATCTCCTAATCAAAAGAAGGTGCTAAACAAAGGGTAGCTACAAACTGCAATCACTTTAGCATACTTCTTCCCTTCCCCAGGAACATAGGCTCACTAGAAATCTTGCCGTTAAAAAAATGAAATATTGTGGAAAATTCTATAAGGAAAGAACTTAGTATGTAGGAGAAAGATTCAGAATTGTTTGCATGCCTGAAACCGTTCTTTGGGAGTCTTCTAAGCCTTGGTTTCCTCATCTGTAAATAAAGGATAATAATCATGTACGAATCATAAACCTGTTGTTCATATTAAGTAACATAATGTAGACAAAGTACTTAGAGTAATGCCTCATAGTTATAAAGTGTTAAGTTTAAGGAGTTATGGAACATCAAATTCACATCTAAACTTGAACCAGTGCCTATGATTTAACAAAGGTCTTATTTATCCTTCTTCTTCCTGTCTGACTCCATTCTGTACTCATTCTCCTATCACTCATCTCTGCAGCTCTAAAATTGTCTTCCAGACCCCTTCCTGCAACATTTGAACATGCTCATCTGATATTTTGAGCTTCATTTTTTTTTTAATTTGGAAGAAACACGAAATAAACCAGTATTCACATTTGTGTCATAACATCCCTCAAACTGTTTTAGCAGTATACCACCCCCATTAAAATGTCATAAAGCATAGCTTTGTTGTTTAAAATTTGATTTGGTTTAGAGAATTTTCCAAGAGTTACATGATATACATTGAGATAATTGAAAATGCTCCAAGTGTCACAGAAGCAGGAAAGGGAGTCAGAAGGAGAAGCTGAGGCAAAGCATTAGTAAGCAGGAAAGAAAGTGGGCGGGTACCCAGCTGCAGCATCTGGTGGATGCAGGCCTGGCACCAAGGTCCACCCCAGAGAAGATGTGGACTGAGAAAAGACCACAAGGGAACCTGAAGTGACCCTTTCCCTCATGGAGCCATGTATGGGTAGATTGGGAAAGGAAGACACAGCAGGAAAAAGAAAGGGGGGAGACAGGAGTGAAATCTCCTTTTCCTTCTATAAAGGCTATTTTTTTTTCATGGAATTTAGAGCTTTCTAAATATTTAAGGAGATGAGCACAAAGCTGGGGGACTGCAGAGCTATCTGCCTCCCAAACATCATTGTAAGAGAGCTGGAAATTCATGGTTCAAATAAAAAGACAAGAAGTTTTGTTGGTTAGAGCAGAGGTCAAGGGATTTGAAGCAGGCAGAACTTGCACATCTATAAATGTTAAACAAGTCAAAGATGTATAATGGTCTTGGGACAGCAAAATTGGCTTGTCAGCCTCCTGTATCATTGACAGACTAGAGTAGTTTATGGATGGAATTATACTGTAACAATTTTATTGATGGGCTGAGTTCAGCAGTGCACACTTGTATTTTTTTCTATCATTGCTTTGAAATAAGTTCCACTGGATCTCTCAGTACTGGGTTAATGTCATAATTCTAGGTCATAAAAAACAGACCCACTTCCAGCAAAATTCCATCCAGTTTAAATTCATGCAAGAGCATTGTTTTTCTATATCCCAAATTTGGTCCATGGAATGGAGAACAGCAGTAAGAATGGGGATGAGTTACAATTTCTACCTTCATTTTTTACCTCTTTCCCATGTCCTATGATACTACTTTCCCAGATTTTTCCCAGTTTAAGTGCAGAACGTCAAAAAGGAAGAGAAAGAAGAAGGAAAGGAGTAATGACTTATTTAGCTAACATCTCTTGTGATTCATTCTTGGGGACTGGCTTGTCACTGCAGGGAAACCAATATCAGTTCTTCTAGGGATTACATCTCTGAAAATCCTGTCCAGAACCTATGCACCAGACTCTTGCCCATTATTGGTAAAGTGCTCTCTGGCTGACAGTCTGGCCTTCTGCCTTGGTATCATTCCTTGATTTTTTTCTCCCAGGGTCCTTTCTTCTCCACAGAATGCTCTGCTAGATGGAGATCTTTCAGACAATTTAAGTCAAGATCTTTCAGACAATTTATTTTTACTCTGTTTTTCTTTGTATTAAAGTAATTTTATAAAATTCATAAAATGCTGCGGTATCCACTTCACAGCCCAAGTGAAAAAGCAGAGGGCAGCTCCTGTCATCACATTGCTCTTAATATTCCAGGGCACATATCTCAGGTTCTCCAAATATTCCTTTGTGTTCCACTCTGAACAATTGAGAACATTGAGAGCTTTGCAGCTCAGAAGCTGTATGTCTAGGACAGGAGCAAGGGAGGCTACCTACCCTGAGTGCACATCATAACAAGGAGCATTTGATGTGGGAAATTTTAAAACAGTTACAAAACTGACTAAAACCCAGTTTATAATTCTTAACAGGAACTGACAATTCTAAACAGTGTCAATGATAAAATATTCTGGATGAGAAAAATGTTTGTTGGTCTGAGTTCTTAATGATTGCTGCAATTCTTTTTCTGTGTTAATAATGTTTAGTAGATTTCAAACAAGCATATTTTTATTACTTATCCTTCAGCAAACGCTATATTCTATAAGGAAATTAATTTTAAAAGTTCCCACTTATTCAATTGTCCCCCTACAGACATAGATTCATTTTTATTGATTCAGTTTTGGGAGTAACTTCATAATAATTTGTAAGGGTTAGAGCAAACTTCAAGCATAGCTTGTATCTCCAACCCATGTGATACTGTAGATTCTTGATTTTAATAATGTTTGAAATACAAAATGATAGTATAGTGATCACAGCAACAAAGGAACAGAAAACAAGCTCCTTCAATTCTGTTCACTGTAGTTTTTAATCTGGTTTATAATTTAAAACAGTGAAACAAGAACAAACTGCAAAGGGTACTATTATTGTTTAGAAAATACAAATTTTCATTCACTCATGAATTAGTTTACTAATTTTTAATAACATCAGTAAAATTAATTTTAAAATTGCTTTCTAAAACGTATTATTTTATTGTGTTAAATTGAAACATTATTCATTACTGTGACAGACCAATAGGTAGGTAGAATATATTCTCAAAATACATATTAATATAATTTAAAATGTTAATTCACTGTATTTTTCTTCTTTGTACTATGATATTAATTATTTAGTGACATGATTACATATATAAAGCTCAATGAAATTTTTCACAGTCTTCATTTATTTCCTGGTATTATTATTATTTGTTTTATTTTAGGATTGTTACTGAAGATGTAGGATATTTTTCAATGACCCATCATCAAACAGGGGCTAACATGGGGCTAGGGCCTAATCTGTAAATCTCCCTATTTTCTGACATCTTTCCCAAACTTTCCAAAAAGTTCTCTTGAGGCTGTCTCCTTTGCTTCCCCATTATTCCAAAGGGTTTAGATTTGAGATTTAGGATAAAATCCACTGTAACCAGTATTTTTACTCTGTTTTTCTTTGTATTAAAGTAATTTTATAAAATTCATGAGCCCTTTCTGTAAAGGCATTTGTATGTGGTTGTGCAGGCTGAAGTGTTAATCTAAGAGGTCAAGGGAAGTGGCGTGAAGTGGGTACTTTCCGACCTGCTTCTTCTTGGGCTTCTGTGCATGGAGGGAAAGTGAGGAGTTGATTTGCAGGTGCACTGTGGCTCCACACAGGGCCATGCTGGGGAGCACCCATAGAGGAGTCAGCACATGCAAGAAGCCCTACCATTATGGCAAAGATTTTCCAGAGAGATCCTAGCCTAAAGACAGAGACCTATTTTCTGATTTCCTTGTGAGTTAGGAACATCTGCACTTTTGAAAAGGGAGCAAGCAGCCCCAAAGGAGCTCCTGGATTATAACCCTATTCTACAAGTGTTTGTAATTTATGGGCCGCTGGAAAAGGACAGAGCTCAGTTCAATGGAACAGATCTCCCAGGTGTACTGTATAGCCTGCAAAGCAGGTCGTTCATTCTGGTTGCTTGTGTCGGTAAGAGTCAGCACAGAGGTGACATTCAATTCTGACTTCTATTTCCTTCTATAACCCCCCAAAAGCCCTCTGCTTAGTCCCTGGGACCCCTCACCAAATATGAATTACAATGTGTTTTAATATCTTCATGTCTTGATGTTAAATGATTTTCATTTTCTCAGTTTGAACTCAAATGCCACTTCCTTGATTAAACATTCCATAAACACTTAAATTAACTACATTTTCATCTGCCTGCTCATGACATTCCAAATCCACTTCTGTCATCATTTTTTTAAAATTTAACTTTGAATTATAATTGACTTATTTTCACAGCTGTTACCCTCACCAAATTCTTTGGAGTTCATGTACAATGTACTTTATACTTATATCTACCCTTCTCTTCAGTGTTTAATGAAACACATCTTAAAAATTTCCCCCAAACATTATTTAATAACATAGTTGGAGAATAATTTAGCAGGATGCCAAAATAAATTCAGGGTAATAATCAAGCACAAAGTTACTGAAAGTAATTTTACCAGTTTTTATTGAATAACCATTATAGTCTATGTCATATCTATAACACAATGAATTAATGAAGAAAATGTAGAAAGTTTTGCCCGCTTCTAGGATTGCAGATACAATAGCCACCTGAATAGAGCAACTAGGGAAAGAATGTGTCTTAGTCCGTGTTTTGCTGCTGCAACAGGGTACTCAAGACTGCATAATTTATAAAGAATAAAAATTTATTTCCTCTCAGTTCCAGAGACTTGAAAGTCCAAGATCAAGGCACTAGCATCTCATTGTATTATAACATGGTAGAAAGCACCAAACTCGTGAGAAAGTGGCTGAGAGAGAGAGTACCCACTCCATAACACACCCT
This sequence comes from Ictidomys tridecemlineatus, assembly GCF_052094955.1. Lineage (NCBI taxonomy): Eukaryota > Metazoa > Chordata > Mammalia > Rodentia > Sciuridae > Ictidomys > Ictidomys tridecemlineatus. The sequence continues at coordinate 86,001,318 of NC_135484.1, read as the reverse complement.
GCAATAATGGCATTAGTCTATTCATGAGGGCTGTTACCCCATGATCAAAATATCTCCATTTAGACCCCACATTCCAACACTGCTTCACTGGGGATAAGTTTCCCACACATGACATTGGGGGACACATTCAAATGACAGCAGAGAGGTACCTTTCTGATGATTTGCTGTAATTAATTTAATAAGTCTATGGGGCTCGGGATGTGGCTCAGTGGTAGCGTGCTCGCCTGGCATGTGTGAGGCACTGGGTTCGATCCTCAGCACCACATAAAAATAAGATAAAGATATTGTGTCCATCTAAAACTAAAAAAAAAAAAAAAAAAAAAAAAGTCTAATGACAGGACACAAAAAAAGATTCCTCAAATCAAACTGATATACAAAGGATATAATCAGGAGTCAGAATTGATTTACCAGTCTGGGTTCAGAGAAAGAGAGAAAACTGAGATAAATCTGAGATCAGTGTGAAGGAGTAGAACTGAGGCATTTCTGTTCAGATCTTATTGAAACAGGAAGGACCAGAAAATTGGATCACTGTCAGCAAAGGACATTTAAGTGATCTTAAATTTGGTGGACTCTAGCAATGTCTTCTGTTTACTTTTAGCTCTGTTTTATTTCTCTTTTGCAAGCTATAATCTGTACATCTAGATCAGCTTCTCTTAAAAATTCCTAATTTATGATTTGAGGAAAAAATAAATAAAGATATAATTATGTTAATAAATACTCAAATAATCATATGGAGGCCACCTGCAAATTTGTATACAGTTTTGATACAGAAAAAAAAAACATTCTGCTTCACTAATTCCTTATCTGAATGTTCTGTATGTAGTGAAAGCCTCCAATAATACAGATGTGCCTTGTTTCTTCAGAAAAAGAAGCAGGCAGAGATTCAGATTTTCAGGATGGAAAACAGTTACTTAATTCATGAAAGATATATTTAAAATATTATTGCAAATCATGCATTATGTTATTCCACTAAAGTTCTTTTGTTCTTGTTTTTATAAATTCTAGTTTACAGAACTTTACCTGGGGAAAGGGTCAAAAATTAGCCTAATGTAACAGATTGGAAGCCACAAGTGACGAACATCCTTTAAATCCCACATTTTACTTCCTAAGTGATGTCTTCCCAAGTTTCCTAGTCAGAATTTCTCATGTTAATGATTAGGAAGGAATCTGAATTGCTGAAACAGAATAATATTTAATAATATGTTGCAAAAATATTTAGTTATGACTGAGGTATGACTTCAGAAACTAATGCATCACATAAATGTGTATGTTGGTGTGCCTTCTGCCAAGTACTAAAATGCTTAATCTGTGTCTTTCAGCATGATACATGGAAAACCTACAAATACCAGTACTTTTGGTCTTCTAATGTTGATAGCTTACATTTATACATTTATGTTCCACATAGTAGAAGTAAACAAGGCTAGAGACTTCATTGAATGAGATGAATGTTCTATTCATCTGCTCTTTCTGGAAAATAACTAAATTAAGATTTGGTGAGAAAGCATTGAATCAAAAATAAATAAATAAATAAAATATCTGGGTTTGAAATATTGTCTTTTCCCCCATTGGTGAAGGTGGTAAATTTGAGAAAGCCACTTTTGCATTCTGAACTTTTGTTTACTCATCTATATGTCAACATAATAAGTCCATTTTACACCGCTTTTGTGAAAATTTATTGAGATTACATACACTAAACATATTTTACACAATATCTACCATTGAGCAGAAGGTCAGCAGAGCTTTGTTTATTTGATTTTCAATTTTCATGATATATTGATGAGATTTCTGTGCTTTAGTTTATGTATTATTTTCCAAAGAAAGAGGTGGGAATCACTGAAGAATGATATAAGACAATGTGAACCAAAAAGTGGAATGAGTCCTGGCATAACATCTTGGAATCTTTCTTTTCATATGTGAAGATTTCAAAAGAATCCTGGAAGCTCTTAGTGAGGAGCTGAGGCTCCACAAGGAGGTCTGACCTGTGGATGTGTTACTTGTTCACTGGGTGGTGAGAACTGGTTTGGGCCAGCACATAGGTTTATTGTTGATACTGATATTATTTTAACCTGAATACAATTCTGTTTAGATTGAGCATTTCTCCTCATTTCTTATTTATGCTCATGTATTACACAAGATGTAGGTTGCATGTTTTAACCCTTACAGCATTTGCTTCTACAATCCTGTATCCCTCAGTTTACAGTTGGGCATCTAAAGAAGGTAATACATTGTCTGGGAAAATGGAGTTCTTCATGGACAGAAGCACCACATTGAGTGGCATGCTTCAACTCTTGGTTCCTCATTTTAAACTGTAGGAATGTTCAATTTCCTTATTTGTAGAATGTAGGGCTTGGCCAGCACCAGATGATCTAAGATCTCCCTTACTGCTAAGACCACACATTCAGGTCTTAAGAAACTGAATTAAATGTACTTTTCCCTATCATCATGACTTCTTCATTCTCTCTTTTAAGGAAATAGGAAATCTTTGTGCTTAGGACCCAATTTAAATCTGACTTTGCAAAAGTCCATACATGTTTTTTTTTTTTTTCAGATTCAGTTTTGTGTAACGGAATTAATACTGTGCCAACCTGTGAACTCTTATTAAAGTTGTTGAAATGTAAAAGGAAAGCAAAAAGCCAAATAATTTGTTTTTTTTCTTCCCCCAATACAACAAGGAATGAAAGCAATTTTGCCTTTAATGTTGTGGTTATTTCTGACAATTTATTATATCAGAAAAGAAGTGGGTCAGGTTTAACTACCCTGCTGCTTATAAAAATATATGAAACTATAAAACCGTCTTTGTATGTGTCTTTTTTGAAAGAGTAGATATTTTAAACAACCTGTCTGGCTTTGTGGATCAAATCTTTGTTTCCATGGCATTGCTACTGACAGAGGCCAAAAAGGTGGCCCCTTCATGGGCTTTTCTATGAGGCAAAGATGATTGCACCAGCAACTTTTTTTAAACACCCCTAGGCACTAAGAGCCTGTGTTATTAACTTAAAAAGGATAACAGAAATTACACTTTATTTCAATTTTATTTTTACCCAGTTCTTAACTTTAGTTCTAAAGGCGATTAGTGAAGTTTCCAGGGGCAAACTTGTACAAGACACTGATATGTAGTCTTTATTTTACAGTCCTCCTCATCAAACCCCATATCACATGTACAAAAGATCTTGCCTCAATTACTGCTTATAGGATGATCAAGTTGCTTATTTTTATTGCACATTAGTTCATGTACACCCACAAGATTTGCCTTTGTTTTGTTTTGTTTTCAATCTCATGACAAATAATAAAATTTCTTGAACCTGTCATGTGTTCGTTTGTTAGGGGGCTAGACTATAATCTATTTAAATCTCATAAAATTATCAGTGTGACAATTAGCTTTAAAAAATACCCAATTCTGTTATTTTTAACTTCATCTCTCTAATTCTACTCCAGGAAGGTTGCAGGGCCGCTTAGATTGGAAGGGAGTGAAAGATGACTTATTCTGCCTATAAATTGAGTGGGTGAGGCAGAAAGTGAGGAGAAAGCGAGATCAGAAGTTACACAGACCTGGAAGAGGCCACTTGAGGCTGCTCTTGCTGCCAAATCATCAGTATTTATGACACCTTCTTTGAGGTTGTAAAACGCTGGTCCTGGGTATTATATGGCCATTGTATTACATGGGTCACCTATCCTGCTTCTGAATTTTTGCCCAAAATATTCTCTATGCCTAGACTTGTTCCTTTCTGCTCCTTCAGGAAGTTTGTGTCTAACATTGGCATACCACCTTACCCCTTTAAACACTCTTCATAACTTTCCAAAGATTTTAACCATTTCTGTTAATTTAATCAAAAAATGTTTTAAATACCTTCTGTGTGACAAGTACCACAGAAGTCCATTTGAAATCACCATTGTGTGCATTGTCAGAATTTGCAAATACAAAATCTCAGACTTGATGGAGACTGGTTGGAACCTTCTGACCCCAAACAACCCTCTCATAAATCAGGGTCAGAAATCCAAACATTCATTGATCTTCTCTATTACTCTAAATTAAACCTCCACTTCTTGGTTTGGAAACAATGAAATTTGTCTTTAACATTCAGATGTCAGAGGTTTACTCAGAGCTTCCAGAGGAAGGGTCTGGAGAATGCTCATCAGAAAGAGAATGTGCTCTTCCTCTTGGACAAAGACCACAATCTAAATCAAGTGCATAGCTTCTACATGTATCCTGAGCAAAGGAAAGGAGGCTTCAAAATTCTCTTGAAGGAATGAATAAGAGCTGCCTGTGCTACAAATTCTCTGTAAGTTCTCCTCTCCAGACAGGTAACTCTAAAAGAGAGGAGAGAAATGTACTGTACACCCCCAAATATTCTCTTTTTCGATAGAAAAGCAAGGGCTTAAAATAGTTAATTGCTATCCCTAAAGGGTATTTTTACAACACTAGTTATCCTGGTGCTACTGACTATAGCCTTGCATTCCTGACCTGCTTTGTCATTAGCCCATATAATGATAAAAAGAAAGATTGCTTATGAGTCAAAATCGTGCGTTCTAAGCCCTGCGTCTCCATCAATACCCATTTAGAACTAGGACATTGATTTCAATGGAGTACCAATGACCCTCAGTTCCTGGAGTTCCTTTACACTGGCCTTGTTGCTCAGACAGCATATAACAGTGAATCCCAACAAACATCTTTGTTCCCATTTATTAAGAAGAACAAAAATCTTCAGGACTTGCTCAAAGTCTTTGGGGAGAGTGTAACTAGTAGGCCCTTTAACTCATCAATTATAATAAAATGAAATTTCTGTATCAAATAGTGGGTACTCATAAGGCAAACTGTCAATAATCTGAGGGGAACTGTAGTAAATGTTTGAAGTGGAAAAAAAAGGAACTAAATACAGTTGGTTATCTAGAATAGAAATCTGTCCCAGGGAGGTTGCCTCTTCCTTTCGTCCCTCCCTTTCCCCCTCCTCCTCTCATAGACATATCTCCCATTCATTTTGCCTGGTGTGATCTTATTACAGCAGATAACAATTAAGTGCAATCACTGAAAAGTCTAGCCCATTCAATGAGGAATCTTTAGTCCAATTTCTCAATTCTTTGTCCCTAATTTGTTCTGGGGTATCCTACTTCTCCTCGCCTCTCAGATTCTGGACTGCTCTTGCCATACATGCATTTGACTTTCATAAAGTAATCAATGCTTTCCTAGGGCTCACCAAAAGCTCTATATAGAACAGAGCATTAGAAGTTGTCAAATCAAACAGAAAATCCTAACATAAATTCCCTGAGCTGAGGGTCTGAGCAATTTAGTTGTAGATAGAAGTATTGCTCTAGCAAAGAATTCATTATCATTCCTACTATTAGTTCTGAACATCACATCTCTCCTTTTATTCTCTTTGAAGTAACTTTCAAAAATTTTATATTTAAAAAACAATGTTTGCCAAACTGATACCTACACATGTTAAAAAGTGCTCTGAATGATGGCCTTGTGCTGTATTCTTGTCCTATCCTCTAGCTTTGCTCCTCAAAAACTATGGCATTCAACACTTTTACCTAATTTTTGCTGGCATCTGCTTTCATATTTTTAGCTGGTATTTTTGTTCTTCTATTTATCTGTTAATGAAGGTGAGTCGTTACCTTTATATTTGAAAACAGATGAGGTTTAACGTGGTAGTCTAGTCTATCCTTTGCACTGCTATTTTCCAAGAAGGGCAAATCAGTATTCTGTATATATATTATGACTATATAAATGCTGTCTTTACTCAGCCTGATATCATACTATAGTTTGTTTTCTTGTGTATATTTTAATAATCCATAAGTTAATACTTACCTTGTTTTGTCATTTGATTAGTTTTCTTTGTAAAGTTTACCAATTCTTTCCACACTTTTCTAATATCTTCTCAATGTAAATTTCTATAGAGTTTCATGTTGCATTTTTACTTTTTTTTTTTTTTTTCCTGACGACTGCTCGTATAGAGGTGAGAGTCTTCCAGTTCAGTGTGGATTGGTGGCTCTCTGAGACTACTCACAGCAGTCACGTGGAACATCCCCACCCCAGCATGCAGAGAATTCCCCCTTGCCTTCTGGGTGAAGCCTGAGTCTCACACCTTCATCTTTCTTGGTTAACTTTCTTGTTTTGTAGCTCATACCTTTGAGTTGTTTCTCAAGATGGGATGCTTGGGAGATAAAATTTTGAGATGTCACAAATCTGCAAATGTTTTTATTCTACTTCCATTTTGTCTAACAGTCTGATTGTATATAGAAATTTAAAGTGAAAGTCATTTCATTCAGAATTTAGCAAGCATTGCCTTCTGCTTCTCATTGTAGATGTCAAAAACCTTATGTCATTTTGATTTCTATTCCTTTCAAAGTTATCTATGTTTTTCCACTCTGGAACTTTTTTCTCTTAAAATTTAATTTAAATTTATTTTTTACTGATACATAAACACATAAAATTATACCTATTAATATGATGTTTTGATACCTGTACAATAAGAGAGGATCTGAAGCTCAGGAAGTCGGAACAACTTTTAAAATATAGATTTGGTAACACAAATTATAAGAGAACATGGGAGTTAATGAATAACCAGGGAATGTGTAAAAATGAGAGGACAGATGGACTAGGAATCATCAACATTTGAGAGGTGTATAGAAAAAGTTTTCTCAAAAAGGATCTGAGAAGGAGCGTTCAGGAGAGAAAAGGGAAGCCTCATAGAGCTTTATGCTGTACAGTCAGTACAAATGGCCTTTTAAGGAGAATGGTCAGTAGTACCCACTACTAAAGAGATGTCAATCAATTCAACCAGTGAAACAAGATGGAACTGAGGGACATTTAGGAGGTATAACTGAGAGGAATTAGAGACTGATTAAATATTCAGGATGAGAATAAACCTCCCAGGTTTCTATCTTGGGTCCCCATATGAACGGTGGTACTATTTTTTGAGATTAAATTCCCAGGAGAATGGTCAGGTTTTGTAGGCAAATGTATAGAGTGATTGAGGCACTGCTTGAGCATCCAAGATAAAGCATTTAAGAGAGAGAGAATTTTTTTTTTAATTTTTAATTTTTTTTTATTGGTTGTTCACAACATTACAAAGCTCTTGACATATCATATTTCATACATTAGATTGAAGTGGGTTATGAACTCCCAATTTTACCCCAAATGCAGATTGCAGAATCACGTCGGTTACACATCCACAATTTTACATAATGCCCTATTAGTAACTGTTGTATTCTGCTACCTTTCCTATCCCCTACTATCCCCCCTCCCCTCCCCTCCCATCTTCTCTCTCTACCCCATCTACTGTAATTCATTACTCTCCTTGTTTATTTTCCCATTCCCCTCACAACCTCTTATATGTAATTTTGTAAAACATTGAGGGTCTCCCTCCATTACCATGAAATTTCCCTTTTCTCTCCCTTTCCCTCCCATCTCATGATTCTGTTAAATGTTAATCTTTTCTTCCTGCTCTTCCTCCCTGCTCTGTTCATAGTTGCTCTCATTATATCAAAGAAGACATTTGGTATTTGTTTTTTAGGGATTGACTAGCTTCACTAAGCATAATCTGCTCTAGTGCCATCCATTTCCCTGCCGCCGAAAACTAAAAAATAAATATTAAAAATTCTCTCTCTCTATGATTTTGTCATTGAGAGAGAGAATTTTTAATATTTATTTTTTAGTTTTCGGCGGAGACAACATCTTTGTTTGTATGTGGTGCTGAGGCTCGAACCTGGGCGGCACGTATGCCAGGCGAGCTACTGCTTGAGCCACATCCCCAGCCCCAGATAAAGCATTTTTAATAAAACTTTGTGTATAGTTCTTAGGCTTAGGAGTAGGCTCTGATTTTTCTGAGGTCAGGGAAGATAAAGACGGAGAAGAGTTTCCTCAATAAAGAGGGATGTAAGAGAGAAGCCAGATTGCAGTGACTCTGGAAGAAAAGAAGAGGGGGTGAGAAAGAGTCAGCCACTGTGTGGGTCCACCACCAACTGGTGAACTTTTTCCCCAAACAGTGCATTAGTCATATCCCTCTCCACCGCACTCCCTTTCTTGCTCTGTGCCTCCAAACTTTCCATAACTTTCTAGTGTAACCTCTTTACTCTTAAAAAAAAAATCTGGCAATTTCACTATACTTACCTTGAAAATTCCTAAGGCTAAATCAATACAATCTCTGTCTTTTCTGTTTTTATACTCAAGCTGCTAAATTATTTAATTAAAAGTATACAAATGTGTACTTGTTTCCAAAAAAACTTCATGGTCACCAACCCTAGGGAAGTCTGGAAATTTTAAATGGCTATTTAATTTCTCATGCTTTTTCAGAGTCATTTCAAACCTCCAAAATTTCCTTTGGAAGTTAATGTTAATGACTTGCTGACATAGGGAAAATTCTGAGCCTACTGAGCAAGAGTTCCTTCACTCTCTACCTGGAAGAATATACACCACATACCTAAATAGCTTTTTCTCATAAGGGATATTTTGTTATAATTGTCACCTGCCTCCTACCATAGAGAACACAGAATACCTATAATTTGTAATTACCAATATGCCTTAGAAGACCTAGCTTTACTTTTTCACACTTCCTTCTCTGAAGGACACATCCATCTTTTTAAAAATTCAAATGAACAATGTCACTGCCCAACTTAACTAATTTCAAATATTGCCTTTGCAGACCAGAAACCAAATCCCTTAAAGGTTTTTTTTTTTTTACATAAAGACATGGAGTTGTGAACAAGCATGATTATTTAGGAGAACCAATGTAGCTGAGATAAATGAAATATGGGTTGATATGAAACTGAAGAATTAGCCAAGGGACAATCATAAAGATCCTGACAGCAGTGCCCAAATGGAATGGAAAGAATGAAATCATAAGCTGGTGTGATATGTCAAAGTACAAAAGGTGTATCTGTTCTATAAGATAAGGGCTATATAGTAAAATTAATATTTTCCATAGAGACAGTGCCTTTACAATCTTCTGATCTTAGAGTGAGTTCCTCCCTATCTCTTTATCACGTGGGAGAATATGGCCATTGCTCAACTCAATTTGGCGGTGGTAGTGTTGGGGAGCAAAGGTGTATTCCTGACTGTAATCATCCGTCTTGATTCTCAGCTCTGAAGAATTTGTTGTCAGGTCTGCCATGCTTGCCTTCTCCTGTCTGTACATTGACTATAAGCAAGTGTGTTACACACTTGTTACACACAGTTTAGTGTAACACACTTGTTACACACTCACTATTAATACCCCTGCCCCCAAACAACTGCTAATTTATTTTGTGTCATAATATATTATTTGATATTTCCTAGAATTTTGTGTAAATGGATTTATACAATATATATTTTGGGGCTTGATTTCACTTCTAAGAATATTTATATTGAGATTCATACATGTTATTGCATGTATCAATAGCACATTATTTTGATTTCTGAGGAGTAATCTGTTGTATGAACACAACATTTTATTCATCTACATGCCTGTTGCTGGATATTTAAGTTGTGTCTAATTAGTTACTGTTACAAAAAAAAAAACCCTTCTGTAATATTGGAGTAAAACTTTGTCTTTGCACAAATGTATTTCCATTTTTTGGATGAATATTAGAAATGGAATGACCTGATACTAATTTCACTTGTAGAAAACTACCAAAATTTTCAGAGTTGATTATCATTTTACATTACAACTGGCTGTGTTTGAGAGTTTCAGGTGTTCTACATCTTCATCAACACTTGATTTAATCAATATTTTTTTAATTTTACACATTCTAATGGTTATGTAATGGCTTCTTTTTAAAAAATATTTATTTATTTATTTATTTTAGTTCTTGGCGGACACAACATCTTTGTTTGTATGTGGTGCTGAGGATCGAACCCGGGCCACACGAATGCCAGACGAGCGCACTACAGCTTGAGCCACATCCCCAGCCCATGTAATGGCTTCTTATTGTGAATTTAATGTGAATTTTTCTAATTATAATGATATTGAACATTTTTTCACGTGCTTGTTTATCTTCTTTGCGAAGGTGTTCAAATTTTTTGCATATTTTTATGGGTTTGCTTTCTCAATATATTAAGTTTTAAGAGCTCTTTACATATTCTGAATACAAGACTTGTATTAGTTGTCTTACAATTATTTGCTCACAGTCAGCGGATTGTCTTTTTGTTCTCTAAAAAGCGATTTTCACAGAGAAATAGTTTGAGAAATGTCTGTTTAGATCTTTTGCCCATTTATTGATTGGATTACTTTGTTGTTGTTGTTGGGTCTTTTGAGTTCTTTACATATTCTGGAAATTAATTCTCTGTCAGAAGAGGAATTGGCAAAGATTTTTTTTTTTTTCCAATTCCACAGGCTCTCTCTCTTCGCACTCTTGTTTTCCTTGGTGTACAGAAGCTTTTCAAGTTGATGATATCCCACTTATTGATTCTTGATTTCATTTCTTGAGCATTGGGAGTCTTATAAAGGAAGTCAATGCTGGTGCCAATATGGTGGAATGTTGACCTATGGTTTCTTCTATCAGTTGCAGTGTTTCTGTTCCAGTTCCTAGGTCTTTGATCCACTTTGAGCTGATTTTTGTGCAGGGTGAGAAACAGGAATCTAGTTCTAAGAAAGTACCTTTCTATTCCAAGTTTTCTAAGAGTTTTCATCTGAAATGATGCTTGACTTTGTCAAGTATTTTTTTTTGTCTGTGGAGATGATCAAATACTTTTAACTTTTTTTCAAAATATTTTTTAAGTTGTAAATAGACACAATATCTTTTATTTATTTTTATGTGGTGTTGAGGATGGAAGACAGTACCTCCCACGTGCGAGATAAGCTATCTACTACTGATCCACAACCTCAGCCCGTCTCTTAAACCTTTTACTATGACCAATGATATAGATTTATTTTGAATGTTGAAACAAGCCTGATTGGTTATGACATGAAATTATTTTGTTAACATTGTTCACCCCTCTGCTTCTGACACATATCAGGTATTAGTTTTATTTTCTTGTAATTTTTTTGTTGTTTTGACATCAAAGTAATTCCATCTTTCTGAATGAATTTGATAGAACTCCTAAAATTTAATTCTCAAATACTTGGTAGAACATTTCAGTGAAGCCATGCCAACTTAGAGTTTTCTTTGTGAAAATATTTTAAGTTATAAATTCAATTATTTAGTAGATAAAGGGCTATTTATATTGCCTAATTTTTTTTGAATGGGCTTTGTTATTTTGCGTTGTTTGCTGTACTAACTTTGAGCATTGTCATATTCTTTCAATATACAAATGATTTTATTATTAAGAAATAATCTTTTTCCTTAGTAATAGCATTTCCTCAGAAATATAATTTATCTGATATTAGTATAGCCACTGCTGTTGTTTTTTTTTTCTATTACATGGTATATCTTTTTTCCATCTTTTATTTTTTATTAATCTCTGCCTCTATAGTTAAAATCTACTTCTTCTATGCAATACATATTTGGGTCTTAATTTTTTTTTTTTTACATTTTAAGTGTGGTAATTTGTATTTAATGTAATTATTGATTTGGCTAGTTTGCCAATCATCCTGGTATTTATTTTCCATTTTCCTATTGGCTACTTGTTTATTTTTCCTATTTTTATTCCTTATTTTAGATGTTTTATTATTCTATTTAATTTTATTTGTTATTATGTTAGCTATCTACATATGCTGTCATTTTAGTGGTTACATAAGTTTTTTTAGTATACATCTTTAACTCATCACAGTCTACCTTCAAATGATAGTTATACCACTTCACATACAGTGTAAGTATCTTTTTTTTTTAATTTTAATATTTATTTATTTATATTCTTGGCGGACACAACATCTTTGTTTGTATGTGGTGCTGAGGATTGAACCCGGGCCGCTCACTTGGCAGGCGAGCGTGCTACCACTTGAGCCACATCCCCAGCCCAAGTGTAAGTATCTTACTTTCACTTTTTCCCTCTCATAAATGGCCTTTATGATATTATTGTCGTGTATTTTAATTACACATATGCTACAAAAAATATAATTATTATTTTTGTTAAAAGGATATCTTTAAGAGATATAAATGTTAAGGAAAAAAATCTCTATTAACCCTCAAAGTTATCATTTCTAGTGATGTTTGGTCTTTGTGCAATTTAGATTCTCATCTGATATTATCTCTCTGCCTGAAGCACTTTGGGTATCATTTTTTAGTGATGTGTTTCTAGTGATGGATGTTTTCAGCTTTAATGTCTTCACCTTTGTTTTTAAATATATTTTTGATGCCTAAGGAATTTTATATAGACAGTGTTTTTTCTTTCAATATTTTCAAAATTGCTTCATTGGCTTTTCACCTTGGATTATTTCTAATAAAAAATATGCTGTCATTTTTATCCTTTTTCCTCTTTATACAGTGTGTCTTTTTTCTCTGAACGCCTTTAAGATTTTCTCTTTATCACTACTCTTGAGCAATTTGATTAGATGGGCATTGGTGTAGTCTTCTTCATCTTTCTTGTACTTAGGATTTATTTATTCTATCTGCAGATATAATTTTTATCAACTTTGGAAAATTTTTGACCATTATTTCTTCAAATATTATTTTATGTCTTGTCTTCTCCCCCTTCTACTTTGGAGGTCCAGTTATACATTTATGACATTGCCTCATAGCTCATGCTTTTCCATATAATTTTTTGTATTCTAAGTTTCTTTTTAGGTAGTATTATTGCCAAATCTGTGAGATTGTTAGTCAATTTTCTTGAACAAATGATGCCAATCTGACAATTCAATCTTGTGTATTTTTCATTATTTCTTTCATCACTAGAAGTTTTACATGTATTTTTGCATCATCTACATCTTTACTTAATTTTTGAACATTTGAAAGCTGCTTCTTTTATTGTATCTTATTTTTACCAGGAAATTGAACCCAGGGGCACTTAACCACTGAGCCACAACCCCAGCCCTTTTTTATATTTTATTTAGAGACAGGGTCTCACAAGCTGCTGAGGCTGCCTTTGAATTTTGAATCCTCCAACCTGTCAGCCTCTGGAGCCAAGGGGATTATAGGTGTGTGTCATTGCCTCTGACTATTTTAATATCTTTCAATGTCCATGTCCGTTAATTCTAATATCTAAAGGTTTTAATAGATTCAATTTCCCCTTATTATGGGTTAGATTTTTCTGCTTCTTTGTATGCCTGATAATTTGTGATTGAAAGTCAGATATTGCAAATTCTGCCGTGTGTGCTAGAAATTATTTTATAAAATAATGGAAACTTTTGTAAACATAGAAATATTCATAAATTTTGTTCTGGGATGAGATTACTGAAAGTGTTTATACCTCTTCTGTTTATAACATTTTTATTTTAGTGTGGGTGTTGGGGATTGAACCAAGGACCTCATACATACTAAGCATATACTCTGCCAATGAGCTACACTCTCAGGCCCTATAAAACTTTTAATGTGAATATCTCAGAGCTTAGGCTGTGGATGCTTTTTCTCCACTACTATTTAATAATCTAAGTACCTGATTTAATATCCTAAGAATTGTGAAATTTTCTAGTCTTCTTGTAAGAACAGGTACTATTCTTAGTCCTGTATAATTAGCAGGTACTCTTCCAATTCTTTTCCCAACCTCAGTTTCCTTAATGCTGGTCAGTACTAGGCTAAGTACTTGAGGAAATCCTCAGAAGTTCTCCAGAGTGCTCCATATGTAGTTCTCTCCACTCCATTTGTTCTGCATACTGCTGCTGTGTTGGTCTTCCTGGACTCAGTCTCATCTCTTCAACATAGAGTCTGTCAGGCTCTACTTGGGATAACCTTGTCTTAACTGCATCCAGGAAACTGTCTCAAGGAAGTGAGCTGAGAGAATTATAAGCATCACCTTGTTTGTTTCCTGGTTTTCAGGGATCATTGTTCTGTGTTGCCTGCTATCTTGTATCTTGAAAACTGTTCTTTGCCTACATGTTCCCAAGTAGCTGTAACTACACATGTGTACCACCATGCCTTGCTCTGACTTATTTAAAGTTTTCTTTTAAATGATAGGGCAACTTGGTCTTTGCTTCTACATACTGTTCTCTGGTATATTATTTTAGCTTGCAGTATATTTTTATAGCAGGTAATAGTAGCTTCCATTTATGGTTTATAAATCATTGATGCAATTTTTCTCTCTAGTTTCTTGCCTTTTATCCTTGTATTTCGACATTCCAGTCAGATAACTTCTTAGTTCAGAGAAAATATTTTGTGTATATAAAAACTGTCGCATAAAATCTTCATATAAGGCTACATTATCCAAAACCTTTTTATGGTTTTACACAATCCTTTTCTCAATTTTATAGCATCCTTTTGTTATTTTTTACCTGAACTAAAATCAATATAACCTGGTAACTAAACAGATACTAAGCACTAGTAAAAAATGGCAGGGGTCACTGATTTCTACAGGTCTTTTTTTTTATAGTTAAGATTTTACTTTTATCAAGCAGTAAGAAAGTCAATTTTCATTAATAATCTCTAATTTTATTGCAGATGCAGAAATTTAGAAAATATAACCTGTATGACTACATACTCCAATCAAAAATACATTTTGATTTGAATTATCTATTAATGAAGAGTTATTAAAATATAGTGTGTGTTTTGCTGGAAGAAGTGTGACTCAGGAAGGATCTTCCCTAACACAATCTGGCCATTCATATTCTTCCTGGCAGCAGTTAGAATTATTTTTATCAGAAGCCATGTGATAGGTAAGAAGGGACTTCAATTCTTACCATATTTATATCTTTTTTTAAATTGATGTTTAATGACAAGAAGTCATAGTATTAATTTTTAACTTTTTAAAAAATTTTTGCTCAAACCCATTGTGAATCTTACTTGGAAACTCAATAGATGAAAGCAAGTTGTATACTTTTGAACTACTGACACCTTGGAAACGGTAAGCCAGGGGTTTTTTTTTCCTTTTATATTTTATATTCTTTTATTGGTGCCTTTTGACATAATCAAAATGTGATCAGAGCGTAATACATTTTTCTCAGAAAGCCAGTGGTAAACGTCTAATGCTGGTCCAGACTTGATGTGCATCAACTTTCTAGAGTTATGAAGATTAAGGAGCTCAGTCCTATCTTTTGCAAACTGTTTGAGAGACTATGGAAGTTCTGACTTGCAGGCATGGCTTTTAACAACCATCCTATGGCTTTTGCATCTTCATTTATGTTCATTCATCTTACTATTTTTAAGCATCTATTATAAGCTGGATGTTATAAAAATGCTACCGAGGCCTGAAAAACTTATGGCCTTTCCTTTTATCTCAAGCTATCATGCCCTCATTCTTTATAGACAGAGAGGATGAAACTACATGTCAGCATCCAATATGAAGGATACATTTGAACAGATTTGAGAAGGTAAATGTCAATGTTTGTAACTGCTAAAAGCATAAAATTGACTTATACATATATAATTCTTGGCAACTGTATGATAGAATTGATGAGCCATAGATACCATCATTCCTCTAGGTAAATTTTTTCCAACTTATTCACAGTTATTCATAGAATAGAATTCAAATTATTTATAGAATTTAATCGTTATTACAATAATTTACTCTCAACTCTGTTAAATGGGATCCACTCCCAATCAAAAACTGAACTTGTATTTTCAGTACAAATCAAACAAAACTCAGTAGGTGATAAAATGTCCTTTGGTAAGTTCCAAAATCACATAGTTGTACTTCTTTTTCTTAAACAACATCCTTTAATTGTGATCTCTGTGTTTTCATATTGACCTAAGAGAGCATTAAGAAATTCCAAGATTATTGCTTTGGAGATTTGCATGCTTATCTGGTTTCTACTACTAAGCAGCACTAAGATCTTTAATCTCAGCTTCCTTATCTGTAAAATGGTAAATTTAATCAGCATGATTTTTAAAGTTCTTCAGCATTCCAAAATTCTGGAGCATCAGCTTTCCATCAAGGAAGAAGGGACTTATTATGTTCAGATGAAATGCTAGTGATGTTGGTCACAATGTGAGATAAGTTTGCATCTAAAATAAAGACATACTCAAACTAGATGTCCGAAGTATTGAGAACATAGGAATTAGAGTTTCATTGTTTCTTCTAATACCATCAATTCTGGACCACTAAAGTAAAAATATTTCCTTATCTATTTGGATATACTTTTTATTTACTCCACAAGCATTTACTCATTCAACAAATATTTATTGACTGTCAACTAGGCAGCAGTAACTCTTCTAGGCAGTGTTGTAGATACTTTGGATTTCAGAGAAATTTTCAACATGTTAATATAAAGTGTGGAAAATTATGAGGTCTGGAGTGAATACTCTAATGAAGATTGAAATGTCTGTAAGAGGATGGTCTGTCCACCAGGTGCTTGGTTCCCTGTCCCATTTATTCCCACATCTTAACCAGTTCCTTGAAGGTTCTTCCTAAATATTTTGGATGGAATGGGGGATAGGATATAATATTGACATGTAGGACAGAAGTTGAAGGAGGCATTATTAGTGTAAAATATTGAGCCTGGCTTTCTGTTTAGCCATGGACTATTTTATCCAGATAAGATGAAGGAATCCAAATAAAAGTTCATAATTTTACATAGACTTGAAAATAGTTTCTTTCTTCTTTCTTTCTCTTCCTTTCTCCCTCCCTCTCTCCCTCCCTCCTTCCCTCCCTCCCTTCCCTTTCCTTCCTTCCTTCCTTCCTTCCTTCCTTCCTTCCTTCTTTCCTTCCTTCCTTCCTTCTTTCCTTTCTTCCTTCGTTTATTTCTAAAAGCACAGCCTGAATGTATGTGTCTCTGTGCAAATACACACAATTGTTTTTTTCTGTACTGCATATATATCTTAATTGGCTAAAATATTTTTCTTTATGCTTTTTTAACCTAGAGATATTCAAATTTTTAAATGCATTTTACCATATTCATGTAATTCTGCAGTCTAACGCATCTTATGTATACAAAACAATAATGCACAAAGAAAAAAAGAAGCTGATCAAAACAGAAAGGAGACAAATAGATAGAAAGAGGAGATCAAGAGGGAGGGAGGAAGGGAAGGCTTGAGGAAGTACTGGAAAATGAAATCTATCAAATGATGCTGTGTCGGTGTAAAAATATATTACAATGAATCTACTTTTTATATATCATTCAATAATTAAAGCAATAATAATAAAAATGGAAGGGAGATCAGTAGTGTAGTGCAAGCAGATTGGGGGTGAGAGGAAGGAAGAGAAATGGAACTTAAAGGGCAATGAGATCGATCAATCTGTTCTGTGCATGCACAAATGCAGCATAATGAATCCCAATATTATGTATAATTATAATGTACCAATTTAAAAAATTAGAAATAAATGCCTTGAACGTGTGAGGCACCAGGTTCAATCCTCAGCACCACACAAAAATAAACAAAATAAAGATATTGTGTTCATGTATAACTAAAAAATATTTTAAAAAAAGAAATGCCTTGAGAAGAAGGGAGATCAATAAAAGGAGTAGTAGTTGATCAATGGGGAGGAAGGATGGGAGGGAAAGGAGAACAGGAGAATAAAATTAACCAAATTATATTATCTGCATATATGAGTATATCAATATATCACAATGATTTGCATTTTTATGCATAATTATAATTCATCAATGAACTACATATATATATTTACATATAAATATATATATATATATATGTGTGTGTGTGTGTGTGTGTGTGTGTAAATATATATATTTACACACACATTTACAAGGAAAACCAGAAAGAGTAGAGAAAGGGTTAGGGAAAAGTTAGGGATAAGGAAAAGGGAAAATACTGGAGAATGAACTAGACAAATTTTGTTATGTCACAATGAACCACACTACTATTATAATGTACTAATAAAAGCAATTAAAAACTATTAAAAACTATTAAAAGAAATAAATATACAGGCTTCTGTCAACTTGACTGAGTCCTTTGTGTCTGAAATATAGCATCCAACTTTCAAGCCATCTCCAATTTCAGACTGTACATTTGTCATCTTCATTTCATTGTTTACATGTTTATTTTGGGAATGCAACATTTAGAAAACTGGAATCTGCTTCAAGAAATATGAAGTGAGAATTCCATCACAAAGTAAATACTGAAATCAAGAGGCATTTATTTTTCACACATCTTTTATTGAATTTTATATTTTTGGATATCACCTTTTAAGGAGCATGTGATGAACAGGATATAAAACATGAACCAACTGTCAACAGAAATTCACAGATTAAATTGTGGTAAAAGTTTGAAAACTGGAATTAATTATAAGGTATTCTTTTTTTCCTTTTGTCTTCAGAAAGATGAAGAACTAATTACTGAGGAACTGAACAATTTCTAATCCACAGCAAAAACTCAGCATCCTCAACTATCACTTCTGAAAAGCTTCAGAATATTTTCTAAACCCATGATTTATTTTAAAAATGCATATTGAAAACATAATATGTCTAAAGCAGGGCACTAAACATAAGATACGAAAAGAGACAATTACAGAAACAGATAAAACACATTCTTCAAAACGTTTACAATCGAAAAATAAAGAATTACCTACACAACTCTAATAATGGACTCATTGGTAAAATATATGTCATCTTATTCTTTCTGATTTTTTGGATAAATTATGAATTATTTGCCTCAAGGCGTCTAGCATAACATTGAGCAGAAATGATCTAAAAAGAAGCCCTTGACTCTATCACAAAGGCTTCCCAACAAACAAACCCCTTCATGGAAGGGACTCACTATCCTTGTCAGTCATTCAACACCAACTCACACAGATTCAAAAATTCAAAAGGTCTCCTCTGTCTCCAGAGGGAATCAAGGTGTGGCTCTTCTTTAGCCATCACCACCACATACCTGGAATTTCATGTTCTCTCAAAGTAATTTTGTATGTTGCAAACTTCCCTCAAGGTGACCACCAATACCATCATTTTCATTTCCATGAACTATCACAAATCACAAGCAACAGAAGAATAAAAGGAAGTAGGAATTAAAAGAGAGTTTTAGAGGACATCACTGAATTTTTACTCAAACAATTCTATTGATTACCTCTTTGCATTCAGCTACTATCAAGGAAGATAACTTTGGGCCAAAAAAAAAAAATCAAGTAACCATATTCCATAAGTTTTTACACGGATCCAACTCATTTTGTGTTAAAATTCATCTTATTTGTATCTATCACACACACCCTAAAGTGAAGTCATGATGCTAATTTGCCTTTTCTACAGATATTCAGAGTTACCTAGAATCCTCAAATCAAACAGCACAGGCTTGGATTACAACAATTTCCTGAATTTGGGGGTCTTATAGCTCTGGGATAAATGCTTCCAATAGACAACTGAATATAAAAAAACAATTTAAAGGAACATTTGAGGACAGAGTGAGGGACAAGAAATCAAATGCATAAAAAATGAGTTTCCAGCATTTGAATAACTTATATTTCAAAGCAGTGCCAATCATATAGTAGCAGAGGCCATGGTAAACAACAAAAGAGAATTTATAGGAAGTGAACAAGGCTAAGTAGTAAATACAAAGTAGTCAGAATATTCAGACTTTGAAAAGCAGCCTTGGGGTGTTAGAAGCTAGAATATTTGTGGATGAAAATGAAGTGAGGCTACTAGTTCTTGATGAAGATGGATAAGAAGTTATTGGAACTCAGCCCGCATCATTTTATGGATAAAGTTACATGGAGTTCTTTGATTTTGTCTTTTCTGTTTTCTTTTCAAAGCATTGTTCTATTTTATAGCCCTAAGACCTTATTGATTTTGACTAAACCAATTCTTTAATTTTGTGAGCCAAGAAATAAAATTAGATGTACTGTAAAACATCAGTCACAATTCCTTTAAGTCATAGCCCTTTATGCGCTAACATTTAAGAGTGGTTATGTGAGATGTTAACAGCTATTCAGTTAACAGAATATGGAATACACTGGAGCAGCAGAGCAGGGAGGCAAAGAACTTCCCATGCCACAGGCAAATGCAGCATGTCTGTCCCATAATATTTGGTAGATCTGATTGAGAAGTCTTCTACTTCTTGACAAAGCATGCCTGAATAAATACTAGCTGGGACAAACAAATATTTGAATAACTATCATCGTTATTATCTTTGCCAATTGCTTGCTAGAATATTATCTCCCAGAAGAGCATAGTCACAGCCTTTTAGATTCATAGCTACATTACTACAGCACAGAACTCATTAATCATCAAATAAATATTTATTGAATTAAAACACAAATTAAATAATTTCTCTATTAGATGTTTTATTTATTATTGTTTGTTAATTGAGCATTAAATATGTAGGAATTGGTAAGTAAATAAAATTTTTTAAAAATAAAACAATGTTTTAAATGCACAGGGGAAAAATATTGAATCCTCTGAGAATCTTAAAACATGAAGAGCCTTCAATGTATATTTAAAATTTAGCTGTGTGGACTGGAAAAGTAGCTCGGTGGTAGAGCACTTGCCTACCATGTGTGAAGCCCTGGGTTCAATCCCAGTATCATACACACACAAAATACTCTATGCATTGGTATATAAATATATTTTCAATATATTTGCCTGTATTTTATAAACCAAATATCATATAAAAATACTTAATAATATTTTTAGCTATTGTGTGAAAGAGAAATTTTCTTTTAAATAAGAAACATCAAGTATAAAGGGGAAAAAATCACTAAAACCTAAGTACTTATTCATAAAATTAAATTTTGTAAAATTGACTAAATTCATCTAATTAATTTTAGCTTAGCAATTTAACAAACATTTTGTAGGCAAGATACTTAACAACACAAATATAACCATAATCTTAAGTAAAGGACTTGCTGATAGGGTTCTTTACTGGGAATATATAGCTGCAGGGCACATGTAAAACTCTGTTTGATGAGGAACTTCCTGTCTAAGCACTGAACCAAGTCTTATAGGAGATCAGTGGGAAGGGACCTTGCTCCTTTTCTTTCTTATATTTTATAACTTCTTTTCTCAAACCTGAGCCTTAGTATAACAATGGGTTTGTCATCCCCATATTCCTCTATTAAAATAAGGATCCCCTAGGTAAAATTCAGTTCCTTTCTTTTTATTATCTAAAATTTTAGAAAGCACTAAAGAAGGTAACAGTGATATTAAAAAAATAGAACAACCTCTGCTTTCTCCATTTCCCTCCACCTTAAGCCATCTTTCTTTAACCCACCTAATCCTGAGTCTTCCACCTCCTGGTTTGGTGACATTGGTTAGTTCTTCACTTTTTATGTGCTATAATATCTTCATTTATTAAATGGATACATTGAGTGTACCTAATTCATAGGATTGATGTGAAATTAAATGAGACTTTGGAAAGAGTACTTAGAAAATGATAATCCTCAAATCCTCAGTACTTATTCTGTGCTTATTATAAACTTGTTATTAGTCCATATTTCTTCTAATCCCACCATCTGACTCTTGTATTGGCAAAGCCATGAAAGCCTTGAATGACTATTTCAGGTATGCCCAGTCCCAGTGTTCACCTGTTGTCATGGTATAATGATGAATACCACTGTGTTTTAACCACAGAAATGTCCCATTTTGTAAATAAGTTACATGGCTATATTAACAATGACTTTGTACTTGAGAAATAGTGTAGGTCTTTAGATCTGTCTGTCTCTACCTTTCCTTCCCTCCTTTCTTCCCTCCCTCCCTCCTATCTTCCCAGCAATGCTTTTAATTATAGTGTATATACGTTTTTCTGAAATTTTCTTTCTTTGGCTTTCTGTAACAGAAAGAATGATGCCTATGTTGACCCTTCCTGCCCATAAGGTTTCAAAGACAGAGGGATTAGCAATTACTCAAAAAACTTGGTCTAGAGCTTCCAATAGAATGCTAGGCTCATGAATTTCACTGGGTGAAGAAGATTATACCAGTTTAGCAATAGTCCTGTGACCATTATGTTTATAAACATCAACAATGAAAATTTCCCATAAAGTATTTAGGAAAAGACTGTCTCACATCTAAACCTTCTCAGTAGTTGGATTTCAAAATATTCTCCAGATCTTCAACTTCTGACTTTCTTATCTCTCACCCTGCAAAATCTCAGCTCAAATGACCTAGGTATTAGACAAGAAACCCTGCACATACTAGAAGAATATGTAGGTCCAAACACTCCAACATATAGTCTCAGGAACTGAGTTCCTTAACCAGACTCCTAAAGCACAAGAAGTAAAATCAATAATCAGTGAATGAGATGGCATCAAACTAAAAATCTCCTTCATGGCAAAGAAAACAATCAAGAGCATGAAAAGAGAGTCCACAGAAGGGGAGAAAAATCTTGCCACCAGATTAAGTAGTTTTGCTTTAGGTATAACCCATGACCTCTTTAATGAGAAAAAAAAACCCACCAAAGTCTAAAATAGCAGATTTCATGGCTGACAACCCATCTGATACAGGCAGTCTATTTCTCTGAAAATCCACTTTGTTATGCCAAAGTACATGAAATCCTTATTGAATCCCAATCCCATGAGAATCAGTTCATGCCTAGTAAAAACCCAAAATACTTTTTGGAATTATGGAATATTATATAGAATGTGGCTAAGTAAGGGACCAGAAAAGATCTTTCAACAACATCACACTCTAAATTCTGGTCTTATGTAGAAGAGATGAGAGACGCCTAGATAAGAGCTGGAGTTAAGCCACTTTCCCAGCTTTTGAGAACATATCATCCAGCACCATGATTCTTCCTCCTCCTAATCAACTTCTCCTTTTAACCAATTAAAATTGGTTAATGCACCAAAGTGAACCTCTTAAATGTGCAGTTCCAATACTGTAATGTTCACTACTTGCTGTCAGTTTATAAGACTCAGATGCTGCTCCGATTTCTCTCTTGAACACCTTTCCAGTCAATATAGAATATTTGTGGGTCAAATAAGCTGTAAACTTGAAGCTCATTTAGCTTTGGCCCATATTTTTTTCTTACATTTTTTAAAAGTTCTTTTAATATTTTTTGTTTTAATTACTTATACATGACCATAAAATGTATTTCTGTACCTTGATATATCATACATAAATGAGGTATAATTTCTCATTTTTCTGATTGTACATGTTGTTGAGTCACATTGGTCATGCAGTCATGCATGTCCATAAGGTAATAGTGTCTGTTCTTACATTTTTATTCTTGTTCTAGAAGCTGGTTTCCTGTAGCTCTACCTCCTTGCCTGCATCTCAGCTATGTGTTCAGATAACTCAGCACAGAATTAACTTGCTATAAGTCTTACTCTTAAATGCTACGTTTTAACCATATTTACAGCTATTTATCTAGTCAAATATTTTAAGAGTAGCCACTTCCAAAATTTGTTAAGAGATAGTTGCATCCTTTTATATGTTAGTTCTTCAGCTCCACCCTTTCTCTGACCTGGCATTATGCCTCTGTTCTGTTTCTACATGCTACTGGGCTTCTTGAATGCTCAAGTCTGAATATATCTAACAAAATCAGTATTCTTTTACAACCACTTATTACCTGTGTGACCTTGAGATATTTACATTTTGCTTCTGTGACTCAATTTCTATTTGTTCAGAAGCTGATAATAATACTTTCTTTGGCTGTTCAACAGCATTTTCTATGGATGAAACCAAAATGCAGTGTCATATATGAAAGTACATGACCAAATGATATTGTTATATTGTCAAAATGGATGAATATGTAACCATGAATCTCACCAATATGTGTAATTATAATGCAATAATACAAATATGAGAAAAAAGAAAGAACCTTTAAATTATAAAGTGACATACAAATTATTGCATTATTATGAGGCTAATGATTCACAGATGGGTGTTATATCACTCCCCATTCAATATAATGCATTCTATTGGGAATAGAATATTGAGTGAATATCTTGGATATTCAAATATTGGTGTCTTTTAATGTCTCAAGCAAAACAAAGCCCAGCTGATGCATGATTTACAAGAAGACAGTATCATGTGACTATTACTTTAATTCTCCTCTTATACTCTATCACATTTTATGTGGACCTGATTTGCTTATTATTTCCAACATGTAGGTGCTATTTATGACTGAATAGTCAGTCAGCTTTGAAACAAATGCTTTCAATTCCATTGCTCTGGTAGGAGACCTTCAACACACATTTAAGTCAGAAAAAGAGAGTAGAATACTGAGCAGTCTGCTTCAACGACTTGTCACCTAATGTGAACATAATCCTGGAAGGGCCCTAAAGCTGCCAAACATTACCTTTTGAGAAATACTTCTTTGTGATTATTTACTTCAAATTATTTCAACATTCTATTGATGTCTTGCTTTTATTCACTACCTCAATAGCTTTTACTATAATATTTTTTTTATTTCAATGATTTTTGATGTTATGCTTTGCATATGCTGTATCCCTCAATAAGCTTGTGAGATAGACAATACAAGAATATTCAGAGGTGAAATGATTAGATTATGAGAGCTGTTGTATAATCACTGGAGTAATCCATTGATGTATTAATAATTTGAACGGATCACTAGGTAGTAATCATAGGCAGGTAGGACCTGGCTGTAAGAAGTAGATCACTGGGAGCATGACCTTAGGGATTATATTTTGTCCCCGGCAAATTCTGCTTTCTCTTGCTCTCTATACTCCATGGCTGCCATGAGCTGAGAAGTGCCCCTCTGCCAGGCCCTTTGGCCATCATGTTCTGCCTGGCCTTTGGCACAGAGTAATGGAGTAAGCTGACCATAGACTGAACCTCTGAAACCATGAACCCAAAATAAACTTTTTTTCCTCTAAGTTGTTCTCCTCTATTTTGTTCACAGTGATGAAAAAAAAAAAAAAAAAAAGCTGACTAAAATGTTTGGCTTACACTTTATCAGCAGTTTGAAAATAGGTGTATATGTATTTTCAAAATCATAGTATTGTAATTTTATACAAAGTAACTAGGTAAAAATGATATATTGACAAAAATTATGTTTCTGAATACAAATAAAATGACAGTGATGAATTTATAGTCTTAATTATGCAGTACGGAATATATTCTCAAAAAGCATGAATTGGCATTGCTAAGCCTTCTGTATCAAGACTTTTCAGATATTCAATAGAACCTATGCTTATTAAGCTCACTCATTACAAGTAAAACTAGTGTTATACTGACAGACTGAGTATACAAAGAAACAATCCCTTACTGAGTTCTGAGTTAAAAGGAGTGAAAGTTCAGAAAAACAAACAAACAAACAGTAAAACTTACTTGGGACATCATTACCCAAGTACATGTATGAAGACACAAATGGTGTGCCTCTACTTTGTGTACAACCAGAGACATGAAAAATTGTGCTCCATATGTGTAATATGAATTGCATTGCATTCTGCTATCATATATAACAAATAAATAAAATAAAATAGACCTCTTCTCGGTCTATACCTGAAGGAGCTAAAAGCAGCATACTACAGGGACACAGCCACATCAGTGTTTATAGCAGCACAATTCACAATAGCTAGACTGTGGAGCCAACCTAGATGCCTTTCAATGGATAAGTGGATTTATACACAATGGAAGATTACTCAGTACTAAAAAATAACAAGATCATGGCATTTGCAGCGAAATGAATGGCATTAGAGCAGATTATGCTAAGTGAAGTTAGCTAATCCCAAAAAAAACAAATGCCAAATGTCTTCTCTATATAAGGGAGGTGACTCAAAATGGGGTAGGGAGGAAAAGCATGAGAACAAGATTACCTCTAGATAGGGAAGAGAGGTAGGAGGGAAAAGGAGGGAGAAAGGGAATTGCATGGAAGAGGGAAGGAGACCCTCATTGTTATACAAAATACATGTATGAAAATGTGAGAAAAAAAAAGAATTGTGTCACCTTAGATTGGATAGAGAGAAGTGATGGGAGGGGAGGGGAGAGGAATGGGGGAAAGGAAGGACAGTAGAATGAAATAGACATTATTATTGCTGTGTGTATATACGTGACTGCATGATCAATGTGATTCTGCAACCTGTACACTCAGAAAAATGAAAAATTATATCCCATCTGATTCAAATGTATGATATGTCAAGGTCATTGTACTGTCATGTGTAACTAATTAAAACAAATAAAAAATTTTAAAAAATAATCTGTTATAAACTAAAAAAAAGTATGTCTTAAATCTTGACAATGAATGAAATGAGAAACTCTCTTTTAATATTTAACTACAAACTGTTGTTCATTTAAACTTGAAGAAATTAACATTTCTTGCATAGGTTAAAAACAAAGTAAAGAATTCAGTTTAAAATCATTCTTGGTTGGTAGCACTTCTAGGCATATTGCAGAAGTCAATACTAAGTCTCTCTGAAGCGTGGCACTTAAAATAAAGCCTAAGCATATTCCCTCAAAAAACATCCCCAAAATGCTAAGCTCACAATAAAAATATGAGAGAAAAGGACAGAAATAATGGCACAAGCAAAAAAAAAAAATTTGCAGCAGCATAAAACCTAGTCTTAATATTTTGTGAAAAACCAAAATAGGAAGTGTACATATAATATGTTTAAATAAATAAAAGAGATAATTGAAAATATTTCCAAGGGATAAAAGACTATTAAAGTGTTTAAACATATTTGAATAAAGACTAAAATGAAACCTCCAGCTATGGAAAAGTGGATGATTTTATCTCAGTGATAAAAATTCAAGGATGTTTCACCGAGTTAAAGACAGAATTAATAACCTGAAATAGAAATCACGAGCCTTGTCAAACTGTAGACTATAGAGGGAAAGCAATGTAAATTATAAAGAGGTGTTAAGGTGAAAAGGCTATCATGAGGCTCTAATATATATCTCATCAAAAGCAGACACAAGGAGAGGGAAAATGGGGAAGGCACAATATACAAAGAATTATAGCGGTTGTCTAAACAAAATACAAAGCTGTAGAATAACGTAGGCAAGAAATAGGTGACAAAGGAGGAGAAACCCAAACCAAAATTATACCCAGTGACATTATTGTGAACTGAAAAACAACAAAGACAAAATTCCTTAAAATTAGAAGGAAAAATCTGATGGTTTTAAAGGAC
The DNA here is from genome assembly GCF_052094955.1 of Ictidomys tridecemlineatus. Lineage (NCBI taxonomy): Eukaryota > Metazoa > Chordata > Mammalia > Rodentia > Sciuridae > Ictidomys > Ictidomys tridecemlineatus. The sequence goes on along the minus strand of NC_135484.1, from coordinate 85,974,401 downwards.
TTTTAGAGTGTTGCCCAAGTTCTCAATGGCATCTTTTTAAATTTAGTACTCTATGCTCTTCATTTCTTCTTGCTTCTCAGACCTACCCTCTGGAATCTTTTGCTCACTATCCTATGCCATAGGTTTTGACTATTGTGAATAATAATTTAATGAATGTAGGAGTACAGATTTCTCATTGGGATATTGATTTCAATGCCTTTAGATATTGTTATAGTTTGGACCTAGAATGCTCCCCACCCCATGCCAAGGCTCATGCATTGAAGGCTCCCTTTCCAATGCAGCAATGTTTTACAGGTGAAGCTTTGTGGGAAGTGAATGGATCATGAAGCCTTTGATTTTACCAGTAGATTAATCCCATGCAAGAAATGACAAATGGAATGTAGATATGATGGACCAAATAAAGAGTACAAAATGAAAAGGTAGAACTTTTATATAAGTTCATTAATTAATCATGTAACATAAGAAGATAGAAAAGATCAGTGTAATAAATCCAAAGGAAGTATAAGGAAGGACATAATATTGGTAAGAGCAGAAGTTAATGTAGTAAACAAATAACAAGGGAGAAAATCAATAAAGAAAAAGATGGGGGGAAAGTTACTTGAAAATATAACTATTGAAAAGAACATGGCTGTTGAGTTAGAGCACTTATAAATTTATATACTACAGGCTCAAATACATCTTGACAACCACTTTGGAATACAACTTTTCAGAGATACTATAGTTGAAAAAGAACATACTGTACAACCCAAGAGTTTCATTCTTAAGTATTTATAATACAGAGATTATTGAGATGGTACATCAGAAATCACAAAAAGCATTCCTTGGAACAAAAAGTTTAAATTTTTCAAAAATATACAAATAACATTGACAGCAAAAGGATAAACTGGTATATTCATACAATGAAGTCCTATGGAATAAATAAGGTTAATAAATTATTGTGATAGGCAGTAACCTTGACAAATCTTATAATACTGAAGTAACAGAGGAACTCAGAGAATAATAAATACCATATTGAGAAACGTCAAAGAAACCTAAAAAACAAAATAGTTTACTATTTTGCACAAATAGTTAGGATAAAGGAATACAGCAAAGCAGGGAAGTACAGGAAGTAGCTTTAAGAAAGTTGTTTTTCTCAGAGTGAAAAACAAGAAAAGAGCATCAGAAAAAATGGCACACATGAGTGTCAGAGAAATAACTTTCTCTTCTGATAATTAGGTTGTAAGTTCAGGAATACCTATTGGGTCCATTCTCCAGAATCGAGAATTAAAGGTTTTATTATTAAAAGTAACCTTCTGTATGCCTTATGAATATGCCTTACTAATATTCATAAATATTAGTTTGTTTCCATTCAATTCTTACTACATTTTATAATGAGCCCTACACTTAGAAAACAGAACCTAAGGAGAAAAAATTCCCTAGCTGGAAAAACTTGAGCTGGCTGTGGGTGGACATTGTGATTCACAAAACATATTCATTGATCAGAGATTAAAACTGGTTTAAAACATTCTATTTAGAGAAGAAAGGGCCTCTGGAAGAATCCAGCCCATCAAACATTTACATTCGTCTCGGTGTTCCTTCATCCAGCCATTCCCTTCATCCATTCAGATCTTCCCTCTTTTCCCTGCAACCTTAGTTTCAACTCCCATTCTTTCTTCTCTGGACCAACACAATCATCTCTGAACCACGTACCCCACATTTGCACTAGCTTCCTAGAATCCGATTTCTACTTTGTGACCTTAAGAATTTTTCCTTCCTAAAAGTCTTATCACCTTCAATTCTTCCCTAAACTCCTTCTCAGACTGTCCTTTTAATGACTTGTCATTGCTTTGGTCACAAGAACAAATACATCAGTTGCACCTGTAAAGCCTGGCATGGTCTGGCCCAGACTTTCTCTTCCTTTGCACCTCTCTTTCTTGCTTGCTGCAGTGAAGCCACACTGGCCTTCTGGTTCCTGACAAGTACAGGTGCTCCCTCTCACTCCAGAGGCCATGTAAAATGGTTTGCTCATGCTTCCCAATTTCTGTTGGTTTAATCTTCTCAACGTTTTATGTTTTCATGGTTTTTTTTATTACCTAGTTAAAAGTGGGGATTTTAAGAGAGAATGGGAAAATCAATCTAAGTTAGCATGTGAAAGAGGAAAACTAATACAAATTTTATACCATCAGAAGAGAGAATGGTAATGAGTATGACAAATAGGAAGGAGATATCAAGAAGAAAACGAGAAGAGACTGATAAATACTATCAGCTGTGTTGAACTTTGAGAATTAGGTAGAAAATGAACAGCAAAGAAATTAGTAGAATTTAAGATCTGTCCTATTTCATGTTCATCTTGACATCTGTATTTCATGTGGTTATTTTCTCAATTAAACCCTTCCCTACATTCATCCCCAGCTAGTTAGTGTCCAACAGTTGGGATTTGCTGAATTTTTCCCTTTTTCCTTTGTTCATGCTGTAACTTTCAGATTGTGGAGCTTTCATCCTCTGTCCAAATTATGTATACTATTCAAGACAGAACAGGAGGGACAAGAAAGTGTTTTACCTCCCATTATAAATCTTCTTTGCTCATCCCCTACTCTAAAATGCTATAAATTCTAGTCCATAAAACTCAGTTGAGCACTTATTATTTGTGGTGATATAGTGATGTATCCAGTTACCTAGGAGGCAGAATTCTTCAATTTATCCAAAGCAAAGCAAGGGATTTTGAAGAAAGCTTTAAAAGCGAAAAAAAAAAAAAAGATTGTAGAGAAAATATGTATCTTAAAGTCCATGTATGCATGAGTTAGTGTCCTTTGAGCTCATGTAATAGGACTCTAAATGTACTGAAGAGCCTTCTGGTGTCCCCAGAAGACACAGATGGTTCACAAACTCCACCGTGTTTCTTAAAGTCCTCTTATAAATACGACCAAAATTGTATTTTGTTTTCGTAGTTTGACAACTTGACTACCTAGACCACTGAAAACCAGCTGAGAATTAACATACTATTCTGCAAAAGCTCCAATATCAGGAGTCAGTAATGAGATCCACAATGTCAATGTAATTCTGAAGGAGAAGACAGATGAGAAACTACATTTAGATTGATATCGAGTTGGGCAATTTTGAATAGAAGTAATACAGGATGTTTCCTATGAATCTGCCTATGACATAAATGGGTTTGAAAGAACACTGAATCCTAAAATAAACAAAATTATGCAGTATTGTAGAATTAAAATTAGTAGAATTTTATATCCCTAATATGTCTAGATCTGGCAATTTGAGATGAAAATTCAAAATTTTTCAAATTGAAAAGTTGAGAATTACTAGATTGTTCTTAAAGTCATTCTTTTCTAACTTAATGTGCTCATATCTCAATAGTTCAAGAATACCGGGACTTTTTTTAGTCAGTTTTCAGTTTTAGAAAAATTGTCCCAGGCCCTAGGGGAATGGAGACCATCCAAGATGTTGAAAGGCAAGTCCCATCTTTGGTGCATGCTGTGCTTACTAGTAAATAGTTGTCTCAATACTGTGTTTCTCAACCAGTTTATTATTATTATTATTATTATTATTATTATTATTATTATTATTGTTATTATTATTATTACTGTCCCTCACAGTAGCATTTTTAGATTTTATTTCTAATTCTCTATTCATCAAATTTTAATAACACAAATGTCTATTTATATGCTGTTTGTATATTTGTGCTTTATATATTAAAAGAGTAAGCATAACACTTTTAACTTGATACAGGGTTAAGTATAAATTTTAAAATAAAAGTTAAAAATTGAAAAACTATTAGCATTTAACAAATTTTAAATTGTTTGTTGACCCAATTATTCACTTACGTAGATTGTAATGCGTCCAATGACACTTTTAAATTAGCAGTTTATATAAAAACGTTCTTTTCTTTTCCTCTGGAAACCTCAGCCATATCAACTTGACAGTTGACTAGAGGCGAGTTGACTAGCTGAGTTTTAGACTTCAGACTTCAGGACTTGAGCTTCCACTCCTTGGTGTCCATGAGGTAGGTGGCCAGCAGTGGCAAGGTGAGCTACTGTGGTCCAGGAGGTGGGCACTGGGAACAGGGGAGAAGGCCAAAGGAAGTTTCCAGCTTTGGTCCCCACAGCTCCTAGTGCTAACCACTACTCTGCTGTGGGTCTTGCAAATATAGGCAGATAGCCCACTTTATGTCTGTTTGAAAGAACACTGGGTCACATTTCGCCAACTACTAGCCTAATGTTGAATTAATTAGTTAATTATTTTTGTGGTGCTAGAGATTTTGCCTAGGGCTTTGAACATGGTAGGTCAATCACTCTGCACTGAGGCCTATATCTTCAGCTCCCCTACCTAAGTCATTTACTTTAAAAAATAAATAAATTTAGTAGGCTGCAATTTTACTTACGTGAGATTGCTTTGTTACCTAATATATTACATCCATAAGAAATTATTATGCTGTCTTATATTTTTGTTTTGTTTCCAATTCTGGGACATTTTTAATGTTAATAGAGGTGTTTTAATGTTAATAGAGGTGTTTTCTCTTTAAAAATAAAATCCCCTAAATAACGGAGAACAAGAATGCAAAATCAGGGGCAAACCTGAGTAGACAGACTATCAGGAACAATGTTCTAGTCTCTGGATGTGTTTATACTGGCTGTTGAGGAATAGCACTTTATATTGGTTGCTGGATCTGGGCATATACCCTATTCTATGTCAGAGCATACCAGTGTTGCAAGGTATAATTTCCCAAATGGCAATATAACAGGCTTCTGTAGGTCATTCCATCCTTATGCTGGGCCAACCTTTTCTGAGAAGTGAATAAGTGGTAAAATCATTGAAATTTGGGAGCATTAGCTTAACTGTTACAATTTTCTTGTGGGGAAGTAAGTCCCTTAACTGGAAGCAATGTTCTGTAGGATATGAAAATGGTGACTAGCACATTTTGAAAGTCTATAGATGGAGATGCTAGCATTAGAATTATGTATTTAGGAAAGGCAAATCCATTTCTGGAAAGGCAAAATCATTTGTAAAGATAAACCACTGATGCTTCTGAGAGATGAGACAATAAAAATCTGTTGGTCACATACAGTGGCAGAGGACGGGGAGTTCTTGGAAATCTCAACCCTCCAAGTATGATGAATTAATTGAAGACTCAACATTGGCATCTGATGTTGGAAATTTGAGGACTTAACTGAGGTGGTAGCTAAATAACACTTATGAAGAAGAGCCCCTATTATTAAGCCAGTTTCATCCTCTGTCACTGCTTCATGGCCACTTTGTACCTGGGTCCATTTAGCAAGCAGCAGATGACTGAGTAAAAAGAGTGACTGACTTCCACAAGCTGATTCCTTTAATATACCAAATTATTAAGAATGTCACAAGTTTGTAAAAAAGATAGTACAGTTTTATGTACCAGCAATAATGGTATTTTGCTAAATAAAGCAAATTCTAAAAATATATTGCAAAGTAAATATTTATAAAAATATGGTGTTAGATTTTATTACATATTTTTCAGAACTTGAGAAAAATTATTTGAAATGAAAACAAAACACATAGGTTTGGAGATTCGGTAAATAAGGTCAATTTTATTCACATAAACATATATATGTAGGCATACATGTGTGTATAACAATACTCAAAACATTTTTCTATTATGTCCATGAAACGTACCCCAAACTGATCACATAGCAGATAAAATCATATAAAATAGCCATTGTTATAGATTAAAAAAAATTGTCAAATATTAGTAATTCCATATGGTTCAATCTAATAATTGGTTAAAATTTTTCAAATAAATGTAACAAATTTTATAGATACTAATCTATAAGATAAAACAAATGAAACATGAAAAGAAAACCTCACTCACAAAAAAAGATTTTTGAAAACTAATTATCAAAACTAAAATTTCAGATTAATTAAAAATTTAAGAGAGGAAGGCATTTAATGTAAAAAACCTATGCTACCCACACAAACACAAAAGACAGTTGACATTCTCAATGGTGTATGACAGAAAATTTTAAAGCAAGTATATGAAGTATTAAAATTAAGAAGCTAGAAAAAGAAGAAATCTAAAGGAAGTTAGGGAAAAGGAATCCTTCAATATAAAATCTTCAAAACATGAGTTTCTAAAAAACAGAGTAGTAAGGAAAGGTAAATACAAACATCATCACTTATATTTAGAAATGCAATTGATTTTTATATAGTGCCCTGGAATTCTATAATCTTACTAAAGTTATGTATTAGTTATGGTAAAATTTGGTAGCTTTATTGGTAATTTACATAAACTTCTTCCCTTCTCATCCCTTTGTTTAATTTTCTTGTCACACACCAAGCTAGGATCTCTAGTACCATGCTGAATTTTACAGGTAAAGGTATTTAATCTATTAGCATTTAGCAATAATAATAATATGCTGTAGCCATTTGTCTGTTTGGGGATTGAACACAGGGGCACTTTACCACTGAGCTACATCCCAGTTCTTTTTATTTATTTATTTATTTCATTTTTGATACAAAGTTTAGCTGAACTGCTAAACTGACCTGGAACTTGAAATCCTCCAGCTTCAGCCTCCAAAATAGCTGAGATTACAGGCACAGGACACCTGGTTTAGGCTATAGGTTTTTAATGCATTACTGTAATCAGATTGATGAGCAAAGTTTTCTTCATTACCAGTTTGCTAATAGTTTTAATCATGGTTTGATATTGAATTTCGTCAAATGTTTTCTCTGAATCTGACAAGAAATTTTTTTTCCCTTTTTAGTTTATCAGTGTGGGAAATTATCTTAATTGATTTTAGAATGTTCAACCCACATTGTAGTTCTGTAATAAGCATCACAAGGTCATTATATATTATTCTTTTAGTATTATTACAGTCAATTTGGTGATGTTTTGTTACGGGCGTTTACATCTATGCTCATGAGTATAGTGTTCTGGGTTTTTGTATAAGAGATCTCTCTTGTTTTTGTATTAGAGTAGTTTTAGACTCAATGCATTGAAACGACTCATGTATTACACTTTCTGGAAGACTGCATAGAATTGATACTATTTTTTTTTTCTTATCTATTTGTAGACTTTTCTGGTGAAGACATGTGTAGTTGGTATTTGAAAAAACGTTGTAATGTTGATCATGGATTCTGTGTCTTTAATAAGAATAGAGCTTTCAGGTGATTTATTTCTTCTTTTGTGAAATTGATAAAATGTGAACTCCAAAGAATTGGTTTATTTCATAAAATTTATAGGCATATAGTTACATACCATTATTTTATTATCTTTCAATTGTTTTCAGGATCTGTTATGTTCTCTATTTAATTTATGATATTTTAATTGGTGTTAATTTCTTGATCACTCTAGCTTGTGGTTTTTCATTTTATTGATCTTCTCAAAAACCACTATTTGTTCCATTGCTTTTTTCCATCATTTCCTGGTTTTTGTTTTGTTTTTTCATTGATTTCTGCTCTTCATATTTCCTTCCTTTTGCTTACTTGCAATTTAGTGTCCTCATGTTTTTTTTTCTCCTTTTTTTTTTGTTTCTCTACAAAACAAACCACTTTATTACACTGCTAGTGCATTAGATTGTGGGAAGTTGATGAGGAGCTTGGTGTGTGACATTGGAGTGCTCTAAGGGGAAGGAGGATGCGGGATGCAGCTGAGCCTCTGTGGCTCTGCCTGCCAGTCCAGACAAGGCTGGAGCTGGTCAAGGCAGAGACTCAAACTTGATGGAAGAGAGGAGGTCAAAGAAGACTACTGCTTGCCACTCATCTTCACCTACATCTTTAATTTCTTATGGCAGAACATCAGAGAACTTATTTGAGACATATCTTCCTTTGTGATATTCATCTTCACCTACATCTTTAATTTCTTATGGCAGAACATCAGAGAACTTATTTGAGACCTATCTTCCTTTGTGATATATATGTTTTTATGATATAAATTTTCCTGTGAGCGTTAGCCATGTTCCACAAATTTTGACGTTTTCATGTTTACCCATTATAAAATAGTTTTATTCCCCTAGTTATTTGATTTTAGGCCCATTTGTTCCTTATAAGCATGTAATTGAAGATTTTTCATCTTTATCTACTTTTATCTTTCTAGTTTAATTCTAGTGTGCTCAGAGAACACATATTTTAGTCCTTATATATATATATTTTAATGGACCCAGTAATAATTTATCTCAGTAATTGTTACTAAGAACACGTCAGAAGAGTGAGTATTTGTTAAGTGGAGAGTTCTAAGTGTCAAATCAGTCATGGTTGGTTGACAATATTGCTCTCACTTTCTGTACTCATTTTTATATTTTTTCCACTTATTTATCAATTGCCAAAAGAGTTACATTAAAATTCCCATGTGTATCTCTAGATTTGTCTATTTCTTCTTACACTTTAGAAGTGCACACAATTTTAAATTGTTTTCCTTCGTGATGTCTTCATCCAGTTTTTATTACTTATCATCTCCATCTATCCCTGTTTCTAATCCTTGTTCAAAAGTCTACTTCATCTAATATTAAAAAGCCATCCTGCATTTCTTCTTATAGGAATTCTGTGTTATATATATATATATATATTTACATTCCTTCACTTTAAATTCATCTATAGTTTTATTTTTAAAGTATGTGTCTTGCAGACAGTCCTTAAATGGATCTAGCATATTTTTCAGGTTTGTCATTCTCTGCCTTTGAATTGGCATATTGAGATCATTCACACTTAATGTAAATTTTATTTTATATGATTAAATTGAAACTCATTTAATCCGTTTATGCTGTCATTTTTTATTTGATCTAATTGTTATCTGTTCCTTTTTATTTTTTTGCCTGCCTTCCTTTTTGGGAGGCGGGGAGTGGGGATGTAACCAGGGATTGAACTCAGGGGCACTCAACAAATGAACCACATCCCCAGCCCTATTTTTTTATTTATTTATTTTTTTTGTATTTTACTTAGAGACAGGGTCTCACTGAATTGCTTAGCTCCTCCTCCTTGCTGAGGCTAGCTTTGAACTCTTGATCTTCCTGCCTCAGTCTCCTGAGCCACTGGAATTACAGACATGAACCACCAAACCTGCTTGCCTGCCTTCTTTTAGATTATGTTTATGATTCCCTTTTATCTTGTTTATAGGCTAATTAGTTGTGCTGCTGCTGCTTCTTTTTTAGAGTTGATTTAAGGTCTGTCATGCTTTATTTTCCTTTAACTCATTAGCATCTACCTGAAAGTCATAATATTTCAGTTCACCATAGCATGAAAATCCTGTAACAGTAAACTTACATTTCTTTCCTCTTTTACTTGATATAATATTAATTATATACATATATTTTTAATTTTTTTAAATATTTATTTTTCAGTTTTCGGTGGACACATCTTTATTTTATTTTTATGTGGTGCTGAGGATGGAACCCAGTGCCCTGCGTATGCCAGGCGAGCGCATTACCGCTTGAGCCACATCCCCAGCCCCATTAATTATATATTTTGCTTGTAAAAATTTTGTAAATACAATATATTTTTATGTCTTCCTTTTAAAGGGATTAGAGATAACCCAAACTGTGCTTAAAATTTATCCTCAATTTTGTACTTTCAAGGTTTTTTTTGTTCTTTTATATGAATTCAAATTTTCATCTATGATCACTTTCCTTCTTTTTGAAACCATTTCTTGACATTTCTTGTAGTTTATATCTGCTGTCAATACATTCCAATTTTGATTTTCTAAATTATTCTTTATTTCAGTTTACTTTTTGAAATTTATTATTGCTATATAGAAAATTTGTCGGGCTGGGGATGTGGCTCAAGCGGTAGCGTGCTCGCCTGGCATGCGTGCGGCCCGGGTTCGATCCTCAGCACCACATACCAACAAAGATGTTGTGTCCGCCGAGAACTAAAAAATAAATATTAAAAATTCTCTCTCTCTCTCTCTCTCTCTCTCTCTCTCTCTCTCTCTCTCTCTCCCACCCTCTCTCACTCTCTCTTTAAAAAAAAAAAAAAGAAAATTTGTCTGGCAGGTTTTTATTTTTCTGTCACTATTTAGCAATGTTGTACCACTGTGTGTTGAGTCCTTTACAGATTCTAAAATTAGGTTTTCTGACATTCTTTGTTCAGCTATATATACAGAATACATTTTTCTCTTTGGATGCCTTCAATATATTTTTTTAATCTTTATATTTCAAAGTTTTGATATGATGTACATGAATGAGTTTTTATTTGTATTTACTGTATTCAGGATTATATAAGATTTTTAGGTTTGTAGTTTACTCTCTGTGATTGATTATGGAAACTTGCTATCTATTATCTCCTCACAATATTTCTTTTGTCACGTTATCTCATTCTTTTTTCTAGGACTTCTTTTATATGTATGTTAGTATTTTGATTTTTCCCACAACTCCAAAATGCTTTGTTCTTTTTGTCCAACTTCATTTCCACTTTTTATTCTGCTTGGAATAATTTTATTAACTTATCTTCAAACTCATTCATCGATTCATCTGTTGTATCCAGGTTGTCAGTAAGCACCTGGAACATTGCTTACATCTCTGCTGTTTTTCCTTTCTAATTGTTTTATTTGATTTTTCCATATCTCTGCTAAAACTCCTACTGTTCACCCATTTTTCACCTTTTCCACCAGAATCTTCAGCATTTTAATCATAATTACTTTGAAGTCCATTTTAAATAAGTTCAACATCTGGCCTGCCTCAGAGTCTGGTTCTCTTCAGAATGAGTCTTTTCTCCTTGTTTTTGTGGCTTATGGCATTGAATAATAGATGATACAATAAAACGTTAAAAACTAATAATTGCAGATGCTGTGGCACACACCTGTAATCCCAACAATTTAGGGGTCAGAGGCAGGAAGATCTCAAGTTTGAGGCCAGCCTCAGCAACTTAGTGAGGCTCTATATGAACATTAAAATAAACAAATGAAAAGGACTGAGAACATACTTTAGTGATAAAGCATCCCTGGATTCAGTCCCAATACGAATGAATGAATGAATGAATGAATGAATGAATGAACGAACAAATAAATTATCATATGCCCCAAATGGGCATGCCTCTTTATATCCTTAGAACTTAAATGTGGGAGTTGAGTCAATCTGGTTAATAGTTTTAAGCTATGGTTGAGTTTTCTCATTGGCATAGGTTTCAAATTTTCTCGGTGGTAAATTGCTAATAATTTGAGTTTTCAACATGACCTAAACTACCAGAGGATTTTTTTTTTTTGGTCTTTCTCTTCCACTTTCAGATATCAGAGGTCCCTGCACATCTGTGCCACTGAAACAGGTCTCCCTCCAGAGTAGACTGTTACTGTTATCCAGGACAAGATTTTTTGTGTATTTGATTCTCTCACTGTAGTGTCAGTCTCAGGCAGACCCTATATACTTGAACTTCCCTCTCCCTGTAATGGATAGCCTTACCCTTTTGCTTAGTGGAGAGTTCAGTTTGCAGTTTGTTTCCTGGTTTCATGTTTCCCCGTGGCAACCATGTATCCTCTGCAGTCTTCAATGTGAGTGAATGTCCTGCGCTCCTCCTCCTGGTGGTGCATGGCTGTTGCTTAATGTCAAAGTACAGTGAGTCAAAGCAGTGTCTCTAACTTCTCTAGCCACAATCAATTTCTATCAAGGACCAGGGAGTGGGTGATCTCCCTGTCTTTTCCCCAGTGGCAGACATCTTCTGGCTTTTGTCAAGAAAGGGCAGATGGAGAAACCAGAGACTGTGTACCTGGATTTCAGATGAGTTTCTGTGGTTATCACTGCTGCACCTTCACCATTGCCAAGCCCTGCACACCTAAGTAACCATAGCAAGGTGCTTTCTCAGGTCTCCACCCCCCACCACCACCATCCTGAGAATTCTTAGGTATCATGCTAGCCCACATTCAGTCTCTAAGAAATGTTAATATTTCAGTTATTTTCTTCTGACCTGCTCTTATGGATGCCACCTTTCCTTCCTATATTCTGCAGATGGTAAAAAAGTTTGTATGTTCCATCTAAACTTAGAATCTCTTTGGATTTCTGTTCATCTGATTTTCTTTATGGTATCACCTCAGAACAAGTGTGAGGGAAAAAATGTTTTAAATGATGATTTTGAAGTTTAGCTAAATGTTTTATGCTTAGAACTGGAGCTGGATTTTCTTTGTACTTTCTATATCTTAAGCAAGAAAAGAATTCTACATTCTTCTTTAATGGAGAATCTTGGAGACAGCAGAGCTTTGGTAAAGTCATGAAAAACAACTTATTGTGTCTCATCAGATGAGCCCTGCTGACACACCTGAGGACATTTAAGCCTTTCATTGTCTGAAAATGTCACAGAATGGGTATTGTTTCAGTGTATGCAGCCCTGGCAGAATCCAGGGAAGTTAAGGTGATAGTACACAAGCACATGCTTGATGAAGAACTGAGGCAGGGATTTAGAAATCCAATATTATACTTTATCCTGGACAGTCTGAACCAGAACACTCAACATAGAGATCAACTCCTGGGAACATGTACACAGCACAAAAGGCCCAGTTCAGCTTCTTAGACTTAAATTTAGTCATTTTTTCATTGAACAATTATTTATTTAGCACTTACTGTATATTGGAATCTATTCTATGTACTGCAGACAGTACAGTAAATAGGACAAGACCTTGCCATTACTATGCTCAGATTCTTATGGATGAAAAGGTAATCTACAGAAATTTAATTAAACATGATAAAGTTGCAGATGTTAATAATAAGAACGGTTTCTATTTAAATAAGATGATCAGAATTCAGTCCACATGTTGGTTTATGACTGAGACTTAACTATTCAAGAGCTGTGTTTTGGATGATCAGAGAATAGTGAAGGAAAGACTATAAGACTAATGAAAATGAAGATATTATTAGAATGCACTTTGAAGAATAATGTGGTGGCTTAGACCTACCAAATTATATACTTTTGAAAAAGGGAGACACATAAAGGTTGGAAATAGAGGTATTAGTGAAAATAAATTGGATGAGGGCAACATTGATAATTTTTAGGTCTGATACCCTTGACAAGTGTTTAAAAAGCTGCTCCTATGTAAGATATTTATAATGCTTACAGTTTACATATGCAGTGATATATTTACAATACCTAGAGTAGATTGGGGGATGGGAAGAGATTCTGTTTCAAAGGGTGGATTTAAAACCTCATATCTTGTTTTTCATTATCAAAAACTGCTGATTGGAGTTAGTCTCTTTGTATGAAGATTTTTGTTTCTATTTTTGTCACTTCCCTGAATCACAGTCTGCAGGAGCTAGGTCAGCAACAGCACAGAAGATGCTCACAGTATCACAGAAGCAGAAAGACTGATGTTTATGAAGCTAATGCATTTCAACATTTAGAGTTGAAAATTTACCAAGAGTGATGTTTTCACATTGCAAGATTCAGAGAAATTATCCCAGAGACTATACAGATGACACAGAGATTCATCTGCCCTGTGATACCCAGTTCAGTTTTTAATAAAATATTATTTAAATTCCATTAAAATGATTTTTCTTTATGAATTCTACATTATATTTGATGTAAAATGTGAAGGAAAAAATTAAAGTTTTTAACTTCAAAGATTCTGATCTCATAAAATTTTAGGCCACTCTGGCAAATGGAGGTGGCAATTTTCCAGAGACTGAAAAGGGAAGAGTTAGTCTTATTAGAGATCCAAAAAATAAAAATAAAGAAGGAGAAGAAGAAGGAAAGAAAAGAAAAAAGAAAGAAAGAGAGGCAAATTGGGAATAATTTGGGCTGATTTGCATTAAGAACAAAAACAACTTATAGAAGAAGCGGCAGAATATTATAGATGAACAAACTTAATTTTAAAAATTCAGAAAGGCAGTAGATTCCAGATGAAAATTAAGTGGATTTAACAATAAATTCTTTAATGATAAATTTAATAATAAATACATTCTTGGTAAAATTCTAGACCTTTTTATTAGGCATATGGATAGTGACAACCAATATTTCATTGGAAACACCATACATTTTCTAAGAACAAGTCGTATAAATCATATTAATTTTTAAATTTTAAAAATACAGTGTATCTTGAGGCCTTAGACAAAAATTCCCACTAATACACTGTGGACTTATGGAAATAAGTTGATTCATGGTGTCAGAGGGTTCAGAAATTTATTGTTATTGTTTAAAATAAACATGCCAACCTTAGCATATTTGGATACAGCATAATTAGAAGAGTGGTTAACATGCTAAGTAGCAAAATCAGAAATTTTGTAGGTAACAGAGATTGTGAACTAAAATGTCATCTAAACAAAAGAACATAAAATGTTGCATTAAATTTTCAAAAAGTAGACCATATATCATAGACATAAATTAATGTTGGGCCTAAAATCTATCTAGTCACTGGTTGTAGCATAAGTTCATATTGACAGTTAATCTATCAGCATTGGGTATTGTTGTTGTTTCCATTTCATTTTGCTTGTTCTTCTAATAAGTCTGCCTATATTAAAGGACTGTTATTTGGAAGTGAGCAATACCTGTGACAACACACATTAGTGGAGTTTAACAGGAATCAGACCAATTCAGGGATGCAGACTATGGCTGGAAAACAAATTGGTAAAGAATTTATGAAATAAGGATATTTTTACAAGTCTTAAGGTTCAATTATTTGGAGCAATGGGAGGCAAAATATGCCTGCTGACCAAATCCAGCCTACCACCTCTTTTTATGTAGCTGGCAAGATAAAAATTGTTTTTTTGTGTGTTAATAAGGGAAAAATCAGAAGAAGAAGAATATTTTGTGACATTTAAGAAGTACAAAAAATCGAAATTTAAGCATTAAGTAAAGTTTTTTTGGAATACAACATTTAGCAATTAATAGTCTTCTACCATTTTGATGATTCCAGAACAAGCCAAAATACATTTAATGAACACCTTAAGATACATTTGTGCTTTATGTAAAAAATTGACAAGCTTTTTATAACAAGTACCATTATCATGTTGATAATAAATTTCATCCAAGTAACTAGGTAGAGAAATTTTCTGCATCCTAGTTCTTAAAAACATTAAATTGGTTACAGTTATTATAATTTTAGATTTCAGAATTTATGTTTTAATCATAAACAATTACCTTATTTTGGAAAATATTGTAAGTGAATATCTTTAGTTCTTTACATATGCAATTTAAAATTTTGTTTTATAAGTTCAAAGTTACATCCATATAGTGATTATAAATATAGCGACTAAAAAGAAAAAAAACAGAATTCAAATTGTATTTTCAAAAGTTTAACCAACTTTTTGCTGGGTTTGGTGGTGCACGCCTGTAATCCTAGTGGCTCCCAAGGCTGAGGAAGGAGGATTATAAATTCAAAGCCAGGGGGCTGGGGGTGTGGCTCAAGTGGTAGCGCGCTCACCTGGCATGCTTGCAGCCTGGGTTCGATCCTCAGCACCACATACCAACAAAGACGTTGTGTCCGCCGAGAACTCAAAAATAAATATTAAAAATTCTCTCTCTCTCTCTCTCCCTCCTCTCTCACTCTATCTTTAAAATAAATAAGTAAATAAATTCAAAGCCAACCTCAGCAAAAGCAAGGCGCTAAGCAACTCAGTGAGATGCCATCTCTAAATAGGTAATGATCTCTGTTACCTGCAAAGTTTCTGATTTTGCTTCTTAGAAATGGATTGGGATTGGGATGTAGCTCAGTGACCACTAGTACCCCCCCCAAAAAAAAGAAAGATATTTAACCAACATTTCAAGATTTAAGTCACTAAACTATATAAAGGATCAGAAATAACAATACTTTCCACCTATCTCTATTATTTCAACAATTAGCACATTATTCCTGAATCTGAAAACTTTACCTCCACAGGGATAAAATCCCCAAAAGTTTTGGGCTTAATTTGAACTCCCCACTAAACACTAAAATTTCATAATTGAAATATTATTCTTAATTTGTTAAAAGTAGGAAAACTTAACCATTTCTGTCATTTTTCTTCAGGCAAACTCCTCCATTCATGTTCATTAGTGAAATGGACTGACTTTGGCTTTTAGCATCAGATAAAAGCTATATGTAAGTCAACGTAGGACTGAGAGCCAACATATTCAGGAAAAGGTAGGGAGTAAACGAAAGGTCAGATTGACCTGTGAAAATTGTTTTGGGACTGGCTGTGCGCACAAGTGCTTGCCACAAAGTCCCCAAATTCAGACCTAAGTCTTCATTAGTTTTGAAGGTGGGTTTTCTTGAACTTTGTCTGAAAAGAGTTGGACTATTGAACTTTGATACCTGACAAACTGATTGACACACACTTGACTGACCAGAGTTTTTTTGAGTATGAGTAAGATAAAAGAGTTCCTCATCATGATAATTTCTCTTGTAGAATGCTAGAAATTCATTAACCTGAGAGTAGCTGCAACACCAAACATTCAATCCTTGGTTCTTTTCTCTTCTACCTACACCAATCAGTCCCTTGGTCACCTCATCTGGTCTCTTGGGTCTAAATCTGTAAACCTGCAACTCTTATGTTTATATATCCAGCATAAACCTTCTTCTGGAATTCTAAATGCATATGTATTTAACTTCCTATTTAATGTTCCCATCAAAATACCTAATAAGTATCTCAAACTCAACTTTTCCAAAATTTAAATTCGGGTCATTTCTCAAAAACATCTCTACCTGAAGCTCCCTATCTCAAGAAATACTCTCTCTTTCTCAGGTGACCAAACAACTGACCTCACATCCAATCAGTTAAGAAGAAATCCCATTGGCTCCCTTTTTAAATAAAGCCAGAGTTCAATTTCTTCCTGTTACCTCCAACATTACCTTACTGTTATAAGCCACCTTCTTCTCTTTATATTATTATTGCAATAGTCCCCAAAGATTTCCCTGCTTTTACATCTGCCTTACTACATCTAGTCTCCACATAGCAGCCACAAGGATCCTTTTGAAACCTGTCAAATCACAGTACTCCTCTAAAAAGCCTACAGTGATTCCCCTCTTCTCTCAGAGTAGAAGCATGGACCTTACAGTGCCACTCAAGATCCTTAAAGACTTCACCCTATTTACCTCCCAAATTTCGTTTTTCATTATCTGAATTATTTTTCTGTTTGTTTCTATAAGGGACTACCACAAATTTAGTGACTTAAAGCAACACAAATGTATTTCTCATGTAGAATGCTATAGAAGTCTGATACAAGTATCAGTAGAAGAAATGCCAGGCATCCAGGGGACAGCGTTTCCTGGCTTTTTCCGGCTTGTAGATCATACCTTCCTTCCTTGGTTCATGACTCCTTTCCTCAATCTCTAAATCAATGTCACATCACACCCATCACATCTTTTGCCTTTCTTTTCCACTGTTAAGTATCTTTAGCTCATCTGCATAAACCCTTATATGTTCCCCATCTAAAATTGGCTAGTTAACAATTTTAATTCATCTGAAGTTTAGTCTCCTTTTGCCATGAAACATAATGTCATAACAGGTCCTTGGAATTAGGACATGAACATATGCGATGCAATATTCTGACTGCCACATTATCCTTACCCTCATTCTCCTCTCTATATACACACTATTTCACAAATAGTCCAGGCACTCTATGGTTAAGGGTGTTGTTCCAGTCATTCCTTCTGCCAAGGATGTTCTACCCCACATTCATAATTTATCCTTGGCTATCTCTTTCACCTCCTTCTTAATGGTCCTCCCTTGCCATCCTATGTAAAATTACTATCTACCCAAACATTCATCTCCAAATTCCATAGCACTTGTCACACTCTAATGTACTATATTTTATAATTTATTACATTTATTCTTTAATATCTTCCTCTCTTCCCTACCATTTGGGTGGGTCATTTGCATGTTTTATGTGCCAGGTGTCCCACAATACACAACAATTCTTGTCCCACAGCATTAATCAATAAATACTTATTAAATTATAAGAGATAAACATTTTATTGCTAGAAAACTTCAGTTATTCTGAAATAAAATATAATTGTGACATCATGATCATGAGGTCCACAGCTACACTGAAATCAGAGACAAAAATTTTGTTTATTCCTGCCACATGCTACCTATTTCTATTAAAAACAGTACTGTGCACATTGCTAGAGTTTAATTTACTCAATTCACCACCAAAGCACTTATTCAGCTTTGTGATTAAGTAGGGCATGTGTGTACTTGCGTTTGTGTTGGGTATAAATCACAGTTCACCAACTTAGATGTACAAGTCACTTTTTATTTTTCCTAACTCAAATTAATATGATTCCAAGCTACCAACTTGCTGAACTAATACATAACTCTCCTTGAAGAAATGGTTCTGAGATTTTATGCAGAGCCAAGACATTGCAGGAGAGCGAGCTGAGGGACATCATCTAGCCCTCCACCTTGGTCTAGCAGGTATGGTGGAAACTTCCATCATCCGGACCCATCTCTCCTTTTCAGGTTTACAGGTGGTCTTACTGGGACCTGGGAACCTCTTGAAAAAATGATAATGACCAAAAGTACTGCCTCAAAAGAAAAAACAAAGATATAGGTTCTTATTTTTCTTCTGACCCATAGAACTCTTTCCTGTCTCTACCTATCAAACTGGGAAATCTTTTTAATCTTTTTGTGTTGTTTTAGGTAATCTGTCTACATCTGCAAAGCTCTTCTCCCATATTCATTTTCTTTAAATATTCTAAGTTTCTTTTAGAAACTTAAGCTTTTGGAAATCAAAAACCAAGACTTGCATGTTATTTCTGGTTTTTCACCCCATCAATTGGCTACATCTTTAAAGGGAAAGGGGGGAAATGGGAAAGGAAAAAAATATAAATAGAAGTATCTAAAATTATACAAAACTGAATTTTAATACTATCTTTCCTCAGGTGAAGAAAATTGTCTTAGATGGCTATTAAGTTGTCCTGTTTGCTATGCTAAGTCATTTTGTATAAAACTTGATTTTCATATAAATTGGGTAGGGGTTAAAATATACTGTTGAAGATTTCAGAACTACTTTTTCAGTAGAATTACCTTTACTAAAAATCTTCTTCAATGGTAATGATTATAAAGCCTTATTGATATGCACAATTAAAATCATATCTAGGAAAAGCAAAACTTCATATAATTTAATAGTAGTTTCAATCTTAATGTGTTCCACAAAGAGGAGAAAACCACATTATGTGAAATTTAGAGTGAATCCACTTAAAGTATTTGGAAATTTTTCTGTCTTTGGAGTTGCCTCTTTGCCAATAGTTATTGAAAATGTCTTTTAAGTTTGCTTTACTTTTAATTCTCAGAAAATTCTCCTTTGAGACATTTCTTGCTGAGGATTCAATCCCTTCACATAAGAGTATTTAAACTTTTCAGCAAAGGGAAAAATTAGTTTCTTCTTCTTCAATGGACATACTTAGGAATTTATTTGTTAAAAATTTTGATCATGACAAAATATAATAACAAATTATGACTTTAACCCTCTCAACTGTACTGTGGTTCTAGTTCATTCACAGTGTGTACAAGAGTCCACCACTGTCTGTTCCCAAATGTTTTTATTATCCTGAACAGATACTGCATAACCCATTAGCAGCAGCACCCACCAACCCCTGGAAATGTCTTATCCACTTTTGTCTTTATGAAATTACCTATTTTAGATAACTTTCATATGAGTGGAAACACTTATTTGTCCCATTGTGACTTATTCCACTTAGCATGTTCTCAAGGTTCAACTTGTGGCAGCATGCATCAGGAGTAAATCCCTCCTAATGGCTGAATAATATTTCATTGTGTGACTATAATACATTTTTTTCTGTAGCTTCATCTGCTGATGGACACTTGGGTAGTTTCCACTTATTGGCTGTTATGAATAATGCCTCGGAGACCACTAACATATGTGTTTCTGCTTGAGTCCCTACTTTCTTTGTTTGGAGTAGACTAAGAGTGGAATTGCTTAATTATATGGTAAATCTGTAGGCTGGATTTGAGCATTTCTGTTCTACATGGAAAACTGAGTAAGCTCTACTTGGTATTCTATTTCCCTTACCCCAAGTTGGTTAAGCTAAAAAAAAAAAAAACTCAAAATTTAGGTAATAGACTTCTTTGTGAGAACAGGTCTTAAGAAGAAGAGAATTCTATAATGTATTATGAATGGTTACTTTACTCTCCAACTGACAAAAGCCTGAGGAATTTTTCTTCAATCTTCACTGTGGGGACCTAACTGAGCTTCACAAAAGTGTGACCTTCCCCACCTGATGCCTTGTTTCCCTGGAGTTTCTAGATCTCTGAAGTTGAAGCAAGTCATCAGTTGCAGTTCAGATTTTCCTGCTCCTATAGGGGTGGATCCCACAGCACATTGTCTCGGCTTATCAGCTTCTCTCTGTATTCTCCTGTCTCTTCAGTTTGAGGGGCATCAGTATTCCCTTTGACTTCTGATAGATCTGAGGGGAGCTGTCACTTTGTCAGTTTGTTTAGCTTTAATTTTTGTGAGGATAGAATGTTGATCTCCAAGTTCCAGACCAGAAACCCGAAGTCTCCTCTTTGTCTGTCTTTAAAATGGATTTCTTCTGTCTCACTTAGCATCATCAGGTTGTGTAATCTGTATGTTTTTAGGATTAATAATTCCTTTTTTAAATGAATTGCACTCCTTGTATTAGATAAAAAGATGAAGTTTTCATCACTTTATTTCAGTTTATGAACTTTTACCCAATGCCTTAATATCATCCTGCCGCAGTCCAGCTGCAGCAAAATAACTGGGGGGGTGACGAGGAACTTGTGTAGATTGATACAGCAGGAGTGGGAGCCTTTTATTGTAGGACAGGAGTGGTATATATACATTCCACACAGCTTATCTTAATTAACATAAACTAGATACAGCAGTCAACCAATAAGGAATCTCCACACTTAATGGCTCGCTGGCATTAATTTACAAACCACTCCCTCTGCCAAAATGCCAGGTGCCGTCTTGGCTTGTTTACAGACCCTAACATCATCCTATAGTTCTTCTTAAAATTAGAATGTTCAAATTTCTCCTCAATAATGGCAATTATTCATCTCAAGCTTTAAAATATATCCATTAAGGCTTTTGGACAATCATCACTATCGCATGACTAATTTTGCATCATTAGTCATATTACAAAGGGCTATGATGTGTGTTTGTTAAAGAATCAGATTCCACAACTAACCTCCATCTGCCCTCTTCCCTTACTGTCCCATGGAAGTACATCAAGGTCTCCCTTGCAACAAATCTACCTTGACCTTCCACTTGCTTGTATTGACTTACTCTTCACCTCCCTGGGGATGGTCACCCTAATACTTTCTTTAGAGTATTCACTTCTTACAGCTAGCAAGCTTACAAATATGCTAAAACTATGATTCCTCACAAGCACCATCACTCTTGGGTGCAGCAAAACTGTTAGAAGTAATGCAGTAATGTGTTGAGTGTAGATGTCAAATCAATAGACCTAGTTCAGGATTCCAAGTAGTGCTTCATAATAATTACTCAAGTTCTTGCTTGACGATCTACTGAAAGCAAGTAGATTCTAAGCTACTATAAATGTAGTGTCTATATCACTGAATTAAAAAATGGCTAAGATGCAAAAGAAAGGAAGTGTAGCTGTCAGGTGAGACATGGTCTTAGTTTTCTGTGTCTCTTTTGTCTTTTCAAGGAATGACTATATGCCCAATCTGTTTCACAGATAAAGAGTATGAGAAAAAAATATATAATTGAGATTAAAAGTTCAGGTAAAGAAATATGAGAATTATCTTAATGCATTAAATCCCATGATGACACAAGTAGTGGTAAATGGTTTGAAAACAAGGTGATTCTGAACATGTTCTTTGAATAACTAACCTCCCAATTAGCACTTTAGGGCATGTGCTTAGACATTTGGCTATTGGCACTGGTTCTTTTGGGAATATTATGTCTGAAAATCTCCTCCAAAGAGTTTCACTCCCACTCCACCTTCTCCTAAGCTGGTGATGGCTGTAATCCTAGGGGGTTTATGTTTTGCTTTGCTGCCAGGTCCTACAACTCTCAATGCCTCTAATAAGAGACTCCCTATGGAGCAAACACCTACCTTCAGCACCAGGCCCTCCAGGACTGGAAAAGTGCCATTCTCTTTAAGGAATAAGCTCCTCTTACCTTAACATGTGGTATCTCTTGCTGTGACTATAAGATGTCATGGAATAAATCAAGACAAAGCATGGTAATAAACAAAATTTTAAAAAACTGTAATGATATTACTATTAACTGAACTGCTGTTTAAATTATTCCCACATCAAATACAAAAGCTATGGCAGTTAACTCTAAGGCATAATAATTTCCACTTTCTTCTGAAAAGAAGCATATTCAAGCTGTCATTATACGTTAAGGACCATTTCCTTAAAAATTTGGGGAGTGTTGCACTATCTGTGATTATGCTGCTTCCCCAAAACATTTCTCAAAGATCCAAGAAGTAGTATTCCATC
This sequence comes from Ictidomys tridecemlineatus, assembly GCF_052094955.1. NCBI lineage: Eukaryota > Metazoa > Chordata > Mammalia > Rodentia > Sciuridae > Ictidomys > Ictidomys tridecemlineatus. The sequence continues at coordinate 85,952,091 of NC_135484.1, read as the reverse complement.
TGGAAAACGAGTCACTTAAAATTCAGTGTTTCTGCTAATTATTATGGTATAGGCCTTCCAGATATAATTTTAGGGATTCTAAAAAGCATTTTGTTAATGATAAATTAACTATGAATATTTTTGTTCATTATGTGTTTCTGAATCATGCCATCTCATCTTTCATTTTTTATAATTACTAGGAGAAATACTTTACTTAAAAACAAAGATCTTAATTTAAGTGAGCAATATAAAAATAAAGATTTATGCAATAATAAAGATTTATACACTTTATATCATTTCACTCATACTTACAATGACTTTAAAAGGCTCTGTCATTCTCTTTAGATGCAGAAGGTGATTGGTTAACCATCTATTATGAAATGTAACAAGAATTGCAATGGATGCAGAGTGCTATAAGAACACCAAGGGAAACTACTAAATCTTTACCATGTAGTCAAGAAGAATTCCATAAAAAGAGAGGAGAAATAAAGCTGAATTGTGAAGAGAAAATAATAATGAAGATGCATCATTCCTGGCTCTATTTTCCTACTTCCCCCTCTTCATATTGAAGATATAATGGTAAATACTTCTGTCATGTATAACTAAAAAGAACCAATAAAAAATGTTGTGTTGCAGAAAAGAAAGAGGATAAAATTGATTATCCATAAGCAACAAGCTGTGTTTATATTTCGTACCAATAGAAGGGTAAGGGGTGTGGGCAAATAATAAATCAGTATTTGAATTTTAGTAATTGTTTGTCAATACCCACAACCTTCTTGCCCCATATTTACAAAGTAAAGACACACTACACTGATGCAGAACATCTCCAGCCTTAGATCAGTGCAATCTCTATCTTCCTATTACTGTACACGTGCTGCTGAGTACTGTTGGAATGCTTTTTGAATACTGAGTACACAGGTGCAGATTAGAAACACACGACTTTCCTTATAGGACTTTCCTGGAATCCCAGTCTGGATCTCCAGTTACACCCACTTCCCACTATAGATACATTACTGGTTACCACTATTCTCTCCTCATTAATTACCCCCAAGAGACCATTTTTATGTTCCTTTTTAACAAACAGGAACTTCCTTCAAGTCTACCTCTTCTCTTCCAGCATGCACAGAATTGCTATATTCAGACCAATTATTATCTACATTTTTTTTTCCATTTGAGATAGCACGGAGGAACACACTGTCAAAGCAAACTCCCACAAATCAGAGATCTTATCTCTTATAAAGCTTACTAATAATGTCAAGTATACAAGAAATTGGGATGCACAGAGGAAGCAGAAGAAGGTCCAAGATCACCAGGGTAGCTCCTGCCAGCAGTACTTCATGTCTGAAACACATAACCCCAGCCCTTCTTCTCGATCCCACCACAACCTTTCTTGCTACCACCCTCCCACACTAGGATGATGCCTCTTCATCTGCCAAATTCTATTTAAAAGGACTTCTTTCAGCAACCTTTCCCTGAATCCCTGTGTGAACAGAGGCACTCAACCTGTTCCCATATACCTTGTGCTTGATACATCATAGTACTGTCCAAATTGTATTGCAGTTGGTTTCCTGTCTCTGCCCTGGATGGCAAGCACCTTTAAGTAGAAACGTTTTTTTCTCGCATCTGTAGCTATTAGTAAGATTCCTGAAATACATTAGTTGTTTTATAAATACCTATTTAAATGATTAAAATAGTAAGTTTCTTTGCCCTCTGATATAGGTTCCGAAAGGGAAAAGTAACATGGGAAGAAGTGATGAAAACATAATGTAATGGATGCAAAAAAGTTATAAGAACAACAAGGGAAACTGCTAAATCTGTCCTAGGTATTCAAGGAGAATATCATAAAGGCAGAAAAGAAAGCAAGCTGCATTATAAAGAGAAAACAAATTTTTGCCAAAGAGAGAAGAGAAGGATGTGTGGGGCAAAGAAAATACTACATCTGAAGTCATGATTATTCTTCTGCAAAACTCAAATATAACCATGAAAATTAGGTACCTCATGTGATAAATTATTCAAGCTTTATGCTTTTGTTTAGATATAGAAAGCATCTGGTATTTCAGTATTTACAAAGGAAGTGAATTTAGCCTAACATTTGTATTATTGGATGATAAAAGTATTTTTAAAATCAGTGCATAAAAACTTGAAGACAGATTTCTGGGGGGATCATTATGCAATGATTATTACAGATGTACTGTGAATTACTGGTTTAGCAAGCAATTGAGATTTAAAATTGCTAAAACTAAATTTATAAGCATTTTATGATTCATGCATCTGAGTACATGAACCAGTTATTTATATTTGGTAGAAAAACAAATATTGTTATTAATCAACCATTCTGGTAACAAGTGTAAGTTCTCTATCAATTGCCCTAAAGTTCATGATGACCTCAGAACCTTATGATAAAATTTTCACTATGAGAAAGGATTGGAAAAACAGTTTTGTAAAAGATCTCAATGACATTCAATCTGCTTAAGTACTACAAACAGCAGGTGATTTTATAAGTGTGTGTGTGTGTGTGTGTGTGTGTGTGTGTGTGTATGCACAGTCCTTCACAGTTACATGTACTAAAAAATGATTTGTCAAAAGAACTTCATTCCTCCTATTGTTGGTGATATTGTTGTGATTTAATACTCTTATTCATGACTGACCAATTTAGGAAAATAAGTAGGTTGGCAGAAGGCATAGGAGTTACCTAGAGATTATGAAGTTTCCTGTGCTCTTATTTATCCAGACAATTGTTTGTGAGTTCTTGGGTCCCAGGAGGGAAAGAGCTTGGAGCTCACAGGGTATTTACAGACTAGTGAGGCCAGGCTCTGCTCACAGAGGAGCCTAAATTCTGCATCCCTGGGGAACAATAGAGCCAAAGCTGAACAATGGAGACTGTGTAGAAGGGACAAAAGAACTACTAGAATACTGGTTTTCAACTGAGGGTGATTTTGCACATGCACACACTCATAAAACACACACACACACACACACACACACCTGTGGGGGTATTTGCAATGTCTAGAGATATTTTTAATTGTCACAAGTGGAAAGTGCTACTGCATTTAGTGGTTAGAGGCTAGGGATGATATCCAACCTCTTATTGTGTATAGTACATTCTCCAGGACTAAAGCCTAAAATATAAAATTCTCCAGCTCTCCAGCCTAAAATGTCAGCAGTTTTAAGGTTAAGAAACTCTACACCAGACCACTATTGATTGAAGACTGTTTCAAATGTTAAGAAGCAAAAGAAATATGGTTTAAAAAAAGGTTTGGCATTCCCTTTTAAATTACAAGTGCAAATAGTTTTAGAAGATATAAAAATTGAAAAATGTATTTGCCATGTGCAAAGTGGCATAAAGAAAAAGAATAAAAAATCTATCAGAGTCCTGCCATATAGAGATAAATATAATTAATTAAAAATTATTTCCAGTAATTTTGTATAGAATTATAAGTAAATTTGTATAAAATAAACTGAAAAGGCACTGTTAAGCAGATGGAAATCTGCTACATTGGAAAAGAATATGCTATCAGGGTTAATTGGTAGAAATAACATTTAAAGAAGAAATATATTGATTAATGATAATTTGTAAAGAGACAAACAAGGAAAGAAGGACCTTTGAATGAATTAAGTGTCTCTAATGACTGAAACTTGCATGAGCCACTTCCTGTAGTTCTAGCAATGAGGCTAGTGTCTGATAAGGTTTCATTAAACAATAGAAACAAGCAAATGAAACACTTGCAACTGAAATGAACAGTAGAACAAAACAACATTGTGGCTAGCAGGGAGGAGTCTCTACTGTAGTTAGAGTAGATCTTGGGAGATTTTGCATTGGGATTGTGGCTGAGTGGTAGAGCCCTTACCTTTCATGTGTGAGACACTGGGTTCAATTCTTAGCACCACATATAAATAAATGAATAAAATAAAAGTTTATCAACAACTAAAAAATAAATTAAAAATTGGTTTAACTGGATGTGCATGAAAGAGAACTTTGGGTTATGGCACGAATTTGTTTCACCCAGTGGTTCGTCTCATCTGGTGCCAATTACCCTAGCAATTAAAAAATTCACATATTTTCATACATTCTGTTTACTGCCATTGCTGTACAGAAGACTCTGTACTAGTAAATGGCAGGATGCTTTTCTTGATGTCCTGTGCCAAATGGGTTAGAATTAGAACAGTTGCAATAGTCACTGCAACAGACTCTTCTATTCCTCAAAGTAATGGCACAAGTGTATTTAGGCATACAATGAGAGGTTAAGAACACACACTATACAGGAAAAATCATGTTATAGTGATGCCATTTTAAAACATGGAGTGATAAAGCATAGGTATTTAGCAGTTTATTTTTTATTTGGTGTATATGACAAGCATTTTCTCATTTCATTAGTCTTCTAGACATGCTTCTATCATCTTCTTAAACACAGAATTCATTACATGCTCTACCATAATTTTCTTAACTCATCTCCATTGAAGTTATCAAGTTGAATCTAACTGTTCTTTGCTATAAAATATCTCAAAGCAAGTATTATTATATAAAAGTTTTATACAATTAAATGTATTTAGAAATAAATTTGGGGATGGAAAAGCAACACATTGTACTTTTATTAATAAGAGATATATTATTACAATTTATATATTAAACATTCACCCATTTTAGCATGTAATTCAGTAATTCTTAGCACATTTTCAGAGATGTGTATTTGTCACCAAAGTTCAATTTTAGAACAGTTCATCATTCCAAAAAGAACTTTTGTGCCAATTTAATCTGACTCCCATCCTACCCCCTCACCTACCCTGCCTAACCCAGTCCTAAACAACCACTACTTTCTCTTATTTATATATTTGCCTTTCTCAGACTTCTCATATAAACAGAATTATACAATATCTGTTCTTTAAGTATAATGCATTTGAGATTTATTCATGTTGTCATTATGGATCAGGGCCTCAGTCCACATAAGACCTCTAAGCCCAGCAGTTACCTATCATGAGCTTCCACACTTTTTAGGATAGTTTGACAAAGAAACTTCTGAAGTATCTCATTATCCAGTATTTAGGATTGATAACGTCTTGGCTGAGTAAGCACATGCTTCTTATACACTAGGATGTATAGTAGTTTTGACCTTGAATATAATATTTTTTTAGATTTTTTTAGTTGTAGATAGACACAATACCTTTATTTTATTTTTATGTGGTGCTGAGGATTGAATCCAATGCTTTCCACGTGCAAGGCAAGGACTCTACCATTGAGCTATAGCCCCAGACCCTTAAATATAATATTTAGATAAAGTTTAGGGCCTAAGAATTCCTCTGTTCTCAAATTGTTCTTCTTTCCTTTTTATACAAATAAGAATATCAGTCATGATGTGGTCATGTTAGATTTGATGATGATTTCTCAAAGACAAAATTTTCAAAGACAAAAAAATTTGCTCGACTTGCAGTTTTAACCTCACTAATGTCACTTGGGTGATTAACCATGGATTTGGCTTAAATATGCTTTTAAAAGAAGTTAACTTTTAGCAAGCCACCAATCAAGAACATTTAAGTGCAAACTTATTGAGGTACAGTTGACTAAAATCTCATAAACAAAAGGAGGGAAGCAGTACAGTGTCCTAAGATGAATTCTAATATATCTGAGAAGAAGAGATAGTTTCTGGAAATATGTCAAGTGATTCCAAAAACAAGAACTAACATACAACTAAATGAAATGTGATGTGCAGAATAATGATCCCTCAAAGGTGTACACAAATGGATATGGAACCAACTTGTCAGATGTAATTCAGTCAAGACTCTTGAGATGGGGAGATTATCTCACATAAACCAGGATTTTATCCTGAGCAAACCAATGCAACCACAAAGGTTCTAATAAGGGAAAAACACAGGAAAGTATAAGAAGGAGTGGTAACAATGGGAGCTGACATCAGAGTCATGCAGAGCATGGGCCAAGCAATGGAGGACTCCTGAATCTGGAAAGTCATCATCCATGAAACCTCAAGGAACAGGAGTATGCGGACATCTTGGTTTTTGACCTACTGAACTATAAGGAAGTATGTTCCTGTTGTTGTAAGCCGCTAACTTTTAGTAAGTTTTCTACAATGGCTACAGGAAACAAATACATGGAGCCTGATGATTTAGGAGGGGGTAGGGCTGGCCTGCTTTCTATGGGCAATTATGGGGGAAAAGAGAATGCGAGGCAATCCTGAGTGAAGCTCCAGCAGTTGTACCTTGTCAGGGATGGGCTAGTCCTCAAAAACTGAGCAACCTGGATATCCTACATCTCTCTGGCCTCCCTCAACACACAGATGGCCCTAAAATGGCTAATTTCAGTTTACTTTTAAGACAGGGCTTACATAAAATATAATTTAAGTGCCATACTTAAGTCCTATACGTGTCTATGTTTTATTTTGCCTTTTTATATGCAATTGGAATTGACATAGACAGATCTGGTTGGAATGTTGCTTTTACTACTTACCAGAAGAATTTAGTCAGATTTTGCATCACTGTGACCAGAATACCCAAGAAGAACAATTTAGAGGAGGAAAAATATATTTGAGGTTCACAACTTCAAAGGGCCTCAGTCCTTAGATGGTCAACTCCATTGGTCTGGGCCTAAGTGAGGTAAGACACCATGGCAGAAGGGCCCAGCAGAGGAAAGCTATACCCATCATCGTGGCAAGAAAGCAGAAAGGGCAGGGAGGCAGGACAGAAGGGAAATATGAACCATTCCAGGGCATACCCCCAGTGACACACCTCCTCCAGGTAGGCCTCACCTGGGCACAGTTACCAGCCACTCGGTCCATTCAATAGGATGGACTAGTTAGTTAGGTTTCGACTTTCATAACCCTAACACTTTACCTGTGAATGTTTCTTTCATTAACCCCGGAGCTTTCGAGGGACACCTAACATCCTAACCATAACCAGCAAGTGACATAATGTATGTAAAATACATAAACCTTTGTGTCTTCTGAAAAATGAAGAATTATTAGAACCTGTCTCATGGATTTGTTAAGAAGATCTAATGAAAAGCACAATATCTGGTTGCTAGCCATCAAAAACGGTAGCTATTATTGTTCACATCACCACCACCGTTATTATCATCACTAAAAAGCTGACACAAAGTCAGTGCTGTACGCATTTGTGATTTAAATAAAAACCAGTCAGAACTCAGCCAGGGCCTGGAAATGGTTGACCCTGAAGGCAAAACTCTGTGACCTCGCAGACTTCGTGATGGTTGGCTACGCTTAATTACAGTGCTATGCGTGGAAGTATTCCTTCTTTCTTTGCTTTCAGCTTTAAATAAAGAGTGATTATATTAAATATACTTAATGGAATTAGTAATAATTTGATATTCTTTCCCCTCTGTATGATGAGATAGTTGTAATCACAGGACAATTTTAAGAACAAAATTCATCTGCTTGTAAACAAATAAAAATCATGTGTATATATATGTGTGGGTGAATAGCTTCTTATGCCACTAAATTGTCTCTGTATCTCTAATGCTATTTGCATTTTATTTCTTATTGCTATACAGTCTTATATCATGCATTTAGACTTCATTTAACTCATTTGCTACAGAGTTGTCTACATTCAGTGCCAAGAATGCAAACAACTTTTATACACTGAGTACATACAAAAGAGACAGGTGATTTCAATACACTTTCCAGGGTAAATGTATTGGTCTAATAATTTGACCTGGTGAGAAGAGGCATTGTCTGTCTGCTCCCTCAGGAAATTAATTTAATTTTGAAATGGTTTTAGAAGTGGTAGTCACTATAGTAGAGAAAAGTTGTAAGCCTTGGTGTCAGTATGCAAAGCACGTTTAGGCTTTTCTACAACTTGAATAAAATCATGTATGTTGGTGTGAAAATTACATTTATCGATTGCCATACATTGAACCAACTGTGCATCCCTGGGGTATACCCCACTTGATCATCATGCATATATTTTTAAATATTTTTTGTGCAATTTGCAGTATTTTATTAAGAATTTTTGCATCTATGTTCGTCAGGGATATTGATCTGAAGTTTTCTTTCCTTTGGTCTTTATTTGGTGTTCGTATCAGGGTAATACTAGCTTCATAGAATGAGTTTGAAAAGTTTCCCTCCTTGTCTATTTAATGGAATAATTTGAGGAGTATTAGTATAAGTTCTTCTTTGAAGGTCTAGTAAAACTCAACTGAGAATCTATCTGGTCCTCTTGAAGTGGAACTACCATTTGACCCATTTAATCCCACTCCTCAGTGTATAACAAAACAGCTTAAAAACAGCCACATCAATGCTGATAGCAACCCAATTCACATAGCAAAGCTATGGAACTAACCTAGGTGACCTTCAACAGATGAATGGATAAAGAAAATGTAGTATATATGCACAATGGAATATTACTCAGCCATAAAGAAGAATGAAATTATGGAACTAGATAATATAATGCTAAATGAAATAAGCCAATTCCCCCAAACCAAAGGCTGAATATTCTTTCTGATATGTGGATACTACATACAATAAGGTGTTGGAGGGAGGAATAAAAGTTCATTTTATTATACAAAGGGGAATGAGGGGAAGGTAAGAATAGGAAAGACAGTAGGATGAATCAGATGTAACTTTCCTATGTTCATATATAAATACATGACCAGTGAAACTCCACATCATGTACAACACAAGAATGGGATCCTAATTATACTCCCTGTATGTATAAAAGGTCAAAATACACTCTACTGCCGTGTCTATCTAAAAAGAACAAATAAAAAAATAAATGTATTGATGTATTGTCAATAAAAACTTTTAAGATTAAATAAAAAAACAATCAAAATGTATGATTATACATGGTGCCTAATTCCAATTCTGAGCTTCACTGTACCTGCTCAGGAAGATCTCCCTGATAGGAACAGAGACTTTTTCTGCTTCCTATTCAATTACCCTGGATTGAGAATTAACAAGGCATTATTTCCTAATTGTCAGGGCTTAAACTCTGAGACTGACCTTTTATTTTGTTTCAAATACAATTGTAAAAGAAATCCAACACTTGTTCAACTAAATCTTTCCTTTTCCTGTCATGTAAAATGAAGTTCAGAGATAGCTGTACAATGTTCTCAAGGACCTGCCTCTTTCTGCCTCCCCCACTAAGTGGCATTCTTTCTTTTAATCACAAGATGCTTACTGCAATTCTGGGGATCATGTCTAAACTCCTTTTGGATGTTAAGGGGTAGGGATAAAACAGAAGTAGAGGCAGCAGACTGCCTCATCAGAAGTCAGCAGTGTTCCTATTAGACTTCTGCCCACATCTTATTGGTTAGAATTGGACTATACAGCACTCCTAGAGTTAAGGGAGTAAGTGAAGTATTTTTAATTGTAAAGATTGTCTTCCTCAACAAAATCAGAGCTTATAGTAAAAAAGGAAAAAATAGGAGAACATTAACACTAGGTAACAAAAAAAAACAGAATATGCCGCGACCTGTTATTTCTTCCTGATCTCCACACCCTCTTGCTTTTTCCTTTCTCTTGTTCACCCCATCCATAATTTCCCTGCCACAGTACTATTTTTATTTACGTGCTAGTCCTCTTATACTTGCATAAGGAATATGGCACTGGCCCCAGAGATGATGACTCCTCTTCTCCTATTCATGTTTGTATCCTCCCCTCCCTCAGAGGCCTTCACCTATTAAACAAAGTCCTTAGACCTTAGAATGATATTTAAAATCCTCAAACCTAGTCCCAACCTAATGCACCCTTGACTACTCAAAATAATGCAAATTTGTCCTCCAGGCAAGTCTGAATGCTTCTTCTGTTTCTCAAATACCTTTTCCACATGTTTTCTCATGTTGGAAATGCCCCAGTATACTTCCTTCGTTTGAAGTGATCAAAAATTATATCATTTTCCAAAGTTCTGTTCCAGTTTCTTTTCCTCCATGATGTATCACAAATGTCCCCACTGGAAACTCTGCCACATCATTTATCTTAGAGGCTCAAACCAGCACAACACTCTTTACTGCCCTGCCCTTTGTGTTTTTGTATATGTAATGTTTCATCCCACAGTGAGATGGCAAGTACCATGAAGTTTTTGTTTTTTGATGACTTGAATGGTTTTAAGGTAACACTGGGAAGGTCTATTATAGGATGTTCCTTTATTGGAATTTATCCAGGTTTTTCTCTGACTTAATTATGGTTATGAGTTTGTGGTAGGAAGAACATAGAAGTGAAGTGCCATTCCATCACATCCTACCCAAGGGCACACACTACCAACATGATTTATCATTGTTGATATTGACCTTGATCATCTGGCTAAAGAAGAGATGTCAATTTTCTCCACAGTAAGGTTACTTTTTCCCCCCCTTTTCTATACTAGCAGAATTTTAGCCTTCCTGGTAGTTGTATAGTGTATACCAATTTTAATTTACTATTTTCCAATAATAAATTATGTTTTTCCTATGCTTTTTATGTCATCTGCATATCATATTTAGACAGGTGTCTATTTAAATCTTCTGCCCATTTTTAAATCGGGTTGTTTATTTGTTTTCTTATTATTGTATTTTAAGAATTCTTCACATAATTTGGATACTGATCCAAGATGATTGAATACATGTTTGGTAAATATTTGTTTTGTCCCAAACAAGCAGATATGCATTATCAAATATTTTCTCCCATACTTTAGATTGTCTTTTTAAAAAAAATTAGCTATATCATTCACAGATAATTTTTTTAATATAAAAATTCTAACATCAATATTTTGTTTTATTACTTATTCTTTCTTTGTTATCTTAAAGCACATCATCAAACCCACAGTCACTAAGATTTTCTTTTATGTGTTATTCTAAAAGTTTTGCATTGTACCCTTAGATCTATGGTTGACTTTGAGTTAATATCTTGAGAAGTATAAGGTTGATGTTTTGAGTTTGTCTTGTTGTATTTAGATGTTAAAATGTTCCAGTACTTTTTATTTAAAAACAAATAAACAAACAAACAAACTGTTCTTTCTCCATTGAAATGTCTTAGCATTTTTGTCAAAGATTGACTGTGGTTATATGTTATCTGTTCCTTTGATCTATGTTTTTCTTCTTTTCTTTTTTTCTTCCTTTAATTGACACAGGATCTTGCTAATTGCCCAGGTTGGTATCAAACTCCAGGACTCAAGTGATCTTCCCACCTCAGTCTCTGGAACAGCTGGGACTATAGGCACACACCCGACTACTGCCAGGTTTTGTTTCCACTCTCTTGCCAACGCATGCTGTCTTCATTACTGGAGTTTTGTCATAAGTCTTGAACTTGGGTAGTGTGGATCCTGCAACTTTGTTCTTCATTTCATTATTGTTATATCTATGTTAAATTTTTGCCTTTCTATACAAACTTCAGAATTCACTTGTGTCTAGCTTGTGGGATATTTGATTAGAATTGAGTTAAATATTCGGATAAAACTGAATTGATAAAAACATTCAGTCTTTCTTCAAAGGAATATAGAAAAATCTCTCTATTTAGATGGTATTTGACTTCTTTCACCAGTGTTTTGTGGGGTTCTGCACACAAATCCTATACGTATTTTGTTGTATTTATACCTAAGTATTTCTCTTTTGGGGAGTGCTATTATAAATGATATACTTTTTTCAAATTCTAATTGTTTTTTGCTAGTATATAGGAAAGCAATCTAATTCTGCAAGCTTATTATAATCACTGTTTAATTCCAGGAGTCTTTTTTCTGTTCTTTGAAATTCTCTGCGAATTCTCTAAAGACAAAGGCAATTTTATTTTTTTACTTCTCAACTTGTGTAAAATTTATTTTACTTTATAGGTTAATTTGCTAGCTAAGACTTCTAGTATGAATTGGTATTAAATAAAAGTGGTAAGAGGGGCTATCCTTGTTTTGTTAGTGATCTTAGGGAAAAGGAACACATTACCCTTCCACTGGCATCCCATGCCAGTAAGTATGATATTTGCCTTAGGTTTTGTTTTGTTTTGATTTTAGTAGATATTCTTACATGTAAAATGCTTTTTTTCTGCATCAATTTCATGAACTAATTATCATTATTCCTTACCCTATTAATAGGACATATTTCATGCCTGATATTTGAGTACTGATATTTGAGTACTTCAAATCATTGATGAGCTTATCAAAAGTATTTTTCATATCTCTTAAAATGTTTTTGATTTCTAGCATTTCATTTTGATTCTGAGAGTTTTCATCTGTTTGCTCACTTATATCATCTACTTTTGTCCTAATACATTACTTGTAGTTATTTTCAATTTCCTGCTGACAATTTCAGAATCTGTGTCATAATCTGAGTCTGATTCTATTGGACTCTGTCTCTTTTATGTTCTTTCTTTCCTTTGAGAATGTTTTAATTTCTTGTCAAAAGAAGGACATGGCATATTGGGTAAAAAGAATTAAAGAAAACAATCTATAGTGGGAGGTTTGTGTTAATCTGGCTAGGGGCTGAGCTAGCCACAGTTTTCTGTGACCTTAGCTAGCAGAGATTCAAATTCCTCCGTGACATTCATTTGCTCATTTTTATTTCTCCTTTTATCTTTGGGCTTCCCTAGAATATCTCCTTCAATTGTGCATTTGCCTTACAATTCTTGCTGCTGCAATCCACTCTTATCATACTAGAACCCTGTTGATTTGGTGATAAATCAGAGGAAGGGAAGTGCTTCATAATCATGTGATTAAACCTCAGTCTTTCATTGGGCCTGTTTTCCTAACCTATAAATCTTCCCAAGTGTTTCCTGCCTTATCCTCTTCCCTTAGATGAGAAACTTCAGGCTAAAGAGTTCTTAGAGATTACAAAACTGAAGAGATCTAGAATTGAGTAAATATCCTTCCCCAAGTGAGATAAGGCTACAGTAAATTATTTTCCCTAGATAGCAGTCCTTTGTAATGAAGAACACTCTGGCTGCATTTCACAATGGCTACTTCCCCTCCCTACCCCATCAGAACCAAAAGAGAATTTTTCTTGTCTCCTCACTATGAAAACATGATGAGGTTCCCAGAGGTAGAGCTAGTGAAATGTGTGGGTTCTTTAAGACTATGGCCTCCTCAAGTTCCTCATTCTCACACTAATCCACACTCAGCCTTCACAATGTGACAAATCTACTGTTCATGTGTTCCTACCAGTTACTGGTCCCAGTGTTTCTGCTCCCTGTAAACTGCTCTCAGTTGTAATTTCTGTATTCAAACCTCTCTCCAGATTTCACAGTGGTCTTTTCTGTGACTTTGGTTTTCTGAAGAATCAAAGAAAAGTCATTACTTTGGGGTTTGTTCTGCTTTTTTTTTTTTCCTTCCTTATAGTGAGGATGAGACTGCTAACTTCTAAGTTCTTTACATGTCAAATTGAAACTGGAAGTTTCCTTGTAGTTTTTTTTTTTTTAATCTTGCCATTAATTACCATCATGCATTATCTGCCCAATGCCATCACAGGCTCTCTCTCTCTCTCTCTCTCTCTCTCTCTCTCTCTCTCTCTCTCTCTCTCTCTCTATATATATATATATATATATATATATATATATATATATATATAAAATTGAGCCAGTAACTATGTATTAATTGCCATAGCAGGTAAAATATAAGCAGTACCATTATACATTAACCCAGATTCTCCTATTGCATAAATGGGTCCATTACAGGGGATTGTTTCCCTTTTAAATGGGTCAGGTCAACTTAACCTGTGTTAAAATGATCACATTTATTGATATCTGTTGTTCAACTTGTGATTCTGCTTTGATTAACTCATATGTGAGAATGATTGAAAAGAAAAGGTAAAAATAAATCAACTTTACCCTCCCACCTATTGGCATTAAAATATGAGTTTCCTTATAGTTCCTAGAAAATGTTTGGATCACAACAGTAAAGATTTATCTCCTTGTCTGGAAAAAAAAAAGTCTATTCTATTATCACAAATATAAGAAAGAAAGAAAAAAAAAGTCAGTTTTCTTGGAACACTGATATTTGAGTCAATTCTACTAAATTTTTCATTTTCTGAGTATAAAAACATTACTAGGAAAATGATATTTAGGCTTTTGTTGTCTGGGTACATAGTATGAGAATTTTCCTTGATACTAGTAAACATTCTACAAGATATATTTTTATAATTTAAGAATGAATCATCCTGAAGGGATATATTTATCCTAAATGATATCAATGGTAGGCTAATATAACCCAGTAATTAAGTCTTGTGTTAGAAAATAGTGTCATCACTTGTAATTAAAGTTACTAATTAGAAAAATAATCAAATTTGAGACAGAGAATGAGAAAGAGAGGGAGGAGTGTTAGAAGGAGGGGAAAAAAGAAGGAAAAGAGGGAGAGATGAAGGGTGAGAAGAAAAACTCTAATAAGTTGAGTTTGGGAAAACCGTGACTCATAGAGCAAAGACAAGACATTAAAACACGGGAGTTTCATTCTGCAAGATAGTAGAATGCTGTGAAGTTTGCCTGGGCATAGAGTGTACCTGGAGCCTCAAGGACAATACCAGGCTTTTGCTGGTGGCCCAGGGAATAAGCAGAAAGCAAAGTCTATGGGACTGCTGAAGCAAATATAGGAAGCTTTATGTATTAGTGAAATTTCTGTTGCTTGCACAACTACTCAAGAAAAACAAATTAGAGCAGGAAAATTTATTTTGATTCACAGATTCAGTGATTTCAGGATATACTTGTCTGATTCCATTACTTTGGGCCTGTGTCTGATTCCATTACTTTGGGCCTGAGGCAAGACAGAACATTATGGTGGTAACTTAAGGTAAAGGCTAGGAAGAAGAGAAAAGCAAGTAAGGAGTTAGGGACTAGTTACTCCCCCAAGGGCATGCATGTCTCTAATGACTTAACTCCTCCAATTAGGCCCCACCTTCTGCAGTTTTCACCACCTCCAAAAAAAGACACCAAATTACAAATCACTCAAAGGACTAAGCCACTGAGATCCCTTATGATCCAATCACTTATCAAAATCCCTATATCTGAATATTGCTGCATTGGGGAATAAGCCTGCAACACACGAGTCTTTGAGGGACACTTCATATCCAAACCACAATACCATAGGACATAAAAAACCATAACTCATAACTAAACCCAAGCTTGCTTATGAAGGATGGTTTTCCTTTCATTTTATGAGGGAGCCTCCCCAACATCTTGGGGAGGTCAGCCAACCTTATCTGCCCAACTCATTACAGAATCTCAAAAGGTGATGCCAAGTCTTACCAAAAAATGGGGAATCAGTGATAATAGAAAATAAGGATCTTATTAAAGTCCTGTGCTTCTCAATGCTGCTATTGGGAGCAATAGAAGCATAGCAATCTCAGTCTCACACTTAGTTATTGCCAGTTCAGACAAAGACAAAGACAACCATGACTTAAAACTGAGACACTATCCACAGATTATTCCTTCTTTGACAAACATGTGAGCCCATGTTCCTACTTGCTGCCTCCACCCACATATGACACATTTCATGAGTCCATTTGCAATCACCCTCTGTAACTGTTTGTTCTGCATCTGTGGATTCAACCAATCACAGATCAGAATTATTTGGAAAAATATTCTATCTATAATGCACATGTTTTTTTTCTTGGTATTTGCCCCCAACAATTCATATGTCACTATTTACAAATCATTTACACTCTATTGCATTTTATAAGTAACAGAGATTATTTAAAGTATATGAGAATTGGAGATGTGTTCAGTTTGTAGGCTAATATTGTATCATTTATCTAAAAGACATGAGCATATGTGTATTTTGGTATCAAAGAAATGTCCTGGTATCAATTCCCCATGAATAGCAAAGGACAACTCTTTTACTTAGTCTGGCCACTTCTTCTCTTCAAATCATTTGTTATGGGTGATAGAGCAATCTTTGCACAGTATAATCTGACCATATCTTTCCTGTTAAAACTCTGCTGTGATTTCCCTTCTGCTTATTGCAAAGTGAAGAATTCATAGTGTTAGCTGCAAGCTCCCATGTGATCTGGTATTCATTGACCTTCTAAGGTCACTATTCTTTTTTTTATTGGTTCTTTTAAGTTATACATAACAATGGGATCCATTCTGATAAAATTATAAAAGCACGGAATATAATTTGTTCTAGTTGAGTCCCCAGTACTTCCATTTTCCCTCCCCTCCTCCCATCCACTGTTCGATCCCCCTATTTTACTGATTTTTTCTGCTAGCTATCTAGTTATACTTTTTTAAAAAAATAGTGTCTTGTGGATGTACATGATGGCGAGATTCACTGTGGCATATATGTACATAGAAAAGTTAGGTCAGATTCATTCCACTGATTTTCCCTATCTCATTTCACTTCCCTTCCCTTCATTTCCTTTTTTACACTTCACTTATCTTTCTTCTATTCCTTTTTCATCCCTTCCCCTTATTTTGGATTAGCTTCCACATATCAGAGAAAACATTCCACCTTTGACATTTTGGGATTGGCTTTATAGAGCAATATTCAGTAGAACTTTCTGCAATGATAATGATACTCTATATCTGTATCTTAGGTGTCCAATATAGTAGCCCATGACTGAATTTAATTAGACTTAAACAGAATTAAAAATTTAGTCCCTTAGTTGCTTCAACTAGCCACATTTCAAGCACTCAATAATTACATGTGGGTAGAGGCTACTCTATTAGATAGTACCTATATAGAGTTTTCCTATCAAGGCAGAAAATTATGCTGGACAATGTAGGTCCAAACAGATTAGCCTTTCTTCAATTCCTCAAATAAAATTCTTCTCATCTGAAAGGTTATGTCTCTCCTTTTGGCTAGTTGTATCCTATTCATTTCTGAGGAAGCATTAAAGTGCATAGCAGGTAAGATTACTGTGTATTACCTCTCATTTATAGTACTTTTAGAAAATATAGTTAAGTATTTTTTATTGGTTCTTTCTAACTAGATTATAATCTTTGCTATGGCAGAGACTATGTCTGTACTCCCATTTCTAGTACATTATCTAACAGTGAGTACTCATTGAAGGCTTATTAAGTAAAAAGCTGGATCCAGTAATCCATGCCAGTAACCCCAGCTACTTGGAGACTGAAGCAGGAGAATCACAAGTTCAAGAAAAACTTAGGCAGACTCTATACCAAAAATCTTACTTAGCAAAATAATAAATAAATAAATAAGTAAATGAGTAAAGGAAATATGACTCTCTGGGATAGATAATATTTCCATTAAGTAAATGCTTAACTAAAAGAGTCAGGAAAACATTAGTTTTGTAAGCATTTAATATTTATTCAGCATTACATATTTTGTCTTAGAAGTTGTGATGGACTCCCACGAAGCTCATACGTTAGGCAATGTAACAGTGTTTACAGGTGGAAAGATTAGACTATGAGAGGTACAATCTCATATGATGGATTAATAATTTGGGTGTCACTATCAGGTGGTAACCATAAGAATGTAGGATATGGCTAGAGGAAGTAGGTCTTTGTAGGTGTGCCCTTGGGGCCATCTCTTTTCTCTGGTTCCTCATGTGCTCCTGGCGCTAGTTGGTTCTCTCTCTCTCTCTCTCTCTCTCTCTCTCTCTCTCTCTCTCTCTCTCTCTCTCTCTCTCATGATATTCTGTCTCACTTTGGGTTCAGAGCAAAGGATTTAGCTGACTATAAACTAAAACCTCTGAAACTGTGAAGTCAAATAAACATTTCCTCCTCTAAGTTACTCTTGCCAGGTATTTTTGTCACAGCAAGGAAAAAAAAAAAACTAATACAGAGGTGGTGGTGGATCCTCCCCATCTGGTCATTGGAATGTATAACTAAATGTTGGGAAGAAAATGAGGTTGAAAAGGTGAAAGTCCTTTGCCTTAATACAAGAATAGAAGGCCTAAAGAGTGAAGGAGATCTATGAAACAGTATAGACAGAGACCAAGTGATAAAATGTGTTTGAACAACAAGATGAGCAAAGAGAAACCATTGAATAAATCAGAAAAGGGTCAATCAATGAAACTGAAAGAGCTCCAAAATTACCTAATATCATAGAAGGCAAGGAAAATGGGTAGTACAAGGAGATTATAGCCAATGAACTCAGGTGATCGGTCCACTTCAATCAGAAAAGTGCTTTGTTCCATATCCTACTAGAGAGAGTAAAAGTTAATGAACTTCATACTTCAACACAGTGAACACTATAGAAGAAAAAAATGGTGCTATCATTTTATGTGGTACAGCCTCCCAAATTTATATTGATAAGCAACCACTGAGGTGATGGCATTGGAAGGTAGAGCTTCCAGGATGCAAGGTAATGGGGGTTCCTCACTCTAGAATGGATTAGGCACCAGGCATGGTGGCCTGTGCTTGTAATCCCAGAGGCTTGGGAGGCTGAGGCAGGAGGATCTTGAGTTAAAAACCAGCCTCAACAAAAGTGAGGTACTAAGCAACTCAGGGAGACCCTGTCTCTAAATAAAATACAAGAAAGTGCTGAGGATGTGGCTCAGTGGTCAAGTGCCCCTGAGTTCAGTCCCTAGAACCGAGAGAGAGAGAGAGAGAGAGAGAGAGAGAGAGAGAGAGAGAGAGAGAGAGAGAGAGAGAGAATGGATTAAGTACCTCATAAAAAAGTTTGAGGGAGAACTCTTCTGGTCTTCTGCCATGTGAGGACACAGTTCATCCCTTCTTGCCCTTCTACTCTATGCCATGTGAGGATGTAGCAAGAAAGCCCTCATCAGATATCATATGCCAGCCCCTTGATCTTAAACTTCTCAGCATCCCGAAGTGTAATTTCTATTGTTTATAAATTACCCAGTTTGTGGTATTTTGTTATAGCAGCACAAGCATACTAAGACAAGGAACAAAGTAGCCTGTAAATGAGGGCTTCATCTAAGTACAAGATCCAGAAGCTTAGGTTATTCATCTGTCCTTTTATTCACAAAGGCAGGAGTAGCTGGGCTTTCTGGAGTGGAAGATAGAGACCAGAGATGGAATGAATGTGAATGAGACACTGGAAAGTATGTTGTGCATATATTACAGGTTAGGTACCTCAAGAATTAGACTTCAAGACTGATATTTGTGGTTGGGAAGTGCTTATTATGGAATGTTCTTGGGTCAAACCCAGGAGAGAATAAGGGAAGCTGAACTTTGATGGGGAAATTAGAACAGTGGCTTCATCCAAACCTATAGGGAACTCTGAATCTAAAAGTCCCTCCAAATTATCACTAGTAGAAACAAGAGGATAAGACCTCTGTATGCCTACAGATCTCAGATATGAGCTCTCCCAAGGAGGGTGTATAACCTTTAATGAGGCATATTCCTTAGGTCAACAGCAAATCCTAGAGAGACACAACTGTGAGCCCCTAGCAGCCAATACTCCCAGTAGTTAGAAAAATACCCGACTTGCTATGAAATGAGATCTGAGAGTACATCCCAGTATCAACACTAGTCCATTAGTTTTGTTCTTGAATCCATTTGCCTCATATAGTAGGATACTTCATTTGGGAACAGTTCTTCCAAGATCTTGATTAGTCTACTTTTTGGGAAAACTTATCTGAGGAAGGGTGACTAAAGCAATTATTCTGGAAGCTATAACTGATATTTATAACTAAAAACTGGCTATGACCCTTGATTAGAAACTCTGCTGGCATCGTAGCTGATCTGGTGGAGTGAACCAGACTATTTTCTTAAAAGTTCTACTATTTCCTTAATCATCTCTAAGAATGGGCTGCTGCTCTTATCAATTTACCTTCAGACTGCACAGGAGAATTTCATCAGATAACTTTAATATATCATCTAAGTATCTAGCCTGTTACAATATTCACTATCCCCATTGTACTACCTTATCCTTGTTGTCAGCTTCAATTATACCAGGCAGCACAGACACACAGAGTCCACAGATGTGGATGGACAGAAGCTACTCCTAAGGGAGTCACTGGAAATGATTATCTGTGGAGTAATACTTCTATGACTAATTCTACACACTTATGTATTCTGATTATTGGGGGGTATAGTACCATATTTTAGGATGTATATCACAATCTAGAACATGGCACCCCATCCTTGTATGTTACCATCTCCAAGATGAAGCCTTTGAATCACATTTAAAGGTTCTTCTGCTACTCCACCAGTGCAGTAATTTTTGAGTGATACAGTACATGACAGGACCTGTTAATCCCCAAATCATGTGCCTATTGCTTTACTTTAAAGTGAGCCTTTTAGCTTAACTGAATTTATGTGAGATTCTATGTCAGTGATTTAAAATTCTTTAAGCTCTTATGCAGTGGGTTTGCTGGACTTTACCAGGCATAAAACCAAACCCATTATTAGAGTCTGTGTTAATGACACTCCAGATGAATTTCTCTCTATTCCAGAATGGAAAGGGTCCAGAGAAATCATTTTGCTTCCAAGTGACTAGTTGTTTGATGATATATCAAGGGTTCAGCATTTGTCTCTTTTGCTGGTAGACTGGATATTTGGTAGCTCAAGGATCAGATCAATCTTATTGGGTAGGGAAAAGATACTGTTGATCGCATGTATAGTCTTCATCTCTACCCAATGATTACTCTGTTCAGGAGTCTATTACACTTGCCTTGGGATGACCAAAGACAAGCTGACTGAGTCATTCTCTTCTGTTCAGTTGTTCATACTTGTTACATTGTAGATGTTCTCTGGTGGGCATTAACATGACATAAACCCCTTCACACTTTGTGTATTTTTCCCTGGTTGTATCTATATATGCCTCTTTCACAGTTCTCCTTGACTCTGATCTTCCAATTTTTCTCCTTCCATGTCCCTGATTAAAAAAAAAAAACAAGACTTTCATTTCCTTTGATACCGTGTATATCATTAACTTCAGACATTTTTTTTTTCACAGAGTGAATAACCAATTGCACTACCTGAGTCATGGACTATTGAGAAGCCTTCAGATCTATCTTTAAAACCTACCCACAGGCAAGGCTGACCTACTCATACCATACCCATTCTTTCTCTTTAGCCAGCTGGCCATAAGGAAGCTTCCCGCACAACCATGGATATGCAACTTTGGGCCATCTGATTGCACAGAATACTTCGGTCCTTTGGTTCTGCCTATGACTAATAACAGAGAGACAATTTACATCTTAGAAGTATTACAGCTAGATCTTTCTGAACCTTTAATATGTTAGGAGGGTGATATAACCCAGATCAATGTGGGCAGTTTGGGCTGAATGGTCACTTGGTAACTCACTGTCAGGGTGCTCCATCTCTACCAGGGCTCAGGGTCATAATAGGAGCCATTTTTAAGAAGTCCAAATGGTGCATAATTTGCTGCTGCAGATGGCACTGTCTTGCTTGACCATAGAACTTCATATTGATGTTGCCTACTAAAGAGTGACATAAAACCCACATAACATCTTTCTCTGCACAGATATCTCTAATACCATAGGATCTCCTGAGTCCCGTGGCCCAGGAGTCAGCACTACTTAAAACATAGATGAGATGTGATTCACATATTTTCCTGCACTACACCCCTTTAAAAGATTTTGCATCTTCTAGTATATAGGTTGGAGTAGTATTTCCAATACAATTGCAATATTTTTTTTTATTCACTGAGTCTAATGGGAGACTGTTGAAGAAGTTTACACTTGGCCTTCTCTGCTAAAACAGCCATTCCCTTCGCTGGCCAAGAAACCAAATTGGATATTTGGCCAACTACCAATTGTGTCTATTTAAATTATATATTCAGAGATCAAGAAAACTACCAAATGGGACTACTATAAACTAGAACTAGTGGATGGAAAATAATCCAAACCTGTATTAGGATTTAATTCTTAAAATCAAGATTTCATACTTTCCTACTTTTCAAGGAAAACATTAGGACACATTTCCTGACTATCAATGTCAACTTAAACCCTGTATTTAAAAGTTCTCAAAAACTCCAGCATTAGTTCACAGTTATCTGAGAATATCAGTGTAAGGCCATTTGAGTAATTATTACCATTATATAATCTCCATGGTTTTGCAAGGCCTTTGTACCTGGGGTGTGAACATTTTTAATGAATAGATTCCAAGTCTGAAAACTCACTCAGGCCTGGAAATTGGGAAACAGATTATCATTTTTATTAGGGTAGTTGCCCTCAGCCCCTTGATTATCTATCCTTAATTTCTTTTAATTATATAGATGGAGCAATACATTTATTTTGTATGTATTTTTACAGATGCAGCAATTAATTATTTTCATAGCTGCTTTCCCTCTTACCTTTTCCTTCTTATGAGAACTACATATATTTGAACTCTATAATTTTGGGATCCTATCATCCCCATTTCTGTTAGGGAGCTCAGTCCTATAGCAGCATCTCCTAATGCCATATCTGACCTAGAGAAGCCAGCTACTATTGAGCTTTAAAAGATTCTGCTGCTCTTTTCACAAGTTTCTTTTTTTATTTCAAGCTTATTGCTTTGGTAAATGGAGTGTCTTCCAGGCTTTTGTTCAGAAAAGGTTTGACTATTAGTTTTCATGGGCTTCTATCTTAAGTCTACTCCAGCATGTTCCTTTCTCTGAGTCTTTTGATCTCTTCTCCCACTGTCTTCCCCAGGCATCTCTGGCATTTCTCATTCCTTTATGTGGTCTGTAACTTTCTACATGTTTCCAAGAAGCATTAGAGGAATGTGATAGCACTTTTTCCCAGAATCCTTCCCAGGCTTCAATATCCATGTCGACAAACCTTCCATTATTTATTTCCAGTCCTGCTTAATAAAGCACACAGAGGATCCAGTCCCATATGTACTTCTCAGCTCCTACTAGCGTGTATTGTCTGGCCATATAGTTCCTTCAAGATATAGTCCCTTTTCACGCTTAGCAAGTCCAGCACTTCTTTGGTTCTGCTATGACTTAATGTTGGTTATTAATTGTCCGGTGGTCAGGAAAGGAGGTGAGGTAAAAAAAAAAAACTTATGAAGGATTCTGTATCTGTCAAACATGGGGGAGCCCTAGCTTGTACCACCAAGGAGTGGGACGTTTTGCTTACAGAGTTCAAGGCAATATGAGAATTCAGTCTTCTGAATACATAAACCCAGATGTAATCATCCTATCCCTCAGGGTTCCAAACCTTTTCAATTGAGGACCTGATCTTAGTGTAGTAGATTTGCTGAAATTGTGAATTCAACCACCTACAGAATTTTACTACTCTTACAGTAAGTCCTGGGTCTGAATTACATCCTCTTTTTCTGTTTTCCTGTATTCTGCCATCTTAGTCTGTTTGTGCTGCTGTAGCAAAATACCTAAGAATGAGTAATTTATAAAGAACAAAAATGTATTTTTTTCATGTTTCAGGAGGATGATAAATTAAAGATCAAGGTGCCTGTAGGTTCAGTTGTCTGGTTAAGGCTGCTCTTTGCTTCCAAGATGGTTCCTTATTGCTGCACCCTCTGTCAGGGTAAAATACTGTATCCTCCTTCACAATAGATGATATAAGGGCAAATTATCCACATCAATATGAAGCCTCTTTTATAAGGGGTTTAATATCATTGCAAGACAGAAGCCCTCTTGGCCTAATCACCTCTTAAAGGCCCCACCTCTTAATACCATCACATTTATCTACCTTGCTGCCAGTGAAGCCCTGTGACACTTATACTTAGATTTTAGTTGATGACTAATCACCCTGAAACATTCAATGTTTTGTCCCTCAGTACATCAATCAAACTCAGCTGCAGCCATCTAATTCCAATCTTTATAATTATACTTCCCCATATCTCTCAAATACCTGGTGTATAGCACTTGTAAGTCATGTCCTGGCCATTACATCCCATCCCACCTCATTGCCAGTAAGTTTTACCAACTGCGTTGTTGCTGAGCAACAAGGGGTATACATATTCTACCTACCACTAGTAGTAGGTGCTTCCTTGCCAGCTGCACAGAAGGTTATTCAGCCCGTACTTCCATTCTTGAGTCTACTTTCTTGGATCACTTCTGGTAGCAACTGTTGTAGTTCAGGTTCCCAGGGAAACAGATTCTAAAACTCTATTATTATCAGGCAGGAGGTTTATTGTGTTGTACCTTTGAGAACACCTGTGAAGGAGCAAGAAAGGATGGATGGGTGGAGAGAAAATTTAATTGCCACACAGTTCAACTGTCAACTCCACTAATTGCACCAGGAGCTTTAAGTTAGGATCACTTCCTCTCCGTACCAAATTAAAAGACTTAATCTTTGCACTCTTGCAGCATTGACCAGTCTTTGAATGAGGGACTCCTTCTAGGAGGGAATGTAAGGTGAGGTAATTTCTTACTCTTAAGACACAACTGTGTTCTGTGATCCCTCAACTCCTGGCATTAGGGGTAACAAGTACCTCAGTTCTGAAGGGGGACTTCAGTGTAGCATGAAAGCACCCACTGCAGTTCAGTGTTCACATGCAAAGTCAGGGAGTGCTGCATTCAAGAGCAATCGAATTGTCTATCGAAACATATAGGGATGGCAGACATGGTGGTGCACACCTGTAATCCCAGTGGCTCAGGAGGCTGAGGCAGGAGGATCATGAGTTCAAAGCCAGCCTCAGCAAAAGTGAGGTGTTAAGCAACTCAGTGAGACCCTGTCTCTCAATAAAATACAAGAAAGGGCAGAGGAAGTGGCTCAGTGGTTGAATGCCCCTGAGTTCAATAGTTCAATCCATGGTACCTCTACTCCCCCAAAAATATATAAAAGGTTAAGTTTATGGATTGAGGGGAATATGCAGAAATTTCAGTCCTGAAGAAAAAGGGTATTTTTTTTGTCGTGGATACTGGAATTCCTAAGGACTTATGCTTATCTTTATCTGGAGTAGGAACATTTATAAAACCTAAACATTCTATGCATAAAATGTGTTCCCATGTAGAATACACTGTTGTACTATTTTCAACATTACGTAAAATTAGTCTACCTATTAAGCATCACATGCTATCTCTTGAATCAGTCCCTGTGGCTCAGGAAATGTTATGCAGTATGGTGAGGATAAAGACATGCAAGTCCCAACCTTAAAGCTGATGTCAATCCTCAAAGCCATATGTTTATAAGGGTGAAAGAGATAAAAACAAGATCAGCATTTGAAGTGTTATCATTAGCTTTTTTAGATTTTATTTAAAAATACTTATAGACTCAGATTTGCAAAAATAGAGTCCTATGTACCATCACTCAGTTTTCCTCATAGTGACATCTAATATAACTGTACTAAAATATCAACACCAAGAAATTGACCTTGGTAAAATATTGTTAGATATATTTCATTTTCACCATTCCTAAAGTATTGATTCTTACGTGGGTAAGGAGGTGGAGTTCTGTACAATTATAACACATGTAATCAAGATATAAGATTATTTTATCAGCACGAAAAAACGCCTTCATGCTACACCATTATATTCACACCCTTTCTTCTGCCTTAGCCTTGTATCCTGGAAACCACACCTCTGTTCTCCATCTCTGTAAATTTATAATTTCAAGAACATTATATACCCAAAAAACACACGGTGCATGACTTTTTGGACTTACCTTTTTCACTCAACAAAATTTCCTTAAGATCCAGACAAGTTATTACATCAACGAATATTACATTCATTTTTATTACTTAGTAATATTCCACAGGTGTGAATATTCCATAACAAATCATGGTTATGATTATTCCATAATCATTCACCCACAGAAGTTCATTTGTTTTTTCCCCCAACTTTTTGTTATTAATAATTAATCAGTCTGCTATGAACATTTGAGTATAGGATTTTGTGTGGATATATATTTTTATTTCTTTGGGAATAATACTTGGGAGTGTACTTTCTGAGTCATATAACAAATGCATGTTTAATTTTTAATTTTGTAAAGAAAACTTTGAAAAATCTTTCCAAAGTGACCATAACATTTTATATAGTTACCAGCAATATATGAGAGAGCCATTTTCTCTGCATCCTTACCAGCATTTGGTATTATCACTATTTTATTTTGGACCATTCTACTGAGTATATCTCATGTGGCTTTAATTTGCATTTCAATAATGCCTAATGATTTTGACAAATTGCCAATTTTTGTTCAAGTAAATCAATTAGGTTATTATTTCTAATTTTTCAGCATGGATTTTTTCATTATGTGATACTCTTATTTCACATACAAAAATTATTAAACTATTAACTAAGTACTAACTGCTATATATTGCTTATTTCCTTTTTTGTGTTTTATAATATTAGA
Organism: Ictidomys tridecemlineatus; assembly: GCF_052094955.1. Taxonomy (NCBI): domain Eukaryota; kingdom Metazoa; phylum Chordata; class Mammalia; order Rodentia; family Sciuridae; genus Ictidomys; species Ictidomys tridecemlineatus. The sequence continues at coordinate 85,926,065 of NC_135484.1, read as the reverse complement.
GATAGCTAGACCATTAAAAATTTCTGGTAGAACATTTACTTCACATAGTAGGAAACTGTGGCCTAGGAATATTCAGTAACTTTTTCAAGACCATCATAGCTGGAACTAGAGTCCAGACAGGGAGTCTCTTGTTCCAGCATCATCTCCTCCTTCTGCCACTCACTTCCCCTCCCTTACCCCTTCTATCCTCCTCTTTCTCCTCCCACTCCTTCTTCTTCATCTTCTTCCTCTTCCTCTTTCTCTTCTTCCTCTTCTTCTTAGGTCACTCTACCACTGACTTATATCCCCAGCTCTTTTCATTCTTTGATTTTGAGTTGCTAAATCTAGCTTCCATCTTGTGATCCTTCTGCTTCAACCTCTCAAGTTGCTGGGATTAAATGTGTGGGTGTGTGTGGGTGTGTGTGTGGTGCTGGGGATTGAACCCAGGGCCTTGGGCATGCAAGGCAAATACTCTACCAACTGAGCTACAAACCCAGCCCAAGCATCCTTTTCTTGAGACCACTATGTTTTCCTAAACTAGACATATGTGTGTATATATGCATGGGTTTTGTGTGTGTGTGTGTACACACTCACATGTATGAGGTTGATGAATGGTTTCAGGTTTACTACTCTATCAAGTACCTGGCTTCCCAGCACCCTTAAATAAAGGATATTAAGACATTGCATAATATTGCTTAAATTTACAGAGAATTGCAAGATCTATGTAGCTGGATCCCTGGGGACATCTAAAGTTGAGGGGATGGAATATGGTAGCCAGGTGTGAATAAGGTAGATATACAATTCACCTGGTTTGAGATGTGAGTGGATCTGGAGCTGCTATGATTAGGTCATCAGGGCAGAACTCTTATGAACGTGATCAATGAAAGAGGCTCATGGGAGCTCATTTGCCCCTTTTGCCCCGTGAAGATGAGAGGAATGAAAGCTTCTGTGAACTACAGGATGGCCCTCCACACATAATGAACCCTCTATCACCTTGATCTTGGGGACTTCCCAGCCTCTGAACTCTGAGAAATAAATTTCTGATGTTTATGATCCAGCCAGTCTATGGCGTTTTGTTATAACAGTCCAAACAGAGTAACTCACCTTGATAAGTTCTGAGAAATTCAACTAACTCAACGATTGGTGGAGGTGGAGGTGGAGGAGGGAAATTGAGGGCTCTGTGAAAACTGCCAGACCATTCCTCTGCTTTCCTCCGCTAGCACTATAATGGCTCAAGAGCATTGTAAACGATGATGCCAAAGATCTGTAACCTCTGAGCTGCTGCTGACCTTGAGGAAATTTGTGGAGGTGGCTATCACAGAGGCAAGATAAACATACCCTGGGGAGCAGCAGGAGCAGGTAGTAATACTGAGAGAGTACATGAGACAAGCTTTCTGCTGGCTTCACTTCCCAAATATAGTGGAGGGAGAAGAAACCACAGGGATGAGAAAAAATGTGACTCTTGTATTACCTAAGTAATAATGGAACATCAACTGAATATGAAGGTAAGTAAAACTAAAATCAGGGTGAAAATAAAGGGAAAAATAAAGTAGGCTTTTAACTTTTCAAAGAATACTAGGAGTTTTGGTTCATATACTCAGTGAGAGCAGGTTTAAATTAGTATTTTTGGAGATGGTTCTGTTTTTTGGTATTTAGAGTCCAAGGAATGTCCATGAAAATAGATGCTGATGGAGTGGATCTGAAAAGATAGAGATATGTAGAGGTGAAGGTATTGGATGGATCTCTATGGGTATGAAAATGTTTTCTGTGAGTGCAAGCCTTGTGGTGGAAAAGAAGACTATGGGCTAAACCTTTGGTAAATGAGAGTGAGTGATCAAGAGTGTGATAGAACAATCTTTAAAAGAAGGAGAAAGAAAGTCTCAGAGCAGAGAAATTTTGCAAGTTGGAGGAAGAACAATCATGTGCAAGCTGGACTTGAGGGATTATGGTGAATAATGGCTCTATCCTAATTCTTTGGAATATAGAAAATGAGGAAGGACAATGCTCTACACTGGTCATACTGAACAGTGCCCCAAAGGATACTAACAGTTCATACCACCATGAGAAGAAAATACAATAATTCATGTATAATATTTAACAAAAACCAGGAACATAGAATAGGTACATGTTATTACTATCATTATTTACTACATAATAAGTAATTACTATTATGCAAACAATAAATATTTAAGAGAAATAAAAATTGTTTCCATTTTCCAGATAAGGAAATTCACATTTAAGATTGGGTGACCTCCTCAAGTATGCAGGACTTGGGTCTGTATGGCCAGAACAAGTAGCTAAGACCTTGTATTCTACCAGGTTCCCCACTGCTATGGTTTGGATGTGAGGTGCCCCCCAAAAGCTCATGTGTGAGTCAGTGTAAGAAGGTTCAGAGGAGAAATGATTGGGTTGTAAGAGTCTTACCCCAATCAATGAATTAATCCCCTGATAGGGATTAACTGAGTGGTAACTGAAGTGATAGGGTATGTTTGGAGGAGTGGGGATTGGGCCATATTTGTATATGGCAAATGGAGTCTCTTTCTACCTCTTAATAATTATGTAAGCTGGTTCCCTCTGCCATACCCTTCCACCATGATGTCTTGCCTCACCTTGAGCCTGGATCAATGGAGCCTGCAGCCTATGGATTGAGACCTCTGGAACAGTGAAATAAAGCTTTCCTCCTCTACAGTTGTTTTGTCAGGTCATTTAGTCACAGCAGCAAAAAGGCTGATTAAAACACCTACTGTCCTACAGGGTTGTGGAATCATGGATAGACACATGTGTCTTTACCACAGGTGGCCTGTGTGGGGCTGCATCACCCATCTCAAATTTTGAAGTGGAAAAGAAAATAAGCAAGAGAACTTGCTGGTAAACTCTTGGGGGTTCAAGTCATATCATGATGAGGAAGGAGTGCTTATTTAAATCTAATTGTTTAGGTGTCTCTGTTCAAATAAAATATTCCTTTAATAAAGATATCACTAATACATACTAAATATGGTAAAAGCACTTTTCACTTATTAAAGTTTGGGTGCTTATAGAATTAATCTAGTTTTTGAAATTATTATCCAAATCCATTTTTGCACTTTACAGGTAAGTAAAGAGTAAAGTTTCTTTTGAAGTCAGTTGGTCATACTCTTTAAGACAGAGACCAACCATTAATAGAGGAAGATATCACAGAGATACACTAGAGAGAAGGACATTAAGACTTTGGCATTTCAGTCCAATGAGTATAAACTCTAAGAAGGATAAAGCTGGTAAATAGTTGAGGTATCTAAGATGAAGACTCTTCATATCACATAAGTCAAAACTGAAGGATTTGCAAGAAATTGCTCAATGCAAAATATAAATTTGGAAGAGAACAGAATGTGGAAAAATTATTCTAAAACATTGCCAATTAAGCATTCTGAGTTTGACTAATATGGAAAATGATCTGCCTCAGAGGAATGCAACAGAGGCCATGAACTCTGATTCTGAATTGGGAGACAAGTATTGAAGGGAAATAACCCAAAGAAGGAAAAGCTAAGAATATTAATTGCTTGGCAGAGGTATGTCCAAGGATGGTATGACCCATCTGAAGAGAACATTATGATGGCCCTTTTTCTAGGTCCAAGAACAAAACATTCCCACACATTGAATTCCTCATGAAATAAGTGACAATCATGGAACCTTACCAAAAATCAGATTAAAATAGGTATTTGGCTGAAAGTGAGCCAAATCTGATATCCAGTTTCAGCCAAATACTTTCAGTGAAATTTCTTGAGAGCCAAATGTTCTTTGAATCCAGAAAGACCATATTTTTGCTAATTAATGTAACCATATATAAATAAGGTGACCATATACTTTATCATCCAGGCTGGAACATATTTAAGCAAAAGGGGGTGCTGTTGATAATAATGTGAGTATAATGGGCACCAACTAAATCCTGGACATAAGATCACCTTATGTAAAAACATTCTTATTCAATGGATTATGGTGGTAGAAAATGTACAGGTAGATGTGATAACTTATGTCCTAACTCTAGGCTTAGAGTTCACTGTTAGCCAACACTGTGTCTCAATATATGTTGCAGATTTCAAAGAATTTCAAAAATTGGTAGAAATTAAACGCAAATAATTATAACATGTGTGTACAGAATCCTGATATCACAAGTGTGACATTTGTCTATTCCTTGGATAAAAAAATTAACTAGTACTCTGTTCTTAGTTCTTCTATGAATATGCATGTATATGCTAACTTCTGTTGATTATACATTAATGGAATTTTCATTTTTTCTCACTGTCAAGAGAGCAACAAAGGCCTTTTCAGCTCCCAGACCAATCTTTGATAGAAGCAATCTTCAAAGAACCATATTGCTTTTTTAAAAACTTTAGGATAAAAACAAAATAAAACAAAAAACACAACATTTTGATTAGAGGAATTAATTTCCTAATTGAATAGTTGAGGTATCTAAGATATCTAAGATTTTGAGAGTTTAGATGCTGCTGATGATAGCAACAATAATGAAAGCCTTTTGATAATCTAATACATTAGTTTTACCTCTCCCTAGACATATAAATTCCATATTTTAGTGTATGGACTCACCAGCCATTGACCAAAAGAGGAATCATAACTGATCTTCTCTTCACACACCCCACATCTCATCTGTCTGCAGGTCTCTAGGTTCTACTTAGAACACGGAAGTTGAATATATTCAACATACACTACCCCAAGCCACTTTAATTTCTGCTAATCAGACTTCCTATGTCTAGTCTCCATTGCTGCCACAGGTAATTAATTACTGTATTACAGGTACAGTAATATTTTTTAAAGTGTGAAGCATATCATTTAACTCCCTCCTTAAGTTCTTCAGTGGCTTCTCATTGCACAAAGACAAAACAGCCCTTCTTGTCCTGACTGGTTTGGACCCATATGAGCTCATCTTCAGCTATTTTCTCCTCTCCTCACAATAATTCGGCCTCATTGCCCTACTTTCTGCTCCTCCAGGATGCTACCCTTTCCTGACTCAGGCTTGTTTCTAGAACTTTTCTCCATTTATAACACTGTGTGGTGAGCTCTTCTTAAGCTAGTTCCATCATCCTTCAAATATTTGGTCACAAGACCCCTTCTTACAACTTTCAGAACTATCTATTTTACTGCAGTTCCTCTCTGTGATACCTGGAAAGTTATTTTCTAGAGTAATTGCCATAGACTAATGGTTGAGTGTTATTTATGTCTATCTCCTCCAACAGCAGTGTAACATCTAGAGCAAGAATTGATACACTATTTTTTTTTCCTCTAAAGAGTCAGATAGTAAATACTTTAAGCTTTTAGCAACAAATAGCCTATTTTCAAAAAATCAAAAAACAAAACAGGCAGTTGACTGCACTGGTCTTACTGGCCATAGTTTGGCAATTCTCATCAGGGCCATTACTTTAATATGATTTTCTCCCTACCATAATCTTAGCACCCAGCACAAAGCAGGTGCCCAGTAAAAAATACATAGATACTGAATGAATGGAGTTCTTTTCATGTGCCAGGTACTGTGCAAATATTCATGATATTTCATTCTTACTTAAATTCTGATAGATATTATTCTATCTATTTTATAGACAAGCAAAAGAAGTCCCAGGGAAGTTTACTAATTCACCCAAACTGATATATCTCTTGTATTAATTTCCTAGGGCTATGAGTACCACAAACCACATGGCTTGAAACAACAGAAATTTATTCTCTTATAGTTGTAGGAACTAGGTTAAAAAAAAAAATCACCCAGGCCATGCTCTCTCTGAAGTCTAGGGGTTAGCCATATCTTACTTCTTTGGTTTTTGATGGCACTTGGCATTGCTAGACTTGTGGCAGCTCAACTCCAGCTGCCTCTATTTTTCTCTCCATGCGTCTTTCTCTGTGTTTTCACATATTGCCTTCTTCTCTGTGAGTCTGTGTCCTCTCCTTTTATAAGGAAACCACTCATAGGGTTTATGGCCTGCCTTAATCCAACATGACCTCTTTTCATCAGTAAAGATCCTTTCTCAAATAAAGCCACAATTTCAGTTTTCCTTTTTCCATGTTTTAGGAGGGATAACATTCAGCCTACTATTGCTACCAAATTGTAGCGTGAGAATTTGCACCTGATAGCTTTTCAGCAGTACTCTACAGTTATGACCTCAGACATTAAATTAAATTAAAAGGTTATACTGGTGTCCTATTTTAGAGTTATTTTGAGAAATGATGATTTGAGAGTGTCAGTGGAAATAAGAGGAACTAAAAATCATACCTGTTAGGTACTTTGTCCATGTCATAGTTTCTGACTAGTGTCCTAAACATTATGTGAATGTTGATTTTTGAGGCATTTGATACATATGAATAGAGATATTTTTTTTCCTACTAACATCATTGATCAAGCAAGCTGAATTTCATTAGAAGTTTCCAGTCCCTCTAGTTAACATCTTTGGATATTAGGCCTATTTGTCATGTTTTTCCCCAAAACTTGTCAGAGGCATGTTTCCCCCCAAAACATAGTTCTGTGGTCCAATACATTTGGGAAGAGGAGACTAAGTCACATAAAACAGATTCCTTTACTGCAGTAAATGATTGTTTCTTAGCACTTTTTATTTGTTGATGTGTCTTGAGAGTTTCTAGGAGAAAGGTATTGTGCACATTTTCCCAAGTTCACTGAACAGTTTTTGGAGAGTATCTCTAGGAGCTATACTTTGGTATATGCTTTTCTAAGTGCAGGCAATTTTCTGAAGGCAAATTTGTAAAAACTCCTTTCTTGGGTTTTAGAAATTGGTTTTGAATCCCTAAAGAAACAAGAGAGATTTCTGACAGAAGGGGAAACACTGATAGTCTGTACCAAGGCATCCACTAATTTATAATCAGCACATATTCATTTATTCATTTATTCATTTAGTGATATTACATTTGTGTGTGTACATAGCCCAGGGAAGTAGGTATAAACTTATTGAGAAATAGATTTCTTTTCATTGTCATGCAGATAATGCATGTACATAATTACCCCACAAAGTAACTCTAATAAAGGGAAACCATTAGTTTCACAAAAAATTCATATATTGCAGTCTTAACTGCCAATGTTTGGAATATGACTGTATTTGGACATGGGATACAAAACAAAGAAGTATATAAGGTTAAATGAGGTTATAAATGTGAGGTCCTTGTCTATAGGACTGGAGTCCTTTTAAGTAAAGGGGGAGATACCATGTTTCCTCATGCACACAGGAAAGGTCATGTGAGGACACACCAGGAAGGGAACATCTGCAAGCCTAATAGAGAGGCCTCAGGAGAAATCAAACCTGTTGTTACCTTGATCTTGAATTGTTACAATCTAGAACTCTGAGAATAAATTTGTTAGATAAGCCACCCCATCTGTGGTACTTATAATATTATGACAATCAAAGAATATTAAAGCAGCCCTATTAATTAGTCCTTGCCTTCAAGGGGTTTACTCAGTTCTAAAGTATACTAAGTCTTTATAGTTCCTTTAGTTTTGTTTTAGAAGAATTTCATGGGAATCAATTTGATTGTAAACCTCTTGAGAACAAAGGTTTCATCTGTCTCATGTTTTCATTTCCACATTGACTACCAGAGAGCCAGGCATCTGGCAGAATGAATATACTGTCTACATTTCTACTACTTTCTGGGTGCTAATAATTGAGAAATGCCCCAACACAATTCTTAGAGTCAGAAATAAGGGGAAAAAAAGCACTACAAAGTGTTTTACACACAGCTAGAAACTTCTTATTTAATCTCTTTTTATTTTGAAAGGGATATCATTCCCATTTCATAGATGAAAAAACAGAGGTGTAGAAAACTTAAGTGTTCTGGCCAAAATCATAAAATCATGGGCAGAGCCAGAATTTCAACTCAGTGTTTTTCCTCCCTGAATATACATTGGACTGAGGAAGGCAAGTGCAATTTTTTAAAAATTAAAAGATGCTGAGTGGAGTGTTTTCATCAATTGCTTAATTAGAGAACAGAGAAAATCTTGATTGAAGCACTTATGAAAAATAACTGGAAATTTTAGTGTACTATATGTTTATTTCTATGACATTTTCATAAGTGACATGACCACCAAAAAGTTAGGCTAATATTAAGTTTTATAAATAAAAATAATGATGAGAACTTACTAAAAATCAAGCATTTTTCTTGGTTCTGTGGATTTTTGATGCCTGTTTTGTAAGGCTAGAGAAAAAATTTGGAAGTGCCCAGAACCAGACAAGAATGACCAGTCCTTGAAATGCACTATACATTTAACCAGCTGGATAAAGTTGTAAAGTTTACTCTGGAGAAGAATGAAGATGAATTGATTATTGTTTCTAAAAGAGGAAGAGTTTCAGTTAGAAGAGGGATTTAGAAATGGAATGAAATTAAGAGGTAATAAGCTTTCCATTACCAACAGTATTAAGATAGATGTGTCTTTATCAAAGAAACTCCTGCATTTAAAGGAAGTTCAACTAAACTTTCGAGTTCCTTAAACTTGAAGATTTTATTCAGAAATTTCTCATTATTATCATCATTTTTTAACAAAGTTATTTGCCTCAGAAAACAACAACAAGAAACTAGGGATACTAACTCCCTTCTGGAACTATAAAGAGAATTCCTGGGAGAGAAACATCTCAGTTCTCTCATCACCATTACTAAAAGATCCTCACAAGAAAATTGTTGAATTTGAACCTTTCTCATTGACTTTTTTATAATTATATTAACAAAATTCAGTCTCCACGTTTCAAAGATGATAACATTACCTATTTTGAAAGGGTTGCCTATTCATTTTGCCTTTATCAAAGCAAAAAGACCTCATACCATTATAATGCCTATCACTATGCCAGGCATTGAACAGAAGCTTCTTAAATACAAAAGAATACGGTTGGGTGTTTTTCTTATCTGGGATCATTGTTTCTTGAGAAGGACCTACTGAGGCTCAGAAGTGAGTACGAGATGATAGTGAGCATCATTAAAGGAATTAGAGTAGATAATCCATGTACAAGCATCAAAGAAGTTGCAGTTATGCGTTGTGATGGGGCTAACCTGAGCGCCAGATGGGATATTAGAGTTATGATGTTGTGGGGCATCTTCAGGTGAAATTAGGATACAGTGCAAAAGAGTCCTAGTGAGAATGGGTTAAGAAAGACACTGCATCCTAAAGTACAATAAACTCATAAAACCCAGGCTGTTGGAGGTGTCTGTATGTGTGTATGTACCAAAATTATCTAGAAAATCACGTTGCTGTGGCTGTAAACACTTGACTAGTAAATGAGAAAGATATGGTGGAAGGAAGAGAAAAAAAAATGCGTCCAGAGGGTGTTCCATTCTGCGATTCGGAACACGGGGGGTGCTCAAATAATATTAATGCTCTATGATGAAGATGGTAGCGAGGATGATGATGATTAATGCAACCCATGGGAAAAAAATAGGGCTGGGGAGGATGAAAGACAAGGGATGATGACTCATGGGTGAGGGGTACCTGGGGATAGAGCGAGGTGGTGTGCACGTTGGCGAGCGTGGGGGGAGCTGCTGGGGCACGCGTGGCTCGGACCTGGGGAGAGGGCGGGTGGGTGCCGGTGGGCGGAGCGGCACCGGGACTGAGTGGCTGGCAGCTATGTCTGCGAGAGCAGCGGCATCACCCGGGAGCAAAGCCTCCGAGACTCCGCCTAACTGACATCCAAACTCCCTCTCCCTCCTGCAGCCCCAAACTGGAGGCAGTGGAGCCAGAGAGCAGCCTCGGCGGCGGCCGTCCCAGCCCCAGCCCCAGCCCCGCCCCCGCCCCGCGAGCCCAGCCGGAGACGCCCGGATCGGCGTAGCCTGGCGGAGCCCTCGCCCCCTCGCCGCGCCCGCCGCGCCTCCGCCTGCCCGCCCCCGCCGGCCGAGGTTGGGCTGCGGGAGGCGGCCGGGCGGCCCCTAGCCTCGCCAGGGCGACCAAAACAAAGGCAGCATCCGGGGCTGGGTGGATGCAAACAACCATGAAAGACTGGGTTCTCGCTCTCCCCGGCTCTGCTGCTGCCACTGCCGCTGCCGCTGCTCCTCCTCCTGCTGCCGCCGCCGGGAGGGCTCCGCTGTGAGGGGAAAGCAGGGGCGCAGCTGCTGGGCGTGAATCCGAAAGGTGAGAGCGAGCGAGAGAGCGAGCGGAGGGGGCGGGCAGGCCACGAAAATGTCCTCGACCGTGGGGCCCCGCGGTCCTCGCCCACCCACGGTGCCTCCCCCCATGCCAGAGCTGCCCGACCTGAGCCACCTGACCGAGGAAGAGAGGAACATTATCATGGCAGTGATGGACCGGCAGAAGGAAGAGGAGGAAAAAGAAGAAGCCATGCTCAAGTAAGCCACCCCCAGCCGCGCCATCCATCCCTCCGTGCCTCTGTGCCTCCATCCGTCCATTCACCACTCACTCACCCAGTCCTCTAGGCTGAGTGTGGGGGAGGGGCGGGCGAGGGTGCTGGGTGCTGGGCGGAGGTGTCAATCTTGAGGCCAGGGGCCCTGGCTTGACCAGGGAAGAGGTTAGGGGGACCTGAGGAAGGGGAGAAAGCGACTAAGGCAGGAACCTAGGAGCTGGGAGAGGATGGCTTGGTGCCCAGGAAGATTGGGTGAACAGGGGCCACCTTGGTAGTGGGATATGCAGAAGCTGAGAGGAACTGATCCCACCTAAGTGGAAGGGCCCTGGATTGGGAGCAGGTTAGGGGCCAGAGGATGAAGAAGGAAGGGGGTGGGGTGGGATGAAGAGGTACTGAGGTGCTGAGGACAGCTCCTCTTCTCTTTTGGAGTTGTTTAGCAGGTCAGAGTTACCCCAGAAAAGGGTGCAGGTATTTATATAATAAAAATGCTTATTTTTAGTGTTCATTTTGCTACTCATTCATTTCACAGATCAAGGTTGGGTCTTGTTTTGGGCAGTTGCCATCTTTGGTAACCTGCTCCCCAGCTTCTCTTTAACCTTATATTCATTCTACACAGACTACCTGTGTGAAGACAAATTTTCTTACCTATATATATTGCCATTGGCAACACGAAGTTTTCAATAATGCCAGAAGCTGACAGGGACTCTGGCCTGAATAAAATAGAGATTCCCCATTACTGGTTTCCAAGAGACCTCTGGAGCCTGATCAATTCCTGAAGGAAGCAGCCCAATAAGGGACTGAATATTTGTACATATCCTGCCTTCTTTAGAACCTGTGAACCCTTCAGGGGATCTCTGCCTGGTACCCCATTTTCCTGGGGAGGTTTCTAGTGGTGCAGGAGTGTGTGACACTGTCTGCTGCTGCTGGCCTCAGACAAGGCTGCTTACAAGGTACTGGCATAGAGATTGGGCTTTCCTGGCTCCTTAGCATCACCCCTAAAGTGGAGCTGAAAGGGAATTAATGCTGCCTTCCCTTGGGAAGTCTGCATGCATTCAGGAAAGTTTTACATTCAGGGCTAGGGGAATTTAGAGACCCTGACTGGGACTGATTTTTTTTTTTTTTTTTTTTGGTGTCCTCTGCTTAGCTAAAAGATGTATCTGGGGGCAGGCAATTTGACATGAAGAACCAAAGGGAACCTGTTGCATCTGGAGTTGGCTGATTGTAAAGAAGGGTAGGTAGGGAGCAGGGGTGTCACCCAGGCACAGAGTACACCCAGCTTGGCCTCTCTTCCAGCTCCTAGGATTGTCTCTTAAAGAGAAGATGCTGCCAAGGATGCTGCTTCCCCTCTGTGCAGTAATGCCTCAAAGGAAAGGAATGGAGGGAGGCTGCATTCACAGATGGATGGGTCCCCAGCCAGTGCAACTACCACCTCGAGTGGGGAGGGATATATTGAAGGAGAGATGTGGGAGTCAGGCCACAGCAAAATAGTAGAAATCCAGTCATTCCTGCCCTTTCATTATAGACTCAGGAAAAAAAGCTGTTAACTCAGAAGGCCAGAGCTGGCCTATTCTATAAAGAGCAGCAGGTTTCTGAATTCTCTGTTCCTTCTCATCCAAAAAACAAATACTTTAAGCCTGCTGGCTTGAGGGAGGCAGAACCCTCATTAATCTGCTGCCTATCCCTAGTGGAAGAATGATATCCCTGGTGCTGCAGGCTTCCCCTCTTCTGAGACTAGAAGTAATGGATGGTGTCTGATGGTGCTGCTGTCTGTCTGTCTGGTTGTCAGTCTGTCTGTCTTCACGGTTGCAGCCCCTGCCACCTGTTCCAGACACCTATTCTCTTGGTTAGGATTTACAGGTTTGCCGCTGTCCTTTTGGTGTTTGCTGCAGATAGCAAGTGGATGGAGGCCTCCAGCAGCTAGTGAAAATATGGGCTGCTGCTTGACAGAGTCTAGATAGGAAAGAGAAGGCACAATGCAAGTAGTGGCCATCACACCTCTTCATTGGCTGTTTGAAGCATGGTGGAGAGCAATGGGTTTTAAGTGGAAGTGTATGAGTTTTAAGACAAAATCTCAAATCTGCTTACTGCCTAAGGACAACAATTTTAAGATTGTTTGGGTTTATGTGGCCAGATAAAAATCAGGAACCCTGTTCAACTGCTTATGTTTAACACATCTTTTTCACTGCTTTTCCTGTGACTGTTTTCCACTTGCTTGCAAATAGTGTTCCTTTATTGCATGGATTCACATGATATCTCAGTATGTGATGCTGTTATACAACAGCCCTCTGTAATCCTGGACCTCTGCTTTAACTTTATCAATCAGCCTCCCCGGTTAATGCCTTGGCCTGTTGTGCAGTGGTGGATTGGGGAGGGTTTGGGAATCCTAGCTTGCTGTTATGTTTGTAATTAGTGGAACAGTGCTGTACTTTCTTTTCTCCCCCTAGGGGACACTTTATGTCTTAAAAATTGGAGATCATGAAGCTATTCAGATGACATGTATGAATGGGGACTTAATGGCAGGCACCTAGTCCTAGGTGGTGACCTTTCCTAAACTTTGCATTAAAATAGATTGGGAAAGGGGATGCTTTTCGCAGGAGTTTGAAATATTTGTTAAATCAGAAAAAAAGTTTTTGTGGTAATATGTGGTCCATCATATTACACATCTGAGACTTTTCAGAGATTCTACAAAGCTAAAGTTCTGGTAACAGAACAATTAGGCTTAAAATTCACTTTGGGATTACTAGAATGATCACTTTGAGCTACCCACTGTGAATGCCTACTATCTCTCCACTAGATATAAAAATAGTCTTTAATAGAATGAGAAAATCGGTGGGTAGCCATGCCAAAACAACATTGCAAAATATCAATTAAAATATATTTGTATAGTTTCATTAGTCTTGATTATAAATTACTACTTGAATTCAGTTTTGATAATGTCATTAAATCTGCATAAAAAGAAAACCCAAGCTACTTTCACCTCAAGATTTTAGAGAAATTTTATAAGAAATCAAAAGTATTTACCATAAAAATAGATTTTTTATCAAAGTGCACTAATTTTTCTATAAAACTGGAAGTGACTGACTCCTGTAAATTATAGTTAATGATTGATTAATTATCTGTTAATTAGAGGTGTTTTCTTAATTGTAGTAGGCGTGTAGGCGTGTAGGCGTGTGTGTGTGTGTGTGTGTGTGTGTGTGTGTGTGTGTGTGTGTGTCCATCCATCCTGGGGACTTTTTGAAACCCAACTTCCTCAATGAATTCTTCTTCAAGTAACTCTCAGTAGACATCATGAGCCAGTACATTACATGGGCTGAAAACTGCACTATCTGGTACCTAAATCAGAGAATACCTTATTAGATATAAAATCTTATTCCTTTTTAATAATAACTTCAAACATAAAGGAGCTGTAGAATAGCAAGAGAAAACTAGAAGCATAGAATTAACGGGATGGTTTGAAAATGAAAATTGAAAACCATATTGGAACACTTCATAAAAATAGCTAACATTATTTACCATCATTACTCTAAATTGTCATTTAACCTGATGCCAAATAGGTGAACTATGCTCAGTTAATATGTGTGTAAATATTTGTATTCTCACAATAACTTGTGCAAAAAGTAGTCAGGTATTAGAATTCTCAAATCTTTACTGTATCCTAAACTAATTTGCACACCAATGCACACCAGACTAAAAACCAGACCTTTTAGTCCAAGACTAAATGTTTTCCCATATACTACACTATCTATCTATAAAGAGGACTCTTTTTATATATCTTTTAAAAATGAGCTTCTGGTCTTTCCTCAGTTTCAGAGAAGTGGTTTGATGAAAGATTAAGCTGATTCAGAAGATAAGCTGCTGATCAAAGTGGGGGCAGGCTGGAGCTTCACTTATACTTGTTATTAGAATATTCCTATGGGTGGAGAGAGAGGGGATCTTCTCCAGTTTGAAGATAATAAAAAGAATCTTGGTGTACTCAGAATACCATTAACTTTGGCACCTTGCATTTTGGGGTTCTAGTTATTCTACTTACTATGTAAACATGGGTAAGACAAATATTGGAATTATATAAGGTTCTATTTTTCTTACAAATCCTGCAACCCATGGTGTGAGTTGATTTATTAAGAATATTGACTTTGAACATCTCGCTCTCATTGCTCTCATTTATTAAAGCTTCCTCCTTCATGGATAGGAGACAGAAAAAGAAGAGTTCTTGTAACTTTAGCTTTCCTTCTTTTTCTCCCTCCAAACTAGCATAACATTGTGTCCTAAAATGTATTTTTAAGGTCATTTGGAGAGAACTTAATTAGCAATTGAGGAAAGAATGAGAAATAGACTAGGGTGACTAGAAAGTTTGGTGATAAAGTCTCCATGCATACAGGTATCATACTTTCATTGGCAAATTTCATATCACATATTCAGACATATTCAATCACATTTTCATGGCAGGGATGGGTGAGAAGAAAAAGGGAAAAGGCAAGTAGTGAAGAGGGGTGGGTAGAAGAGGAGCAGGTTTATAACTAATCCAAGATGATGTGTTAAGAAGGAAGTACTGGGGAGAAAACACTTTCACTTGGAGTTTCAGCTTCTTCACATGATCAGTTGATGGGGTTAAACTTTAGGAAGTTGAATGCTGAACTCTACTGACACTTTCCACCTTGAACAAAAACCTATCTCAGCAGATGTCCATGCCCACTGCTGAATTCCCAAAGGCTTAAAGAAAATGTAGAAAAGGGAAGCCTCAGAAATGAAAGATATGAGGAGTTATCAAAGAGAACAAGAGACAAAAATGGAGAATAAGAGTAATTTAAGAGACTTAAGTTACTATTTAAGTAATTAGATTGCTAAATTAGCAGTATACTATGCAAACCAGCGTGAGCTATTTGTGCTACTGCCAACTTGAATAATAGAGACACAACATCTTGGGTATGTTAGTTGCTCACTAGTTAAATAAGAAAAATGATTTGTGTAGACCTATGTAATGAGCTTCACAGAAATATATCAAATGTGACTTCCTGAACCATGTTATTCTTCTCCTACATCTATAATAAGTGTATGGATGAGGATGAGGTGCCATGGGTTATAAATCCATTGTGTTGCTTTCCATTTATCTTCATGGATCATTTTCTATTAAAAAAAAAACTTTTTGCATTTGGTCCTGTGATATAATTTAAAGCTGGTGCTAAGCCTTAACATAAATTCGCCTGAGGCACATGGCAACTAGAGTAATAGAACTCCAAACCCATACACACTGAATCCATATCTTTATTTTTATAAGTATTTTAAAAATGTACACCATGATGTGGATATTGTGCTTAGTTTCCCTCATCTTTGGGGGTAGGAGACTAAGATTGACTATTTACATTCTAGAATTTCAACATCAGGCATTTGGCTGGACTCTTTACAAAGTTTTACACTTTGTCTTCTGCTCTCTTCTTGATGAGAAATCCAGCCTGTCAGTATTTATTAGCTTTCTAATATTAGTGAAATCCCCAGAACTAGATAGGTACCTTCCTGACCCTTTGCTCATGATATCCTGGAGTCCAGAGAACAAAGCTTTAAAGAAGCAAGATAAGAACTTCCTGTGGATACTATGATTTTCCCTGCTCTTCAGAGTGCCCCATCTGGGCTCTTGGGATCTGGCCACAGTTGAGTCTCCAACCCTATATGTGCCTTGGGCTTTCCTGATCTACTTGCTCTTATGTTCCCAGAGTTCCCTTGTGCCCTGACATTTTCCACTTTTATCTACTATAAGTCTCTCTCTTCTCAGAGCTATTATTCTGAACTTTATTTATAATGTAGACTAGTTCTAACAAAGTATGATATGGTATTTAATTCAACAGTAAGATCAGGTGTGAGAATTTCAGGTATCAAAACTGGGTCAAGTGTTGGGCTGTTTGGGTACAATAAAGAGAAGGTCCACTGCCCATAGCCTGCTATTGGCTTAGTTCTACCATTTTAAAATGCCATGTCAGAAAGGGATGTAAGTACTGGGCAATTAGATAGAAACCAGATTTGAATTTGATCTTAACATTATCACTTTTCATAGGAATGAACATTATCAAGTGAACCCATCCAAGCATCAATTTCTTTGTGTGTGAAGTGGAATTTATAATGCCTGCCTTTCTAAATTATAAAGCTTGAATATGGTAAAGTGGATACATCTTTAAACTTCATATTATTGTACCCCAGAAAATACCATTATTATGTTTACTCTTTAAAACTATAGAAGAATCCCAAAATGTTTATTTATTTCCTTTAGTGTTTGAAGCACTGTGGGGCTTGTGGAAATGAACTCTTGGAGAAGGAGCATCCACTTTATCATGAAAGCAATGCTGTGTCGCCGGTTGCAAGTATCTGTTTAAGAATATGATAAAGAATGAAAGATAAAATAAAATAATTGCAAGGCATGATCTAAAGTTATCCTTACCCTCTTTGTATTTTTTTCTGCCTCATTAAATAGCTCATAAATGATTTTAGCACAAAAAGTAATGTGAAATGATAAAGTTTCAAGTAGCTAAAAGAAAACCCTAATTCGAAAATGAGAGAAGAAATCAACTTAAGGTAATTTCCTCACCTTTTACTAGGGGGACAAAAAAAGTCAGATGACTTTAGTTTTACTGGATTCAATAAATTACTAATTTTCAGACTTAGCTGAATACGGGACCCTACATGTGCCAAGCAATAGTTTCTCTTTCATGTTAGTTTACTGTTGAATGATGTAACAAATTAAATGTGTTTAAGATTGTAAGTTTCTGTACTGAATACCTTAGGTTTTCTCCATGTATCTTCTTATACTCTTATATTAGGTTGATGTACACTTAATTTAAGATAGGTCAATTTTCTGTAGATGACAAAAGGGAAACTAACTGAAGAATTGGCTTGGGATTTTCCTAGTTATGTTGCTATCTTGTGAAACTTCCTGTGCATATGAATGCTTATTTAAAAAAATACTGGAGTTGTTGAAAAGAAGAATGACTTGTGTGTTACATTTGTCCTCATTTGTTTATACCAATTTCCTGCCTTACGATGGATGGTATTTTTTTCTCTCAGTTTTAAGTTTTAGCCTGGATGACAAATTATATTGCCTTCCTCTTCATAGGTCTTTCTTCTCCTGCCCCAAATTATTCATTTAAAACCCCAGAAAATTAATTGATTGACAATGTTAAAATCTATCTTCTCAATAAGTAGTGCAAGAAAGTTGTAGATATAGAATCTTGAAAATCATTTTTTGGTAAATAGTATGCTTTTGCTGAGAAAGAGGTGTTATCTTCTATGAATATCAGTGGGTGCTAATTTTTATGGCAGAACTGAAATTAAATTTTAAAATATTTTTCAAATAATAGTTATGAAAATTCTATATTGAGCCTTCCAAAAGTATAACCTACAATTAAAAGGGGCTGTCTTTAATATGTGTGAATTAATTGAATTAATTGAATAGATTTTAGAATGTAACATTTTGATAATTTCTCTGCAGTTTAGATAGTGAGATAAGGTAATGTTATAGAAAATAATTTCATGCAATTGGTAAGTAATTAATGCATTTAATTAGAATATTAACTATTTTCAAGAAGCGTAATGATGAAACAGATGTTTTTTAGTGTATTATAGATGATAATACCTTGCTAGTGATTTACACATTATTTAGTATAATTTTTTTTTGTATTACCCATCATTAAATTAAGTAAGTATTGTCTGGAAGATGTCATTATATTTACATAGGAAAGATATGTGAATTGAAAAACAAAATATCTTTACTGTCATATAAATGTCTTACACTGGTTAGTTTCTTTTAGTGGTCTCTCCTGCATAATGTACATACTCACGAGTGGGAACTAATAAACTAGTAGTTACTGATGAAATGTGCTTGATGCTTTTGCTAGATTTTAAAAAGTCTATTTGATTGTTTCTCAACTTACATTTATGTACTTACAGCACTATTGATTGATATTTGAAGAGCATTCTTTTTTTAAAAGTCATTCCAGCAATTGTTAGCTCTTCTTCTTTTTTTAAATACCTTTATTTTATTTATTTATTTTTATATGGTGCTGGGGATCCAACCCAGTGTCTCACACATGCTAGGCAAGCACTCTACCACTGAGATATGACCCCAGCCCTTGAAGAGCATTCTTAATCTTAAGAATAGCAAGTTGTTTTCAAGTTGGAAGTTAGTTGTGCTCCAGGGCTGTGTGCCACATTATGATTCTTGTTATTTAAACCCAGCTTTTAACTAATGTAATGATAAACTTTTTAAGAGTGGCTGGCTGGTTTTTTTTTTTCAATTTTATTTGTTTTACATTTTGGAAAATTTAGGCAGATTGAATTTTGAAGTATCCAAGGAATGTATAAATGTAAATGTATGGTGGTATATATTCACATTGAGAAGTTCTCTTCAGATCAGAAAGATTGCTTACTGTACTCGTAGAAAAGAGATGGAAAGAAAAGTAAAGTAAACAAATGGCTTTTCCTTTTATATTTTATGCAGCTTAGCACACTTATCTTTCTTAGTTATCTCTGTATTTTAATATATTGGAGCTTAAGTCTTCTTTTCTAAAAAAAATGAATATATTTTCTATTCTGATATTTGAAATAAAAGGATATTGAAATGAGTGGTCTTTTTTATTTTGGATATTAAGATTTTGGTAAAAGCAAAATTTATAAATAGATTCTGATTTGATATGATCATGATGAAAATTTTTATGAAAATGTAATTGAAACATTTTAAGTACAGTAAAATATTCTTATAATGAGGAAATATATTTCAATTTATAGATATCTATGTACCCTAGGCCAAATCTAGTCACCTGATATATAGCAACCTGACAAAAAAAACTTGATGCTATTCTGAAAAAGATTCTATAGTCTAAGTATTGTTCCAGACATAGGTATTAGAAAGAGATTCCTTGGTATTTGGAGTTCCAAAGGCCTAAGTTACAGCAGTCATTATTGAATACAACTGTGATTGAAGGGTACTCAGTCAGGTGGCTAGTCCTTCCATGAGGGCAGTATGTTAAAATGCTATAGGACACTACCATCCCCACGGCCTGACATACACATACAATAACCAAAAACTAACCAACCAACCAACCAAGCAAAAGAACCCTCACAATTCCAGACCACAAGAAACACATTTTTTACCTAGTAAGTAGTGCAAATTTTAAAAAATATAAGGTTTATTTTGGGAAAATACTAAATAGTAATATAAAACAGTACAAATCGAGTGGTGGCTATAATAGGGGCTGGAGGTAATTTTGAAGCTCCCTCTTGCCCTTCTTTGCATAATTCCATGTACTTCCAATTTGCCTTTAGTTTTTCTAGAGCTCCCTATTTTTGTCTCCTCTTGACTCTCAAATGTTGGCCTTCTCACAGGTTCTACTCAGCCCTCTACACCTCTCATTTTAATGGCAGGTCCCAATAGATCTGAAATAGTGGTTTCAACCATGTCAGTGACTTCCAAATCATTAGAATTTTTGGCAAATTCCGAGTGTATTGTAACCCCTATTAAATATCTCAACCTGGATGTCCTGTAAGCGCTTCATACTTACTATGGCCCATCATAAGTTTCTTGAGATTTTGTCTATACACAATGCTTTCTCTTTATTTTCTGTTTATGGATTACATCTCCTTGGTGAAATACCCTCTTCCAAAGTAAAGGTTCAACTTCATGATCTGTATTCTGTTTATACTATCCTTTCTCTGGTCCATGCATCCCTTCCTGACAAGTCTTACTGAGCTAGTTCTCTGGGTGTCAGTGCTTCCTCACACCTTGATCACTCTATTCGTGGTTTTCTCTTTGTTGGAAATTTACTTTTCAATCTAATTTTGACCTAGCCTTTCAAATGATCTCAAGTGATACCTCAACTGGCACATCTTTCCAGACTTCCCAGAATGATTTTAATGTTTTTCTCCTTTGTGTGCATTTTTTTCATAACCCTTTGCACTCAGCCTTCCTCTCTCAGCACAGCATAAACTCCTGTGAGTAGAATTATTGTTTGTTGTATTCATCATATATGCACAGTGCCTGGGATATAACAGGTGCCCAGTTTTTGAAACCATATATGAATGAATGAATATATTCAAAAGACGTGAACTGGAGGAGTCACCTAAGGCTGCTAAGGATATGAGTGGGAGGATGGTGTAGGATGGTTTTTCTAACCAGGGAATTCAGTCAGCAAATTCTGAAAGCAAAGAATGAGCTGATTGCTTTTGGCTATTGAAAGAAACGATTTGACCAGAATTTATGAGGAAATAAATATTGGATATTGGACATTACAAGGTAAAATAAAAGTATAATTTTCTGATGGTCTGTTGTGTTCTTGATTTATCATTCATGGCTTTTTGAAAGACAGCTTTCTTAAGGTATTTGAATATCAGTGTAGGAGGATGTAAACAGTATTTTTAAAAACAAAATCCTCTAGAAAGATATACTGAATGGCAATATCTTAATTAAAACATCACTAATTCTAGTAATTATTTAAGCATATATTTTCAGATTTTATATTTAGAATTAAATCAGATGCTCATGACAATAAAGTATTGATTGTATTGATTATATTTTTAGTTACAAAGTACACTTCAGTTAAATCACCCTCTAGACTTGAACTCCCTGAAAGCAGGTGTCTAATATTAATCATCTTTGTATTTCCATTGCCTTGGCCTATGGCCAATATATAGTAGGATCTCAGTAGGTGCTCGTTGAACTAAATTGCATAGTCTGCATACCCTGTAAACAAAACTGCTGATCTTTGCATTCCAGAAACTGAACTCTGTTGAGATTGGGATAGGCACTTAGTGACTGTCTAGTCCAGAGTGACCAAATACTCACATTTCTTTCTACCCCAAGAGCTGCATTGCTAATGAGTATTGGTTACCTCAGAACCTTCCTGAATATAGTGCTCTAGGCCATCAGTTGGTAAGATTTGGCAATCAAAATAATAACCTATTAACAATTGAAGATTCATTCCAACTTCAAGAAGAGAAAACTGAGGTCTCTTGCCTCTTTGAGGATTTCATTATTAATTAGTGAGAGAGCTGAAGATAAGACTCCCTGCAGGTCTTCTATGTCCTTAACCAGTGTTTTTTTTTTTTTTTTCCCACTGTCCCTCTCTCTCCACATGGTTCCATTTTAACTACCAATAATTTTGAACAATTCATTTTTTTTCAATTCTTCTTTTATTTACTTGCTCTTTATCCATTAAAGAAAACTACAAGGGAACTTCTAATTACTTTGTTGATTTTGAATTTGGTTATATTGAGTATTATTCAAAATAGGTGGATCATTGCCAAGGATTAAGAAATATTTTAAAGGTCTCCTTTGCAATGATATTTGTTGCAGTTATATTTAAACTGTATAAATATTGCTTAATTGTGATAATTTTATTTTTAATTTTAATACTTCTCTGAAAGATACGTTTTCAATATACAGTAATTTATTTATGATTCCAAAAAGCTTTTCCTACTATGCTTTTGAATTATGTATATATGAAAATAACGTTTTGCTTTTTTACTTAGAAAAGTCAGTTGGTTTTGTTCATTGTAGGAAGAAGTGCTTTGCTTGGTTCTTCCTGATTTGAAAGTCTAACTAGACTGTTGATGAGTAGTTAAAGGAAAAATTCATTGGCATGGAAGAGAATGATTACTCACATCTATATACCTGAACTTACTCAACTGTCTTTCACATATATCCCATCTTACCTGTGCACTGCCCATGATCTTCCATACCCACATACCTAAAGACTTAAAAAGTTCTTACTATAAGGTATTTTTGTGGGGAGGGTAATTTTACGTAATTTGCAGAATTTTCACGATATAGAGACGCCTCGAACTACCCTTTGTACTCACAGCCCTTGTCCTAGTGTAATTCTGGAAGAAAGTTCGACCCTGGGGGATGGCTAATTTAACTAGCAAAGAACACTATCTAAGGCCAGATGATTCACTGACTAGCCAATACCCTTTTTCATGTTTTTAAAGAGAGGCCTATTAGAGGATCAAAGAAAATGAATGATTCCCCACTCATTTGTTCTTGAAACAAAAATGGACTGAACACTTATAGCATGTTAGGCATCGTGTCAGAATAGAACCATCTGCTCTTTGCCTTTTGTAGGATGAGAATATGTTATTTAAAAAGGCATGTATGTGAAGTTAAAATCTATAATGAATGCAGGACAGGAAAACATTTGATATTTTGATTATATAATATAAAACCAGAATTTGGACCAAGAACAGATTGTCCAAGAGTAGTTCCTGTGGAAATGATAGTGAGGACTGGGCTAGGATCTGAGGATGTGTAGAGGTTAAGTAGAATATCAGGAATGAAATACCTGCTAGGCAGAAAGTGCCTTTCAGGCTGCTGATGGGAGGAAGATAGGAGAGTCTGAAGATCTGGATGGAAGCCAGTGTTGTGGAAGAGAGCAGTTAGGAGAAAGCTAGGCTACTTGAAGTTGAGAGAATTTTAGAGAGGTAAGCAGTAGCCAGGGAATGTGGGGTCTTCTAGGTCATGCTATACAGTTGCATTGTTATCCAAAGACTCAAAAGGTTTTGAGGAGATATAATCTATTAGTATTTTAAAAAGATCACTCTGCTGCAATATCAAGAACAGATTGGGTGAATGTTGTGGACCTGTATGTTTATGAATTAACTGGGAAGCTATTGCAGAAGGCCAGGTGAGAGGTGTTAGAAATAAGGACTTGAGTGTTGATGGGGAAATATTAGGATTTCATAGAGACTTCTGAAGCAGAAGTCACAGGGTTTTGTTTTTGTTTTCATTAATTGAATTTGGGTTGACTTCTGACAGGTACCAGCAGCTTTTGGAAGTATCTAGAGGGATAGAAGGGAGAGCCTACTCAAGGGGGTATGGGTTAGGAGCTAGAGAAAATGGAGGGGAAATATTAACTTATGAATCACTTGTTCAAGGCTATGCACCTGTAGGTGAGAAGAAGGGATTTAATTTGGAGAAGGGAAAGACATAGAAATAAGCCTTAAGGAAAATCGATTTTCAGAAGTTGAAAGAGGACAATGATCCTGTTTGAAGACATTAAGGAAGAAACGACGAGAGTTAAATGAATAACCAGCAAAGCACTGTTTCACTAAGTGAAAGGAGGATAGGGAACACCCATTAGGATATCCAAAATGAAAACCATTGGAAACATTAAATGCTGGTGAAGATGATGAACAGTTAGAATTCTTCTGCAAAGTGGGAGTGTAATATGGTACATTCACTTTAGAAAACTATTTGTATGACTGATCATACGAATAGAAAATAGAGCTCCAGGTTACACAGCATGTGCAATAAATGTTCCCCAGAACTGGGAAATGAACAAACTTGACTACTATTACAACCAGATGCTATAAGGCAGATGATAAAAATGTTTTCCTAATGTAAAATCTTACTAATAGTAGTAGTAATTATATTGGGATGCAGGGAGGGCTGTCTTTTCTGTAAAATGGGTGGGAAAAGTAAAGGAGGTAACAATAACTATATAATGTACATGACACTGCTTCTCATTCTTAGGCAGCATTAACAGATTTTGGCTATAATAATGAATATTTTTCAATAGTTTGAATTTAAATAGTACCATGCACCCAGTATTCACATCTCTTTGAGTATAAAAAGAGGTGCCTCTACGCTGTGTGAGCCCTGTTTCAGCTCAAAAGTACGGTACTTGCTGTGTTGATACTATATAAAGGAATTTTGAACCACAATTGGAGCTCAGTTCCTACATTGTGCTAAGCCAGAATACTCTTATTCATTGTACCGATTTTAGCACAATGCAGTTACCTGAGCTTTGGGAACATGCAGAAGAAGTCAGGTGCTTTCTGTTGAACTGTGGTAATAAACCTTATTTTAGCAGCATATTGGAATAGATTTACCCTACATTATGCTTACAGATTTAATTCGTTACATTTGTTGTTCTACTAAAGGAAACGTTTTGGTTTACCTCTTCAGTTTATGATCTTGGATGAAAGCATGAGAATTAACATACTTAATTCATATGATCTATATTCAGTGGAAAAGAATATTTTATCTTGATTTTATAACATGAAGGGATACCTCCAACTGAGAATATCCAAATTCTTTTTATGGGAATGCCTTATTTTAAAAAAATTAAGATTTTTCCATCTACATTAAGTCAGTGACATTCCCAAGTACTATTTATATAGTAAATACTGAATGAAATGTAAAGAAAATTCTCTTCAAAAATATTGTTTCAATATGAATCTAATGTGAACTTACTTTATGCCAGGGATCAATTAATGTTATATTGATATTTTCACACAAAATTAGGAGCAATGAAGATGATTTTCCAATATTTTAAAAGTATATATACATCACAATTATGAACCTTTGCAGAGATCAAACATGATAGAAAAATCAAAAAATAACTATAAGTATATTGAAAACATCTAACCATCACCACCAAACTCTAGCTTGTAGCATTTATACTGTCATAACACAGACACTCTCTGTTTTTTCTCTCTGCTTTTAACTCATGAGAAAATCAAGTATTTATAATAAAGACATCTGTTGTCTTTGTGAAACTCTGGTAATTAAAATATATTTCCCAGGCTATTTTTTTGAAAAATTTCTAAATGATAAAATTCCTTCCAGAATTTTTTAAATACTCAGGGCAGTGACTTATAAGGATCAATGTAACTCTGAGAATTCAGTCTTGTGTATTTTTTCCCCCTTCAACTATGTAATTAAGATACTGACCTATTTGCCTTTCTCCTAGCAGGCATTGCTAAGTTTCTTCACACCATGTGATTGGTAAGAGGACCTAGTGATAAGAAGGACAGCAGTTTTTCCCATTCACCCTTTTGGACTCTTCATTCAATTGAGACTGCTGTCCCCTGCAATCCTCTCCCCTCAACCAAACAGGGCACTCTTTGGCTTTTAGTTTCTGTTTTTATTTCTTTGGGGAAGAATTAATGGGTACTTTGGACAGATTTAGGCATTTTATCTTCTTTCTTCCTTTCTTTGCTCTCTATTTTTCCTCATTACAGGAGACAGAAATATGAGAGCCTCAGTGGGGAATTTTCCCAGAAGAGAGAAATGGAGGATCCATTGCTCTATCGTGCCCGTCATTTCCAGAGAGGAATGATTTTTCTCATTTGACCCTTGGACTCTTCATGGCTGAGAAAATCCAGCTCTTTGTGCTATCCATCTCAGGGTCTGCTGGAGGGGAGAACTTCTGGAAGTGCAGTACAGAGAGGAGTGGGCATTATTTAATGCTATCTTCTCCTCTTGGACTTCCCCTTCTAGAAGAGTCAGCTTCTCAGGGAGCCACTTTATATGTGTAGCTGCATATAGGTATTTAATATAAAAGGGAGTTCTGAGGGGTTAGAGGTAAAACAGAAACTGTGGGTGAGGCAGAATAGAAAATTTAGAAAGGATGAGGGTGCTGCATTGGCTTCACAGTCCTGGGTAAGGCTGGAGCACTCCCTATTATTTTCTCTTCAGCATGAAGTTACAATATGTTTTGTTCAAGCTTAAATGAACCTTTTCATCTGGTAATTAACATTTTTACAGTGTTTCTCCTACTACCATATATTTTTGTTTAGAAAATTAAGACCCAGTGTGAAAGTCAGATGAGTAAGATGTTTGTTTTTGCAAATAGTATGTATTTAAACCCTAAGAGATGATTAATGGGTAAACTGAGAAAGTTAGAAACTAATTTCAACTTCCTTGACTTCCCATATAGCAATATTTTGATCTTACTGTTTTTATAGCTTATTTCTTACTTACATTTATCTGAATATGTTTCAGAAATTGTCTTTTACTAAGAATAGGTGATAGCACCACTGAGTGCATTTGGTGGCTTACTTCTCATATCGTGCATTTTGGCAAACGTGGAGAGTTGACTCTGTGTTTATGAAATCTGCAAAATAAGCTGACATCCACATTACAAGTTTGCTGAGGAATTCCTGAATTCTAGTCCTAATTCCATTTTCTCTCATATAACCCTCTAGGGTCTCTGGGTTTTCAGGAATGTTTCATTTATTTTAATTAATTAATTGCTTAATTAAAATAATGCCTTTGCTCTGGCTTGCATCAGGAAATACAGGGGTGCACTAAAATTAACAACAATTATGCAACTCTGTGAGTTATTGCTTGAGCTTATTATACTTTCAGGAAGCTCTGTTTTTTATGTACATGTCAGAGCTAGTTTTTAATTTATCTGAAGTGGTTTGTAATTATTGGTAATGCTGATAATAAAATTTATACTGTTTGAATCAGAAAACATTAGGGCAGATGTAGCTTTTGATTAAATGCAATTTGGACTGTAAAACGTACTTTCTGGCCCTCCCTGTATTGTTGATATTATGCTTTCTGCCCTCTCATCCTAGAACACAGCAGCAGGCTAGGGGAGGAGGCAGCCCATTGCTTTCATGTCTCTGATGAGGTGCTATAAGCTGAATGGTCAGAAGACTTCAGCAGAGTGTCTACTTCTCTAAAAGGCAGCAGGGGAGATTTAATGTAGCCATAGGGTAGAACTTTCCAGGAGTAGGGCTATCTGGAAGGCTGTGAAAATGAGAGAGAGGGCGGGGGTAGATTGATTGAGTTCTATGTACACACTCTCCCCCTGGTCAGGAGAAATTAAAAATAACTGCCCATTGAACAGAATGTTAGAGAAGTTGGCTGTCCAGGGCTTAAGGGGATTTAACATTCAGTATTTTTAAAATACATTTTTTTTGGAAAGAAGGTGAACACAGTGGTTTCAGAGGTTTCATTTGTCTGACTCTGGAAGCTTTGGAATGCAATAAAATATTGTGCCTTTTTGGACTGGACATATTTTAGTCAATATGCTGGCTCTGGGATCCCTGGGCTGACCACAGGGTCTGGCACAGTCAATGGTGGCCAGTTGGTGCACAATGTCCTCTCTATGAATACATACTGGGCCACATTATGCTTACCAATCTCATGGAATGTTATGATTTTATAATTGGGCCATGAAGTCTTATACCCTATATTGATAACTCACAATTACCAATGATATGCATGTTTCCTATGGTTTAGATGTTTTAAAAAAGCAGTTTTAAGATTGTGAAGTGAAAGATCTCTATTGATTAGGGCCTTATTTCAAAATTTAACTGAATGCTTACTGCTGCTACCATAAAGTATTGCCCAAATTTTATGACTTGAACCTCTTCTTTTCTGCTCAGTGTCTTGGTTTATCAAAGTATTTGCTCCCTTCACTGTGTTCTGTATCCTTTTTAATCCATCTTTTTAGAAATAGAGCATATATGATTTTGGTGACATGCAGCACATGTGTAGTGTTGTTTTTTAAGTGCCTTTGAATGTATACTCTGTGCCTTTGGTAGGGTGCAAACACAAGGAACAAAGAAGCCAGTTGGAATTATTTCTACATGAATTTGAATTTTCTAGAGATGGTGTATAAGAGATGCTTTCCAGTAGTTTGAGAATTTGTCCTAAGTGAAAGGTTAATTTATTTTTTACTATCTTTTGGAAGAGTAAACAGCAAAAATCTAGCAGTGGCAGCTGATGAGATGAGATTCATCAGTCTTGCTCAAGGAAGGAGAAGGGATTTGAAGGTGATACAGGGAGACCAGAATGAGAATTCTCCACCAAAAATCTGCCAGGTGGAAGCTATAGAAGAGTCAGTTTTAATTTGATCAGAAGTTTCTAAATGCAGGACAGAAGAGAAGGTGAAATTTGAGTGTTGTTGAAATTACCTTTGAAAGTTCCTTTGGAAGAAAAAGTGTTAAAAGCAAACACCATCTCTCAGTTATGTCTACCAGAAGAAGTTTTCCCTTCAGCACCAGATTATGTAGTTGGTTTGTGGGATTTTTTTTTTAAGTATGTGTCACTGAATTCATTGAATAATGAATTATTCTCTAAACTTGGAAAGTTCTTCTGTGGATAAGAGCCACACAGAAACTGCCTTTGGTGGAAGATTCTGATGTTCATTTGGTGTAAATATTCATAGAGAGAACTGACATGGTGAATAGACTCATGCCCACTCTTTAAACAATGTTTTATCTCTTTATCAAATATGGTTAAATTCTCACAAGGAAAAGCCTACATAATGTAAATGCACTATCTTTGTGGTTAGCTGCAACACAAAGGAAAGAAGCTTCCCCTAATTCCCTACTCTCTTCCTGTTCTTGGTGGATTTGGCATTGGGAGTTTAAAAAAAAAAGAATCATTATTAAATATTTTCATCTTCTAGATGGATCATTTCTATAGAAATGGGCTAAACTTTTTCTTACAGGATCACACTAACCACACCTTTGAAACATGCAAAACTTTTCCAATCTTTGCTTTTTTAACACACATCAATCTAAAGTGAAGTATTAAAGAATATTTCTTTGTCAAAAATTTTGTTGGTGCTTGCAAAGTGTAAGACACTGTCTTGCCTGATGTATCAGTATTTAGCAAGGTATATGTATTTCAGGTCCTTGTGAGATTCCTATTTGAATTTGGCCTGTTTCTCCTACCTTTGATATCTCTTAAATTTGACCTTACTATCGCAGTATCTCCTTTTAAGACGTCCTGGTGATCCTTTCAGTAGTGCTCCAACTGAAAGTGCTCCCCTCACCAATGGCAGAACTCTTCAGTCAGTGCAGAGAGAAGGTGATCTTACGATCTAAAATTTTTAGCATTCCCCATAAATATAAAATTGTTATTAAATCTATAGGTTCATATGCTGAAAACAGTCATTTGAGTTAAGAAAAAAAATTGGAATTAGTTATAGAAGAAATTTGAAGATGAAGAAGTAGATTTAAAATCTGGAGCTCCATTTTGCCATTTCTGTATAAATTTGCATCAGAAGGGAATAAAAGATATGTTTTAAAGTGGCAGGGATACTTCTCTTGTCATTCTAGGTGATCCTTTTTTCAGTTAGTCATATATAAGTTTTATCATTGAAGCATTCAAATTAAATCTCTGATATTCAAATTAATTATTTACTGTTCACCATCCTTTCCTTCACAAGGTTCTCTGTTTTTCACTTTGTTATGTCTTCAATAAAGCAAACATAAAACACTGATAATGTGAAATATTGGAATGGAAGTGTTCTACTTTGTTATTGATGTTGTTTATCATAATTCATATTGTTAATAATATTTTTGTTTATTTGTAGTCTTATGCCATTAATAACTCTTCTTTTGTATGCTACATGTTTATTTAAAATTTCATAATATTATTCCTAAAGGTGGTTCCATAATCTTCTCAAAGTAGTAACTCTTTTTCAATGTCCAAGAACCTTGTTCATGGTAAAGAGGGTGCTCAAGAGGTCTTGATGAAACGTTTGGCAAATATTAGACCTTAGAAATGAACACAAACTTAAATATTCCATTTAATTGGACAAATATTTATTGAGTAATTATTCTGTGTCAGGTACTGAATCATATTGCCCAACATAAAAATCTATTAGCAGAATAAATAGAATTTTTAAAGAGAAAAGTATTTGCTGTCAACTGTAAACCCAGTGACAGCTAAAAGGAGAAAGCTGATGTTTCAGTATTATTTTGCAAACAGAAGAAGACAAATACCTTTATTTCAAATTTCTAGGTAAAAACAATATGAAAATGGACTTTATGTAAATTTCTTAAATGTCACACACAACCTTTGTACAATCAGATATGGTTTAAGCTTTCTAAAGGAAATGGACTCAGATTCACTTTTTTTTTCTTTAATCCAAAGTTCCTTTAATCCATTTATTGAGTTTGCTGTGTGCTAATGCCTAAATATTTAGCCCATAGTCTCTGAACTCTGTTGCCTAGCTTTATTAAAAACAAAAAAAAATTATTTTAGTTACTTGAAATAGGTGAAATGTTTTATGTAATTTAAAAAATTAGTAATATGATTTCATATTACAAAATGTTTTAAAGTATAAAGTTCCAGGGAGATAGATTTGACTCACTAATCCATATACAAATGGACAAATTGATATGGACGTAATGGGAGAGGTTTGAAGGGGGGTGGTTAGTTGGTAGACCACTAATTATCTTTTGACAAACATTAAATGATTTATGGAGACCATATTGTTTGGGGGAAAGTTTACCTTTTTATAAGTTTTGTAATCTACTTAAATGTGCTTAAAGAGTATACTCCCTACCATCTCCCCTCTCTTTCCTCATCTATACTGGGATTTTCATAATGTAACACCCTTAAACAGAGAACAATTGCATCTAATACTATTTAAAATGGTTGCTAAGGGACTATTCATAGGAGCTTAGAAATGACTCAAGATCTCCTTTATGAGGTAAAGGAGAAAAAGTAAAGAAAGGAACCTTTAGAGGAAGGATTTTGACAGGTGGATTTGTGTTATATAGTTTCTGGTATTTAGGACACAGGAGTCATTTCTCAGTCTGTGACCCTCTGGGAGTTCCACTGAGCCTTGAACCTAATACCAGCCTGCTGCTGTCTTGGACTCCCAAGGACTGACAATGGGGAACAGGCTTACACAGATGGGTTGGGGTGAGAGGGATGCATTCCTTTTGTATAACTCAGGTGTGGTAGAGGGGAACCTTATGATAGTTGAAGAGTTGACCCATAACTATACTAACTTAGCCCTTAAGAAAAGTTGCTGCCTAGTAGACTTACTGTACTCAGTTCTTTGCTGCCCATATCAGGAAGCACAGTGGCTTTCACACAATACCCTGAATGTTTGACTTCTTCTCTTCCTATTTTGGGATGAATGTGCAATATATATTTTTCCCTTCATCTATGAGAGAAGCTTTTATATTACTTTCAACTAGGAAAATACAAATCCTAGAGCAAACCATATGGTCGATTATGCTTCTATAAACAATATATTTTTTTTAATTTTCACCAGTTGCAAATATTCAGATGCTTATTAGTAGTTATTCTTTTTTTTTTTTTTTAGAGAGAGTGAGAGAGGAGAGAGTGAGAGAGAGAGAATTTTTAACATTTATTTTTCAGTTCTCGGCGGACACAACATTTTTGTTGGTATGTGGTGCTGAGGATCGAACCCGGGCCGCACGCATGCCAGGCCAGCGCGCTACCGCTTGAGCCACATCCCCAGCCCTATTAGTAGTTATTCTGAGTACCAAACCAGACATGTTTTCTGAAAATATAAGGTTAGAGATCTCTTTGTCCGTAAAAAAACTTAAAAATGGATACAATGGCTATTTAAAATCAAAATCTAACCAGAGATTTTAGAATAGACATCACAGTGAGAAATTTCTAACTTCACATAAAAATGTTAGGATAAATTAGTTTTCAAAACTAAAGGTGCAACAAAGGTGAGATTAATCAAATTTCATAACAAAGGTGTCAAATTGATATTGCATGGTTTTATTTAGAGTAATTTAAGTATTTTAGAATTTGTATTTAAAATGATTTTTATATGTTTCCATTCTAATTCTAATATTTGATTATAAATACACTCTATAAAACTACCAAAATTGTTCTAGTCTCCATGTCAGGTTGTCAAAGAACTTTGTAATTTATTCAAGACACTATAATTAATTATTTGTTCTTTAAGGAGCAAACTTAACTCTTTAGGAAGGGGTGGCCTTTGATTGTTGGCCTCTCAAACCCAGATATATTAGGAAAAATAAAACATGCTACAAATGTGGGGCCACTTTTGCTGGACTTAGATTGCCTGGGTTCACAGTCACCCAAAGTTGATAACCTTTGTGCTTCCTGAATCCCTGTCACAGTTTCTTAAATACATTGAGAACTGAGCAAAATAGTTGATGTCTTAGTGAATTTAAATGTAGGTGCATGTTTGAGGAGCTTGCTTTTTATAATGATTGCACTGATTTCTAGGAAGCAAAAATATCCTTGAATTATTCCTACAAACACAGATCACCTATTTTCATACATGGACTGTTTGGTTTTTCCATATCACTCTGAACCCCAATTCACCTGTATGCTCATACCTGTTCTCCTTATAAGATATATTAATGGTATGTTGTACACATATTTTCCCCTTCCTCAGTCTTATTATTTATTCCCCTTCTTGTCACATACACTTTTCATCCTTGCCTTCATTTTCTCTTCAACTATGGTCAGGCTGTTCCAGAAGAAATCAGTCTAGTGACATATGAGGTAATCTGCCTTTCCTTAAACAACCGTTCTAAATGTAAAAGGCCAGCTTCGTGGAATGCGCTTGCTTTGTGTAGGTGGCCTGAGCTATTTTCCAATTGTTCACATGCCTTCTTTTCAAACACCTGTGAGTCTTTTCACTGGAGAATACCAGTATCCTTTGTGCCAGTGACTTGTTTCTTGCTCATATGTGAGAATTGAGTGCAGTTACTGAGAACCTCAGAGACAGCAGAGCTTGGAAAAATGACTTCTCTGCCTCAGTTTTGTCTTTTCACAGGAGTCTCTGGAGGTTTACATGAGTTAATATTTATAAAACACTTAAAATAGTGTCAACCATATAGTAAACACAAATTAAGTTTTTGAAAAATAGAAGAAATAAAAATGTGTGTGGAGAAAAAATAGTGATGAGAAAAATGGTGGGTGATTTTTTTTTGTTGTTGTTGTTGTTTGTTTTTGTTTTTGGAAGACCAACAGGAATTCTTTCCCTCAAATGCAAAGGTTTCTGTGGGTTAGTGCTTGGAAAAGTTGGGATGAGTTCCATGGATAGTTTTTCCACCTGATGGTTTACTTGTTTCCAGCAAAAGCCAACTAGAGTAACTTGCATTCAAAAAGGTCATTCCACAGATCAGAATGTTTGAGGAAATGTTGTAAGCTGTTTCCAAGGCTACAGAACAATTTCTAACAGACTCCAGAGCTGAACCCATTGTCCTACTGAACAATCATGAAATTTTACTTTTCTTTATTCGTTCTAAAAATTCACTGCATGCTCTTCTTCCAGTGGTTTATGAGTCACCTCAACCAGTTGGTATTTATATTTCTAAGGATTCATCCGATCTTTGAGAAATTCTACACTGGTTTAAAAATTACCCTTATAAAATAATTATTGCTGTAGAGTTTTGGTTATATTACTAATTTGCTAATCTGGATATCATTCCTCTCCATAATAATGAGGATCTAGAAATACATTTTTGTTAAAAGTGTCTTGAGAATCCAAAAGGAATATTAGCAAATTTCATCCCAAAGACTTTATTCATAGGCAAACCCTTTGTTGTCTCACACTGTATCTATTTATTCTAAGTTGCCTAGGTAGTGATATAATTTATTAATGAATTAGTTACTACCAATTAGGAAAGGGAGAAGAACACCAGAGGAGACACATTCATTTTTTTTTCATCCATGCAATACTTAGAAAGTTTCTGCAGTTCAAAGGATATTTAAATAATCACTACCAAAGTTCCTACCCTCATGGACTCACATTCTATTAAGAGTAGCTACATAGTATGGTGGAGTTTTGGAGTTGGAAGCATTTATATTCCAGTGTTTGAGTAGAAACTTACATTGCTATACTGCTACCCACTGTGTGACCATGACAAATTTTTAACCTCTATGGACTTCAGTTTTTCTATGTGTAAAGTAAGAATAATAAAATAACTTAATAGGGATATATATATATATATATATATATATATATATATAATATATATATATACACACACATACACACACACACACACACTCTTAAGGAAATGCCTGGCACATAAGTGCTATGTAAACATTTGCTGTTATTACTGAGTAGTCACATAGAATATCAAAGAAGGATATAACAGGAGGGGAAGCAGGGTAGGAGAGTAGAGATGATAGAGCAGCAATTTCATATAGGATGGTTGGGAGAGCCTCCGTGAGGAGAGGATGATTTAAGCAGAACCTTGTATGAATTAGAGAAATAAATAATGCTAATATCTGACTGAAGAGAATTCCAGTCAGGGTGAACAGTTAGGCAAAATGGCATGAGGTAGCAGACATTTATGTGTTTTGAGGAGCATGAAAGTATACAAGGTGGATATTCAGTAAGCTAAAGAAAGGACTGAATAAGAGCCTGGAGAAAAATATCAGAAGGTCTTATAGGGCCTGGTGGAACAAAATTTTTAGCATTGGATTGTATTCTAAATAAGAAAAAGCCAGTGGAGGCTGACTCAGGGGAGTAAGGCTTCTGTATGACTATAGTATGAGGAGTCAGGCATGGAAGTGCCATCTATCTGGTGCTCTTGCAGAATCCAGGTGAGGGGCGATTATAGCTTGAAGTGTGTCAGTAATAAGGACAGGTTGAGGTATAGAAATTGAGTAAAAGACACATCATGAAGGTAGAGCTGGCAAGATTTTCCTATAGATTTGATTAGTATGACTAAAAGAAATGAATCAAGAGTGATATTCTACTATAGGGCCTGAGCATCCAGATAATTGACATGTCATTTTGTGATGGTGTATACTTGGGGAGAAGGTCCAGTTGGACCAGCTGTTCATTTTGATAACCTTGAGGTGATGATTGGACATACAGTTGGAGAAACTGAGTAGGTAGTTGAATATTCAAATTGGGAATTCAGGTTTTGGGAGACTCAACGTGCTAGGCAATCACTTGAGCACTGAGCTACATATACCTCAGCTCTGGAGATAAAAATATGATGTGGTCCGAATAGAAATATATTAAGAAATCATGGAGCTTGAACTGTATCACCAAAAATGATAGGTGGAGAAAAGAAAAGAGCTAAAGAACAAGTTTGGAATTGCTAAGTTTTAAGTGGAGAGAGGAGAAAACAGAGCCGGTGGGGAAGACATAGAAGAGGTGACCAGTGAGATAGAAGAAAATGGAGAAACGGTTATGTCCTGGAAGTCAAGTGAAGAAATGCTATTTAAGAAGTGAAGAGTGAAAATAATCCTTCACCATGCTTGTGAAGAGTGGAATAAGGCTGAGGGCTGAAATTTACTCATTGGATTTAACAGTGTGGGTGTCACTAGTACCTTTGTCAAGATAATGTTCCTTGGAATAGTGAAAACAAAAATAATTAGAGATTCAAGAGAGAATGGGAAACTACAGGGACACAGAACTCTTCCAAAGTTTTAATATAAATAGGACAGAAATATGGGGTCTTAGAGAGGATGTGGAATTAAGGTTTTCAT
The DNA here is from genome assembly GCF_052094955.1 of Ictidomys tridecemlineatus. NCBI lineage: Eukaryota > Metazoa > Chordata > Mammalia > Rodentia > Sciuridae > Ictidomys > Ictidomys tridecemlineatus. The sequence goes on along the minus strand of NC_135484.1, from coordinate 85,890,773 downwards.
TTTTTAAAAGAAAATACAGATGTATGCACTATTGATAAAGGCCTATTTAAAATTAAAAAAAAATCTTGATGGTGTGCAAGAGGAAGGAGATACGTTTAGGATTAATGTACTTGCATAAGCAAGAGGAGGTAAGCTTGAGCAGAAAGAAAGAAGAGTGTATTATAGATATGTGTCAGGAAAGTTCATGTATCATAACTCAGAAGTGGTAGATTAAATGAATATAGAAGATGGAAGTTATGGGAAGATTTGAAAACTCCTCAGTTGCTTCTCCTCAGAAATAAAATGATAAGCTGAAAGCAATGAGAAGGATGTCAGATAAGAAAGGTTAAATATAAAATAATAGTTTCAGAATTATTTAATGAATTGACAAGAAAAATACAGATCGTTGCCAGCAATGAAGATTTGTTGAGGTTTGAGATCATAAATTTAATTGGAATTCAGTTACCATGAGTGTGTGGTTTTCAATATCTTCAGCTGTTTGATTATAGGCATGGAACGAGTGGAACGTTAGATTTAACCAGAGTTGGAGTTTTGCCAAGTGAGTAAGAACACACATTAAAAGGACAAAATAACTGAGGGTATATGTTGTGCTATGACTTTGGTGAATTATGACTATAAAATCTAAGTGGATAAGGATATATAATCAATTAATTGTAGGTACCTCTCACCTGAAGAATTATGAAAGGAGTTTCTGGAATGGGTGAACAGAAGAGAAAGTGATTTTGAGAAAGGGAAGTGCTTACAGTTGAGAATTGGTAGTAGCAAGGTCTAGCAGGTGTTTGTGGCAGTGGGTGGTTAAGCTGTGGCCATAGACTCCATTGCTGGAAAGAGATATTGAATGTTTAAGAGCCCATAAGTCAGGTGAATCATCCATATGTGCATTGAAATTGCTAAAGCCAGTGACAGGTGTAGTGGTGGAGAGGAAGAGAGTAAGCAGAAATCTCCAGGGGTGGGTGTTTGTTTCCAAACCATGGCAGAAGTTTGGACATATAGATTTATGGCATGAGCTTTAACATTTTTAGGGATTTCCTAGGGAGAAGAGAGTTTAGCATCTACATCCTAGGCACCTCAGGAGATCAAAAGATCATCAGATAGTCATTTTAAAGAGTTTAAAGTCATTTTGTGTGGGAGGTGAGAATCTTACACAAAAAATTTAAAGGCAGGTATGTGCATGAAAAAATTGTGGTATAGCCAAAACACAAAGGAGGTTTAACCCAGGAGTTACTTTCAGATGAGGGATCCAGAAGAACTTCACACACAGGGAAAAGTGTCAGCTTGGGAATGAGGACTTACAGGGAAATAACAAGTGGTCCATCTGGGTTTCTAGCATGCAAAGGAGAAGAAAACTAGGGGACTGAAAAGTCTGAGTGATGCAAGATAGGAGATTCTAATGCCAAGCAAGGGTCTTTCATTCTTAGGTAGCAAGAAGTGGAGCCAGAGTAAGGGTACACCATAGTTTTTCAAGAAAAAAAAAATGACATGATCAGATGTGGGCTTCAAGAGGAGAAATGATACAGCCTTGTTTTCAATGGATAGAGAAGGACATGTCTAGGGAAAAGGCAAGTTAGGAGGAATCAAAATAGCACAGGCAGGCTAAAATTTATATTGTTTTACAGCTCTAAATATCTACTATGTGCTGATAGTGACAGTGGCATTGAGAAGAAATAGATATGGATAAATTAATTAAATCTAATAGAGGTTTAGTAAATTTTTTATTTAAAATTTTTTCTTTTTATATTAATTAATTTATTCTAATTAGGTATATATGACTGCAGAAAGCATTTTGATTCATTATACACAACTGCAGCACAAATTTTCATTTGTCTGGTTGTACACGATATAGCATTGTACCATATGTACAGTCATACCTGCACCTAGGGTAATGATGTCCATCTCATTTCACCATCTTTCCGCCCCATGTCCTGTCCCCCCCTCTCCCTCCCCTTTCCCAATCACAGTTCCTCCATTTTCCCCATGCCTCCCTGTTCTCCATTGTGGATCAGCATCCACTTATCAGAGAGCAGTCAGTAAAATTTGATCACTGATTGGATGTGATATTGAGGGAAACAGACAGTAATATAAAGAAAGTGACAAGGTTTTGACCTTGGCTGACCTGAAGAACCATGATGGTATAAATATAAATGGAGAACTCAAAAGGAAAAGGAGAAAATATAGGTGGGAAGATTATCAGCTCACTTTAGGCATATTGAGTTTGAGATGCCACCTAGCTAGCATCCAAATAAAGTAATCCAACAGGCAATCTGAAGTTTAAGACTGTCACTTGGTAGTCATTGGTGCATCTCTCATGGTGGAAGTGAAGACAGTGGTTAAGAATGCCAAGGAAGCAGGGCACAGTGGTGCATGCTTGTAATCCCAGCATCTCTGTAGGCTGAGGCAGGAGGATTTCGAGTTCAAAGCCAGCCTCAGCAATGTCAAAGTACTAAGCAACTCAATGAGACCCTGTATGTAAATAAATAAATAAATAAATAAAGCCTGCATATTTGCATATGTGGCTCAGTGGTTGAGTGCTCCTGTGTTTAGTCCCAAGTACCGCACCCCCCTCAGCTCCCTGCCCGGCCACAAAAAAAAAAAAAAAAAAAAAAAAAAAAAAAAAAAAAGAAAAGAGGATGTCAATGCAAGGGTGAGTAACAAAGAAATAAATAACATCAATAGTAGAACCTTATGACACATTCCTGTTAGACTGAGGAATAAGGTTAAGGATAAGTTAGTGAGAGCCAGCCAGAAAGCAGGACTAGGGGACTGTAATGTTACTAAATCCGAGAGAAAAAAAAAATATTTAAAGAATGAAAGGGCTGTTTAACAGTATCAAAAGATCCAAAGAGGTTAGGAACAAGAACTGGAAATGTATTGTTGGATTTTGTAGGAAATCACAACTGATAGGTATTAGCAAACTCGCATCAATGACACCCATCTCCACAGCTTCATTCTGATTATTGACCAACACAACAAGAATATTTTACCACTAGAGGAGGAAACAGACAGTAAAAACATCATAAACATGAGAATGTACTCAGATTTATGGCTGTCTGGGGCCAATTGGTGTAAGATTCAAAGAGTACAACTCATTCCAATAAACCCTAAAGGAATCAGTAAATTATGGTATAATATAATGAATGCTTATAATATTAAAACATGCATCTTAAAGGAAAGTTTAATTCACATTAAAAATAATGGTTTAAAAATAATTGGAATTAAATGCTATGTGGTTTCCTGAATTGGATCCTGGGATAATAAAAGGACATTAATAGAAAAACTGGTGAAATCTGAATAAAGTCTGTAGTTCAGTTGTCATGCATCAAAGGTCATTGCTTCGCATACTGCATGATGTTAAATATATCATTAAGGAAGACAAAATGAAGAATAATGGAGGATGTCTTCATAATATTTTTAATTTTCCTGTAAAACTAAGATTAATTCAAAATTAAAATAAGTTTATCTTTTGGATGACCCCCCCCCAAAATCCAATGGCACAGGTAATATAAAAAGATTTCCCACCAAATAGTTTAATAATAACTTATTGATTCCTATTTAGGTGCATTTTAATTTATAAAAATTTTACTAATAAGAAGTAACTCATAAATGTTTTCTTATAAATAAGGCATTATTATTCTGAGGCCTAAATAGTAATATGGAAAAATTTCCTTTCAAGTAACCTGCTTTCTCCAGTTGACTTTTACATCTGTAGCCAAAATAGTCAGCACCAAATGAGCCTTTTTGCACAGTGAAATAAATTGTCATTTTATATTTGGTCTCTCCTCATAAAAACAGTTAATTCGTATTTGTAATTTTTCTTACTAACAAGATCAGAAAGAAATAGGTGCCCTGAAACAAACAAACCAACAAGTAAGTTGTTCTAACAACAAAGTACTTATTTTCTCTTCCTGGCACATATTTTAGCATAGAAGATGATGATGAGCATGTGTAATACACATTAATAAGAAGCAAAACCATCCTTCTGGAAGTCCTGGGTAACAGGACATTCGTGCAGCTGAGGCGTATGCTTCTCTCTCTGGCCTCATGTTTGACTGCTCCGAGGTGGGTTCAGTCTTAGGATATACAACCCGGATTATATTTCAATACATTTTCTGCATAGGAAAGGGGAACTGACTCTTCTCTTCAGTTTTGCTAATCAGTCAATCATCTGCATGTATTCTCCTTGAAAGACCTTCCTAACTGGCCATTCCTTGCCTCTGTATCCTTTTCTTTCCTCTCATTTTTGGTAAACTGTTGGTAGTTTTATAGTTTTGTCCTATTAAGCACTTGCACATTTCATACTTGAAACCGTTTTATTTTACTTCTGGGTAAATTCTACCATGTAAGTACTTGGTTGTTGAGAACTAGGTTAGAGCTTTCGATGTGATGAGGATTATAAAACACAATGTTCTTAGCTCTCTACAAAACATTTGGTGGACGGGCTGAAAGAACATTCATCATAAAGAAAGCCAAGTTTCTGTCTTTGCCTCTGGGGGAAACAGGCCTTGCTGACCTGGGAAACAGTTTGGTAATATCATCTGCAGGGATTTATTCTTAGGTTCGTTCCTGAAAAGGAATTCAGGGACTTAATGCTTGTGAGCTGATCGTTTATCACAAGTCAATAAAGTGTAAAGATTTGTTACCATCTCTGTATTTCCCTCTTCCTCTATTTGTTTTGTACATAGGAAACAAATCTAGAAATCTTTAAGAGTGTTGCTTCACCAACAGCACATTGCTTCTTATTTGAGGATGCTACTTTTCCTCCTTTTCATTGATGCTCTGTAACAGAATCTGACTCCTCAGTGGCAGGGACTGTGCCCATCAGGTGAAATGCCTTCTATCTAGCAGGTAGTTAATGAATGTTCTTGAGGGCATATCTTTATATATGAATTACTAAAATAATGAAAAATTGGAATTTATAGTATTTTTCTTATAATAATAATGGGTGGATTGGGAATTATTTGCAAAGTTTACTGATTTTACTTTTGAGGTTTCTCTTCCGTCTTTTATTTTGGGATGAATATTCTATGAATTGGATTAGTCAGTTTGTACAATTAAATGTACCTCTCTGCCTGAGCATACCCCTGCTTGCCTTGCCTCTCTAGCTGCAGTGTAGTGAAATCAGTGTGACGATAGCTATGTCTAAGCTTTGTTGTTATTTGCAAAAGAGAGAAATGAAACTTTTATAGAGTGTTCCTGAGAAAAGACATCAGGAGAAGGTCAGACATATGTTAAGTTAAATGCTGTTTTTCTTCTCATTTGTTTGGGGAATTGCAGGGAGAATTTCAATGGAACAAATGGTTGTTAAAGGGCTGAAAATTAAGTATAAATGCAATTGAGAAAATGCTTTAATAGATAATTGCTGTTATATTAAGTTGTAATATTTGCTTTTGTGGTGTATAAAAATGATGAGAAGAAATACTTAACCACAGTGTTGTTTGATATTATAAACTATAATGTCCTGGGTCTAAATTTGTGATAGAAGCAAATGTGTAAAGGGCCAGCTGTTTAAATTAATTCCTAGAATGCCATGTAATCCAGTTTGAAGAAATACTGAAGAATTTAGTCAGAACAACAATAAAGTTAGGACTTTGTAAAAAAAAAAAAAGTTCAAAACAAAGAATAAGCATTAGGCTGAGTGATTATAACTTTGATTAACTTTTGGTTAGCAATGATATTACTTTACACATGTTATCTTTCTGATTTTAAAGCTCATGTATCTGGTGCTTTGTAATAGAAACCACAGATTATATTTAATCAGGTGGATAATTGGTAGGGTCCAATTAATTCAGTTAATTTAGACATGAATTGATGAATTAATGTTCAAAATTTAAGAATATTTCTACTCCAGAAGTTTTTCATATTTATGCAGATGTCTTCCATCTCAGGTTTACATTAATAATATAAACATACATTTCAACACAAATTTGTCAGGAATTAAAGGATTCAACTAAAAACACAATTATGAATCACATACATAAAACTTATTTGGTCTTTTGATGTCTGTATCATTCCCTGCTCAGCATTGTGCAATCAGATCCAAACTATTTACTCATTTCATCAACAGAATCAAAGACCAAATAAAGCCGTCACTTCAAGGATATGATTGATGTCACTCAACTAAATTAATCAGTAGTCTTTTATAGAATTCAAGATATAACAGTAGTCTAAACAGTTCTACTTAAATTAATATCAACCGTCAGGATGATATCAGAAGTTATATAACTTCTGATATATATATATATATATATATATATATATATATATATATAACTTCTATACTATAAAGTTATCTGAATTTTAACTAGATAAATGTATTTCATTTTATCACTTTACAAAAGCAGAAATACCATCTATATGACCGCAGATCCTAGGCATTGTGCTGGTGAGTGGTATGAGAATAAGTAGATGTTATTAAATCCATTCATTTGAAAACTGAGTATAGTTCAAATGTCCAATGGGACAAATCAAGATATTCCCTAGGTCTGTTTAGGTGCAGAGCAGTGTTCTTTTCACTTTGCATATTACTATTCCAGGTCACTGCCATTACTATCTAAACTGACCAGATATGGAGGAAGGAGATAGAAGAAATTTAAAGATGAATAAATGCAGTTAGGAATTTATTTTCCTCATACATTTTTACTCTGAGCTAGGTAAATGGAGAGAAGTCAAGAATATTCCTCAATACTTGTGTATAACTCTGTTCTTACCTTCAGCAGTTTATTTTAAACTGACAGCACGATTGCATGTATGTATACATGTGTACATGTACATACAGACACATATATACATATACACTGTATATGCATATATGTACATATACACATGTGTGTGTATGTATATATATATATATATATATTCAATCATGCTCTGTCAGTATACACACACACACACACACACACACACACACACACACATACACACACCTCTAACAGAATTACTCTGAAGGATGAAGACATTTGGAGTATTTAGACATGACTGATTCACAATTTTCTTACTTGTTACTGCACAGTTTTGTGCAGTGGCTTGTAAAATTATTACAGCTAAATGCATAACATAATAAACTCAAACAATGTTGAATATGTATTAGTGTATCCTATGATGAATAAAGAGTCACAGTGAATTAGAATTGAAAGACTAGTTTTGGCTGAATAAAAGCAGATGTTATTAATTGACTGGTTAGACAAAATTCATTGAAATTCTTTGGGGCTTTCAGTATTCAGTATGTGACTGTAAACTTGGGTGTGTGAATATCTGGTAGGGTTATTTCCCCCTTTTATTATCTGATCAGAAAAATATTATTGAATGATACTAAAGGATATTGTCTAATTGCTAGAGGAATCTATACTTTGTAAAATCCTGGCATTATAACAAGTAATAGCTCTTATGTCTTGGATTTTATCATCCCTTTAAAAATGGAGGAATGTATTGGCATCACTACCATAAAACTTCACATATGAGATTAAAAATTAGAGATCAACTTAAAACACTTGAAAAATAATATTAAATTGCTAAGTATGTTGGTCAGCTTTTCATTACTGTAACCAATATACCTAATAAGAAAAACTTAGAGGAGGAAAAGTTTATTTTGGGCTAACAGTTTCAGAGATTCAGTCTGTGATTAGTCAATTCCATTGATCTAGAATGAAGATGAGGGAGAACATCATGGTGGAAGGGTATGGCAATGGAAAACTGCTCAGTTCATGGCAGCAGAGAAGAATAGTTGGGAAGGAGCGGGGAGAGAGGAAGGGGGAGAGAGAGAGAGAGAGAGAGAGGGAGAGAGAGAGAGAGAGAGAGAGAGAGAGAGAGAGAGAGAGAGAGAGAGAGAGAGAGAGAGAGATATGAGAAGAAAGAAAACCAGGGACAAAATATAAAGGGCATACCCCTAGTGACCTACTTTCTATAGCCACACCCCACCTGCATACAGTTACTACCCAGTACAGGAATTATTTCAAATTATTAATCCATTAAATGGATTAGTCCACTGATGTAGTTTATCACTCTTATAATCTAATCATTTCACCTCTGAACATTTCTGCTTTGTCTAATATGACCTTTTGGGAGGGTTTACATCATGTCCAAACCATAGAGCATGTAAACAGAATTCGTTTATAAATTGCCAGGTGGAAAATTATATTTCTAAAACTATATATTCTTTTTTTACAAATTCTATTATTATTTTATTTTATACTTGAAGTCACAGAAGATTCTTCTTATTCTTTATAAACTAGAAAGTATGCTCTTCAAAGTTCTAAATTTTTAAATAAAAGAATGCATGATCAGTCTTCTAAACAACTAAGAAATATGGAAGCATATAAGTGAAAAATGAAGCCCTTCCTCAACCCCAACCACATTCTGCATTCTGTAATGATTTCAGACATTCTTTGTGTATATAACATAATAAACAAATTTATATATATATATATATACACATTGTGTACATATCTAATTACAACAGAAAAATCGTTCCATTCAAACTGATCTGAAGTGTGACCTTTTTACATTTAACAGAATATCCTGATAGTCTTTCATTCAGAATATGTATAATGGAATTATTTTTTAATGCTCTCCCAGTGTATGCAGGTAATAATGTTTAGTTAACCAATCCTCTATTGATAGTTTCTCCTTTTCATTATATGAAATAATGCTCAAAGGATATCTTTTTCCATATATTCTCTACAGTGATTAAATTTGAATTTATTTTCTTCTAGTTTTATCTGATTATGGAAAGTATATTAAAATTAATATGAATTTCTGAGTTATAGAAAATTAGGGAAAACATATAAACTCAAAACTCACTCTGGAACAACATTATAACTGCATTTTATTTTCCATGTATAGTATAAGCCTGTAAGTATATATATTTTTTGTCATCCGGTCTTGAAGTTTCTAGAAACTACTTGTTCTAGAAATTACTTGTTTCTAGAAACTACTAGTGCTTTTCAATCTTGGCTTTTAATTTCTATTCCCAGGCTACACCTATTAAATCAGAATCTTTAGAGGTGGGACCCGGGTTTGATAAAGCTTTGTAGATGATTTCAATGTGCAGCCAATGTTGAAAATCATTGATTCAAAGAGTAGCTTGCTTTGAATGAAATGTTTCCTGGAGGAAAATAGAGAAGAAGCAAGAAAGAATGAAATAAATTCCAGTAGAAACATTCTAATAAGTTAATATGTCATCAAGGATTTGATATGAGTGAAAAACATGTCTGTGTAATGCTAAATTTTTGTAAGGAACTTCAAGTCTCGATTTTCAGAATTAATTTTGTTAATGGAAATAGAGGTAGAAACTGTAGCATCTTGAGCACAGAACTGGTCCTGTTATCTGCTATGACAGCTTGTGGTACTTCTCCTTCAAAACACTTTTCTGGGTTGCCCACTCCCTCTGTAGAGGCTACTCTCCATGAGAGCAGGGCTTCATGCTGCTTTGAGTCATTCTGCATCCTTAAAGTCAGGTGCAGTGCTGACACAGTCAATCAACATTGGCTCCATAAATTAATAACTAGCACTTTGGTACTTAAAAGTGGGACAAAATGTTATCAGGGAATGAAGGTGACAGCAAAGGAGCAGATTTCTTTTGTTTCTCTCCCACCCCCTTAAAATTTGTGTACACTAGAACAAGAACAAAGTAGATTTTATTTTGAGAAATATCAAATTGTATTTCACTTCAAATATGGATTTTAAACAGACAAATGGATTTAGGGAAAGGTTACTTTGCATCATATACAAATGTGGAATATGTTAGAAAATAATAATAACCTTATTAGGGAGAGAAAAAGCATTTTATTTAACAAGGAGTGGGTATATTTTTTGATAAGGCAGAAAACCATTATATAATTTCCTGAAAAGTCAATCTTATAAATACACAGGGAAGAGACTTGGTTCCCATAATCCATTTTAATCAGATGGGAGAAGATTTGGAATGAAATGAAGACAGCATCTAAAAGATCTGGGTCAGTTCAGCACTAGTAAGGGATTTTTTTTTCAAAAATCTTAAATTATAAAAAAAAGTTTCCAAAAGTTCAATTGAGATAGGGAAGGATATGAAAGTTATCATTTTTAACATATAAAATTTAAATTAACAGACTGGGATGGCAGGAGAAAGAATAAGAATGATTCTAATATGCTCTGGTACTCTATAAAACTTTGCTCTATCTATTCCAGTTGTCAAAGAAGTAATGAAATATTTCAGTCTACATTTGCAAACTTTATTTGTATATTTATGAAAACAATGAGTCATAGTTTAATGGTCAATGTCATCATGTAGGTGATAATAACCACTGCTCATTTAAGATAGATTTGATATCAACATGTAATTTCAGAAATAGTAAAGTCTGAAGTGTATAGAAATAAAGTTGTGAAACATCAATATGTTGGATGTGTGAAAAAGAAAAGTATTATTTATTTTCTCATGTTTATAATCATAATTATTCTCAATAAATAATTTGTTTTCTGTATTTATTTCTCATACATTTAGATCCACACTTCTGAAAGTGTTTTGTATTTGTCATTAGAGGAAATTTAATGATGAAATGAGTGTATTTGTATAAGGTCATTTTATAAATGACGGTTCATCCTTCACAAAAATAAGGCCACTTTGTGCAGTTAAATTATTATTCTCCAGTTTATTATTTTTATTGAATTTCTTCAGTTGTTCTCTTGTTATCATTTTCAAAATTATTATCAATGTTCTATGTAAGTCTCACCAGAATATCTCCTTTCAAAAACAAAGGGATCTAATATGTGTGGTTTCAGTGGCCACTAAAACAGAATTTAGTAGTGGTACTGGTTTGTTAAAATAATCTTACTAAGAGAAAACAAATCAGATAGCTTATTGAAATGTGTTTGTATGTATGTATATATTTCATTACTTTTTAGCTTTTGCATTTATAATAATATTTTCTCACTTTGTATCTATCAGGAGAACACGGGGGATTAGCATTTTGCTAATGCTAAGTGATGACCATAAAGAAATACTCTTATTACCATTTAGAGATATAGTTCATGACTTTCACCCTAATTTATTTTAGAGCATTTCACAAATTAACAAAACCTTATAATTAACAAATAAGATTTTATAATAAAATGTAAAACCCAATGAAAATTGCTATCATTTTGAAATGATAGTCCCCGATTTTAGAAGGCCTGAACATTTCATAAAATACCATTTTATTGCTGGTGGAATGATTATAGAAATTAGTCCATTTCCAATTTATAGATTAAAAACTAAGATCCCAAAGGTATTTTTTCTAGATATCTATGAGCTGATGAGTACCCAGACTCCATTGAGTCCCTGTCTACTGCTCATTACTGTCATATTTTAATAATTTTTTAGTGAATCAGGCCCATGTATTTGTTCTCTGTGATCTTCTTTTTCTTTGGCAAAGTCGCAATTCCTTTTTCTTCATGAAAATCAAAATTGTCTTCTTGCTACATTTTAAAGCTCGTCTAAAGATTTACAAATGGAAGTACTGTTAACACTGACCAAATTTAAATATATCTGGTGTAAGTATTTAGATTATATTAAGGTAAAGATCAAGATTAGAAAAGTCAGAATGGATTAAAAGCAGAAGCAGTGTAAGCAGAAAGACCAGCATCCACTGAATATATAAAACAAATATTAGCTACATATGACCCTTTTTATATGAAGCTACTAAAAATAGAAATAAATCCCTCCATAATTAAATTACTTACTGTCAAAACTAATATTTGTGACTCTTGGACTAGATGTTTATAATCATAGTTTCATATATTCATGTGTATCTCCTGTTCCAAATACCAAACTCAAATGCATTAACCCTAAGGAACTTAATTCCTTACATTTCAAAAATAGGAATCCCTGAATAATTTCATGAAAAGGTTACTATGCTTGCATTTAAAATGGTAATGTAAGACCTCAGGAGAAATACTTGCTTAATGTCCTATACTAAGCATTTATGTCAAAACTTTAATTTGCATATGCTTATGAAATACGAAAAGGAGAGCAGAAAAAACATCTGACAGGAAGATCTTAAGAGTTGACCAAAGAAACATGACTTTATTTTGCAATGAGCAGGCTCTACCATGTACAAAGGAACTTAAGAATAGTCATTCACAGACAAGTTAGATCATCTGTCATCTTATAAAATCACGACTTTATCAGGACTCGTGAGTGTCATTCTAGGATACATAACTTGACATTCAAATGTTCTACAAAATGTTGTGGATTTTTTTTATCATTCATAAATGGGAAGATCCCAGAATAAAATTTTATGGAGTGAGATTAAGAACTATTTTGTAAATTGGGGGGAGACACACCATAAAAGTGATATGTTTGAATGAAGTCATGAAAAAGAGGAAGGGGAAATATGATTCTTTGGGGGGGCTCTTATTTCTTTTTTTTTAACAACTATTTATCAAGCACATACCTTTGTGCTAGGCATGGTTCTAGACTTTGGAGCCTCCAATGATGACCAAATGGACAATATTTTCTGCCCTTGGGGAACATGCATTTTTGTGCTATGTATTTCCTACTGTTACAGGCAGATCACCAGTGTTTCAGATACTTAAAAAGAATAGAATAGTAGGGAGGTGAGTAGAAGACTGAAGAAGAGGGTAGAGCCAACCATGGTGCTGGGCACATACTTGCAGTTTCCTTACAAAGCAGTTAGTGTGGAGAAACATAAATCTCTGTATGTGACCATACTTATTTCATGAAATGGATGTTTTTGGTTGATAAATGTTTTCTCTCTGAAGATTTTAGAACCAAATACCAAGATTTTAGAACCAAATTTTAGAACCAAATTCACTAAAAAATTATTAAAATATGACAGTGGCAGGGAAAAGAGGTGATTGGAGAGTTGATGGTGGGGTGGGAGTTATGAGCTACTCCACTTCCCCAAAAGGATGTCTTTCAGCTCTGCCTCAAACAAAATCAGATTAAAAAACAATGTGAATCAAGCATCAGGATATTCCATAAGCCTTTTTTCAAAATCATATTTCCATTCCAATACAGTCAGATTACTAATAATTAGAAACAATTTCAAATTTCAGGAAAATTTTAATATATCTATTAATTATTTAGTGATTTTATAAAAGAAACAAAATCTACAAAACAGAAGTCCAACTCAAGAATCTTTTGCTTTGTGGAAGTTCCTGTACTTTTAAGGGAAATTCATACCTTTAATGACTGCAAGTAAAAATACACTTGAATTCCTGCCTGGAGAACTCTCCCACCTCCTCAGGTTCCCATGACAAGTAGTTTTAAGTTCTCTCTTGACTATGCAGGAGATCTGGGATGTGGGAGTAAAAGAGTGAGCACCAGTGTGTGCTTAATTCATATAGTTAAAATCAAATTCCAAGAGTTTTCTAGAGCAGTTTTGTATCAACTTGACCCAGTATTACCTCTGTTATTTGCTTCAGCAAATCATTTAAATCACATAACGGTTGTCTTTGTTTTCAAGTTTATAGTCAGAGTGGTTTGAAAACTATTGGTGTCTAACATAAAAGCCAGAGATGAAAATGGAACATATTAACACTGAGTATAGGTTGTGATGAATCACAGTTTGTCAGCTTTCAAGTATTACAATTATCTACCTAAAAATACCTTACTGTACTCCGTCACCTTCCCTAGCTGTTTATCCTACTTGCCACTTAAAAAACATCTAGTGCTGATATGTGTTTGTTTTTAGGTTGTAATGTTAGCGCTCCTCAATATTTTTACTTAATAATTATCTTTTCATTACCATATGTTTCTTTTTTCAGATAAATACAGTAGTTCACTAATCACACTAATTGTGGGTGGGCATTGGTAGCAGAAATAAGATTTATAGATTAGTCACTTGAGAGGAAAAGTGGATATGAGAAGTAGGATTCAAAAAGCTCTGCCATTATTATGCTTTTTCATAATGTTCCTGAATGGTAATTGTGGGAGAAAAAATGCCTTTACTTCTAGAATTAATGGGCAATGTGTGTGTTCATGTGTGTGTATGTGTATGTGTGTGTGTGTGTGTGTGTGTGTGTGTGTGTCTGTCTGTCTGTCTTTTTGTCTTACTAAAGGTATGAGATATAACTCAGAGTATAAATTCTATAAAAGTTGAACTATTTTAAACATTGTTTCCAATGATAAAGAAGGCATATTGAATAAAAAGACTAAATAAAGAAGAAAAGAAGATAAAGAATAGTATATAGAGAAGAAGAAGTTTAAAAAAAAATAGCCAGATGGGTTGCTGTTCTCAGAAGTTTTCTTGCAGTTCTAATTAAAATGAAATATTGACCAAAGAATTAACCCTTGTATCTCACTTCTCATATAAAAACTCAGTTTGTTGTTATACTGAAAAGTTTTGGATTGAAACAAAAATGAGGAATGAATTTTTTACCAAGCCACATGAATTTATTAGTCAAATTAATTTCATTTTACCAATTCCATATTTCATTTTGCAAACCAGAAAAAATATTTTATATACCAATTAAAAATATGTCAAGAGTAAAATCATACCTGATTTAAGTGGTATGGATTATTAGTCTGGTACTGTCTAGCTCACATATGCACTGCCTTTATTTTGATAAAAAAAATGCACAATTACATAATTAATATCTGGAGAAATCATTTTAAAAAGCATAAGGTTTTCATAGTAAAGTATGCTTTGGTTTGGGTATAGTAGCGGGCAAACTGAAGGTACAAAATAGCTCTTGCTGGAGATAAGAGAACTTGTTATAGCAGGTGTGTTTCCCTGTTAGCCCATTTACTTTATCCTCACTCTCAGTTTATTGTTGTTTTCTTCTGCCTGATCTACCCTTAAAAATGTGAACAAGCTGTTACTCGGGGCTGCAGGGACTGGCAGGACACTGTTCTGTCCTGCCAAAGCACTGATTTCAGAAGTTAAAATGGATTGTAACTGTGTACACAATTTTGAAGTTTCCCTCTCAGGAATTCTGCCCTTACCCCTTAAATATTGGACATACAAACTTTCTTGAAATAATTCTTCATTGTGAGCATCAAGGAATCACAATGAATATGCCAAGTACTGAAAAATTCATCATGATTGTTTATGTCTGAGGCTGTTCAGGTAACTTTCCCAGTACACACTTGAGGAAGAAAGTACTGAGAAATCACAGTGACAGTATGCTTTGTCTCTTTCCTTCCAGGTTTGAAGGAAAGACCATTATGAGAAATGGTTATAAGGGTCTGATAACTGAAAACTATAGGCAGAAGAGTTCTGTGGCTTCATTAACTAGCAGCCTACCTACACCAACTGAAGTAAAAGCAACCATTAAGGAAGCCAATAAAACACCCACACAGAGCAGGTTGTTTACTTCAGTTCTTCCCTTTGGAAACAGTAACTTAAAACAATGATAATTATCTTGAGAAAGTAGAGCTTCCTCTATGGAACTTGCCCCCGGTTTTGTAGTTGGAATTAAACTCACAAACAACTGAGTTTAGAGAATTATCTGGTAGATTAGACAATGTCTGGAATAGTTTCTGGGTTAGGGAAATAAGATGTCTCCTTGGGGCTGTTCCTCTACTGAGTGCTATGTGCAATTCATAAGAGTGGCACAGAACAGAAACCCTTCAAAGGTCCATCTTTGCTAAAGAGGAAACAGGGTGTGTACAGCAGAATTAGCTGTTGCTCCCTAAGCCCTTTTTTTTCTTTCTCTTAATGCTGAGCTGATCAGTGCTGTGGCCCAGTGGCTCCTGGTTAGGGCAGGCTGTAATGTGGGTTTTCTTGCACTATCCACTTCTGCCACTGACCTCTAGACATCTGAAGGAGCCCAAGAGGCTCTACCTCTAACTCACCTTTGTTCTTCCCAGTAGACAGTGGTGTTTATCAATCACTGTAACTCTTGGCTTCTCTGCTTCAGCTTACCAGCCTACACTTAATGGAGGAGATAACTTTTCAAAGTTCAACAGGAATTGGTTAATGATACTAACTATAATTTGGCCAACCAAGACAAACTCAGTTCAAGTAAACATATAATGGCAAGTGGACCTACTTGCACATGAGGTTAACTATCCTTTCTGCTATGAAGTTAACTGTCAATTTAGGAGTTATGAACTTTTCTGATTCTTCATTGCCTTATCTAAATGATGGTAATCACCATCTGTGGCTTTGGGCATTAAATAGGGCAATTTGCATGAAAGACAATGTTTGTTCCTTAATAAGCACTCAAGTTATAATTATCATTGTTAATTGGGATTACAGTGGTTTGGGGTTATGGAATGGCATTGTAACTGGAACTCTGGAATTCTCCCTTCCAATCTCATCTGTATTTTAGTCCTTCCTATTTTTTCCAAAAGCATTTCCATGACCACATCCATCCAGAGATGAAGAAAATATCACTTAACAATAGCTATGAGTATTTTCAATACCTTGTTCAGAATTCTGGTAAACACAGGGTTGGTACACAGAGTCCAGAAAAATATCTGAACTTTCTGCAAAAATCTAAACCATGTGATCTTACTACATCAGTCTGGCTATGTGGATGGAAGATGGGAAAAGAAGGGTTGCTTGACAAGCTTTGAGTCTGTTGAACCATCCAACCTCATGGTGTGGGAAAAAGAGAGCACTTTTTAAAGCAGAGTAAACTTGCCCATTAATTTAGGATGGTATGTCAAAGAAAAATTGTACAGAATTGAGTTAAGTAGGGAGGGAAGACTATTCAAAGTGATTGCTGAGCTGGAGATAAAATTCAGTGGTACAGTGCTTGCCCAGCATGTAGGTGTGATGGTGTGTTCTTGTAATCCTAGTAATTTGGGAGGCTAAGGTAGGAGGATGGCAAGTTGGAGGCCAGCCTTGGCAATTTAGCAAGTCCCTCAGCAATTTACTTTTTCATAGCAGTATATTATAAACATTTTTTATTATTATTGCACATATTTTCACATTTTATTTGTATTTCTTGTGTTTTACTTTTGCTGATAGATGTAGTAAGGTGTTTTGCAAATAGCAACAATCAATATTTGATAATTTGATGATTGTTTATTTGATTAAACTTATAATAACTTATTGATACTACTTTTTGTAGTATTGGGCATTCTACCACTAAGCCACATCATCAGCCCTTTAACATTTTCTTTTCATTTAAATATTTTGAGACAGGGTCTGACTAAAATGGACTTGAACTTATGATCATCCTGCCTCAACCTCATGGGTAGCTGGGATTCTGGGCATGTGCCACTGCACCTGGCATCAGCTCAATCCTTTAAAAACATCTTAATTATTTTACAGAACTTTGTGTGTTTGTGGAGTGTGCATTTCCCCCATTTTTCCTCAATTGTTTTCTGATCCTTTGTAACAGAACTTAATCATTAGATAAGATCACAAAATGGTGCATCGTAGATTTCCAGGAAATAAAACTCTAGTTAGTTATTATGAATCTATATGGCGGGAATATCATAAACCAAAGTTTGCCTAGAAACATTCCTAAATATTATCTACTCATTTTATTACAGAACATTTGTGTAGTTATGTGTCACAGACTTCTAAATTAAAGGTGATATCCTCAGACTGGAAATAACTTGAATTTTATTTTTGCTTTGGTCTGATTTTCAGGTCCCTGTCCAACCTGTAGGCACTCTTCTGAACTTCATCCTTTCTTCTGTCTCTCACTATATAGGCGTCTCCCCTTTGATTTCTTGCCTGGAGGTATTTTCTGCCCATGATTTTGAGCCTTTTGCTCCATATTGTGAACACTTTGAATTTATTTATCACAAACCTAATTACTCCTCCTCTGCTCAGCTTCTGCTGACTGAAACTTGGGTTGAACTGTATGCTTGATCCTTGTTGGATATCCCATTATATTTTTTGACCCCAGTCTTAGGCAAGCCCAGGACCTCTGATCAGGAAGAGCCTCCCCCAACTGACTCCAGACCAAGCAGGAGATTCATGGTCACTTCCATCACTTTTAAACATGATTCCGCATTCACAAGACTATCCTTTCTTCCTGTTGACAATTTACCTTTTGGGGGAAAAAAATGTACTCTTGGTTTCCTTTTCATTAGGGCTTTCTGAGACTATGCCTGGAATTCCCAGGAATGAAGGTATGCTCCACCCTGCTGCCAGGGTACAGACTGAGGGCGCTTAGCTTCCCTTTATTATGCAGAACTTTGTGGCATTTCTTACCAGGGTAAGGGCAGTCTTTTACTGTGTCTGTGTGGAAGGCCAGCACTGGTAACTGCATTTGCTCAAAATGGAGTCAGAGGAGGCAACTGATTTTGTGTTTATTACTCTGTTATTAATGTGAAGATTAAAAATAAACTTTTAAGTCTTCCTTTTTCTTTTCTTTTTTTTTTTTTTTTGGTGGGGGGTGGGAGAGGGTACCTGGGATTGAACTCTGGGGCATTCAGCCACTGACCAACATTCCCAGCCCCATTTTGTATTTTATTTAGAGACAGGGTCTCACTGAGTTGCTTTAATGCCTCCCTTTTGCTGAGGCTAGCTATGAACTCAAGATCCTCCTACCTCAGCCTCCTGAGCCACTGGGACTACAGGAGTATGCTCCCTAGTCTTCCCTTGTCTAGACTCCATAAGGAGGTTTTAAATGAAGCCTAAATTAATCCACTCCAAATTTAGTCAAATATTTTTTTTTACCATACATTATACATGTTATCCTGGTGGTTGGAATTTTTTATTTGGTCTTCGAAGTATTTAAACTTGAAAAGGCTTTGTTATTTTCTGCAACATAGTTTTGTATATAGCATGTATCTTAGTTATTGTTCAATTAAATCTATGTTTAAATTGTAACATTTGTCAAGCAACAGACTTGTAAAGGGAATTTTTAAAGAAATTCATGAGGTTTTTTTTTTTAGTCTATTGCTGCATTAGCAGAAATTACCTGATGTTTTGTAAGGGGACACCAAACAATAAAAGTGACCAAAAATCTTGGAATCAAGGATATAAATGGAATACTAAATATAAAAATTAGATGCTTGTAAAATTAGATGCTCTTATTTTTTTCTGAATCTTTGGAGATTTTTATTCATTGATAATTCATCTAAATATACTTGCACTCATTTAGAACATTGGTGTCAAATAAGTATACACAAATATTAAATGTAAATGTAAACACTACATTATGTAAACACTACAACTAACCATAGGTATTTAAAGACTTTTGCATTAAAAGGAGAAAATGTATACTAAAAAGGAAAGGCATGTATATTAAGATCAGAGGTGAGTCAATAAATAAATATAAGTAACTGGAAAAATCAAGATACTATCGAGGTTACTTTACATGTTTCCAGAGTCTGTAAACATTTCTAAAATTTTACTGACATATTCTTTTGTGAAGGTCGGGCGAACATCGGAGGAAAAGACCACCAAGAGACTGTCTCATGCAACAGCAGAGGGTTTATTGGGGGTCCAGCATGCTGGGGCTCAGAGCTCACTTCAGAGGAGCAGAAAACAAAGAGCCCTGTGAACAGCTTAAGCAGAGCTTATATACATTCTTTGGAAAGCACAGGGACTTCATATACATCATAACAAATCATCACACTCCACAGGAAAATCAAACAACAACTCTTAACTATGATTAGTACATTCACTGGAGGGAACAAGTCGGGTAGGGGTGATTGGTCAGCACAAAGAAGGGTATACATTCGAACTGATTGGCTTAGCCCTGAGGTGTATACATGCTGGACTGCAGGGTTTCTTTCTGGGAGGGTGGGTTGTTTTTACAGAACAACCAGATAGTCAGGGGAGATTTCAACATACATTTACTAGTCTCTCTGGGAGTTGTTTTAACTGCCACATGAATTTCAGGTTCCAAATGCAATTTAACAGAACTTAAAAACTTTACAGGTCTTGAAACAAACCTTATCCTTTACATTTCAATTTCTTTATCCTTTCACTTTGATAAAAGAAAAAAGTACCTACTATTGGGTTATAAATAATTTTCATTTCTACATTGATTTATGAACATTTGTCTTTAAACATTAACTGTAGATTTTGAATTTGGTTATAATACATTCTGTCTGTGCTTAGCTATTTGAAACCTATGATATTTGTGACCAAACTGAACAAAATTCCTTTAGGAGCAATGCTGATGCTGATTTGTGTTATATTTAAGGTTATATAGAAGGGATAGCTTTATCTCTTTCCCACTGGATCATGCCCCAATTTTTTTGCCCACAGACTCAGCACTCTTAAAGGAGTTAGAATTTCTATTAAAAAAAATATTTACAAGAATGACAAGTTACTCTTCGAAAAAGAAAACTTTTCCCTTTAATATGCTGAATTTTACCTGTGCTCAAAATTATTACTGCTTCAATAATTAGTAATTCTAATTGTGCAGCAATTCTGTGTACTTCAATGGACTGCCTCTTAATGTGGGTATAAGCATAATGTAAGTTGATTATTTAAGGGCTGTTAAACTTTGTTCAGCATATACCATATAATATAGGCAATAAGTAATTTCCCTTCTCAAAAGCAGCGGCTAATTATTATAAATGTCAAAAATTGTAGCTGTCATGTTTATTTTGCTCCCAAATTGTTTGAGCATATCAGCTTTCTGATGGGGTACTTGAACACCAAAGTTGTGATCCATTCTTGACCTGCAGTCCTCACATGAAAAATTGCCAAGGTTTTCAATGGCCTAAGCCTATTAAGTGAAAGGAGGTTATAAACTGATAAACTTATGTTATAGTACTCAATACATGAGGATAGATTATTTAGTTGAACGTTTTAATGTATAATATAGGAAAGCAAATTCATTAAACAACATTTTAACTAGCCAGTTTTTCTTAATTTTTGGAACATCATGCCTATATTAAACACAGTGCATAAAATAAATGTTGCTCATCAACACTTTAAGCATTTTCTATTATTTGATAGGAATCTTAGAATTAATGTAAATTTGGGAGACATCAAGGGTTATCCTCATATTTGTATTTTCTCACTACAAAAGGTTTACTAATGAGATATTTAATATTTAAAAATAGGTTATATATGTATGTGTGATTCTGTATTCTCTGGTAACTGTAAGTGAATGCTACATACATATTTTCAAAAATAAAAGTTGTTAGGAAACATATGTATAAGCACAGAAGCACAGATAAGAGGAGGTACTCTTTCCTCTTGGGATATTCGCCTCCCACCTGGTCCACAGTGTAGGGTATGGAGGAGAACTACAACTGAAGTGGGAAGCCTTCCCAGGAAGGGTGGAGTAGAATAGTGAGAGTTGATCTGAGGTAGGTGTTAGGGAGACTAGTGTGAAGGGCTTCAAGTGATAGAAAATGACAGGCAATGAGGCTGAGAAATTTCTCTGAAAAACAGGCTAAAGATTCAGTAATGATAGCAATAAACACAATCTTGAACATATATGGTCTTTATCCTGCTTGATCTACATAGAAATCATGAGAGCTATTTAGCCTTAAGAAAGTAAGCAAAAGGATTACAATGTTTGAGCTTGAATTCAGGTCCTCGGAATATAAATGAAGGTCTTTTCCAGTGTTACCCCATGACTTCTAGTGACTTACCTGGATGTTGACCTTCAAAAGAGAGTTCCTGCAGAATATTTGGTCATATACAGAAAAATCTAACATGTGTTCTTTATATACTTGAGGATAGAATGTACGAATTGTAAGACTTCTACCTAAATTTTTCTTATTTTACTAAGGGTTCTAGTAGGAAAGAGGTAGAAGGATAAAATGGAGAATTTGGAAAGAGTTTAGTAAAGGGACTGACTACAAAGATGTGGGCGTGTTTAGGATAAGCAGCAAGACACAGTGAAATAACTCATAGCCAGTAACAGTAGAGGGTTTTTAACATTCAGTGGAGGGACACAGCATTGGTGGGACACAGGACAACTGTCTGACAGGGAGGGCACTGTGAAGATTAATAGCTCATCCACAGTCATCATCTGCCTTCCAGCTCTTGGATGCCTTCCATTGACAATACAAACCTGACCAAGAGAAAGTGATCTCAGTGATGTAGTGTGAATAACTAGGTCTTTTAGGCCTCAGAGCAGTATAGATCAATGTAGAGACTGGGCTCATGGGCAAACAAAATATGTTCAACACAACACTTGTATCCCACTGGCCATTTATTCACAAAAACCTGTTTGATTATATTTTTCTAACACTTATTACCTAAACTTATTTTATTCGTTTATGCATTTTGTGCATATCTTCTATTCCTTCATTCTCCAAGAGAACAAGGACCTCATTGATTTTACTTTTGTGTTCCATCTCTAGCTCTTAGAACCATGTTACCACATGTTAGTGCTTCAATAATTTGTTGACTGAATAAAGGGATAGTCATTTTTTTAAAAAACACACTATTAGAAGAACAAACTAAACCCAAAGATAGTAGAAGGAAACAATTAAAAAAAAACAGAGAATAAATAAATGAAATAGAGAAAACAGAAATGAATAGAAAAGACCAACAGAACTAGGTTGGTTTTATGAAAAGAAATAAATTGACAAACCTTTAGCTGAACTAAGAAAAAAGGACTGTAGACTCAAACAAATAGAATCATAATCAAAATAGATATTACAGACAATATCACTGAAACACAAAGGCTCATAAAACTGTTATGAACATTGTATTTCAAAAAAATTGGATAATCTAGAAGAAATTGATAAATTCCTAGACATTTATAACCTACCACGCCTAAATCATAAAGAAATAGAAAATTTGAACAGGCCAATAGCAAGTAAGGAAATCGAATCAGTAATTTAAAAGCCTACCATCAAAGGAAAGCCCAAGATCTGATCATTGCTAAATTCTACCAACATTACAGAACTAATATGAAGCCTTCTCAGACTCTTTGAAAAAGACCTGAAAGTGGAGAAATGGCCAGATTCATTGTAGGAGGCCAGAATTACTCTGCTACCAAAGCCAGTCAAGGGCACTATAAGAAAAATACAGGCCAGTATACCTGAAGAACATAAAAGCATATATCCTTGATGAAATATTAAAAAAATCAAATGGAACAGCACATTAAGAGATGATTTATCATGATCAAGTAGAATCTCACAATGCACTGTCACATTTGGATCAATATATGCAAATAAATTATTCACACACCACAAATGAAGGACAAAAAAAATGTATGATCACTTCAATAGTACAGAAAAGACATCAGACTAAATTTAATGTCCTTTCATGATAAAAACTATTGAAGGAATGCACCGCAACACAATAAAGCCCATAGTTAATGTTATACCAGTGGTGAGAAGTTGAAAGACTTTTTCTAACATTAGAAAAGATAAGGATGTTCACTCACTATTTTTATTTTACCTAATACTGGAAGCCCTAGCAAGAGGAAGAAATAAAAGGCATGTAAGTTAGAAAGGAAAAAGTTAAGTCATCTATTTGTAGATGATATGACCTTATATAAAGAAAATCTAAAGACTTCATTGAAAAATTGTTAGAACTACCCAGGCACAGTGGTACACACCTGTAATGCCAACTACTCAGGAGGCTGAGGAAAGAGGATTGCAAGTTTGAGGCCAGCCTCAGCAGCTTATCAAGACCTGGTCACAAAATGAAAGATGGGGATAGGAGCTGGGGGTATAGTTCAATTGGTAGCGTGCTTGCCTCACATACACAACGCCCTGGGCTCAATCCCAAGCACCACAAAGAAAAATAAGTAAATAAATAAATAAATAAAAAGAAAAAAGGACTGGGGATGTAATACAGTGCAAAAGCACCCCTGGATTCAATACCCAGTATCCTGCCACACACAAAAAATGTTAGAACAAATTAAGAAATTTATTGAAGTTGTATGATATAAATTAACATACAAAATCAGTAGATATCTATACTCTAATAACACATTTTCCAGAAAACAAATCAAGAAAACAAGCCTTTTAAAAATAATTACAAACAAAGTAACTTATGAATAAATTGAACCAAGGAGATTAAAGATCTATCACATAATGGAAGAAATTGAAGGAGACACAAATCAATAGAAAGCTGTCCTATGTTCATGATTGGAAGAATTAATATTGTTCAAAATGTCTGTACTACACAAAGAGATCTACACATTTGATGAAATCTCTGTCAAAATTCCAATGATATTTTCAAAAATTAAAAAAAATCTAAAATTCGTGTGGAATAACAAAGGACCCTAAATAGCCAAGGCAATCTTGAACAAAACATACAAAACCAAAGACATCACACTATTTGATCTAAAAATGTACTACAAACCTATAGTAGTCAAAACCAAGATGACACTGGTATAGAAACAAACATATAAACCAATGAAACAGAATATAGGGCTAAGAGAAGAAATATATGTATAATTTATGGTTAATTAATCTTTGAAAAAGATACTATGGACACCAAATGAAGAAGAAAGTATAGTTTCAATAAATAGTGCTGAGAAAATTGAATATGCATATGCAGAATAAGGAAATTAAATTCTCACCCCACACCAGGTACAAAAGCAAACTCAAAATGGATTAAATGTTTTTACCTTTAGGACATTAAACTACAAAACTACTAGAAGAATACAGTGGGGAAGTTTCATGGTGTGGGTCTGGACAAAGTTCATTTTTGGATTTGACCCCAAATACACAAGCAACTAAAGCAAAACTAGATAAATGGGATTACATCACACTATAAAGCTTTTGCACAGCTAAGGAAAAAATTAACTAAGTAAAGGGACAATCTATGGTATGGGAGTAAATATTTGCAAACCATATTATCTGAGATATATATATATATATATATATATATATATATATATATATATATTTCCAAGACTCAACAGCAAGAAAACAACCTAATTTAAAAATGGGCAAGAATCTAAATAACCACTTCTTAAAAGACATACAGATGATCAGCAGGCATATGAAGAAACCACTCAACATCTCTGATCATCAGAGAAATGCAAATTAAACCCATAATGATACATCTACCTCATACCTGTTAGAATGGCTATTATCAAAAAGATGAAAGACGACAACAACAACAATAAAGATTGACAAGGAAGTGAAGAATAGGAAACCCCTAAACAGTGTTCACGAAAATGTCAATCATAATGAAGTTTCCTCAAAATATTAAAATTAAATACATATGATTCCCCACTACAACTACAGGGCATATATTCCAAAAGATATGAAATTAGTAGATAAAATAGCCACATTCCTATGTTTATTGCATCAGTCTTCACAATTGTGAAGAAATGAAGCAAATAAGTGACCCTCAGCAGATGGATAAAGAAAATACAGTATATTTATATAAAATAAAATACTGTTCAGCCTTAAAAAAAGATAGGAATTCTGTCATTTGTCATTTTAAAGTGGAATACCTTTCAGTGATTGAAATAAGCCAAGTAGGGAAATCAAATGCTACATGATTTCACTCACATAAGGAAAGTAAAAAGGGAAACTCATAGAAGCAGGGAGTAAAATGGTGATTTCCAGAGGCTGGAGAGGGAAGAATTAGGGAGATACTGGTTACAGAACACAAAATGTCAATAAGATGGAATAACTTCAGGATCGTTAGTAGTATAATTAATAACAATATCTTCATGTACTGAAAAATCATTAAGAGTAGATTTTAAGTGTTCTCACCACTAAAATAATGAGTATATGATGTAATGCATATGTTAAATAGCATGATTTAGCCATTCCACGATGTATACACTTATCCAAACATCATTGTACACCATAAATACTTACAATTTTGGCTTAATTGAAAAAAAATCATGATGCTCATATACATTCACACACATATATGTTATATATAGAATGTATTTTGTATATATTCACAGTAGATATGTCTGTATAAATATTGTATATTACTTAGTAGATAGGCAATATATTTTTATAAGTAGTTTTATCCTAACTAGTACTGAGCACAATAATCTCCACAAAGTAGCTTCTTATTAATATTTATCAAAGAATTGTAATTGAACATATTCAAGATAGACAAGTGAATATGTTCAAGATACTATTGCAAATATAGTTTTATAAAATGTCAACTGAAATGGATATTATTAGCAAGTCATCACAATTTGTATTTTTCACACATCATTTAGTTCACTTATTTAGCATCCATCAGATATGCATCACATGTATTTACTACACCCTGAGGATATCAAGTAAGCTATTCATTTGTGTTATTCTCTGGTTTCCTTCCTCTCGGAACCTGAAAGCATTGTTCTTCTCCACTCTCTTATGTTATGCATGGTCATGCATCTTACTTTAACCCAGAAAATATGAAGATAGGTAACATTGATATTTCAGAACATAAGCATGTAAGAGCCAGTGGTTATTTGCCATCTTTCCCTCCATCTGTCCCGTTAATTCATGATACTCGTGGTAGCTCCTTGAATGACAGCGATGTGGAACAGACCCCCTGATTACTTGAAATAAACTTGTAACATAAGAGGGAAATAAACCTTTGTTATTTAAGCCACTAAGACTTAGGAGCTATTTATCTTGTAGCATAAATTGGCTGATTTGGAATGATACAGCCAGATAAAGGAAATTAAATTTTGGCTTTCATGGATCTCATAGTGTAATGAAGGAGACTGTTGCTGTTTGCTTGTTTTTTTGTTTTTTGTTTTTTGGGGGGGACCGAGATAATGTCTCCTGTGTTGCCCAGGCTGGTCTCAGGTGATCCTACTACCTCACTCGGCTTCCCAAGATGCTCGCACTGACTACAGGCATGCACCACCCCCAGTGATAAGGAGACGACATCAGATTCTGATAAAAATAACTCAGAGAGTGCCAGCTAGAGATGTCAGAGACCACAGGAACACAAAAATCAAAACTTCTACATGAGTTAAGGGAATGATTCGAAAGGAGGTGACATTAGAATTTGGCCTTGAAGTAAAAACTTAAAGGATTTCCAGAAAGGAGAGATTTAAAGAAGCATTCTAAGGTGAAGAACAGCATAAGGCATCCCATCTTTGCAGAATGAAAAAGAGCCCTGACTCCTGGGACACATGTATGTACAACAGCCATGTGGATCAGATCCAGAGCTCTTTAGCACAATACAGTTAATTAGGAGAGAACACATTGGGATAAGACTGCCTGAATTTGAACCCTAACTTGGTAAGCTGTTCCATCTTGGGCATACTACATGGCTTTCTTCTACTCAGATTTACACACTGTAGACGAAGGGCAGTGAGACCAGCCATGTAAGGAGCCTGTAAAGATTACAGGACATATTTTTAATGCTCTAACAAATTGCTTGTCACATAATGATACTGCTAAACATGAATTTTATAATTATTACTGGTAATATTATACAGGCGATAATAATTTTGTTCATGGAGATGAGAAAAGATTGAAGATTGTACAATGGGGATGGAAAGAACTAACCTAGCGAAGAAGAGGGGAAAGAACATCGAAGGGACCTGAGAATTCGGATGTCAGAGCAGGAATGCCTTGGAGGTACATAAAAGATTCTGGGACAGTGACCTTACAAAATGATAGCCAATCATATCCCCTTATGTTTTTAATCTTTATACACTCAGGAGGATCTAATTTTACTCATAAAACCTATAAATAGAGTGAAGGCATAAACTAATTCAGTCCTGCAAAGCAGAGGCAAGGGACAATTAGCCAGGGCCCCAAGTATACCTATTGTATGCAAGGGCTGCCTTGTGCCTGGTAATTAGGCAAGTGCATTTTAAACTCTGCTGAACACAGTTTTATAGTATTAGAATTTGTCCATTGAAGTGCTTATGGGTATATTTTTATGCCTTTCAGTGCAATATCTTAATGCAGATTCAAGGTATATATGGAACAGGAATGGGAGAAGGAACATGACTTGCAACTTTGATCTCATTAACCTATAATAGGATGTATGCTTCCTGAAGAACATCATCTCCTAGACCCCTGGGTCTGGGCATAGCAAGTTAGCACAGCCTTTTAAGTGTATAACTATCTTCTCATTTTCCAAAGATCAGGAGAAAAAAGAGTGAAAGAGAATAGCCGTATCTTTGTATTATTAAAAATATTTTTATAGGCAACCACCAATGGTTTCCTGTTTACTGCAGTTGGTTTTGGAATCAGATTGCCTCAGATACCATTACTAATTTTTCATTTGTTTTATAGGGAAACTAAGCTAAGCTTCAGTTTTCGTATCTAAAAAATGAAGAGAATAAGGTATGCCCTCCTTGCTGAGATACAGAAAGAATGAAATGAGCTACACAAACTCATAATCTCCAAAAATGTTAGGCTAATGTAACTCAAATTGCTATGCATTGTCCAGTCTTTATATGGTATTGCATATAATAATTAACTGTAATCCTTCCACTTAACAGTTAAGGATAGAGTCACTAGAATTTGTATACACTGCTGGCAGGAATGTGGAATGGTGTGGCCATTTTGGAGAACAGCCATATGACCCTAGTTCTGCTTTTAGGTATTTGCCCAGGAGAAATGGAAAATATATCTTCACAAAGACCCATGTTCAAATAACAATTTTATTCACAGTGGTCAAAACTAGACACAATAAAATGGTCATCACCTTGTTGGTGAATAAACAAATCAACATGCCTTCACAAAACAGAGTGCTATTCAGCAGTAAAAAGCAACCAACTGCTGACAACTACAACTATGAAAAAATCATAAAGCATGTATCTAAAAATATGCAAAAGTTAAAGATGTCAATATGAAAATCTACCTATTGGATGGTTCCATCTATTTTACATGCTGGAAAGAGCACACATAGGGGCTAGAGTTGTGGCTCAGTGGTAGAGTGCTTGCCTAGCATGAATGAGGCACTGGGTTTGATTCTCAGTACCACATAAAAAAAATAAAATAAAGTTATTGTGTCCATTTACAAATATATATATATATATATATATATATATATATATATATATATATATATATTAAAGAGCACACTATAGAAATAAAACAGATATCAATGATTGTCATGAGGTCTAATGGAAAACAGGGGTTTGACTGCAAGAATATGGGAGAATGTTATTGAGTGATAGAAATTTTCTATATTATGACCACATGTCTTTGTTAAAAAACTCTTAAATGTACACTTTAAATGAGTGAATTTTATTTTATGTGGATTAAACCTTATTTTTAAAAACTGAGTTAAAGAAGTTGTTACATGGAAACCCCAAGGTAGGAATAACACTAGATACTAGTCAAGAATTGTAATCCTCAAAATAATCTTCAGCAGGAAAAAACCAAGAACGTATATATTGAATAGTTAGCCTCCCTTACAGGAGAACTGTTCTTTCGAGCCTATTGTTAGCATTTGATGGTATAGAACAAAGTCACAATGTGAATTACAAAACAACAACCCCTTGAAAAACCTGCAATTGCAAATTTTTTAGAATAGTTTGAAAGTTCCTTCCAAAATTTGTGTGTGTTTTAGAATTAAGATTGGTTCAAACATGTTAAGATCTATTTTAGAAATAACTTGTTATCTTAGATTCCCTCCAGAAACATTTTTTTTCCTTTAAGACAGTTTCTACCTTTGCAGTTACTTAGTTTATGTATGCATTTATTTATATTTTGATACCAGGGTTGGACCCAGGGGCACCTTACCACATGGAGCTACATGCCCAGTCCCTTTTGCGTTTTATTCTAGAATTCTCTCTAAATTGCTTAGGGCCTTGCTAAATTGCTGAGGCTGTCATTAAACTTGTGGTGCTCCTGCCTCATCCTCCAGAGCCTCTGGATAGGTTTTTTTTTTTTTTTTTTTTTTTTTTTTTTGTGTGTGTGTGTGTGTGTGTTTTTAACTGCTGCTATCTGGTGATTTTTATGCAAAGTGATGAAGTAACACAAACTTCCTCCTTAGAGAGAAAGAGAGAACTCAAAAGGAAGAATGCCTGAAGCAGTGCTCTTGTGTGTGCTTGTTTTTCATGTTTACATATTATACTGGGTTACTTTTACAAAGAAAATCAGCATTCTAACATGCGATAACATTTAAAATGAGGAATCATATTCTAAGTAGATATAAAACTTGACATTTAAATTCTTTCTTAAAATCAGCATCAAAAGTCAAACACTGGTTTATAGAATGTGAAAGCCTGGCAGACATGAGAAATGAAAATAAGCATGTATGAAAGTTAAGACACTGTTTTTATACTTGTTCCCTATCATCTTCTGTGAGGGATTGTTTTAATAGTGTTTTACTTTGGTAGATTGATAACATGGTATATAGAGACTTTTTTCCCAATTTTTTTTTCCCCCTGTTAGGTCTTATTTCAGCTTCAGCTTGGTTAAATTGTCATTGCAGGAGGACTTGTTTTTCTTGGTCTCAAAGCCACCTGGTGCTAACAACATCACCATCACCACATTAACAATGATTGCATTCACTCAACTACATTCAGACATTCTAAAGTTTTGAGTGCCTCTATTTCCAATGTAACATTTCAAGGATAGTAAAAGCCTACTTTTCAAAAACAGTACAACTCCCAGATATTCAACACATTTTATGTATAGTAATTTCTTTGCTACTGAGAATCCTCCCCAATAGAGTCTAGAAATACCTTAGTAGGCCTGTTGTGTTGATGAAAATGAAGTACAGAAAGTTGTTTGCTTTAAATTTTCTAGTCAAGTGGCAAACAATGCCTTCACGTTCATGTCTTCTGACTTCTGACCCCTACCACACCACGTTTATAAGACAATGTTCTTGTTTCTAGTGAAATTAAAACTGGGCTGTTAGATTTGGACTTGTGGTTGTCCTGCTTTCTTTAGATGAATCTTAGAGAAGGAGACCAGATGGAATGTTAAAAAGGGGTTTGGATTGGTGGCCACATGAAAATTCTATAAGGTGCAGGTGTGATCCTGACTTACAATGAATAATTATAATGTATGGTGTTACTATTATGTAGAGCTGGTGGAGAACCTATGTGGGATGATTTATGGCACTCCGAAAAAGCCTTATAAACCTACAGTTTTCTCCCATTGTCCCCACTTCCACCCTACGACAAAATTCTCTTAATAACTCTGTCCTTTGGGTGAATATATTAAAAGTTCTTATTAAATATATTATCTGCATTGGAAAAAATACCAATACATTTGTTCATTTAGCATTTATTGATTTGTTTGTTTGTTTATTCATTTGGAGTGACTAGTATTTCCCAGACAATATTCTAGAAATTAGATATATAGCAATGTATAAAACAAAGTCCTGGTCTTAGTGAAGTTTTATATTATTCTCACTGATATTACTATAAATTAGTTTCTACCCCAATCAAGCAATTCATGAGGCATCTGGGGGTCTATATTGAATGGGCTAAGTAGTTGAGAGGAGAAAGTGGTATTCTGACCTCAGAGAATAGGCCTAGCATAGGTACCTATAGCAAGTACCTTAATCACTGATATACTTGGGTATCATGAGGTCATACTAGGCAGAGTTTGTAACCTTCTACCAAGGGGAAGAAAAATCCATCTTTAAACTGGATACATAGATATTCCCCAAGAGGCTATACAGTGATTCTAGAGGAGAAAGGAGAAATCAGCAATATTATATCAGGCCTTAATATTTATTTCCCAAGCACCTGTCAGATGTCTGAAATATCCCTGTGGACCTCAGCTGGGCTTGCTCATCTTTCCT